>NC_092336.1:254720000-259520000 GCF_046630445.1 Rutidosis leptorrhynchoides | reverse complement strand
AGTTCACACAGACGTCGTTATATAGAACGTGAACATGAAGCCGCACATGTACGTCTTATGACCGACTATTTTATTCAAGGTTGCAACTACTCCGACGATCATTTTAAAAGGAGGTTTCGAATGCGGCGTCACGTATTTCTCCGAATTATGGAAGATATTCTCAACTACCACAAAGATCCGCTACCGGAATACTTTAAGTATTTTCATTTACGAGTTGATGAGCGCGGCAAGTTGAGTATTAGTACACACTTAAAAATAACTGCTGCTCTACGACAATTAGCTTATGGTGATACACCCGATCTTTTTGACGAGTACTTGCAAATGTCGGAACGAACATCTCGTGAATCATTAATGCACTTTTGTAAGTGTATTATTGATTTATATAAAGTTGAATATATGCGAGAGCCTACCACGGAAGATATCAAAAGATTGTATGAAGCTCACGAAGATATTCACGGTTTACCTGGTATGATGGGAAGCATAGATTGTATGCATTGGGCATGGGGAAGATGTCCCGTTGCATGGAAAGGTCAATTTACTCGAGGCGATCACAAAGTTCCAACTATTATGCTCGAAGCTGTAGCCTCATATGATAACTGGATTTGGCATGCTTTCTTTGGGGTTGCTGTCACGACCCATAAAATTTCGACTAATTTTAAATCAAACTCTCGATACGATATTATATTTTTGACACGATAAGCAAAGTCTGTTATGTTGAGTCTCAAAAATTTTGAACTGTTTTATTACATTCATTAAACTTCGATTGTTACCGACGATTCACGAACAACTATTTGTAAATAGATATGTACATATTTAATATATATTAATTTGAAATGTTATATGATTCAATTATTAGAATTTACTATGTAAAATAAAATAAAATATGATATTATAATAATTATTATTTAAAACATAACTATATATAAATAAAGTATATTAAAATAAATATTAAATGATTGTAATACTCGTTGAACATTTCGTTTATTATTTAGAGAAGTTTAATTCAAACTTAAGTGATTTTAAAAATAAACGGTGATCCGAAAATGAGTTATATAAAGTATAGCTTTATTAAAAATATATTTAAAATATATTTTGATAAAATTTATTACTATGTACATTTTTACTTGGGACTGAGCGCTAATAATTAATCAACTTTTTATGATGGATGTTACACCCTAATAGACTGAAAATAAATAAATATAGTTAATTTAAAAATTTAGAATTTTTCCGAAGACTTTTATCCGCCACTGATTAACAACGGAATACGAAATTTAATTCGTAAATGAAATAGTAGACGACGGCTAACAATTCACACGTTTTATATTTAAATTATATTATATTTTCACTTTCGGTTATCAATTGCAATCCTACATTTGATTATATATACACATACTGTGCTTAATTGATTCCTTACGATGCTTATGATTGAATTATTAATATTAATTGATGAACTGTTTTTGTTTTCCTATCTATCTATCTCTTATTATTTATATCCACTTGTATGTTTGTTGAATCAATCAAACAAATCACTATATATTTTTCTTTTCTCCTTTGCTTTTCGATCACCAACACTTCAACCCACTATCTAATTTATATATTATATTACTTATGCATATTGATATGTACATCTATTGTTTCTTCTGCTCGAGACAATCACCAACCACCTTTCTTCATATTTGCTTTGTTAGTGAACCCAAAAAGCACAAACACCCATCTATTTCCATTTTCTAATTCCTCACAACCACACCTTTGATCAAACTACCATCACTGCATCTTTCAGTTGATTGGACCCAAGAACTACCATCCTTCTTCTTTCTTGAATTTTTCCTTCGTGAACCCGTATCACAACCATCACCTTACACTACCTTCTAACACTACATCTACAACATGACATTGTTAACGAATAAGAACACCACAAATGGTTGTTCATGATTTCTGTTTTTGATCAAGAAAACACTCAACACATCGGACCTTGGTTATCTCCGTTTTATAATCAAGCTGCAACTGCAGCTATTCTTTCTAATGTCATCGTGGACTACAGCTGCTAGAATGGATCCTGATCGCTACAACTTTCTGTCATGAGAACCAATCTTATGATCGAGCCAAATCTACTAACTTCTCTATTTCGATCAGACCCAAAACACACCTGCTCGATCACGACTCAACACCACTTTCGAGCACCCTTCTTCTCCTTCTTATTTCCACCTTGAAAGATCACCCCACCACTTCCAACCACCATGTACAACCACCATCTTCTATTTTTCTCTTGAAACCCACCAAGAATGAAACCTACAACTGCTAACCTTTCTGTTCGAAAGTAATTACAACTGCAACTTTCGTTTCTGTTATGGTTTAATTCACGAAGAATAGATAATGATTGATGTTGCTATAGTGGTCGACAGGCTGCTGCAAATCATTCGCTCTTTTATTTTTTTATATATATAAACCAAATACCTTTTGACTTAGGTTAGTGAACTAATTGGTGGAATCCAATGAAACAAACAAATTGGACCTTGGTTACTATGTGTGAGCCGTATAGAATTAGCCATTTTAAGTTAGGCTGCCATATGTGCATATTGGGTCGTGATTCATTCTCTTTTCTTTTCGGTTAGACTACAACAAGAATGATGATGGTGATGATGAAACTGTACAATAATATTGATAATTGATGATGATAGTTAAAGTAATGATAACGGTGATGGTGATGTAAGATTTTGATGATGATTAGGACGATATAGACGATGATGATGTTAAGTGAGATTAGAAGATAGATATCGATGATGATGAGATGAAACAGAAAGAGATCGATAGTTACAATCATAATGATTTGATTAATGGTGATCGATTGGTTGCTACTTCTGCTGTACCTTTTCTATTCTTGATCGACCCACGAAGAAGAGGATGAAACCTTGATGACTGATGGATGACCAAAACCTATCTGTGTGTTGTGTATGTCGACTGAAATAGACCACGACCCATTAAGTGTTAAGTGATCGGGCTTTTGGATCCAAATTAATCAAATAGATGGGTCATTTTAATGGACTAATGAATTTGGGTTTCAAATATATTAAATATGTTGGGCCTTATCAAGAATACCCAACAGTTTTCGTGGGATCTATTCGAGTAACACTGAGAAATCGAAACACATTCGGATCTTGTTTTCCTTTCTAGCACAATTTCCACTCGATCGTCTCGTTCGTTCAAACCGATGGTATAAATTACAACCTAAGCTTCATAAGTTTATTACCATTATATTATAACTACTATGATTATAATTATTATGTTATATAAGTTGTAGGTGTATGAACTAATATGTATATACATATAACTTAAACAAGGACTAATAAAACGTTATCTATAAAACGTAGATTTTAAAGAAAACTAATAATCATATTTATATATATATATATATATATATATATATATATATATATATATATATATATATATATATATATATATATATATATACATGTTTATGGCTAAAACTTATATTATGTAGTTATAATGGTAAGAATTATAATAACACTTATACATAAAGATTTATATATATACTCATTGATATATATACATATATGTATATGTATATGTATATGTATATGTATATGTACTCAATCTAATCATTAATATTAATAGATAATTTAAGTACGTTTATTATATATGTAAATATGATATGATTATATATTAAAAATTATTATTATATTTAGAATTATCATTATTATTAAAAGTATCATCTTAAATATTATTATCATTATTTTTATTATCATTATTACTATTATTTTGATCATTATTATTTTATTATCACTATTATTATTATTTTTAACATTAATATTATTATTTTTATTATTACCATTGTTACTAGTATCATTATTTTTTTTTTATAAAGACCATATTATTATTATTATTATTATTATTATTATTATTATTATTATTATTATTATTATCAATATTACTATTAATATTATTATTTTTATTACAATAAAAGTTACTTATATAAAAATATACTTAATAAAACTATACTAATATTTTATAAATTATTTAAAGTATATAAAATAAATAAATTTAAATCAATAATGAAACACATAAATTATTAAAATAGCAGTTATATCACTAATAATATATAAATTTTTCGATTACAATCATATGTGTTAATATATATATAACTGATATAGGTTCCTGTGATGACCCGAAAAATTTCGACTTATTTAAACCAATTCTCTATACGATTTTTTTTATTTTGACACGTTAAACAAAGTCTGTTAGGTTGAGTCTCAAAATTTTAGAACTGTTTCATATATACAATTACCTTTGACTACTCTCGACGATTATGAACAATTATATGTATGTATATATATATATGTACAAGTAAAAACGACTTTCCTACAGTAAAACACTATTTGCTACAGTAAAAATGACTTTGCTACAGTAAAACACTATTTGCTACAGTAAAACATATTTCTAAAATGAAACCGTACTTTGCTACAGTGCTACAGTGAAAACGACTTTGCTACAGTAAAATACTATTTACTACAGTAAACACTATTTGCTACATTAAACACTATTTGCTACAGTGCACTATTGCTACAGTCACACACTATTTGATGTCGACGAACTAGCAAACAAAAACGGATAAGGCGGCCATGCGATCGCATGGCAAAAACACTAAAAACTCATGCGATCGCATGGGGTACTGTAGCAGGCCACATACTATAAATAGCTCGATCTGGTTCCATCTTTCCTCATTCATTCTTACTCGTATAATTTAAATTATTATTATTATTATTATTATTATTATTATTATTATTATTATTATTATTATTATTATTATTATTATTATTATTATTATTAAGATTAATATTATTATTAATCCTATTATTATTAGTAGTAGTACATAAAAATACTACGACGAGGTTATGAGCGTGTCACTTTCAAAATGGTTTTCAAGCGGGATAGAGCTAAGGAAATTATGGGTTATTGCCAAGGAGGTTATGGGTAATGTTCGGGGGATATTTGTGAATCAAACCTAGTGTTTATCATCTCCGTTGTGTCTACGTACTTTCTTACAATATTGAATCTCAATATTGATACGTAAGCACACATATTTTATCTTTTATATATTAATTGTGAATCCATGTCTAGTGCTCGAGTATATATATTTATATATGCTTGTATGCTAAATTTCGTCGTTAAACAGTTTATAATGAATCACGAATTAAATACATATATTACTGGTAAAAGGTATATGATATACATGTTTTTGGAAAGCTGACGAAAAATCAATAACTTTTCATTTAGATATCGAATAGTTTCGATGAACGGATATAAAGATATGATCAACTGAATTATGATTGACGTTAATTGAAATTGCTTTTGAATCTGCAATTAAGATTTAAACAACTTGTTTACGAGATTGATAAAGTGAACTTTTAAATATTACCAACCGAGTAAATGAATCCTTATATAAGGTACGTCTCGTTTGTTGAACTATTGTCAAATTTGACTTTTTGAAACAACATTGGATAACTTTTGTATGTCGATATCGAGCATTAGGATTGTGATACACTATGACCTGACCTAGCTTGATAGACATTTATTGACCAACATATGTTCTCTAGGTTGAGATCTACGGTTATTTGGTAATCCGAGTTTCGGTCACATTTTGGTGAACGACTTTATATGCTGCTAAGGTGAGTTTCATTGATCCCTTTTTAATTGCTTTTGCAATATATTTTTGGGCTGAGAATACATACAATTTATTTTAAACGCAATGGACACAAGTACATACTAAATTCTACACCGAGTTTGAACCGAAAATCCCTTAGCTTTGGTAACTAGTAACTGTCGGTTATAAGAACCGATGGGCGCGAATAGAGGTATATGGATCCATAGGGCTTGACATCCCCGTCTGTTCCAGGTATAGAAACCCTAGCCTGAACTATAAAACAGACGTATGCTATTTGAGTTTAGTACACGTTGGTTTGTGTGTATTGTACATGTTGGTTGCATGTATGTTAAAACAGGGGTACTTATTATAACGTTAAAGCTTAGTTACCGGGGTGCTCAATCTTGTAGAATATTTTGATAAATGTTTCTGGTTGAAACAACTGAAATCTTGTGATCCACTTTTATGTACAGATTATGCGAAACATTAAAACTATGAACTCACCAACCTTTGTGTTGACACTTGTTAGCATGTTTATTCTCAGGTTCCCTAGAAGTCTTCCGCTGTTTGCTTATATGTTAGACAATCTATGTGCATGGAGTCTTATATGGCATATTTTTCAAGGAAACGTTGCATTCACCAAATCATCACCATGTATCTTATTTTGACTGCATTGTCAACGGAAGTACTATTGTAAACTATTATTTACGGTGATTGTCTATATGTAGAAATCATCACATAACGAAAACCTTTGATTTAAATATTCATTTATGGTGAGCCTTTTCAAAAGAATGCAATGTTTACAAAACGTATCATATAGAGGTCAAATACCTCGCAATGAAATTGATGAATGACGTGTTCGTCCATATGGATTTGGAGTGATCGTCACAGTTCATGAATCCGAGGCCAACCCTACACTTATTCAATGTAGTCATATGTATTTTTACTACAAAATACAGTATGGTGAGTTTCATTTGCTCCCTTTTACTCTTTATATTTTTGGGACTGAGAATACATGCGCTGTTTTTACAACTGCTTTATTAAATGCTTTTGAAATATATTTTGGACTGCGAATATATGAAATGCTTTTATAAATGTTTGACGAGATAGACACAAGCAAAACATTCCTCGAATGAATTATTATGCAGACAGAAGTTCTGCGGATTATTATTGAATTATGTGGACATGATAATTGCCACCACTAAATTATGTGGACATGATAATTGCCACCATTGAATTATGTGGACATGATAATTGCCACCCTTGAATTATGTGGACATGATAATTGCCACCAGTTGATGTGAATGTTATATATCGAGAGAATGATTTTATACGCAGGTTATGTGTATGTTATTTTTGTGCACAAGATATGTGTACGGTTACTATGATTTATGAAAATGGTTTCGTACACGAGAAAGATGTACTGTATTTAAAAGATATAGCATGTACATTACAGGTGGGTATAGGATTCGGGCCCATTTGTACCATGCAGCATTTAAATTTTGTGGTCTATCAAAATGATGAATTTTATTATTTTATGATAAACTTATGAACTCACCAACCTTTTGGTTGACACTTGAAAGCATGTTTATTCTCAGGTATGAAAGAAATCTTCCGCTGTGCATTTTGCTCAATTTAAGGACATTATTTGGAGTCGATCATCGCAATGCAACCAGATGTTGGTGACTTCGTCCAGACGGATTAGGACGGGGTATGACATGTGGTATCAGAGCGGTGGTCTTAGCGAACCAGGTCTTGCATTAGTGTGTCTAACTAGTAGTTGTTTAGATGCATTAGTGAGTCTGGACTTCGATCGTGTCTGCATGTCAAAAGTTTTGCTTATCATTTCGTGTCGAAAATTATCTGATTATCATCCTTAGGAAATTACCTGCTTATCATTCTTAGTCTAGACATATCTTACTGCCTCTATTGCATAGACCGTGTATAGATAAATTCATATCGTAGTGTATCTGTTATTGTTACATTTGCCTGACAGATTCCGTAGATTTCTCCGTAACTTATGGGATTTTAGTATTATATATACATATGTAAATTATGTATTGCAGGGTACTAATCTACATCCTATAATCTATTTCTTATCAAAAATCCTTCACCTAATCGAACGAGATTAATCCCTCAACCAGTTCAAATTCCTCGGATTCCGACAGCTATTCCGATATGGAGTTTCACCTAAGCTCCGAAAGCAGTGTCACCAGAATGAATCAATCAATCATCCATCCCCAATTCATCTGATGAGATCGTAGCCTACTTAATCAATGGAGACGAGAATAAGGCGATCCTTTTCACCAACCTGCACTTTTGACGAAAAACTTGAAACACTTACCGGTGAACCAATCTGAAACACCATTTTCTCTCTCATTTCTAGAGTATCTCGCCATGACTATATCATAAAATAGATTCTAAACCTTATTCATCCGCCCGTTCCAACCGACAATCATCCCGGAATAATAGAAGAAGTCAACGAACTTCGCGCTCGAGTAATCAATTTGGAAAACGTGGTGCAAAACTTACCAGCTTCAGCAACATCACCGACACCAACAGTACCACCAACAACCCAAGTTTCAACATCACATGCCTCAACATCGCAATCTATACCTCGAGCATAATCTTTGTTTTACATCCTGTTCTACATCGGTTATCTTCGTTCTTCATGATGATTATGTAATCTATAATATTTTAGAGATTATATATTCTTATTCGAACGGTAAATCAAATGAGTCTAATATCATATTGACTCATTAAATCCATGATTACATCTGAAGAAAATATATATGTATATATGTTTTCATAAAGATTGTAATTAGAAATTCTTTCGTACAAACTGTTAATGGTGAAAATATTTTAACGGGTAGGTAATACCCGAGGAATATTTAGATTTCACAATTATAAGTTACACTGTACATTCTTCCAATTTGATTCAACAGTCATTTACTATCCTACTTACATCCGCAGATATACGTATCCGTTCATCGCAGAATAACCATTTTCACTCAATTTGATATTCGGATTTTTACCTATCAGAATCCAACAAGTGGCATAATGAAGAAAACATTAGACAAAATAAAATTTGTTTGAAACAAACAAATTAACTATGAGGAATTTTGTTAAGAATCCACGCTAACTGTTCCTAGCTAACTGATTACATTTTATTTATCGCAGTTTATTTATCGCAATTTAATTATCTCAATTTTATTTATCGTCATTTAATTTCGGTTATTTACTTTACGCATTTAATTTATCGTCATTTAATTTCTGTTATTTATTTTACGCACTTTAAATATCAGGACACGTATACAAGGTTTTGACATATCATATCGACGCATCTATATATATTATTTGGAATCACCATAGACACTCTATATGCAGTAATGTAAGACCCGAGTATTCGTAGTGTACATATGTGTATATAAGTGTATTGTGCGGTACTTGGATCGGGGTTTGGTTGTATATTTTTAAAAGGCAAAAGAAGCTGGACTGGGAGGGTTGCGCGCCGCGCGGCCTAGTGGCGCGCCGCGCCATCTGTCTGTGACAGAATCCTCTTTTCCTTTTAATTAGACAATTGGAGGGCATTTTGGTCAATTCACTTTGGAGCCCGAATTTAATACCTTGGATCAGTTTTGGAGCTTCATTCACTCCACTTCCAACAACCTTATCCTCTCAAATTCAATTTCTAGTGAGAGAGTGCATCCTTGAGTGAGAAAGCTTCATTAGAGCTTGAAGGAGGTTGAATCGGGTCTTGGTGCAAGTTCTAAAGTCGTTCATCTAGTCGATAGCTACGTGGTGATTGTGTTGGTAAGTTATAAAACCCAATTTCCTACTTTAATTGCATTAGGGGTTAGGGTTTGGGTTATTAAGACTCATAAAACCCATTTGCTAGTAAATTAGGGGTTTCTTGGGGAATTTGGGTCATGAAGACTCAAGGATGACCAATTAGGGTTTTCAAAGTGTTAAATTAGATTATGAACCTAAATTGGTTAGTTTATGTACTAGAACACCTTAATGATATGTGAATGGGTGTTATTTGGGTTTGGATGACCCAAATGGGTGTGTTGACCTTGAAATGGGTCAAATGGGTCTTTAATGACCTAAGTGGCCTTGCATGTATGAAAACGAGTTAACTTCGTGGTTAAAAGTGTGTTAATACCTTAATTGGCTAAAGTTAGGGTTTTTGGTGAAGTTAACCCATTATTAGGGTTAAAGGTGCAAAATGGGTCGGGATTGCACTTAGGGTCAAAAGACTCTAGATTGTTAAGTGAGTTGCTTGACCGACTTGAGTTGTGAATTGATTATGTGCTAAAATGGAATAGGTACGTTACATTGACGTTGCAAGTGCGGTTATCTTACACGAAGACTTCGAGGTGAGTGGAATAATTATATGCGTATGTATATAATGTATCTATTTGTTGTAGCGTGAAAGGTGTAGTGTCGAGGTGTTAAGACACCACGTTTCAGGTGAAGAGTGTAGCATCGAGGTGTTAAGATGCCACTCGGGTGTAGCATCGAGGTGTTAAGATGCCACCTAGGAGTGTAGTGTCGAGGTGTTAAGACACCACTCCGTAAAATAACGAGTGAAGCATCGAGGTGTTAAGATGCCACTCGGGGTGAAGTGCCGAGGTGTTAAGGTGCCACCCTAGGGGTTAGTGGTGTGAGGTGTTAAGTGCCCTAACGGATGTTACGAACACCGATGGCGTTTTCGCGAGCGCCGTTCCCTTGTACTATTGGTTAACCATGGTTATTGGTGATGTAAGCATATTGTATTATTCGAGTTATATTTATATGCGGTTGTTATGCTAGCTTGTGGTATTGGAGATTTATAGCTTGATATTGCGACGATAAGCTAATGTTGTTTGCTAGCATGTTTGCGGTTGTGTAGTGTATGCAAGTAGGTATAATTATATATGTATTCGTATAATTATTGCATTCACTAAGCTTTGCTTACCCTCTCGTTGTTTACCATTTTATAGGTTCGGTTTTGGACAAGGGTAAGGGCATCGTTTTGGACTAGAGATCCCGCTTGATGCTAGGGGACGCTTTTGGCTTTAGTAGCTCTTGGAGTTTGACCGATAGTTGGGTAGTTTAATCCCAAACGCCATGCTCATTGTGTAGTTTGGAACTTAAACTTTTGGTGGTCGAAACTCGTACATTTGTATTAAACTCGTAAAACGGCCGATTTGGGCCCCGCTTGTAAAACTTTAATTTTATGTTTGAAACATGTTAGTTTTACATATTTGGTAGTATGGTAAAAAGCGTTTTGTCTAAAAGTGCCGGGAACTAGTCAATCTTTTTGCGGTTAAAAAGTCCCGGGGACAGCCAGATATGGCGCGGCGCGCGGGCCATATGGCGCGGCGCGCCGATGGTCTGCAACAGAAATTTTTTTTTTATTTCGTATTTTCACAAGGTTTTGTCGGGTGTTGGTTTGGGTTGTTACAAGTGGTATCAGAGCATGGTCTAAGGGATTTAGGTGACTTGAGATAGGCGCCTAGACTTAGACTTTTTGTGTGCGCGTTTATGCGGGACTTGTAGGACTTTGGGTCGGATCGGGATTGGTTTGTGCATAGGTTTATGTAAACTAATCATGTGCTATTTGTTATGTATGTTTAGCGAGCATCGAGCGAGATGGACGTTGTACTAGCAAGTTAATGCGACGTGCTCGCGTAACAATGATTAGCTACCATTGTTACGAGTTCAAATCGTGTCAAACAAGCGATGTACGACGATTGTTGAGCAAGATGGGGTAGTGTGGTGTATATGTATATACTTATGTGTTAAATCCTTTTCGTCTCGTTGTTAAATCTATTCCGTCTTATAGAATGAAGATGAGAAACGGGCATGATATCAACGGCGGAGGTACTAGTGAAGAAGTCGAGTTTACGGCCAAGGTTGAGGCCATTTTGAAAAGGCATCATGAAGCTTTTCTCGAGGACGTTAAGAAGATGTTCCTAGATACGATTGACGAGCAATTAGTCAATGTGGTAAAGGAGCAAGTTAAGGCCGTTCTTCGCGAAGATAATGTGGGAAGACGGGACTTTTTCTATAAGAATTTCAAGGACTCTCAACCTCCCTCTTTTGATGGTGAAAGAGATCCTCTTAAGAGCGCCCGTTGGATCTCCGATATGGAGGGGGCCTTCCGTACTTGTGAATGTCCTCTCGATAAGAGGACAAGGTACGGGTGTAGTATGTTGAGGGGCGATGCCAAGTTGTGGTGGGACGCAAAGCTCCAGGTTTATGGTGAAGAGCAATGCATGGAATTCACTTGGGATGAATTCAAGTCCGAATTTTTCAAGGAATACCGAACTTCGGCCGATCTTACTAGGCTTAAGGACGAGTTACGTTCCTTGAGGCAAGGGTCGATGGATTTGAACACTCTCAAATCCGTGTTTTTGTCCAAGACCCAATTTTGCCCGGAGTACGTCGGGAATGATAAAATGTTGAAGGAAGATTTCTATCGAACTTTGAACGACAACTATCAAGATAAGATTAGTGTGAACGTAGTGAAAAGCTTTGATGAGTTGTTTGACATGGCCAAAGGTTTCGAGTCGCTCATCTTAAGAAAGAGTGGTTTTACTTTTGGCAAGAGAAAAAGTGAAGGTTCGAGCTATTCAAACTTTTCGAACAAAAAGAACAAGAAAAGTTCCGAAAGTGTCAATAGCGTGAGGAAGGGCGCTTCCGGTGGTTTTACTTTTACGTGCTATAATTGTGGGCAAGCGGGTCATATGGCTCGTGATTGTCCAAAACCATCTTCCGGAAACAAGCTCACTTGTTTTAATTGCGGTAAAGAAGGGCATAAGAAGCCGGAGTGTCCCGATTTGCGCAATGATAATGTTAAGCGTTTAGAGAAGACGGCGGGTACGGCTAGGGGTCGCAACTATTTGATGACCAATGATGAAGCCAAACAATCGCGCGAAGTTGTCTCAGGTACTTACATGGTTAATTCTAATCCGGCAAGGATTCTTTTCGATAGCGGTGCAAATTTGTCGTTTGTGTCTCCTAAATTTGTACCTAAACTTAATAGACCGTTAGCTAAGTTAAGTCGTCCGATAGAAGTCGAAATAGCGGACGGCAAGACGGTGCTAGTGGTTGATGTGTGTGAAAATTGTGATGTTGTTTTTGGTGCTGAAACCTTTAAAATTGATCTTATTCCAATGACCTTGGGCGACTTTGATATTGTCATTGGTATGGATTGGCTCGATCATTATAGAGCCGATATTGCATGCCATGATAAGTTTATTCGTGTGAAGACCCCAAGTGGGGGAGAGTTACTTATTCATGGTGATAAGCGAAGGAGACCGGTGCCGATATGCACTTTTGCACGGGCACGTCATTTTGTTGTTACCGGTGGCATGGCTTTCCTTGCTCATGTTGTTGATACTCACAATGAGCCACCACCTATTCGTGAAATTCCGGTTGTTAGTGAATTCGAAGACGTCTTTCCGGACGAATTACCGGGTGTTCCGGCGGAAAGACAAGTTGAGTTTCGTATTGAGTTGGTTCCGGGAGCTACTCCCATTGCTAAAACTCCTTATCGTTTAGCACCAACGGAAATGCATGAGTTGTTAAATCAAACCCAAGAGTTGCTCGAGAAGGGTTTTATTCGACCGAGTGCTTCGCCATGGGGCGCTCCGGTGTTATTTGTGAAGAAGAAAGATGGTAGTATGCGTATGTGCATTGATTACCGTGAGTTGAATAAAGTGACGATCAAGAATCGTTATCCGTTACCTAGGATCGACGATTTGTTTGATCAACTCCAAGGTGCAACGTATTTCTCTAAGATCGACCTACGGTCCGGCTATCACCAAATGCGGGTCCGTGAGGAAGACATAGAAAAAACAGCTTTTCGAACGCGTTATGGGCATTTTGAATTTGTGGTAATGCCTTTTGGTCTTACGAATGCACCGGCAGCATTCATGTATCTTATGAACCGAGTGTGCCAACCTATGTTGGACAAGTCGGTAATAGTGTTCATTGACGACATACTAGTCTACTCGAAAAGTATGAACGAACATGAACATCATTTGCGTGAAGTATTGAAGACGCTACGAAGGGAGAAGTTGTATGCAAAGTTCTCCAAATGTGAATTTTGGCTAAGGGAAGTTCAATTCCTTGGTCATATCGTGAACGAAAACGGTATTTAAGTAGATCCGGGGAAGATCGAAACGGTGAAGAGTTGGGGACGACCGACTACGCCTACGGAAATCCGAAGTTTTCTCGGATTGGCCGGTTATTATCGTCGGTTTATCCAAGACTTTTCTAAGATTGCTTCTCCATTGACGAAGTTGACAAGAAAGAATGCGAGGTTTGGTTGGGAGAACGAGCAAGAAATTGCTTTTCAATTGTTAAAAGAGAAGTTGTGTCAAGCTCCAGTGTTAGTGTTACCGGAAGGTGTTGAAGACATGGTGGTTTATTGTGATGCTTCCTTAAATGGTCTCGGGTGTGTTCTAATGCAAAGAGGTAAGGTCATCGCTTATGCCTCTCGACAATTAAAGGAACATGAAACGAGGTATCCGACTCATGATCTTGAGTTGGCAGCGGTAGTGCATGCGTTAAAAATTTGGCGCCATTACTTGTATGGTGTCAAGTGTACGATTTATTCGGATCATAAGAGTTTGAAACATCTCTTTAATCAACGAGATTTGAATTATCGCCAACGTAGGTGGATGGATGTGGTGAAAGACTACGATTGTGAAATACTTTATCATCCGGGTAAGGCAAATGTGGTCGCGGATGCGTTGAGTCGAAAGAGTCAACATCCGGCGATAAAAGTGGGGTCGTTACGTTTGATTATTACCAACGATTTTCTTGAAAAGCTTGGTGAGATTCAAATAGAGGCTTATGTTCACAACAAGCATACGGAGCGAATCGTGGGCCAATCGGAGTTTATTACTATGGGTCCGCTTGGGTTGTTGTCCTTTCAAGGAAGGGTGTGGGTGCCTAAGATGGGTGATTACCGACGGGTGCTACTTGATGAAGCACATAAGTCAAAATATTCCATTCATCCGGGCGCGACGAAAATGTACCTTGACTTGAAGAAAGATTATTGGTGGTTGATGTGCAGCGGGGTAGTATATAAAATAGCTTATATTTTACTAGGAAATACTATTAAATACGATACAATTTTACACAAGATATTTATTTATTTATAGAATGGATATACTTAAACCTTGCTACAACACTTATAGGCAGTGTACCTAATCGTACAGTAGTGTAGTTTTTAGTAAGTCCGGTTCGTTCCACAGGGAAATCTTTAAACAAAGCTCAACGCTATATTAGTTTACTTTTATAAAAATACAAATATATATATAAGTAATATTATTATTATAAAGGGGGGTTTTTACCGTTTAATGACCGGTTTGTCGATTTTAAAACTTTAGTCGCAGTTAAAACCTAATGTAAAATATAAAATAAATACAAGACTTAAATTAAAGCTTAAAGTAAATAACGATAATGAAATTACGAATAATAAAAATGCGATAAAATTAAATTGCGATAATTAAAAAGTACGATAATTAAAAGTGCGATTAAATAAAATAACAATAAATAAAAGTGCGATAATTAGAAGTGCAATTAAATATAAAATAAAGGAAATTAAATATGAAATAAAAGAATTATGCTTATTTAAACTTCCGTAATCATGATGTTTGACGTGTTGATTTTAGTTTTATGCCCATGGGTTAATTGTCCTTTGTCCTGGATTATTCAATATGTCCGTCTGGTTTTTGTCCATAACAGTCCATCAGTCATAAATATAAATTGCAAGTGTCCTTGTCAAATTATTATTATACCCGAAGATAAATATTCCAACTAATTGGGGATTCGAATTGTAACAAGGTTTTAATACTTTGTTTAATGAATACACCAGGTTATCGACTGCGTGTAAACCAAGGTTTCACTACTTTGTTAACAATTACACCAATTACCCTTGAATGTAATTTCACCCCTGTTTTAATTATTCTAGTGGCTATTAATCCATTCCCGTGTCCGGTTAAATGAACGATTATTCGTACATATAAATACCCCGCCCATCGTGTCCGATCGAGTGTATATGGTAATTTATAGGGACGCCCAATTGTAAATCTTTATATTAACATTAACAAACTTTCATTTAGTTAAACAAATATAAAGCCCATTAATAGCCCATAGTCTAGTTTCCACAAGTGTCGTTCTTTTGTCCAAACCCCAATTATGGTACAAAGCCCAATTACCCAATTTTAATAATTAGCCTAACATCATGATTACTTCGTTTTAAACAAGCATAATAATAACTTAGCTACAAGACATTAATGTAAAAAGGTTGAACATAACTTACAATGATTAAAAATAGCGTAGCGTTACACGGACAGAATTTCGACTTACACCCTTACAACATTCACTAACATACCCTTATTATTAGAATTATAATTAAAATTAAAATATAAATTATAAATATAAATATATATTACTTCGTATGAATGAGAAGAAAAAAAATGATGATGATTTTGATCAGAATTCGGGTTGATTTATAGCCAGACTTGATTTTTGGGGCTCCGCGACTCGCGGCCAAATACCCTTAAAACTCCGCGAGTCGCGGAGAGGTATTTACAGTTTACACCCTTGGAGTTTCCTGCTGCCGACGGTTTTAAATATATATATATAATATATATATAATTAATATAATTAATTATATATTATATTATATTTATATATATAGTTAACTTGTAATTTTTAGTCCGTTGCGTCGAGCGTTAAGAATTGACTCTGGTCCCGGTTCCGGATTTTCGAACGTCCTCGCGTACAATTTAATATCTTGTACTTTGCGTTTTGAATCTTGTACTCTTGTGATTTTGAGACGTTTCTTATCAATAATTGGAACCTTTTTGATTGTCTTTTGTTCTTTTGAGCTTTTTGGTCGTTTGCGTCTTCAAATCGTCGAATCTGTCTTTTGTCTTCACCTTTTATTATTTAAACGAATATCACTTGTAAATAGAACAATTGCAACTAAAAGCTTGTCTTTCTTGAGGAATAATGCTATGAAATATATGTTCGTTTTTAGCATTATCAGTGGTCGGGCATGAAGCGTGATGTTGTGAAGTATGTTGAGCAATGCGTCACGTGTTTGCAAGTAAAAGCCGAACACCAAAAACCGTATGGTAAATTACAGCCGTTAGAAATCCCGAAATGGAAATGGGAGCACATTACCATGGATTTCATTACAAAGTTACCTAAAACGGTGAGAACCCAATTCGATTCGATTTGGGTTATAGTTGACCGATTGACAAAAAGCGCTTTGTTTCTTCCCATTAAAGAAGCGATATCGTCGGAGACCTTGGCTAAGTTGTTTATCAAGGAAGTGGTCGCTCGTCATGGGGTTCCTATATCTATTATCTCAGACCGAGATACCCGTTTTACATCTCGATTTTGGGAAAAGTTTCATGAAGATATGGGTACGAAATTGAAGTTGAGCACGGCGTATCATCCTCAAACGGACGGTCAAACCGAACGTACGAATCAAACTTTGGAAGATATGCTACGAGCGTGCATCATTGACTTCGGTGGTAGTTGGGATGAGCATTTGCCTTTGGTGGAATTCTCGTACAATAATAGTTATCATACTAGTATTGGGATGCCACCTTACGAAATGCTTTATGGGCGTAGGTGTCGAACTCCCGTTTGTTGGGGAGAAGTGGGTCAACGAGAGATCGGGAGTACCGATTTGGTTTTGGAGACGAACAACAAGATTGATATTATTCGGGAACATTTGAAGAAGGCTCAAGATAGGCAAAAGTCGTATGCCGACAAACGTAGGCGAACGATCGAATTTCAAGAAGGCGACATGGTGATGCTTAAAGTTTCGACATGGAAGGGTATTATTCGATTTCGAAAACGGGGAAAGTTAGCTCCTCGGTTTATTGGGCCATTCAAGGTTTTAGCTCGTGTTGGTGAAGTTGCATATCGATTGGAATTACCCGAAGAGCTTGCGGGGATCCATAATACATTTCATGTTTCCCACCTCCGTAAGTGTCTTGCGGATGATTCCTCATGGATGCCTTTAGACGAGATCGAGCTAAACAACAAGTTAGAATATGTCGAGGAACCGATTGCTATCCTTGACGAGAAGGTGAAAATGTTGAGAAATAAAGAGGTGAAAACTTTCAAGGTTCAATGGCGACGAAGTAAAGGTTCCGAGTTCACTTGGGAACCCGAAGAGTTCGTGTTGGTTTATCTTCCCTCGTGTCATGCGGCTTGGATTGCGAGGACGCAATCCGAATAAGTGGGGGAGAGTTGTAAGACCCGAGTATTCGTAGTGTACATATGTGTATATAAGTGTATTGTGCGGTACTTGGATCGGGGTTTGGTTGTATATTTTTAAAAGGCAAAAGAAGCTGGACTGGGAGGGTTGCGCGCCGCGCGGCCTAGTGGCGCGCCGCGCCATCTGTCTGTGACAGAATCCTCTTTTCCTTTTAATTAGACAATTGGAGGGCATTTTGGTCAATTCACTTTGGAGCCCGAATTTAATACCTTGGATCAGTTTTGGAGCTTCATTCACTCCACTTCCAACAACCTTATCCTCTCAAATTCAATTTCTAGTGAGAGAGTGCATCCTTGAGTGAGAAAGCTTCATTAGAGCTTGAAGGAGGTTGAATCGGGTCTTGGTGCAAGTTCTAAAGTCGTTCATCTAGTCGATAGCTACGTGGTGATTGTGTTGGTAAGTTATAAAACCCAATTTCCTACTTTAATTGCATTAGGGGTTAGGGTTTGGGTTATTAAGACTCATAAAACCCATTTGCTAGTAAATTAGGGGTTTCTTGGGGAATTTGGGTCATGAAGACTCAAGGATGACCAATTAGGGTTTTCAAAGTGTTAAATTAGATTATGAACCTAAATTGGTTAGTTTATGTACTAGAACACCTTAATGATATGTGAATGGGTGTTATTTGGGTTTGGATGACCCAAATGGGTGTGTTGACCTTGAAATGGGTCAAATGGGTCTTTAATGACCTAAGTGGCCTTGCATGTATGAAAACGAGTTAACTTCGTGGTTAAAAGTGTGTTAATACCTTAATTGGCTAAAGTTAGGGTTTTTGGTGAAGTTAACCCATTATTAGGGTTAAAGGTGCAAAATGGGTCGGGATTGCACTTAGGGTCAAAAGACTCTAGATTGTTAAGTGAGTTGCTTGACCGACTTGAGTTGTGAATTGATTATGTGCTAAAATGGAATAGGTACGTTACATTGACGTTGCAAGTGCGGTTATCTTACACGAAGACTTCGAGGTGAGTGGAATAATTATATGCGTATGTATATAATGTATCTATTTGTTGTAGCGTGAAAGGTGTAGTGTCGAGGTGTTAAGACACCACGTTTCACGTGAAGAGTGTAGCATCGAGGTGTTAAGATGCCACTCGGGTGTAGCATCGAGGTGTTAAGATGCCACCTAGGAGTGTAGTGTCGAGGTGTTAAGACACCACTCCGTAAAATAACGAGTGAAGCATCGAGGTGTTAAGATGCCACTCGGGGTGAAGTGCCGAGGTGTTAAGGTGCCACCCTAGGGGTTAGTGGTGCGAGGTGTTAAGTGCCCTAACGGATGTTACGAACACCGATGGCGTTTTCGCGAGCGCTGTTCCCTTGTACTATTGGTTAACCATGGTTATTGGTGATGTAAGCATATTGTATTATTCGAGTTATATTTATATGCGGTTGTTATGCTAGCTTGTGGTATTGGAGATTTATAGCTTGATATTGCGACGATAAGCTAATGTTGTTTGCTAGCATGTTTGCGGTTGTGTAGTGTATGCAAGTAGGTATAATTATATATGTATTCGTATAATTATTGCATTCACTAAGCTTTGCTTACCCTCTCGTTGTTTACCATTTTATAGGTTCGGTTTTGGACAAGGGTAAGGGCATCGTTTTGGACTAGAGATCCCGCTTGATGCTAGGGGACGCTTTTGGCTTTAGTAGCTCTTGGAGTTTGACCGATAGTTGGGTAGTTTAATCCCAAACGCCATGCTCATTGTGTAGTTTGGAACTTAAACTTTTGGTGGTCGAAACTCGTACATTTGTATTAAACTCGTAAAACGGCCGATGTGGGCCCCGCTTGTAAAACTTTAATTTTATGTTTGAAACATGTTAGTTTTACATATTTGGTAGTATGATAAAAAGCGTTTTGTCTAAAAGTGCCGGGAACTAGTCAATCTTTTTGCGGTTAAAAAGTCCCGGGGACAGCCAGATATGGCGCGGCGCGCGGGCCATATGGCGCGGCGCGCCGATGGTCTGCAACAGAAATTTTTTTTTTTATTTCGTATTTTCACAAGGTTTTGTCAGGTGTTGGTTTGGGTTGTTACAAGTAATGATCGAGTTCTCTATACAGGGTTGAGGTTGATTCTATAATAATATATTTACTTTGAGTTGTGATCGAGTATGAGACATGTACACGGGTCATGATACGTATTAATTAATTTGAATATTATAAATTAAACTATCTATGAATTATTGGACTGTTAACTATGGACTATCAACTGTGGACTAATAACATTGGACAATTAAAATAAATTAAAATATTGATTATAACATATTAAACTAAACGATTCTTCAAGTTTGCCACTTGATTTCATCTTAAACCTCGTTTGTATCTTGATAATTACAATCTGCGTTCAAACCTTTCATGATTCTTGAAAACATCTCAATCGAAAGGATGAACTAACCGCACTTCATCTATGGAAGAAAAGATTGATGCATATAGTTATGCACCTGAACCTGAGAAAATGTTTAATACGTATCTGTGCTAGTTCCTTTTACATTACTATTACCGAAAATAACATTGCAACCCTTTTTCAAATTAGCTAATTTTGTCACAGCTCCAGCAAATCAGCTTCGACTTTTCGTTCGAAACAACCTTATTATAACTTTGATATATATGCGTGCTCTTTTATTGTTATCGGGGAACCTTTCATATTCCACCATATTACCATTAGCGTTTAATCATCTAAAATCACAATTCTCCTGAAAACATCTCGGATTGATAACCGACGATTCAGATATGACCGCATTAAATGCAGACGAAACAGTAAAATTGTAGATGACCTACATGGCCAAGAGTTTGATGATAAAGAATGGAGTGTTGGGAACGCTCGATAGAAAATTTGGTACTGAAAAACGGATTGAGCTAACCATGAAGGAGACCAAGGACAAATACAAGGACCAAACCCTATATTCAAAGGACACAGATAAATCGGGATCCGATGAAACCTTCAGTGAATATCTTGCTCCGTATTCATGTTAAAATTTTGCGAAAAATTTTTCTTTATAAACCTTCGAACTTAGAAATTCCAAAATATCATCATAAATATCTTCGATATTTCTGAGGATATTTTCATAAATATTCTTGTCCAAAATTATCTACCTCTTCGTGTTTTCTGTATTCCATTATATTGGAAACTTCTGTAAAATCTAAGTATAAATTATGAATGAATTGTGGAGAAGTGTTGGGAATTGAAGCATGGGTTAGTATAATATAATGACGCCCGACCAACGTGATTATATTACAATAAGTCATGCTGAGTTTCTAATGGAACGTGATGATTCACAGACTATAACGTCATCATGTGCTATGTTACACAACTCTTACATTCTATCTAATCTATAAACATATCAAGAATATATTTTCTTGATAGTCCTATCTTTTCCTTGAATTCTGGTAATTTGACAAGATAGATTGTGCTATTACCGTTTCTTTCTTAGAACATTAACTATGTTCATTCCGAAATTCATATCTACAAATTCTGGACCATTATTCGCTTGACTTAAAGCCGGGAAGGGAAAACAAAAGTATGGAACTTCTAAATATAAGGGAAAATATAAAGCAAAACAACAACACAAGAATTACAAACCGTGTATATCAATGTGTATAGCAATATAAAGACATGGGAGAATGAAAAATACTATAACCCCAAGGTAATAGTAGAAGTGAATAGATTCTTCCGGCGGCAGATGAAAAAGAAGAATGACAGATATGAAAGTTAAGAGTATATCAAGAATCAGAACTGGATGGAGCATATTGACGAATGCTTTAATGTATGAATCGAGGGAGAAATAATAGAAGGTATGAGTTGTGGAGATAAGGAAACGAAGAGGGTGGATTTATAGTGAAATATCAGACAGAGCAATCAAGACAGATCATCGCATTTAACCAAAGAAGATTCTAATTTCCTTAATTACCGAAGAATAAAATCTCCTTACGAAGATTTTCTCTAAATCCCTTAAACTCTGGAAATCAATCCTATCTACGTCAAAAGATATGACAAATCTTCATTTACACATTTTCACTCTTTTGTGATAGCTTCACCCATACTCTCAGAGTTATCAAATTGTTTTATCCTTATTACTCAATGGTGATAAAACTCTATTTATCAACTCATATTCGTCATGAAAACATTTTTATTGTTAGCCATGATGACCTCACTCAAATTTTGGGACGAAATTTCTTTAACGGGTAGGTACTGTCACGACCCATAAAATTTTGACTAATTTTAAATCAAACTCTCGATACGATATTATATTTTTGACACGATAAGCAAAGTCTGTTATGTTGAGTCTCAAAAATTTTGAACTGTTTTCTTACATTCATTAAACTTTGACTGTTACTGACGTTTCACGAACAACTATTTGTAAATAGATATGTACATATATAATATATATTAATTTGAAATGTTATATGATTCAATTATTAGAATTTACTATGTAAAATAAAATAAAATATGATATTATAATAATTATTATTTAAAACATAACTATATATGAATAAAGTATATTAAAATAAATATTAAATGATTGTAATACTCGTTGGACGTTTCGTTTATTATTTAGAGAAGTTTAATTCGAACTTAAGTGATTTTAAAAATAAACGGTGATCCGAAAATGAGTTATATAAAGTATAGCTTTATTAAAAATATATTTAAAGTATATTTTGATAAAATTTATTACTATGTACATTTTTACTTGGGACTGAGCGCTAATAATTAATCAACTTTTTATGATGGATGTTACACCCTAATAGACTGAAAATAAATAAATATAGTTAATTTAAAAATTTAGAATTTTTCCGAAGACTTTTATCCGCCACTGATTAACAACGGAATACGAAATTTAATTCGTAAATGAAATAGTAGACGACGGCTAACAATTCACACGTTTTATATTTAAATTATATTATATTTTCACTTTCGGTTATCAATTGCAATCCTACATTTGATTATATATACACATACTGTGCTTAATTGATTCCTTACGATGCTTATGATTGAATTATTAATATTAATTGATGAACTGTTTTTGTTTTCCTATCTATCTATCTCTTATTATTTATATCCACTTGTATGTTTGTTGAATCAATCAAACAAATCATTATATATTTTTCTTTTCTCCTTTGCTTTTCGATCACCAACACTTCAACCCACTATCTAATTTATACATTATATTACTTATGCATATTGATATGTACATCTATTGTTTCTTCTGCTCGAGACAATCACCAACCACCTTTCTTCATATTTCCTTTGTTAGTGAACCCACAAACCACAAACACCCATCTATTTCCATTTTCTAATTCCTCACCACCACACCTTTGATCAAACTACCATCACTGCATCTTTCAGTTGATTGGACCCAAGAACTACCATCCTTCTTCTTTCTTGAATTTTTCCTTCGTGAACCCGTATCACAACCATCACCTTACACTACCTTCTAACACTACATCTACAACATGACATTGTTAACGAATAAGAACACCACAAATGGTTGTTCATGATTTCTGTTTTTGATAAAGAAAACACTCAACACATCGGACCTTGGTTATCTCCATTTTATAATCAAGCTGCAACTGCAGCTATTCTTTCTAATGTCATCGTGGACTACAGCTGCTAGAATGGATCCTGATCACTACAACTTTCTGTCATGAGAACCAATCTTATGATCGAGCCAAATCTACTAACTTCTCTATTTCGATCAGACCCAAAACACACCTGCTCGATCACGACTCAACACCACTTTCGAGCACCCTTCTTCTCCTTCTTATTTTCATCGTGAAAGATCACCCCACCACTTCCAACCACCATGTACAACCACCATCTTCTATTTTTCTCTTGAAACCCACCAAGAATGAAACCTACAACTGCTAACCTTTCTGTTCAAAAGTAATTACAACTGCAACTTTCGTTTATGTTATGGTTTAATTCACGAAGAATAGATAATGATTGTTGTTGCTATAGTGGTCGACAGGCTGCTGCAAATCATTTGCTCTTTTATTTTTTTATATAAATAAACCAAATTCCTTTTGACTTAGGTTAGTGAACTAATTGGTTGAATCCAATGAAACAAACAAATTGGACCTTGGTTACTATGTGTGAGCCGTATAGAATTAGCCATTTTAAGTTAGGCTGCCATATGTGCATATTGGGTCGTGATCCATTCTCTTTTCTTTTCGGTTAGACTACAACAAGAATGATGATGGTGATGATGAAACTGTACAATAATAATGATAATCGATGATGATAGTTAAAGTAATGATAACGGTGATGGTGATGTAAGATTTTGATGATGATTAGGACGATATAGACGATGATGATGTTAAGTGAGATTAGAAGATAGATATCGATGATGATGAGATGAAACAGAAAGAGATCGATAGTTACAATCATAATGATTTGATTAATGGTGATCGATTGGTTGCTACTTCTGCTGTACCTTTTCTATTCTTGATCGACCCACGAAGAAGAGGATGAAACCTTGATGACTGATGGACGACCAAAACATATCTGTGTGTTGTGTATGTCGACTGAAATAGACCACAACCCATTAAGTGTTAAGTGATCGGCTTTTGGATCCAAATTAATCAAATAGATGGGTCATTTTAATGGACTAATGAATTTGGGTTTCAAATATATTAAATATGTTGGGCCTTATCAAGAATACCCAACAGTTTTCGTGGGATCTATTCGAGTAACACTGAGAAATCGAAACACATTCGGATCTTGTTTTCCTTTCTAGCACAATTTCCACTCGATCGTCTCGTTCGTTCAAACCGATGGTATAAATTGCAACCTAAGCTTCATAAGTTTATTACCATTATATTATAACTACTATGATTATAATTATTATGTTATATAAGTTGTAGGTGTATGAACTAATATGTATATACATATAACTTAAACAAGGACTAATAAAACGTTATCTATAAAACGTAGATTTTAAAGAAAACTAATAATCATATTTATATATATATATATATATATATATATATATATATATATATACATATTTATGGCTAAAACTTATATTATGTAGTTATAATGGTAAGGATTATAATAACACTTATACATAAAGATTTATATATATATACTCATTGATATATATACATATATGTATATGTATATGTATATGTACTCAATCTAATCATTAATATTAATAGATAATTTAAGTACGTTTATTATATATATAAATATGATATGATTATATATTAAAAATTATTATTATATTTAGAATTATCATTATTATTAAAAGTATCATCTTAAATATTATTATCATTATTTTTATTATCATTATTACTATTATTTTGATCATTATTATTTTATTATCACTATTATTATTATTTTTAACATTAATATTATTATTTTTATTATTACCATTGTTACTAGTATCATTATTATTTTTTTTATAAAAACCATATTATTATTATTATTATTATTATTATTATTATTATTATTATTATTATTATTATTATTATTATTATTATTATTATTATTATCAATATTACTATTAATATTATTATTATTATTACAATAAAAGTTACTTATATAAAAATATACTTAATAAAACTATACTAATATTTTATAAATTATTTAAAGTATATAAAATAAATAAATTTAAATCAATAATGAAACACATAAATTATTAAAATAGCAGTTATATCACTAATAATATATAAATTATTCGATTACAATCATATGTGTTAATATATATATAACTGATATAGGTTCGTGAATCCTAGGCCAACCCTACACTTATTTAATGTAGTCATATGTATTTTTACTACAAAATACAGTATGGTGAGTTTCATTTGCTCCCTTTTACTCTTTATATTTTTGGGACTGAGAATACATGCGCTGTTTTTACAACTGCTTTATTAAATGCTTTTGAAATATATTTTGGACTGCGAATACATGAAATGCTTTTATAAATGTTTGACGAGATAGACACAAGCAAAACATTCCTCGAATGAATTATTATGCAGACAGAAGTTCTGCGGATTATTATTGAATTATGTGGACATGATAATTGCCACTATTGAATTATGTGGACATGATAATTGCCACCATTGAATTATGTGGACATGATAATTGCCACCCTTGAATTATGTGGACATGATAATTGCCACCAGTTGATGTGAATGTTATATATCGAGAGAATGATTTTATACACAGGTTATGTGTATGTTATTTTTGTGCACAAGATATGTGTACGGTTACTATGATTTATGAAAATGGTTTCGTACACGAGAAAGATGTACTGTATTTAAAAGATATAGCATGTACATTACAGGTGGTTATAGGATTCGGGCTCATTTGTATCATGCAGTATTTAAATTTTGTGGTCTATCAAAATGATGAATTTTATTGTTTTATGATAAACTTATGAACTCACCAACTTTTTGGTTGACACTTGAAAGCATGTGTATTCTCAGGTATGAAAGAAATCTTCCGCTGTGCATTTTGCTCAATTTAAGGACATTATTTGGAGTCGATCATCGCAATGGAACCAGATGTTGGTGACTTCGTCCAGACGGATTAGGACGGAGTATGACAGTTGCGGGTTCAAACAACGACTTAAACGTCTTGAACGCTAGTAATCTCTTCAACTCAATGCTTAATGAAGAAACAGAAGATATTCCTTTTACTGTAAATGGGGTTGAGTACAAAAGAGGATATTATCTAGCGGGCGGTATATATCCCGGGTGGGCATCATTTGTTAAGGCGTTTTCAAGTGCAAATGATGAAAAACGTAAGTACTTTTCGAAGAAACAAGCAGCGGCACGCAAGGATGTTGAGAGGACTTTTGGTATTTTACAGGGGCGTTGGCATATACTACAACAACCAGCAAGGGCATATAGCGTCAATGTAATGAAACAAATGATGTATACGTGCATTATCTTACACAACATAATTGTTGAAGATAATGGTTTTGCTCTAACAAAAAATGATTGGGTTTACGAACCCGTTCATAATATGCAAACAACTTGGATCGAGATGTGCGAAACTTACAGGAGGAGGACGAAAGAATTACGAGATAGGAAAGTGCATGAGGGCCTACGATCGGATTTGGTTGAACATGTATGGGCTAATCGTGAGACGTCGGAGTCAGAGACGGAGTCGGATTAAGTATTGTGTTTTTTATTAAGTAATGTATTTTTTTTTAATAAGTGTGTTTTTTTATTAAGTATTGTTTTTTTTTTTTTTAACTTAATGTAATTTTTTAATTAATGAAATTTAGTATTGCATTTGTTTTTATATTTTTAATATATAATTAACCTAAATAATATTATTAAAAGTATTAAAAAAGTAATTAAATAATGATTTAACACTGAGATTTAACATTGAACCATTTCCCCTGTTTTGGCCTCAGTGTTAAATTTAACACTGAGATTTAACACCGAACGACTCCTAGTGCTCTAACACATAAATAATAAGTTTATAGTCTACAATAGTATTTTTGGATATATAGATTAAATGAGAACAAAAGTGAAGGCATATGACTTATTCGTAGCTTTAACCCTTTCAGTTAATACTTAGCCAATAACGATAGTTTATCGATATTAGCTTTTGGAGATCGATTATCACAACCAGCACAAGTGGGTTATGTTGAATCTAAATTGCTTCTATTTGTCTTTTTTCAAAATGTAATCTGAATTGCTTCTACTTGCCATTTCAAAATGTAAATTATCTTTTCAAAATATAATTTGTTAATGTCAGCAAGCAGCGTGATAATCATCAACAAAAACCTAAAATCGGATAAACAAACTTATTTGAGAGTTTTACATCTTTTAAAAACCTATTAGTATTATAAACAAGATTCCTTCACATCTTATTTTTTATTTAATTGTTTATTGGTTATTAATATTTACTGTTATTGTATATATAAAATAAAAGAATAAGAGATATAAGCAGAGGGGATCCGTGGCGCAATGGTAGCGCGTCTGACTCCAGATCAGAAGGTTGCGTGTTCGATTCACGTCGGGTTCAAATCCCTTAAACCCCCTTCAATTTTTGATAATCCTGTTCACAGAATTGACATTATGTTCCTAACCATACCAACTTCTATTTAACATAAATCTTCACGTTTTATTACCTCCTATAAATGGTATTTAGGCCATACTAACTTCTATTTAACATAAATCTTCACGTTTTATTACCTCCTATAAATGGTATTTAGGCTCTTGACGAACATTCTTATCGTATACATTTTAATCAGATCCTATCCTATATAAACTCAGTCAAGCCGTACACATTTCTTTAATACCCCAATCACAATTTCGGAGCAGTATTTCATTTTATCCTTAGAGGTCACGTTCCGTATATTTGTGGTTTCGATTATGCCATGGCAATCCAGAGCACTAGCTTGCTAGAAACGTAATCGAAATATCAATAAACAAACGCAAGCTCCGAAAGCATGATCAAAACTTGATTTCTAGAATACTATATTTTCTTTGTCAATAACCTTGTCGAGAAAGATTACAAATGTAATTGACAACTAATTCTACCTATTTCAAACGTATGTCAATATAGATGCTACAACTGTTGTACTGAGCTTAGGCTCGGTTGATTAGTGCAAAAACTCATCTACCATTTACAAGTTCAGATTAGACTTTCTTTTGAACGAAAAAAGATCTCTTCAAATGTTGTCTACCATAAGCTACAGTTGAAGCCACTGTTGTTGACGCCACTAACCAGCTGCATCAAACCAATATAAAAAAGTTAAAAATTGAATTCAAAACTTAATTAACGGAGTCGAGTAGAAAGTACCTTAGGTATGTGATGTATGATTCGGTCCCCAGAGTACCAAACTCAGGCTGCAGAAGAGCCCCCGCGACCAACGCTAGTTGCAAGCATGTATTGACCTAAGACAATATACCAATTGAGAAAATCATAATTATGCCCAAATATTTCTTCAATTTTTCTACTGGAAGATCACTTGATGGATTTAAGTATTGAACAACTAATCAGACATTTTTTGGGGATATGGGTTTCTGTAAAAGTATATAAATAATGAATTCCACGATTAGTGAACAACAAGTTATATCCGATAAAACAAAAGGCTTAAGATTCTACCATAATTTGAGACTTAAGATCCTGAGTGTATTTTATAGAACGTTCCAGGTTCAAGATAGATAACAAGTGAGCAAAGCATAAATTACAACATAATGTTTACCTTACTGATCATTAAAGGCTCAACTTTCTGAGGGCTGATCCCATCAAGGTTAAAGAACTCTGACCAACTCCTTGACTGTTGAAATAAACGAACACAAAAACGGCAATAAATACAAAGAACTGAACCAATAAATTTTTCAGGTCACTCAGAAACCCACCTTTGAACCTAAGTGGTTAGCCCTCATATACACTGCACCACCAACTAAAGCAACATCTCTCATAACAACAAGCGCAACCAGTCCCGCTGCAAAAAAAAATAGAAATGAACCAAAATGTCACTGTCTGCTGGAGTGCTAGTGTAAAATATAGTATCATAGTGTTTACATGTGTATATGAACAATTACTTCAGATTACAAACTAGAGCCCTAACTAATAAGCATAAACTAAGTCATGTATTTTTTGAACTTTTACTACTTTGACTCTTTGAGCATAAGATGGCCTTCTTGAAATTAAAGTTATTATGATCATTGTGAACACGGTTGCATCCTCTTAATTATAAAATGAAGAAAGTACACAATATTTGAGACGGGATACAAAAATGTTCTCTAAGTAATTAACAAACTAATGTTCCACAGCAAGTTATTCTTAACCTCTAATTACAAGTCGTAAGATATGGAGGTCAGATAACAAGCCGACACAAATATATATTTAGAACAAGTGGAGAAGGATTAAGTTGGGTTGACACACCAATGGGCAATTTATTTATTTAAAGAACGGTAACATAATTGATATTAACATAGCTAGTAAAAAAACATAGCAGCAACTTTTCAAATATAGCAATTGAAGAGGTTATTAGCATGTAATACCATGTGTCACTTCGAAGTGCTACTAATTCCCACCCCCCCCCCCCCCCCCCCCTAAGTTTGTTACCTTCACCCATATGACCCATTAAGCAATCGAATGTAACCCGGATAGATTGTATGTATAAATGGGATCCTCTACTTGAACTGCAACAAAGAAAGAGAGAAGTCTGAAACCATACTTACGGTGCAATAGACTCCTTTCAACCATGGCAACCGCAACACATCCAATCAGGACCTGTATTAACAAGTTTCCATAAGTTCTATATGCATAATTTAATCAACAAATCCTGCATAACGAAACTCTGCATGCACTAGAATATAAAAACTACAACTGTTTATCACAAACAACCACGATTTACCATATCTCGAAAGAACTAACCAAGTGCACTTACTTTGTCAGCCAGCGGATCAAGGTACGAACCAACCACTGAATTTATTCCCATTTTCCTGGCCACATATCCATCCAACTGTACGGAATAAACAAGATCCACAATAAAAATTTAGATATGCTCTTTACCAGACATGCAATAATCTAAAGATGCATACCCAGTCTGTTGCCCCAGAAACAGCAAGCCCAATAAATGCAGGAAGATACATATCCTGCATTATCATCCTGCATCACATAAGTTACATTTTAAGTATAACCCAGAAAACTCATTATATAATTTATTGCTTACATAGTAGATTATATGCAAAACTGTCGCTATACCAACTCGTGAATGCATACAAGACGTTTTCATAATCAATGCCAACCGTGTCCGACGAATTATCTCTTTATAGTCTGTATGAATAATCCAAAACTCAATACTCTTCTTTGTACAATTATAGACCTTTCTAAAACCTTCTAAGTACAAGCACCTTGTGTTTATAACTCTACCATTGGCATAAAGGAAACTTGTAGCTTAAAAAACTGAATCATAACTTAAGTAGTTAACTAGGTAAATTTGTGTCCATTTTTACCATTTTCTACAATATTTCAAGATATATCTATATCTATATATACAGAATTATAGAAAAAAGTTTAAAGTTAGAAGGTTATACCATCCAAGAACAGGGCCGGAAACCAATCTACTGAGTGAAATGAAATTAGGCCAATTAACAAAACTATCCATCAATCCACCATTGCCACGTGTCACAACATTCTCTGAATTCTTCACTTCCCTCACATTCGCATCGGAATTTACTTTCTCCAAGCCTAACCTTAACCCTAAATTGATCGGAAGCTTTCGTTCTCGAAGCAAATCAATGGGCCGTACTCTAGGAATCGAAACGACATCGGATTGAAAGTACAAAGGTGTAGCTGATTGTAGAAGCTTCCATGGAGGATAAGCTAGAAAAAGTGGGCCAGTGAATGAATTAGGGTTAGGGTTTGAGATAAAAAAAGAAGATCGAGAAAGGGAAATTGAAGAACGTAGTGATCGTAACGACGTTGGATTGGGAGTTGATGAGATGAAAAAAGGTCGTTTGGTGGTTGCTTTTTGAGCAAGTTTTCTTAGTGATCTGAGAATGGCCATTATTGATAAATGTTGGTGTTTGAGATGGACTAGGGTTTTGCAGGGTTTGAACAAGGAAGAGAGGTTGACACGTGCGAACGGTGATTGTAACACGTGTTACTTGCTTACAAAGCTTTTGAAAAACAAAACTACAACTTTTGACGTGATTTAGTAACCGGATGTTGTTCGGACGAAATTCGTTTAGAGCTTGCAAAGAATGATAATGGATCCTTATATCCAAATTTATATTTATATATAGTTTTTGTTTATATATATAAAATATAAAACTAATTTTATTAAAAAGTAACATTATTACCTTAATTTTTTATTTTAGATAATCTATATATATATATATATATATATATATATATATATATATATATATATATATATATATATATATATTAAAAAGAGAGTCTTGATTAGCTAATAAATATTTTCAAAACTCCCTTAATTACCATTAGATTAAAAAATTACGTTATACTATCCCTTAATCCAACGGTTCTTAATCATCCACTAAAAATATTAGCTAATAAATCACTTTAGATACACTCTATCTCTAAAATACCCTTTAATTCTAAAATACACGGAGTAAATTAACAAAGAAGGGGTTAATGAACATTCATTCATTCACGACACTAGAAAAAACAAAACCCTAATCCACTCATCTTCAGTTATTCCTGAATCACCGATTCACCGGAACTTCTTTCTCCCACCATAAAATTATCCAACGATCCAACTATGAAATCGAATCAATTCGGAGCGGATTGTGTATTTCAATCCATCGTCAATAACCATAAATGAATCCCAATGAACCAGATTTCAGATCGGTTTGCAATTTTGATTTTAAACTCTCTTCCTGTCAAACTATAAATCGATGATTTCAGTTAAAATGTCTGATTGAATTGTGAGTTTTAGGTTTTAAACATCAGATGGTGATGGGTGATGATCGAGTATTGATATTACATTACTCAAGATATTAGGGTCTGTATATATATAGATATTAGGGTCTGTATATATATAGTGTTAAAGTGTTAATGTTTGATTTAAATAATCTAACCTTTTATATTTTCCCTTTCTAAACTGATGAAGCAACGCCAAATACAGATTATGAATTTGAAGATGAAGAAGAAAAAACCAAAGGATATATATTCGCAATTCACTTGAAGTTCTAGAGGCAACTATTGTCTTCTTTTCAGGCCTGTTTCTAAAAAACCCCAATTTTGTACGTCAAAAGTATGATATTATTAAACATGATATTATTAAAATTAGGGTTCTTCATGTAGAGACCCGTCCTAATCCACCTGGACGAAGTCATCAATATTTGGTCCCATTGCGAGGTACTGTCCTAAATATGCCATGAACGACTCCAAGTAATATCTTTAAAATGAGCAAATGCACAGCGGAAGATTTCTTTCATATTTGAGAATAAACATGCTTAAAAGTGTCAACCATAAGGTTGGTGAGTTCATAGGTTTATCATAAACAATCATTTCAATAATTTCAATAGACCACAAGATTTCATTTTCGGTTTCAAAACACTCGCAAGTGTATAAAATTCATTCGTATGATGAACACCTGGTAATCGACATTAACTTTAATGCATATAGAATATCCCCCCACATACTCGCAAGTATGCCATATACCTGGTTTGAGGTGATGAAAGAGGTGATGCAATAGTGGTGATGGTGATTGGATGAAAATGGGTTTTGTTAGTCGACTAGAAACAGAAAACATTTTCGATGGTCTATGTTGCTCGATCCAAAACAGAAAGAAAACGCAGCAGTAGTAGTGAGTTACCTGAATTGGATGGTGTTCTTTGTTGTTCGAAATAGAGACAGGAAACCGTGGTAGTTACGATTAGGGATGGCAATGGTCACCCGATCAGATGGATATCCACCCGATTCACCCGCTTCGTAATGGATATGGATGAACCTTAACGGATGTGGATATGGATATGGATGAAAGGTTTCATCCACAGATATATCCATTACCACCCGAAATACATATACAAATATATAAATATAGATATATACGTACATATTTACTATTACAAGTTTAATTACCGTTAAATTTACATTTTTCTTTCAATCCATAATGAAATAACTATAATATATTATAATAAAACACGTATGTCTAATAAAATAAACTTACAAATTTTATATTTAATTTTTCATAATCTATGTTTTATAGTAAAACTAAAAAGTTTTGTTATATTTTCGAAAAAGATTACACATTCTCATGGATAGATTTTAATTATGTCATGTCATATTTATTTTTTCTATACTACATTTTTATTTTAATCAAATATTAAAAAATATTATAACATTTTTATAACATCCATTGGATATCCATTAACCAGCTAAATCCATTGGATATGGATATGGATGGATGACCTAAAATTAAATGGATATGGATATGGATGAACAAAAACTTAATGGATATGGATATGGATACGGCATCACCCGATCCATATCCGATCCATTGCCATCCCTAGTTATGATGCAGGTTTGATGGTTGGTTGATAGGTGTCGAAATAAAGAAGGTTGTGGTGGTTGTCCATGGTAGTAGTGATGTTTGTGAGTGGCGGTTTATGGTTTACGGAGGTGATGGAGTACAAGGTAGTGACCGATCTTCATGGGTTTAGAAGTCGAAGAGCAGTCAATAGAACTTTGATAATCAAAGTTATTTGGTTATGGTGGCGTTTGGACAGGAGAGTAGTAGTAACACAATCAAGTGAGATGATGATTGAAGATGATGGTTGCCATGAGCTTTGATGAAGGTGATGTCGGTTGAGTGGTGTTTGATGGTTAAGTTGTGAAAATGTTGTACAATCACGAAGATGGTTGTGATGTGTATAAGTCTTGAATTGATCGTAACCGAAAATAAACAATAACTAATCGGGTTTGAGGAGTATCAAATAATAAAAGAGTCAAAGGTGGTTGTTTGTGTGGTGTTGTGAAAGATGGAAAATGAAGGATAACGACGTATACACATGTATGTAAATCCAAGAAGGCAAAATCAATTGTATCATAAAAATAAAGACTATCATGTTGCTTAAAAATAAAATAATAAAGATTAGATGTGATTGAGAACAGAAAAACAAAATAATAAAGAAGAGATGTGATTGAGAACAGAAAGTAAATATTCACTTATGTGCATTGTATACTCCGTAAACATAATGCTAGTGGGAGACAACATCCAAAAATAGTAATCTAAATTCTCAATTATGCACAATAATTGAAATTAATAATCATAATATAATAATAATTAATAATTTAAACGTGTGATAATATTAGCCGTCGTCATTCATGGACTAAATTTCGTACTCCGTCGTTAATCAGTAGCGGATAGAAGTACTCGGAAAAATCTCAAATTTTTATATTAAATATCTTTATTTATTCTGATCATTATTTTATAAATCCGGTCATTAATTGTTTAAAATTATTAAATAAATATTAAATCAACTGTCCGCGCTCGATCCCAGATAAAATATAAAAAGTGTTAAAATTTAACAAATAGCTCCCAAATATACTTCTAATAAGCCTATAAATTATATAACACATTTTTGGATCACCGTTTATTTTTGAAATCATATAAGTTTGAATTTAACTTATTTAATATCCATCGAATGGCTATTGAGTGTTACTGTCATTGCTAAATAGATTTGAAATCACATAATATATATTCTCTATACTTTATTTATATATATAGATACGTTTTTAAATATTAATTATATATATATATATATATATATATATATATATATATTATTTTACATAATTAACCCTAACAATAACAATATATAATATTTCAAATTATTTTTCCAATTACCATTTATATATATATATATATATATATATATATATATATATAAAATTAATTAATTAATTAATTATTCGTGAATCGTCGAAACTGATCGAGGTTAAATGAATGTATGTAAACAGTTCAAAAATTTTGAGACTCAACATTATAGACCTTGCTTGTTGTGTTAAAAATATTAAATCGTATCGAGAGTTTGATTTAAAATTAGTCGAATTTTTCCGGGTTGTCACAGTACCTAAACGTTAAAGAAATTTCGTCCCAAAATTTGATCGAGGTCGTCATGGCTAACAATAAGAATGTTTTCCTGACGAATATGAGTTGATAAATAGAGTTTTATTCGCCATTGAGTAATAAGGATAAAACAATTCGATTACGTGAAGCGTACGGGTGAAGCTATCACAAAAGAGTGAAATGAATAAAATAAAGGCTTGTCTTAACTCTTGACGTAGTCACGGTTGATTTCCGGAATTCAAGGGATTTAAAGAAAATCTTCTAAAGATTTGATTCTTCGGAAATTAAGGAAATTATGATCCTCAATAATGTTCTAAGAAAGAGATTGTAATAGCACGATCTGATTTGTTAAATTATCAGAATTCACGGAGAGATAGAAATATTAAGAAAATATTTTCTTAACACGTTTAGAGGTTAAGTAGAATGAAAGAGTCGTGTAACATGACACATGATGAGGGTAAGGTATGTGAATCATCATCGCGTTCCATTAGAAATTCAGCATGACTTACTGTAATGTAACCACGTTGGCCAAGTGTCATTATATTATACTAACTCATGCTTCAACTCCCAACACTTCTCCAGAAATCATTCATAATTTAAACTCAAATTTTATAGAAGGATAGAAACTAAAACAGTTTCTTTTATGCTGTAACATAGATAGCACGAGGAGATAGATAATTTCGGACAAAGATATTTATGAAGGTATCTTCAGAAATATCGAAGATATTTTTAACGAAAGATACGATGATATCTTAGAATTTAAAATATTTAGAATCAAAGGATCTTGTACAACTTTCCTGCAAGGATTTAGAATAAGTAAGGAGCAAAGTATTCGGTAAAAATTTCAGCAGATACTGAATCATATGGATTCTGTAAGTACAGATTTTGTGATTTATCCACAACCTCCTTCATAGTCTGTTCAATACGTTTTTCAGTTCCAAAACTGAGCCTTTTCAACACACCATTCTTTATTATTAAGCTTCTGGTCATTAGGACCATATATAGCTTTTGCTGCTTCATCAGCACTCTCATATCTGAATCCTTGGTTATCAATCCGAGGTGTTTTCAAGAGTTTGAAGGGTTTGAATGAAGAATGTAATTGTCAAGATACAAATGATGTTTAAGATGGAATCAAGTGGCAAACTTGAAGAAATGTTTAACTGTAGAAGATGTAACTTATTAACGATATTTTAAATCAAATTGTGTTATAATTAATATTTCCTACTCTTTTAATACTTTTTGATTGTCCAAGGTTAGTAGTCCAATGTTAGTAGTCCAATAGTTCAATATATAATCTAGTTAATCAAGGTTATATTATATTGTCTCGGGATTAACCAAGACTAGTATATTATGACAGTATTTAAATGACGATATTTAAAGTGCGTAAAATAAATAACAGTATTTAAATGATGATAAATAAAATTGCGAGTATTAAAATTACGATAATTAATTGCGATAATAAAAATGACAATAAATAAAATGTAATAAGGAAATAGTCATAACGGATATAAGAACAGTTAGCTAGGATTTGGTTAGCATGGATTTAAAAATTTACATAGTTAATTAATTGGTTACTAATCAATTTTATTTTGTCCATTATTTTCTTCATTATGCCACTTGCCAAATCTTAACTTTGATTTTGATTGGTAAAAATTTGTATATGAAATTGAATTGGAATGAAAATGGTTATTCGTGGATGAACGGATACGTATATCTGTAGTTGTAAGTAGGATAGTAAATGACTGTTGAATCGGACTTGAAGAATGTACAGTGTAACATGTTAATATTATATCTAAATATTTCTAGGGTATTACCTACCCGTTAAAATATTCTCATCATTAATAGTTTGTACAAGAGAACTTTTAATTACAATCTTTATGAAAATATATATAAATATATATTTTCTTCAGATGTAATTGATGTGTCAAGGCGTAACCTTTAAAATGTAGACAATATGCTTAATAATTAACACATAATACAGGCAACTAAAACCCGATCATGCAGTAACTAGCAAGTAAATTGACCAGTTAGATCCACAGAGAGAAGTTTGTTTTAAGGACTTTAAACGATTAATTATTCTAAAGAGGGAGTTTTAATTGTAGAATTGTTAAGTAACAAACGGGAAATAAAATGGGATAAATAACAAGGATGAGAAGGCGGTGTTTACTTCAATGCTTGATAAATAATAAGGATTGTTCTTTTATACTTAAACCCGTTATTTTGTAGTTACAAGTAAATGGTTCATATCAATCTCACAATATCTATAAACCGAGAGCTATAAACTTAGTAAATTCACATAAACCTTGTCATTAGTTCTTCTTTACCTATGTTTAATCAATAAGACTCTTCCTTGGTTGAATTCACATAAAACCTAGTTTATTAAGATCACTCTAAATAAACTACACTATTGTAAAATCTAGTTACTATTCAATTACCATCCTACACTCACATGTAGATGTCTAAATCACTAGGTGTTGAAGTACAAGCCATGAACATTGATAAACTCACATAAATCAATTCATAACTTGTATAATTGAATTAGAATAAATGGATACTTACAACAATGGATCTATGGAAGAACATAATTGATTTAGATTAATTAGATTAATTAGACCCAACCTAGTTAAACTCACGTAAAACCTAAATTACAACAATCATTTGAGGTAAATTCATGACTGTAGTTCTAGTACTTATTCAATTACCGATCTAAACATATAGAAAAGTCGTCAATTAAGTATATGTTTACCCGTCTAGATTACTAAAAGTATTGAAGCATAGATTGTGTTCCTAGTATCACATGTAGTTATCAATCTATGTAATTGAAGGAAAGTACCAAACTAGCATAACTATGGTTCTTTTGGTTGGACATGGTAATTTAATCAATCAAACATCATAGTAACTTAAATAACATTAAAAGATAGAACAATCCCAAACCATAAATCTTACATTAATGTAAACACACAAGGCTTTAGCCAATCAAAATAATGAAGGTTACAACAATACAATCGAAACAATAGGAATTCATAATCTTATCACTAAAATAAATGAAACCGAAAGTACCTATCGTAGCGTATGATTCCTTCTTCAATATTGATGCTCAAAAGGGTGGAGAACCCTTTAGAATGGCTGGGGAAACCCCCTTCTCGGACTACTACTGATCTATATTGTGGTGTATGAAAGAATGAATCAAAGGCTCCCTTAAATAGGCTCAAAAGTGAAGCAATCTGGCCAGAAATTCATCAGATGCGCCGCATCTAAAGTTGATGCGCCGCATCTCTTTATTTTTGGTGGATTCCAGCTCGTTTTAGCATCCAACACTGTCAGCAGGCCCTCAGATGCTCCGCATCTGAATGAGATACGTCGCATCTGGCTTTGTTGATGTCTAATGCTCCGCATCTGAAACTATCGGGACTTTTTTGGCCTCAGATGCGCCACATCTAAGGAAGATACGCCGAATCTGGTACTGTTTATTGATAATTTTCCAATACGATGTTGTAGAGCTCTGAGTTACGGACGTTTGGGCTCCGGATTCACCCTTTTTCGAGTTCGTATGACTGAGTTATGGCCAAAACGGTGCAGATGCGCAGAATCTTCTAAAATCAGCAATATTTTCCATAAATCTTCGCTTCAACACTCGCAATGGATTATACACACATTTTAACTTATTACAATACACAAGTACAACAATTACATACAAAATGATACAAAATCGGATCGAAATAACGACAAAAAATATGTATAATTTTGGCGTTATCAAATCCCCACACTTAAACATTGCTTGTCCTCAAGCAAGACGTACAAGAAATTGAAATTTACTATAGTGAACACACATTGATGAAAAATACACTCGAATCACAATATATACACACTCACACTTTTTATTTCACACACGAATCAAACTCACGCTTTTTGATTATACACACACCTTTAGAGTACACACGCTTTTATTTATTTCACAATGTAATACACACACTTTAAGTACACACATGAAATGAAATCACATCAAAGTCGAAAGGTGGGTTTTAAAGTCCACATTTCTTGAAAATTTGGATCCTTAGGGAAATTAGGACCTTTGAAAAAAACCTTTGATATTTTGAAAAATAGTCATATTAGTTTTTACACTAACAAGTTTTCTGGTTTTAACCTCAAAGTCCGGTTGATGGTAACTGACAATCGAAGCCTCAATCAGCACTTAACAAGCTACTCGCCCCCATGATTGTAGTATCATGGAACTTTTAACCGGATGTCCTAACAATAGTTTTACACAATATAGTTCATAAAATAGCATAAGTTTTAGAAGAAACTATATTATGTCCAAATATCATCGGTGAACCATGAGTTTGCACACCTCAATTTGTTATAGCATATGTATGTTGACCGCGGTCAACATAGATGCGGTTGATCTTTACGGAGATCATCCATCTGGAGATTAGATTCATTAGTCTTAAAAGCTAATTTTCATTGTACCCCCATTGTACGAGACAGATCCATCTCATGGTTAGGATAAGTCTGACCACCAAAAACCCTGTTTGATGCTGAGGTGAGGTGGATTTACAGCCGATGATAGAGATGACTTTTCAAGATTTTACGTCAACCTACAGCTGTTCTGGACTACATCTTCTAACATAAGTTAGCAAGTGTGTCATTTTGGAAGACTTGACTTCCTTAATTCAATGAGTATTGGATTTGATTTCCGATTCAACAAAGTACCATAGAATCCTTGCGCGAAGTATGTGATATAGCGTGTTGATCATTTCCTTAGTTGGCTATTTCTTGAGTCTTTTATACAAAATAAATTCATGCAAATGAATTTATAAAGTTAAAAATTTTCACATTTTAAGCCATTTTAAATCATGTTTTTGTAAAACCCACATTTTTAAGCCATTTTAAACCATATTTTTGTAAAACCCGAAAGAATTTACTCCTTCCCCACACTTAAGATTATGTAATGCCCTCATTACATGAAATCAGAAAAATTGTAAATTCGAGAGGGCAGATAGTATGAAAGAGATTTAATACTTTCTAGGCTTTAAGCCGAAGATCAAGGGATGATGGCGCTAAATTGGCTGTCACGATAAGAACATCATCCATTCCTTAAACGCTATCACAAACCAATCATCATGCAAGTATTTTGTTGAACTTCATGCCAGTCTTTGAAAATTGCAGCACATAGCACAATACTCATTTTATATGGTGTATATTTATTAATGAGTTGTGCACCCAACTTTACCCCTTCTTTTAATACCTAATGGGGTCATTCTTCCCCACACTTATCGGACGATATGTAAAATCAGTGGAAAAAGTTCCACGAATAAGTAACGTGAGCCAGTCATTAATCCCTCGGGTGGTATATAATATATCATATAATTCTTTTTTCAATTTCTTGAAAAATACATACCTAACCCGGGAGTCAACACATGACTCTCTCCTAAGTGTAGCTTGCAGCAAAAATTTTATTCTTTCAGGTGGATCGTGTCCAAACGGATCATCTTTTAATGTATTTCAAGTGCTAACCTCGTAAGGATATAAAAATTCCACATGAGAAGGTGACTCCTCAAATGGTTCCACTGTATTAGACTCCTCATCGTCGATGATCTTTGATGACTCCATTGCTTCGACCTCGGTAGTTAAAACGTCATCATAATCACTATCCCCTGAATACCAACCTATCGCCCGCAATTCCCCCTCATCAATTCCCCTCGAATTAGCTAGTGAATTAGCTGGAAAAGTATTCGGCTCCCTTTCTTCAATTTGCTGGAGTAGACAGCTCATGGTCCTCTGTAAACGTTCAATGGATTCTTGTTGGCCCGCTAGTGTTTCTTGCAAATTTTGGCTCCATTCAGTCTCATTTCTCATGAAGTCTAAAATTACATCTTCTAAATTCGACTGACTCTCCTCTCCTTGTTGAATTTGAAAGTGTTGTTGAGATGAATCTCAGGATGAGTTACCATCTTCATAATAATCCCCTGGTTGGTCCATGGGGGTATAATGATACATAAGACTATCATCACACTCCTCGGGCATATAGTAACCTCCATAAGTCTCACAAACACCTGTTGGTTCAACCCTAGCTTCCCAAGAACCCATATACCAATCATCATTCATACCCATGAAAACCAATGATTCACTCGATTGTTGGACATCATACATGGCTTCTGAAATCATATAATCATACCCAGCCATATTATACCTGTAACCTAGCTGCAATCACACCACAAAAGAAAAACAAAACAAATAAAAACAAAAATAAAGCAGGTAACTTTCGTGAAAATAACTTCCCACAAAAGGATCGAATAACTAAAAGTCTGTTAAAATCTTTTAAACAAAACCGCTCCCCGGCAGCGGCGCCAAAAAGTTGATGTGTCAAGACGTAACCTTTAAAATGTAGACAATATGCTTAATAATTAACACATAATACAGGCAACTAAAACCCGATCATGCAGTAACTAGCAAGTAAATTGACCAGTTCGATCCACAGGGAGAAGTTTATTTTAAGAACTTTAAACGATTAATTATTCTAAAGAGGGAGTTTTAATTGTACAATTGTTAAGTAACAAACTGGAAATAAAATGAGATAAATAACAAGGATGAGAAGGCGGTGTTTACTTCAATGCTTGATAAATGATAGGGATTGTTCTTTTATACTTAAACCCGTTATTTTGTAGTTACAAGTAAATGGTTCATATCAATCTCACAATCTCTATAAACCGAGAGCAATAAACTTAGTAAATTCACATAAACCTTGTCATTAGTTCTTCTTTACCTATTTTTAATCAATAAGACTCTTCCTTGGTTAAATTCACATAAAACCTATTTTATTAAGATCACTCTAAATAAACTACACTATTGTAAAATCTAGTTACCATTCAATTACCATCCTACACTCACATGTAGATGTCTAAATCACTAAGTGTTGAAGTACAAGCCATGAACATTGATAAACTCACATAAATCAATTCATAACTTGTATAATTGAACTAGAATAAATGGATACTTACAATAATGGATCTATGGAAGAACATAATTGATTTAGATTGATTAGATTTATTAGACCCAATCCGGTTAAACTCACGTAAAACCTAAATTACAACAATCACTTGAGGTAAATTCATGACTATGTAGTTCTAGTACTTATTCAATTACCTATCTAAACATATAGCAAAGTTGTCAATTAAGTATATGTTTACCCGTCTAGATTACTAAAAGTATTGAAGCATAGATTGTGTTCCTAGTGTCACATGTAGTTATCAATCTATGTAATTGAAGAAAAGTACCAAACTAGCATAACTATGGTTCTTTTGGTTGGACATGGTAATTTAATCAATCAAACATCATAGTAACTTGAATAACATTAAAAGATAGAACAATCTCAAACCATAAATCTTACATTAATGTAAACACACAAGGCTTTAGCCAATCATAATAATGAAGGTTACAACAATACAATCTAAACAATAGGAATTCATAATCTTATCACTAAAATAAATGATTCCTATCGTAGCGTATGATTCCTTCTTCAATATTGATGCTCAAAAGGGTGGAGAACCCTTTAGAATGGCTGGGGAAACCCCCTTCTCGGACTACTACTGATCTATATTGTGGTGTATGAAAGAATGAATCAAAGGCTCCCTTAAATAGGCTCAAAAGTGAAGCAATCTGGCCAGAAATTCATCAGATGCGCCGCATCTAAATTTGATGCGTCGCATCTCTTTATTTTTGGTGGATTCCAGCTCATTTTAGCATCCAAAACTGTCGGCAGGCCCTCAGATGCACCGCATCTGGATGATATGCGCCGCATCTGGCTTTGTTGATGTCTAATGCTCCGCATCTGAAACTTTCGGGACTGTTTTGGCCTCAGATGCACCGCATCTAAGGCATATGCGCCACATCTGGTACTTTTTATTGGTAATTTTCTAATATGATGTTGTATAGCTCTGAGTTACGGATGTCTGGGCTCCAGATTCACCCTTTTTCGAGTTCATATGACCGAGTTATGGCCAAAACGGTGCAGGTGCGCAGAATCTTCTAAAATCAGCAATATTTTCCATAAATCTTCGCTTCAACACTCGCAATGGATTATACACATATTTTAACTTATTACAATACACAAGTACAACAATTACATACAAAATGATATAAAATTGGATCGAAATAACGACAACAAATATGTATAATCTTGGCGTTATCAGTAATCATGGATTTAATGAGTCAATATGATATTAATCTCATTTGATTTACCGTTAGAACTAGAATACATAATCTCTAAAACATTAGGGATTACATAATCGCCATGTAGAACGAAGATAAATGATGTAGAACAATATGTAGAATGAAGATTAAAGATTATAGATATCGATTGTTAAATCGTTGATGAAAGATGTGAATGATAGCATATGTGAATTAAATATGATAAAAGCCCTTTAAAGCTTCTTTTATCTTTCTCGAGTATTACCTACCCGTTAAAAATTCACACGTCATAGTTAATATGAAAAGAATTTTTATTACGATCTCAAGATATACATAAACATATATACGTATATCCTTTTAATCGTGAACCAAAAGTAATGAATTAATATTTCATAATTCATCATTCTCGGTACTTCTCGGTGTCTGTGGTGCCTACGGAGCTTGTGGTGATTGCAGTGCTTATGGTGCTGGAGAGGATGCAGGTACTGGTGGTGTTGCTGTTGGTGTTGGTACTGCTTGTGGTATCTACGTAGTAGATGCGAGCCTAGCTTCCAAATCGAACACCTTCACCTCCAGGGTTTCTACTTTACGCTCGAGTCTATAAATTAGTTCTACCCATTCTTCCATAAGGTTTGTCAATTATTGATATTTAGTTTGAAGTCTTCTAACTTCTTCTAATAATCCTATCTGATTAGAATTCGGGAGTAGAGGATGAATACTATCTTTAACTACATCGAATCGACCTTCGAATTGGAAAATCCTTGCGAAAAGAGTGAAAACGGTATTGTGAACAGGTTCTCCGGTAAGCGGATCGAGTACTCCGACGTTAGGTGGTAAGTTTGGCTCGTGATATGGAGTACCTTCTTCATTTCTCTGTAGGGTAAGTATTTCGCGAACCCATCCCCACTTTCTAAAGAAATCACGGTAGTTGATCGGTTGGTGCGCTCCCGTCACGCTGTCTTCAGAGCTGGAGGAACTTGGCCTATTCGAAGAGGCCATCTTACACGAATACAGAAAGTTATGAAATGATTCATGATATGAATTAAGGGCTGAATAGTGGATGATATCTCCGTCTTCTCGAATACATATATATATATAGCAAAAAGATTCCGTAATTTACGGGGGAAATTTCAGAAAGTGCCAAATAAGATCCACGGTAATAGATATGATAGGATATGATTCGTCTATACACTGTGTATGCAATAAATGCAAAAACACGTGTCAAGACTTAGGAATAATAAGCAGGTGATTTCCGACAAGAAACGATAAGCAAAACTTTTGACATGCAGTTAAGGTCGAAGTCCAGACTCACTAATGCATCTTAACAACTATCAATTAGACACACTAATGCAAGACCTGGTTAGCTAAGACCACCGCTCTGATACCATATGTAGAGACCTGTCCTAATCCACCTGGACGAAGTCATCAACATTTAATCCCATTGCGAGGTACTGTCCTAAATATGCCATGAACGACTCCAAGTAATATCTTTAAAATGAGCAAATGCACAGTGGAAGATTTCTTTCATACCTGAGAATAAACATGCTTAAAAGTGTCAACCATAAGGTTGGTGAGTTCATAGGTTTATCATAAACAATCATTTCAATAATTTCAATAGATCACAAGATTTCATTTTCGGTTTCAAAACACCTGCAAGTGTATAAAATTCATTCGTATGATGAACACCTGGTAACCGATATTAACTTTAATGCATATAGAATATCCCCCGCATACTCGCAAGTATGCCATATACCGGCAATCGCAATCACCATTTAAATCGAATTACTAAAGCAGTTCAAATTCTCTAACTGGGGCTGGTCAGTGCCCGTAGATCTACCTTTAGGATTCGCATCAATTAGGGGCCATTTCCCTAATTCTTAGGTTACCAAGTTAAAGAGGCAATATTTGGTATAGTAATCCAACCATAGAATATAGTTTCAAGTACTTGTGTCTATTTCGTCAAACATTTATAAAAGCAGTGCATGTATTCTCAGCCCAAAAATATATATTGCAAAAACATTTAAAAAAGGAGCAAATGAAACTCACGATACGATATTTTGTAGTAAAAATATGCATACGACTGAACTGAACAATGCAAGGTTGGCCTCGGATTCACGAACCTATATCAGTTATATATATATTAAAACACATAATGAACATATAATGGTATACAATCTAGTTATATATATATATATATATATATATATATATATATATATATATATATATATATATATATATATATATATATATAATTATATAATATATTATTTATTAAAAATATTAATGTATTTATTATTTTCAATATTATATATATATCTATATATGTTATTTTTATATTAAATAAAATAGTGAATTAGGTATACTTATGATATATGTAATAATTATATTTTTATATAAATATCTTTTGTTCACCAAAATATAATTATGATAATACTAAAATAATGATAATAATACTAATAATAAAAATGTTATATGTTAATAATAGTGATATAAATAATGATAATTCTAATAATAATAATAATAATAATGATAAATTTAAATGTTAATTTTAATAATAATGTTAATTTTGTTAAAAATGATAATTTTATATTTAAAACTAACCTTAACATTTTAATAACATTAATCATAATATTAATAATAGAAATATTAATAATAATAATAATAATAATAATAATAACAATAATAATAATAATATCAATAATAATAATAATAATTATTATATAAATAAAAATAATAATAATAATAATAATAATAATAATAATAATAATAATAATAATAATAATAATAATAATAATGATGATAAGATTTATACCCTCATGTAATGTTATCATATATTGTCATCGTTAACATGATCACTACATCATCATCGTCTCGCGATTATCATCATCATCTTAATATCGTAATCGTCATCATTTTAACTCATCATCACTATCTACCCATTATCATATCATCATCATCCGTATCATTATATCATAATCACCATTATTATAACATCATCTATATATTTATCATTATCCTAATATCAATAACATCATCGTCATGCCACCATAATATCATGATATCATCATCATCCAATATCTTAACCATCATCATCATTTAATCGAATTAAATTTGGGTTCGGCCCAATATTAGAAACTGAAACATAGTGGCCCAAATACAAGCTCTCGGCCCAGTAAATAAACTAAGTCCACAGCCCAATGTTATTATGTTTAGAATTTGTACAGAAAACATAAGCGGTCGATATTTACTCATCTTAATCATTATATTATACCTTTATTAAATCAAGTGGGGTTATTCTTTTAACATTATCGGCTACAAGAAAAGAATGCATAGCAGCAATTAGAATCGAATGCCTCAATTGTAGGCTGCAGGTTTCTCTTATTCCTCATCGTATCATCAACTTTTATCATCATCTGCGTATTATTATGTTTTGTAGGTGTGGGTGATGGTTTCGGGTTGGCTTTTGGATTCGACAATTAAAACAGAAATAGACACATAAACTGGATCAACTTGCAGGTGGGTTTCAAGATGGTTATGGTGATTGATACTTCTTATTGGTGGTCTAATGGTTGTCAAGCATCCAGAAGTAGAAACAGGTACGCATAGCAGTAGTTGCAATTGTAAGAAAACAGAAGGTGTTATGCTGATGATTTGATGAAGATGGTGGTGTTCGGGTTTTCATGTTTGGTCAAATAGAAAACATGAGGAATTGCAGGTTATTACTTCAATGGTGCTCGGTGATGGTTGTGGTCGAAATAGATACCAGAAAATAGAAGCAAAACCAGTATTGAATCATGGGTATTTGATGATGGTTTATTGGGTTGAATCTTGAGGGTCTTGACCGAATGGAAATAGAAAATAGAAACACAACTGTAGCAACATGGGTTTCGTTTAACAGCTCAATCATGAAGAGTTTCAGTGATAGATGATGGTGGCTAGTGAGGTTTAAAACAAAAAACAGAAAGATAGTGAGTAAGTTAGGGTGGCGAGTGGTGATGATTTTTGGTGGTTTGGTTTTTAATGAAGATGATCGATGGTGGTGTGTTTGTTGTGATCTTGGATGACCCAGAAGAGGGACAAGAAAAACAAGAGGAAAGATGATGGTGGTTAGGATGGTTTGAGGTGATGAAAGAGGTGATGCAATAGTGGTGATGGTGATTGGATGGAAATGGGTTTTGTTAGTCGCCTAGAAACAAAAAAAATTTTCGATGGTCTATGTTGCTCGATCCAAAACAGAAAGAAAACGCAGCAGTAGTAGTGAGTTACCTGAATTGGATGGTGTTCTTTGTTGTTCGAAATAGAGACAGGAAATTGTGGTAGTTACGATGCAGGTTTGATGGTTGGTTGATAGGTGTCGAAATAAAGAAGGTTGTGGTGGTTGTCCGTGGTAGTAGTGATGGTTGTGAGTGGCGGTTTATGGTTCACGGAGGTGATGGAGTACAAGGTAGTGACCGTTCTTCATGGGTTTAGAAGTCGACGAGCAGTCAATAGAACTTTGATAATCGAAGTTATTTGGTTATAGTGGCGTTTGGACAGGAGAGTAGTAGTAGCACAATCAAGTGAGATGATGATTGAAGATGATGGTTGCCATGAGCTTAGGTGATGTCGATTGAGTGGTGGTTGATGGTTAAGTTGTGAAGATGTTGTACAATCACGAAGATGGTTGTGATGTGTATAAGTCTTGAATTGATCGTAATAGAAAATAAACAATAACTAATCGGGTTTGAGGAGTATCAAATAATAAAAGAGTCAAAGGTGGTTGTTTGTGTGGTGTTGTGAAAGGTGGAAAATGATGGATAACGACGTATACACATGTATGTAAATCCAAGAAGGCAAAAGCAATTGTATCATAAAAATAAAGACTATCATGTTGCTCAAAAACAAAATAATAAAGATTAGATGTGATTGAGAACAGAAAAACAAAATAATAAAGAAGAGATGTGATTAAGAACAGAAAGTAAATATTCACTTATGTGCATCGTATACTCCGTAAACATAATGCTAGTGGGAGACAACATCCAAAAATAGTAATCTAAATTCTCAATTATGCACAATAATTGAAATTAATAATCATAATATGATAATAATTAATAATTTAAACGTGTGATAATATTAGCCGTCGTCATTCACGGACTAAATTTCGCACTCCGTCGTTAATCAGTAGCGGATAGAAGTATTCGGAAAAATCCCAAATTTTTAAATTAAATATTTTTATTTAGTCTGATCATTATTTTATAAATCCGGTCATTAATTGCTTAAAATTATTAAATAAATATTAAATCAATTGTCCGCGCTCGATCCTAGGTAAAATATAAAAAGTGTTAAAATTTAACAAATAGCTCCCAAATATACTTCTAATAAGCCTATAAATTATATAACACATTTTCGGATCACCGTTTATTTTTGAAATCATATAAGTTTGAATTTAACTTATTTAATATCCATCGAATGGCGATTGAGTGGTACTGTCATTACTAAATAGATTCGAAATCACAAAATATATATTCTCTATACTTTATTTATATATATAGATATGCTTTTAAATATTATATATATATATATATATATATATATATATATATATATATATATATATATATATATATATATATATATATATACATAATTAACCCTAATAATAACAATATATAATATTTCAAATTATATTTTCAATTACCATTTATATATATATATATATATATATACATATATATATATATACATGCATATCTATATACAATTAATTGTTCGTGAGTTGTCGAAACTGGTCGAGGTTAAATGAATGTATGTAAACAGTTCAAAAATTTTGAGACTCAATATTATAGACCTTGCTTGTTGTGTTAAAAATATTAAATCATATCGAGAGTTTGATTTAAAAGTAGTCGAATTTTTCCGGGTCGTCACACTTCGTGTTCGTGATCAGATGCCGATCGACAATATACATTTCCGATGATTAAAATCACACCAAAACCTCGAAGTCGTTCCGTATCAGATTAAAATTAGGGAACTCCAAATCAGATGCAGTTCAATAACACCACCTCTCTAGGTACGATTTGACGTTTCTTATTTATTCGTCATACTAAATTGATTTTGTTAGGGTTTCCGATTCACTAATTTGGTTTGAATGTTTTGCAGTTTCGATTTCAATTTTGGGTTTAAAAATCATGCACGGAGGTTTTTTTTTTAAAAATAAACCTCGAATCTGATATGAAACAAAATTCAAACTTTAGTATTCATGTAACTCAATCTGGGATATTGACTTCTTAGTAATATTAATTTTATACAATATGGAATATGCCATTAATTATTTTTCAATTATGTTCAGGACTTTAAAGTCAACAGATGCTCCAACTCCGATCTGATCTCAACCTTAAGAACAGTAATCAACCCATGGAATTGGTGGATGGCAACAATGTAATCTTTTTTTAATACTGTTTTATTAAAACTTTTGATAAAGAGTTACTATTATTATGTTATTTATTTGTATAAATGAATGGAGTGTTGTTATAAATATAGCGTAGGATGTTGAGGAGCTTAATTTTCTAATCACCTTTAATGAGCAGGGGAACTTTATTGAAGCAGGGAACAAGTGATGGATGAATTTACAACGTCCGAATAACAATGGAACAAGGTCGCTTCAAGATATTTTTTAATTTTCAAAGTTGGTATAGTACCCATATAATAGCAAAAGCTTTAAATTTTGATACAGTCTGATATAGTTTGCCCCATAGTATCATATCATGACACTGATGTGTCGTATATCGTAGTTAGGTTATTTTCCCTGTAATTATAGTGAAAGGATGTATGTACTCTGTTTATCATTTTCATAGTCAAAAGAAGATTGTGAACTGTTAAGCTCGAGACAGGACGAGATACCTACAAGTTTGAAAATAAGAAATGTGTCTCTTAATTATACAAAAGTCGAAGAGGTTATAGCCACATGTGGTGACTACTGAATCATTTAAGTTGTTTCTTGAAATTGATTCAATAAATAGTTAAATACCCATGTTACACAATGCCAATTACTTTATCACTGATCGATTGACGTCCTTACTCTTTGAAATGTATGACTTTTTGCAACCTTCAGTGGTAAAGAATACTAACATTTGGTTATTTATCATATTTACTTACAGATTGTTCTTCACTGATTCTACCACAAAATGGTAACAATTCAGCTTGAAAATATTGTTTTCTACTTTTATTTTTATCTGCTCCAGTTTTGATTGTTGTCGACATTTGTTTATCAACTTACCGTATGACGTCCTTACTCTTTGAAATGAACAAATAGCAGGTTTCTGAGGTGTTATCTCACCAGTTTCGCTTCTTCCATGATGAAATACAGAAGAAATAATAACTATGGTAAGATTCATCTCGTCCTATTTCTCCAACACATTTATAATCCGATCTATCCGTTTTAAATCATTGTTTTATACTTTTACGATTTATATGTTCATTTTCGTTCCATTTTCTATATCAAAACGATATAATTTGGAAAGGATGAACAATCTATGTTGTTTGGATTGTTACAAATTAATCTTTTATAACGAGTGGTTCCTATTGTGTTTCTAATCGTGTTCAACATGAGTTGTCATCCAGTAGTATGCTTGCTCGACAACAAAATACAGGTACGTTGTTGTTAATGTTCACTATTTTTATGAGTTTTATGCAGTTAGACACTTGAGTGGTTTTAGCTATAGCAGTTTATTTGATTAATATAGTGGTTTTGCTGGTCTTGGGTCCAAACGGGTTAAGCTTGATTAGTCTCGGAAAGGGTCCAAACAGGTCATCTACTGTAGCTTACCGTAGTCTTAGTGAGTCTGTTGCATCAGTTACAAAATCTTCACAAGCAGTCAATGTAGCCATTGCACTTGCCTCTTCGGAAGCCTTAACTCCCGAATCAAAGCTTACAACTGCTTCAGCAATTTCAAAAGGTTAGTTTTACTGCCTTTATTAGTAAACATGGTGATATGGGCAGATCAGGTGGTTTGGTCAAACAGATCCTACTGAACCATCAACGTATTTTCTATTTTATAGGTTTTTGATCTATTATCTGATACTCAGTTGTTAAGTATTTTACAATATGCTTTTTTAGGCACATTGCTGGGTATATACGAGGATAGCAGATTTAAATCCGAGTCAAAGAAGTCAGCTCTAAAGTCTGTTGACCTTTTTGGTTTTGGAGCTTTATCATTAAAGTGTTTTATCTTTATATGTGGAAGGAAGAAGTTGCCTAACATTATAATATTATATGTATCAGTTGGTGGAAGCCATGTAATGTCTTCAAATTTGTGCAGTTCACTCTAATTTTTTAGATTTTAGGGTTAGGATTTGGGGTTTAGATTTAGGGTTTAGGGTTTAGGGTTTAGATTATAGGGTTCACATTTTAGGGCTTAGGGTTTAGGGTTAAGGTTTAGATTTAGTTTTTAAATCAAAGGATGCTCTAGAAAGAGAGTAAGAGCTTAAAACTCGGGAAGCAGGTAAGCGGAAAAATGAAACCCTTTAGGTTCCGGGGCAAGGTTCTCCACTTAAGAAACTAAAAATAGGGTTGGGCCATTATTTAGAATTTTCATTAGTGATAGGCTGATAGCTAATGTTTGTTGATGAATTAGATGTTTTTAGTATTAAGGTATCATTTTATTAATCCTTCTACTCATTAATGTTCCAAAATTAATGTTTGTGCAGGGATCATTCCATAATATGATATCGTCACTGTAAAATTTTCATTCAATGAAGGAATTCGGCTATCATTGAACGATTTCTATTGTGTAGGGTTTATATTTAGCTTTGGGGTTAAGAGTTTAGGTTTAGCTTTAGGGTTTAGAGTTCAGGGTTCAGGGATTAGGTTTAGCTTTGGAGTTTCGAGTTTAGGTTTAGTTTTTGTGTTTAGAGTTTAGGGTTTAGGGTTAACATTAGGGTTTAGGTTTAGCTTTAAGGTTATCATTAGGGTTTAGGTTTAGCTTTACGGTTAGCATTAGGGTTTGGGTTTAGCTTTAGGGTTTAGGTTTAGCTTTAGGGTTAGAGTTTAGGTTTAGGATTTAGGTTTAGGTTTGGGGTTTAGAGTTTAGGGTTTTGGTTAACTTTAGAGTTTAGAGTTTGGGGTTTAACTTTAGCTTTAGGGTTTAAAGTTTATAGTTCGAGGTTCACCTCTAGGGTTAGGGGTTAGACTTTAGAGTTTAAGGTTTAGGGTTGGGTTTAGCATTAAGGAGTATAAAATGCATAAATATGAGAGTTTTGTTACTTATATTGGGTGTATTTGATCTTATGTAATTTAATTGGGTATATTTGTAATTTTAGATATTAATAGGGGTTTATATGATAATGCCCCTCTGTGTTATTATGATTGGAGATTGTCTTAAAATTTCATCATTTCATAAAATCCGCGAAATCGCGGGTCTTTAACTAGTATATATTTATTTTGACGTTTAAAAGATTGTTTTATTAAATACTAGTTAAAAAGAGGATTGTTTAACACGCATTACTTGGCACTTACCCAAGGATATGGAAAACCTCATGAATGATAATTTTATGAACTATATATTTACTTAATTTTCGTTATATTCATAATATGATCGTAGAAGATTAACAGACACGTGTGTGACAATTATCAGGTTTGCATATATTCGTTATCCTCAGGTAAATGCTAATGATCAAGCTAGCATATGATTTACTTAAAAAATGGAGTATCGTTACTTTTTTTTTAAAGGCAAGCCCCCCAAAGTGTAGCAGGTGAGGATTGAACCTGGATCCCTTTGGAACTTTTCAAGCATCTTAGCAGGTGAGGATTGACGTTTAAATGATTGTTTTATCAAATGTTAATAAAAAAAAAGGAGTATCATTACTTTTAAGATAGAACTCTGACAAAAAAGTAATGATACTCCATTTTAGTGAAATTTGCCCTTATTTATATTTATATTCATTTAGTTTGAGTTCATTAATTCATATTCATATGTGCTGGATTAAGCAGTTTAATGGATATCAATTAGATATTTAAAAAATGTAATAATATTTTCTAATATGTGATTAAACAAAAACGAAGTATAGTAAAAATAAATATAACATGACATAATTAAAATCTATCTAGAAGAAATGTATAATTTTTGTCCAAGATACAACACAATTTGTTAACCTTGTGTTGTAGCTCATGTGGTAGGGGTCTTCCTGTCTTAGCGAAAGGTCAGGAGTTCGACTCCCATTTGTTGTTTTGGAAGTCAAGTCTTCCAAACTTGGAAGTAAAGTCTTCCAAGTCTTATTGTGTTCCAAGCTTGGGAGTAAAGTCTCACAAGTTAAGCTCGATCTCAAAAAGGCCTAAGCTTGGAAGTAAAGTCTTCCATTTTGCTAAAGGTTTCATCTTTAGTGCTTTAGAGTGATTCCCAACCACTCATCAAGGAAGTCAAGTCTTCCAAATTATGGAATTAATGGACATCTTATTTAGCCACGTGGGGCCTTAATTCCACGACCCTCCGTCAATGCTTTCGCCTTACTATGAGAGAAATCATAGAGTTGTGATAGAGAGTTTGATGAGTGCCGGTCATCCCGAACCCGGGATAACCTATAAAGGTGGGGTACCCAGTCCCTTACCTTTGGCACACCCACCTTAACCTAAAATTTGGAATTGACGCTTATTGGTGTTTTGGGGGCATGGAGGTGGAAGGGAGATAGCCATTGCAGGGTGAAGAGGTGAGTACATTTTTGGATAGACATACACTTTATGCTTGATGAGATCTTTGGTTGGATTGTGATTCTTGAGATATTTATGATTCGTATACACTTGGGGTACATTAGGGATCATTTTGGATACACTTTAAGATTTTTATCATGATTTGGAGCTTATTATTTTGGGTCACTTTGCATTGGTTTTGCTTAGATTGAGAAGCTTTTGGGTAATTAAGGTTATTTTGATGGGTAATTTTGTGATTTGGTGGCTATCCCGCGAATACTATGTTGTTGATCAAAGTCAAAGAAGGTCAAAGGTTGATTTGAAGAGTTTTGATGCTTGATTGGTGCTAGTTGAGGAATTTGATAGTTGCTTGCTAGAGGTTATGTTTTGTGTTGATACTTGGCGATTTTAGACCTTCTAGAAGCTTGTTGTGAAGTTTTTGAATGATATTGGATGATAAATATGAAGATTTAGTATTAGGCTTGAATTTGATGGTTTTTAGTAGAGTTTGTTGAAGATTTGAAGAAGATTGTGGTGTGTGAAAGTTTAAATTTGAAGATTGTTGAGATGACTTGAAGACAATTCCTTGAAAGTCAAACTTGTCAAAGTCTTGGAAGTCATAGTTTTAAAGCTAGAAGAATTGATGATTGAAATTGTTTTTGTTTGAAGATCGTTGAATGCGTAACGATTGGCAAGAATCATTGAGGTGATTCATTGAAGTTTATCAAGTATTTTTGAGATTGTGCTTGAAGGATTGAAAGTTAAAAAGACTACACTTAAAATTGTAAGTTTGTATTAGTCAAAGTTGGTCATCATTGTGAAGATATGGTTAAGTTTAGGCTTGCTTGAGGACAAGCAAGGTTCAAGTGTGGGGGATTTGATATTGCTCAAAATATACATATTTATCTTCGCAATATCTCCCTACTTTCATGACATTTCGATACGGGTTGTGATGATTAGTGAGGGGTTTGTGGTATTTAGTCATTTCGGGACAAAAGTGGTCTAAAAGTTCGTATTTATGCTAAGGAATCAACCCTTGGGCCAAAGGAATGAACTAAGTGAAGTTTGGGAGTGAAAATGAAGTTCCAGGGTCAAAAGCGGCGCTCCTATGTGCTAAAACGAGGGTTAAAAAGATCAGTAGCCAAAGCGCCGCTCCTGTCCAAAAGCGCCGCTCCTGAGGTCCTAAAAGCGCCGCTCCTGACGCTGATTCAGCCAAAAAATAGCCGACCTATAAAAGCATATTTGGGGTTTTTGAGTGGGAGAGCTGCACTTTAGGGCCGTTTTGGAACCCTAATTGGGTTCCAATCATGATTCCATCAAGATGAAGCTCAAATCCATGATCCTAACTCAAATTCCATGAAGATTAGTGATAGATTCACATCATCCATTCTTCATTTTAGTGTTTCTTCTCCATTTTGGCAGTTACTTTTCTCCATTTTAGTTGTAATGATGAATGCTTTAGTTTTAATTGATTTTGTTCTTGTTTATCTTATGATTATAGCTTGAATTTGTTTGTGTTCACTTGATTTGTAAAGCTTGATGCATAGATTTTGCCCTATGAATTGGGTGTTTGAATGAGTTGATAATTATTGTGCTTGATTGATGATCCATTGCTATGCATTTGTTTTAGGCTTTACTTTGATTACATAGATTGTGTAGCTCTCTTAGTGATTTGAGAAGTGAATTAATTTGTGCTTCAACACTTATAGTGATCTAGACAACTAGATTAAGGATTTCAAGTGATTGTGTTCTTGATTTATGTTGGTTTTCAATTGGTCTTTAGTCAACATAGTGGTGTTTGATTATCTTAAGTGATTTTGATAATTAAAGGATTTTAAGTGATTTTAATCCAAAATCGAGTCTCAATGATCTCACTCAAAACATAGTTTGATCTTTTGGAATGAGTCTACGTGAGTTAATGAATTTCATTTGATTGAGGTTTTATGGAAGTTGACGAATGGAAATAAAACTATATGTTTGAACATTGTTGTGTAATGAATGAATTGGATAAACCATGGCAAAAGGTTAAACAATCAAGTGGACACGTTTTTATCTTAATTGTTAATCTCTCTTTTAGTTTAAGTTTAGCTTAATCAACACTTTATCAAATCGCTCTTAAAACCCCCCCAATCAACTTAGGATAATTACTAGTGTTTTGAGATTCATGTAAATTGCTCCATGTGGAACGAACCTTGATTGAATACTTGCTAGTTGCTATAATGATCTATAATGATCGGGTTATTGTTGCCCGGGCATTTGTGTTAATTGGTTAAATGTTTTATCATTGTTTTTATATTATTAAAAGTTGAGAATACGAACAACCACATCAGTTAGATATACGTGTTTTATCGTAATATATCTCATAGATAATTATCGAAATGTTGAAAGTAAAATGTAAATCTAACGTTAAATGCATCTGTAATAAGAAATATGTAAGCATATATTTATATTTATGTATTTGTATATGTATTTCTTCATGGATGAAAAATTTCAACCATCTCCATATTTATATCCATATAAGTTTATCTATAGTTGTATCCATATCCATTTAGGTTCATCCATATCAATCACAAAACGGGTGGATCATGTGAATGTCCGTTGGATTGGGTGCCCATTGATCATCCCTACTTATAGTTGGAGCTGGAGTTTATGGGCCAGAGCTGGAGCTTACTTTTGAAGCTAGTAGCTGGAACTTATTATTTTTTATAAGTATTTGGTAAACTAGTTGGAACTTATTATTCAATTCATACGATCTACTTTTTTTTCTTCATAAATTACTATAAAGAGTTTATTTTTAAGAGCTTATGATTTTAATAAGCTCAATTTTTTGTATCTACCAAACGAAGCTAATTACTTTGAGCTTATTAAAATTATAAGCTCAAGCTCTTATAAGCTTCCATAAGCTCCAAAAAACTTTACGTCAAACACACATCGAACTTATTTTGAAAGTACTCTGTTAAGTTAGCACGATTTAACAATAATAGCTGGCCTATAAAAATTTTGAAGATAAATTTTAGTAGTCTTATAACTCGAGGAGATCCCTTAGAAATTGTTTGGGCTTTATATATATATATATATATATATATATATATATATATATATATATATATATATATATATATATATATATATATATATATATATATATATATATATATATATATATATATATATATATATATATATATATCACTCTAAGTTCGAACTCAAACTAAATTTGAAAAATATAGAGTTGGAGTTTGTCTAGATGGTAAGGAGTGAACTGAGAACGTATATTCTTAGTTTTATACAACTTCAATATGTTTGTGTAGATGTATATGGGTAGAAATATTATTGATTTAGCAGTATTGAGAGCCCCTCCAGCAAAAAGGATTGTAAGTTCGAGTCTTAAGATGAACATTTATAAATATTTATTAGTTCATGTAGGCTAGGTGAATTTCTCTTTTAAAAAAGAAATGTATAAAAAGATCAAAATAGTTAACAACTTCACATTTAATTACATTGTATTTAAAAAAAAAAAAAAGATAACATATAACAATAAAAAATGAAGGTTGATAAACAAGGGAAAAAGTGGGGGAAAAATATACTAAGTAGTAGAGAAACATGATAGAAAATTTATAGTTTGTGAAGAAAACTAAAATATAAAAATGTTTCTCAAAGTTTGACTTTTGAAATACCGCACCAACTACAACAAGACTTATTAAGTCTATTTATATTTATATTTATTTTACAAGTATACAAGTGTTATAATATGTACATAATAATTAAGATATGAAGTTCGTGGATGATTAATTTTATGGTTACAGACATTTTTCACCTACTTGAGTAATGAACTACTTACTTGAGCAATATATATGATGGGAAAATAATCACAACGGGCAATCTACAAAGCGGAAACAAACCCGTTTGACAAGCATTTCCCGACCCGTATGAACCCGTGAGGAAACTAACAAACAAGCTATATCAAAACCAACCCAAATCAGTCCCCAAATCAGTAGCAAATCAACTAATAACGAATAATCAAGCACACACAATACACGCGAGACTTTTTTACGTGGAAAACCCCTCAAAATCGAGAGTAAAAACCACGGGACTCGTAAGCCACTTAAATTCCACTATCATCAACAAGGAGAGCAATACAATAATCCTTCTCTAGATCAACTAGAGGTATACAACATCATCATACTCTTGAACAAGAACAATCAACAAGTATATGAAATAAATAAAGACAAAAGAGGAATAAATCACTCAAAAAACTGCTCTCTGCTCCAGCAGCAATAACTCGACCTACAGGCCTTTTTAGACGAATTCAACGGTTGAAAACCTTGGCACTGATGTCAGGAAGACACAGCCCAAAAATGAAGAAGATTCAACGGTCGGATCTCCGGGGATCGAAGGTTTTCTGGACTGCTGTAAGAAGTGACGAAATTGGGATTTTTTTTTCTCTCTTTTTCTTGAACTCTCTTCACTCTTGATAATGAAAACAGCTGCAACTTGATGTTTTAAGATGCCCTCCTATGCTTGACCAAGTCAACCAAGCAATGGGCCTAATTTTGTTGGGCTTGGGCTTGTTAATACTTACTCATATTTGGAAACCCAATAACAAAACCCAACAAATCTCCCCCTTTCCAATTATGAGGAAGGAATCGCCATCCCAGCGATCGAGCAACATACCTTGAGCTTCTCACTTGCTAAAGCCTTTGTGAACATGTCGGAACCATTATCATCGGTGTGAACTTTATCAAGTTCAAACGAACCATCTTCAAGACGTTCTCTAATCCAATGATACCGCACATCTATATGTTTTGTCCGCTTATGATACATAGAATTTCTAGCCAAATGAATCGCACTCTCATTATCACAAAGAACCACATATCGTGATTGCTTAAACCCAAGGTCTTGTAGAAACCTTTTCATCCACAATAGTTCTTTGCACGCTTCTGTTGCTGCCATATACTCAGCCTCGGTTGTAGACAATGCAACACACTTTTGTAACCTTGATTGCCATGAAACTGCTCCCCCTGCGAAAGTCATCAAATATCCAGAAGTGGATTTCATGTTATCTTTGTTTCCTGCCATATCTGAGTCTGTATAACCAACAAGCACCGGCTCTCCATTTCCGAATGTGATACCTAACTTTGAAGTACCTCGTAAGTATCTCATAATCCATTTAACCGCTTCCCAATGCTTCTTACCCGGATTTGACATAAACCGACTAACAACACTTACCGCATGAGCTATATCTGGCCTAGTACACACCATAGCATACATCAAGCTACCAACTGCTGACGCATATGGAACTATATCCATCTCCTCAACATCCTCCTTTGAAGTAGGACAATCTCTTTCTGTTAGCTTAAAGTTGTTTGTAAGAGGGGAACTAACCACTTTAGCATTCTTCATGTTGAATCTACTTAGCACCTTTTCAATGTATTGCTCTTGTGATATATGTAACGTCTTAGCACCTCTATCTCTAGAAATCCGAATGCCAAGAATCTGTTTTGCTGGCCCCAAGTCTTTCATAGCAAAAGACTTACTCAATTCTCGCTTCAACTGCGCAATTCTTTTAATATTTTTACCAACAATTAACATATCATCAACGTATAACAACAATATGATGAAATCATCATCACCAAACCTCTGAAAGAAAACACAATGATCTGAAGTTGTCTTTCGGTAGCCTTGCTTTCCTATAACTGACTCAAACTTCTTATACCACTGTCTCGGTGCTTGCTTCAACCCATATAAACTTTTCTGAAGTCTACAAACATAATTTTCTTTACCCTTAACCCGAAAACCTTCAGGTTGCATCATGTAGATTTCCTTATCCAAATCACCGTGAAGAAAAGCAGTCTTGACATCCATCTGTTCAACCTCAAGATCAAGACTAGCAGCTAACCCAAGAACCACTCGAATAGATCCCATCTTCACAACCGGTGAGAAAATCTCATCAAAATCAATACCCCTTTTCTGGCTGAATCCTTTAACGACTAACCTAGCTTTGTACCTTGGTTGTGAAGTAAGCTCATCTGTCTTCACTTTGAATACCCATTTGTTTCTCAAAGCTCTCTTGCCTTTAGGTAACTTCACCAGCTCATAAGTATTGTTCTCATGCAAAGAATTCATCTCATCTTGCATAGCTTCACCCCACTCTTTCTTATGCGCATCTTTCATTGCTTCTGAATAACATTCTGGCTCTCCCCCATCAGTAACTAATACATACTCATCAGCAGAATATCTAACAGAAGGATGACGGTCTCGAGTAGACCGCCTAAGTGGGACAAATGGGGGCACATCTGGTACTGGAATCTCTACCTGCTCCGGAGCATAATCATCATCAGTACCATGTTCATCATTATGAACATCATCTCCAACATGTTGTGGAGTAACTGGATCCAAATCAACAAGATCAGCACTAGTTTGAGGAACTGAATCTGTCTTCTCAACATCTTTTAACATCTGATCTTCTGTAAAAACAACATCTCGGCTTCGTACAAGTTTCTTCTGAACTGGATCGTATAACCTGTACCCAAAATCATCTTCACCATAGCCGAGGAATACACATGGCTTAGTCTTCATATCAAGCTTTGACCTCTCATCTTTGGGAACATGAACAAAAGCTTTACATCCAAAAACTCGTAAATGACGGTAAGAAACATCTTTGCCGCTCCAAACCCTGTTAGGAACATCAAAACGCAAAGGAACACAAGGGGTTAGATTAATAATATGAACTGCCGTATTTAAAGCCTCACCCCAAAAGGAATCGGACAACCCTGCATGTGAAAGCAAACATCTAACTCTCTAAACCAAAGTTCTGTTCATCCTCTCTGCTAAGCCATTCAACTGAGGTGTCTTTGGTGGAGTCTTTTGATGCCGAATACCATTCTCCTTACAATAAGCATCAAATCTGCCAATGTATTCACCGCCATTATCAGTCCGAATACACTTGAGTTTCTTCCCCGTTTGCCTTTCAACTAGTGTATGAAATTCCTTAAACTTTTCAAATACTTGATCCTTTGACTTTAAGGTATAAACCCACACCTTCCTGGAATGATCATCGATGAATGTAACAAAGTAGGAACATCTACCAAGTGTCCTAGTCTTCATAGGCCCACAAACATCCGAATGAACTAGATCAAGTATGTTCTCCATTCGAAAAGGAGAATGACTCTTAAACGCAACTCTGGTCTGTTTCCCTGCCAAACAGTGAGAACACTTACTCAAATCAATACCACTAACACCCGACAACACATTCTTCTTGAACAAGATAGACATCCCCTTTTCACTCATGTGGCCAAGTCTTTTATGCCACAACTCAGTAGAATCAACATTGTCCACTGCGTTAACAATGTTCTGGATGATCTTCGGACGCGTGATGTATAATCTTGAGTCTTTCTTGCCTCTTCCCACTATCATAGAACCAAGAGTTAGTTTCCAAATACCATTACCAAAACCGTTATAATAACCATCATCATCAAGAATGCCTGTTGAAATAACATTAAGTCTCATATCCGGAACATGTTTTACATTATGCAAAACTAACTCCATTCCCGTGTCAAATTTCAAACAAACATCTCCAATACCAACGATCTTTGATAACCCGGCATTACCCATCCTAGCAAATCCATAGTCACCTGGAGTGTAAGATGAGAAGTGATCTCTACAAATTGCAACATGACATGTAGCACCACTATCAACAATCCAACTCGTGTCATCATGAGTAAGATTGATCATATCATAATCAATACAAACAAAGAACTCATCTGTGATAGCGTTAACTTCAACCTTATCATCATCACCACCATCACTTTTCTTTTGTTTATTCTTGTCATATGCTTTTTTCTTCTCGTTCTTTAACTTTGGACAATACCACTTTGTGTGCCCCTTTTCATGACAATTATAACACTCAACATTAGCAAATTTACCTTTGCGTGAGCTGCTACGATGATTGCCTCTTTTACCCTGACCTCTACTATGACTTCTCCCCCGCGTTTCTGTGACCAAGATATCTGACTGTGAAGAGGAACCTTGTGACTTTCTTCTCATCTCTTCATTCAAAATACTACCCTTAGCCAATTCCATGGTGATAGTACCATTCGGTGCAGAGTTGGACAAAGATGTCCTAAAAGTCTCCCAAGAGTCCGGTAATGTACCAAGTAACCAGAGACCCTGAATCTCATCCTCAAACTTGATACCCATACCTGCAAGCTGATTTATAATACCCTGATATGCATTTAGGTGATCTGTAATAGGAGTCCCATCATGATACTTCAAAGCCATCATCTGCTTAATTAAGAACAACTTGTTATTCCCAGTCTTTCGTTCATATAACTGCTCAAGCTTTTTCCATAAGGCTTTAGCATCAGTCTCCCCAGTAATATGATTCACAACATTATCATCAACCCACTGCCGAATATACCCACATACTTGTCTATGCAAAATTTTCCATTGAGCATCAGATTTTTCCTCAGGTATCCTCAGTAAAAACAGGCAAATAATAATCTTTCACATAAAGGAGATCCTCCATTTTACCTTTCCAAACATGATAATTTGAACCATTTAAACTAATCATTTTACTTGTATTAGCTTCCATCTTTCACACAAGTCAAATCAAATAACCTAGCTCTTGATACCAATTTGATGGGAAAATAATCACAACGGGCAATCTACAAAGCGGAAACAAACCCGTTTGACAAGCATTTCCCGACCCGTATGAACCCGTGAGGAAACTAACTAACAAGCTATATCAAAACCAACCCAAATCAGTCCCCAAATCAGTAGCAAATCAACTAATAACGAATAATCAAGCACACACAATACACGCGAGACTTTTTTACGTGGAAAACCCCTCAAAATCGAGAGTAAAAACCACGGGACTCGTAAGCCACTTAAATTCCACTATCATCAACAAGGAGAGCAATACAATAATCCTTCTCTAGATCAACTAGAGGTATACAACATCATCATACTCTTGAACAAGAACAATCAACAAGTATATGAAATAAATAAAGACAAAAGAGGAATAAATCACCCAAAAAACTGCTCTCTGCTCCAGCAGCAATAACTCGACCTACAGGCCTTTTTAGACGAATTCAACGGTTGAAAACCTTGGCACTGATGTCAGGAAGACACAGCCCAAAAATGAAGAAGATTCAACGGTCGGATCTCCGGGGATCGAAGGTTTTCTGGACTGCTGTAAGAAGTGACGAAATTGGGATTTTTTTTTCTCTCTTTTTCTTGAACTCTCTTCACTCTTGATAATGAAAACAGCTGCAACTTGATGTTTTAAGATGCCCTCCTATGCTTGACCAAGTCAACCAAGCAATGGGCCTAATTTTGTTGGGCTTGGGCTTGTTAATACTTACTCATATTTGGAAACCCAATAACAAAACCCAACAATATATGCACAAATCGATTTTGTACAGTAAATTAAATTAAGTAGTATAAATATGTATCGAGGAATGTAAACTAGATGTACCAATTTCTATATTTGTACATACTCTTTATACTTCCTTTCTTTATTCTTATATACAATTACAAAATCTTACTTACTAAAAGTAGTTATAAATTATTAAATTTTAACGCGTTATCAGCACACGATAACGTAATCAACAACATTTATCCTAATAACAAAAGTCACTAACCAGTATATAATACCAACTTCGATATTGAAATATACAAGCACACTTGAAACATCATATCATAGATGATGTATGAAAACAGTGCATGAATATATAAACATTTATTGAGCCATGTAATATATAAACACGTATAATCTAACATCATATACATACTTTGATTCCATATTTTTACTTCACATGTGTTCTCTACCTTATTTTCTTTCTGCATCTGTTCTTGATTCAATATACTTCAACATAGTTTTTATCTTACATTATTTATTATTAATTATATTAATCACAACATCCGTGGGAGATGACACGTATACCTCATCGTTCGATGTAACACACGAGCTTGTTGTAAAGCAACATCAACTGTATCTCCTCCCAAATGTATTGAATCATAAATCTGACATATGAATTTTGATAGTTCATGTTCATCATCATCATCCCAAATCAAAGTTCCCTGATTTGTACTTATTGAATTTCTTTCAGTCATGTTTTCCCAATCACTGGTTGGACTTGTGGTCCCCACATCCTCTTCTTCAACTTCATCCAATCCGATTTCAAATTTCGCGTTCTGTAATTCAGTTAAGTCGCAAGATCCATGGAATGTCGTTAACTGTGTTTCTTGGGGCTCTTTTGATGGGCAGATAACTGCTTTAGCACCCGAGTCTAGAAACGCTTTTATTAGAGCTGGAATTGGCCCGTATAAACACGTGTAGATTATTATTCTGTCCCTCCAAGCACCAACCTATACATTATCATCATTATTGAAATATCATGAAGTCAAAAGCTGGATATGAGAATCATGTTGATATTGCTTACACTTTAAATAAGTTAAACGGGTCGCAAATCACCTAAGTTTGTTTATAATGCATAAAAGTGTAAACTACCGAAAGCAGTTGCTTTGAAAAATAGATTATCATAAAAAGGATATAGATAACGTAATCCCTTTTTAGCCAAAGCCAACCAGCCTGTATTTGATCCGTTATGCCCGTATTGACACATTTAAAAAGACCAAATAAGTTTTGACCCTTGAGATACTAATGTTTAAGGAAATTGTTCAACAAATTGTAAATGGGTAAGAGTATAATGTTTTTCCCTATTCAGACTACCTGTTAGGGTGAGTAGTTTTACTCACATTGTCATATATCCAAAACACATTGTTATAAATATCATGTGCGTTAAACATAAGTACAAATAGTTTATAATTACAAACATGGTAACGTACCATCCAGCGAACATCAGCAGGAGCCAAATGCATAGAAGGAATCGTCCTGCGAAACATATAAGCCCCAATTTCTTGATCATCTTGATTGACCTTTATCAACCAGTAAAGCCCATCATATTATTATACAAATATGTGGTCTGCATACAAATTTTTTTGAGTAAATGTTAGTAATAATGAAAACATACCTGAGTTTGGCGTCCTATAAAGTGATGTACAACAACACCAATCTGGAAACAAGGTCTACACGCGACCAAATCGGCAAGTGTTGAGATGTTTGAAATATCTGACATGTATTTCCGACGCCCTCCTCTTAACATTGACTGAAAACTATGTTTGACACTTTGCAGAAACTTTTCTGCAAGTTCACCCGGTTCAGCTACCACAAATATATCATTTTGCCAACTGGAATAATAATGGTACACATTAAAACTTTAGTTATATAGAAGACGGGCGAAATGGGTTGAATGGGTAAAACTTGCCCAAACTATATTTAAGTACAGCAACCATACTTAAAACTTTTTTTTTATTGAAAGAAATAGAATATGTTGTACCTATATAGATTTTGCAATGATACTAAAACTAAAAACGTTAGTTGAGTTGGTGATTGAGATGAGTAATGTGAAAGGGAGGTTGAAATGAAATGAATTGAATGCAATCACATTAATAAACTCGAATCCTTTTAAATAGCATTATGATCAGTGGTGGATCCAGAAATTTTTTTCACCGGGGGCGAAATTTTTTTCTAAAACGTAGAGATTTTTTTGGGCAAAATATGGAGGTTTTGGGACAAAATATAGAGTTTTTTGAGCAAAATTTAGAGATTTTTTTGGCAAAATACGAAGGTTTTGGGGCAAAATATGGAGGTTTTGGGACAAAATATGAAGGGTTTGGGGCAAAAAAAATTTCCACCGGGGGCAAAATCGAAAAACCGAAAAAATTTACACTAAAAATTGCTAATCCACCGGGGGCGGCCGACCCACCCTGACCCTTCATAGGTCCGCCCCTGATTATGATGTGTCTATTTTGACTTGCGTGCACTTGCAATGATAAGATTTAAAAAGAATGTTAACGTGCAAAAATAAATGTTAAGATGAATGTTAATGGTCCGAAAATATTATCATTCAACCACTGAATGTTAACGAACTGAAAATGTGTGGCTAAGAATTGCCTTGCCACTTAGATCTAAAATGGTGCTTAGCCATTGATCCATAAATACATACGTACATATATATAATGAAAATTGGTTAAGGGAGAAAGAACTGGCCTCAGTATGGAACCATTTGAATCATTTTCAAGAGCCAAATGAGCAACTCCAACTTGGGGTGAATTTCGCAACTTATCAAGCAACAACTGTACAGGCATTGACAGCTGTCTAGGTGCTATTGGCGATTCTAGGGGAAAAAAACTTTTCGCTACGTAGTTTTTTAGACTTAAATGTGGCAAGGAATTATTTCTTCTCATCTTATGAGGCCGTATATTATATGGGCCCGAAGTGAAGCTTTCTTTGAATAATGGTGACGTAAACGGCGATGGAAATGATGTTTCTGGTACTGGTTTATGTGTTTCTGATGACACTTCGACTAGAAATATGTTTATTCCGTTTTTAGAACAAAATGTCTCGAGTGATTGTATATGGTTACAACTTTTCTGAGAATCTGGACTATTAGAAGCCTTCACGAGTAGCACGTTACGTCTCCAACCTAGACTGGGTCCATTTTCACCTATTCATGTCAAATATCACAATCAAAATACGAATGAGCGGGTTGAATTTAGTAATGTTTAATTCCTTATGGGTAAAATGGTTCGGAAGAAAGTGGAGTTTAGCTAAATAGGGAAGCAGATTAAATGGGTCAAAACTGGCTCAAAGTTTATTCTAATGCATACAACTTACTAAATCGCTTTCTCTAAAAAAACTAGATGATATTGCAATAATTTTTTACTTTTAATACTAGATTACCTATCATACTAATGCAGGTGCAGCTACTCATATCTAATATTTAAATTCAGCAATCGTACCAGTTTGTGGGCGCTTTGCTTTGAAAGGAGAATTTAGACTATCATGCAATTTCTCATCATTATGGTTCTGCACTAAATTCTCGCACACTTTTTTAAAAGCTGCAGAGTTATTCGTGATATAATCATTAGTGGCTGCCTCCAACTTAAGCCATACTGTGGGGTCCGTCTCATCCAACTCCATATCACAACGTTCATCAACTGTAAAAAAATGAGAATGATAATAACATTTTAAAAAATATATATAAAGCAAGATTTAGTGTTGCTGTTGCTATATGCTAGTAAATCTATAATTGTTATGTTGGATTGACACAGTTCTGATCAGATTAGGCTGATCCTCAGGAAACTTTTTATTTTATTCCCTTTCTTTAATTAACTTATACATATGAAATGGGTCGAAATTGTCACCCTTACTACATAGACAGACAAGATGTAACAATTAAACAACTAATGAAAAGTTTAAAATGTGCATGATATAATAATTTTACCTGGATTGAATCGATAATACTGAATCTCCGGAATCATGGAGAGCAAAGTGCTTAACATATCCTCAATACGCTCAGTTGAGCATGCACTCTCGATCAACACTTGGCCAGTGTCCAAATAACGCCAACCACCTTTTCGAACCTACAATTATATATTATATAAATATACAAAATCAAGAAAGTTAATAAATACTATCTGAAAAGAATACATTTTCCCTTTGTAGCAAGAGTCATCCACTATTTGTAGTTTTTATCTTTATATTGTTAAATAAGTTTCAGATAAAAAACTACAGGTTTTACATTGCGCACACACACATGTACACAACTACAAAAGCAAGAAACTACGGTGTCAAAATTGGCGCTGCATACAAGCATTAAAAGCATACATATATGCGTATATAAGTAATTAGGCAGTTACCTTAGTTGGAACAGTACAACAACCAATTGAAACTACGGTGTCAATATTGGCATCTGGCCATAAGAGTTGTGCTTCTCTTATTGCAAATATTGTAGGATTATTTGCAACAATGGCGCCATCTTGCCATCGTAGTACACCTGATCATGTCACAAAATATGTAAGAAAGCTGTTCAACAAATTAATCGTAGCTTTTGAAATAGTCACACTTAATCACTTATTGTGATAGACTTGGCTTACCATACTAAATAGAGAGGAAACATTTCAATATTTTAACTTATGAATGGGTCGATTTCTCTAACAGTTCGAACGGGTATCATTATATAAATTCATAGAAGGGAATGGTTAAATGGGTCAAACTAGATGAAAATCACCTAAACACTGTATTTTAATGCACAAAAGCTCCTATATTTCCTTACTGACAAAAATAAAATTGGTTTATTGAAATAATTTTTATTCCAATATACACTTTTTATAGGGCTCTACGGGCTCGAACAGTAGATCTTCTCAGTAAAACACATCAATTGTTTTTTTACAGTATTAGATAACATCTGAAACAATATGTAACACACTTTCAACAGATTATCCATTTTGACACATTATCAAAACCTTTAACTTTTAACTTGTCAATTTTTACACCTTCATATTTAAGTCTCACCGCATTATATTTGATGTTTATTTGTTAAAACATTTTCGTGTATAAAGCAAAAAATTGTATACAGCGAGCTTATACCATCAGAGTAATCGTCAAGATAATACGGAGCAGCGGATGATGCTCGTATCGCTTGCCATACATGATGTCTGCAACTTCCCATATGGGCCCCACATTTGTATCCAATTTGAGCGCCAGTCGTTGATGTTACGGACCCACTCGTTGCTACGTTTTCTGATATTGTTAAAGGAGTTTCTGGTGTGCCCGCAGGGTACTACAAGAAAAATGAGGAAGTATTAATGTCAGAAAGCATACAGTATGTCGATATTCGAAAATAAGTCATATTTTAAATACCTGATAGTTACGAAATATAAATGGTTGAGCTGGTGACACATTGACTAAAGTTGAAATTACAATAACTTTTGGAATCCTTTTTACCGCAGAGTCTATTAAAAGATCTCCATCCTCTTCTGCACATATTTCTTTCAATAATCTCTCAAACTCAATTGCGCAGTGCTGTACAATAATGACATTAAAAATTAGTCAACATGGTCAAGCTCAGTGACACATCAGCATCAGCTGCCACATCATCCATTTGACATTGTAACTTGTATTGCAAACTTGAAAGTTCTATTATTATTGATTATTTGATTATTATTATTAATTTTATAATATTAATAGTAAGGTGTGCTTACTTTGGATCCATGTACAACGACTCTAAACCTTTGCGATGAGCTTTTATAAAGCTGATCAAACTTGTCTCTCCATGTTGCAGCTTCGTTATCCTTTGGAACGGGCTCCGCAAAAACAAGTTTTCCTATAGAATATGCAAAAGACAACAATATCTTTCTTTCAAGATAACAAAAAAGTAATTTATTAGTTTAGTCATGTACATGGGTCATTAAGCTTACCGAGATTTTTGTATATATCTTCACATTTTTCTAAAGACATGAGTTTTATTCCTAGAGCAACTGCAAGCATGCCACCAGTTGATGTGCCACATATAAGGTCAAACATCTCATGTATTGGTTTCCCTGTACCCTTTTCGAGTTCTTTAAGAATTTGTACAGTTGCAAGACCTTTCATCCCACCTCCGTCCATCGTAAGTATTCTTAGTCCTTGTTTTGCCACCTGCCGTCCTTTAATACAACGCCGCAGACACTCGTTCTTGCCTGTTGTACGTCACATATAACTACATCTATAAACATTATAAAAAATATACATAGAAACTTTGAACCATTAACTTAAAGATAAATAATATATAGTTGGTGTCAAATGAGTCAAACGTGTGAAGTTATACTGGCCAAATGGGTTGAATGGTCCAAAACGCGGTTGAATTGTTTTCAACTAAAAAATAAGAGCAATTTTTTAAATAATTAGCGCTCTCTTCCATTTCGAACTTTTGTGATTTCGCCGCTCGCACTGGAGGTTGTAGGGTACTTTTAGGGTTTGCAGTAATATTATAAATAGTCGATAAATGAATACTGTAGCCTTACGGGGGTTTTCATCATTTAACAATAACATGTGAAAATATCTTTTAAAAAAACATACGTATTCTTTATATCCTTTTTAATGCACTAATGTTTGTTAAAAATTCACATTTTATGGAAAGAAGGTGCTTCGGGTCAACGTGACCCATTTCGACCCACTCCAAAATTATATATGTTTTGACCTGTTACCCAATCACCTCTTTTACCACCTCTCATACAAATTAACGAGTTCTCAGCTATAAGAAGACCATTAAAGAAACCAACCGAGAATCGCGAGAGCACGAGCTGCAGCTTTCTTCACTCGTGGTTCAGATGAAACCATAAGCCGTAAAAGAAGATCGCCCAAACTTTCAGAAGCAACAAGAAGACGACGGTTCTCTACACAGAACACCAAGTTCCCAATAGCTAATAAAGCAGACCTTTGTACCTAGTGTTATTTCATAATCAAAATTCAAAAAGGTAATAATAGTACGATATTTATATTTTTTAAAAATGGAAAGCTAAGGTTACCTCTGGATCTTTATGTGCACACAACATTTTTAATGATCTTATGAGATCTTTGTTCAACATTTTTTGGGCCCCTGTATCAGAGACAAACCCCAACTTAGCCACAACTTGCAAAACGGATTTCAGCTCTTGCGGGCCCGCAGATTTCAGAACTATTTGAATCGGTTGCATGATGTCACATTTCATCAACTGAAGTGCGACAGTTACATCCGAGGCAAGAGACGTAAGTGCAGAACAAGCTTGCTCAACCTAGCACAAAGTACAACTACTCAAAACAACCGAATACAAACTAGATTAATAACAGACAAAAAGTTGCAGGGGTGTTTGTGTATGTGTTTTGGAAGTACAATTTATAAAAAGATAATATAAGATTTTGTTAAGAAAGGTAAACTAGCATATAAACTTATTCTGCACATAAAAAGCATATAAACTTATTATTGGGACTTAAAATTATCAATTTCAAAACGCAAATTCAAACATAAAAAAGAAACTAACCACATGATTATTGTCACTACTTATCATGCTTATGAGTTGTCGTACTGCATTTTCATCTTTACCGATAACTACACGGTTTCCTTCATCTTGCATCATCTTTGCAAGGGCAGAGGCAAGCAAAGGATGGTGACATGATGAATAGCGAAATATAAGAGCAAAAAACGCACTTAGCTTGTGTCGCAAAGCAGCAAAGTATGAACTATTCCCCGTCTGCATTCCACCTAATAGAAGTTAGATCACGACTTTATATGACAAAACTAAATAGAGATAACTAGATGGGTGGGTTGGGCTGTTGGGTAACGGGTCAAAATATGTTGAGTTAAATGTTTTTACTACAGTCTACAAAATAAGTTGAGTTATGAAATGATTTAGGAGGTTGTATGAATTATAGACAGAGTATGAACAAATTTCATCCCATTTGACCCATTCCATTCCAACTGTAATTTGTTTGACCAATACGAGTTTGGAGTTTGAACAAATGACAGCTCAAATCAATCAATTTATAAGTAAATGGGTCGAAATTGCCACATCTAGTATAAAAAGGAAGTTATATCATCGTTCATTACCTCTATCTGGACATTCACGGTTCTTAGATACTCATCTGCAACGATACGAATGTTTGCAAGAGAAAGGTGTCGGAGTTGGTGCAAAGGCAAAATTTCGGGAAGAAACTCAAGCAGATTACCAAAAAGCCTAAGAACACGTAACTCATTCATGGCCCTACATAAAAAGGTTAAGGCTAACATTAAATCTCAGCTTAAAATATGCATAAACTTCACTATAAAATGTATCATAATCATAATTATGATGCACAAATTAATTACCTGAAATCAAGAAGAGGACAGACTAGTTTATTGTGTTCAAGTGATAATTCCACTAGTCCAGCGCATCGTCTTAAATCAACTGTTTGTTGTTCAAACAAAAAAGGTAGATGTCACAATCTTTAAATCTGTTCTACACCTACATAAATTAAAATTACATTGATCATTCCACAAGTGGAAAAATTAAGATTATTATTGGGATGATGAATACAAGCTTATATACCTGGTACTGAAACCAATATGTTGTAGTCAACTGACAATACTTTAAGGTTTGATAAATCGCCAACTTCAGGTGGCAAAACTAACAGTTTATTATGATCAAGATACAGCTTCTCAAGAAGTGGCAGTTTAGTCAACTCTACCGGAAATATCTGTTAATTAGTTAAGTTTATAGAATATAATTAATTAACAAATTATACCACATACTTATAATGCAAAATGCAAAAAAAAAAAAAAAAAAACAATCCCACGCATACGAGGTATGGAGTAACCCGCTAGCAGAGAAAATCATCCCCCTGCCCCAGGGTAAACAGAGGACCCACATGGAGTTATGACCCGACCTGGACCTGATATTTGACCTCTAACACTACAAATTACAGTTACATTAATCAAATAATCACTATATATGGCACAAGAAACAAATGAAAGAAACAATATTGAAAAAAGGCTAAAAAGAAAACTTACAGATAAACTGCAACTATACATGCTAACAACAGTAACATTCATCCAATGGTCCCCACAAACTCTAACCCCGACCCCACCACCATAACCCGTACCCAAACCCGACTGATCTCCAAAAAAATCAGAAGTCATCAACTTACTAAACACACCCAACCCGTCGTAATGCTGCCCACTCCCACCGACTCGTGACATAGCCACCGCTTTAAGTGGGTCCCTCTGCTTCACAACTTCCATACCCAAACACACCAACTTATTATTCCCATGCACATTATTACCCAAATTATCATCACATTCGAATAATTTGATTACAACGGTATCTTGTGGTAAAGGTAAGGCTACCATCACTTGAGATTGAAGCCTTAACGCGACTTGAACGTCATCTTCGTTCGCATTCCAATCAAGGTCTATACGAAAGCCTAATTCGTGATCTTTTAACGATGATTCAGATGATGATCCTGAAAAAGGTGGTGGGGATGTTGTTGATAACAATGATGATGCTGGATTTAATCGGTTTTGATCGTCAAACGTTTCATCCGTACCGTAGTATAATGATAGATGGAATATATCTGATGGCCTTTTCCAACCTAATCCCCATGACATTGTTGATGCAAATAGTTTTATTCAGGCAAGAATGATATTTCGTTGATTGAAATTTGCATACATTGTTAATGTTTTCATGAGTTTGGATGAATTGGTTGGGTGAAGCGATTACATCTAATGAGATTGATTTATTTTAAATTTAGGAATATTTGATGGATCAAAACATGGTTTGATATGAAAGTGCCATGTAAGTAAAGTTTGCTTAAATCTACATTTTTTTATATATATATTTGATTTGATTTTAGGTTATGTTATTAGAAAAATTATAAATTATAACTTTTTCTTGCTTTTAAAAGATCATGTTTATCGAATGATAGAATTGCAACAATTAATTTTGGCATGCTTAATTTGAAGGGTAATAATTAACTTAAAAATCTTACAAATAAAAATTTGTGATTTGATTTTTGAATATATTGTCATTAGTTGGCATGAGACACATGAATCGTGGTATGCTGTGTAGGAGTTAAATCATCACAGTTCCTTTTTTTTGACTAATCTGATCTGATTTGAGAAGTCTGTTTAATGATCATACGTATTCCGGCAAAGGGAATACACTAAGGCCACATGCAATGGTTTCACTCTTTCACACTCATTTTACCCGCCATATAAGCGCCACATCAGCACAAACCCTTTAACATTTCTTTCACATTCCTTTCACTAAACACCCACAATCATAAACTTCACCACCACACTTTACCCATTTTTTATTATTATTTAAAACTTAAAATATAAATATAAATAACATTTATAAACTAAAAAAAGACATAATTACGCTCCTCGTCCCTGTGGTATACCTCAAAAATCACTCCTCGTCCTTTTCTCAATTTTTTGGCATTCCTCGTCCCTATTGTATTAACATATGGATTAGATTTAATTTGAATTTGATTTTTATTTTCAGATTTGATTTGTTAAAATATGGATTAGATTTAGTTAGGGTTAATTTGGATTTCATTTTGTTAGGTTAGAAGGGAATGAGAGTGAAAATGGAGAAGAAATGGGTAAAATGACGAAAATACCCTCACGTGTCTGAAACATGACTGAACAAACGACTGAAATTGACAGAAAATGAACGGAAGGACGAGGAACGTAGAAGGTTAATATATTAGGGACGAGGAATGCATAAAAATTGGGAAAAGGACGAGGAGTGATTTTTGAATTATACTACAGGGACGAGGAGCGTAATTATGTCCTAAAAAAACAAATAACACGAATTACATTAAAATTAAACTACGATTACAAAAAAAAAAAAAAAAAAAAAAAAACGAGTACAAATAAAAAAAATTAACACATTACATAAAAAAAAAACGAGTACAAATAAAAAACACACACAAATACATATAAAAAAACGAGTACAAAAAAAACAAAAAAAAAACACACGAATACATTAAAAAAAAGACTAGATACCGATTAATTGGTATAATAACCATCCGCACTACCATCGGTTTCGTGAGAAAGATCGTCCCAAATGTGTTTGGTATACAACACGACATTTGTGGATTTGATTATTGCGGTTCCGAGTAACCACGCCCATTTATCGTTATCTTGAAGCCACTCGAACACCTTGTTCTCGGGATTCCAATATGCAAACTGCGAAATCTCATCGCAGTGCGCGTTTCGCCTTAAGTAATCAAACATTTCGTCAACTCGAAGCCCATTGACCGGCACATCCGCATAATCGACCCGTCCACCGTCGTAGCGGTCCATGTCATCGGAAAACAAACCGCCGCCGTAAATCTCGAACGTAACAATGTTTCCGAAAGCCATTTTTGAGTATAAAAGATTGAGAGTGAAATGGATTTGAAAAATAAAAATTGAGAGTGAACTGAAGTTTGGAAGTGTAAAAATTTGAGTGTAATGTATATATATATATATATATATATATATATATATATATATATATATATATATATATATATATATATATATGAAATGGGTAGGAAGAAAAAAAAAACCTGAACAATTACCGTTGGGAAAAAGAAAAAAAAGGACGTGGGCCCCACAATTTCACCCGTTAGACATGTGAAGCGGTCCTAGTGGCGATTCGGTGGTGGTGGTGGTGAGCCAGGTGGCCGTGGGTGGCGGTCTCTCTTACTCACCACTGCATGTGGCCTAATCAAAGTTCTTTTTTTTTTTATTAATATGATTTGATTTGAGAAATTGGTTCAATGATCGTACGTGTGATGCCCCGTACTAAGTCAACATGTACGGACAATCAACAACAGGATCATTACAAGGTCAAACACTATATGCGTTTTCAAAACAAGTTTGCATTCATGATAAAAGGTGACGTCATAACCAACGTCAAATGTTTTACAACCAAAAGTATGCTTCTATGAATGGAAGCAAAGGTAATAGTACGTGACCCTTAGGTCGTTACAAATCATTGTTCAAAAGTAATCAAGTTTGAATGCAAGATAATATGTTTCATGCGGTGACAACTCTAGTAAGCACAACGGAAGTCTACAAGGCATGTCTAGTACAACAGCGGAAGCAAGCAACCTTAAGCACCTGAGAAAAACATGCTTTAAAACGTCAACACAAAGGTTGGTGAGTAATAGTTTAAGTATAACAGTAATGTAAGATAGGCCACGAGATTTCAGTGCTTCAATAAGCGTTTAAATCAGTAATCCAAATCAGTATGATAAAGTATATGTTCAACCGTGGGCACTCGGTAACTAACTTAACGTTTAATAATATATCACCCCCTGAAAGTACACTTGGCAAGTGCGTATGTTTAAGAAGTATTAAACACTCGTTAAATGCTAGCGCGACTAGCCCGAGTGGGGATGTCAAACCCTATGGATCCATATCTAAGATTCGCGTTCACCGGTTCAAAAACCAATGACTAAACGTTACCGAGCTAAAGGGAATGTTTATGCCGTTGTATAACCCACACATATATAAGTTTAAGTACTCGTGCCTAGTATGTAAAACGTAAAATGTGCATGTATTCTCAGTTCACAAAATAGTTAAAGTAAAAAGGGAATGCTATAACTCTCAGCGATAAAGTAGTGGTAAAGTCGAGTCGGAAAAATAAGCAAGTACGTAGGTCCGGAAATTCCTCAACCTAAGTCAAATAGTACTAAGTCAGTAAATCGTCCCAATAGGTTTAAAAGTATGTAAATTAGGTCTTAAGGGTCATCATCATCTAACAAAAGGTGTAAAGTAAGTTTCGTTTATGAAAGGAGTTTAAAACAAAGGCTGACTTCGGTCAGCCGCCACGACCTCAATACCTACTGAAATAAGGTGAGACCATGGCTCTGTATATGAGTCCTCTAGTTGTGATATAAATTATAGAAGCAAACTCATCTTCGTTTGACCGTGGCGACGGTCTAAGTGCGAGTAGGTCAGAATTTTCAGCACAACGTTAAAAGGACATAGTGACGATCGGAGGGCCATAAATCCTAAACCGTAACTCGGATTATGATGAATCCTAAATGAAAAGTTATCTACTCGAACAGAGATATCTGAAAATCATCTTTACAGTAGCCCAGGTTGTACAGGTCAGACACAGAAACAGTAAAACAGTAGGTCCGGTGGGTTCTTGGTGCTCGATGCTTATCACGGTTCTCATCCTTGATGCATATAGCTTCAAGTATACAACTCGTTGATGTGTTTGCATCATCTTAACCAAGTTTTGACCATCATAAAATAAGTGCAAGTCTAAGATATGTAGCACAACTCAATTAAGTGTTGCAAGTGTTTTGATGAACCAAAGTTACATCAAAGTCTTAGATTTAACACATACATGAAATAAAAAGTAATATTGAACTACAAACTTGAAAGTAAACTAACTAATCAAGATCTTAAGATGTAGAACATAGTTCTTAGTTAGATCTTGAAGATCCAAGACCCAAAGGTCTAGATCTAAAGTTATTAAGTTAAATCTAACACAAGTGTATGAAGTTATAACTAAAGAGTTACACTTCCATGTTCTTGAACCTTTAAAGTTAACTTTTGTTCAAGAAAAATGAGATCAAAGTTAACTAGTAACATTTGACCAAGAACAACATAAATCACAAATTTAAAGATGCAAGAAATGAATTAATAAACTAAATAAACAAGTAACTAGTTCATTGTTGTTCATACTTTAAAGATTCAAGCCAAAATCTTGATCTTTAGGAAGTAAACTTTTAAGTTTACAACATGAGCTTCAAGTATGACTTACAACAAATGAACTTACAATCTTTTAAAATATTTAGTGTAGAACATAAACTAGAAAGTTTATGTTCTTGTATGTCTTGTAAGAACAAGTTAATATGAAGAATCAAACTAACAAGTTTGATTCTTAATAATTTGTAAGTAAACAACAACAACCAAAGACAAGTAATCAAACAAGCAAAGATGATGATGAAGATGTATGTGTGCTACGGTTTTGGTGAAGAGGAAAAGAAAGAAAAGCAAGTTTGATACTTACAAAATGTAGAGAAAGATGAGAGCAAAAGTTGAGAGGAAAATGAGAAGTAATTTGTGTGTGTGAAAATGAGAGAGTATGAGTGGATATGTAAACAAAAAAAATAAATTGAACTCCCCTAGGCTAAGGGATGGCCAACGGTTTCAAATGGGGAATGGGAGAAGGAAATAATCCACTAGTCTCATGCATGTAAAGGTCTCAAAAGGTGGTTATTAGGTGTATGTGCATGGGACGTAGATGTAATTGACAAGTAACTAGATTCTTATGTAATAATCAAACTAGTTGTAACTTAATGGACTACTTACAACAATGAGCTCCTAAACTAATCCATTTAAGGGTGTAGGGTGGGCTCATAAGTCCATTAGCACTAATAAAGGCCCAAGTTCAAGTAATTCTCAAGTTAATCCAATTAAAGCCCAAGTAATTAACTAATAACCATAGTTAATCAAAATGATTAATAAAACTTAATCATGAATGTAAATAATACTCTAAAAATATTATTCGTGTAATGTACGTGTGTCACAAAGACGTTTCGGGCATTTAAAGTCAAGTATGATCAATCATGGTAACAAGTAAATGTAATAACATACATTCGTTAAATCACAAGTATTAATAATAACAATTATTAATTAAGAGTTGAAATTTCCAGGGTCGTTACATTACCCACCTGTTAAAGAAAATTTCGTCCCGAAATTTTAAGGAGTGACCTATAGTGGTACCGTATTCGAATAAGAAGGAGCGTATCAAAGTTCCGTGAGTCTCGAGGGCTCAGAAGTAAGTTATTTATCCTGAAAGGTATTTTGGTGTATGAAAGTAAGAATGGGTCCATGCCATTAATTAAGTCTCTTGTCCTAAGAGATCAACAAATCGATTTCGTTTCTGCTTAACATGAGTATGTCATCTGAATATATATCCACAAAAGGGAAGATGGTGTTTTTAGCCTTACAGGCATCTTCGGTAAGCTGGATGCGTGAAATGCATCATGAATGATTCTAAGCTCATCTAAAACATTGAGCGCGTATGTCGCAATATAAGCTGACAAGTATAATGGAAAACATAATGATTACAACCATATGATTTGATGTTTGGATACTGTTAGCCACATATTTTACTAACCCCTTAATTTCGGAAGGAGGCCTAAGGCATAAAGGACCCGATAATTAAGAACGTTTCATTTGAATAAGTGACTTGAAATTTTAGCTGAAAGTGACCAATCGGACTTGCAGGCCATAATTGTTTATAGTGTCTTTAGGACGGTCTGAACGAAAAATGAATGATATCACCCAGTTTACCATACTGCGTGTGAACTTATCCTGGGATGAAATGAAAGCACAGTTCCGTAATATAACTTCATCCTTTCAGTTACATGTTGAAGTTAGGGTTAACGTTAACTAGAGTAACATACAGTTGCAACCAATGAAGGAAGAATTATATAGAGTATTCACATCGGTGTCGTAAATGTTTTAAGCAGCCCTCTCCCAAGGGATAACAAGATTCATAGGTTCTCAAAGTTCCTTGTATTACATTTCCGAAAGAAAATCACACGAAAGGTGTGGTCTTTGAGCGAGAGTGAACCCTTCGAGCAGTTCGTTCTGAATTTATCCGTGTACTTAGGGGATGTGCGGATGAGAAGATACGTGAACCCTTGGTCCTATAGAATGGTTTACTCCGAGTGAAAAGAATCTCCAAAAATGATTCTTGGGTCTCTACATACTGATTCATAGAGATGAGGTTTACGAGGGTGTTGTGATTTGCCGAGAAGTATTGAGAACAGAAACCCTCCTAGTGCCTTTCCTACAATAGGGTGACCACTGAGTGTACCTCAAAAAACTGATTTATCGACCCGCTTTTTTGTCATGTCTAGCTTTAAAAGGACATTTGATGGGTGTAAAGATTTTCTAACAAATTTTATAAACTGCCATCCGAAGTGGCTCAAGAGTTTTTAACAAAGATCTTAATGTTAAGTTTCATCCTTAACGGAGGGCGAGAGAAAGTGTGATCCATACATGGTGTAATCTAATACGAAAACCTCGAATAAAATCAACCAAGGAAGTTTTGTAAAACTTTTAAACGTTTGATGTGTTAACATAAACGGAACAAAGTTCCTAGTAAATTTAAAAGTAGGCACAACGTGTACCATTTTGCACAAAACTATTTGACTTAATTTGAATAACTCGATAAAGGAGAATTTTTTTTTTTTAATATAATTTGAAGATATAACTTAGTATGTACTAACCAAAATAAGTAAAGGTAAATTTATGGACTTAATTATATACATACATATATGATTTTATAAATCGCATAGGTGACAGAAAATTTTATTACTTCCATTTGTCCATAAATCTCGTGAGGACCCCACGGATAATCAACGTGTAAAAATCAACGTGTAAAAATTTTGATAAACATAGCTTTTCGTATTTCAGAGGTTGCGATTTGAAAAAGGTTGAGTGGAAAATCTTTGAATCATCGGGTAACCGGTTACTAGGTAATGAAAACTAATGACATAAATGTAGTTTTAGTAATTATCAGGACACAAGTCTTTGGGCCAAAATATTCACGTGCGAAGCCGTTACTAAAAAAAGTGAGGTACGAAGGATAGAGCACGAGGATGAGAAGTTAATCGCTTCTTGAATTTGCAAAATGCCAAACATGTCGTGACTAATAATGAAGTCGGAATACTGATGGTGTTAATGTCACTAAATGAGAGTTTCTTGGAATGAGTCAGGACTTTGGGTTATGTAAGAAAGAGCATTGTTCTAACCGGTGTGGTGAAATAAATCCATGGGGTAACGCAATAGTTTTGAATGGTTTATGTAGATGTACGAAGGCCTTGCATGACGTGGTAGTCAGTGCCTTTATCACATACAAATGAATCTCTCGATTTCGATGGTTATAAAGCTTTTTGATGACTTGGATACGAATAACACGAAAAGTTTTATATAACAAGCAACGAAAGTTTTATAGAAATTGTTTATGGTGACAATGTAAGAGAAGAAATGAAGTTCTTAGTAAATTAGGGTTATGTACAACACGTACCTTTCAAAGTATAATATTTTTTTGAATGAAAGATTTGATTTGTAAAAGTGAAAGTAAAGTTTCATATGTACTTGTCAAAAATAAGTAATCATTTACTTCATTTTATATAACGGGTACGATTTCAAAATTTAGCATGAATGGCAAACAAAATAAATTTATTTTTATAAAGCTTTGAGGGGATGGCACAGTAAAATAATGTGTGTAAAGTTTTGGCAAACAAAATTTCATATTTCGGAGGTTACAAGTTAGAAAGGATTGATGAGAATCGAGTAAAAGAATTTTGAAAATTTCGAGTGATATTTGAGGTAATAAAAACCATTGAATTTATATGTGTTTGACGACTATTAGTAGGGCATAAGTCCTTTGACCAAAAATGCTTAAGTGTGAAGTTGTTGCTTATAAGTGAGATACGAATGGGAGAGTATGAGGATGAGAGTTAACCACTCATTGATTTTAGGAAAATTTCGAACTGGTATGGCTAATATCGAAGTAAGAAGGATGATGTTGTGGTTATCATCGAATAAGAAGTTCCTCGTAATAAGTTAGGATTTAGAGTTGTGTAAGAATGAGTGTCAAATGAGATTCTTGGGTAATCTTTAATATCGAATTTGAATTGCCAAAGTAACGGAATAAAATTTCCTTTAAGTATCGTTGTGCAAATTTGTCCATTGTATCGGTTTCTTTCATGGCTAGAAAGTGAGCAGTTTTGGTAAGATGGTCAATAATAACCCAGATGATGTTCCAACCGCCTACTGTTTTCAGTAGCTTCGTGATGAAATCCATTGTTATTCCTTCCCACTTCCGTTATAGGATTTAGGTTTGTTGTAGTAACCCAGATGGCTTTTGGCTTCTCGCGAGATATGCGAAAAATTTCCTTACTATAAATATCCTTCACTTTCATCCTTGAAAGTTAGTTCGTTCCAACTATTTCATCAAAGCTTCCTAACTTGATGAGTATTAGGTTAATCTTAAAGTTCATCCCAACTACCGCATCCAATTTCCCACATTGATGGGTGTTAGGTTAATCTTAAGGTTCATTCCAACCAATCTTATTATACTACAGTGAAAATTTTATCAATCTTCTCAAATAACATATGCCTGTACGTAGGTAACTAATCCTTTTCATCTACTACATTTAAACTCCCAAGTTTGGTTAATATGAGGTCATCTCCAAATGACCCACCTGTTAATCTTAAAGTACTACCTAAAATTATTCATCTATCTCTGCCAGCTTACCATTTGCTGGTCCTATAGAATACTTAATTCCCATGGTTGTTAATGGTTTATTATTCATAATGCTAAGGTTCTTAGATGTAAGGTTTCTATCATTCTAGTATTAAACAACTCCGAAACAGTAAAACGTTGTGACGAAACGTACCCTAACAAGAATCAGGATCCATGCAAGTTTCCATAACGATTGCTTCACCGCGAGTAAGTTTAAAGTTTTTCCTATATGAAAACCTTTTCCTTAAATATCCAGGGTGTCGATATCTATAACAAATTTTCGGATTTTCAATTCTGCAATCAAGGCCCTTCTTGTACAGTATATAGGCTACGTGGTTATTCTTTCCCTACCTTTAACAGGCTACAATGTGTATGCTCAAGTGATTCCTGACAAAATTTTCCCTGGATCACCCCATATTCCTCATGTAGTAATATTGGAACTTCTGCATGATTTACTTCAATATAATCACGCTGGCCTGGCGTCATTATATTGTACTAAATCGTGCGTTCATTCCAATACCATTCCATATGGTCAATGTAGCGTGATCACTTCCAATTATACTCAATTTCATATAACGGTGCCTTATCTATGCCATCCCAAAATAGGATCTACATAATTAATCTCACAGTTTCTCGATGCGGGTGCGTAGGTTTCGTAGGTCATGCGTCAATGTCTAAGTACAGAAGTGTTGTTAGATCGTCGAGTACTGGTGAAGAACGAAAGAGTTAAGTGACGGTCATGAAAGCGTACAGGGTACAAGTCAACTTTCGGAACTGAATATCCTCCTAATGTTCATACGATGTATGTGGCTAATTAGAGTGAGCTCGGGGTGCGGTTATTCCGACAAGTCCTCGCATATCTCCTCCTCCGAGGATCAACATTAGTGAGCGTGTAATCCGAGGGGTGCTCCTCCCTGGTTGCGTGAAGAAATGTTTCGATCTCTGGAATGGTGGAACAGTAGTAACAGGTGGATTATGAAATGTCCCGTTCTTATTGATTAAAAACGTTCCATATTAATTGATTTCGTTGCGAGGTTTTGACCTCTATATGAGACGTTTTTCAAAGACTGCATTCATTTTAAAACAAACCATAACCTTTATTTCATCAATAAAGGTTTAAAAAGCTTTACGTAGATTATCAAATAATGATAATCTAAAATATCCTGTTTACACACGATCATTACATAATGGTTTACAATACAAATATGTTACAACAAAATAAGTTTCTTGAATGCAGTTTTTACACAATATCATACAAGCATGGACTCCAAATCTCGTCCTTATTTAAGTATGCGACAGCGGAAGCTCTTAATAATCACCTGAGAATAAACATTCTTAAAACGTCAACAAAAATGTTGGTGAGTTATAGGTTTAACCTATATATATCAAATCATAATAATAGACCACAAGATTTCATATTTCAATACACATCCCATACATAGAGATAAAAATCATTCATATGGTGAACACCTGGTAACCGACATTAACAAGATGCATATATAAGAATATCCCCATCATTCCGGGACACCCTTCGGATATGATATAAATTTCGAAGTACTAAAGCATCCGGTACTTTGGATGGGGTTTGTTAGGCCCAATAGATCTATCTTTAGGATTCGCGTCAATTAGGGTGTCTGTTCCCTAATTCTTAGATTACCAGACTTAATAAAAAGGGGCATATTCGATTTCGATAATTCAACCATAGAATGTAGTTTCACGTACTTGTGTCTATTTTGTAAATCATTTATAAAACCTGCATGTATTCTCATCCCAAAAATATTAGATTTTAAAAGTGGGACTATAACTCACTTTCACAGATTTTTACTTCGTCGGGAAGTAAGACTTGGCCACTGGTTGATTCACGAACCTATAACAATATATACATATATATCAAAGTATGTTCAAAATATATTTACAACACTTTTAATATATTTTGATGTTTTAAGTTTATTAAGTCAGCTGTCCTCGTTAGTAACCTACAACTAGTTGTCCACAGTTAGATGTACAGAAATAAATCGATAAATATTATCTTGAATCAATCCACGACCCAGTGTATACGTATCTCAGTATTGATCACAACTCAAACTATATATATTTTGGAATCAACCTCAACCCTGTATAGCTAACTCCAACATTTACATATAGAGTGTCTATGGTTGTTCCGAAATATATATAGATGTGTCGACATGATAGGTCGAAACATTGTATACGTGTCTATGGTATCTCAAGATTACATAATATACAATACAAGTTGATTAAGTTATGGTTGGAATAGATTTGTTACCAATTTTCACGTAGCTAAAATGAGAAAAATTATCCAATCTTGTTTTACCCATAACTTCTTCATTTTAAATCCGTTTTGAGTGAATCAAATTGCTATGGTTTCATATTGAACTCTATTTTATGAATTTAAACAGAAAAAGTATAGGTTTATAGTCGGAAAAATAAGTTACAAGTCATTTTTATAAAGGTAGTCATTTCAGTCGAAAGAACGACGTCTAGATGACCATTTTAGAAAACATACTTCCACTTTGAGTTTAACCATAATTTTTGGATATAGTTTCATGTTCATAATAACAATCATTTTCTCAGAATAACAACTTTTAAATCAAAGTTTATCATAGTTTTTAATTAACTAACCCAAAACAGCCCGCGGTGTTACTACGACGGCGTAAATCCGGTTTTACGGTGTTTTTCGTGTTTCCAGGTTTTAAATCATTAAGTTAGCATATCATATAGATATAGAACATGTGTTTAGTTGATTTTAAAAGTCAAGTTAGAAGGATTAACTTTTGTTTGCGAACAAGTTTAGAATTAACTAAACTATGTTCTAGTGATTACAAGTTTAAACCTTCGAATAAGATAGCTTTATATGTATGAATCGAATGATGTTATGAACATCATTACTACCTTAAGTTCCTTGGATAAACCTACTGGAAAATAGAAAAATGCATCTAGCTTCAATGGATCCTTGGATGGCTCGAAGTTCTTGAAGCAGAATCATGACACGAAAACAAGTTCAAGTAAGATCATCACTTGAAATAAGATTGTTATAGTTATAGAAATTGAACCAAAGTTTGAATATGATTATTACCTTGTATTAGAATGATAAACTACTGTAAGAAACAAAGATTTCTTGAGGTTGGATGATCACCTTACAAGATTGGAAGTGAGCTAGCAAACTTGAAAGTATTCTTGATTTTATGAAACTAGAACTTTTAAAATTTATGAAGAACACTTAGAACTTGAAGATAGAACTTGAGAGAGATCAATTAGATGAAGAAAATTGAAGAATGAAAGTGTTTGTAGGTGTTTTTGGTCGTTGGTGTATGGATTAGATATAAAGGATATGTAATTTTGTTTTCATGTAAATAAGTCATGAATGATTACTCATATTTTTGTAATTTTATGAGATATTTCATGCTAGTTGCCAAATGATGGTTCCCACATGTGTTAGGTGACTCACATGGGCTGCTAAGAGCTGATCATTGGAGTGTATATACCAATATTACATACATCTAAAAGCTGTGTATTGTACGAGTACGAATACGGGTGCATACGAGTAGAATTGTTGATGAAACTGAACGAGGATGTAATTGTAAGCATTTTTATTAAGTAGAAGTATTTTGATAAGTGTATTGAAGTCTTCCAAAAGTGTATAAATACATATTAAAACACTACATGTATATACATTTTAACTGATTCGTTAAGTCATCGTTAGTCGTTACATGTAAGTGTTGTTTTGAAACCTTTAGGTAAACGATCTTGTTAAATGTTGTTAACCCAATGTTTATAATATCAAATGAGATTTTAAATTATTATATTATCATGATATTATCATGTATGAATATCTCTTAATATGATATATATACATTAAATGTCTTTACAACGATAATCGTTACATATATGTCTCGTTTAAAAATCATTAAGTTAGTAGTCTTGTTTTTACATATGTAGTTCATTGTTAATATACTTAATGATATGTTTACTTATCATAGTATCATGTTAACTATATATATATCCATATATATGTCATCATATAGTTTTTACAAGTTTTAACGTTCGTGAATCACCGGTCAACTTGGGTGGTCAATTGTCTATATGAAACATATTTCAATTAATCAAGTCTTAACAAGTTTGATTGCTTAACATGTTGGAAACATTTAATCATGTAAATATCAATCTCAATTAATATATATAAACATGGAAAAGTTCGGGTCACTACAGTACCTACCCGTTAAATAAATTTCGTCCCGAAATTTTAAGCTGTTGAAGGTGTTGACGAATCTTCTGGAAATAGATGCGGGTATTTTTTCTTCATCTGATCTTCACACTCCTAGGTGAACTCGGGTCCTCTACGAGCATTCCATCGAACCTTAACAATTGGTATCTTGTTTTGCTTAAGTCTTTTAACCTCACGATCCATTATTTCGACGGGTTCTTCGATGAATTGAAGTTTTTCGTTGATTTGGATTTCATCTAACGGAATAGTGAGATCTTCTTTAGCAAAACATTTCTTTAAATTCGAGACGTGGAAAGTGTTATGTACAGCCGCGAGTTGTTGAGGTAACTCTAGTCGGTAAGCTACTGGTCCGACACGATCAATAATCTTGAATGGTCCAATATACCTTGGATTTAATTTCCCTCGTTTACCAAATCGAACAACGCCTTTCCAAGGTGCAACTTTAAGCATGACCATCTCTCCAATTTCAAATTCTATATCTTTTCTTTTAATGTCAGCGTAGCTCTTTTGTCGACTTTGGGCGGTTTTCAACCGTTGTTGAATTTGGATGATCTTCTCGGTAGTTTCTTGTATAATCTCCGGACCCGTAATCTGTCTATCCCCCACTTCACTCCAACAAATCGGAGACCTGCACTTTCTACCATAAAGTGCTTCAAACGGCGTCATCTCAATGCTTGAATGGTAGCTGTTGTTGTAGGAAAATTCTGCTAACGGTAGATGTCGATCCCAACTGTTTCCGAAATCAATAACACATGCTCGTAGCATGTCTTCAAGCGTTTGTATCGTCCTTTCGCTCTGCCCATCAGTTTGTGGATGATAGGCAGTACTCATTTCTAGACGAGTTCCTAATGCTTGCTGTAATGTCTGCCAGAATCTTGAAATAAATCTGCCATCCCTATCAGAGATAATAGAGATTGGTATTCCATGTCTGGAGATGACTTCCTTCAAATACAGTCGTGCTAACTTCTCCATCTTGTCATCTTCTCTTATTGGCAAGAAGTGTGCTGATTTGGTTAGACGGTCAACTATTACCCAAATAGTATCAAAACCACTTGCAGTCCTTGGCAATTTAGTGATGAAATCCATGGTAATGTTTTCCCATTTCCATTCCGGGATTTCGGGTTGTTGAAGTAGACCTGATGGTTTCTAATGCTCAGCTTTGACCTTAGAACACGTCAAACATTCTCCTACGTATTTAGCAACATCGGCTTTCATACTCGGCCACCAAAAATGTTTCTTGAGATCTTTGTACATCTTCCCCGTTCCAGGATGTATTGAGTATCTGGTTTTATGAGCTTCTCTAAGTACCATTTCTCTCATATCTCCAAATTTTGGTACCCAAATCCTTTCAGACCTATACCGGGTTCCGTCTTCCTGAATATTAAGATGCTTCTCCGATCCTTTGGGTATTTCATCCTTTAAATTTCCCTCTTTTAAAACTCCTTGTTGCGCCTCCTTTATTTGAGTAGTAATGTTATTATGAATCATTATATTCATAGATTTTACTCGAATGGGTTCTCTGTCCTTCCTGCTCAAGGCATCGGCTACCACATTTGCCTTCCCCGGGTGGTAACGAATCTCAAAGTCGTAATCATTCAATAATTCAATCCACCTACGCTGCCTCATATTCAGTTGTTTCTGATTAAATATGTGTTGAAGACTTTTGTGGTCGGTATATATAATACTTTTGACCCCATATAAGTAGTGCCTCCAAGTCTTTAATGCAAAAACAACCGCGCCTAATTCCAAATCATGCGTCGTATAATTTTGTTCGTGAATCTTCAATTGTCTAGACGCATAAGCAATCACCTTCGTTCGTTGCATTAATACACAACCGAGACCTTGCTTTGATGCATCACAGTAAATCACAAAATCATCATTCCCTTCAGGCAATGACAATATAGGTGCCGTAGTTAGCTTTTTCTTTAATAACTGAAACGCTTTCTCTTGTTCATCATTCCATTCAAATTTCTTCCCTTTATGCGTTAATGCAGTCAAGGGTTTTGCTATTCTGGAAAAGTCTTGGATGAACCTTCTGTAGTAACCAGCTAGTCCTAAAAACTGGCGTATGTGTTTCGGAGTTTTCGGGGTTTCCCACTTTTCAACAGTTTCTATCTTTGCCGGATCCACCTTAATACCTTCTTTGTTCACTATGTGACCGAGGAATTGAACTTCTTCCAACCAAAATGCACACTTTGAAAACTTAGCGTACAATTCTTCCTTCCTCAATACTTCTAACACCTTTCTCAAATGTTCACCGTGTTCTTGGTCATTCTTTGAGTAAATAAGTATGTCATCAATGAAAACAATGACAAACTTGTCAAGGTATGGTCCACACACTCGGTTCAAAAGGTCCATGAACACAGCTGGTGCATTAGTTAAACCAAACGGCATGACCATAAACTCGTAATGACCGTAACGTGTTCTGAAAGCAGTCTTTGGAATATCATCTTCTTTCACCCGCATTTGATGATACCCGGAACGTAAGTCAATCTTTGAATAAACAGACGAGCCTTGTAGTTGATCAAATAAGTCATCGATTCTCGGTAGTGGGTAGCGGTTCTTGATGGTAAGTTTGTTCAACTCTCGGTAGTCGATACACAACCTGAATGTACCATCTTTCTTCTTGACAAACAAAACAGGAGCTCCCCACGGTGATGTGCTTGGTCGAATGAAACCACGCTCTAAAAGTTCTTGTAATTGGCTTTGTAGTTCTTTCATCTCGCTGGGTGCGAGTCTGTAAGGAGCACGAGCTATTGGTGCAGCTCCTGGTACAAGATCTATTTGAAATTCAACGGATCGATGTGGGGGTAATCCCGGTAATTCTTTCGGAAATACATCAGGAAATTCTTTTGCGACGGGAACATCATTGATGCTCTTTTCTTCAGTTTGTACTTTCTCGACGTGTGCTAGAACAGCATAGCAACCTTTTCTTATTAGTTTTTGTGCCTTCAAATTACTAATAAGATGTAGCTTCGTGTTGCCCTTTTCTCCGTACACCATTAAGGGTTTTCCTTTTTCTCGTATAATGCGAATTGCATTTTTGTAACAAACGATCTCTGCTTTCACTTCTTTCAACCAGTCCATACCGATTATCACATCAAAACTCCCTAACTCTACTGGTATCAAATCAATCTTAAATGTTTCGCTAACCAGTTTAATTTCTCGATTCCGACATATATTATCTGCTGAAATTAATTTACCATTTGCTAATTCGAGTAAAAATTTACTATCCAAAGGCGTCAATGGACAACTTAATTTAGCACAAAAATCTTTACTCATATAGCTTCTATCCGCACCCGAATCAAATAAAACGTAAGCAGATTTATTGTCAATAAGAAACGTACCCGTAACAAGCTCCGGGTCTTCCTGTGCCTCTGCCGCATTAATATTGAAAACTCTTCCACGGCCTTGTCCATTCGTGTTCTCCTGGTTCGGGCAATTTCTAATAATGTGGCCCGGTTTTCCACATTTATAACAAACTACATTGGCATAACTTGCTCCGACACTACTTGCTCCGCCATTACTCGTTCCGACACCATTTGTTCCTTTCGTTCTATTAACCCCTGGTCCGTAGACCTCACATTTCGCCGCGCTATGACCATTTCTTTTACACTTGTTGCAAAATTTGGTGCAGAACCCCGAGTGATTCTTTTCACACCTTTGGCATAGTTGCTTCTGATTGTTGTTGTTGTTGCGGTTATTATTGTTGTTGGGATGATTGTTGTAGTTGCTGTTGTTGTTGTTGTTGTTGTTGTTGTTGGGCCGTTTGTTGTAGTTGCGATTGATGTTGCGATTGTTGGGATAATTGTTGCGATTATTGTTGTAATTGCTGTTGTTGTTGTATTGGTGATTCTTATCACCGTTTTCCTCCCACTTTCTTTTGACTTGCTTCACATTGGCCTCTTCAGCAGTCTGTTCTTTAATTCTTTCTTCAATTTGGTTCACGAGTTTGTGAGCCATTCTACATGCCTGTTGTATGGAGGCGGGCTCGTGTGAACTTATATCTTCTTGGATTCTTTCCGGTAATCCTTTCACAAACGCGTCGATCTTCTCTTCCTCATCTTCGAATGCTCCCGGACACAATAGGCACAATTCTGTGAATCGTCTTTCGTACGTGGTAATATCAAATCCTTGGGTTCGTAACCCTCTAAGTTCTGTCTTGAGCTTATTGACCTCGGTTCTGGGACGGTACTTCTCGTTCATCAAGTGCTTGAATGCTGACCACGGTAGTGCGTACGCATCGTCTTGTCCCACTTGCTCTAGATAGGTATTCCACCATGTTAACGCAGAACCTGTGAAGGTATGCGTAGCGTACTTTACTTTGTCCTCTTCAGTACACTTACTTATGGCAAACACCGATTCGACCTTCTCGGTCCACCGTTTCAATCCGATCGGTCCTTCGGTTCCATCAAATTCCAAAGGTTTGCAGGCAGTGAATTCTTTGTAGGTGCATCCTACACGATTTCCTGTACTGCTAGATCCAAGGTTATTGTTGGTATGTAGCGCAGCCTGTACTGCAGCTATGTTTGAAGCTAGAAAAGTACGGAATTCCTCTTCATTCATATTCACGGTGTGTCGAGTAGTCGGTGCCATTTCCTTCAAAATAGTTAAATGGAACAAGTTAATCATACAGAATATTAAGAGTAGTTAATAGTATTTCGTAGCATAATATGAACTCATTTATAAAAGCTTTTTCTTCATATTAGCGTTTTATAAGTTTAAATTCGGGTAGTACCTACCCGTTAAGTTCATACTTAGTAGCTAATATACAATTCAACTACTACAATTCTATATGAAAAACTGATTATAATAATATTTCGCGTTCAAACTTTTATACAATATTTTACAAACTTACAATACCGCTTATTTTACATAAAGCATGAAATATAGCACACAATAACTTTGATACAAGATAGTTGTGAAGATAATTCTAGCTAGTACACAAGTCGTTCAGCAAAGGCAATAAAGACACGTAATTCATACGTCCAGAAACAAGTCATGCATTCTGGTTTTACTAGGACTACTTCCCATCCTTGGTCTTGTGCAACATAACCGCTATGGCCGTTGATAAGACAGCGTGTTGTAACGTCGTCAAAGGGACGAGGGTTACGTAATGTCCAACAGTCCCGTAATAATCTAAAAACCTCATTTCTTACCCCAATTACCGACTCCGTCACTTGTGGAAATGTTTTGTTTAATAGTTGTAGCCCGATGTTCTTGTTCTCACTTTGGTGAGAAGCGAACATTACTAATCCGTAAGCATAACATGCTTCTTTATGTTGCATGTTAGCCGCTTTTTCTAAATCACGAAGTCCAATATTCGGATATATTGAGTCAAAATAATTTCTTAACCCGTTGCGTAAAATAGCATTTGGGTTCCCCGCAATATATGCGTCAAAGTAAACACATCGTAACTTATGGGTTTCCCAATGTGATATCCCCCATCTTTCAAATGAAAGTCTCTTATAAACCAAGACATTCTTGGAACGTTCTTCGAATGTCTTACAAACTGATCTCGCCTTAAATAGTTGTGCCGAGGAATTCTGGCCGACTCTAGACAAGATTTCATCAATCATGTCTCCGGGTAGGTCTCTTAAAATATTAGGTTGTCTATCCATTTTGTGTTTTTAAACTGTAAAATAGACAAGAGTTAGATTCATAAAAAAATACTTATTAATACAAGCAATTTTTACATATATCATAAAGCATAAGAACACTATATTACATATATTACACCACACGAATACAACTATCTTATTCCGACTCGCTCGTTTCTTCTTCTTCGGTTTTGGTTCGTTTTGCCAAGTTTCTAGGGATATATGATGTTCCCCTAATACGAGCCGTCGTTGTCCACATTGGTTTAGAAAAACCTGGTGGTTTAGAGGTTCCCGGGTCATTGTTACAACTTAAGGACTTCGGGCGTTGACGATACATATAAAGTTCATCGGGGTTGGAATTAGATTTCTCTATTTTTATGCCCTTTCCCTTATTATTTTCTTTTGCCTTTTTAAATTCAGTTGGGGTAATTTCTATAACATCATCGGAATTCTCGTCGGAATCCGATTCATCGGAGAATTGGTAATCGTCCCAATATTTTGCTTCCTTGGCGGAAACACCATTGACCATAATTAACCTTGGTCGGTTGGTTGAGGATTTTATTTTACTTAACCGTTTTATTATTTCCCCCACCGGTTCTATTTCTTCATCCGGTTTCGATTCTTCTTCCGGTTCCGATTCTTCTTCCGGTTCCGACTCTTCTTCCGGTTCCTCTTCGGGAACTTGTGAATCAGTCCACGAATCATTCCAATTTACATTTGACTCTTCATTATTATTAGGTGAGTCAATGGGACTTGTTCTAGAGGTAGACATCTATCACATAATATCAAACGCGTTAAGAGATTAATATATCACATAATATTCACATGTTAAAAATATATAGTTTCCAACAAAATTTGTTAAGCAATCATTTTTCAAGTAAACACGGTCGAAGTCCAGACTCACTAATGCATCCTAACAAACTCGATAAGACACACTAATGCAAAATTCTGGTTCTCTAAGACCAACGCTCTGATACCAACTGAAATGTCCCGTTCTTATTGATTAAAAACGTTCCATATTAATTGATTTCGTTGCGAGGTTTTGACCTCTATATGAGACGTTTTTCAAAGACTGCATTCATTTTAAAACAAACCATAACCTTTATTTCATCAATAAAGGTTTAAAAAGCTTTACGTAGATTATCAAATAATGATAATCTAAAATATCCTGTTTACACACGACCATTACATAATGGTTTACAATACAAATATGTTACAACAAAATAAGTTTCTTGAATGCAGTTTTTACACAATATCATACAAGCATGGACTCCAAATCTCGTCCTTATTTAAGTATGCGACAGCGGAAGCTCTTAATAATCACCTGAGAATAAACATGCTTAAAACGTCAACAAAAATGTTGGTGAGTTATAGGTTTAACCTATATATATCAAATCATAATAATAGACCACAAGATTTCATATTTCAATACACATCCCATACATAGAGATAAAAATCATTCATATGGTGAACACCTGGTAACCGACATTAACAAGATGCATATATAAGAATATCCCCATCATTCCGGGACACCCTTCGGATATGATATAAATTTCGAAGTACTAAAGCATCCGGTACTTTGGATGGGGTTTGTTAGGCCCAATAGATCTATCTTTAGGATTCGCGTCAATTAGGGTGTCTGTTCCCTAATTCTTAGATTACCAGACTTAATAAAAAGGGGCATATTCGATTTCGATAATTCAACCATAGAATGTAGTTTCACGTACTTGTGTCTATTTTGTAAATCATTTATAAAACCTGCATGTATTCTCATCCCAAAAATATTAGATTTTAAAAGTGGGACTATAACTCACTTTCACAGATTTTTACTTCATCGGGAAGTAAGACTTGGCCACTGGTTGATTCACGAACCTATAACAATATATACATATATATCAAAGTATGTTCAAAATATATTTACAACACTTTTAATATATTTTGATGTTTTAAGTTTATTAAGTCAGCTGTCCTCGTTAGTAACCTACAACTAGTTGTCCACAGTTAGATGTACAGAAATAAATCGATAAATATTATCTTGAATCAATCCACGACCCAGTGTATACGTATCTCAGTATTGATCACAACTCAAACTATATATATTTTGGAATCAACCTCAACCCTGTATAGCTAACTCCAACATTTACATATAGAGTGTCTATGGTTGTTCCGAAATATATATAGATGTGTCGACATGATAGGTCGAAACATTGTATACGTGTCTATGGTATCTCAAGATTACATAATATACAATACAAGTTGATTAAGTTATGGTTGGAATAGATTTGTTACCAATTTTCACGTAGCTAAAATGAGAAAAATTATCCAATCTTGTTTTACCCATAACTTCTTCATTTTAAATCCGTTTTGAGTGAATCAAATTGCTATGGTTTCATATTGAACTCTATTTTATGAATCTAAACAGAAAAAGTATAGGTTTATAGTCAGAAAAATAAGTTACAAGTCGTTTTTGTAAAGGTAGTCATTTCAGTCGAAAGAACGACGTCTAGATGACCATTTTAGAAAACATACTTCCACTTTGAGTTTAACCATAATTTTTGGATATAGTTTCATGTTCATAATAACAATCATTTTCTCAGAATAACAACTTTTAAATCAAAGTTTATCATAGTTTTTAATTAACTAACCCAAAACAGCCCGCGGTGTTACTACGACGGCGTAAATCCGGTTTTACGGTGTTTTTCGTGTTTCCAGGTTTTAAATCATTAAGTTAGCATATCATATAGATATAGAACATGTGTTTAGTTGATTTTAAAAGTCAAGTTAGAAGGATTAACTTTTGTTTGCGAACAAGTTTAGAATTAACTAAACTATGTTCTAGTGATTACAAGTTTAAACCTTCGAATAAGATAGCTTTATATGTATGAATCGAATGATGTTATGAACATAATTACTACCTTAAGTTCCTTGGATAAACCTACTGGAAAAGAGAAAAATGGATCTAGCTTCAATGGATCCTTGGATGGCTCGAAGTTCTTGAAGCAGAATCATGACACGAAAACAAGTTCAAGTAAGATCATCACTTGAAATAAGATTGTTATAGTTATAGAAATTGAACCAAAGTTTGAATATGATTATTACCTTGTATTAGAATGATAACCTACTGTAAGAAACAAAGATTTCTTGAGGTTGGATGATCACCTTACAAGATTGGAAGTGAGCTAGCAAACTTGAAAGTATTCTTGATTTTATGAAACTAGAACTTTTGGAATTTATGAAGAACACTTAGAACTTGAAGATAGAACTTGAGAGAGATCAATTAGATGAAGAAAATTGAAGAATGAAAGTGTTTGTAGGTGTTTTTGGTCGTTGGTGTATGGATTAGATATAAAGGATATGTAATTTTGTTTTCATGTAAATAAGTCATGAATGATTACTCATATTTTTGTAATTTTATGAGATATTTCATGCTAGTTGCCAAATGATGGTTCCCACATGTGTTAGGTGACTCACATGGGCTGCTAAGAGCTGATCATTGGAGTGTATATACCAATAGTACATACATCTAAAAGCTGTGTATTGTACGAGTACGAATACGGGTGCATACGAGTAGAATTGTTGATGAAACTGAACGAGGATGTAATTGTAAGCATTTTTATTAAGTAGAAGTATTTTGATAAGTGTATTGAAGTCTTCCAAAAGTGTATAAATACATATTAAAATACTACATGTATATACATTTTAACTGATTCGTTAAGTCATCGTTAGTCGTTACATGTAAGTGTTGTTTTGAAACCTTTAGGTAAACGATCTTGTTAAATGTTGTTAACCCAATGTTTATAATATCAAATGAGATTTTAAATTATTATATTATCATGATATTATCATGTATGAATATCTCTTAATATGATATATATACATTAAATGTCTTTACAACGATAATCGTTACATATATGTCTCGTTTAAAAATCATTAAGTTAGTAGTCTTGTTTTTACATATGTAGTTCATTGTTAATATACTTAATGATATGTTTACTTATCATAGTATCATGTTAACTATATATATATCCATATATATGTCATCATATAGTTTTTACAAGTTTTAACGTTCGTGAATCACCGGTCAACTTGGGTGGTCAATTGTCTATATGAAACATATTTCAATTAATCAAGTCTTAACAAGTTTGATTGCTTAACATGTTGGAAACATTTAATCATGTAAATATCAATCTCAATTAATATATATAAACATGGAAAAGTTCAGGTCACTACAGATTACACTACTAGTTCTTAGGGGTTAGATGAGTGGGAAAGGAGTTCAGGAAAATATCTGAACTGGTAAGGATAAGTTCTCCAAGTCGGTACAGCGAATAATAGACATGTAGCAAGCGCGTAATCAGGCATAACAACTACAGCAACCTAGATCGTTTACAGCAGCACGTAGTATGGAAATAGTAACAGTATCATACCGAAGTAACATGTTAAAAGCAGATAGTAGCATGCAGTAAGTTCATACAGCAGTAGAAGTAAGCAGTGGCATGCAGTAGTGGTAAACAGTAACACGCAGTAATATAACACAGTAGCATGCAATTAAAAGCAGATATTATCATGCAGTAGTGTAAACAAGTAGCAGTATACGATATATAGTAGTAAAAGCAAACAACAGTATGCAGTAAGTTCCGCAGAAACAAGTAAACTAGCAAGTTGTAGATTAGTCCTATTAGTGAATCCTACTCGGGTCGGTCTTAGACTCACTAATGCAACCTAATTCCCTACAACCAATGCTCTGATACCAAATGTGATGCCCCGTACTAGGTCAACATGTACGGACAATCAACAATATGATCATTACAAGGTCAAACACTATAAGCGTTTTCAAAACAAGTTTGCATTCATGATAAAAGGTGACGTCATAACCAACGTCAAATGTTTTACAACCAAAAGTATGCTTCTATGAATGGAAGCAAAGGTAATAGTACGTGACCCTTAGGTCGTTACAAATCATTGTTCAAAAGTAATCAAGTTTGAATGCAAGATAATATGTTTCATGTGGTGACAACTCTAGTAAGCACAACGAAAGTCTACAAGGCATGTCTAGTACAACAGCGGAAGCAAGCAACCTTAAGCACCTGAGAAAAGCATGCTTTAAAATGTCAACACAAAGGTTTGTGAGCTATAGTTTAAGTATAACAGTAATGTAAGATAGGCCACGAGATTTCAATGCTTCAACAAGCGTTTAAATCAGTAATCCAAATCAGTATGATAAAGTATATGTTCAACCGTGGGCACTCGGTAACTAACTTAACGTTTAATAATATATCACCCCCTGAAAGTGAAATGTCCCGTTCTTATTGATTAAAAACGTTCCATATTAATTGATTTCGTTGCGAGGTTTTGACCTCTATATGAGACGTTTTTCAAAGACTGCATTCATTTTAAAACAAACCATAACCTTTATTTCATCAATAAAGGTTTAAAAAACTTTACGTAGATTATCAAATAATGATAATCTAAAATATCCTGTTTACACACGACCATTACATAATGGTTTAAAATACAAATATGTTACAACAAAATAAGTTTCTTGAATGCAGTTTTTACACAATATCATACAAGCATGGACTCCAAATCTCGTCCTTATTTAAGTATGCGACAGCGGAAGCTCTTAATAATCACCTGAGAATAAACATGCTTAAAACGTCAACAAAAATGTTGGTGAGTTATAGGTTTAACCTATATATATCAAATCATAATAATAGACCACAAGATTTCATATTTCAATACACATCCCATACATAGAGATAAAAATCATTCATATGGTGAACACCTGGTAACCGACATTAACAAGATGCATATATAAGAATATCCCCATCATTCCGGGACACCCTTCGGATATGATATAAATTTCGAAGTACTAAAGCATCCGGTACTTTGGATGGGGTTTGTTAGGCCCAATAGATCTATCTTTAGGATTCGCGTCAATTAGGGTGTCTGTTCCCTAATTCTTAGATTACCAGACTTAATAAAAAGGGGCATATTCGATTTCAATAATTCAACCATAGAATGTAGTTTCACGTACTTGTGTCTATTTTGTAAATCATTTATAAAACCTGCATGTATTCTCATTCCAAAAATATTAGATTTTAAAAGTGGAACTATAACTCACTTTCACAGATTTTTACTTCGTCGGGAAGTAAGACTTGGCCACTGGTTGATTCACGAACCTATAACAATATATACATATATATCAAAGTATGTTCAAAATATATTTACAACACTTTTAATATATTTTGATGTTTTAAGTTTATTAAGTCAGCTGTCCTCGTTAGTAACCTACAACTAGTTGTCCACAGTTAGATGTACAGAAATAAATCGATAAATATTATCTTGAATCAATCCACGACCCAGTGTATACGTATCTCAGTATTGATCACAACTCAAACTATATATATTTTGGAATCAACCTCAACCCTGTATAGCTAACTCCAACATTCACATATAGAGTGTCTATGGTTGTTCCGAAATATATATAGATGTGTCGACATGATAGGTCGAAATATTGTATACGTGTATATGGTATCTCAAGATTACATAATATACAATACAAGTTGATTAAGTTATGGTTGGAATAGATTTGTTACCAATTTTCACGTAGCTAAAATGAGAAAAATTATCCAATGTTGTTTTACCCATAACTTCTTCATTTTAAATCCGTTTTGAGTGAATCAAATTGCTATGGTTTCATATTGAACTCTATTTTATGAATCTAAACAGAAAAAGTATAGGTTTATAGTGGGAAAAAAAGTTACAAGTCGTTTTTGTAAAGGTAGTCATTTCAGTCGAAAGAACGACGTCTAGATGACCATTTTAGAAAACATACTTCCACTTTGAGTTTAACCATAATTTTTGGATATAGTTTCATGTTCATAATAAAAATCATTTTCTCAGAATAACAACTTTTAAATCAAAGTTTATCATAGTTTTTAATTAACTAACCCAAAACAGCCCGCGGTGTTACTACGACGGCGTAAATCCGGTTTTACGGTGTTTTTCGTGTTTCCAGGTTTTAAATCATTAAGTTAGCATATCATATAGATATAGAACATGTGTTTAGTTGATTTTAAAAGTCAAGTTAGAAGGATTAACTTTTGTTTGCGAACAAGTTTAGAATTAACTAAACTATGTTCTAGTGATTACAAGTTTAAACCTTCAAATAAGATAGCTTTATATGTATGAATCGAATGATGTTATGAACATCATTACTACCTTAAGTTCCTTGGATAAACCTACTGGAAAAGAGAAAAATGGATCTAGCTTCAATGGATCCTTGGATGGCTCGAAGTTCTTGAAGCAGAATCATGACACGAAAACAAGTTCAAGTAAGATCATCACTTGAAATAAGATTGTTATAGTTATAGAAATTGAACCAAAGTTTGAATATGATTATTACCTTGTATCCTACTGTAAGAAACAAAGATTTCTTGAGGTTGGATGATCACCTTACAAGATTGGAAGTGCGCTAGCAAACTTGAAAGTATTCTTGATTTTATGAAACTAGAACTTTTGGAATTTATGAAGAACACTTAGAACTTGAAGATAGAACTTGAGAGAGATCAATTAGATGAAGAAAATTGAAGAATGAAAGTGTTTGTAGGTGTTTTTGGTCGTTGGTGTATGGATTAGATATAAAGGATATGTAATTTTGTTTTCATGTAAATAAGTCATGAATGATTACTCATATTTTTGTAATTTTATGAGATATTTCACGCTAGTTGCCAAATGATGGTTCCCACATGTGTTAGGTGACTCACATGGGCTGCTAAGAGCTGATCATTAGAATGTATATACCAATAGTACATACATCTAAAAGCTGTGTATTGTACGAGTACGAATACGGGTGCATACGAGTAGAATTGTTGATGAAACTGAACGAGGATGTAATTGTAAGCATTTTTGTTAAGTAGAAGTATTTTGATAAGTGTATTGAAGTCTTTCAAAAGTGTATAAATACATATTAAAACACTACATGTATATACATTTTAACTGAGTCGTTAAGTCATCGTTAGTCATTACATGTAAGTGTTGTTTTGAAACCTTTAGGTTAACGATCTTGTTAAATGTTGTTAACCCAATGTTTATAATATCAAATGAGATTTTAAATTATTATATTATCATGATATTATCATGTATGAATATCTCTTAATATGATATATATACATTAAATGTCTTTACAACGATAATCGTTACATATATGTCTCGTTTAAAAATCATTAAGTTAGTAGTCTTGTTTTTACATATGTAGTTCATTGTTAATATACTTAATGATATGTTTACTTATCATAGTATCATGTTAACTATATATATATATATATCCATATATATGTCATCATATAGTTTTTACAAGTTTTAACGTTCGTGAATCACCGGTCAACTTGGGTGGTCATTTGTCTATATGAAACATATTTCTATTAATCAAGTCTTAACAAGTTTGATTGCTTAACATGTTGGAAACATTTAATCATGTAAATATCAATCTCAATTAATATATATAAACATGGAAAAGTTCGGGTCACTACAGTACCTACCCGTTAAATAAATTTCATCCCGAAATTTTAAGCTGTTGAAGGTGTTGACGAATCTTCTGGAAATAGATGCGGGTATTTCTTCTTCATCTGATCTTCATGCTCCCAGGTGAACTCAGGTCCTCTACGAGCATTCCATCGAACCTTAACAATTGGTATCTTGTTTTGCTTAAGTCTTTTAACCTCACGATCCATTATTTCGACGGGTTCTTCGATGAATTGGAGTTTTTCGTTGATTTGGATTTCATCTAACGGAATAGTGAGATCTTCTTTAGTAAAACATTTCTTCAAATTCGAGACGTGGAAAGTGTTATGTACAGCCGTGAGTTGTTGAGGTAACTCAAGTCGGTAAGCTACTGGTCCGACACGATCAATAATCTTGAATGGTCCAATATACCTTGGATTTAATTTCCCTTGTTTACCAAATCGAACAACGCCTTTCCAAGGTGCAACTTTAAGCATGACCATCTCTCCAATTTCAAATTCTATATCTTTTCTTTTAATGTCAGCGTAGCTCTTTTGTCGACTTTGGGCGGTTTTCAACCGTTGTTGAATTTGGATGATCTTCTCGGTAGTTTCTTGTATAATCTCCGGACCCGTAATCTGTCTATCCCCCACTTCACTCCAACAAATCGGAGACCTGCACTTTCTACCATAAAGTGCTTCAAACGGCGCCATCTCAATGCTTGAATGGTTGCTGTTGTTGTAGGAAAATTCTGCTAACGGTAGATGTCGATCCCAACTGTTTCCGAAATTAATAACACATGATCGTAGCATGTCTTCAAGCGTTTGTATCGTCCTTTCGCTCTGCCCATCAGTTTGTGGATGATAGGCAGTACTCATGTCTAGACGAGTTCCTAATGCTTGCTGTAATGTCTGCCAGAATCTTGAAATAAATCTGCCATCCCTATCAGAGATAATAGAGATTGGTATGCCATGTCTGGAGACGACTTATTTCAAATACAGTCGTGCTAACTTCTCCATCTTGTCATCTTCTCTTATTGGCAGGAAGTGTGCTGATTTGGTGAGACGATCAACTATTACCCAAATAGTATCAAAACCACTTGCAGTCCTTGGCAATTTAGTGATGAAATCCATGGTAACGTTTTCCCATTTCCATTCCGGGATTTCGGGTTGTTGAAGTAGACCTGATGGTTTCTGATGCTTAGCTTTGACCTTAGAACACGTCAAACATTCTCCTACGTATTTAGCAACATCGGCTTTCATACCCGGCCACCAAAAATGTTTCTTGAGATCCTTGTACATCTTCCCCGTTCCAGGATGTATTGAGTATCTGGTTTTATGAGCTTCTCTAAGTACCATTTCTCTCATATCTCCAAATTTTGGTACCCAAATCCTTTCAGCCCTATACCGGGTTCCGTCTTCCCGAATATTAAGATGCTTCTCCGATCCTTTGGGTATTTCATCCTTTAAATTTCCCTCTTTTAAAACTCCTTGTTGCGCCTCCTTTATTTGAGTAGTAAGGTTATTATGAATCATTATATTCATAGATTTTACTCGAATGGGTTCTCTGTCCTTCCTGCTCAAGGCATCGGCTACCACATTTGCCTTCCCCGGGTGGTAACGAATCTCAAAGTCGTAATCATTCAATAATTCAATCCACCTACGCTGCCTCATATTCAGTTGTTTCTGATTAAATATGTGTTGAAGACTTTTGTGGTCGGTATATATAATACTTTTGACCCCATATAAGTAGTGCCTCCAAGTCTTTAATGCAAAAACAACCGCGCCTAATTCCAAATCATGCGTTGTATAATTTTGTTCGTGAATCTTCAATTGTCTAGACGCATAAGCAATCACCTTCGTTCGTTGCATTAATACACAACCGAGACCTTGCTTTGATGCGTCACAATAAATCACAAAATCATCATTCCCTTCAGGCAATGACAATATAGGTGCCGTAGTTAGCTTTTTCTTCAATAACTGAAACGCTTTCTCTTGTTCATCATTCCATTCAAATTTCTTCCCTTTATGCGTTAATGCAGTCAAGGGTTTTGCTATTCTGGAAAAGTCTTGGATGAACCTTCTGTAGTAACCAGCTAGTCCTAAAAACTGGCGTATGTGTTTCGGAGTTTTCGGGGTTTCCCACTTTTCAACAGTTTCTATCTTTGCCGGATCCACCTTAATACCTTCTTTGTTCACTATGTGACCGAGGAATTGAACTTCTTCCAACCAAAATGCACACTTTGAAAACTTAGCGTACAATTCTTCCTTCCTCAATACTTCTAACACCTTTCTCAAATGTTCACCGTGTTCTTGGTCATTCTTTGAGTAAATAAGTATGTCATCAATGAAAACAATGACAAACTTGTCAAGGTATGGTCCACACACTCGGTTCATAAGGTCTATGAACACAGCTGGTGCATTAGTTAAACCAAACAGCATGACCATAAACTCGTAATGACCGTAACGTGTTCTGAAAGCAGTCTTTGTAATATCATCTTCTTTCTCCCGCATTTGATGATACCCGGAACGTAAGTCAATCTTTGAATAAACAGACGAGCCTTGTAGTTGATCAAATAAGTCGTTGATTCTCGGTAGTGGGTAGCGGTTCTTGATGGTAAGTTTGTTCAACTCTCGGTAGTCGATACACAACCTGAATGTACCATCTTTCTTCTTGACAAACAAAACAGGAGCTCCCCACGGTGATGTGCTTGGTCGAATGAAACCACGCTCTAAAAGTTCTTGTAATTGGCTTTGCAGTTCTTTCATCTCGCTGGGTGCGAGTCTGTAAGGAGCACGAGCTATTGGTGCAGCTCCTGGTACAAGATCTATTTGAAATTCAACGGATCGATGTGGGGGTAATCTCGGTAATTCTTTCGGAAATACATCGGGAAATTCTTTTGCAATGGGAACATCATTGATGCTCTTTTCTTCAGTTTGTACTTTCTCGACGTGTGCTAGAACAGCATAGCAACCTTTTCTTATTAGTTTTTGTGCCTTCAAATTACTAATAAGATGTAGCTTTGTGTTGCCCTTTTCTCCGTACACCATTAAGGGTTTTCCTTTTTCTCGTATAATGCGAATTGCATTTTTGTAACAAACGATCTCTGCTTTCACTTCTTTCAACCAGTCCATACCGATTATCACATCAAAACTCCCTAACTCTACTGGTATCAAGTCAATCTTAAATGTTTCGCTACCCAGATTAATTTCTCGATTCCGACATATATTATCTGCTGAAATTAATTTACCATTTGCTAATTCGAGTAAAAATTTACTATCCAAAGGCGTCAATGGGCAACTTAATTTAGCACAAAAATCTCTACTCATATAGCTTCTATCCGCACCCGAATCAAATAAAACGTAAGCAGATTTATTGTCAATAAGAAACGTACCCGTAACAAGCTCCGGGTCTTCCTGTGCCTCTGCCGCATTAATATTGAAAACTCTTCCGCGGCCTTGTCCATTCGTGTTCTCCTGGTTCGGGTAATTTCTCATAATGTGGCCCGGTTTTCCACATTTATAACAAACTACATTGGCATAACTTGCTCCGACACTACTTGCTCTGCCATTACTCGTTCCGACACCATTTGTTCCTTTCGTTCTATTAACCCCTGGTCCGTAGACCTCACACTTCGCCGCGCTATGACCATTTCTTTTACACTTGTTGCAAAATTTGGTGCAGAACCCCGAGTGATACTTTTCACACCTTTGGCATAGCTGCTTCTGATTGTTGTTGTTGTTGCGGTTATTATTGTTGTTGGGATGATTGTTGTAGTTGCTGTTGTTATTGTTGTTGTTGTTATTGTTGGGCCGTTTGTTATAGTTGCGATTGATGTTGCGATTGTTGGGATAATTGTTGCGATTATTGTTGTAATTGCTGTTGTTGTTATATTGGTGATTCTTATCACCGTTTTCCTCCCACTTTCTTTTGACTTGCTTCACATTGGCCTCTTCAGCAGTCTGTTCTTTAATTCTTTCTTCAATCTGGTTCACTAGTTTGTTAGCCATTCTACATGCCTGTTGTATAGAGGCAGGCTCGTGTGAACTTATATCTTCTTGGATTCTTTCCGGTAATCCTTTCACAAACGCGTCGATCTTCACTTCCTCATCTTCGAACGCTCCTGGACACAATAGGCACAATTCTGTGAATCGTCTTTCGTACGTGGTAATATCAAATCCTTGGGTTCGTAACCCTCTAAGTTCTGTCTTGAGCTTATTGACCTCGGTTCTGGGACGGTATTTCTCGTTCATCAAGTGCTTGAATGCTGACCACGGTAGCGCGTACGCATCGTCTTGTCCCACTTGCTCTAGATAGGTATTTCACCATGTTAACACAGAACCTGTGAAGGTAGGCGTAGCGTACTTCACTTTGTCCTCTTCAGTACACTTACTTATGGCAAACACCGATTCGACCTTCTCGGTCCACCGTTTCAATCCGATCGGTCCTTCGGTTCCATCAAATTCCAAAGGTTTGCAGGCTGTGAATTCTTTGTAGGTGCATCCTACACGATTTCCTGTACTGCTAGATCCAAGGTTATTGTTGGTATGTAGCGCAGCCTGTACTGCGGCTATGTTTGAAGCTAGAAAAGTACGAAATTCCTCTTCATTCATATTCACGGTGTGTCGAGTAGTCGGTGCCATTTCCTTCAAAATAGTTAAATGGAACAAGTTAATCATACAGAATATTAAGAGTAGTTAATAGTATTTCGTAGCATAATATGAACTCATTTATAAAAGCTTTTTCTTCATATTAGCATTTTATAAGTTTAAATTCGGGTAGTACCTACCCGTTAAGTTCATACTTAGTAGCTAATATACAATTCAACTACTACAATTCTATATGAAAAACTGATTATAATAATATTTCGCGTTCAAACTTTTACACAATATTTTACAAACTTACAATACCGCTTATTTTACATATAGCATGAAATATAGCACACAATAAATTTGATACAAGATGGTTGTGAAGATAATTCTAGCTAGTACACAAGTCGTTCAGCAAAGGCAATAAAGACACGTAATTCATACGTCCAGAAACAAGTCATGCATTCTGGTTTTACTAGGATTACTTCCCATCCTTGGTCTTGTGGAACATAACCGTTATAGCCGTTGATAAGACATCGTGTTGTAACGTCGTCAAAGGGATGAGGGTTACGTAATGTCCAACAGTCCTGTAACAATCTAAAAACCTCATTTCTTACCCCAATTACCGACTCCGTCACTTGTGGGAACGTTTTGTTTAATAGTTGTAGCCCGATGTTCTTGTTCTCACTTTGGTGAGAAGCGAACATTACTAATCCGTAAGCATAACATGCTTCTTTATGTTGCATGTTAGCCGCTTTTTCTAAATCACGAAGTCCAATATTCGGATATATTGAGTCAAAATAATTTCTTAACCCATTGCGTAAAATAGCATTTGGGTTCCCCGCAATATATGCGTCAAAGTAAACACATCGTAACTTATGGATTTCCCAATGTGATATCCCCCATCTTTCGAACGAAAGCCTTTTATAAACCAAGGCATTCTTGGAACGTTCTTCGAATGTCTTACAAACTGATCTCGCCTTAAATAGTTGTGCCGAAGAATTCTGACCGACTCTAGACAAGATTTCATCAATCATGTCTCCGGGTAGGTCTCTTAATATATTGGGTTGTCTATCCATTTTGTGTTTTTATACTGTAAAATAGACAAGGGTTAGATTCATAAAAAAAATACTTATTAATACAAGCAATTTTTACATATATCATAAAGCATAAGAACACTATATTACATATATTACACCACACGAATACAACTATCTTATTCCGACTCGCTTGTTTCTTCTTCTTCGATTTTGGTTCGTTTTGCCAAGTTTCTAGGGATATATGATGTTCCCCTAATACGAGCCGTCGTTATCCACATTGGTTTAGAAAAACCTGGTGGTTTAGAGGTTCCCGGGTCATTGTTACAACTTAAGGACTTCGGGGGTTGACGATACATATAAAGTTCATCGGGGTTGGAATTAGATTTCTCTATTTTTATGCCCTTTCCCTTATTATTTTCTTTTGCCTTTTTAAATTCAGTTGGGGTAATTTCTATAACATCATCGGAATTCTCGTCGGAATCCGATTCATCGGAGAATTGGTAATCCTCCCAATATTTTGCTTCCTTGGCGGAAACACCATTGACCATAATTAACCTTGGTCGGTTGGTTGAGGATTTTCTTTTACTTAACCGTTTTATTATTTCCCCCACTGGTTCTATTTCTTCATCCGGTTCCGATTCTTCTTCCGGTTCTGATTCTTCTTCTGGTTCCGACTCTTCTTCCGGTTCCTCTTCGGGAACTTGTGAATCAGTCCACGAATCATTCCAATTTACATTTGACTCTTCATTATTATTAGGTGAGTCAATGGGACTTGTTCTAGAGGTAGACATCTATCACATAATATCAAACGCGTTAAGAGATTAATATATCACATAATATTCACATGTTAAAAATATATAGTTTCCAACAAAATTTGTTAAGCAATCATTTTTCAAGTAAACACGGTCGAAGTCCAGACTCACTAATGCATCCTAACAAACTCGATAAGACACACTAATGCAAAATTCTGGTTCTCTAAGACCAACGCTCGGATACCAACTGAAATGTCCCGTTCTTATTGATTAAAAACGTTCCATATTAATTGATTTCGTTGCGAGGTTTTGACCTCTATATGAGACGTTTTTCAAAGACTGCATTCATTTTAAAACAAACCATAACCTTTATTTCATCAATAAAGGTTTAAAAAGCTTTACGTAGATTATCAAATAATGATAATCTAAAATATCCTGTTTACACACGACCATTACATAATGGTTTACAATACAAATATGTTACAACAAAATAAGTTTCTTGAATGCAGTTTTTACACAATATCATACAAGCATGGACTCCAAATCTCGTCCTTATTTAAGTATGCGACAGCGGAAGCTTTTAATAATCACCTGAGAATAAACATGCTTAAAACGTCAACAAAAATGTTGGTGAGTTATAGGTTTAACCTATATATATCAAATCATAATAATAGACCACAAGATTTCATATTTCAATACACATCCCATACATAGAGATAAAAATCATTCATATGGTGAACACCTGGTAACCGACATTAACAAGATGCATATATAAGAATATCCCCATCATTCCGGGACACCCTTCGGATATGATATAAATTTCGAAGTACTAAAGCATCCGGTACTTTGGATGGGGTTTGTTAGGCCCAATAGATCTATCTTTAGGATTCGCGTCAATTAGGGTGTCTGTTCCCTAATTCTTAGATTACCAGACTTAATAAAAAGGGGCATATTCGATTTCGATAATTCAACCATAGAATGTAGTTTCACGTACTTGTGTCTATTTTGTAAATCATTTATAAAACCTGCATGTATTCTCATCCCAAAAATATTAGATTTTAAAAGTGGGACTATAACTCACTTTCACAGATTTTTACTTCGTCGGGAAGTAAGACTTGGCCACTGGTTGATTCACGAACCTATAACAATATATACATATATATCAAAGTATGTTCAAAATATATTTACAACAGTTTTAATATATTTTGATGTTTTAAGTTTATTAAGTCAGCTGTCCTCGTTAGTAACCTACAACTAGTTGTCCACAGTTAGATATACAGAAATAAATCGATAAATATTATCTTGAATCAATCCACGACCCAGTGTATACGTATCTCAGTATTGATCACAACTCAAACTATATATATTTTGGAATCAACCTCAACCCTGTATAGCTAACTCCAACATTCACATATAGAGTGTCTATGGTTGTTCCGAAATATATATAGATGTGTCGACATGATAGGTCGAAACATTGTATACGTGTCTATGGTATCTCAAGATTACATAATATACAATACAAGTTGATTAAGTTATGGTTGGAATAGATTTGTTACCAATTTTCACGTAGCTAAAATGAGAAAAACTATCCAATCTTGTTTTACCCATAACTTCTTCATTTTAAATCCGTTTTGAGTGAATCAAATTGCTATGGTTTCATATTGAACTCTATTTTATGAATCTAAACAGAAAAAGTATAGGTTTATAGTGGGAAAAAAAAGTTACAAGTCGTTTTTGTAAAGGTAGTCATTTCAGTCGAAAGAACGACGTCTAGATGACCATTTTAGAAAACATACTTCTACTTTGAGTTTAACCATAATTTTTGGATATAGTTTCATGTTCATAATAAAAATCATTTTCTCAGAATAACAACTTTTAAATCAAAGTTTATCATAGTTTTTAATTAACTAACCCAAAACAGCCCGCGGTGTTACTACGACGGCGTAAATCCGGTTTTACGGTGTTTTTCGTGTTTCCAGGTTTTAAATCATTAAGTTAGCATATCATATAGATATAGAACATGTGTTTAGTTGATTTTAAAAGTCAAGTTAGAAGGATTAACTTTTGTTTGCGAACAAGTTTAGAATTAACTAAACTATGTTCTAGTGATTACAAGTTTAAATCTTCGAATAAGATAGCTTTATATGTATGAATCGAATGATGTTATGAACATCATTACTACCTTAAGTTCCTTAGATAAACCTACTGGAAAAGAGAAAAATGGATCTAGCTTCAATGGATCCTTGGATGGCTCGAAGTTCTTGAAGCAGAATCATGACACGAAAACAAGTTCAAGTAAGATCATCACTTGAAATAAGATTGTTATAGTTATAGAAATTGAACCAAAGTTTGAATATGATTATTACCTTGTATCCTACTGTAAGAAACAAAGATTTCTTGAGGTTGGATGATCACCTTACAAGATTGGAAGTGCGCTAGCAAACTTGAAAGTATTCTTGATTTTATGAAACTAGAACTTTTGGAATTTATGAAGAACACTTAGAACTTGAAGATAGAACTTGAGAGAGATCAATTAGATGAAGAAAATTGAAGAATGAAAGTGTTTTTAGGTGTTTTTGGTCGTTGGTGTATGGATTAGATATAAAGGATATGTAATTTTGTTTTCATGTAAATAAGTCATGAATGATTACTCATATTTTTGTAATTTTATGAGATATTTCATGCTAGTTGCCAAATGATGGTTCCCACATGTGTTAGGTGACTCACATGGGCTGCTAAGAGCTGATCATTGGAATGTATATACCAATAGTACATACATCTAAAAGCTGTGTATTGTACGAGTACGAATACGGGTGCATACGAGTAGAATTGTTGATGAAACTGAACGAGGATGTAATTGTAAGCATTTTTGTTAAGTAGAAGTATTTTGATAAGTGTATTGAAGTCTTTCAAAAGTGTATAAATACATATTAAAACACTACATGTATATACATTTTAACTGAGTCGTTAAGTCATCGTTAGTCGTTACATGTAAGTGTTGTTTTGAAACCTTTAGGTTAACGATTTTGTTTAATGTTGTTAACCCAATGTTTATAATATCAAATGAGATTTTAAATTATTATATTATCATGATATTATCATGTATGAATATCTCTTAATATGATATATATACATTAAATGTCTTTACAACGATAATCGTTACATATATGTCTCGTTTAAAAATCATTAAGTTAGTAGTCTTGTTTTTACATATGTAGTTCATTGTTAATATACTTAATGATATGTTTACTTATCATAGTATCATGTTAACTATATATATATATATCCATATATATGTCATCATATAGTTTTTACAAGTTTTAACGTTCGTGAATCACCGGTCAACTTGGGTGGTCATTTGTCTATATGAAACATATTTCAATTAATCAAGTCTTAACAAGTTTGATTGCTTAACATGTTGGAAACATTTAATCATGTAAATATCAATCTCAATTAATATATATAAATATGGAAAAGTTCGGGTCACTACAGAAAGTACACTTGGAAAGTGCGTATGTTTACGAAGTATTAAACACTCGTTAAATGCTAGCGCGACTAGCCCGAGTGGGGATGTCAAACCCTATGGATCCATATCTAAGATTCGCGTTCACCGGTTCAAAAAACCAATGACTAAACGTTACCGAGCTAAAGGGAATGTTTATGCCGTTGTATAATCCACACATATATAAGTTTAAGTACTCGTGCCTAGTATGTAAAATGTAAAATGCGCATGTATTCTCAGTTCCCAAAATAGTTAAAGTAAAAAGGGAATGCTATAACTCACAGTGATAAAGTAGTGGTAAAGTCGAGTCGGGAAAATAAGCAAGTACGTAAGTCCGGAAAGTCCTCAACCTAAGTCAAATAGTACTAAGTTAGTAAATCGTCCCAATAGGTTTAAAAGTATGTAAATTAGGTCTTAAGGGTCATCATCATCTAACAAAAGGTGTAAAGTAAGTTTCGTTTATGAAAGAAGTTTAAAACAAAGGCTGACTTCGGTCAGCCGCCACGACCTCAATACCTACTGAAATAAGGTGAGACTAGTGGCCATGGCTCCGTATATGAGTCCTCTAGTTGTGGTAAAAATTCCAGAAGCAAACTCGTCTTCGTTTGACCTTGGCGACGGTCTAAGTGCGAGTAGGTCAGAATTTTCAGCACAACGTTAAAAGGACATAGTGACGATCGGAGGGCCATAAATCCTAAACCGTAACTCGGATTAAGACGAGTCCTAAATGAAAAGTTATCTATTCGAACAGAGATATCTGAAAATCATCTTTACAGTAGCCCAGGTTGTACGGGTCAGACACAGAAATAGTAAAACAGTAGGTCCGGTGGGTTCTTGGTGCTCGATGCTTATCACGGTTCTCATCCTTGATGCATATAGCTTCAAGTGTACAGCTCGTTGATGTGTTTGCATTATCTTAACCAAGTTTTGACCATCATAACACCAGTGCAAGTCTAAGATATGTAGCACAACTCAATTAAGTGTTGCAAGTGTTTTGATGAACCAAAGTTACATCAAAGTCTTAGATTTAACACATACATGAAATAAAAAGTAATATTGAACTACAAACTTGAAAGTAAACTAACTAATTAAGATCTTAAGATGTAGAACATAGTTTTTAGTTAGATCTTGAAGATCCAAGACCCAAAGGTCTAGATCTAAAGTTATTAAGTTAAATATAACACAAGTGTATGAAGTTATAACTAAAGAGTTACACTTCCATGTTCTTGAACCTTTAAAGTTAACTTTTGTTCAAGAAAAATGAGATCAAAGTTAACTAGTAACATTTGACCAAGAACAACATAAATCACAAATTTAAAGATGCAAGAAATGAAGTAATAAACTAAATAAATAAGTAACTAGTTCATTGTTGTTCATACTTTAAAGATTCAAGCCAAAATCTTGATCTTTAGGAAGTAAACTTTTAAGTTTACAACACGAGCTTCAAGTATGACTTACAACAAATGAACTTACAATCTTTTAAAATATTTAGTGTAGAACATAAACTAGAAAGTTTATGTTCTTGTATGTCTTGTAAGAACAAGTTAATATGAAGAATCAAACTAACGAGTTTGATTCTTAATAATTTGTAAGTAAACAACAACAACCAAAGACAAGTAATCAAACAAGCAAAGATGATGATGAAGATGTATGTGTGCTACGGTTTTGGTGAAGAGGAAAAGAAAGAAAAGCAAGTTTGATACTTACAAAATGTAGAGAAAGATGAGAGCAAAAGTTGAGAGGAAAATGAGAAGTAATTTGTGTGTGTGAAAATGAGAGAGTATGAGTGGATATGTAAACAAAAAAAAATAAATTGAACTCCCCTAGGCCAAGGGATGGCCGACGGTTTCAAATGGGGAATGGGAGAAGGAAATAATCCACTAGTCTCATGCATGTAAAGGTCTCAAAAGGTGGTTATTAGGTGTATGTGCATGGGACGTAGATGTAATTGACAAGTAACTAGATTCTTATGTAATAATCAAACTAGTTGTAACTTAATGGACTACTTACAACAATGAGCTCCTAAACTAATCCATTTAAGGGTGTAGGGTGGGCTCATAAGTCCATTAGCACTAATAAAGGCTCAAGTTCAAGTAATTCTCAAGTTAATCCAATTAAAGCCCAAGTAATTAACTAATAACCATAGTTAATCAAAATGATTAATAAAACTTAATCATGAATGTAAATAATACTCAAAAAATATTATTCGTGTAATGTACGTGTGTCACAAAGACGTTTCGGGCATTTAAAGTCAAGTATGATCAATCATGGTAACAAGTAAATGTAATAACATACATTCGTTAACTCACAAGTATTAATAATAACAATTATTAATTAAGAGTTGAAATTTCCAGAGTTGTTACAGTACGTATTCTGGCAGAGAGAATATTTAATAGGCAGAGAATCACGTTGGTGCACAATTATCAATTGTACTTAACTTGTATTTAATTGATCTCTGGATTAAATTGGATGAGTCCGGTTTGAGTGCACTGCTCATACTCTAGAGACACTCTGTGAATGGAAACATCTCTGACCAATACTAAATGTTCGAATAATGAATGCCCAAATGTCTTATTAATAGGCAAAAGGTCAAGCCTTAAACTTCGAATGCCACGTTTCGTAACCTAATTTGCTGGTTAACCTATAAGACTGTGAGTTGACCGGTCAATCAAAGAAGACTCGAAGCTGACCTTCCCGTCAGAGATTACATGGAACCAAAACGGATTATGTGCACTACTGGATTACCTAGGGCTTATACGCCGATCGACGCCAAAGGCTTACGTGTTATGCTAGACGGATTTAACGTGTTTATGACATGATTGCTTTAAATCACGTTAACTAGTTAACGATTCTAAGAGAATTTTCCTCTGATTTGTTTTTCTTTCTGAAATACTATACGGAAGGATGACCGGTCCCTAATTTATGCCCACAATGGTATTTTTATGACAAGGTTTATGTAATTTTAATGTTGAAAACGAAGCGTTTTTGTGAGTTTCCGTATATTGTAAGTGTTGAATGAAGAACGCGCGAAAAGGAGCTAAAAGATGTTGAAAATCCTGAAAAAAATCGACTCCTATGAGCTGTTACCATTTTGGTCATAACTCATTCATATGACCTCCGTTTAAGCTAAATCAAATTGCAGGCGTCCGTATTACAGAGATCTACAACTTTCATTTTATGTCTGGACGTAAAAATACGCCACTCATGCCGTAAAAATACGGCTTTGTGTTTGAAGAACTTATGTCTACGTGAGTTAGATGAGAACTTGATAAACGTTTTATTTGTCTGAATGAATGATTAATGCACAATTGAGATTTGGAAGAGATAAGACTTTTTACCTATTGATTACAACAACTCTTTTTTTAACTACTTGTTTTTGTTTTACTTAAATTTACAAAGTTTAAGTCTTTTTAATTATTTGAACTTAGTTTAATTAACAAACAATTTCTCAGAACTGCTTGCTTTTAACCACAATTTCCCGTGGAACGAACCTTATTTGCCATAACTAGTTTAAGGTAATTAGGTAATTTTTGGTTGGTAATTCGAAGCCCATTAAATATTGGCGTCGCTGCCGGGGAGTGTGTGAGCTTAGTTGCAAGCTTTTATTTAAATTGTTTTCTTTCAAATTTAAAATACAACCCAAAACAATAAAAAACTCTAAAAAAACCCCAAATTTTTTTTCTTTTTACATTTAGTTTACTTTATTTTTATATTTTATTTCTCGACATTACGTTTGGTGTTATTGTTTGTATTTTCAGGTTAGTGTATGTATACTAGAAAATCGGGGCGAAATTCACCATTGAAGTTTGATCCGGAGATTGAGAAGTCTGCAAAAGCAATTCGTATAGCTTCCAAAGCTTCAGTTAGTTCAACCGTGAATCAACCACCGATTGCACCAATACCATCAGTGACACTACCATATTCACCGAAGTCGAGTGAACATTCTCATGATTCTAAAATCCCATTCGTGAATATAACAATGGGAGATTGTGACTTGCGAGGTGTGGATTCGTATTACCAACTTGGTGATTACGCAGATCACTCACATATCATTTACCTAGCTTTGGCCCAGGGTAATAACTGGAGGTTTGAGGTGAAACCTCAACTTATTTCTTTGTCGGCCAACCGAGGTACGGCATCAGAGGAAACACGAAAAAAATGGCCACCCACCTTTCAACCTTTGGCACTTTTGGTTATTTGCTCGACATTGGTATTCTCATTTTTATAAGATATGCACATTGAACTTTGAAGATTGCTTTATTGATATTGGTTAGACTTCAAGATTTGTTTGAGAACACACAAAGGCAAATGTGAGAGATTTGATCGGTCCATATTTTACGCTCACATTTGAGTCTTTGTGATGAAGTTTACGAGAGTTTGATGGTGGAAATAAGTCGTTTGTGTTATTCGCAGATTGGAGATGAAACGCGAGAAAAATAGTTAAAATTGTGAAAAAGCTGGAATTTTTGTATTGGCATAAAAATTGAAATGTCCCGTTCTTATTGATTAAAAACGTTCCATATTAATTGATTTCGTTGCGAGGTTTTGACCTCTATATGAGACGTTTTTCAAAGACTGCATTCATTTTAAAACAAACCATAACCTTTATTTCATCAATAAAGGTTTAAAAAGCTTTATGTAGATTATCAAATAATGATAATCTAAAATATCCTGTTTACACACGACCATTACATAATGGTTTACAATACAAATATGTTACAACAAAATAAGTTTCTTGAATGCAGTTTTTTTACGCAATATCATACAAGCATGGACTCCAAATCTCGTCCTTATCTAAGTATGCGACAGCGGAAGCTCTTAATAATCACCTGAGAATAAACATGCTTAAAACGTCAACAAAAATGTTGGTGAGTTATAGGTTTAACCTATATATATCAAATGATAATAATATACCACAAGATTTCATATTTCAATACACATCCCATACATAGAGATAAAAATCATTCATATGGTGAACACCTGGTAACCGACAATAACAAGATGCATATATAAGAATATCCCCATCATTCCGGGACACCCTTCGGATATGATATAAATTTCGAAGTACTAAAGCATCCGGTACTTTGGATGGGGTTTGTTAGGCCCAATAGATCTATCTTTAGGATTCGCGTCAATTAGGGTGTCTGTTCCCTAATTCTTAGATTACCAGACTTAATAAAAAGGGGCATATTCGATTTCGATCATTCAACCATATAATGTAGTTTCGATTACTTGTGTCTATTTCGTAAAACATTTATAAAAGTGCATGCATTCTCAGTCCCAAAAATATATATTGCAAAAGCATTTAAAAAGGGAGCAAATGAAACTCACTCATATAAATATTGTAAAACAGTTAATAAAGCATTTGCATGTATTCTCAGCCCAAAAATGTAAAGGGTAAAAAGGCAAATGAAAACTCACATGGGCTGCTAAGAGCTGATCATTGGAGTGTATATACCAATAGTACATACATCTAAAAGCTGTGTATTGTACGAGTACGAATACGGGTGCATACGAGTAGAATTGTTGATGAAACTGAACGAGGATGTAATTGTAAGCATTTTTGTTAAGTAGAAGTATTTTGATAAGTGTATTGAAGTCTTTCAAAAGTGTATAAATACATATTAAAACACTACATGTATATACATTTTAACTGAATCGTTAAGTCATCGTTAGTCGTTACATGTAAGTGTTGTTTTGAAACCTTTAGGTTAACGATCTTGTTAAATGTTGTTAACCCAATGTTTATAATATCAAATGAGATTTTAAATTATTATATTATCATGATATTATCATGTATGAATATCTCTTAATATGATATATATACATTAAATGTCTTTACAACGATAATCGTTACATATATGTCCGTTTAAAAATCATTAAGTTAGTAGTCTTGTTTTTACATATGTAGTTCATTGTTAATATACTTAATGATATGTTTACTTATCATCGTATCATGTTAACTATATATATATCCATATATATGTCATCATATAGTTTTTACAAGTTTTAACGTTCGTGAATCACCGGTCAACTTGGGTGGTCAATTGTCTATATAAAACATATTTCAATTAATCAAGTCTTAACAAGTTTGATTGCTTAACATGTTGGAAACATTTAATCATGTAAATATCAATCTCAATTAATATATATAAACATGGAAAAGTTCGGGTCACTACAGTACCTACCCGTTAAATAAATTTCGTCCCGAAATTTTAAGCTGTTGAAGGTGTTGACGAATCTTTTGGAAATAGATGCGGGTATTTCTTTTTCATCTGATCTTCACTCTCCCAAGTGAACTCGGGTCCTCTAAGAGCATTCCATCGAACCTTAACAATTGGTATCTTGTTTTGCTTAAGTCTTTTAACCTCACGATCCATTATTTCGACGGGTTCTTCGATGAATTGAAGTTTTTCGTTGATTTGGATTTCATCTAACGGAATAGAGAGATCTTCTTTAGCAAAACATTTCTTCAAATTCGAGACGTGGAAAGTGTTATGTACAGCCGCGAGTTGTTGAGGTAACTCAAGTCGGTAAGCTACTGGTCCGACACGATCAATAATCTTGAATGGTCCAATATACCTTGGATTTAATTTCCCTCATTTACCAAATCGAACAACGCCTTTCCAAGGTGCAACTTTAAGCATGACCATCTCTCCAATTTCAAATTCTATATCTTTTCTTTTAATGTCAGCATAGCTCTTTTGTCGACTTTGGGCGGTTTTCAACCGTTGTTGAATTTGGATGATCTTCTCGGTAGTTTCTTGTATAATCTTCGGACCCGTAATCTGTCTATCCCCCACTTCATTCCAACAAATCGGAGACCTGCACTTTCTACCATAAAGTGCTTCAAACGGCGCCATCTCAATGCTTGAATGGTAGCTGTTATTGTAGGAAAATTCTGCTAACGGTAGATGTCGATCCCAACTATTTCCGAAATCAATAACACATGCTCGTAGCATGTCTTCAAGCATTTGTATCATCCTTTCGCTCTGCCCATCAGTTTTTGGATGATAGGCAGTACTCATGTCTAGACGAGTTCCTAATGCTTGCTGTAATGTCTGCCAGAATCTTGAAATAAATCTGCCATCCCTATCAGAGATAATAGAGATTGATATTCCATGTCTGGAGATGACTTCCTTCAAATACAGTTGTGCTAACTTCTCCATCTTATCATCTTCTCTTATTGGCAGGAAGTGTGCTGATTTGGTGAGACGATCAACTATTACCCAAATAGTATCAAAACCACTTGCAGTCCTTGGCAATTTAGTGATGAAATCCATGGTAACGTTTTCCCATTTCCATTCCGGGATTTCGGGTTGTTGAAGTAGACCTGATGGTTTCTGATGCTTAGCTTTGACCTTAGAACACGTCAAACATTCTCCTACGTATTTAGCAACATCGGCTTTCATACCCGGCCACCAAAAATGTTTCTTGAGATCCTTGTACATCTTCCCCGTTCCAGGATGTATTGAGTATCTGGTTTTATGAGCTTCTCTAAGTACCATTTCTCTCATATCTCCAAATTTTGGTACCCAAATCCTTTCAGCCCTATACCGGGTTCCGTCTTCCCGAATATTAAGATGCTTCTCCGATCCTTTGGGTATTTCATCCTTTAAAATTCCCTCTTTTAAAACTCCTTGTTGCGCCTCCTTTATTTGAGTAGTAAGGTTATTATGAATCATTATATTCATAGATTTTACTCGAATGGGTTCTCTGTCCTTCCTGCTCAAGGCATCGGCTACCACATTTGCCTTCCCCGGGTGGTAACGAATCTCAAAGTCGTAATCATTCAATAATTCAATCCACCTACGCTGCCTCATATTCAGTTGTTTCTGATTAAATATGTGTTGAAGACTTTTGTGGTTGGTATATATAATACTTTTGACCCCATATAAGTAGTGCCTCCAAGTCTTTAATGCAAAAACAACCGCGCCTAATTCCAAATCATGCGTTGTATAATTTTGTTCATGAATCTTCAATTGTCTAGACGCATAAGCAATCACCTTCGTTCGTTGCATTAATACACAACCGAGACCTTGCTTTGATGCGTCACAATAAATCACAAAATCATCATTCCCTTCAGGCAATGACAATATAGGTGCCGTAGTTAGCTTTTTCTTCAATAACTGAAACGCTTTCTCTTGTTCATCATTCCATTCAAATTTCTTCCCTTTATGCGTTAATGCAGTCAAGGGTTTTGCTATTCTGGAAAAGTCTTGGATGAACCTTCTGTAGTAACCAGCTAGTCCTAAAAACTGGCGTATGTGTTTCGGAGTTTTCGGGGTTTCCCACTTTTCAACAGTTTCTATCTTTGCCGGATCCACCTTAATACCTTCTTTGTTCACTATGTGACTGAGGAATTGAACTTCTTCCAACCAAAATGCACACTTTGAAAACTTAGCGTACAATTCTTCCTTCCTCAATACTTCTAACACCTTTCTAAAATGTTCACCGTGTTCTTGGTCATTCTTTGAGTAAATAAGTATGTCATCAATGAAAACAATGACAAACTTGTCAAGGTATGGTCCACACACTCGGTTCATAAGGTCCATGAACACAGCTGGTGCATTAGTTAAACCAAACGGCATGACCATAAACTCGTAATGACCGTAACGTGTTCTAAAAGCAGTCTTTGGAATATCATCTTCTTTCACCCGCATTTGATGATACCCGGAACGTAAGTCAATCTTTGAATAAACAGACGAGCCTTGTAGTTGATCAAATAAGTCGTCGATTCTCGGTAGTGGGTAGCGGTTCTTGATGGTAAGTTTGTTCAACTCTCGGTAGTCGATACACAACCTGAATGTACCATCTTTCTTCTTGACAAACAAAACAGGAGCTCCCCACAGTGATGTGCTTGGTCGAATGAAACCACGCTCTAAAAGTTCTTGTAATTGGCTTTGCAGTTCTTTCATATCGCTGGGTGCGAGTCTGTAAGGAGCAAGAGCTATTGGTGCAGCTCCTGGTACAAGATATATTTGAAATTCAACGGATCGATGTGGGGGTAATCCCGGTAATTCTTTCGGAAATACATCGGGAAATTCTTTTGCAATGGGAACATCATTAATGCTCTTTTCTTCAGTTTGTACTTTCTCGACGTGTGCTAGAACAGCATAGCAACCTTTTCTTATTAGTTTTTGTGCCTTCAAATTACTAATAAGATGTAGCTTCGTGTTGCCTTTTTCTCCGTACACCATTAAGGGTTTTCCTTTTTCTCGTATAATGTGAATTGCATTTTTGTAACAAACGATCTCTGCTTTCACTTCTTTCAACCAGTCCATACCGATTATCACATCAAAACTCCCTAACTCTACTGGTATCAAATCAATCTTAAATGTTTCGCTAACCAGTTTAATTTCGCGATTCCGACATATATTATCTGCTGAAATTAATTTACCATTTGCTAATTCGAGTAAAAATTTACTATCCAAAGGCTTCAATGGACAACTTAATTTAGCACAAAAATCTCTACTCATATAGCTTCTATCCGCACCTGAATCAAATAAAACGTAAGCAGATTTTTTGTCAATAAGAAACGTACCCGTAACAAGCTCCGGGTCTTCCTGTGCCTCTGCCGCATTAATATTGAAAACTCTTCCGCGGCCTTGTCCATTCGTGTTCTCCTGGTTCGGGCAATTTCTCATAATGTGGCCCGGTTTTCCACATTTATAACAAACTACATTGGCATAACTTGCTCCGACACTACTTGCTCCGCCATTACTCGTTCCGACACCATTTGTTCCTTTCGTTCTATTAACCCCTGGTCCGTAGACCTCACACTTCGCCGTGCTATGACCATTTCTTTTACACTTGTTGTAAAATTTGGTGCAGAACCCCGAGTGATACTTTTCACACCTTTGGCATAGCTGCTTCTGATTATTGTTGTTGTTGCGGTTGTTATTGTTATTGGGATGATTGTTGTAGTTGCTGTTGTTGTTGTTATTGTTGTTGTTGTTGTTGTTGGGCCGTTTGTTGTAGTTGCGATTGATGTTGCGATTGTTGGGATAGTTGTTGCGATTATTGTTGTAATTGCTGTTGTTGTATTGGTGATTCTTATCACCGTTTTCCTCCCACTTTCTTTTGACTTGCTTCACATTGGCCTCTTCAGCCGTCTGTTCTTTAATTCTTTCCTCAATCTGGTTCACTAGTTTGTGAGCCATTCTACATGCCTGTTGTATGGAGGCGGGCTCGTGTGAACTTATATCTTCTTGGATTCTTTCCGGTAATCCTTTCACAAACGCGTCTATCTTCTCTTCCTCATCTTCGAACGCTCCCGGACACAATAGGCACAATTCTGTGAATCGTCTTTCGTACGTGGTAATATCAAATCCATGGGTTCGTAACCCTCTAAGTTCTGTCTTGAGCTTATTGACCTCGGTTCTGGGATGGTACTTCTCGTTCATCAAGTGTTTGAATGCTGACCACGGTAGTGCGTACGCATCGTCTTGTCCCACTTGCTCTAGATAGGTATTCCACCATGTTAACGCAGAACCTGTGAAGGTATGCGTAGCGTACTTTAGTTTGTCCTCTTCAGTACACTTACTTATGGCAAACACCGATTCGACCTTCTCGGTCCACCGTTTCAATCTGATCGGTCCTTCGGTTCCATCAAATTCCAAAGGTTTGCAGGCAGTGAATTCTTTGTAGGTGCATCCTACACGATTTCCTGTACTGCTAGATCCAAGGTTATTGTTGGTATGTAGCGCAGCCTGTACTGCAGCTATGTTTGAAGCTAGAAAAGTACGGAATTCCTCTTCATTCATATTCACGGTGTGTCGAGTAGTCGGTGCCATTTCCTTCAAAATAGTCAAATGGAACAAGTTAATCATACAGAATATTAAGAGCAGTTAATAGTATTTCGTAGCATAATATGAACTCATTTATAAAAGCTTTTTCTTCATATTAGCGTTTTATAAGTTTAAATTCGGGTAGTACCTACCCGTTAAGTTCATACTTAGTAGCTAATATACAATTCAACTACTACAATTCTATATGAAAAACTGATTATAATAATATTTCGCGTTCAAACTTTTATACAATATTTTACAAACTTACAATACCGCTTATTTTACATAAAACATGAAATATAGCACACAATAACTTTGATACAAGATAGTTGTGAAGATAATTCTAGCTAGTACACAAGTCATTCAGCAAAGGCAATAAAGACACGTAATTCATACGTCCAGAAACAAGTCATGCATTCTGGTTTTACTAGGACTACTTCCCATCCTTGGTCTTGTGGAACATAACCGTTATGGCCGTTGATAAGACAGCGTGTTGTAACGTCGTCAAAGGGACGAGGGTTACGTAATGTCCAACAGTCCTGTAACAATCTAAAAACCTCATTTCTTACCCCAATTACCAACTCCGTCACTTGTGGGAACGTTTTGTTTAATAGTTGTAGCCCGATGTTCTTGTTCTCACTTTGGTGAGAAGCGAACATTACTAATCCGTAAGCATAACATGCTTCTTTATGTTGCATGTTAGCCGCTTTTTCTAAATCACGAAGTCCAATATTCGGATATATTGAGTCAAAATAATTTCTTAACCCATTGCGTAAAATAGCATTTGGGTTCCCCGCAATATATGCGTCAAAGTAAACACATCGTAACTTATGGATTTCCCAATGTGATATCCCCCATCTTTCGAACGAAAGCCTTTTATAAACCAAGGCATTCTTGGAACGTTCTTCGAATGTCTTACAAACTGATCTCGCCTTAAATAGTTGTGCCGAAGAATTCTGACCGACTCTAGACAAGATTTCATCAATCATGTCTCCGGGTAGGTCTCTTAAAATATTGGGTTGTCTATCCATTTTGTGTTTTTATATTGTAAAATAGACAAGAGTTAGATTCATAAAAAAAATACTTATTAATACAAGCAATTTTTACATATATCATAAAGCATAAGCACACTATATTACATATATTACACCACACGAATACAACTATCTTATTCCGACTTGCTTGTTTCTTCTTCTTCGGTTTTGGTTCGTTTTGCCAAGTTTCTAGGGATATATGATGTTCCCCTAATACGAGCCGTAATTTTCCACATTGGTTTAGAAAAACCTGGTGGTTTAGAGGTTCCCGGGTCATTGTTACAACTTAAGGACTTCGGGGGTTGACGATACATATAAAGTTCATCGGGGTTGGAATTAGATTTCTCTATTTTTATGCCCTTTCCCTTATTATTTTCTTTTGCCTTTTTAAATTCAGTTGGGGTAATTTCTATAACATCATCGAAATTCTCGTCGGAATCCGATTCATCGGAGAATTGGTAATCCTCCCAATATTTTGCTTCCTTGGCGGAAACACCATTGACCATAATTAACCTTGGTCGGTTGGTTGAGGATTTTCTTTTACTTAACCGTTTTATTATTTCCCCCACCGGTTCTATTTCTTCATCCGGTTCCGACTCTTCTTCCGGTTCCGACTCTTCTTCCGGTTCCTCTTCGGGAACTTGTGAATCAGTCCACGAATCATTCCAATTTACATTTGACTCTTCATTATTATTAGGTGAGTCAATGGGACTTGTTCTAGAGGTAGACATCTATCACATAATATCAAACGCGTTAAGAGATTAATATATCACATAATATTCACATGTTAAAAATATATAGTTTCCAACAAAATTTGTTAAGCAATCATTTTTCAAGTAAACACGGTCGAAGTCCAGACTCACTAATGCATCCTAACAAACTCGATAAGACACACTAATGCAAAATTCTGGTTCTCTAAGACCAACGCTCGGATACCAACTGAAATGTCCCGTTTTTATTGATTAAAAACGTTCCATATTAATTGATTTCGTTGCGAGGTTTTGACCTCTATATGAGACGTTTTTCAAAGACTGCATTCATTTTAAAACAAACCATAACCTTTATTTCATCAATAAAGGTTTAAAAAGCTTTATGTAGATTATCAAATAATGATAATCTAAAATATCCTGTTTACACACGACCATTACATAATGGTTTACAATACAAATATGTTACAACAAAATAAGTTTCTTGAATGCAGTTTTTTTACGCAATATCATACAAGCATGGACTCCAAATCTCATCCTTATCTAAGTATGCGACAGCGGAAGCTCTTAATAATCACCTGAGAATAAACATGCTTAAAACGTCAACAAAAATGTTGGTGAGTTATAGGTTTAACCTATATATATCAAATCATAATAATAGACCACAAGATTTCATATTTCAATACACATCCCATACATAGAGATAAAAATCATTCATATGGTGAACACCTGGTAACTGACAATAACAAGATGCATATATAAGAATATCCCCATCATTCCGGGACACCCTTCGGATATGATATAAATTTCGAAGTACTAAAGCATCCGGTACTTTGGATGGGGTTTGTTAGGCCCAATAGATCTATCTTTAGGATTCGCGTCAATTAGGGTGTCTGTTCCCTAATTCTTAGATTACCAGACTTAATAAAAAGGGTGTTGAGTCCCCAAAATAACTAAGGATTTAATTATGACAAAACAATATTTATTTGCACTAAAGTGTTATGTGCAGTCAGCACAAGTTTGTTTATGTATAGTCAGCTAATATAGCTGTGTCGAGTGTTTAGTATGCTGCCTAGTCTATCAGCACAAGGTAGAAATGTATTCTTCGAATCAGCACAGGATGTGCACCCAGCAAATCAAGAATATCAAGTGACTCAGCATATGAAGGACCAGTAAGTCTGGATATCAGCATACAACACAAGACAGCCATGCTCCATTACAAGCATGGTAGTTTCCCAGAGTGGTCTACATCAACGCACTATTCAACAGAAGTCGAAGACAAAGTTGAACAAAAAGGACAGGAGTCGGCGGCTGACAAGTGACCTTACAAGACCACGTGGGAATGCAGAAGTGGAACGCATGTGTAGACATGTGTTATACTTTATTCATACCTAGGGAACACATCATTCCATTTGTTCAAATCAAATGGTAGTGCCAAACCGAATTGGTGTGTTCCTGCAAATAGCTACCTAAGAGGAAAGAAGGAGAGCACGCCTTCTGACACAATTGTCCCCACAAGTACAAGGCATCCAATGTACTAGTGGACAATAGATTAATTACACGGTTAATAGAACTACTATATATATTGTTGTATCCACTATTGTAAAAACCAGTGGTGTGGGTTTATCTTTTAGAGTCCAAACCGTGTAATAGCTTTAGTTTATCTCTTAGCTATAATCTAGGTAATCTGTATCAACCAACTATCATTTCCACCAAGGATAGTTGTGATTCTTTCTGATTTAATCAATAAAGAATAACCGTTGAAAATTACCTGTGACTCTATCTTATTTACGACAGAATACTAAACGTGTTTAACTGACTAGTTAATTAAGAAAAGAATTGTATTCACCCCCCCTCTACTATACTCCTGTTGTTATTAAGGGACCAACAACTGGTATCAGAGCGTCAGTCTTGATAATTAATATCTTGGATCTGAATTCTCTTATGGCTTCGTATTCAAACTCAGCTTACCTTGAGAATGGCTCGTCTAACAGACCACCTAAGTTTGATGAAGATGAGTATGAAACCTGGAAGGCAAGGTTCATGCTCCATCTTGAGTCTGTGGATTCACTCATGACTGGAATTGCCAAAGATGGCCCTTTCGTTCCCACTGAGACAGTTGGTAGTGCACCAGCAACAGCTGACACTCCTGCCATCCCTGGCAGAGAGGTTATTCTCACTCCCTCTAGATGGGATGATGAGGATAAACGTCGAGTTGGTCTTGACCCTAAAATCAGAACCCTGTTAGCCATAACTTTGCCTAACCCACTGTTCAAACTGATCAAGGGAAAATAAAATGCTAAGCTTATGCTTGACTACCTAGATGTCACCTATGAGGGTATGGGAGAAGTTAGGCAGAACAGGATGATTGCTCTTAAAAGAGAATATGAAATGTTCTTTGCCTATAAGAATGAAACCCTTAAGCAAACCTTCATTAGGTTTAACTCTTTGATAGCAGACCTGACCACTTTAAATGTGACCTACACTGAATTTGAACAAGTGAACAAATTCATTGATGCACTGCCATGTAAATGGAAACCTGTTACTGACCCATTAAGAACCACACAGACCCTAAAGAACTTTAACCTGTCTTCTCTCTACAGTTCCCTTTGGAATCATGAGAAGGCAGAAGCCAAGTTTGAACTTAACATGAAAGAAAACTTTAGGTCTGCCCCCACCACTTCAAAATCATCTAAAAATGATGATGCTGCTCTTATTGCTGCTGCTAAATGGAAGAAAGCTCAAAAAGCTTTACTGGTTCAAAAGTTACTGGCAGAACAAGAGTCAGCTGATAGTGTTGAGGAAAGTGGTACTGGGTCTAAAGAAAGCAGTACAGATGAAAGTGATGTAGAAGGGTTTGCTGAAGGTATGGCTCTGCTGGCTAGGCAGTTCAAAAGGTTCAATCGTAGTAGAACCAGCAAGTCATACAAAGGGAGCAAAAAGCCAAATGCTAGGTACAACAGCAAGTCAGTCAAGGGTCCTAAATCTGAGTGCTTTAATTGTGGGAAGGTTGGACATTTTGCTGCTGAATGCATGTCCAAGAAACCTTCCACGTCACATGCTAACTCTTTCTCAAAAGCTGATAAGTACAAAAACAAGTACAAAGCTATGAAAGCTCAGATGAAGGAAAGTGCAAAGACTGACAAGAAGGGTAAACAGCCAGAAAAGGTTCTAGTTGCTGAACATCATGACTGGGATGAAGCCAGCACGTCCTCATCTTCTGATAGTGATACTGATGATGATGGTGCTGGTTATACTACTGGTAAAAAGCTGTGTTTGATGGCCAAAGAGGTCGAGGAGTCTGATGAGGATGATGGTGGTAGTACGTTTTTGGCTGATATGAGGGAAGCTGATCAAAACAGAGATTCTCCTCAATGGAAAACTGAAATGATGTATAAGGTTGATAATTTTCGAACTTATACTGATGATGAAAAAGCTGAAATGTTTGACTGATGTCAAAGCAGAGGGGTATAAAATACTATTAAATTTTAGCAGAAAATACTATTAAATACGATACAATTTTACACAAGATATTTATTTATTTATAGAATGGATATACTTAAACCTTGCTACAACACTTATAGGCAGTGTACCTAATCGTACAGTAGTGTAGTTTTTAGTAAGTCCGGTTCGTTCCACAGGGAGATCTTTAAGCAAAGCTCAACGCTATATTAGTTTACTTTTATAAAAATACAAATATATATATAAGTAATATTATTATTATAAAGAGGGGTTTTTACCGTTTAATGACCGGTTTGTCGATTTATATTTTAAACGAAGCGTATAGTAAATGACGATATTTAAATAACAATATAAAATAAATAACAATAATTAAAATGACAATAAATAAAAGTACGAGGAAAAATGAAATAAAATATATTATGCTTATTTAAACTTCCGTAATCATGATGTTTGACGTGTTGATTTTAATTTTATGCCCATGGGTTAATTGTCCTTTGTCCTGGATTATTCAATATGTCCGTCTGGTTTTTGTCCATAACAGTCCATCAGTCATAAATATAAATTGCAAGTGTCCTTGTCAAATTATTATTATACCCGAAGATAAATATTCCAACTAATTGGGGATTCGAATTGTAACAAGGTTTTAATACTTTGTTTAATGAATACACCAGGTTATCGACTGCGTGTAAACCAAGGTTTTACTACTTTGTTAACAATTACACCAATTACCCTTGAATGTAATTTCACCCCTGTTTTAATTATTCTAGTGGCTATTAATCCATTCCCGTGTCCGGTTAAATGAACGATTATTCGTACATATAAATACCCCGCCCATCGTGTCCGATCGAGTGTATATGGTAATTTATAGGGACGCCCAATTGTAAATCTTTATATTAACATTAACAAACTTTCATTTAGTTAAACAAATATAAAGCCCATTAATAGCCCATAGCCTAGTTTCCACAAGTGTCGTTCTTTTATCCAAACCCCAATTATGGTACAAAACCCAATTACCCAATTTTAGTAATTAGCCCAACATCATGATTACTTCGTTTTAAACAAGCATAATAATAACTTAGCTACGAGACATTAATATAAAAAGGTTGAACATAACTTACAATGATTAAAAATAGCGTAGCGTTACACGGGCAGAATTTCGACTTACACCCTTACAACATTCGCTAACATACCCTTATTATTAGAATTAAAATTAAAATATAAATTATAAATATAAATATATATTACTTCGTATGAATGAGAAGAAAAAATGATGATGATTTTGATCAGAATTCGGGTTGATTTATAGCCAGAACTGAAATTTGGGGCTCCGCGACTCGCGGCAAAATGGCCTTCAAACTCCGCGAGTCGCGGAGAGGTATTTTCAGTTTACACCCTTGGAGTTTCCTGCTGCCGACGGTTTTAAATATATATATATAATATATATATAATTAATATAATTGATTATATATTATATTATATTTATATATATAGTTAACTTGTAATTTTTAGTCCGTTGCGTCGAGCGTTAAGAGTTGACTCTGGTCCCGGTTCCGGTTTTTCGAACGTCCTCGCGTACAATTTAATATCTTGTACTTTGCGTTTTGAATCTTGTACTCTTGTGATTTTGAGACGTTTCTTATCAATAATTGGAACCTTTTTGATTGTCTTTTGTTCTTTTGAGCTTTTTGGTCGTTTGCGTCTTCAAATCGTCGAATCTGTCTTTTGTCTTCACCTTTTATTATTTAAACGAATATCACTTGTAAATAGAACAATTGCAACTAAAAGCTTGTCTTTCTTGAGGAATAATGCTATGAAATATATGTTCGTTTTTAGCATTATCAAATATTCCCACACTTGAGCGTTGCTTGTCCTCAAGCAATATTGTCTTGAAATACTAGAATCACTTCTTTATTCTTCACACTTTGTACATCAGTGATTTCTATATGGCGGTATAAACAATGGTAGTAACGATATGGTTTACAGTCCCACATGACTATAAAAATTTAGATCCATTAAGGAAATTGGATCTTTATGAAAACATTTGATCTTTTGAAAATCAAATCTAGTTTTTACCCTAAATAAGTTTTCCGGAATAACCCTTTACCGGTGTTTGCAAAATATTTTTGTGGGTTTGGTGGGTTTCAGATTTGAAAATTTTAGCTCAAAACTTGCGGTTTTGTGTCACCCACTTGCTAACCTTGTATTTGGAAAGCAACACGTCCAGTTTACTTGTTCCGTATATTACCTTTCGGCAAACTACCGTCCGGTTGTAAAGGAAAGCGTTGAACAAGCAACTGTTTAAGGCAATGTCCCGTGACATGCTTTTGATTATGGTCTATAACGTGTCGGACGCAATTACTATCCTTGGTAGGAGCAATAGTAAAGCTCACCCTTATAATTTGTCGGTCTGGCACAAGGTCCTGTCTTTGACCATGTTATGCAACCACCGTTCTTACGGTTGACACCCGATTTAGTTCAGGTGACCTAATGAATTCCAGGTGAATTCCTAGGATTTTACGTTCAATGGTAATGAACGTATTGAAAATAGGGTTTTCAGAAAACAAATCGGTTTGTAATTTTGATCAAAATATTTTCTCGTTTAAGCTCGAGTTTAGATATCATTGAATTCCATGAGTTTGTAATTCTCAATCTTTAAGGTCAATCTCTAGGATTGAGTAATATCAGTCTTAAAAGCTGATTTTTAATCTTTAAGGAGATTATCCTTTCTGGGGATCTGATTCATTAGTCTTATCCAGCTAATTTGCACGGTGCCTCCCCATTGTACGAGATAAATCCTTCTCATGGTTAGGATAAATCTGACCACTTGGCGACCCTGTTTAATGCTGAGGTCCGTGGATTTCCTGCTGATTTTAGTGATGACTTTTCTAGATTTTTCGTCAACCTACAGCTGGTCTGAACGACAACTTCATGACCTAAATCAAGAAGCGCGTGTCTTTTTCGGAAGACTTTACTTCCTTTTAATGATGGAATTGATTCATCGTGTAGATCCATCTCTTCTTTTCTTTCATCGGGTAAAACAGTTTAGTTTAGTCCAAAGCAAAAGTATTTTCAGTTATTTGTTACAGATATATGTGACATATGTTTAAAATAATTTGGTAAATTTTCCCACACTTGGCTTTTTATTTTTCTTTTTATCGTCCTCTATTCCATTTTAAATGAATTTTGACGTTTTAGTTTGTTTCTCAATTTATGTCCTTTTTGAGGTAACAATAATTTCGGTGTTAAAACCTAGTTTTATCGTTCATAAATATGTATAAACATGATTTTGAATTCATTTAATTGAAAATTTTGAAAAATTTTACTAGAATTGGGTAGTCAGTATATAAGACCAGGGCTGTTCTTTATTATCAGAGAGCACTAGATTCTAATACAACTACTGCTTTACTAGTATTTTTAATGGTAACCAAGTGTTTAATATAAAAATTTTAAAATCCGAAAGAATTTAATCCCTTCCCACACTTAAGATCTTGCAATGCCCTCATTTGCAAGAAATCAGTAACAATTTAAATTATTGAGGGTGATTTGTGTGAAAATGATTAAATTTTTACCAAAGTTTCCAAATATATTGGCGTTTGTTTGCTGAATGATAAATGGTGCACGTCATTTGTTCATTCCGTCTTGTTGTTATTTCACATGTATTTTGCATCTTGTCGTCAAAATTACTTGCTTTTGCTGAACTTAATGCCAGTCTTTGAAAATGCGTTGTTTTACCCTGTTGTGTACATAAGATAAACTGCAAACATATATACATATTTTTGAAGTTTGGTTTATTACCCCACATTCAAAAATTATTAAAATCTAAGAATAAAAGTTAGATAATTATAAAAATGATTACAATATTAACAAAAATATTAAATGTATCAATAATTACAAATTATAAAATAAAAAAAATAAGTAAACTAAGGATGATATTGGTACCAATAGGGGTTCCAGGCATACCCATACGTGCTATAGAATGCTTCGGCAGGATCATACGTAGGATATGGTGGCTGCATCTCTATCGACCAAGGAGGGAAGACGGGTTTCGGTGTAGGAATATAGTTTCTACCTATATGTTGGCAATGCGCTATGATCTGGTTCTGATGAACTTGCCAATCTTCAAATGCTCTCTGTCTAGCATTTTTGTATTCCTGAGAAGCTATAAACCTTTGCATTTCTTGCATCTGGTTCCCCCCTCCTACATTACCTTGTTCCTGGTTTCTCTCTACATGTGGATGTCTACCATTGTATCGTACTGCGGCGTTATTTCGCCGCTTCAAAACTTTTGCACCATGGTATACATTTAAACCTATAGTGTCGCGGGGTTCCGGCTCTTCTACTAATAATCCCCCCCGACTTATATCCACACCGAGATATTCACCAATCAAAGTAATAAAAATACCACCTCCTATTATGCTATGTGGACGCATCCCTCGAACCATAGCTGATAAATAATAACCCACACAATATGGTATACTTACAGCGCTGTGTGGGTCTCGAATACACATATGGTAAAACAAATCTTGTTCATTTACCTTTTCTTTGTTTTTACCCCTTTGTGTAATCGAATTAGCTAAAAACCTATGTATTACTCTTAATTCGGCTCTCTCTATCTATATCCAAATAAGAGTAGTTTCCCCCTTTAAAACGGTGATGGCTTGTCATTTGACTCCACACACCGTGTGTATCAAAATTTTCATCTATTTTCCTACCGTTTAGTATCAATCCTCTACAATCGGCAGACGCTAATTCCTCAGGCGTATATATACGTAAAGCCTGAGCCATGTCCAGTAAAGACATGTGGCGCATCGAACCGCCTAACAAAAATCTAATAAAAGAACGATCGGTTAAACTAGCTACCCGATCATTCAACTCTATACTACATAACAGCTCTTCACACCATACTTTATATACAGGTCTGCGTATGGTGAATAAACATATCCAGTCATTAAAAGAAGAATTACCATACCTCTGTACCAGTAATTCCCTAATTGGCCCGGCCAATTCTACAGCTTCCAAGGGTCCCCATTCTATGACCCTCGGTACCTCAACAACCTTGGAATGAAGAGTATGCAAACCCCGTTGATATTTTGGATAATCTATCCAAAGTCTGTCAAATCTCAGGTTCGGGTGCAACTGTTGAAATGTCCCGTTCTTATTGATTAAAAACGTTCCATATTAATTGATTTCGTTGCGAGGTTTTGACCTCTATATGAGACGTTTTTCAAAGACTGCATTCATTTTTAAAACAAACCATAACCTTTATTTCATAAATAAAGGTTTAAAAAGCTTTACGTAGATTATCAAATAATGATAATCTAAAATATCCTGTTTACACACGACTATTACATAATGGTTTACAATACAAATATGTTACATCGAAATCAGTTTCTTGAATGCAGTTTTTACACAATATCATACAAACATGGACTCCAAATCTTGTCCTTATTTTAGTATGCAACAGCGGAAGCTCTTAATATTCACCTGAGAATAAACATGCTTTAAACGTCAACAAAAATGTTGGTGAGTTATAGGTTTAACCTATATATATCAAATCGTAACAATAGACCACAAGATTTCATATTTCAATACACATCCCATACATAGAGATAAAAATCATTCATATGGTGAACACCTGGTAACCGACAATAACAAGATGCATATATAAGAATATCCCCATCATTCCGGGACACCCTTCGGATATGATATAAATTTCGAAGTACTAAAGCATCCGGTACTTTGGATGGGGTTTGTTAGGCCCAATAGATCTATCTTTAGGATTCGCGTCAATTAGGGTGTATGTTCCCTAATTCTTAGATTACCAGACTTAATAAAAAGGGGCATATTCGATTTTGATAATTCAACCATAGAATGTAGTTTCACGTACTTGTGTCTATTTTGTAAATCATTTATAAAACCTGCATGTATTCTCATCCCAAAAATATTAGATTTTAAAAGTGGGACTATAACTCACTTTCACAGATTTTTACTTCGTCGGGAAGTAAGACTTGGCCACTGGTTGATTCACGAACCTATAACAATATATACATATATATCAAAGTATGTTCAAAATATATTTACAACACTTTTAATATATTTTGATGTTTTAAGTTTATTAAGTCAGCTGTCCTCGTTAGTAACCTATAACTAGTTGTCCACAGTTAGATGTACAGAAATAAATCAATAAATATTATCTTGAATAAATCCACGACCCAGTGTATACGTATCTCAGTATTGATCACAACTCAAACTATATATATTTTGGAATCAACCTCAACCCTGTATAGCTAACTCCAACATTCACATATAGAGTGTCTATGGTTGTTCCGAAATATATATAGATGTGTCGACATGATAGGTCGAAACATTGTATACGTGTCTATGGTATCTCAAGATTACATAATATACAATACAAGTTGATTAAGTTATGGTTGGAATAGATTTGTTACCAATTTTCACGTAGCTAAAATGAGAAAAATTATCCAATCTTGTTTTACCCATAACTTCTTCATTTTAAATCCGTTTTGAGTGAATCAAATTGCTATGATTTCATATTGAACTCAATTTTATGAATCTAAACAGAAAAAGTATAGGTTTATAGTCGGAAAAATAAGTTACAAGTCGTTTTTGTAAAGGTAGTCATTTCAGTCGAAAGAACGACTTCTAGATGACCATTTTAGAAAACATACTTCCACTTTGAGTTTAACCATAATTTTTGTATATAGTTTCATGTTCATAATAAAAATAATTTTCTCAGAATAACAAATTTTAAATCAAAGTTTATCATAGTTTTTAATTAACTAACCCAAAACAGCCCGCGGTGTTACTACGACGGCGTAAATCCGGTTTTACGGTGTTTTTCGTGTTTCCAGGTTTTAAATCATTAAGTTAGCATATCATATAGATATAGAACATGTGTTTAGTTGATTTTAAAAGTCAAGTTAGAAGGATTAACTTTTGTTTGCGAACAAGTTTAGAATTAACTAAACTATGTTCTAGTGATTACAAGTTTAAACCTTCGAATAAGATAGCTTTATATGTATGAATCGAATGATGTTATGAACATCATTACTACCTTAATTTCCTTGGATAAACCTACTGGAAAAGAGAAAAATGGATCTAGCTTCAATGGATCCTTAGATGGCTCGAAGTTCTTGAAGCAGAATCATGACACGAAAACAAGTTCAAGTAAGATCATCACTTGAAATAAGATTGTTATAGTTATAGAAATTGAACCAAAGTTTGAATATGATTATTACCTTGTATTAGAATGATAACCTACTGTAAGAAACAAAGATTTCTTGAGGTTGGATGATCACCTTACAAGATTGGAAGTGAGCTAGCAAACTTGAAAGTATTCTTGATTTTATGAAACTAGAACTTTTGGAATTTATGAAGAACACTTAGAACTTGAAGATAGAACTTGAGAGAGATCAATTAGATGAAGAAAATTGAAGAATGAAAGTGTTTGTAGGTGTTTTTGGTCGTTGGTGTATGGATTAGATATAAAGGATATGTAATTTTGTTTTCATGTAAATAAGTCATGAATGATTACTCATATTTTTGTAATTTTATGAGATATTTCATGCTAGTTGCCAAATGATGGTTCTCACATGTGTTAGGTGACTCACATGGGCTGCTAAGAGCTGATCATTGGAGTGTATATACCAATAGTACATACATCTAAAAGCTGTGTATTGTACGAGTACGAATACGGGTGCATACGAGTAGAATTGTTGATGAAACTGAACGAGGATGTAATTGTAAGCATTTTTGTTAAGTAGAAGTATTTTGATAAGTGTATTGAAGTCTTTCAAAAGTGTATAAATACATATTAAAACACTACATGTATATACATTTTAACTGAGTCGTTAAGTCATCGTTAGTCGTTACATGTAAGTGTTGTTTTGAAACCTTTAGGTTAACGATCTTGTTAAATGTTGTTAACCCAATGTTTATAATATCAAATGAGATTTTAAATTATTATATTATCATGATATTATCATGTATGAATATCTCTTAATATGATATATATACATTAAATGTCTTTACAACGATAATCGTTACATATATGTCTCGTTTAAAAATCATTAAGTTAGTAGTCTTGTTTTTACATATGTAGTTCATTGTTAATATACTTTATGATATGTTTTCTTATCATAGTATCATGTTAACTATATATATATATATATCCATATATATGTCATCATATAGTTTTTACAAGTTTTAACGTTCGTGAATCACCGATCAACTTGGGTGGTCAATTGTCTATATGAAACATATTTCAATTAATCAAGTCTTAACAAGTTTGATTGCTTAACATGTTGGAAACATTTAATCATGTAAACATCAATCTCAATTAATATATATAAACATGGAAAAGTTCGGGTCACTACAGTACCTACCCGTTAAATAAATTTCGTCCCGAAATTTTAAGCTGTTGAAGGTGTTGACGAATCTTCTGGAAATAGATGCGGGTATTTCTTCTTCATCTGATCTTCACGCTCCCAGGTGAACTCGGGTCCTCTACGAGCATTCCATCGAACCTTAACAATTGGTATCTTGTTTTGCTTAAGTCTTTTAACCTCATGATCCATTATTTCGACGGGTTCTTCGATGAATTGGAGTTTTTCGTTGATTTGGATTTCATCTAATGGAATAGTGAGATCTTCTTTAGCAAAACATTTCTTCAAATTCGAGACGTGGAAAGTGTTATGTACTGCCGCGAGTTGTTGAGGTAACTCAAGTCGGTAAGCTACTGGTCCGACACGATCAATAATCTTGAATGGTCCAATATACCTTGGATTTAATTTCCCTCGTTTACCAAATCGAACAACGCCTTTCCAAGGTGAAACTTTAAGCATGACCATCTCTCCAATTTCAAATTCTATATCTTTTCTTTTAATGTCAGCATAGCTCTTTTGTCGACTTTGGGCGGTTTTCAACCGTTGTTGAATTTGGATGATCTTCTCGGTAGTTTCTTGTATAATCTCCGGACCCGTAATCTGTCTATCCCCCACCTCACTCCAACAAATCGGAGACCTGCACTTTCTACCATAAAGTGCTTCAAACGGCGCCATCTCAATGCTTGAATGGTAGCTGTTGTTGTAGGAAAATTCTGCTAACGGTAGATGTCGATCCCAACTGTTTCCGAAATCAATAACACATGCTCGTAGCATGTCTTCAAGCGTTTGTATCGTCCTTTCGCTCTGCCCATCAGTTTGTGGATGATAGGCAGTACTCATGTCTAGACGAGTTCCTAATGCTTGCTGTAATGTCTGCCAGAATCTTGAAATAAATCTGCCATCCCTATCAGAGATAATAGAGATTGGTATTCCATGTCTGGAGATGACTTCCTTCAAATACAGTCGTGCTAACTTCTCCATCTTGTCATCTTCTCTTATTGGTAGGAAGTGTGCTGATTTGGTGAGACGATCAACTATTACCCAAATAGTATCAAAACCACTTGCAGTCCTTGGCAATTTAGTGATGAAATCCATGGTAATGTTTTCCCATTTCCATTCCGGGATTTCGGGTTGTTGAAGTAGACCTGATGGTTTCTGATGCTCAGCTTTGACCTTAGAACACGTCAAACATTCTCCTACGTATTTAGTAACATCGGCTTTCATACCCGGCCACCAAAAATGTTTCTTGAGATCCTTGTACATCTTCCCCGTTCCAGGATGTATTGAGTATCTGGTTTTATGAGCTTCTCTAAGTACCATTTCTCTCATATCTCCAAATTTTGGTACCCAAATCCTTTCAGCCCTATACCGGGTTCCGTCTTCCCGAATATTAAGATGCTTCTCCGATCCTTTGGGTATTTCATCCTTTAAATTTCCCTCTTTTAAAACTCCTTGTTGCGCCTCCTTTATTTGAGTAGTAATGTTATTATGAATCATTATATTCATAGATTTTACTCGAATGGGTTCTCTATCCTTCCTGCTCAAGGCATCGGCTACCACATTTGCCTTCCCCGGGTGGTAACGAATCTCAAAATCGTAATCATTCAATAATTCAATCCACCTACGCTGCCTCATATTCAGTTGTTTCTGATTAAATATGTGTTGAAGACTTTTGTGGTCGGTATATATAATACTTTTGACCCCATATAAGTAGTGCCTCCAAGTCTTTAATGCAAAAACAACCGCGCCTAATTCCAAATCATGCGTCGTATAATTTTGTTCGTGAATCTTCAATTGTCTAGACGCATAAGCAATCACCTTCGTTCGTTGCATTAATACACAACCGAGACCTTGCTTTGATGCGTCACAATAAATCACAAAATCATCATTCCCTTCAGGCAATGACAATATAGGTGCCGTAGTTAGCTTTTTCTTCAATAACTGAAACGCTTTCTCTTGTTCATCATTCCATTCAAATTTCTTCCCTTTATGCGTTAATGCAGTCAAGGGTTTTGCTATTCTGGAAAAGTCTTGGATGAACCTTCTGTAGTAACCAGCTAGTCCTAAAAACTGGCGTATGTGTTTCGGAGTTTTTGGGGTTTCCCACTTTTCAACAGTTTCTATCTTTGCCGGATCCACCTTAATACCTTCTTTGTTCACTATGTGACCGAGGAATTGAACTACTTCCAACCAAAATGCACACTTTGAAAACTTAGCGTACAATTCTTCCTTCCTCAATACTTCTAACACCTTTCTCAAATGTTCACCGTGTTCTTGGTCATTCTTTGAGTAAATAAGTATGTCATCAATGAAAACAATGACAAACTTGTCAAGGTATGGTCCACACACTCGGTTCATAAGGTCCATGAACACAGCTGGTGCATTAGTTAAACCAAACGGCATGACCATAAACTCGTAATGACCGTAACGTGTTCTGAAAGCAGTCTTTGGAATATCATCTTCTTTCACCCGCATTTGATGATACCCGGAACGTAAGTCAATCTTTGAATAAACAGACGAGCCTTGTAGTTGATCAAATAAGTCGTCGATTCTCGGTAGTGGGTAGCGGTTCTTGATGGTAAGTTTGTTCAACTCTCGGTAGTCGATACACAACCTGAATGTACCATCTTTCTTCTTGACAAACAAAACAGGAGCTCCCCACGGTGATGTGCTTGGTCGAATGAAACCACGCTCTAAAAGTTCTTGTAATTGGCTTTGCAGTTCTTTCATCTCGCTGGGTGCGAGTCTGTAAGGAGCACGAGCTATTGGTGCAGCTCCTGGTACAAGATCTATTTGAAATTCAACGGATCGAGGTGGGGGTAATCCCGGTAATTCTTTCGGAAATACATCGGGAAATTCTTTTGCAATGGGAACATCATTGATGCTCTTTTCTTCAGTTTGTACTTTCTCGACGTGTGCTAGAACAGCATAGCAACCTTTTCTTATTAGTTTTTGTGCCTTCAAATTACTAATAAGATGTAGCTTCGTGTTGCCCTTTTCTCCGTACACCATTAAGGGTTTTCCTTTTTCTCGTATAATGCGAATTGCATTTTTGTAACAAACGATCTCTGCTTTCACTTCTTTCAACCAGTCCATACCGATTATCACATCAAAACTCCCTAACTCTACTGGTATCAAATCAATCTTAAATGTTTCGCTAACCAGTTTAATTTCTCGATTCCGACATATATTATCTGCTGAAATTAATTTACCATTTGCTAATTCGAGTAAAAATTTACTATCCAAAGGCGTCAATGGACAACTTAATTTAGCACAAAAATCTCTACTCATATAGCTTCTATCCGCACCCGAATCAAATAAAACGTAAGCAGATTTATTGTCAATAAGAAACGTACCCGTAACAAGCTCCGGGTCTTCCTGTGCCTCTGCCGCATTAATATTGAAAACTCTTCCGCGGCCTTGTCCATTTGTGTTCTCCTGGTTCGGGCAATTTCTAATAATGTGGCCCGGTTTTCCACATTTATAACAAACTACATTGGCATAACTTGCTCCGACACTACTTGCTCCGCCATTACTCGTTCCGACACCATTTGTTCCTTTCGTTCTATTAACCCCTGGTCCGTAGACTTCACACTTCGCCGCGCTATGACCATTTCTTTTACACTTGTTGCAAAATTTGGTGCAGAACCCCGAGTGATTCTTTTCACACCTTTGGCATAGCTGCTTCTGATTGTTGTTGTTGTTGCGGTTATTATTGTTGTTGGGATGATTGTTGTAGTTGCTGTTGTTGTTGTTGTTGTTATTGTTGAGCCGTTTGTTGTAGTTGCGATTGATGTTGCGATTGTTGGGATAATTGTTGCGATTATTGTTGTAATTGCTGTTGTTGTTGTATTGGTGATTCTTATCACCGTTTTCCTCCCACTTTCTTTTGACTTGCTTCACATTGGCCTCTTCAGCAGTCTGTTCTTTAATTCTTTCTTCAATCTGGTTCACTAGTTTGTGAGCCATTCTACATGCCTGTTGTATGGAGGCGGGCTCGTGTGAACTTATATCTTCTTGGATTCTTTCCGGTAATCCTTTCACAAACGCGTCGATCTTCTCTTCCTCATCTTCGAATGCTCCCGGACACAATAGGCACAATTCTGTGAATCGTCTTTCGTACGTGGTAATATCAAATCCTTGGGTTCGTAACCCTCTAAGTTCTGTCTTGAGCTTATTGACCTCGGTTCTGGGACGGTACTTCTCGTTCATCAAGTGCTTGAATGCTGACCACGGTAGTGCGTACGCATCGTCTTGTCCCACTTGCTCTAGATAGGTATTCCACCATGTTAACGCAGAACCTGTGAAGGTATGCGTAGCGTACTTTACTTTGTCCTCTTCAGTACACTTACTTATGGCAAACACCGATTCGACCTTCTCGGTCCACCGTTTCAATCCGATCGGTCCTTCGGTTCCATCAAATTCCAAAGGTTTGCAGGCAGTGAATTCTTTGTAGGTGCATCCTACACGATTTCCTGTACTGCTAGATCCAAGGTTATTGTTGGTATGTAGCGCATCCTGTACTGCGGCTATGTTTGAAGCTAGAAAAGTACGGAATTCCTCTTCATTCATATTCACGGTGTGTCGAGTAGTCGGTGCCATTTCCTTCAAAATAGTTAAATGGAACAAGTTAATCATACAGAATATTAAGAGTAGTTAATAGTATGTCGTAGCATAATATGAACTCATTTATAAAAGCTTTTTCTTCATATTAGCGTTTTATAAGTTTAAATTCGGGTAGTACCTACCCGTTAAGTTCATACTTAGTAGCTAATATACAATTCAACTACTACAATTCTATATGAAAAACTGATTATAATAATATTTCGCGTTCAAACTTTTATACAATATTTTACAAACTTACAATACCGCTTATTTTACATAAAGCATGAAATATAGCACACAATAACTTTGATACAAGATAGTTGTGAAGACAATTCTAGCTAGTACACAAGTCGTTCAGCAAAGGCAATAAAGACACGTAATTCATACGTCCAGAAACAAGTCATGCATTCTGGTTTTACTAGGACTACTTCCCATCCTTGGTCTTGTGCAACATAACCGTTATGGCCGTTGATAAGACAGCGTGTTGTAACGTCATCAAAGGGACGAGGGTTACGTAATGTCCAACAGTCCCGTAATAATCTAAAAACCTCATTTCTTACCCCAATTACCGACTCCGTCACTTGTGGAAACGTTTTGTTTAATAGTTGTAGCCCGATGTTCTTGTTCTCACTTTGGTGAGAAGCGAACATTACTAATCCGTAAGCATAACATGCTTCTTTATGTTGCATGTTAGCCGCTTTTTCTAAATCACGAAGTCCAATATTCGGATATATTGAGTCAAAATAATTTCTTAACCCGTTGCGTAAAATAGCATTTGGGTTCCCCGCAATATATGCGTCAAAGTAAACACATCGTAACTTATGGGTTTCCCAATGTGATATCCCCCATCTTTCAAACGAAAGTCTCTTATAAACCAAGACATTCTTGGAACGTTCTTCGAATGTCTTACAAACTGATCTCGCCTTAAATAGTTGTGCCGAAGAATTCTGGCCGACTCTAGACAAGATTTCATCAATCATGTCTCCGGGTAGGTCTCTTAAAATATTGGGTTGTCTATCCATTTTGTGTTTTTAAACTGTAAAATAGACAAGAGTTAGATTCATAAAAAAAATACTTATTAATACAAGCAATTTTTACATATATCATAAAGCATAAGAACACTATATTCCATATATTATACCACACGAATACAACTATCTTATTCCGACTCGCTCGTTTCTTCTTCTTCGGTTTTGGTTCGTTTTGCCAAGTTTCTAGGGATATATGATGTTCCCCTAATACGAGCCGTCGTTGTCCACATTGGTTTAGAAAAACCTGGTGGTTTAGAGGTTCCCGGGTCATTGTTACAACTTAAGGACTTCGGGGGTTGATGATACATATAAAGTTCATCGGGGTTGGAATTAGATTTCTCTATTTTTATGCCCTTTCCCTTATTATTTTCTTTTGCCTTTTTAAATTCAGTTGGGGTAATTTCTATAACATCATCGGAATTCTCGTCGGAATCCGATTCATCGGAGAATTGGTAATCCTCCCAATATTTTGCTTCCTTGGCGGAAACACCATTGACCATAATTAACTTTGGTCGGTTGGTTGAGGATTTTCTTTTACTTAACCGTTTTATTATTTCCCCCACCGGTTCTATTTCTTCATCCGGTTCCGATTCTTCTTCCGGTTCCGATTCTTCTTCCGGTTCCGACTCTTCTTCCGGTTCCTCTTCGGGAACTTGTGAATCAGTCCACAAATCATTCCAATTTACATTTGACTCTTCATTATTATTAGGTGAGTCAATGGGACTTGTTCTAGAGGTAGACATCTATCACATAATATCAAACACGTTAAGAGATTAATATATCACATAATATTCATATGTTAAAAATATATAGTTTCCAACAAAAATGTTAAGCAATCATTTTTAAAGAAAACACGGTCGAAGTCCAGACTCACTAATGCATCCTAACAAACTCGATAAGACACACTAATGCAAATTTTCTGGTTCTCTAAGACCAACGCTCGGATACCAACTGAAATGTCCCGTTCTTATTGATTAAAAACGTTCCATATTAATTGATTTCGTTGCGAGGTTTTGACCTCTATATGAGACGTTTTTCAAAGACTGCATTCATTTTTAAAACAAACCATAACCTTTATTTCATAAATAAAGGTTTAAAAAGCTTTACGTAGATTATCAAATAATGATAATCTAAAATATCCTGTTTACACACGACTATTACATAATGGTTTACAATACAAATATGTTACATCGAAATCAGTTTCTTGAATGCAGTTTTTACACAATATCATACAAACATGGACTCCAAATCTTGTCCTTATTTTAGTATGCAACAGCGGAAGCTCTTAATATTCACCTGAGAATAAACATGCTTTAAACGTCAACAAAAATGTTGGTGAGTTATAGGTTTAACCTATATATATCAAATCGTAACAATAGACCACAAGATTTCATATTTCAATACACATCCCATACATAGAGATAAAAATCATTCATATGGTGAACACCTGGTAACCGACAATAACAAGATGCATATATAAGAATATCCCCATCATTCCGGGACACCCTTCGGATATGATATAAATTTCGAAGTACTAAAGCATCCGGTACTTTGGATGGGGTTTGTTAGGCCCAATAGATCTATCTTTAGGATTCGCGTCAATTAGGGTGTATGTTCCCTAATTCTTAGATTACCAGACTTAATAAAAAGGGGCATATTCGATTTTGATAATTCAACCATAGAATGTAGTTTCACGTACTTGTGTCTATTTTGTAAATCATTTATAAAACCTGCATGTATTCTCATCCCAAAAATATTAGATTTTAAAAGTGGGACTATAACTCACTTTCACAGATTTTTACTTCGTCGGGAAGTAAGACTTGGCCACTGGTTGATTCACGAACCTATAACAATATATACATATATATCAAAGTATGTTCAAAATATATTTACAACACTTTTAATATATTTTGATGTTTTAAGTTTATTAAGTCAGCTGTCCTCGTTAGTAACCTATAACTAGTTGTCCACAGTTAGATGTACAGAAATAAATCAATAAATATTATCTTGAATAAATCCACGACCCAGTGTATACGTATCTCAGTATTGATCACAACTCAAACTATATATATTTTGGAATCAACCTCAACCCTGTATAGCTAACTCCAACATTCACATATAGAGTGTCTATGGTTGTTCCGAAATATATATAGATGTGTCGACATGATAGGTCGAAACATTGTATACGTGTCTATGGTATCTCAAGATTACATAATATACAATACAAGTTGATTAAGTTATGGTTGGAATAGATTTGTTACCAATTTTCACGTAGCTAAAATGAGAAAAATTATCCAATCTTGTTTTACCCATAACTTCTTCATTTTAAATCCGTTTTGAGTGAATCAAATTGCTATGATTTCATATTGAACTCAATTTTATGAATCTAAACAGAAAAAGTATAGGTTTATAGTCGGAAAAATAAGTTACAAGTCGTTTTTGTAAAGGTAGTCATTTCAGTCGAAAGAACGACTTCTAGATGACCATTTTAGAAAACATACTTCCACTTTGAGTTTAACCATAATTTTTGTATATAGTTTCATGTTCATAATAAAAATAATTTTCTCAGAATAACAAATTTTAAATCAAAGTTTATCATAGTTTTTAATTAACTAACCCAAAACAGCCCGCGGTGTTACTACGACGGCGTAAATCCGGTTTTACGGTGTTTTTCGTGTTTCCAGGTTTTAAATCATTAAGTTAGCATATCATATAGATATAGAACATGTGTTTAGTTGATTTTAAAAGTCAAGTTAGAAGGATTAACTTTTGTTTGCGAACAAGTTTAGAATTAACTAAACTATGTTCTAGTGATTACAAGTTTAAACCTTCGAATAAGATAGCTTTATATGTATGAATCGAATGATGTTATGAACATCATTACTACCTTAATTTCCTTGGATAAACCTACTGGAAAAGAGAAAAATGGATCTAGCTTCAATGGATCCTTAGATGGCTCGAAGTTCTTGAAGCAGAATCATGACACGAAAACAAGTTCAAGTAAGATCATCACTTGAAATAAGATTGTTATAGTTATAGAAATTGAACCAAAGTTTGAATATGATTATTACCTTGTATTAGAATGATAACCTACTGTAAGAAACAAAGATTTCTTGAGGTTGGATGATCACCTTACAAGATTGGAAGTGAGCTAGCAAACTTGAAAGTATTCTTGATTTTATGAAACTAGAACTTTTGGAATTTATGAAGAACACTTAGAACTTGAAGATAGAACTTGAGAGAGATCAATTAGATGAAGAAAATTGAAGAATGAAAGTGTTTGTAGGTGTTTTTGGTCGTTGGTGTATGGATTAGATATAAAGGATATGTAATTTTGTTTTCATGTAAATAAGTCATGAATGATTACTCATATTTTTGTAATTTTATGAGATATTTCATGCTAGTTGCCAAATGATGGTTCTCACATGTGTTAGGTGACTCACATGGGCTGCTAAGAGCTGATCATTGGAGTGTATATACCAATAGTACATACATCTAAAAGCTGTGTATTGTACGAGTACGAATACGGGTGCATACGAGTAGAATTGTTGATGAAACTGAACGAGGATGTAATTGTAAGCATTTTTGTTAAGTAGAAGTATTTTGATAAGTGTATTGAAGTCTTTCAAAAGTGTATAAATACATATTAAAACACTACATGTATATACATTTTAACTGAGTCGTTAAGTCATCGTTAGTCGTTACATGTAAGTGTTGTTTTGAAACCTTTAGGTTAACGATCTTGTTAAATGTTGTTAACCCAATGTTTATAATATCAAATGAGATTTTAAATTATTATATTATCATGATATTATCATGTATGAATATCTCTTAATATGATATATATACATTAAATGTCTTTACAACGATAATCGTTACATATATGTCTCGTTTAAAAATCATTAAGTTAGTAGTCTTGTTTTTACATATGTAGTTCATTGTTAATATACTTTATGATATGTTTTCTTATCATAGTATCATGTTAACTATATATATATATATATCCATATATATGTCATCATATAGTTTTTACAAGTTTTAACGTTCGTGAATCACCGATCAACTTGGGTGGTCAATTGTCTATATGAAACATATTTCAATTAATCAAGTCTTAACAAGTTTGATTGCTTAACATGTTGGAAACATTTAATCATGTAAACATCAATCTCAATTAATATATATAAACATGGAAAAGTTCGGGTCACTACAACTGTTCCAAGTGCATATCTGAAAAGGTCATGACTGGATGAGGTACATCCTGCTTGTAGTAGTTATCTACCTCCTGTTGTTCCAAGTTCTCAGCAGGAGCGTGACGGGCTTGGGATGAAGATTCACCCCTTTCATTCTGCAAAACACATCAAACACAAATTTTGTGCATCCAAATATGCATTAGTGTCAGCAAAATCATCAATCAAAATAATTACAATGACATTATCAATTTATATCAAACTTAAGCTTATTTTCACATTTTTATCAAATCTACACTTTTTCAAATAAACATATACGAAAATTTTCACCAAGTTCATAAGCATTCAACTCAAATAACATGTCAAAATAATCATTACTAGCAAATAAACAAGTCTCAAATGGCATTATCTTTCAAAAATCAAGTTCATGAATTTTGGACTTGAAAAAGTCCACTTTAATTCTCAAAATCATGTTTAGGCTCAAAGTTTGGATCATTTAACTACCTAGACATGTTACACTACTCAATTTAGCAACAATTCATGACAAAAATTGGCCATAACCTGTTTATATCAAAAAGCCCCAAATTTGCTCAAGAACACAAACCCTAGATTCTAAAGATTTTGAAGTTTTTGGCTTCAAATCATGTTAACAAGCATCAATCTAGGTTATACATGCATAATATACTAACAATTTAACACTAATTACACTAAAAATTAACAAAATTCAAATTATGAAAATATGCTCAAGAACACACTAAAATTCGGATTTAAAGGTGATTTGGGGTGTAATTGTACCTGTTTTCTTGAGTAATTCTTAGATAAGATCCTCCTCAACATGATTGTAGTGAAAAATTTGAAGATTAACGGTGAAAAATCGAGTTTTTGGGATGATTTTCGTGGGTTTTCTCGGGTTTTTTTTTCGCAGCTATTTCGGGTGTTTATGTGTGTGTGTGAGTTATCTGATCGAGCAGCTAGTTTTATTTTTTTTCTGTAATTTTGTCCCTCCGCGAGTCGCGGAGGTTTTCACTTAAAACTCCGCGAGTCGCGGAGTTACTTTTTTTTTTTTTTTTTTTTTTTTTTATAATCTAAACTTATAAAACAATTAAGAAATTAATTTTAAAATTTTGTTTCCCTTGTTATTTAGGACGAGGTCGTTTCGGATCGATGTCCTAGTCCGTCCCTCGACAAAATTTTAAAATTTGTCTTTTTGTAGCGATTGTTTTAAAAGCTAAGATTTTTGGGTTTTTTAATGTTTTTGGCATACTTTAAATCAATAAGATTAAAAATAATGATAATAAAAGTTCTCGTCCCTCCCTCGGGTAAAGCAATTTCGGTTCAAAGACCTAGTCTTCAACTTACGACGAATTTTAAAAATCATATTCTTAACTTAATGAGATAAAGTAAATTTTTGTTTTTAAATTCACACAACATAAATATAAAATTCAAAATTAAAATTAAAAATTCAAAATTCACACCAAACTTAATTTAAAAATTCATATTATAAATTCAAACCAAACTTATATTAATTTTTCAAATATTTACAATTTTAAAAATATTGTTTATATAAAGTTTACAATATTAATTTAAGGTTTAAATATTAATTTTAAAAACATGGTAAAAATAAATTAAAAATCTTTTTGTCTTTTTATCCCACTTTAATCAGTCAAATATTATCAAAAATATGCGCCCCTCTTTTCGGTAAAGTAATTTCGGTTCCAAGACCTAATTTAACTCATGACGAATTTTTGAAATATTTTGGGTTGATTGATTAAAGATATTTATACCTTAAGAATAAACGTTAAATTTCGCAGTGATGTAATAAATTTTTGAACGATATCAATAATTTCGGTCGCCAAACCTAATTTTATTTAATACCAATTTAATACTTTTTAGCGAACAAATTAGCGTTTATTATCAAAAGGTTAAAAATAAAAATAAAAATAAAAACTATACAGACATACCTGTGAAATAGATTTCTTAGTTATATGATCTATTATATTCATAAGATAGTCGGTTTAATTGGTCTTCCATGGCTGCATAGGCGTAACCTCGAGCATTCATTGTCTTTTCTTCTAAACATATGAACGGTCCGTCTCTGCATAAAGTAACAAATTCGGTATTTGAATAGGTTTGATTATTTGAACATTTACCTCCATGTGACCATTTTCCGCATTTGTGACATTTTTCTAGGTGTCGTGCTCTTCTTTTCGCTGCGGATTTTGATTTTCCTTTACCAAATTGTAACTTATTATCTTCGCATCTGGATCCTTTTCTAACTCCGTCCATTCTTTCTCTGATTACTGATACTATTTCACTCGGGAGTATGTCATTATTACGTTTAGCGATCAAAGCGTGTAGCATTAGACCATGGTTTAGTTCACAGGCAGTCTTCATTTTGTAAAAACCTAAAAAAAATAAAAATTCAGAATGGGGGGAGAAGACTAGTTCTTTAGGGTCTGCTAGGGAAAGACCATACGTGTTCCATTTTCGAGAACTACACGAAAACAGACAATCTAACTCTAACAGAAATACATATTATCTTTTAAAGACTTGATTCTCCCCACACTTAGTTAGCTGTGGTGTCGAAATTGTGATTAACTTCGTTGTCGACTTCCATCGGACCCTGTATGTAATGTTTAACTCTGTGACCATTAACTTTAAATTCAATCCCATTTGAATTTATTAATTCTATCGTTCCGTATGGGAAAACTCTTTTGACTATGAATGGTCCAGACCATCTTGATTTCAATTTTCCAGGAAATAGCTTGAATCGTGAATTGAAAAGAAGAACTCTGTCTCCTTCTTTAAATTCTTTTGAACTTCTGATTCTTTTATCATGCCATTTCTTCGTTCTTTCTTTATAGATTAACGAATTTTCGTATGCTTCATGTCTTAATTCTTCTAATTCTTTTAGTTGACTTAATCGTAGACGTCCGGCTTCATGTAAATCAAGATTACATGTCTTCAAAGCCCAAAATGCTTTGTGTTCAATTTCTACTGGAAGATGACATGCTTTTCCATAAACAAGTCTAAAAGGTGTGGTTCCAATTGGAGTTTTGTAGGCTGTTCTAAAAGCCCAGAGTGCATCCTCCAATTTAATGGACCATTCCTTCGGATTTGATCCTACGGTTTTCTCAAGAATACGTTTTAAAGCTCGGTTGGTATTTTCAACTTGTCCACTTGTTTGTGGATGATATGCGGTGGAGATTTTATGAGTTACTCCATATCTTTTAAGAACTTTCTCAAGTTGATTATTACAGAAATGAGTACCCCGATCACTTATTAAAGCTTTCGGTGTTCCAAACCTTGCAAAAAGACGTTTTAAAAAGTTGACTACAACTCGTGCATCGTTAATTGGGAGAGCTTGTGCTTCAGCCCATTTAGATACATAATCAATGGCTACGAGTATATATAGATTATTATGAGATTTTGGAAATGGACCCATAAAGTCAATACCCCAAATGTCAAATACTTCACATACTTGGATGACATTTTGTGGCATTTCGTCACGTTGACTTATTTTTCCGGCCCTTTGACATGCATCACAGGATTTGCAAAGAAGGTGTGCGTCTTTGTAAATTGTAGGCCAATAGAATCCAGCTTCATAAACTTTTCTTGCTGTTAGTTGAGGCCCATAATGCCCTCCTGTTGGTCCTGTGTGACAATGGTTTAAAATTTTACTAGCTTCATCTCCAAATACACATCGGCGTATTATTCCATCGGGACAACTTTTAAACAGATGTGGATCTTCCCAGAAATAGTGTTTTATATCACTGAAGAATTTCTTTCGTCTTTGGTACGATAATTCTTTTTCAAGGAATCCACAAACTAAGTAGTTTGCATAGTCTGCAAACCATGGGATTTCTTTATAATCTATCTTCAATAGATATTCATCAGGAAAGTTGTCTTGTATGGCCGATTCATTCAGAACTTCTAATTCGGGATTTTCAAGACGAGAAAGATGATCAGCGGCGAGATTTTCTGCTCCTTTTTTATCTCGGATTTCAATATCAAACTCTTGTAAGAGTAAGATCCAACGGATTAATCTTGGTTTAGCATCTTGTTTTGAAAATAGGTATCTAAGAGCAGAATGGTCGGTATAGACCACCGTTTTTGCTAGAACGAGATATGATCGAAATTTGTCAAAAGCAAAGACAATAGCAAGGAGTTCTTTTTCAGTAGTTGTATAGTTCGTTTGTGCTCCTTGTAATGTCTTACTAGCATAATATATAGGTTGAAATCGTTTTTCAATCCTTTGTCCTAAAACGGCTCCCATTGCAAAATCACTTGCATCGCACATTAGTTCAAATGGTAGATTCCAATTTGGTGTTATCATGATCGGTGCATTAGTGAGTTTTTCTTTAAGAATATTAAAAGATTTGATACATTCATCTGAAAAGATGAATGGCGCATCCTTTTCTAGGAGTTTATTCATAGGAGTGGCAATTTTAGAAAAATCTTTTATAAAACGTCGGTAAAAACCGGCATGCCCTAGAAAACTCCTAACTCCTCTAACATTGGTGGGATGTGGAAGTTTAGCAATTACATCTACTTTAGCTCTATCCACTTCAATTCCTTCTTTTGAAATTTTATGTCCAAGAACGATGCCTTCTTTAACCATAAAATGGCATTTCTCCCAATTAAGTACTAGATTTGATTTTTCGCATCTAATTAGCATTCGTTCCAGATTAACTAGACATGATTTAAATGTATCACCGAAGACTGAAAAGTCATCCATGAATACTTCCATGCATTCTTCTATCATGTCATGAAAAATCGCCATCATACACCTTTGAAAGGTTGCAGGGGCGTTGCAAAGTCCAAATGGCATGCGTTTGTAAGCAAAAGTACCATAAGGGCACGTGAATGTGGTTTTCTCTTGATCTTCGGGTGCTATTGGAATTTGAAAATATCCGGAAAATCCATCTAGAAAACAATAGTAACTATTTCCGGCTAATCTTTCCAACATTTGATCTATGAAAGGTAAGGGAAAGTGATCTTTTCTGGTGGCGTCATTTAATTTTCTATAATCAATACATACACGCCATCCTGTTACAGTCCTAGTAGGAATAAGCTCATTTTTCTCATTTGTAATGACAGTCATGCCACCCTTCTTAGGCACGCATTGAACTGGGCTTACCCATGGACTATCAGAAATTGGATATATCAAACCTGCATCTAGCAGTTTAATAATCTCTTTCTTAACTACATCTTGCATATTAGGATTTAGTCTTCGTTGGCGTTGCACATACGTTTTATGACCTTCTTCCATAAGGATTTTATGTGTGCAATACGAAGGACTTATTCCTTTAATATCATGAATCTTCCATGCAATGGCTGGTTTATGAGCTTTCAACACAGAAATGAGTTGTGATTTCTCATTTTCAGTAAGAGAAGACGATATTATTACAGGTAATTCAGATTCACCATGTAAATAAGCGTATTCCAAATGGTTTGGAAGTGGCTTTAACTCTAATTTCGGAGGTTCTTCTATCGATGATTTATATCGATATCTGTCTTCTTCTTTTAGCATTTGAATTTCTTCTGTTGTTGGTTCATATCCATTAGCTATAAGTGTAGCTAACATTTCAGCTTCATCAATTGGTTCATTTCCTTCTCCTAAAGAACATTCTCCTGTTCCTTGTAATTCTGGAAATTCTTTTAATAATTCTGCATGTGCATCTATAGTTTGAATATAATAACATGTATCATCTGCAGATTGTGGTTGTTGCATTGCTCTATCCACTGAAAAGGTAACACTCTCATCCTCTATACTTAGGGTCAGTTTCTTACCGAACACGTCTATCATTGCTTTAGCCGTGTTTAAGAATGGTCTTCCTAATATGAGAGGAACTTGAGAATCTTCTTCCATGTCCAAAACAACAAAATCTACTGGAAATACTAAAGTACCAACTTTAACTAGCATGTTCTCCATTATCCCTCTAGGATATTTTATTGATCTATCGGCTAGTTGTATGCTTATTCTGGTTGGTTTCAATTCTCCAAGGTCTAGTTTAGCGTATAGTGAATACGGCATTAGATTTATACTAGCACCTAAATCTGCTAATGCTTCTATTGAACTAAGACTACCCAGAAAACATGGAATTGTGAAACTTCCTGGATCAGATAGTTTTTCTGGTATCTTATTCAACAGCACTGCTGAACAATTAGCATTCATAGTAACAGCCGAGAGTTCTTCCATTTTCTTTCTATTTGTGATTAGATCTTTCAAGAATTTAGCATATCTTGGCATTCCTGAAATCACATCAATGAAAGGAAGATTTACATTTATCTGTTTAAACATATCCAAGAATTTGGATTGCTCGGCTTCAAGTTTTTCTTTCTTCATTTTACTCGGATAAGGAAGTGGTGGTTGGTATGGTTTAACATAAGGTTTATCCTTAACTGTGTTATCTTCATTAACCTTTTCAACTACCGGTTCTTTTTCCTTATCTTGATCAGGTTGTGGTTCTTGTGTAGTAGGAATAGTTTCATCAGAAGTTACAGGTATTTCAGGTGTTTTAAGTGTTGTACCACTTCTTGTGGTAATAGCTTTAGCTGTTTCATTCCGGGGGTTAGCGTTTGTATCGCTAGGTAAACTTCCCGGTTTTCTTTCACCTATTAACCTTGCTAGGTTACTTACTTCTTGTTCTAGATTTTGAATAGAAGCTTGTTGATTTCTAAATGCTTGAGCATTTTGTTCATTGGTTTGTTTTTGAGATGTGAAAAACTGCGTTTGAGTTTCAACTAGCTTCGTCATCATATCTTCTAAATTCGGCTTTTTATCATCGGTTTGTTGTGGTGGTTTGTTTTGAAAATTCGGTCTTTGCTGATTGTAAGTATTATTGGATAATTGTGGATTGCTAGGACCTTGTTGGTTATTGTATGGAATATTTCGGTTATAATTCGGGTTTTGATTGTAAATCGGTCTTGGCGGTTGATAATTATTCTGATAATTATTTCCAGGCCTTTGGTTTATGTATGAAATATTCTCTCTTTGTTCCATTGTTAATTCAATACTGAGACAATCTTTTGTCAAATGTGGTCCTCCACACTGCTCACAACTAATTCGTATAGCATGAATATCCTTAGTCATCTTTTCCATTCGTCTCTCGAAAGCATCTATCTTTGCCGATATGGAATCTAAGTCATGGCTAGAATCGGCTCTAGCTGCTTTAGATGATCTAATGATGTCTTTTTCTTGGTGCCACTCATGTGAGTGGGAAGCAGTGTTATCAATAATTTTGTAAGCATCAGTTTCGGTTTTCTTCATAATCGAACCACCAGCTGCTATATCTATGTCTTTTCTTGTAGTGATGTCGCATCCTTGGTAGAATATTTGTACTATTTGACAGGTGTCTAAACCATGTTGCGGACATCCTCTTAACAACTTTCCATATCTTGTCCACGCCTCATATAGAGTTTCATTTGGCTTTTGTGTGAACGTAACAATTTCTGCTTGAAGTCTTACGGCTTTAGATGCAGGAAAAAATTGTTTAAGAAATTTATCAATTAAAACGTCCCATGTATCAATCGCCCCTTCAGGTAACGATTCCAACCAATCTTTGGCTTCTCCCTTTAAAGTCCAGGGAAATAACATGAGATATATCTGTTCATCCTCCACTTCTCGGATTTTAAATAATGTGCAGATCCTATTAAAGGTACGTAGATGTTCATTTGGATCTTCCTTCGGCGCACCACTAAATTGGCATTGATTAGTTACCATGTGTAGAATTTGTCCTTTGATTTCATAATCTGGCGCATTAATGTCTGGATGAGTAATTGCATGACCTTGGCCAGTGCGTTTAGCTCTCATTCGGTCTTCCATACTTAAAGGTTCCAGATTCTCCATAATTGAATTTGTTGACTCGGTATCACTAGATGGTTCTGATTTAATAGTTCGTTCCTCAACAATCTCTGTTTGAATGATTGGTGGTTCCGGAGGAAAGTTTAATGGTTCAGGATCTATGAACCGTTCCTGAATATTTTCTGGATTCTCAATTGTGAGGTTGGGTTCAAAAAATGGATTATCGGAAATTTGAACTGAAGTACTTGGTCGACTGGATGACGATTCTAAAGAAAAATCAACGGCGGTTATATTTGTTAAACGATGTCTTGATCGAGTTACAGGTGGTGAACGTACAAAAGGTGATGAACGTCTTGCTCGGTGCATTCACAGAATATCCTATTAGTTTTTAAAAGGAAAGAAAAATTATAATAAGTTATCCAATCAATAGACTTTTCTGATTTTGCCCACGTTTCGAATAGCCAAAAGATGCAGCAGAGGGGCAGGATTCGTTTGGTCTCAATATAATTGAGGACTGTTTGGCTCCAATAACCCGGTCCACGTACAAATCCAACTATTACTACGAACCAGAAAATTTTGATGTCTATCAATTTAACCACTTAAAATAAATTTTCGTAATTTTAAGAAATTTAGATAAGAAGTAGAAAAAAAATTCTAAGTCCTAAAACTAGAATAGCGAGAAATAAGAGAGAAAAAGAGTTCGTCGAAAAAGGTCGAAAAAGAAAAAATGGTTGAAAAATAAAAGGTGACGGAAAAATAAAAAGAACTTATCAAAACTTAAAAATACTTAACTAATTTAACCTTATTACTACAACTAACTTAAAATTATAATCGCAAATTGAAATTACTAATTGGAATGATAATTGATACATAGTAAAAGGTCTAAAAATATTAAAGCTTACAAGGAAAAACTAAATCCCAAATGAAAATAACTTAAAAAGAAACTAAAACTTAAAAAGGCGTCGCAAAATTCTAAAGCACCTAAATCTTAGTCTAAAGAAAAAGCACTTAAGGAATTCTACGGCAAAGCCTAAAAATATAGGAGTAAAAATAACTATAGCAAAAACTAAGTTTAAAATTAATTATGAGCTAAAAATACAAAAGTTACGCTACAACGATTAAAAAGGTATAAAATATAAAAATATACAAAAAGTTGTAAAAAGTACAATTTTTATAAAAATATTATTTTTATATTATTTATTTAATAAAAACTACTAATTTTACAATTTTAATAAAACTAATTAAACAAAATACATATATAAAGTAAAAAGTAAAAAATAAAACTAAAATTAATAATAATAATAATAATAATTAAGTTAAATAATAATAATAATAAATTAAAACTCCGTGATTAATGCAACTTTAGGGTTTTGTCCGTGTGTCAGAAGACCTCCGCGAGTCGCGGCAAATAAAGAGGAAAACCCCGCGAGTCGCGGGGTTCAGAATTTGAGCTGACAGGTTTCACTTTTACGCGTTTTTCTTTTTATTTTTTTTTTTTCTTTTTATATTGTTTTCTGTTTTTTTTAATTAAATAAAAGATATTAAAATTAAAACTTATATTTTTATAAACTAAAATAAAAATAAAGAAACTTATAAAACTTAAATATTTAACAAAATCTTAAAAATGCTTATATTTTTGTTTTTCTTTTTATATTTTCGAATATTTAAAACGTATTTTTACAAAAACGACTTTTAATAAAAGTAACTAAAAATCTTTTTTTTTTTTTTTTTATTAGCGTTGCGCTTCCGGCTTTTAAGATAGTCCCCGGCAGCGGCGCCAAAAATACTTGATGTCAAAGCAGAGGGGTATAAAATACTATTAAATTTTAGCAGAAAATACTATTAAATACGATACAATTTTACACAAGATATTTATTTATTTATAGAATGGATATACTTAAACCTTGCTACAACACTTATAGGCAGTGTACCTAATCGTACAGTAGTGTAGTTTTTAGTAAGTCCGGTTCGTTCCACAGGGAGATCTTTAAGCAAAGCTCAACGCTATATTAGTTTACTTTTATAAAAATACAAATATATATATAAGTAATATTATTATTATAAAGAGGGGTTTTTACCGTTTAATGACCGGTTTGTCGATTTATATTTTAAACGAAGCGTATAGTAAATGACGATATTTAAATAACAATATAAAATAAATAACAATAATTAAAATGACAATAAATAAAAGTACGAGGAAAAATGAAATAAAATATATTATGCTTATTTAAACTTCCGTAATCATGATGTTTGACGTGTTGATTTTAATTTTATGCCCATGGGTTAATTGTCCTTTGTCCTGGATTATTCAATATGTCCGTCTGGTTTTTGTCCATAACAGTCCATCAGTCATAAATATAAATTGCAAGTGTCCTTGTCAAATTATTATTATACCCGAAGATAAATATTCCAACTAATTGGGGATTCGAATTGTAACAAGGTTTTAATACTTTGTTTAATGAATACACCAGGTTATCGACTGCGTGTAAACCAAGGTTTTACTACTTTGTTAACAATTACACCAATTACCCTTGAATGTAATTTCACCCCTGTTTTAATTATTCTAGTGGCTATTAATCCATTCCCGTGTCCGGTTAAATGAACGATTATTCGTACATATAAATACCCCGCCCATCGTGTCCGATCGAGTGTATATGGTAATTTATAGGGACGCCCAATTGTAAATCTTTATATTAACATTAACAAACTTTCATTTAGTTAAACAAATATAAAGCCCATTAATAGCCCATAGCCTAGTTTCCACAAGTGTCGTTCTTTTATCCAAACCCCAATTATGGTACAAAACCCAATTACCCAATTTTAGTAATTAGCCCAACATCATGATTACTTCGTTTTAAACAAGCATAATAATAACTTAGCTACGAGACATTAATATAAAAAGGTTGAACATAACTTACAATGATTAAAAATAGCGTAGCGTTACACGGGCAGAATTTCGACTTACACCCTTACAACATTCGCTAACATACCCTTATTATTAGAATTAAAATTAAAATATAAATTATAAATATAAATATATATTACTTCGTATGAATGAGAAGAAAAAATGATGATGATTTTGATCAGAATTCGGGTTGATTTATAGCCAGAACTGAAATTTGGGGCTCCGCGACTCGCGGCAAAATGGCCTTCAAACTCCGCGAGTCGCGGAGAGGTATTTTCAGTTTACACCCTTGGAGTTTCCTGCTGCCGACGGTTTTAAATATATATATATAATATATATATAATTAATATAATTAATTATATATTATATTATATTTATATATATAGTTAACTTGTAATTTTTAGTCCGTTGCGTCGAGCGTTAAGAGTTGACTCTGGTCCCGGTTCCGGTTTTTCGAACGTCCTCGCGTACAATTTAATATCTTGTACTTTGCGTTTTGAATCTTGTACTCTTGTGATTTTGAGACGTTTCTTATCAATAATTGGAACCTTTTTGATTGTCTTTTGTTCTTTTGAGCTTTTTGGTCGTTTGCGTCTTCAAATCGTCGAATCTGTCTTTTGTCTTCACCTTTTATTATTTAAACGAATATCACTTGTAAATAGAACAATTGCAACTAAAAGCTTGTCTTTCTTGAGGAATAATGCTATGAAATATATGTTCGTTTTTAGCATTATCATTGACTGCCTAAGAATTGATTTATGCAGAAGCTGCAAACGTGAAGAGAGTTTGAAATCTAATAACAAATCTTTAAATGAAAAACTCAAAGGTAAAAATGATGAAATTAAGATCTTAAAAGATACAATTTCCAAACTTGAAAAACAAAACTTTGCTTTAGAAACTCTTCACGTTGAGGCAGCAGAAGTCAAGGCCCAGCTGGACAATCTCAAAAGAGTTATTGCTTCATGGTGCACATCTGCTCAACGCACAGCTAAATGTGTTAACGAGCAGGTGCCTGCCCAAGTTCAAGCCTTCTTTGCTGGTGACTATGCTGCTGCTGCTGCTATTGCAGAAGTTACTTTCATGGACCCGATTCTTGAAACTGATCCTGAAGCTGTCTTTCCAAATACTTTTGCCAAGATAGTTGAAGGTAAAAAGGTTGTGACGAACAAATTTGTTAGACCTACTGTGTCCCCACCACCTGCCATGAAAGAAATTTTGGAGGATGAAGTTAGAGCAAGAGAAGTGTAATGACCCGCACTTTTTCGATCATTCTATACTTGTAAGATTAATATTTACATAAATTAAACCTTACCAACATGATAAGCAATCCAAATTGTTAAGATTTATGTTTTTGAAAAGAGTTTTACACAACGTTTGACCGTCTAGTTTGACCGATGATATCACGAACTATATAACATATGATAATTATACGTTTGTGTATATATATGTATATATACATATTTAACATGATCTAAGAATGTTTTAATATCTCATTTTGTATTAATAACAATAAGTTATATGTATATTTTGAAACTACTAACTTAAGTTTTCAAAACGATAACCATACGCAACGTTATTTGACTTAAATACTTATGACCTATAATGTTTATACATATATCGTATAAGTAATGAATTTAATCACTTTTAAGAACTTAAATACATAAAACCATATAAGTGTATTCACAAAAGATAGCTATATTTGAATCCTCATTCCATTTTTCACAAAATTTCTATACGTATATCTAGAGTATATGTACTCGTATCATACGCAGCTTCTAGATGTATTTACTATTGGTATATACCAATAAAAATCTGCTCCTTAGCAGCCTTAAATGATTAAGAAACATGTGGAACCAACCATTTGTCAAGTAGCATGAATTATTTAGCAAGAAAACAAAGTTAGGTATCTTTTTTTTCCTTTATAACCTAAAAACGTTTTTATGCATGCACACCATTTCTTCACCCCATTTTCTCATACTTACACTTCCATTTCTCTCTCAAAATACTCTTAACTTCATACTTGATCATCTCCAAGCATTTTCTCCATCATTTAGCTTCAAAAACAACACTTAAATCTCATAAGAAAACCTTACAAAAACACTTCAAGAAATCCTTCCAAGAACACAAACTTACTTCCAATCTTTCATCCAATTCCATCACCCTTTTGGTTCTAGGTTCTTACTCCTCTTTTACAGAAACCTTGTCCAAGGAACTTGAGGTAGTATCTATGTTCATAACCTTATTCGATTCATATATATATAGCTATCATATTTTGTGGTATACAATTTTAACAACAAGAACATAGTTTGAATGTTTTCAAACTTGTTTGCAAACTAAATAGATCCTTCTAACTTAACTTTTAAAATACTTCAAGACCTGTAATATAACTTAAATATATGCTAATTTAACAAGGTATAACTTGGTTTTTCAAAGAACACCTTAAAAACTGTTTTTACGACGTCGGAGTGTAACCGGGGGCTGTTTTGGGTTGGATAATTAAAAACCATCTTAAACTTTGAATTGAAGGTTTATGTTCTGGAAAAATGATTTTTACTATGAATATGGTAACACATAAAAATTTCATGATTTAATTCAAAGTATAAGTATTTTTAGAAAAATAATCATTTAAGGTTGCCTACATAAAGGAAAAGGTTTAACTTCATAAGTTTCACTAAAGTTTCACCTATGCCGTGTGATTTTGAATACAAACTAAGATATTTACAGTTCATAGTCTTAAAGAGGAACTCGATCCAAGGAGATGGCAAGTTGAATCAACGAAAACGGAGTTGTAACGAAGAAACTATGACCGAAACAAAATTGGCTATCCAAGACTAGTTTAACTTCGGGATTAATTGGAGAAAATTAAAATAAATCACATCTTTTTAAGATAACATGATATTTTATATATATGTACTCATAATTCAATTTTATATGGTTCAGGGTCACCCGTAAACAACACGAGAAGATTAATCATAAGATCCCATGTTTGTACGCAACACGTCATTTGACAACACCGGTACTTTATGTACGCAACACGTCATTTGACAACACCGGTACCGTGGGTCAAGATTAATCTCGACCAATACATATACGTTGGGGGTTTTATTTATTTCGTTGGGGGTTTATTAAACATCTAAATATGAACCATTAAAATTGAATTACTAACAACGAACTGCTAACTACGGACTAAGGAATTATAAAAAGTATTAAAAGTATAACAAGAATATATATGTGACGTTGTTTAAAAAGAAAAGGTATTGATATATTATATATGGATAGGTTCGTGATATCAACCGGGAGACCAAGTCAAAATATATATATCTTCAAGACGAAAGTGAGTATATAGTCCCACTTTTAAACTCTAAATATTTCGGGATGAGAATACATGTATTTTATGTTTTACGTTATGGACACAAGTAACTGAAAAATATATTCTACGTTGAGTTGTACCACTGGCATACTTCCCTGTAGCTTGGTAACTAATATTTACAGCGGTATTGTAAACGCGAATCCTGTTGATAGATCTATCGGGCTTGACAACCCCAACCGGACTGGACGACCAGTATTCAACGGTTGCACAGTACTTCGTTTCGTGACTACACTTGGTACAGTGTAGTAAGATTTCATATTAAAGGGAATATGCGACGTGATTAATTGTTAAGTATGGTTACCAAGTGCTCAACCACTTAGAATATTTTTATTAAACTGTTTATATACGAAATCTTGTGGTCTATATATATATTGCTGCCGGCACTAAACCTATATCTCACCAACTTTATGTTGACGTTTTAAACATGTTTATTCTCAGGTGATAATTAGAAGTTTCCGCTGCATTATGTTGAATTTGAGCAGGATCTTGCGTACGCATATTTGTGTCAAAAATAAGACTGCATATCCAAGAACTTGTGTTGTAAAATATGCTAGAAATCGTGTTGTTATCATCATTTGTAAAGTTTGTAAGTCGAAGATTATCGCTAAACGATAATCATCTTTATTTCGTCCAAAGCTTGTATCAAAAATAAGAATCATGGTTTGTAATGTATAATATATGCAGTTTTTCTTTTAAAAATGTCGCATATAGAGGTCAATACCTCGCAATGAAATCATACGTTATCTAACACGTTCTTACGGTTAAGGACGGGTTATGACATGTGGTATCAGAGCGGTGGTCTTAGCGAACCAGGTTTGCATTAGTGTGTCTAACTGATAAGTCGTTAGGATACATTAGTAAGTCTGGACTTTGACCGGGTCTGATTTAAAAACCATTGCTTATCATTGTTGGTTAAAATTTATATGTAAATATTATGTAGTACTAATGGGTTAGTTGTTGTGTGATAGATGTCGGGCTCAAAACTTGTTATCACATTCAGCGACTCCGAACCAGAATCTTCAGATGGTGTTCCAGTCATTAACCTATCCGATGACGAAAATAATATCTTTGGGGAAGACTCACAAATTCCGGATGAACCGACTATAGAGAACCCGGAAAGTGAACCCGAGGAGGAAAGTGAACCCGAGGAGGAAAGTGAACCCGAGGAGGAAAGTGAACCCGAGGAAGAAATACAGGAAATTACAAAAGAAGAGTTCGAACTAGGAAAGAAACGAAAGGCTAATGAATTAGAAAATTCAAATCCTGAGTTTAATAAGGATGATGTGGCACCAACTCCACTAGACACTACCACCCCTATTCCCGCTATTCCTATTCGTTCTATCCCGGCATCCAGTTCTTCAGTCCCACAGCCAAAATATAGGCAGACAGCCAGGATAAGCGTTAAGCGATTCTTTGAACCTAAACGTCCTAGAAAATAGACCAAACGATGCGCTGCCGTATTAAACCATGGGATCATATAATGTTTTGTATAATATTATTAGTGTGGTTTGCTTAATGTTCGATGTAAGATAAGCATATGTAAAATAGTGAAGTGTGAAATGCAATAATTTTCCATGGTTAAGTATTATTTAGATGGTAGTAATTGATTCTGTACTAAGCTATTAAGTATGGACATTAGCGGGTAGGTACTACCCTAGATATAATTATAAAACGCTAATAAGAAGAAAAGGCTTTTATAATAATACCTGGTTCATATTATTAATAAGCTATAATGTACTGTAAATATACACTACATCTATAATATTCCATGTGAATAATTATTTTCTTTTCATTCTTATAGAAGAATATGGCGCGATTGAACCGAATGACGGAATAAGAAATCCAGGAACTCATCAATCAACGAGTGAACGACAGAATGTTATGGGTCGAGGCTGCAAGAGGTGCTGCAGTTAACCCAAATCCTCGTGTGGGGTGCACTTACAAAACTTTTCAAGCTTGCAAGCCCTCATCATTCAGTGGAACAGAAGGACCGATCAGTTTAACCCGGTGGATAGAAAAGATGGAAACTGTGTTCAAAATCAGTGGTTGTGTTGAAAAGGACATGACCAAATACGCATCGTGCACTTTACAAGATAGTGCACTCACGTGGTGGAAAAATTATGTGAAGGCTGTAGGAGGAGATGTAGCTTATGATACTCCGTGGGAAGAATTCAAAACAATGTTAATCAATGAATATTGTCCAAGGAACGAGGTTAGGAAGTTGGAAGATGAGTTACGAAGTCTGAAGGTTATTGGTACTGAAATCACCAACTACAATCAGCGATTCATGGAATTAGTTTTGCTATGTCCTGAATTGGTTCCAACCGAAGAACGGAAGATTGAAATGTACAAAGATGGTTTGCCCAAAAAGGTCAAGGCAAATGTTACAGCATCGAAACCTAAGACAATTCATGAAGCTATAACCATGGCAAACGAGCTAATGGATCAGGTCATCATGGATAAGAAAGTATCCAATTCTGATGTGAAGGTATCAGGTAACAAAAGAAAGTGGAATGGAAATTATGATCGAGGTAACCAACAACAATCTTTTAAGAAACAAGAAAACACGCAAGGTACGGGTAGTGGTTTAAGCTTTGGTTATAAAGGACAAAATCCTTTATGCAACCGATGCCACAAACATCACTCTGGTTACTGTAATGTGGTATGCAACAAATGTAATCGAAAGGGTCATCTTGCTGAAGATTGTAGGGCTCTCGTTACAAATACAAATGGTACCAAGACTCCTGCCACCAATGCAAATAGAACTGCTTTGGCTACCATTACTTGTTTTGGGTGTGGAAAACAAGGTCACTATAAGAGCCAGTGCCCGAATCCAGAGAAGAATATCGGACCTGCACGTGGAAGAGCATTTGTTATTAATGCTAAAGAGGCATGTGAAGACCCGGAGCTTGTTACGGGTACGTTTACCATTAATAACTTATCCGCATCTATTATATTTGATACTGGTGCTGATAGAAGTTACGTGTGTAGAGACTTTCACGCTAAATTGAATTGTTCATCATTACCTCTCGATGCTAAGTACATGATTGAGTTAGCTAATGGTAAACTAATTAAAGCCGATAAAATTTGCCGTGATTGTAAAATAAATTTAGCCGGAGAAACGTTTAAAATTGACTTGATACCCGTAGAATTAGGAAGTTTTGATGTAATAGTCGGCATGGACTGGATGTCCAAAATAGGAGCTGAAGTTGTGTGCGCCAAGAAGGCAATTCGCATTCCTCGTAAGGATAAAACGCCAGTAATGATTTATGGAGAGAAGGGTAACTCAAAGCTAAAACTCATTAGTTATTTGAAAGCTCAAAAGTGCTTGAAGAAAGGGTTCTATGCTATCTTAGCACATGTTAATAAAGTCGAAACAAAGGAAAAAGTGAAGAGCATCAATGACGTGCCTGTGGCAAGAGATTTTCCTGAAGTCTTTCCGGAAAAGTTGCCGGGATTACCTCCATTTAGATCTGTAGAATTTCAAATAGATTTAGTTCCAGGAGCTGCACCAGTGGCTCGTGCTCCATATAGACTTGCACCGTCCGAGTTAAAAGAACTTCAGAGTCAGTTAAAAGAATTACTGGATCATGGATTCATACGACCAAGTACTTCACCGTGGGGAGCTCCGATTCTATTTGTTAAAAAGAAAGATGGATCTTTTAGGATGTGTATAGATTATCGTGAATTAAATAAGTTAACTATCAAGAATCGGTATCCACTACCGAGAATTGACGACTTATTTGATCAACTCCAAGGATCATGTGTGTACTCAAAAATTGACTTAAGGTCGGGCTATCATCAATTACGTGTCAAAGAAGAGGACATTCCGAAAACTGCTTTTCGGACACGTTATGGTCATTACGAGTTTTTGGTCATGCCGTTTGGGTTGACAAATGCGCCAGCTGTATTCATGGACCTCATGAATCGAGTTTGTAGTCCATATTTAGATAAGTTTGTTATCGTTTTCATTGATGATATTCTTATCTATTCCAAGAGTGAGCAAGAGCATGAGCAGCATTTAAGGTTGATATTAGAGTTGTTGAGAAAAGAACAGCTATATTCTAAATTTTCTAAATGTGCTTTCTGGTTGAAAGAAGTGCAATTTCTTGGCCACGTTGTTAGTAGCAAAGGAATTCAGGTTGATCCAGCAAAAATTGAAGCCATTGAAAAATGGGAGACTCCTAAGACACCAACGCAGATACGTCAATTTTTGGGTTTAGCCGGTTATTATAGAAGGTTTATTCAAGATTTTTCCCGAATAGCTAAGCCGTTGACAGCGTTAACGCAAAAAGGGAAGAAATATGAATGGACTTCTGAGCAGGAGAGTGCATTTCAATTACTAAAGAAGAAGTTAACTACGGCGCCTATTTTATCGTTACCAGAAGGGAACGATGATTTTGAAATATATTGTGACGCTTCGCGACAAGGTTTTGGTTGCGTTCTTATGCAACGAAAGAAAGTTATTGCATACGCATCCCGACAATTGAAGATTCACGAGCGGAATTATACGACGCATGATCTAGAACTGGGAGCAGTCGTGTTTGCATTAAAGATATGGAGACACTACTTGTATGGGGTTAAATGCACTATGTTTACTGATCATAAAAGCCTTCAACTTATTTTTGATCAGAAACAGCTGAACATGAGACAACGTAGGTGGGTCAAGTTAATAAACGACTATGATTGTGAAATTCGTTATCATCCCGGGAAGGCGAACGTAGTGGCCGATGCTTTAAGCAGAAAGGAACGAGAACCAATTCGAGTACGAGCGATGAACATAAAAATTTGCATGAATCTCAACTCACAAATCAAAGAAGTTCAACGAGAAGCACTTACTAAAGAAAATATAGGAAATGAAATACTGAAGAAGTATGAGAAGCAACTCGTTATGCGGGAAGATGGAATTCGATATTTTGCAAATCGTATTTGGGTACCGAAGTTGGGTGGATTAAGGAAGTTGATATTAAATGAGGCACATAAGACAAGATACTCGATACATCCTGGAGTTGGAAAGATGTACCAAGATCTTAAGACACATTATTGGTGGCCTAATTTAAAGACAGACATTGCAACATATGTTGGGGAATGTTTAACTTGTTCCAAAGTCAAAGCTGAACACCAGAAGCCGTCAGGGTTACTTCAACAACCAGAAATCCCAGAATGGAAATGGGATGGTATTACCATGGATTTCATCACGAAGTTACCAAAGACTGCCTGGGGATACGACACCATTTGGGTGATTGTTGATCGTCTCACCAAGTCTGCACACTTCTTGCCTATAAAGGAAACGGATAGAATGGAGAAACTATTACGATTGTATATAAAGGAAGTTGTTTCAAGGCATGGAATACCTATTTCCATTATATCCGATCGTGATAGTAGATTTACATCAAAGTTCTGGCAATCACTACAGGAGGCCCTAGGAACTCGTTTGGATATGAGTACCGCGTATCATCCGCAAACCGACGGGCAGAGTGAAAGAACAATTCAGACTCTTGAAGACATGCTCAGGGCATGTGTGATCGATTTTGGAAACGGATGGGATAAATATCTACCATTAGCAGAATCCTCGTATAATAATAGTTATCATGCGAGCATTAAAGCTGCGCCATTCGAAGCATTGTACGGAAGGAAGTGTAGATCTCCTATTTGTTGGAATGAAGTAGGAGATCGACAATTAACTGGTCCCGAGATCATACACGAAACGACTGAGAAGATAGTACAAATCAAGGAGAGATTGAGAACAGCCCGTAGTCGCCAAAAGAGCTACGCCGATGTTCGAAGGAAACCATTAGAGTTTCAGATCGGTGACATGGTTATGTTAAAGGTGTCACCTTGGAAAGGTGTAATACGTTTTGGAAAAAGGGGTAAACTAAACCCAAGGTATGTAGGCCCGTTCAAGATCATCGAACGCATTGGACCAGTAGCTTATCGACTCGAGTTACCGCAACAACTCGCCGGAGTACATAATACCTTTCACGTCTCAAACCTTAAGAAGTGTCTTGCAAAGGAAGACCTCACCATTCCTCTTGAAGAAATCCATGTCGACGAGAAACTACAATTCATCGAAGAACCAATCGAAATCATGGATCGTGAAGTTAAACGGCTCAAGCAGAGCAACATACCGATCGTTAAGGTTCGTTGGAATGCTCGAAGGGGTCCCGAGTTTACTTGGGAACGAGAGGATCAAATGAAACAAAAGTATCCACACTTGTTTCCCGATGACGCAAAATAGGTACAATTTTAAAATTTCGGGACGAAATTTATTTAACGGGTAGGTACTGTAATGACCCGCACTTTTTCGATCATTCTATACTTGTAAGATTAATATTTACATAAATTAAACCTTACCAACATGATAAGCAATCCAAATTGTTAAGATTTATGTTTTTGAAAAGAGTTTTACACAACGTTTGACCGTCTAGTTTGACCGATGATATCACGAACTATATAACATATGATAATTATACGTTTGTGTATATATATGTATATATACATATTTAACATGATCTAAGAATGTTTTAATATCTCATTTTGTATTAATAACAATAAGTTATATGTATATTTTGAAACTACTAACTTAAGTTTTCAAAACGATAACCATACGCAACGTTATTTGACTTAAATACTTATGACCTATAATGTTTATACATATATCGTATAAGTAATGAATTTAATCACTTTTAAGAACTTAAATACATAAAACCATATAAGTGTATTCACAAAAGATAGCTATATTTGAATCCTCATTCCATTTTTCACAAAATTTCTATACGTATATCTAGAGTATATGTACTCGTATCATACGCAGCTTCTAGATGTATTTACTATTGGTATATACCAATAAAAATCTGCTCCTTAGCAGCCTTAAATGATTAAGAAACATGTGGAACCAACCATTTGTCAAGTAGCATGAATTATTTAGGAAGAAAACAAAGTTAGGTATCTTTTTTTTCCTTTATAACCTAAAAACGTTTTTATGCATGCACACCATTTCTTCACCCCATTTTCTCATACTTACACTTCCATTTCTCTCTCAAAATACTCTTAACTTCATACTTGATCATCTCCAAGCATTTTCTCCATCATTTAGCTTCAAAAACAACACTTAAATCTCATAAGAAAACCTTACAAAAACACTTCAAGAAATCCTTCCAAGAACACAAACTTACTTCCAATCTTTCATCCAATTCCATCACCCTTTTGGTTCTAGGTTCTTACTCCTCTTTTACAGAAACCTTGTCCAAGGAACTTGAGGTAGTATCTATGTTCATAACCTTATTCGATTCATATATATATAGCTATCATATTTTGTGGTATACAATTTTAACAACAAGAACATAGTTTGAATGTTTTCAAACTTGTTTGCAAACTAAATAGATCCTTCTAACTTAACTTTTAAAATACTTCAAGACCTGTAATATAACTTAAATATATGCTAATTTAACAAGGTATAACTTGGTTTTTCAAAGAACACCTTAAAAACTGTTTTTACGACGTCGGAGTGTAACCGGGGGCTGTTTTGGGTTGGATAATTAAAAACCATCTTAAACTTTGAATTGAAGGTTTATGTTCTGGAAAAATGATTTTTACTATGAATATGGTAACACATAAAAATTTCATGATTTAATTCAAAGTATAAGTATTTTTAGAAAAATAATCATTTAAGGTTGCCTACATAAAGGAAAAGGTTTAACTTCATAAGTTTCACTAAAGTTTCACCTATGCCGTGTGATTTTGAATACAAACTAAGATATTTACAGTTCATAGTCTTAAAGAGGAACTCGATCCAAGGAGATGGCAAGTTGAATCAACGAAAACGGAGTTGTAACGAAGAAACTATGACCGAAACAAAATTGGCTATCCAAGACTAGTTTAACTTCGGGATTAATTGGAGAAAATTAAAATAAATCACATCTTTTTAAGATAACATGATATTTTATATATATGTACTCATAATTCAATTTTATATGGTTCAGGATCACCCGTAAACAACACGAGAAGATTAATCATAAGATCCCATGTTTGTACGCAACACGTCATTTGACAACACCGGTACTTTATGTACGCAACACGTCATTTGACAACACCGGTACCGTGGGTCAAGATTAATCTCGACCAATACATATACGTTGGGGGTTTTATTTATTTCGTTGGGGGTTTATTAAACATCTAAATATGAACCATTAAAATTGAATTACTAACAACGAACTGCTAACTATGGACTAAGGAATTATAAAAAGTATTAAAAGTATAACAAGAATATATATGTGACGTTGTTTAAAAAGAAAAGGTATTGATATATTATATATGGATAGGTTCGTGATATCAACCGGGAGACCAAGTCAAAATATATATATCTTCAAGACGAAAGTGAGTATATAGTCCCACTTTTAAACTCTAAATATTTCGGGATGAGAATACATGTATTTTATGTTTTACGTTATGGACACAAGTAACTGAAAAATATATTCTACGTTGAGTTGTACCACTGGCATACTTCCCTGTAGCTTGGTAACTAATATTTACAGCGGTATTGTAAACGCGAATCCTGTTGATAGATCTATCGGGCTTGACAACCCCAACCGGACTGGACGACCAGTATTCAACGGTTGCACAGTACTTCGTTTCGTGACTACACTTGGTACAGTGTAGTAAGATTTCATATTAAAGGGAATATGCGACGTGATTAATTGTTAAGTATGGTTACCAAGTGCTCAACCACTTAGAATATTTTTATTAAACTGTTTATATACGAAATCTTGTGGTCTATATATATATTGCTGCCGGCACTAAACCTATATCTCACCAACTTTATGTTGACGTTTTAAACATGTTTATTCTCAGGTGATAATTAGAAGTTTCCGCTGCATTATGTTGAATTTGAGCAGGATCTTGCGTACGCATATTTGTGTCAAAAATAAGACTGCATATCCAAGAACTTGTGTTGTAAAATATGCTAGAAATCGTGTTGTTATCATCATTTGTAAAGTTTGTAAGTCGAAGATTATCGCTAAACGATAATCATCTTTATTTCGTCCAAAGCTTGTATCAAAAATAAGAATCATGGTTTGTAATGTATAATATATGCAGTTTTTCTTTTAAAAATGTCGCATATAGAGGTCAATACCTCGCAATGAAATCATACGTTATCTAACACGTTCTTACGGTTAAGGACGGGTTATGACAAGAAGCCAGTAACTCAATTGATGAGACTACTGACCCCTCAAGCATCTACTACATGACTCCGAAAGAAAGATGTATTAAAAGGGAAATCACTGAAAACAATTTGAGAAAAGTTAAACCAACTGATTCCCCTTCGTGTTCGAGTTCTACCAGTGCTAAGCCAGCTGATGACCAATCTACTGGTCACCCAGTAGCTGCAGACAAGCCAGTGAAACGAAATACTGGCAAATCTAAGGCAGCAGTTAAGATACCTACTGGTTCATCAGCATCAGAAGACAAGCCAGCAACTTCCCACGCTAACTTGTCAAATGATAAAGGAAAGACAGTTCTCCATGGTCATGGTACTGGTTCCAAAATGAAAGCTGCCCATAAGGGAAAAGCAAAAATTGACTCGACTGATGAGCTGTCTATCACTGAGATAATGACAGCCAAGCTTGACCAGCTAATTGAGGCAGTAACCAAAAGTCGACCCGATCCTACTGCCCCTATTAGATCTGTGCATGACCAGCCACAAAAGCCAAAAGTGAGAAAATGCTACAAATGTGGCAGCAAAGCTCACTTGGCTAACCAGTGTACTCAAACCCAAACCCCATCTGCTGCTTCTTCTAGCAAGCCAGTAGAAAAGAAGAAGTCATCAAAGGTGACTCCTTCAGAACCCATCCTTGGATGGGTTCCCAAAAAGAACTAATCTCTAAGTTATTGTGCAGGGCATTCAAAACAAGCAAATCTGGTATCTCGATAGTGGTTGTTCGAGACATATGACCGGAAGTAAGTCCCTGCTAATGGACTATCAGGAAAAGGATGGTCCAGTTGTTTCGTATGGAGATAATTCGTTGGGTTACACAAAGGGTTTTGGTACTTTGACAAATGGGAATGTCACGTTCTCAAATGTTGCATATGTAGTTGGGCTTAAACATAACTTACTCAGCATAAGCCAACTGACAAGCAAGAATAAGATAGTCCAATTCAGAAAGAAAATTGGTACTATTTTTGATAAGACAGGGAAGCCACTGCTGACTGCAAAACGTCATGAAAACATGTATCAAATTGACATGAACACAGCAGTCACAACAACTGATACTTGTTTCTATTCGAAGGCAGCAGACAACCTGAAGTGGTTATGGCACAAGAGACTCTCACATCTCAACTTCAAAGATATTCACAAATTATCCAGTAGAAGTTTGGTGTCTGGGCTACCCACAATGTCTTATGTGAAGGACAGATTGTGTCCTGGTTGTGAAAAGGGGAAACATCACCATGCCTCGTTCAAATCAAAGCAAATTTCATCTGTTGAGAAACCATTTCACTTACTTCATATGGATCTATTTGGTCCAGTGAATGTGGCCAGCTGTAGTGGGAAGAAGTATACACTGGTTATTGTTGATGAATACTCGAGATACACTTGGGTGTTCTTTTTGAGGCAAAAGAGTGAAGCTGCTGATGAAATCATCAATTTTATCAAAAGAATGGAGCTTTTGAATGGGCAACTGGTGAAGCAACTAAGAAGTGATCATGGTACAGAATTCAGAAATGCTATATTGGAAGAATTTTGTGCTGACAAAGGTATTTCCCAAAATTTCTCTGCTGTGAGAACACCTCAGCAAAATGGTGTTGCAGAAAGAAGAAACAGAACTCTCATTGAAGCAGCAAGATCTATGTTGGCTGAGTCTGGGTTGAAGAATTCCTACTGGGCAGAAGCTGTGAATACTGCCTGTTTTACCCAGAATAGATCTCTTATTGTGAAAAGACATCAGAAAACTGCTTATGAAGTTCTCAAAGGAAGAAGACCCTCAATTTCATTTCTCCATGTATTTGGCACTCCCTGTTACATTCTAAATAATAGGGATCAGCTGGGCAAATTCGATGCTAAAGCTGATGAAGGTATATTCCTTGGATATTCCAACATGTCAAAGGCATATAGGGTCTACAACAAAAGAAGGGGTTGTTTTGAAGAATCCATTAATGTTACATTCGATGAAACTGCCTCTGCTTCATCTACTGATCGTGAAGATGAAGTGTTACTGTTTGAAGAGCCTACTCAGCAAGCTCTTGATGATGAAGAGCCAGCAGCACAACCCTCACCAATCCATGCTGCTGGGTTCTCTGATGATGAAATGGAACTTTCTGTTCCATCTGTGTCTAAACCAAGTGGACCTACTGGCTCTACTGAAGTGCTGCAACTTGAGCCTAGGTCTGCTGGTTCTGAGAGATCACAAGCTGGTACTGATTCTACTGATATTGATCAGCAACCTTCTGTTGCTGCTCACTCATCTGAACCAGCTGATGTTCAAGATGCTGTGTGTTCTACAACCAGCTCACCTGTTCATAACACCAAATGGACAAGGGAGCATCCGATTGAGCAGATTATTGGTAATCTTGCGAGTGGTGTTAAAACACGGAGGCATGCAACCAGCAACTTTTGTATGCATGTGATAATGCTAAAAACGAACATATATTTCATAGCATTATTCCTCAAGAAAGACAAGCTTTTAGTTGCAATTGTTCTATTTACAAGTGATATTCGTTTAAATAATAAAAGGTGAAGACAAAAGACAGATTCGACGAATTGAAGACGCAAACGACCAAAAAGCTCAAAAGTACAAAAGACAATCAAAAAGGTTCCAATTATTGATAAGAAACGTCTCGAAATTACAAGAGTACAAGATTCAAAACGCAAAGTACAAAATATTAAATTGTACGCAAGGACGTTCGAAAATTCGGAACCGGGACAAGAGTCAACTCTTAACGCTCGACACAACGGACTAAAAATTACAAGTTAACTATGTATATAAATATAATATAATATATAATTAATTATATTAATTATATATATATATTATATTTATAAATAAAAACCGTCGGCAGAGAAAGACTCCAAAGATGTGAGCTGTATTTTCATTCTCCGCGACTCGCGGAGTTTGAAGGCCAAAATCACCGCGAGTCGCGGAGCCCCAAAATGAAAATCTGCCTATAAAGCCAACCGAATTTTGATCGCATTTTCATAATCTTTTTCTTCTTCTTATCATACGTAAAACATATATATATATTTATAATTTATATTTTAATTTTAATTATAATTCTAATAATAAGGGTATGTTAGCGAATGTTGTAAGGGTGTAAGTCAAAATTCTGTCCGTGTAGCGCTACGCTATTTTTAATCATTGTAAGTTATGTTCAACCTTTTTATATTAATGTCTCGTAGCTAAGTTATTATTATGCTTATTTAAAACGAAGTAATCATGATGTTGGGCTAATTACTAAAATTGGGTAATTGGGCTTTGTACCATAATTGGGGTTTGGACAAAAGAACGACACTTGTGGAAATTAGACTATGGGCTATTAATGGGCTTTATATTTGTTTAACTAAATGATAGTTTATTAATGTTAATATAAAGATTTACAATTGGGCGTCCCTATAAATTACCATATACACTCGATCGGACACGATGGGCGGGGTATTTATATGTACGAATAATCGTTCATTTAACCGGATACGGGAATGGATTAATAGCCACTAGAATAATTAAAACAGGGGTGAAATTACATTCAAGGGTAATTGGTGTAATTGTTAACAAAGTAGTAAAACCTTGGTTTACACGCAGTTGATAACCTGGTGTATTCATTAAACAAAGTATTAAAACCTTGTTACAATTCGAATCCCCAATTAGTTGGAATATTTAACTTCGGGTATAAGAATAATTTGACGAGGACACTCGCACTTTATATTTACGACTGATGGACTGTTATGGACAAAAACCAGACGGACATATTAAATAATCCAGGACAAAGGACAATTAACCCATGGGCATAAAACTAAAATCAACACGTCAAACATCATGATTACGGAAGTTTAAATAAGCATAATTCTTTTATTTCATATTTAATTTCCTTTATTTTATATTTAATTGCACTTCTAATTATCGCATTTTTATTGTTATTATATTTAATTGCACTTTTAATTATCGTACTTTTTAATTTTCGCAAGTTTATTTTATCGCACTTTTATTATTCGTAATTTCATTTATCGTTATTTACTTCATGCTTTAATTTAAGTCTTGTATTTAATATTTTACATTTGGTTTTAACTGCGACTAAAGTTTTAAAATCGACAAACCGGTCATTAAACGATAAAAACCCCCTTTATAATAATAATATTACTTATATATATATTTGTATTTTTATAAAAGTAAACTAATATAGCGTTGAGCTTTGTTTAAAAAAAAGATTCCCTGTGGAATGAACCGGACTTACTAAAAACTACACTACTGTACGATTAGGTACACTGCCTATAAGTGTTGTAGCAAGGTTTAAGTATATCCATTCTATAAATAAATAAATATCTTGTGTAAAATTGTAGCATATTTAATAGTATTTCGCACCAAAAATAATACTATTTCGTACACCCCGCTGCACACATCAAGTAATTTATGGCGCCGCTGCCGGGGAATCTCTTAAACGCCGGAAGCGCAACGCTAATATAAAAAAAAAAAAAGAGATTTTTAGTTAACTTTTATTAAAATTCGTTTTTGTAAAAATACGTTTTAATTATTCAAAAATACAAAAAGAAAAACAAAAATATAAGTATTTTTAAGATTTTGTTAAATATTTAAGTTTTATAAGTTTCTTTATTTTAGTTTATAAAAATATAAGTTTTATTTAAATATCTTTTATTTATTTAAAAAACAGAAAACAGAAAATAAAAAAAAATAAAAAAAAAACGCGTAAATTTTCTGTTCCAGGGTTGAATTTTGGAACCCCGCGACTCGCGGGGTTTGATGCAATAAATACCGCGACTCGCGGAGACTTTCTGACAAGCGACAAAACCCTAATCCTGCATTTATTACGGATGATTATTAATTATTATTATTATTAAACCCTAATTATTATTATTATTATAATTAATTTTATTTTAACTTTTACTTTTTATTTAATTTATGTATTTAGTATTAATTAGTTTTATTAAATTGTAAAATTAGTAGTTTTATTAAATAAATAATATAAAAATAATATTTTTATAAAAATTGTACTTTTTACAACTTTTTGTATATTTTTATATTTTGTCCCTTTTTAATCGTTTTAGCGTAATATTTGTATTTTTAGCTCATATTTAATTTTAAACTTAGTTTTTGCTATAGTTATTTTTACTCCTAGATTTTTAGGCTTTGTCGTAGAATTCCTTAAGTGCTTTTTCTTTAGACTAAGATTTAGGTGCTTTAGAATTTTGCGACGCCTTTTTAAGTTTTAGTTTCTTTTTAAGTTATTTCCATTTGGGATTTAGTTTTTCCTATAAGCTTTAATATTTTTAGACACCTTTTACTATGTATCAATTATCATTCCAATTAGTAATTTCAATTTGCGATTATAATTTTAAGTTAGTAGTAGTAATAAGGTTAGGTTAGTCAAGTATTTTTAAGTTTTATAAGTTTCTTTTATTTTTCCGTCACCTTTTATTTTTCAACCATTTTTTTCTTTTTCGACCTTTTTCGACGAACTCTTTTTCTTTCTTATTTCTCGCTATTCTAGTTTTAGGACATAGATTTTTATTCTACTTCTTATCTAAATTTCTTAAAATTACGAAAATTTATTTTTAGTGGTTAAATTAATAGACATCAAAATTTTCTGGTTCGTAGTAATAGTTGGATTTGTACGTGGACCGGGTTATTAGAGCCAAACAGTCCTCAATTATATTGAGACCAAACGAATCCTGCCCCTCTGCTGCATCTTTTGGCTATTCGAAACGTGGGCAAAATCAGAAAAGTCTATTGGTTGGATAACTTATTATAATTTTTCTTCCTTTTTAAAAACTAATAGGATATTCAGTGAATGCACCGAGCAAGACGTTCACCACCTTTTGTACGTTCACCACCTGTAACTAGATCAAGACATTTAGCAAATATAACCGCCGTTGATTTTTCTTTAGAATCGTCATCCAGTAGACCAAGTACTTCAGTTCAAATTTCCGATAATCCATTTTTTGAACCCAACCTCACAATTGAGAATCCGGAAAATATTCAGGAACGGTTCGTAGATCCTGAACCATTAAACTTTCCTCCGGAGCCACCAATCATTCAAACAGAGATTGTTGAGGAACGAACCATTAAATCAGAATCATCTAGTGATACCGATTCAACAAATTCAATTATGGAAAATCTGGAACCTTTAAGTATGGAAGACGGAATGAGAGCTAAACGCACTGGCCAAGGTCACGCAATTACTCATCCAGACATTAATGCACCAGATTATGAAATCAAAGGACAAATTCTACACATGGTGACTAATCAATGCCAATTTAGTGGTGCGCCGAAGGAAGATCCAAATGAACATCTACGTACCTTTAATAGGATCTGCACACTATTTAAAATCCGAGAAGTGGAGGATGAACAGATATATCTCATGTTATTTCCCTGGACTTTAAAGGGAGAAGCCAAAGATTGGTTGGAATCGTTACCTGAAGGGGCGATTGATACATGGGATGTTTTAGTTGACAAATTTCTTAAACAATTCTTTCCTGCATCTAAAGCCGTAAGACTTCAAGCAGAAATTGTTACGTTTACACAGAAACCAAATGAAACTCTATATGAGGCGTGGACAAGATATGGAAAGTTATTAAGAGGATGTCCGCAACATGGTTTAGACACCTGTCAAATAGTACAAATATTCTACCAAGGATGCGACATCACTATAAGGAAAGACATAGATATAGCAGCTGGTGGTTCTATTATGAAGAAAACCGAAACTGATGCTTACAAAATTATTGATAACACTGCTTCCCACTCACATGAGTGGCACCAAGAAAAAGATATCATTAGATCATCTAAAGCAGCTAGAGCCGATTCTAGCCATGACTTAGATTCCATTTCCGCAAAGATAGATGCTGTGGAGAGACGAATGGAAAAGATGACTAAGGATATTCACTCAATATGAATTAGTTGTGAGCAGTGTGGAGGACCACATTTGACAAAAGATTGTCTCAGCATTGAATTAACAATGGAACAAAGAGAGAATATTTCATACATAAACCAAAGGCCTGGAAATAATTATCAGAATAATTATCAACCGCCAAGACCGATTTACAATCAAAACCAAAATTATAACTGAAATATTCCATACAACAACCAACAAGGTCCTAGCAATCAACAAGTATCCAATAATACTTACAACCAGCAAAGACCGAATTTTCAAAACAAACCACCACAACAAACCGATGATAAAAAGCCGAATTTAGAAGATATGATGACAAAGCTAGTTGAAACTCAAACGCAGTTTTTCACATCTCAGAAACAAACCAATGAACAAAATGCTCAAGCATTTAGAAATCAACAAGCTTCTATTCAAAATCTGGAACAAGAAGTAAGTAATCTAGCAAGGTTAATAGGTGAAAGAAAACCGGGAAGTCTACCGAGCAATACAAATGCTAACCCCCGAAATGAAACAGCTAAAGCCATTACCACAAGAAGTGGCACAACACTTAAACCACCTGAAATACCTGTAACTTCTGATGAAACCATTCCTACTCCACAAGAACCACAACCTGATCAAGATAAGGAAAAAGAACCGGTAGTTGAAAAGATTAATGAAGATAACACAGTTAAGGATAAACCTTATGTTAAACCATACCAACCACCACTTCCTTACCCGAGTAAAATGAAGAAAGAGAAACTTGAAGCCGAGCAATCCAAATTATTGGATATGTTTAAACAGATAAATGTAAATCTTCCTTTCATTGATGTGATTTCAGGAATGCCTAGATATGCTAAATTCTTGAAAGATCTAATCTCAAATAGAAAGAAAATGGAAGAACTCTCGGCTGTTACTATGAATGCTAATTGTTCAGCAGTGCTGTTGAATAAGATACCAGAAAAATTATCTGATCCAGGAAGTTTCACAATTCCATGTTTTCTGGGTAGTCTTAGTTCAATAGAAGCATTGGCAGACTTAGGTGCTAGTATAAATTTAATGCCGTATTCACTATACGCTAAACTAGACCTTGGAGAATTGAAACCAACCAGAATAAGCATACAACTAGCTGATAGATCAATAAAATATCCTAGAGGGATAATGGAGAACATGCTAGTTAAAGTTGGTACTTTAGTATTTCCAGTAGATTTTGTTGTTCTGGACATGGAAGAAGATTCTCAAGTTCCTCTCATATTAAGAAGACCATTCTTAAACACGGCTAAAGCAATGATAGACGTGTTCGGTAAGAAACTGACCTTAAGTATAGAGGATGAAAGTGTTACCTTTTCAGTTGATAGAGCAATGCAACAACCACAATCTGCAGATGATACATGTTATTATATTCAAACTATAGATGCACATGCAGAATTATTAGAAGAATTTCCAGAATTACAAGGAACAGGAGAATGTTCTTTAGGAGAATGTAATGAACCAATTGATGAAGCTGAAATGTTAGCTACACTTATAGCTAATGGATATGAACCAACAACAGAAGAAATTCAAATGCTAAAAGAAGAAGACAGATATCGATACAAATCATCGATAGAAGAACCTCCGAAATTAGAGTTAAAGCCACTTCCAAACCATTTGGAATATGCTTATTTACATGGTGAATCTGAATTACCTGTAATAATATCGTCTTCTCTTACTGAAAATGAGAAATCACAACTCATTTCTGTGTTGAAAGCTCATAAACCAGCCATTGCATGGAAGATTCATGATATTAAAGGAATAAGTCCTTCGTATTGCACACATAAAATCCTTACGGAAGAAGGTCATAAAACGTATGTGCAACGCCAACGAAGACTAAATCCTAATATGCAAGATGTAGTTAAGAAAGAGATTATTAAACTGCTAGATGCAGGTTTAATTTATCCAATCTCTGATAGTCCATGGGTAAGCCCAGTTCAATGCGTGCCTAAGAAGGGTGGCATGACTGTCATTACAAATGAGAAAAATGAGCTTATTCCTACTAGGACTGTAACAGGATGGCGTGTGTGTATTGATTATAGAAAATTAAATGACGCCACCAGAAAAGATCACTTTCCCTTACCTTTCATAGATCAAATGTTGGAAAGATTAGTCGGAAATAGTTACTATTGTTTTCTAGATGGATTTTTCGGATATTTTCAAATTCCAATAGCACCCGAAGATCAAGAGAAAACCACATTCACATGCCCTTATGGTACTTTTGCTTACAAACGCATGCCATTTGGACTTTGTAATGCCCCTGCAACCTTTCAAAGGTGTATGATGGCGATTTTTCACGACATGATAGAAGAATGCATGGAAGTTTTCATGGATGACTTTTCATTCTTCGGTGATACATTTAAATCATGTCTAGTTAATCTGGAACGAATGCTAATTAGATGCGAAAAATCAAATCTAGTACTTAATTGGGAGAAATGCCATTTCATGGTTAAAGAAGGCATCGTTCTTGGACATAAAATTTCAAAAGAAGGAATTGAAGTGGATAGAGCTAAAGTAGATGTAATTGCTAAACTTCCACATCCCACCAATGTTAGAGGAGTTAGGAGTTTTCTAGGGCATGCCGGTTTTTACCGACGTTTCATAAAAGATTTTTCTAAGATTGCCACTCCTATGAATAAACTCCTAGAAAAGGATGCGCCATTCATCTTTTCAGATGAGTGTATCAAATCTTTTAATATTCTTAAAGAGAAACTCACTAATGCGCCGATCATGATAACGCCAAATTGGAATCTACCATTTGAACTAATGTGCGATGCAAGTGATTTTGCAATGGGAGCCGTTTTAGGACAAAGGATTGAAAAACGATTTCAACCTATATATTATGCTAGTAAGACATTACAAGGAGCACAAACGAACTATACAACTACTGAAAAAGAACTCCTTTCTATTGTCTTTGCTTTTGACAAATTTCGATCATATCTCGTTCTAGCAAAAACGGTGGTCTATACCGACCATTCTGCTCTTAGATACTTATTTTCAAAACAAGATGCTAAACCAAGATTAATCCGTTGGATCTTACTCTTACAAGAGTTTGATATTGAAATCCGAGATAAAAGAGGAGCAGAAAATCTCGCCGCTGATCATCTTTCTCGTCTTGAAAATCCTGAATTAGAAGTTCTAAATGAATCGGCCATACAAGACAACTTTCCTGATGAATATCTATTGAAGATAGATTATAATGAAATCCCATGGTTTGCAGACTATGCAAACTACTTAGTTTGTGGATTCCTTGAAAAAGGATTATCGTACCAAAGACGAAAGAAATTCTTCAGTGATATAAAACACTATTTCTGGGAAGATCCACACCTGTTTAAAAGTTGTCCCGATGGAATAATACGCCGATGTGTATTTGGAGATGAAGCTAGTAAAATATTAAACCATTGTCACACAGGACCAACAGGAGGGCATTATGGGCCCCAACTAACAGCAAGAAAAGTTTATGAAGCTGGATTCTATTGGCCTACAATTTACAAAGACGCACACCTTCTTTGCAAATCCTGTGATGCATGTCAAAGGGCCGGAAAAATAAGTCAACGTGATGAAATGCCACAAAATGTCATCCAAGTATGTGAAGTATTTGACATTTGGGGTATTGACTTTATGGGTCCATTTCCAAAATCTCATAATAATCTATATATACTCGTAGCCATTGATTATGTATCTAAATGGGCGGAAGCACAAGCTCTCCCAACTAACGATGCACGAGTTGTAGTCAACTTTTTAAAACGTCTTTTTGCAAGGTTTGGAACACCGAAAGCTTTAATAAGTGATCGGGGTACTCATTTCTGTAATAATCAACTTGAGAAAGTTCTTAAAAGATATGGAGTAACTCATAAAATCTCCACCGCATATCATCCACAAACAAGTGGACAAGTTGAAAATACCAACCGAGCTTTAAAACGTATTCTAGAGAAAACCGTAGGATCAAATCCGAAAGACACTGAACACAAAGCATGTCATCTTCCAGTAGAAATTGAACACAAAGCATTTTGGGCTTTGAAGACATGTAATCTTGATTTACATGAAGCCGGACGTCTACGATTAAGTCAACTAAACGAATTAGAAGAATTAAGACATGAAGCATACGAAAATTCGTTAATCTATAAAGAAAGAACGAAGAAATGGCATGATAAAAGAATCAGAAGTTCAAAAGAATTTAAAGAAGGAGACAGAGTTCTTCTTTTCAATTCACGATTCAAGCTATTTCCTGGAAAATTGAAATCAAGATGGTCTGGACCATTCATAGTCAAAAGAGTTTTTCCATACGGAACGATAGAATTGATAAATTCAAATGGGATTGAATTTAAAGTTAATGGTCACAGAGTTAAACATTACATACATGGTCCGATGGAAGTCGACAACGAAGTTAATCACAATTTTGACACCACAGCTAACTAAGTGTGGGGAGAATCAAGTCTTTAAAGGATAATATGTATTTCTGTTAGAGTTAGATTGTCTGTTTTCGTGTAGTTCTCGAAAATGGAACCCGAATGGTCTTTCCCTAGCAGACCCTAAAGAACTAGTCTTCTCCCCCCATTCTGAATTTTTATTTTTTTTTAGGTTTTTACAAAATGAAGACTGCCTGTGAACTAAACCATGGTCTAATGCTACACGCTTTGATCACTAAACGTAAGAATGACATACTACCGAGTGAACTAGTATCAGTAATCAGAGAAAGAATGGACGGAGTTAGAAAAGAATCCAGATGCGAAGATAATAAGTTACAATTTGGTAAAGGAAAATCAAAATTCGCAGCGAAAAGAAGAGCACGACACCTAGAACGATGTCACAAATGCGGAAAATGGTCACATGGAGGTAAATGTTCAAATAATCAAACCTATTCAAATACCGAATTTGTTACTTTATGCAGAGACGGACCGTTCATATATTTAGAAGAAAAGACACTGAATGCTCGAGGTTACGCCTATGTAGCCATGGAAAACCAATTAAACCGACTATCTTATGAATGGGATAGATCATATAACTAAGAAATCTATTCCACGGGTATGTCTGTACAGTTTTTATTTTTATTTTTATTTTTAACCTTTTGATAATAAACGCTAATTTGTTCGCTAAAAAGTATTAAATTGGTATTGAATAAAATTAGGTTTGGCGACCGAAATTATTGATATCATTCAAAAATTTATTACATCACTGCGAAATTTAACGTTTATTCTTAAGGTATAAATATCTTTAATCAATCAACCCAAAATATTTCAAAAATTCGTCATGAGTTAAATTAGGTCTTGGAACCGAAAATACTTTACCGAAAAGAGGGGCGCATATTTTTGATAATATTTGATTGATTAAAGTGGGATAAAAAGACAAAAAGAATTTTAATTTTATTTTTACCATGTTTTTAAAATTAATATTTAAATCTTAAATTAATATTGTAAACTTTGTAAAAACAATATATTTAAAATTGTAAATATTTGAAAAATTAATATAAGTTTGGTATGAATTTATAAATTTTTAAATTAAGTTTGGTGTGAATTTTTAATTTTTAAAATATGAATTTTTAATTTTATGCATTTCAAATTTTAAGTTTGGTGTGAATTTTTAATATAAATTTTGAATTTTATATTTAAGTTGTGTGAATTTAAAAAACAAAAATTTACTTTATCTCATTAAGTTAAGAATATGATTTTTAAAATTCATCGTAAGTTGAAGACTAGGTCTTTGAACCGAAATTGCTTTACCCGAGGGAGGGACGAGAACTTTTATTATCATTATTTTTAATCTTATTGATTTAAAGTATGCCAAAAAAAAAAAAAAAAAAAACCCAAAAATCTTAGCTTTTAAAACAATCGCTACAAAAAGACAAATTTTAAAATTTTGTCGATGGACGGACTAGGACATCGATCCGAAACGACCTCGTCCTAAATAACAAGGGAAACAAAATTTTAAAATTAAGTACTTAATTGTTTCAAAAGTTAATGATTATAAAAAAAAAAAAAAAAAAAAAAAAAACTCCGCGACTCGCGGAGTTTGGAGGGTTAATCCCCGCGACTCGCGGGAAGACCGGAATACAGAAAAAAAAATAAGAGCTAAACCAGCTCATTCCACACAAAACCCACAGAAAAACTGCAAACATACTGCCGAAAATACACCCAAAAACACCCCCAAAATCACAATTTTTAACCGTTAATCACCAAATCTTTTGCTAAAATCATGTTGAGAAGGATGCTATCTAAGAATTACTCAAGAAAAACGGTAAATTTCTACACCTAAACACCATTTAATTCGAAATTTGATGTTCTTGAGCAATTTTTTTTCCAATTTGATTTTGATGCTTTTTAGTGTAATTAGGCTTAAATTGTTTATGTATTATGCTTGTATAACCTAGATTGATGCTGTTTAACATGATTAGAAGCCTTAAACTTCAAATTTTGAATAATCTAGGGTTTGTGTTCTTGAGCAAAATTGGGGCTTTTTGATATAAACAGGTTATGGCCGATTTTTGTCATGAATTGTTGCTAAATTGAGTAGTGTAACATGTCTAGGTAGTTAAATGATCCAAACTTTGAGCCTAAACATGATTTTGAGAATTAAAGTGGACTTTTTCAAGTCTAAAATTCATGAACTTGATTTTTGAAAGATAATGCCATTTGAGACTTGTTTAATTGCTAGTAATGATTATTTTGACATGTTATTTGAGTTGAATGATTATGAACTTGGCGAACATTTTCGTATATGCTTATTTGAAAAAGTGTAGATTTGATGAAAATATGAAAATGAGCTTAAGTTTGATATAAATTGATAATGTCATTGTAATTATTTTGATTGATGATTTTGCTGACACTAATGCATATTTGGATGCACAAAATTTGTGTTTGATGTGTTTTGCAGACTGAAAGGGGTGAATCTTCATCCCAAGCCCGCAATGCTCCTGCTGAGAATTTGGAACAACAGGAGGTGGATAACTACTACAAGCAGGATATACCTCATCCAGTCATTACCTTTTCTGATATGCACTTGGAAGAGTTGCACCCGAACCTGAGAATTGACAGACTTTGGATAGATTATCCAAAATATCAAAGGGGTTTGCATACTCTTCATTCTAAGGTTGTTGAGGTTCCGAGGGTCATAGAATGGGGACCCTTAGAAGCTGTAGAATTGGCCGGGCCAATTAGGGAATTACTTGTACAGAGGTATGGTAATTCTTCTTTTAATGACTGGGTACGTTTATTCACCATACGTAGACCTGTATATAAAGTATGGTGTGAAGAATTGTTATGTAGTATAGAGTTGAATGATCGGGTAGCTAGTTTAACCGATCGTTCTTTTATTAGATTTTTGTTAGGCGGTTCGATGCGCCACATGTCTCTACTGGACATGGCTCAGGCTTTACGTATATATACGCCTGAGGAGTTAGCGTCTGCCGATTGTAGAGGATTGATACTAAACGGTAGAAAGATAAATGAAAATTTTGATACACACGGTGTGTGGAGTCAAATGACAAGCCATCACCGTTTCAAAGGGGGAAATTACTCTTATTTGGATATAGATAGAGCCGAATTAAGAGTGATACATAGGTTTTTAGCTAATTCGATTACACAAAGGGGTAAGAACAAGGAAAAAGTAAATGAACAGGATTTGTTTTACCATATGTGTATTCGAGACCCACAAAGCGCTGTAAGTATACCATATTGTGTGGGTTATTATTTATCAGCTATGGTTCGGGGGATGAGACCGCATAGCATAATAGGAGGTGGTATTTTTATTACTTTGATTGGTGAATATGTCGGTGTGGATATAAGTCGGGGGGGATTATTAGCAGAAGAACCAGAACCCCGCGATACTATAGGTTTAAATGTATACCATGGTGCAAAATTTTGAAGAGGCGAAATAACGCCGCAGTACGATACCATGGTAGACATCCACAGGTGGAGAGAAACCAACAGCAAGGTAATGTAGGAGGGGGGAATGAGATGCAAGAAATGCAAAGGTTTATAGCTTCTCAGGAATACGAAAATGCTAGACAGAGAGCATTTGAAGATTGGCAAGTTCATCAGAACCAAATCATAGCTCATTGCCAACATATAGGTAGAAACTATATTCCTACACCGAAACCCATCTACCCTCCCTGGTCTATAGAGATGCAGCCACCGTATCCTACGTATGACCCTTCCGAAGCATTCTATAGCACCTATGGTTATGCCTGGAACCCCTATTGGTACCAATATCATCCTTAGTTTACTTATTATTTTTTTTTATTTTGTAATTTGTAATTATTGATACGTTTAATAACTTTTGTTGATATTATAATCATTTTTATAATTGTCTAACTTTTATTCTTAGATTTTAATAATTTTTGAATGTGGGGTAATATACCAAACTTCAAAAATATGTATATATGTTTGCAGTTTATCTTATGTACACAACAGGGTAAAACAACGCATTTTCAAAGACTGGCATTAAGTTCAGCAAAAGCAACTAATTTTGACGACAAGATGCAAAATATATGTGAAATAACAACAAGACGGAATGAACAAATGATGTGCACCATTTATCATTCAGCAAACAAACGCCAATATATTTGGAAACTTTGGTAAAAATTTAATCATTTTCACACAAATCACCCTCAATAATTTAAATTATTCCTGATTTCTTGCAAATGAGGGCATTGCAAGATCTTAAGTGTGGGAAGGGGTTAAATTCTTTCGGATTTTAAAATTTTTTACTTTATACACATGGTTACCATTAAAAATACTAGTAAAGCAGTAGTTGTATTAGAATCTAGTGCTCTCTGATAATAAAGAACAGCCCTAGTCTTATATACTGACTACCCAATTCTAGTAAAATTTTTAAAAATTTTCAATTAAATGAACTCAAAATCATGTTTATACATATTTATGAACGATAAAACTAGGTTTTAACACCGAAATTATTGTTACCTCGGAAAGGACATAAATTGAGAAACAAACCAAAATGTTAAAATTCATTTAAAATGGAATAGAGGACGATAAAAAGGAAAATAAAAGCCAAGTGTGGAAAAATTTACCAAGTTATCTTAAACATATGTCACATATATCTGTAACAAATAACTGAAAATACTTTTGCTTTGGACTAAACTAAACTGTTTTACCCGATGAAAGAAAAGAAGAGATGGATCTACACGATGAATCAATTCCATCATTAAAAGGAAGTAAAGTCTTCCGAAAAAGAAACGCGCTTCTTGATTTAGGTCATGAAGTTGTCGTCCAGACCAGCTGTAGGTTGACGAAAAATCCAGAAAAGTCATCACTAAAATCAGCAGGAAATCCACGGACCTCAGCATTAAACAGGGTCGCCAAGTGGTCAGATTTATCCTAACCATGAGAAGGATTTATCTCGTACAATGGGGGGGCGCCATGCAAATTAGCTGGATAAGACTAATGAATCAGATCCTCAGAAAGGATAATCTCCTTAAAGATTAAAAATCAGCTTTTAAGACTGATATTATTCAATCCTAGAGATTGACCTTAAAGATTGAGAATTACAAACTCATGGAATTCAATGATATCTAAACTCGAGCTTGAACGAGAAAATATTTTGATCAAAATTATAAACCGATTTGTTTTCTGAAAACCCTATTTTCAATGCGTTCATTACCATTGAACGTAAAATCCTAGGAATTCACCTGGAATTCATTAGGTCACCTGAACTAAATCGGGTGTCAACCGTAAGAACGGTGGTTGCATAGCATGGTCAAAGACAGGACCTTGTGCCATACCGAAAAATTATAAGGGTGAGCTTTACTATTGCTCCTACCAAGGATAGTAATTGCGTCCGACACGTTATAGACCATAACTAAAAGCATGTCAGGGGACATTGCCTTAACAGTTGCTTGTTCAACGCTTTCCTTTACAACCGGACGGTAGTTTACCGAAAGGTAATATACGGGACAAGTGAACTGGACGTGTTGCTTTCCAAATACAAGGTTAGCAAGTGGGTGACACAAAACCGCAAGTTTTGAGCTAAAATTTTCAAATCTGAAACCCACCAAACCCACAAAAATATTTTGCAAACACCGGTAAAGGGTTATTCCGGAAAACTTATCTAGGGTAAAAACTAGATTTAATTTTCAAAAGATCAAATGTTTTCATAAAGATCCAATTTCCTTAATGGATCTAAATTTTTATAGTCATGTGGGACTGTAAACCATATCGTTACTACTATTGTTTATACCGTCGTATAAAAATCACTGATGTACAAAGTGTGAAGAATAAAGAAGTGATTCTAGTATTTCAAGACGATATTGCTTGAGGACAAGCAACGCTCAAGTGTGGGAATATTTGATAATGCTAAAAACGAACATATATTTCATAGCATTATTCCTCAAGAAAGACAAGCTTTTAGTTGCAATTGTTCTATTTACAAGTGATATTCGTTTAAATAATAAAAGGTGAAGACAAAAGACAGATTCGACGAATTGAAGACGCAAACGACCAAAAAGCTCAAAAGTACAAAAGACAATCAAAAAGGTTCCAATTATTGTTAAGAAACGTCTCGAAATTACAAGAGTACAAGATTCAAAACGCAAAGTACAAAATATTAAATTGTACGCAAGGACGTTCGAAAATTCGGAACCGGGACAAGAGTCAACTCTTAACGCTCGACGCAACGGACTAAAAATTACAAGTTAACTATGTATATAAATATAATATAATATATAATTAATTATATTAATTATATATATATTATATTTATAAATAAAAACCGTCGGCAGAGAAAGACTCCAAAGATGTGAGCTGTATTTTCATACTCCGCGACTCGCGGAGTTTGAAGGCCAAAATCACCGCGAGTCGCGGAGCCCCAAAATGAAAATCTGCCTATAAAGCCAACCGAATTTTGATCGCATTTTCATAATCTTTTTCTTCTTCTTATCATACGTAAAACATATATATATATTTATAATTTATATTTTAATTTTAATTATAATTCTAATAATAAGGGTATGTTAGCGAATGTTGTAAGGGTGTAAGTCGAAATTCTGTCCGTGTAACGCTACGCTATTTTTAATCATTGTAAGTTATGTTCAACCTTTTTATATTAATGTCTCGTAGCTAAGTTATTATTATGCTTATTTAAAACGAAGTAATCATGATGTTGGGCTAATTACTAAAATTGGGTAATTGGGCTTTGTACCATAATTGGGGTTTGGACAAAAGAACGACACTTGTGGAAATTAGACTATGGGCTATTAATGGGCTTTATATTTGTTTAACTAAATGATAGTTTGTTAATGTTAATATAAAGATTTACAATTGGGCGTCCCTATAAATTACCATATACACTCGATCGGACACGATGGGCGGGGTATTTATATGTACGAATAATCGTTCATTTAACCGGATACGGGAATGGATTAATAGCCACTAGAATAATTAAAACAGGGGTGAAATTACATTCAAGGGTAATTGGTGTAATTGATAACAAAGTAGTAAAACCTTGGTTTACACGTAGTTGATAACCTGGTGTATTCATTAAACAAAGTATTAAAACCTTGTTACAATTCGAATCCCCAATTAGTTGGAATATTTAACTTCGGGTATAAGAATAATTTGACGAGGACACTCGCACTTTATATTTACGACTGATGGACTGTTATGGACAAAAACCAGACGGACATATTAAATAATCCAGGACAAAGGACAATTAACCCATGGGCATAAAACTAAAATCAACACGTCAAACATCATGATTACGGAAGTTTAAATAAGCATAATTCTTTTATTTCATATTTAATTTCCTTTATTTTATATTTAATTGCACTTCTAATTATCGCATTTGTATTGTTATTATATTTAATTGCACTTTTAATTATCGTACTTTTTAATTATCGCAAGTTTATTTTATCGCACTTTTATTATTCGTAATTTCATTTATCGTTATTTACTTCATGCTTTAATTTAAGTCTTGTATTTAATATTTTACATTTGGTTTTAACTGCGACTAAAGTTTTAAAATCGACAAACCGGTCATTAAACGGTAAAAACCCCCCTTTATAATAATAATATTACTTATATATATATTTGTATTTTTATAAAAGTAAACTAATATAGCGTTGAGCTTTGTTTAAAAAAAAGATTCCCTGTGGAACGAACCGGACTTACTAAAAACTACACTACTGTACGATTAGGTACACTGCCTATAAGTGTTGTAGCAAGGTTTAAGTATATCCATTCTATAAATAAATAAATATCTTGTGTAAAATTGTAGCATATTTAATAGTATTTCGCACCAAAAATAATACTATTTCGTACACCCCGCTGCACACATCAGCATGTTAATTTTGTGTCTACCATTGAGCCCACGTGTCCTGAAGAAGCACTTCAAGATCCTAGCTGGGTTGGTTCAATGCAAGAAGAAATTACTCAGTTTGATAGGAACAAAGTGTGGACATTGGTACCTGAACCTGAGGATAAGACAAAGAAGATCATTGGTACTAAGTGGGTGTTTAAAAACAAGATGGATGAAGATGGTGTCGTTATCAGAAACAAAGCAAGATTGGTTGCTCAAGGGTTTAGACAGGAAGAAGGATTGGATTATGGGGAAACTTATGCACCAGTGGCTAGGATGGAAGCTATCAGATTGTTCTTAGCATATGCTGCTAGGATGAACTTTAGAGTATTTCAGATGGATGTTAAATCTACATTTCTGAATGGGAAGCTGCAAGAAGAAGTTTATGTCAAACAGCCTCCTGGTTTTGTAAGCAGTAAATATCCAGACCATGTCTACAAGTTAGACAAAGCTCTTTATGGCCTTAAACAGGCTCCAAGAGCATGGTATGAGACACTTCATGTGTATCTCACTGGTATAGGTTTTAAAGTTGGAACAATTGATACCACTCTATTCTCAAAAGAGATAGATGGTGCTCTCTTGTTGGTACAGATATATGTGGATGATATTATTTATGGTTCTAAAAATGAAAAACATTGTCAAGATTTTTCAAAACGTATGTCAAAGGCATATAAAATGAGTTTACAAAGAGATCTGCAATACTTTTTAGGATTGCAGATCAAACAACTTGATGATGGAATATTCATAAGTCAAGATAAATATATCAAAGATATGTTAAAGAAATTTGGTCTGACCTGTTTAAAAGACATAGGGACTCCAATGGCAGCATCCATTAAAATAGATGCTGATCCAAATGGTGAACCAGTCAATATCACTGAATATAGAGGTATGATTGGATCCCTACTTTATCTCACAGCCAGCAGACCAGATATTATGTTCGCCACATGTCTCTGTGCCAGATATCAAGCTGATCCTAAAGAGTCACACTTGCTGGCAGTAAAAAGAATATTCAGATACCTAAAAGGTACTGCTAAACGTGGTCTTTGGTATCCCAAAGACCAGGATTTTGAACTAATTGGGTATTCAGATGCTGACTTTGCAGGGTGTAAAATAGACAGGAAAAGTACTACTGGTGGGTGCCAGTTACTGGGTAATAGGCTAGTCAGCTGGACAAGGAAAAAGCAAAATACTGTGTCCACATCTACTGCTGAGGCAGAATATGTCTCTGCTGGTAGTTGTACTGCTCAAGTACTGTGGATGCAAAGCCAGCTAAAGGACTATGGTGTTCATGTTACAAAAACTCCAATCTACTGTGACAACACTAGTGCAATTGCTATCACCAACAATCCTGTGATGCACTTAAGGACTAAGCACATCGATGTTCGGTATCATTTCATAAGGGATCATGTTCAAAAGGGTGATGTTGAGTTACATTTTATTTCTACAGACCAGCAATTAGCAGACCTATTTACAAAGCCATTAGATGAGAAACGTTTTAACTATCTCATCTCTGAGCTGGGCATGCTTGAACTTTAAATAAAAGACAACTTTTGTTGGTGTGCTGGCTCTACAACGTGTAGGGCAAACCAGTAAGTCACATTTATTTACTTACTGCCTACATGTCAAACAACCAGCACATCAAGGTCTTTTATATTTTGGTTACTTAAATGTTTTCAATGAAATAATAAATAGCTCTCCAAATTTAATGATTCCTTAAAACTGGAAACTCATTTACTTCCAATGATTTAAATTAAATTTATGACATATTAAATGTAACAAAAGTATTTTGTATTTAATACAAAAATTATTTTTGAGGTTTTAAATCAATTTGTTTGAAATGAAATCTGATGCATTTAATGCTAAATGGGAGGAATGAGTGTTTAAGCCGTATAAATGTTATGTCAACAGTCTGTCTCCCCTTGAAAACGTGCCAGTCTGTCACATCTGCCCACGCGCCTGCAGATGACAGTAATTTTCTCTCTCCTGCACTTTTTCACCCAATCACAACGGATAAAAGTGTGTTTCATCTTACATAATAACCTTCGGTTATTCATTATTCAAAACACACACACTTTTACTCTCAAAACTTTTTCAATCTTCAATCTTCAAATCTTCATCCTACACTCATCAATGGCAGAACAACAACAGCAATCACCACGTGCTGTAAGCCAGCAAGAGGAACAACAGCAACAACAACCTCAAACAGTCGAACCACAACAGCAACCACAACCTGCCCCACAACCGGCACCGGCACCGGAGGAACCGGTGGTTCAAGAACACGTCGTTCAAGGACCACTGTTCAATCTCCACCCCAACCTGATTAGGGCTCCCAATGCACCTGATCACTCACTGATTCGCCTATCTAGAGGCAATGCTGCACATGCCCTCTCTATCCCCAAATCGAAGGTTAACAAAGGGTATGAGGCCCTCATCGAATACATCCGTCAATCACCTCTGGCAAGAGCCATCACCGGTGTACCTTCCCGATTCTATGCTGCCTGTTTGGCACGATTTTGGTATACTGCCACTGTTGCCACCACTCCCGGCAACGTTCCATGTATTCGTGGCATGGTGACTGAAACCCTAAATTGCTCTGTCACCGTCGAAGCTATTAGACGTGCTCTTCAATTGCCCGGTGGACCATTTGTTGCTTCACCTACTAGTGACAAATTAAGAAGGGAGGTGTTGGAGACCATTGGGTTTGCTGGACCAGTGGCACATACACCGTTGAGAAAGCATATGCCACCTCTGTGGTACTACTTCTTTGGGTTGATGACTCAGTGCATGAGTCAAAAGTCAGGAAGCTTTGACCAATGCTCAGATTTTGAGCTCAAGCTTGGTCATGGGTTGTTGTTCAACAGGAACATCGATTACGCCCTTGAAATTTATTTGAGGCTAAGGGAAATGGTGACTGCTAGAGTCAGAACCAACTTGATTCCATTTCCACGTTTCTTAAGCCTGGTATTTGAAAGTGAACTGGGTGAAGCTTATCAGCAAATTGCTGATCAATCATTTGAGGTCCCAGTAAAACAAGGGGGCATGCCAAAGGATGTACCTGCTGCTCCATATGCTGTGTTGACACCAGCAATGAACGAGTATCTTGCTGCTCGTCGTGGAGCCACCCAATCGACTGCCTCTGGTTCTGCACCAGCTGAGGGGGAGGGTCCTCAGCGAAAGCCAGCAACGCGAAGGAAGCAGCCAGCTACCTCAACTAGTACAGCCACCATCTCATATACTGGTAAAGCAGTAGTTGTATTAGAATCTAGTGCTCTCTGATCATAAAGAACAGCCCTAGTCTTATATACTGACTACCCAATTCTAGTGTTGGAATCTGTTGCTCATCTATTTCTTGGTAACAGGCAAACCTAAGCGTGCTAAAGCTAGCTCCAAGCGAACCACAGGGGAGATTGCACCAGTCTCAGCTGCTGCTCCTGCAAAGGATGTAGCTATGGAACCTGGTGCGTTTCTAGACCAATCAGCAGAACAATCTAACTTAATTGAAAATTTTTTAACTGCTGACTTGAAAAATGTTGAGGGAGTTAATGGTATATCCCTGGCTCCCAAGCTGACTGGTTTTAAAACTGGTGTCAAGAAGAGTAGCAACCCATACTCGTCTAACCAGGCACTTCCACATTTTTCTGAAATGAACTTTATGCAATACTTTCTGCTGACAGTACAACCAGCAGAGAACATAACTGACCCCCAAAGCAGGCTTGAGCTGGGTCTTCATCGTGTTGAACCAGCTCAGGTGACTGCACAGCCAGTATGTTACTCGGACACTGATAAGAGTCACACTCCTACATCATTACCAGCCAGATCTATTACACTATCTGGGTCAACATGTGTTGCCAATGAGTCAGCAGAATCACCGCTGTACTTACATACACCTTCTTCTGTCTCATTCGAAGGGCTGACCAAATCACAAGTCTGTCCCCAGAGACCAAAAACAGATGCAATTGTTGAGTCAAATTTATTTGGTTCTACAGTTGCTAACATAACTTGTTCTATTGTTTCAGTTCTTAGCAGGGTAGATGAACAGGCAGAGGGGGAGCAAAATAAAGATGTTGTTATTCCTACTGGTGATATTGCTGCCTCTGCTACTGGTGTTGGTGCCACTGATTCTGTTACTGGTGGTGCTGATGCTAGTACTGTTGATTCTGCTACTGCTGGTGTGGAAGATGTTATCATGGAAGAACCTCCTGTTCTTGAGAAGGTTATTGACAATATTGAAAAGGATGTTCTTCTTGATGAACCTGTCACCCAGCCAAGAGTGGACTCTGCATTAATGTCTGATGAGCCTGCTGATTCTTCTGATTCTTCTACTATGGAACGTCAAGTTCTTACAGAATCTGCAGTTCGTCATCCTATTGGTCCAATTTTGGTTGCTACTGAACCAACTGCTGAGATGGAGTTTGAAACCATTCAGCCGAATGCAGCTAATGTTATTGTCATTCCTGGTTCTGATTCTGGTATTGTTACAGCTGATGCTAGTGCTAGTGCTACGTTTCCATCTGATTCTGCTATGGATGCTGGTACTAGTGCTACTTTTCCTTCTGATACTGGTGCACAGGTTGCTGATGTTAAGGATGCTGGTACCTCTGCTGACACAACTACTGATTCGATTAAGGCTTCTGTTACTGAGGAAACAAAGCCATATGTTGTGCAGGTACCAGATCCAGATGAAGTTGTTCCTAACTTCATTTTCAAGGGAGCTTCAATCTCTCCCAAGATTGCTATGCTGGTCGATCAGCTGACCATTGATCCCGAATCTGCAATAGTCTCAGCCAGCAGATTACCTCGTGAAGAGATGGTTGAGCTATTATCTCAGCTTGATAGACCAGCTAGAGAAGAAATTTATGAGAGGATAGCCCTGCTGGAGCAAATCAATGAACAGCCTTACTATCATGTTTTTGGTATGGCTCCAGCTGCTTCGCCATTTCCTGGTACATGGAGGCCTCTCAAGTTTGTCATCGATCCTACTACTGGTAAGTGTGTAATGCAAAATGTCCCTGATTCGCCAGTACCTTCTTCTTCCTCAGCTTCTTCCTCCTCATCTTCTTCTGATGAGGATGCTGATGAAGGTACTGGTTGTAGTGACCCGAACTTTTCCATGTTTATATATATTAATTGAGATTGATATTTACATGATTAAATGTTTTCAACCTGTTAAGCAATCAAACTTGTTAAGACTTGATTAATTGAAATATGTTTCATATAGACAATTGACCACCCAAGTTGACCGGTGATTCACGAACGTTAAAACTTGTAAAAACTATACGATGACATATATATGGTTATATATATAGTTAACATGTTTTTATTATAAGTATGTATCTCATTAGGTATTTTAACAATGAGTTATATACATAAAAATGAGACTATTAATTTAAGAAACTCGAAAACGATATATATAACGATTATCGTTATAACAATGTCTTACTAGGTACATATGAATCATATTAAGATATTGATACACTTGGTTAATTATGTTAAATGATAAGTAAATATATTATTAAGTGTATTAACAATGAAATACATATGTAAAAATAAGACTACTAACTTAATGATTTCGAAACGAGACATATATGTAACGATTATCGTTGTAACGACATTTAACTGTATATACATCATACTAAGATATATTATATATCATAATATCATGATAATATAACAATTTAACATCTCATTTGTTATAATAAACAATGGGTTAACAACATTCAACAAGATCGTTAACCTAAAGGTTTCAAAACAACATTTACATGTAACGACTAACGATGACTTAACGACTCAGTTAAAATGTATATACATGTAGTTTTTTAATATGTATTCATACACTTTTGAAAGACTTCAAGACACTTATCAAAATACTTCTACTTAACAAAAATGCTTACAATTACATCCTCGTTCAGTTTCATCAACAATTCTACTCGTATGCACCCGTATTCGTACTCGTACAATACCCAGCTTTTAGATGTATGTACTATTGGTATATACACTCCAATGATCAGCTCTTAGCAGCCCATGTGAGTCACCTAACACATGTGGGAACCATCATTTGGCAACTAGCATGAAATATCTCATAAAATTACAAAAATATGAGTAATCATTCATGACTTATTTACATGAAAACAAAATTACATATCCTTTATATCTAATCCATACACCAACGACCAAAAACACCTACAAACACTTTCATTCTTCAATTTTCTTCATCTAATTGATCTCTCTCAAGTTCTATCTTCAAGTTCTAAGTGTTCTTCATAAATTCCAAAAGTTCTAGTTACATAAAATCAAGAATACTTTCAAGTTTGCTAGCTCACTTCCAATCTTGTAAGGTGATCATCCAACCTCAAGAAATCTTTGTTTCTTACAGTAGGTTATCATTCTAATACAAGGTAATAATCATATTCAAACTTTGGTTCAATTTCTATAACTATAACAATCTTATTTCAAGTGATGATCTTACTTGAACTTGTTTTCGTGTCATGATTCTGCTTCAAGAACTTCGAGCCATCCAAGGATCCGTTGAAGCTAGATCCATTTTTCACTTTTCCAGTAGGTTTATCCAAGGAACTTAAGGTAGTAATGATGTTCATAACATCATTCTATTCTTACATATAAAGCTATCTTATTCGAAGGTTTAAACTTGTAATCACTAGAACATAGTTTAGTTAATTCTAAACTTGTTCGCAAACAAAAGTTAATCCTTCTAACTTGACTTTTAAAATCAACTAAACACATGTTCTATATCTATATGATATGCTAACTTAATGATTTAAAACCTGGAAACACGAAAAACACCGTAAAACCGGATTTACGCCGTCGTAGTAACACCGCGGGCTGTTTTGGGTTAGCTAATTAAAAACTATGATAAACTTTGATTTAAAAGTTGTTATTCTGAGAAAATGATTTTTATTATGAACATGAAACTATATCCATAAATTATGGTTAAACTCAAAGTGGAAGTATGTTTTATAAAATGGTCATCTAGACGTCGTTCTTTCGACTGAAATGACTACCTTTACAAAAACGACTTGTAACTTATTTTTCCGACTATAAACCTATACTTTTTCTGTTTAGATTCATAAAATAGAGTCCAATATGAAACCATAGCAATTTGATTCACTCAAAACGGATTTAAAATGAAGAAGTTATGGGTAAAACAAGATTGGATAATTTTTCTCATTTTAGCTACGTGAAAATTGGTAACAAATCTATTCCAACCATAACTTAATCAACTTGTATTGTATATTATGTAATCTTGAGATACCATAGACACGTATACAATGTTTCGACCTATCATGTCGACACATCTATATATATTTCGGAACAACCATAGACACTCTATATGTGAATATTGGAGTTAGCTATACAGGGTTGAGGTTGATTCCAAAATATATATAGTTTGAGTTGTGATCAATACTGAGATACGTATACACTGGGTCGTGGATTGATTCAAGATAATATTTATCGATTTATTTCTGTACATCTAACTGTGGACAACTAGTTGTAGGTTACTAACGAGGACAGCTGACTTAATAAACTTAAAACATCAAAATATATTATAAGTGTTGTAAATATATTTTGAACATACTTTGATATATATGTATATATTGTTATAGGTTCGTGAATCAACCAGTGGCCAAGTCTTACTTCCCGACGAAGTAAAAATCTGTGAAAGTGAGTTATAGTCCCACTTTTAAAATCTAATATTTTTGGGATGAGAATACATGCAGGTTTTATAAATGATTTACAAAATAGACACAAGTACGTGAAACTACATTCTATGGTTGAATTATCGAAATCGAATATGCCCCTTTTTATTAAGTCTGGTAATCTAAGAATTAGGGAACAGACACCCTAATTGACGCGAATCCTAAAGATAGATCTATTGGGCCTAACAAACCCCATCCAAAGTACCGGATGCTTTAGTACTTCGAAATTTATATCATATCCGAAGGGTGTCCCGGAAATGATGGGGATATTCTTATATATGCATCTTGTTAATGTCGGTTACCAGGTGTTCACCATATGAATGATTTTTATCTCTATGTATGGGATGTGTATTGAAATATGAAATCTTGTGGTCTATTATTATGATTTGATATATATAGGTTAAACCTATAACTCACCAACATTTTTGTTGACGTTTAAAGCATGTTTATTCTCAGGTGAATATTAAGAGCTTCCGCTGTTGCATACTAAAATAAAGACAAGATTTGGAGTCCATGTTTGTATGATATTGTGTAAAAACTGCATTCAAGAAACTGATTTCGATGTAACATATTTGTATTGTAAACCATTATGTAATGGTCGTGTGTAAACAGGATATTTTAGATTATCATTATTTGATAATCTACGTAAAGCTTTTTAAACCTTTATTTATGAAATAAAGGTTATGGTTTGTTTTAAAAATGAATGCAGTCTTTGAAAAACATCTCATATAGAGGTCAAAACCTCGCAACGAAATCAATTAATATGGAACGTTTTTAATCAATAAGAACGGGACATTTCAGTTGGTATCCGAGCGTTGGTCTTAGAGAACCAGAATTTTGCATTAGTGTGTCTTATCGAGTTTGTTAGGATGCATTAGTGAGTCTGGACTTCGACCGTGTTTACTTGAAAAATGATTGTTTAACAAATTTTGTTGGAAACTATATATTTTTAACATGTGAATATTATGTGATATATTAATCTCTTAACGTGTTTGATATTATGTGATAGATGTCTACCTCTAGAACAAGTACCATTGACTCACCTAATAATAATGAAGAGTCAAATGTAAATTGGAATGATTCGTGGACTGATTCACAAGTTCCCGAAGAGGAACCGGAAGAAGAGTCGGAACCAGAAGAAGAATCGGAACCGGAAGAAGAATCGGAACCGGATGAAGAAATAGAACCAGTGGGGGAAATAATAAAACGGTTAAGTAAAAGAAAATCCTCAACCAACCGACCAAGGTTAATTATGGTCAATGGTGTTTCCGCTAAGGAAGCAATATTGGGAGGATTACCAATTCTCCGATGAATCGGATTCCGACGAGAATTCCGATGATGTTATAGAAATTACCCCAACTAAATTTAAAAAGGCAAAAGAAAATAATAAGGGAAAGGGCATAAAAATAGAGAAATCTAATTCCAACCCCGATGAACTTTATATGTATCGTCAACCCCCGAAGTCCTTAAGTTGTAATAATGACCCGGGAACCTCTAAACCACCAGGTTTTTCTAAACCAATGTGGATAACGACGGCTCGTATTAGGGGAACATCATATATCCCTAGAAACTTGGAAAAACGAACCAAAACCGAAGAAGAAGAAACAAGCGAGTCGGAATAAGATAGTTGTATTCGTGTGGTGTAATATATGTAATATAGTGTGCTTATGCTTTATGATATATGTAAAAATTGCTTGTATTAATAAGTATTTTTTTTATGAATCTAACTCTTGTCTATTTTACAGTATAAAAACACAAAATGGATAGACAACCCAATATTTTAAGAGACCTACCCGGAGACATGATTGATGAAATCTTGTCTAGAGTCGGTCAGAATTCTTCGGCACAACTATTTAAGGCGAGATCAGTTTGTAAGACATTCGAAGAACGTTCCAAGAATGCCTTGGTTTATAAAAGGCTTTCGTTTGATATTGTAAGTTTGTAAAATATTATATAAAAGTTTGAACGCGAAATATTATTATAATCAGTTTTTCATATAGATTTGTAGTAGTTGAATTGTATATTAGCTACTAAGTATGAACTTAACGGGTAGGTACTACCCGAATTTAAACTTATAAAATGCTAATATGAAGAAAAAGCTTTTATAAATGAGTTCATATTATGCTACGAAATACTATTAACTACTCTTAATATTCTGTATGATTAACTTGTTCCATTTGACTATTTTAAAGGAAATGGCACCGACTACTCAACACACCGTGAATATGAATGAAGAGGAATTCCGTACTTTTCTAGCTTCAAACATAGCCACGGTACAGGCTGCACTACATACCAACAATAACCTTGGATCTGGCAGTACAGGAAATCGTGTAGGATGCACCTACAAAGAATTCACTGCCTGCAAACCTTTGGAATTTGATGGAACCGAAAGACCGATCGGATTGAAACGGTGGACCGAGAAGGTCGAATCGGTGTTTGCCATAAGTAAGTGTACTGAATAGGACAAAGTGAAGTACGCTACGCATACCTTCACAGGTTCTGCGTTAACATGGTGGAATACCTATCTAGAGCAAGTGGGACAAGATGATGCGTACGCACTACCGTGGTCAGCATTCAAGCACTTGATGAACGAGAAGTACCGTCCCAGAACCGAGGTCAATAAGCTCAAGACAGAACTTAGAGGGTTACGAACCCAGGGATTTGATATTACCACGTACGAAAGACGATTCACAGAATTGTGCCTATTGTGTCCGGGAGCATTCGAAGATGAGGAAGAGAAGATCGACGCGTTTGTGAAAGGATTACCGGAAAGAATCCAAGAAGATATAAGTTCACACGAGCCCGCCTCCATACAACAGGCATGTAGAATGGCTCACAAACTAGTGAACCTGATTGAAGAAAGAATTAAAGAACAGACTGCTGAAGAGTCCAATGTGAAGCAAGGTAAAAGAAAGTGGGAGGAAAACGGTGATAAGAATCACCAATACAACAACAACAGAAATTACAACAATAATCGCAACAATTATCCCAACAATCGCAACATCAATCGCAACTACAACAAACGGCCCAACAACAACAACAACAACAACAACAACAACAACAACAACTACAACAATCATCCCAACAACAATAATAACCGCAACAACAACAACAACAATCAGAAGCAGCTATGCCAAAGGTGTGAAAAGTATCACTCGGGGTTCTGCACCAAATTTTGCAACAAGTGTAAAAGAAATGGTCATAGCGCGGCGAAGTGTGAGGTCTACGGACCAGGGGTTAATAGAACGAAAGGAACAAATGGTGTCGGAACGAGTAATGGCGGAGCAAGTAGTGTCGGAGCAAGTTATGACAATGTAGTTTGTTATAAATGTGGAAAACCGGGCCACATTATTAGAAATTGCCCGAACCAGGAGAACACGAATGGACAAGGCCGCGGAAGAGTTTTCAATATTAATGCGGCAGAGGCACAGGAAGACCCGGAGCTTGTTACGGGTACGTTTCTTATTGACAATAAATCTGCTTACGTTTTATTTGATTCGGGTGCGGATAGAAGCTATATGAGTAGAGATTTTTGTGCTAAATTAAGTTGTCCATTGACGCCTTTGGATAGTAAATTTTTACTCGAATTAGCAAATGGTAAATTAATTTCAGCAGATAATATATGTCGGAATCGAGAAATTAAACTGGTTAGCGAAACATTTAAGATTGACTTGATACCAGTAGAGTTAGGGAGTTTTGATGTGATAATCGGTATGGACTGGTTGAAAGAAGTGAAAGCAGAGATCGTTTGTTACAAAAATGCAATTCGCATTATACGAGAAAAAGGAAAACCCTTAATGGTGTACGGAGAAAAGGGCAACACGAAGCTACATCTTATTAGTAATTTGAAGGCACAAAAACTAATAAGAAAAGGTTGCTATGCTGTTCTAGCACACGTCGAGAAAGTACAAACTGATGAAAAGAGCATCAATGATGTTCCCATTGCAAAAGAATTTCCCGATGTATTTCCGAAAGAATTACCGGGATTACCCCCACATCGATCCGTTGAATTTCAAATAGATCTTGTACCAGGAGCTGCACCAATAGCTCGTGCTCCTTACAGACTCGCACCCAATGAGATGAAAGAACTGCAAAGCCAATTACAAGAACTTTTAGAGCGTGGTTTCATTCGACCAAGCACATCACCGTGGGGAGCTCCTGTTTTGTTTGTCAAGAAGAAAGATGGTACATTCAGGTTGTGTATCGACTACCGAGAGTTGAACAAACTTACCATCAAGAACCGCTACCCACTACCGAGAATCGATGACTTATTTGATCAACTACAAGGCTCGTCTGTTTATTCAAAGATTGACTTACGTTCCGGGTATCATCAAATGCGGGTGAAAGAAGATGATATTCCAAAGACTGCTTTCAGAACACGTTACGGTCATTACGAGTTTATGGTCATGCCGTTTGGTTTAACTAATGCACCAGCTGTGTTCATGGACCTTATGAACCGAGTGTGTGGACCATACCTTGACAAGTTTGTCATTGTTTTCATTGATGACATACTTATTTACTCAAAGAATGACCAAGAACACGGTGAACATTTGAGAAAGGTGTTAGAAGTATTGAGGAAGGAAGAATTGTACGCTAAGTTTTCAAAGTGTGCATTTTGGTTGGAAGAAGTTCAATTCCTCAGTCACATAGTGAACAAAGAAGGTATTAAGGTGGATCCGGCAAAGATAGAAACTATTGAAAAGTGGGAAACCCCGAAAACTCCGAAACACATACGCCAGTTTTTAGGACTAGCTGGTTACTACAGAAGGTTCATCCAAGACTTTTCCAGAATAGCAAAACCCTTGACTGCATTAACGCATAAAGGGAAGAAATTTGAATGGAATGATGAACAAGAGAAAGCGTTTCAGTTATTGAAGAAAAAGCTAACTACGGCACCTATATTGTCATTGCCTGAAGGGAATGATGATTTTGTGATTTATTGTGACGCATCAAAGCAAGGTCTCGGTAGTGTATTAATGCAACGAACGAAGGTGATTGCTTATGCGTCTAGACAATTGAAGATTCACGAGCAAAATTATACGACGCATGATTTGGAATTAGGCGCGGTTGTTTTTGCATTAAAGACTTGGAGGCACTACTTATATGGGGTCAAAAGTATTATATATACCGACCACAAAAGTCTTCAACACATATTTAATCAGAAACAACTGAATATGAGGCAGCGTAGGTGGATTGAATTGTTTAATGATTACGACTTTGAGATTCGTTACCACCCGGGTAAGGCAAATGTGGTAGCCGATGCCTTGAGCAGGAAGGACAGAAAACCCATTCGAGTAAAATCTATGAATATAATGATTTATAATAACCTTACTACTCAAATAAAGGAGGCGCAACAAGGAGTTTTAAAAGAGGGAAATTTAAAGGATGAAATACCCAAAGGATCGGAGAAGCATCTTAATATTCGGGAAGACGGAACCCGGTATAGGGCTGAAAGGATTTGGGTACCAAAATTTGGAGATATGAGAGAAATGGTACTTAGAGAAGCTCATAAAACCAGATACTCAATACATCCTGGAACGGGAAAGATGTACAAGGATCTCAAGAAACATTTTTGGTGGCCGGGTATGAAAGCCGATGTTGCTAAATACGTAGGAGAATGTTTGACGTGTTCTAAGGTCAAAGCTGAGCATCAGAAACCATCAGGTCTACTTCAACAACCCGAAATCCCGGAATGGAAATGGGAAAACATTACCATGGATTTCATCACTAAATTGCCAAGGACTGCAAGTGGTTTTGATACTATTTGGGTAATAGTTGATCGTCTCACCAAATCAGCACACTTCCTGCCAATTTGAAGGAAGTCGTCTCCAGACATGGAATACCAATCTCTATTATCTCTGATAGGGATGGTAGATTTATTTCAAGATTCTGGCAGACATTACAGCAAGCATTAGGAACTCGTCTAGACATGAGTACTGCCTATCATCCACAAACTGATGGGCAGAGCGAAAGGACGATACAAACGCTTGAAGACATGCTACGAGCATGTGTTATTGATTTCGGAAACAGTTGGGATCGACATCTACCGTTAGCAGAATTTTCCTACAACAACAGCTACCATTCAAGCATTGAGATGGCGCCGTTTGAAGCACTTTATGGTAGAAAGTGCAGGTCTCCGATTTGTTGGAGTGAAGTGGGGGATAGACAGATTACGGGTCCGGAGATTATACAAGAAACTACAGAGAAGATCATCCAAATTCAACAACGGTTGAAAACCGCCCAAAGTCGACAAAAGAGCTACGCTGACATTAAAAGAAAAGATATAGAATTTGAAATTGGAGAGATGGTCATGCTTAAAGTTGCACCTTGGAAAGGCGTTGTTCGATTTGGTAAACGAGGGAAATTAAATCCAAGGTATATTGGACCATTCAAGATTATTGATCGTGTCGGACCAGTAGCTTACCGACTAGAGTTACCTCAACAACTCGCGGCTGTACATAACACTTTCCACGTCTCGAATTTGAAGAAATGTTTTGCTAAAGAAGATCTCACTATTCCATTAGATGAAATCCAAATCAACGAAAAACTTCAATTCATCGAAGAACCCTTCGAAATAATGGATCGTGAGGTTAAAAGACTTAAGCAAAACAAGATACCAATTGTTAAGGTTCGATGGAATGCTCGTAGAGGACCCGAGTTCCCCTGGGAGCGTGAAGATCAGATGAAGAAGAAATACCCGCATCTATTTCCAGAAGATTCGTCAACACCTTCAACAGCTTAAAATTTCAGGACGAAATTTATTTAACGGGTAGGTACTGTAGTGACCCGAACTTTTCCATGTTTATATATATTAATTGAGATTGATATTTACATGATTAAATGTTTTCAACCTGTTAAGCAATCAAACTTGTTAAGACTTGATTAATTGAAATATGTTTCATATAGACAATTGACCACCCAAGTTGACCGGTGATTCACGAACGTTAAAACTTGTAAAAACTATACGATGACATATATATGGTTATATATATAGTTAACATGTTTTTATTATAAGTATGTATCTCATTAGGTATTTTAACAATGAGTTATATACATAAAAATGAGACTATTAATTTAAGAAACTCGAAAACGATATATATAACGATTATCGTTATAACAACGTCTTACTAGGTACATATGAATCATATTAAGATATTGATACACTTGGTTAATTATGTTAAATGATAAGTAAATATATTATTAAGTGTATTAACAATGAAATACATATGTAAAAATAAGACTACTAACTTAATGATTTCGAAACGAGACATATATGTAACGATTATCGTTGTAACGACATTTAACTGTATATACATCATACTAAGATATATTATATATCATAATATCATGATAATATAACAATTTAACATCTCATTTGTTATAATAAACAATGGGTTAACAACATTCAACAAGATCGTTAACCTAAAGGTTTCAAAACAACATTTACATGTAACGACTAACGATGACTTAACGACTCAGTTAAATGTATATACATGTAGTGTTTTAATATGTATTCATACACTTTTGAAAGACTTCAAGACACTTATCAAAATACTTCTACTTAACAAAAATGCTTACAATTACATCCTCGTTCAGTTTCATCAACAATTCTACTCGTATGCACCCGTATTCGTACTCGTACGCACCCGTATTCGTACTCGTACAATACCTAGCTTTTAGATGTATGTACTATTGGTATATACACTCCAATGATCAGCTCTTAGCAGCCCATGTGAGTCACCTAACACATGTGGGAACCATCATTTGGCAACTAGCATGAAATATCTCATAAAATTACAAAAATATGAGTAATCATTCATGACTTATTTACATGAAAACAAAATTACATATCCTTTATATCTAATCCATACACCAACGACCAAAAACACCTACAAACACTTTCATTCTTCAATTTTATTCATCTAATTGATCTCTCTCAAGTTTTATCTTCAAGTTCTAAGTGTTCTTCATAAATTCCAAAAGTTCTAGTTACATAAAATCAAGAATACTTTCAAGTTTGCTAGCTCACTTCCAATCTTGTAAGGTGATCATCCAACCTCAAGAAATCTTTGTTTCTTACAGTAGGTTATCATTCTAATACAAGGTAATAATCATATTCAAACTTTGGTTCAATTTCTATAACTATAACAATCATATTTCAAGTGATGATCTTACTTGAACTTGTTTTCGTGTCATGATTCTGCTTCAAGAACTTCGAGCCATCCAAGGATCCGTTGAAGCTAGATCTATTTTTCACTTTTCCAGTAGGTTTATCCAAGAAACTTAAGGTAGTAATGATGTTCATAACATCATTCGATTCTTACATATAAAGCTATCTTATTCGAAGGTTTAAACTTGTAATCACTAGAACATAGTTTAGTTAATTCTAAACTTGTTCGCAAACAAAAGTTAATCCTTCTAACTTGACTTTTAAAATCAACTAAACACATGTTCTATATCTATATGATATGCTAACTTAATGATTTAAAACCTGGAAACACGAAAAACACCGTAAAACCGGATTTACGCCGTCGTAGTAACACCGCGGGCTGTTTTGGGTTAGCTAATTAAAAACTATGATAAACTTTGATTTAAAAGTTGTTATTCTGAGAAAATGATTTTTATTATGAACATGAAACTATATCCATAAATTATGGTTAAACTCAAAGTGGAAGTATGTTTTATAAAATGGTCATCTAGACGTCGTTCTTTCGACTGAAATGACTACCTTTACAAAAACGACTTGTAACTTATTTTTCCGACTATAAACCTATACTTTTTCTGTTTAGATTCATAAAATAGAGTCCAATATGAAACCATAGCAATTTGATTCACTCAAAACGGATTTAAAATGAAGAAGTTATGGGTAAAACAAGATTGGATAATTTTTCTCATTTTAGCTACGTGAAAATTGGTAACAAATCTATTCCAACCATAACTTAATCAACTTGTATTGTATATTATGTAATCTTGAGATACCATAGACACGTATACAATATTTCGACCTATCATGTCGACACATCTATATATATTTCGGAACAACCATAGACACTCTATATGTGAATGTTGGAGTTAGCTATACAGGGTTGAGGTTGATTCCAAAATATATATAGTTTGAGTTGTGATCAATACTGAGATACGTATACACTGGGTCGTGGATTGATTCAAGATAATATTTATCGATTTATTTCTGTACATCTAACTGTGGACAACTAGTTGTAGGTTACTAATGAGGACAGCTGACTTAATAAACTTAAAACATCAAAATATATTATAAGTGTTGTAAATATATTTTGAACATACTTTGATATATATGTATATATTGTTATAGGTTCGTGAATCAACCAGTGGCCAAGTCTTACTTCCCGACGAAGTAAAAATCTGTGAAAGTGAGTTATAGTCCCACTTTTAAAATCTAATATTTTTGGGATGAGAATACATGCAGGTTTTATAAATGATTTACAAAATAGACACAAGTACGTGAAACTACATTCTATGGTTGAATTATCGAAATCGAATATGCCCCTTTTTATTAAGTCTGGTAATCTAAGAATTAGGGAACAGACACCCTAATTGACGCGAATCCTAAAGATAGATCTATTGGGCCTAACAAACCCCATCCAAAGTACCGGATGCTTTAGTACTTCGAAATTTATATCATATCCGAAGGGTGTCCCGGAAATGATGGGGATATTCTTATATATGCATCTTGTTAATGTCGGTTACCAGGTGTTCACCATATGAATGATTTTTATCTCTATGTATGGGATGTGTATTGAAATATGAAATCTTGTGGTCTATTATTATGATTTGATATATATAGGTTAAACCTATAACTCACCAACATTTTTGTTGACGTTTAAAGCATGTTTATTCTCAGGTGAATATTAAGAGCTTCCGCTGTTGCATACTAAAATAAAGACAAGATTTGGAGTCCATGTTTGTATGATATTGTGTAAAAACTGCATTCAAGAAACTAATTTCGATGTAACATATTTGTATTGTAAACCATTATGTAATGGTCGTGTGTAAACAGGATATTTTAGATTATCATTATTTGATAATCTACGTAAAGCTTTTTAAACCTTTATTTATGAAATAAAGGTTATGGTTTGTTTTAAAAATGAATGCAGTCTTTGAAAAACGTCTCATATAGAGGTCAAAACCTCGCAACGAAATCAATTAATATGGAACGTTTTTAATCAATAAGAACGGGACACTTCACTGGTAAGGGCGAACCAGTCATTCATGATAACGTGACTGGTTCCAAAGACAAACCAGTGGATCTTACTGATGACAATGCTGATAATAATGCTGACAAGGATATCAGTGGTTCTAAGCCTTCGGGCGAAGGTAAAAACGATGGTGATCATGGTGATGAGTCAGCTCCTGACCTTCCATCTCCACCACCCCACGGTGATACTCCTCTGTTAGCTTGTGCTGACCAACCTTCAACCTCTGCATACTTAAAGTTCAATGCAGATGAGGTTGCTGATATTTCCACCTTTGCTGTCTATAAGACACTGCAAGGGATCACACCAAATTTGGAGGAAACTATTCACAGAGCTATTGTTGATAGTGTCTCTGCTGCTGTCAGATCTGCTGGAGAGGCTGTTACAACTCCTATTGATCTTAAACTTCAGCAGGTGTGTGCTTTTGCTGATGTGGCAGTCGAAGCAATCACAAAGCACCACGAAGATGAAGAGGAGCTTGAAAGGCGAATTATCTCTCACAATGAGTACTGTGAAACTATCACCCGACTCCAAGCTAATTTGGATGCTGCTAACCGCAGAAATACTTTCTTAAATGAGGAGGACAGGGTGTTACACGAGAGATTGGAATCGCAGGAAGCTCAAATGGCTAACATGATTCCTGCTGCTGCCTATGTTCAGATGGTTGAAAACATGCAACGAATGGCTGCTTTGCAAGGTGATGTTCGGGCCATCGTTGAACAAATGGCTATGGGTGTAGCCAGGAATGAAGTTAGATCCTCCAATCTTCTGCTAAGACAATTTGGTGTGGATCCTGGTGCCCATCTTACTCCAGAGGTTGCTGAGTGGAACAATTTTGCCTTCTCTGCTCCTCAGTCAGACAGTGATCTTGATGCTACTGTCTCCCCTTCTATTCACCCTACTGCCCGTGCTGATGACAAAAAGGGGGAGAAAAAGTCCAAAAAGAAATCTAAAAAGAGAAAACAGTCTGAGGGGGAGCATGAACATGAAAAGGCTCCTAAACAACCCAGGAGAGATGGAGATGGTGATGGTGATGGTCAAGACACTGGCCCTAAGCCCAGCAACGCTCATACTGAAGCTGGTGGTGCACAGGCAACTGGTGGTACTCAACCCAGTGTGTCTGCCACACCAGTGGATGATATTGGTTCTGGCAGTAAGCCCAGTGATGTTTCTGATATGGCTGTAGCTGAAGCTTTTGTGCTGTCTCAATCTATTGAACGTAAAATGAAGAGGAAGTTAGAGAGACATCAAAAGCGACAGCAGGAACTAGATGATGCCTTCAATGCCAAGTTTGAGGCCTTTGCTGAACTTAAACGTCGTAAGATTATGCACAGAAGATGGCTGAGTCCAAAAGCAATGGAAATCGATGATGACCTGACTGCCTTTGATAAACACAGAAAAGAGGCAAGAAAAAGAAATGCCAAGTTCATGGTCAAATACGACAAACAGAGGGCAAAGCTGTATGCACAGAGAGCAGAAAGAATCAGGAACATGACTCCTGCTGAGATGAAGGATTACCTTGATTCTACTGAGTCAACTGGTGGAGTTAGAGCTGATATTTTCATGAAATGGGTTGATGCTATGTTAGAAGCCAGCTCTACTCCTCAACCAGCATCCGCTGCTCAGCCAGCTACACAACAAACACAGCCAACAGAAACAATCATCCTTAATGATGATGATGTTATTAGTCAGGGGGAGCATCTTGCTATTGTTCCTTATCTGCCTCCTATTCAACCAGTATCGACACAAGAACCATCAGCTGAACCCAGGCCTATTGACAAATACAGGGTGAAATCTGCTCCTAGGGACAATCAGCCCCTGAGGAAAGGACCCCTATTCGAGGCAGCTGATGAAGGTACTAAAGTGGTTGAGCCAGCTGATACTAATCAGTCAGCTGGCATTGAAGACACAGCAAGGAGTGCTGTGATAGAAGACCCAGCCAGAAGTGTGCTGCTGGGTAGTACAAGTGTTGAAGACCCAGAAAAGTCGGTTGAGCTGGGTGCTAGACAAGTAGATGATGAAACGGTTGATCCTGCTGACTTCACAGTCTGGGGAAGAGACGGCCAAACATTTGTTCTATCTCCTCTTCCTCCCCAGATTCAAGTTTATTTTGACAGAACACAGGATAACCGGGTCAATCAGCATCCAGTTAGTTCATCTGGCAGCTATGAATCATCTATGTATCCTCCATCTTCCCCAAGGGTTCATGACAAGCATATCACTTGGGAAGATGACTCAGTAACCCATGGTGAGCCGAACATCAGAAAAATGAACCCAGATGAAAGAGATGCCTACAGACTTCAGATCACTGTTCCAGAGTTGCTTGAACAAAGACAAATTGAACTTAATGAAAGAATTCGTCAAGTCAGGCTGCTGCATCATCCTCTTGATCAGCCACGCTATATTGCTGCACTAACCTTTGGCATTGACATTAGGGTGTACTTGAATAACAGTGGTCTCAGGCTCTCCACTACTGATGAAAGAATTCATTTTGAAGATGCTCTCCAGCTGGGTATGGATATAAGGGAGTATTGTGCTGCCCTTAGTACTGAAGAGGGTAGAAAGATGGTTGAAGCAGTAAGATCCCTGAACATTTCTTATGATGATTATCTGATGGGTTTAGCTGCTGAAAGGGAAGCTAGAGAAGCTGCTGATGATGAACTTGCTGAACAATCAAGGCTTCAGGATATTGAAGACAGATTGGCTGCTGACAGAAAGCAACAGGCTGAGTCCCTCAAACTAGCCAGAGCCATTGTCAAAGAACAGGATAAGGTTTTTGATAAGATAGAAGCTGCTGAGAAAGTACCTACCACTGCTCCTGTTGTACCTGATCACAATATTGAGTTTCCTGATACTTATTATAAGAGCAGGTATGGTAATGTGATGAATAGAAGATCTAATCCCTGCAGAATTATCAAGGTAAACAGAGGGACAAAAAGGGCTTTAAATGTTGTCAGGGATAACAATGTTCAAGAAAGGATTAGTCTTGATGACTTAAGAACTCTTGGATTCAGTGAATGGATAGAAATCTTGGAGTATTTCATTGGTAAACGTGAGAGTGCTATCAAGAGTGCTCTTAAGACTGAACTCCAACAGCTTTTCAAGAAGGCAACTAAGTTTGGGAATGCACCAGTAGTTGATGTTGATGAATTTCTTGCTCAAAAGCCTAAAGGGAAGCAACCTACTGGTGAAGGACCAACTGGGAGAAGCCGAATTGTTCTACCTCCTTTCATCCCTGTTTTTGACCCTGCTGAATTACCTCTCCTGTTCCCTGAAGCCTGGAAGATTAAACAAGAGGAGCTATCTGATGAAGAAAGAGAAAGAGAAAGGGATAAAGATAGATAGTCTCCTATGTGCTTAACTTGTATCTTTTGTAATTTACTTTTCATTACGAATTATCTTGTAACTATTGTATATATCTGTTGTAACGAAAGTAAAGTGAGTTTATCTTTAAAATCATATCAAATTATAAGATATAGATAACTCATCAAAAGATCCCAAAACAAACTTAAAGGGACGAATTTACTGTCTACTCTCACTAGGTCCCTAAGTGATGGCTTTAGTGTTTTCTCTTCATGTCATAGGTTTTGTCATCATCAAATAGGGGGAGATTGTTGAGTCCCCAAAATAACTAAGGATTTAATTATGACAAAACAATATTTATTTGCACTAAAGTGTTATGTGCAGCCAGCACAAGTTTGTTTATGTATAGTCAGCTAATATAGCTGTGTCGAGTGTTTAGTATGCTGCCTAGTCTATCAGCACAAGGTAGAAATGTATTCTTCGAATCAGCACAGGATGTGCACCCAGCAAATCAAGAATATCAAGTGACTCAGCATATGAAGGACCAGTAAGTCTGGATATTAGCATACAACACAAGACAGCCATGCTCCATTACAAGCATGGTAGTTTCCCAGAGTGGTCTACATCAACACACTATTCAACAGAAGTCGAAGACAAAGTTGAACAGAAAAGGACAGGAGTCGGCGGCTGACAAGTGACCTTACAAGACCACGTGGGAATGCAGAAGTGGAACGCATGTGCAGACATGTGTTATACTTTATTCATACCTAGGGAACACATCATTCCATTTGTTCAAATCAAATGGTAGTGCCAAACCGAATTGGTGTGTTCCTGCAAATAGCTACCTAAGAGGAAAGAAGGAGAGCACGCCTTCTGACACAATTGTCCCCACAAGTACAAGGCATCCAATGTACTAGTGGACAATAGATTAATTACACGGTTAATAGAACTACTATATATATTGTTGTATCCACTATTGTAAAAACCAGTGGTGTGGGTTTATCTGTTAGAGTCCAAACCGTGTAATAGCTTTAGTTTATCTCTTAGCTATAATCTAGGTAATCTGTATCAACCAACTATCATTTCCGCCAAGGATAGTTGTGATTCTTTCTGATTTAATCAATAAAGAATAACCGTTGAAAATTACCTGTGACTCTATCTTATTTACTACAGAATACTAAACGTGTTTAACTGACTAGTTAATTAAGAAAAGAATTGTATTCACCCCCCTCTACAATACTCCTGTTGTTATTAAGGGACCAACAAAGGGGCATATTCGATTTCGATCATTCAACCATATAATGTAGTTTCGATTACTTGTGTCTATTTCGTAAAACATTTATAAAAGTGCATGCATTCTCAGTCTCAAAAATATATATTGCAAAAGCATTTAAAAAGGGAGCAAATGAAACTCACTCATATAAATATTGTAAAACAGTTAATAAAGCATTTGCATGTATTCTCAGCCCAAAAATGTAAAGGGTAAAAAGGCAAATGAAAACTCACATGGGCTGCTAAGAGCTGATCATTGGAGTGTATATACCAATAGTACATACATCTAAAAGCTGTGTATTGTACGAGTACGAATACGGGTGCATACGAGTAGAATTGTTGATGAAACTGAACGAGGATGTAATTGTAAGCATTTTTGTTAAGTAGAAGTATTTTGATAAGTGTATTGAAGTCTTTCAAAAGTGTATAAATACATATTAAAACACTACATGTATATACATTTTAACTGAATCGTTAAGTCATCGTTAGTCGTTACATGTAAGTGTTGTTTTGAAACCTTTAGGTTAACGATCTTGTTAAATGTTGTTAACCCAATGTTTATAATATCAAATGAGATTTTAAATTATTATATTATCATGATATTATCATGTATGAATATCTCTTAATATGATATATATACATTAAATGTCTTTACAACGATAATCGTTACATATATGTCCGTTTAAAAATCATTAAGTTAGTAGTCTTGTTTTTACATATGTAGTTCATTGTTAATATACTTAATGATATGTTTACTTATCATCGTATCATGTTAACTATATATATATCCATATATATGTCATCATATAGTTTTTACAAGTTTTAACGTTCGTGAATCACCGGTCAACTTGGGTGGTCAATTGTCTATATGAAACATATTTCAATTAATGAAGTCTTAACAAGTTTGATTGCTTAACATGTTGGAAACATTTAATCATGTAAATATCAATCTCAATTAATATATATAAACATGGAAAAGTTCGGGTCACTACAAAAATACGCGGAGGTAGGCGTAAAATTACGTCTGTTATATTTAATTTGGGGATATACCAGTTTGAGCCGTATTTATACGGCAAGTTTTACGCCAGTTATTGTTTAGGCATATTTTTACGCCGGGTGAAACGAAAAATACAGTAGTGTATTTAACGTAACACTCGACTACATTTTTTAATGAGAATTTTGACTTAGGGAAGAAGTTATATGATATCTAAAAATACTAAACCTCTACCTGGCGAATTTTATCACCTCATTAACCACTTTTGGAGATAGAAGTCATACCCTAACGCACTTTTGTTCAAAGCTTTTCAAGATTCAAGATCCAACCTTCGTTCTTCGTCAAGTATTCATCATGTTCATCACCATGAGCATGAGTGACTAGTTTGTTTTCTTCATTCCTTCCGATAAACAATTGTTGTATTTATGATTCCGTCCAAATATTTATATGATTCATGATTTGTATTGATAAATTCGTTTAATTTATGAATTGTGAATTGATCGAGTAATTGTTTAATGCAAGTTTTTCGATTTCTATTATTGTAAAACAAGTTATTGCAATTTAACAATTATTCTAAATCCAAATAGTGTTAATTTAGTTAGGGATAAAGACAATTTGCATAATTTGCATACACTACTAGAAAATCTGGAATTAGCTACGGATTTGCGACGACTTATAATTCTGTCCCTAAATATCGATGGATTTTCGACGACTTTCCAACGAACTCATAAATAATAAATTAACACACATTTGTGACGATTTAGCGACAGATTAACTATGGTAACTCGTTCGTCGGTAATCTGTCCCTAATTATAAGTTTTGCGACAGATTACCGACGGATTAGCTACGTCCAAAATTCGTCCATAATCCGTTACTAAATATAATGTTTTGCAAAGGATTTCCAACGGCCGTGCGTTTTCGTCTAACTTGTAGTGACCCGAACTTTTCCATGTTTATATATATTAATTGAGATTGATATTTACATGATTAAATGTTTCCAACATGTTAAGCAATCAAACTTGTTAAGACTTGATTAATTGAAATATGTTTCATATAGACAATTGACCACCCAAGTTGACCGGTGATTCACGAACGTTAAAACTTGTAAAAACTATATGATGATATATATATGGATATATATATAGTTAACATGATACTATGATAAGTAAACATATCATTAAGTATATTAACAATGAACTACATATGTAAAAACAAGACTACTAACTTAATGATTTTTAAACGAGACATATATGTAACGATTATCGTTGTAAAGACATTTAATGTATATATATCATATTAAGAGATATTCATACATGATAATATCATGATAATATAATAATTTAAAATCTCATTTGATATTATAAACATTAGGTTAACAACATTTAACAAGATCGTTAACCTAAAAGTTTCAAAACAACACTTACATGTAACGATTAACGATGACTTAACGACTCAGTTAAAATGTATATACATGTAGTGTTTTAATATGTATTTATACACTTTTGAAAGACTTCAATACACTTATCAAAATACTTCTACTTAACAAAAATGCTTACAATTACATCCTCGTTCAGTTTCATCAACAATTCTACTCGTATGCACCCGTATTCGTACTCGTACAATACACAGCTTTTAGATGTATGTACTATTGGTATATACACTCCAATGATCAGCTCTTAGCAGCCCATGTGAGTCACCTAACACATGTGGGAACCATCATTTGGCAACTAGCATGAAATATCTCATAAAATTACAAAAATATGAGTAATCATTCATGACTTATTTACATGAAAACAAAATTACATATCCTTTATATCTAATCCATACACCAACGACCAAAAACACCTACAAACACTTTCATTCTTCAATTTTCTTCATCTAATTGATCTCTCTCAAGTTCTATCTTCAAGTTCTAAGTGTTCTTCATAAATTCCAAAAGTTCTAGCTTCATAAAATCAAGAATACTTTCAAGTTTGCTAGCTCACTTCCAATCTTGTAAGGTGATCATCCAACCTCAAGAAATCTTTGTTTCTTACAGTAGGTTATCATTCTAATACAAGGTAATAATCATATTCAAACTTTGGTTCAATTTCTATAACTATAACAATCTTATTTCAAGTGATGATCTTACTTGAACTTGTTTTCGTGTCATGATTCTGCTTCAAGAACTTCGAGCCATCCAAGGATCCATTGAAGCTAGATCCATTTTTCTATTTTCCAGTAGGTTTACCCAAGGAACTTAAGGTAGTTATGATGTTCATAACATCATTCGATTCATACATATAAAGCTATCTTATTCGAAGGTTTAAACTTGTAATCACTAGAACATAGTTTAGTTAATTCTAAACTTGTTCGCAAACAAAAGTTAATCCTTCTAACTTGACTTTTAAAATCAACTAAACACATGTTCTATATCTATATGATATGCTACCTTAATGATTTAAAACCTGGAAACACGAAAAACACCGTAAAACCGGATTTACGCCGTCATAGTAACACCGCGGGCTTTTTTGGGTTAGTTAATTAAAAACTATGATAAACTTTGATTTAAAAGTTGTTATTCTGAGAAAATGATTTTTATTATGAACATGAAACTATATCCAAAAATTATGGTTAAACTCAAAGTGGAAGTATGTTTTCTAAAATGGTCATCTAGACGTCGTTCTTTCGACTGAAATGACTACCTTTACAAAAACGACTTGTAACTTATTTTTCCGACTATAAACCTATACTTTCTATTTAGATTCATAAAATAGAGTTCAATATGAAACCATAGCAATTTGATTCACTCAAAACGGATTTAAAATGAAGAAGTTATGGGTAAAACAAGATTGGATAATTTTTCTCATTTTAGCTACGTGAAAATTGGTAACAAATCTATTCCAACCATAACTTAATCAACTTGTATTGTATATTATGTAATCTTGAGATACCATAGACACGTATACAATGTTTCGACCTATCATGTCGACACATCTATATATATTTCGGAACAACCATAGACACTCTATATGTGAATGTTGGAGTTAGCTATACAGGGTTGAGGTTGATTCCAAAATATATATAGTTTGAGTTGTGATCAATACTGAGATACGTATACACTGGGTCGTGGATTGATTCAAGATAATATTTATCGATTTATTTCTGTACATCTAACTGTAGACAACTAGTTGTAGGTTACTAACGAGGACAGCTGACTTAATAAACTTAAAACATCAAAATATATTAAAAGTGTTGTAAATATATTTTTGAACATACTTTGATATATATGTATATATTGTTATAGGTTCGTGAATCAACCAGTGGCCAAGTCTTACTTCCCGACGAAGTAAAAATCTGTGAAAGTGAGTTATAGTCCCACTTTTAAAATCTAATATTTTTGGGATGAGAATACATGCAGGTTTTATAAATAATTTACAAAATAGACACAAGTACGTGAAACTACATTCTATGGTTGAATTATCGAAATCGAATATGCCCCTTTTTATTAAGTCTGGTAATCTAAGAATTAGGGAACAGACACCCTAATTGACGCGAATCCTAAAGATAGATCTATTGGGCCTAACAAACCCCATCCAAAGTACCGGATGCTTTAGTACTTCGAAATTTATATCATATCCGAAGGGTGTCCCGGAATGATGGGGATATTCTTATATATGCATCTTGTTATTGTCGGTTACCAGGTGTTCACCATATGAATGATTTTTATCTCTATGTATGGGATGTGTATTGAAATATGAAATCTTGTGGTCTATTGTTACGATTTGATATATATAGGTTAAACCTATAACTCACCAACATTTTTGTTGACGTTTAAAGCATGTTTATTCTCAGGTGAATATTAAGAGCTTCCGCTGTTGCATACTAAAATAAGGACAAGATTTGGAGTCCATGTTTGTATGATATTGTGTAAAAACTGCATTCAAGAAACTGATTTCGATGTAACATATTTGTATTGTAAACCATTATGTAATGGTCGTGTGTAAACAGGATATTTTAGATTATCATTATTTGATAATCTACGTAAAGCTTTTTAAACCTTTATTTATGAAATAAAGGTTATGGTTTGTTTTAAAAATGAATGCAGTCTTTGAAAAACGTCTCATATAGAGGTCAAAACCTCGCAACGAAATCAATTAATATGGAACGTTTTTAATCAATAAGAACGGGACATTTCAGTTGGTATCCGAGCGTTGGTCTTAGAGAACCAGAAAATTTGCATTAGTGTGTCTTATCGAGTTTGTTAGGATGCATTAGTGAGTCTGGACTTCGACCGTGTTTTCTTTAAAAATGATTGCTTAACATTTTTGTTGGAAACTATATATTTTTAACATATGAATATTATGTGATATATTAATATCTTAACGTGTTTGATATTATGTGATAGATGTCTACCTCTAGAACAAGTCCCATTGACTCACCTAATAATAATGAAGAGTCAAATGTAAATTGGAATGATTTGTGGACTGATTCACAAGTTCCCGAAGAGGAACCGGAAGAAGAATCGGAACCGGAAGAAGAATCGGAACCGGATGAAGAAATAGAACCGGTGGGGGAAATAATAAAACGGTTAAGTAAAAGAAAATCCTCAACCAACCGACCAAAGTTAATTATGGTCAATGGTGTTTCCGCCAAGGAAGCAAAATATTGGGAGGATTACCAATTCTCCGATGAATCGGATTCCGACGAGAATTCCGATGATGTTATAGAAATTACCCCAACTGAATTTAAAAAGGCAAAAGAAAATAATAAGGGAAAGGGCATAAAAATAGAGAAATCTAATTCCAACCCCGATGAACTTTATATGTATCGTCAACCCCCGAAGTCCTTAAGTTGTAACAATGACCCGGGAACCTCTAAACCACCAGGTTTTTCTAAACCAATGTGGAAAACGACGGCTCGTATTAGGGGAACATCATATATCCCTAGAAACTTGGCAAAACGAACCAAAACCGAAGAAGAAGAAACGAGCGAGTCGGAATAAGATAGTTGTATTCGTGTGGTGTAATATATGTAATATAGTGTTCTTATGCTTTATGATATATGTAAAAATTGCTTGTATTAATAAGTATTTTTTTATGAAACTAACTCTTGTCTATTTTACAGTTTAAAAACACAAAATGGATAGACAACCCAATATTTTAAGAGACCTACCCGGAGACATGATTGATGAAATCTTGTCTAGAGTCGGCCAGAATTCTTCGGCACAACTATTTAAGGCGAGATCAGTTTGTAAGACATTCGAAGAACGTTCCAAGAATGTCTTGGTTTATAAGAGACTTTCGTTTGAAAGATGGGGGATATCACATTGGGAAACCCATAAGTTACGATGTGTTTACTTTGACGCATATATTGCGGGGAACCCAAATGCTATTTTACGCAACGGGTTAAGAAATTATTTTGACTCAATATATCCGAATATTGGACTTCGTGATTTAGAAAAAGCGGCTAACATGCAACATAAAGAAGCATGTTATGCTTACGGATTAGTAATGTTCGCTTCTCACCAAAGTGAGAACAAGAACATCGGGCTACAACTATTAAACAAAACGTTTCCACAAGTGACGGAGTCGGTAATTGGGGTAAGAAATGAGGTTTTTAGATTATTACGGGACTGTTGGACATTACGTAACCCTCGTCCCTTTGATGACGTTACAACACGCTGTCTTATCAACGGCCATAACGGTTATGTTGCACAAGACCAAGGATGGGAAGTAGTCCTAGTAAAACCAGAATGCATGACTTGTTTCTGGACGTATGAATTACGTGTCTTTATTGCCTTTGCCGAACGACTTGTGTACTAGCTAGAATTGTCTTCACAACTATCTTGTATCAAAGTTATTGTGTGCTATATTTCATGCTTTATGTAAAATAAGCGGTATTGTAAGTTTGTAAAATATTGTATAAAAGTTTGAACGCGAAATATTATTACAATCAGTTTTTCATATAGAATTGTAGTAGTTGAATTGTATATTAGCTACTAAGTATGAACTTAACGGGTAGGTACTACCCGAATTTAAACTTATAAAACGCTAATATGAAGAAAAAGCTTTTATAAATGAGTTCATATTATGCTACGAAATACTATTAACTACTCTTAATATTCTGTATGATTAACTTGTTCCATTTAACTATTTTGAAGGAAATGGCACCGACTACTCGACACACCGTGAATATGAATGAAGAGGAATTCCGTACTTTTCTAGCTTCAAACATAGCCGCAGTACAGGCTGCGCTACATACCAACAATAACCTTGGATCTAGCAGTACAGGAAATCGTGTAGGATGCACCTACAAAGAATTCACTGCCTGCAAACCTTTGGAATTTGATGGAACCGAAGGACCGATCGGATTGAAACGGTGGACCGAGAAGGTTGAATCGGTGTTTGCCATAAGTAAGTGTACTGAAGAGGACAAAGTGAAGTACGCTACGCATACCTTCACAGGTTCTGCGTTAACATGGTGGAATACCTATCTAGAGCAAGTGGGACAAGATGATGCGTACGCACTACCGTGGTCAGCATTCAAGCACTTGATGAACGAGAAGTACCGTCCCAGAACCGAGGTCAATAAGCTCAAGACAGAACTTAGAGGGTTACGAACCCAAGGATTTGATATTACCACGTACGAAAGACGATTCACAGAATTGTGCCTATTGTGTCCGGGAGCATTCGAAGATGAGGAAGAGAAGATCGACGCGTTTGTGAAAGGATTACCGGAAAGAATCCAAGAAGATATAAGTTCACACGAGCCCGCCTCCATACAACAGGCATGTAGAATGGCTCACAAACTAGTGAACCAGATTGAAGAAAGAATTAAAGAACAGACTGCTGAAGAGGCCAATGTGAAGCAAGTCAAAAGAAAGTGGGAGGAAAATGGTGATAAGAATCACCAATACAACAACAACAACAATCGCAACATCAATAGCAACTACAACAAACGGCCCAACAACAACAACAACAACAACAATAACAACAGCAACTACAACAATCATCCCAACAACAATAATAACCGCAACAACAACAACAATCAGAAGCAGCTATGCCAAAGGTGTGAAAAGTATCACTCGGGGTTCTGCACCAAATTTTGCAACAAGTGTAAAAGAAATGGTCATAGCGCGGCGAAGTGTGAGGTCTACGGACCAGGGGTTAATAGAACAAAAGGAACAAATGGTGTCGGAACGAGTAATGGCGGAGCAAGTAGTGTCGGAGCAAGCTATGCCAATGTAGTTTGTTATAAATGTGGAAAACCGGGGCACATTATTAGAAATTGCCCGAACCAGGAGAACACGAATGGACAAGGCCGCGGAAGAGTTTTCAATATTAATGCGGCAGAGGCACAGGAAGACCCGGAGCTTGTTACGGGTACGTTTCTTATTGACAATAAATCTGCTTACGTTTTATTTGATTCGGGTGCGGATAGAAGCTATATGAGTAGAGATTTTTGTGCTAAATTAAGTTGTCCATTGACGCCTTTGGATAGTAAATTTTTACTCGAATTAGCAAATGGTAAATTAATTTCAGCAGATAATATATGTCGGAATCGAGAAATTAAAATGGTTAGCGAAACATTTAAGATTGATTTGATACCAGTAGAGTTAGGGAGTTTTGATGTGATAATCGGTATGGACTGGTTGAAAGAAGTGAAAGCAGAGATCGTTTGTTACAAAAATGCAATTCGCATTATACGAGAAAAAGGAAAACCCTTAATGGTGTACGGAGAAAAGGGCAACACGAAGCTACATCTTATTAGTAATTTGAAGGCACAAAAACTAATAAGAAAAGGTTGCTATGCTGTTCTAGCACACGTCGAGAAAGTACAAACTGAAGAAAAGAGCATCAATGATGTTCCCGTCGCAAAATAATTTCCCGATGTATTTCCGAAAGAATTACCGGGATTACCCCCACATCGATCCGTTGAATTTCAAATAGATCTTGTACCAGGAGCTGCACCAATAGCTCGTGCTCCTTACAGACTCGCACCCAGTGAGATGAAAGAACTGCAAAGCCAATTACAAGAACTTTTAGAGCGTGGTTTCATTCGACCAAGCACATCATCGTGGGGAGCTCCTGTTTTGTTTGTCAAGAAGAAAGATGGTACATTCAGGTTGTGTATCGACTACCGAGAGTTGAACAAACTTACCATCAAGAATCGCTACCCACTACCGAGAATCGACGACTTATTTGATCAACTACAAGGCTCGTCTGTTTATTCAAAGATTGACTTACGTTCCGGGTATCATCAAATGCGGGTGAAAGAAGATGATATTCCAAAGACTGCTTTCAGAACACGTTACGGTCATTACGAGTTTATGGTCATGCCGTTTGGTTTAACTAATGCACCAGCTGTGTTCATGGACCTTATGAACCGAGTGTGTGGACCATACCTTGACAAGTATGTCATTGTTTTCATTGATGACATACTTATTTACTCAAAGAATGACCAAGAACACGGTGAACATTTGAGAAAGGTGTTAGAAGTATTGAGGAAGGAAGAATTGTACGCTAAGTTTTCAAAGTGTGCATTTTGGTTGGAAGAAGTTCAATTCCTCGGTCACATAGTGAACAAAGAAGGTATTAAGGTGGATCCGGCAAAGATAGAAACTGTTGAAAAGTGGGAAACCCCGAAAACTCCGAAACACATACGCCAGTTTTTAGGACTAGCTGGTTACTACAGAAGGTTCATCCAAGACTTTTCCAGAATAGCAAAACCCTTGACTGCATTAACGCATAAAGGGAAGAAATTTGAATGGAATGATGAACAAGAGAAAGCGTTTCAGTTATTGAAGAAAAAGCTAACTACGGCACCTATATTGTCATTGCCTGAAGGGAATGATGATTTTGTGATTTATTGTGATGCATCAAAGCAAGGTCTCGGTTGTGTATTAATGCAACGAACGAAGGTGATTGCTTATGCGTCTAGACAATTGAAGATTCATGAACAAAATTATACGACGCATGATTTGGAATTAGGCGCGGTTGTTTTTGCATTAAAGACTTGGAGGCACTACTTATATGGGGTCAAAAGTATTATATATACCGACCACAAAAGTCTTCAACACATATTTAATCAGAAACAACTGAATATGAGGCAGCGTAGGTGGATTGAATTATTGAATGATTACGACTTTGAGATTCGTTACCACCCGAGGAAGGCAAATGTGGTAGCCGATGCCTTGAGTAGGAAGGACAGAGAACCCATTCGAGTAAAATCTATGAATATAATGATTCATAATAACCTTACTACTCAAATAAAGGAGGCGCAACAAGGAGTTTTAAAAGAGGGAAATTTAAAGGATGAAATACCCAAAGGATCGGAGAAGCATCTTAATATTCGGGAAGACGGAACCCGGTATAGGGCTGAAAGGATTTGGGTACCAAAATTTGGAGATATGAGAGAAATGGTACTTAGAGAAGCTCATAAAACCAGATACTCAATACATCCTGGAACGGGGAAGATGTACAAGGATCTCAAGAAACATTTTTGGTGGCCGGGTATGAAAGCCGATGTTGCTAAATACGTAGGAGAATGTTTGACGTGTTCTAAGGTCAAAGCTGAGCATCAGAAACCATCAGGTCGACTTCAACAACCCGAAATCCCGGAATGGAAATGGGAAAACATTACCATGGATTTCATCACTAAATTGCCAAGGACTGCAAGTGGTTTTGATACTATTTGGGTAATAGTTGATCGTCTCACCAAATCAACACACTTCCTGCCAATAAGAGAAGATGACAAGATGGAGAAGTTAGCACGACTGTATTTGAAGGAAGTCATCTCCAGACATGGAATACCAATCTCTATTATCTCTGATAGGGATGACAGATTTATTTCAAGATTCTGGCAGACATTGCAGCAAGCATTAGGAACTCGTCTAGACATGAGTACTGCCTATCATCCACAAACTGATGGGCAGAGCGAAAGGACGATACAAACGCTTGAAGACATGCTACGAGCATGTGTTATTGATTTCAGAAACAGTTGGGATCGACATCTACCGTTAACAAAATTTTCCTACAACAACAGCTACCATTCAAGCATTGAGATGGCGCCGTTTGAAGCACTTTATGGTAGAAAGTGCAGGTCTCCGATTTGTTGGAGTGAAGTGGGGGATAGACAGATTACGGGTCCGGAGATTATACAAGAAACTACCGAGAAGATCATCCAAATTCAACAACGGTTGAAAACCGCCCAAAGTCGACAAAAGAGCTACGCTGACATTAAAAGAAAAGATATAGAATTTGAAATTGGAGAGATGGTCATGCTTAAAGTTGCACCTTGGAAAGGTGTTGTTCGATTTGGTAAACGAGGGAAATTAAATCCAAGGTATATTGGACCATTCAAGATTATTGATCGTGTCGGACCAGTAGCTTACCGACTTGAGTTACCTCAACAACTCGCGCCTGTACATAACACTTTCCACGTCTCGAATTTGAAGAAATGTTTTGCTAAAGAAGATCTCACTATTCCGTTAGATGAAATCCAAATCAACGAAAAACTTCAATTCATCGAAGAACCCGTCGAAATAATGGATCATGAGGTTAAAAGACTTAAGCAAAACAAGATACCAATTGTTAAGGTTCGATGGAATGCTCGTAGAGGACCCGAGTTCACCTGGGAGCGTGAAGATCAGATGAAGAAGAAATACCCGCATCTATTTCCAGAAGATTCGTCAACACCTTCAACAGCTTAAAATTTCGGGACGAAATTTATTTAACGGGTAGGTACTGTAGTGACCCGAACTTTTCCATGTTTATATATATTAATTGAGATTGATATTTACATGATTAAATGTTTCCAACATGTTAAGCAATCAAACTTGTTAAGACTTGATTAATTGAAATATGTTTCATATAGACAATTGACCACCCAAGTTGACCGGTGATTCACGAACGTTAAAACTTGTAAAAACTATATGATGACATATATATGGATATATATATAGTTAACATGATACTATGATAAGTAAACATATCATTAAGTATATTAACAATGAACTACATATGTAAAAACAAGACTACTAACTTAATGATTTTTAAACGAGACATATATGTAACGATTATCGTTGTAAAGACATTTAATGTATATATATCATATTAAGAGATATTCATACATGATAATATCATGATAATATAATAATTTAAAATCTCATTTGATATTATAAACATTAGGTTAACAACATTTAACAAGATCGTTAACCTAAAAGTTTCAAAACAACACTTACATGTAACGACTAACGATGACTTAACGACTCAGTTAAAATGTATATACATGTAGTGTTTTAATATGTATTTATACACTTTTGAAAGACTTCAATACACTTATCAAAATACTTCTACTTAACAAAAATGCTTACAATTACATCCTCGTTCAGTTTCATCAACAATTCTACTCGTATGCACCCGTATTCGTACTCGTACAATACACAGCTTTTAGATGTATGTACTATTGGTATATACACTCCAATGATCAGCTCTTAGCAGCCCATGTGAGTCACCTAACACATGTGGGAACCATCATTTGGCAACTAGCATGAAATATCTCATAAAATTACAAAAATATGAGTAATCATTCATGACTTATTTACATGAAAACAAAATTACATATCCTTTATATCTAATCCATACACCAACGACCAAAAACACCTACAAACACTTTCATTCTTCAATTTTCTTCATCTAATTGATCTCTCTCAAGTTCTATCTTCAAGTTCTAAGTGTTCTTCATAAATTCCAAAAGTTCTAGTTTCATAAAATCAAGAATACTTTCAAGTTTGCTAGCTCACTTCCAATCTTGTAAGGTGATCATCCAACCTCAAGAAATCTTTGTTTCTTACAGTAGGTTATCATTCTAATACAAGGTAATAATCATATTCAAACTTTGGTTCAATTTCTATAACTATAACAATCTTATTTCAAGTGATGATCTTACTTGAACTTGTTTTCGTGTCATGATTCTGCTTCATGAACTTCGAGCCATCCAAGGATCCATTGAAGCTAGATCCATTTTTCTCTTTTCCAGTAGGTTTACCCAAGGAACTTAAGGTAGTTATGATGTTCATAACATCATTCGATTCATACATATAAAGCTATCTTATTCGAAGGTTTAAACTTGTAATCACTAGAACATAGTTTAGTTAATTCTAAACTTGTTCGCAAACAAAAGTTAATCCTTCTAACTTGACTTTTAAAATCAACTAAACACATGTTCTATATCTATATGATATGCTACCTTAATGATTTAAAACCTGGAAACACGAAAAACACCGTAAAACCGGATTTACGCCGTCATAGTAACACCGCGGGCTGTTTTGGGTTAGTTAATTAAAAACTATGATAAACTTTGATTTAAAAGTTGTTATTCTGAGAAAATGATTTTTATTATGAACATGAAACTATATCCAAAAATTATGGTTAAACTCAAAGTGGAAGTATGTTTTCTAAAATGGTCATCTAGACGTCGTTCTTTCGACTGAAATGACTACCTTTACAAAAACGACTTGTAACTTATTTTTCCGACTATAAACCTATACTTTCTGTTTAGATTCATAAAATAGAGTTCAATATGAAACCATAGCAATTTGATTCACTCAAAACGGATTTAAAATGAAGAAGTTATGGGTAAAACAAGATTGGATAATTTTTCTCATTTTAGCTACGTGAAAATTGGTAACAAATCTATTCCAACCATAACTTAATCAACTTGTATTGTATATTATGTAATCTTGAGATACCATAGACACGTATACAATGTTTCGACCTATCATGTCGACACATCTATATATATTTCGGAACAACCATAGACACTCTATATGTGAATGTTGGAGTTAGCTATACAGGGTTGAGGTTGATTCCAAAATATATATAGTTTGAGTTGTGATCAATACTGAGATACGTATACACTGGGTCGTGGATTGATTCAAGATAATATTTATCGATTTATTTCTGTACATCTAACTGTGGACAACTAGTTGTAGGTTACTAACGAGGACAGCTGACTTAATAAACTTAAAACATCAAAATATATTAAAAGTGTTGTAAATATATTTTTGAACATACTTTGATATATATGTATATATTGTTATAGGTTCGTGAATCAACCAGTGGCCAAGTCTTACTTCCCGACGAAGTAAAAATCTGTGAAAGTGAGTTATAGTCCCACTTTTAAAATCTAATATTTTTGGGATGAGAATACATGCAGGTTTTATAAATAATTTACAAAATAGACACAAGTACGTGAAACTACATTCTATGGTTGAATTATCGAAATCGAATATGCCCCTTTTTATTAAGTCTGGTAATCTAAGAATTAGGGAACAGACACCCTAATTGACGCGAATCCTAAAGATAGATCTATTGGGCCTAACAAACCCCATCCAAAGTACCGGATGCTTTAGTACTTCGAAATTTATATCATATCCGAAGGGTGTCCCGGAATGATGGGGATATTCTTATATATGCATCTTGTTATTGTCGGTTACCAGGTGTTCACCATATGAATGATTTTTATCTCTATGTATGGGATGTGTATTGAAATATGAAATCTTGTGGTCTATTGTTACGATTTGATATATATAGGTTAAACCTATAACTCACCAACATTTTTGTTGACGTTTAAAGCATGTTTATTCTCAGGTGAATATTAAGAGCTTCCGCTGTTGCATACTAAAATAAGGACAAGATTTGGAGTCCATGTTTGTATGATATTGTGTAAAAACTGCATTCAAGAAACTGATTTCGATGTAACATATTTGTATTGTAAACCATTATGTAATGGTCGTGTGTAAACAGGATATTTTAGATTATCATTATTTGATAATCTACGTAAAGCTTTTTAAACCTTTATTTATGAAATAAAGGTTATGGTTTGTTTTAAAAATGAATGCAGTCTTTGAAAAACGTCTCATATAGAGGTCAAAACCTCGCAACGAAATCAATTAATATGGAACGTTTTTAATCAATAAGAACGGGACATTTCATAACTCGTAATTTAAAATATATATAACTATAAGTCCGTCCCTAATCCGTAGGTAAATGAGAAAATTATGGACGGATTTGGGACGGTTTTTTTTTTTAATTAAGATGTTATCAACTTTAGAAGCACAACTGCACACATATAAGTATTAAAATGTCTTAAGATACATACACATATGTTATAAAAGATAACATCTATACATCAATATACTAAACATTGTCGGATGTATATGTTTAAAATAATGTTTTTACATATAAGTTTCAAAGTCGATGTTTGAGAATATATGCACACACGTACAATTAAGATTCTATCGAGTTTAGAAGCACAAAGTCGATGTTTGAGTTTGGGTTGTTAAACTGTTTGGGATGTAATTGTTTTGAATTTCATTCAAAGTTGATGTAATCAGTCTTAGTTTCAATGAATATAAAGTTATGATTTTGTTACGGACAGTTTTTATGATTGATGTTTATTTAAGTGTTGCTAAGATTGTGAATTCTTTGATAATAGAACAATCAATTTATTTTGGTTCCTAAATTGTTACATTTACTGAATTTAGGAAAAGTTAAATACTTAAATTTCTAGTATTGTAGGTAATAATATGTCCATCGGGAATAATTGCTATTCTTGCCGCTGAACCCCACCCCACCCCCCCGGCAAATCCTGCGGTAAAAATCGTGTCGCAAATCTGTCAATAAAGCGGTTGTAGCAATTCCTTCGTTAAATTATTCCGTCACTAATTTAGCCGTCCCAAATCCGTCGGTAAAATGGCTGTCATTATTCTGTCGGTAAAAAACGGATGTCACAATTCCGTCGTCAATTTGTCGCTAAAATTGGTGGTCGTCGCTACATCCGTCGCTAAATTTTACCGAGGGCGATTTATGGGTCGGACGAAATCCATCGAAAATCCGTTGAAAGCCACGTTTTGGGACGAATTAGGGACATATTTTAACGTCTCTAATTCCAAAGTTTCTAGTAGTGATAGCTTGTTCACAAGATAATGTTTGTAATGAACCTAAGAACTCATGTTTATGTGATTTAAACAAAAGCTTGATAAACACAATATTTGTTTGAATGATTAATACACACTTGGAATTCAGGATGGATAAAGTGTTTTACCTATTGATTACAACAACTCGCTAGTAACTATTCGTTCTGCTTTCTTGCTTATAACTCTTAAAGTTTACGGCTTTTTAATTATTGCAATTTTGTTTAATCAAAAAATAATTCCTGAAAACTGTTTGTTTTCAACCACAATTTCTCGTGGAATGAACTTTAGTTACCCTAATTAGTTTACGGTAATTAAGACATTTTTGATTGACACCCATCACCCACTTCCCACTATTTCTCTTATTTTCATCATATGCATTTGACAAATCACCACTAAACTCCACAAAAACTCCATCACTCCCATAACATGATAACCACTAAAAATGGTCTACTGAACAATAATTCTGCAAGGAAGATGAATGATAAATTGATAATAATGATCTACCCTGAACTTAAGCATGATCAATCCTTACATATACATAGCACATAATATAATAAAATAAATGGGTTTGATTTGGCTTGAGCTTTTGTGGATTTGGATAGGAAATGGGTTTAACATAGCTGTTGGTTTACGCACCCAAGTGTTTTTGATTAACTTGCGCAACTCATTTTAAACGTGCTCGCCAAACTGTTTAACTTCTGACACTAGCTGCATGCCTGGGTAACCACTTTTTGTCAATTTACTGATAAATCTCGACTAATCTTTTTCAGAAGCAGGCCAATTTTCCAAAATCGAGTTATCTAGTTGATCGTAGTACTTATAAAAAGTAATTAAGAGGGTATTGTAGTTTTAATAATATTTAACAAAATAACGGTAATTATTATACTCCGTATATGTGTTAGCTTATTACCCATTTCGAAATGGACGACTGTTAATTTCCACTATATCTATAAGCGTGTGATAATTTCTCAACTTTGTATATATTGTATACTACAACTAGATTTAAGAGCCCGTGCGTTGCGCGGCAGCTCAAAAAAATAGCATTCAAAGGCGTTGGTATTGAGACTGAGTAACTGTAGTATACAATTAGTATTAATAACATTTGTAATGAAAGTAAATGTATTTAAATGATTAGTATTGTAAACAATTACAATGTAGCTCTCGATTGTTCATAGTCAATTATATCATCTCTGAGTTGCTACCGCGCTAAGTTTACCAGATAATGCAAAAGCAAATACAAACCAAATTCATCTCCATCTCCATTTACAAATAACATGTGTCGAAAAGATGCATAAAATAGCATAACTGATAATAACTTTTTGATAGACTTTTGTCGGTATTTATTTACTACCTAAATTTCGGTTTTTAATACATGTACCATTAAACAAAGCAACTATAGTATATTACAAACGCTAAAAAATTCTTTTCTTTTATGATTAGCCCTAAGTGAAGATGCCCTCAATCCACTGTACTTAGAAATAAGATGCCCTTTTTAGTCTATAATCATTTCTATTTTTACATGATTAGCCCTAAGTGAAGATGACATTACTTCACAATACTTCACATTGAATCTAATTAGATATACCTACCTATGAGAAAGAAAGTAACTATACAATATTACAAATGCTAACAATTTATTGTATGCGGCTTTAAATTAACTACAGCTTATGACAAGAGTGATTGTGGTCAGACCAAATCTGGCCAACCCATTTCAACATGCACCAAAATTACCCATTTTAGTTTGTGAGAGTTTGAACCGAAAAATAATTTCAATGCTATTAAATAGTTTCGGTAACCATGTTATATCATTTTAAGTTTTTTTGATAATGATAATAAATCATGACCCGTTATCTAACTTGCCCAACCAACCCATTTTGATAACTTTATTTCTGATTTAATGTATAAGCTGACATTGAGAATACGATGATATTGAACGAAGTCTGATGTTAAGAAGAGGGTTTTTTTCTTCGTCAAACCGATAAATTGGAGTACGTGAGTAAAACCACTCCACTACTAAAAAAACCTACTAACATCGACTCATTATTCATTACTACAAAAGCATGTTGTTCAGAATAGGTCCTAACTGAGCGCAGCCCGTTGACATACCTAAAGGCGCCGACTAACTTTATAAGGAAATTAGTGTGAAGTAATGAAATGTCTCGTTCTTATTGATTAAAAACGTTCCATATTAATTGATTTCGTTGCGAGGTTTTGACCTCTATATGAGACGTTTTTCAAAGACCGCATTCATTTTTAAAACAAACCATAACCTTTATTTCATAAATAAAGGTTTAAAAAGCTTTACGTAGATTATCAAATAATGATAATCTAAAATATCCTGTTTACACACGACCATTACATAATGGTTTACAATACAAATATGTTACATCGAAATCAGTTTCTTGAATGCAGTTTTTACACAATATCATACAAACATGGACTCCAAATCTTGTCCTTATTTTAGTATGCAACAGCGGAAGCTCTTAATATTCACCTGAGAATAAACATGCTTTAAACGTCAACAAAAATGTTGGTGAGTTATAGGTTTAACCTATATATATCAAATCGTAACAATAGACCACAAGATTTCATATTTCAATACACATCCCATACATAGAGATAAAAATTATTCATATGGTGAACACCTGGTAACCGACATTAACAAGATGCATATATAAGAATATCCCCATCATTCCGGGACACCCTTCGGATATGATATAAATTTCGAAGTACTAAAGCATCCGGTACTTTGGATGGGGTTTGTTAGGCCCAATAGATCTATCTTTAAGATTCGCGTCAATTAGGGTGTCTGTTCCCTAATTCTTAGATTACCAGACTTAATAAAAAGGGGCATATTCGATTTCAATAATTCAACCATAGAATATAGTTTCACGTTACTTGTGTCTATTTTGTAAATCATTTATAAAATCTGCATGTATTCTCATCCCAAAAATATTAGATTTTAAAAGTGAGACTATAACTCACTTTCACAGATTTTTACTTCGTCGGGAAGTAAGACTTGGCCACTGGTTGATTCACGAACCTATAACAATATATACATATATATCAAAGTATGTTCAAAATATATTTACAATACTTTTAATATATTTTGATGTTTTAAGTTTATTAAGTCAGCTGTCCTCGTTAGTAACCTACAACTAGTTGTCCACAGTTAGATGTACAGAAATAAATCGATAAATATTATCTTGAATCAATCCACGACCCAGTGTATACGTATCTCGGTATTGATCACAACTCAAACTATATATATTTTGGAATCAACCTCAACCCTGTATAGCTAACTCCAACATTCACATATAGAGTGTCTATGGTTGTTCCGAAATATATATAGATGTGTCGACATGATAGGTCGAAACATTGTATACGTGTCTATGGTATCTCAAGATTACATAATATACAATACAAGTTGATTAAGTTATGGTTGGAATAGATTTGTTACCAATTTTCACGTAGCTAAAATGAGAAAAATTATCCAATCTTGTTTTACCCATAACTTCTTCATTTTAAATCCGTTTTGAGTGAATAAAATTGCTATGGTTTCATATTGAACTCTATTTTATGAATCTAAACAGAAAAAGTATAGGTTTATAGTCGGAAAAATAAGTTACAAGTCGTTTTTGTAAAGGTAGTCATTTCAGTCGAAAGAACGACGTCTAGATGATCATTTTAGAAAACATACTTCCACTTTGAGTTTAACCATAATTTTTGGATATAGTTTCATGTTCATAATAAAAATCATTTTCTCAGAATAACAACTTTTAAATCAAAGTTTATCATAGTTTTTAATTAACTAACCCAAAACAGCCCGCGGTGTTACTACGACGGCGTAAATCCGGTTTTATGGTGTTTTTCGTGTTTCCAGGTTTTAAATCATTAAGTTAGCATATCATATAGATATAGAACATGTTTTTAGTTGATTTTAAAAGTCAAGTTAGAAGGATTAACTTTTATTTGCGAACAAGTTTAGAATTAACTAAACTATGTTCTAGTGATTACAAATTTAAACCTTCGAATAAGATAGCTTTATATGTATGAATCGAACGATGTTATGAACATCATTACTTCCTCAAGTTCCTTGGATAAACCTACTGGAAATGAGAAAAATAGATCTAGCTTCAAAGGATCCTTGGATGGCTTGAAAGTTCTTGAAGCAGAATCATGACACGAAAACAATTTCAAGTAAGATTTCCACTCGAAAAAAGATTGTTATAGTTATAGAAATTGAATTAAAGTTTGAATATGATTATTACCTTGTATTAGAAAGATAACCTACTGTAAGTAACAAAGGTTTCTTGATCTTGGATGATTACTTGGAATGGATTTAGAAAACTTGGAAGTAAACTTGCAATCTTGGAAGTATTCTTGATTTTATGAAACTAGAACTTTTGGAATTTATGAAGAACACTTAGAACTTGAAGATAGAACTAGAGAGAGATCAATTAGATGAATAAAATTGAAGAATTAAAGTGTTTGTAGGTATTTTTGGTCGTTGGTGTATGGATTAGATATAAAGGATATGTAATTTTGTTTTCATGTAAATAAGTCATGAATGATTACTCATATTTTTGTAATTTTATGAGATATTTCATGCTAGTTGCCAAATGATGGTTCCCACATGTGTTAGGTGACTCACATGGGCTGCTAAGAACTGATCATTGGAGTGTATATACCAATAGTACATACATCTAAAAGCTGTGTATTGTACGAGTACGAATACGGGTGCATACGAGTAGAATTGTTGATGAAACTGAACGAGGATGTAATTGTAAGCATTTTTGTTAAGTAGAAGTATTTTGATAAGTGTCTTGAAGTCTTTCAAAAGTGTATGAATACATATTAAAACACTACATGTATATACATTTTAACTGAGTCGTTAAGTCATCGTTAGTCGTTACATGTAAATGTTGTTTTGAAACCTTTAGGTTAACGATGTTGTTGAATTAATCAAGTCTTAACAAGTTTGATTGCTTAACATGTTGGAAACACTTAATCATGTAAATAACAATTTCATTTAATATATATATAAACATGAAAAAGTTCGGGTCACTACAGTACCTACCCGTTAAATAAATTTCGTCCGGAAATTTTAGGCAGTTGGAGGTGTTAACGTATCTTCTGAAAATAAATGCGGGTATTTCTTCTTCATCTGATCTTCTCATTCCCAGGTGAACTCGGGTCCTCTACGAGCATTCCATCGAACCTTAACAATTGGTATCTTGTTTTGCTTAAGTCTTTTAACCTCACGATCCATTATTTCGACGGGTTCTTCGATAAATTGAAGTTTTTCGTTGATTTGGATTTCATCTAACGGAATAGTGAGATCTTCTTTAGCAAAACATTTCTTCAAATTCGAGACGTGGAAAGTGTTATGTACAGCCGCGAGTTGTTGAGGTAACTCAAGTCGGTAAGCTACTGGTCCGACACGATCAATAATCTTGAATGGTCCAATATACCTTGGATTTAATTTCCCTCGTTTACCAAATCGAACAACGCCTTTCCAAGGTGCAACTTTAAGCATGACCATCTCTCCAATTTCAAATTCTATATCTTTTCTTTTAATGTCAGCGTAGCTCTTTTGTCGACTTTGGGCGGTTTTCAACCGTTGTTGAATTTGGTTGATCTTCTCGGTAGTTTCTTGTATTATCTCTGGACCCGTAATCTGTCTATCCCCCACTTCACTCCAACAATTCGGAGACCTGTACTTTCTACCATAAAGTGCTTCAAACGGCGTCATCTCAATGCTTGAATGGTAACTGTTGTTGTAGGAAAATTCTGCTAACGGTAGATGTCGATCCCAACTGTTTCCGAAATCAATAACACATGCTCGTAGCATGTCTTCAAGCGTTTGTATCGGCCTTTCGCTCTGCCCATCAATTTGTGGATGATAGGCAGTACTCATGTCTAGACGAGTTCCTAATGCTTGCTGTAATGTCTGCCAGAATCTTGAAATAAATCTGCCATCCCTATCAGAGATAATAGAGATTGGTATTCCATGTCTGGAGACGACTTCTTTCAAATACAGTCGTGCTAACTTCTCCATCTTGTCATCTTCTCTCATTAGCAGGAAGTGTGCTGATTTGGTGAGACGATCAACTATTACCCAAATAGTATCAAAACCACTTGCAGTCCTTGGAAATTTAGTGATGAAATCCATGGTAATGTTTTCCCATTTCCATTCCGGGATTTCAGGTTGTTGAAGTAGACCTGATGGTTTCTGATGCTCAGCTTTGACCTTAGAACACGTCAAACATTCTCCTACGTATTTAGCAACATCAGCTTTCATACCCGTCCACCAAAAATGTTTCTTGAGATCCTTGTACATCTTCCCCGTTCCAGGATGTATTGAGTATCTGGTTTTATGAGCTTCTCTAAGTACCAGTTCTCTCATATCTCCAAATTTTGGTACCCAAATCCTTTCAGCCCTATACCGAGTTCCGTCTTCCCGAATATTAAGATGCTTCTCCGATCCTTTGGGTATTTCATCCTTTAAATTTCCCTCTTTTAAAACTCCTTGTTGCGCCTCCTTTATTTGAGTAGTAAGGTTATTGTGAATCATTATATTCATAGATTTTACTCGAATGGGTTCTCTGTCCTTCCTGCTCAAGGCGTTGGCTACCACATTTGCCTTCCCCGGGTGGTAACGAATCTCAAAGTCGTAATCATTCAACAATTCAATCCACCTACGCTGCCTATTATTCAGTTGTTTCTGATTAAATATGTGTTGAAGACTTTTGTGGTCGGTATATATAATACTTTTGACCCCATATAAGTAGTGCCTCCAAGTCTTTAATGCAAAAACAACCGCGCCTAATTCCAAATCATGCGTCGTATAATTTTGCTCGTGAATCTTCAATTGTCTAGACGCATAAGCAATCACCTTCGTCCGTTGCATTAATACACATCCGAGACCTTGCTTTGATGCGTCACAATAAATCACAAAATCATCATTCCCTTCAGGCAATTACAATATAGGTGCCGTAGTTAGCTTTTTCTTCAATAATTGAAACGCCTTCTCTTGTTCATCCTTCCATTCAAATTTCTTCCCTTTATGCGTTAATGCAGTCAAGGGTTTTGCTATTTTGGAGAAATCTTGGATGAATCTTCTGTAGTAACCAGCTAGTCCTAAAAACTGGCGTATGTGTTTCGGAGTTTTCGGGGTTTCTCACTTTTCAACAGTTTCTATCTTTGCCGGATCCACCTTAATACCTTTTTTGTTCACTATGTGACCGAGGAATTGAACTTCTTCCAACCAAAATGCACACTTTGAAAACTTAGCGTACAGTTTTTCTTTCCTCAATACTTCTAGCACTTTTCTCAAATGTTCTTCGTGCTCTTGATCATTCTTTGAGTAAATAAGTATGTCATCGATGAAAACAATGACAAACTTGTCAAGATATGGCCCACACACTCGGTTCATAAGGTCCATGAACACAGCTGGTGCGTTAGTCAATCCAAACGGCATAACCATAAACTCGTAATGACCATAACGCATCCTAAAAGCAGTTTTTGGAATATCATCCTCCTTTACTCGCATTTGATGATATCTAGAACGTAAATCGATCTTCGAATAAACTGATGAGCCTTGTAGTTGATCAAATAAGTCATCAATTCTCGGCAGTGGATAACGGTTTTTGATAGTAAGTTTGTTCAACTCTCTGTAGTCAATACACAACCTAAATGTACCATCCTTCTTCTTGACAAACAAAATAGGAGCTCCCCATGATGATGTGCTTGGTCGAATGAAACCACGTTCTAATAGTTCTTGCAGTTGACTTTGCAGTTCTTTCATCTCGCTGGTTGCGAGTCTATAAGGAGCACAAGCTATTGGTGCAGCTCCTGGTACAAGATCTATTTGAAATTCAACAGATTGATGTGGAGGTAGTCCCGGTAATTCTTTCGGAAATACATCGGGAAATTTTTTTGTGACGGGAACATCATTGATGCTCTTTTCTTCAGTTTGTATTTTCTCAACGTGTGCTACAATAGCATAGCAACCTTTTCTTATTAGTTTTTGTGCCTTCAAATTACTAATAAGATGTAGCTTCATGTTGCCCTTTTCTCCGTACACCATTAAGGGTTCTCCTTCTTCTCGTACAATGCGAATTGCATTTTTATAACATACGATCTCTGCTTTCACCTTCTTCAGCCAGTCCATGCCAACTATTACATCAAAATTCCCTAACTCTATTGGTATCAAATCAATCTTAAATATTTCGCTACCCAGTTTAATTTCTCGATTCCGGCATATATTATCTGCTGAAATTAATTTACCGTTTGCTAATTCGAGTAAAAATTTACTATGCAACGGCGTCAATGGACAACTTAATTTAGCACAAAAATCTCTACTCATATAGCTTCTATCCGCACCCGAATCAAATAAAACGTAAGCAGATTTATTGTCAATAAGAAACGTACCCGTAACAAGCTCCGGGTCTTCCTGTGCCTCTGCCGCAATAATATTGAAAACTCTTCCGCCGCCTTGTCCATTCGTGTTCTCCTGGTTCGGGCAATTTCTAATAATGTGGCCCGGTTTTCCACATTTATAACAAACTACATTGGCATAACTTGCTCCGACACTACTTGCTCCGCCATTACTCGTTCCGACACCGTTTGTTCCTTTCGTTCTGTTAACCCCTGGTCCTTAGACCTCACACTTCGCCGCGCTATGACCATTTCTTTTACACTTGTTGCAAAATTTGGTGCAGAACCCCGAGTGATACTTTTCACACCTTTGGCATAGCTGCTTCTGATTGTTGTTATTGTTGCGATTGTTATTGTTGTTGGGACGATTATTGTAGTTGCTGTTGTTGTTGTTGTTGTTGTTGTTGTTGTTGTTGTTATTTTTGTTGTTGTTGTTGTTGTTGTTGGGCCGTTTGTTGTAGTTGAGATTGATGTTGCGATTGTTGGGATAATTGTTGCGATTATTATTGTAATTGCTGTTGTTGTTGTATTGGTGATTCTTATCACCGTTTTCCTCCCACTTTCTTTTGACTTGCTTCACATTGGCCTCTTCAGCCGTCTGTTCTTTAATTCTTTCCTCAATCTGGTTCACTAGTTTGTGAGCCATTCTACATGCCTATTGTATGGAGGCGGGCTCGTGTGAACTTATATCTTCTTGGATTCTTTCCGGTAATCCTTTCACAAACGCGTCGATCTTCTCTTCCTCATCTTCGAACGCTCCCGGACACAATAGGCAGAATTTTGTGAATCGTCTTTCGTACGTGGTAATATCAAATCCTTGGGTTCGTAACCCTCTAAGTTCTGTCTTGAGCTTATTGACCTCGGTTCTGGGACGGTACTTCTCTTTCATCAAGTGCTTGAATGCTGACCACGGTAGTGCGTAAGCATCATCTTGTCCCTCTTGCTCTAGATAGGTATTCCACCATGTTAACGTAGAACCTGTGAAGGTATGCGTAGCGTACTTCACTTTGTCCTCTTCAGTACACTTACTTATGGCAAACACCGATTCGACCTTCTCGGTCCACCGTTTCAATCCAATCGGTCCTTCGGTTCCATCAAATTCCAAAGGTTTGCAGGCAGTGAATTCTTTGTAGGTGCATCCTACACAATTTCCTGTACTGCTAGATCCAAGGTTATTGTTGGTATGTAGCGCAGCCTGTACTGCGGCTATGTTTGAAGCTAGAAAAGTACGGAATTCCTCTTCATTCATATTCACGGTGTGTCGAGTAGTCGGTGCCATTTCCTTCAAAATAATCAAATGGAACAAGTTAATCATACAGAATATTAAGAGTAGTTAATAGTAGTTCGTAGCATAATATGAACTCATTTATAAAAGCTTTTTCTTCATATTAGCGTTTTATAAGTTTAAATTCGGGTAGTACCTACCCGTTAAGTTCATACTTAGTAGCTAATATACAATTCAGCTACTACAATTCTATATGAAAAACTGATTATACTAATATTTCGCGTTCAAACTTTTATACAATATTTTACAAACTTACAATACCGCTTATTTTACATAAAGCATGAAATATAGCACACAATAACTTTGATACAAGATAGTTGTGAAGATAATTCTAGCTAGTACACAAGTCGTTCAGCAAAGGCAATAAAGACACGTAATTCATACGTCCAGAAACAAGTCATGCATTCTGGTTTTACTAGGACTACTTCCCATCCTTGGTCTTGTGGAACATAACCGTTATGGCCGTTGATAAGACAGCGTGTTGTAACGTCGTCAAAGGGACGAGGGTTACGTAATGACCAACAGTCTCGTAATAACCTAAAAACCTCATTTTTTACCCCAATTACCGACTCCGTCACTTGTGGGAACGTTTTGTTTAATAGCTGTAGCCCGATGTTCTTTTTCTCACTTTGGTGAGAAGCGAACATTACTAACCCGTAAGCATAGCATGCTTCTTTATGTTGCATGTTATCCGCTTTTTCTAAATCATGAAGTCCTATATTCGGATACATTGAGTCAAAATAATTTCTTAACCCGTTGCGTAAAATAGCATTTAGGTTCCCCGCAATATATGCGTCAAAGTAAACACATCGTAACTTATGGGTTTCCCAATGTGATATCCCCCATCTTTCAAACGAAAGTCTCTTATAAACCAAGATATTCTTGGAACGTTCTTCGAATGTCTTACAAACTGATCTCGCCTTAAATAGTTGTGCCGAGGAATTCTGACCGACTCTAGACAAGATTTCATCAATCATGTCTCCGGGTAGGTCTCTTAAAATATTGGGTTGTCTATCCATTTTGTGTTTTTAAACTGTAAAATAGACAAGAGTTAGATTCATAAAAAAAAATACTTATTAATACAAGCAATTTTTACATATATCATAAAGCATAAGCACACTATATTACATATATTACACCACACGAATACAACTATTTTATTCCGACTCGCTCTTTTCTTCTTCTTCGGTTTTGGTTCGTTTTGCCAAGTTTCTAGGGATATATGATGTTCCCCTAATACTAGCTGTCGTTTTCCACAACGGTTTAGAAAAACCTGGTGGTTTAGAGGTTCCCGGGTCATTGTTACAACTTAAGGACTTCGGGGGTTGACGATACATATAAAGTTCATCGGGGTTGGAATTAGATTTCTCTATTTTTATGCCCTTTTCCTTATTATTTTCTTTTGCTTTTTTAAATTCAGTTGGGGTAATTTCTATAACATCATCGGAATTCTCGTCGGAATCCGATTCATAGGAGAATTGGTAATCCTCCCAATATTTTGCTTCCTTGGCGGAAACACCATTGACCATAATTAACCTTGGTCGGTTGGTTGAGGATTTTCTTTTACTTAACCGTTTTATTATTTCCCCCACCGGTTCTATTTCCTCCTCCGGTTCCTCCTCTTCCGGTTCTGATTCTTCTTCCGGTTCTGATTCTTCTTCCGGTTCTAATTCTTCTTCCGGTTCCTCTTCGGGAACTTGTGAATCAGTCCAATATATATTCGACTCTTCGTTATTATTAGGTGAATCAATGGGATTTGTGCTAGAGGTAGACATCTATCACACAATATCAAACATGTTAAGAGATTAATATATCACATAATATATACATGTTAATAATATATAGTTTCCAACAAAAATGTTAAGAAATCATTTTTAAAGAAAATACGGTCGAAGTCCAGACTCACTAATGCATCCTAACAAACTCGATAAGACACACTAATGCAAATTTTCTGGTTCTCTAAGACCAACGCTCGGATACCAACTGAAATGTCCCGTTCTTATTGATTAAAAACGTTCCATATTAATTGATTTCGTTGCGAGGTTTTGACCTCTATATGAGACATTTTTCAAAGACCGCATTCATTTTTAAAACAAACCATAACCTTTATTTCATAAATAAAGGTTTAAAAAGCTTTACGTAGATTATCAAATAATGATAATCTAAAATATCCTGTTTACACACGACCATTACATAATGGTTTACAATACAAATATGTTACATCGAAATCAGTTTCTTGAATGCAGTTTTTACACAATATCATACAAACATGGACTCCAAATCTTGTCCTTATTTTAGTATGCAACAGCGGAAGCTCTTAGTATTCACCTGAGAATAAACATGCTTTAAACGTCAACAAAAATGTTGGTGAGTTATAGGTTTAACCTATATATATCAAATCGTAACAATAGACCACAAGATTTCATATTTCAATACACATCCCATACATAGAGATAAAAATCATTCATATGGTGAACACCTGGTAACCGACATTAACAAGATGCATATATAAGAATATCCCCATCATTCCGGGACACCCTTCGGATATGATATAAATTTTGAAGTACTAAAGCATCCAGTACTTTGGATGGGGTTTGTTAGGCCCAATAGATCTATCTTTAGGATTCGCGTCAATTAGGGTGTCTGTTCCCTAATTCTTAGATTACCAGACATAATAAAAAGGGGCATATTCGATTTCAATAATTCAACCATAGAATGTAGTTTCACGTTACTTGTGTCTATTTTATAAATCATTTATAAAACCTGCTTGTATTCTCATCCCAAAAATATTAGATTTTAAAAGTGAGACTATAACTCACTTTCACAGATTTTTACTTCGTCGGGAAGTAAGACTTGGCCACTGATTGATTCACGAACCTATAACAATATATACATATATATCAAAGTATGTTCAAAATATATTTACAATACTTTTAATATATTTTGATGTTTTAAGTTTATTAAGTCAGCTGTGCTCGTTAGTAACCTACAACTAGTTGTCCACAGTTAGATGTACAGAAATAAATCGATAAATATTATCTTGAATCAATCCACGACCCAGTGTATACGTATCTCAGTATTGATCACAACTCAAACTATATATATTTTGGAATCAACCTCAACCCTGTATAGCTAACTCCAACATTCACATATAGAGTGTCTATGGTTGTTCCAAAATATATATAGATGTGTCAACATGATAGGTCGAAACATTGTATACGTGTCTATGGTATCTCAAGATTACATAATACACAATACAAGTTGATTAAGTTATGGTTGGAATAGATTTGTTACCAATTTTCACGTAGCTAAAATGAGAAAAATTATCCAATCTTGTTTTACCCATAACTTCTTCATTTTAAATACGTTTTGAGTGAATCAAATTGCTATGGTTTCATATTGAACTCTATTTTATGAATCTAAACAGAAAAAGTATAGGTTTATAGTCAGAAAAATAAGTTACAACTCGTTTTTGTAAAGGTAGTCATTTCAGTCGAAAGAACGACGTCTAGATGACCATTTTAGAAAACATACTTCCACTTTGAGTTTAACCATAATTTTTATATATAGTTTCATGTTCATAATAAAAATCATTTTCTCAGAATAAAAACTTTTAAATCAAAGTTTATCATAGTTTTTAATTAACTAACCCCAAACAGCCCGCGGTGTTACTATGGCGGCGTAAATCCGGTTTTACGGTGTTTTTCGTGTTTCCAGGTTTTAAATCATTAAGTTAGCATATCAATAGATATAGAACATGTGTTTAGTTGATTTTAAAAGTCAAGTTAGAAGGATTAACTTTTATTTGCGAACAAGTTTAGAATTAACTAAACTATGTTCTAGTGATTACAAGTTTAAACCTTCGAATAAGATAGCTTTATATGTATGAATCGAATGATGTTATGAACATCATTACTACCTCAAGTTCCTTGGATAAACCTACTGGAAATGAGAAAAATAGATCAAGCTTCAAAGGATCCTTGGATGGCTTGAAAGTTCTTGAAGCAGAATCATGACACGAAAGCAATTTCAAGTAAGATTTCCACTCGAAATAAGATTGTTATAGTTATAGAAATTGAATTAAAGTTTGAATATGATTATTAACTTGTATTAGAAAGATAACCTACTGTAAGTAACAAAGGTTTCTTGATCTTGGATGATTACTTGGAATGGATTTAGAAAACTTGGAAGTAAACTTGCAATCTTGGAAGTATTCTTGATTTTATGAAACTAGAACTTTTGGAATTTATGAAGAACACTTAGAAATTGAAGATAGAACTTGAGAGAGATCAATTAGATGAATAAAATTGAAGAATGAAAGTGTTTGTAGGTGTTTTTGGTCATTGGTGTATGGATTAGATATAAAGGATATGTAATTTTGTTTTCATGTAAATAAGTCATGAATGATTACTCATATTTTTGTAATTTTATGAGATATTTCATGCTAGTTGCCAAATGATGGTTCCCACATGTGTTAGGTGACTCACATGGGCTGCTAAGAACTGATCATTGGAGTGTATATACCAATAGTACATACATCTAAAAGCTGTGTATTGTACGAGTACGAATACGGGTGCATACGAGTAGAATTGTTGATGAAACTGAACGAGGGTGTAATTGTAAGCATTTTTGTTAAGTAGAAGTATTTTGATAAGTGTCTTGAAGTCTTTCAAAAGTGTATGAATACATATTAAAACACTACATGTATATACATTTTAACTGAGTCGTTAAGTCATCGTTAGTCGTTACATGTAAATGTTGTTTTGAAACCTTTAGGTTAACGATGTTGTTGAATGTTGTTAACCCATTGTTTATTATAACAAATGAGATGTTAAATTGTTATATTATCATGATATTATGATATATAATATATCTTAATATGATGTATATACAGTTAAATGTCGTTACAACGATAATCGTTACATATATGTCTCGTTTCGAAATCATTAAGTTAGTAGTCTTATTTTTACATATGTATTTCATTGTTAATACACTTAATAATATATTTACTCATCATTTAACATAATTAACCAAGTGTATCAATATCTTAATATGATTCATATGTACCTAGTAAGACGTTGTTACAACGATAATCGTTATATATATCGTTTTCGAGTTTCTTAAATTAATAGTCTCATTTTTATGTATATAACTCATTGTTAAAATACCTAATGAGATACATACTTATAATAAAATCATGTTAACTATATATATAACCATATATATGCCATCGTATAGTTTTTACAAGTTTTAACGTTCGTGAATCACCGGTCAACTTGGGTGGCCAATTGTCTATATGAAACCTATTTCAATTAATCAAGTCTTAACAAGTTTGATTGCTTAACATGTTGGAAACACTTAATCATGTAAATAACAATTTTATTTAATATATATATAAACATGAAAAAGTTCGGGTCACTACAAGTAACTTGTGATGAAACACATACTTGCTTTTTTAAAAAAAAGTTTATACTCAATAAAGATATTAGTGTAAAGTAACTTGCACCATGAAGCCTTTAATCATCTTGACTCAGACTCACCAAATCAACCAAAATGTTTGAAGAATAACTGTGCTGTTGTCTTTATATAGGATAAAATAAAAAATCTATACACCAATTATGAATTTCTATATATATATATATATATATATATATATATATATATATATATATATATATATATATATATATATATATATATATATATATAGTGGACCAATCAATAGATAAGCACTAAATGGAGTACAAACTGGATAAGTAAATATTGGCCACAAATTTCATAATTAGTCTAATTGTTAATGAAAAACACGGAGGGTTTTGATGGTAATTTCCAATTCTTATCTTAATTTATTAAATTATCACATATTCATGTTCATTCGTACAGTATGTGCTATTCATGAGCTCAATAATCATGAATCATGATTCTTCAATTATTTTTCTCAACACAAATTGAACACAGAAGTGTGATCTATATCTCAATCCTAACACTCGTGATCAATCAATTTCAGTTTACATCAACAGATTCTCATATTTTGATCTCGTGTTCTTCGTTTTTAACCGAATAATGAAGATCGATCAGTTGTGAACAATCTACTCCACCAAAATACGATCTACGAGTTTTTTTGGAATCCTTATTATCTGGTTATGATTCGTGAATAGTCAACACAGTTGGAGAAACAACATACAATCCAGAAAATTGAAGTCAAACATGTGTTCTTCACAGTCTACTTTTTGATTCGTGATTTCTGTGATGATTCAGTTTATATTGGTGATGGACGAGGATTCAGAGGAAGGTTTTAAGCAATTTTGATGAAGAAATCGTCCGTTAACTTTGGACGAAGCTCAATATTTATGTTGAAAGGACCCGTTCATATACATTATAAACGATTCACAATAGTTGATTACATTGCGAGGTATTTGACCTCTATATGATACATTTTACAAACATTGCATTCGTTTTTAAAAGACAAACTTTCTTTACATCGAAAATTGACAGGCATGCATACCATTTCATAATATTCACTATCCAACTATAAATTGATTTAATAATAATCTTTGATGAACTCAATGACTCGAATGCAACGTTCTTCGAAATATGCTATGAAAGACTCCAAGTAATATCTTTAAAATGAGCAAATGCACAGCGGAAGATTTCTTTAACACCTGAGAATAAACATGCTTTAAAGTGTCAACCAAAAGGTTGGTGAGTTCATTAGTTTATCATAATCATTTATTTTCATCATTTTAATAGACCACAAGAATTTCATTTCCAGTTCTCATAAATATACGTCCCATGCATAGAGACAAAAATAATCATTCATATGGTGAACACCTGGTAACCGACATTAACTAGATACATATAAGAATATCCCCTATCATTCCGGGATCCTCCTTCGGACATGATATAAATTTCGAAGTACTAAAGCATCCGGTACTTTGGATGGGGTTTGTTAGGCCCAATAGATCTATCTTTAGGATTCGCGTCAATTAGGGTGTCTGTTCCCTAATTCTTAGATTACCAGACTTTAATAAAAAGGGGCATATTCGATTTCGATAATTCAACCATAGAATGTAGTTTCAATTACTTGTGTCTATTTCGTCAAACATTTATAAAAGCGCATGTATTCTCAGTCCCAAAAATATAAAGGGTAAAAAAAGGCAAATGAAACTCACCATACAGTATTTCGTAGTAAAAATACATATAACGTCATTGAACAAGTGCAAGGTTGGCCTCGGATTCACGAACCTAAATTAATTATATATATTTATGTGTTGGTCAATATTTGTCTAACAAATTAGGTCAAGTCATAGTGTACCACAATCCTAATGCTCGAGACTAATATGCAAAAGTCAACAAAAGTAAATTTGACTCAAAATAATTTCCAAAAATCTATACATGATTAATATATAGTTTAAATATCGTCGTTTTATATTTTTAAATATTTTTAAAAGATTTATTAGAGTAAATAATATAATTTATTTAGTAATAAATAAAATTTTATATTAAATTTATATAATAAAATATACTTTTATATATATTAAGTAATAAAATTTATAGGGTTCATTTAATATCATAAAGATAATATGATAGGTATTATTAAAGTAAGTTATTACATGTAGTAAAATATGTTTGTATCACATATTTATTTGATAAAATAATATCTATAATGATAGTAAGTAAAAGTTGTATTATTTTGTAATAATAATTATTATTATAAAAATATCAATATTTATAATTACTAAGATGACATTATGATAAAACGATAATTTTAATTATGATAACTTTAATATTTACGATAATTTTTAATATTATCTTTAAAATAATAATTCTATTTAAAATAATAATAATAATGATATTTTATAGTAACAATGACATTTCTATTAAAATGATAATTTTTGTTAAAATGATAGTTTTAATACTAACGAAACTTTTAATAATAATAGTAATGATAAAAATAATAAGAACGATAATTTTATCTAAATCAATATCTTATAATATTTTAATTTCATCATGATACTCTTACTCATTATTTCCTAATCGTTTCGTTTAAAAGCTTTTAATCGTCTTTTATATCGTGTTCATAATAATGATAATAATAGTAATCAAAATAATTAGGTGTTACAAATATTTGTTTTAATTACACTAATATTAATAATGATAGTTACTATAACATTATTAACGATAATACTAATAATTATCTTAATGATAATATAGTAATAATAATAATAACAATAACAATAACCATTTTTAAATAATGATATATATATATATATATTAATAATGATAATAATAATAATAATACTAATAATAATAATAATAATAATTGGATAATAATAATAATACTAATTATAATTTTAACGATAATAACGATAGTAATAATAAAAAAAAAATAACAATTTTTAATGATAAATCCCTTTTATTGATAAAGATAATAATAATGATAATAATAAGATAAAACTAGAACGACGATAAAAATGACGATAATAATAATCATTTTTAATAAAAATATCGAAAATTCAATTGATTATAACTTCTAATCCGTTCATCGAAACCATTCGATATCTAAAGGAAAAGTTCTTAATTTTTCGCTAGCTTTCCAAGGACATGCATATCTTATACCTTATCTCAATCGCAAGTGTAACTAATTCAAGATTCAACCTAACCTGTCTAAGGGCAATATCAAAAGTACAAGCATGCATAATCCTAAATACTCGAGCACTAGTCAGGGATACACTATTAGTATGTAAAAGTTAAATTATGAGTAGTCACGTATCAATATTGAGATTCAATATTGCAGGAAAGGTACGTAGACGCGGCGGAAATGATAAACACTATATTGACCTCACGAGCATACCCATGAACCATACTCAATCACCTCCATAGCTATAACCCATAATTTCCTTAATCCTATCCTACTCGAAAAACAATTTCGAAATCACTCGGACAGCACTCCGTCGTAATATTTTATGTATACTAATAATATCTTGAAATAATACGGAGTAAATATATATATGTAAATCGATTGAGAGAGTTTAGAGAAAAATATTTTCAAATTTCTATGAAATAATGAAACCTATTGAATTCTATTTATAATATATTTTTGAATTATTAAAGTGAATTATTAAAGTATGAATTATTAAAGTGAATTATTAAAGTATGAATTATTAAAGTGAATTATTAAAGTATGAATTATTAAAGTGAATTATTAAAGTATGAATTATTAAAGTGAATTATTAAAGTATGAATTATTAAAGTGAATTATTAAAGTATGAATTATTAAAGTGAATTATTAAAGTATGAATTATTAAAGTGAATTATTAAAGTTAAAGTAAAGTAAAAATAAAGTAAAGGTAAGTTTAAGTATAGTAAAAGTATAAAACTATGTACGTATAATACGCGTATAAATATATATAATATTAATTTAAATCGTTATATATATTTAATAAAATAAAATATAAATATCGTTATCTTTATCTTTATCATACTAGTTAAGTAATGAGTTGTCAAAAGTGGTTCTAGATATTTATAAAAGTTATATACGTTTTAATAATAAAGTTCTTTTTAAACTGAAAACGTTTTTGTACGTTTGAAACTAAATAGATCAATCGAGTCTTTATGAGATTCAATCTTCCACTATCCTTTGTCTAGTTCTCAATGATTGACAATTTGTTCTTATTTATAAATCACTTTACCATTTTTCGAATATTGTTAAAATGGAAAGATTTCTCAAATCAACGTGGGCCTTTCAACAGAGACTTGTAATCATAATTCAATATATCTGATAATTCAATCATTTGATCTTATCTTCTAATTCCATTGATAAACATTTTGAAACAGATACAATCATATAAAGTATTTAATCAAATATTTTGTTTACGTTTCAAGTTATAATATATATACACATATACATATATAATCATACTCGTTTAATGGTTGGTGAATCGTTGGAACTTGGTCGAGGTTGAATGAATATATGAACATAGTTTAAAATTCTTGAAATTTAACTTAACAAATATTGCTTATCGTGTCAGAAACATATAAAGATTAAAGTTTAAATTTGGTTGGAAATTTTCGGGTTGTCACAGTACCTACCCGTTAAAGAAATTTCGTCCCGAAATTTGAGTGGAAAGGTCGTGAATGATAATAAGTATGTTTTCATGATGCATACGGGCTAAAAATTAGAGTTTTATCATCAGCAAATAATTTGGATAAACAATCCATTTATATGAAGAGTACGAATGAAGCTAACATAGAAGAGTGAAATGAGTAAGTGTAGATTCATCTTATCATTTGACGTAGATATGATTGATTCCCAGATTTCAAGGGATTTGAAGAAAATCTTCTTAATAAGATTTGACTCTCTGGTAATCAAGGGAATTAGGATCCGCTTTAAATGCGATCGTCCATTTTAATTGTTCTGTCGGAGATTTTGTTATAAATTCACCTCCTTCGTTTCCTTACAACTCACACCTTCTGTTGATGCATTTTATGAAAGTCCCTAGACATCTACCCACGTCCATTGCAGGTACAACAGTTTACAGGCCACCATGATTGCTCGTTATTATCCTATCCGTGTTTGTATGTGGTTACAGGAACTTCAGGAACGAGATTTAGATGTTTGACTATGTTAGACTTAGTCAGACATACGAGTGAAGCCTCACTAGTACGGCTGACAGGCTCATACGCACGGTTGATGCTGAGCTAAGTCACAATTACAACCTAAATGAGAAGACACGAGTGAGTGATCACCCGTACGGCTGATGAAGCCAACTCGTACGTGTGATGAATGAATCGTATGGGTTACTTAACAGCAGGGGTATATAAAGTCTTATGTTCTTCATTTTAGGTTAAGCCTCTCATTTATTACACACAGTCAGATCTAGTGAGCTCCTTCGATTCTCTCTCAGTCCAAATCACCCAGGTGGTGAATAATAGCTCTAGGTGTTGATCTAATCACACTTGATTTAGTTGTGGTTTGACTAAATTAATCAAAAAAAAAAAACTTAACCTATTCACTAGAGGGTTTGATTAACTTATTCCGCCATTGTGTGAGTTAAATCTATTGATTTCTAAGTTCCCAGTCATGTTTCATCACCTTCTATTCTTTCCCCCTCAACTCATATTTTAAAGTATTCATCAATATGCTCCATCCAGTTCTGATTCTTGATATACTTCTAACTTTCATATCGGTCATTCTTCTTTTTCATCTACCGCCAAAAGAATCTATTTACTTCTACTATACTCTTGGGTTTATAGTGTTTCTAGTTCTCCCGTGTCTTTATATTGCTATATGCATTGATATATATGGTTTATAATTTCTGGTTTGTCGTTGGGCTTTATATGTTCCCTTATATTTCAAAGTCTCTGCTTCTATCTTTTATAATCATTATCATTCACAGTTAATGCTCTCTTTTATTTGCTGCAATTTATACCCCAATTTCTATTTCGGAGTTTTGTCCTTTCGTTTCTTCTTTTTGCGATTAATCACCGCTTGTAATAGTCCAGAATTCACAGATATGAATTTCGGAATGAACATTGTTAACGTTCTAGGAAGGAAATTGTGATGGCACGATCTTGACTTGTCAAATTACTAGAATACCTTGGAAAAGGCCGAATCATCAAGAAATATTTTCTTGATATTTTAGAGGTTAAATAGAATACAAGAGTCGTATAACATGGCACATGATGATGTTATGATCAGTGAATCATCACGTTCCATTTAGAAACTCAGCATGACTTACTGTAATATAATCACAGTGATCAAGTGTCATTATATTATACTATTCATGCTTCAGTTCCCAACACTACTTCAAAATATTCCTATTTTAAACTTGAATGTTTCAGAATTTAGAAACTAAAATAGTTTCTTTTATGATGTAATACAGATAGCGCGAAGAGGTAAATGATTTCAAATAAGAAAAATTAAGAAAATATCTTCAGAAATATGGAGGATATTTATAATGAAAGATATGATGATATTTTAGAATTTCTAATATCAGAGGATGATGAAGAATATTGTTCGCAGGGGTTTAGAGTCAGGAGCAAGGTATTCGTTAATGACTTCAGCATGTACTGAATCATTTGGATCCTTTGAAGTCAGGTTCAGTTTTTGTAATTTGTCCACAGCCTCCTTCCTACTTTGCTCAATCCGTTTTCCAGTTCCAAAACTTCTCTTTTTCTGTGCTTTGCCAGCACACTTCATCATTATTATCCAGCTTTTACCATTTAAAGTCGTTTATAGTTTTTGCTGCTTCATCAGCATTTTTTCCATTTTCGGAGAACCAATTCGTAGTTCGGAGTGTTTTTCAGAAACTTCACATTCAAATTAAGTCCAGAAGATAGACGTTATATATACACATATAACTGTTGGCGTAGACATGCTGCGAGATTTCAAAATACTGATTGCTAATTCCTAATGATTCGTATGGCAATTCTCATTACAAGATGCGAATGTGTAAATGATGGGGTTTCAATGAATAATTATAATGACTTTTTGGAGAGGCTAAAGTCAAAGGGTAATGAAGTTTTTGGTACATCTGCTAATAATGTGGTGGAATGTAAAAGGTTCCCTGGTAACGATGGTGTATATCTCAAGGTTATAATAAGGTTAGTCTGACTGAAAAGTCGAAGTTGACTTGCTGGAGCTGTGACAAAACTGGCTACTTTGAATAGGAGTCGCAAAGTTATTTTTGCTAATAAATGCCAAAGAATCTGACGCGGATACGTTGTTTAAAATTTTACTTTGGTTTCAAGAGTTTTTCGGGTACATAACTGTGGGTAACATGTGGTTGGATCATCATCTCGATTGCTCATCATTCGAAGTGTCTTCAGAAATTTTCGAAGGGTTTGAACACAGATTGTAATCGTTAACATACATTTGATGTTCTAACACAGTTTTGAAGTCAAAATATAGCTTGTGAAAGATGTAAGGATCTAAGAGTGATGATTTTGGTCATATCTCAAGTTGAATTTTGAGATTTTAAAATCAGAATATGTAATTAAATTTTGAATGAGTATGGTTGTTTTGATTTTTATAAAAGAATGTATATTGTTGTGAAAGTAGGGAGTATAATGGATGATTTGCTGAATTAGATTCAAAGAATGTAACATATTAATTGCGAATTTATATATCTCTCGGGTATTACCTACCCGTTAAAAAAAATTTTACAATTAATATTTTGTACAAAAGAATCTTATTACAGTCTTTATGAAAATATATATATGTATATTTTCTTCAGATGTAACATAGATTTAATGAGTTAATGTTAAATTAAACTCATTTGATTTACGGTTGAAACTAGAATTGAATATTCCCTAAAGGCTTTAAAAAGTACATAACTTTTACGCAGTATTTCTTTAATGAATTGAAATTATGAATCAATACTTCATTATTTGTTGATGTATGATGTTTGGTTCGTGAAATTCTCGTGAATTTCGCAAAGTACGAATGATGTTATCTGAAAAGTTTCGGGTACATCGATGATGAAAGTGTAAAATCAAATATATACTTGATTTATTATGAATTGGAATTTGTTGAATTGCGACAGAGATTGTAGTTAACGCTGGTTAAGTTGCGGCCGAAGGACGTACATTATTGCATATTTGTAATATGAATTAACCGAGTACTTAAGATTCACACACAATAGCTTAGCACAGAAAGATTTATTTCAAAATATATATATAATATACATATAATTTCTTCATAGGGAATGAGTTAATTCTTCATAACTCGTTGATACAATATACACGTTATTGATTCGTAATGATGTCCACAGTAATTCTTGAACTGACGGAGTTTGTGATGTTATCGGTGTTATTGATACGGATGTTGACTGTACTGACGATGCTGGTAACGCTGACGGTACTGTTGATGCTGTTGGTAAAGCAAGTTTAGCTTGTTAATCACACACCATTTTTGTCAGGGTTTCTACTCTTCCTTCTATCATTTTGGTTCGCTTAACTGATTTATGGTTAGGGCTAGATTAGATAATCTCTAAGACTTTAGAGATTACATAATCGCCACGGAATATTTCTCCAATGAAGTTATGAATTAATACTTCGTCAGTTATTGTTGTTGGTACTCCTTGGTATCTATGGTGCATATGACGTTGATGCTCGTGGGACAGATTGTGAAGTTGAGGTTTACGACGCGGTTGTGGTTGGAGGTGGTAATGGTACTGTTGGCGTTTATGATGGCGGTACTGGTTATGCTGCTGATTCTGCTGCTGGTGTTTGTAATCTCTGCACCATATTCTCCAAAGCTACTACCCGAGCGCGAAGCTTGTTGACTTCTTCTATTACACCGGGGTGATTGTCGGTTCGGATGAGCGGATAAATAAAATCTAAAATTTGATGTAATATATAATCGTGACGAGATACTCTGGAAATGAGCGAGAAAATGGTGTTTCGGACAGGTTCGCCGGTAAGTGCTTCAGGTTCTTCGTCAAGAGGGCAATGTGGTGGATGGAAGGGATCACCTTCTTCTTGTCTCCAATGATTGAGGAGGCTACGAACCCATCCCCGATTCATCCAGAATAGGTGATGACTGATTGGTTGATCTATTCCGGTCACACTGCTTTCGGAGCTTGAATGGGATTCCATTTCGGAATCTGAGTGACTTGAACTGATGACGAATTCCATTTCGTACGATTGGATAAAGGATATTTTTTTTCGATATGAAATGATTTTGGCTAACGGATGGTATTCTAATTACATAGAATATATATATATATATATATATATATATATATATATATATATATATATATATATATATATATATATATATATATATATATATATATATATATATATATATATAGATCAAAATATTTTGTAGATTACGGAGGACTTTGCGGGATATGTCAGGCAAAGTTTAAAGTAACAGATACGATAAGATATGATTTAGCAGATATGCTAAGATATGAATTTTTGTCTATACACTATTCATGCAATCAAAGCAGCAAGGCGTGTCTTAGACTAAAAATGATAAGCAGGTAATTTCCTGAGGATGATAAGTAGTTAATTTTTGACACAAAATGATAAGCAAAACTTTTGACATGCAGACACGGTCGAAGTCCAGACTCACTAATGCATCCTATCGACTTATCAGTTAGACACACTAATGCAGACCTGGTTCGCTAAGACCACCGCCCTGATACCAACTGAAAGGACCCGTTCATATACATTATAAACGATTCACAATAGTTGATTACATTGCGAGGTATTTGACCTCTATATGATACATTTTACAAACATTGCATTCGTTTTTAAAAGACAAACTTTCTTTACATCGAAAATTGACAGGCATGCATACCATTTCATAATATCCACTATCCAACTATAAATTGATTTAATAATAATCTTTGATGAACTCAATGACTCGAATGCAACGTTCTTCGAAATATGCTATGAAAGACTCCAAGTAATATCTTTAAAATGAGCAAATGCACAGCGGAAGATTTCTTTAACACCTGAGAATAAACATGCTTTAAAGTGTCAACCAAAAGGTTGGTGAGTTCATTAGTTTATCATAATCATTTATTTTCATCATTTTAATAGACCACAAGAATTTCATTTCCAGTTCTCATAAATATACGTCCCATGCATAGAGACAAAAATAATCATTTATATGGTGAACACCTGGTAACCGACATTAACTAGATACATATAAGAATATCCCCTATCATTCCGGGATCCTCCTTCGGACATGATATAAATTTCGAAGTACTAAAGCATCCGGTACTTTGGATGGGGTTTGTTAGGCCCAATAGATCTATCTTTAGGATTCGTGTCAATTAGGGTGTCTGTTCCCTAATTCTTAGATTACCAGACTTTAATAAAAAGGGGCATATTCGATTTCGATAATTCAACCATAGAATATAGTTTCAATTACTTGTGTCTATTTCGTCAAACATTTATAAAAGCGCATGTATTCTCAGTCCCAAAAATATAAAGGGTAAAAAAAGGCAAATGAAACTCACCATACTGTATTTTGTAGTAAAAATACATATAACGTCATTGAACAAGTGCAAGGTTGGCCTCGGATTCACGAACCTAAATTAATTATATATATTTATGTGTTGGTCAATATTTGTCTAACAAATTAGGTCAAGTCATAGTGTACTACAATCCTAATGCTCGAGACTAATATGCAAAAGTCAACAAAAGTAAATTTGACTCAAAATAATTTCCAAAAATCTATACATGATTAATATATAGTTTAAATATCGTCGTTTTATATTTTTAAATATTTTTAAAAGATTTATTAGAGTAAATAATATAATTTATTTAGTAATAAATAAAATTTTATATTAAATTTATATAATAAAATATACTTTTATATATATTAAGTAATAAAATTTATAGGGTTCATTTAATATCATAAAGATAATATGATAGGTATTATTAAAGTAAGTTATTACATGTAGTAAAATATGTTTGTATCACATATTTATTTGATAAAATAATATCTATAATGATAGTAAGTAAAAGTTGTATTATTTTGTAATAATAATTATTATTATAAAAATATCAATATTTATAATTACTAAGATGACATTATGATAAAACGATAATTTTAATTATGATAACTTTAATATTTACGATAATTTTTAATATTATCTTTAAAATAATAATTCTATTTAAAATAATAATAATAATGATATTTTATAGTAACAATGACATTTCTATTAAAATGATAATTTTTGTTAAAATGATAGTTTTAATACTAACGATACTTTTAATAATAATAGTAATGATAAAAATAATAAGAACGATAATTTTATCTAAATCAATATCTTATAATATTTTAATTTCATCATGATGCTCTTACTCATTATTTCCTAATCGTTTCGTTTAAAAGCTTTTAATCGTCTTTTATATCGTGTTCATAATAATGATAATAATAGTAATCAAAATAATTAGGTGTTACAAATATTTGTTTTAATTACACTAATATTAATAATGATAGTTACTATAACATTATTAATGATAATACTAATAATTATCTTAATGATAATATAGTAATAATAATAATAACAATAATAATAACCATTTTTAAATAATGATATATATATATATATATATATATATATATATATATATATATATATATATATATATATATATATATATATATATATATATATATATATATATATATATATATATTAATAATGATAATAATAATAATAATAATAATAATACTAATAATAATAATAATAATAATTAGATAATAATAATAATACTAATTATAATTTTAACGATAATAACGATAGTAATAATAAAAAAAATAACAATTTTTAATGATAAATCCCTTTTATTGATAAAGATAATAATAATGATAATAATAAGATAAAACTAGAACGACGATAAAAACGACGATAATAATAATCATTTTTAATAAAAATATCGAAAATTCAATTGATTATAACTTCTAATCCGTTCATCGAAACCATTCGATATCTAAAGGAAAAGTTCTTAATTTTTCGCTAGCTTTCCAAGGACATGCATATCTTATACCTTATCTCAACCGCAAGTGTAACTAATTCAAGATTCAACCTAACCTGTCTAAGGGCAATATCAAAAGTACAAGCATGCATAATCCTAAATACTCGAGCACTAGTCAGGGATACACTATTAGTATGTAAAAGTTAAATTATGAGTAGTCACGTATCAATATTGAGATTCAATATTGCAGGAAAGGTACGTAGACGCAGCGGAAATGATAAACACTATATTGACCTCACGAGCATACCCATGAACCATACTCAATCACCTCCATAGCTATAACCCATAATTTCCTTAATCCTATCCTACTCGAAAAACAATTTTGAAATCACTCGGACAGCACTCCGTCGTAATATTTTATGTATACTAATAATATCTTGAAATAATACGGAGTAAATATATATATATGTAAATCGATTGAGAGAGTTTAGAGAAAAATATTTTCAAATTTCTATGAAATAATGAAACCTATTGAATTCTATTTATAATATATTTTTGAATTATTAAAGTGAATTATTAAAGTATGAATTATTAAAGTGAATTATTAAAGTATGAATTATTAAAGTGAATTATTAAAGTATGAATTATTAAAGTGAATTATTAAAGTATGAATTATTAAAGTGAATTATTAAAGTATGAATTATTAAAGTGAATTATTAAAGTATGAATTATTAAAGTGAATTATTAAAGTATGAATTATTAAAGTGAATTATTAAAGTATGAATTATTAAAGTGAATTTTAAAGTTAAAGTAAAGTAAAAATAAAGTAAAGGTAAGTTTAAGTATAGTAAAAGTATAAAACTATGTACGTATAATACGCGTATAAATATATATAATATTAATTTAAATCGTTATATATATTTAATAAAATAAAATATAAATATCGTTATCTTTATCATACTAGTTAAGTAATGAGTTGTCAAAAGTGGTTCTAGATATTTATAAAAGTTATATACGTTTTAATAATAAAGTTCTTTTTAAACTGAAAACGTTTTTGTACGTTTGAAACTAAATAGATCAATCGAGTCTTTATGAGATTCAATCTTCCACTATCCTTTGTCTAGTTCTCAATGATTGACAATTTGTTCTTATTTATAAATCACTTTACCATTTTTCGAATATTGTTAAAATGGAAAGATTTCTCAAATCAACGTGGGCCTTTCAACAGAGACTTGTAATCATAATTCAATATATCTGATAATTCAATCATTTGATCTTATCTTCTAATTCCATTGATAAACATTTTGAAACAGATACAATCATATAAAGTATTTAATCTAATATTTTGTTTACGTTTCAAGTTATAATATATATACACATATACATATATAATCATACTCGTTTAATGGTTCGTGAATCGTTGGAACTTGGTCGAGGTTGAATGAATATATGAACATAGTTTAAAATTCTTGAAATTTAACTTAACAAATATTGCTTATCGTGTCAGAAACATATAAAGATTAAAGTTTAAATTTGGTTGGAAATTTCCGGGTTGTCACAGTACCTACCCGTTAAAGAAATTTCGTCCCAAAATTTGAGTGGAAAGGTCGTGAATGATAATAAGTATGTTTTCATGATGCATACGGGCTAAAAATTAGAGTTTTATCATCAGCAAATAATTTGGATAAACAATCCATTTATATGAAGAGTACGAATGAAGCTAACATAGAAGAGTGAAACTGAACACTAGTATATAAATGGATATATGATAATGCTAAAAACGAACATATATTTCATAGCATTATTCCTCAAGAAAGACAAGCTTTTAGTTGCAATTGTTCTATTTACAAGAGATATTCGTTTAAATAATAAAAGGTGAAGACAAAAGACAGATTCGACGAATTGAAGACGCAAACGACCAAAAAGCTCAAAAGAATAAAAGACAATCAAAAAGGTTCCAATTATTGATAAGAAACGTCTCGAAATCACAAGAGTACAAGATTCAAAACGCAAAGTACAAGATATTAAATTGTACGCGAGGACGTTCAAAAATCCGGAACCGGGACCAGAGTCAACTCTTAACGCTCGACGCAACGGACTAAAAATTACAAGTTAACTATGTATATAAATATAATATAATATATAATTAATTATATTAATTATATATATATTATATATATATATATTAAAAACCGTCGGCAGCAAGAAACTCCAAGGGTGTGAGCTGTAAATATATCTCCGCGAGTCGCGGAGTTTTAAGGGCATTTTGCCGCGAGTCGCGGAGCCCCAATTTTCAACTCTGGCTATAAAGCCAACCGAATTCTGATCAAATTTCATATCTTTTTTCTTCTCATTCATACGAGTAATATATATATATAATTTATATTTTAATTTTAATTTTAATTATAATTCTAATAACAAGGGTATGTTAGCGAATGTTGTAAGGGTGTAAGTCGAAATTCTGTCCGTGTAACGCTACGCTATTTTTAATCATTGTAAGTTATGTTCAACCTTTTTACATTAATGTCTCGTAGCTAAGTTATTATTATGCTTATTTAAAACGAAGTAATCATGATGTTGGGCTAATTACTAAAATTGGGTAATTGGGCTTTGTACCATAATTGGGGTTTGGACAAAAGAACGACACTTGTGGAAACTAGACTATGGGCTATTAATGGGCTTTATATTTGTTTAACTAAATGAAAGTTTGTTAATGTTAATATAAAGATTTACAATTGGGCGTCCCTATAAATTACCATATACACTCGATCGGACACGATGGGCGGGGTATTTATATGTACAAATAATCGTTCATTTAACCGGACACGGGAATGGATTAATAGCCACTAGAATAATTAAAACAGGGGTGAAATTACATTCAAGGGTAATTGGTGTAATTGTTAACAAAGTGGTAAAACCTTGGTTTACACGCAGTCGATAACCTGGTGTATTCATTAAACAAAGTATTAAAACCTTGTTACAATTCGAATCCCCAATTAGTTGGAATATTTAACTTCGGGTATAATAATAATTTGACAAGGACACTTGCAATTTATATTTATGACTGATGGACTGTTATGGACAAAAACCAGACGGACATATTGAATAATCCAGGACAAAGGACAATTAACCCATGGGCATAAAACTAAAATCAACACGTCAAACATCATGATTACGGAAGTTTAAATAAGCATAATTCTTTTATTTCATATTTAATTTCCTTTATTTTATATTTAATTGCACTTCTAATTATCGCACTTTTATTTATTGTTATTTAATCGCACTTTTAATTATCGTACTTTTTAATTATCGCAAGTTTATTATTCGCAATTTCATTATCGTTATTTACTTTACGCTTTAATTTTAGTCTTGTATTTATATTTTACATTAGGTTTTAACTGCGACTAAAGTTTTAAAATCGACAAACCGGTCATTAAACGGTAAAAACCCCCCTTTATAACAATAATATTACTTATATATATATTTGTATTTTTATAAAAGTAAACTAATATAGCGTTGAGCTTTGTTCAAAGATTTCCCTGTGGAACGAACCGGACTTACTAAAAACTACACTACTGTACGATTAGGTACACTGCCTATAAGTGTTGTAGCAAGGTTTAAGTATATCCATTCTATAAATAAATAAATATCTTGTGTAAAATTGTATCGTATTTAATAGTTTTTCCTAGTAAAATAATAACTATTTTATATACACCTCTTATAACATCAAGTTATTTTTGGCGCCGCTGCCGGGGAATCATCTTAAACGCCGGAAGCGCAACGCTAATATAAAAAAAAAAAAAGATTTTTAGTTACTTTTATTAAAAATTCGCTTTTGTAAAAATACGTTTTAATTATTCAAAAATATAAAAAGAAAAACAAAAATATATGTATTTTTAAGATTTTGTAAATATTTAAGTTTTATAAGTTTCTTTATTTCTATTTTAGTTTATAAAAATATAAGTTTTATTTTAAAATCGTTTATTTAAATATAAAAAACATAAAACATAAAATAAAAAAAAAATAAAATAAAGAAAAACGCGTAAAAATTTCAAACCTGTCAACTGAATTCCTGAACCCCGCGACTCGCGGGGTTTTCTTCTTTAATTGCCGCGACTCGCGGAGGGTTTCTGACAGGCGACAAGGAAGCCCTAATCGAGCATTAATTACGGGATATTATTAATATTAATTATTAATTAAACATTATTATTATTATTATTATTATTAGTTTTAGTTTTAATTTTACTTTTTATTTAATTTGTTGTATTTAGTTTTAATTAGTTTTATTAAATTGTAAAATTAATAGTTTATTAAATAAATAATATAAAAATAATATTTTTATAAAAATTGTACTTTTTACAACTTTTTATATATTTTTATATTTTGTCCCTTTTTAATCGTTGTAGCGTAATATTTGTATTTTTTTTAGCTCATATTTAATTTTAAACTTAGTTTTTGCTATAGTTATTTTTACTCCTAGATTTTTAGGCTTTGCCGTAGAATTCCTTAAGTGCTTTTTCTTTAGACTAAGATTTAGGTGCTTTAGAATTTTGCGACGCCTTTTTAAATTTTAGTTTCTTTTTTAAGTTATTTCCATTTGGGATTTAGTTTTTCCTGTAAGCTTTAATATTTTTAGACCTTTTACTATGTACCAATTATCATTCCAATTAGTAATATCAATTTGCGATTATAATTTTAAGTTAGTTGTAGTAATAAGGTTAAATTAGTTAAGTATTTTTAAGTTTTTATAAGTTTCTTTTATTTTTCCGTCACCTTTTATTTTTCAACCATTTTTCTTTTTCGACCTTTTGCGACGAACTCTTTGTCTTTCTTATTTCTCGCCATTCTAGTTTTTAGGACTTAGAATTTTATTCTACTTCTTATCTAAATTTCTTAAAATTACGAAAATTTATTTTGAGTAGTTAAATTGATAGACATCAAAATTTTCTAGTTCGTAGTAATAGTTGGATTTGTACGTGGACCGGGTTATTGGAGCCAAACAGTCCTCAATTATATTGAGACCAAACGAATCCTGCCCCTCTGCTGCATCTTTTGGCTATTCGAAACGTGGGCAAAATCAGAAAAGTCTATTGATTGGATAACTTATTATAATTTTTCTTTCCTTTTAAAAACTAATAGGATATTCTGTGAATGCACCGAGCAAGACGTTCACCACCTTTTGTACGTTCACCACCTGTAACTCGATCAAGACATCGTTTAACAAATATAACCGCCGTTGATTTTTCTTTAGAATCGTCATCCAGTAGACCAAGTACTTCAGTTCAAATTTCCGATAATCCATTTTTTGAACCCAACCTCACAATTGAGAATCCAGAAAATATTCAGGAACGGTTCGTAGATCCTGAACCACTAAACTTTCCTCCGGAACCACCAATCATTCAAACAGAGATTGTTGAGGAACGAACTATTAAATCAGAATCATTCAGTGATACCGATTCAACAAATTCAATTATGGAGAATCTGGAACCTTTAAGTATGGAAGACCGAATGAGAGCTAAACGCACTGGCCAAGGTCACGCAATTACTCATCCAGACATTAATGCGCCAGATTATGAAATCAAAGGACAAATTCTACACATGGTGACTAATCAATGCCAATTTAGTGGTGCGCCGAAGGAAGATCCAAATGAACATCTACGTACCTTTAATAGGATCTGCACACTATTTAAAATCCGAGAAGTGGAGGATGAACAGATATATCTCATGTTATTTCCCTGGACTTTGAAGGGAGAAGCCAAAGATTGGTTGGAATCGTTACCTGAAGGGGCGATCGATACATGGGATGTTTTAGTTGACAAATTTCTTAAACAATTCTTTCCTGCATCTAAAGCCGTAAGACTTCAAGCAGAAATTGTTACGTTCACACAGAAGCCAAATGAAACTCTATATGAGGCGTGGACAAGATATGGAAAGTTATTAAGAGGATGTCCGCAACATGGTTTAGACACCTGTCAAATAGTACAAATATTCTACCGAGGATGCGACATCACTACAAGAAAAGACATAGATATAGCAGCTGGTGGTTCTATTATGAAGAAAACCGAAACTGATGCTTACAAAATTATTGATAATACTGCTTCCCACTCACATGAGTGGCACCAAGAAAAAGACATCATTAGATCATCTAAAGCAGCTAGAGCCGATTCTAGCCATGACTTAGATTCCATTTCAGCAAAGATAGATGCTTTCGAGAGACGAATGGAAAAGATGACTAAGGATATTCACTCAATACGAATTAGTTGTGAGCAGTGTGGAGGACCACATTTGACAAAAGATTGTCTCAGTATTGAATTAACAATGGAACAAAGAGAGAATATTTCATACATAAACCAAAGGCCTGGAAATAATTATCAGAATAATTATCAACCGCCAAGACCGATTTACAATCAAAACCAGAATTATAACCGAAATATTCCATACAACAACCAACAAGGTCCTAGCAATCAACAAGTATCCAATAATACTTACAATCAGCAAAGACCTAATTTTCAAAACAAACCACCACAACAAACCGATGATAAAAAGCCGAATTTAGAAGATATGATGACGAAGCTAGTTGAAACTCAAACGCAGTTTTTCACATCTCAAAAACAAACCAATGAACAAAATGCTCAAGCATTTAGAAATCAACAAGCTTCTATTCAAAATCTGGAACAAGAAGTAAGTAACCTAGCAAGGTTAATAGGTGAAAGAAAACCGGGAAGTTTACCAAGCGATACAAATGCTAACCCCCGGAATGAAACAGCTAAAGCTATTACCACAAGAAGTGGTACAACACTTAAATCACCTGAAATACCTGTAACTTCTGATGAAACCATTCCTACTCCACAAGAACCACAACCTGATCAAGATAAGGAAAAAGAACCGGTAGTTGAAAAGGTTAATGAAGATAACACAGTTAAGGATAAACCTTATGTTAAACCATACCAACCACCACTTCCTTATCCGAGTAAAATGAAGAAGGAAAAACTTGAAGCCGAGCAATCCAAATTCTTGGATATGTTTAAACAGATAAATGTAAATCTTCCTTTCATTGATGTGATTTCAGGAATGCCAAGATATGCTAAATTCTTGAAAGATCTAATCACGAATAGAAAGAAAATGGAAGAACTCTCGGCTGTTACTATGAATGCTAATTGTTCAGCAGTGCTGTTGAATAAGATACCAGAAAAATTATCTGATCCAGGAAGTTTCACAATTCCATGTTTTCTGGGTAGTCTTAGTTCAATAGAAGCATTGGCAGACTTAGGTGCTAGTATAAATCTAATGCCGTATTCACTATACGCTAAACTAGACCTTGGAGAATTAAAACCAACCAGAATAAGCATACAACTAGCCGATAGATCAATAAAATATCCTAGAGGGATAATGGAGTACATGCTAGTTAAAGTAGGTACTTTAGTATTTCCAGTAGATTTTGTTGTTTTGGACATGGAAGAAGATTCTCAAGTTCCTCTCATATTAGGAAGACCATTCTTAAACACGGCTAAAGCAATGATAGACGTGTTCGGTAAGAAACTGACCCTAAGTATAGAGGATGAGAGTGTTACCTTTTCAGTTGATAGAGCAATGCAACAACCACAATCTGCAGATGATACATGTTATTATATTAAAACTATAGATGCACATGCAGAATTATTAGAAGAATTTCCAGAATTACAAGGAATAGGAGAATGTTCTTTAGGAGAAGGTAATGAACCAATTGATGAAGCTGAAATGTTAGCTACACTTATAGCTAATGGATATGAACCAACAACAGAAGAAATTCAAATGCTAAAAGAAGAAGACAGATATCGATATAAATCATCGATAGAAGAACCTCCGAAATTAGAGTTAAAGCCACTTCCAAACCATTTGGAATACGCTTATTTACATGGTGAATCTGAATTACCTGTAATAATATCGTCTTCTCTTACTGAAAATGAGAAATCACAACTCATTTCTGTGTTGAAAGCTCATAAACCAGCCATTGCATGGAAGATTCATGATATTAAAGGAATAAGTCCTTCGTATTGCACACATAAAATCCTTATGGAAGAAGGTCATAAAACGTATGTGCAACGCCAACGAAGACTAAATCCTAATATGCAAGATGTAGTTAAGAAAGAGATTATTAAACTGCTAGATGCAGGTTTAATTTACCCAATTTCTGATAGTCCATGGGTAAGCCCAGTTCAATGCGTGCCTAAGAAGGGTGGCATGACTGTCATTACAAATGAGAAAAATGAGCTTATTCCTACTAGGACTGTAACAGGATGGCGTGTATGTATTGATTATAGAAAATTAAATGACGCCACCAGAAAAGATCACTTTCCCTTACCTTTCATAGATCAAATGTTGGAAAGATTAGCCGGAAATAGTTACTATTGTTTTCTAGATGGATTTTCCGGATATTTTCAAATTCCAATAGCACCCGAAGATCAAGAGAAAACCACATTCACGTGCCCTTATGGTACGTTTGCTTACAAACGCATGCCATTTGGACTTTGTAACGCCCCTGCAACCTTTCAAAGGTGCATGATGGCGATTTTTCATGACATGATAGAAGAATGCATGGAAGTATTCATGGATGACTTTTCAGTCTTCGGTGATACATTTAAATCATGTCTAGTTAATCTGGAACGAATGCTAATTAGATGCGAAAAATCAAATCTAGTACTTAATTGGGAGAAATGCCATTTCATGGTTAAAGAAGGCATCGTTCTTGGACATAAAATTTCAAAAGAAGGAATTGAAGTGGATAGAGCTAAAGTAGATGTAATTGCTAAACTTCCACATCCCACCAATGTTAGAGGAGTTAGGAGTTTTCTAGGGCATGCCGGTTTTTACCGACGTTTCATAAAAGATTTTTCTAAAATTGCCACTCCTATGAATAAACTCCTAGAAAAGGATGCGCCATTCATCTTTTCAGATGAATGTATCAAATCTTTTAATATTCTTAAAGAAAAACTCACTAATGCGCCGATCATGATAACACCAAATTGGAATCTACCATTTGAACTAATGTGCGATGCAAGTGATTTTGCAATGGGAGCCGTTTTAGGACAAAGGATTGAAAAACAATTTCAACCTATATATTATGCTAGTAAGACATTACAAGGAGCACAAACGAACTATACAACTACTGAAAAAGAACTCCTTGCTATTGTCTTTGCTTTTGACAAATTTCGATCATATCTCGTTCTAGCAAAAACGGTGGTCTATACCGACCATTCTGCTCTTAGATACCTATTTTCAAAACAAGATGCTAAACCAAGATTAATCCGTTGGATCTTACTCTTACAAGAGTTTGATATTGAAATCCGAGATAAAAGAGGAGCAGAAAATCTCGCCGCTGATCATCTTTCTCGTCTTGAAAATCCCGAATTAGAAGTTCTGAATGAATCGGCCATAAAAGACAACTTTCCTGATGAATATCTATTGAAGATAGATTATAAAGAAATCCCATGGTTTGCAGACTATGCAAACTACTTAGTTTGTGGATTCCTTGAAAAAGGATTATCGTACCAAAGACGAAAGAAATTCTTCAGTGATATAAAACACTATTTCTGGGAAGATCCACATCTGTTTAAAAGTTGTCCCGATGGAATAATACGCCGATGTGTATTTGGAGATGAAGCTAGTAAAATTTTAAACCATTGTCACACAGGACCAACAGGAGGGCATTATGGGCCTCAACTAACAGCAAGAAAAGTTTATGAAGCTGGATTCTATTGGCCTACAATTTACAAAGACACACACCTTCTTTGCAAATCCTGTGATGCATGTCAAAGGGCCGGAAGAATAAGTCAACGTGATGAAATGCCACAAAATGTCATCCAAGTATGTGAAGTATTTGACATTTGGGGTATTGACTTTATGGGTCCATTTCCAAAATCTCATAATAATCTATATATACTCGTAGCCATTGATTATGTATCTAAATGGGCGGAAGCACAAGCTCTCCCAACTAACGATGCACGAGTTGTAGTCAACTTTTTAAAACGTCTTTTTGCAAGGTTTGGAACACCGAAAGCTTTAATAAGTGATCGGGGTACTCATTTCTGTAATAATCAACTTGAGAAAGTTCTTAAAAGATATGGAGTAACTCATAAAATCTCCACCGCATATCATCCACAAACAAGTGGACAAGTTGAAAATACCAACCGAGCTTTAAAACGTATTCTAGAGAAAACCGTAGGATCAAATCCGAAGGAATGGTCCATTAAATTGGAAGATGCACTCTGGGCTTTTAGAACAGCCTACAAAACTCCAATTGGAACCACACCTTTTAGACTTGTTTATGGAAAAGCATGTCATCTTCCAGTAGAAATTGAACACAAAGCATTTTGGGCTTTGAAAACATGTAATCTTGATTTACATGAAGCCGGACGTCTACGATTAAGTCAACTAAACGAATTAGAAGAATTAAGACATGAAGCATACGAAAATTCGTTAATCTATAAAGAAAGAACGAAGAAATGGCATGATAAAAGAATCAGAAGTTCAAAAGAATTCAAAGAAGGAGACAGAGTTCTTCTTTTCAATTCACGATTCAAGCTATTTCCTGGAAAATTGAAATCAAGATGGTCTGGACCATTCATAGTCAAAAGAGTTTTCCCATACGGAATGATAGAATTGATGAATTCAAATGGGATTGAATTTAAAGTTAATGGTCACAGAGTTAAACATTACATACATGGTCCGATGGAAGTCGACAACGAAGTTAATCACAATTTCGACACCACAGCTAACTAAGTGTGGGGAGAATCAAGTCTTTAAAGGATAATATGTATTTCTGTTAGAGTTAGATTGTCTGTTTTCGTGTAGTTCTCGAAAATGGAACACGTATGGTCTTTCCCTAGCAGACCCTAAAGAACTAGTCTTCTCCCCCCATTCTGAATTTTTATTTTTTTTAGGTTTTTACGAAATGAAGACTGCCTGTGAACTAAACCATGGTCTAATGCTACACGCTTTGATCACTAAACGTAATAATGACATACTACCGAGTGAATTAGTATCAGTAATCAGAGAAAGAATGGACGGAGTTAGAAAAGGATCCAGATGCGAAGATAATAAGTTACAATTTGGTAAAGGAAAATCAAAATCCGCAGCAAAAAGAAGAGCACGACACCTAGAACGATGTCACAAATGCGGAAAATGGTCACATGGAGGTAAATGTTCAAATAATCAAACCTATTCAAATACCGAATTTGTTACTTTATGCAGAGACGGACCGTTCATATGTTTAGAAGAAAAGACAATGAATGCTCGAGGTTACGCCTATGCAGCCATGGAAAATCAATTAAACCGACTATCTTATGAATATAATAGATCATATAACTAAGAAATCTATTTCACAGGTATGTCTGTACAGTTTTTATTTTTATTTTTATTTGTAACCTTTTGATAATAAACGCTAATTTGTTCGCTAAAAAGTATTAAATTGGTATTGAATAAAATTAGGTTTGGCGACCGAAATTATTGATATCATTCAAAAATTTATTACATCACTGCGAAATTTAACGTTTATTCTTAAGGTATAAATATCTTTAATCAATCAACCCAAAATATTTCAAAAATTCGTCATGAGTTAAATTAGGTCTTGGAACCGAAATTACTTTACCGAAAAGAGGGGCGCATATTTTTGATAATATTTGATTGATTAAAGTGGGATAAAAAGACAAAAAGATTTTTAATTTTATTTTTACCATGTTTTTAAAATTAATATTTAAATCTTAAATTAATATTGTAAACTTTGTAAAAACAATATATTTAAAATTGTAAATATTTGAAAAATTAATATAAGTTTGATATGAATTTATAAATTTTTAAATTAAGTTTGGTGTGAATTTTTAATATGAAATTTTAATTTTATGCATTTCAAATTTTGAGTTTGGTGTGAATTTTTAATTTTTAATTTTTAATTTTGAATTTTATATTTAAGTTGTGTGAATTTAAAAACAAAAATTTACTTTATCTCATTAAGTTAAGAATATGATTTTTAAAATTCGTCGTAAGTTGAAGACTAGGTCTTTGAACCGAAATTGCTTTACCCGAGGGAGGGACGAGAACTTTTATTATCATTATTTTTAATCTTATTGATTTAAAGTATGCCAAAAACATTGAAAAAACCCAAAAATCTTAGCTTTTAAAACAATCGCTACAAAAAGACAAATTTTAAAATTTTGTCGAGGGACGGACTAGGACATCGATCCGAAACGACCTCGTCCTAAATAACAAGGGAAACAAAATTTTAAAATTAATTTCTTAATTGTTTTATAAGTTAAAGATTATAAAAAAAAAAAAAAAAAAAAAAGGGTAAACTCCGCGACTCGCGGAGTTTGCAGTGCAAAACCTCCGCGACTCGCGGAGGGTCCAAAACCCAGAAAAAAAAAAAAAAGAGCTGCTCGATCAGTCACTCCCCCACACACAAACACACTGCATAAACACTCGAAACTGCACCCGAAAACCACCGAAAATCACCCCCAAAAATCTCAATTTTTAAACGTTAATCACCAAATTTTTTGCTAAAATCATGTTGAGAAGGATGATATCTAAGAACTACTCAAGAAAAACGAATGAAAGGGGTGAATCTTCATCCCAAGCCCGCCGTGCTCCTGCTGAGAACTTGGAACAACAGGAGGTAGATAACTACTACAAGCAGGATGTACCTCATCCAGTCATGACCTTTTCAGATATGCACTTGGAACAGTTGCACCCGAACCTGAGATTTGACAGACTTTGGATAGATTATCCAAAATATCAACGGGGTTTGCATACTCTTCACTCTAAGGTTGTTGAGGTACCGAGGGTCATAGAATGGGGACCCTTGGAAGCTATAGAATTGGCCGGGGCAATTAGGGAATTACTGGTACAGAGGTATGGTAATTCTTCTTTTAATGACTGGATATGTTTATTCACCATACGCAGACCTGTATATAAAGTATGGTGTGAAGAGTTGTTATGTAGTATAGAGTTGAATGATCGGGTAGCTAGTTTAACCGATCGTTCTTTTATTAGATTTTTGTTAGGCGGTTCGATGCGCCACATGTCTTTACTGGACATGGCTCAGGCTTTACGTATATATACGCCTGAGGAGTTAGCGTCTGCCGATTGTAGAGGATTGATACTAAACGGTAGAAAGATAGATGAGAATTTTGATACACACGGTGTGTGGAGTCAAATGACAAGCCATCACCGTTTCAAAGGGGGAAACTACTCTTATTTGGATATAGATAGAGCCGAATTAAGAGTAATACATAGGTTTTTAGCTAATTCGATTACACAAAGGGGTAAAAACAAAGAAAAGGTAAATGAACAAGATTTGTTTTACCATATGTGTATTCGAGACCCACACAGCGCTGTAAGTATACCATATTGTGTGGGTTATTATTTATCAGCTATGGTTCGGGGGATGCGTCCACATAGCATAATAGGAGGTGGTATTTTTATTACTTTGATTGGTGAATATCTCGGTGTGGATATAAGTCGGGGGGGATTATTAGTAGAAGAGCCGGAACCCCGCGACACTATAGGTTTAAATGTATACCATGGTGCAAAAGTTTTGAAGCGGCGAAATAACGCCGCAGTACGATACAATGGTAGACATCCACAGGTAGAGAGAAACCAGGAACAAGGTAATGTAGGAGGGGGGAATGAGATGCAAGAAATGCATAGGTTTATAGCTTCTCAGGAATACGAAAATGCTAGACAGAGAGCATTTGAAGATTGGCAAGTTCATCAGAACCAGATCATAGCGCATTGCCAACATATAGGTAGAAACTATATTCCTACACCGAAACCCGTCTTCCCTCCTTGGTCGATAGAGATGCAGCCACCATATCCTACGTATGACCCTGCCGAAGCATTCTATAGCACGTATGGGTATGCCTGGAACCCCTATTGGTACCAATATCATCCTTAGTTTACTTATTATTTTTTATTATTTTGTAATTTGTAATTATTGATACATTTAATATTTTTGTTAATATTGTAATCATTTTTATAATTATCTAACTTTTATTCTTAGATTTTAATAATGTTTGAATGTGGGGTAATAAACCAAACTTCAAAAATATGTATATATGTTTGCAGTTTATCTTATGTACACAACAGGGTAAAACAACGCATTTTCAAAGACTGGCATTAAGTTCAGCAAAAGCAACTAATTTTGACGACAAGATGCAAAATATATGTGAAATAACAACAAGACGGGATGAACAAATGATGTGCACCATTTATCATTCAGCAAACAAACGCCAATATATTTGGAAACTTTGGTAAAAATTTAATCATTTTCACACAAATCACCCTCAATAATTTAAATTGTTACTGATTTCTTGCAAATGAGGGCATTGCAAGATCTCAAGTGTGGGAAGGGGTTAAATTCTTTCGGATTTTAAAATTTTTTTACTTTATACACTTGGTTACCATTAAAAATACTAGTAAAGCAGTAGTTGTATTAGAATCTAGTGCTCTCTGATAAAAAAGAACAGCCCTAGTCTTATATACTGACTACCCAATTCTAGTAAAATTTTTCAATTAAATGAATTCAAATCATGTTTATACATATTTATGAACGATAAAACTAGGTTTTAACACCGAAATTATTGTTACCTCGGAAAGGACATAAATTGAGAAACAAACTAAAATGTTAAAATTCATTTAAAATGGAATAGAGGACGATAAAAAGGAAAATAAAAGCCAAGTGTGGGAAAATTTACCAAGTTATTTTAAACATATGTCACATATATCTGTAACAAATAACTGAAAATACGTTTGCTTTGGACTAAACTAAACTGTTTTACCCAATGAAAGAAAAGAAGAGATGGATCTACACGATGAATCAATTCCATCATTAAAAGGAAGTAAAGTCTTCCGAAAAAGAAACGCGCTTCTTGATTTAGGTCATGAAGTTGTCGTCCAGACCAGCTGTAGGTTGACGAAAAATCTAGAAAAGTCATCACTAAAATCAGCAGGAAATCCACGGACCTCAGCATTAAACAGGGTCGCCAAGTGGTCAGATTTATCCTAACCATGAGAAGGATTTATCTCGTACAATGGGGGGGCACCATGCAAATTAGCTGGATAAGACTAATGAATCAGATCCCCAGAAAGGATAATCTCCTTAAAGATTAAAAATCAGCTTTTAAGACTGATATTACTCAATCCTAGAGATTGACCTTAAAGATTGAGAATTACAAACTCATGGAATTCAATGATATCTAAACTCGAGCTTAAACGAGAAAATATTTTGATCAAAATTACAAACCGATTTGTTTTCTGAAAACCCTATTTTCAATGCGTTCATTACCATTGAACGTAAAATCCTAGGAATTCACCTGGAATTCATTAGGTCACCTGAACCAAATCGGGTGTCAACCGTAAGAACGGTGGTTGCATAGCATGGTCAAAGACAGGACCTTGTGCAAGACCGAAAAACTATAGGGTGATCTTTACTATTGCTCCTACAAAGGATAGTATTGCATCCGACACGTTAAAGACCATAATCAAAAGCATGTCACGGGACATTGCCTTAAACAGTTGCTTGTTCAACGCTTTCCTTTACAACCGGACGGTAGTTTACCGAAAGGTAATATACGGGACAAGTAAACTGGACGTGTTGCTTTCCAAATACAAGGTTAGCAAGTGGGTGACACAAAACCGCAAGTTTTGAGCTAAAATTTTCAAATCTGTAACCCACCAAACCCACAAAAATATTTTGCAAACACCGGTAAAGGGTTATCCCGGAAAACTTATCTAGGGTAAAAACTAGATTTAATTTTCAAAAGATCAAATGTTTTCATAAAGATCCAATTTCCTTAATGGATCTAAATTTTTATAGTCATGTGGGACTGTAAACCATATCGTTACTACCATTGTTTATACCGCCGTATAGAAATCACTAATGTACAAAGTGTGAAGAATAAAGAAGTGATTCTAGTATTTCAAGACGATATTGCTTGAGGACAAGCAACGCTCAAGTGTGGGAATATTTGATAATGCTAAAAACGAACATATATTTCATAGCATTATTCCTCAAGAAAGACAAGCTTTTAGTTGCAATTGTTCTATTTACAAGAGATATTCGTTTAAATAATAAAAGGTGAAGACAAAAGACAGATTCGACGAATTGAAGACGCAAACGACCAAAAAGCTCAAAAGAATAAAAGACAATCAAAAAGGTTCCAATTATTGATAAGAAACGTCTCGAAATCACAAGAGTACAAGATTCAAAACGCAAAGTACAAGATATTAAATTGTACGCGAGGACGTTCGAAAATCCGGAACCGGGACCAGAGTCAACTCTTAACGCTCGACGCAACGGACTAAAAATTACAAGTTAACTATGTATATAAATATAATATAATATATAATTAATTATATTAATTATATATATATTATATATATATATATTAAAAACCGTCGGCAGCAAGAAACTCCAAGGGTGTGAGCTGTAAATATATCTCCGCGAGTCGCGGAGTTTTAAGGGCATTTTGCCGCGAGTCGCGGAGCCCCAATTTTCAACTCTGGCTATAAAGCCAACCGAATTCTGATCAAATTTCATATCTTTTTTCTTCTCATTCATACGAGTAATATATATATATAATTTATATTTTAATTTTAATTTTAATTATAATTCTAATAATAAGGGTATGTTAGCGAATGTTGTAAGGGTGTAAGTCGAAATTCTGTCCGTGTAACGCTACGCTATTTTTAATCATTGTAAGTTATGTTCAACCTTTTTACATTAATGTCTCGTAGCTAAGTTATTATTATGCTTATTTAAAATGAAGTAATCATGATGTTGGGCTAATTACTAAAATTGGGTAATTGGGCTTTGTACCATAATTGGGGTTTGGACAAAAGAACGACACTTGTGGAAACTAGACTATGGGCTATTAATGGGCTTTATATTTGTTTAACTAAATGAAAGTTTGTTAATGTTAATATAAAGATTTACAATTGGGCGTCCCTATAAATTACCATATACACTCGATCGGACACGATGGGCGGGGTATTTATATGTACAAATAATCGTTCATTTAACCGGACACGGGAATGGATTAATAGCCACTAGAATAATTAAAACAGGGGTGAAATTACATTCAAGGGTAATTGGTGTAATTGTTAACAAAGTGGTAAAACCTTGGTTTACACGCAGTCGATAACCTGGTGTATTCATTAAACAAAGTATTAAAACCTTGTTACAATTCGAATCCCCAATTAGTTGGAATATTTAACTTCGGGTATAATAATAATTTGACAAGGACACTTGCAATTTATATTTATGACTGATGGACTGTTATGGACAAAAACCAGACGGACATATTGAATAATCCAGGACAAAGGAAAATTAACCCATGGGCATAAAACTAAAATCAACACGTCAAACATCATGATTACGGAAGTTTAAATAAGCATAATTCTTTTATTTCATATTTAATTTCCTTTATTTTATATTTAATTGCACTTCTAATTATCGCACTTTTATTTATTGTTATTTAATCGCACTTTTAATTATCGTACTTTTTAATTATCGCAAGTTTATTATTCGCAATTTCATTATCGTTATTTACTTTACGCTTTAATTTTAGTCTTGTATTTATATTTTACATTAGGTTTTAACTGCGACTAAAGTTTTAAAATCGACAAACCGGTCATTAAACGGTAAAAACCCCCCTTTATAACAATAATATTACTTATATATATATATATTTGTATTTTTATAAAAGTAAACTAATATAGCGTTGAGCTTTGTTCAAAGATTTCCCTGTGGAACGAACCGGACTTACTAAAAACTACACTACTGTACGATTAGGTACACTGCCTATAAGTGTTGTAGCAAGGTTTAAGTATATCCATTCTATAAATAAATAAATATCTTGTGTAAAATTGTATCGTATTTAATAGTTTTTCCTAGTAAAATAATAACTATTTTATATACACCTCGCATAACATCAATATAATTATTTAGTTTAACTACTTTAGTGTTCAAATGAAGGGGTAAGTGGTTTAAACGGTAACTGTATGGTCTGACACGAGGTACTGCACTTGGTAAAAATGTTGAAGTGGTTGCTGATGTGTAGGTAACTTGAGCGATACTCAAACCGGCCAATATGAAAAGTACTTCAGGTGAACTTATGTTGATAGTTTGAGTCTTTTTTGTGGGCTTATACACACTCATGTTAATAGTTTGACGTATTTTTGTTTAATGGTTGCACTTTAAGTGTTCGATGATATGTCTCAATAAAATTTACTGAGAGTGAAATTATAGGCTTATGTATTTATGATTGTTGGTTCATTTGCAGGTGTTACAAAGGCTTTGAAGCTGATTGCAACTCATCTCAGAAAGTTTTTTAGTTGATCGAAGTTTTATCGGGATGTTTGAGATGCAAGTAAGTTCTTTTCCCGAGTTTATAATTGTTGTTTTAGTTTTTAGCTCATCTAACGGAGTGTTTGGTTGTGCTTTTTGATAAGTGATCATTGTGAGTTGGTACTTGGGACAATAGGAATAAGATAGTTGATTTAAATGTTTGAATTATAGAAATTTTGTAGAAATTTTTATCGTTAAAAATCAAATATATGACCAAAAAAGTTTTCTTCTTTGCGTAATTAAAAGAGATTGTTTGTGAAATGGAAATAGAAGGCTCATTTTTAGTTAAATACGTAACAACGTCTTAAAATGAATAATTAATGGGATTAAATATATCATTTCTTGACTATATTGTAATTTTCACTTTAATTCTTACCATAAATTACGTAGATGACATTTTAGCTGTAAGTGTTATACATCAGTCACGTATGATTAGTTTCTTGTTTTTGACTTCTAATTGAAATGTGATTGTTACTAAAAATTTTATCATTCATTATATTTTTTTTTCTCATTCATCATATTTTTTTTTATCATTCATCAATTTTTTTAATCACTCATCATATTTTTTTCCTTATTCATCATGGTTTTTTTATCATTCTTTGTTTATCATTCATCACGTATTTATATTATTAATTGGGTATTTTTATCATTCATCAGTTATTTTTTATTATTCATCACGTTCTTTTATCATTCACCGTTCATCATTCATCAGCTACTTTTATCATTAATTTGGTATTTTAATCAATTATCGGGTATTTTGATGAATGATAAATGCTTGATGAATGATACTGTTTTTTGATAAATGAGAAGTGTCTGATGAATGATAGCATTATGATGAATGATAACCGTTTTTTGATAAAAGACAAGTGTTTTTTATATGAATGACAACAATTATATGAATGATAATTGTTTGATGATTGGGCATTTGATCTAGTGGTATGATTCTCGCTTTCGATGCGTGAGGTCCCGAGTTCGATTCTCGGAATGCCCCACTCCTTTTTATAAAACTAATCATGATAATGGTTTGATGAATGATAATGGTTTGATGAATTATAACATTCTGATGAATGATAACTGTTTTGTGATGAATGATAATTATTTTTGATGAATGATAAATATTTGATGAATGATAATTGTCTGATGAATGATAACTGTTTGATGATTGATAATTGTTTTTCGATGAATGATAAGTGTTTTACGATGAATGATAAATTTTTTCGATGAATGATAAATATTTCATGAATGATATTTGTTTTTCGATGAATGATAAATGTTTATGATGAATGATAATTTTTTATGATAAATGATCACTGTTTTCTGATGAATGATCATTGTTTTCTTACGAATGATAACTTTTTGACGAATGATAAATGTTTTTCGGTGAATGTTATCGCTTTTTTATGAATGATAATTGTTTGATGAATGATAATATTTTGATGAATGATAATATTTTGATGAATGATAATTCTTTTATGATGAATGATAATTTTTTTTTATGAATGAGATAATTATTTTACTGAATGATAATCATTTTGTGATGAGTAGTTATTATTTTCTTTTGAATTATAAATGTTCTTAAAAAATGATACCTATTTGATGAAAGGTAACTTAGATGAATGATATGTTTTTATGATGAATGATCATTGTTTTCTGATGAATGATCATTGTTTTCTTACGAATGATAACTATTTAAAGAATGATAAATGTTTTTCGAAGAATGTTATCATTTTTTTATGAATGATAATTGTTTGATGAATGATAATATTCTAATGAATGATAATTATTTTCTGATAAATGATAATTAATTTAATGAATGATAATCATTTTGTGATGAATGGTTGGTGGTGGTGGGTGGTGGTGGTGGTGGTTAGTGATGGTGGGTGGTGGTGGTGTGGATGGTGGTGGTGGGTGGTGGTGGTTGGTGGTTAGTGGTAGTGGTGGTTAGTGGTGGTAGGTGGTGTTGGTGGGTGGTGGTGGTTTGGGTAGTGGGTGGTGGTGGTGGGTGGTGGTGGTTAGTGGTGGGTGGTGGTAGTGGTGGGTGGTTGTGGTGGGTGGTGGTGGTTAGTAATGGTGGTGGTTGTTGGTGGTTGTGGTGGTTGGTGGTTAATGGTGGTAGTGGTGGGTGGTGTTGGTGGTTGATGGTGGTGGTTGGTGGAAGTGGTTGGTGAAAGTGGTGGTTGGTGGTGGGTGGTGAGTGGTGGTGATGGTCGGTGGTGGTGGTTGATGATGGTAGGTGGTGGTTAGTCATGGTTAGTGGGCGACGGTGATTGGTGGTGGTTGGTGGTGGTGGAGGGTGGTGGTGATGGTTGATGGTAGGTGGTGGTTAGTCGTGGTTGGTGGGCGATGGTGATGAGTGGTGGGTAGTGGTGGTGGGTGGTGATGGTGGAGGTGGGTGGTGTTGGTGCTGGTTTTTGGTGCTGGTTGGTGGTGGTGGGTAGTGGTGATGGTGGTGGGTGGTGGTGATGGTTGGTGGTGATGGTTGGTGGTGGGTGGTGGTGGTGGTTGGTGGTGGTGGGTGATGGTGGTGGTGGGGGGTGTGGTGGGTGATGGTGGGGGTGGTGATAGTGGTGGTGGTGGTGGTGGGTGGTGATAGTGGTGGTTGTTGGTGGAGGGTGGTGGTGGTGGGTGGTTGATGGTGGTGGGTGGTGATGGCGTGGGTGGTGGTGGTGGTGGTTGATGGTGGTTGGTGGTGGTGGTTGATGGTAGTTGGTGGTGGTGGGTGGTGATGGTGTAGGTGGTGGTTGGTAGTGGTGGTGGGTGGTGGTGGTTGGTGGTGGGTGGTGGTTGTTGGTGGTGATGGGTGGTGATGGTGTGGGTGGTGGTGGGTGGTGGTGGTGGTTAGTTGTGGTGGGTGGTGGGGGTGGTGGTGGTGGGTGGGTGGTGGGTGGGTGGGTGGTGGTGGTTGGTGGTAGGTGGTGGGTGGTGGTTTTGGTGGTGGGTGGTGGTGGTAGTTGGTGGTAGTTAGTGGTGGTGGGTGGTTGGTGGTGGGGGGTGGTGGTGGTTGGTGGTGGGTGGTGGTGGTCGGTGGTGGTTGGTAGTGGTGGGTGGTGGTGGTAGGTGGTAATGGTGGTGGTGGGGGGTGGTGGTGCTTGGTGGTGGTGGGGGGTGGTGGTGGGGGTGAGTGGTTGGTAGATGGTGGTTGGTGGGGGTTGGTGGGGGTTGAGGGTGGTGGGTGGTGGGTGGTTGGTGGGGGTTGAGGGTGGTGGGTGGTGGGTGGTGGTGGTGGTTGAGGGTGGTGGTGGTGGTGATGGTGGTGGTGGTTGATGGTGGTGGTTGCTGGTGGGTGGGTGATGGGTGGTGGGTGGTGGTGGTTGGTGGGTGGTGGGTGGTGGATGGTAGTTGGTGGTGGTGGGGGTGGTGGGTGGTGGTCGGTGCATGGTGATGGGTGGTGGTGGTGGGTGGTGGCGTTGTGGGTGGTGGTTGGTAGTGGTGGTGGGTGGTGGTGGTTGTTGGTGGTAGTGGTGGGTGGTGGTGGGTGGTGGGTTGTGAGGGGTGGTGGTGGGTGGTTTTGGTGGTGGGTGGTGGTCGTAGTTGGTGGTTGTTAGTGGTAGTTAGTGGTGGTGGGTGGTTGGTGGTGGTAGGTGGTAGGTGGTGGTTGGTAGTGGTGGGTGGTAGTGGTGGTGGGTGGTAGTGGTGGTGGTGGGGGTGGTGGTGCTTGGTGGTGGTGGTGGGGGTGGTTGGTGGTGGGGGTGGTGGTGGTGGGTTGTTGTTGGTGGTGGTTGATGGTGGTGGGTGGTGGTTGCTGGTGGTGGTTGATGGTGGTAGGTGGTTGCTGGTGGTGGTTGCAGGTGGTGGGTGGTGATGGTGGGTGGTGGTGGTGGGTGGTGGGTGGTGGTGGGTGGTGGTGGATGGTGGTGGTGGGTGGTGGTGGTAGGTGGTGGTTGTTGGTGGTGGGTGGTGGTTGTGGTGGGTGGTGGTGGTTGGTGGTGGTGGGGGTGGGTTGTGGGTGGTGGTGGTTGGTGGTGGTGGTGGTGGTGGTGGTAGGTGGTGGTGTTGGTGGGTGGTGGTGGTTGGTGGGAGGTGGTGGTTGGTGGTGGTGGTGGTAGTGGTTGGTGGTGGATGGTGGTGGTGGGTGGTGGTGATGAAGGTGGTTCATAATGAGTTGTAATCACATGTGATTTAAAAAAAAAATCAAAAAAAAAAAATTTTCAAAATTTTTTTTTAAATAATTTAAAAAAAATTTAATTTTTTTTTGAAAAAAAAAATTTTAAATTTTTTTTTTAAAATTTAGCATTTCAAATCCAATCACATGTGATTGTAAAACCCAATCACGTGTGATTGTAAAACACAATCACATGTGATTCTGCATGTCAAATCCAATCACATGTGATTGAAAAAAAATTCAAATTTTAAAAAAATAATAATTTCAACCGAAAACAGACTTTAATTGAGTGATTTGATCAAGTTTGTTAGCGTTTCGTGATCATATATTCAAAATTTCAGACTTTAATTCGGTAATTTAATCAGGTTTTGATCAAAAACTTGGTGTTTAAAGGTTTTAACACAAATTTACTGAAATTTGTCATTTTACTAAAAATAAAAAATTCAATCACATGTGATTGGATTTCACATGCAGAATCACATGTGATTGGGTTTTACAATCACATGTGATTGGCCTTCAGAATCACATGTGATTTACTGCATGTCAAATCCAATCACATGTTATTGAAAAAAAATGTTCGAAAAAAAAATTTCGGGAAAAAAAAATTTTCGAAAAAAAATTAAAAAAAAAAAATTTTGAATTTTTTTTTTCTTTTTTCAATCACATGTGATTATCGCGCCACGTGTCGCACTCTGATTGGTTCCTTGGATCTCAACTTAAAAGTTGATCTCATTTGAATATTTCTCGGTTCATAATATGTTAACTTTTGTATAATTAATTTTTATTAATTATAATTACTAAAATGACCTTTTTACCCTTCTATGCATTTTAAGCTAAGTTGAAGTTTTGTGATATTTTGTGGTCCATATTTGCTTATCCGGTTTGTACTCATTTTAAACTTAGCCACGGATCGTGCCCCTATATATATATATATATATATATATATATATATATATATATATATATATATATATATATATATATATATATATATATATATATATATACAAATAAGAGAAGATAAACAGAATTATGTGGCTCAAAAGATATACTTACAGACTTACAGTTACTCTACGGATGTCGACTGCAAGTAATTCACCATCACGTTTACATCAGTTTTCCGGAATACTCTTACATCTAGTCATATGCATGACACTTTCTAAGTTTTTGTAATGTTGCCAGTTGTTCCATAAACTGCTTAAAGTGGCAATTGATTAGAATTAAAAAAATCCAGTTAGAATTGGTTAAAAGTTGACACTGTATTCCACTTCATGAAATTATGAAGTGTAGTTATTGGCAAACAAAAAAAATACCTTGTAAGAAAGGAATCATATTAGATAACCTTCCAAATATGTAGACCTCCTTAGAAAATGTCGAATGTTGTACATCGTCAGAAGCCTTACTGACAGTGTAGTGTAAACATAATATACATTCATCCTATTCAACTCAGTTACCGCAACTTTGAGCAACAGACGGACATGGACATGAAGTAAGCATCCTGTATATAAGTTTCTGACCATTTTGACCCATCAAATATTAGATTAATCAATTTGGGTTTAGTTTTATCCCATAAAGGCTCAAAATTGTTGGAAAAGCTAAAAAGGTTCCCTAGTGCATTTCCAGCGACTTATAAATCGTTTTAGTTAAATAGTAATCTAATACTTACGGAGTACAAAATTTTAATCATATTTGACTCACCATCTAAAAAATGAAAATAATGAGAAAAGAGATGTTTCAGGTCAGTCTGAACCATATTTCAGCATTTTCACATGTTACTGCCCAATTTGTCACCTATATAGCACATGACATCATAAAAGGAAAACATACGAAAATACAATCAACGTGAACCATATTTCAGCAACTATAACCCTTATCCTGTATTATTTTCTGATTGATTTAGTAGGGATTAGAGGCTCAAGTCATTTAAATTTACTTGCACTTATCTCAATTTTGACCCATGTCTTTATGGATCAAACCTACTGAATAAACGAATTTATTTACTCCAATAAAAAACGTGAATGAATTCAATAGAGGTTGCTTATAACATTACAAAAAAAGAAAAGAGATTAAAAGTAAAACTGACCTGAACAACTGAAGTCTGAAAATTCGATGACAACGAACAACTTACCTTCGGAATGATTACCAAACTCAATGTCCCTCAAATTTACATTAACATCAAAATCAAATCATTCCAATTCAACTCTATTAGTTTAAATGATAACAATACATAATATTAGTAGAATTCAAGATTACCCGTGGGATTGTCATGAGCCCTTCATGAGATTGATCTTTGAAGTTAAAATTATATTTATTCGTTTAAAAACATAAATACTAACAAAAGACCTAATTTCTTTTCAACTTTAAAGTGAATGAATATGATGAAGAAACTTGCATACTCTCAAATAAGCATACATGCGGTGATTTTGCCTGAGACGAACGCTACTTCCGAAAATCAGTTAAAAATATAACAATTTGTTAATTGTTTAGCATAATGTGACTAAAAAATCACAAACTCACTTATACATGACATATAGGTTGAACTATTCTTACTATTGGTCATCACCATAAGATGAATAATGTATTTTTCATAAGTCCATATATAGCCGGTACATATATTTGATAATTTGTAAGAATTAAATGATTGTAATGATTGATATAAGCTTGAATTGATACAAATTTAATTATTTTTATAATTTATCAAGTGTGTTTATATACACTAAGAGACACAACAACTAATTCTAGTTTGAGTAGGATCCATTATACACTTTTGGAACCTCTCTCATATAAATGGAAAACACTGATGTTGTTGTAGCCGTTAGACTTGGTGGTCTTGTGATCTTCTTAAAAGGGAAATGATAAACATAGCTTTCTGATCCCAAAAAGTCAAATTATCAAAATAGGTAATTTGACTTCCTTATTTTTGTTCCTGTATTCTAACACTCTCCCTCAAGTTGAATAGTGGGATTTCCAATGTTCAACTTGTGGAGAACTTCACTGAAGAGTCTACCGTTGACGGATTTTGTGAGGATGTCGGCTAGCTGATCTTCTGATCTAATTGATGGAAGAGAAATGATTTCATCATCTAACTTTTCTATGATAAACTGTCGATCGATTTCAACATGTTTAGTACAGTCATGTTGAACGGGGTTTTCCGAAATAGCGATTGCTGCTTCATTGTCACACAGGATTTGAATAGCTTCTTGAGGTGGAAAACCAATCTCCGTTAGTAACTTCTTGATCCATAAGGCTTCGACGACTCCTTTAGCTATTTCGCTGAATTCTGATTCGGCACTTGAAAGGGAGATAACCTTTTGTTTCTCACTTTTCCATGCAACTAATTTACCCCCGACCAGTGTGAAGAATCCGGATGTAGATTTTCTATCCCCTTTTCTCCAGCCTAGCTTCCATCTGTATATATTTGGGTCTTTAGGTGTCCATGTCTTTTAAAAACAACTCCATGATCCGCTGTTTTCTTCAAATATCTGATGATTCTCATTACAGCTTCCATATGGTGAACCTGTGGTTGATGCATGTGTGATGACCCGGGAATTTCCAACTAAATTTAAACTTAATCTTTATATGATTTCGATACGATAAGCAAAGTATGTATTGTTGAGTCTAGAAAATTTTGAAACGATGTTCATATATTCAATTGACCTTCAACTACTCTCGATGATTCACGAACAATTAATTGTAAATAGATATAGGTGTATGTATATATAAATAATAATTCAAAATATAATTTGATGTATTATATGATGTTGTTATTAAAAATTAATAAAATAAAAATAGGGTATTATAATAACTATTATTTAAATATATTTATATATATAAATAAAGTATATTAAAAATAAATATTAAATGATTGTAATACTCGTTTGATGTTCCGATTGATACTAAGCAAGTTAAATTTAAACTATTGTAATTTAGAAATAAATGGTGATCCGAAAACAAGTTAAACGGTTTATAGTTTTGTCAAAAATATAATTAGAATCTATTTGATTAATTTTAACATTTAGTATTTCTATTTGGGGTTGGGAACTCATAATTAATTTAATTTTTATTTAAATAATTGTATATAATTAATGACCAATTTTACACCCTAAAAGACTGAAATAAATAAAGTTATTTAATTTAAAATTTTAGAATTTTTCTGAGAACTTTTATCCGTCACCAATTGGCAACGGGGTACGAAATAACATCTGTAATTAAAAACTGTCGGTAGGAAAAGCCTTACTGTTTTTCCATTCATTTACACGTTTAATTATTATTATAATTATTATTAGGTGATACTGTTAGTGTTTTGTTTTCATCATTTGAGAATCACAGGAATATATAAAGATATATACTCCTAAATATAAGAAGACACACTAGTTTAACTTTCTATCATATATCTTTATCTATCATTGTCTATCTTCATCAAACTTTATATATCTTATTCTATCTATATTATATGTATACACGTACATATATTTAGATGAAAACCACAAACTTCTTTCTTCTCCTTCTACTACTCGACATAGTTTCTTTTCTATAGGATTAACCAAACCATCATATCCTCAAAACCCACTTAAACAGTAGCCACCTTCACCACTTGAACGAATTGTCTGTTTAGGATATTCATCATCACACACCACAAATATGCTTCTGTTTCTCTTACGGTCTCAAAACAAATCTCAACCCAAGACTATTCTCCACTCATTTAAACTACCACTATTAGACCACTTGGCTAAACAGTTTCGTGTTTCTATCACCAACAACCTCCCATCGTCACCTACTTAACCCACGAACAACACCCAACAATTTAGTTTTGTTGCTACAACCGGTTTATAGTTTCATTTTTATGTCAAGAGAACACCATCAAGCACCTCATCAAAACATCACATAAAATCACCATTTTGTTATTTTTCTTTTTGTAAACCAACTTTCCACCGCCACCTTGAACCTACTAATCGTTAACCAGTAATCACACGCCTCCCTTAAAACACTGCTACTTCTGTTCGCTGTTAGACAGCTGCAAAACGCAGCTTATTCTTTCTGTTTTCTGTTTACACTACAACAAACACCATCGAAGATTCCAAAATCATCTTGAGCCACCACCGTAAATACCACCATTATATTTTTTCTTGTGCAAAGAAGGAAGTTGAAATGGCAGTTGATATGGCTGCAATACTTGTTCCTACTCAATTAGAGACGTGAGAATGATGATGAAAATGAAATATTAATGATTGTGTCAACATCTTTCTGTTACAAATTACAAATCAAACGAACCTACTTGCTTTCTTTTATTGTTAAAAGTTATGTTATGTGGAATTATTTGAATTAGTAGTGGGGGCACCGATTTTTTTTTGTTAACAACTACAAGTTGGATTTAAAAAAAAAGGACGTGGGGATTTGACAGCAAGCTGGATCCTTTTTCTGTGTAAAGGTTGCTACACGTGTTGCATTAATATTTTTTTGTGTGTTCCTATTGCTTTTGTATCGGTAAAGAAGGGATGACAGCATGGTTGTTGGGCTTCTTTAAACAAGTAATAGATTAGTTGTTGTGTTGGGCCGATAGTATACACTGGGTGGTCCAGATCCAAATCATTGATCATAAGAAATCGTTACTGATGTGTATGCTAGTTTTAGAACCGAACAAAGATAGTAATGGTACACAAGATTATGATAATTATGATGTAGGATGATAAGGGGTTATGATCATAATGATTCTAAGACTATTAGATAATGATGTTAATAAGTATTATGATTGATGATGATATACATTGGTGATGATTAGAGATTAAGAAGATGATGATTTTATATTATGTTGATAACGATGATGAATAGGTTATGATGTCAAGTTGGTGATAATATATGATATACGATGATGATGATAATAGGGTTAGGATGATAACCGGATAATTGCATGATAATGATGGACGTATATGATGAGAGGGTTCAATTTGATGAAACGATGATGACTATGATGATCACGATTATGATGATAGTCATATGATTACGATTTCACAACGAATAAGATGATGAAAACATGAAGGGTTAAATAGAATCTAGAATGGTAACAATCAGGAAATACAAAATGGAGTAGTGGATTGGACGAGTATTGGGTTAGCGGGACGTCGCGGGTTCAAAACCCGGACTTGGGCATATTTTTAGGAGCTACTTCCTTGAGGTAGTATTTTTAGTATTACTCATTATTTTTATTATCATTATTATTATTATTATCATTTTTAAAGTATGTAGTGTTATTATTATTGAAACTAAATTTTTATATAAAAATTATCATTTTTATTATTAGAACTATCATTATTATTATTATTATTATTATTAAAATTATCATTATTTTTATCATTATTATTTTTATTATCATTTTTATTATTTCTAACACTAATATTATTATTCTTATCATTATTATTAGTATTAGTATTATTAATTATTAATATATCAAATAAAAATTTTCTATGTAAAAATATATTATTTACATAAAACATAACTATATTATAATGTTTGTAATAAATATTAATTATCTATTTATTGTATATAAAAATAAATATAGTTAATTTAGTTATTAATGAAACGTACAAGTTACTAAAATAACAATTAATAATAATACCTAGAATTTGTTTAAATTCCATTATATGTGTTAATATACAAATAATTGATATAGGTTCATGAATCCGAGGCCAACCTTACACTTGTTCAATGATGTTATATGTATTTTTACTACGAAATACATTAGGTGAGTTTCATATGATCCCTTTTACTCTTTACATTTTTGGGGCTGAGAATACATGCAAATGTTTTATTAACTGATTTTCAATAATTATATGCGTGAGTTTCATTTGCTCCCTTTTACTCTTTACATTTTTGGGACTGAGAATACATGCGCTGTTTTTATAACTGTTTTACGAAATAGACACAAGTAATCAAAATTACATTATATGGTTGAATGATCGAAATCGAATATGCCCCTTTTTAGTCTGGTAATCTAAGAATTAGGGAACAGACACCCTAATTGACGCGAATCCTAAAGATAGATCTATCGGGCCCAACAAGCCCCATCCAAAGTACCGGATGCTTTAGTACTTCGAAATTTATATCATGTCCGAAGGAGGATCCCGGAATGATGGGGATATTCTTATATACATATTGTGAATGTCGGTTACCAGGTGTTCAATCCATATGAATGATATTTTTGTCTCTATGCATGGGACGTATGATTATGAGAAATGGAAGTATGAAATCTTGTGGTCTATTAAAATTATGAAATGATTATTTATGTTAAACTAATGAACTCACCAACCTTTTGGTTGACACTTTAAAGCATGTTTATTCTCAGGTATGAAAGAAATCTTCCACTGTGCATTTGCTCATCTTAGATATATTACTTGGAGTCATTCATGTCATATTTCAAAAGACGTTGCATTCGAGTCATTGAGTTCATCAAGATTATTATTAAGTCTATTATAGTAAGATATATTACAAAATGGTATGCATGTTATCAACTTTCGATGTAATGAAAGATTGTCTTTTCAAAAACGAATGCAATGTTTGTAAAATGTATCATATAGAGGTCAAATACCTCGCGATGTAATCAACTGTTGTGAATCATTTATAATTGATATGGACTTCGTCCGGATGGATTAGGACGGGTCACTTCAGTTGGTATCAGAGCGGTAGTCTTAGCAAACCAGGTCTTGTATTAGTGAGTCTAACTGATAGTCGTTAGGATGCATTAGTGAGTCTGGACTTCGACCGTGTCTGCATGTCAAAAGTTTTGCTTATCATTTTTGTCGGAAATCATCTATTTATCATCCTTAGGAAATTACCTGCTTATCATTCTTAGTCTAGACACATCTTACTGCAATGATTGCATGAATAGTGTATAGACAAAATTCGTATCTTAGCGTATCTGCTAATTCATATCTTAGCATATCTTGTACTGTAGACTTTGTCTGACAACTTCCGTAGATTCCTCCGTAACATATGGGATTTTAGTATTGTATATGCATATGTGAATTATGTATTGTAGGGTACTAATCTACATAATATAATCTGTTTCTTATTGAAAATACTTCATTTGATCGTACGAGATGAATCCCTCAACCAGTTCGAGTCCCTCAGACTTCGATAGCTAATCCGATAGTTATTCCGACAGCTATTCCGACATGGATGTTCACCTAAGCTCCGGAGGCAACGTCATCAGAATGAATCAACCAATCAATCATCCCCAATTCATCTGATGGGTTCGTAGTCGACTTAAGCGATGGAGACGAGAGGAAGGCGATCCTTTCCACCCACCAACTGAATTTACCTCTTGGCAATGAACCTGAAGCACTTACCGGCGAACCAGTCTGAAACACCATTTTCAACCCCATTTCCCGAATATCTTACCACGATTGTATTCTATCTAAAATTATAAACCTTATTCATCTGCTCGTACCGACCGACAATCATCCCGGAATAATAGAAGAAGCCAACGAACTTCGCGCTCGAGTGATCAATCTGGAGAATATGGTGCAAAAATTACCAGCTTTAACAACATCACCGGCACCAACAGTACCATCAATAACAACACCAGTGCCATCAACAACCCATGCCTCGACGTCTCATTCTATACCTTGAGTACAATTATCGTTCTACGTATCGTTCTACATCATTTATCTTCGTTCGACATGGCGATTATGTAATCTCTAATGTTTTAGAGATTATATATTCTTGTTCCAACGGTAAATCAAATGAGTTTAATATCATATTGACTCATTAAATCCATGATTATATCTGAAGAAAATATATATGTATATATATTTTCATAAAGATTGTAATTAAAAATTCTTGTGTACAAACTGTTAATGGTGAAAATATTTTAACGGGTAGGTAATACCCGAGGAATATTTAGATTTCACATTAATAAGTTACACTGTACATTCTTCGAATCTAATTCAACAGTCGTTTACTATCCTACTTATGTCCACCGATATACAAATCCGTTCACCACAGAATAACCATATTCATCCAATTTCATATTTGGATTTTGATTTATCAAAAATCAAGTGGCATAATGAAGGAAACATTTGACAAAATAAAATTTGTTAGAAACAAACAAATTAACTATGAGAAATTTTGTTAAGAATCCACGCTAACTGTTCCTAACTAATTGTTCCCAGCTAACTGATTACACTTTATTTATTGCAATTTAATTATCGCAATTTACATTCTCGCAATTTTATTTATCGTCATTTAATTTCTGTTATTTACTTTACGCACTTTATTTATCGTCATTTAATTTCTGTTATTTATTTTACGCACTTTAAATATCGGGACACGTATACAAGGTTTTGACATATCATATCGACGCATCTATATATATTATTTGGAGTAACCATAGACACTCTATATGCAGTAATACGGGAGTTAGCTATACAGGGTTGAGGTTGATTCCATAATAATATATATAGTTTGAGTTGTGATCGAGTCTGAGACGTATACGGGTCACGATACGTATTAATTAATTCGAATATTATATATTAAACTATATATGAATCATTGAATTGTTAACTGTGGACTATCGACTGTGGACTAATAATATTGGACAATTAAAATGAATTAAAATATTGATTATAACATATGAAACTAAACAATTCTTCAAGTTTGCCACTTGATTTCATTTTAAATCTCATTTGTATCTTGACGATTACAATCTGCGTTCAAATCTTTCATGATTTTTGAAAACACCTCAATCGAGAGGTTGAACCAACCGCACTTCATCTACAAAAGAAAAGATTTATGCATATAGTTATGCACCTGAAAAACTCTCGGAAACTGAGTAAACGTTTAACACATATTTGTGCTAGCTTCTTTGGCATTGTTATTTCTGAAAATAACAACGCAATTTCCTTTCAAATTAGCCAATTTTGTGACAGCTTCAGAAAATCAACTTCAAGTTTTTCATTCGAATAAACCCTATTATAAAGATTACCCCTTCATCATCGTTACCGGGGAACCGTTTATATTCCACCACATTAGCATTAAACTTACCAGCAACTTCACTACTCATTGACTTAAGTCTCTCCGAAGAACCATTATAATTGCTCCTTAAAACCCTATCATATACACATCTGCATCTTGTAACGAGAATTGACATACCAGTTACAGGAAATCAGCAATCAGTATTTTGAATCTTGTAGCATTTCTACATCAATAGTTATATGTATACATATAACATTTATCTCATAGAATTATGAACTTTCATTCTGAAATTCTGAAAAGCACTCTAGCTTACGAATCAGATCTCTGAGTTCTGAAAAATGAATTGAGCAAACATGAAGGAGACCAAGGACAAATACAAGGACCAAACCCTGCATTTAAAGAATCCTGATAATTCTGTTTCTGATGAAATCTTTAGCGAATACCTTACTCCTTAACCGCTCTAAATCATTGTGAATGAATTTCTTCATCACAATTTGGTTCTAATATCCTAAGATATCATCGTACCTTTCTTTATTAATATCCTCAATATTTCTGAAGATATCTTCATAAATATTCTCGTTCGATATTAATTAACTCTCTGCACTATCCGTATTTTATCATAAAAGGAAACTGTTTTAGTTTCTATATTCTGCGAACCTTCGAATTTAAAATATGAATGTTTTTGAAGTAGTGTTGGGAACTGATGCATGAGTTAGTATAATATAATGACACTTGATCAACGTGATTATATTACAGTAATTCATGTTGAGTTTTTAATGAAACGTGATGATTCACAGTACCATCATCATGTGCCATGTTACACGACTCTTACATTCTATCTAATCTCCAAACATATCAAGAATATATCTTCTTGATAGTTCTATCTTTTTCCTTGAATCCTGGTAATTTAACCAACCAAGATCGTGCTATAACAATCTCTCTCGTAGAAAATTAGTCATGTTCATTCGAAACTCCATACCTATGAATTCTGGACCATTACTTATAGTACTTAGAGACAAGAAGAGAATAAAAAGGCAAAGGGCTCCTAATTATAAAATAAAATATAAAGCTCTACAACAACACATAAATTACAAACCGTGCATATCAATACGTATTGCCACGTAAAGGCACGGGAGAATTAAAATTTCCATAACCCCAAGGTAATAGTAGAAGTGAATGGATCCTTCGGACGGCAGATAAAAGAGAAGAATGACAGATATGAAGGTTAGGAGTATATCGAGAACTAGAACTAGATGGAGCCTATTGACAAATGATTCAAAGTACGAATTAAAGGAGAAAGAATAGAAGGTGTGAGTTGTAAGGAAACGAAGGGGGTGCATTTATAGTGAAATACCCGACAAAGTAATCAAGACAGATTATCGTATTTAATCAAAGAGGATCCTAATTTCCTTAATTACCGAAGAATCAAATCATATCACGAAGATTTTCTCCAAATCTCTTGAACTTGGGAAAATCAATCCTATCTACGTCAAAAGATATGACGAATATATACCTACTCATTTCACTCTTTAGTGTTAGCGTCACTCGTACTCTTCACAAAATCAAATTGTTTTATCTATATTACTTAATGATGATAAAACCCTATTATCACCTCATATTCGTCATGAAAACATTTTTATAGTTAGCCATGACGACCTCGACCAAATTTCGGGACGAAATTTCTTTTAACGGGTAGGTACTGTGATGACCCGGGATTTTCCGACTAAATTTAAACTTAATATTTATATGATTTCGATACGATAAGCAAAGTATGTATTGTTGAGTCTAGAAAATTTTGAAACGATGTTCATATATTCAATTGACCTTCGACTGCTCTCGATGATTCACGAACAATTAATTGTAAATAGATATAGGTGTATGTATATATAAATAATAATTCAAAATATAATTTGATGTATTATATGATGTTGTTATTAAAAATTAATAAAATAAAAATAGGGTATTATAATAACTATTATTTAAATATATTTATATATATAAATAAAGTATATTAAAAATAAATATTAAATGATTGTAATACTCGTTTGATGTTCCGATTGATACTAAGCAAGTTAAATTTAAACTAATGTAATTTAGAAATAAATGGTGATCCGAAAACAAGTTAAACCTTTTATAGTTTTGTCAAAAATATAATTAGAATCTATTTGATTAATTTTAACATTTAGTATTTCTATTTGGGGTTGGGAACTCATAATTAATTTAATTTTTATTTAAATAATTGTATATAATTAATGACCAATTTTACACCCTAAAAGACTGAAATAAATAAAGTTATTTAATTTAAAATTTTAGAATTTTTCTGAGAACTTTTATCCGTCACCAACTGGCAACGGGGTACGAAATAACATCTGTAATTAAAAACTGTCGGTAGGAAAAGCCTTACTGTTTTTCCATTCATTTACACGTTTAATTATTATTATAATTATTATTAGGTGATACTGTTAGTGTTTTGTTTTCATCATTTGAGAATCACAGGAATATATAAAGATATATACTCCTAAATATAAGAAGACACACTAGTTTAACTTTCTGTTATATATCTTTATCTATCATTGTCTATCTTCATCAAACTTTATATATCTTATTCTATCTATATTATATGTATACACGTACATATATTTAGATGAAAACCACAAACTTCTTTCTTCTCCTTCTACTACTCGATATAGTTTCTTTTCTATAGGATCAACCAAACCATCATATCCTCAAAACCCACTTAAACAATCGCCACCTTCACCACTTAACCGAATTGTCTGTTTAGGATATTCATCATCACACACCATCAATATGCTTCTGTTTCTCTTACGGTCTCAAAACAAATCTCAACCCAAGACTATTCTCCACTCATTTAAACCACCACTATTAGACCACTTGGCTAAACGGTTTCGTGTTTCTATCACCAACAACCTCCCATCGTCACCTACTTAACCCACGAACAACACCCAACAATTTAGTTTTGTTGCTACAACTGGTTTATAGTTTCATTTTTCTGTCAAGAGAACACCATCAAGCACCTCATCAAAACATCACATAAAATCACCATTTTGTTATTTTTCTTTTTGTAACCCAACTTTCCACCGCCACCTTGAACCTACTAATCGTTAACCAGCAATCACACGCCTCCCTTAACACACTGCTACTTCTGTTCGCTGTTAGACAGCTGCAAAACACAGCTTATTCTTTCTGTTTTCTGTTTACACTACAACAAACACCATCGAAGATTCCACAATCATCTTGAGCCACCACCATAAATACCACCGTTATATTTTTTCTTGTGCAAAGAAGGAAGTTGAAATGGCAGTCGATATGGCTGCAATACTTGTTCCTACTCAATCAGAGACGTGAGAATGATGATGAAAATGAAATATTAATGATTGTGTCGACATCTTTCTGTTACAAATTACAAATCAAGCGAACCCACTTGCTTTCTTTTATTGTTAAAAGTTATGTTATGTGGAATTATTTGAATTAGTAGTGGGGGCACCGATTTTTTTTTGTTAACAACTACAAGTTGGATTTAAAAAAAAAGGACGTGTGGATTTGACAGCAAGCTGGATCCTTTTTCTGTGTAAAGGTTGCTACATGTGTTGCATTAATATTTTTTTTTGTGTTCCTATTGCTTTTGTATCGATAAAGAAGGGATGACAGCATGGTTGTTGGGCTTCTTTAAACAAGTAATAGATTAGTTGTTGTGTTGGGCCGATAGTTTACACTTGGTAGTCCAGATCCAAATCATTGATCATAAGAAATCGTTACTGATGTGTATGCTAGTTTTAGAACCGAACAAAGATAGTAATGGTACACAAGATTATGATAATTATGATGTAGGATGATAAGGGGTTATGATCATAATGATTCTAAGACTATTAGATGATGATGTTAATAAGTATTATGATTGATGATGATATACATTGGTGATGATTAGGGATTAAGAAGATGATGATTTTATATTATGTTGATAACAATGATGAATAGGTTATGATGTCAAGTTGGTGATAATATATGATATACGATGACGATGATAATAGGGTTAGGATGATAACCGGATAATTGCATGATAATGATGGACGTATATGATGAGAGGGTTCAATTTGATGAAACGATGATGACTATGATGATCACGATTATGATGATAGTCATATGATTACGATTTCACAACGAATAAGATGATGAAAACGTGAAGGGTTAAATAGAATCTAGAATGGTAACAATCAGGAAATACAAAATGGAGTAGTGGTGTAACATCCCGCGTTTTTCCGTTAAATTTAATTTTAACACCGTCTTTTTTTTAAAACATAATCTTTCGTATTTAAATTAATAGTTTCCGTGAGTAACGTTCATTATATTCCCGCTATTTAATTTTGACATCACCCGTTTACTCGAGCGTTTTAAAAATATTCGTTTGGTTAATTCCCGCACCCGCTTCTAAACTCGAGGGACTAAAATTGACACGGGGCAAACTAGTTGACTAGGTCAACTAGTCCACCCCAATCACCACCATTCAATCCCTCCATCTCTCTCTCTTTCTTTCTTTTTTTTCTCTCTCAAGAACACAAACATAATTCATCATCTAAATTCGGATCGGGAAGCAAACTTCAAAACAAATTACATATTCGTGATCCTCTCATCATCCTCTTCGATTTGGTACCAATTTCATCCATTTTGGGTAACATTTCTAAAACACTAAATTTCTCTAAATTCGTTTTATATACTTGAAATTGTGTTAGTTAGTGTCTATGGCTCGTGTATAACATGAATATATGTTTTGTTTGCTCGATTTGTCGATTTGGAGTAACTAATATGAACTTTGAAATGGGTTTGCTTAATCTTGCATTTTGGAAGATTAAATGTTGTTTGATTGTTAAAGTTCATGTTTTAATTATGTTACTAGTATCACTAGCTTCGTTTTGATGCGTAGGTTGATTAAGAAAACTTCAAAAACCCGATTAATGATTTTGTGATGTTGACTAGGGTTTGATAGTTCTTGACATGAACTTTTGATGCTTGAATGCCATGGAATGTTAATTGTTAGTGATTAGTTGTAATGTATGCTTAATTACCTTCGAAACGGCATATCGTATGTGTAAATTGGATTCCCGAATCATAAATACGTTTTACGAACTTGAAACTTTGAAAATAAACCTTTCTTGATCAATTGACGAGTTTTCGGTTATTGTAAATGATGTTTTTGATTGATGATATGTGGTTAGTTGTATTCCTCGTCAAAATACCTTTTCGACGATATATGATAGGCATTATAAGTGTTTGCGGGTCAAGAATTGGGTTGGAAAAGGTTTTGGTTCGTGCACACTTGGAAAAACTGACCAGAATTCTCTGCCCAGGTAGTGGCGCGGCGCGCCACATACCCGCGCGGCGCGCAGAATCGCCTGGCCAGATTCTGCTCACTTTGTCACATTTCACGCGAAATGTTTGACTAGCTACCGACCTCCGATTCACATGAAACTTGTTTTAATATACTTGTATATGAATATTTAGCATAGAAAAATAGTTCGGGACCCGACCCGAACGCGTTGACTTTTTCGTTGACTTTGACCAAGTTTGACTTTTAGTCAAACTTAACCAAACTTTTATACAATCATTCTAACATGCTTTTATACTTGTTTCTTGTATGAAACTTGACAACGTGATTCACATGCTATACTTAATCGAGTCGTAACGAGCCATAGGACTAATTGAACACATTTCACCCGACCTTGTGTCGTAACCGGTTAATTGATATAACTTACTTGTTTAGGTCAAGGCTAAGCAACTTTCATGCATACGTTACTTTGTGAAGTACTTTTATACTCGTGCACTCGAGGTGAGATCATAGTCCCACCTTTTCAACAACTTTTTATACTTTTAAATTGTGGGCTGAGAAACATATACTTTGTTACATTTTGTACTACTTACTTTTATACTTTGAACACAAGTACAAGGAAAACAAACATTCCACAGCGAGTTAGAACAAAAATCCTCAATTCGATTATCATTAGTTACACTTGCAGGGTGTAAGCGAGAACTTATATTGTGTGGCCATACGGGTTTGACAAACCCTCATTACGGACGGTTCGCTACCGTCTACGGATGAAATATATTTTCGGGAAACAGTGTATGTTCTAACACTATTGTGATGGGGTTCTATGGAAGGAAACGTTAAGTCTTGATAATTGGGTGCTCGCGAACCAACTTTTGGAATGCAACTTTTGGATGATCAATTTATGGAAATACTAAATCTTGTGGTTCAAAATATAACTTTTACTAATACACCTATGATTTCACCAACGTTTTTGCGTTGACAGTTTTCTATATGTTTCTCAGGTTCATACTTGGCTATTTGATACATGCTTCCGCGTACACTCATACTTGCTTGGGGTCAAGCATACATGCATACACTCTGATTATTTGCTTGGAGTCAAGATACATACATACATACATACGCTAGTGATAGCACCTTTGGATTCAAACTTTTGTTTACATACTTACGCTATTTTTAGCAACTGTGGTTTCAAACTAATTATGTCGCAAGTTATTCATTCATACCTTATAACTTTGTAAACTTAAACTTATTGTCGATCCGTTTGCTAAACTAAACTTTGTACCTTTCAAATGAACGCGACATAATTTTGGTCAAACGAGTCTCATATAGGGACTACGACCACGCAACGGGACCTAAGTAGTCGGCGCCGTCAATAACGATTTGGTCGGGTCGCTACAGATGGTATCAGAGCGTTGGTTGTAGGGAACTAGGACGTGCATTAGTGTGTCTAACAGAGTCGTTAGGACGCATTAGTGAGTCTAGACTACAACCGGATAGTTAGCATTTGCATTCTGACATACATTTGCTATAGATAGCACTTACTTGACTACTTGTGCATTATACTTGAATCATTCTTAGGCAAACTTTTTAATGATGCCCAACCTTCATCATACGAACTCGTATACCGCCACTTTTTGGTAACACACGCAAATTCATGATTCATACACGTATGGATGACGACGACTTCATTAGTCACACTTGTTCGGGAACTCTGTCTCCCGGATTGTTATTTGCCACCATTTCAACTTACTATCGGTTTCCCACTGGTGTTTCTTACTATCTACTTTTTGGTGTTACTACCATCACTACTCTAGGTGAGTATCGTCATCAACGTTTATCACTACGGTTGCGTACTTTTTGTTATCATGATTCGTTACACCTTTCGTGCCTAAGGGCATTATCGCTTGACTTGAACCACAATGACGTGAACAATCATTTATACACTTCCCTCGGGGAACGCTTCTTTAGAATTGCAGAAATTCTTTCGATTTAATACGAGTCACGTTTGAGACGTCGTTACATTTTGTTCATTTTAGATTTTCGCGATGACACGAACTTTAATCTATAGAGTGATGTGGGAATGGAGGTATGAGTTAGCGTAATATAACGACACTCGATCAACGTGGTTATATTACGGTAAGACATACCAAAGTTCTAGTGACGCGTGATGGTGGTTAGACTCGATCAACCTAAACACCACCATGTGCCATGTACATGACTTCATCTTTTCAGGTTTGGACATCCGAAAACTCCGAGAATATTTATAACAACCATACCAGGGACACACCTTCAGTTATTGTCAAATTATATTTATGCTTCCGAATGAATTACCGATTCCATTCGACTTCAACCGTATGTCACACGGGTATACTAGCTCGTCCTCGCGCAGTCTTATTGACTAACTACAATTTACTCGTTATGCTCACATCGGGGCGGGAACTTCTCTTGCATCACCCTCGTACTTCCGGTTCAGGAGGTCCTTATTCTAAAATCTCAATGGAGAGCGACTCTTCACGTCATACAAGTATTCGCCGCGAGGGTGGATAGTCCTAACAATCGTTTTCAAAACCCGATAAGAACTTGCCCCGACGAACGTTTTTGGAAACCGATAAATCTTCCGCGACGCGAATTTTCTTGAGAAACTTGTCCTAACAAACTTGTCCAAATATACCATACGGAATGTACTCCGTTTCGGACCGAGATCCTCGTTTCACTTCTAGATTTTGGAGTGCCTCACAAAAAGTCTCGGGACCACGTTTAGACATGAGTACCGCACATCAACCATAACCCGACGGACCGAACAAACATACGATTTAAGTCTTGAAAACCATAATACGAATTTGTATTACCAACTTCAAATTTACTTGAGAAAAGTATTTTCCTTTAACCGAATCCTCGTACTACAATGATTTTCATTCGAGTTTTAACGTCACTCCTTTTGAAACCACATGTGACCGGAAACGTCATTCTCCTTTATCGAACCAAGTAAACGATGATCAATTCACCGGGGCCGAGGTTATTCATGAGCAACCGAGAAAATTTATTCATATTCAGGTAAAACCCTACGCGACTCATAATCACCAAGAGCTACGCCGATGTTAGACGTAAACATTTCAAATTCCACGTGGGAAACCGCGTCACGTTAAGAGTCGCACCTTGGAAAGGTGCAATCCGTTTCGGGAAAACGTAGGAAGCTAAATCCGCGGTATTTTGATCCTTTAAATTCTTGGGGTGTTTTGGACCCGTCGCTAGCCGTTTAGATTTTTCCGACTCATTTTGGGTCTCCGTTTATCCTACATTCGATGTATCAACTCAAAGACGTGTTTTGCGAAACGATAACTTGTTATCTCCTTTGATGAACTCACTATCGACGATAACCCTCACTTCCTAGGAGGACCGGTTGAAACCATGAATCATGGAAGCCAAACCTTAAAACAACATATGATCCCGACCGTCAAAATTCGTGGAAATACTCAAGGACGTACCTTCACTTATTCGTAGAATTTACAACGCAAGATCTCGAGTAAGATTCAACAACTACTACTTCCAACTAAATTTCGGGACGAAATTTCTTTTGAGGTGTGGATAATGTAACATCCCGCGTTTTTCCGTTAAATTTAATTTTAACACCGTCTTTTTTTTTAAAACATAATCTTTCGTATTTAAATTAATAGTTTCCGTGAGTAACGTTCATTATATTCCCGCTATTTAATTTTGACATCACCCGTTTACTCGAGCGTTTTAAAAATATTCGTTTGGTTAATTCCCGCACCCGCTTCTAAACTCGAGGGACTAAAATTGACACGGGGCAAACTAGTTGACTAGGTCAACTAGTCCACCCCAATCACCACCATTCAATCCCTCCATCTCTCTCTCTTTCTTTCTTTTTTTTTTTTCTCTCAAGAACACAAACATAATTCATCATCTAAATTCGGATCGGGAAGCAAACTTCAAAACAAATTACATATTCGTGATCCTCTCATCATCCTCTTCGATTTGGTACCAATTTCATCCATTTTGGGTAACATTTCTAAAACACTAAATTTCTCTAAATTCGTTTTATATACTTGAAATTGTGTTAGTTAGTGTCTATGGCTCGTGTATAACATGAATATATGTTTTGTTTGCTCGATTTGTCGATTTGGAGTAACTAATATGAACTTTGAAATGGGTTTGCTTAATCTTGCATTTTGGAAGATTAAATGTTGTTTGATTGTTAAAGTTCATGTTTTAATTGTGTTACTAGTATCACTAGCTTCGTTTTGATGCGTAGGTTGATTAAGAAAACTTCAAAAACCCGATTAATGATTTTGTGATGTTGACTAGGGTTTGATAGTTCTTGACATGAACTTTTGATGCTTGAATGCCATGGAATGTTAATTGTTAGTGATTAGTTGTAATGTATGCTTAATTACCTTCGAAACGGCATATCGTATGTGTAAATTGGATTCCCGAATCATAAATACGTTTTACGAACTTGAAACTTTGAAAATAAACCTTTCTTGATCAATTGACGAGTTTTCGGTTATTGTAAATGATGTTTTTGATTGATGATATGTGGTTAGTTGTATTCCTCGTCAAAATACCTTTTCGACGATATATGATAGGCATTATAAGTGTTTGCGGGTCAAGAATTGGGTTGGAAAAGGTTTTGGTTCGTGCACACTTGGAAAAACTGACCAGAATTCTCTGCCCAGGTAGTGGCGCGGCGCGCCACATACCCGCGCGGCGCGCAGAATCGCCTGGCCAGATTCTGCTCACTTTGTCACATTTCACGCGAAATGTTTGACTAGCTACCGACCTCCGATTCACATGAAACTTGTTTTAATATACTTGTATATGAATATTTAGCATAGAAAAATAGTTCGGGACCCGACCCGAACGCGTTGACTTTTTCGTTGACTTTGACCAAGTTTGACTTTTAGTCAAACTTAACCAAACTTTTATACAATCATTCTAACATGCTTTTATACTTGTTTCTTGTATGAAACTTGACAACGTGATTCACATGCTATACTTAATCGAGTCGTAACGAGCCATAGGACTAATTGAACACATTTCACCCGACCTTGTGTCGTAACCGGTTAATTGATATAACTTACTTGTTTAGGTCAAGGCTAAGCAACTTTCATGCATACGTTACTTTGTGAAGTACTTTTATACTCGTGCACTCGAGGTGAGATCATAGTCCCACCTTTTCAACAACTTTTTATACTTTTAAATTGTGGGCTGAGAAACATATACTTTGTTACATTTTGTACTACTTACTTTTATACTTTGAACACAAGTACAAGGAAAACAAACATTCCACAGCGAGTTAGAACAAAAATCCTCAATTCGATTATCATTAGTTACACTTGCAGGGTGTAAGCGAGAACTTATATTGTGTGGCCATACGGGTTTGACAAACCCTCATTACGGACGGTTCGCTACCGTCTACGGATGAAATATATTTTCGGGAAACAGTGTATGTTCTAACACTATTGTGATGGGGTTCTATGGAAGGAAACGTTAAGTCTTGATAATTGGGTGCTCGCGAACCAACTTTTGGAATGCAACTTTTGGATGATCAATTTATGGAAATACTAAATCTTGTGGTTCAAAATATAACTTTTACTAATACACCTATGATTTCACCAACGTTTTTGCGTTGACAGTTTTCTATATGTTTCTCAGGTTCATACTTGGCTATTTGATACATGCTTCCGCGTACACTCATACTTGCTTGGGGTCAAGCATACATGCATACACTCTGATTATTTGCTTGGAGTCAAGATACATACATACATACGCTAGTGATAGCACCTTTGGATTCAAACTTTTGTTTACATACTTACGCTATTTTTAGCAACTGTGGTTTCAAACTAATTATGTCGCAAGTTATTCATTCATACCTTATAACTTTGTAAACTTAAACTTATTGTCGATCCGTTTGCTAAACTAAACTTTGTACCTTTCAAATGAACGCGACATAATTTTGGTCAAACGAGTCTCATATAGGGACTACGACCACGCAACGGGACCTAAGTAGTCGGCGCCGTCAATGACGATTTGGTCGGGTCGCTACAAGTGGATTGGACGAGTATTTTAACGACCCGTCAAAGTACACTTGACGACCATCGTTATCTTGGTCCCACAGCTTGATCATAACTCTATATGAATTTGATAAATAACCTTGCATTCTTTATATAAAAATGATTTCCTATAAAGGAAACCTACTAAAATATGTAAGTTTAGAAAAACCATATATTATTACTTAACCAAAAGTTGACTAAAACAAAGTCAACAACATCCACTATTAAATGTATCAAAATAGAATGCAAGTAATTGTTTAACAAAAGCTGCCATCATAAATATGCAGACTCTCTAAGCACAGCGGAAGCAATCAATCATGAACCTGAGAATAAAACATGCGAGTAACTGTCAACAAAAATGTTGAGTGAATTATAGGTTTAATATTGCAAACAATATTTAATTTAAACCATAAAAATTTATGTTTGAAAACATAAAATCTCCTTTTTGGACCACAAAATTATATGTTAGAAAACATATAAAAACATTATTCCATTTTCCGTGAGCCACCTGGAAACCACTTAACCATTTATTTACCCTTGCCAAACACAATAAATAATATACACCGAACAAGTGTATCTTCAACTAAATACGAAGTACTAAACATTCCGATTATAAATTGCTAGCGCGACTAGCTCAAAATGGGGTTGTCAAACCCGATAGATCTATCCATAGGATTCGCGTTCACCAGTAGAAAACAGTGATTACAATTACCAGATTAGGGAATATTTTTGTTTGACTCACAATGAATAATTTAAACCAACTTCCACTTGTGTCCAATACGTAAAAATAAAATGCACGTATTCTCATCCCAAAAGATTTAAAATAGAAAAATGGGACTATAACTCACCTTAATAGCAAACGAAGTAACCATACAAATAAGCAAACAGCAATCGAAGTAAAGTGATCAGGAATGATCACAACGACGACCTATAAATAAAGCAGGTCGATATAAATAACTAACTTAGGTCAAGTCTTAGTATGATAGCTATCGTACATGTTGCAAGTAGACATAGAACAATACTCAACATGCATCGGTTTGATCGGAACAGCGTACGGACACACACTTTCTATTTTTAGAAAGTTTCTATTTTTAGCAGGTTTTCATTTTTGGAAAGTTTCTGTTTTTGGAAAGTTTCTATTTTTGGAAAGTTTCCAAATTTAGAAAGTTTCTATTTTTAGAATGTTTTAAGTTAGGAAAGTTTCCTTATTTAGAAAGTCAACAAAAGTCAACTAAAATTCAAAGTCAACTGAAAGTCAACTCAAAAGTCAACCTCGGTCAAACATAGTCAACATTAATTTTAAAAGTATAAGTTATAATAATAATATAAGTTATAATGTTAATTAAAGTTAAATATATATAATTATGTCATAACATAAGTTTGATTAAATTAAAATGAATTATTAAAGTTAACATAAGTTTAAATGATATATTTAATATAACATAAGTATTTCATTAATTAATTAAATATTAGTCATAATATAAGTATTATTAATTAATAATAATTTTTAAATCATATCATAAGTATTATTAATTAATGATGAATTATTAATCATATCATAAGTTTCTAATTATAATTATTAAACCATAAGTATTTAATAATTAAATTATAATTAAATAATAACTAAGCCTTATAATAATTAAATAATTATTTAATTCTTATTATAAGTTTTATAATAATAATCTTATAATATAAGTTTAATACTTATCATATGTATTTTCCATTAATAATAAAAGTATTATTAATCATAAGTTTAATTAAAAGTTTAATTAAATCATAAGTAATAATTAAATGATATAATAAATATATATCATAAGTCTTAAATTATAATAATTACTTTTTATATCATAAGTAATTTAATAATAATGAAAATCATTATTTATATCATAAGTTTTATTTAATAACCATAAGTTTTAATCAAAAGTTCATCGGGTCATAACTTGAGCCCCGGGAATCAGTTTTCGGCGAGCCTTATATATATCTTCGCCTAAAAAACTCACCCGAAACATTAGTGTGCTCAAGAACATCCCAAGAACAGTCACCAAGTCGTGACTTACAGCTCTTAATCAGTTTGGACCTTTAATCCGCTCAAAAACGTGTTTTAGTCATAACGGGTGATCCGTGGCTCTGATTTCGATGACCCGAACATGAAAGTTCATCCCATCATCAATCCTAATACACTATTTCACCCTAAGGACCCTAAAAATGGTCACAAAGTCGAACCAAACATGGTTCAATTCGTTTTCATAGTTTAATCTCCACATAACACCATTTTAATCATATCTTAAGCTCCGGGAATCAAAATGACATGAATCCGGAGTCTAAAATTAATGTCTTGATGATAGGAACTCATCTAGATACTTCAATTTCACTTTTATATCAGTTACACAATCAGAAAAGAATGAAAATGCTGCTGTCCCAAATTAATCAAACCGAAAACATATATAATCGAGCAATTCTACGCATACAATCATCAATACAATAACATGTAACTATCATACTATCAATATAATATCAAAATACAGAAAAATAAAGAAAAATTAAAAATCTAGGGTTAGGGTTTATACCCTAATCGAGAATTGATTGATATGAGCGCGTAGAGAAGAACGAGAGCAATCCGATTATACTAAAAGTCCTATGATCTAAGCTCTTGATTGATTGAAGATGATGATGTTTTTGTTGATGGTGTCGACGGCTAGGGAGGAGAACAAGAGGAGAGGAGAAAAAAAAATAAAGTGTTGATTAAAATGAAAGAGTAGTGAGGAAGTTAGGTTAAGGAAATGTCAAGTTACAAAGTTTTACACTTCACCCCCTCCCATGGGGATTTTCTGCTGAATTTTGAATGGGTGTGGGCCCCACATGGCCCACAATGATTAATGACTAAAAGCTTGTGGCCCGAAAGCCCGAACGAAGCCCGAAACGCGAAAACACCACTACGCGATTAAATATTCGGAGAGATAACACATACGCGACAAATAAAATGTATAAACACTATATATAATCATATGACATCAAAATATCATATTTAAAATAATTGGGATTCAAAAATCTCAAAAGTCTGACCGTTGGTTTGAAAACCGAAAAGATTCGCCGGATAGAAATCCGCGACACGTAGAAACGTACAACTTAAAATATGAATTCAAATATTCATATAACACATAATAATTAATATATTATTACAAAAATAATAATATAGGTCATATAAATGACGTGGCATGAATAACAGTTAACGGTCGTTAAATAATTAACGGTAAAAGATAACGGAAAAAGTAGGGTCGTTACAGTACCTTCCCGTTACGGAAATTTCGTCCCGAAATTTAAGCAGGTGCAGGGGTTGACTCGGCATCTGGGAACAAATGCGGGTACTTCTGCTTCATCTGATATTCACGTTCCCAAGTGAACTCGGGACCGCGTCTGGCGTTCCATCTAACTTGAACAATAGGAATTCTACTCTGTTTGAGAGTCTTCACCTCCCGATCCATAATTTCAACAGATTCCTCAATAAAATGGAGTTGTTTATCAACATGAAGTTCATCAAGAAGAATGGCTTCATTGACCTCGGCCAAACACTCCTTTAGATTCGATACATGAAAACGTTATGAAAAACGCTAAGCTCTTGTGGCAATTTCAAACGATAAGCCACGGGTCCAATTCTTTCGATAATCTCAAACGGTCCAACAAATCGAGGATTCAACTTTCCTCTCTTACCAAATTGTACCACACCCTTCCAGAGTGATACCTTTAACATGACAAGATCACCAACTTGAAATTCTAAATCTTTTCTTCTAACCTCGGCATAACTCTTTTGCCGACTCCTGGCGATTCTTAACCTTCCTTTGATCTATACGATCTTCTCGGTAGTCTCATGAATAATTTCTGGACCTGTGAGTTGAGCATCCCCAACCTCATTCCAACAGATAGGAGACCTACACTTTCTACCATACAGAGCATCAATCGGTGCGGCTTTAATACTTGCATGATAACCGTTGTTATAAGAAAATTCAGCTAGCGGCAAATATCTATCCCACCCATTACCAAGTTCAATAACACACGCTCGCAACATGTCTTCTAATGTTTGAATGGTCCTTTCACTCTGACCATCCGTCTGCGGATGATAAGCAGTGCTCATATCCAACTTATTTCCCAAAGCTTCCTGTAAGGATCGACAAAACCTCGATATAAATCAGCTGTCTCGGTTTGAAATAATAGATACAGGAACACCATGTCTAGAAACAATCTCCTTCAAGTACAAACGAGTAAGCTTCTCTATTGAATCCGTTTCCTTAATCAGCAAAAAGTGAGCTGACTTAGTGAGTCAGTCAACAATCACCCCAAATGGTATCATAACCACCCACAACTCTCGGTAATTTTGCAATAAGTCCATCGTAATACCTTCTCACTTCCACTCGGGAATCTCATGTTGCACCAAAAGTCCAGACGATTTTTGATGTTCAGCTTTAACCTTAGCACAGGTCAAACACTTAGCCACATACGTAGCCACATCAGCCTTCAAATGAGGCCGCCAATATAACTCCTTAAGACCATGATACATCTTTCCTGAACCAGGAATGAATAGAGTACCTAGACTTATGAGCCTCATCTAAAACAAGTTGTCGCAGATCACCAATCTTCGGAACCCAAAGGCGTCCTGTAAAATACCAAGTACCATCGGTTCGTACCTCTAACTGTTTACTTAAGCCTCGGACCTTCCCGTTACAAAATTCTCCTCCTTCATGGCTTCTTGTTGTGCCTCAAGAATCTGCCTTGCGAGGTTTGTTCGAATGGTCATATTTAAGGCCCTAAACCTATGAGGTTCAGTCCTCTCTTTATGACTTAACGTATCGGCCACAACATTAGCCTTCCCCGGATGATATAATAGTTCACAATCATAATCATTCAACGTCTCAATCTATCTTCGTTGCCTCATATTCAACTGTTTCTGATCAAGGATATGTTGAAGACTTTTGTGATCAGTGTACACAGTAATTTTGACCCCATATAAGTAATGTCTCCAATTCTTGAGTGCGAACACAATAGCTCCCAATTTCTATATCATGGGTTGTATAATTCCGTTCATAAATCTTCAACTGACGTGACGCGTAAATAATGACTTTCTTTCGTTGCATCAAAACACAACCAAAGTCTTGACACGGAGCATCACAATAGATAACAAGATCATCACTACCCTCAAGTAGTGATAATATCGGTGCAGAAGTTAACTTCTTCTTCAAAGTTTAGAAAGCAGACTCTTGTTCACTCTTCCACTCGTACTTCTTCCCCTTATGCGTTAAAGCAGTCAGAGGTTTCGCTACTCGTGAAAAATCTTGAATGAACCTTCTATAATAGCCTGCTAATCCTAGAAACTGGCGAATTTGAGTAGGAGTTTTCGGATATTTCCCATTTCCCAATTGCCTCAATCTTAGCAGGATCAACTTGAATTCCCTGTTTAATAACAACGTGCCCAAGGAATTGAACTTCTTTCAACCAGAACGCACATTTGGAAAAAATTCAGCATACATCTCTTCTTTTATTAACAAATCAAGCACTTATCTTCGTGCTCTTGATCACTTCTTGGAATAGATAAGGATATCATCGATGAAAACGATAATGAATTTATCCAGATATAGGCTACACGCACGGTTCATGAGGTCCATGAACACAGCAAGTGCGTTAGTCAATCCGAACGGCATAACAAGAAATTCGCAGTGACCATAACGTGTATGGTAAGCGGTTTTCGGAATATCAGTTTCTTTAGCCCGCAGTTGTTGATAACCGGAACGAAGATCATTCTTAGAATAAATGGACGAACCTTGAAGTTGATCATACAAATCATCAATTCTCGAAAGAGGGTAACGGTCCTTAACTGTAAGCTTGTTCAACTCGCGATAATCAATACACCATCGGAACGAACCACCTTTCTTCTTAAAAAAAAAAATAGGAGCTCCCCAAGAGGACGAACTGGGACGAATGAAATGTAGTTGCAACAATGAAGGAAGAAATATATGGAGTAGTCACATCAGTGGCATAGGTATTTAAGGCAATTCTCTCAAAGGAGATAATGAGGATCATGGACTTCAAAGAAAATTTTCATTACATTTCTGATAGGAAGACGTACGAAATGTGTGATATTTCAACGAGAGTGAAATTCCTTGTACAATGAGCGAGGAAATCTAGGATTCATCCATATTCTTAAATTTATGTGCGGATGAAAAGAACGTGAATCATGGGTTATAAAGAATGATCGACTCCAGGTGAGATGAATCTCCAAAAATAATTTCGTGTACCTCAAGGTATTGAATCATAGGGCTGATGTTTACGAGGGTGTTGCGGTTAGCCATGAATATCGAGAGTAGAAATTCCTCAACCGATCTAGTGTAATATACATCCATGATACCTACTTTAACAACAGTTGGGGTAGAAACCCACCTAGTGCCTTTTCTACAATAGGGTGACCACCGAGTGTTCCCCAGAAAATTGATTTATCAGTCCGCGTTTAGGCCATGTCCAACCATAAGAGAGAAAATTTTACAAGCGCAAAGACTTTCTAACAAATTTAATAAAACCGGCATCCAAAGTGGTGTAAGAGTTTCTATCAATGAACTTAATGGTAGGTTTCATCCTTAAACGGAGGACGAGAAGAACTGTGATCCAAACACTCTGTAGAGTCATGCGAAAATTTGATAAAATCGATCAAAGGAGTTTTGAAAAAGCTTTAATTGTTTGATGTGACAACATAAACGGAACGAAGTTCTTAGTAAATTTAGAAGTAAGTACAACGTGTACCATTTTATATAAAACAAATTGACTTAGTCAAACGGCTCAATAAATGAGCATTTTTAAAATAGTTTTAAAGGTATGATTTAGTATATCCTAGCCAAAATAGGTAAGGGTAAATTTATTCATTTGAATCCATATATACATATATGATTTTATCAATTGTATACATGACAAAATATTTCACTACTTCTATTCGCCCATAAATCTCGTGAGAACCGCCCAATTAAACAAATGTGTAAAATTCCCGATGATAAACAGAGTATCTGTATTTCATAGGTTACAAGTTGAAGTAAGATCGTGGAAGATCGAGTAAAGGACTTGAATCGTCGTGCGACATTTAACCAACAAATGTTACGAGGTCATGAAAACCTATGAGTTAAATGTTGTTTTGACTATTATCAGAACATAAGTCCTTGGGCCAAAACTGTTCCCGAGCGAAGCTGTTGCTAACAAGCGAGTTATGAAGGATAGAGCATGAGATAGATAATTTGGTTAAAACGAGCTTCTCGTATATCAACAAATAAGTTAATGAATATTTTCCCTACCCATGTAATACATCGGAATTTCTGAATGAGTAGTGTAAAAATTTTCTTTGACTCGCTTTCTATTCCTCATGTCACAATATTGGGACTTCTTTATGAATTAATGTAATATAATCACGTTGGCCTGACGCCATTATATTTCACTAATTCATAGTTCCATTCCAATAGCACTACATGAGGTCAGGACACGCGATCAACCTCAAATTTTCACACAATTTCTCTAAAACGATTTCTTAAACAATGTGCTAAGGATAGCACAAGAGACAAAAACATCAAAAGTAACGAAAAGGAGTAACGATGACATAGAAATATCTTCGAAGTACCAAAAATCTCTAAAAGTCAAGAATGACGTCTTCCGGTTCAAAAACCAAAGCACATAGGCACAACGGCACAAAGGCACGTAATATTTGTTAAAAAAAATTATTTTTACAATACCCCACATGGAAGTGGCGGTTTTGGTCTTCCAAGGGAGACAAACCATGCAATCTTTTGTTACTTTTCATATGCACACTCTCTCAAGTGCATGCTAGTCTCTAATAACCAAGCTTGACTCATTCTTTAAGTGATATAGTTTAATAAACACACAAGATCTCTCTCTTGATAGGGCTGGCCGAAATCAGTAAGCAAAAAGGAAGGGTTCATTAGCTTGGTTTCTAGCTTAATAAGTGTCTTAAAATCCTAACTAATTCAAGGAAGGTGTTGGTGATTGAAAGCTTGGGGTATGCTACACTTGAGGCTTCAAGTTAGAAGCTTTAATTCATTCATATTCATCATCATTAGCTGCTGTCCCTGGTCGAAATTTTCAGCAAATTACAAGGGGTTTCAAGCTTGCTAGACAAGGAAGTTAAGGTTTTAAGGTCTAGCTAACTTAAAGCGTGTTGTTGGTGCATCATAGGCTTGAAGTTCTACATATTTGTTCATCATCTTATAAGCATTTTGGACAGCCCTTAAACTTGTTTTAAGGAGGTATATAACTCTCCCTTTCTTGTTAATTGTAAGCATGATTTCATAACTTGATCCTTGTGGGATTTAACTTTAATTGGTTTAAAGATAACAAGTTAAATTGGTAATTTCACGCTTCCGTTTTATAATGATTCTTAAATGGTTTTAAGAGTTTCAAACTTGTTAAATCCCAACAATGGTATCTAGAGCCGAAGTTGTTGAAATATGCTTCGAGATGGTTATTAAACCCACTATAATTTTGCATTCTATGAACATGCATGAAGTAGAATGTAAAATTTTCGGTTTTGGGTGGTTTATCATTTTGGCCCCAATCACTTGTGATTCTGTACTGCCAATCACTTGTGATTCTGTACTGCCAATCACTTGTGATTCTGTACTGCCAATCACTTGTGATCCTGTACTGCCAATCACTTGTGATTCTGTGTTTCCAATCACTTGTGATTCTGTATTGCCTATCACTTATGTAGATAATGTTCACAATCTATGCCTTGACCTTGTGTTTGGTTGCATGTTTGGTTGATTTAATATTTATTCATTTGGTCATGTAATTTATTTTATATTTGGTATGTAAAATAGATTAGGTTGTATTTCATTTTCTAGAAAAATGTATTAGGATACATATTTTGTAAAAAAAAAAATGAAGATACAAGATGATGAAGACTTGAAGAACACAAGGAGCATATGGATGCAAGGTTAAGTGGGAGATTTGAAATCTCCTACTTTGTATTATTACCCCTTAACCCGGTGACATTTGTTTTCGGCTAAACAAATGTCCACCAAAGTGGCTAGATTGTGAACATACTTGTTTTGCATGTGTGGTTGTTTGTTTGTTTATTGTATTGTATGTTTGGTTGATACAATTAATCACAAGATAACAACAAGCAAAACGACAATTTAATTGGTTAAATTAGACGTATTAATAACATGCAAGACGATAATTTAATTGGTTAAATTAAAAGCAACTAAAGACCTTAATAAATGGTTGTTAAGAACAAGAATAGGATCACATATATATAAAATGGTTTATATCAAGTAATTGGCAAGTTACATGACATGAAAGTGGTTTTTCATAAGTACCATACACTAAATGCATGTTGGTGTATGACATAAAAGTTTTCTCATACTAGAATAAACGAAAACTTAAAATCCCTTTTACAAACATGGTAAACAAGTTTATCGCCATCCTTTTGTGAGACACTTAAACATATTAGGGAACTCATGATGGGATAAAGGTCACCTAACCGTCATGAACAAACTAATGTGGTTAAGGTGAATTTGACATGCTTGTGGGATAAAGGTCACCTAACCACTTGTATGTTAAGTTTACACGTTTACACAAGTAGGACGACTTGATTTGGGAATCATGAACTTAGGGTCACCGAAGCATGAGGAACAAATAGGCGTTGATGGGATAAATATGCCATGCAAAAGGATTGCATGATCCCATACTCTAGAAGTTGCGAATGGATTGCAATTGTCATATAATGACTACCTAGCTAAATCAAATGACGGGATAAAGGTCACCTAACCGGATTTTGGTTTACCGTTGGATTCTAGAATTTAATATATCAATTGGATTTAAAGGGCATTGAATGTTAAATTGAAATTGATACTTAAACGAACTTTGTTAAATTTTGTAGATGGCCGCCAATAATAACAACAACATTCCAAACACACCAATCAACTTTAATAACCTATCATTGAGGTCCATCCTCGAAAAGGAAAATAACTCCCAATCCGTTTCATCTAATGTACAAAAGATGAAAAGCCTCATTGATCGATTGCACCGTCTCAACTGTCCCGTGTCTAATGAATTAGCCACGGACCTTATCCACAACTCTTTGTCAAAAAGGTTTGACATATGCGTGTTGAATTACAGCATGAATGATTGGGATAAGAGCATTGGAGAATTACATGCCATGCTAAGGACGGATGAATCAAGCATAGGTAAAAAGGCTTCACCCATGCTAATGATCAATGATGGTGGGTCCAAAGGTAATAACACCTCTAAGCCTAAGGCGGTTAAGAGGAAAGGACCCGCTCATCAAGGCAAGGGAAAAGGGAAGATGGTTACCCCAACCAAAAACAAGAACAAGAAGCAAAAGGTTGCCGGACAAGCAAACCCCAAGGAAGACCCGTGCTTCGGTTGCGGTGAAATGGGTCACTGGAAACGCAACTGCCCGGTCTACCTAAAGGAGTTGAATGCAAAGAGGGATGCAGGGCAAACCTCAGGTAATGTATACATGATATATGTTGAGCTTAGTATTACTTCTTCTAATACATGGGTATTAGACACAGGATGTGGAACTCATATTTGCAATTCATTGCAAGGGTTCATAAGAAGTAAACTAAATACGGGAACAACAAGTCTCTACATGGGAAATGGTGTAAAGGTACACGTAAAAGCTCAAGGAGACTTTGTTTTAAAGCTACCAAGTGGTTTGGAGCTTATATTGAAAAATGTTTTGTATGCACCGGATTTAACACGAAACATTATTTCTGTTTCCCGTTTAAGACTATGTGGTTTTAATCTTAATTTTATTAATGATGATATCCATGTTTCTTTGAATGATATGTTCTATTTTAAGGCCTCGCCTTTGAATGGTATTTATGAATTGGTTCATGATAACACATCATTCGATAGCTCAATATACCAAGCAAGCACCAAGAAGCTCAAAAGGGATTTGAGTGGTTCCTACTTATGGCATTGTCGCCTTGGTCACATAAACAAGAATCGAATGCATACACTTCAAAAGAATGGTCTTTTAAAATCAAGTGAGCTGGATTCGTTTGATGTATGTGAATCTTGTTTACAAGGCAAAATGACTAAAGCACCTTTCAAAGGGACCTATGAAAGGGCTAAGGACTTATTGGGATTAATACATTCGGATGTATGTGGACCCTTTAAGCCCATAACTAGGAATGGTGAAAGATACTTCGTTACTTTCATTGATGACTTCAGTCGTTTCGGATATGTCTACCTCTTAAGACATAAGGACGAAACTTTTGAAGCATTCAAGGAATATCAAAACGAAGTACAAAATCAACTCAATAAGACAATTAAGGTACTTCGTACCGATAGAGGAGGTGAATACCTCAGCGATGCCTTCCAAGATCATCTTAGAAATTGTGGGATTATCTCACAACTTACTCCACCCGGAACACCCCAGCTTAATGGAGTGTCCGAGAGGAGAAACCGAACCCTAATGGATATGGTTCGATCTATGATGGCAAGAAGCTCATTACCTCTATCTTTTTGGGGTTATTGTCTATGCTCCGCGGCTCGTATTTTAAATATGGCCCCAACCAAGAAAGTGGAACGAACTCCTCACGAGATGTGGTTCAGAAAACCTCCTTCTCTATCATACTTGAAAGTATGGGGATGTGAAGCTTATCCTAAGCGCTATGATGCTAATAAGTTGCATGCTCGATCCACAAAGTGTATCTTCATAGGATATCCCAAGGATGATATGGGATACTATTTCTATGATCCGACTGAGCAAAATGTATTTGTTGCTCGAAAGGCGGAATTCCTTGAAGCTAAGTTCCTAATGGAGGGAAATAGTGAAAGGAAGATAGATTTTGAAGAGGTTCAAGATCAAATAGATGATACACAATTGGTTAACACTAGCACTCAACATGAAAATGTTGAAAATGATCAAGTAGTTGATCAAAGTATACAAGACGTTCGAAGATCTAGTAGGATTAGTAATCCTCCTGAAAGATATGGTTTTCTCGTGGATGGTTGCTATACGATTGATTTGGATGAACCCACAAACTACGAAGATGCTTTATCAAGGATTGATAAAGACAAATGGAAGGAAGCCATGAACGCCGAGATGCAATCCATGTATGAAAACCAAGTTTGGGAACTTGTTGTGCAACCTCCTAGCTCCAAGCTAGTTGATTGCAAATGGCTTTTCAAGAAGAAAACCGACATACATGGAAACTTGGATACATACAAAGCTAGACTTGTAGCAAAAGGTTTCACTCAAACTCAAGGGGTTGACTATGATGAAACTTTCTCGCCTGTGGCAATGCTAAAGTCTATTAGGATATTATTTGCCATTGCTGCACACTTTGATTATGAAATATGGCAAATGGATGTCAAAACCGCTTTCCTAAATGGATATCTTGAGGAAGATGTCTATATGGTACAGCCCGAAGGTTTTGTTGATCCGAAACATCCTAAAAAGGTATGCAAGTTAAAGAAACCAATCTACGGATTGAAACAAGCATCTAGAATGTGGAATCATCGTTTTAATGAGGAGGCAAAGAAATTTGGCTTCATTAAAAATGGTGATGAAGCTTGTGTATACAAGAAAGCTAGTGGGAGCTCTGTTATGTTCCTCGTACTATACGTGGATGATATATTGTTATTTGGATATGATATTACCACAATGCAAGGAGTCAAAACTTGGCTTAAAAGTTGCTTCTCCATTAAGGATCTTGGAGAAGCACAATATATATTGGGGATAGGGATCTATAGGAATAGATCCAAGAAATTGATAGGTTTGAATCAAAGTGCATACATTGAAAAGATCTTGAAAAGGTTCAAGATGGAGTACTCTAAGAAAGGTTTGGTACCTATTCAAAAGGGAACACTTCTCAGTTCATCTCAGTGCCCCACCACGAAAGATGAACAGGAGAGAATGAAGAAAGTCCCATATGCATCTGCTATTGGGTCAATCATGTATGCAATGATATGTACTAGACCAGACGTGTCATCCGCTCCAAGCTTGACAAGTAGATACCAGAATAACCCAGGAAACAGTCATTGGATTGCTGTTAAAAGTATATTGAAATACCTTAGGAGGACTAAGGATATGTTTCTTATATACGGGTCTGGTGAGGAGGAGCTCGCTGTGAAAGGTTACGTGGATGCGAGTTTCCAAACTGATCGTGATGATTCTCGATCACAATCCGGTTATGTCTTCACATTAAATGGAGGTGCGGTCTCTTGGAAGAGTTCAAAACAGGATGTTGTTGCATTATCCACTACAGAGTCGGAGTACATCGCCGCATCATTGGCAGCTCAGGAAGCTGCATGGATGAAGAAGTTCATTGACGACTTAGGAGTAGTCCCTTCCATTCAGGACCCTCTTGAGATCTTTTGTGACAACGAGGGTGCGATTGCTCAAATCAAGGAACCTCGTGCTCACCAAAAGACCAGTCACATTGAGCGGAGATTCAACTACATAAGGGATGAAGTTGAAAAAGGAAAGATATGTATTCGCAAAGTTCACACAGATCTAAATATAGCGGATCCACTCACGAAGCTCTTACATGGTGCAAAACATCAAGGGCATGTTAGTGCATTAGGGCTTCGATATTCTAGTGATTGGTCATGATCTGTTTTAAGTATTGTAACGGAACGAAATTGTTCAAACTCATTAATATAATTATGGTATTAATTTATTTTGAGTTATGTTCCTATTTTGCATATTTTATCCATGAATAAGTAATTATTCTAAATTCCGTAGTCGATCACATTTGTGGGAGCAAATGTGAGGTTTAGACTATTATGAACTCTGATTGGTATACATTCACGGGATGAATGTGGTGCAAGGTTGCAACCAAGGTTCATAGATATTTGTGGGATACAAATATTGGAAGACCCGCCCTCAAGACTTACTAAATGGAGCCTTTGTGGTTGATCACATGTAATCTTGAGTAAAGGAGAATATCATTGTATCCTCTGACCTGAGATACATATTGGGTTCGGACATTCACTAAGTATTGTGCCTTGATTCCTTCCTTCACTATTCTGAAATATGGTAGTTCATAAGGAAGAGCTCAGGTATAATGCATAGTGTATGTCTAGGACATATGTAGTCAAGATGGAATTTGTCCCTCTTATTCGTTGAGAGTCAGATGTCTAAGGCCTAATAAAGTTAAATCTAGAAGAGAGTGATCACTCTATGTCTCTTGGATTTAACATGACATCTAGGATGAAAGGATATAATGAAAAGATTCACCTATATATCAATTCGAGTTGGATACTCGAAAGGGATGATGTTATTGAATGGCACATAGTCATAACATATTGGGGGTGATGGACGGTCGTTAGGTGGTATCCGTCACTTGCATTAATTTCTCATGTTTCTCGTGCAAGTGGGAGATTGAAGGTATTTCGTATGCCCGAGAGACATATTAAATTAATGTGGCAAATGTGTTATGATCCAAGTCGGGTCATACCCAATAACAAGCTTACCGACACTTTATATGTGTTTAATCTTAACGATTGGTTCGTTAAGTAAATACGCGACACTTGAACTTTAGAAAATCGGTTTTCTAAAGTATTTTCACTTGAGAAATTATTTGGATAATTTATACATTGAGGAATTAATTATTTAAGGGTTTAAATAATTAAAATGTGTTACATTTTATAAAAGGTTTTATAAAAATGTGCAAGTAACAAATAAATGCATGTGTTTACATAATATTTGTTAAAAAAAAAATTCTTTTTACAATACCCCACATGGAAGTGGCGGTTTTGGTCTTCCAAGGGAGACAAACCATGCAATCTTTTGTTACTTTTCATATGCACACTCTCTCAAGTGCATGCTAGTCTCTAATAACCAAGCTTGACTCATTCTTTAAGTGATATAGTTTAATAAACACACAAGATCTCTCTCTTGATAGGGCTGGCCGAAATCAGTAAGCAAAAAGGAAGGGTTCATTAGCTTGGTTTCTAGCTTAATAAGTGTCTTAAAATCCTAACTAATTCAAGGAAGGTGTTGGTGATTGAAAGCTTGGGGTATGCTACACTTGAGGCTTCAAGTTAGAAGCTTTAATTCATTCATATTCATCATCATTAGCTGCTGTCCCTGGTCGAAATTTTCAGCAAATTACAAGGGGTTTCAAGCTTGCTAGACAAGGAAGTTAAGGTTCTAAGGTCTAGCTAACTTAAAGCGTGTTGTTGGTGCATCAAAGGCTTGAAGTTCTACATATTTTTTCATCATCTTATAAGCATTTTGGACAGCCCTTAAACTTGTTTTAAGGAGGTATATAACTCTCCCTTTCTTGTTAATTGTAAGCATGATTTCATAACTTGATCCTTGTGGGATTTAACTTTAATTGGTTTAAAGATAACAAGTTAAATTGGTAATTTCACGCTTTCGTTTTATAATGATTCTTAAATGGTTTTAAGAGTTTCAAACTTGTTAAATCCTAACAATAACTTCAAATCCGTTCATCGAAATCATTCGATATCTAAATGAAAAGTTCTTAATTTTTCGCTAGCTTTCCAACGACATGCATATCTTATACCTTATCTCAGTCGCATATATAACTAATTCAGGATTCGACATAACCTAACTAAAGGCAATATCAAAAGTACAAACATGCATAATCCTATATACTCGAGCACTAGTCAGGGATACACTATTAGTATGTAAAAGTTAAATTATGAGTACTCACGTATCAATATTGAGATTTAATATTGCAGAAAAGGTACGTAGACGCAACGGAGATGATAAACACTATATTGACCTCACGAGCATACCCATGAACCATACCAATCACCTCCATAGCTATAACCCATAATTTCCTTAATCCAATCCCACTCGAAAAACAATTTCGAAATCACTCGGACAGCACTCTGACGTAATATTTTATGTATACTAATAATATCTTGAAATAATACGGAGTAAATATATATATGTAAATCGATTGAGAGAGTTTAGAGAAAAATATTTTCAAGTTTCTATGAAATAATGAAACCTATTGAATTCTATTTATAATAGATTTTTGAATTATTAAAGTGAATTATTAAAGTATGAATTATTAAAGTGAATTATTAAAGTATGAATTATTAAAGTGAATTATTAAAGTGAATTATTAAAGTATGAATTATTAAAGTAAATTATTAAAGTATGAATTATTAAAGTGAATTATTAAAGTTAAAGTAAAGTAAAAATAAAGTAAAGGTAAAGTTTAAGTATAGTAAAAGTATAAAACTATGTACGTATAATACGCGTATAAATATATATAATATTAATTTAAATCATTATATATATTTAATAAAATAAAATATAAATATCGTTATCTTTATCATACTGGTTAAGTAATGAGTTGTCAAAAGTGGTTATAGATATTTATAAAAGTTATATACGTTTTAATAATAAAGTTCTTTTTAAACTGAAAACATTTTTGTACGTTTGAAACTAAATCAAATAAATATAATAATTTTGTTTTCCAAAACCAAATATATTTTTAAGAATCATTTTGTTTAAAGGTTAAAATAATAGAAATTGTTATATCATAAAATGTTTTAAAAAAGTAGAATCATATATATTCATAATAGGTTTCAAGTTTTTAAATTACAGTTTGTTGGTGAAGCATGGGATAAAGTTCAAAGGTTAAATAAACGTATGAAATCATCTTAATGAAAAATGTCGAGTTACTTAACTTGTCGATGTCCAACATCTAAGTTATTTACACTTCACGTTCTTACTTATAAATCACTTTACCATTTTCCGAATGTTGTCAAAAAGAATAGATTTCTTAAATCACAGTGGACCTCATAACATAGACCCGTAATCATATCATAATGTATCTGATAAATCAACAATTTGATATTATCTTCTAATTCCATCGATAAACATATTGAAACAAATACGATCATGTAAAGTATTATACGTTTAATACTTTATTAATATTCTCAAGTTATAATATATATATATATATATATATATATATATATATATATATATACATATATATACATATTTATTTATATATAACAGTTCATGAATCGTCTGAATTTGGTCGAGGTTATAATGAATGTATGAACACAATTTAAAATTCTTGAGATTTAACTTAACAAACTTTGCTTATCGTGTCGGAATAATATAAAGATAAAGTTTAAATTTGATTGGAAATTTCTGGGTTGTCACAGTACCTACCCGTTAAAGAAATTTCGTCCCGAAATTTGAGTGGAAAGGTCGTGAATGATAATAAGTATGTTTTCATGATGCATACAGGCTGAAAATTAGAGTTTTATCATCAGCGAATAATTTGGATAAACAATCCATTTATATGAAGAGTACGAATGAAGCTAACATAGAAGAGTGAAATGAGTAAGTGTAGATTCATCTTATCATTTGACGTAGATATGATTGATTTCCAGATTTCAAGGGATTTGAAGAAAATCTTTGTAATAAGATTTGATTCTCCGGTAACAAAAGGAATTAGGATCCGCTTTAAATGCGATCGTCCATTTTAATTGTTCTGTCGGAGATTTTCTTATAAATTCACCTCCTTCCTTTTCTTACAACTCACACCTTCTGTTGATGCATTTTATGCAAGTCCCTAGACATCTACCCACGTCCATTGCAGGTACAACAGTTTACAGGCCACCATGATCGTTCGTTATTATCTTATCCGTGTTTGTATGTGGTTACAGCAACTGCAGGAACGAGATGTGGATGTTTGACTATGTTAGACTTAGTCAGACGTCCGAGTGAAGCCTCACTCGTATGGCTGACAGGCTCATACGCACGATTGATGCTGAGCTAAGTTACAATTACAACCTAAATGAGAAGACACGAGTGAGTGATCACCCGTACGGCTGATGAAGCCAACTCGTATGTGTGATGGATGAATCGTACGGGTGAGTCAACAGCAGGGGTATATAAAGTCTTATGTTCTTCATTTTTAGGTTAAGCCTCTCATTTGTTACACACACTCAGATCTGGTGAGCTCCTCCGATTCTCTCTCAACCCAAATCACCCAGGTGGTGAATAATAGCTCTAGGTGTTGATCTAATCACACTTGATTTAGTTGTGGTATGACTAAATTAATCACAAAAAGCTTAACCTATTCACTAGAGGGTTTGATTCACTTATTCCGTCATTGTGTGAGTTTAATCTGTTGATTTCTAAGTTCCTAGTCATGTTTCATCACCTTCTATTCTTTCCCCCTCAACTCATATTTTAAAGTATTCATCAATATGCTCCATCCAGTTCTGATTCTCGATATACTTATAACTTTCATATCGGTCATTCTTCTTTTTCATCTACCGCCGGAAGAATCTATTTACTTCTACTATACTCTTGGGTTTATAGTGTTTCTAGTTCTCCCGTGTCTTTATATTGCTATATGCATCGACATATATGGTTTATAATTTTTGGTTTGTCGTTGGGCTTTATATCTTCCCTTATATTTCAAAGTCTCTGTTTCTATCTTCTATAATCATTGTCATCCACAGTTAATGCTCTCTTTTATTTGCTGCAATTTATACCCCAATTTCTATTTCGGAGTTTTGTCCTTTCGTTTCTTCTTCTTGCGATTAAGCACCGCTTGTAATGGTCCAGAATTCACAAATATGATTTTCGGAATGAACATTGTTAATGTTCTAGGAAGGAAATTGTGATGGCACGATCTTGACTTGTCAAATTACTAGAATACCTTGGAAAAGGCCGAATCATCAAGAAATATTTTCTTGATATTTTAGAGGTTAAATAGAATACAAGAGTCGTATAACATGGTACATGATGATGTTATGATCTGTGAATCATCACGTTCCATTTAGAAACTCAGCATGAATTACTGTAATATAATCACGTTGATCAAGTGTCATTATATTATACTAACTCATGCTTCAGTTTCCAACACTACTTCAAAAGCATTCATATTTTAAACTCAAAGGTTTACAGAGTATAGGAACTAAACAGTTTCCTTTTTGATGTAATACAGATAGCGCAAAGAGATAAATGATTCCAGATAAGAATAGTTATGGAAATATCTTCAGAAATATGGAGGATATTTATAATGAAAAATACGATGATATCTTAGAATTTCTAATATCAGAGGATGATGAAGAATATTGTCTGTAAGGGTTTAGTGTCAGGAGCAAGGTATTCGTTAATGACTTCAGCAGACACTGAATCATTTGGATTCTTTGAAGGCAGGTTCAGTCTTTGTGATTTGTCCACAGCCTCCTTCATACTTTGCTCAATCCGTTTTCCAGTTCCAAAACTTCTCTATTTCTGAGCTTTGTTAATACACTAATCTTTATCATCAAACTTTTTACTGCTAAGGTCGTTTACAGTTTTTGTTGCTTCATCAGCATTTCGAGAACTAGTTCGCGGTTCAGAGTGTTTTTCAGAAACTTCACATTCGAAGTATGTAAGCCTTGGAAATAGACGTTATGTATAACTGTTGGCGTCAACATGCTGTGAGATTTCAAAATACTGATTGCTAACTCCCAATGATTCGTATGACAATTCTCGTTACAAGAGGCAGATGAGTAAATGATGAGGTTTCGATAAATATAAAGATTCTTCGGAATGCCCAAGATCAGTGAAGTTGTTGGTAAGTTTATTGCTAATGTGGTGGAATATGAAAGGTTCTCCGGTAACAAAAGGGTAATCACATATATCAAAATTATGACAAGGCTACTCCGAATGAAAAAATCGAAGTTGTCTTGCTGGAGCTGTGATATAATTTGCTACTTTGCAAAGGAATTGTAAGGTTATTTTTGCTAATAAATGCCAAAAGATCTGACACAGATATGTGTTGAATTATTACTTTGGTTTCGAGAGCTTTTTAAGTACATAACTGTGGGTAATATGTGGTTGGATCATCATCTCGATTGCTCATTATTTGAAGTGCCTTCAGAGATTTTCGAAGGGTTTGAACATAGATTGTAATCGTTTGTATACATTTGATGTTCTAACACACTTTTGAAGTCAAAGTATAGCTTTGAAAGATGTAGGAATCTAAAAGTAATGGTACCGGTTATATCTCGAATTGAATTCTGAGATTTTAAAATCAGAATACTTAATTGGGTTTGAATGAGTATGGTTGTTTTGATTTCTATGAAAGAATGTATATTATTGTGAAAGTAGGAAGTATAATTGATAATTTGCTTAATCTGATTCGAAGAATGTAACATATTAATTGTGAATTTATATATATCTCTCGAGTATTACCTACCCGTTAAAAAATTTTCACGATTAATATTTTGTACATAAGAATTTTATTACAGTCTTTATGAAAATATATATGTATATATTCTCCTCAGATGTAACATAGATTTTAATGAGTTAATACTAAATTAAACTCATTCGATTTACGGTTGGAACTAGAATTGAATAATTCCTTGAAGGTTTAGAGGTTACATAAGTATTTCTTCAATAATATTGAAATTATGAATCAATACTTCGTTATTTGTTGAGATGTGATGTTGGTTTTCGTTAAATTCTTGTGAACTTCGCAAAGTACGAATGATGTTATCTGAAAAGTTTCGGTTACATCAATGATGAAGTGTAAAATCAAATATATACTTGATTTATTAGGAATTGGAATTTGTTGAATTGAGACAGAGATTGTAGTTAACGATGGTTAAGTCGCGGGTGAGGGACGTACATTATTGCATATTTGTAATATGAATTAACTGAGTAGTTAGGATTCACACAATAGCTTAGCACGGAAAGATTTATTTTTTTATTTCAAAAAATATATATATATATATATAAAATATATATATAATTTCTTCAGAGGGAATGAGTTAATTCTTCATAACTTGTTGATACAATATACACATTATTGATTCGTAATGATGTCCACAGTGATTCTTGAACTGGCGGAGTTTGTGATGTTATAGGTGTTGTTGATTCTGATGTTGACTGTACTGACGATGCTGGTGACGTTGACGGTACTGTTGATGCTGTTGGTAAAACAAGTTTAACTTGTTAATCACACACCATTTTTTTCAGGGTTTCTACTCTTCCTTCTATCATTTTGGTTCGCTTAACTGATTTATGGTTAGGGCTAGATTAGATAATCTCTAAGACTTTAGAGATTATATAATCGCCGCGGAATGTTTCTCCAATGAAGTTATGAATTAATACTTCGTCAGTTATTGTTGTTGGTACTTCTTGGTATCTATGGTGCGTATGACGTTGATGCTCGTGGGACAGATTGTGAAGTTGAGGTTTACAGCGCGGTTGTAGTTGGAGGTGGTAATGGTACTGTTGGCGTTGATGATGGTGGTACTGGTTATGCTGCTGGTGCTGCTGCTGGTATTTGTAATCTCTGCACCATATTCTCCAAAGCCACTACCGCGAAGTTCGTTGACTTCTTCTATTATTCCAGGATGATTGTCGGTCGGAACGAGCGGATAAATAAAATCTAGAATTTGATGTAGTATATAATCGTGACGAGATACCCTGGAAATGAGAGAGAAAATGGTGTCTCGAACAGGTTCGCCGGTAAGTGCTTCAGGTTCTTCGCCAAGAGGGCAATGTGGTGGATGGAAAGGATCGCCTTCTTCTTGTTTCCAATGATTGAGGAGGCTACGAACCCATCCCCAATTCATCCAGAATAGGTGATGACTGATTGGTTGATCCATTTCGGTCACACTGCTTTCGGAGCTTGAGTGAGATTCCATTTCAGAATCCGAGTGACTTGAACTGATGACAAATTCCATTTCGTACGATTGGATAAAGGATTTTCGATATAAAATGATTTTTCGGCTATCGGGTGGTATTCTATTTACATAGGATATCTATATATAGAGATCAAAAGATTTCATAGATTACGGAGGAATTTGCAGGGTATGTCAGGTAAAGTTTAAAGTAACAGATACGATAAGATATGATTTAGCAGATACGCTAAGATATGAAGTTTGTCTATACACTACTCATGCAATTAATGTAGCAAGACGTGTCTAGACTAATAATGATAAGCAGGTAATTTCCTATGGATGATAAGCAGATGATTTCCGACTAGAAATGATAAGCAAAACTTTTGACATGCAGACACGGTCGAAGTCCAGACTCACTAATGCATCCTAACGACTTATCAGTTAGACACACTAATGCAGACCTGGTTCGCTAAGACCACCGCTCTGATACCAACTGAAAGGACCCATTCATATACATTATAAGCGATTCACAATAGTTGATTACATTGCGAGGTATTTGACCTCTATATGATACATTTTACAAACATTCTATTCGTTTTTAAAAGACAATCTTTCTCTACATCAAAAATTGACAGGCATGCATACCATTTCATAATATCCACTATCCAACTATAAATTGATTTAATAATAATCTTTGATGAACTCAATGACTCGAATGCAACATTCTTCGAAATATGCTATGAAAGACTCCAAGTAATATCTTTAAAATGAGCAAATGCACAGCGGAAGATTTCTTTAACACCTGAGAATAAACATGCTTTAAAGTGTCAACCAAAAGGTTGGTGAGTTCATTAGTTTATCATAATCATTTATTTCCATCATTTTAATAGACCACAAGAATTTCATTTCCAGTTCTCATAAATATACGTCCCATGCATAGAGACAAAAAATAATCATTCATATGGTGAACACCTGGTAAGCGACATTAACTAGATACATATAAGAATATCCCCTATCATTCCGGGATCCTCCTTCGGACATGATATAAATTTCGAAGTACTAAAGCATCCGGTACTTTGGATGGGGTTTGTTAGGCCCAATAGATCTATCTTTAGGATTCGCGTCAATTAGGGTGTCTGTTCCCTAATTCTTAGATTACCAGACTTTAATAAAAAGGGGCATATTCGATTTTGATAATTCAACCATAGAATGTAGTTTCAATTACTTGTGTCTATTTCGTCAAACATTTATAAAAGCGCATGTATTCTCAGTCCCAAAAATATAAAGGGTAAAAAGGCAAATGAAACTCACCATACTGTATTTCGTAGTAAAAATACATATAACGTCATTGAACAACTGCAAGGTTGGCCTCAGATTCACGAACCTAAATTAATTATATATTTATGTGTTGGTCAATATTTGTCTAACAAATTAGGTCAAGTCATAGTGTACCACAATCCTAATGCTCGAGACTAATATGCAAAAGTCAACAAAACTAAATTTGACTCAAAATAATTTCCAAAAATTTATACATGATTAATATATAGTTTAAATATCGTCGTTTTATATTTTTTAATATTTTTAAAAGATTTATTAGAGTAAATAATATAATTTATTTATTAATAAATAAAATTTTATATTATATTTATATAATAAAATATACTTTTATATATATTAAGTAATAAAATTTATAGGGTTCATTTAATAGTATAAAGATAATATGATACGTATTATTAAAGTAAGTTATTACACGTAGTAAAATATGTTTGTATCAAATATTTATTTGATAAAATAATATCTATAATGATAGTAAGTAAAAGTTGTATTATTTTGTAATAATAAATATTATTATAAAAATATCTATATTTATAATTACTAAGATGACATTATGATAAAACGATAATTCTAATTATGATAACTTTAATATTTACGATAATTTTTAATATTATCTTTAAAATAATAATTCTATTTAAAATAATAATAATAATAATAATAATAATATTTTATAGTAACAATGACATTTCTATTAAAATGATAATTTTTGTTAAAATGATAGTTTTAATACTAACGATAATTTTAATAATAATAGTAATGATAAAAATAATAAGAACGATAATTTTATCTAAATCAATATCTTATAATATTTAATTTCATCATGATACTCTTACCCGTTATTTCCTAATCGTTTCGTTTAATAGCTTTTAATCGTGTTTTATATCGTGTTCGTAATAATGATAATAATAGTAATCAAAATAATTAGGTGTTACAAATATTTGTTTTAATTACACTAATATTAATAATGATAGTTACTATAACATTATTAAAGATAATACTAATAATTATCTTAATGATAATATAGTAATAATAATAATAACAATAACAATAACCATTTTTAAATAATGATATATATATTAATAATGATAATAATAATAATAATACCAATAATAATAATAATAATAATAATAATAATAATAATAATAATAATAATAATAATAATAATAATAATAATAATAATAATAATAATAATAATAATAATAATTGGATAATAATAATAATACTAATTATAACTTTAACGATAATAACGATAGTAATAATAAAAAAAATAACAATTTTTAATGATAAATCCTTTTATTGATAAAGATAATAATAATAATAATAATAAGATAAAACTAGAACGACGATAATAACGACGATAATAATAATCATTTTTAATAATAATACAAAAATTTGATGGACTATAACTTCAAATCCGTTCATCGAAATCATTCGATATCTAAATGAAAAGTTCTTAATTTTTCGCTAGCTTTCCAACGACATGCATATCTTATACCTTATCTCAGTCGCATATATAACTAATTCAGGATTCAACATAACCTAACTAAAGGCAATATCAAAAGTACAAACATGCATAATCCTATATACTCGAGCACTAGTCAGGGATACACTATTAGTATGTAAAAGTTAAATTATGAGTACTCATGTATCAATATTGAGATTCAATATTGCAGGAAAGGTACGTAGATGCAACGGAGATGATAAACACTATATTGACCTCACGAGCATACCCATGAATCATACCAATCACCTCCATAGCTATAACCCATAATTTCCTTAATCTAATCCCACTCGAAAAACAATTTCGAAATCACTCGGACAGCACTCTGACATAATATTTTATGTATACTAATAATATCTTGAAATAATACGGAGTAAATATATATATGTAAATCGATTGAGAGAGTTTAGAGAAAAATATTTTCAAGTTTCTATGAAATAATGAAACCTATTGAATTCTATTTATAATAGATTTTTGAATTATTAAAGTATGAATTATTAAATTGAATTATTAAAGTATGAATTATTAAAGTGAATTATTAAAGTGAATTATTAAAGTATGAATTATTAAAGTGAATTATTAAAGTATGAATTATTAAAGTGAATTATTAAAGGTAAAGTTTAAGTATAGTAAAAGTATAAAACTATGTACGTATAATACGCGTATAAATATATATAATATTAATTTAAATCATTATATATATTTAATAAAATAAAATATAAATATCGTTATCTTTATCATACTGGTTAAGTAATGAGTTGTCAAAAGTGGTTCTAGATATTTATAAAAGTTATATACGTTTTAATAATAAAGTTCTTTTTAAACTGAAAACGTTTTTGTACGTTTGAAACTAAATCAAATAAATATAATAATTTTGTTTTCCAAAACCAAATATATTTTTAAGAATCATTTTGTTTAAAGGTTAAAATAATGGAAATCGTTATATCATAAAATGTTTTAAAAAAGTAGAATCATATATATTCATAATAGGTTTCAAGTTTTTAAATTACAGTTTGTTGGTGAAGCATGGGATAAAGTTCAAAGGTTAAATAAACGTATGAAATCATCTTAATGAAAAATGTCGAGTTACTTAACTTGTCGATATCCAACATCTAAGTTATTTACACTTCATGTTCTTACTTATAAATCACTTTACCATTTTCCGAATGTTGTCAAAAAGAATAGATTTCTTAAATCACAGTGGACCTCATAACATAGACCCGTAATCATATCATAATGTATCTGATAAATCAACAATTTGATATTATCTTCTAATTCCATCGATAAACATATTGAAACAAATACGATCATGTAAAGTATTATACGTTTAATACTTTATTAATATTCTCAAGTTATAATATATATATATATATACATATATATATATATACATATTTATTTATATATAACGGTTCATGAATCGTCTGAATTTGGTCGAGGTTATAATGAATGTATGAACACAATTTAAAATTCTTGAGATATAACTTAATAAACTTTGCTTATCGTGTCGGAATAATATAAAGATAAAGTTTAAATTTGAATGGAAATTTCCGGGTTGTCACATTATAGGCCGGGCTGTAGACTAGACTCACTAATGCACCCTATTGACTCGGGTAACGACATCAATGCAGCCTAATTCCCTACAACCAACGCTCTGATACCAACTTTAACGACTCGTCAAAGTACACTTGACGACCATCGTTATCTTGGTCCCACAGCTTGATCATAACTCTATATGAATTTGATAAATAACCTTGTATTCTTTATTTAAAAATGATTTCCTATAAAGGAAACCTACTAAAATATGTAAGTTTAGAAGAACCATACATTATTACTTAACCAAAAGTTGACTAAAACAAAGTCAACAACATCCACTATTAAATGTATCAAAATAGAATGCAAGTAATTGTTTAACAAAAGCTGCCATCATAAATATGCAGACTCTCTAAGCACAGCAGAAGCAATCAATCATGAACCTGAGAATAAAACATGCGAGTAACTTTCAACAAAAATGTTGAGTGAATTATAGGTTTAATATTGCAAACAATATTTAATTTAAACCATAATAATTTATGTTTGAAAACATAAAATCTCCTTTTTGGACCACAAAATTATATGTTAGAAAACATATAAAAACATTATTCCATTTTCCGTGAGCCACCTGGTAACCACTTAACCATTTATTTACCCTTGCCAAACACAATAAATAATATATACCGAACAAGTGTATCTTCAACTAAATACGAAGTACTAAACATTCCGATTATAAATTGCTAGCGCAACTAGCTCAAAATGGGGTTGTCAAACCCGATAGATCTATCCATAGGATTCGCGTTCACCAGTAGAAAACAGTGATTACAATTACCGGATTAGGGAATATTTTTGTTTAACTCACAATGAATAATTTAAACCAACTTCCACTTGTGTCCAATACGTAAAAATAAAATGCATGTATTCTCATCCCAAAAGATTTAAAATAGAAAAATGGGACTATAACTCACCTTAATAGCAAACGAAGTAACCATACAAATAAGCAAACAGCAATCGAAGTAAAGTGATCAGGAATGATCACAACGCCGAATTATAAATAAAGCAGGTTGATATAAATAACTAACTTAGGTTAAGTCTTAGTATGATAGCTATCGTACATGTTGCAAGTCGACATAGAACAATACTCAACATGCATCGGTTTGATCAGAACAGCGTACGGACACACACTTTCTATTTTTAGAAAGTTTCTATTTTTAGCAGGTATTCATTTTTGGAAAGTTTCTATTTTTGGAAAGTTTCTATTTTTGGAAAGTTTCCAAATTTAGAAAGTTTCTATTTTTAGAAAGTTTTAAGTTAGGAAAGTTTTCTTATTTAGAAAGTCAACAAAAGTCAACTAAAATTCAAAGTCAACCGAAAGTCAACTCAAAAGTCAACCTAGGTCAAACATAGTCAACATTAATTTTAAAAGTATAAGTTATAATGTTAATTAAAGTTAAATATGTATAATTATGTCATAACATAAGTTTGATTAAATTAAAATGAATTATTAAAGTTAACATAAGTTTAAATGATATATTTAATATAACATAAGTATTTCATTAATTAATTAAATATTAGTCATAATATAAGTATTATTAATTGATAATAATTTATAAATCATATCATAAGTATTATTAATTAATGATGAATTATTAATCATATCATAAGTTTCTAATTATAATTATTAAACCATAAGTATTTAATAATTAAATTATAATTAAATAATAACTAAGCCTTATAATAATTAAATAATTATTTAATTCTTATTATAAGTTTTATAATAATAATCTTATAATATAAGTTTAATACTTATCATATGTATTTTCCATTAATAATAAAAGTATTATTAATCATAAGTTTAATTAAAAGTTTAATTAAATCATAAGTAATAATTAAATGATATAATAAATATATATCATAAGTCTTAAATTATAATAATTAATTTTTATATCATAAGTAATTTAATAATAATAAAAATCATTATTTATATCATAAGTTTTATTTAATAACCATAAGTTTTAATCAAAAGTTCATCGGGTCATAACTTGAGCCCCGGGAATCAGTTTTTGGCGAGCCTTATATATATCTTCTCCTAACCAACTCACCCGACACATTAGTGTGCTCAAGAACATCCCAAGAACAGTCACCAAGTCGTGACTTACAGCTCTTAATCAGTTTGGACCTTTAATCCGCTCAAAAACGTGTTTTAGTCATAACGGGTGATCCGTGGCTCGGATTTCGATGATCCGAACATGAAAGTTCATCCCATCATCAATCCAAATACATTAGTACACCCTAAGGACCCTAAAAATGGTCACAAAGTCGGACCAAACCTGGTTCAATTCGTTTTCATAGTTTAGTCTCCACATAACACCATTTTAATCATATCTTAAGCTCCGGGAATCAAAATGACATGAATCCGGAGTCTAAAATTAATGTCTTGATGATAGGAACTCATATAGATACTTCAATTTCACTTTTATATCAGTTACACAATCAGAAAATGCTGCTGTCCCAAATTAATCAAACCAAAAACATATATAATCGAGCAATTCTACGCATACAATCATCAATACAATAACATGTAACTATCATACTATCAATATAACATCAAAATACAGAAAAATAAAAAAAAATTAAAAATCTAGGGTTAGGGTTTATACCCTAATCGAGAATTAATTGATATGAGCGCGTAGAGAAGAACGAGAGCAATCCGATTATACTAAAAGTCCTATGATCTAAGCTCTTGATTGATTGAAGATGATGATGTTTTTGTTGATGGTGTCGACGGCTAGGGAGGAGAACAAGAGGAGAAGAGAAAAAAAAATAAAGTGTTGATTAAAATGAAAGAGTAGTGAGGAAGTTAGGTTAAGGAAATGTCAAGTTACAAAGTTTGACACTTCACCCCCTCCTATGGGGATTTTAGGCTGAATTTTGAATGGGGGTGGGTCCCACATGGCCCACAATAATTAATGACTAAAAACTTGTGGCCCGAAAGCCCGAACGAAGCCCGAAACGCGAAAACACCACTACGCGATTAAATATTCGGAGAGATAACACATACGCGAAAAATAAAATGTATAAACACTATATATAATCATATGACATCAAAATATCATATTTAAATTAATTGGGATTCAAAAATCTCAAAAGTCTGACCGTTGGATTGAAAACCGAAAAGATTCGCCGGATAGAAATCCGCGACACGTGGAAACGTACAACTTAAAATATGAATTCAAATATTCATATAACACATAATAATTAATATATTATTACAAAGATAATAATATAGGTCATAGAAATGACGTGGCACGAATAACAGTTAACGGTCGTTAAATAATTAACGGTAAAAGATAACGGAAAAAGTAGGGTCGTTACAAGTATTGGGTTAGCGGGACGTCTCGGGTTCAAAACCCGGACTTGGGCATATTTTTAGGAGCTACTTCCTTGAGGTAGTATTTTTAGTATTACTCATTATTTTTATTATCATTATTATTATTATTATCATTTTTAAAGTATGTAGTGTTATTATTATTGAAACTAAATTTTTATATAAAAATTATAATTTTTATTATTAGAACTATCATTATTATTATTATTATTAAAATTATCATTAAAATTATCATTATTATTTTTATTATCAATTTTATTATTTCTAACACTAATATTATTATTCTTATCATTATTATTAGTATTAGTATTATTAATTATTAATATATATCAAATAAAGATTTTCTATGTAAAAATATATTATTTACATAAAACATAACTATATTATAATGTTTGTAATAAATATTAATTATCTATTTATTGTATATAAAAATAAATATAGTTAATTTAGTTATTAATGAAACGTACAAGTTACTAAAATAACAATTAATAATAATACCTAGAATTTGTTCAAATTCCATTATATGTGTTAATATACATATAATTGATATAGGTTCGTGAATCCAAGGCCAACCTTGTTCAATGATGTTATATGTATTTTTACTACGAAATACATTAGGTGAGTTTCATATGATCCCTTTTACTCTTTACATTTTTGGGGCTGAGAATACATGCAAATGTTTTATTAACTGATTTACAATAATTATATGCGTGAATTTCATTTGCTCCCTTTTACTCTTTACATTTTTGGGACTGAGAATACATGCGCTATTTTTATAACTGTTTTACAAAATAGACACAAGTAATCAAAATTACATTATATGGTTGAATGATCGAAATCGAATATGCCCTTTTTAGTCTGGTAATCTAAGAATTAGGGAACAGACACCCTAATTGACGCGAATCCTAAAGATAGATCTATCGGGCCCAACAAGCCCCATCCAAAGTACCAGATGCTTTAGTACTTCGAAATTTATATCATGTCCGAAGGAGGATGCCGGAATGATGGGGATATTCTTATATACATATTGTGAATGTCGGTTACCAGGTGTTCAATCCATATGAATGATATTTTTGTCTCTATGCATGGGATGTATGATTATGAGAAATGGAAGTATGAAATCTTGTGGTCTATTAAAATTATGAAATGATTATTTATGTTAAACTAATGAACTCACCAACCTTTTAGTTGACACTTTAAAGCATGTTTATTCTCAGGTACGAAAGAAATCTTCCACTGTGCATTTGCTCATCTTAGAGATATTACTTGGAGTCATTCATGACATATTTCAAAAGACGTTGCATTCGAGTCGTTGAGTTCATCAAGATTATTATTAAGTCTATTATAGTAAGATATATTACGAAATGGTATGCATGTTGTCAACTTTCGATGTAATGAAAGATTGTCTTTTCAAAAACGAATGCAATGTTTGTAAAATGTATCATATAGAGGTCAAATACCTCGCGATGTAATCAACTGTTGTGAATCATTTATAATCGATATGGACTTCGTCCGGATGGATTAGGACGGGTCGCTTCAGCATGAATTGACTCACAACTCCAACTGCATGTGCTATATCAGGTCGAGTGTGAGCAAGATATATGAGTTTTCCCACCATGCTTTGGTATTGCCCTTTATCAACAAGGTCAGCTTCATCTTCCATATATAGCTTCTGGTTTGGAATCATTGGAGTATCAGCTGGTTTGCAATCAATCATACATGCTTCTGCATTAAAATCAAGAACATATTTCTTTTGACAGATAAATATTCCCTGTTGGGATCGTAATACCTCAATCCCCGAAAAATATTTAAATCTGCCCAAGTCTTTCATTTCAAATTCTTTAAATAAGTTCATTTTTAAGTTAAAATTTTCCTCTTTATCATTTTCTGTTATTATCACATCATCAACATAAATGATTAAGCATGTAATTAAATTTTCTTTTCGTTTAAAAAAGAGAGTATAATCCGAGTTACTCGGTTTAAAATCATATTTTTTTTCATAAATAAAGTAAATCTCCCAAACCAAGCTTGTGGGGATTGTTTTAACCCATATAAAGATTTCTTAAGTCGACAAGCTTCCCCATTTCTGAAGTTTCCGAAGAATCCTGGAGGAGCTTCCATATATACTTCTTCTTTTAGTTCACCATGTAGAAAGACATTCTTCACATCAAATTGGTGAAGTGGCCATTCTTCATTTACAGCAATTGAGAAAAGAACCCTGATGGTATCAATCTTCGCAACTGGTGAGAAAGTCTCGAAATAATCTATTCCATATGTTTGAGTATATCCCTTGGCGACTAGCTGGGCTTTGTATCTTTCAATGGTACCATCTGGTTTGCGTTTTATTGTAAACACCCATCAATTTCCTACTGATTTTTTTCCTTGAGGGATGACACATTTTTTCCACATGCCGTTTTCATGAGTGCTTCCATTTCTTCTTCCATGGCTTTCTTCCATTTTTCAGATTTCATGGCTTGGTCAACAGTAGTTGGAATTTCTTCAGAGTATAACGCGGAATTGAATTTTTGTGCCTCACTCGATAGGTTTCCTTGTGCAATATTAGCAATAGGATATCTTGACCTTTGAGCTTCTTTCTCTGGAGAGTATCTTTTTGGTGGTACACCTCTGTTGGTTCTTTGTGGTAAGACATATCTTTCTGTGGTTTCAATAGGGTTTGAAGGATTGGAAGTTGGATTGTTTTGTTCCTCTTGAATTGGATGTTCATTGTTTGAGGAGGTTTCGAAAGGTTCAAAATCTTGTGTAGTATTTGGTGTTTCGGGATTTTATGTTACTATTTGGATATTGTCAGGATTGGGTGTTGGAATTTGGATATTTTCGAGATTTGGATTTTCCGGATTCGGATTTAGGCTTTCGATATTGTCGAGATTTGGAGTTTTGGGGTTTGGATTGGGTGTTGGAATTTGGGTATCATCAGTTTTAGGTGTCCATTGTATCCAACTTAGAGTGTCATTATCCTTTTTCTCCCCCTCACTCGTGAGTTGGGTATCATAATAAAATTTGGTTTTGACAAAGTCACAGTTCATTGTAGTAAAAACATGACGTCTTTTGGGACTATAACACCGATACCTTTTTTGATTTATTCCATAGCCAACCATGACACATTTTTCTGCACATGGATCTAGTTTGGTACGCTCATGTTTTGGAATATGGACAAAGTCTGAGCACCCAAATATTCGAGGTTCAATGCTAAATGAAGCCGAAGAGTATGAAACTGGGAAAGGGTATCTCTAGGGGTTTTTGTGCCCAAAACTTTCGTAGGTAAACGGTTGATAAGATAAGTAGCGGAAGCAAGAGCTTCGGGCAAAAAACTCTTCGGAACTTTGGATTCAATTAATAAAGCTCTTGTCATTTCTAAAAGTAGTCAATTTTTTCGTTCGGCTACTCCATTTTGTTCGGGAGTATGAGCGCAAGATGTTTGGTGAATAATCATGTTTTCTTCGCAAAAATGCTTCATTGAAGTATTGGCAAACTCACCCCCATTATCGGATCTCAAAATTTGTATATTTTTGTTAAATTGGGTTTGTATCATTTTATAAAAATGGGAAAAATTTTCAAACACTTCTAATTTGTGTGTTAAAAAATAGACCCGTGGCATGCGTGAATGGTCATCAATGAATAGGACAAAATACCGGAAGTTCTTCCCCAATAACCGGTGCAGGACCCCAAACATCTGAATGAATTAAAGCAAAATGTATATCTTTCCTCGTATTACTAGGTTTATAAGTACTTCGGTGGCTTTTAGCCAAAATACACGTTTCACAATTTAAAGTGACCTTTGATGGAAAAAGACTTGGAAATAACGCATGTAAGTATCCGACAGATGAGTGACCCAACCTCCTATGCCATAACCAAGCTTTCCTCGTACCTTGTTGGGTTACTTTGTTCACATAGCACAACCCACCCCGTTCGGTACCACACCCAATAATCACTCCAGTCCTAATATCTTGAAGGATACAGAAAATGGGGTGTAATAAAACAGAACAGTTTAATTCTTTTATAACGTGACTAACGGGCAATAATTTATGAGAAATGGTTGAAATATATAAACAATTAGATAATTTCATAGTCGGAGTAATTTCAATTTTTCCACCCCTTCTACTTGTACAATGTCTCCATTGGCCGTTTGAATTTTATTTATTTCTAGTTTTGATTTAGAATAAAAATCTGATTTTTCAAACGTCATGGTGTGAGTAACACCACAATCAAAAATCCACTCGTTATTTTTTACGTTATTTGAAATAATATTAGCCTTTCCGGTAGAACATTTGTCATTAGTTAAATGTTTATTTGTAAAAGATTTATGGTCTAATTTATTATTTTTATTTATTTCATGATTTCGGGCCTGAACACTCCCATTAAATCCACTCCCCTTTTTTCTTTGGGCCAAATTACTAAGCCTACCCCTTTTTTCTTCTTGGGCCAATTTATTCATATTTAGCCCACTTATTGTGACGACCCAGAAAATTTCGACTAAATTTAAACTTAATCTTATTATATGATTCCGACACGATAAGCAAAGTTTGTAAGGTTGAGTCTCAAAAAGTTTGAACTGTTTCAAATATTCAATTGACCTTCGACTGCTCTCGACGATTCACGAACAATTAATTGTAAATAGATATGTGTGTGTATATACATATATATAGATATAAATAATAATTGAAAATATAATTTGAAATATTATATGTTGTTGATATTAAAATTAATTATGTAAAATAAAATAAAAATATGATATTATGAAAATTATTATTTAAAACACATACATATAAATAAAATATATAGAATATATATTTGTGAATTCGAAGTTATTTAGTAAACGACGGTAATGCTAAATTGTAATTCGATTGATAATAAACGAGTTAAAAAGGAACTTATGTGATTTTAAAATAAACGGTGATTCGAAATTGAGTTATATAAAATATAGGCTTATTAAAAATATATTTAGGAACTATTTATTGAGTTTTAAATTTTTTTTATATTTTACTTGGGGTTGGGAGTGAATAATTAAGGTAATTTTTATTTAATAGTTAATGCTCGAATTTTATACCATAATGACCAAAATAAATAAATATACTTAATTTAAAAATATGAAATTTTTCTGAACACTTTTATCTGCCACTAATTTAACAACGGGGTAAGATACTTCAGTCCATGTAAACTGTCGGTAACATATAAACAAATAATCCTCACATGATTCGTTTGATTACTGTATGTGATTAAAATTAATAACCAACTATTACTGTTCCCTGTTTACTTTCACATGTTGAATTTGATTATTATTATTTTAATTATTATTATATTATATATTATATAATCCTAAATTATATATATATATATATATATATATACTTATATACATATACACAGAGAGTTATATTAGAACTCGATTATCACTTTGGAGAATCATCTAACCTCACCTTCATCAACCACTAACTTAAACCATCACTTTTCTCTCTCTCCTTCTCTAAACATCTCCCTCTTTTCTCTTTATTTTCGAACGTGAGCAACCATGACTACTACTCATGTAATCTCCTTCTATTAACCACCATCCACCATTCAACTATCATGGAAAATACAACCTGCTACTGTTTAACTGAATGGTCGACGAAGATCACAAACAATGCCACCAAAACCTGCAACATTTAATCCTTCTTGTGCTACTGTTACGACCAATACTATCTTGTTTCTGTTCAAGTTGAAACCATCACAACCTCACCATCATGAAATCACCATTCTTCTCCTTCCATCTCCTGCAACAATCCTTGTGCCACCTTCGATCACCACTCAACAACAAACACTCGTTGCTACACGATGAAACCCACTTAACCATTGTTGACCATTAACCCACTTTTGTTTGTTACTACTAATTTGTTTTTGTTTCGGTTCAGATGAAACCAACACCAATTTTATCTTCATCAAAAATCACAAAAACCCATCACCCTTATTACAACTCTAGATCATTTTCTATTTCGAAGATCATCAACACACCACTCTAACAACCACCATCACCTTTAATCGATCACTATATTATTTCCACCATGTTCTTTGAACCACCTTTGAACAACCGGAAATCACAACCCACGAACCACTCTCGATCACCACTATAGTTCCTACGGTATATTTTTTTTTTTTATATTTTGTCTACAATACTAAACTGAACCGTTCACAACCTGTAAAAAAACTTATAAACCCCCACCTTGATCATTGCCACCATCTCTCTCACTTCCATATTTTTCCTTTAAAACCGCTGCCATAACTCCCTTTTGTTTTCCTGTTTCTTTATGTTGAAAACCACCATCACCATCATTCTCCTTATTTATTTTTCTTGTGGTCTATTTCTTCTTTGCAAACTAATAACCATCGAACCATAACCTGCCACCACCCTCGGTTACACCACTTCAATCATATCCACCACCATCACGAACCTTCAACGCCACCTATCTAATTATCGCTACTATAAACTGCTGCAAATCAAATTACTGTCCAGTTGATTTCATGCTATGAATTAACTGATGAAAGATAAACAATGATGTTAAAAGTGATATACGCATATAAAGGCGATGATATTACTTTCGGTTTTAAACTGTACGTGTTCTTCTATTTTTTTTCTGATTAGCCGACATTTACAATAAAGGTTACACCACTTGTTAAAGTGGTAGGGTTGCAAAATTTACTATACCCGATTTGTTTACATTGAATTTTTTTAATTTAGTTTGGAAATGGACTTGGACAAAAGGGGTCAATTAAAGGGCTAGTTGGGTGGATCCAACAAATCAAGTTATTGGAATACTAAAGTATGGACTCATTTAAGGTTAAGTGGGCCGTGAATCAGTTTTTCTGTTAGTTCGTTGGGCTGAAACGAGATCAGGAATGATAATAGGTGAGGTACTGATAATTCTCGTTGATATATAAAATGAAGAGAAAATTTGATGATGATCAAGAGATTACGGTGATAAGATTATTTGGATTATGAGGTTAAGATAAATGATACATGTTAATGAAGAAAGTGAATTATGGGATAAAAGAAATTAGAATCTTTATTAAAACAGAAAATAAGCAACAGTGCAATGGTTAGTGTTATGTGTGATTAACAGGAGGTCACAGGTTCAATCCTGGTCTGTAGCATATATTTTTTTTGAATAGATGAAGGAGAAGAAGAAACAAGCTATTAACAGATTAAATAGATATAGGTACGATTATAATCAGTAAAAACAGATTTGCTTGGATGGTTAAGAGTATTTGGGGGTTATCGAGAGGTCTCGGGTTCAAGCCCTATGTCGGGCATTTTTAGTTTTTTTAGAAAAAAAAGAAGGATGCAGAAATAAAAGTTAAAAACAATTTAAGTTGGGTGTCATTTCAGAATCAAAACACACAGCGTAATGGTTAAGGATGTTATCGGGTTAACGGAACATCGCCGGTTCAAACTCGGACTTGGGCATTTTTTTAGGACTACTTCTTTGAGGTAGTTTACTTATTACTTATTATTATTATTATTATTATTATTATTATTATTATTATTATTATTATTATTATTATTATTATTATTATTATTATTATTATTATTATCATTTTTAATGTAAGTAGTATTGTTATTGAAACTAAAATTTTTTTTTATAAAAATTATCATTTTTAGTATTAGAACTATCATTATTATTATTATTAGAATTATCATTATTTTTATCATTATTATTTTATTTATCATTTTTATTATTTCTAACACTAATATAATTATTTTTATCATTATTATTATTAGTATTATTAAATTAATATATCAAATAAAAATTTTCTATATAAAAATATATTATTTACATAAAACATAACTATATTAATATGTTTATAATAAATATTAATTATCTATTTAATGTATATAAAATTAAATATAGTTAATTTAGTTATTAATGAAACGTACAAGTTACTAAAATAACAATTAATAATAATACTTAAATTTATTCGATTACCATTATATGTGTTAATATACATATAAATGATATAGGTTCGTGAATCCGAGGCCAACCCTGCATTGTTCAGTATCGTCGTATGAATATTTTTACTACAAAATATTGTAGAGTGAGTTCATTTGATTCCCTTTTACTCTTTACATTTTTGGGACTGAGAATACATGCGCTGTTTTTATAACTGCTTTATTAAATGCTTTTGAAATATATTTTTGAACCGAGAATACATGAAATGCTTTAATAAATATTTGACGCGATATGACACAAGCAAAACATTTCTCGAATGAATTATTATGCAGACAGAAGTTCTGTGGATTATTATTGAATTAGCTGGACGTGATAATTGCCACTAATTGTTGTGAATATTTTTCCCTGATTATTATTGTTTGGTAACCTAAGAATTAGAAACGGGTATGGCCCTAATTCACGCGAATCCTAAAGGTAGCTACCGGGTTTAACACCCCCACCCAGAATGTTCACTAGATGGAAGGGCTAGTGGGCGTGGTGTTTAGTACTTCGAAGTTTATATATTATACAGACGAGATGTTCTGTTTTGGGGTTATTATTGATGCGCATTATATGTTAAGGTCGGTTACCAATCCAAGCAATGAATGCAAAGTGAATGTTATGTATCAAGAGAATGATTTTTATACACAGGTTATGTGTATTATATTTTGTGCACGAGATATGTGTACGGTTATTTAAAAATCGCGAGGCAACCTACGGGGGAGAAAAGGATACGAACCTACTCTGCCAAGCATTATGAAAAATGATTTAGTATACGAGATAGGTGTACTGTATTTAAATCTTGCGGTCTATCAAAATGATGAATTTTATTGCTTATGATAAACCTATGAACTCACCAATCTTTTGGTTGACACTTGAAAGCATGTTTATTCTCAGGTATGAAAGAAATCTGCCACTGTGCATTTGCTCATTTAGAGATATTACTTGCAGTCATTCATGACATATTTCAAAAGACGTTGCATTCAAGTCGTTGAGTTCATCAAGATTAATGTTAAGTCAATTATAGTTGGATGTATTATAAAATGGTATGCATGCCGTCAATTTTTGACGTAATGAAAGTTTGTCTTTTAAAAATGAATGCAATGTTTGTAAAATGTATCATATAGAGGTCAAGTACCTCGCAATGAAATCAACTATTGTGAATCATTTATAATCGGTATGAACGGGTCCTTTCAGTTGGTATCAGAGCGGTGGTCTTAGCGAACCAGGTCTGTATTAGTGTGTCTAACTGATAGTCGTTAGGATGCATTAGTGAGTCTGGACTTCGACCATGTTTTCATGTCAAAAAGTTTTGCTTATCATTTCTTGTTGGAAAATTACCTGCTTATCATCTTAGTCTAGACACATCTTACTGCATTGATTGCATGAATAGTGTATAGATAAGATTCATATCTTAGTGTATCTACTAATTCATATCTTTGCGTATCTATTACTGTAAACTTTGCCTGAAAGTTCCGAAGAATCCTCCGTAACTTATGGGATTTTGGAATATCAATCTAAGTCCTATAATCTATTTCATATCGAGAATCAATTCCCTGATCGTACAAGATGGATCCCTCAACCAGTTCGAGTCCCTCGGATTCCGATAAGCTATTCCGATATTTATTCCGACCGCTATTCCGATATGGATGTTCACCTAAGCTCCGGAAGCAGCGTCACCAGAATGAATCAACCAATCAACCATCCCCAATTCATCTGATGAGTTCGTAGTCGACTTAATCAACGAAAACGAGAAGAAGGCAATTCCTTTCCACCAACTAAATTTCCCTCTTGGTGAAAAACCAGAAGTACTTACCGGCGAACCTATCCGAAACAACATTTTCAGCCTCATTTCCAGGGTAACTCGTCACGATTATATTCTATCCATAATTCTAAACCTTATTCATCCATTCGTTCCAATCACCAATCATCCTGGAGTAATGGAAGAAGTCAAAAGAGCTTCGAGCTCGAGTAATCAATTTGGAGAATATGGTGCAAAATTTACCAGCTTCAGCAACATCACCGGCACCAACAGTACCATCAGTAATAGCACCAGTACCATCAACAATCCATGCCTCAACATCTCATTCTGTACCTCGAGTATAATCTTCATTCAACATATCGTTTTACATCGATTATCTTCGTTCTACATGGCGACTATGTAATCTCTAATGTTTTAGAGATTATGTATCATAGTTCTAATCGTAAATCAAATGAGATTAATATTATATTAACTCATTAAATCCATGATTACATCTGAAGAAAATATATATGTAAGTATATTTTCATAAAGATTGTAATTAAAAATTCTTTCGTACACACTATTAATGGTGAAAATATTTTAATGGGTAGGTAATACCCGAGGAATATTTAGATTTCACATTAATAAGTTACATTGTACATTCTTTGAATCTGATTCAACAGTCATTTACTATCCTACTTACATTCACAAGATATACGAATCCGTTCACCACAAAACAATCATTTTCATTCAATTTCATATTTGGATTTTGACTTACCAGAATCCAACAAGTGGCATAATGAAGAAAACATTGGACAAAAATAAAATTTGTTAGAAAACAACAAATTAACTATGAGAATTTTGTTAAGAATCCACGCTAACAAAATCCTAGCTAACTGTTCTTAGCTAACTGTTAATTCCTTATCACATTTATTTATATATCGCAATTTTAATTCTCGCAATTTTATTTATCATCATTTAATTTTTGTTATTTATTTTACGCACTTTATTTATCGTCATTTAAATACTGTTATTTACGCATTTTAAATATCGGGACACGTATACAATGTTTTGACATATCATACCGACGCATCTATATATATTATTTGGAATAACCATAGACACTCTATATGCGGTAATGCTGGAGTTAGCTATACAGGGTTGAGGTTGATTCTAAAATAATATATATACTTTGAGTTGTGATCGAGTCTGAGACATGTATACAATGGGTCACGATACGTATTAATTAAATCGAATATTATATATTAAACTACATATGAATTATGGAACTATTAACTGTGGACTACTAACTTTGGACAATTAAAATGAATTAAAATATTGATTATAACATATGAAATTAAACATTTCTTCAAGTTTGCCACTTGATTTCATCTTAAACCTCGTTTGAATCTTGACAATTACAGTCTGCGTTCAAACCTTTCATGATTCTTGAAAACACCTCAATCGAGAGGATGAACCAACCGCACTTCATCTACGGAAGAAAAGATTGATGCACATAGTTATGCACCTGAAAATACTCGAAACCTAAGTAAACGTTTAACACGTATCTGTGCTAGCTCCTTTGGCGATATTATTACCGAAAATAACTTTGCAATTCCTTTCCAAAGTAGTTAATTTTGTCATAGCTCCAGCAAAGCAACTTCGATTTTCATTCGGATAAACTCTATTATAACTTTGATATATAAGTTTGTCTTTCGTCATCATTACTGGAAAATCGTTTCTATTCCACCGCATTAGCAGTAAACTTACCAGCAACTTCCTTGATCTTTGACCTTCCTAATAACCATTATAATTATCGAAACCCTATCATATACTCATCCGCATCTTGTAATGAGAATTGTCATATCAATTACTGGGAATCAGAAAATCAGTATTTTGAATCTCGCAGCAATTCTACATCAACAGTTATATACATATAACATTTATCTCTTAGAATTTTGATCTTCCATTCTGAAATTCTGAAAAGCAACCAGTCTGCGAATCAATACTCTGAATTTTGAAAAGTTGAATGAAGCAACAAAAACTGTAAACGACCTTAACAGTCGAAAGTTTGACGATAAAGAATAATATGGTAGCAAAGCTCAGAAATGTTGGAACTGGAAAATGGATTGAGCAAACCATGAAGGAGGGTGTGGATAAATCACAAAGACTAAACCTGCCTTCAAAGAATCCAAATGATTCAGTAACTGCTGAAGTCATTAATGAATAACTTGCTCCTGACTCTACACTTTTATGGACAAAAATTCATCTTCATCCATCGATATTAGAAATTCTAAGATATCATCGTATCTTTCATTATAAATATCTTCGATATTCTGAAGATATTTTCATAACTATCCTTATCTGAAATCATTTATCTCTTCGCGATATTAGTGATACATCAGAAAGGAAACTGTGTTAGTTTCTAAATTCTGAAAAATTAGAACTTAAAATATGAATGTTTTTGAAGTAGTGTTGGGAATTGAAGCATGAGTTAGTATAATATAATGACACTTGATCAACGTGATTATATTACAGTAAGTCATGCTGAGTTTCTAATGGAACGTGATGATTCACAGACCATAACGTCATCATATGCCATGTTACACAACTCTTACATTCTATCTAATCTATAAACATATCAATAACATATTTTCTTGATAGTCCTATCTTTTCCCTTGAATTTCGAAAATCAACCGTGACTACGTCAAAAGATATGACGAAACTTTACTTTCTCATTGCACTCTTTTATGATAGCTTCACTCGTACTTTTCGAGTAATCAAATTATCTTATCCATATTACTCAATAATAATAAAACTCTATTTATCAGCTCCTGTTCGTAAGGAAAACATTCGTATTGTTAGCCATGACGATCTCGATCAAATTTCGGGGACGAAATTTCTTTAACGGGTAGGTACTGTGAAGACCCGAAAATTTTTGACCAAAGTTAAACTTAATCTTATTATATGATTCCGACACGATAAGCAAAGTTTGTAAGGTTGAGTCTCAAAAAGTTTGAACTGTTTCATATATTCAATTGACCTTCGACTGCTCTCGATGATTCACGAACAATTAATTGTAAATAGATATGTGTGTGTATATACATATATATAGATATAAATAATAATTGAAAATATAATTTGAAATATTATATGTTGTTGATATTAAAATTAATTATGTAAAATAAAATAAAAATATGATATTCTGAAAATTATTATTTAAAACACATACATATAAATAAAATATATAGAATATATATTTTGTGATTTCGAAGTTATTTAGTAAACGACGGTAACACTAAATTGTAATTCGATTGATAATAAACGAGTTAAAAAGGAACTTATGTGATTTTAAAATAAACGGTGATTCGAAAATGAGTTATATAAAATATAGGCTTATTAAAAATATATTTAGGAACTATTTATTGAGTTTTAAATTTTTTTTATATTTTACTTGGGGTTGGGAGTGAATAATTAAGATAATTTTTATTTAATAGTTAATGCTCAAATTTTATACCATAATGACCAAAATAAATAAATATACTTAATTTAAAAATATGGAATTTTTCTGAACACTTTTATCCGCCACTAATTTAACAACGGGGTACGATACTTCAGTCCGTGAAAACTGTCAGTAACATATAAACAAATAATCCTCACATGATTCGTTTGATTACTGTATGTGATTGAAATTAATAACCAACTATTACTGTTTCCCTATTTACTTTCACATGTTGAATTTGATTATTATTATATTATATATTATATAATCCTAAATTATATATATATATATATATATACTTATATACATATTGAAATGTCCCATTCATATCGATTATAAACGTTTCATATTAATTGATCTCTTTGCGAGGTTTTAACCTCTATATGAGACGTTTTTCAAAGGCTGCATTCGTTTTTAAAACAAACCATAATCTTTATTTTATCGACAAGGTTAAAAGGACACCACCTAGATTATCAAGAAATGATAATCTAAAAATATCATACTTACATACTACCAATACATGTTGGTTTTCAATATTAATATGTTACAACAAAGTAAATCTCGAATGCAGTTTTAAACAATATAATACAAGCATGCTGACACCAAATCTTGTCCATATATTAGCATACAACAGCGGAAGCTCTTAATAATCACCTGAGAATAAACATGTTTTAAACGTCAACAAAAATGTTGGTGAGATACAGGTTTAACCTATATATTTATCAAATCGTAATAATAGACCACAAGATTTCATATTTCAATATACATCCCATACATAGAGATAAAAATCATTCATATGGTGAACACCTGGTAACTGACATTAACAAGATGCATATAAGAATATCCCCTATCATTCCAGGAAATCCATCGGACATGATAAAAAATGAATTCGAAGTACTAAAGCATCCTGTACTTTGGATGGGTTTCGTTAGGCCCAATAGATCTATCTTTAGGATTCGCGTCAATTAGTAGATCGCTTTACTAATTCTTAGGCTACCAAGAAAAAGGGGCATATTCAGCTTCGATCATTCACCCATATAATGTAGTTTCAATTACTTGTGTCTATTTCGTAAAACATTTATAAAATTGCATGTATTCTCATCCCAAAAATATTAGATTTTAAAAGTGGGACTATAACTCACTTTCACAGATTTTTACTTCGTCGGGAAGTAAGACTTGGCCACTGGTCGATTCACGAACCTATAACAAATATGTACATATATATCAAAGTATGTTCAAAATATATTTACAATATTTTTATTACGTTTTAATGATTTGAGTTTATTAAGTCAGTTGTCCTCGTTAGTAACCTACAACTAGTTGTCTACAGTTAGATGTACATAAATAAATTGATATAAATTATCTTAAATCAATCCACGACCCAGTGTATACATGTCTTAGGCTAGATCACAACTTAAAGTATACATATATTTGGAATCAACCTCAACCTTGTATAGCTAACTCAAACATTACTGCATATAGAGTGTCTATGGTTGTTCCAAATAATATATATACATGGGTCGATATGATATGTCAAAGCATTTGTATACGTGTCTATGGTATCCCAAGATTACATAATATATTAGAATACATGTATTATACAATATAAGTTAGCTAGGATATGATTAATATAGATTTGTTACCAATTTTCACGTAGCTACAACAAGCAAAATTATCCAATCTTGTTTTACCCATAACTTCTTCGTTTTAAATCCATTTTGAGTGATTCAAGTTGCTGTGGTTTCATATTGAACTTAATTTTATGAATATAAACAGAAAAAGTATAAGTTTATTATCAGAAATACAGGTTATAATTCAATATTATAAGAGGTAGTCATTTCAGTCGAAAGGACGACGTCTTGATGACCATTTTGAAAAATATATTTCCACTTTGAGTTTAACCATGATTTTTGGATATAGTTTCACGTTCATAAGAAAAATCATTTTTCCAGAAGAACAACTTTTAAATCAAAGTTTATCATAGTTTTTAATTAACTAACCCAAAACAGCCCGCGGTGTTACTACGACGGCGTATATCCGGTTTTACGGTGTTTTTCGTGTTTTCAGGTTTTAAATCATTAAGTTAGCATATCATATAGATATAGAACATGTGTCTAGTTGCTTTAAAAAGTCAAGTTAGAAGGATTAACTTTTGTTTGCGAACAAGTTTAGAATTAACTAAACTATGTTCTAGTGATTACAAGTTTAAACCTTCGAATAAGATAGTTTTATATATATGATTCGAATGATGTTATGAACATTATTACTACCTCAAGTTTTGTGGATAAACCTACTGGAAATGAGAAAAATAGATCTAGCTTCAAAGTATCCTTGGATGGCTTGAGAGTTCTTGAAGTAAAATTATGACACGAAAACAAGTTCAAGTAAGATTTCCACTCGAAATAAGATTGTTATACTTATAGAAATTGAATTAGAAAGATATCTTACTGTAAATAAGAAAGATTTCTTAAGATTGGATGATCACTTGAAATGGATTTGCAAGATTGAAAGTAAGTTAGCAAACTTAGAAGTGTTGTTGGTGTGTTCTTGAGTAGTTGTTTTGTATGTTGATCTTGGTTACCTAGATTGAGCTAGATTATGAAGGAAATGATGAAGAACACTTAGAACACTAAGAGAGTAATTGATAGAGAGTAATTTGATGCATAAAAATGGAAATCAAAGTGTGTTTGTGGTTGGTGAAATGAGGCGTGAAAATGGAGTCAAATATAAGCTCCATTACTTTGTTGTTTTGTTAGATATTTCATACTAGTTGCCAAATAATGGTTCCCACATGTGTTAGGTGACTCACAAGGGCTGCTAAGAGCTGAATTATTATGTGTATATACCAATAGTATATACGTCTAGGATCTGGGTATTGTACGAGTATAAATACGGGTGCATACGAGTAGAATTGTTGATGAAAATGAACGAGGATGTAATTGTAAGCATTTTTGTTAAGTAGAAGTACTTTGATAAGTGTATTGAAGTCTTTCAGAAGTGTATGAATACATATTAGAACACTACATGTATATACATTTTAACTGAGTCGTTAAGTCATCGTTAGTCGTTACATGTAAGTGTTGTTTTGAAACCTTTAAGTTAATGATCTTGTTAAATGTTGTTAACCCATAGTTTATTATATCTAATGAGATGTTAAATTATTACATTATCATGATAATATGATGTATTAATATATCTTAATATGATATATACACATTTAAATGTCGTTACAACGATAATCGTTACATATATGTCTCGTTTCGAAACCCTTATGTTAGTAGTCTTGTTTTTACGTATGTAGTTCATTGTTAATACACTTAATGATATGTTTGCTTATCATTTATCATATTTAAACATAATGTAACAATATCTTAATATGATTCATATGTATTTAGTAATACGTTGTTATAACGATAATCGTTATATATATCGTTTCGACTTTCTTAATTCAATAAACTCATTTTTATGTATAACACTCATTGTTAATATACATAGTGAGATACTTACTTATCATAATCTCATGTTAACCATATATATGTCTATATATATAACTTCATGTAGTTTTTACGAATTTGTAATGTTCGTGAATCGCCATCAATTTGGGTGGTCAATTGTCTATATGAAACCTATTTCAATTAATCAAGTCTTAACAAGTTTGATTGCTTAACATGTTAGAAACACTTAATCATGTAAATATCAATTTCATTTAATATATATGAGCATGGAAAAGCTCGGGTCACTACAGTACCTATCCGTTAAATAAATTTCGTCCCGAAATTTTAAGCAGTTGGAGGTGTTGACATATCTTCTGGAAATAAGTGCGGGTATTTCTTCTTCATCTGATCTTCTCGTTCCCAGGTGAACTCAGGTCCTCTACGAGCATTCCATCGAACCTTAACAATTGGTATCTTATTTTGCTTAAGTCTTTTAACCTCATGATCCATTATTTCGACGGGTTCTTCGATGAATTAAAGTATTTCGTTGATTTGGATTTCGTCTAATGGAATAGTGAGATCTTCTTTAGCAAAACATTTCTTCAAATTCGAGACGTGAAAAGTGTTATGTACAGCCGCGAGTTGTTGAGGTAACTCAAGTCGGTAAGCTACTGGTCCGACACGATCAATAATCTTGAATGGTCCAATATACCTAGTATTTAATTTCTCCCGTTTACCAAATCGAACAACGCCTTTCCAAGGTGTAACTTTAAGCATGATCATCTCTCCAATTTCAAATTCTATATCTTTTCTTTTAATGTCAGCGTAGCTCTTTTGTCGACTTTGGGCGGTTTTCAACCGTTGTTGAATTTGGATGATCTTCTCGGTAGTTTCTTGTATTATCTCCGGACCCGTAATCTGTTCATCCCCCACTTCACTCCAACAAATTGGAGACCTGCACTTTCTACCATAAAGTGCTTCAAACAGCGCCATCTCAATGCTTGAATGGTAGCTGTTGATGTAGGAAAATTCTGCTAACGGTAGGTGTCGATCCCAACTGTTTCCGAAATCAATAACACATGGTCGTAGCATGTCTTCAAGAATTTGTATCATCCTTTCACTCTGCCCATCAATTTGTGGATGATAGGCAGTACTCATGTCTAGACGAGTTCCTAATGCTTGCTGTAATGTCTGCCAGAATCTTGAAATAAATCTGCCATCCCTATCAGAGATAATAGAGATTGGTATTCCATGTCTGGAGACGACTTCCTTCAAATACAGTCGTGCTAACTTCTCCATCTTGTCATCTTCTCTTATTGGCAGGAAGTGTGCTGATTTGGTGAGACGGTCAACTATTACCCAAATAGTATCAAAACCACTTGCAGTCCTTGGCAATTTAGTGATGAAATCCATGGTATTGTTTTTCCATTTCCATTCTGGGATTTCGGGTTGTTGAAGTAGACCTGATGGTTTCTGATGCTCAGCTTTGACCTTAGAACACGTCAAACATTCTCCTACATATTTAGCAACATCTGCTTTCATACCCGGCCACCAAAAATGTTTCTTGAGATCCTTGTACATCTTCCCCGCTCCAGGATGTATTGAGTATCTGGTTTTATGAGCTTCTCTAAGTGCCATTTCTCTCATATCTCCAAATTTTGGTACCCAAATTCTTTCAGCCCTATACCGGGTTCCGTCTTCCTGAATATTAAGATGCTTCTCCGATCCTTTGGGTATTTCATCCTTTAAATTTTCCTCTTTTAAAACTCCTTGTTGCACCTCCTTTATTTGAGTAGTAAGGTTAATGTGAATCATTATATTCATAGCTTTTACTCGAATGGGTTCTCTGTCTTTTCTGCTCAAGGCGTCGGCTACCACATTTGCCTTCCCCGGGTGGTAACGAATCTCAAAGTCGTAATCATTCAACAATTCAATCCACCTGCGCTGCCTCATGTTCAGTTATTTCTGATTAAATATGTGTTGAAGACTTTTGTGGTCGGTATATATAATACTTTTGACCCTATATAAGTAGTGCCTCCAAGTTTTTAATGCAAAAACAACCGCGCCTAATTCTAAATCACGCGTCGTATAATTCTGCTCGTGAATCTTCAATTGTCTAGACGCATAAGCAATTACCTTCGTTCGTTTTATTAATACACAACCTAGACCTTGCTTTGAGGCGTCACAATATATCACAAAATCATCATTCCCTTCAGGTAATAACAATATAGGCGCCGTAGTTAACTTTTTCTTTAACAATTGAAACGCTTTCTCTTGTTCATCCTTCCATTCAAATTTCTTCCCTTTATGCGTTAATGCAGTCAAGGGTTTTGCTATTTTGGAAAATCTTAGATGAACCTTCTGCAGTAACCAGCTAGTCCTAAAAATTGGCGTATATGCTTTGGAGTTTTCGGGGTTTCCCACTTTTCAACAGTTTCAATCTTTGCTGGATCCACCTGAATACCTTCTTTGTTCACTATGTGTCAGAGGAATTGAACTTCTTCCAACCAAAATGCACACTTTGAAAACTTAGCGTACCGTTTTTCTTTCCTTAGCAACTCTAGCACTTTTCTCAAATGTTCTTCGTGCTCTTGGTCATTATTTGAGTAAATAAGTATGTCATCGATGAAAATAATGACAAACTTGTCAAGGTATGGTCCACACACTCGGTTCATGAGGTCCATGAACATAGCTGGTGCGTTTGTCAACTCAAACGGAATAACCATAAACTCGTAATGACCGTAACGCATCCTAAAAGAAGTATTTGGAATATCATCCTCCTTCACCCGCATTTGATGATACCCAGAACGTAAATCAATCTTCGAATAAACCGACGAGCCTTGTAGTTGATCAAATAAGTCATCGATTCTCGGTAGTGGGTACCAGTTCTTGTTGGTAAGTTTGTTCAACTCTCGGTAGTCGATACACAACCTAAATGTACCATCCTTCTTCTTGACAAACAAAACAGGAGCTCCCCACGGTGATGTGCTTGGTCGAATGAAATCACGATCTAAAAGTTCCTGTAACTGACTTTGTAATTCTTTCATTTTGCTGGGTGCGAGTCTGTATGGAGCACGAGCTATTGGTGCAGCTCCTGGTACAAGGTCTATTTGAAATTCAACGGGTCAATGTGGGGGTAATCCCGGTAATTCTTTCAGAAATACATCGGGAAATTCTTTTGCGACGGAAACATCACTGATGTTCTTTTCTTCAGGTTTAACTTCCTCGATGTGTGCTAGAATGACGTAACAACCTTTTCCTATTACTTTTTGCGCCTTCAAACTACTAATAAGATTTAATTTTGCGTTGTTCTTTTCGCCGTACACCATTAAAGGTTTTCCTTTTTCACGCATAATGCGAATCACATTTTTGTAACAAACGACCTCTGCTCTCACCTTTTTCAACCAGTCCATGCCGATTATTACATCAAAACTCCCTAACTCGACTGGTATTAAAATCAATTTTAAACGTTCCATCCCCCAGTTTAATTTCTCTATCCCGACATATATTATCTGCTGAAATTAATTTACCATTTGCTAATTCGAGTAAAAATTTACTATCCAAAGGCGTCAATGGGCAACTTAATTTAGCACAAAAATCTCTACTCAAATAGCTTCTATCCACATCCGAATCAAATAAAACATAAGCAGATTTATCGTCAATAAGAAATGTACCCGTAACAAGCTCTGGGTCTTCTTGTGCTTCTGCCGCATTAATATTGAAAAATCTTACGCGGCCCTGCCCATTAGTATTCCCCTGATTCGGAAAATTTCTAATAATGTGGCCTGGTTTTCCACATTTATAACAAACAGCATTGGTATTACTTGCTCCGACACTATTCGTTCCGGCATTACTTGTTCTGACACTATTTGTTCCTTTAGTTCTATTAAACTTTGGTCCGTAGACCTCACACTTTGTCGTGCTATGACCATTTCTTTTACACCTGTTGTAAAATGTCGTGCAAAACCCCGGGTGATTTTCTTCACACCTATGACATGGCTGTTTTTGGTTTTTGTTGCCGTTGTTATTATTGAGGTTGTTGTTGGTATTGTTATTATTGTTGAAACAGTTGTTGTAGTTGTTGAGACGTTTGTTGTAGTAATTATTAGGATTGCGGTTATTGTTGTGATTGTTGTTGTGGTTGTTAGGATAGTTGTTGCGATTGTGGTTGTAATTGTTATTGTTGTTGTACTGGTGACTCTTGTCATCGTTTTCCTCCCACTTCCTCTTGAGTTGTTTCGTGTTGGCTTCTTCGGCCGTCTGCTCTTTAATTCTTCCCTCAATCTGATTTATGAATTTATGAGCCATTCGACTTGCCTTTTGTATGGAAGCGGGCTCATGTGAACTCACATATTCTTGAATCCTTACTGGTAACCCTTTTACAAATGCGTCGATCTTCTCTTCTTCATCTTCGAACGCTCCCGGACACAATAGGCACAACTCTGTGAATCGTCGTTCATATGTGGTAATGTCGAACCCTTGTGTTCGTAACTCTCTAAGCTCTACCTTGAGCTTATTGACTTCGTTTCTAGGGCGGTACTGCTCGTTCATCAATTGCTTGAATGTCAACTACGGTAGTGCGTAACCAGCATTTTATCCTACCTGTTCAAGATAGGTGTTCCACCATGTTAACGCAGTACCTGTGAAGGTATGAGTAGCGTACTTAACTTTGTCCTCTTCAGTACACTTACTTATGGCAAACACCGATTCCACTTTCTCGGTCCACCGTTTCAATCCAATTGGTCCTTCGGTTCCATCAAATTTTAAAGGTTTGCAGGGAGTGAATTCTTTGTAGGAACATCCTACATGATTTCTTGTGGAATTAGTTCCACTGCTTGATCCAGAGTTATTGTTATTTTGCATCGCAGCCTGTACTGCGGCTATGTTTGCTGCAAGGAAAACACGGAAGTCTTCCTCGTTCATGTTCAAATTCTGACGAGTCGTCGGTGCCATTTCCTTCAAAAAGAGCCCAAAAGAATTAAGTTAATCATATAGAATTTTAAGAGTAGTCAATAGTATTTCGTAGCATAGTATGAACTCATTTATAAAAGTTTTTTCTTCATATTAGCGTTTTATAGTTTTAATTCGGGTAGTTCCTACCCATTAAGTTCATACTTAGTAGCTAATATACAATTCAACTACTACAATTCTATATGAAAAAAACTGATTATAATAATATTTCGCGTTCAAATTTTATACAATATTTTACAAACTTACAATACCGCTATTATACATATAGGATGAAATATAGCACATAATAACTTTGCTACTCGGCAGCTATAAAGGCAATTCTAGTTAATACGCAAGTCGTTCAGCAAAAGAAATAAAGACACGTAATTCATAAGTCCAGAAACAAGTCATGCATTCGGGTTTTACTAGTATTATTTCTCTTCCTTGATCTTGTGGAAAATAACCATTGTGACCGTTGGCTAGGCAGCATGTTGTAATGTCGTCAAAAGGATGAGGGTTTCGTAATGTCCAACAGCCCCGTAATAATCTAAAAACCTTGTTTCTCACCCCAACTACTGAATTCGTCACTTGTGGGAAGGTTTTATTTAAAAGTTGTAATCCGATGTTCTTTTTCTCACTTTGGTGAGAAGCGAACATCACTAACCCGTAAGCATAACATGCTTATTTATGTTGCATGTTAGAAGCTCATTCTATCTCACGAAATCCTATGTTGGGATATGTTGAGTCAAAATAGGTTCTTAACCCGTAGCGAAAAATTGCATTTGGGTTCCCCGCATTTAACGCTTTAAAGAAAACACGGCGTAACTTACGATCTCCCCAATGTGATATACCCCACCTATCAAAGGAAAGCCTTTTATAAACTAAGGCATTTCTGGAAAGTCTTTCAAATGTTTGACAAGTTAATTTCGCCATAACTAAATGTGCTGATGAATTCTGACCGACTCTAGACAAGATTTCATCAATCATATCCTCTGGTAGGTCTTCTAAAATATTCGGTTGTCTACCCTTAACGTCCATTTTGTGTTTTTATACTGTAAAATAGACAAGGATTAGATTCGTAAAAGATAATTAACAAACAATACAAGCAATTTTTACATAGAACATAAAAGTATAAGCACACTACAATACATATAATACACAACTACAACCATCTAATCTGAATCACTGGTTTCTTCTTCTTCGAACTTGGTTCGTTTTTCTAATTTTCTAGGGATATATGATGTTCCTCTAATACGAGCCGTCATTTTCCACAATGGTTTAGAAAAACCTGGTGGTTTAGAGGTTCCCGGGTTATTGTTACATTTTAGGAAATACGGATGTTGCCGATACATATAGAGTTCATCGGGATTGGAATCAGGTTTCTCTATTTTTATACCTTTCCCTTATTTTTTTCTTTTGCTTTATTAAATTGGGTCGAGGTAATTTCTATAACATCATCGGAATCCTCATCGGGATCCGATTCATAGGAAAATTGGTAATCTTCCCAATATTTTGCTTCCTCGGCGGAAACACCATTGACCATTTTTAACTTTGGTCCGTTGGTTGAGGATTTTCTTTTATTTAATCGATTTACTGTAGGTATCAATATTTCTTCCTCCGGAACCTCTTCTTCTTCCGGTTCCTCCTCTTCCGGTTCCTCCTCTTCCGGTTCCTCCTCTTCCGGTTCCTCTTCGAGAATTTGTGAATCTTCCCAAAATATATTCAACTCTTCATTATTATTAGGTGAGTCGATGGGATTTGTACTAGAGGTAGACATCTATCACACAATATCAAACATGTTAAGAGATTAATATATCACATAATATTTATATGTTACATTTTGTAGTTTCCAACAAAAAATATTAAGCAATCATTTTTAAAGAAACACGGTTGAAGTCCAGACTCACTAATGCATTCTAACAAACTCGCTAAGACACTTAATGCAAATTTTATGGTTCTCTAAGACCAACGCTCGGATACCAACTGAAAAGTCCCGTTCATATCGATTATAAACGTTTCATATTAATTGATCTCTTTGCGAGGTTTTGACCTCTATATGAGACGTTTTTCAAAGACTGCATTCGTTTATAAAACAAACCATAACCTTTATTTTATCGACAAGGTTAAAAGGACACCACCTAGATTATCAAGAAATGATAATCTAAAAATATCACACTTACACACTACCAACACATGTTGGTTTTCAATATTAATATGTTATAACAAAGTAAATCTCGAATGCAGTTTTAAACAATATAATACAAGCATGCTGACACCAAATCTTGTCCATATATTAGCATGCAACAGCGGAAGCTCTTAATAATCACCTGAGAATAAACATGTTTTAAACGTCAACAAAAATGTTGGTGAGTTACAGGTTTAACCTATATATTTATCAAATCGTAATAATAGACCACAAGATTTCATATTTCAATATACATCCCATACATAGAGATAAAAATCATTCATATGGTGAACACCTGGTAACCGACATTAACAAGATGCATATAAGAATATCCCCTATCATTCCGGGAAATCCAATGGACATGATAAAAAATGAATTCGAAGTACTAAAGCATCCGGTACTTTGGATGGGGTTCGTTAGGCCCAATAGATCTATCTTTAGGATTCGCGTCAATTAGTAGATCGGTTTACTAATTCTTAGGCTACCAAGCAAAAGGGGCATATTTGGCTTCAATCATTCACCCATATAATTTAGTTTCAATTACTTGTGTCTATTTCGTAAAACATTTATAAAACTGCATGTATTCTCATCCCAAAAATATTAGATTTTAAAAGTGGGACTATAACTCACTTTCACAGATTTTTACTTCGTCGGGAAGTAAGACTTGGCCACTGGTCGATTCACAAACCTATAACAAATATTTACATATATATCAAAGTATGTTCAAAATATATTTACAACATTTTTATTATGTTTTAATGATTTGAGTTTATTAAGTCAGCTGTCCTCGTTAGTAACCTACAACCAGTTGTCCACGGTTAGATGTACAGAAATAAATTGATGTAAATTATCTTGAATCAATCCACGACCCAGTGTATACACGTCTCAGGCTAGATCACAACTCAAAGTATATATATTTTTTGAATCAACCTCAACCCTGTATAGCTAACTCAAACATTACTACATATTGAGTGTCTATGGTTGTTCCAAATAATATATATACATGGGTCGATATGATATGTCAAAACATTTGTATACGTGTCTATGGTATCCCAAGATTACATAATATATTAGAATGCATGTATTATACAATACAAGTTAGCTAGGATATGATTAATATAGATTTGTTACCAATTTTCACGTAGCTACAACAAGCAAAATTATCCAATCTTGTTTTACCCATAACTTCTTCGTTTTAAATCCGTTTTGAGTGATTCAAGTTGCTATGGTTTCATATAGAACTTAAGTTTATGAATCTAAATAGAAAAAGTATAAGTTTATAGTCAGAAATATAGGTTACAATTCAATATTATAAGAGGTAGTCATTTCAGTCGAAAGGACGACGTCTTGATGACCATTTTGAAAAATATACTTCCACTTTGAGTTTAACCATGATTTTTGGATATAGTTTCATGTTCATCAGAAATATCATTTTCCCAGAAGAACAACTTTTAAATCAAAGTTTATCATAGTTTTTAATTAACTAACCAAAAACAGCCCGCAATGTTACTACAACGGCGTATATCCGGTTTTACGGTGTTTTTCGTGTTTTCAGGTTTTAAATCATTAAGTTAGCATATCATATAGATATAGAACATGTGTCTAGTTGATTTTAAAAGTCAAGTTAGAAGGATTAACTTTTGTTTGCGAACAAGTTTAGAATTAACTAAACTATGTTCTAGTGATTACAAGTTTAAACCTTCGAATAAGATAGTTTTAAATATATGATTCGAATGATGTTATGAACATCATTACTACCTCAAGTTTTGTGGATATACCTACTGGAAATGATAAAAATAGATCTAGCTTCAAAAGATCCTTGGATGGCTTGAGAGTTCTTGAAGCAAAATCATGACACGAAAACAAGTTCAAGTAAGATTTCCACTCGAGATAAGATTGTTATAGTTATAGAAATTGAATCAAAGTTTGAGTATGAGTATTACCTTGAATTATAAAGATATCTTACTGTAAATAAGAAAGATTTCTTGAGATTGTATGATCACTTGAAATGGATTTGCAAGATTGAAAGTAAGCTAGCAAACTTGGAAGTGTTGTTGGTGTGTTCTTGAGTAGTTATTTTGTATGTTGATCTAGGTTACCTAGATTGAGCTAGATTATGAAGGAAATGATGAAGAACACTTACAACACTAAGAGAGTAATTGAGAGAGAGTAATTTGATGCATAAAAATGGAAATCAAAGTGTGTTTGTGGTTGGTGAAATGAGGCGTGAAAATGGAGTCAAATATAGGCTCCATTACTTTGTTGTTTTGTTAGATATTTCGTGCTAGTTGCCAAATAATGGTTCCCAAATGTGTTAGGTGACTCACAAGGGCTGCTAAGAGCTGAATTATTATGTGTATATACCAATATTATATACATCTAGGAGCTGGGTATTGTACGAGTACAAATACGGATGCATACGAGTAGAATTTGTGATGAAAATGAACGAGGATGTAATTGTAAGCATTTTTGTTAAGTAGAAGTACTTTTATAAGTGTCTTGAAGTCTTTCAAAAGTGTATGAATACAAATTAAAACAATACATGTATATACATTTTAACTAAGTCATTAAGTAATCGTTAGTCGTTATATGTAAGTGTTGTTTTGAAACCTTTAAGTTAACGATCTTGTTAAATGTTGTTAACCCATAGTTTATTATATCTAATGAGATGTTAAATTATTACATTATCATGATAATATGATGTATTAATATATCTTAATATGATATGTATACATTTAAATGTCGTTACAACGATAATCGTTACATATATGTCTCTTTTCGAAACCCTTATGTTAGTAGTCTTGTTTTTACGTATGTAGTTCATTGTTAATACACTTAATGATATGTTTACTTATAATTTATCATATTTAAAACATAGTGTAACAATATCATAATATGATTCTTATGTATTTAGTAGTATGTTGTTATAACGATAATCGTTATATATATCGTTTCGAGTTTCTTAATTCAATAAACTCATTTTTATGTATAACACTCATTGTTAATATACATAGTGAGATACTTACTTATCATAATCTCATGTTAACCATATTTATGTCTATATATATAACATCACTTATTTTTTACGAATTTGTAATGTTCGTGAATCGCCGTCAATTTGGGTGGTCAATTGTCTATATGAAACCTATTTCAATTAATCAAGTCTTAACAAGTTTGATTGCATAACATGTTGGAAACACTTAATCATGTAAATATCAATTTCATTTAATATATATAAGAATGGAAAAGTTTGGGTCACTACACATATACACAGGGAGTTATATTAGAACTCGATTATCACTTTGGAGAATCATCTAACCTCACCTTTATCAACCACTAACTTAAACCATCACTTTTCTCTCTCTCCTTCTCTAAACATCTCCCTCCTTTCTCTTTAATTTTGGACGTGAGCAACCATGACTACTACTCATGTAATCTCCTTCTATTAACCACCATCCACCATTCAACTATCATGGAAAATACAACCTGCTACTGTTTAACTGAATGGTCGACGAAGATCACAAACAATGCTACCAAAACCTGCAACATTTGATCCTTCTTGTGCTACTGTTACGACCAATACTATCTTGTTTCTGTTCAAGTTGAAACCATCACAACCTCACCATCATGAAATCACCATTCTTCTCCTTCCATATCCTGCAACAATCCTTGTGCCACCTTCGATCACCACTCAACAACAAACACTCGTTGCTACACGATGAAACCCACTTAACCATTGTTGACCATTAACCTACTTTTGTTTGTTACTACTAATTTGTTTCTGTTTCGGTTCAGATCAAACCAACACCAATTTCAACTTCATCAAAAATCACAAAAACCCATCACCCTTGTTACAACTCTAGATCATTTTCTATTTCGAAGATCATCAACACACCACTCTAACAACCACCATCACCTTTAATCGATCACTATATTATTTCCACCATCTTCTTTGAACCACCTTTGAACAACCGGCAATCACAACCCACGAACCACTCTCGATCACCACTATAGTTGCTACGGTATATTTTTTTTTCTGTTTTGTCTACAATACTAAACCGAACCGTTCACAACCTGCAAAAAAACTCACAAACCCCCACCTTGATCATCGCCACCATCTCTCTCACTTCCATATTTTTCCTTTAAAACCGTTGCCATAACTCCCTTTTGTTTTCCTGTTTCTTTACGTTGAAAACCACCATCACCATCATTCTCCTTATTTATTTTTCTTGTGGTCTGTTTCTTCTTTGCAAACTAATCACCATCGAACCATAACCTGCCACCACCCTTGGTTACACCACTTCAATCATATCCACCACCATCATGAACCTCCAACACCACCAGTCTAATTATCGCTACTGTAAACTGCTGCAAATCAAATTACTGTTCGGTTGATTTCATGCTATGAATCAACTGATGAAAGATAAACAATGATGTTAAAAGTGATATACGCATATAAAGGCTATGATATTACTTTCAGTGTTAAACTATACGTGTTCTCCTATTTTTTTTCTTCTGATTAGCCGACATTTACAATAAAGGTTACACCACTTGCAAAGTGGTAGGGTCGCAAAACTTGCTATACCCGATTTGTTTACAGCGAATTTTTTTTTTAATTTTGTTTGGTAATGGACTTGGACAAAAGGGGTCAATTAAAAGGCTAGTTGGGTGGATCCAACAAATCAAGTTATTGGACTTTTAAAGTATGGATTCATTTAAGGTTAGGTGGGCCATGAACCAGTTTTCTATTAGTTCGTTGGGCTAAAACGAGATTAGGAATGATAATAGGTGAGGTACTGATAATTCTCGTTGATATATAAAATGAAGAGAAAATTTGATTATGATCGAGAGATTATGGTGATAAGATTATTTGGATTATGAGGTTAAGATAAATGATACATGTTAATGAAGAAAGTGAATTATGGGATAAAAGAAATTAGAATATTTATTAAAACAGAAAATAAGCAACAGTGCAATGGTTAGTGTTATGTGTGGTTAACAGGAGGTCACAGGTTCAATCCTAGTCTATAGCATATATTTTTTTTTGAATAGATGAAGGAGAAGAAGAAACAGGCTGTTAACAGATTAAATAGATATATGTACGATTACAATCAGTAAAAACAGATTTGCTTGGATGGTTAAGAGTGTTTGGGGGTTATCGAGAGGTCTCGGGTTCAAGCCCTATCTCGGCCATTTTTTATTTTTTTTTTAGAAAAGAAGAAGAAGGATGCAGAAATAAAATTTAAAAACAATTTAAGTTGGGTGTCATTTCAGAATTAAAACACACAGCGTAATGGTTAAGGATGTTATCGGGTTAGCGGAACGTCGCGGGTTCAAACCCGGACTTGGGCATTTTTCTTAGGACTACTTCTTTGAGGTAGTTTACTTATTATTATTATTATTATTATTATTATTATTATTATTATTATTATTATTATTATTATTATTATTATTATTATTATTATTATTATTATTATTATTATCACCATCATTTTTAATGTAAGTAGTATTGTTATTGAAACTAAAATTTTTTTTTATAAAAATTATCATTTTTAGTATTAGAACTATCATTATTATTATTATTATTATTATTATTATTATTATTATTATTATTATTATTATTATTATTATTATTATTATTATTATTATTATTATTATTATTATTATTAGAATTATCATTATTTTTATCATTATTATTTTATTTATCATTTTTATTATTTCTAACACTAATATAATTATTTTTATCATTATTATTATTAGTATTATTAAATTAATATATCAAATAAAAATTTTCTATATAAAAATATATTATTTACATAAAACATAACTATATTAATATGTTTATAATAAATATTAATTATCTATTTAATGTATATAAAATTAAATATAGTTAATTTAGTTATTAATGAAACGTACAAGTTAATAAAATAACAATTAATAATAATACCTAAATTTATTCGATTACCATTATATGTGTTAGTATACATATAAATGATATAGGTTCGTGAATCCGAGGCCAACCCTGCATTGTTCAGTATCGTCGTAAGAATATTTTTACTACAAAATATTGTAGAGTGAGTTCATTTGATTCCCTTTTACTCTTTACATTTTTGGGACTGAGAATACATGCGCTGTTTTTATAACTGCTTTATTAAATGCTTTTGAAATATATTTTTGAACTGAGAATACATGAAATGCTTTTATAAATGTTTGACGCGATATGACACATGCAAAACATTCCTCGAATGAATTATTATGCAGACAGAAGTTCTGTGGATTATTATTGAATTAGTTGGACGTGATAGTTGCCACTAATTGTTGTGAATATTTTCCCCTGATTATTATTGCTTGGTAACCTAAGAATTAGAAACGGGTATGGCCCTAATTCATGCGAATCCTAAAGGTAGCTATCGGGTTTAACACCCCCACCCAGAATGTTCACTAGACGAAAGAGCTAGTGGGCGTGGTGTTTAGTACTTCGAAGTTTATATATTATACAGACGAGATGTTCTATTTTGGGGATATTATTGATGCGCCTTATATGTTAAGGTCGATTACCAAGCCAAGCAATGAATGCAAAGTGAATGTTATGTATCGAGAGAATGATTTTTATACACAGGTTATGTGTATTATATTTTGTGCATGAGATATGTGTACGGTTATTTAAAAATTGCGAGGCAACCTACAGGGGAGAAAAGGATACGAACATACTTTGCCAAGCATTATGAACAATGGTTTAGTACACGAGATAGGTGTACTGTATTTAAATCTTGTGGTCTATCAAAATGATGAATTTTATTGCTTATGATAAACCTATGAACACACCAACCTTTTGGTTGACACTTGAAAGCATGTTTATTCTCAGGTATAAAAGAAATCTTCTGCTGTGCATTTGCTCATTTAGAGATATTACTTGGAGTCATTCATGCCATATTTCAAAAGACGTTGCATTTGAGTCGTTGAGTTCATCGAGATTAATGTTAAGTCAATTATAGTTGGATGTATTATGAAATGGTATGCATGCCATCAATTTTAGACGTAATGAAAGTTTGTCTTTTAAAAATGAATGCAATGTTTGTAAAATGTATCATATAGAGGTCAAGTACCTCGCAATGAAATCAACTATTTTGAATCGTTTATAATTGGTATGAACGGGTCCTTTCACTTATTTCATAATTTCTATGGGTATTAAAAAAGGGATCGGGCATATCATCAGACTCGGGTTTGGGGTCAGACACAAAAAGGGTTCGACATCTCTTCTTCTTCTTTGGTCGTTTCCTGTACTTTTGATTCCCAAAGAGGGTTTAATTCCTCCTCTCTCATCAGCTCTTGTAAGCACTTGAATTTATTATGATTAACCAATTTAACTCCGATCAATTTACAGTGATTAGGGTTTACCCTAATCCCTTTGATCGACTGTTTTGATGCAAAATTGCGATTTGAAGGTTTTACCTTCACCCATTTGGTCGATTTATGAGGTAAATGAAGATTTGAGTTACCTCTTGTAGCTTTCTGAGACAATCGAGTAGTATGGTTGCCGCAAGTGACTTCCTGCTTACCACCGGTAGCTCCATGGTTTCTGTCAGCTGCTTTTGCTACTGCCATCACACCTCTGCTAAGTTTCTGTTTGTGCCACAAATTGGGATAACCAAGAAGCTTAAAGCAATTGATTATCATGTGTCCTGGCTTTCCACAATAAACACAACTCAGATGGTGGTTTGTGATGAAGGTTTTAGTTTCAGTTTCGGTTTCGGTAATGGTTAATGGTTGACAGAGAACCTCTAGGTAACTTTTTCCATTATATGTTGAGCTACCGTCTAAAATTGACATGGCAGCTTGATTTACTGAGCTACCGTCAGTTTGAGACATGTTGACTTTATTTTCGGTAGATGATTGAGCCATAAATCGTTGCTATGATCTATGATCAGCAATCCCGCTCTGATACCATGATAATTTGTAAGAATTAAATGATTGTAATGATCGGTTTATTGATATAAGCTTGAATTGATGCAAATTTAATTATTTTTACAAGTTATCATGTGTGTTTATATACACTAAGAGACACAACAACTAATTCTAGTTTGAGTAGGATCCATTATATACTTTTGGAACCACTCTCACATAAATGGAAAACACTGATGTTGTTGTAGCCGCTGGACTTGGTGGTCTTGTGATCTTCTTAAAAGGGAAATGATGAACATAGCTTTCTGATCCCAAAAAGTCAATTTACCAAAATAGGTAATTTGACTTCCTTATTTTTGTTCCTGTATTCTAACAATATTATCAGTTGCACAGATTAAAAAGATCAAGAAAAATTAACATGGTGATAATAAAACCAAGCAAATTACATACCATAAAGAAAAAGGAATAGCCAAAACCTACCTATCATCCATCCGAACGCAAGATAACGTTTCATGATTAGCTACAAAAAAAAAAAATTCATGAAGTAGGCCAATCCGCTTTTGAGATCACGATATTCTCAACCATTTAGCTTCGTCATGACCCTTAAAGGTTCTGAAAAACACAAGCAAATTGGGACAGCGAGAATCGCTATAAGCTTTAAATCCCCTTCCTTTTCTGCAAGAACTACTTATAGACATAAGCACTCCTAGACTTTTATCTATTGTAATCTAGTTACCTTTGGTCCTTTTCTCATGATGTCAGCAATCAACACTGCAGTAGGAAAACTTAAATGTCGAAAACTTATGATCTGTCTCTTAATAACATCTTATGTGACGGACCTTGTTATAGGTAGTGGGTCAATAGTGCCACCATTAGTTAGAATCTTTACATCAAAGATAAATTAAAGATAAAGTTGAAATTATTAGCCTAAATTAGATCTATTTTCAAGTTTTATCTCAAGATAGAGCACAAAACTTCAAAGTTATTCACTTGGCTAAAAGTCAATGTCACTGTTCCATTCCAAAAGATGTAACCAAAAGACTTCCAAGGCACACTTCTATCTAACTAAAAGTCTTCTAAGGCACACTTCTAACACAAGATTTCTGTCATGTCGTCAACTTATATATCAAAAATCAAATAGGTTATCATTTCATAAGTTTAATGGATACCAATCTTAAGTGTTACATGGAAATACAGAATAAAAATGAAAAAATATACAATTACTATGTAATTTCGAATGAAATATGAAACAAATGTTGCAAGCAATTATCAATTTAAGGTACCATACGAATTCTGAATCGACAAAAATCCTGAGGAGTAGAAGATCATATACAACCTTAATTTAATCAACAAATTGTTAGGTTTTATATATATATATATATATATATATATATATATATATATATATATATATATATATATATATATAAGATCAGATTTTAGCCAAAAACAAGCTGTGCATTCAAGAAAAGATCAGATTCTAAATGCAGGTCTTATTATTTCACATAAAACAAAAATCATATGACAAACAAAAAACGTTTAACATTTACCTGTATTCAAATCAGTATTCTCCTTAATTCATACCGTTGCGACGATTCGTTACTTGATTCAGCCGGTAATCAGTAAAACTAAATTCAGATCGAAGCGATATAAACATCGCCCAAAACAATTATGTTACCGTCTAGAACATTGATAATGCTAAAAACGAACATATATTTCATAGCATTATTCCCCAAGAAAGACAAGCTTTTAGTTGCAATTGTTCTATTTAAAAGTGATATTCGTTTAAATAATAAAAGGTGAAGACAAAAGACAGATTCGACGAATTGAAGACGCAAACGACCAAAAAGCTCAAAAGTACAAAATACAATCAAAGAGGTTCCAATTATTAATAAAGAAATGTCTCGAAATTACAAGAGTACAAGATTCAAAACGCAAAGTACAAGATATTAAATTGTACGCAAGGACGTTCGAAAATCCGGAACCGGGACCAGAGTCAACTGTCAACGCTCGACGCAACGGACTAAAAATTACAAGTCAACTATGCACATAAATATAATATAATATTTAAATAATTCTTATAATTATTTATATATTATATAATTAATAAAAATCCGTCGGCAAGAAAGACTCCAAAGTTGGTGAGCTGTATTTATAAACTCCGCGACTCGCGGAGTTTGAAGGCAAAAGTTGCCGCGAGTCGCGGAGTACCCCTGAACTCAATTCCCTATAAAGCCAACCGAATTCTGATCATTTTCGACATATATATCCATCCTCTCTATATCTATACGTAAGTATTTATCTTTATATTTTAATTTTAATTTTAATTTTAATTTTAATTTTAATTTTAATTTTAATTTTAATTTTAATTTTAATTTTAATTTTAATTTTAATCCTAATAATAAGGGTATGTTAGCGAATGTTGTAAGGGTGTAAGTCGAAATTCTGTCCGTGTAACGCTACGCTATTTTTAATCATTGTAAGTTATGTTCAACCTTTTTAATTTAATGTCTCGTAGCTAAGTTATTATTATGCTTATTTAATCCGAAGTAATCATGATGTTGGGCTAATTACTAAAATTGGGTAATTGGGCTTTGTACCATAATTGGGGTTTGGACAAAAAGAACGACACTTGTGGAAATTAGACTATGGGCTATTAATGGGCTTTATATTTGTTTAACTAAATGATAGTTTGTTAATTTTAATATAAAGATTTACAATTGGACGTCCCTATAAATAACCATATACACTCGATCGGACACAATGGGCGGGGTATTTATATGTACGAATAATCGTTCATTTAACCGGACACGGGAATGGATTAATAGCCACTAGAATAATTAAAACAGGGGTGAAATTATGTACAAGGACACTTGGTATAATTGATAACAAAATATTAAAACCTTGGGTTACACTCAGTCGACATCCTGGTGTAATTATTAAACAAAGTATTAAAATCTTGTTACAGTTTAAGTCCCCAATTAGTTGGAATATTTAACTTCGGGTATAAGGATAATTTGACGAGAACACTCGCACTTTATATTTATGACTGATGGACTGTTATGGACAAAAACCAGACGGACATATTAAATAATCCAGGACAAAGGACAATTAACCCATGGGCATAAAACTAAAATCAACACGTCAACCATCATGATTACGGAAGTTTAAATAAGCATAATTCTTTTATTTCATATTTAATTTCCTTTATTTTATATTTAATTGCACTTCTAATTATCGCATTTTTATTGTTATTGTATTTAATTGCACTTTTAATTATCGTAATTTTTAATTATCGCAAGTTTATTTTATCGCACTTTTATTATTCGCAATTTCATTATCGTTATTTACTTTACGCTTTAAATTAAGTTTTGTATTTATTTATTATTTTACATTTAGTTTTAACTGCGACTAAAGTTTTAAAATCGACAAACCGGTCATTAAACGCTAAAAACCCCCCTTTATAATAATAATATTACTTATATATATATTTGTATTTTTATAAAAATAAACTAATATAGCGTTAAGCTTTGTTTAAAGATTTTCCCTGTGGAACGAACCGGACTTACTAAAAACTACACTACTGTACGATTAGGTACACTGCCTATAAGTGTTGTAGCAAGGTTTAAGTATATCCATTCTCTAAATAAATAAATATCTTGTGTAAAATTGTATCGTATTTAATAGTATTTCCTGCTAAAAATTTAATAACTATTTTATATACACTCCGCTACCACATCAAGTTATTTTTGGCGCCGCTGCCGGGGAATCACTTAAAAGCCGAAAGCGCAACGCTAATATAAAAAAAAAGATTTTTAGTTTACTTTTATTAAAATTCGTTTTTATAAAAATACGTTTTAAATATTCAAAAATATAAAAAGAAAAACAAAAATATAAGTATTTTTAAGATTTTGTTAAATATTTAAGTTTTATAAAGTTTCTTTATTTTTATATAAGTTTTATTTAAGTATTTTATTTTTATTTAAAACATATAAAAAAACCGAAAAAAAAATTAATATATATAAATCTATTTTTAAGATATTTTTAAAATTATAAAGTAGTTCTATTTTTATTTAAGTTTTTAAATATAAGTTTTTATTATATAAATATTTTGATATAAACAGAAAATATAAAACAGAAAAAAAAAACGCGTCAAATTTTAAACTGTACCAGAGTTGAATTTTGGAACTCCGCGACTCGCGGAGTTTGCAGCCTCGACTACCGCAACTCGCGGAGCTACCCTGACACCTACAGAAACCCTAATCTGCATTTAATTACGGAGTAATTATTAATTATTATTATTATTAACCCTAAATACTTATTATTATTATAATTAGTTTTATTTTAAAGTTTCTTTTTATTTAATTTGTTTTATTTAGTTAAATTAGTTTAATTAAAATATAAAATTAATAGTTTTATAAAATAATTAATATAAAAATAATATTTTTATAAAAATTGTACTTTTTACAACTTTTAGTTTATTTTTATATTTTGTCCCTTTTTAATCGTTTTAGCGTAATATTTGTATTTTTAGCTCATATTTAGTTTTAAACTTAGTTTTTGCCATAGTTATTTTTACTTCTAGATTTTTAGGCTTTGCCGTAGAATTCCCTAAGTTCTTTTTCTTTAGACTAAGATTTAGGTACTTTAGAATTTTGCGACGCCTTTTTAAGTTTTAGTTTCTTTTTAAGTTATTTCCATTTGGGATATAGTTTTTCCTGTAAGCTTTAATATTTTTAGACGACTTTTACCTATGTATCAATTATCATTCCAATTAGTAATCTCAATTTGCGATTATAATTTTAAGTTAGTTGTAGTAATAAGGTTAGGTTAGTCAAGTGTTTTTAAGTTTTATAAGTTTCTTTTATTTTTCCGTCACCTTTTATTTTTCAACCATTTTTCTTTTTCGACCTTTTTCGACGAACTCTTTTTCTTTCTTATTTCTCGCTATTCTAGTTTTAGGACATAGATTTTTATTCTACTTCTTATCTAAATTTCTTAAAATTACGAAAATTTATTTTAAATGGTTAAATTGATAGACATCAAAATTTTCTGGTTCGTAGTAATAGTTGGATTTGTACGTGGACCGGGTTATTGGAGCCAAACAGTCCTTAATTATATTGAGACCAAACGAATCCTGCCCCTCTGCTGCATCTTTTGGCTATTCGAAACGTGGGCAAAATCAGAAAAGTCTATTGATTGGATAACTTATTATAATTTTTCTTTCCTTTTAAAAACTAATAGGATATTCAGTGAATGCACCGAGCAAGACGTTCACCACCTTTTGTACGTTCACCACCTGTAACTAGATCAAGACATTTAGCAAATATTACTGCCGTTGATTTTTCTTTAGAATCGTCATCCAGTCGACCAAGTACTCCAGTTCAAATTTCCGATAATCCATTTTTTGAACCCGACCTCACAATTGAGAATACGGAGAATATTCAGGAACGATTCGTAGATCCTGAACCACTAAATTTTCCTCCGGAACCACCAATCATTCAAACAGAGATTGTTGAGGAACGAACCATTAAATCAGAATCCTCTAGTGATTCCGATTCAACAAATTCAATTATGAAGAATCTGGAACCTTTAAGTATGGAAGACCGAATGAGAGCTAAACGCACTGGCCAAGGTTACGCAATTACTCATCCAGACATTAATGCGCCAGATTATGAAATCAAAGGACAAATTCTACACATGGTGACTAATCAATGCCAATTTAGTGGTGCGTCGAAGGAAGATCCAAATGAACATCTTCGCACCTTTAATAGGATCTGCACACTATTTAAAATTCGAGAAGTGGAGGATGAACAGATATATCTCATGTTATTTCCCTGGACTTTAAAGGGAGAAGCCAAAGATTGGTTGGAATCGTTACCTGAAGGGGCGATTGATACATGGGACGTTTTAGTTGAAAAATTTCTTAAACAATTCTTTCCTGCATCTAAAGCCGTAAGACTTCAAGGAGAAATTGTTACGTTTACACAGAAGCCGAATGAAACTCTATATGAGGCGTGGACAAGATTTGGAAAGTTATTAAGAGGATGTCCGCAACATGGTTTAGACACCTGTCAAATAGTACAAATATTCTACCAAGGATGCGACATCACTACAAGGAAAGACATAGATATAGCAGCTGGTGGTTCTATTATGAAGAAAACTGAAACTGATGCTTACAAAATTATTGATAACACTGCTTCCCACTCACATGAGTGGCACCAAGAAAAAGATATCGTTAGATCATCTAAAGCAGCTAGAGCCGATTCTAGCCATGACTTAGATTCCATTTCCGCAAAGATAGATGCTGTGGAGAGACGAATGGAAAAGATGACTAAAGATATTCACTCAATACGAATTAGTTGTGAGAAGTGTGGAGGACCACATTTGACAAAAGATTGTCTCAGTATTGAATTAACAATGGAACAAAGAGAGAATATTTCATACATAAACCAAAGACCTGGAAATAATTATCAGAATAATTATCAACCGCCAAGACCGATTTACAATCAAAACCAGAACTATAATCGAAATATTCCATACAACAACCAACAAGGTCCTAGCAATCAACAAGTATCCAATAATACTTACAACCAGCAAAGATCTAATTTTCAAAACAAACCACCACAACAAACCGATGAAAAAAAGCCGAATTTAGAAGATATGATGACGAAGCTAGTTGAAACTCAAACGCAGTTTTTCACATCTCAGAAACAAACTAATGAACAAAATGCTCAAGCATTTAGAAATCCACAAGCTTCTATTCAAAATCTGGAACAAGAAGTAAGTAACCTAGCAAGGTTAATAGGTGAAAGAAAACCGGGAAGTCTACCTAGTGATACAAATGCTAACCCCCGGAATAAAATAGCTAAAGCCATTACCACAAGAAGTGGTACAATACTTAAACCACCTGAAATACTTTTAACTTCTGATGAAGTTATTCCTACTCCACAAGAACCACAACCTGATCAAGATAAGAAAAAAGAACCGGTAGTTGAAAAGGTTAATGAAGATAACAAAGTTAAGGCTAAACCTTATGTTAAACCATACCAACCACCACTTCCTTACCCGAGTAAAATGAAGAAAGAGAAACTTGAAGCCGAGCAATCCAAATTCTTGGATATGTTTAAACAGATAAATGTAAATCTTTCTTTCATTGATGTGATTTCAGGAATGCCTAGATATGCTAAATTCTTGAAAGATCTAATCTCAAATAGAAAGAAAATGGAAGAACTCTCGGCTGTTACCATGAATGCTAATTGTTTAGCAGTGCTGTTGAATAAGATACCAGAAAAACTATCTGATCCAGGAAGTTTCACAATTCCATGTTTTCTGGGTAATCTTAGTTCAATAGAAGCATTGGCAGACTTAGGTGCTAGTATAAATCTAATGCCATATTCACTATATGCTAAACTAGACCTTGGAGAATTGAAACCAACCAGAATAAGCATACAACTAGCCGATCGATCAATAAAATATCCTAGAGGGATAATGGAGAACATGCTAGTTAAAGTTGGTACTTTAGTATTTTCAGTAGATTTTGTTGTTTTGGACATGGAAGAAGATTCTCAAGTTCCTCTCATATTAGGAAGACCATTCTTAAACACGGCTAAAGCAATGATAGACATGTTCGGTAAGAAATTGACCCTAAGTATAGAGGATGAGAGTGTTACCTTTTCAGTTGATAGAGCAATGCAACAACCACAATCTGCAGATGATACATGTTATTATATTCAAACTATAGATGCACATGCAGAATTATTAGAAGAATTTCCAGAATTACAAGGAACAGGAGAATGTTCTTTAGGAGAAGGTAATGAACCAATTGATGAAGCTGAAATGTTAGCTACACTTATAGCTAATGGATATGAACCAACAACAGAAGAAATTCAAATGCTAAAAGAAGAAGACAGATATCGATATAAATCATCGATAGAAGAACCTCCGAAATTAGAGTTAAAGCCACTTCCAAACCATTTGGAATACGCTTATTTACAGGGTGAATCTGAATTACCTGTAATAATATCGTCTTCTCTTACTGAAAATGAGAAATCACAACTCATTTCTGTGTTGAAAGCTCATAAACCAGCCATTGCATGGAAGATTCATGATATTAAAGGAATAAGTCCTTCGTATTGCACACATAAAATCCTTATGGAAGAAGGTCATAAAACGTATGTGCAACGCCAACGAAGACTAAATCTTAATATGCAAGATGTAGTTAAAAAAGAAATAATTAAACTGCTAGATGCAGGTTTGATATATCCAATCTCCGATAGTCCATGGGTAAGCCCAGTTCAATGCGTGCCTAAGAAGGGTGGCATGACTGTCATTACAAATGAGAAAAATGAGCTTATTCCTACTAGGACTGTAACAAGATGACGTGTATGTATTGATTATAGAAAATTAAATGATGCCACCAGAAAAGATCACTTTCCCTTACCTTTCATAGATCAAATGTTGGAAAGATTAGCCGGAAATAGTTACTATTGTTTTCTAGATGGATTTTCCGGATATTTTCAAATTCCAATAGCACCCGAGGACCAAGAGAAAACCACATTCACATGCCCTTATGGTACTTTTGCTTACAAACGCATGCCATTTGGACTTTGCAACGCCCCTGCAACCTTTCAAAGGTGTATGATGGCGATTTTTCATTACATGATAGAAGAATGCATGGAAGTTTTCATGGATGACTTTTCAGTCTTCGGTGATACATTTGAAACATGTCTAGCTAATCTTGAACGAATGCTTATTAGATGCGAACAATCAAATCTAGTACTTAATTGGGAGAAATGCCATTTTATGGTTAAAGAAGGCATCGTTCTTGGTCGTAAAATTTCAAAAGAAGGAATTGAAGTGGATAGAGCTAAAGTAGATGTAATTTCTAAACTTCCACATCCCACCAATGTTAGAGGAGTTAGGAGTTTTCTAGGGCATGCCGGTTTTTACCGACGTTTCATAAAAGATTTTTCTAAAATTGCCACTCCTATGAATAAACTCCTAGAAAAGGATGCTCCATTCATCTTTTCAGATGAGTGTATCAAATCTTTTAATATTCTTAAAGAGAAACTCACTAATGCGCCGATCATGATAACACCAAATTAGAATCTACCATTTGAACTAATGTGGGATGCAAGTGATTTTGCAATGGGAGCCGTTTTAGGACAAAGGATTGAAAAACGATTTCAACCTATATATTATGCTAGTAAGACGTTACAAGGAGCACAAACGAAATATACAACTACTGAAAAAGAACTCCTTGCTATTGTCTTTGCTTTTGACAAATTTCGATCATATCTCGTTCTAGCAAAAACGGTGGTCTATACCGACCATTCTGCTCTTAGATACCTATTTTCAAAATAAGATGCTAAACCAAGATTAATCCGTTGGATCTTACTCTTACAAGAGTTTGATATTGAAATCCGAGATAAAAGAGGAGCAGAAAATCTCGCCGCTGATCATCTTTCTCGTCTTGAAAATCCTGAGTTAGAAGTTCTAAATGAATCGGCCATACAAGACAACTTTCCTGATGAATATCTATTGAAGATAGATTATAAAAAAATTCCATGGTTTGCAGACTATGCAAACTACTTAGTATGTGGATTCCTTGAAAAAGGATTATCGTACCAAAAACGAAAGAAATTCTTCAGTGATATAAAACACTATTTTTGGGAAGATCCACATCTGTTTAAAAGTTGTCCCGATGGAATAATACGCCGATGTGTATTTGGAGATGAAGCCAGTAAAATTTTAAACCATTGTCACACAGGACCAACAGGAGGGCATTATGGGCCTCAACTAACAGCAAGAAAAGTTTATGATGCTGGATTCTATTGGCCTACAATTTACAAAGACGCACACCTTCTTTGCAAATCCTGTGATGCTTGTCAAAGGGCCGGAAAAATAAGTCAACGTGATGAAATGCCACAAAATGTCATCCAAGTATGTGAAGTATTTGACATTTGGGGTATTGACTTTATGGGTCCATTTCCAAAATCTCATAATAATCTATATATACTCGTAGTCATTGATTATGTATCTAAATGGGTGGAAGCACAAGCTCTCCCAACTAACGATGCACGAGTTGTAGTCAACTTTTTAAAACGTCTTTTTGCAAGGTTTGGAACACCGAAAGCTTTAATAAGTGATCGGGGTACTCATTTCTGTAATAATCAACTTGAGAAAGTTCTTAAAAGATATGGAGTAACTCATAAAATCTCCACCGCATATCATCCACAAACAAGTGGACAAGTTGAAAATACCAACCGAGCTTTAAAACGTATTCTAGAGAAAACCGTAGGATCAAATCCGAAGAAATGGTCCATTAAATTGGAGGATGCACTCTGGGCTTTTAGAACAGCCTACAAAACTCCAATTGGAACCACACCTTTTAGACTTGTTTATGGAAAAGCATGTCATCTTCCAGTAGAAATTGAACACAAAGCATTTTGGGCTTTGAAGACATGTAATCTTGATTTACATGAAGCCGGACGTCTACGATTAAGTCAACTAAACGAATTAGAAGAATTAAGACATGAAGCATACGAAAATTCGTTAATCTATAAAGAAAGAACGAAGAAATGGCATGATAAAAGAATCAGAAGTTCAAAAGAATTTAAAGAAAGAGACAGAGTTCTTCTTTTCAATTCACGATTCAAGTTATTTCCTGGAAACTTGAAATCAAGATGGTCTGGACCATTCATAGTCAAAAGAGTTTTCCCATACGGAACGATAGAATTAATAAATTCAAATGGAATTGAATTTAAAGCTAATGGTCACAGAATTAAACACTACATCCGATGGAAGTCGACAACGAAGTTAATCACAATTTCGACACCACAACTAACTAAGTGTGGGGAGAATCAAGTCTTTAAAAGATAATATGTAATTCTGTTAGAGTTAGATTGTCTGTTTTCGTGTAGTTCTCGAAAATGGAACCCGAATGGTCTTTCCCTAGCAGACCCTAAAGAACTAGTCTTCTCCCCCCATTCTGAATTTTTATTTTTTTTAGGAAATGAAGACTGCCTGTAAACTAAACCATGGTCTAATGCTACACGCTTTGATCACTAAACGTAATAATGACACACTACCAAGTGAAATAGTATCAGTAATCAGAGAAAGATTGGACGGAGTTAGAAAAGAATCCAGATGCGAAGATAATAAGTTACAATTTGGTAAAGGAAAATCAAAATCCACAGCGAAAAGAAGAGCACGACACCTTGAAAAATGTCACAAATGCGGAAAATGGTCACATGGAGGTAAATGTTCAAATAATCAAACCTATTCAAATACCGAATTTGTTACTTTATGCAGAGACGGACCGTTCATATGTTTAGAAGAAAAGACACTGAATGCTCGAGGTTACGCCTATGTAGCCATGGAATACCAATTAAACCGACTATCTTATGAATGGGATAGATCATATAACTAAGAATACTATCTCACAGGTAAGTCTGTACAGTTTTTATTTTTTTTATTTTTATTTTTAACCTTTTGATAATAAACGCTAATTTGTTAGCTAAAAAGTATTAAATTGGTATTGAATAAAATTAGGTTTGGCGACCGAAATTATTGATATCATACAAAAATTTATTACATCACTGCGAAATTTAACGTTTATTCTTAAGGTATAAAGATCTTTAATCAATCAACCCAAAATATTTCAAAAATTCATCATGAGTTAAATTAGGTCTTGGAACCGAAATTACTTTACCGAAAAGAGGGGCGCATATTTTTGATAATATTTGATTGATTAAAGTGGGATAAAAAGCCAAAAAGATTTTTAATTTTATTTTTACCATGTTTTTAAAATTAATATATAAATCTTAAATTAATATTGTAAACTTTATAAAATCAATATATTTAAAATTGTAAATATTCGAAAAATTAATATAAGTTTGGTGTGAATTTATAATATGAATTTTTAAATTAAGTTTGGTGTGAATTTTTAATTTTTAAAAATATGAATTTTTAATTTTATGCATTTCAAATTTTAAGTTTGGTGTGAATTTTTAATATTAATTTTGAATTTTATATTTAAGTTGTGTGAATTTAAAAACAAAAATTTACTTTATCTCATTAAGTTAAAAATATGATTTTTAAAATTCGTCGTAAGTTGAAGACTAGGTCTTTGAACCGAAATTGCTTTACCCAAGGGAGGGACGAGAACTTTTATTATCATTATTTTTAATCTTATTGAATTAAAGTATGCCAAAAACATAAAAAAAATCCCAAAAATCTTAGCTTTTAAAACAATCGCTACAAAAAGACAAATTTTAAAATTTTGTCGAAGGACGGACTAGGACATCGATCCGAAACGACCTCGTCCTAAATAACAAGGGAAACAAAATTTTAAAATTAATTACTTAATTGTTGTAGTTAGTATAAGATATATAAAAAAAATAAAAATTGCAAACTCCGCGACTCGCGGAGTTTGAAGGGTAAAACCCCGCGACTCGCGGAGGGACCGAATTACAGAAAAAAAATAAAAGCGGAACGAACAGCTCGGTCCACACACCACAAAAACAAATACTGCGAAAATAAAACCCAAAAATACACGAGAAAACACCCCCAAAATCACAATTTTTAACCGTTAATCATCAAATCTTTTACTAAAATCATGTTGAGAAGGATTATCAAGGAATTACTCAAGAAAAACGGTAAATTCCTACACCTAAACACCATTTAATCCGAAAATTAGTGTTCTTGAGCAATTTTTTCCCCAATTTGATTTTGATGCTTTTTAGTGTAATTATGCTTAAATTGTTTATATATTATGCTTGTATAACCTATATTGATGCTATTTAACATGATTAGAAGCCTTAAACTTCAAATTTTGAGTAATCTAGGGTTTGTGTTCTTGAGCAAATTTGGGGCTTTTTGATATAAACAGGTTATGGCCGATTTTTGTCATGAATTGTTGCTAAATTAAGTAGTGTAACATGTTTAGGTAGTTAAATGATCCAAACTTTGAGCCTAAACATGATTTTGAGAATTAAAGTGGACTTTTTCAAGTCTAAAATTCATGAACTTGATTTTTGAGAGATAATGCCATGTGAAACTTGTTTAATTGCTAGTAATGATTATTTTGACATGTTATTTAAGTTGAATGCTTATGAACTTGGCGAACATTTTCGTATATGCTTATTTGAAAAAGTGTAGATTTGATAAAAAAAATATGAAAATGAGCTTAAGTTTGATATAAATTGATCATGTCATTGTAATTATTTTGATTGATGATTTTGCTGACACTAATGCATATTTGGATGCACAAAAATTGTGTTTGATGTGTTTTGCAGACTGAAAGGGGTGAATCTTCATCCCAAGCTCGTAATGCTCCTGCTGAGAATGCGAAACAACAGGAGGTGAATAACTACTACAAGCAAGATATACCTCATCCAGTCATGACATTTTCTGATATGCACTTGGAAGATTTGCACCCGAACCTGAGATTTGACAGACTTTGGATAGATTATCCAAAATACCAAAGGGGTTTGCATACTCTTCATTCTAAAGTTGTTGAGGTACCTAGGGTCATAGAATGGGGACCATTAGAAGCTGTAGAGTTGGCCGGGCCAATTAGGGAATTACTTGCACAGAGGTATGGTAATTCTACTTTTAACGACTGGGTACGTTTATTCACCATGCGTAGACCTGTATATAAAGTATGGTGTGAAGAATTGTTGTGTAGTATAGAATTAAATGATCGGGTAGCTAGTTTAACCGATCGATCTTTTATTAGATTTTTGTTAGGAGGTTCGATGTGCCACATGTCTTTACTAGACATGGCTCAGGCTTTACGTATATATACGCCTGAGGAGTTAGCATCTGCCGATTGTAGAGGGTTGATACTAAATGGTAGAAAGATAGATGAAAATTTTGATACACATGGTGTATGGAGTCAAATGACAAGCCATCACCGATTCAAAGGGGGAAATTACTCTTTTTGGATATAGATAGAGCTGAATTAAGAGTAATTCATAGGTTTTTAGCTAATTCGATTACACAAAGAGGTAAGAACAAGGAAAAGGTAAATGAACAGGATTTGTTTTACCATATGTGTATTCGAGACCCACAAAGCGCTGTAAGTATACCTTATTGTGTGGGTTATTATTTATCAGCTATGGTTAGGGGGATGAGACCGCATAGCATAATAGGAGGTGGTAATTTTATTACTTTGATTGCTGAATATCTCGGTGTGGATATAAGTCGGGGGGGATTATTAGTCGAAGAACCAGAACCCCGCGATACAATAGGTTTAAATGTATACCATGGTGCGAAAGTTTTGAAGAGGCGAAATAACGCCGCAGTACAATACCATGGTAGACATCCACAGGTTGAGAGAAACCAACAGCAAGGTAATGTAGGAGGGGGAAATGAAATGCAAGAAATGCAAAGGTTTATAGCTTCACAGGAGTACGAAAATGCTAGACAAAGAGAATTTGAAGATTGGCAAGTTCATCAAAATCAAATCATAGCTTATTGCCAACATATAGGTAGAAACTATATTCCTACTCCAAAGCCCATATTCCCTCCCTGGTTTATAGAGATTCAACCACCGTATCCTACGTATAACCCAGCCGAAGCATTTTATAGCACCTATGGTTATGCATGGAACCCCTATTGGTATCAGTATCATCCCTAGTCTACTTAGTTTTATTTATTTTGTAATTTGTAATGTTGATACGTTTAATACTTATTTAATATTGTAATAGTTTTTATAATTTTCTAACTTTTATTCTTAGATTTTAATAATTTTTGAATGTGGGGTAATATACCAAACTTCAAAAATATGTATATATGTTTGTAGTTTATCTTATGTACACAACAGGGTAAAACAACGCATTTTCAAAGACTGGCATTAAGTTCAGCAAAAGCAACTAATTTTGACGACAAGATGCAAAATATATGTGAAATAACAACAAGACGGAATGAACAAATGATATGCACCATTTATCATTCAGCAAGCAAACACAAATATGTTTGGAAACTTTGGTAAAATTTAATCATTTTCACACAAATCACCCTCAATAATTTAAATTGTTACTGATTTCTTGCAAATGAGGGCATTGCAAGATCTTAAGTGTGGGAAGGGGTTAAATTCTTTCGGATTTTAAAATTTTTATCTTAAACACTTGGTTACCATTAAAAATACTAGTAACGTAGTAGTTGTATTAGAATCTAGTGCTCTCTGATAATAAAGAACAGCCCTAGTCTTATATACTGACTACCCAATTCTAGTAAAAAATTTTCAAAATTTTCAATTAAATGAACTCAAAATCATGTTTATACATATTTATGAACGATAAAACTAGGTGTTAACACCGAAATTATTGTTACCTCAGAAAGGACATAAATTGAGAAACAAACCAAAATGTTAAAATTCATTTAAAATGGAATAGAGGAAAATAAAAAGGAAAATAAAAGCTAAGTGTGGGAAAAATTACCAAGTTATTCAAAACATATGTCACATATTTTTGTACAAATAACTGAAAATACTTTTGCTTTGGATTAAACTAAACTGTTTTACCTGATGAAAGAAAAGAAGAGATGGATCTACACGATGAATCAATTCCATCATTAAAAGGAAGTAAAGTCTTCCGAAAAAGAAACGCGCTTCTTGATTTAGGTCATGAAGTTGTCGTCCAGACCAGCTGTAGGTTGACGAAAAACCTAGAAAAGTCATCACTAAAATCAGCAGGAAATCCACGGACCTCAGCATTAAACAGGGTCGCCAAGTGGTCAGATTTATCCTAACCATGAGAAGGATTTATCTCGTAAAATGGGGGGCACCATGCAAATTAGCTGGATAAGACTAATGAATCAAATCCCCAGAAAGGATAATCTCCTTAAAAGATCAAAAATCAGCTTTTAAGCCTGATATTACTCAATCCTTGAGATTTACCTTAAAGATTGAGAATTACAAACTCATGGAATTCAATGATATCTAAACTCGAGCCTGAACGAGAAAATATTTTGATCAAAATTACAAACCGATTTGTTTCCTAAAAACCCATTTTCAATGCGTTCATTACCATTGAACATAAAATCCTAGGAATTCACCTGGAATTCATTAGGTCACCTGAACCAAATCGGGTGTCAACCGTAAGAACGGTGGTTGCATAGCATGGTCAAAGACAGGACCTTGTGCCAAACCTACAAATTATAAGGGTGAGCTTTACTATTGCTCCTACAAAGGATAGTAATTGCGTCCGACACGTTATAGACCATAATTAAGAGCATATCAGGGGACATTGCCTTAACAGTTGCTTGTTCAACGCTTTCCTTTATAACTGGATGGTAGTTTACCGAAAGGTAATATACGGGACAAGTAAACTGGATGTGTTGCTTTCCAAATACAAGGTTAGCGAGTGGGTGACACAAAACCATAAGTTTTGAGCTAAAATTTTCAAATCTGAAACCCACCAAACCCACAAAAAGAATTTGCAAACACCGGTGAAGGGTTATTCCGGAAAACTTATCTAGGGTAAAAAAACTAGATTTAATTTTCAAAAGATCAAATGTTTTCATAAAGATCCAATTTCCTTAATGGATCTAAATTTTTATAGTCATGTGGGACTGTAAACCATATCGTTACTACCATTGTTTATACCGCCGTATAGAAATCACTGATGTACAAAGTGTGAAGAATAAAGAAGTGATTCTAGTATTTCAAGACGATATTGCTTGAGGACAAGCAACGCTCAAGTGTGGGAATATTTGATAATGCTAAAAACGAACATATATTTCATAGCATTATTCCCCAGGAAAGACAAGCTTTTAGTTGCAATTGTTCTATTTAAAAGTGATATTCGTTTAAATAATAAAAGGTGAAGACAAAAGACAGATTCGACGAATTGAAGACGCAAACGACCAAAAAGCTCAAAAGTACAAAATACAATCAAAGAGGTTCCAATTATTGATAAAGAAACGTCTCGAAATTACAAGAGTACAAGATTCAAAACGCAAAGTACAAGATATTAAATTGTACGCAAGGACGTTCGAAAATCCGGAACCGGGACCAGAGTCAACTCTCAACGCTCGACGCAACGGACTAAAAATTACAAGTCAACTATGCACATAAATATAATATAATATTTAAATAATTCTTATAATTATTTATATATTATATAATTAATAAAAATCCGTCGGCAAGAAAGACTCCAAAGTTGGTGAGCTGTATTTACAAACTCCGCGACTCGCGGAGTTTGAAGGCAAAAGTTGCCGCGAGTCACGGAGTACCCCTGAACTCAATTCCCTATAAAGCCAACCGAATTATGATCATTTTCGACATATATATCCATCCTCTCTATATCTATACGTAAATATTTATATTTATATTTTAATTTTAATTTTAATCCTAATAATAAGGGTATGTTAGCGAATGTTGTAAGGGTGTAAGTCAATATTCTGTCCGTGTAACGCTACGCTATTTTTAATCATTGTAAGTTATGTTCAACCTTTTTAATTTAATGTCTCGTAGCTAAGTTATTATTATGCTTATTTAATCCGAAGTAATCATGATGTTGGGCTAATTACTAAAATTGGGTAATTGGGCTTTGTACCATAATTGGGGTTTGGACAAAAAGAACGACACTTGTGGAAATTAGACTATGGGCTATTAATGGGCTTTATATTTGTTTAACTAAATGATAGTTTGTTAATTTTAATATAAAGATTTACAATTGGACGTCCCTATAAATAACCATATACACTCGATCGGACACGATGGGCAGGGTATTTATATGTACGAATAATCGTTCATTTAACCAGATACGGGAATGGATTAATAGCCACTAGAATAATTAAAACAGGGGTGAAATTATGTACAAGGACACTTGGTATAATTGATAACAAAATATTAAAACCTTGGGTTACACTCAGTCTGTTGGGATTTAACAAGTTTCATAATACTTAAAATCCTTTTGAATCAAATTAAAGCGGAAGCATGTATGAATTACCATTTAGAACTTGTTAATATTTAACCAATTAAAGTTAAATCCCAATTAGGATCAAGTTGTGATATATACTTACAAACTACAAGCAAGTAAAGAGATTATACCTACTCCAAGCTTGCTAGTAAATGAAGAAGATGATGATGATGAATGGAGCTCCAAAACAATGAAACCTCAAGTTGTTATACCCCAAGCTTGTGCACCAACACCCTGGCTTTTGGTTAGGATTTTCTTTACACTTGAAATGAGCTTGCAAAATTAAATTATGAACTCCTTTGGCACCCTCAAAGGCCACGGCCAAACAGCTCAATTTGAGCAGAATTTTACAAGTTATTTTTGATGTGTGATGTTATGTGTGTGTTGCTTTGGTCAAGGAACATGCATGTATATGGAATGGGGTTTGTAGTTGACCAAGGAGGAATCTAAGAGCATGTGTGTCTCATTCCCCATGCCACTTCCCATTTGATTTATAAAATAAGTTTTATAAAAGAATTAAATTTTATAAAACTCTTTTATAAACTTCCATTCCATTTTATATATATACATTTTATTATATAAAACCAATTTATATAAAATGTAATATAAATTAATTAATTATTTAACCTATAAATAATTAAATCCATATTATATAAATTATTCCATAATTTATATATGTACACATCAAGTAATATTTCAGAAAACCATTTTTCTTAAAGTTCAAGTGTCGCGTATTTAATCAATGATCCAATCGTTAAAATTAAATACGTATAAGGTGTTGGCAAGCTTGTTATTGGGTATGACCCGACTTGGATCAAAACATATTAGCCACATTAATTTAATATGCCTTTCGGGCATACGAAATACCTTCAATCTCCCACTTGCACGAGAGACATAAGAAATTAATGCAAGTGGTGGATACCACCTAACGACCATCCATCACCCCCAATATGTTATGACTTTGTGCCATTCAATAACATCATCCTTTTCGAGTTCCCATCTCGAATATGAATAGGTGAATCTTTTCATTATGTCCTTTCATCCTAGATGTCATGTTAAACCCAAGAGACACAGAATGATCACTCTCTTTTAGATTTAACTTTATCAGGCCTTAGACATCTGACTCTCAACGAATAAGAGGGACAAATTCCATTTTGACCACATACGTCCTAAATATATACCTTGCATTATGCCTGAGCTCTTCCTTGTGAACTACCATATTTCAGAATAGCGAAGGAAAGAATCAACGCACGATACTTGGTAAATATCCGAACCCAATATGTATCTCAGGTCAGAGGATACAATGATATTCGCCTTTACTCAAGATTACATGTGATCAACCACAAAGGCTCCATTTTAGTAAATCTTGAGGGCGGGTCTTTCAATATTTGTATCCCACAAATATCTATGAACCTTGGTTGCAACCTTGCCCTACATTCATCATGTGAATGTATACCAATCCAAGTTCATAATATTCTAAACCTCACACTTGTTCCCACAAATGTGATCGACTACGAAATTTAGAATAATTACTTATTCATGGATAAAATATGCAAAATAGGAACTTGACTCAAAATAAATTAATACCATAATTATATTGATGAGTTTGAACAATTTCGTTCCGTTACGATACTTAAAACAGATCATGACCAATCACTAGAATATCGAAGCCCTAAAGCACAAACATGTCCTGCATGTTTTGATCCATGTAAGAGCTTCGTGAGTGGATCCGCTATGTTAAGATCTGTGTGAACTTTGCGAATACATATCTTTCCCTTTTCAACTTCATCCCTTATGTAGTTGAATCTCCGCTCAATGTGACGGGTCTTTTGGTGAGCACGAGGTTATTTGATTTGAGCAATCGCACCCTCGTTATCACAAAAGATCTCAAGAGGGTCCTGAATGGAAGGGACTACTCCTAAGTCGTCGATGAATTTCTTCATCCATGCAGCTTCCTGAGCTGCCAATGATGCGGCGATGTACTCCGACTCTGTAGTGGATAAAGCAACAACATCCTGTTTTGAACTCTTCCAAGAGACCGCACCTCCATTTAACATGAAGACATAACCGGATTGTGATCGAGAATCATCTCGATCAGTTTGGAAACTTGCATCTACGTAACCTTTTACAGCGAGTTCCTCCTCACCAGACCCGTATATAAGAAACATATCCTTAGTCCTCCTAAGGTATTTCAATATACTTTTGACAGCAATCCAATGACTGTTTCCTGGGTTATTCTGGTATCTACTTGTCAGGCTAAGAGCGCATGACACATCCGGTCTAGTACATATCATTGCATACATGATTGACCCAATAGCAGACGCATATGGGACTTTCTTCATTCTCTCCTGTTCATCTTTCGTGGTGGGGCACTGAGATGAACTGAGAAGTGTTCCCTTTTGAATAGGTACCAAACCTTTCTTAGAGTTCTCCATCTTGAACCTTTTCAAGATTTTTTCAATGTATGCACTTTGATTCAAACCTATCAGCTTCTTGGATCTATCCCTGTAGATCCCAATCCCCAAAACGTATTGTGCTTCTCCAAGATCCTTAATGGAGAAGCATTTACTTAACCAAGTTTTAACTCCTTGCATTGCCGGAACATCATTTCCAAATAGTAATATATCATCCACATATAATACAAGGAACATGATAGTGCTCCCACTAGCTTTCTTGTATACACAAGCTTCATCACCATTTTTAATGAAGCCAAATTTCTTGGCCTCCTCATTAAAACGATGATTCCACATTCTAGATGCTTGTTTCAATCCGTAGATTGACTTCTTTAACTTGCATACCTTCTTAGGATATTTCGGATCAACAAAACCTTCAGGCTGAACCATGTAGACATCTTCCTCAAGATGTCCGTTTAGGAAAGCGGTCTTGACATCCATTTGCCATATTTCATAATCATAATGAGCAGCAATGGCAAGTAATATCCTAATAGACTTTAGCATTTGATAGTGCTCCAAATGAACATATATTTAGTAGCAATATCGTTCCAATATGTAAAGTTTTTAAATGTAATTTCCTTATTTTTAGTTGTAATAGTTAAATAAATAAGTGCGAAGACGAAAGACGCAAATCGCTCGAAAATGAAGATTTAAAGACAAAAACGAAGATTTGAAAGACCAAAATGTCCAAAAAGCTCAAATGTACAAGATACAATTCAAAAGGTTCAATTTATTGATGAGAAACGTCTAAAAATGACAAGAGTACAAGTTACAAAACGCAAAGTACAAGATATTAAATTATACGAAAGGACGTTCGAAAATCCGGAACCGGTACCCGAGCCAACTATCAACGCTCGACGCAACGGTGTAAAAATTACGAGTCAACTATGCACAAGAATAAAATATAATATTTAAATAATTCATAATAAGAATAATATTAAATAATAAAAAGTTGTTAATTGAGCATAGTTCAGGGATCGTAAATGAAAATTCAATTTCAACTTTTGCATATATAAGGCAATGTAGTTCGTAGATTGGAGGACACTCTTTTTATATCATATTGGGATCTATATATCGATCCATCTATCTTTTCTATATCAAATATCAATATCTATATTTATAATTCTCTATCATAATGTTAATGTAATAAGATATAACAATAATCTTAATTTTAATTTTAAATTATGATAATAATAAGATTTATGATAGAGATCGTTTGAGTGTGTAAGTCGAAATTCTGTCCGTGTAACGCTACGCTATTTTTAATCATTGTAAGTTATGTTCAACCTTTTTATATTAATGTCTCGTAGCTAAGTTATTATTATGCTTATTTAAAACGAAGTAATCATGATGTTGGGCTAATTACTAAAATTGGGTAATTGGGCTTTGTACCATAATTAAGGTTTGGGCAAAAGACCGACACTTGTGGAAATTGAACTATTGACTATTAATAGATGGGGGTATTGTCTAATTGAGTGACAACTCATTGGAGTCTGTCGAACCTATCTTCAAATTAATTATCCTAATAATTAATAATGATTATGGTTGTCCTATTTAGTGACGTTCATATGGAATCTATTATAATCATTTAATTAATTATTCGGGTTGGGTAATTGATTATTCAAACTGATCAAGTGGGTAAATTAATATTCATATCTAATCAAAACAGGGGTGGATTACATACAGTGATAACTGGTGTAATTGTTGACAGAAGTGATAACTGCGTCACAGTTTAAATCCTTAATTAGTTGGAATATTTGACTTCGGGTATAAGGGTAATTTGACGAGGACACTCGCACTTTATATTTATGACCGATGGACTATTATGGATAAAAACCAGATAGGTATCAAATAAACCATGACAAAGGACAATTAACCCGAGTAACAATTAATTAAAATCAAAACGTCGAACATCATGATTACGAAAGTTTAAATAAGCATAATCCTTTTATTTCATATTCTATCGCAATTTTATTTATTGTTATTTTATTTATCGTCATTTATTTATTTTACGCACTTTAATTATTGTCATTTATCTTTACGCTTAAAAATATAAAATCGACAAACCGGTCATTAAACGGTAAAAAACCCCCTTTTATAATAATATTACTACTTAGATATATATATTTATATAAATATAGTTTTATAAAAATATAGTACGTAATCACTAGCTCCCTGTGGAACGAACCGGACTTACTAAAAACTAAACTACTCTACGATTAGGTACACTGCCTATAGTGTTGTAGCAAGGTTTAGGTATATCCCATCCGTAAATTAATAAAACTTGTGTCATATTTTGTAGTATTTTGTATTAAAAATAATACTATTTCGTACCCTCACGCTACATCATCAAGTTTTTGGCGCCGCTGCCGGGGAGCGCTAAAACGCTATATTTTTAATTATAATAATATTGAAATAAAATATAATAATATAATAATATTGAAATAGAATATAATAATATAATAATATTGAAATAGAATATAATAATATAATAATATTTTAGAATCAAAATTTGATACGTAAAGTTTTAAAAAGTCGTATTTATTAAATACTTCAGGGGTATATTATGTAACTTGTAATTAATAATTTCTATCATATCGCTTTCATGTGAATAGTAAATTAATTAATTTCTTTTCATTTACTATTCATGAATAGTAAATGAATTAAAAAAAAAAAGTTTTGAAAAAAAAAATAATAATTATAAAAAAATTATTAATTTGTAAAAAAAAAATCGTTTTTAAAAAAAAAAAAAAAAAACAAAAACGTAAAAAAAAAAAAAAACAAAAACGTAAAAAAAAAAAAAACTAAAACGTAAAAAAAAAAAAAAAACGTAAAAAAAAAAACGTAAAAAAAAAAACGTAAAAAAAATGAAAAAAAAAACATATTAAAAAAAAATATATATATATTTTTTTAAGATTTTGTCTATAAAAAAAATTGTTTTTTTTTAGTTTTATTACCTTTAGATTTTTAGACTATAGTCGCAACTTTTAGTATTAAGTTTAGTTTTGCCATAGTTATTTTTACTTCTAGAATTTTTAGGCTTTGCCGTAAAATCCCTTAAGTGCTTATTCCTTAAACTAAGTTTTAGGTGCTTTAGAATTTTACGACGCCGTATTTCGCACTACTTTCTTATTTTTATTTTTCGACGTCTATTTTTCGACCTTTTTATTTTTCGACACTTTTCGACGCGCAATCTTTTTCTCTCTTATTTCTCGCCATTCTAGTTTTTAGGACTTAGAATTTTTTCTACTTCTTCTCTAAATTTCTTAAAATTACGAAAATTTATTTTAAGTGGTTAAATTGATAGACATCAAAATTTTCTGGTTCGTAGTAATAGTTGGATTTGTACGTGGACCGGGTTATTGGAGCCAAACAGTACTCAATTATATTGAGACCAAACGAATCCTGCCCCTCTGCTGCATCTTTTGGCTATTCGAAACGTGGGCAAAATCAGAAAAGTCTATTAATTGGACAACTTATATAAGTTTTTCTTATTTTTTTTATAACTACTAGGATATTCTGTAAATGCACCGAGCAAAACGTTCACCACCTTTCATACGTTCACCACCTGTAACTCGATCAAGACATCTAGCAAATATTGTCGCCGTTGATTTTTCTTTAGAATCGTCATCTAGTCGAACAAGAACTCCAACTCAAATTTCCGATAATCCATCTTTTGAACCCGACTTCACAATTAAGAACCCGGAGCATATTCAAGGACAATTCCAAGATCTTGAACCACTAATTATTCCTCCTGAGCCACAAACCATTAAATCAGAATCCTCTAGTGATTCGTATTCAACAAATTCAATTATGGAAGTAACGGAACCTCTAAGTATGGAAGATCGAATGAGAGCCACACGCACGGGCCAAGGTCACGCCATTATTAAGCCAGAAGTTAATGCGCCAGATTATGAAATCAAAGGACAAATTCTACACATGGTAACTAACCAATGCCAATTCAGTGGTGCACCGAATGAAGATCCTAACGAACACCTTCGTACGTTTAAAAGAATTTGTACACTATTCAAAATCCGAGAAGTGGAAGATGAGCAGATCTATCTCATGTTGTTTCCCTGGACTTTAAAGGGAGAAGCCAAAGATTGGTTAGAATCGTTACCTGAAGGGGCGATTGACACATGGGATGTTTTAGTTGAAAAATTTCTTAAACAATTCTTTCCGGCATCTAAAGCCGTGAGACTTCAAGGAGAAATTGTTACGTTCGCGCAAAAGCCAAATGAAACATTATATGAGGCGTGGACAAGATTCGGAAGGATGTTGAGAGGATGTCCTCAACACGGTTTAGACACTTACCAAATAGTACAAATATTCTACCAAGGTGTCAACGTTGCTACACGAAAAGACATCGACATAACAGCTGGTGGTTCCATTATGAAGAAAACCGCAACTGAAGCTTACAAAATTATTGATAACACAGCCTCCCACTCTCATGAGTGGCACCAAGAGAAAGATATATATCGTTCATCTAAAGCGGCTAGAGCTGATTCTAGCCATAACTTTGATTCCGTTTCCGCAAAAATAGATGCTTTCGAGAGACGAATGGAAAAGATGAATAAAGATATTCACGCAATACGAATTAGTTGTGAGCAATGCGGTGGACCACACTTAATGAAAGACTGTCACATTGAACAAACGATGGAACAACGTGAGAATGTTGTCTACATGAACCAAAGGCTGGAAAATAGTTATCAGAATAATTATCAACCGCCAAGGCCAAACTTCAATCGAAATCAAAACATTCTTTACAATCCAAAAGGACCGGACAATAACTCGTATAACCAACAAGGTCCGAATAACCAACCAACTCAAAACAACACTTTCAATCAACAAAGACCTGGCTTGTATAAACCACCACAACAAACCGAAGAGAAAAAGTCAAATATGGAAGAAGTGGTATTTAAGCTAGTTGAATCTCAAACACAATTTATTGAAACTCAAACCCAAACGAACGAGAGATTTGATCAGTCATTAAGAACTCAACAAGCTTCCATTTTGAATCTAGAAAAACATGTAGGTACTCTTGCTAGCATGATGAGTGAGAGGGAACAAGGAAAGCTACCGAGTAATACTGAAGTAAATCCTCGGAATGAGAATGTTAATATGGTTTCAACGAATTCTGAAAAACCAGCACCAGAAGATGGGAAGGTTTTAGATGAGAGTAACAATGAAGAAGTTACACCACCACCACCCGAGTATGTAAAGCCAGTGGTGGCACCATACAAACCACCCATCCCGTTTCCAAGAAAAGGAGTTGAGTATGAGCAAGTGATAGGTAATAAAGATTGTGATACCTCTGGAAAGAAGAAGAAGAAAAAGAATAAGAAAGTGCAAGAAACAAAAGCCGTAAATATAAACCCGGTGAAGACAGTTCCACCAAAACCTCCACCTAGGATAGGTGATCCGGGTGAATTTATTGTTCCTTGTCTACTTAGTGATTGTGTCATGTATGATGCACTAGCAGATTTAGGTTCAAGTGTGAGTGTTATGCCTCTTTCATTATATAAGAGATTAGGTGTAGGTGAGTTAACTCCAACGGATATGAGTGTTCGACTCCTTGATCAAACCATTAAGCACCCAGTTGGAATTACTGACAACCTACCCGTTCAAGTAGGTAATTTAATCTTTCTAGTCGAATTTATTGTCATTGGCATAGAAGAGGACCTAAACATTCCTCTAATTTTAGGTCGACCATTCTTAGCGTCCACCGGGGCATTCTTTGATGTAAGAAATGGTAGAATGACACTTAGTAGTGGTGACAAATCGATCACCTTTATGATTCGAAAGTCTAAATCTCCACCAACCAAAACCGTTGAACCAATAAAAACGATTGGTAATAACCATGTTGTTTTACCAACTCCAACGGCAGTGCTTAACAATAATAAAACGCCTAAGTGTGGGGAAAATGAAGTAACACCTAATGATGACCTGATAATAAAGAACCCCGTTGTTGATACGAAATTAAATAACCCCGTTATTAACAGTTCAATGAAGAAACTTTTTAAACGGGTTATTGATGCTAAAAGTAAGGGAAACTTTAAGTTATATAACCGGTTAGTATCCAATCTGTCGCCTAAAGAAAAGGCGAAGCTAGTTGAATTTGTGGATATTACGGAAAAAGCTGGTCACTGGCTTAAAGCAAAAGTCACAGATATGCAAGTTGATTATGGTCCAAGAGAAATTGACGATGAAGTTAATCACAATTTCGACACCACATCTACCTAAGTGTGAGGAGATTCAAATATTCTAAAAAGAAAATGCTGTTTGGAGTTAGTTGTTCTGTTCTCGTGTAGTTCCGAGAATGGAATTCGATTGGTCTTTTCCGCTAGCAGACACTAAAGAACTAGTTTTCTCCCCCCATTCTGATTTTTTTTTTATTTTGTAGGTTTTATATGAAATTAATATGCTTTTTAAATTTAAGTTTTGTGTGAATTTAAAACCAAAATTTACTTTATTTCATTAAGTAAAAAAATGATTTCTAAAATTTGTCGTGAGTTGAAGATTAGGTAGTTGAACCGAAATTACTTTAACCGAGGGCGGGACGAGAAATTTTGTTATCATTATTTTTAATTTAATTGATTTAAAGTATGCCAAAAAAAAATATTAGATTTTATAAATTTTTGAACGTGGGGTAATATACCCAACTTCAAAATTATGTATGTTTGTATTTTATGTTATATACAAAACAGGGTAAAATAACGCACTTTCAAAGACTGTCATTAAGTTCAGAAAAAGGTACTTATTTTGACGACAAGAAACAAAATATCAAATGTGAAATAACAACAATATGTTTGCAAACTCGGTATTTTTAATCATTTTTCTACACTAATCACCCTCATGAATTTAAATTTTTACTGATTTCTTGCAAATGAGGGCATTGCAAGATCTCAAGTGTGGGGAAGGGTTATAAATTCTTTCGGGTTTACACTTGTTTTAATTGCCAAATTTTGTGAAAATTTGAAAAAAAATTTCAACTAAATGAATTCAAAATCATGTTTATACATATTTATGAACGATAAAACTAGGTGTTAATGCCGAAATTATTGTTACCTCGAGGACATAAATTGAGAAACGACCCAAAACGCTTGAATTCATTTAAAATGGGATAGAAGAGAATAAAAAGGCAAAGAAAAGAATAAATAAAAGCTAAGTGTGGGGAGAATGTACCAAGTTATTCAATTAAAAACTATTTATCACATTTTTGTATAAGAATTATTGCAGGTACTTTTGCTTTGGACGATACTAATCAGTTTTACCCGGTTTACTGTAATATATTTTAAAGAAAGATGGATCTACACGATGAATCAATTCCATCATTAAAAGGAAGTAAAGTCTTCCGAAAAAGACACGCGCTTCTTGATTTAGGTCAAGAAGTTGTCGTCCAGACCAGCTGTAGGTTGACGAAAAATCTAGAAAAGTCATCTCTAAAATCAGCAGGAAATCCACGGACCTCAGCATCAAACAGGGTCGCCAAGTGGTCAGATTTATCCTAACCATGAGAAGGATTTATCTCGTACAATGGGGGGGCACCGTGCAAATTAGCTTGATAAGACTAATGAATCAGATCCCCAGAAAGGATAATCTCCTTAAAAGATTAAAAATCAGCTTTTAAGACTGATATTACTCAATCCTTGAGATTGACCTTAAAGATTGAGAATTCAAACTCATGGAATTCAATGATATCTAAACTCGGGCTTGAACGAGAAAATATTTTGATCAAAAATACAAACCGATTTGTTTTCTGAAAACCCATTTTCAATGCGTTCATTACCATTGAACGTAAAATCCTAGGAATTCACCTGGAATTCATTAGGTCACCTGAACCAAATCGGGTGTCAACCGTAAGAACGGTGGTTGCATAGCATGGTCGGAGACAGGACCTTGTGCCAGACCGAAAAATTATAGGATGATCTTTACTATTGCTCATACCAAGGATAGTACTAGCATCCGACACGTTAAAAAAACCATAATCATCTGCATGTCACGGGACATTGCCTTAACAGTTTCTTATTCATCGCTTTCCTTTACAACCGGACGGTAGTTTACCGAAAGGTAATATACGGAACAAGTAAACTGGATGTGTGCTTTCCGATACAGGGATAGCAGTGGATTACACGAACCTAAAAGTTTTAGCCAAAATATTGATCCACAAATATATTTTGCAACACCGATGGTGGATCAAATCAGAAAACTTGTCTAGGGTAAAATTTAGCTTGAATTTTCAAAAGATCAAATGTTTTCATAAAGATCCAATTTCCTTAAGGATCTACATTTTCATAGTCATGTGGGACTGTAAACCACCTTTCAAATGTGCACTTTGCTTTGGAAACCGAAAGTAAATCGGCTATTTGATTGCAAGTGTCGTTGACCTAAACCCGAGGCAACTGTGGATGACACACCCACCTTTAACCATCATTACTGTCATTGTTTATACCGCTATATCAAAATCACTGATGTACAAAATGTGATGAATAAAAAAGTGATTCATGTATGTTTTTATTTCAAGTTCTGTATTGCTTGAGGACAAGCAACGCTCAAGTGTGGGGATATTTGATAGTGCTCCAAATGAACATATATTTAGTAGCAATATCGTTCCAATATGTAAAGTTTTTAAATGTAATTTCCTTATTTTTAGTTGTAATAGTTAAATAAATAAGTGCGAAGACGAAAGACGCAAATCGCTCGAAAATGAAGATTTAAAGACAAAAACGAAGATTTGAAAGACCAAAACGTCCAAAAAGCTCAAATGTACAAGATACAATTCAAAAGGTTCAATTTATTGATGAGAAACGTCTAAAAATGACAAGAGTACAAGTTACAAAACGCAAAGTACAAGATATTAAATTATACGAAAGGACGTTCGAAAATCCGGAACCGGTACCCGAGCCAACTATCAACGCTCGACGCAACGGTGTAAAAATTACGAGTCAACTATGCACAAGAATAAAATATAATATTTAAATAATTCATAATAAGAATAATATTAAATAATAAAAAGTTGTTAATTGAGCATAGTTCAGGGATCGTAAATGAAAATTCAATTTCAACTTTTGCATATATAAGGCAATGTAGTTCGTAGATTGGAGGACACTCTTTTTATATCATATTGGGATCTATATATCGATCCATCTATCTTTTCTATATCAAATATCAATATCTATATTTATAATTCTCTATCATAATGTTAATGTAATAAGATATAACAATAATCTTAATTTTAATTTTAAATTATGATAATAATAAGATTTATGATAGAGATCGTTTGAGTGTGTAAGTCGAAATTCTGTCCGTGTAACGCTACGCTATTTTTAATCATTGTAAGTTATGTTCAACCTTTTTATATTAATGTCTCGTAGCTAAGTTATTATTATGCTTATTTAAAACGAAGTAATCATGATGTTGGGCTAATTACTAAAATTGGGTAATTGGGCTTTGTACCATAATTAAGGTTTGGGCAAAAGACCGACACTTGTGGAAATTGAACTATTGACTATTAATAGATGGGGGGTATTGTCTAATTGAGTGACAACTCATTGGAGTCTGTCGAACCTATCTTCAAATTAATTATCCTAATAATTAATAATGATTATGGTTGTCCTATTTAGTGACGTTCATATGGAATCTATTATAATCATTTAATTAATTATTCGGGTTGGGTAATTGATTATTCAAACTGATCAAGTGGGTAAATTAATATTCATATCTAATCAAAACAGGGGTGGATTACATACAGTGATAACTGGTGTAATTGTTGACAGAAGTGATAACTGCGTCACAGTTTAAATCCTTAATTAGTTGGAATATTTGACTTCGGGTATAAGGATAATTTGACTAGGACACTCGCACTTTATATTTATGACCGATGGACTATTATGGATAAAAACCAGATAGGTATCAAATAAACCATGACAAAGGACAATTAACCCGAGTAACAATTAATTAAAATCAAAACGTCGAACATCATGATTACGAAAGTTTAAATAAGCATAATCCTTTTATTTCATATTCTATCGCAATTTTATTTATTGTTATTTTATTTATCGTCATTTATTTATTTTACGCACTTTAATTATTGTCATTTATCTTTACGCTTAAAAATATAAAATCGACAAACCGGTCATTAAACGGTAAAAAACCCCCTTTTATAATAATATTACTACTTAGATATATATATTTATATAAATATAGTTTTATAAAAATATAGTACGTAATCACTAGCTCCCTGTGGAATGAACCGGACTTACTAAAAACTACACTACTCTACGATTAGGTACACTGCCTATAGTGTTGTAGCAAGGTTTAGGTATATCCCATCCGTAAATTAATAAAACTTGTGTCATATTTTGTAGTATTTTGTATTAAAAATAATACTATTTCGTACCCTCACGCTACATCATCAGCATTGCCACAGGCGAAAAAGTTTCATCATAGTCAACCCCTTGAGTTTGAGTGAAACCTTTTGCTACAAGTCTAGCTTTATATGTATCCAAGTTTCCATGTATGTCGGTTTTCATCTTGAAAAGCCATTTACAATCAACTAGCCTTGAGCCAGTAGGTTGTTCAACAAGTTCCCAAACTTGGTTGTCATACATGGATTGCATCTCAGCGTTCATGGCTTCCTGCCATTTATCCTTATCAATCCTTGATAAAGCATCTTGGTAGTTTGTTGGTTCATCCAAATCAACCACATAGCAACCATCCATGAGAAACCCATATCTCTCAGGAGGATTACTAATCCTACCAGATCTGCGAACGTCTTGTGTATTTTGATCATCCATTTGATCACTCTCAACATTTTCATGTTGAGTGCTAGTGTCAACCAATTGTGTATCATCTACTTGATCTTGAACCTCTTCAAGATCTATCTTCCTTTCACTATTTCCTTCCATTAGGAACTTAGTTTCAAGGAATTCAGCCTTTCGAGCAACAAATACATTTTGCTCGGATGGATCATAGAAATAATATCCCATATCATCCTTGGGATATCCTATGAAGATACACTTCGTGGATCGAGCATTCAACTTATTAGGGACGTAACGCTTAGGATAAGCTTCACATCCCCATACCTTTAAGTATGATAGAGATGGAGGTTTTCCAAACCACATCTCATGAGGAGTTCGTTCCACTTTCTTGGTTGGGGCCATATTTAAAATACGAGCCGCGGAGCATAGACAATAACCCCAAAATGATAGAGGTAACGTGCTTCTAGCCATCATAGATCGAACCATATCCATTAGGGTTCGGTTCCTCCTTTCAGAAACTCCATTAAGTTGGGGTGTTCCAGGTGGAGTAAGTTGTGAGTTAATCCCACAACTCCTAAGATGATCTTGGAAAGCATCACTTAGGTATTCACCTCCTCTATCGGTACGAAGTACCTTGATTGTCTTATTGAGTTGATTTTGTACTTCGCTTTGATATTCTTTGAATGCTTCAAAAGTTTCGTCCTTATGTCTTAACAAGTAGACATATCCAAAACGACTGAAGTCATCAATGAAAGTAACGAAGTATCTTTCACCATTCCTAGCTATGGGCTTAAAGGGTCCACATACATCCGAATGTATTAATCCCAATAAGTCCTTAGCCCTTTCATAGGTCCCTTTGAAAGGTGCTTTAGTCATTTTGCCTTGTAAACAAGATTCACACACATCAAACGAGTCCATCTCATTTGATTTCAAGAGTCCATTCTTTTGAAGTGTATGCATTCGGTTCTTGTTTATGTGACCAAGGCGACAATGCCATAAGTAGGAATCACTCAAATCCCTTTTGAGTTTCTTGGTGCTAGTATGGAATATAGAGCTCGATGATGTGTCATCATGAACCAATTCATAAATTCCATTTGAAGGCGAAGCCTTGAAATAGAATACATTATCTTTAGAAACATGAATATCATCATCAATAAAATTAACAACGTAACCACATTGTTTTAAGCGAGAAATAGAAATAATGTTTCTACACAAATCCGGAGCATACAAAACATTTTCTAAAATAAGTTTCAATCCGCTTGGAAGCTTCAAAATAAAATCTCCTTGAGCTTTAACATGCACCTTTGCACCATTGCCCATATAGAGACTTGATGTTCCCGCCTTATGATCACTTCTTTTGAACCCCTGCAAAGAATTGCAAATATGAGTTCCACATCCCGTGTCTAATACCCATGTATTAGAAGAAGTAATACTAAGCTCTATATATACCATATACATATTACCTGAGGTTTGCCCTGCATCCCTCTTGTCCTTCAACTCCTTAAGATAGACCGGACAGTTTCGTTTCCAATGACCCATCTCACCGCAACCGAAACATGGGTCTTCTTTGGGGTTTACCTTCTCGGCTACCTTTTGCTTCTTAGCCTTGTTGATGGTTGGGGTAACCATCTTCCCTTTCCCTTTGCCTTGATGGGCGGGTCCTTTTCTCTTGGCCACCTTTGGCTTAGAGGTGTTACCTTTTGACCCACCTTGATCGATTGCTAACATGGGTAAAGCCCTTTTACCCATGCTAGTTTCCGCCGTTCTAAGCATACCGTGAAGCTCACCTATGCTCTTATCCATCCCATTCATATTGTAATTAATTACAAATTGATCAAACCTTTTTGATAGGGAGTTAAGGATAAGATCGGTGGCTAACTCATTTGATATGTTTAGGTTAAGATGGTTAGCACGATTGATAAGGCTTTTCATCTTAAGTACATAAGATGAAACCGATTGGGTATCGTCCATACGACAAGCATGTAGCGCCCGAACTGTTTCGAAACGCTCGACACGCACTTGTTGGAGGAACATCTCCTTCAATTGCGTTATCATGTCGTATGCACTATGAGGCTCGAAATCCTTTTGGAGTTAGGGTATCATAGTCCCAAGCATTAAGCATGAGACTTGAAGGGAGTCGTGGCAATACTTATCATAAGAGGCCATTGCTTCCACATCATTCTCATCCGGTTGATCGGGAATGGGGTCCTCAAGTACATACGCTTTATCCTCTTGTTTGAGGACAATCCGAAGATTGCGGAACCAATCCATAAAGTTGGTATGGTTAAGTTTGTCTTTCTCGAGGAGAGACCGTAACGATAGGTTGTTCATGTTAAGTGGTGCGTTTTGCATGTTGTTGTTGTTATTAGCGGCCATCTACAAAATTCAACAAAGTTAATTTTAAGTATCGATTTTAGATTTAATAAACAATACCCTTTTAATTTGTTTTATTAAATATTAGAATCCATCGGTAAATCAAATTTCGGTTAGGTGACCTTTATCCCATCATTTGATTTAGCTAGGTAGTCATAATGACAATTGCAATCCTTTTGCAACTTCTAATTTTATGGGATCATGCAATCCTTTTGCATGGCATTTTAATCCCATCAATGCCTATTTGTTCCTCATGCTTCGGTGACCCTAAGTTCATGATTCCCAAATCAAGTCGTCCTACTTGTATAAACATGGAGACTTAACATACAAGTGGTTAGGTGACCTTTATCCCACATGTATGCGAAGTGTACCTTATTCATATTAGTTCACTCATGACGGTTAGGTGACCTTTATCCCATCAAGAGATTCCTAATATGTCTAAGTGTTTGCACAAAAGGATGGCGTTTAACTTGTTTACCTTGTATTAGTTAAAGGGATTTTATGTTTTCTACATTCTAGTTTTAGAAAACAAAATACTATACACCAACATGCATTTGGTGTGTAGTGTTTTATGAAAAACCTATTTCATATCCTTTTAGTAAACCAATTACCAATTCATTACCATTTTATTTACATTTTCATCTAGTACCTAATAACCATTTATTAGTGTCATGTTGTTATAATTATAACCAATTATAATGTCATTTTTGCAAGTTGTTTCAAGAGATTTTGTATCAACCAAACACATACAAAAAAAAAACATACAAGCATGCAAAATAAAAGTCCACAATCATGACAAAGTGGTAAGCACTTGTTTAGCCAAAACAAGTGTTACCTAAAGGGTTAAACAAGTAAGAGATTTTAAACAAAATCTCCCACTAAATCTTGTAATCTTCAAAGTTCCATCTTGAAATCTTCTTCATGAATCTTCACTTTTCTTTTACAAAAAATATATAACCTAATACATTTTCTCTAAGAAAAGGAAATAACAACCTATTCTATTTTACAAACCAAATAGAATAAATTACATCAAGAAATTACAAAATTAATTACAACTTATTACAAACCAAAATGAATGAATAATTATTACAAACCATAAGAAAGAATAATCAACCAAATCACACACAAATCCAACCACAAGGTCAAGGCATGATTGTGAATCAAAACAACAACAAATCTTGGCCAAACTTGAAGCTCCAAACCCATTTTGGAAGCCCTTTAATTCGGCCAAAATAATACCCCCATCCAAAACATATAATTTTTGCATTTTACAATCATACATGTACATAAAATGCAAAATATATAGTGAGTTTAATAACCATCTCGAAGCATATTTCAACAACCTCGGCTCTAGATACCATTGTTGGGATTTAACAAGTTTCATAATACTTAAAATCCTTTTGAATCAAATTAAAGCGGAAGCATGTATGAATTACCATTTAGAACTTGTTAATCTTTAACCAATTAAAGTTAAATCCCAATTAGGATCAAGTTGTGATATATACTTACAAACTACAAGCAAGTAAAGAGATTATACCTACTCCAAGCTTGCTAGTAAATGAAGAAGATGATGATGATGAATGGAGCTCCAAAACAATGAAACCTCAAGTTGTTATACCCCAAGCTTGTGCACCAACACCCTAGCTTTTGGTTAGGATTTTCTTTACACTTGAAATGAGCTTGCAAAATTAAATTATGAACTCCTTGGGCACCCTCAAAGGCCACGGCCAAACAGCTCAATTTGAGCAGAATTTTACAAGTTATTTTTGATGTGTGATGTTATGTGTGTGTTGCTTTGGTCAAGGAACATGCATGTATATGGAATGGGGTTTGTAGTTGACCAAGGAGGAATCTAAGAGCATGTGTGTCTCATTCCCCATGCCACTTCCCATTTGATTTATAAAATAAGTTTTATAAAAGAATTAAATTTTATAAAACTCTTTTATAAACTTCCATTCCATTTTATATATATACATTTTATTATATAAAACCAATTTATATAAAATGTAATATAAATTAATTAATTATTTAACCTATAAATAATTAAATCCATATTATATAAATTATTCCATAATTTATATATGTACACATCAAGTAATATTTCAGAAAACCATTTTTCTTAAAGTTCAAGTGTCGCGTATTTAATCAATGATCCAATCGTTAAGATTAAATACGTATAAGGTGTTGGCAAGCTTGTTATTGGGTATGACCAGACTTGGATCAAAACATATTAGCCACATTAATTTAATATGTCTTTCGGGCATACGAAATACCTTCACAGTCGACATCCTGGTGTAATTATTAAACAAAGTATTAAAATCTTGTTACAGTTTAAGTCCCCAATTAGTTGGAATATTTAACTTCGGGTATAAGGATAATTTGACGAGGACACTCGCACTTTATATTTATAACTGATGGACTGTTATGGACAAAAACCAGACGGACATATTAAATAATCCAGGACAAAGGACAATTAACCCATGGGCATAAAACTAAAATCAACACATCAACCATCATGATTACGGAAGTTTAAATAAGCATAATTCTTTTATTTCATATTTAATTTCCTTTATTTTATATTTAATTGCACTTCTAATTATCGCATTTTTATTGTTATTGTATTTAATTGCACTTTTAATTATCGTACTTTTTAATTATCGCAAGTTTATTTTATCGCACTTTTATTATTCGCAATTTCATTATCGTTATTTACTTTACGCTTTAAATTAAGTTTTGTATTTTTTTATTATTTTACATTTGGTTTTAACTGCGACTAAAGTTTTAAAATCGACAAACCGGTCATTAAACGGTAAAAACCCCCCTTTATAATAATAATATTACTTATATATATATTTGTATTTTTATAAAAATAAACTAATATAGCGTTAAGCTTTGTTTAAAGATTTTCCCTGTGGAACGAACCGGACTTACTAAAAACTACATTACTGTACGATTAGGTACACTGCCTATAAGTGTTGTAGCAAGGTTTAAGTATATCCATTCTCTAAATAAATAAATATCTTGTGTAAAATTGTATCGTATTTAATAGTATTTCCTGCTAAAAATTTAATAACTATTTTATATACACTCCGCTACCACATCAAACATCGATTTAGGACATCTGCGAGCAAGATCGAATTTGGTAACCCTAGTTTGGGGGGTTAGGAAGAAAAAAAATATGATGAAAATGGCTGGAGCTTCTAATCCGTGGGTTTTCAATTGGGATGCGTTAATTAGTGGAATAGTATTAGGGTTTGAAGTAGATGTATTGTAGATGAGGCATAGGAGATGAAATTTTTAGGGTTTTCTGCTGCGTGAATGCATTCCGGTTTTTATATGCCAGCGTAGATCAGTGGTTGATTAATTAGTGTTAATTAAAATGTGATTAGGGAGTGCCATGTCAGCAATCAGTATTAAGAAGTTATCAGGGAGTGAAACCTTGGGTTTATCTTCATGATTTATAGGATGTAATTATTATTATTATAGATATACTACGTATTATTTAGGAAGAATATTTTGTAGTCAAATTACTTGTTCTTCGAGTAGCATGAACAGTTCTACCTTTTACTTTTTTCTTTGCAATATATTATTTAGCTTAAACATTTCGTTATATCAAGTGACTAATACTAACATGAGAAGTTTTGAATCAGCAAGGTTGAACTATTAGGTCATTCTCAAATTGAAACTTAACCTCTTAATGTATACAAAAAAAATAAAACAAACACTTTGTGTTTCTGTCAATACGTTTGGAAGTTTCAAATTGAAAGATCCTTATGTTCTACAAATAATTGCCAAAAAAAAAAAATTTCACCTCAATGAGGAGTTAGTAGTATAATACATTGGTGTCATAACAATAGAGGTCTTGTTAAAATCAAACAACAAAAAAGGAGAATGCCAGTCCAAGGTGCCGAAAAGAAGCAGTTTATCGAGTTCGTCAAGGATATGAGTACGTTTCATTCTTCTTATGCATGGAAGTAGATGGTTTCTAGTCTATCTGTTGTGGTTTAGATTGGATACCTCTTATTTGTATTTGTGGGGGTTTGTTTTGTTGTGATTTTTAGCCGGTTGGTGTCTTTGTTTTTTGTACTTGGTTATTGTAGTGAGCTCTTTTGAGGTTGATCGTTTTAGTCGAGCTCTTTTTGTTTTTCTGCCAAAAATTAAGAAAACAATAGGATCTTGTTAAAAACTTCAAAATAAAGCTTTTAAATTTTGTATTTTTTTTCGAACGGCTAAATTATATAAAAACAACCTCACGCTAGCAAGACGCTAGGAGAGACAAAAATACCAAACGATTACAACGGGTTATGGTACCAATCGGTCCTAGATAAATTACATTTGCTTCTATATCTAATCCAAGAAAATGAAAAATTACATATAGAATCAAAAAGGTCGGATTTCTTCAACTGAGGACCGAAAACCATACCGTTTCTGAAACGCCATATCATCCTCATATAAGTAGCTCCAATAACGTAAGCGTGCTCCTTTTACTTTTGCGTACATTTCCATGCATCCAGCCATGTTATCCACAAAGACCATGACTCAATGTAGGAATTCCCACATTTGTCCACACTTTAATTCTAGACCAAACCTATTTAGTGTAGAGACCCGTCTTAATCCATCCGGACGAAGTCCATATCGATTATAAACGATTCACAACAGTTGATTACATCGCGAGGTACTTGACCTCTATATGATACATTTTACAAACATTGCATTCGTTTTTGAAAAGACAATCTTTCATTACATCGAAGGTTGATAGCATGCATACCATTTTATAATATATCCACTATAATTGACTTAATAATAATCTTGATGAACTCAACGACTCGAATGCAACGTCTTTTGAAAGATGCCATAAATGACTCCAAGTAATATTTCTAGAATGAGCAAATGCACAGCGGAAGATTTCTTTCGTACCTGAGAATAAACATGCTTTAAAGTGTCAACCAAAAGGTTGGTGAGTTCATTAGTTTAACATAAATAATCATTTCCATCATTTTAATAGACCACAAGATTTGCATTTCTCATAAATATACGTCCCATGCATAGAGACAAAAATAATCATTCATATGGATTGAACACCTGGTAACAGACATTAACAAGATGCATATATAAGAATATCCCCATCATTCCGGGACTCCCTTCGGATATGATATAAATTTCGAAGTACTAAAGCATCCGGTACTTTGAATGGGGTTTGTTAGGCCCAATAGATCTATCTTTAGGATTCGCGTCAATTAGGGTGTCTGCTCCCTAATTTTTAGATTACCAGACTTAATAAAAAGGGGCATATTCGATTTCGATAATTCAACCATAGAATGTAGTTTCACGTACTTGTGTCTATTTTGTAAAACATTTATAAATATTGCGCATGTATTCTCAGCCCAAAAATATAAAGGGTAAAAAGGCAAATGAAACTCACCTAATGTATTTTGTAGTAAAAATACATATAACGGCATTGAACAAAAGTAAGGTTGGCCTCGGATTCACGAACCTATAATATTTATATATATATTTAAATGTATATCGTAATCGAACAAAAATATATATATATATATATATATATATATATATATATATATATATTATTAGTGATATAATTTTTATATTAGTAACTTTTATTTTTCATTATTAATATATATTAATTATATATATATATATATATATATATATATATATATATATATATATATATATATATATATATATATATATATATATATATATATATATATATATATATATATATATATATATATATATATATATATATATATATATATATATATGTTTCATTTGTTTGCTAAATAGTAATTTTAACAATACTAGAATAATGTTAGTAGTGATTTAAAATAATAATAATGAAAATACTAGTATTAATAATGACAATAATATTAATGATTCCCATAGTAATAATATTAATGATAGTTTTATTGATAAATCTTATAGTAGTTATAATAACAGTTTTTAAATGAAAAGTTTAGTAGTATTAACAATATTAGTTATAAATAGATTAATAATACTAATGTTTAAAAATGATATTAATACTAATAATAATAATATTTACAATAATCATAATAGTGTTAATAATATTGTTACTAATTATAATACACATAATAATATAATAATACCTATAATAATAATAGTAATAATAATGATACTAACAATTGTAATTATAATAATACTATTATTTAATGATAATAATAATAAATCTTAGTATGTTAGTAGTAATAATAATTAACTTAGCAATAATAATAATATTATTCAAATTTGTAATTATAATCATAATAATAATAATAATAATAATAATAATAATAATAATAATAATAATAATAATAATAATAATAATAATAATAATCATATTAATAATGATTCCAATAATCAAAGGATAATATTATTATTGTGAATAATAAAATGTTTTATTTTCTAATAATAATAATGATAAAATTGTTAATAATAATAATAGAATAGATTATATCATTAATAATAATATCAAAATAATACGAATAATAATAATAATTATATTAATAACTAAATTCATAATCATATCAATGAAAATATTAGTAATAACAATATAAATGATAGTTCTTATAATGTTATTTATAATGATAATTATTAATAACAATGTAAACAATGAAATTTTTTATAATAACAATAACTAATGACATTTAAATTATAACTAAATTATACTTGTAATTATTCTTACAATACATATACTTATAGATTATAATTAATCTTATTAATAAATGTAAATACAATAATAATACTCTTTAATATAATAGTATTTCAAATATAATAGTAATAATAGTATTACTAATGGTAATAATAATAACTACTATAAAATGTATACCATAATATTGTTAATAACGATAATACCTAATAATACCTAGATTAATAATAAAAATAATATTAATAATAATAATATTATATCAATCTATATAAATCATGTTCGTGAATCGTCGGGAATAGTCAAGGTCAAATGCATTCATGAAAAATAGTTCAACCATTTTGAGACTCGGTTTAATAAACTTTGCTTATCGTATCGAAATCATATAAAGTTTAAGTTTAAATTTAGTCGGAAATTCCCGGGTCATCACATTTAGCATATGACCACCCACACAATGTATGATCTAAAGATTCAACAAAATGTGAGCAAGAAGGACAACCAATTTGTTGAATCTTCAATCCTTTTTTGGAAAGATTGAGACGAGTTGGAAGCTTGTCTAGAGCCACCCTCCAAATAAAGATGTTGATTTTGCGAGGGAGAGTCGATAGCCACCTTGTCTTCACCTGAATCGAAGGAAGAATGCACGCATCAATAAGGCACCTACCTGAACTAACTTGATAAATGCCATAAGTATTGAGAGAATTAGTCCATGAGTCTTGTTGAGTAATCAAAACAGTTTGCGCAACCGAGGATGTTAATTCTTCAACATCAACGACATGTCTACTTGATTGAAGAGGACGAATCCAACTCCATTGCCAGATGCCATTGATTAACATGTCTGCTATAGATCAATCCATGTTAGCATCAAGAAGAGAATACAGTGTTGAAAAAGGGAAACAATCAACATATAGAGTCTTTGTAAATTACAAATGTTTATAAAGTTGATCGGGAGCTCAGTGTTGGGAAATTACGGTCTCACTAATTCCCACCACCCAGTCCAACAATAATAGTAAAGAAATAAGAACAATACACAATACAAGATTTAACGTGGAAACTCCAAAACAGGAGAAAAACCACCGGCCCCCAAAGAGAAAAATACACTATATCACAAATTGTTACAATGATATAGACGACTCTCTTAAGCCAACTACACTCTCCAAAATATTTAACTAATACAACTCTCAAACAAGGGTAAGAAAGAAAGAAATAATCAAATACTTAAAGTGTATTGATTGGTGCAATTTGGAAGTGGGGCTTAACACTCCTTTTATAACCAAGTCACCCCCTCCCACTTCTTCCTCCCACCTATGTGGGATAACATCCATTCACAAATACAAAGCAACCATATCCATTTCTTCTAACCAAAACTATAACCAACAAATCTCCACCTTTTGGATAGAAGAAGATAACCATGCTTCCACTTTGCAAAAGAAACCGACGTAGATGCTTCCTCAACGACAACTTCAAGATCATCATCTTCATGCCGCTGACATTACCTCTAACCCAAGAAATAAAATTTGCATCTTCATCAAACATTGTCAAGACCCGACAATCATTGTCATAACAGACAATCATAACTCTAAACAGAATTATCATACTCCACCATACAGAGTATAGCACTTAGAATATCACATTCCAAGCATTTTATATCGGCACATGTTGTATACCTAGCTGAACTGTTATGGTGCAACTTCCTGTTTGGCTTTCCCTAGAAGTTTCATCAGCTACAACATCCGTTTCTACCACACAACCTGCATAAATGCCAAACCAATGCCCATGTGCAATTGTGGAACCGCTAACGAACATCCCTTTCCATTGTGGTGCGGACACACCATGAGGATGACGTGACTTCAGAAGAATTCGTCACTCTTCATAACGACGGAGACAATGTTAGCATCTTTGGAGCCATTTGCCGGATTAGCTCCACCTGGACAAATAACCTTTACATGCCCAATCTTCCTACACTTCCAGCATGTCAGATTCTTTCTAGAGTTTCTCTTCTGCCTATCCGAACACAATAGTACCGTAGCTTCTGATGACGAGACTCCGTTACCTTCCAATCTTTTCTCCTCGGATAGGAGCTTGCTAGTAACATCTTCAAACTTCAACGTTTCTTTCTCGTACATCAGAATATGTTTCATGTGCTCATAGGATGATGATAAAGATAATATCAACCTCAAAGCTTTCCGTTTTAACTCCAATAGCGTCCAGTTCCGAAACAATACCGTTAAGAATACTTAGATGATCTGAAATCTTTGAACCCCCATCCATACGCAGAGTATGAAATTATTCTTTAAGACACAACTGATTTGAGATGCCCTTGCCCTGGTATAACTGCTCTAGTTTAACCCAAAGCTCTTTTGCCGTTGATAACCCGTGCACATTTGCAAGCACGTTCTTTGCAAGACACAAACGAATCGCACTTGCTGCCCTCAAATCCATATCATCCCATTCTTCTTCATCGAACTTACTGCTAGAATCACTGCCAGGAACAAGGGTGGGTTTACCCTTCAATGCCTTGTGTAAACCAGACTGAATCAACACATCCTTGACTTGAACCTGCCATAAGCCAAAATTGATCCTCCCATCAAATTTCTCAACATCAAACCTCATTGGACTTAACTTCGACATCATATCCGTATCCTATAAACAACACTTTCTCTGATTTTGCTCACGTTTCGACTGGCCGACAGATGTAGTGGAGTGGCGGACAGGATCCGTTAAATTGGAAAATCTAACACCTGGTCCACTACAAATTCTAGACACCACTTACTCCGAATCAGAAAAATATTGTCTAACCAGATACCCTATACGATCAATAGAACTCGTTTCTAATGTGGACGATCCACTCCCGTGGCAACCACAGAGCATACTCCGACTCCTATAACCGAGACCCCCGTCAAACCTGACGCTCTGATACCAGTTGTTGGGAAAGTACGGTCTCACTAATTCCCACCACCCAGCCCAACAATAATAGTAAAGAAATAAGAACAATACACAACACAAGATTTAACGTGGAAACTCCAAAACAGGAGAAAAACCACCGGCCCCCAAAGAGAGAAATACACTATATCACAAATTGTTACAATGATATAGACGACTCTCTTAAGCCAACTACACTCTCCAAAATATTTAACTAATACAACTCTCAAACAAGGGTAAGAAAGAAAGAAATAATCAAATACTTAAAGTGTATTGATTGGTGCAATTTGGAAGTGAGGCTTAACACTCCTTTTATAACCAAGTCACCCCCCTCCCACTTCTTCCTCCCACCTATGTGGGATAACATCCATTCACAAATACAAAGCAACCATATCCATTTCTTTTAACCAAAACTATAACCAACACTGAGGGGGTCCTAATGAGAAAATAATGGTGCTAGTTACGATGGCAATCAGACAATGAGGATTTTTAACCGGACATGTTGTTTACTATCTGTTTTTTGTTGTGATAATGACAAAAAAAAGGTGGCTGACAAATTTGATCACGGGTGTATTATTATTATACCTAACAGCACAGTAACTTATTGTATTATAAATACCCCATCAAATGTAATCATGTAACTCACATAGAATATATTTTCATATATTACCATTCTTTACTCTCTCTTATTTTAAGTAGTCTTTAGACACGAACCAAACCAGTAAAAGTAGTTATAAGCCTACTGAATTATAACACGTTATCAGCACGAAGTGCTCCGTATAATCAAGGTAATAAAAAAAAATTCTTTAACGATATCTTCTAATATTTATTAGTAAGATAAATATTGTTATCATCATAATTAACATTTATATTTATGTTATTTAAGTTATATATGGTCGGTTATACCGCCTAAATTATATTTCTGTAATCTAACTTTTATTAACTTCATTAACATTTATATTTATGTTATATAGGGTCGGTTATACCGCCTGAATTATATTTCTGTAATCTAACTCTTATTAACTTCACTAACATTTATATTTATGTTATCTAACATTTATGATTATTTATGCAATTAATCATTATTTATTTCATGCATACTAATGTTTATTCTTAAATTTATTATTTATGCATAATATGCTTATTCTCTTAATCTTCGTATTTATACTAAACATATTTATACTAAATGTATTTTATAGTAATCATATTTATACTTATAAAATTCTTTTATTAAAATGATTATTAATATAACGATTACATAACATTCGTTAATGTCAACTAACGACGTTACAACGGTCATACATACATAACGGTTGTTAACGTCAACTGACGACGTTACAACGACTATATTTTTCAAATATAAAATAAACATCTCCATTTTCACATTTTCACAAATCAATCTTCATTTTCTCAGATTACCACTCTCAAAAAGTTTTTGTAAAGATGATTCACACAAGGATGATTTTTCCTATTGTATTGGTCATATTAACTATCATCATTGTTGCTAATATACCACCGGGTGAACCTATATTCTATCCTGCCCTTGTGGTTTTATTATTTGTAATCATACCATTATTCTGTTGTTTGCTACTTATGAATTTAAAATGATTCTAATTTCATGTTGTTAGAAAATGATTATGATTATAATTTATGTTGTTCATCTTTCTGAAAATAGAAAATGTCAAACTTATCAAAGCTTGAGTTTGATGCCCTAGACGTATCGGGAACAAACTACACATCATGGGTCATGGATGTAGAAATAAATCTTGGATCATTGGGTATTCTAGAAACTTTAAAAGAAAACAATACTTGTTCTGATCAAGATAAATTAAAATCAATTGCTTTTATTCGCAAACATATTGATATCACCTTAAAACATATGTATCTCACTATCAAAGATCCACATGTTTTATGGGAAAGTATCAAGAGTAGATTCGATAATCAAAAGGAAATATTACTCCCAGCTGCGAGGGAAGAATGGAGAAATCTAAGGTTCCAAGACTTTTAAAAGGTAAGTGAATACAGCTCTGCCATGTTCAAGATACGTTCAAAGCTTCAATTCTGTGGTTAAGAAATAAGTGATGCTGATATGATGGAGAAAATTTTCTCCACAATGCATTCTGCAAACATAACTATACAAGAAAATTTAAGATTGCAGAATTACAAAACTTTTTCCAAACTTCAAACTTATCTCTTAGTTGCAGAAGTGAATAAAGAATTACTGATGAAGAATCAAGAATCTCGTCCTACAGGTGCGCTAGCATTCCCTGAAGCTAATGCTATTAACAATAATAATAATAATAAAAAAAGAAATGCACCTGGACGAGGATGTGGGCGAGGTCGTGGTCATATTGGCCAAAATCATCATCATGGAAATTACCATAACAATAATAAAAATCATAACTATGTTCGAAATCACCCTTATGGTAATAGTCGTGGTGGTGGTCGTAATGTTTACGGTGGTCGTGGTCGTGGACAAAGAAATAATAATCCACAAAATTATAAATTTCAACTACCATACAATCCCACAAATCATAATGTTGAAGGAAGCTCTTCAAAGAATATTGAAGATTCTTGTTATCGATGTGGTAAAATTGGACATTGGTCTAAGAACTGTTGAACAAATCAAAATTCTATTAATCAATATCAAGAATCTCTAAAGGGAAAAGGAAAAGAGACAAACCTTGTGGATAACCTTGATACAAAAATCACTGAGCCAACAAGTGACTACTTTAATGAATAAATTTTCTATTATATGTCCATATCAAATAAATGGATATAGATTTACGATCTATACCATATCTACTTTACTATATCTTTCCTTATTATGTACTTTCGTTTATAACATATTTTGAATGTAATATATTGATGAATTATGTACTCATTATTTGTTTCTCATATTTTGAAGTTCATGATGTACACTACTGGAGTGCAAAATCAGTCAAATGGTGGGGATCTTTGTATTGCAGACAGTGGTACCACATGCACTATACTCAAATCTAAAAAATATTTCACTAATTTTAAAGCAACAGAAGGAACGGTACATACTATATCAGGTCCTGCGGATTTAATAAAAGGAATGGGAAATGCAAAATTCATGTTACCAAATGGTACAAATTTTCTGATAAAAAATGCCTTATTTTCTCCCATGTCAAAGAGAAATTTGTTAAGCTTCTCTGACATATACCAAAATGGATATGATTATCAGTCAGTGACTACAGAAAATGATAAATACTTAAGTATCACTGACAAGAAGCATGTCATTGAAAAACTACCAAGACTTAGTTCTGGTTTACATTATACATATATAAATGTACCAGAAGCACACATGGTAGTTAATGAAAAGGCATGTGATCCTTTAATGATCAATCTGTGGCATGAAAGATTAGGCCACCCAGGATCAACAATGATGAAAAGAATAATTCAAAATACACATGGACATCCATTGATGGATCAAAAGATCCCTCATGATGCACTTATCCCATGTACATCATGCTCACTTGGAAAATTGATAATAAGACCATCACCTCTTAAGGTTGAAAAAGAATCACCAATGTTTCTTGAAAGAATTCAAGGTGATATATGTGGACCAATTCATCCACCATGTGGACCATTTAGATATTTCATGGTCCTAATAGACGCATCTAGTAGATGGTCTCATGTTTGTCTATTATCAAGTCGAAATGTGGCATTTGCAAAATTTCTTGCTCAAATTATTAAATTGAGAGCACATTTCCCTGATTATACTATTAAAAGGGTGAGATTGGATAATGCTGGTGAGTTTACATCTCAAGCATTTAATGATTTTTGCATGTCTATTGGGATTGTTGTTGAACATCCTGTTGCCCATGTGCATACACAAAATGGTTTAGCTAAATCACTAATCAAACGATTGCAGTTAATAACTAGACCATTGATAACGAGAACAAAACTCCCAATATCTGTATGGGGTCATGCAATTTTACATGCTGCATCATTAATTCGCATTAGACCAAGTGCAAGTCATACATATTCTCCCTTGCAAGTTGCTTTTGGCCATCAGCCAAATATTTCCCAACTTAGAATATTTGGTTGTGCGGTTTATGTTCCTCTCGTGCCACCACAATGCACTAAAATGTGTCCTCAAAGAAGGATGGGAATATATGTTGGATATGAAATATCTTCAATCATAAGATATATTGAACCCATGACGGGTGATGTTTTTACAGCACGTTTTGCTGATTGTCACTTTAATGAAATATCGTTCCCTAGATTAGGGGGAGAAATAAAAAATAAAGAAAATGATGTTTCATGGTGTGAACCTCAATTAATGTATCTCGATCCTCGCACAAAAGAATGCGAGACAGAAGTTCAAAAAATAATGCATATGCAAGAACTTGCGAATAAATTGCCTGATGCATTTACAGATACAAAAAGAGTGACTAAATCATATATACCAGCAGCAAATGCTCTAGTTCGAATTGAAATTCCAAAAGCTGGCAATAATGTCGCTCTTGAGTCTTTGCCACGCCAGAAACGTGGGAGACCAATTGGTTCCAAAGATAAAAATCCTCGAAAAAGAAAATCAGCTGATAATGAGGTAAAAGAAAGTGTTCAAGAAGAACCACAAATCAATACTCCTTCTGCAGAGGAGATTGATGATGTCAATACGGAATTTTCAATCAACTATGCACATTCAAAAATATTATGGAACCGAAATGAAATGAAGAATCTTGATGAGATATTTTCATATAATGTTGCATATGACATCATGAATGATGATGATGATCCAGAACCAAAATCTGTCATGGAATGTCAAAATAGACATGATTGGGATTATTGGAAAGGAGCAATAAGAGCTGAATTTGAATCGCTCAATAAAAGAAAAGTTTTCGGATCTATCATTCTCACACCTAAAGATGTGAAACCTGTGGGATATAGATGGGTTTTTGTGCGAAAAAGAAATGAGAAAAATGAAGTTACAAGGTATAAAGCTAGACTTGTAGCTCAAGGTTTTTCTCAAAGACCGAGAATTGATTATGATGAAACTTATTCCCCTGTTATGGATGCAATTACTTTTAGATACTTAATCAGCTTGGCAGTTTCTAAAAATTTAGAAATGCATCTCATGGATGTTGTGACTGCTTATCTATATGGATCACTTGATAGTGATATATATATGAAGATACCTGAAGGATTTAAGGTTTCAGAAACAACCAATGCAAAACCCAAAGAAATGTACTCAATCAAGTTACAAAGGTCTTTATATGGGTTGAAATAATCGGGTCGCATGTGGTATAAATGATTAAGTGATTACTTGATAAGCAAAGGGTATACCAATAATCTTATTTGCCCATGTGTATTCATTAAGAAAACAACATCCGGATATGTGATCATAGCCGTTTATGTCGATGATCTTAACATCATAGGTACAAATAAAGAGATCCATGAAGCCATTCAACTTATAAAGAAAGAATTTGAAATGAAAGATCTTGGAAAAACCAAGTATTGCCTTGGTTTGCAGATTGAGCATATGCCTAATGGTTTACTTGTACATCAAACAACTTATACGGAAAAGATTTTAAAACGTTTCAATATGGACAAGGCAAAACCTTTAAGTACTCCTATGGTTGTTAGATCACTTAATGTTGACACTGATCCATTTCGTCCCTGTGAAGATCATGAAGATATCCTAGGACCAGAAGTACCATACTTAGTGCAATTGGAGCTCTTATGTATCTTACAAATTGTACAAGACCTGACATTTCTTTTGCAGTTAATTTGTTGGCAAGGTTCAGCTCAGCTCCTACCAAAAGACACTGGAATGGGATCAAACATATATTTCGATACCTTCGAGGAACTACAGACTTAGGATTATTTTATTCTAACGAATCAAAACAAGATTTGGTTGGTTATACAGATGCAGGTTATTTATCTGATCCACATAAAGCTAAATCTCAAACTGGATATGTATTCGTAAATGGAGGTACTGCAATATCATGGCGTTCTCAGAAACAAACACTTGTTGCAACATCATCAAATCATGCCGAAGTGATTATTACATGAAGCTACTCGAGAATGTTTTTGGTTGAGATCAATGATACAACTCATTACTGATTCTTGTGGACTAGAACGCGATAAAAGTCCAACAACTATCTATGAAGATAATGCAGCTTGCATAGCACAGATGAAAGAAGGGTATATCAAAAGTGACCGAACAAAACACATACCTCCTAGATTCTTCTCATACACTCAAAATCTCATTAAGGACAACCAGATTGAAATGAAATATGTTCAATCCAGCAAAAATTCTGCTGATCTTTTCACCAAAGCACTTCCAACTGCTATTTTTAGAACACACGTTCATAACATTGGCATGAGACATGTTCAAAAGATGTAACAGCTCATCAATGTCTATTTCAGGGGGAGCCAACTCTATGCTGCACTCTTTTTCCCTTAGCTAAAGCTTTTTCCCACTGGGTTTTTCTTTAGCAAGGTTTTTAACGAGGCAGTACTAAGTTGCTCTTTAATACAATTTGTCATCCAAGGGGGAGTGTTGTGATAATGACAAAAAAAAAGTGGCTGACAAATTTGATCACGGGTGTATTATTATTATACCTAACAGCACAGTAAATTATTGTATTATAAATACCCCATCAAATGTAATCATGTAACTCAAATAGAATATATTTTCATATATTACCATTCTTTACTCTCTCTTATTTTAAGTAGTCTATAGACACGAACCAAACCACTAAAGGTAGTTATAAGCCTACTGAATTATAACATTTTTTATTTTTTTTTAACATAAAATTTCATCAAAAGAAGATACTCCGTATATATGACAAATATTTTGAAAGTACTCTTCCAAAATATGTTTTCAAAATCGAATTTAGTTACCTTCCAAAAATCCCTCTTAAATATGTTTTCAAAATACAAGCATTTGTTAAAAAAACTTTTTCAAAATCCCTCTTCAATCGGTTTACGTCTATTTGGTCAAAATCAAATTTAGTTACCTTTCAAAAAACAAATTTAGTATGTGTAAAATTAGAATTTTGGAGTAGAACGATTGAGCTATTAGAGAATTATTACGTCAAAGTTTATATTTATAGTTTAAAGTTTATGTTCATGATCTCTTCTGTACATTACAAATATAATTTGAAATTTAATATTTACAATTATAAATTTATAAAAAGTCCAGTTCCATACTTTCATTAATCCATGATTTGACTGATTAATTTGATTCGGGTCGAGTAAGGCTAGATTAGCCATTTTTACATCTTTGTATGTAATCCATAATTAAAGAGTTTCCTTTGTAACAATTGTGGGTTTCTACTTTCTAGCATGCTCTTTCATTTACTTATGAGATCTACTATTGATTGTAGACTTGTAGAGAGTAAGACTTGTAGAGAGTAATGAGCATTAATATTTAGATTCGATAGAGACCGATGAAAGTCCATTTTTGGATGCAATAATTGTCTGGTTAAGCCATTCAACCAGCCTAACACATTTGACTAGTTTAGATATGATTTGGGTTGCATGTATATCATGGCATTTATGGGGTTACTTAATTTGGTCTTTGAAACATAATTTTCATCTATAGGATTTTGACATATGTTAATTATATTAGCTAGGTGATGATATACTATCACTTTTATTAATCCATCAAAAATAAAATTAAATATATACATTAGTTAATATGAGATAGGACATTGTGATGTACATTTAAGGATAATTTACAAATTTGGTTGATCTATCAGAAAGACCGGTGGATATATTACTACCACCCCTAGTTATTAAATTTTAACTTAATAGTACGTACTTAATTAGTTTGTAAGTCTCGTGTTTAATCTTGTAACATTAACATTTTAGTAACTTTCAACACACTTGAACATCAAAGTATTGGCTAACTTCCAGGGTTATTCAACAATTTCCGGTGAAAGTAGTGAACCTAAAATCCAAGGTAACAATCCACTTTCCTACTTTAACTACTAATAATTTAACAAATTAAATTTTATTTTATATTGAAGATTGAAGATGTGCCTTTAAAATGCATTTGCTTTATGATTTTTAAGTTCATAAATTAAAAGCAACCTTTTTTGATACAGATGAAGTGACATGAGATACGCTTGGAATGATCATTAATTATCAAATGGGAATTGAATGAGATGAAAGGAACGATAAGTATTTGTTAGGAGCAAGTTTCCACAAGATCACCATTCTAACACTAAACTTCAAATTAAAAACACATACAATTAAAATCCCCTACACCAAAATTCATAGATTTGAAGAAAGTTTTCAAGAGTTTAACTTAAGTTCACTCGATAAGGTTTTAGTTTACTCGAAAATCTTCAATACAAAACTAGGCAAAGTCAATACCCGAACCTATTATAACCTTCGACAAAAGGTGAACATTGCATTCTTGATCATCGTTGACACCATACGCTAAAGATTTGTTGTAGGTTCGTTCTTGACTTCTTCCATTACATTCAAATAATACGAGTAAACATCACCTCGATAGCTACCTTATCCTCCTTCATCTTGTCCAATGGATTCATCCTACAAAACAGAAACTAGATCCAACAATGTGTTAAATATGAATAAAATCCCACCTTAACTAATGCTTAATGATAATAGTTATAGTGTCGTACCATATAAAACGACGACAACATGGTTATGGATTTTCAGGAGCAACCGCTGCTTTAATCCTTTCAACGGTGCACTTAATAAGACTATTAACAGTTGCAACTGAGCCAAGTGATAATTTCGCTGTGGGAACTGAATCAACCAGAATCTGAAACGCAACGGTTAGTAAAGATCCGCCAGCATCAACAACACCTCCTCCTTGATGTTTTCCTGCTCCATCAGGAAGTATAGCAAAACCAGACGGTAATAACGCAACATAGTCGGGATCACCACCACCTAACACCAAGTTCATCGCTGCAATATCTACCGGAGCATAGATAACATATGAACCCGTCGAGTCATTTGAACTCTCCTGAAGTATCAGCATATTTCCTTGGCTCGAATTCGTGCTCTAGAATACCGAATATATACATAGCATCAAAAGTCATGTACATAATATGATACAAACTAAAATTTCACAATTGATATATATCCACTATATTTTTTATACATCCACCATAAATGTGAAGTACATGTTGTACAGTACAACATGTTAATGCATTTCCTGGTGGATGTATCAAAAAAGATCGATGGATATATCACCACCCTTAAAATTTACATTTTATTTTTAAAAAATCTTACATTGACACGTAGAAGTGAGACGCAGTTTCCTGGATCACGTCCGTTAGCAATATGTGCCATTTCTTGAACTAGTCCACCATTCGAAAGTATATCCCACTTTGTATAAGGCAACACCAGAGTATTAGCAACAAATAAAATAAACTTAATTAAGTTTTGTAAACTAAATAAAAATAAATATTACCTCGCTTCTTGAGTTTTCATCGCGAAGAAAATCAAAAACACGTTTTGGTGGAACAGGGATCCAAAACGATGTAGCAGCACTTAGAACGATACCAGGAGGTCTGCCTGGATCATCAACGCTCTTTCTAGTCATGACACGAACATCGTCTGCGCCACTGCCCGATAACGTCGTCCATGTATGAGTTGTTGAAGCCCCAACACCGCTACAAAAACTCAAAACCATTCTCTCCGATAGCTTCAACATACTCTTTCTACCCTCTAGACTTGTTATCACTGTCCAAATTAATATGGTTACTTGGTGTCACAATCATGGATCAAACAAAAATACTTGCAGCAAGTTAATAAAATGTCTTAATTAACTAGATATTTAATTTTTTTGTACATACGTAAGATTTTTCGGGTCGACTCAACTGATTCGCCCATTTTCAGGCTCGACCCGTTTCTACCCTACTCTCCCAACCCACCCATTTTGTCACCTCTAATTAATAAGAATATTACCTCCAACATCGTTAGCCGGAATATTGTTAGCCATAGCACTTGCAAGCCGTTCACATTGTCTTTCCAGCGTTGCTACCCATCGTCTTGCTCCAAATCCCAAACCAGAGTTAACTAGTAACTGATATATATCATGAACTGCTCTATCATCAATTTCAACATGTTCAACCCATGTTACCTAGAAAACGCTTTGTAAGTTAATATAGACTCTTGAAATTTTTATATACAACTACAAATTAGATAATGACCATGACAAAACATTCTAATTAAATTATATTATTGTGAATTGATCAATAAATTCTAGAAACTGAACTACCTTCGAGTATCCATTAGGAAGCTCCTGAATTAAACAACCTGATGGCCTTCTTCGAGATCTTGACATCATAGTAGGATGTAAGTTGTCCAACGATACATCCACAATGGCCCATGACCCATCAGCAAGTTGTTTACAGTACCTAACGAAGTAGTACTCTCGGGTTGGGACAAGTGGAGAAGGAACCTGATACTCTGCTGTCATCTGTACCGTACAATCCTAGTTAACTATATGCCCAAGTTGCAGCACACTACTACTGTTTGATACAATTAATGAGATTATTTAGATACATTCTACATTCTTCTTGAGATTATATTTACATACACTCTAAAGAGTGAATATGTATATACAAACTAGCTAGTTCTTAATCTTACAAATCACAATCACGATATGAAAAATAATAGCTAACACTTTAATCTAAACAATGAATGTCGTTAGTGAGGTTTGAGCCGAAACCTCTTGTGAGGATGTTAAGACCCTAACCACTAGGCTATCCTCAAATATTTTTAAACTCATTTTTGAACCTTTTGCTTATATCATGAAGAGGTTCAGATTTCACACTATATCAAAGAATAACTTTTTTCGGTCTTTAAAGTACATTTTTTTGAAAACGAAATCTATTTTTAAATATTTATACACTTATGGGCATGAAATTTTTTCTCATACCACTTGCAGAGCCCCATTGTAGTTTCCAGCCACTCCGGTTGACAGCACTTCTAGAGTCATTGCTCTCGAAACAATTCCAGAAAACACATTTGACCATTGATTCTGCAAAATTATTGACCGAGTTGACGTTTATAATCTAATCAACTCAATTTCAAACAATCAATATTTAAGCGCACACAAAAAAAAAAGTTTGTTTCTCATACCACATCCATTAGAATCTCAACTATACTAATATGATTCATTATGACAACAGCAGAGTCCCTTGATGCTTCTGATCTCAATCCCAATTGTTTTGGTCCAATGCCTCTAGGAAACGTTTGCGAGTACTCATCTTCATTCAAGGTCTCAGATGAACCATCAGGGTTTTGAACCCACAAAGGCTCACCAGACTGAGCCATCCTAACCAGTTCTTCCATGGCTGCCACCGCTAGTTCAATTATAACTGGCTTGTCTGCCTCATTAGGACCTGAACCTGACCGCATAAGGTTGCTGGTTCCAAACATGTCATCTATCATTGAAGGTTGTGAGCCAAAACTAGCAATCGGTAGGTCAAGTGAGCGTTGTGGTCCGTTATGTGACATATTTGGATATGTTAATAACGGTTTGCCGACATATTTTGCAGCAATTCCAGATATCCTATCAATCTGTTGAATAATTCACAAGAAGATATACTTAATTTCAAAATTTGTTCTAAACTTCTTATTTTTATCTGGTTAAACAATAGAAGCAATTTGTAGACAATTTATAAGAATGGCCGATTATGATTCAAAAAGTTGATTGATTTGATTACTTCTTCACGTAGGCGAGCATTTTCAATTCTGAGGTGTTGTTCGTCGAATGACATTTCTCCAATGGCTGCAGGACCACCACAGTTGGGACAGGTGGCGTTGGCCAGAGCTTCTTTATATCGTATGTTCTCCATTCGTAGCTTTTCGTTCTCATTCCTCAGTTGTGAGTTCTCATGGCGTTCATGTTGGGCCTAAAATTAAATAACAAAAGGCACAACTTTAAATAGCATCAATCAAGGTAATAAAGCTATCTTAATTCCTATCTTCTTTTTAATATGCTTCAAGGTAATAAAGCCAACTTGAATCCTATCTTCTTATTACAGATCAAAGTGGTATAAGTAGTTGAACACCACGATTGAGTTGACTCATTCAAAATAAGGCAATGATTGATCATGAGCAAAAGCGACCCGAATCTAAACATGAATGTAATGTAATGTAATGGTATTAAACTGGCCTCTACATGTAGCCGAATTGTAAGCCTCATTTCTCAAGGTTTATTATTAGCATTTGGCGCATTAATATAATTCCTTAATTTAACATAAGATAAAATACCTTCATTTGAGTTCTTTTGTTTTGGAACCAAAACTTGACTTGCAAAGGCTCTAAAGTTAATCTTCTTCCAAGTTCCTTCCTTTGTTTATCATCTGGATGTGGGCATTCTTTGAAAAACCTAAACATCATCCATCCAAAATTGTAAATGAATGAAGTTATTATTATTTTGTTACAATACTACTATAAAATGATTGATTGATTTGATCTAACAAACTTACGACTCGAGTTCTTGAATTTGATGTTGAGTGTGACGATGATAACGTTTCTTCTTGTTGGGACGTTGATTAGGATCTTGATCATCACCAGATGGAGCATCCATGATATCGGTGCCGGATTTGCTCTCAAAATCATCATCTCTAAGCATATCGAGCTCATTTTCGGATGTTTTGTGGCTCATATCTAGAAGATGATGGTGATGATGACTCTCAAACATGTTAGATTGAAACATCTTCTGTATTTCTTTACACTCCTGAACAAATATTAGGTGTTGCAATAGATATATATAAGTATTCACAAGTTGAAGCAATAAAAATAGTATGAATGCTAGAATATAAGTGAATTAATTAATATTATATTATTCTTATAATAAATTAAGAACATACGAGCGCTATAATCATCGGAGAAACATAATAGTATTACATAATTAATTTGTAGTTTGACTTTAACCTAGTACAATACAATATGAATGAAAGACTCTAAACAAACTATTTAGTTTTAGAGCATTTCATAACTGAATATTCACAACTGATTAAAACAAAAAGTAACCGAAAAGTATTTAAATCGGGTTGTTACGGTTTGACTTTGATTATTTGAATGAAAGATATAAATAAATATGAGAATAAATATGAGATTTACAAAAATAAATAGAAATAACACATTATGAGATACTGGGTATAAATCAATTAAGCTACATATAATCAATGGAATATATATACAATCTTAAGTTTATTTAATTAGCATTAAAAGAGACAACTAACAGTCAAATTCAATTCAAATGATAAATTTATATGTAAATCAAAGAGAGAACAAATTTGTCTTTGAATTATTTGATATATTTGTTATAATATTTTTTGGATATAGTTATGGCACGATATTGATATTGATATTGATTTATGTAGAAGATTTTTGTATCCAAATACTTTTTAAATATTAAAAAATAGATAAGACAGTAAATAAATTTAATTAGAAAAAGAAAACACATGAAATGAGGTTGGATTATCGATATTTGCACAATGTATTTATTAGAGGTCAACAAATCTCTATCTTCTTTGAAAACAAAAGTCAACTTAAAGCATGTAAGGTTAATAATTTTGTTCATTCTTATTTATTTATTTATTTATTAATATTTATACTTTTTTTCTCCAATATTATGTGCAAAACTTTATGGTTAGTGGTTAGAAAGGAAAAATATACAAAAGATTATGGGTCACCGCTTGATATTCATAAATAATCATAATCATAAATCATAAAAAGGAAAATAAAATGCAAATCATAAAGATTACAAAACTGCTGTAGTCAAATATTAGAATTTTGTTGGAAATTAAACTGATCTTGGACACTAATTTTTATATTAGGACTTTTTTATAATATTCAAAGAGCAAAAGAGTTGAGTTTTTGAATCTTAATTAGCATGAATGTGTTTATTTCTTTCTCTTTTGCAAGATTTGTTTCTTTCTATAGTGTGAAAATAATGAGGATAAATAAGATAAACACATACCGGATCATAAATAAACTTTCCACTTTTAAGAAAAATCAAATCAAATCTACAAATATTGATTTTGATCTATAACAACACAAGAAATCAAACATCATATAATCATATAATATATATATACATATAATATATATATTCAGAAAGATATATACACTTTCAGAAACCCTAGCATAATAATATGAACCTTTCCCTCTCTAGAAGGAGTTTTTATTTTTTTCGGAATTTGATAGTGGTTTTTTTTAGGTATGTAAAAATCTCATCAATAGACTCAACTTGAAAAAATAAATCTTTACAACTTTTCTTGACTTTGTGATTTGTATAATCAAAATAAATACTAAAAACTTCTTTTTATTTCAATCAAATGAAAAAACTTGATCAAGAAACCTTGAAAAGAATGTAACTTTAACTTGTTCAAGAAATCTTGAAGAATAAATCATCAAAATTTAGTATTCATTAGTGTATAAATATAACTTTTATGGTGATGTATACAAAAAGAAGGGCTACGTACTTACTGGTAATAATTTAGACCAATTCAAAGATGTGTTGAAAGCAGTTTAAAGAGAGTGAAAGAGTGGTTTTCAGGCTGGTTTTTCCATTGAATTGAAGCAAGATGAATCTTTCCTGTGAGTAGAATTAAAGAAGAATGAAGGGTGAGAAAGGGAGAGAAAAGGAACAGGTGGGAGAAATGAAGAGATGAGAGGGGAGAGTAAATGCTGTGTGTTTAGAGAGGATGAAATTGCATTTATGGTGAGAGAGAGAGAGACACCGATTCTTGCAAGCTGGTGAATGTAGTTCGAAAATTTACATACACACACAGTGTGTGTAAATGTGTTTATTTATTTACTCACTCCAACTTCACAGAAATTCAAAAAAAAAAAAAAAAAAAAAAATGTTTTGCTCTTATATTTTTATTTTCTTAAATTATACTCTATCAAGCTTATCACGAAGTGTGAAATTCCAATCCAATTTGAGCTTAGACACATTCTAACTCCAAGTGTGGGTTTTTAGATCTCTAAAATCTAAGAAAGGACATTAGGAACAATGTTTCTGTAAGTGTGAGATAGTGGTGTTGTACACTGTAATTAGCTATGGTATGCTCAGAAAATATTCTTAATTGAAAAAATCAACAAGCTTTTCAAGTATACCTACAATCTAGATTCTCTGTCCTTACTGTAAATTTTTAAAAAATTTTCCCTATAAGATGCTTTCTCGAGAAGTACTTTCGAAAATCAAGCGTTTCTTCCAAAATTAAGGTAAATGAGGGTAATAATCTTATTAAAGATGAACCGATTCTCTAAAAGAGCATTACATGGTTAGGCATTATCAACTCAATATAATTGTTGTGAGGCACCCCAAAATAAAGTCTCAATAAGCATTCATTTTTAATGCTTCACTATCTTTTCCGTTGAAAATGCCGATGTTAGCATTTAGAGTTAGAACTTGCCCTTGACATACATTTCGAAGCCAATGGTTAATAAGCGTCGTACGTGGTGTAGATGTGATACTCCTGCCTAAATCTTTCTAAATAGTGAAGACATAAACCTCCGTTTCTGTTTTCACTCCAAACATTTAAACCGACCAACTCATCCTAAAGAGTTGATGAATCAGAAATTCACTACCCCAAATTCACTATCAAATACGTTACCCATTCACCTTCATTCCTCTCTCATTTTCGAAACCTAGAAATTCAAATAGATAGATCAACCAAGTTTATTTCTAAACACTTGTTGAAAATTCAAAACACCAGACTGTTTTTGATAGGTCACAAAACCAATTTTCGATGAAAAACACCTCTCTATATATATATATATATATATATATATATATATATATATATATATATATATATATATATATATATATATATATATATATATAATATATACATGGGCAAATGAAAAAATAGACAAAGTTATGAAGATATGATATGCCTGCAAAATAAATGAGCAAAGTCTCCAATAAAAAAAAGAGCAAAGTCTCCAATAGAAAAGCATAAATCCCCGAAGAAAATGAAGATTGTGACCTAGGAGGACAGAAAAAACGTAGCTAAGCCAAGTTAATACAAAAAAGTCTTCGCTAAAATAAACACAATCTAAAGTAACTCTTCTACAAAAATAGAGTATCATCTTTCCAAGAAAATGGATATCCTCAAAAACCGAAATCTATCGAATATCTCAACATTTCAAAGATTTGAAACCGCCCATTTCGCCATATCAAAACCTTCACTTTTCTCCGCAAACCAACCTTTAAACCCGTTCTTTTTGATGCGTAATTTCCACCTTTAAAAACGCATTTTAGAACAAGCTTTCTTCACCCAACAGATCTGAACACAAAATTCCCAATTAGTAACAGCAACAACCCAAAACAGAGTATAAAACTCTGAAATAAGAACACAAATGATAAAGAATCTAAACCCCAAATTATAAAGATACCACCACAATTAGAGATTTAGAAACACTCAAAACCTTCAATCACAGCTGATAAAGATTCCACCACATCTATAATATCAGATATGAAGATTTGGATTTCACCACGATGTTTGATAAAGTAACACCATAAATATTAATAAAGAAACCAGTCTTAGCCACCAGAATCAAAGATTCATAAAGACATAGAGATCTTGTAAATAGATAAGCTCTATCAAACTTTCATTCATTCATCAAATAACTTTTACAATTACAAGTGCTCTCTATTTATAGGAGAAGCATAACATCTACTTTCTAGATAAGACAAAAACATAAAAAGGAAAAGGAGACAAATAGGACAAACAATTACAAATTATCCAATAAGAATAAAGGACACAATCTGCAAAAGCCTGCCATTTGGTAGTGCTCCTTCCATGATAAAAAACAACCAATGATACATGAGAATCTTCCTTGGACAACCAAACATTCTAGAATAGCCACACACATACGTGTTAAATACATGACTTGGCCTAATTATTGAAAAGTATAAGTTAAACTTTGAATCGTATCAGCATGCTGGCCTTTCAGATTGAAAACAGCGTCATTTGCTGGTTGTACTAAAGTTCATCTTGCTGGTTGAACTAAAGTGCATTTGCTGGTTCGGTTGCTGGTTCTTCTTCTGTGCTGGCTCTCCTTCAACTATTAAAAACTTTATTCTTGAACATAACTACTTCAGTTTAAGGACTAAAGTAGGGTAACCCCTGAGCCTCTTAAACCTGCTCCAAAAACACTTGGATGATAAGAAAGAGATGGTAACACCACCATTGCTTGACCAGATTCGGGTGTAACATCTTTTGAGCTTGTGCTAATTACGTTGTTGGTTGTTTTACTGATTACATTGCCCAGCTCACCCGCATTATCCTCCCCATCTGAAAAATAACTTGACCTCAAGTTCTCGAGGTTTTCATCTTCCAAGTAAGGCATCAAATCACCTACATTAAAAGTGCTGGACACATCAGTATCACCAGGCAGCTTGACTTTGTAAGCATTATCACCAACTTTTTCTAATACTTTGAATTGACCCTTAGCTATTGGCATCATCTTGTTCTTTCTTTTTGCTGGAAATCTTTCCTTCCTTAGATAAATCCAAACAAGATCACCAGGTGTAAAAGTGGGCTGCTTTCTGTGATGGTTAGCTTTACCCTTGTATTGATGGTTGGTCTTCTCAATTTTTGCCTTCACCTGCTCATAGAGCTTCTTCATTTCTTTTGACTTTGCTTCGGCCTCAACACTTTCCTTAGGCTCAATTGAAAAAGGGACCAGATCAATGGGTGTAAGTGGATTTGCACCATAGCATACTTCAAATGGTGATTTCCATGTGGAGTAATTGGGTGCTCTGTTAAAAGCAAATTCAGCATGAGAAAGTTTCAGATCCCACTCCTTCAAACTTTTCTTCACAAGTGTTCTTAGCAGCATTCCCACAGTTTTATTAGTAACTTCAGTTTGATCATCAGTTTGGAGATGGTGAGAAGTACTGAACAAAAGTTTGGTACCAAGCAGCTTCCATAATGTCTTCCAAAAATAACTTAAGAAATGGTAATCTTCTAGTTCAGCTTCAGCGACAATGTTACAGCGTCCCTGCGCCACATTAGGCCGCGGCGCGCCCTTTAATGTTATTTGATTTCAGGGAATTTCGAAAGAAGGAGCTTCAATGATAGTGTTAAGCCGCGACACGGCAAAACTGGTCGCGGCGCCCCTTGTGGTTATTTTCAGTTACAGAAGTTTTTCAAGAAAGTTTGCTTCAGCTACAGTTATAAGCCGCGATGCGGGCTTCTATGCTGCGACGCGCCTATATGCGGCCCAGAACAGAGTCCTGTGGTATTTAAAGGCCGAATTTTACCCTACTTTACATTATTCTTTTCCTGGACGAATTGCAGCAGCACCAAGGCGAATTTTAGTGATGTTTGGGGATTCCCAAGATCATCTAAACGGTTGTATGTAACAACTCAGCTTCATAAATGAAAATTCGACACAATTTTTTTTATGTAAGTCGCGCCGCGACAGTTTAAGACGCGGTGTGCCTTGCATCTGGTTCCAGACTCCCCATTATGCAAATTTACTGTCCACAAGTTACACTATGGACAGCGCATCCCTTACTGGATCAGCATACCCACTTCATTAAATGTGGCTTTACGACATTTATTACCAAATCCAAAACCTAATGCATTTAATAACCAATTCCACCATATTTAATTCATCAAAATACATAAACCCTAAAATCAAATGAGTAAGGGTTTTAAAATGACAGATTATACGTTATGACATCGGGAACCATTACGGCTCATTTACCGTTGACAAATACAAGTTCGACCTATTAGTTTAATGACCAAACGACACCCTAGCATGGATTTTGGTACTAAACTACCCAAAAGCTAGGTCAACTTCAAATTCTAACTTCCAAAAGCTTTAATGGGAATTTCGCCTATTCCCCCACCTTACCCTTTCCGCGTCCGTCTTCAATAACTAAAAGCAAGTAAACAACGAGAGGATAAGCTAATGCTTAGTGAGTAGAGTAATTATACATATACATATATGTTTTACCTACTCGCATCCACGAACATCATATATTACACATAACGCATACGAACGTATATCAAGCTAGTGCCATAAACTCCCACTATTAACAACATCATCTTTAACATAGTAATATTAAAATATTAAAGCTAAACAAACCAACATCATTAACAATGGTTAATCATAAGTAACGGGAATGGTCCTTACGAGGGGACCATCGGCCGTTCACAACAACCGTTAGTGGCACGTAAACACGATACCCACTAACCTCTTGGTAGCACAGACACACGATAACCACCAAAACATCAAAGGCGACACGGACACACGATGCCCGCCATTTGACACCCACGGTGACACGGACACACGATACCCGCCGTTAATCATCCATGACGATACGAACACACGATACCCGCCATTTAACCAATGTGGTACGTACACACGATTTGAGTGACACGAACACACGATAATCACTCTAGTGAGCTCCGGAGAGCGGACACTCACTAAACCACAACTGATAACGCCAAAATCATACATATTTATTGCCGTTATTTCGATCCAAAGTTGTTCCATTTGTATATAATTGTTGTACGTAGGTATTGTAATTCGTGTATATTTGTAAAAGTCCATTGTGAATGAATAAATGAAGACCAACAACGAAAACAGAGTTAAAACGAAGATTGAACGCGTAAAATAGTCCAAAACCACTGAAACAGGTCCAAATACGGCTCATCTCTCTTAGATGCGGCGCATCTCTGCACCAAATAACTCCCGACAGTTTCAGATGCGGAGCATAAAGACTTCTGGACCAAAACAGCACCAGATGTGGTGCATCTGTCCCAGATGCGGCGAATCCAAGCCAGATGCGGTGCATCTGGTCCCCTGCCGACAGTTCTGCGTGCAGAATCGAGCTGGAATCTACTGAGCGTAAAGAGATGCGGCGCATCCCAAATAGATGCGGTGCATCTGGTCAATTTCTGGCCATTTTACCTAACGTTTGAGCCTATTTAATGGAGCCTTTGGTTATATACTTCACACACCTTCACTACTACATTTTCCCTCAGTTCTAATACGATTTTCAAGGTTCAAGGAAGGCTACAAGTCAATCTCCACTCTTTCAACATTAAGATTAAGCTAGGGTCATTCATCACTATTGGTATTATTGTTCTATATCTTTTAAATATGAATTCAACTTGTATTTACTGTTCCATTAGTTCTACTATGATTATGTTGGGCTAAAAGCCTTGTGTGTTTGCTTCAATGTAAGATTTATGGCTTAGGATTGTTCTATACTTTAATGTTATGCTAGTTATACATATGTTTGATTAATTAAGTTATCTAGTTCAACCTTAAGAACCATTGTTATGCTTGCTTAGTTCATTACTTCAATTATATAGATTGCAAACCTATTAATGTGAGTTAACTAGGAAAACAATCTATACTTCAATACACCTAGTAATCTAGATGATTAGATACATATACTTAAGTGATTTTGTTATGTGTTTAATTCGGTAATTGAACAAGTTCCAAAGCAACATAGTTATGAAATTACCTCAAGTGATTGTTGTAATTTAGGTTTCACGTGAGTTTAACCGGGTTGGATCTAGTTAGTTAATCAATCTAAATCACCATGTTCTTTAAAAAGATCCATTGTTGTAATCATCCTTGTATCCTAGTTCAATTATGTAAGTTATGACTTGGTTTATGTGAGTTTATCAAAGACCATAGCTTATACTTCAACACCTAGTGATCTAGCCACCTATATGTGAGTATAGGATGTTAATTGAACGATATTTAGGATATACAATCATGTAGTTTACTTAGAGTGATCTTAGTAAACTAGGTTCTATGTGAATTCAACCACGAAAGAATCTTGTTGATTAAACATAGCTCTTAAGTTTATAGAAATTGTGAAATTGATATAAACTGCTCTATTGTAACTATCACATAATGGTTTTAATTATAAAAGAACAATCCCTGTCATTTATCAAGCATAGAAGTAAACACCGCATTCTCATTCTTGTTACTCATTATATTTATTTACTGTTTCATTAAACGAAAATACAATTTCAAACACAAATCTCGCCTTTAGAATAATTAATCGTTGTTAAAGTCCTTAAAACAAACTTCTCCCTGTGGATCGAACTGGTCAATTTACTTGCTAGTTACTGCATGATCGGGTTTTAGTTGCCTGTATTATGTGTTAATTATTAAGCATATCGTCTACATTTTAAAGGTTACGTCTTGACACATCAACTTTTTGGCGCCGCTGCCGGGGAGCGGTTTTGTTAAAAGATTTTAATAAACTTTGAATTATTCGATCCTTTTGTAGGAATTCAATTCCTAGAAAAGTTACTTTTTATTGTAAGCTTGTGTTTCTGCAATTGGTTTGTTTATGGTGTTGTGATTGCAGGATAGGTATTAGTGCATGAATCTACGTTCTTCCAACTCTAATTTAATTCCTTCATATCCTGAACCTGAAAGAGAACTTCACGAATGCTTAAGATCTCAAGAAGTAGAACCTCTTGCTCAGGGTTTAGAATCACTTTCATTAGATTCTAACTCTGAACCAATTGTTCAACCAATCATCGAGCCAGTTATTAAAGGAGAGGAAGAGATGACTGCTACAAATAAAACGATGGATGCATTAATGAAGGCAACAAGAACAGGTCAGGGCCACGCAATTATTCAACCTACGATGACTGATGGTTTTGAAATAAAGGGCCAATTTCTCCACATGGTGACTAACACATGCCAATTCGGTGGAGCCCCAAATGAGGATGCTAACGAGCATCTTCGTAAGTTTGTAAGCATTTGCAAGCTTTTCAAAATCAAAGATGTCGCCGATGAAGTTGCATGTTTAAAAATCTTTCCATGGTCCCTAAAGGATGATGCAAGAGATTGGCTAGACTCATTACCGGAAGGTTATATTGAAGATTGGAATGACGTGATGGACAAGTTTTTGTCAGAATTCTTCCCTGCTTCAAAAGCAGCAAAATTGCAAAGTGATATAAATCACTTCAAGCAAAAGTCAAATGAGACTCTTTATGAAGCTTGGACCCGATTCAATAAAATGCTTAGGGTATGTCCTCAACACGGGTTGAATACATTCTAAAAGGTCTAGATATTCTATAAAGGAGTCAATGTGGCTACCCAAAAGAATATAGATGTTGCAGCAGGAGGATCAATCATGAAAAAAATGCCCGAAGAAGCTCACACAATAATTGCCGATATAGCAGCCCATTCTCACAATTGGCATCAAGAGATGGAGTTCTCTAGATCATCAACGGTTGCTAATGTTGAAAGCAACGATGAAATCACTGCATTAAAAGTTCAATTGGCAAATCAAGCAAGGCAAATTGAGAAGGTAACCAAAGAAATGCACGCTATCAGGGTAGGGTGTGAATTGTGCCAAGGTCCCCATCTCACTCGAGATTGTGACCAAACGACAATGGAAGAGCAAGCAAATTTTTTAGGTTACTTGCGTAAAGGTGAAATGAATTTTGACGACTTTCCGAGGTTGAAGCAATGAACCGGAAATATCCTCCTGTCAACAGTTATCAAATAGGGGGACCTTCAAGTTCAAACAACAATTACCACGGAGGAAATTCAGGTTACCAAAATAACTAGAATTTCCCGAATCAAAATCAAAGAAATGCACCACTGGGTTACAATCACATAAACAATCATAATCAACCTCCACGAAATTACCAAAATAATTTCCAACACAATCAACCACAACCACAATCACAAGCACATGTACAACTACAACCCGAGAAGAAAACCGGTTTAGAAGATCTTTTGAGAGATTTTATGGTTAAACACGAGCAAAATGCGGAACTTCAAACTCAGCAAATTCGAAATCAACAAGCTACGATTCAGAATTTAGAAAGGGGTGTTGGAAGGATCTCACAGTTACTAGCAGAGAGACCCCCTGGTGCTCTCCCCTCAAATACTCAAGTGAATCCCAGTAACAATCAAACAAGGAATGAGCATGTAAATGCTATAACTACTAGAAGTGGTTTAACCACTAACCCAGAGACTCTTAAGTTCCTGGAAGTTCCTTTGTCTCCTTCTGTTTTGCAGGTACCTGTTGATGTAGATGAGCATGTTGAAAAAGAACAAGAGAAAGATAATCCACCGGAGGTCATATCGAAGAAAAGTGAAGAACCACCAGTGAAGGTGTACAAGGCACCTATTCCATACCCAAAAGCATTGAAGAAAGACAGTGAAAGGATCCGAAACTAATCATCCGGACGTTGTCCATATTGATTACAAACGAATTACAATAGTTGATAACATTGCGAGGTACTTGCCCTCTATATGATACATCTTACAAACATTGCATTTATTCTTAAAAGGCAATCTATAGTTACATCCAGAATTGACATAATCGCCTGACATTTCATAATATTCAAATGATCTAAACCGCCATTTACTTAATAATAGTCTCTATGAACTTCAATGACTCGAATGCAATGCCTTATGATATAAGTCCTTAATAGTCTCAAGTAGTATCCTTAGTACGAGCTAATGCACAGCGGAAGACTTAATTCATACCTGAGAATAACATGCTTTAAAATGTCAACATAAAGTTGGTGAGATATAGGTTTAATGCCGGCAGCGATATATATATATATATATATAGACCACAAGATTTCATATATAAACATTTTCATAAAAATATTCTAAGTGGTTGAGCACTTGGTAACCATACTTAACATTTAATCACGTCGCATATTCCCTTTAATATGAAATCTTACTACACCGTACCAAGTGTAGTCACAAAACGAAGTACTGTGCAACCGTTGAATACTGGTCGTCCAGTCCGGTTGGGGTTGTCAGGCCCGATAGATCTATCAACAGGATTCGCGTTTACAATACCGCTGTAAATATTAGTTACCAAGCTACAGGGAAGTATGCCAGTGGTACAACTCAACGTAGAATATATTTTTCAGTTACTTGTGTCCATAACGTAAATCATTTATAAAAACAGCGCATGTATTCTCAGCCCAAAAATATTTAGAGTTTAAAAGGGACTATATACTCACTGTTGTCTTGAAGATATAAATATTTTGACTTGGTCTTCCGGTTGATATCACGAACCTCAAGTTCCTTGGACAAGGTTGCTGTAAAAGAGGAGTAAGAACCTAGAACCAAAAGGGTGATGGAAGTGGATGAAAGATTGGAAGTAAGTTTGTGTTCTTGGAAGGATTTCTTGAAGTGTTTTTGTATGGTTTTCTTATGGTGATTAAGTAAGGTTTTTGAAGCTAAATGATGGGGAAAATGCTTGTAGATGATCAAGTATGAAGTTAAGAGTATTTTGAGAGAGAAATGGGAGTGTAAGTATGAGAAAATGGGGTGAAGAAATGGTGTGCATGCATAAAAATGTTTTTAGTATATAAAGAAAAAAAATGATACCTAACTTTGTTTTCTTGCTAAATAATTCATGCTACTTGACAAATGGTTGGTTCCACATGTTTCTTAATCATTTAAGGCTGCTAAGGAGCAGATTTTTATTGGTATATACCAATAGTAAATACATCTAGAAGCTGCGTATGATACGGGTACATATACCCTAAATATACGTGTAGAAATCTTTGAGAAAACGGAACGAGGATTCAAATATAGCTATCTTTTGTGAATATACTTATATTGTTTTATGTATTTAAGTCCTTAAAAGTGATTAAATACATTACTTATACGTTATATGTATAAACATTATAAGTCATAAGTATTTATATCAAATAACGTTATGTATGGTTATTGTTTTGAAAACTTAAGTTAGTAGTTTCAAAATATACTTATAACTTATTGTTATTAATACAAAATGAGATATTAAAACATCCATAAACCATGTTAAATATGTATATATACATATATATACACAAACGTATAATTATCATATGTTATATAGTTCGTGATATCATCGGTCAAACTAGACGGTCAAACGTTGTGTAAAACTCTTTTCGAAAACATAAGTCTCAACAATTTGGATTGCTTATCATGTTGGTAAGGTTTAATTTATGTAAATATTAATCTTATAAGTATAGAACGATCGAAAAAGTGCGGGTCAACTTTAGGGTTTTTGCTTATCGTGTCGGAACCATATAGAGATTAGAGTTTAAATTTGGTCGGAAATTTCCGGGTCGTTACAGTACCCATCCGTTAAAGAAATTTCGTCCTCGAAATTTGGTAGAGGTTGTCATAAATAACAATAGGAATGTTTTCATGACGAATATGAGGTAATAATGAAATTTTATCATTATTGAAAGATTTAGATAAAACGATTTGGTTATGTGAGACGCACGAGCGAAGCTATCACAAAAGAGTGAAATGAGTAAATATAGAATTGTTGTAACCGATGACGTGATTATGATCGATTTCCGGGATTTAAGGGTTTTAAAGAAAATCTTATGTAATAAGATTTAGTTTTGCGGCGATCAGGATCTTCTTTGATTTAACGCGGCAATCTGTTTTGATTTCTTTGTCGAATATTTCACTATAAATTTACCTCCTTCCCTTTCTTTCTTCCCACATCTTCTATTCTTTCTCTTTAGTTCCTACTTTAAGACATTCGCTAATATGCTCCATCCCATTCTAACCCTTGTTATATTTCTAACTTTCATATCTTTCATTCTTCTTTTTCATCTATCACCAGAAGAATCTATTCTCTTTTATCCTTTCCTTGGAATTATAATGTTTTTAATTCTCCCGTGCCTTTACGTTGCAATACGTATTGATATGCACGGTTTGTAGTTTCGGGGTTGTTGTTAGGTTTTATACCTTCCCTTATATTTCGATGTTCCTACTCCCGTCCCTTAAAATCATTGTCATCCACAGTTAATGTTCTCTCTTATTTGCTGTGGTTTATGTTCCTATTTCTATTCTGAGGTTTTGTCCCTTCATTTCTTCTTCCCGTCCGCGAGCCAAGCGAACAATGATCCGAAATTCGTAGGTAGGAAATTTGGAATGAACCTAGCTATTGGTTTTAGAATGAAATTGTAATGGCACGATCTTGATTCGTTAAATTACTCGAATATTTAGAAAAAATAGAACTATCAAGGTGATACGTTCTAATATGTTTGGAGACTTGATAGAAGGTAAGAGCCGTGTAACATGGCACATGATGACGGTACTGTGAATCATCACATTCCATTAGAAACTTAACATGACTTACTGTAATATAATGAAGTTGATCAAGTTTCATTATATTATACTAATTCATGCATCAGTTCCCAACACTACTTTAAAACATTCATATTTTAAACTTGGAGGTTTCAAAATTTAGAAATTGACACAGTTTCTTTTATGTTGTAATGCAGATATTACGGAGAGATAAATATTCTCAGATAAGAGTAGTTGTGAAAATATCTCCAGAAATATGGAGAATATGTATAACGGAAGATATGAAGATATCTTATAATATCTAAGATAAGATGATGATGAAGAATATCATCGGGAGAGGTTTAGAATAAGGGGTAGGGTTTTTACTAATGGTTTCAGCAGGCACTGAATCGTTTGAATCCTTTGAAAGCAGATTCAGTTCTTGTTATTTATCCACAACCTCTTTCATACTTTGCTCAAACCGTTTTCCGGTTCCAACTCTTCTCTTTTTCTGAGTTTTATTGACACACTGTGCTTAAACTTTTGACTGTTTAAAATCGTTTACAATTTTCGCTGCTTCATCAGCATTTAAAGAACTACTTCATAATTCAGGGTATTTTTCAGAAACTTCACCTTCGGAGTATGAAATCCTTAGGAATAGACGTTATAGGTATGACTGAGAAGTTTTGCGAGATTTTTAAAATACTAATTGCGGATTCTGCCAAAAAGATGACAAGCTGCTGGTACATGATGTCGTGGAATATGAAAGGTTCTCCGGTAACAATGGTGAAAGGACAAGGTATATATATCGAGGTTATAATAAGAGTGGTCCTACTGAGAAATCAAATTGGAGCTGTGACAAAATTGACTTAAATTGAAAAGAGAAATGTAAGGTTGTTTTTGCCAATGAATGATAAGGAATTTGACGCGGATAAGTTTTAACGATAACTTCGGTTTTGAAAGTTTCAGGTGTATAACTGTATACATAAATCTTTCTTCCGTAAACGAGGTGCGGCTGGTTCAACTTCTCGATTGAAGTGTTTTCAAGAATCATGAAAAGATTTGAACGAGGATTATAATTGTCGAAGTACAAATGAGGTTTAGGATGAAATCAAGTGGCAAACTTGAAGAATTATTTAGTTTCATATGTTATAATCAATATTTTAATTTAATTCATTTTAATTGTCCAAAGTTAGCAGTCCAATAGTCCGATGGTTCAATGATTCATATATAATTTAATATATAATATTCGAATTAAATAATACGTATCGTGACCCGTATACCGGTCTCGGTGTCGATCACAACTCAAAGTATATATATATTTTGAAATCAACTCCGACCCTGTATAGCCAACTCCCGCCTTCACATATAGAGTGTCTACGGTTGTTCCGAAATATATATATAGATGGGTCGATATGATAAGTCGAAACCTTGCATACGTGTCCCGTTATTTAAAGTGCGTAAAAGTAAATAATAGAAATTAAATGATGATAAATAAAATTGCGAAAATGTAAATTGCGATAAATTAAATGTTAATCAGTTAACTGGGAACAGTTAGCCGGAACAGTTAGCGTGAAATCCTATCACAATTTCAATTAATTAATTCGTTTGTTTCTAACACTTTTTATTTTTGTCCAATGTTTTCTTCATTATGCCACTTGTTGGATTCTGATAGATCAAAATCCAAATATGAAATTTGAATAGAAATGGTTATTCTGTGGTGAACGGATACGTATATCGGTAGTTGTAAGTAGGATAGTAAATGACCGCTGAATCAGATTTAGAGAATGTACAACATAACTTATTAATGTGAATTCTAAATATTCCTCGGGTACTACCCACCCGTTAAAATATTTTCATCATTAACAGTTTGTACGAAAGAATTTTTAATTACAATCTTTATAAAAATATACTTGCATATATATTTTCTTCAGATGTAATCATAGATTCAATGAGTCAATGAAGTATTAAACTCATTTGATTTATCGTTAATACTAGATTACATAACTTCTAAAGCATTAGAGATTACATAATTGCCAGGTCGAACGAAGATAAATGAGGTAAAACGATACGTAAAGCGAAGATAATCGATGTAGAACGATATATAGAACGAAGATCATACTCGAAGTTCCGATGAGGTTTTTGAGGTATGTGGTGTTGATATCCGAGATACAGTTTGTGATGTTGAGATTTTGGGGGTGACAAGAGTACTGTCGGCGTTGTTGATAGTGATACAGATTATGCTGCTGGTGCTGCTGCTGGTGTTTGTAACCTTCGCACCGTATTTTCTAAAGCCACTACCCGAGCGCGAAGCTCGTTGACTTCTTCTATTATACCGGGATGATTGACAGTTGGAACGAGCGAATGAACAAGATTCGAAATATGGGATAGTATGTAGTCATGACGAGATACTCTAGAAATGAGCGAGAAAATGGTGTTTCGAATAGGTTCGCCGGTAAGTGCTTCAGGTTCATCGTTAAGAGGACAATTTGGTGGATGGAATGGATCACCTTCTTCTTGCCTCCAGAAATTTAGTATATTACGAACCCATCCCCAATTCATCCAGAATAGATGATGGGAAATTGGTTGATCCATTCCGGTAACGCTGTTCTCGGAGCTCGAATGGAAATCCATATCGGCGAAGCTATCGAAGTCGGAGGAATTTGAGCTGGATGAAGAATCCATCTTGTATGGTCGGAGAAATGAATTTTTGGTTTGGAATAGATTATAGGAGTTGGGTTTGGTACTCTTCAATACATAATTTACATATGTATATATAATATCAAAATCCCATGAATTACGGAGAATCTTTGAAATACGTCAGGCAATGTCTATAGTAACAGATACGCTAGGATATGAATTTTGTCTATACACTATCGATGCAATAAATGCAGTAAGACGTGTCTAGACTTAAGAATGATAAGCAGGCAGTTCCCTAAGGATGATAAGCAGATGATTTCCGACTAGGATTGATAAGCAAAACTTTTGACAGGTAGACACGGTCAAAGTCCAGACTCACTTAATGTATCCTAACAACTACTAGTTAGACACACTAATGCAAGGCCTGGTTCGCTAAGACCAACGCTCTGATACCAACTGAAAGGATCCGAAACTAATCATCCGGACGTTGTCCATATTGATTACAAACGAATTACAATAGTTGATAACATTGCGAGGTACTTGCCCTCTATATGATACATCTTACAAACATTGCATTTATTCTTAAAAGGCAATCTATAGTTACATCCAGAATTGACATAATCGCCTGACATTTCATAATATTCAAATGATCTAAACCGCTATTTACTTAATAATAGTCTCTATGAACTTCAATGACTCGAATGCAACGCCTTATGATATAAGTCCTTAATAGCCTCAAGTAGTATCCTTAGTACGAGCTAATGCACAGCGGAAGACTTAATTCATACCTGAGAATAACATGCTTTAAAATGTCAACATAAAGTTGGTGAGATATAGGTTTAATGCCGGCAGCGATATATATATATATATATATATAGACCACAAGATTTCATATATAAACATTTTCATAAAAATATTCTAAGTGGTTGAGCACTTGGTAACCATACTTAACATTTAATCACGTCGCATATTCCCTTTAATATGAAATCTTACTACACCGTACCAAGTGTAGTCACAAAACGAAGTACTGTGCAACCGTTGAATACTGGTCGTCCAGTCCGGTTGGGGTTGTCAGGCCCGATAGATCTATCAACAGGATTCGCGTTTACAATACCGCTGTAAATATTAGTTACCAAGCTACAGGGAAGTATGCCAGTGGTACAACTCAACGTAGAATATATTTTTCAGTTACTTGTGTCCATAACGTAAATCATTTATAAAAACAGCGCATGTATTCTCAGCCCAAAAATATTTAGAGTTTAAAAGGGACTATATACTCACTGTTGTCTTGAAGATATAAATATTTTGACTTGGTCTTCCGGTTGATATCACGAACCTCAAGTTCCTTGGACAAGGTTGCTGTAAAAGAGGAGTAAGAACCTAGAACCAAAAGGGTGATGGAAGTGGATGAAAGATTGGAAGTAAGTTTGTGTTCTTGGAAGGATTTCTTGAAGTGTTTTTGTATGGTTTTCTTATGGTGATTAAGTAAGGTTTTTGAAGCTAAATGATGGGGAAAATGCTTGTAGATGATCAAGTATGAAGTTAAGAGTATTTTGAGAGAGAAATGGGAGTGTAAGTATGAGAAAATGGGGTGAAGAAATGGTGTGCATGCATAAAAACGTTTTTAGTATATAAAGAAAAAAAATGATACCTAACTTTGTTTTCTTGCTAAATAATTCATGCTACTTGACAAATGGTTGGTTCCACATGTTTCTTAATCATTTAAGGCTGCTAAGGAGCAGATTTTTATTGGTATATACCAATAGTAAATACATCTAGAAGCTGCGTATGATACGGGTACATATACCCTAAATATACGTGTAGAAATCTTTGAGAAAACGGAACGAGGATTCAAATATAGCTATCTTTTGTGAATATACTTATATTGTTTTATGTATTTAAGTCCTTAAAAGTGATTAAATACATTACTTATACGTTATATGTATAAACATTATAAGTCATAAGTATTTATATCAAATAACGTTATGTATGGTTATTGTTTTGAAAACTTAAGTTAGTAGTTTCAAAATATACTTATAACTTATTGTTATTAATACAAAATGAGATATTAAAACATCCATAAACCATGTTAAATATGTATATATACATATATATACACAAACGTATAATTATCATATGTTATATAGTTCGTGATATCATCGGTCAAACTAGACGGTCAAACGTTGTGTAAAACTCTTTTCGAAAACATAAGTCTCAACAATTTGGATTGCTTATCATGTTGGTAAGGTTTAATTTATGTAAATATTAATCTTATAAGTATAGAACGATCGAAAAAGTGCGGGTCAACTTTAGGGTTTTTGCTTATCGTGTCGGAACCATATAGAGATTAGAGTTTAAATTTGGTCGGAAATTTCCGGGTCGTTACAGACAGACTCGCGAGCCAATATCAGAAATTTGCGGATATGATTAAGCAAATCAGCATTAACATGCCACTCGCAGAGGTTCTTAAGGGTATGCCCCATTACGAGAAGATTTTGAAAGATCTCATATCCTCGAAGGGTAAATACCACGAAGTTTCTGCCACATTCCTCCATGAGGAGTGTTCGGCCATCTTGAAAAAGCAAAATGTACCTCCAAAATTGGGAGATCCGGGTAGTTTTATCATCCCATGTATGATGGGTGATTCGGTAGTGTACGATGCACTAGCCGACCTAGGTGCAAGTGTTAACCTAATGCCTTACTCGTTATATTTGAAACTTGACTTAGGAGACTTGAAACCAACTCAGATGGGTATTCGATTTGCAAATCAATCATTTGATACTCCCATAGGTATAGCCGAGGATATTCTTGTAAAAGTTGGCTCACTTATCTTTCCCGTCGACTTTGTTATTCTAGAAATGCAAGAGGACACAAAAGTTCCTATCATTTTAGGACGTCCTTTCCTTAACACCGCAGATGCTATCATTAATGTCCAAAAAGAACAATTAAGTCTAGGTGTGGGAAACGAGAGAATAATTTGTCATATTAACAAAGCCATGAAAAGACCCACTTCTACCTATGAATCTTGTTTTCAAATTGATGTTATAAATCTTTGTGTTGAGGATGAATTACAGGAGCTACTTGAAATCGATACCTCGGGGTTTGCCCCGGTAAGTGAAAGTGAACACTTCAATATTGATGAGGATTTTGATGAGTTGATGAAGGTGGTCACGGATGATGAGACCATAGAAGAAGAAATTCCCAAGGAAGATGAATAATTTGAAGATATCGGAAATAAAGGTAGATTCCGAATAAAGAATTCCTTGGAAGAACCACCCGTACTAGAGCTTAAGGAGCTACCCAAACACTTAGAGTATGCTTATCTCGAAGGTACATCTCAATTACCGGTAATTATTGCTTCACATCTTTCCTGTAACGAGAAGGATAGGTTAATCTCTGTTTTAAAAACCCATAAAAAGACTATAGCCTGGAAAACGACCGACATTCCAGGAATAAACCCGTCTTATTGTACACATAAAATTCTCCTTGAGAATGACTTCAAACCAGTAGTACAAAGACAACGTAGGCTAAATCCCAACATAAAAGAGGTTGTTAAAAAGGAGGTGGTCAAGCTTCTTGATGCCGGGTTAATCTACCCCATCTCCAATAGTCCTTGGGTTAGTCCAGTACAAGTAGTACCCAAAAAGGGGGGTACAACCGTTATTGTAAATGAAAAGGATGAACTCGTTCCAACTAGAACGGTTACCGGCTGAAGAGTCTGTATTGATTACAGACGTCTCAATGATGCCACTAGAAAGGATCATTTCCCGTTGCCTTTTATTGATCAAATGATTGAACGATTAGCGGGGAAAGAATACTATTGCTTTCTAGATGGTTTCTCCGGTTACTTCCAAATTCCAATTGATCCCAACGACCAAGAAAAACCACATTCACTTATCCTTTCGGGACCTTTGCCTATCGCCGCATGCCATTTGGTTTATGCAATGCACCCGGAACCTTTCAAAGGTGCATGATGGCAATTTTTGATGATATGGTAGAGGATTGTATGGAAGTCTTCATGGATGACTTTTCCGTGTTTGGAGACTCCTTTGAATCGTGTCTTTTTAACCTTGAATGTATGCTTATCCAATGTGAGAAAGCAAACTTAGTCCTAAATTGGGAAAAATGCCACTTCATGGTGAAGGAGGGCATTGTACTTGGTCACAAGATATCTCGTGCGAGAATAGAGGTAGATAAAGCTAAAATTGAAGTTATCTCTAAGCTACCTATACCGACGAATGTCAAGGCCATTAGAAGCTTTCTTGGTCACGCGGGATTCTACAGATGATTTATCAAAGATTTTTCTAAAATCGCCCGCCAATGACCAAACTTCTTGAAAAGGATGCTCCATTTGAATTCGATTCCAATTGCGAGAATGCATTCTCCATTCTAAAGTCACAACTTACACAAGCTCCCATTATCGTATCTCCGGATTGGAGTATGCCTTTTGAGTTAATGTGTGACGCGAGCAACTATGCCTTAGGTGCTGTCTTAGGACAACGACCCGATAATCATTTTCGTCCAATTTATTATGCGAGCAAAATGCTAACGGGAGCTCAAATTAATTATACCACCACGGAAAAGGAGCTCCTGGCGGTTGTTTATGCGTTTGATAAATTTCGGTCATATTTGGTGTTGTCTAAAACCATTGTTTACACGGACCGTTCGGCCCTTAGGTACTTATTCTCAAAACTAGATGCAAAGCATCGTCTCATATGTTGGGTTCTTTTACTTCAAGAGTTTGACATTGAGATACGTGACAAGAAAGGAGCGGAGCCCGACTTGAAAACCCCGAATTAGAAAAACTCGATGATACAATTATCAAGGACACATTTCCTGACGAATCTCTAATGAAGGTTGACAAGGAATCTGGAATCCCATGGTTTGCCCATTTTGCAAACTATCTTGCTTCAGGCATTCTTCAAAAAGGACTTCTTATCAACAAAAGAAGAAATTATTTGTGGATTTGAAGTCCTATTTCTGGGAACACCCCGACCTATTTCGTGTTGGTGCAGATCAAATGATTCGCCGTTGTGTGTACAGAAAAGAGGCTCAACAAATTCTTGAGAATTTCCATCAAGGGCCCACCGGCGATCATTTCGGACCGAACCACACCGCAAGAAAAATCCTTGACTCTGGCTTTTATTGGCCCACGATCTTTAAAGATGCCCATAATTTTGTTCGGACTTGTAATGCATGCCAACGAACGGGTAACATCACGAAAAAGGATGAGATGCCTCAAACCGACATCCAAGTTTGTGAAATCTTTGATATTTGGGGAATCGATTTCATGGGACCATTTCCAAGTTCCCATAAGTGCAAGTACATCATAGTAGCCGTTGACTATGTATCTAAGTGGGCTGAAGCGAAAGCTTTACCTACGAATGATGCTAGGATGGTGGTTAACTTCTTGAAAATTCTCTTCTCACGCTTTGGAATCCCAAAGGCGCTCATATCCCATCGAGGAACACATTTTGAGAACACATTTCTTGAAAAGGTGTTGAAGAAGTATGGCGTAACTCATCGTTTCTCTACTCCGTACCACCCGCAAACGAGTGGTCAAGTGGAGAACACGAATCGTGCCTTAAAACGCATACTTGAGAAGACGATTGATAACAACCCTAAGATTTGGCAACGCAAGTTAGATGATGCGTTGTGGGCCTTTAGGACTGCTTTTAAAACACCAATCGGTACCTAACCATTTAGACTTGTATATGGTAAAGCGTGCCATCTTCCAGTTGAAGTGGAACATAGAGCATACTGGGCATTGAAGCTTTGTAATTTAGACATGGAAAAGGCTGGTGAAAACCGATTCATGCAAATGCATGAATTGGAAGAATTGAGGTTAGAAGCGTACGAGAATTCGAGCTCGCATAAGGAGAAAACGAAAAGGTGGCATTTTTCCCTATTAAAAGAAGTGAACGAGTTTAAAACCGGTGATAAGGTTTTGGTTTTTAACTCACGGTTTAAATTTTCTCCCGGAAAGTTGAAGTCCCGATGGACGGGACCTTATTTGGTGAAACAAGCATTTCCATCGGGATATGTTGAGTTGTTTGGAAACGAAAATATTTTTAAAGTGAATGGTCATCGATTAAAACTCTTTTTTAATAGAGTTGATACCACGGTTGAAGATGACATCACTTTCTCCCCCAACGCTAATTAGCTTGGGAAGGAGTCGCGTGAACGACTAGCTAATAAACTTCACAAATTGTAAATAGTTCCATTCGTGCATCTCGTTTCTTAGGATTGATTGTTTTGAGTGAATTGAGTGATTTTTCAAACTTTAGTACGAACCAAGTTGTTTAGGGACCTTCCGCAATGTTTAAAACGCGAAAAAACTGATGAAACAGGGTCAGATGCGCCGTATCTAGTCTGGATGCGTCGCATCTGAACACAAGAAAAATCTCGACAGTTTTTGATGCGCCTAGAATTGGTCATGCGCAGCATTTGGGCCACCAGATGCGCCGCATCTCCTCCAGATGCGCCGCATCTGTAACTGAATGTTGGATTCTGCCTAATTTTTTTGCACAAATACGGGAGTTTATCAATTTTACTCATTTTTTCACCTACAACTCCGAACTTCATCTCATTTTCTCTCAAGGATTCCATCTCTAAACACTAAATCAACCGATTAAACCCGTCTTTGAGCATCTAATCCGTCTATCAACATGAGAAAGGTAAGATTAATCCTCATTTCTTCATGGTTCTTGTGTTCTTCATTCTCAAATTCGTATTTAGCTTGTTCTAAGTGTGGGGAAGTTTAAATATTCATGTTTTGGTCATTATATACTTGTATTGTTGTTACTAATCCTTATTCATGCTCGAATTTCTTGATTAATTGCTCAAAAATTTACTTTAGAAATTAGGGTTCTTCATGAATTTGGGGATTTCGAAAGAATGACCATTACTTGTTTAAATTGGGATGTTTTAGATTCAATTACTAGTATACATTAGCAAATCCGCATGAACCTTAGTTAAGTTACACGATTACACATATTATTGAAATTTAGGGTTCTTAAATTGGGGATTGTTCTAAGTGGAATTAAAGCAATTCATTGATTATGCTAAACTCATAAACGCCTTAACTTAGTGTTTGTTCGAATTGAAAAGTTTTATATGCGGAATTTAAGGATTGTATGCTTAGGCTTTTTGATGAAATTGTATGCTTGAGTCGACTTTAGTGTCTAAATGTATGATAACCATTGATTACATATTGTTTGACATGCTTATTGATGAATGCTAATGGTTTCATATATTTGTTTTGGTGAAACTAATTATGCTAGATATGATTGAACTTATGAAGTGATAAAGATTATGAGTCATACTAGTACATGTTTGTTAAAAATGAGATAAGTACACCCATGATAGAATTATGTTTGACATGAGAGTTTGTGTAATGCGTACGATATAACATGTTCTACATGGTTTTGGCTAGTGCAATATGAAAGATGTTTTGAATAACTTTAACGCTAATCAACTTGGTTTATTGTTTTGTTTATTTGGTTTTGTTGTGTTTTTGTAGACTAGAGCATCATCATAAAACCCAAAATCAAAGAAGCAAAAAGCCCTGGCAATTATAGATCAGGAAACAAGTGCGGAAGAAAATGCTGTTGAAGAAGAAGAAATGGATATTGACAACCGGCAATTAAATGTCCGTGGATTAACCACTCCGGATCCATGGATCAATGCAGTTTTGAGGCATCCGGAATATCATGAACGGATGAAGGTACTTCTACACAAAGACGTATATCCGGGGAAATATATTGATTGGACACCATTAGAAGAAGCCGGTGAATATCAAAATTTTCGCAACCTTTTCCGAGTATCGTATCAAGGCCATCGAATATATGTATGGGAAAACCTGTTCAGAATGGAAGAAAGAGTATACCCACTTTTAGTCAAAGAATTCGTTGGTTTACTTAGGGTTGATTATACGTCACCAACATCCGGTACCTTTATGAGATTTCGTCTTGGAGGATAAGATCGGACATTAACACTGCTACAATTTGTAAAGGCGTTGGATATCTATGAAGGGTTGCCACACCAATTGATGCAAAATTACTTTAATCAATGTATATACTATGTTTCTTCTTTTAATCATTCAGAAGCATGGGTGGACATGAGCAATAGCGCATATAGTGCAAGCAAGCAGACTTGTTGCAAGCTACGTACTTACCAGCATTGATGCGTCCAAAGATTCTTTTCAAGTACCATAAACTGTCGAAAAGACAGTAGCGACAAAGTCACCAACTTGGATATCTGGTACATTCACGCGATAATGGATCACACCTATGTTCATATTCCACGAATGATTCTCACTTTCCTTCTTAAAGAAAGGAAAAAGATTACACCAATCATGGGCGGCCATTTTGTAACCAGGATTGCCCAACATTTTCGTATCAATACAAGTGGGTTAGAGGAGAAACATATGATTGCCTTTGATAGAGTAAGTTATACAAGGGCAAACATTTTGATGAGGGGGTAGAAACGGCCTTCTAACTAGGTATGTGGATCCCGAGAACAGGCAACCGCAACAACCGCAATCGCAGCCAGATCCACATCCGAATGTTGGAAGTAGTTCGGGTCCGGGAAATGATTGGGAGTCTTACATGGCGCGACAATTTTCAGATTTGCGACTCCATAATGATCGAAACACCCAAAAGGTAATTGATCACTACGATACAGGTAATAGGGAGATGCAACATTACATTGATGTAGGGAATGATCGAACGTGGTACATTCAAGCGGGGCAGCAAAATCAGCTTAACTGGATACATGAACAGACTGTGTCATACTTGCAGATCCCGCTAACTATACCCCCTCTCCTTGGCCTGCATACGAACCATGGGTTCAAATGGGTGATCCATATCCTGCGCCTTATCCTCCTCCCCCTAACCCGCCTAATGAAGACACTACTGTCATCCCTACTCAAGCAACCTATCAGGGGTACAACCCCTCAATATTTCAGGATGACGACGCGGGAAACCAAAACGAATGTGGAGCTGGCCCAAGTAACTCTTTTTGGGGATTCTTCTGAAGTTGACGTGATTATTATGGAAGTTTGTGAAAGGTTTGATTGATGTTGGTTTGTTTCAAAAATAATTTATCTTTATGTTTGGTGTGTAATAACTTGATAGTATTTTGGATGATTGTAATTTGAATAATTTAGATAATTAAAAGTGGGGTTTTTATTACATGGAGTACACACCCATTTATTTATGTGAATCGTATGTTTGCTTTGTTTGAATTGATACAGGTGAGCATTGTGCTATATGCTGCATTTTTTACAAAGACCGGCAGTAAGTTCAGCACATACTTGATTGGTGATTGTTTTGTGTTTGCAAGAAGTGGATGATGTTCTTATGCTGGCATTCAGTTCAGCGCCATCATCCCGTGAACTTCGGTTTTAGGCCTTGAAAGTAATAAACTCTCTTACACTCTTTAACCCTCTTGAATTTAAAATTTTTATGATTTCATGTAACGAGGGCGATACATGAACTCAAGTGTGGGGAGGAAGTTATAAATTCTTTCGGGTTTTTGATTTTGGTTAAAAAGGCTTAAAATGGTGAAAATTTTTAGACTTTTATCTTCATAAATTAATTTTTTTTTTAAAATTTGTAGATTTTAAAACTAGGTGTATACACCGAAATTATTATCACAAAACAAATTAAGAAACAACCAAATGATTGAGTTTATTTTGTTAAAAATCATAAAACTAGTAGTCATATAAAAGATATAATCATCATGCTATACCACATTCTGAATGAAAAAGAATCATTAAGTAATTTGTTGTTCTAACAATTTAATCCAATGCTCATCTATGTAATGATTGTGAAGGAAGTCAAGTCTTCCAAAATGACATACTTGCTAACTTATGTTAGAAGATATAGTCCAGAACAGCTGTAGGTTGACGAAAAATCTTGAAACGTCATCTCTATCATCGGCTGGAAATCTACCTCACCTCAGCATCAAACAGGGTTTTTGGTGGTCAGACTTATCCTAACCATGAGATGGATATGTCTCATATAATGGGGGGGGGGGGCACATTGCAAATTAGCTTTTAAGACTAATGAATCTAATCTCCAGATGGATGATCTCCATAAAGATCAACCGCATCTATGTTGACTGCGGCCAACATACATATGCCATAACAAATTGAGGTGTGCAAACTCATGGTCCACCGATGATATTTGGACATGATATAGTTTCTCCTAAAAACTTATGCTATTTTATGAACTATATTGTGTAAAACCATTTTTAGGACATCCGATTTCAAGTTCCATGATACTTCAATCATGGGGGCGAGTAGCTTGCTAAGCGCCGACCGAGGCTTCGGTTTTCAGTTACCCTCAACCGGACTTTGAGGTTAAAACCGGAAAACTTGTTAGTGTAAAAACTAACATGTCTAATTTTCAAAATATAAAAGGTTTTTCGCAAAGGTCCCAATTTCCCTAAGGATCCAAATTTTTAAGAAATGTGGACTTTAAAACCCACCTTTCGACTTTCGTGTGATTCCATTTCGTGTGTGTACTAAAAGTGTGTGTATTACATTGTGAAATAAATAAAAGCGTGTGTACTCCAAAGGTGTGTGTATACTCAAAACGCGTGAGTTTGATTCGTGTGTGAAATAAAAAGTGTGAATGTGTATATATTGTGACCCGAGTGTGTGTTCCATATAGCGAGAGTTATTGTGTTCCAAAATAACTTGTGTATCTTGTGTACTATATCGAGTGAGTGTGATTCCCATTTTTGTGTTCTCAATTAAATAAGTGTGTTTACTATAGTAAATTTCGATTTCTTGCAAGTCTTGCTTGAGGACAAGCAAGGTTTAAGTGTGGGGATTTTGATAACGCCAAAATCATACATGTTTATTGCCGTTATTTCGATCCAAAGTTGTTCCATTTGTATGTAATTATTGTACGTATGTATTGTAATTCGTGTATATTTGCAAAAGTCCATTGTGAATGAATAAATGAAGACCAACAGCGAAAACAGAGTTAAACCGAAGATTGAACGAGTAAAACAGCCCGAAACCACTGAAACAGGTCCAAATGCGGCGCATCTCTCTTAGATGCGGCGTATCTCTGCGCCAAATAACTCCTGACAGTTTCAGATGCAGAACATAAAGACTTCTGGACCAAAACAGCACCAGATGCGGCGCAGCTGTCCCAGATGCAGCGCATCTGTCCCAGATGCGATGCATCCAAGCTAGATGCAGTGCATCTGTGCCAGATGCGGCACATATGGTCCCCTGCCGATAGTTCTGAGTGCAGAATTGAGCTGGAATCTACTGAGTGTAAAGAGATACGGCGCATCCCAAATAGATGCGGCGCATCTGGTCAATTTCTGGCCATTTTACCTAACTTTTGAGCCCATTTAATGGAGCCTTTGGTTACATACTTCACACACCTTCACTACTACGCTTTCCTTCAGTTCAAATACGATTTTCAAGGTTCAAGGAAGGCTACAAGTCAATCTCCACTCTTTCAACATCAAGATTAAGCTAGGATCATTCATCACTATTGGTATTATTGTTCTATATCTTTTAAACATGAATTCAACTTGTATTTATTGTTCCATTAGTTCTACTATGATTATGTTAGGCTAAAAGCCTTGTGTGTTTGCTTCAATGTAAGATTTATGACTTGGGATTGTTCTATACTTTGATGTTATGCTAGTTATACATATGTTTGATTGATTAAATTATCTAGTTTAACCTTAAGAACCATTGTTATGCTTGCTTAGTTCATTACTTCAATTATATAGATTGCAAACCTATTAATGTGAGTTAACTAGGAAAATAATCTATACTTCAATACACCTAGTAATCTAGACGATTAGATACATATACTTAAGTGATTTTGTTATGTGTTTAATTTGGTAATTGAACAATTTCCAAAGCAACATAGTTATGAAATTACCTCAAGTGATTGTTGTAATTTAGGTTTCACGTGAGTTTAACCGGGTTGGATCTAGTTAGTTAATCAATCTAAATCACCATGTTCTTTCAAAAGATCTATTGTTGTAATCATCCTTGTATCCTAGTTCAATTATGTAAGTTATGACTTGGTTTATGTGAGTTTATCAAAGACCATAGCTTATACTTCAACACCTAGTGATCTAGCCACCTATATGTGAGTATAGGATATTAATTGAATGATATTTAGGATATACAATCATGTAGTTTACTTAGAATGATCTTAGTAAACTAGGTTCTATGTGAATTCAACCACGAAAGAATCTTGTTGATTAAACATAGCTCTTAAGTTTATAGAAATTGTGAAATTGATATAAACTGCTCTATTGTAACTATCACATAACGGTTTTAATTATAAAAGAATAATCCCTTCATTTATCAAGCATAGAAGTAAATACCACATTCTTATTCTTGTTACTCATTATATTTATTTACTGTTTCATTAAACGAAAATACAATTTCAAACACAAATCCCCCCTTTAGAATAATTAATCGTTGTTAAAGTCCTTAAAATAAACTTCTCCCTATGGATTGAACTGGTCAATTTACTTACTAGTTACTGTATGATCGGGTTTTAGTTGCCTGCATTATGTGTTAATTATTAAGCATATTGTCTACATTTTAAAGGTTACGTCTTGACACATCAACAACCAACGCAAGTAAATAATCCATATACACGTATAAGTATTCCACTAACCTTTACTCAAAGCATGAACCGAAAGTAAGCAAGCTTCTCGACCGTCAATGAATATCACCTATTACATTAACACCAATTTAACAATACATCTAAATGGGACTTTTGACCCGCCCAATTAGACACTTAGTGCAAAAGAACTCCATTTTCACTTTTAAATCCACCCGAAGGCTTACGTCACCAATAATCGCTAAGGCTAGTGATTTTGACTCTAAATCACTCAAATACACAACATTTAGCCACAAGTCACTTAACCTAGCAAGTTAAGTTCAAATTCCATTCTTGACTCATTTCAAGTTTAACATTCCATTTTCGTTCCTCATTGAACCCAAACCACGATCATCAACTGACACACAAGTGTGACTAGTGATTTTCATCCCAAACAACCATAACTTAGTTAAATTTCAAATTAACTCAACTAGCTAGTTCCATGGTTTATCAACCCCCGATTTCAACTATAAACCTTAATTCCCAAAGGAAATGGGGTTTACAAACAATTTAAGTCTTCAAACCCTAAGTAGCACAATTAGTTACTAGAAATTTGGTTTTGAAACTTACTACAACAACACAAGGTAGCTAGAAGGCAAAAACACCAAGATCCGGCCTTGCTTCGCGAGTAACTAGCTTCACTTTCACACAATTTTCACTTTCTCACTCTAAAGGACTTTCTCTCTCTATATTGAATGAGATGGAGAAGACAAGATAAGGTTTGGCCTTATCCAGAAATGAGATATTAATCTCAAAAATGTTCATGTGTGAAATGTCCAAATTGCCCCTCGTTCATTTTAAAAGATTAAGGCTTTTTGACCAGACCCGAGGCGCGGCGTGTGGCTTTTGGGCTGCGGCGCGCCTCCCCTACCAACAACACTTTTTGTTTTATTTATTTATGTACAAAACGAACAATCGAGATTCGGATTTTACAACTCTCCCCCACTTGAATCGGAGCGCGTCCTCGCAATCGAAGCCGCATGACATGAAGGGAGATAAAAGCAACACGAACTCTTCGGGCTCCCAAGTATATTCGGAACCCTTTCTATGTCACCATCGAATTTTGAAGGTTCTCACTTCCTTATTACGCAACATTTTCACTTTTTCATCAAGTATCGCGATCGGCTCTTCCACATAATCCAATTTATTATTTAGAACAATCTCATTCAATGGCACCCACGCCGAGTCATACGCAAGACACTTACGGAGATGAGAAACATGAAATGTATTATGGATCCCCGCAAGCTCTTCGAGTAACTCTAACCGATATGCAACTTCACCAACCCGATCCAAAATCCTAAACGGCCCGATAAATCGAGGAGCAAGCTTTCCTCGTTTTCGAAACCGGATAATGCCTTTCCAAGGCGAAACTTTAAGCATCACATTATCACCTACTTGAAACTTAATCGACCGTCTTCGTTTATCCGCGTACGAATTTTGTCTATCTTGAGCCGCTTTTAAACACGCCTGATTCATTTCAATCTTACCATTAGTTTCAAGAACCAAGTCAGTAATCCTGACTTCTTTTTGGCCAACTTCACCCCAACAAATCGGGGTTCGACATCTTCTACCATAAAGCATCTCATATGGTGGCATCCCGATACTACTATGAAAACTATTATTGTACGAGAATCCACCAATGGTAAATGTTCGTCCCAACTACAGCTAAAATCAATTACGCACGCCCGTAACATATCTTCTAATGTTGGATTCATATGCTCGGTTTGACCATCCATTTGAGGATGATAAGCCGTACTCATATTCAATCTTGTACTCATGTCCTCATGAAACATTTTCCAAAATGGAGATGTAAAACGTGTGTCTCGATCCAAAACAATAGACACGGGAAACCCATGTCTCGATACCACTTCTTTAACAAATAACTTTGAAAGTGCTTCCAACGTAATTGTTTCATGAATTGGAAGAAACAAAGCACTTTTTGTCAATCAATCGACAATCACCCAAATACTATCGAATTAGGTTCTCGTTGTTTTTGGTAATTTCATAATGAAGTCCATGGTAATATGTTCCCATTTCCACTTCGGGACTTCTAATGGTTGCAACTTACCGTACGGTTTTTGGTGCTCGACTTTAACTTGTAAGCACGTGACACATTGTTCAACATACTTAACTATATCGCACTTCATGCCCGGCCACCAATACTCCTTATTCAAATCAAGATACATCTTGGTCGCCCCCGAATGAATGGAATATATGAACTTATGTGCTTCGTCAAGTAGCACTTGCCAGTACCCACCCGATTTTGGCACCCAAATCCTTCCTTAAAAGGATAATAAGCCATGTGGACCTAACACGATCGAGGAAATCATTGGTAATAGTAAAATGTAACGATTCCACTCGCCACCTGGAATTTTGACTTTTTCAAATTAACGCATCCGTGACCACATTAGCCTTACCCGGATGGTAAAGTATTTCACAATCGTAGTCTTTCAAAAGGTCTAACCAACGTCATTGTCGGTTATTCAAATCACATTGGTCAAAGAAGTGCTTCAAACTCTTATGATCTGTAATGATATGCATAACCGATCAGCTCATGTAGCGCATCAAACATCAGCACCATATGAGCCATGCATGTCCGCAATGAAAGAATAAGCGCTTAAGTCATAGACCTGGTACTGATCCCATACAAGCGCAGAGGTGATGTATACATGTCTAGCGATGCTGTATCTAGCAGAAGGCACCTGGCCGACAAAAGTCAGGTCCGACAGAACACTTTTTACTTTTGTCAGATCAGCTCACTCAAAGATGTGCTTTTGGCAGGCCACGATCCTTTTAGCTTTATTATGTGGCAATAGAAGACAAAAAGGATTACTCTATAAATAACGGATTCAATCCATAGCAGAAGGGGGCTGAACATTCACTCTACTCTCACATACAAACTATATCCTCAACAGTAAGCGCCTATTACGTAACGCCTTTCTACCCGCGCTAGCGGACATATAGCATTCCACTAGAATTCTTGATATACATGTAACGTTCTATGAACATAAACCCTACAACCCAGCGCGAACCATCGTTAACCGGACAACCCGTCGATGGTGGGTCTATGTTTAACCACTGATATGTGAAATCGAACCTTAAAATAAATAGGTAAAAACTTAACAATTATCACACAATTACAGGCAACTATAACCTGATCATGCAGTAACCTATAAGTAATTTGACCAGTTCGTTCCACAGAGAGCAGTTTAATCAAGATCTTAAAACTATTAATTATCCAAGAGATTTGACTAAAAGATTTGGTTAGTATTTTAGTTCACGCAATCAACGTGAAGCAAATGCAATGAATTAACAATTAAGATAAAACAGTGTCCACTTGAATGATTCACTACTGATATGGATTGTTCTTGCAGTTAATACCGATTATTATGTCTTTAATATAGTTGTATGACTTCTCACAAAGTTCTAATCAATCAAAGTGAGTAAACACACATAAACACACTTCAAAAGATTAAACCATATTTTGATAGAAACCAATGAAACTTGATTTGGACTAAACTCACGTAAAATCCCAATTATAACAATCACATGCAATAATTACACTATTATGCAGTTCACAAGCCTTTCAATTACCAATTAAATCAATGACACAATCACTTGAAATCACTTCTCTAATTGTCTAGATCACCTAAGTGTTGAAGCATAAATTGCATCTCAAATTTAACAAACATTAAACGATTAACAACCTATGTAATTGAATTAAGAACATAGAACATGCATGCGAGTGGATCTTTAATCAAACACAATCAATTTCAATCACAAACATTAAATCCATATGATAGAACAATCCAATATTCATAGTTTCACATTCAAGCAAACATTAAATTTATTTAGCCTAGCATATTAAAGTAGCAAGAAACAAATAAACAATGAAAACAAAGTGTATTCATGATTACAATGATAAACTGATGATAAAAACAAGTACCGAATGTTATAAATGATGGAATAGAAGTAAAATATGAATTAGTCTTCAATGTTAGGATTGAGGTATTCAAAAAGCTTCTCTTTTAGTAACTGGAAAACTGCACACCCCTTTTAGGGTAAAAACTCGACTATTTATAGCTGCTCAAAAAGTCACCAGATCGGGCCCGGATCGCGACAGGATAGACCAATCGCGACCGCGATTCAGCTATTTTCGATTCCTCCAACTTCTGTCAATGTATTACTGCCGGGATTCAACCAGTTACGGTCGTGATCAGCTCCAGACTCAGTAAAACTTCAATTTCTCGCGTTCAAACATACTTTAAGCTCAAATACAACTAATACTCAACAGAAAACAACCAAAACATTAAACCAAAGACCTCTGGAGCTAGAATTATCATTTTATCTCAATTAATCACAAAAGTCTTCACATTTCCGCAAATAAATAACAATGAAGGACCGATATTGCGATGTAATATATGTATAATTTGAGCGATATCAAATCCCCCACACTTGAACCTTGCTTGTCCTCAAGCAAGTCTATCTTCAAATAATATCAACTTATGTAGAAATAAACAAACTTGGACAAGTCTTCAAAAATTAGAAATTCAAGACATACATATATTATTCTTCAAAAGCAATAATTTCATATCTTGTAGTCTTCAACATAGCAAGCACAAGGTTCAAGTCTGCAACCAAATACCATCAAAATCAACCACAATTCAAACCTAAATCTACCCATCACAACCATTCCCCGGTCAAAGTCAACTCCATCTTCTAAGAGGTCATCAAACATCAATCATCAAATATAAAATTTCATAAACTCAAACTTTGACCTCCTTGACTTTGACCAATTATGTAGGATTCGTGGGATAGCCATCAACTCACCAAAATAAACTCAAGGTGTCAACAATATATATACCATAAGCTCTAATCACCATGAAAATCATACAATATACCCCAAATGAATAAGGGCCATGAATATCATAAAAATTATCGTTCGCAAGGAGTCTATCGTGTATAAAGTGTACCCCTTCAAAAAGTATGTTCCTCTATTTAACCCGCGATGCTATCCCTCTTTCACCTCCATGCCCCCAAAACACCAATGATTCGTCAATTCCAAATATAATCGTCAATTCTAAAATTGGGTTAAGGTGGGTGCGCCAAAGATTAGGGGACTGGGTACCCCTATCTTTATTGGTCAACCCGGGTTCTGGATGACCGGCACTCATCAAGCTTTCTATCACAACTCTATGGTTTCTCTCATAGTAGGGCGAAAGCATTGACGGAGGTTCGTGGAATTAGGGCCCCACGTGGCTAAATAAGAGGTCCATCAATTCCATAATTTGGCGGATTTTGAATTCCATGACGAGCAGTTATGTGCCACTCTAGAGTGTTAAAGATAAAACCTTCAACACCCGGCTAGGAAGACTTTACTTTCTAAGAACAACACTTAACTTTTAAGACTTTGCTTACAAGCTTGAAACACAATAAGACTTGGAAGACCTTACTTCCAAGTTTGGTCTTTTTGAAACTCAACTTAACTTGCAAGACTTTACTTAAAAGTTTCGGAAGACTTTACTTCCTAAAAAGAATATGGGAGGACTCGATTCTCTCGGAAGTGTTTAAACACTTGTTAATTTTATTTAAGGTCCTTGGACCCCACTTCCCACGCATCTAGCTTTTATACATTTCCGTATTTTAAAAGGGTACCATGGCTTTTGACCATGGCGTGTGTTGTCTAAGAAATTCTAGCACGAAGCCATTGCTCTTCTTCAAGAAGACAGCACTTTGTGAAGCTCAAGGCTCCTTTTCCCACAGTAGAAACATCGGTGTAACTCATCGTGAAATGATGCATTAACCAATGACAGTATAAAATGATGAAGATTAGGAAGTCTCCTACACCAAGTAAGACGGGCATTCGGAAGACTTGACTTCCTTTATGGATGGACTTGACTTCCTTTATGGATGGACTTGAATCATCCTATAGTTTTGGGTTTTTATACCCTGGAAGACTTTGCTTCCTTATTACACACACTCACGCAAAAGAAATTACAAAATCTCAAAATCACTAAAATCATTGAGGTACCTGCACAATTTAACTTACAAAAGTGATAATATTTACTAAATAGAAACAACTACACATGGCTTTTTAACGAGTCAAAATTTTTAAATTTTCCACAATTTTTCAGCAATTTAGTCAAAAATAGGACTCAAGCCAAGTGTATTACATCCACGAGAATTTATATCTCCCCCCCACACTTAAGATCATGTATAATCCTCATTTACATGAAATCGGATAAATAAAGTATAAATTCAAGAGGACAATAGAGTGAATGAGGAAAAACATAACCGGATGTAGAGCAATATAAATGCGAAACGGAGTGACAGATGACTCTTCACTGAAGGCCATTCCTCGATTGCCATCATTATAGTACCTGCAATAATTATAAAAGAACAAAACAAAAAAAATATTTTTGGATTTTTGTTTTTCTCAAATTTTTAGTTTTTATTTTATTTTTTTCTTTTTTTTAAAAACACACGCATTATACAAGTTTTACATTGTGCAAGTTTATTAACGAGTCTTGCACTAGACTCCTTCACCTTATCAACTGATGCCCGGATGGTGGGTTCCCTCCTTCAACCCATGAGAACCACCACTAACACTACCATCACCAAATATACTTAACAACCAATCATCCGCGGCCTTTGACTCCCTAGTCAGTTCCCTCAAATTTTCCTTTTCTTTCTCAGATAAATTAGAAACTAACCGGAGTCTTAACTGCTCATCTTTCTTATTCATCACTTTCTTAACCCACCCGAATAACCTTCTCATAGACCTATCAACAATATTATCATCGGACGGTTTAACTACGGGCTTTTCTTTAACACCCACACCCTCACACTTAGGCTTTTTACTAGTCTCATTTTTATCATTATTAGTTTTTACACTAGTAAGCACATTCACAAAATCAACGGGTGTGGGTGGTGGTTTAACACTAAACTTTGTTTGAAAACTCAAAGTCTTACCTCTATACCTCAAAATCAACTTACAAGTTCTCCAATCAGTCAATGCACCTGCAGTTGCTAAAAATGGTCTACCTAAAACAATCGGCACAACCTTATCCTCTGGCATATCAACAACCACAAAGTTAATTGGGAACTCTAATTCACTTATTTTAACTACCAAATTTTTAGCAATCCCTATGGGTTTACTAATCGACTGGTTAACCAATCTAACTCCAATATTAGTCGACTCAAGCTCATTCAAACCTAAACGTGTATAAACAGACAATGGCATAAGATTAATACTTGTACCTGAATTAGTTAAACACTTAAAAATTTCAGAGTCATCAATTCTACAAGGCACTATGAATGGCCCATGATCACCTAACTTTGATGGCATATCACTCTTCTTTAAAATAGCAGCACATTCCGCTTCAAGAAACGCGGAGGATGCCTGCTCATGCTCACCCTACTTCACCATTAAATCCGTTAAAAATTTCCCATAATTGGGCATACCTGAAAGAACATCAACCAAAGGTACATGCACACAAATATTTTCATTAGAATTAATAGACTTACAAACAGTGTCCTTTGGTTGCTCAGATTGAATAGCACTCGGATATGGAATAGGCGGCTTGTATTCTTTCAACTTAGTTGACAGTTTTACCTCTTCTTTTACTTCAATCTCATCAACACTAAACTCAGGAGACTCGGTAGTCTCAACACTCTTCAAGTCCGACTCTTGATTACCAGAATTAGAAGAACGCCCCGTCATCAAACTCATTAAGTAATTACCATACGCGTGAGTTATATCACTAACTCGGATCCAACCATCTTCACCATTATCAGTATAAGTCGGAACAACATCATCGGAACCATGACCCTTAAAGCTAGAAATAACATTCACCTGCGAATAAGTAGAAACATGCGGTTCTTTATTCTTCACATCACTTCGGTTGTTATTTGTCAAAATTGTTCAAGGCAGCCCATTTGACATTCGGATTAGCTTGTGTATTCGAAGGGAGAGCACCCGGTGGTCTCTCCTTTAGCGATTGAGCTATAAGCCCCACATCCCATTCCAAATTCTGAATTGAGGCCTGCTGACTTCTCACTTGCTGTTTTGTCGAATCACTATATTGCCTTAAAGCCGTGATGCTTTCATCCATCTTTATTATAGAACCCCGCAATAACTCCTCTAATGAAGGAACCTTATCCACATATGACTGGTTTTGATTTCGATTAACGAACCCTAGTGGTCCGTTCCTATGATAACCCGAACTACCTCCTTGATACTAATTATTGTATTGATTACCCAAGTAGTTCACCTGTTCTTTCATAGATGCCTGATTACAATCCTTTGTGAGATGTGGGCCCTGACATAACTCACAACCAACTTTCATAGCATGCATCTCCTTAGTCATTGATTCCATTTATCTTTTAACATTTGCAAGTTGTGCTTTAACCGATGCGAGTTCATCACTAGTTTCGGTACTAGCGACATGAGATGATCTAGAAACATCCATCTCTTGATGCCAATCATATGAATGTATAGCGGTTTCAAAGATGATGTTGTAAGCTTCATCCAGAGTCTTTTTCATTAAAGAACCATGATAATGCTAAAAACGAACATATATTTCATAGCATTATTCCTCAAGAAAGACAAGCTTTTAGTTGCAACTGTTCTATTTACAAGTGATATTCGTTTAAATAATAAAAGGTGAAGACAAAAGACAGATTTGACGAATTGAAGACGCAAACGACCAAAAAGCTCAAAAGTACAAAATACATTCAATAAGGTTCCAATTATTGATAAGAAACGTCTCAAAATTACAAGAGTACAAGATTCAAAACGCAAAGTACAAGATATTAAATTATTCGCAAGGACGTTCGAAAATCCGGAACCGGGACCAGAGTCAACTCTCAACGCTCGACGCAACGGACTAAAAATTACAAGTCAACTATGCATATGAATATAATATAATATATAATTAATTCTTAAAATTAATATATATATATATATATATATATATATATATATATATATATATATATATATATATATATATATATATATATATATATATATATATATATATATATATATATATATATATATATATATATATATATATATATATATATATATATATATATATATATATATATTATATTATATTTAAATAAACGTCGGCAGAAGAAAACAACCAAATGTGGCTCTCCCCAGCTGGCCATGCGATCGCATGGCCTGGAAGGCATAAATCCATGCGATCGCATGGTGCACAGTTCCAGCCCACATGCCTATAAAAATCGAGCTTTGGTGCACCACAAAAACACATCTTTTTCTATCTCAATATATCTATACGTAATATTTATATTTATATTTTAATTTTAATTTTAATTTTAATTTTAATTTCTAATAATAAGGGTATGTTAGCGAATGTTGTAAGGGTGTAAGTCGAAATTCTGTCCGTGTAACGCTACGCTATTTTTAATCATTGTAAGTTATGTTCAACTTTTTTAATTTAATGTCTCGTAGCTAAGTTATTATTATGCTTATTTAAAACGAAGTAATCATGATGTTGGGCTAATTACTAAAATTGGGTAATTGGGCTTTGTACCATAATGGGGTTTGGACAAAAGAACGACACTTGTGGAAATTAGATTATGGGCTATTAATGGGCTTTATATTTGTTTACCTAAATGATAATTTGTTAATTTTAATATAAAGATTTACAATTGGACGTCCCTATAAATAACCATATACACTCGATCGGACACGATGGGTGGGGTATTTATATGTACGAATAATCGTTCATTTAACCGGACACGGGAATGGATTAATAACCACTAGAATTATTAAAACAGGGGTGAAATTATGTACAAGGACACTTGGCATAATTGATAACAAAGTATTAAAACCTTGGGTTACACGCAGTCGACATCCCGGTGTAATTATTAAACAAAGTATTAAAACCTTGTTACAGTTTAAGTCCCCAATTAGTTGGAATATTTAACTTCGGGTATAAGGATAATTTGACGAGGACACTCGCACTTTATATTTATGACTGATGGACTGTTATGGATAATAACCAGACGGACATATTAAATAATCCAGGACAAAGGACAATTAACCCATGGGCATAAAACTAAAATCAACACGTCAAACATCATGATTACGGAAGTTTAAATAAGCATAATTCTTTTATTTCATATTTAATTTCCTTTATTTTATATTTAATTGCACTTCTAATTATCGCACTTTTATTTATTGTTATTGTATTTAATTGCACTTTTAATTATCGTACTTTTTAATTATCGCACTTTTATTTTATCGCACTTTCATTTATCGCAATTTCATTATCATTATTTACTTTACGCTTTAAATTAAGTCTTTTATTTATTTAATATTTTACATTAGGTTTTAACTGCGACTAAAGTTTTAAAATCGACAAACCGGTCATTAAACGGTAAAAAAACCCCCCTTTTATAATAATAATATTACTTTTATATATATTTGTATTTTTATAAATTAAACTAATATAGCGTTAAGCTTTGTTTAAAGATTTTTTTTCCCGGTGGAACGAACCGGACTTACTAAAAACTACACTACTGTACGATTAGGTACACTGCCTATAATTGTTGTAGCAAGGTTTAAGTATATCCATTCTCTAAATAAATAAATATCTTGTGTAAAATTGTATCGTATTTAATAGTATTTCCTAGTAAAATTTAAGCTATTTTATATATACACCTCGCATAACACCAAGTATTTTTGGCGCCGCTACCGGGGACTCGAAATCTAGCTTAAAAGCCGGAAGCACAACGCTAAATAAAAAAAAAAATTAATTTTAGTTTACTTTTATAAAAAAAAATACGCTCTTGTAAAAAATACGTTTTAATATATTCGAAAATATAAAAAGAAAACAAAAATATAAATATTTTTAAGAGTTTGTTAAATATTTAAGTTCTATAAAAGTTTCTTTATATTTATTTTATAAAAATATAAGTTTTATTTAATTTATAAAAATATATTATATAAATATTTAAAACAGAAAAAATAAACACAGCAAAATAAAAAAAATAATAATAAAACATTCGGCCTGCTACTGTAGCAGCTCGTAACCTGGCCCAAAATCCTGGCTCATGCGATCGCATGAGCCCGAAGGCATAAACTCATGCGATCGCATGAGCCCGTCTGACACGCCACAGTTGACTGCAGCCTGCATTAATTACGGATTATAATTATTATTATTATATTTAAACCCTAATTAGGGTTATATATTATATAATTTAATTTAGTGTTATTTATTTAATTTATATTTTTAGTTTAATTAGTTTATTTAAATTGTAAAATTAATAGTTTTATTAAATAAATAATATAAAAATAATATTTTTATAAAAATTGTAATTTTTACAACTTTTAGTATATTTTTATATTTTGTCCCTTTTTAATTGTTTTAGCGTAATATTTGTATTTTTCGCTCGTATTTAGTTATTAATTCATAGTTTTTGCCATAGTTATTTTTTTTTTATTTAGATTTTTAGGCTTTGCCGTAAAATCCCTTAAGTGCTTTTTCTTTAGACTAAGATTAAAGTGCTTTAGAATTTTGCGACGTCTTTTTAAGTTTTAGTACCTTTTTAAGTTATTTCCATTTGGGATATAGTTTTACTTGTAAGCTTTAATATTTTTCGACGCCTTTTACCTATGTATCAATTATCATTCCAATTAGTAATCTCAATTTGCGATTATAATTTTAAGTTAGTGATAGTAATAAGGTTGGGTTAGTAGAGTGTTTTTAAGTTTTATAGTCATTCTCTGTTTCTTTCATTTTTTTTTTCTTTTTCAATTTTTTTTGTTTTTCGACCTTTTTCGACGCGCTCTTTTTCTTTCTTATTTCTCGCCATTCTAGTTTTTAGGACATAGATTTTTATTCTACTTCTTATCTAATATTTCTTAAAATTACGAAAAATTGTTTTAAGTGGTTAAATTGATAGACATCAAAATTTTCTGGTTCGTAGTAATAGTTGGATTTGTACGTGGACCGGGTTATTGGAGCCAAACAGTCCTCAATTATATTGAGACCAAACGAATCCTGCCCCTCTGCTGCATCTTTTGGCTATTCGAAACGTGGGCAAAATCAGAAAAGTCTATTAATTGGATAACTTATATAATTTTTCTTTCCTTTTAAAAACTAATAGGATATTCAGTGAATGCACCGAGCAAGACGTTCACCACCTTTTGTACGTTCACCACCTTTTGTACGTTTACCACCTGTAACTAGATCAAGACATTTAGCAAATATTACCGCCGTTAATTTTTCTTTAGAATCGTCATCCAGTCGACCAAGTACTCCAATTCAAATTTCCGATAATCCATTTTTTGAAACCGACCTCACAATTGAGAATCCGGAGAATATTCAGGGACAATTCATAGATCCTGAACCATTTATTTTTCCTCCGGAACCACCAATCATTCAAACAGAGATTGTTGAGGAACGAACCATTAAATCAGAATCCTCTAGTGATTCAGATTCAACAAATTCAATTATGGAAGTAACAGAACCTTTAAGTATGGAAGACCGAATGAGAGCTAAACGCACTGGCCAAGGTCACGCAATTACTCATCCAGACATTAATGCGCCAGATTATGAAATCAAAGGACAAACTCTACACATGGTGACTAATCAATGCCAATTTAGTGGTGCGCCGAAGGAAGATCCAAATGAACATCTTCGTACCTTTAATAGGATCTGCACACTATTTAAAATAAGAGAAGTTGAGGATGAACAGATATATCTCATGTTATTTCCCTGGACTTTAAAGGGAGAAGCCAAAGATTGGTTGGAATCGTTACCTGAAGGGGTGATTGATACATGGGACGTTTTAGTTGAAAAATTTCTTAAACAATTCTTTCCGGCATCTAAAGCCGTAAGACTTCAAGGAGAAATTGTTACGTTCACACAGAAACCGAATGAAACTCTATATGAGGCGTGGACTAGATTTGGAAAATTATTAAGAGGATGTCCGCAACATGGTTTAGACACCTGTCAAATAGTACAAATATTCTATCAAGGATGCGACATCACTACAAGGAAAGACATCGATATAGCAGCTGGTGGTTCTATTGTGAAGAAAACCGAAACTGATGCTTACAAAATTATTGATAACACTGCTTCCCACTCACATGAGTGGCACCAAGAAAAAGATATCGTTAGATCATCTAAAGCAGCTAGAGCCGATTCTAGCCATGACTTAGATTCCATTTCCGCAAAGATAGATGCTGTCGAGAGACGAATGGAAAAGATGACTAAGGATATTCACTAAATAAGAATTAGTTGTGAGCAGTGTGGAGGACCACATTTGACAAAAGATTGTCTCAGTATTGAACTAACAATGGAACAAAGAGAGAATGTTTCATATCTAAACCAAAGGCCTGGAAATAATTATCAGAATAATTATCAACCGCCAAGACCGATTTACAATCAAAACCAGAATTATAACCGAAATATTCCATACAACAACCAACAAGGTCCTAGCAATCAACAAGTATCCAATAATACTTACAACCAGCAAAGACCTAATTTTCAAAACAAACCACCACAACCCGATGATAAAAAGCCGAATTTAGAAGATATGATGACGAAGATAGTTGAAACTCAAACGCAGTTTTTCACATCTCAGAAACAAACGAATGAACAAAATGCTCAAGCATTTAGAAATCAACAAGCTTCTATTCAAAATTTGGAACAAGAAGTAAGTAACCTAGCAAGGTTAATAGGTGAAAGAAAACCGAAAAGTTTACCTAGTGATACAAATGCTAACCCTCGAAATGAAACAGCTAAAGCTATTACCACAAGAAGTGGTACAACACTTAAACCACCTGAAATACCTGTAACTTCTGATGAAGCTATTCCTACTACAAAAGAACCATAACCTGATCAAGATAAGGAAAAAGAACCGGTAGTTGAAAAGGTTAATGAAGATAACACAGTTAAGGATAAACCTTATGTTAAACCTTACCAACCACCACTTCCTTACCCGAGTAAAATGAAGAAAGAGAAACTTGAAGCCGAGCAATCCAAATTCTTGGATATGTTTAAACAGATAAATGTAAATCTTCCTTTCATTGATGTGATTTCAGGAATGCCTAGATATGCTAAATTCTTGAAAGATCTGATCACAAATAGAAAGAAAATGGAAGAACTCACGGCCGTTACTATAAATGCTAATTGTTCAGCAGTGCTGTTGAATAAGATACCAGAAAAATTATCTGATCCAGGAAGTTTCACAATTCCATATTTTCTGGGTAGTCTTAGTTCAATAGAAGTATTGGCAGACTTAGGTGCTAGTGTAAATTTAATGCCGTATTCACTATACACTAAACTAGACCTTGGAGAATTGAAACCAACAAGAATAAGCATACAACTAGCCGATCGATCAATAAAATATCCTAGAGGGATAATGGAGAACATGCTAGTTAAATTTGGTACTTTAGTATTTCCAGTAGATTTTGTTGTTCTGGACATGGAAGAAGATTCACAAGTTCCTCTCATATTAGGAAGACCATTCTTAAACACGGCTAAAGCAATGATAGACGTGTTTGGTAAGAAATTGACCCTAAGTATAGAGGATGAGAGTGTTACCTTTTCAGTTGATAGAGCAATGCAACAACTGCAATCTGCAGATGATACATGTTATTATATTCAAACTATAGATTCACATGCAGAATTGTTAGAAGAATTTCCACAATTACAAGGAACATGAGAATGTTCTTTAGGAGAAGGTACTGAACCAATTGATGAAGCTGAAATATTAGCTACACTAATGGCTAATGGATATGAACCAACAACAGAAGAAATTCAAATGCTAAAAGAAGAAGACAGATATCGATATAAATCATCGATAGAAGAACCTCCGAAATTAGAGCTAAAGCCACTTCCAAACCATTTGGAATACGCTTATTTATATGGTGAATCTGAATTACCTGTAATAATATCGTCTTCTCTTACCGAAATTAAAAAATCACAACTCATTTCTGTGTTGAAAGCTCATAAACCAGCTATTGAATGGAAGATTCATGATATTAAAGGAATAAGTCCTTCGTATTGCACACATAAAATCCTTATGGAAGAAGGTCATAAAACGTATGTGCAATGCCAACGAAGACTAAATCCTAATATGCAAGATGTAGTTAAGAAATAAATTATTAAACTGCTAGATGCAGGTTTAATTTATTCAATTTCTGATAGTCCATGGGTAAGCCCCGTTCAATGCGTGCCTAAGAAGGGTGGCATGACTGTCATTACAAATGAGAAAAATGAGCTTATTCCTACTAGGACTGTAACAGGATGGCGTGTATGTATTGATTATAGAAAATTAAATGACGCCACCAGAAAAGATCACTTTCCCTTACCTTTTATTGATCAAATGTTGGAAAGATTAGCCGGAAACAGTTACTATTGTTTTCTAGATGGTTTTTCCGAATATTTTCAAATTCCAATAGCACCCAAAGATCAAGAGAAAAACACGTTCACGTGCCCTTATGGTACTTTTGCTTACAAACGAATGCCATTTGGACTTTGCAACGCCCCTGCAACCTTTCAAAGGTGCATGATGGCGATTTTTCACGACATGATAGAAGAATGCATGGAAGTTTTCATGAATGACTTTTCAGTTTTCGGTGATACATTTGAATCATGTCTAGTTAATTTGGAACGAATGCTTATTAGATGCGGACAATCAAATCTAGTACTTAATTGGGAGAAATGCCATTTCATGGTTAAAGAAGGCATCGTTCTTGGTCATAAAATTTCAAAAGAAGGAATTGAAGTGGATAGAGCTAAAGTAGATGTAATTGCTAAACTTCCACATCCCACCAATGTTAGAGGAGTTAGGAGTTTTCTAGGGCATGCCGGTTTTTACCGACGTTTCATAAAAGATTTTTCTAAAATTGCCATTCCTATGAATAAACTCCTAGAAAAGGATGCTCCATTCATCTTTTCAGATGAATGCATCAAATCTCTTAATATTCTTAAAGAGAAACTCACTAATGCGCCGATCATGATAACACCAAATTGGAATCTACCATTTGAACTTATGTGCGATGCAAGTGATTTTGCAATGGGAGCCGTTTTGGGACAAAGGATTGAAAAACGATTTCAACCTATACATTATGCTAGTAAGACGTTACAAGGAGCATAAACAAATTATACAACTACTGAAAAAGAACTCCTTGCTATTGTCTTTGCTTTTGAAAAATTTCGTTCATATCTCGTTCTAGCTAAAACGGTGGTCTATACCGACCATTATGCTCTTAGATACCTATTTTCGAAACAAGATGCTAAACCAAGATTAATCCGTTGGATCTTACTCTTACTAGAGTTCGATATTGAAATCCGAGATAAAAGAGGAGCAGAAAATCTCGCCGCTGATCATCTTTCTCGTCTTGAAAATCCCGAATTAGAAGTTCTAAATGAATCGGCCATACAAGACAACTTTCCTGATGAATATCTATTAAAGATAGATTATAATGAAATTCCATGGTTTGCAGACTATGCAAACTACTTAGTATGTGGATTCCTTGAAAAAGGATTGTCGTACCAAAAACGAAAGAAATTCTTTAGTGATATAAAACACTATTTCTGGGAAGATCCACATCTATTTAAAAGTTGTCCAGATGGAATAATACGCCGATGTATATTCGGAGATGAAGCTAGTAAAATTTTAAACCATTGTCACACAGGACCAACAGGAGGGCACTATGGGCCTCAACTAACAGCAAGAAAAGTTTATGATGCTGGATTCTATTGGCCTACAATTTACAAAGACGCCCACCTTCTTTTCAAATCCTGTGATGCTTGTCAAAGGGCCGGAAAAATAAGTCAACGTGATGAAATGCCACAAAATGTCATTCAAGTATGTGAAGTATTTGACATTTGGGGTATTGACTTTATGGGCCCATTTCCAAAATCTCATAATAATCTATATATTCTCGTAGCCATTGATTATGTATCTAAATGGGCGGAAGCACAAGCTCTCCCAACTAACGATGCACGAGTTGTAGTCAACTTTTTAAAACGTCTTTTTGCAAGGTTTGGAACACCGAAAGCTTTAATAAGTGATCGGGGAACTCATTTCTGTAATAATCAACTTGAGAAAGTTCTTAAAAGATATGGAGTAACTCATAAAATCTCCACCGCATATCATCCACAAATAAGTGGACAAGTTGAAAATACCAACCGAGCTTTAAAACGTATTCTAGAGAAAACCGTAGGATCAAATCCGAAGGAATGGTCCATTAAATTGGAGGATGCACTCTGGGATTTTAGAACAGCCTACAAAACTCCAATTGGAACCACACCTTTTAGACTCGTTTATGGAAAAGCATGTCATCTTCCAGTAGAAATTGAACACAAAGCATTTTGGGCTTTGAAGACATGTAATCTTGATTTACATGAAGCTGGACGTCTACGGTTAAGTCAACTAACCGAATTAGAAGAATTAAGACATGAAGCATACGAAAATTCATTAATCTATAAAGAAAGAACGAAGAAATGGCATGATAAAAGAATCAGAAGTTCAAAAGAATTCAAAGAAGGAGACAGAGTTCTTCTTTTCAATTCACGATTCAAGCTATTTCCTGGAAAATTGAAATCAAGATGGTCTGGACCATTCATAGTCAAAAGAGTTTTCCCATACGGAACAGTAGAATTAATAAATTCAAATGGGATTGAATTTAAAGTTAATAGTCACAGAGTTAAACATTACATAGATAGTCTGACGGAAGTCGACAACGAAGTTAATCACAATTTCGATACCACAGCTAACTAAGTGTGGGGAGAATCAAGTCTTTAAAGGATAATATGTATTTCTGTTAGAGTTAGATTTTCTTTTTTCGTGTAGTTCTCGAAAATGGAACCCGAATGGTCTTTCCCTAGCAGACCCTAAAGAACTAGTCTTCTCCCCCCATTCTGAATTTTTATTTTTTTAGGTTTTTACGAAATGAAGACTTCCTGTGAACTAAACCATGGTCTAATGCTACACGCTTTGATCACTAAACGTAATAATGACACACTTCCGAGTGAAATAGTATCAGTAATCACAGAAAGATTGGACGAAGTAAGAAAAAAATCCAGATGCGAAGATAATAAGTTACAATTTGGTAAAGGAAAATCAAAATCCGCAGCAAAAAGAAGAGCACGACACCTTGAAAAATGTCACAAATGCGGAAAATGGTCACATGGAGGTAAATGTTCAAATAATCAAACCTATTCAAACACCGAATTTGTTACTTTATGCAGAGACGGACCGTTCATATGTTTAGAAGAAAAAACACTGAATGCTCGAGGTTACGCCTATGTAGCTATGGAAAACCAATTAAACCGACTATCTTATGAGTGGGATAGATCGTATCACTAAGAATACTATCTCACATGTAAGTCTGTACAGTTTTTATTTTTTTATTTTTATTTTTAACCTTTTGATAATAAACGCTAATTTGTTCGCTATAAAGTATTAAATTGGTATTGAATAAAATTAGGTTTGGCGACCAAAATTATTGATATCATACAAAAATTTATTACATCACTGCAAAATTTAACGTTTATTCTTAAGGTATAAATATCTTTAATCAATCAACCCAAAATATTTCAAAAATTCTTCATGAGTTAAATTAGGTCATGGAACCAAAATTACTTTACCGAAAAGAGGGGCGCATATTTTTGATAATATTTGATTGATTAAAGTGGGATAAAAGCCAAAAAAGATTTTTAATTTTATTTTTACTTTGTTTTTAAAATTAGTATTAAAAAAAAAATTATTGTAAACTTTTTAAATTAATATATTTAAAATTGTAAATATTTGAAAAAATTAATATTTTTAATATAAGTTTGTATGTATAAAAACAAAAATTAAATTTAAGTTTGGTGTGAATTTTTAATATTAATTTTGAATTTTATGCATTTTAATTTTAAGTTGTGTGAATTTAAAAACAAAAATTTACTTTATTTCGCTAAGTTAAAAATATGATTTTTAAAATTCGTCGTGAGTTGAAGACTTGGTCATTGAACCGAAATTGCTTTACCCAAGGGAGGGACGAGAACTTTTATTATCTTTATTTTTAATCTTATTGAATTAAAGTATGTCAAAAACATTAAAAAATCCAAAAATCTTTACTTTTAAAACCACGCTTTGATTTGACAAATTTTAAAATTTTGTCGAGGGACGGATTAGGACATCGATCCGAAACGCCCTCATCCTAAAAAGAAACAAAATTTTAATTTTTAAATTAATTTTATGTTTTATAAAGTATAAGGTTTTATAAAAAAAAAAGGTGAAAACACTGTACCCGGGACTCCATGCGATCGCATGGAGTTTGGCCTTTGGTGCCATGCGATCGCATGGGGAGAAAATCCAGGCCAGATACAAACGAGCCAGAGAGCTGTTCTTCACACAAAACACACACAAATACACGAAAATACCCCAAAATACTCTCTAAAATTCGCAATTTTCCACCGTAATTCGTCATTTTTCTTGCTCTAATCATGCCTAGATTCTCATTCTTCAGCAAAATGGTAAAAATTACACCCCTAAACTCTATAAATTCCTAGTTTTTGTGATAATTACCAAATTTTTACCTAATGCAATTTTGTTAATTTCTAGTGTAAGTAGTGTTAAATTGTTAGTATTTTATGCATGTATAACCTAGATTGATGTTATTTAACATGATTTGAAGCCAAAAACTTCAAAATTTTTAGAAATCTAGGGTTTATGTTCTTGAGCAATTTGGGGCTTTTTGATATAAACAGGTTATGGCCAATTTTTGTCATGAATTATTGCTAAATTGAGTAGTGTAACATGTTTAGATAGTTAAATGATCCAAACATTGATCCTAAACATGATTTTTGGAGATTAAAGTGGACTTTTTAAGTCCAAAATTCATGAACTTGATTAATTTGATATATTTGCCATTTGAGACTTGTTTAATTATTAGTAATGACTATTTTGACATGTTATTTGAGTTAAATGCTTATGAACTTTGTATACATTTTCATATGTGCTTATTTGAAAAGTGTAGAATTGTGAAAAATTGTGAAAATGTGTATAAGTTTAATTTTGATTTAACATGTTATAGTGATTGTTTTAAGTTGTTATTTTGCTAACACTAATGCATATTTGGATGCACAAATTTTGTGTTTAATGTGTTGTGCAGAAAGCTGATACGGGAGGTTCAGGAGCATCATCATCTAGACGACCAGCACCAGCACCAGAACCAGAACCAGAAATGCAACACGAACAAGAACCACAACAAGAACCATAACAACAGCCTGATCAGCACATACCTTATTATGATCCGGTACAGTTTGTTGATGAATTCATAGTATTCCCAATGAGGTCGCCAGTAGAATTCCCAACGATTCTTGAGCACACTCTGCATCCTAATCTGAGATTTGATAGGAGATGGAGAGATTACGAGACATATCAAAGGAACAAATTCAAATTGGTAACAAAAAATGTAGAGGTGCCAAGGGTAATCGATTGGGTTCCTTTGGAAACAGTCCATCTAGCTGACCGTGTTAGACAGCTTTTAGTTCAAAGGTATGGCAGTTCTTCTTTTACAGTTTGGGAACGTCTTTTCACCATTCGTAGACCTATATATAAGGAATGGTGTGTTGAGTTGATGAGTATTGTATCACTTGAGACAAATATAGTTAGAATAGATGATAGAAGATTTCTTAGGTTTATCCTTGGCGGTAGGATGTACAGAATGTCCATGCTGGACATGGCCAGGGCTTTACAGATATATACTCCTGGTGAGTTGCTACTAACCGATTGTACAAACTTGATTCATTATGGTGAAAGGGTAGATAGCAACTTTGATGCTGACGCCATTTGGAGGCATATGTCACATTTTGATGTTTTTACACGAGCAGGAGGACACTCCTATACACATATTGACAGAGCCGAGCTTCGTATTATTCATAGATTTTTGGCTAACTCGATTACACAGAGAGGTCATAATAAAGAAAAAATTACCTTACATGATTTATTCTACCTAAAGTGTATTCGGGATCCTAGAAGCTTTGTTAATATCCCTTACTGTGTTGCTTTTTATTTATCTAAAATGGTAGAGGGAATGCAGAACGAAAGTATAATAGGAGGAGGTATTTTTGTTACTCTCATTGGAGAGTATTTAGGTGTTGATAGGAACTAAGGGGGTCCATTACAGCTTTGTAGAGAACAGGTTGAGCCCTTAGGATTGAAAGTTTATGTGGGTGCTAAGGTATTGAAAAGTAGACGTAACCAGGCAGTACCCTATGAGGGATCTCATCCTTAGGTAGAGAGAGGCTCAGATGAGGAAATGGAGGAGGCGGAAGACATTAGGGATGTATTTCGAGATGCTATTCTTGACGTCCACGTTCGTATAGATGAGGAAGCAATGACGAACGCGAACAGACATAGTATGTATGAGCAGTGGAACTCCGAGCGAGTATACGAGGATTATAGGCGATGCCAACACGATAGCTGGTTAGTTCATCAGCACCAAATCATGAGCCAGCTATCATATCAGGTACCAAATAACTATGTACCTACTCGACCTGCTCATTTTCCGCCACACAGCCCCGATATCCGACCACCCTTTAACCGGTATGACTATAACCAAGCCTATCAGAACACCTATAACCAACAATGGAACCCACCTGACGAGATGAACTGGAACCCATATCCAGACTGATTTGGTTCCATTGGTTATTTTTATGATTTATATGTTTTTATCTTTTTAATTATTCATGTTTAAACTTATGATATTGTGATACTTTAATGTATTGTTTAATATTTTTATTATTGTGTACTAATATTTCACATTTAGGATTTGAAAGTGGGATATTAAGTCCCATTTCAAATTGCCATGCATGTTTATATTTGTATGTATGTATATTGTCGATTGTACAAAACAGGGTAAAATAGCGCATTTTCAAAGACTGGAATGAACAAAAGCAACTAATTTTGACGACAAGATGAAAAATATATGTGAAATAACAACGAGACGGAATGAACAAATGATGTGCACCCTTTATCATTCAGAAAATAAACGCCAATATGTTTGGAAACTTTGGTAAAATTTATTCATTTCTACGCTAATCACCCTCAATAATTTAAATTGTTACTGATTTCTTGCAAATGAGGGCATTGCAAGATCTTAAGTGTGGGAAGGGGTTAAATTCTTTCGGATTTTTAAAATTTTTAACTTAAAACACTTGGTTACCATTAAAAATACTAGTAAAGCAGTAGTTGTATTAGAATCTAGTGCTCTCTGATAATAAAGAACAGCCCTAGTCTTATATACTGACTACCCAATTCTAGTAAAATTTTCAAAATTTCCAATTGAATGAATTCAAAATCATGTTTATACATATTTATGAACGATAAAACTAGGTGTTAACACCGAAATTATTGTTACCTTGGAAAGGACATAAATTGAGAAACAAACCAAAATGTTAGAATTCATTTAAGAATGGAATAGAGGAGAACAAAAAGGAAAATAAAAGCCAAGAATGGGAAATTTTCACCGAGTTATTCAAAATATATATCACATATTTTTGTACAAATAATTGAAAATACTTTTGTTTTGGACGATAATTAACTGTTTTACCCGATGAAAGAAAAGAAAAGATGGATCTACACGATGAATCAATTCCATCATTAAAAGGAAGTAAAGTCTTCCGAAAAAGACACGCGCTTCTTGATTTAGGTCATGAAGTTGTCGTCCAGACCAGCTGTAGGTTGACGAAAAACCTAGAAAAGTCATCACTAAAATCAGCAGGAAATCCACGAACCTCAGCATCAAACAGGGTCGCCAAGTGGTCAGACTTATCCTAACCATGAGAGGACCTGTCTTGTAAAATAGGGGGGCACCGTGCAAATTAGCTTGATAAGACTAATGAATCAGACCCCCAGAAAGGATAATCTCCTTTAAAGATCAAAATAATCAGCTTTTAAGACTGATATTACTCAATCCTAGAGATTGACCTTAAAGATTGAGAATTACAAACTCATGGAATTCAATGATATCTAAACTCGAGCTTGAATGAGAAAATATTTTGATCAAATTATAAATCGATTTGTTTTCTGAAAACCCATTTTCAATGCGTTCATTACCATTGAACGTAAAATCCTAGGAATTCATCTGGAATTCATTAGGTCATCTGAACCAAATCGGGTGTCAATCGTAAGAACGGTGGTTGCATAGCATGGTCAAAGACAGGACCTTGGGTCAGACCGAAAAATCATAAGGGTGAGCTTTACTATTGCTCCTACAAAGGATAGTAATTGCGTCTGACACGTTATAGACCATAATCAAAAGCATGTCAGGGGACATTGCCTTAACAGTTGCTTGTTCAACGCTTTCCTTTACAACTGGGCGGTAGTTTACCGAAAGGTAATATACGGAGCAAGTATACTGGACGTGTTGCTTTCCTAATACAAGGTTAGCAAGTGGGTGACACAAAACCATAAGTTTTGAGCAAAATTTTTCAAATCTAAAACCCACCAAACCCACAAAAAAGAATTTGCAAACACCGGTGAAGGGTTATTCCGGAAAACTTATCTAGGCTAAAAGCTAGATTTAATTTTCAAAAGATCAAATGTTTTCATAAAGATCCAATTTTCTTAATGGATCTAAATTTTATAGTCATGTGGGACTGTAAACCACATCGTTACTACCATTGTTTATACCGCCGTAAAGAAATCACTGATGTACAAAGTGTGAAGAATAAAGAATTGATTCTAGTATTTCAAGACTATATTGCTTGAGGACAAGCAACGCTCAAGTGTGGGAATATTTGATAATGCTAAAAACGAACATATATTTCATAGCATTATTCCTCAAGAAAGACAAGCTTTTAGTTGCAACTGTTCTATTTACAAGTGATATTCGTTTAAATAATAAAAGGTGAAGACAAAAGACAGATTCGACGAATTAAAGACGCAAAGGACCAAAAAGCTCAAAAGTACAACATACAATCAATAAGGTTCCAATTATTGATAAGAAACGTCTCAAAATTACAAGAGTACAAGATTCAAAACGCAAAGTACAAGATATTAAATTATTCGCAAGGACGTTCGAAAATCCGGAACCGGGACCAGAGTCAACTCTCAACGCTCGACGCAACGGACTAAAAATTACAAGTCAACTATGCATATGAATATAATATAATATATAATTAATTCTTAAAATTAATATATATATTATATTATATTTAAATAAACGTCAGCAGAAGAAAACAACCAAATGTGGCTCTCCCCAGCTGGCCATGCGATCGCATGGCCTGGAAGGCATAAATCCATGCGATCGCATGGTGCACAGTTCCAGCCCACATGCCTATAAAAATCGAGCTTTGGTGCACCACAAAAACACATCTTTTTCTAACTCATTATATCTACACGTAATATTTATATTTATATTTTAATTTTAATTTCTAATAATAAGGGTATGTTAGCGAATGTTGTAAGGGTGTAAGTCGAAATTCTGTTCGTGTAACGCTACGCTATTTTTAATCATTGTAAGTTATGTTCAACTTTTTTAATTTAATGTCTCATAGCTAAGTTATTATTATGCTTATTTAAAACGAAGTAATCATGATGTTGGGCTAATTACTAAAATTGGGTAATTGGGCTTTGTACCATAATTGGGGTTTGGACAAAAGAACGACACTTGTGGAAATTAGACTATGGGCTATTAATGGGCTTTATATTTGTTTAACTAAATGATAATTTGTTAATTTTAATATAAAGATTTACAATTGGACGTCCCTATAAATAACCATATACACTCGATCGGACACGATGGGCGGGGTATTTATATGTACGAATAATCGTTCATTTAACCAGACACGGGAATGGATTAATAACCACTAGAATTATTAAAACAGGGGTGAAATTATGTACAAGGACACTTGGCATAATTGATAACAAAGTATTAAAACCTTGGGTTACACGCAGTCGACATCCTGGTGTAATTATTAAACAAAGTATTAAAACCTTGTTACAGTTTAAGTCCCCAATTAGTTGGAATATTTAACTTCGGGTATAAGGATAATTTGACGAGGACACTCGCACTTTATATTTATGACTGATGGACTGTTATGGATAAAAACCAGACGGACATATTAAATAATCCAGGACAAAGGACAATTAACCCATGGGCATAAAACTAAAATCAACACGTCAAACATCATGATTACGGAAGTTTAAATAAGCATAATTCTTTTATTTCATATTTAATTTCCTTTATTTTATATTTAATTGCACTTCTAATTATCGCACTTTTATTTATTGTTATTGTATTTAATTGCACTTTTAATTATCGTACTTTTTAATTATCGCACTTTTATTTTATCGCACTTTCATTTATCGCAATTTCATTATCATTATTTACTTTACGCTTTAAATTAAGTCTTTTATTTATTTAATATTTTACATTAGGTTTTAACTGCGACTAAAGTTTTAAAATCGATAAACCGGTCAATAAACGGTAAAAACCCCCCTTTTATAATAATAATATTACTTTTATATATATTTGTATTTTTATAAATTGAACTAATATAGCGTTAAGCTTTGTTTAAAGATTTTTTTTTTCCCTGTGGAATGAACCGGACTTACTAAAAACTACACTACTGTATGATTAGGTACACTGCCTATAATTGTTGTAGCAAGGTTTAAGTATATCCATTCTCTAAATAAATAAATATCTTGTGTAAAATTGTATCGTATTTAATAGTATTTCCTAGTAAAATTTAAGCTATTTTATATACACCTCGCATAACATCAAACCACCTGCAGCAATGTCGATTTCTTTCCTTGTTGGCACATTAACATCTTTATAGAAAATTTGGACTTTATTAAAATTGTTCAACCCGTGTTGAGGACAGTTTCGAAGCATTTTACCGAAACGGGTCCAAACATCATAGATTGTCTCATTTGACTTTTGAACAAAGTGTTTAATGTCACTTTGTAATTTAGCAGCCTTAGAAGCTGGAAAGAAACGCTGTAAGAATCTGTCTTCCTTAACCGTCCAACTCTCAATCTCACCTTCGGGCAATGATTCTAACCAATCCTTGGCATCATCTTTCAAGGACCAAGGGAAAACCCTCAAATAGATAATCGTGTCTGCAACTTGGGCAATATTGAACAAATCACATATGCTTTTAAAGGAACAAAGATGCTCAAATGCATCCTCTTTCGGTGTACCCCTGAACTGGCACTGATGAGTGATCATATTTAAAATCTGCCCTTTAAGCTCAAAATCTGTGGTGACTACCGGTTGTCTAATGGCATGTCCGTTATCAGCCCTCGTGGCTTTCATTATTGCTTCCATTGTTTGACCTTCTCCTTCAGCCATTATAACTTCTTCTTCCTTAATGTATTCAAAATACGGAATATAAACAGGTAATTTAGCGAAACCTTCGGCAATTTCCTGTTCTTCTTTAGCTTTGCTGCGTGTATGGTAAACTATAGACGGTTCCAGGGTTATTTGTACCTAACCTGCGACCACACTACAACTAAACCACGCGTAAATCCAAATAAAAATGACAGAAAAGTAACTTTTGCAAGAATTGCTTCTCACAAAAGGATCGAAAAAATAAAAGCAAACTTAAAATCCCAATGTAGAACCGCTCCCCGGGAGCGGCGCCAAAAAGTTGATATGTGAAATCGTACCTTAAAATAACTAGCTAAAAACTTAACAATTATCACACAATTATAGGCAACTATAACCTGATCATGCAGTAACCTATAAGTAATTTAACCAGTTCCTTCCACAGAGAGCAGTTTAATCAAGATCTTAAAACTATTAAGAGGGTGTTTGGGAATGCGATTTGGATGTGATTTTTTAATTATTGCGTTTTGAAGACGTGAATAATCTATTGAAAGTGTTTGGTAGTATAAATTTAAAATTGGATTATTTACATTACGAGAGCATCAAAACGCATTTTCCAAGCAGTATGCCCATAGCTACTGCAAACAAAACGCCATTTCGGATTTATCAAGATGTTCATTAAAACTACTGAAGTACCCCTATATCTACGTGATGTCTAATTTATCACTGAAAGCTAGAGTCATTTGATAGGTGAATGTATAATGTATTTTTTAATTATATTTTACATGTGTGATAGTATAACATGAATCGGATATGTAATTAGTGTAAATTTTGTGTCAGTGTAAACTACAAGTCATAAATAAATGTATCACTGTATATTAAATTTTTTTTATTAATTTTAAAGGATGTCCTATTTTGTAAATTTACATGTTAAGATACTAAATAATCTAATTTTCCCAAACACTCATAAACAAATTATTTACTTATTACGATTTCAAACTGCACAATCAAATCCAAACACCATCTATCAAAACCACATTTTGTTGCAGCTGATTATTTGATTATCATTATTCAAAACGCATAATCAATTTTGAAAACGCAAATCCAAACACCCCCTAATTATTCTAGAGATTTGATTAAAAGATTTGGTTTGTATATGCAACGAACGTGAAGCAAATGAAATGAACTAACAATTAAGATAAAACAGTGTCCACTTGAATGATTCACTACTGATATGGATTGTTCTTGCAGTTATTACCGATTATAATGTCTTTAATATAGTTGTATGACTTCTCACAAAGTTCTAATCAATCAAAGTGAGTAAACTCATATAAACACACTTCAAAATATTAAACTATATTTTGATAGAAACCAATGAGACTTGATTTGACTAAACTCACGTAAAATCCTAATTATAACAATCAATTGCAATAATTACACTATTATGCAGTTCACAAGCCTTTCAATTACCAATTAAATCAATGACACAATCACTTGAAATCACTTCTCTAATTGTCTAGATCACCTAAGTGTTGAAGCATAAATTGCATCTCAAATTTAACTCACATTAAACGATTAACAACCTATGTAATTGAATTAAGAAAATAGAACATGCATAAGAGTGGATCTTTAATCAAACACAATCAATTTCAATCACAAACATTAAATCCATATGATAGAACAATCCAATATTCATAGTTTCACATTCAAGCAAACACTAAACTTATTTAGCCTAGCATATTAAAGTAGCAAGAAACAAATAAACAATGAAAACAAAGTGTATTCATGATTACAATGATAAACTGATGATAAAAACAAGTACCGAACGTTATAAATGATGGAATAGAAGTAAAATATGAATTAGTCTTCAATGGTAGGGTTGAGGTCTTCAAAAAGATTCTCTTTTTGTAACTGAAAAACTGCACACCCCTTTTAGGGTAAAAACCTCGACTATTTATAGCTGCTCAAAAAGTCATCAGATCGGGCCCGGATCGCGATCGGGATAGACCAATCACGACCGGGATGGCATAAGGTCATTGCGACCGAGATGAGACGAATCGCGACCGCGATTCAGCTGTTTTTGATTCCTCAAACTTCTGTCAATGTATTACGACCGGGATTCAACCAGTTACGGCCGTGATCAGCTCCAGACTCAGTAAAACTTCATTTTCTCGCGTTCAAGCATACTTTAAGCTCAAATACAACCAATAATCAACAGAAAATAACCAAAGACATCTAGAACTAGAATTATCATTTTATCCCAATTAATCACAAAAGTCTTCACATTTCCTCAAATAAATAACAATAAAGGACCGATATCGCGATGTAATATATGTATAATTTAAGCAATATCAACCACCCCTGTTGAGATCCTTATCTCGTAAGGGGTTATTCACGGTACTCCGAACCAGAGAGTTAAACCCAATTGACCCTTAAATCCCCATTTCTTTGATGTCAAGCATGGATCGAACTCGACCCGATTATTCTATGCTTGATCATTTGGCGCCATCCGTGGGACATACAAGTTAAAAGGTTTTGATTTGATCTTTTTTCTATATGTTCGCTAGCAACTTGCTTGTTTCTTTTTAATATAGTAACAGGTATCGAAATGACTAGCAATCCAGAAGTACCTAAACATGTGCAAGCGCGAGCTACCTCACCCACAGGACTGAAGATCGCGGCTAAAGGACCTGCGGGAACATCTAAGAATGGGCCTCTAAGGGGCGCTATGATATATCCCCTTGGTGCACCCACATTTCCTTTCAAGACCCCGGAAGTAATCAGGCATATATCGAGGGCCTCAAACACCACATGTATGGGGTTCACCCCCGCCTACCCAGCACCTGAAGTCACGCGCAGTAGCCCAAGTCACGCAAGCAGTCCTGTCAGCCCACAAAGAGCGAGACCCTCACCCTCCCCACGATGTGACTCTTACCCAACAACCCCCAGATCCAGTGCTACTACCTTTATGCCAGGAACTTCATCTGTAGGAAGAGACACTTCCACCAAATCACCAGCTCGAACGCGCGAACAACGCGCTCTTAACCAAGCCAATCTGATCTACGCGTTAATGAACGCTGCGCCAGACGATATGGTGCATGAATTTGAACAGCCAGGGAATGCTGAACTCATGATCAAAAACCTATACACAGGAATGAAGGGGGTGCCCGTCAAACCCTCCTTTGAAACCGCTCCTACTGGGGAAAAACTTGCAGCACACATATTGAATCATGTCTCAACACCATTGCCCGTGATACCACTCACCTTAGGATACTACGATGGGTTCTCGAACCCAGATGATTTTTTGCAAAAATACGAAGGGATAGCGCGAAAACAACGCTGGGCGGATGAAATAAAATGTATGGAGTTTTATCCACTGCTCGAAGGCGTGGCTCGACAATGGTTTAACAACATTGCTGCGCCTGCTATCAGCTGTTATGATGATCTTCAAACGCGTTTTCTACTTAACTTCCACAACATGCGCGCAACTCAGAGGACGCATGTGGAATGCCATGACATCAAACATGAATGAGGGGAATCCTTGGGACAGTTCATTGATAGGTACTGCCAGGAAGTACCTAAAATCTCTAATTACGTTGAATCACTAAAGGTATCCAGTTTCATACACAGAATTTTCCGGGAACGTCACTTAACGTTGTGGTAAAGACTTCGGAAGCGCCATCCTGAAATGCTAGCGAAAGCAATTAGAGAAGCGCACGAGCACATGCGCACTTAAGAAGACACTACTAGGTATTCAGGTTACCGTGGTTTGGGAAACGGTCGGAGTGATGGCTACCATTCACCAAGGGGCAGTCACCAGTCAGGCAGTTTCGGAAGAAGTCAATAAGACTCCAGCCCATAACGCCACCATGGTAGCAACCATCAAAGTGATAGGAAACATCAACGAGATCATCAAGGGAATAACAACAACCAACAACATCATCGGAATAGGGACAATGACACACGGGAAAACAAGCATGCATTAATCAGGAGTCTTACCAAAAGCCTAAAGGAGATATACGTAACGGAGCCTATCTCCAAATGTTTGAGAAACCAGCACGCATGTCTAAATACGCGCGGTGAGATAAATCCAAGTTCTGCGACTTCCACAATGATTTCGGACATGAGACCAATCGTTGCAAAGCATTGGTTGACAAAGTGGTTGTTTACCTCAAACACTGAGAATCGAAGCATTTGAAACCAGTGAAGGAGGAATCCAATGCGTACAAGAAAGAGAATGAATGCTCTGAAAAGGACAAGGTTATCTATGTCTTTTCGTGGCAGAAATGGAAAGAGATCGAGAAGGAACCGCTGCTGCCGTATGAATCCCTCAAGGCGCATCTTCTGAGCGAGCCCATTTATTATAGAAAATGTGCCCCATTGATTGTGTAAGGTTACTTACCAGAGTGCATCCAATACATCAACAACATTCTCATCAACACCGATAGCTGCGTCAATGTTATGTTCTTCCATTTCTTCAATGACTTGTCTTACAAAATGAAGAGCCACATAAGGGAAGTGAAGCAACAATTCAGGGGAATAAGTGGGGACCCCTCTTGGTCGAAAGGGATACTCGGAGCAACATTGACCTTGTGGGATGATCATGATTGGGAGATGGAGTACACGTTGGTGGTTGACTTCAAAGTGATTCGCGCGAAATCAGAGTATGATGCTATCCTTGGGCAACCGGCGCTATCACACTTTGATATCACAACTAATATATCTCAAGGCATCATAGTTCTACCTACTCTAATGGGGAAAGCTACTCTTAAGTCCAAAGTAACAGCAAAAGACTATCGACTTCAGCAGGTATGTAAATACGCGTATAACTAATTACCTTTGGATTATAAATACAGATAACGCATGATTGCCCAAAATTAGCGCCCACTTAAATACTTGACCGGATGACATGCTAAAAATGCACAACCAGTCTGCACGCTTACCGCATTAAAATGAGCACAATCTTACATAATCTGAAACATAAGATGCATATTAGAGTGCACCTAGCACACATACTCACGCATTCGTTGATTTTGTAACACAATTTGACTGGTGTTCACAGATTTGAAGTATTCAAGCCACGACAAAGGATAAGAAAAATGGGTGAAGCTCTTCAGGAGCTACAAATGACGAGGGAGACGAGATTGCTGGCGTTGACTATGAATACGAAGAACATAAGGATGAGAAGCTGAAGGAAAGAGCATGCAGGTACAGTTATGATCAGGGTGGTTATTCCTATTATTGGTATTAAGAAAATTTCGATTTTTGTTCTTTAGTGCCCCTTATCTAGCTCACGTTTGAAGTCTGTACTGATATGACAATGTTCCTAAGCGCTTTACGCGCATATTTTATCTATGTTTAATTATTGCCCCCAAGTTATTCTCTGCTAAAATCTTTGTGCCATTGTATATAAAGTAGTTCTATAACTTGAAAATGGTGCGCACAATCTTGTAGGCAACGCACTCTTGCCTTTGAAGGGTTGCTTTATTCGGCACCCGTGCAGCAGAAGCTTGTTTGGCGACAAGCTAGTTTATTAAAACTGAACAGTTAAGCGTCATTAGGTTGACCTAACCTACCCGCGTAGAACTTAAGATCTGCAAGTCATGACTATAAACGATGGCGTTGGTCACGCCTGACCTCAATCCTAAGTGTTGGCGCACTTAGAAGACTCCCGATGAGCACACACAAACACATAACTTAAGTATATATTGTGTGCACAACAATATATATGATAAGTTAAGTGTTGACATGCCTCGAGTATAATTACTATTAAAATCCACGTACAACTTAGCCAAACAAAATAACATGTTAACAAGTGATCTTACGCGCTTGATCATAAGGTAGCTACAAGAAATATCCATATAGCTGGTCGTACAGGTACTTAACGGCCGAGAATCGAGCGAAGCAAGCAAATTTCAAAGGGTAATAATATGCCAAGCACGAGTATAACTTATGTACTTAACAATGAACAAATCTGCCCAAGTAGAAATCATACACATGCGCTCATAAATTTAAAGCGCGCCATAAGATAAACGGCAATCTCAGTAAGAAAAACGCGAAAGATAAATATTTCAATTCCAAAAAATCATTACATACATGCAGAAAAGCAATAATTATAACTGTTCGGTTAATAAACGCTGAGCATCAGCGGTGGGATTACTAGAGAAAGCTACTAGAGAAGGAACCATAATGTTCGCCAAAGTGGGCACAATCTCCCTGCTCTTTTGAGCTGCGAGAGGGTCCACCTCCTTAGCGATGATAGCATCTAAAGCTTTGGAAGGTTGAATGTAGAGTTGGATCCTCTTCCAAAACGCAAGCCTCTCATCCAGTTTAAAAGCGACCACAACTTCTACAAACAAGTCACTCACATACTTAGAATCGCATGCACGAGCAACCAGCGAGGGGAGACCCTTCTTCAAAATCTCAAACTGACGCACCACTGCGTCACGATCACCTTCGCAGACAGACAATTGACCAGTAAAATCCTCGCGCTCTCTAACTAGAACGCTTTTTCAGAGTTAACCTTTTCGGTTAACTCCTCAACCCTGGAAATCAATGACACCTTCTCAACACCTATGACAGACGAGGTAGTAGTAGCCTCTTGGCGTGCCTTTTCCACCTCCGCGAGCTTTGAATTTAAAAACACGATGCGGTCATGGGCCTGATCGGTAGAAAGTTTGCCTGGCGCAGACGTGCCATCGCCGTCAAGACGATCCTTCGCCTCCTGAAGGAAAAACTGAGAACGCATCAAATTTAACATAGTTAGCTGAACATCAAAGTGCTACGATGCCTCAGGTAATAGATGTGTAAAGTAGTCGGGGAGATTAACACTCTCCAGAAAGTTGTATTGAGAAATCGCCGTCTTCTCCGGCACTGACAGTTGATCATTCATACCATTGAACGTCAATTGGTCTCTGCAAACAAAGGATAGTAGTTAGTAGCATAGTTAACAGCGTGAAAAGCACAACACAAATAAAGTAAAAACTACCTTTCGCCTTTTTGGCGCGTTTCCGCCTGTGCCCGCTCTCATTTGGGGCCTCCATCACCTTGGACCCCTTGGCCCCCTCAACAACGACGTTTTGAGAGCCATCGCCTGGATGACTCTCCTGTTGGTCTGCGCCACCAGAGCCACCTGCGCCACCAGAATCGTCACACTGAACCAAGGGATCAGCATCAGAACGTTGCTTGCCCACATTCTCAACTTCCGGAGTCTCGGTATAAACGTCCAAAATGTCGCAAGATCCAAGTAGTCTGTCTAGATGCATGACCGCAATAAAAAGAAACACGAGATTAGAACGAAGCGATGGAAAGGAAAACAAGTATAAAGTTAGCGCCCATCTAACACCTACCATTATCATTGGCATCTTTGATAATTGGCAAAGCAGGCGGATAAGGACACAAGTTAGCAATTCGCAAGATATCACTATTGTAATGGCGAATTGGAAGTTCGCAGTTATAAAAGTACTCAAGCCTTCGCATATCATCTGGGGAGAGAGGGGGTTTAGCGTTTATCCGTGAATCTTTAGCTTCCGTGTGCCACACACAAATATTTCTATAAGCAAGAGGAATAAAAGAATCATCAATATAGAAGAATGAGTTTTTCCATTTCTAGCGCACCCCGGCCTTCAGGTGCTTTACAAAGTTAACCCTATCATCAAAGGCGTACTAACTTTCTTGGCTTTAGCGGTAAGAAAACACATTCTTAAATAAAGCTAACGAGGGAGGAAACTGATAATGGTGACAAATCATCTCAAAAAGAGTAACGCGACATGCGCTGTATGGGTGTAGCTGACCAAGACCAATGTTGAAGTGATTGAGAACCTCCATGAAAAAAGGAGTTGAAGGATAGTGCACATTCCCTTCAACCATAACTTGTCGATACACGGTAACCTTGCCGGCAACAACGGTGTATGCGCGCTGATTTGGAAGCGGCGCTATGGGATTCAAATCGGCCAAAGGGGGTACCAATCTATCAACAGCGCAATCCGGCGCTCTGTTATAATAGACTTAATAGCCTCGCAATTCCGAGGCTCGCCAGTAGAGGAAGATACCATCTATAAACAATATAATCAAAATACCGTAAGCAAAAGAAACTAAATGTGCGCTAACCTAAAAAACCTTAAAGTCAAAATCAAAGAAGCAATGAGGAGTGAGCCGAGAAGATTTGCGCAGGATCTAAGAAGACAAGGAAAGTAAGAAATGAGAAAAGAAGTTATGAGGTATTTATAGGGAAGTAAAAACATAAAGAACATACAAAGGGAAGTTAAAAAGGTCGGTTAAAAGATAAATGGCGAAGATGGAGCCATGTTGTGACGACCCGGAAAATTTTGACTAATTTTAAATCAAAATCTTGATACGATTTAATATTTTTGACACGAGAAGAAAAATCTGTTAGGTTGAGTCTAAAAAATTATGAACTGTTTCATATATTCAATTGACCTTCGACCATTCCTGACGATTCACGAATAACTATTTGGAAATAGATACATATATAATTAAATGTATATATATATATATAATAATTTGAAATATAATATGAAATAAAATACTATATAAGTGTTAGAAATAAAAATGTAAGATATAATAAAATTTATTATTAAAAATGAATCTATATATAGATATAAAAGTATATTGAATATAAATGAGTTTCGAGCTTAATTAGTAAGCGTCAGTAACGCTCGGTTGGCATCTCGTTAATATTCATATAGATCTAATACATATATATGAAAGATTAAAATAAAAGTTGGACTGTAAATTGATTACGAAGATTTTAGGTTTGTTAAAAATATTTTTACCTTTTTAGTTTAAATTTTAGTACTCCGTACATATTATTTGGAATAGAAAATAAATAATTAACGAACATTTTTGATCAGGTTTCAAACAGTTTATGAATGAAATAATTAAATGAATTTAATATAATAATTTAGAATTTTTAGGAAGACGTTTAGATATTAACTGTTTAGCAAAGGAGCACGATATTATCTCGGTGTTAACAGTGTCGGTAGCTAACTTACAAACCTCCGGCTGCTAATCAATTTAAATACTATTGTGCACAGTTTAAAGGTTATAATTATAATAAGATTACTATTTTTCCCACTATCTGATTCACATCCTTATTTTATCTATACCCATACATATACAATGCATGAGTTAGGAAATCAAACATCCATCTTTTTGCTTTCTATTTCTTCTATTACCACAACCCCATCTAATCGATCACTGTACTTGCTCTGTGTTAATCCTTGCTCGTTTGACTACAACCAACCAAACATCATCATCTTTAACAATCACCAACACAACACTTAAGTTATATATTTTTTTCTTCTTTTTCTTTGCTACTACTCGACCACTACTCGATCAACCCATCAACATTGTGCTTGATTGTTGCAGCCGTAAACCTCACCTTCAACCATTGAAGACCCATCGGCCACCATCACCGAAGCCTCCAACTTCACCATCAACCACTTTTCTCTCGCTACCATGTGTGTTTCTTTTTTCTTCAACACCAATGTATAAACGTTATCGAAAGATCACCCACTTCAATCAAACAACACCCACCATAATTTTTTTATGTTCTTCTCCTACCATCATGAACAACCGAAGCAAACCACCACCTTGGTTTTTAATTCCTGCAATAGCTTGTCAACCCAACTCCATTTTTTTCTTCTCCAGTCACTATGCAGCACCACCGGAGATCACCTTGATCACATTCAAACACCACCCCTAGACCGCCACCTCACCACATCTCTCTCTCTCTCTCCATCTCTCATCTCTCCTAACCTTGTTCAAAAACTCCATCACCATGGCTATAAGCCACTGCGTTTGCAGCCATCAGACGCCACCATCAATAACCACCTGTGACGACCCGGAAATTTCCGACCAAATTTAAACTTAATCTTTATATAATTCCGACTTGATAAGCAATGAATTTTAATAAATCTTGAACCTCCGAAAAGAGTTTTACACAAGCTTGTGGTCACCCTTTTATTTTGACGATTCACGAACGTCATAACTTGATTTAATTGTTTAATTGTTTAATTATTGTGTATATATATGAATTTATATATATTTAACTTGAAAAAATGATAATTAAATATTTCATTAAGTATATTAACAAAGTATTATATATATATATATATATATATATATATATATATATATATATATATATATATATATATATATATATATATATATATATATATATTCATACTACTAATTTAAAGAGTTTTCAAACAATATATATATATTACTATCTAAACGATGTAATTAACTTATGTTAAAACGTATTTACATATAATGTATTACGAGTGTAAATACATCCTTACAAGTATTGAATACACTTTATAATATACTAATACATATAAAGGATATCTATACTAGTATTTCCGTTCAATTTCCTCAAAGAATTCTACTCGCATTCATACGGTATTTTTACCCGTATTATACACAGCTTCTAGAAGTATTTACTATTGGCATATACCAATAGAAATCTGCAATTATTTGTGTAATATGTCATCCATGACCTAATCAATTTAATATGTCATTCATGACTTAATACAATTTAACTTATCTTAGATATTTTCACTAAAAGCGAAAATTATAAGCTTATAAATAAGTACCATTTTAACTCATTTTTACTCCACATTTTCTTAAACTAAAAACACACACTTGAATGCTCTCATATCATACTTTAATCTCAGAAACTTTCCTCTTCATAATAAAGGTAAAATACTTCTCAAAATTCTTGTTCAATTCCTTGTATAGTTGCTATCTTATTATACTTATAAAACTTGTAAAAACTAGAACTTGTTTTGGTGAACACCAAGCTTGTTTGAAAAACTAATCTAATCTTTCTAACTTAACTCTAATAACACTTATTTATATATATTATTATGTTATATTAATTTAATATATGAACTTATAACTTGTACATATGAAGAACACCTTGAAACTTAACATATATCCTTTAATCTCCATTCGGTAAAAAGCGGGCTGCTTTGGGTTGGGAATTAAAAACCTATCTTAGACTTTGAGTTCGAGGCTAATAATTTAGAAATATGTTGATATATGTAAATAAGACTTCTAGTATTTTTTTCATGATTTTAGACAAAGTGGAAGTATTTTATCAAAAATCATATATTGGGTGGATGTCGGGATTTTTCCAAATCTGTCCACCGACACAAAATGAGGGTAAAGCTCTAACAATTACTACTTGGGATGAACTTTTCGAATTGGTTTTGTAAAATTTACTTCTTAATGAATCCATAGCAATTTGATTCACTTTAAATGGAATTGTAATGAATATTTGGACAGCAAAACAAAATTTGCTAAAATTAACGTTGTATGGACGAAATTTATATTATAAAAACTATATTAACCATATCCTTGTTAACTTTTCCTATATCCTATATATATTTGGATATGTTATCAGTAGTATAACAAAATATTATAATCTTTCTGTGATTGTATATATGTATAATAATATTCTTGGTACGTCCTAACACAATAAGTGTACAATACGTTTTGATAAATCCTAAGACAATACGTACACAATACGTCTTAGTTAATTCTAAGAAAATACGTATACAATACGTCTCTGGGTTGATACAAAGACAATAAGTATACAATATGTCATGGGGTAATTCTAAAATTATATATATATACCTATTATTGGACTGTTGGACATTTCGGACTATTTTGGACTACTAACAAAGGACTACTAACATAAAAATGTTAAAAATCAATATATAAGTATTCTATGAACTTGTTTTATTTTATTCACATGTCGTATTAATATCTGAAACATTATTATTGTTATAGGTTCGTGAATCCAAGGACGACAGCCATATTTTTAATAAGCTAAAAACTTATTATTAACATACTTTTACTACCGTGAGTATATAGTCCCATTTTTAAACTCTACAAATATTTTGGGATGAGAATACATTCATTTTATGTTTTACGCCATAGACACAAGTACTTAAAATATATTATACGTTGAGGTGTACCACTTTGCATATCTTCCCTAATAGCTTGGTAACTAATATTTACAAGTTGTAAGAACATGTATACGCGAATCCTATTGATAGATCTATCGGGTTTACAACCCCAACCGGGCTAGTCGCTCTAGTATCATAAACGGTTGCATAGTACTTCGTTTTTACTACACTTGGTACAGTGTAGGGAGATTTCATAATAAAGGGAATATGCCACATTAATGGTTAAGTATGGTTACCGAAGCGCTCAACAACTTATAGAATACTTTTATACACTTACGAGTGTACATATATTTATAACTATGAAATCTTGGGGTCTATATTTATATCGATGATAAACCTATATATCTCACCAACCTTTGTGTTGACTGTTTACACATGTTTATTTTCAGGTCCTTAAGAAAGTCTTTCGCTGTTGCATTATCTGAGCAAGCTGTGCATGAAGTCTCATACTTTTATTTAAATAAAGTGTTGCATTCAATAAAACCTTTGTCATGTATTATATTCGACTGTTACGTCACGTGTCTAGTATTTGGAAACCGATGTATTTTGGGGATTATTTCTTAAATAATCGCCCACTTGTTTAAAACATGCATTATGTACAATAATGATGTGCTTTTTATGAAACGAATGCAGTGTTTTCTATAACGTATCATATAGAGGGCAAATACCTCGCTATGGGACCAATGAATAACGTACCACGTTTATAGTAATATGGACGAGTCGTTTCAGTTGGTATCAGAGCGGTGGTCTTAGTGAACCTGGTCTTGCATTAGTGTGTCTAACTGATAGTTGTTAGGATGCATTAGTGAGTCTGGACTTCGACCTTAGCTGCGTGTCAAAAAGTTTTGCTTATCATTTTTTGTCGGAAATTACATGCATATCATTCTTAGTCTAGACACATCTTACTGCATTGATTGCATGAATAGTGTATAGACAAAATTCATATCTTAGCGTATGTATTACTGTAAACTTTGCCTGACATATTCCGTAAATTCCTACGTAATCTATGAAATCTTTTGTTCTATATATATAGATATTCTAGGTAATTAGAATATCATCCGATAGCCGAAAATCATTTCATATCGAAAAATTATTTATTCAATCGAACGAAATGGAACTCTCCACTAGTTCAAGTCCCTTAAATTCTGATATGGAGTTTTACTCGAGCTCCGAAAGCAGTGTGACCGGAATGGATCAACCAATTAGCCATCATCTATTTTGGATGAATTGGGGATGGGTTTGTAGATGACTCAGTCAATGGAGACGAGAAGTAGGCGATCCTTTCCACCCACCAAATTTCCCTCTCGGCGAAGAACCTGAAGTATTTACCGGTGAACCAGTCCGAAACACCATTTTCACCCTCATTTCTAAAGTATCTCGCCACGATTACATATTATCTAAAATTCTAGATCTTATTCATCCGCTCATTCCAACCGCCAGTCATTCCGGTGTACTAGAAGAAGTCAACGAGCTTCGCACTAGAGTGGTGGCCTTGGAGAATATGATGCAGAACTTACAAGCATCACAAGCCCCACAAGCACCAACTGCACCACATGCATCCACACCAACAGTACCATTACCACCACCAATAACATTCGCATCGCAAGCTCCAACATCACAATCTGTCCCACGAGCATCAACGTCATACGCCCTGTAGATACCAAGGAATACCAACAACATCAAACGATGAAGTATTGATTCATTACTTCATCGGAGAAATACTCTAACGTGATTATGTAATCTCTAAAGTTTTAGAGATTATTTATTCTAATCATAACCATAAATCAAGAGGAGTAGATGGATAGAGATGATAGAGGGGAGAATAGAAACCCTGATAGGAATGGTGCGTGCATTACAAAATAGACTTGTTATACAAGCAGCACCAGCAGTACCGACAACATCACTAGTACCAGCAGCACCTACAACATCACAAGCTCCGCCAGTTCCATAATCACCGACATCATCACAAATCAACAACGAGTATATTGTATCAAAGAGTTATGAAGTATTAACTCATTCCCTCTGAAAAATTTATATGTATATTATATATATATATATATATATATATATATATATATATATATATATATATATATATGTATATATATATATATATATATATATATATATATATATATATATATATATATATATATATGAGTTTTTAAACCACAATATATCTTTTCGTACTAAGCTATTACGTGTGAATGTTAAGGGTAGATACTACTCAATTAAATTCATATTACTAATATACTATGATGTACATCCTTCCTTAACAACTTAACCATCGTTAACTACGACCTCTATTTCAACTCCATGAATTCCGTTTCATAATAAACTAAGTGTATTATTCAATTACATGTTTGATTTTACACTTAGATATACTTGAAGCTTTCTAGAAAATATCATTCATATCTTACGAAGTTCGCAAGAATTCACAAGCATCAACATCCGTCACCAAGGAATGTCAATGAGAATAAATAATAAAGTATTGATTACATTAGTGAAATACTCTGTGAAGATTATGTAAACTCTATTATTTTAGGAATTATTCATTTCTAGTTCCAACCGTAAACCAAATGAGATTAATATAATATTAACTCATTAAATCCATATTACATCTGAAGAAAATATACATACATATATTTTCATAAAGACTGTAATAAAAATTCTTTTATACAAAATATTGATTGTGAAATTTTATTTTAACAGGTAGGTAATACCCGAGAAATACTTAAGTTCACATTAATATGTTACACTGTTTATTTTCAATGATGTTTCGACAATCGTTAATTATACTCTCTCCTTTCATAGCAATATACATCATTTCATAAAATTCAAGACAACCATTTTCCATACCAATTCAATTACATATTCTGATTTTAACAGATCAAAATCCAAGTCAAGATTTAAGAAGTGCCATCAATCTTAAATTCCTACATCCTTCAAAATCATACTTTAAATTCAAACTATACTAGAACATCACTTTCATTCACAGAACTCATAAAGATATTCGTATCATTCAAGATTCACGACGAATTCAATATACGGATATTGACGATGACAACTTGCGTCTAAACCCTTCAAAATTCTTGAAAACATCTCAACTAAGGAACAATCGAGAGAATAAACCAATCACACGATACATACGAAGAATATATGCATATAGATATGCATTCGGAGGACACTTGAACCTAAGCAAAGGTTCAACATGTATCCATGTCAGATCCTTTAGCATTATTATTACCCAAAATAACTTTACAATCCCTTTTCAAAATAGCGAATTTTATCACAGCTCCAAAAAGACAACTTCGACTTTTCATCCGGAGTAGCCTTATTATAACCTTGATATATACGTTGTCTTTTCGCCATCGTTACTGGGGAACCTTTTATATTTCACCACATTAGTAGTAAGCTTACCAGCAACTTTATTGCTCTTTGACTTAAATCTCTCTGAAAGATCACTATAAAACTTTGTCATGTACCCATCTACATCTTGTAACAATAATTGTCATACCAAACCCCAGGAAGCATCAATAATTATTCTTGAATCTCACATCATTTCTGCATATACATATAACGTTATTTCCTAGAATTATAATTCTGAAATCCGTAATAGCACTTCAGCCTACGAATCAGTACTATGAAGTTTTGAAAAAGCTGAATGAAGTAGCAGAAACTGTAGACAACCGTAACAGTCAAAAGTTGATGATAAAGAATATTGTGTTAGCGAAGCACATAAAAAGAGAAGGTTTGGAACTGGAAAACGGATTGAGCAAACCCTAAGGAGGCTGTGGACAAATCACAAGGACGAAATCTACCTTCAAAGAATCTAAATGATTCGGTGTCTGCTAAAATCCCTAGCAAATACCTTGCTCCTTACTCTAAAACCCTTGCGGACAATATTATTCATCATCCTCTTATCTTAAATATTCTAAGATATCATCGTATCTTCCATTATAAATATCCTTCATATTTCTGAAGATATTTTCATAACCATTCTTATCTGAAATCATTTATTCCTTCGCGTTATCTGTATCACATCATAAAGAAAACTATTTTAGTTTCTAAATAACTGAAACCTCTGAGTGTAAAGTATGAATATTTTTGGAATAATGTTGGGAACCGAAGCATGAGTTAGTATAATATAATGACACTTGATCAACGTGATTATATTACAGTAAGTCATGCTGATTTTCGAAATGGAACGTAATGATTCACAGACCATAACGTTATCATGTGCCATGTTACATGACTCTTACATTTAATCTAATCTCTAAACATATCAAGAACATATTCTATTGATAGTTCTATCTTTTCCTTTGGATTCTGGTAATTTCACAACTCAAATTGTGCTATTACAATTTCTCTCTTAAAGCATTAGCTATGTTCATTCCGAATTTCATATCTATGAATTCTAGACCATTATTCGCTTGACTTAAAGTCGGGAAAAGAAGACGGAAGCATGAAACTCCAAAATATAAGGAAAAAATATAAGCACGAAGACAACGCAGTAATTACAAACCGTGTATAACGATGCGTATAGCAAGAGCAAAGTAGAAATTAACAAATTCCTCCAGTGGAAGATGAAAAAGAAGAATGACAGATGTGATAGTCAAGAATATATCACGAATTAAAACTGGATGAAGCATATTGACGAATGTTTTGGAAGTACGAAGAAAGGAAGAAAGTATAAAAGATGGGAGATATAGAAATAAGGAAACGTAGGAGGTTGATTTATAGTAAAATATCGGACAGAGAAATCGAGACAGATTAATGCATTAAATCGAAGAGGATCATAATTTTCTTAATCGCCGAAGAATCAAATCTTATATAGATTACAAAGATTTTCTTTAATCCGAAGATCAACCGTGATGACATCAAAAGATAAGACGAATCCATATTTTCTCATTTCACTCTCTTACGATAGCTTCACTCATACGTTTCGAGTAATCGAATTATTTTATCCATATTTCTCAATCATGATAAAACCCTATGAATCAACTTATATTCATCATAATAACATTCTTATTGTTAGCCATGACGACCTCGATCAAATTTTAGGACGAAATTTCTTTAACGGGTAGGTACTGTGACGACCCGGAAATTTCCGACCAAATTTAAACTTAATCTTTATATAATTCTGACTTGATATAAGCAATGAATTTTAATAAATCTTGAACCTTCGAAAAGAGTATTACACAAGCTTGTGGTCACCCTTTTATTCCAACGATTCACGAACGTCATAACTTGATTTAATTGTTTAATTGTTTAATTATTGTGTATATATATCAATTTATATATATTTAACTTCAAAATATGATAATTAAATATTTCATTAAGTATATTAACAAAGTATTTTATATATATATATATATATATATATATATTTTCATACTACTAATTTAAAGAGTTTTCAAACAATATATATATTACTATCTAAACGACGTAATTAACTTATGTTAAAATGTATTTACATATAATGTATTACGAGTGTAAATACATCCTTACAAGTATTGAATACACTTTATAATATACCAATACATATAAAGGATATCTATACTAGTATTTCCGTTCAATTTTCTCAAAGAATTCTACTCGCATTCATACGGTATTTTTACCCGTATTATACACAGCTTCTAGAAGTATTTACTATTGGTATATACCAATAGAAATCTGCAATTATTTGTGTAATATGTCATCCATGACCTAATAAATTTAATATTTCATGCATGACTTAATACAATTTAACTTATCTTAGATATTTTCACTAAAAGCCAAAATTATAAGCTTATAAATAAGGACCATTTTAACTCATTTTTACTCCACATTTTCTTAAACTAAAAACACATACTTAAATGCTCTCATATCATAATTTAATCTCAGCAACTTTCCTCTTCATAATCAAGGTAAAATACTTCTCAAAATCCTTGTTCAATTCCTTGTATAGTTGCTATCTTATTATACTTATAAAACTTGTAAAAACTAGAACTTGTTTTGGTGAACACCAAGCTTGTTTGAAAAACTAATCTAATATTTCTAACTTAACTCTAATAACACTTATTTATATGTATTATGATGTTATATTAATTTAATATAAGAACTTATAACTTGTACATATGAAGAACACCTTGAAACTTAACATATATCCTTTAATCTCCATTCGGTAAAAAGCGGGCTGTTTTGGGTTGGAAATTAAAAACCTATCTTAGACTTTGAGTTCGAGGCTAAGACTTTAGAAATATGTTAATATATGTAAATAAGACTTCTAGTATTCTTTTCATGATTTTAGATAAAGTGAAAGTATTTTATCAAAAAATCATATATTGGGTGGATGCCGGGATTTTTCCAAATCTGTCCACCGACACAAAAAGAGGGTAAAGTTCTAAAAATTACTACTTGGGATGAACTTTTCGAATTGGTTTTGTAAAATTTACTTCTTAATGAATCCATAGCAATTTGATTCACTTTAAACGAAGTTGTAATGAATATTTGGAGAGCAAAACAAAATCTGCTAAAATTAACGTTGTATGGATGAAATTTATATTATAAAAACTATATTAACCATATCTTTGTTAACTTTTCCTATATCCTATATATATTTGGACATGTTATCAGTAGTATAACAAAATATTATAATCTTTATGTGATTGTATATATGTATAATATTATTCTTGGTACGTCCTAACACAATAAGTATACAATACGTTTTGAAAAATCCTAAGACAATACGTACACAATACGTCTTAGTTAATGCTAAGACAATATGTATACAATACGTCTCTGGGTTGATACAAAGACAATACATATAAAATACGTCGTGGGGTAATTCTAAGATTATATATATATATATATATATATATATATATATATATATATATATATATATATATATATATATATATATATATATATATATATATATATATATACATATACCGATTATTGGACTGTTGGACATTTCGGACTATTTTGGGCTACTAACAAAGGACTACTAACATAAAAATGTTAAAAATTAATATATAAGTATTCTATGAACTTGTTTTATTTTATTCACATGTCGTATTATTATCTGAATCATTATTATTGTTATATGTTCGTGAATCCAAGGACGACAGCCATATTTTTAATAAGCTGAAAACTTATTATTAATATACTTTTACTACCGTGAGTATATAGTCCCATTTTTAAACTCTACAAATATTTTTGGATGAGAATACATTCATTTTATGTTTTACGCCATAGACACAAGTACTTAAAATATATTCTACGTTGAGGTGTACCACTTTGCATATCTTCCCTAATAGCTTGGTAACTAATATTTACATGTTGTATGAACATGTATACGCGAATCCTATTGATAGATCTATCGGGTTTGACAACCCCAACCGGGATAGTCACTATAGTATCGTAAATGGTTGCATAGTACTTCGTTTTTACTACACTTGGTATAGTGTAGGGAGATTTCATAATAAAGGGACTATGCCACATTAATGGTTAAGTATAGTTACCGAAGCGCTCAACAACTTATAGAATACTTTTATACACTTACGAGTGTACATATATTTATAACTATGAAATCTTGTGGTCTATATTTATATCATTGATAAACCTATATATCTCACCAACCTTTGTGTTGACTGTTTACGCATGTTTATTCTCAGGTCCTTAAGAAAGTCTTTCGCTGTTGCATTATCTGAGCAAGCTGTGCATGGAGTCTCATACTTTTATTTAAATAAAGTGTTGCATTCAATAAAACCTGTGATGACCCGAGAATTTTCGACCAAATTTAAACTTAATCTTTATATGTTTTTGACACGATAAGCAATGACTGTAATGTTAAGACTCGAAAAAGTTTTGAACTGTGTCATATATTCATTTGACCTTTGACTATGCCCGACGATTCACGAACAATTATGTGTAAATAAATATGTAAATATATATATATAAATAAATAAAAGTATATGTATATAAACATCTTGAATTAATAAGGTATATATTAATCATTTGAATTAAAAATGAAAAGTAATATACAAAATAATTAAACTATTATGAATCTATATAAATATATATATATATTTAACTTCTATAATATTATATATATATTAAATATTCTGCATATGTTAATATATATATTTACATTATATAAATACTACATAGATAATAATAGGGATATTAATATATTAAATTTAATTACAAATTAAAATATAGTTGTTGTTATAGTATTACAAGTACTTTCAATATTACTATTAATATTAATAATAGTATTATTATCATTGTTGTAACTGTAAAGTTATCAAAGTAAAATGTTTATATAAAGATTAATTAAAAGTATAATTTATTGGTAATTTAAATATCACTAGTTATTATTATTAAAAATTTCATTATTAACATGGTTATAAATAGTATCAATATTAAAATAAGTAAAAACTATCATTTATATTGTTATATTATCCTTATTATATATTATATATATGACTTTTGTATTAATATGATTGTTATTATTTTTATTTATAACATTAAGAGTATTATTATTATAATTATATTTATTTATTAATAATATTAATTTTAATCTATAAAAATAAATATATAAATATAATAGATATACATTTATTGAGATAGATATATACAAATACGTATAAGATATATACATGCAGTTGGATATAGTTATACATTTAGGAAAATCTGTATTTATATTATTTAGATGATTATTATTAATATAATTATAATTATTAATTATTAATATTATAAAATCATATATTTACGGATTCTCAGAATCAATTTGTTTTACGTTCCTATCTTACTTTATTCAATCCTTGTTTTTGTCCCCAGTTTGTTACATGTCTATTTCAACCTTGGTACCAGACGAAATTTATACATTATATATGACCTCTGCAATTGAGAATGGATTAAGAAAAACAGAAAAATATAAAAAAAAATGTGTCGACTGCTCTATCTTGCTTCATTTTTTTTATATTTCAATTTCGAATAAAATTTCAAAATCCATTAATGTAGTTTTGTTAGGATTCTCTTACTCAAACTATCTGCAAAAACTCAGGTTTCAATTCGTTATATCGAGTACGAATTTTCGAGTCAAAGTTCAGTTTCAAAAAGTCAAAGAAATTGTTCATCGCTAAATTCGAATTTAGTTTAATGTTTTAAGATCAATTACTGATTCAGATTGTTTCTAGGAGTGTTTTGCAACACATTTCATGTTGTAATCTTTGTCTAAAACTGATCTGAATTCGAAAGTGGAAATTGAGTTTGTTTATTTTTTTTCGAAGATACAGCAGGCCTGTATTTTTTTTTATCTTTCTGTTAATTCAAAATAATCACAATAGGTTGTATCTGTATCTATTAAAACCACTAAATCCAACAGATTACTTCATGGTTATAACTATCGAGGTGTCTGATCGATTGGTATTATAGAGAAGAAGAAGAGAAAATAGGAAACAGATTAAATGCAAGTTATAAATAGTTCGTTTGGGTATAAATCAGAAAAACTGAATCAGCCGAATGGTTAATGGGTGTTGTGGTGAGCGCGAGGTCTCGGGTTCGAATCCTGGCAGGGTCATTATATTCTTTTTAGCCGAATTTTTATGAGGTAGTTTTCTTAAAATTATTATTATGATTATTCTTATTATTATTATTGTTATTATTTTTATTATTATTATTGTTATTCTAATTGTTATTACTAGAATTATTAATTAATGTTACTATTATCATTATTATTAAATTAGTTATTATTAATAGAAAGAATATTGTTATTATGATTAAAATTATTATTACTATATATTTAATTATATTGTTGTGATTATCAAAATCAATAAAAGTATTTTTATTAAAATTTTAGAATTATTAGTATTATTAATATAGGTATTACTATTATCACTATGATTAAGATTAACATAATTATTATGAAAATAATACAAATTATATTCATTAATATTAGTACTTGTATTATTTTATAATTATTAGTACTATTATTATCATTAACATAGGTATTATTATTGGTATTATCATTATTATTATTAATATTACAAAATATCATATAGACTTATCAGTTAAACATTAATATTAGTAATACTGTATAATTACTGACATTTCTATTAAAAATATTAAAAATTACCATTATTATTAAAAGCATTATTTTTACAAAACTATTATTAATATCATATTCAGTACTATCTATGTTATTATTATTAAAATAATTACAATTATGAAAATAGAAGTTATAGTGACGTTATTAAAGTTATAAGCATAAAAATAAAGATTATATATATATATATATATATATATATATATATATATATATATATATATATATATATATATATATATATATATATATATATATATATATATATATATATATATTTAATATGGGGGATGACCCTGCCAGGATTAATATATATATACATAATGAAACTATTTAATCTACTGTATATATAAATCGCATCATTAATAATAATATATTTGTTCAATTACAATTATGTGTATTAATATATATATACAAATAACATAGGTTCGTGAATCCGAGGCCAACCTTACACTTGTTCAATGATGATATATGTATTTTTACTACGAAATACAGTATGGTGAGTTTCATTTGCCTTTTTACCCTTTATATTTTTGGGCTGAGAATACATGCGCAATTTTTATAAATGTTTTACGAAATAGACACAAGTAATCGAAACTACATTATATGGTTGAATTATCGAAATCGAATATGCCCCTTTTATTAAGTCTGGTAATCTAAGAATTAGGGAACAGACACCCTAATTGACGTGAATCCTAAAGATAGATCTATTGGGCCTAACAAACCCCATCTAAAGTACCGGATGCTTTAGTACTTCGAAATTTATATCATATCCGAAGGGTGTCCCGGAATTATGGGGATATTCTTATATATGCATCTTGTTAATGTCGGTTACCAGGTGTTCAATTCATATGAATGATATTTTTGTCTCTATGCATGGGACGTATATTTATGAGAACTGGAAATGAAATGCTCGTGGTCTATTAAAATGATGGAAATGATTATTTATGCTAAACTAATAAACTCACCAACCTTTTGGTTGACACTTTAAAGCATGTTTATTCTCAGGTGTTAAAGAAATCTTCCGCTGTGCAATTGCTCATTTTAAAGATATTACTTGGAGTCATTCATGACATATTTCAAAAGACATTGCATTCGAGTCATCGAGTTCATCAAGATTATTATCAAGTCATTTATAGTTTAGATATATTATAAAATGGTATGCATGCCGTCAACTTTCAATGTATTAAAAGTTTGTCTTTTTAAAAACGAATGCAATGTTTGTAAAATGTATCATATAGAGGTCAAGTACCTCGCGATGTAATCAACTGTTGTGAATCGTTTATAATCAATATGGACTTCATCCGAATGGATTAGGACGGGTCGCTACAGTTGGTATCAGAGCTGGTATAACGCCGTCCATGTGTGGCGGGTTAGTCGTAAAGGAGGTTCTCACAGTGTTACCTGTGACGAAGCATTGGCTCTTACTCCTTGCGATCCCTTACGAGGGTTGGCAATTGCCGAGAGGCAGACCCTAAAATTAGTATCTGAGGTACACTCAGTGGTTACCAGGCTGTTAGCTGGGAAGGAACTGGGTGGGACGTGTGGTGTCCCCAACTGAAGCTACAGTTGGTATCAGAGCGGTGGTCTTAGCGAACCAGATCTGCATTAGTGAGTCTAACTGATAAGTCGTTAGGATGCATTAGTGAGTCTGGACTTCGACCGTGTCTGTATGTCAAAAGTTTTGCTTATCATTTCATGTCAAAAATTACCTACTTATCATCCTTAGGAAAATTACATGCTTATCATTCCTAGTCTAGACACATCTTACTACATTGATTGCATGAATAGTGTATAGACAAATCCATATCTTAGCATTCCTGTTACTGTAGACTTTATCTGACACGTTTCCTTAATTTCCTCCGTAATCTACGGGATCTTCTGTACTATATTGGATATTCTATATAATTAGAATATTATTCGATAACCGAAAATCATTTCATATCAAAAAATTCTCTAATTGATCATAAGAGATGGATCCTACACTTAGCTTGGATTCCATTAGTTCCGGAAGCAATTTCGAGAGGCGTATTGAAGTAGACTCTGAAGTCAATGAACCCGAAGTGTCTCCACCGTTTAGCTATTTTTCTTTCTGGAGGAGATGGGGGTGGGTCCGAGACTTACTCACTCGATGGAGAAATGAAGAAGGCGAGCCCTACCGCGAACCAAACTTACCTCCTAACATCAGAGAAAATGATGTACTCACCGGTGAACCTATACGTAACACTGTATTCACCCTTCTTGCTAAAGTTTTCCACCTCGAAGGTCGGATTACGGCAATCTCAGAAAATATTCAACCTCTGCTTCCGAATACCAATCGAAGGGGAATATTAGAGAAAGTTAGGGAACTTCGAATTGATAATCAAGATCTATCGAATCAGATGAGTGGATGGATAGAAATGATAGAGGGTAGGATAGAAACCCTGACAAGCATGGTGCGTGATCTACAAACTATACTTACTACACCAACATCATCACCAACCTCAGCACCAACAACACTTGTAGTACCGACAGCAACAGTACCACCATCAGCAGCACCAGCAGCATAATCAGTACCAACAACAACATCATCACACGTCTCAACCTCGCAATCTATACCTCAAGCATAATCATCGTTCTACGATTCGTTCTACATAAACTATCTTCGTCCTTCGTGATGATTATGTAATCTCTAATGTTTTAGAGATTATGTACTCTAGTTCTAGCCGTAAATCTGATGAGTTTAATATCACATTGACTCATTAAATCCATGATTACGTCTGAAGAAAATATATATGTATATATGTTTTCATAAAGATTGTAATTAAAATTTTTATTGTACAAACTGTTAATGGTGAAAATATTTTAATGGGTAGGTAATACCCGAGGAATATTTAGATTTCGCATTAATAAGTTACACTGTACATTCTACGAATCTGATTCAACTGTTATTTACTATCCTACTTACAACCACATCTATACGAATCCGTTCACCACAAAATAACCATTTTCATTCAATTTTATATTTGGATTTTGACCTACCAGAATCCAACAAGTGGTATAATGAAGAAATAATGGACACAATAAAAAAATAATTGATTAGAAACAAACTAATTGACAATATGAAATTTTGTTAAGAAACCACGCTAACAAAATCCTAGCTAACTGTTCCTAGCTAACTGTTAATTTCATATTACATTTTATTTATCGCAATTTAATTATCGCAATTTATTTTATCGCAATTTTAATTCTCGTAATTTTATTTAACGTCATTTAAATTTCTGTTATTTACTTTACGCACTTTATTTATCGTCATTTATTTCTGTTATTTATTTTACGCGTTAAATATCGGGACACGTATACAAGGTTTTGACATATCATATCGACGCATATATATATATATATATATATATATATATATATATATATATATATATATATATATATATATATATATATATATATATATATATATATATATATATATATATATATATATTATTTGGAATAACCATAGACACTCTATATGCAGTAATGATCGAGTTCTCTATACAGGGTTGAGGTTGATTCATAAATAATATATATACTTTGAGTTGTGATCGAGTCTGAGACATGTACACGGGTCACGATACGTATTAATTAATTCGAATATTATATATTAAACTATATATGAATTATTGGACTGTCAACTGTGGACACTGTGGACTAATAACATTGGACAATTAAAATGAATTAAAATATTGATTATAACATATGAAACTAAACAATTCTTCATGTTTGCCACTTGATTTCATCTTAAACCTCATTTGTAACTTGACGATTACAATCTGCATTCAAACCTTTCATGATTCTTGAAAACACCTCAATCGAGAGGATGAACCAACCGCACTTCATCTACGGAAGAAAAGATTGATACATATAGTTATGCCTCCGAAAACACTAGGAACCTGAGTAAAGGTTTAACACGTATCTGTGTTAACTCCTTTGGCATTGGTATTACCGAAAATAACATTGCAATTCCTTTTCAAATTAGCCAAATTTGTCACAGCTTCAGCAAATCAATTTCGACTTTTCATTCGAGTAAACTCTACTATAACTTTGATATATAAGTTTACCTTTCGTCATCGTTACCGGAGAACCATTTATATTCCACCATATTACCATCAGCGTTTAATCATCTAAAAATACAATTCTCCTGAAACCACCTCGGATTGATAACCGGCGATTCAGATATGGCTACATTAAATGTAGAGGAAACAGTAACATTGTAAATGGCCAAAAGTTTGATGATAAAGAATGGAGTGTTGGGAACGCTCGATAGAAAAGTTGGTACTGAAAAATAGAATGAGCCAACCATGAATGAGACCAAGGAAAAATACAAGGACCAAACCCTATATTCAAAGAATCCAGCTGATTCTGTATCCGGTAAAATCTTTAGAAAATATCTTGCTCCGTACTCATGTTAAATTTTGTGGAAAAATCTCTCTTCATCAACCTTCAATCTTAGAAATTCCAAAAATATCATCATAAATATCTTCGATATTTCTGAGGATATTTTCATAAATATTCTTGTTCAAAATTATTAATCTCTTCGTGCTATCAGTGTTACATCATATAGAAACTGTTAGTTTCTATATTCTGTAAACTTTCGAGCTAAAAAATAAGAATGTTATTGAAGTAATGTTGGGAACTGATGCATGAGTTAGTATAATATAATGAAACTTGATCAACGTGATTATATTAAAGTAGGTCATGCTGAGTTTCTAATGAAACATGATGATTCACAGAACATACCGTCATCATGTACCATGTTACACGACTCTTACATTCCATTTAATCTCTAAACGTATCAAGAACATATATTATTAATAAGTTCTATCTTTCCCTTGAATTCTGGTAATTTGACAAGTCAGACTGTACTATTACCATTTTCTTCTTAAGAACATTAACAATGTTCATTCCGAAATTCATGTCTGCGAATTCTGGACCATTACAAGAGATGCCCAATCGCAAGAAGAAGAAACGAAGGGACAAAGCTCCGAAATAGAAATTAGAGTATAAATCGCAGCAAATAGGGGGAGTATTAACTGGGGATGACAATGATTATACAAAAAACAGAAGCAAGGACTTCGAAGAATAATAGAAAATATAAAACCCAATGAAAACACTGAAATTACAAACTGTGAATATCAGTGCGTATAGCAATATAAAGACACGGGAGGATTATAAATACAATAATCCCTAGAACATAGTAGAAATAAACAGGCTCTTCCGGTGGAAGTTGGAAAAGAAGAACGAACATTGTGATATTCAGAATAAGAACAAGGATTAGAATCGGATTAAGCATTATTATAATCTTTTGGATATATGAACTGAGAAAGAAGGTATAGAAGTGGTGGAAACTAATGGAACGGAAAAGGTAAATTTATAATGGAAATATCAGACAGAGTAATCGAGGCAGATCACCGTATTTAATTATAGAGATCTTAATTTCCTTATTCGCCAAAGAATCAAATCTTTTAGATTCCGAATATTTTCTTTGATCCCTTGAATTTCGGAATTCAACCAAGACGACGTCAAAAATTAAGACGCACCTTATTTTCTAAATTCAACCATGACTAGTCAAAAGTTATGATGAAACATGTCTTTCTCATTTCACTATTTAGTGATAGCTTCATTCGTACTATTCGAGTAATCGAATTATTTTACCCATATTACTCAATGATGATAAAACCCTATTTATCAACTCATATTTGTCATGAAAACATTCTTATTGTTAGCCATGACGACCTCACTCAAATTTCGGGACAAAATTTCTTTAACGGGTAGGTACTGTGATGACCCGGGAATTTTCAACCAAATTTAAACTTAATCTTTATATGTTTCTGACACGATAAGCAATGACTGTAATGTTAAGAATCGAAAAAGTTTTGAACTGTGTCATATATTCATTTGACCTTTGACTATGCCCGACGATTCACGAACAATTGTGTGTAAATAAATATGTAAATATATATAAATAAATAAAAGTATATGTATATAAACATCTTGAATTAATAAGGTATATATTAATCATTTGAATTAAAAATGAAAAGTAATATACAAAATAATTAAACTATTATGAATCTATATAAATATATATATATATTTGACTTCTATAATATTATATATATATATTAAATATTCTGCATATGTTAATATATATATTTACATTATATAAATACTACATAGATAATAATAGGGATATTAATATATTAAATTTAATTACAAATTAAAATATAGTTGTTGTTATAGTATTACAAGTACTTTCAATATTACTATTAATATTAATAATAGTATTATTATCATTGTTGTAACTGTAAAGTTATCAAAGTAAAATGTTTATATAAAGATTAATTAAAAGTATAGTTTATTGGTAATTTAAATATCACTAGTTATTATTATTAAAAATTTCATTATTAACATGGTTATAAATAGTATCATTATTAAAATAATTAAAAACTATCATTTATATTGTTATATTATCCTTATTATATATTATATATATGACTTTTGTATTAATATGATTGTTATTATTTTTATTTATAACATTAAGAGTATTATTATTATAATTATAATTATTTATTAATAATATTAATTATAATCTATAAAAATAAATATATAAATATAATAGATATACATTTATTGAGATAGATATATACAAATACGTATAAGATATATACACGCAGTTGGATATAGTTATACATTTAGGAAAATCTGTATTTATCTTATTTAGATGATTATTATTAATATAATTATAATTATTAATTATTAATATTATAAAATCATATATTTACGGATTCTCAGAATCAATTTGTTTTACGTTCCTATCTTACTTTATTCAATCCTTGTTTTTATCCCCAGTTTGTTACATGTCTGTTTCAACCACGGTACCAGACGGAATTTATACATTATATATGACCTCTGCAATTGAGAATGGATTAAGAAAAACAGAATATATAAAAAAAATGTGTCGACTGCTCTGTCATGCTTCATTTTTTTTATATTTCAATTTCGAATAAAATTTCAAAATCCATTAATGTAGTTTTGTTAGGATTCTCTTACTCAAACTATCTGTAAAAACTCAGGTTTCAATTCGTTATATCGAGTACGAATTTTCGAGTCAAAGTTCAGTTTCAAAAAGTCAAAGAAATTGTTCATCGCTAAATTCGAATTCAGTTCAATGTTTTAAGATCAATTACTGATTCAGATAGTTTCTAGGAGTGTTTTGCAACACATTTCGTGTTGTAAACTTTGTCTAAAACTGATCTGAATTCGAAAGTGGAAATTGAGTTTGTTTATTTTTTTTTGAAGATACAGCATGCCTGTATTTTTTTTATCTTTCTATTAATTCAAAATAATCACAATAGGTTATATCTGTATCTATTAAAACCACTAAATCTAACAGATTACTTCATGGTTATAACTATCGAGGTGTTTGATCGATTGGTATTATAGAGAAGAAGACGAGAAAATAGGAAACAGATTAAATGCAAGTTATAAATAATTCGTTTGGGTATAAATCAGAAAAACTGAATCAGTCGAATGGTTAATGGGTGTTGTGGTGAGCGAGAGGTCTCGAGTTCGAATCCTGGCAGGGTCATTATATTCTTTTTAGCCGAATTTTTATGTGGTAGTTTTCTTAAAATTATTATTATGATTATTCTTATTATTATTATTGTTATTATTATTATTATTATTATTATTATTATTGTTATTCTAATTGTTATTACTAGAATTATTAATTAACGTTACTATTATCATTATTATTAAATTAGTTATTATTAATAGAATGAATATTGTTATTATGATTAAAATTATTATTACTATATATTTAATTATATTGTTATGATTATCAAAATCAATAAAAGTATTTTTATTAAAATTTTAGAATTATTAGTATTATTAATATAGGGATTACTATTATCACTATGATTAAAATTAACATAATTATTATGAAAATAATACAAATTATATTCATTAATATTAGTACTTGTATTATTTTATAATTATTAGTATTATTATTATTAACATTAACATAGGTATTATTATTAGTATTATCATTATTATTATTAATATAACAAAATATCATATAGACTTATCAGTTAAACATTAATATTAGTAATATTGTATAATTACTGACATTTCTATTAAAACTATTAAAAATTACCATTATTATTAAAAGTATTATTTTTACAAAACTATTATTACTATCGTATTCAGTACTATCTATGTTATTATTATTAAAATAATTACAATTATGAAAATAGAAGTTATAATGACGTTATTAAAGTTATAAGCATAAAAATAAAGATTATATATATATATATATATATATATATATATATATATATATATATACATATAAATATATTTAATATATATAACTTAACTATATTAATATATTTATATATAAAATGAAAATATACGTAATGAAACTATTTAATCTACTGTATATATAAATCGCATCATTAATAATAATATATTTGTTCAATTACAATTATGTGTATTAATATATATACAAATAATATAGGTTCATGAATCCGAGGCCAAACTTACACTTGTTCAATGATGATATATGTATTTTTACTACGAAATACAGTATGGTGAGTTTCATTTGCCTTTTTACCCTTTATATTTTTGGGCTGAGAATACATACGCAATTTTTATAAATGTTTTACGAAATAGACACAAGTAATCGAAACTACATTATATGGTTGAATTATTGAAATCGAATATGCCCCTTTTATTAAGTCTGGTAATCTAAGAATTAGGGAACAGACACCCTTAATTGAAGCGAATCCTAAAGATAGAACTATTGGGCCTAACAAACCCCATCCAAAGTACCGGATGCTTTAGTACTTCGAAATTTATATCATATCCGAAGGGTGTCCCGGAATGATGGGGATATTCTTATATATGCATCTTGTTAATGTCGGTTACCAGGTGTTCAATCCATACGAATGATATTTTTGACTCTACGCATGGGACGTATATTTATGAGAACTGGAAATGAAATGCTTGTGGTCTATTAAATTGATGGAAATAATTATTTATGCTAAACTAATGTACTCACCAACCTATTGGTTGACACTTTAAAGCATGTTTATTCTCAGGTGTTAAAGAAATCTTCCTCTGTGCAATTGCTCATTTTAAAGATATTACTTGGAGTCATTCATGACATATTTCAAAAGACGTTGCATTCGAGTCGTCGACTTCATCAAGATTATTATCAAGTCATTTATAGTTTAGACATATTATGAAATGGTATGCAAGCCGTCAACTTTCAATGTATTAAAAGTTTGTCTTTTTAAGAACGAATACAATGTTTGTAAAATGTATCATATAGAGGTCAAGTACCTCGCGATGTAATCAACTGTTGTGAATCGTTTATAATCGATATGGACTTCGTCCGGATGGATTAGGACGGGTCGCTACAAAACCTTTGTCATGTATTATATTCGACTGTTACGACACTTGTGTAGTATTTGGAAACCGATGTATTTTGGGGATTATTTCTTAAATAATCGCCCACTTGTTTAAAACATGCATTATGTATAATAATGATGTGCTTTTTATGAAATGAATGCAATATTTCCTATAACGTATCATATATAGGTCAAATACCTCGCTATGGGACCAATGAATAACGTACCACGTTTATAGTAATATGGACGAGTCGTTTCACCACCAATCACCTCGACACCACCACCAACATCCATCGCCTACGCTGCTATGATATTTCCTGTTTGGAATACCACACAACACCATCATCCATCGTAGTCAGTGTTTGAACATGACAAAACCATTGCTACTGCATACTACTAGCTGTTACTCTTGTTTCTGTTCGAACTATATGCTGTTGTTGTAGTTGTTTATCACCGTCACCACCACATTCGAAACCCAACCCACACAACCCACAATAGACTGTTTGCTACTGTTCCCTCCTGCTTCTGTTTGATAAATCATCACCCATGATCACCACAAGCTGCTGCAGTTAACTGCAGATACTACACGATGTTCCTGATGAGCTGAACGATAAACGAAGGTGATGACGAATGAAGAAGAAAATGAACAGTGGTGGGTGTTGACGATGATACACCAATGATGATGAAACAATGACCGTTCTTTTGTGTTTTATATTTTTGATCGAATGTAATATAAAGATAATGATATTGTTATGATTCCATGATGATGATAATTGGTTGTGATTAGCCCCGGTTGTTTAAATTTTTGAAGAAGAAGAGAGTTACAGAAAAAGATTTATATAGAAATAATTTAGGAATTAAAACAGAAAGTCAGCAGCAGAACAGATGGTGGAGGGTGTTGTGTGTAACTGAGAGGTCGCGAGTTCAATCCGGGTCTGTGGCAGTTGTTTTTTTTTTTTTTTTTTTGATAAGAAGAAGAAGAGAAGAGAAATAATGGGTTAAAGAGAGGTCTTGGGTTCGAGCCCAGGCAAGGGCGTTTATTTTTTTAGCTCCTTACTCTAAAGTAGTAATTTCATTATTATTATTATTATTATATTATTATTATTATTATTATTATTATTATTATTATTATTATTATTATTTTATCATTATTATCATTAAACATGATTTTCTTATTTTTAACATTATTATTATTATTATTATTATTACTATTTTTACTACTACTATTATTATTATTATTATTATTATTATTATTATTATTATTATTATTATTATTACAACAAATACTCTTTATATAAAATATAATTATTACATGTAACATAAATATAACTAATATTACAAACTACCATGTTTTAATATATTAACTAATATATTATTATTAATATAACATTAATTAAATTATATATCATATATATAATATAACCTATTATAAGTATTAATATAATTATATATAAGGATATTAATCATAATACATTATAAAATTTATAAGCTTAGTTGTGTTAATATATATATATATATATATATATATATATATATATATATATATATATATATATATATATATATATATATATATATATATATATATATATAATTGATATAGGTTCGTGAATCTGAGGCCAACCCTTCATTGTTCAGTTCTGTCATATGCATATTTTTACTACAAAATATCGTATCTTGAGTTTCATTTGCTCCCTTTTTAAATACTTTTGCAATATATATTTTTGGGACTGAGAATACATGTGCTACTTTTATAAATATTTGACAAAATAGACACACGTACTCAAAACTACATTCTATGGTTGGATTATTAGACCGAATATCGCCCTTTTAGTCTGGTAACCTAAGAATTAGTGAACGCCACTAATTGACGTGAATCCTAAAGGTAGATCTATGGGCACTAACAAGCCACAGTCAGAGAATTTGAACTGCTTTAGTACTTCGATTTTATTTATACAGACGAAAATGATTCTGTTTTGGGGATATTCTAGATGCATTTTGTTAATGTCGGTTACCAGGTGTTCATCATAAGAATGGATTTTATAGCATGGAGCAGACCTGCACTTTGAAACGAAAATGAAATCTTGTGGTCTATTGAAATTATTGAAATGATTGTTTATGATAAACCTATGAACTCACCAACCTTTTGGTTGACACTTTTAAGCATGTTTATTCTTAGGTATGAAAGAAATCTTCCGTTGTGCGTTTGCTCATTTTAAAGATATTACATGGAGTCGTTCATGGCATATTTAGGTCAGTACCTAGCAATGGGACCAAATGTTGATACGTTCGTCCAGGTGGATTAGGACGAGCTATCATAGTTGGTATCAGAGTGGTGGTCTTAGCGAACCAGGTCTTGCATTAGTATGTCTAACTGATAGTCGTTAGGATGCATTAGCGATTCTGGACTTCGACCTTAGCTGCATAATATAAGTTTTGTTTATCATTCCTAGTGGAAAAATTACCTGCTTATCATTCCTAAGTCTTGACACGTGTTTTTGCATTTATTTCATACACGATGTATAGACGAATAATATCCTATCAGATCTATTATCGTGGATCTTATTTGGCACTTTCTGAAATTTCCTTCGTAAATTACGGAATCTTTTTGCTATATATATGTATTCGAGAAGCGGGAGATATCATCCAGTATTCAGCCCTCAATTCATATCAAGAATCATTTCATAACTTTCTGTGATCGCGTAAGATGGCCTCTTCGAATAGACCAAGTTCCTCCAGCTCCGAAGACAACGTGACGGGAGCGCACCAACCGATCAACTGCAGTGATTTATTTAGAAAGTGGGGATGGGTTAGTGAAATACTTACCCTATGAAGAAATGAAGAAGGTACTCCATATCATGAGCCAAACTTACCACCTAACGTCGGAGTACTCGATCCACTTACCGGTGAACCTGTTCGCAACACTATTTTCACTCTTGTTGCAAGGATTTTCCGCCTCGAAGGTCGACTCGATGTAGTGAAAGACAGGATTCATCCTATACTCTCGAATTCTAATCAGATAGGGTTATTAGAAGAAGTTAGAAAACTTCGAAATAAATATCAAGAATTGACAAACCTTACAGAAGAATGGGTAGAACTAATTCATAGACTCAAGCATAAAGTAGAAACTCTGGAGGTGACGGTGTTCGATTTGGAAGCTAGGCTCGCACCTACTACGCAGGTACCACCATCAATACCAACAGCATCAGCAACACCACCAGCACCAGCATCATTCCCATCACCACAAGCCCCGTAAGCACCACATACACCGAAGAGTACCGAGAATGATGACTATCAAATATTAATTCATTACCGTAGGATCAAGAGGGAAGTAACCAATCGGGGGGAAGCGGGGGGAAGCAAAAACTTTTTTTTTTTTTTCATTTTTTGAAAAAACCTTGTTCACGAACATTATAGATGAGATGAAAATATGAACATTTAGTAGACACACTTTGTGATAAATGCTTTTATTTTGACGAGAAAACGCTCGAAGAAGTAATATATAACAATTATCTTGTTTTTCGAGCGTATGTTGAGGTTTTAGCTATTGGGATTTAGATATTAGGGTTTAAATATTAGGGTTTATAGGGTTTAGATATTAGGGCTTAGAAATTTAGGGTTAAGGGCTTAAATTTAGGGTTTAGATTTAGGATTTAGATTGAGTTTTTAACACGAACGGTTTAGAGTTTAGGGTTTAGTGTTTGGTATTTTGGATTTATGGAATAAACCCAAAACAAAAACCCTAAATCCAAAACCCTAAACTTTAAATCGGGCTAAATTTTACTTCATAAAACATGAAAAAAAACGTTCATATTCTTCACGAAGAATATTATCTTGAATGTTATTTTTGTCGATCGTTTTCCCGCCTAAATAATAACATTCATCACGAAGTGTCTCTTCTAAATGTTCATATTTTCGTGTGATCTTGATGCCGGAAAAAAAAATTCCAAAAAAACGAAATTTTTTTTTTGCTTCCCCCCGCTTCCCCCCGATTGGTTACTTCCCCATTGATCCGTCCCCTATATATATATATATATATATATATATATATATATATATATATATATATATATATATATATATATATATATATATATATATATATATATATATATATATATATATATATATATGTATGTGTGTGTGTGTGTGTGTGTAAATCTCGAAATTGTAATAAAATTCTTTTCATATCAGCTATGACGTGTGAATTTTTTTAACGGGTAGGTAATACTCGAGAAAGATAAGCTTTAAAAGACTTTTATCATAATTAAATTCACATATGCTATCCTGTACATTCTTCAAATCCGATTCAATAGTCATGGAACTATCCTACCTACATCCACAGATATATGTATTCGTTCAACGAAGAACAACCATTTTCATTCAAATTTAATTTCATATACGAATTTTTACCTATCAGAATCCAAGTCAAGATTTGACAAGTGGCATAATGAAGAAAATAATGGAAAAAATAAAATTGATTGGTAACCAATTAATTAACTACGTAAAATTTTAAATTTATACTAACCAAAACCTAGCTAACTTTTCCTATACCCGTTATGACTATTTCCTTATTACATTTTATTTATTGTCATTTTAATTATCGTAATTAATCATCGCAATTTTAATACTCACAATTTTATTTATCGTCATTTAAATACTGTTATTTATTTTACGTACTTTAAATATTGTCCTTTAAATACTGTCATAATATACTAGTCCTGGTTAATCCCGAGACAATATAATATAACCTTGATTAACCAGATTATATATTGAACTATTGGACTATTGAACTACTAGCATTGGACAATTAAAAAGTATTAAAAGAGTAAGAAATATTAATTATAACACATTTTGATTTAAAATATCGTTAATAAGTTACATCTTCTAAAGTTAATCATTTCTTCAAGTTGCCACCTGATTTCATCTTAAACAATCATATATATCTTGACAACTACAACCTGCGTTCAAACCTTTCAAAATTCTTGAAAACACCTCGGATCGATAACCAATGATTCAGATTCGTTAACCTTGAGAATGCTGATGAAGCAGAAAAAGCTATAGATGGTCTTAATGGCCAAAGCTTGATAATAAGAATGGTGTGTTGAAAAAGATCAGATTTGGAACTGAAAAATTGATTGAGCAAACTATGAAGGAGACTGTTGACAAATCACAATGACTAACCCTGTACTTAAAGAATCCAGATGATTCTGTATTTAATGAAATCTTTAGCGAATACCTTGCTTCTCACACATGTTAAATTCTTGCGAAAGAATTTTCTTCATCAACCTTCGATCTTAGAAATTCCAAAATATCATCATAAATATCTTCGATATTTTTGAAGATACCTTCATAAATATCTTTGTCCAAAATTATCTATCTCCTTGTGCTATCTACGTTACATCATAAGAGAAACTGTTAGTTTCTATCCTTCTGTAAAATTTGAGTTTAAATTATGAATGATTTCTGGAGAAGTGTCAGGAATTGAAGCATGAGTTAATATAATATAATGACGCCCGGCCAGCGTGGTTATATTATAGTAAGTCATGCTGAATTTCTAATGGAACATGATGATGGTTCGGAGATCATACCCTCATTATGTACCATGTTACATAACTCTTTCATTCTAATTAACCTCTAAACATATCAAGAACATAATTTCTTAATAGTTCTATCTTTTCCAGATTTTCTGGTAATTTAACAAATCAGATCGTGCTATTACCATTTATTTCTTAGAACATTAGCCATAATCATTTGAAATTCAAAGACTTAATCTACGAATCCAAGACGTCTTAATCGCTTTACTTAAGGTCGAGAAGAGAAAACAGAAGCATGGAGCTTCGAAACATAAATAGGAGTATAAAGCATAGCAAATAGGAAAATTATAAACCGTGTATATCAATGCTTATAGCAATATAAAGGCACGGGAGAATGATAAATACAATAATCCCTAGAGCATAGTAGAAGTAAAAATATTCTTCTAGTGAAAGATTGAAAAGAAAAATTACTGTATATATGGTCAATATAATAGCGAAGATCAATATAGGATTGAGCATATTAACATATCTTTTGGAAGTATGAATTGAGGAAGAAAAAAAGGAGTGGTGAAAATAAAGGAACAGAAGAGCTGAATTTATAGTGAAATATCAGACATAGAAAATCGAGGCAGATTACCGCATTTAATTAAAGAGGATTTTAATTTCCTTACTTACCGAAGAATCAAATCTTATATAGATTTCGAAGACTATCTTTAAATCCCTTGAATTCAGAAAATCAACCGTGACTACGTCAAAAGTTAAGATGAATTTTTTTTTCTCATTTCACTCTTTTGTGATAACTTCACTCATACTCTTCGAGCAATCAAATTACTTTATCCATATTACTCAATGTTGATACAACTCTATTTATCAACTCATATTCGTCATGAAAATATTCTTATTGTTAGCCATGACGACCTCGATCAAATTTCGGGACGAAATTTATTTAACGGGTAGGTACTGTGATGACCCAAAAATTTTTGACTAATTTTAAATCAAAATCTCGATACGATTTAATATTTTTGACACGATAAGCAAAGTCTGTTAGGTTGAGTCTCAAAAATTTTGAACTGTTTCATATATTCAATTGACATTCGATCATTCCCGACGATTCACGAACAACTATTTGTAAATAGATACATATATAATTAAATGTGTGTGTATATATATATATGTATATAAATATATATGTATATATATATATATATATATATATATTTATATATATATATGTATATACATATATATATATGCATATATATATATATACATATATATATATACATACATATATATATATATACATACATATATATATATATATACATACATATATATATATATATATATATATATATATATATATATATATATATATATATATAATAATTTGAAATATAGTTTGAAATAAAATACTATATAAGTGTTAGAAATAAAAATGTAAGATATAATAAAATTTATTATTAAAAACGAAAATATATATAGATATAAAAGTATATTGAATATAAATGAGTTTCGAGCTTAATTAGTAAGCGTCAGTAATGCTCGGTTGACATCTCGTTAATGTTCATATAGATCTAATACATATATATGAAATATTAAAATAAAAGTTGGATTGTAAATTAATTACGAAGATTTTAGGTTTGTTAAAAATTTTCTAACCTTTTTAGTTTAAATTTTACTACTTCATACTTATTATTTGGAATAGAAAATAAATAATTAACGAAGATTTTTGATCAGGCTTCAAACAGTTAATGACTAAAATAATTAAATGAATTTAATATAAAAATTTAGAATTTTTAGGAAGACTTTTAGATATTAACTGTTTAGCAAAGGAGCACGATATTATCTCGGTGTTAACAGTGTCGGTAACTAACTTACAAACCTCCGGCTGCTAATCAATTCAAATACTATTGTGCACAGTTTAAAGGTTATAATTATAATAAGATTACTATTTTTCCCACTATCTGATTCACATTCTTATTTTATCTATACCCATACATATACAATGCATGAGTTAGGAAATCAAACATCCATCTTTTTGCTTTCTATTTCTTCTATTACCACAACCCCATCTAATCGATCACTGTACTTGCCGTGTTTTAATCCTTGCTCGTTTGACTACAACCAACCAAACATCATCATCTTTAACAATCACCAACACAACTCGATCAACCCATCAACATTGTGCTTGATTGTTGCAGCCGTAAACCTCACCTTCAACCATTGAAGACCCATCGGCTACCATCACCAAAGCCTCTAACTTCACCATCAACCACTTTTCTCTCGCTACCATGTGTGTTTCTTTTTTTTCAACACCAACGTATAAACGTTATCGAAAGATCACCCACTTCAATCAAACAACACCCACCATAATTATTTTTAAGTTCTTCTCCTACCATCGTGAACAACCGAAGCAAAACACCACCTTGGTTTTTACTTCCTTCAACAACTTGACAACCCAACTCCATTTTTTTTTCTTGCTCCGGTCACTATGCAGCACCACCGGAGATCGCCTTGATCACCTTCAAACACCACCCCTAGACCGCCACCTCACCACATCTCTCTCACTCTCTCATCTCTCCTAACCTTGTTCAAAAACTCCATCACCATGGTTATAAGCCACTGCATTTGCAGCCATCAAACGCCACCATCAATAACCACCAATCACCTCGACACCACCACCAACATCCATCGCCTACGCTGCTATGATATTTCTTGTTTGGATCACCACACAACACCATAATCCATCGTAGTCACTGTTTGAACACCACAAAGCCATTGCTACTGCATACTACTAGCTGTTACTCTTGTTTCTGTTCGAACTATATGCTGATGTTGCAACTGTTTATCACCGTCACCACCATATTCGAAACCCAACCCACACAACCCACAATAGACTGTTTTCTACTGTTCCCTCCTGCTTCTGTTCGATAAATCATCACCCACTATCACCACAAGCTGTTGCAGTTAACTGCAGATACTACACGATGTTCCTGATGAGCTAAACGATAAACGAAGGTGATGACGAATGAAGAAGACAATGAACAGTGGTGGGTGTTGACGATGATACACCAATGATGTTGAAACAATGATCGTTCTTTCGTGTTTTATATTTTTGATCGAATGTTATATAAAGATAATGATACTGTTATGATTCCATGATGATGATAATTGGTTGTGATTAGCCCCGGTTGTTTAAATTTTTGAAAAAGAAGAGAGTTATGAAAGGACCCGTCCTAATCCACCTGGACGAAGTCATCAATATTTGGTCCCATTGCGATGATCGGCTCCAAGTAATGTCCTTATATTGAGCAAATGCACAGCGGAAGACTTAATTCGTACCTGAGAATAAACATGCTTTAAAGTGTCAACCAAAAGGTTGGTGAGTTCATAGGTTTATCATAACAATCATTTCAATATGTTAATAGACCACAAGATTTCATAATCATAAACATAATACACTCGCAAGTGTATGTAAAGCATTCTAAGTGGTTGAGCACTTGGTAACCATACTTAACATTTAATCAACATCGCATATTCCATTTATTATGAAATCTCACTACACCGTACCAAGTGTAGTCACCAAAACGAAGTACTGTGCAACCGTTGAATACTGGTCGTCCAGTCCAGTTGGGGTTGTCAGGCACGATAGATCTATCAACAGGATTCGCGTTTACAATACCCATGTAAATAGTAGTTACCAAGCTACAGGGAAATATGCCAGTGGTACAACTCAATGTAGAATATATTTTTAAGTACTTGTGTCTATTTTGTAAACATTTATAAAAGCAGCGCATGTATTGTCAGCCCAAAAATATATATTGCAAAAGCAATTAAAAAGGGAGCAAATGAAACTCACTTTTTCCTTGAAGGTATTTAATTCGACTTGGTCTCCGATAGATATCACGAACCTAACAATATATATAATATATCAACATATTTTCTTTTTAAGTAATCGTTACATATATATATACTTTTAATACTTTTAATATTTTTCTTAGTCCGTAGTTAGCAGTCCGATGTTAGTGGTCCACAATTAGTTGCTTAAATAAAATAAATAAAGACCCCATCGTATTCGTATTGATCAGAATTAATCTCGACCCATGGTACCATGTTGTCAAATGACGTGTTGCGTACATAAAGTACCGTGTTGTCAAATGACGTGTTGCGTACAATCATGAGGTCTTATGATTAATCTTCTCATGTTGTTTACGGGTGGTCCTGAAATATATAAAATCAAATCATAAGTAATTATATATAAAATATCATATTAATTAGAAAAGATATGATTAATTTACTTTTTCTCCAAATATTTTCGTAGCTAAACTAGCTTCGGATACCCAATCTTGTTTTAGTCGTAGTTTCTTCATTACAACTCCGTTATTATTGGTTCAACTTGCCACTTCCTTGGATCGAGTCAAATTTTAAGAATATGAATTGAAAATACCTTAGTTTGTATTCGAAATTATAGGTTATAGGTCAAACTTTGGTGAAACTTATGAAAGTGATCATTTTCCATCATAAAAACAACATTTAATGATCATTTTTCTAAAAATACTTACACTTTGAGTTAAACCATGAAATTTTTATGTGTTAACATATTCATAAGAAATATCATTTTTCCAGAACATGAACTTCTAATTCAAAGTTCAAGATGGTTTTTAATTATCCAACCCAAAACAGCCCCCGGTTGCACTCCGACGACGTAGATTCAGTTTTTAAGATTTTCTTTGTAAAACCAAGTTATATATTGTTAGGTTAGCATATCATTATGATATATTACAGGTCTTGAAGTGTTTTAAAAGTCAAGTTAGAAGGATCTATTTAGTTTGCGAACAAGTTTGAAATCATTCAAACTATGTTCTTGTTGTTAAAATTTTATACCACAAAATAAGATAGCTATATGAATATGAATTGAATAAGATTATGAACAAGGTTACTACCTCAAGTTACTTGGACAAAGTTACTGCAAAAGATAAGAAATAATCTTGAAATCAAAGAGTGGTGGAGTTATATCAAAAGGTTGGAAGTAAACTTCTTCAAATGGGTGGTTATTTTGATATGTTCTTGAAAGAGTTTTCTTATGGTGTTTAAGGCTTGTAATTGAAGCTAAATGATGGGGAAAATGCTTGGAGATGATCAAGTATGAAGTTAGGAGTATTTTGAGAGAGAAATGAGGGTGTAGGTATGAGAAAATGGAGTGAAGAAATGGTGTTCATTTATAAAAACGTTTTTAGTTTATAAAGAAAGAAAAGGATTCCTAATTTTGTTTTCTTACTAATAATTCATACTACTTGACAAATTCTAGTTACCTCATATCTAGGGCAGTAATAATGTTGATTAGGATGTTGATTTAATGTATATATACCAATAGTAAATATGTATAGAAGCTGGGTATGATACGGGTACATATATCCTAGATATACGTATAGAAATCTTGAGGAAACAGAACGAGAATTCAAATATAGCTATCTTTTGTGAATATACTTATATTTTTTTATGTATTTAAGTCCTTAAAAAGTGATTAAATACATTATATATACGATACATGTATAAGCATTATAGATTATAAGTATATATATCAAAGAATGTTACATATAGTTATCGTTTTGAAAATTTAAATTAGTAGTTTCAAAATATACTTATAACTCATTGTCATTAGTACACAATGAGATGTTAAACCATCCTTAGATCATGTTAAATATATATAAATACATATATATTCACAAACGTATAATTATCGTATGTTATATAGTTCGTGATATCATCGGTCATATTGGACGGTCAAACGTTGTCTAAAACTCTTTTCAAAAACACAAGTCTCAACAATTTGGATTGCTTATCATGTTGGTATGGTTTAATTTATGTAAATATTAATCTTATAAGTATAATTTGGTCGAAAAATTCCGGGTCATTACAGTACCTACCCGTTAAAGAAATTTCGTCCCCGAAATTTGATAGAGGTTGTAATGGATAACAATAAGAAGGTTTTTATGACAAATATAAGGTGATAATGGAGTTTTATCATCATTGAGTAATGTAGATAAAACGATTCGATTATGCAAAGAATATAAATGAGACTATCGTAAAAGAGTGAGATGAGTAAAATATATTCGTCTTAACCGATGACGTAGTTATGATTGATTTCTGGGATTTAAGGGATTTAAAGAGAATCTTACGTAATAAGATTTGGTTCTTTGGTGATTAAGGTAATCAGGATCTTCTTTGATTATATGCAATAATCTGTTTCGATTGCTCTGTCGGATATTTCACTATAAATTCACCCCTTTGTTTCCTTATTTTCCATGACTCACACCTTCTATTCTTTCTCCCCTGATTCTTATTTTAAAGCATTCATCAATATGCTCCATCCAGTCCTGATTCTTGATATTCTCCTAACTTTTATATATGTCATTCTTCTTTTTCATCTACCACCAAAAGAATCTATTTACTTCTACTATACTCTTGTGTTTATAGTGTTTCTAATTCTCCCGTGTCTCTATATTGCTATCTTCATCGATATACACGGTTTGTAATTTCGGGGTTATTATCGGAGTTTATATTCTTCATTATTTTTCATGAGCTTCATGCTTTCTTTTTCTCTTCCCGACTTCGAGTCAAGCGAGTAATGTTCCGGAATTCGTAGATATGAAATTCAGAATTAACATAGCTAATGCTCTAAGAAGAAAATGGTAATAGAACGATTTTGATTTGTTAAATTACCAGAATACCCTGGAGAAGACCGAGTCATCCAGAAAAATATTCTCTTGATATGTTTAGAGATTAGATAGAATGTAAGAGTCGTGTAAATGGCACATGATAATGGTACTGTGAATCATCATGCTTTATTAGAAACTCAGCATGACTTACTGTAATATATTGACGTTGATTAAGTGTCATTATATTATACTAATCCATGCTTCAGTTCCCAACACTACTTCAAAACATTCATATTTTAAAGTCGAAGGTTTCTGAATTTAGAAATTAACACAGTTTCTTTTATGTTGCAGATATTACGGAGAGATAAATGATCTCAGATAAGAATAGTTGTGAAAATATCGCCAGAAATATGAAGGATATTTATAATAGAACATACGAGAATATCTTAGAATTTCTAATATCAATGGATGATGAATAAGATTTGTCTGTGAAGGTTTAAAATAAGAAATAAGATGTTTGCTAACGATTTCAGCAGGCACAGAATCATTTGGATTCTTTGAAGGCAAACTTATTCTTTGTGATTTGTCCACGGCTTTCTTCATAGTTTCACATAATCCGCTTTTCGGTACTAAATTTTTTATCGAGAGTTCCTAACACTCCTTTCTTTATCATCAAACTTTTGGCCATTAAGATCATCTACAACATGCTGCTTCGTCAGCATTTTCAAAGTTAACTGATCTGGGTCATCGGTTATCAAACCGAGGTAGTTTCAGGAGAATTGTGTTTTTAGAATGATTAATCGCTGATGGTAATATTGTGGAATATAAAAGGTTCCCCAGTAACAATAAAGAGTATGCATATATATCGCGGTTATAATAAAGTTGTTTCGGATGAAAAGTCGGAGTTGACTTGCTGGAGCTGTGACAAAATTAGCTACTTTGGAAAGGGATTGCAAAATGATCTTTGGTAATAACAATGTCAAAGGAACTAGAACAGATACGTGTCAAACGTTTACTCAGTTTCCGAGGGTTTTTCAGGTGCATAACTATATGCATCAATCTTTTCTTCCGTAGATGAAGTGCGGTTGGTTTATCCTCTCGATTGAGGTGTTTTTAAGATTCATGATAGATTTGAACGCTGATTGTATGTAACATCCCAAACCAAAACGCGACAAAAACCATTGTAACTTGTGACACAAAAAAAAAAAATTTGCTGGCTGACCATCTGCGCGCCGCGCGGACACCCTTGCGCGCCGCGCAAATACGGGCTGTCCCCGGTGCACTTTAATGCGAAAAAGATGAGGTACTTCCCGACACATTTAGCCAAAACGCTTTTAACCGTACATTAATTTATGTAAAACTAGCACATAACTAAGGTATGAACGAGTTTTACAAAGTGGGGCCCACACGTGCCCAAAACGCCGCTAAGTGTAAAAATACAAATTTAATACAAATTAGAGTTTCGACCACAAAAAGTTTAATTGCCAAACGACACAACGAGCATGGTGTTTGGGGTTAAACTACCCAAGTCTCGGTCAAACTCCAAGCCAAAGCCAAAAGCGCTTCCTAATCATCAAAGCGGGAAACTTAATCCAAGGTAATGCCCTTACCCTTATCCACACACGAACCTATAAAAAGGTAAACAACGAGAGGGTAAGCAAAGCTTAGTGAGCAAAATAATTATACATATACATATATAATCTACCTACTTGCATCACTTACACAACATCATACTCGGTTTAACATTTCGACAGTCATACAACAATATTATGCATATACCATAAACCACAAATCCACGAGTAGCTAATAATACAATAGCATACGATTCATAATTAAATACATTCAATACATAATTCACGCAACCTTGGTTAACCAATTCGAACAAGGGAAACGGTACTTACAAGACCGTTGGAGTTCATAACATCCACTAGTGTTACTTACACACCGCGTAATCACTAATCCCCCGGGTGATGTCTTGAACACCGCGACTAACTCACCCTTACGACAATGTGGCGTCTTAAACACCGCGACGAATCCACACTTCATTCAATACAATGAGTGGTGTCTTAAACACCGCGACAATTCCACTCCCATGACAATGTGGTGTCTTAAACACCGCGACAATACCACATGTCAATTAAACAATGAGTAGTGTCTTAAACACCGCGACAATACCACTCGTCAAACATACTATGAGTAGTGTCTTAAACACCGCGACAATACTACTCGTTACCTAGAATGTGGTGTCTTAAACACCGCGACAATTCCACATTCGTACACACAAATAAATACATTATATACGTACACGCATAATTATTCCACTCACCTTAGCGCCAAGATGATGATTATGCACTTCCGATCTTCAAAGCAATCGTACCTAATACATAAGTACACATTCAATTACGCAACTAGTGGAATTAACCACAATACTTACACTTGAGCATTTAATGACCCAATATGCATTAAATAGCTCGACTATACCAAAACCGCCCATAAATGGCCAAGACTCAACTAACATCAATAAAGCTAGTGAATTAAAGTCTATTAACTTCAACTAGCATAAACTTAGGGTATTTCATGCCCATTTCACCCCATTAGGTCAACCTTGACTCATTTGACCCATTTTAATACTTAACCCTAAAATTGGGTCAACTTCACCAAAAACCCTAACTCTTAACATTTAAGGTCTTCATACACATTTAATCACTAGGTTCCAACACAAAACACTAACATTAACCAACATTGGTCCATTTTGACCCATTTGACCTAATAAAAGTCAATACACTCATTTTGGGTCATCTATACCCAAATAGCACCCATTTATACATCAAGCAAGTGTTCTAACCAATTATTAGCCAATTAGGGTTTCTTAACATCAATTAACACTTTTAAAACCCTAGCTAACCCATTATTGAGTCTACATGACCCAATTTACCCAAAACACCCAATTTACCTAGAAATGGGTCTTAGTGTTCATCTTCAACACAAACCCTAACCCATACACAAAATCAAAACAAGAAATGGAAGTTAAGGCATACCACAACTATCAAAATGTAGCAAATGACGAGATGAACAACTTTAAAGCTTGCGATTAAACCCGAAACGAACTCCTTCTCCTTCAAAATGAGCTTCCTCTCTCAACAATCAACTCTCTCTCTCTAGAGTGAATGGGAGAAGATAAGGTTGGTGTAGTGAGAGTAAATGAGTTCCCAACCAACTGATCTAGGTAATAAATTCGGGTTATAGGTGAATTTACCAATTTGCCCTCGCTTTAAATTAAATAGAACAAGGAATCTGGCAGCTCGATTATGCGCGGCGCGCGCCTCATCTGCGCGGCGCGCAGGTACCTGGACAGTAACAGTTTCCCCTTTTTAAATTGTAAAACAAAACCCCAACTTCCGAATCATTTATATTTACATATATACAAGGAATACACGGGTCTTACAACTCTCCCCCACTTAGAATCGATCACGTCCCCGTGATCCACGTCACTTAACCGCCCGGAACCACGCTCTATGGTACTCAACAAACGTTACGATCCGATTTCCATCACAACACGCATTAACCCAAAGATTGACCCAAGAACTAAATACACATTTGCACGCATTCCGTAACGTGCAATACACACCACACCCGAAGTCTATAACGAGAACTCAGGATACGCGAGAACGCCACGTACCCTTTCCACTCTTCTATGCAATCCTCCCCTAAGAGTCATCACCAAAATTGATTCGTCACTCGCGATTTGTCAAAATCCCTTTCTTCAGGAAAAACTCAACCGAGCTCGTACCGAGATACCAATGCCAAAAACAACCGAACTCAACCGTCACGTACCCCTTAGCGTACTCTTACCTAGTACAATGCTAAAAACAACCAAAATTCTCAACCCAAGGTCAACGACCCAAACGATGAAGACGGACAAAAGAAAATCCTTACGGATAACACTTATTACTCAACATTCTTAGTAGCGCGCAACCACGACTAGTACACAGCTATCGTAAGATCGTAAGCAAGCGACCAAAAACCGTTAATGTCGAAAACTACTATTACTTACCACCACATGCACAAAACGGCTAAGTGTACAATTTACACGGGCAATTAACATCATAAACCTACATGTAACCACCTTGTAGTACACAATAATGGCCATTGTGTAACTATCACTCAAAGTATACGAGAATGAGGCATCGTGCCCTTTCTCAAAGTCCCATCATGCTATTCCCAAAGGTAACCAAACGGCTAACACAATCGAGCCAAGAACCACCCATATTTCGCATAGGCACAACAATAATCTCCTAGAAGAGAATCCGGTACGCACATCCCTTAACCGAGGGACCTTACCTTACTTTTCGAATACGTCAATTATCTCCCATTGAGATTTACCACATTACCACCTTGGTGATAATTTAAACCCAAAACCATAAGCACAACTTATTCCAAATTGTACTTTTACCACCGTCGACCAATGTAGGTCTCAACACTAGCTTCGTATCCATACGAGCATCATCCAAAGTAACAATACAATAGAGCACCTTCGTGCGAGGGTACAACTCCCCCACTTAAGACTCCGTTCCGTAACCACATAGTTGAATAATAGCATCCCGTGGGAGGTCCACTTATCCACATACACAATCGATGTCCTCATTGGTCATAGTCCTTGAATTCTCGCGAATTGGTCCTCAACAATAAATCCCGACGATAAACACATACCCACTTTCACAGAAAGAGTGACCACTAACCTAACAACTAATTCGCCAGAACGCATTATCGAAATTCCTATAAGGGAGACAAGGTTCACCCGTCTTGCATCTCTTAATATGCACGTCACCAAAACCTTGCTCCAATCCCTGAGCATACGAAGGAATCTAACCTAAACTTAAACACTTTAAACGAAGAGTTTACCACGATTTACACAACCTTGCACTTGCAAAAATCCCATTGCTATAGCTCATCAAATTTCCACCTGGTCACTCATGTACTTAAGGGTTTCTCCCCGGTACCCTAAGTACAATGTGACCGCACACCATCGGAGTCGGACACCACGCTAGTACGTATGGAAGAGGCACCTAACGTCGCGTACCGAAGACTCCATTACCAACATTTATCTAGATCAAACAATTGGTCTTAAAGGTTCAATCCACCCGACGAACCTCATGGCTCATCAATTTCCACACGAAAACGAGCACGCTCTAACATCCAAAACCAAAGCCCGTCCCCATGGCTTGGTAGAAAACATTTCCCAAACAGTAAGGAATGCTTGGTTGCACCAAGTCTTACACCCTGCAGTCGACAATCCCAACTCCAACGTAGGGTAATTCCATTAGGAACGCTACCCGTAACAATACCATGTATTTACACTAATGCATTCGCCCCTAGGTTGCACCCTTGTGAGTCTACGACTCGGGCGCCGACCTAGTGTACCATCATAGAAATTCCTAACCCCGCACCCATACGGATACAAATGGGATATATGCTCACTCGAGACAAATTTAGGCCTCGAAACGAAATTCAAATCTCTAAATTCACAATCGGATCCATCGGCGCACCACAAGTAATAATAAAGCACATTTGTATCGAGAATGAGTACCTGAAGTAGCATTATTGGACTTCTGTGCTTCACCATCCATCGAGTACTCGCGCTCCAACCTCTTAACCCGCTCAGCAAACGATTCAGAGCATTCCGACTTTCGGTGTCCCTCCTTTTGGCAAATAAAACACTTGATCGTGCTCGAAGCCATATTTGCACAATCGCGTGTCATATAACCTCGTTGTAGATGATCATAACTCGTAGGCGCGAAATTCCCCAACTTACAATCCCTTTTTGCAATCAATTTAGGACATTTTGACTTTTGGTGCCCTTCCTTCCAACAGTAAAAACATACCTTCTTGCCCAACGGGCACTCGCGAGCCTTATGTCCCCATTGCCCACATTTGTAACACTTTAGCCCACCGGGGCCTGACGCTCCCTTCTTCATGCTACTAGCCACCTCAATTACACTTCTACTTTGATTAATAAACAACTCGGGACACTCCGACCTTCGGTGTCCCTTCCTTCGACACTTGAAACATATGTCGTTTTTAGGAGGCGCATTCGTGCAATCACGCGACAAGTGACCCTTTTCAGCACAATTATAACACGTAGGTGCATGGCCTCCCTTACACTTCTTCTTCACGTTTCCGACGCCTTCAGGCGCACTTCTTGTCCTCTTACCAGGAGCACGTGACTCCAACCTTGCAAGTACATTCTCATCGCCACCACCTCGAGGTTTAGAAAACCTCTTCTCAAACTCTTCCCTTACAACCTTAGTCACTTGGTATCGGACCATTTCGGTTACTCGTCCTTCGATTGACTCTTTGACCACTTGGCCAACTCCGTTGGCGAAACCCGAGACACGTTGTCCAATCGCGGCTTCAACCATTACCGCTAATTCGTTCTTCCTTTCATTAGTAGGCCCTTCCGTTTCGTATTCATCTTCCGTCTTCATTCTTAAGAAATGAAATAGGTTAACCAATGGAATGAAAAGACATAACACGTATGTATATACATATACATATACCACACTACCCCATCTTGCTCGACAATCGTCGTACATTGCTTGTTTGACACGATTTGCACCCGTAGTAATGGTAGCTAGTCATTACTACGCGAGCACGTCGCATTATCTTGCTAGTACAACGTCCATCTCGCTTGATGATTGCTACGCAACATGAACAAATAACACATGATTAGTTCACATGAACCTATGTACTAACCAAGTCCCGGTCCGACCCAAAGTCCTACAAGTCCCGCACAATGCACACACAAAAGTCTAAGTCTAGGCGCCTATCTCAAGTCACCTAAATCCCTTAGACCATGCTCTGATACCACTTGTAACATCCCAAACCAAAACGCGACAAAAACCATTGTAATTTGTGACACAAAAAAAAAATTTGCTGGCTGACCATCTGCGCGCCGCGCGGACACCCTTGCGCGCCGCGCAAATACGGGCTGTCCCCGGTGCACTTTAATGCGAAAAAGATGAGGTACTTCCCGACACATTTAGCCAAAACGCTTTTAACCGTACATTAATTTATGTAAAACTAGCACATAACTAAGGTATGAACGAGTTTTACAAAGTGGGGCCCACACGTGCCCAAAACGCCGCTAAGTGTAAAAATACAAATTTAATACAAATTAGAGTTTCGACCACAAAAAGTTTAATTGCCAAACGACACAACGAGCATGGTGTTTGGGGTTAAACTACCCAAGTCTCGGTCAAACTACAAGCCAAAGCCAAAAGCGCTTCCTAATCATCAAAGCGGGAAACTTAATCCAAGGTAATGCCCTTACCCTTATCCACACACGAACCTATAAAAAGGTAAACAACGAGAGGGTAAGCAAAGCTTAGTGAGCAAAATAATTATACATATACATATATAATCTACCTACTTGCATCACTTACACAACATCATACTCGGTTTAACATTTCGACAGTCATACAACAATATTATGCATATACCATAAACCGCAAATCCACGAGTAGCTAATAATACAATAGCATACGATTCATAATTAAATACATTCAATACATAATTCATGCAACCTTGGTTAACCAATTCGAACAAGGGAAACGGTACTTACAAGACCGTTGGAGTTCATAACATCCACTAGTGTTACTTACACACCGCGTAATCACTAATCCCCCGGGTGATGTCTTGAACACCGCGACTAACTCACCCTTACGACAATGTGGCGTCTTAAACACCGCGACGAATCCACACTTCATTCAATACAATGAGTGGTGTCTTAAACACCGCGACAATTCCACTCCCATGACAATGTGGTGTCTTAAACACCGCGACAATACCACATGTCAATTAAACAATGAGTAGTGTCTTAAACACCGCGACAATACCACTCGTCAAACATACTATGAGTAGTGTCTTAAACACCGCGACAATACTACTCGTTACCTAGAATGTGGTGTCTTAAACACCGCGACAATTCCACATTCGTACACACAAATAAATACATTATATACGTACACGCATAATTATTCCACTCACCTTAGCGCCAAGATGATGATTATGCACTTCCGATCTTCAAAGCAATCGTACCTAATACATAAGTACACATTCAATTACGCAACTAGTGGAATTAACCACAATACTTACACTTGAGCATTTAATGACCCAATATGCATTAAATAGCTCGACTATACCAAACCCGCCCATAAATGGCCAAGACTCAACTAACATCAATAAAGCTAGTGAATTAAAGTCTATTAACTTCAACTAGCATAAACTTAGGGTATTTCATGCCCATTTCACCCCATTAGGTCAACCTTGACTCATTTGACCCATTTTAATACTTAACCCTAAAATTGGGTCAACTTCACCAAAAACCCTAACTCTTAACATTTAAGGTCTTCATACACATTTAATCACTAGGTTCCAACACAAAACACTAACATTAACCAACATTGGTCCATTTTGACCCATTTGACCTAATAAAAGTCAATACACTCATTTTGGGTCATCTATACCCAAATAGCACCCATTTATACATCAAGCAAGTGTTCTAACCAATTATTAGCCAATTAGGGTTTCTTAACATCAATTAACACTTTTAAAACCCTAGCTAACCCATTATTGAGTCTACATGACCCAATTTACCCAAAACACCCAATTTACCTAGAAATGGGTCTTAGTGTTCATCTTCAACACAAACCCTAACCCATACACAAAATCAAAACAAGAAATGGAAGTTAAGGCATACCACAACTATCAAAATGTAGCAAATGACGAGATGAACAACTTTAAAGCTTGCGATTAAACCCGAAACGAACTCCTTCTCCTTCAAAATGAGCTTCCTCTCTCAACAATCAACTCTCTCTCTCTAGAGTGAATGGGAGAAGATAAGGTTGGTGTAGTGAGAGTAAATGAGTTCCCAACCAACTGATCTAGGTAATAAATTCGGGTTATAGGTGAATTTACCAATTTGCCCTCGCTTTAAATTAAATAGAACAAGGAATCTGGCAGCTCGATTATGCGCGGCGCGCGCCTCATCTGCGCGGCGCGCAGGTACCTGGACAGTAACAGTGTCCCCTTTTTAAATTGTAAAACAAAACCCCAACTTCCGAATCATTTATATTTACATATATACAAGGAATACACGGGTCTTACATTGTAATCATCGAGATACAATGAGTTTTAAGATGAAATCAAGTGGCAATCTTGAAGAAATGTTTAGTTTCATATGTTATAATCAATATTTTAATTCATTTTAATTGTCCAATGTCATTAGTCCACAGTCGATAGTCCACAGTAACAGTCCAATAATTCATATATAGTTTAATATATAATATACAAATTAATTAATACGTGTCGTGACCCGTATACCTCTCAGACTCGATCACAACTCAAACTATATATATTATTGTAGAATCAACCTCAACCCTGTATAGAGAACTCGATCATTACTGCATATAGAGTGTCTATGGTGATTCCAAATAATATATATAGATGCGTCGATATGATATGTCAAAACATTGTATACGTGTCCCGATATTTAAAGTGCGTAAAATAATTACAGAAATTAAATGACGATAAATAAAAGTGCGATAATTAAATTGCAATAAATAAATTGCGATAAATAAAATGTAATCAGTTAGCTAGGAACAGTTAGCTGGAACAGTTAGCGTGGATTCTTAACAAAATTTTTCATAGTTAATTTGTTTGTTTCTAACAGATTTTATTTTGTCATATGATTTCTTCATATGCCACTTGTTGGATTCTGGGAAGTCAAAATCTAAATATGAAATTGAATGAAAATGGTTATTCTGCGGTGAACGGATACGTATATCGGTGGTTGTAAGTAGGATAGTAAATGACTGTTGAATCAGCTTCGATGAATGTACAATGTAATTTTTTAAGATGAAATCTAATTATTCCTCGGGTATTACCTACCCGTGAAAAAAAAAATTTCACCATTAATATTTTGTACAAAAGAACTTTTAATTACAATCTTTATGAAAACATATATACATATATATTTTCTTCAGATGAAATCATGAATTTAATGAGTTAATATGATATTAATCTCATTTGCTTTTCGGTTTGAGCTAGAATAAGAAATCTCTAAAACATTTTGAAACCACATATTCTTCGCAGAATATCAATGAAGTTATGGATCAATACTTCATCGTTCATTATTGTTGGTACTCCTTGGTATCTATGGTGCGTATGATGTTGATGTTTGTGGGACAGATTATGATGTCGAGACGTGTGATGCGGATGTTGTTTGTTAGTGGTGATGATGGTATTGTTGATGTTATTGATGGTGGTGCTGATTATGCTATTGGTGCTGCTGCTGGTGTTTGCAACCTTCGCACCATGTTCTCCAAAGCCGTCACGCGAGCGCGAAGTTCGTTAACTTCTGCTAGTACACCAGGATGATTGGCGGTTGGAGCGAGCGAATGAACAAGATTTGTAATATGGGATAGTATATAATCGTAACAAGATACTCTAAAAATGAGAGAGAAAATGGTGTTTCGAATAGGTTTGCCGGTAAGTGCTTCAGGTTCATCGCCAATAGGGCAAATTGGTGGATGGAATGGATCACCTTCTTCTTGTCTCCAGTGATTTAGTATATTACGAACCCATCCCCAATTCATCCAGAATAGATGATGGGAAATTGGTTGATCCATTCCGGTGACGCTGCTTTCGGAGCCCGAATGGAAATCCATATCGGCATAACTGTCGGAATCTGAAGAATTCGAACTAGATTCGGAATCCATCTTGTATAATGGGGAAAATGAATTTTTGGTATGGAATAGATTATAGGAGTTAGATTTGGTACTCTTCAATACATAATTTACATATGTGTATATAATACCAAAATCCCGTAAATTACGGAGAATCTTTGAAAAGATATCAGTCAAAGTTTGCAATAACAGATATGCTAAGATAAGAATTCGTCTATACACTATCAATGCAGTAAATGCAGTAAAACGTGTCTAGACTTATGAATGATAAGTAGGTAATTTCCTAAGGATGATAAACAGATGATTTTCAACTAGAAATGATAAGCAAAACTTTTGACATGTAGACACGGTCGAAGTCCAGACTCATTAATGCATCCTAACAACTACTAGTTAGACACACTAATGCAAGACCTGGTTCGCTACGACCACCGCTCTGATACCAACTGAAAGGACCCGTCCTAATCCACCTGAACGAAGTCATCAACATTTGGTCCCATTGCAATGATCGGCTCCAAGTAATGTCCTTATATTGAGCAAATGCACAGCGGAAGACTTAATTTGTACCTGAGAATAAACATGCTTTAAAGTGTCAACCAAATGGTTGGTGAGTTCATAGGTTTATCATAACAATCATTTCAATATGTTAATAGACCACAAGATTTCATAATCATAAACATAATACACTCGCAAGTGTATGTAAAGCATTCTAAGTGGTTGAGCACTTGGTAACCATACTTAACATTTAATCAACGTCGCATATTCCCTTTATTATGAAATCTCACTACACCGTACCAAGTGTAGTCACCAAAACGAAGTACTGTACAACCGTTAAATACTGGTCGTCCAGTCCGGTTGGGGTTGTCAGGCCCGATAGATCTATCAACAGGATTCGCGTTTACAATACCCATGTAAATAGTAGTTACCAAGCTACAGGGAAATATGTCAGTGGTACAACTCAACGTAGAATATATTTTTAAGTACTTGTGTCAATTTTGTAAACATTTATAAAAGCAGCGCATGTATTCTCAGCCCAAAAATATATATTGCAAAAGCAATTAAAAAGGGAGCAAATGAAACTCACTTTTGCCTTGAAGGTATTTAATTCGACTTGGTCTCCGATAGATATCACGAACCTAACCATATATATAATATATCAACATATTTTCTTTTTAAGTAATCGTTACATATATATATACTTTTAATACTTTTAATATTTTTCTTAGTCCGTAGTTAGCAGTCCGATGTTAGTGGTCCACAATTAGTTGCTTAAATAAAATAAATAAAGACCCCATCGTATTCGTATTGATCAGAATTAATCTCGACCCATGGTACCATGTTGTCAAATGACGTGTTGCGTACATAAAGTACCGTGTTGTCAAATGACGTGGTGCGTATAATCATGAGGTCTTATGATTAATCTTCTCGTGTTGTTTACTGGTGGTCCTGAAATATATAAAATCAAATCATAAATAATTATATATAAAATATCATATTAATTAGAAAAGATATGATTTATTTACTTTTTCTCCAAATATTTTCGTAGCTAAACTAGCTTCGGATACCCAATCTTGTTTTAGTCGTAGTTTCTTCATTACAACTCTGTTTTTGTTGGTTCAACTTGCCACTTCCTTGGATCGAGTCATATTTTAAGAATATGAACTGAAAATACCTTAGTTTGTATTCGAAATTATAGGTTATAGGTCAAACTTTGGTGAAACTTATGAAAGTGATCATTTTCCATCATAAAAACAATATTTAATGATCATTTTTCTAAAAATACTTACACTTTGAGTTAAACCATGAAATTTTTATGTGTTAACATATTCATAAGAAATATCATTTTTCCAGAACATGAACTTCTAATTCAAAGTTCAAGATGGTTTTTAATTATCCAACCCAAAACAGCCCCCGGTTGCACTCCGACGATGTAGATTTAGTTTTAAAGATGTTCTTTATAAAACCAAGTTATATCTTGTTAGGTTAGCATATCATTATGATATATTACAGGTCTTGAAGTGTTTTAAAAGTTAAGTTAGAAGGATCTATTTAGTTTGCGAACAAGTTTGAAATCATTCAAACTATGTTCTTGTTGTTAAAATTTTATACCACAAAATAAGATATCTATATGAATATGAATTGAATAAGATTATGAACAAGGTTACTACCTCAAGTTACTTGGACAAAGTTACTGCAAAAGATAAGAAATAATCTTGGAATCAAAGAGTGGTGGATTTAGATCAAAAGGTTGGAAGTAAACTTCTTCAAATGGGTGGTTATTTTGATATGTTCTTGAAAGAGTTTTCTTATGGTGTTTAAGGCTTGTAATTGAAGCTAAATGATGGGGAAAATGCTTGGAGATGATCAAGTATGAAGTTAGGAGTATTTTTAAAGAGAAATGAGGGTGTAGGTATGAGAAAATGGAGTGAAGAAATGGTGTTCATTTATAAAAAATGTTTTTAGTTTATAAAGAAAGAAAAGGATTCCTAATTTTGTTTTCTTACTAATAATTCATACTACTTGACAAATTCTAGTTACCTCATATCTAGGGCAGTAATAATGTTGATTAGGATGTTTATTTAATGTGTATACCAATAGTAAATACGTATAGAAGCTGGGTATGATACGGGTACATATACCCTAGATATACGTATAGAAATCTTGAGGAAACAGAACGAGAATTCAAATATAGCTATCTTTTGTGAATATACTTATATTGTTTTATGTATTTAAGTCCTTAAAAAGTGATTAAATACATTATATATACGATACATGTATAAGCATTATAGATTATAAGTATATATATCAAAGAATGTTACGTATAGTTATCGTTTTGAAAACTTAAATTAGTAGTTTCAAAATATACTTATAACTCATTGTCATTAGTACACAATGAGATGTTAAACCATCCTTAGATCATGTTAAATATATATAAATACATATATATACACAAACGTATAATTATCGTATGTTATATAGTTCGTGATATCATCGGTCATATTGGACGGTCAAACGTTGTGTAAAACTCTTTTCAAAAACACAAGTCTCAACAATTTGGACTGCTTATCATGTTGGTATGGTTTAATTTATGTAAATATTAATCTCATAAGTATAATTTGGTCGGAAAATTCCGGGTCATTACAAGTTACATAAAAAGAGTTATATAGAAATAATTTAGGAATTAAAATAGAAAGTCAGCAGCAGAATAGATGGTAGAGGGTGTTGTGTGTAACCAAGAGGTCGCGAGTTCAATCCGGGTCTGTGGCAGTTGTTTTTTTTTTTTGATAAGAAGAAGAAGAGAAAGAAATAATGGGTTAAAGAGAGGTCTTGGGTTCGAGCCCAGGCAAGGGTGTTTATTTTTTTAGCTCCTTACTCTAAGGTAGTAATTTCATTATTATTATTATTATTATTATTATTATTATTATTATTATTATTATTATTATTATTATTATTATTATTATTATTATTATTATTATTATTATTATTATTATTATTATTATTATTATTATTATAATTATTATTATTGCTATAATAATTATTATTATTACAAATATTAGTAATATGATTATTATTATCATTAATATAATTATCATTATTGTTATTACTTGTATTATCATTAAATAATCATTAGTATTATCATTATTATTATTATGATATAGAAACTTGATATGATGATGAAAATTAAATTCGATAGGTTAAATAACAAAATTATAGTTAATATAAGATTAAGTTTATGAATATAATGAAAAATTGATATATTATTATGATTATGAAAATTAAGATTATTATATGCGATCACTAAAAAAAATTATAGAATAATAAAGTAATGAAAATGATGATATTATGATTATAAATATAAATTTTGATAAATGATAATCATATGTACTTTTAATATTCTTATTATTAAAGATATCATTATTATTAAAAATATCATTATTAGTAAAATTATCATTATTATTAAACTTGTCATTTTTAATAAAATTATTATTATTATTAAAAGTATTATTATTATTATTATTATTATTATTATTATTATTATTATTATTATTATTATTATTATTATTATTATTATTATTATTATTATTATTATTATTATTATTTTATCATTATTATCATTAAACATGATTTTATTATTTTTAACATTATTATTATTATTATTATTATTATTATTATTATTATTATTATTATTATTATTATTATTATTATTATTATTATTATTATTATTATTATTTTTACTATTATTATTATTATTATTATTATTACAATAAATACTCTTTATATAAAATATAATTATTACATGTAACATAATATAACTAATATTACAAACTACCATGTTTTAATATATTAACTAATATATTATTATTATAACATTAATTAAATTATATATCATATATATAATATAACCTATTATAAGTATTAATATAATTATATATAAGGATATTAATCATAATACATTATAAAATTTATAAACTTAGTTGATTAATATTATGTGTTAATATATATATATATAATTGATATATGTTCGTGAATCTGATGCCAACCCTGCATTGTTCAGTTCCGTCATATGCATATTTTTACTACAAAATATCGTATCGTGAGTTTCATTTTCTCTCTTTTTAAATGCTTTTGCAATATATATTTTTGAGACTGAGAATACATGCGCTACTTTTATAAATGTTTGACGAAATAGACACAAGTACTCAAAACTACATTCTATGGTTGGATTATTAGACCGAATATCGCCTTTTTAGTCTGGTAACGTAAGAATTAGTGAACGCCACTAATTGGCGAGAATCCTAAAGGTAGATCTATGGGCACTAACAAGCCCCAATCAGAGAATTTGAACTACTTTAGTACTTCGATTTTATTTATACAGATGAAAATGATTCTGTTTTGGGGATATTTTAGATGCATTTTGTTAATGTCGGTTACCAGGTGTTCATCATATGAATGGATTTTATAGCAGTGAGCAGACTTGCACTTTGAAACGAAAATGAGATCTTGTGGTCTATTGAAATTATTCAAATGATTGTTTATGATAAACCTATGAACACACCAACCTTTTGGTTGACACTTTTAAGCATGTTTATTCTCAGGTATGAAAGAAATTTTCCGCTGTACATTTGCTCATTTTAAAGATATTACATGGAGTCGTTCATGGCATATTTAGGTCAGTACCTCGCAATGAGACCAAATATTGATGCGTTCGTCCTGGTGGATTAGGACGGGCTATCACACACGTGTCGAAAGGCAGAGAAAAGAAGAAAGTGAGATAATCAAAGGCGACTGAAGTGACAGCACGGTCACTGTAGTAGACTGACAGACGTCGCTTGAATTACCTTGCATTTAATACAGCAGGACAAAATATTATTTAATTAACATTAAAACGAGAAGGGAAGATGCTTAGCGCAGAATAAGCAGACGGTGGTCATATGCTGAGTTCAACACCATGCGCAATCCTCGCGCATACCATTAAACTGGTGGGGACTTAATGATACGCATACCCGATCAGCTCGTGTAGCACATCAAACAGCATCACCATATGAGCCATGCATGTTGCGCGATAAAGGAATAAGCGCTCAAGTCACAGACCTGGCGCAGATCCCATACAAGTGCAGAGGTGACGTATACATGTCAGGCGATGCTGTAGCTAGCAGAATGCACCTGGACGACAAGAGTCAGGTCCGACATAATACTTTTTACTTTTGTCGGATCAGCTCACTCAAAGATGTACTATTGGCAGGCCACGATCCTTTTAGCTTTATTATGTGGCAATAGAAGACAAAAATGATTACTCTATAAATAACGGATTCAATCCACAGCAGAAGGGGGTTGAACATTCACTCTACTGTCACATACATACTATATCTTCAACAGTAAGCGCCTACTACGTAGCGCCTTTCTACCTGCGATAACAGACATATAGCATTTCACTAGACATTCTTGATATACAGGTAACGTTCTGTGAACATAAACCCTACAACCCAGCGCGAGCCATCGTTAACCGGACAAACCGTCGATGGTGGGTCTATGTTTAACCACCCCTGCTGAGATCCTCATCTCGTAAGGGGTTATTCATGGTACTCCGAACCGGAGAGTTAAACCAAATTGACCCTTAAATCCCCATTTCTTTGATGTAAAGCATGGACCGAACCCCACCCGATTAGTCAACGGAGTGGCTACATTAGAAAAATATTGAATAAACTGACGATAACACCCGGCCAACCCGATAAAACTTCGAATTTTCGTAGGCGTCTTTGGTTGTTCCCAACTCTCAATCGCTTCAATCTTACATGGATCAACTTGTATGCCTTCTTTACTCACCCTAAGACAACCCCACAAAATCTACTTCACCCATCAAATCAATCTTACCATCCAACCAATTCTTGGCGTTGCCCTACCACAAACTAGTGTTAAGTCTTGTCTTCTTCTCGGGAGGGCACTCACTCGTGCAAAAGCACCCTTCAACATCGAAAATCCAAGCTGTACTTTTTAAAGGGTCGGGATCCCCAGAATAAGTAGGCGGTTTTGTCATCATGATGTTCTTATAGCTAAACCCCATCTCTCCACCGACCGGAGGTTTGGGAAACCTCTTCTCAACTTCTTCTCTAACGGTCTTGGCCATTTGTTCGTGAATCATCTCGGTTACTTGTTCCAAGATCGAGTCTTGGAGGATTTGTTTAACTTTAACGAAGAATACTGAGACACAGTTCTCTAACGCGGCCTCAATCTTGGTCGTCATTTCATCACTATCATCACGATGAACACCGTTACCGTTGCCCTTTGTCTGTACCATTTCTCATCTTCATTCTGAAGATCAAAACGAATTAGGCACTTTCACAACAATACAATACTTTTTTACACATATAGATTATTGCCCACACATCCCATCTAGTTCAATGCTTGTTGCAAATCCTTGCTTGACTTGGCTTGCAACCGTAATAATGGTCGCGAATCACTATTACGTTCGCATGCCATGCCAAGCTCACACGTACCACAACCATCTTGCTCGATGTTCAATATCGTCGAACACCATCAAATATAAGTAGTCAGTTCCCTATCTGAAATGTCCCGTTCTTATTGATTAAAAACGTTCCATATTAATTGATTTCGTTGCGAGGTTTTGACCTCTATATGAGACGTTTTTCAAAGGCTGCATTCATTTTTAAAACAAACCATAACCTTTATTTCATAAATAAAGGTTTAAAAAGCTTTACGTAGATTATCAAATAATGATAATCTAAAATATCTTGTTTACACACGACCATTACATAATGGTTTACAATACAAATATGTTACATCGAAATCAGTTTCTTGAATGCAGTTTTTACACAATATCATACAAACATGGACTCCAAATCTTGTCCATATTTTAGTATGCAACAGCGGAAGCTCTTAATATTCACCTGAGAATAAACATACTTAAAACGTCAACAAAAATGTTGGTGAGTTATAGGTTTAACCTATATATATCAAATCGTAACAATAGACCACAAGATTTCATATTTCAATACACATCCCATACATAGAGATAAAAATCATTCATATGGTGAACACCTGGTAACCGACATTAACAAGATGCATATATATAAGAATATCCCCATCATTCCGGGACACCCTTCGGATATGATATAAATTTCGAAGTACTAAAGCATCCGGTACTTTGGATGGGGTTTGTTAGGCCCAATAGATCTATCTTTAGGATTCGCGTCAATTAGGGTGTCTGTTCCCTAATTCTTAGATTACCAGACTTAATAAAAAGGGGCATATTCGATTTCGATAATTCAACCATAGAATGTAGTTTCACGTACTTGTGTCTATTTTGTAAATCATTTATAAAACCTGCATGTATTCTCATCCCAAAAATATTAGATTTTAAAAGTGGGACTATAACTCACTTTCACAGATTTTTACTTCGTCGGGAAGTAAGACTTGGCCACTGGTTGATTCACGAACCTATAACAATATATACATATATATCAAAGTATTTTTAAAATATATTTACAACACTTTTAATATATTTTGATGTTTTAAGTTTATTAAGTCAGCTGTCCTCGTTAGTAACCTACAACTAGTTGTCCACAGTTAGATGTTTAGAAATAAATCGATAAATATTATCTTGAATCAATCCACGACCCAGTGTATACGTATCTCAGTATTGATCACAACTCAAACTATATATATTTTGGAATCAACCTCAACCCTGTATAGCTAACTCCAACATTCACATATAGAGTGTCTATGGTTGTTCCGAAATATATATAGATGTGTCAACATGATAGGTCGAAACATTGTATACGTGTCTATGGTATCTCAAGATTACATAATATACAATACAAGTTGATTAAGTTATAGTTGGAATAGATTTGTTACCAATTTTCACGTAGCTAAAATGAGAAAAATTATCCAATCTTGTTTTACCCATAACTTCTTCATTTTAAATCCGTTTTGAGTGAATCAAATTGCTATGGTTTCATATTGAACTCTATTTTATGAATCTAAACAGAAAAGTATAGGTTTATTGTCGGAAAAATAAGTTACAAGTCATTTTTGTAAAGGTAGTCATTTCAGTCGAAAGAACGACGTCTAGATGACCATTTTAGAAAACATACTTTCACTTTGAGTTTAACCATAATTTTTGGATATAGTTTCATGTTCATAATAAAAATCATTTTCTCAGAATAACAACTTTTAAATCAAAGTTTATCATAGTTTTTAATTAACTAACCCAAAACAGCCCGCGGTGTTACTACGACGGCGTAAATCCGGTTTTACGGTGTTTTTCGTGTTTCCAGGTTTTAAATCATTAAGTTAGCATATCATATATATATATAGAACATGTGTTTAGTTAATTTTAAAAGTCAAGTTAGAAGGATTAACTTTTGTTTGCGAACAAGTTTAGAATTAACTAAACTATGTTCTAGTGATTACGAGTTTAAACCTTCGAATAAGATAGTTTTATATATATGAATCGAATGATGTTATGAACATCATTACTACCTCAAGTTTAGTAGGTAAACCTACTGGAAATGACAAGAAATGATCTAGCTTCAAAGGATCTTGGATGGCTTGAAAGTTCTTGAAGTAGGATCATGACACAAAAACAAGTTCAAGTAAGATTTTTACTCGAATTAAGATAGTTTATAGTTATATAAATTGAATCAAAGTTTGAATATGAATATTACCTTGAATAAGAAAGATAACCTACTGTATATAACAAAGGTTTCTTGATCTTAGATGATTACTTGGAATGGATTAGAAAGCTTGGAAGTAAATTAGTAAACTTGAAGGGATTTTTGAAGTGTTCTTGAAGTGTTCTTCCTATGATGATTATAGCTTGATTCTTGAAGTGATTTTTGATGAAGATGATGATTAACTACTGGAAAAATACGTTCATAATAGTGTGTGTTTGTGTGTTGAGAGAGAATTAGAAAGAGAATTGGAAGTGAAATGGAGTGAATGATGAGTGGTAATTGGTGAGTGGTGAGTGGGGTTAAAAGGAGTTCTAGTTAGTTGACTAGCTCATGGTAGAAGTTAAAATTGATTATTCATACATGACATAATCAACAGTGGAATCCCATGCTAGTTCCTATTGGTATATACCCATAGTAAGTACGTTTTGAAGCTGTGTATAATACGGGTAAGAATACGACTAGAATTCTTGATGAAAGAAAAGAATGGGAAAGTAACTGTAACCATTTTCGTTAAGTATGAGTGTTTTGATATATGTCTTGAAGTCTTCCAAAAGTATTTTAATACATCTAAATACACTACATGTATATACATTTTAACTGAGTCGTTAAGTCATCGTTAGTCGTTACATGTAAGTGTTGTTTTGAAACCTTTAAGTTAACGATCTCAATTAATGTTGTTAACCCATTGTTTATTATATCTAATGAGATGTTAAATTATTATATTATCATGATATTATGATATATTAATATATCTTAATATGATATATATACATTTAAATGTCGTTACAACGATAATCGTTACATATATGTCTCGTTTCGAAATCCTTAAGTTAGTAGTCTTGTTTATATGTATATAACTCATTGTTAATATACTTATGGAGATACTTACTTATCATAATCTCATGTTAACCATATGTATATCCATATATATATAGTCATGTCATTTTTACAAGTTTTAACGTTCGTGAATCACCGGTCAACTTGGGTGGTCAATTGTCTATATGAAACATATTTCAATTAATCAAGTCTTAACAAGTTTGATTGCTTAACATGTTGGAAACATTTAATCATGTAAATATCAATCTCAATTAATATATATAAACATGGAAAAGTTCGGGTCACTACAGTACCTACCCGTTAAATAAATTTCGTCCTGAAATTTTAAGCTGTTGAAGGTGTTGACGAATCTTCTCGAAATAGATGCGGGTATTTCTTCTTCATCTGATCTTCACGCTCCCAGGTGAACTCAGGTCCTCTACGAGCATTCCATCGAACCTTAACAATTGGTATCTTGTTTTGCTTAAGTCTTTTAACCTCACGATCCATTATTTCGACGGGTTCTTCGATGAATTGGAGTTTTTCATTGATTTGGATTTCATCTAACGGAATAGTGAGATCTTCTTTAGCAAAACATTTCTTCAAATTCGAGACGTAGAAAGTGTTATGTACAGCCGCGAGTTGTTGAGATAACTCAAGTCGGTAAGCTACTGGTCCGACACGATCAATAATCTTGAATGGTCCAATATACCTTGCATTTAATTTCCCTCGTTTACCAAATCGAACAACGCCTTTCCAAGGTGCAACTTTAAGCATGACCATCTCTCCAATTTCAAATTCTATATCTTTTCTTTTAATGTCAGCGTAGCTCTTTTGTCGACTTTGGGCGGTTTTCAACCGTTGTTGAATTTGGATGATCTTCTCGGTAGTTTCTTGTATAATCTCCGGACCCGTAATCTGTCTATCCCCCACTTCACTCCAACAAATTGTAGACCTGCACTTTTTACCATAAAGTGCTTCAAACGGCGCCATCTCAATGCTTGAATGGTAGCTGTTGTTGTAGGAAAATTCTGCTAATGGTGGATGTCGATCCCAACTGTTTCCGAAATCAATAACACATGCTCGTAGCATGTCTTCAAGCGTTTGTATCGTCCTTTCGCTCTGCCCATCAGTTTGTGGATGATAGGCAGTACTCATGTCTAGACGAGTTCCTAATGCTTGCTGTAATGTCTGCCAGAATCTTGAAATAAATCTGCCATCCCTATCAGAGATAATAGAGATTGGTATTCCATGTCTGGAGACGACTTCCTTCAAATACAGTCATGCTAACTTCTCCATCTTGTCATCTTCTCTTATTGGCAGGAAGTGTGCTGATTTGGTGAGACGATCAACTATTACCCAAATAGTATCAAAACCACTTGCAGTCCTTGGTAATTTAGTGATGAAATCCATGGTAATGTTTTCCCATTTCCATTCCGGGATTTCGGGTTGTTGAAGTAGACCTGATGGTTTCTGATGCTCAGCTTTGACCTTAGAACACGTCAAACATTCTCCTACGTATTTAGCAACATCGGCTTTCATACCCGGCCACCAAAAATGTTTCTTGAGATCCTTGTACATCTTCCCCGTTCCAGGATGTATTGAGTATCTGGTTTTATGAGCTTCTCTAAGTACCATTTCTCTCATATCTCCAAATTTTGGTACCCAAATCCTTTCAGTCCTATACCGGGTTCCGTCTTCCCGAATATTAAGATGCTGCTCCGATCCTTTGGGTATTTCATCCTTTAAATTTCCTTCTTTTAAAACTCCTTGTTGCGCCTCCTTTATTTGAGTAGTAAGGTTATTATGAATCATTATATTCATAGATTTTACTCGAATGGGTTCTCTGTCCTTCCTGCTCAAGGCATCGGCTACCACATTTGCCTTCCCCAGGTGGTAACGAATCTCAAAGTCGTAATCATTCAACAATTCAATCCACCTAAGCTGCCTCATATTCAGTTGTTTCTGATTAAATATGTGTTGAAGACTTTTGTGGTCGGTATATATAATACTTTTGACCCCATATAAGTAGTGCCTCCAAGTCTTTAATGCAAAAACAATCGCGCCTAATTCCAAATCATGAGTCGTATAATTTTGTTCGTGAATCTTCAATTGTCTAGACGCATAAGCAATCACCTTTGTTCGTTGCATTAATACACAACCGAGACCTTGCTTTGATGCGTCACAATAAATCACAAAATCATCATTCCCTTCAGGCAATGACAATATAGGTGCCGTAGTTAGCTTTTTCTTCAATAACTGAAACGCTTTCTCTTGTTCATCATTCCATTCAAATTTCTTCCCTTTATGCGTTAATGCAGTCAAGGGTTTTGCTATTCTGGAAAAGTCTTGGATGAACCTTCTGTAGTAACCAGCTAGTCCTAAAAACTGGCGTATGTGTTTCGGAGTTTTCGGGGTTTTCCACTTTTCAACAGTTTCTATCTTTGCCGGATCCACCTTAATACCTTCTTTGTTAACTATGTGACCGAGGAATTGAACTTCTTCCAACCAAAATGCACACTTTGAAAACTTAGCGTACAATTCTTCCTTCCTCAATACTTCTAACACCTTTCTCAAATGTTCACCGTGTTCTTGGTCATTCTTTGAGTAAATAAGTATGTCATCAATGAAAACAATGACAAACTTGTCAAGGTATGGTCCACACACTCGGTTCATAAGGTCCATGAACACAGCTGGTGCATTAGTTAAACCAAACGGCATGACCGTAAACTCGTAATGACCGTAACGTGTTCTGAAAGAAGTCTTTGGAATATCATCTTCTTTCACCCCCATTTGATGATACCCGGAACGTAAGTCAATCTTTGAATAAACAGACGAGCCTTGTAGTTGATCAAATAAGTCGTCGATTCTCGGTAGTGGGTAGCGGTTCTTGATGGTAAGTTTGTTCAACTCTCGGTAGTCGATACACAACCTGAACGTACCATCTTTCTTCTTGACAAACAAAACAGGAGCTCCCCACGGTGATGTGCTTGGTCGAATGAAACCATGCTCTAAAAGTTCTTGTAATTGGCTTTGCAGTTCTTTCATCTCGCTGGGTGCGAGTCTGTAAGGAGCACGAGCTATTGGTGCAGCTCCTGGTACAAGATCTATTTGAAATTCAACGGATCGATGTGGGGGTAATCCCGGTAATTCTTTCAGAAATACATCAGGAAATTCTTTTGCGACGGGAACATCATTGATGCTCTTTTCTTCAGTTTGTACTTTCTCGACGTGTGCTAGAACAGCATAGCAACCTTTTCTTATTAGTTTATGTGCCTTCAAATAAGATGTATATACATAGAGATAAAAATCATTCATATGGTGAACACCTGGTAACCGACATTAACAAGATGCATATATATAAGAATATCCCCATCATTCCGGGACACCCTTCGGATATGATATAAATTTCGAAGTACTAAAGCATCCGGTACTTTGGATGGAGTTTGTTAGGCCCAATAGATCTATCTTTAGGATTCGCGTCAATTAGGGTGTCTGTTCCCTAATTCTTAGATTACCAGACTTAATAAAAAGGGGCATATTCGATTTCGATAATTCAACCATAGAATGTAGTTTCACGTACTTGTGTCTATTTTGTAAATCATTTATAAAACCTGCATGTATTCTCATCCCAAAAATATTAGATTTTAAAAGTGGGACTATAACTCACTTTCACAGATTTTTACTTCGTCGGGAAGTAAGACTTGGCCACTGGTTGATTCACGAACCTATAACAATATATACATATATATCAAAGTATGTTTAAAATATATTTACAACACTTTTAATATATTTTGATGTTTTAAGTTTATTAAGTCAGCTGTCCTCGTTAGTAACCTACAACTAGTTGTCCACAGTTAGATGTACAGAAATAAATCGATAAATATTATCTTGAATCAATCCACGACCTAGTGTATACGTATCTCAGTATTGATCACAACTCAAACTATATATATTTTGGAATCAACCTCAACCCTATATAGCTAACTCCAACATTCACATATAGAGTGTCTATGGTTGTTCCGAAATATATATAGATGTGTCGACATGATAGGTCGAAACATTGTATACGTGTCTACGGTATCTCAAGATTACATAATATACAATACAAGTTGATTAAGTTATAGTTGGAATAGATTTGTTACCAATTTTCACGTAGCTAAAATGAGAAAAATTATCCAATCTTGTTTTACCCATAACTTCTTCATTTTAAATCCGTTTTGAGTGAATCAAATTGCTATGGTTTCATATTGAACTCTATTTTATGAATCTAAACAGAAAAGTATAGGTTTATTGTCGGAAAAATAAGTTACAAGTCATTTTTGTAAAGGTAGTCATTTCAGTCGAAAGAACGACGTCTAGATGACCATTTTAGAAAACATACTTTCACTTTGAGTTTAACCATAATTTTTGGATATAGTTTCATGTTCATAATAAAAATCATTTTCTCAGAATAACAACTTTTAAATCAAAGTTTATCATAGTTTTTAATTAACTAACCCAAAACAGCCCGCGGTGTTACTACGACGGCGTAAATCCGGTTTTACGGTGTTTTTCGTGTTTCCAGGTTTTAAATCATTAAGTTAGCATATCATATAGATATAGAACATGTGTTTAGTTAATTTTAAAAGTCAAGTTAGAAGGATTAACTTTTGTTTGCGAACAAGTTTAGAATTAACTAAACTATGTTCTAGTGATTACGAGTTTAAACCTTCGAATAAGATAGTTTTATATATATGAATCGAATGATGTTATGAACATCATTACTACCTCAAGTTTAGTAGGTAAACCTACTGGAAGTGACAAGAAATGATCTAGCTTCAAAGGATCTTGGATGGCTTGAAAGTTCTTGAAGTAGGATCATGACACAAAAACAAGTTCAAGTAAGATTTTTACTCGAATTAAGATAGTTTATAGTTATAGAAATTGAATCAAAGTTTGAATATGAATATTACCTTGAATAAGAAAGATAACCTCTGTATATAACAAAGGTTTCTTGATCTTAGATGATTACTTGGAATGGATTAGAAAGCTTGGAAGTAAATTAGTAAACTTGAAGGGATTTTTGAAGTGTTCTTGAAGTGTTCTTCCTATGTTGATTATAGCTTGATTCTTGAAGTGATTTTTAATGAAGATGATGATTAACTACTGGAAAAATACGTTCATAATAGTGTGTGTGTGTTGAGAGAGAATTAGAAAGAGAATTGGAAGTGAAATGGAGTGAATGATGAGTGGTAATTGGTGAGTGGTGAGTGGGGTTAAAAGGAGTTCTAGTTAGTTGACTAGCTCATGGTAGAAGTTAAAATTGATTAGTCATACATGACATAATCAAGAGTAGAATCCCATGCTAGTTCCTATTGGTATATACCCATAGTAAGTACGTTTTGAAGCTGTGTATAATACGGGTAAGAATACGACTAGAATTCTTGATGAAAGAAAAGAATGGGAAAGTAACTGTAACCATTTTCGTTAAGTATGAGTGTTTTGATATATGTCTTGAAGTCTTCCAAAAGTATTTTAATACATCTAAATACACTACATGTATATACATTTTAACTGAGTCGTTAAGTCATCGTTAGTCGTTACATGTAAGTGTTGTTTTGAAACCTTTAAGTTAACGATCTCAATTAATGTTGTTAACCCATTGTTTATTATATCTAATGAGATGTTAAATTATTATATTATCATGATATTATGATATATTAATATATCTTAATATGATATATATACATTTAAATGTCGTTACAACGATAATCGTTACATATCTGTCTCGTTTCGAAATCCTTAAGTTAGTAGTCTTGTTTATATGTATATAACTCATTGTTAATATACTTATGTAGATACTTACTTATCATAATCTCATGTTAACCATATCGTCATGTCGTTTTTACAAGTTTTAACGTTCGTGAATCGCCGGTCAACTTGGGTGGTCAATTGTCTATATGAAACATATTTCAATTAATCAAGTCTTAACATGTTTGAATGCTTAACATGTTGGAAACATTTAATCATGTAAATATTAATCTCAATTAATATATATAAACATGGAAAAGTTTGGGTCACTACACTATCATCTAAGGCACCAACCAAAACCCGAACCGACCCGTAATCCTACAAGTCCTGCATAGAATGCGTACACAACAAGTCTAAGTATATGCACCTATCTCAAGTCACCTAAATCCCTTAGACCATGCACTGATACCACTTGTAACAACTCAGCTTCATAATTGAAAACTCGACACTAATTTTTTTTAATATAAGCCACAGCACGGCAGTTTTTGATGCAAATTTACTATCCACGAGTTACACTATGGACCGCAGCACGTGGCCATTTGGCCGCGGCACATTCCTTACTGGATCAGCTACCCACTTCATTAAATGTGGCTTTACCACATTTATTATCAAATCCAAAACCTAATGCATTTAATAACCAATTACAACATATTTAATTCATCAAAATACATAAACCATAAAATCAAATGAGTAAAGGTTTTAAAATGACAAATTATACGTTACAACATCGGGAACCATTACGGCCCGTTTACCATTGACAAATACAAGTTTGACACATTAGTTTAATGACCAAACGACACCCGAGTATGGAGTTTGGGACTAAACTACCCAAACGCTAGGTCGACTTCAAAATCTAACTTCCAAAAGCCTTAACGGGAATTTCACCTATTCCCCCACCTTACCCTTTCAGCATCCGTCTTTAATAACTAAAAAAAGCAAACAACGAGAGGGTAAGCTAATGCTTAGTGATTAGAGTAATTATACATACACATATATGTTTTACCTACTCGCATCCATGAACATTATATATTACACACAACGCATAAAAACGTATATCAAGCTAGTGCCATAAGCTCCTATTATTAACAACATCATCTTTAGCGTAGTAATATTAAAATATTAAAGCTAAACATACCAACATCATTAACCATGGTTAATCATAACTAATGGGAATGGTCTTTACGAGGGGATCATCGACCGTTCACAACAACCGTTAGTGGCACGGACACACGATACCCACTAACCCCTTGGTGGCACGGACACACGACAACCACCAAAACATCAAAGGTGACACGGACACATGATACCCGCCATTTGACACCCACAGCGACACCGACACATGATACCCGCCGTTAATCATCGATGGCGACACGAACACACGATACCTGCCATTTAACCAATGTGGTACATACACACGATTTGAGTGACATGAACACACAATAATCACTCTAGTGAGCTCCGGAGAGTGGACACTCACTAAACCACAACCAACGCAAGTAAATAATCCATATACATAGACGTATAAGTATTCCACTCACCTTTACTCAAATCGTGAACCAAAAGTAAGCAAGCTTCTCGACTGTTAATGAATATCACCTATTACATTAACACCAATTCAACAATACATCTAAATGGGACTATTGACCCACCCAATTAGACACTTAATGCAAAAGAACTCCATTTGTACTTTTAACGCCACCCGAAGGCTTACCTCAGCAATAATCGCTAAGGCTAGTGATTTTGACTCTAAATCACTCAAATATACAACATTTGGCCACAAGTCACTTAACCTAGCAAGTTAAGTTCAAATTCCATTCTTTACTCATTTCAAGTTTAACATTCCATTTTTGTTCCTCATTGAACCTAAACCACCACCATCAACTAGCACACAAGTGTAACTAGTGATTTTCATCCCAAACAACCATAACTTAGTTAAATTTCACATTAACTCAACTAGCTAGTTCCAAGGTTTATCAACCCCCGATTTCAACTATAAACCCTAATTTCCAACAGAAATGGGGTTTACAAACAATTTAAGTCTTCAAACCCTAACTAGCACAATTAGTTACTAGAAATTCGGTTTTGAAACTTACCACAACAACACAAGGTAGCTAGAAGGCAAAAACACCAAGATCCAGCCTTGCTTCGTGAGAAACTAGCTTCACTTTAACACAATTTTCACTTTCTCTCTCAAAAGGACTTTCTCTCTCTATATTGAATGAGATGGAGAAGAAAAGATAAGGTTTGGCCTTATCTAGATCTGACATATTAACCCTAAAAATGTTCATGTGTGAAATGTCCAAATTACCCCTCGTTCAATTTAAAAGATCAAGGCTTTTTGACCAAACCCGAGGCGCGACGCGTGGCTATTGAGCCGCGGCGTGCCTCCCCCACCAACATCATGTTTTATTTTATTTATTTATGTACAAAACGAACAATCGGGATTCAAGTCTTACATTGTATCATTTCGGAAACAAGCTTCGATCCGTTCATCTTTCAAGATTGCAATTGTTACTAAGTTAATTCTTTTGTCAAAAACAATGGATTCTCTTATTAAGTTATTTGTGATTTTGGTCTTTGCTATGATTTTTTGCTAAGCTTTTAATGTTTGTCTAGACTAATAACAAGGTGTTGGATGTTTATTTGATTTCTCAAGGATTTTATGCATGTAAATTTGGTTTGGATTAAAAGATCCATACTTGTTCATGTTTATAAGTTTAAACTCAATTGATTATTGTGTTTGTTTCTAGGTTAATCTAACACTTTAATATACAATCGATTTATCTTAATTAATTGTATCCTAAACCGGACCAAAGGGGTAAATTGGGTAAATACACTTAGATTGAATAGGAATGAATTGTACAAGTGAACGTGAACACCATTGCTAATCAAACTACTAAGTTATTTTATTAATCGAATACAAACTTTAAGGTCTTAACTGCAACAGAACCCTACAATGTGTAATTAGAGTTTGAGTGGTCATTATGAGAATTCTTGGTGACCCATTTGGTTAATTTGCATGCATAGATGAGATAATTGGTCTAAATAACACAAATGTCCAATACCGAGGGTAAAAAGTCTAGATGAACATTCTTATTTGAATTAAATACAAATCTATCTTATTACTTTATTAAGTGTTAGCACATTACACTTTAAAAAACCAAAAATATTGTCTTTTACTTTTGATCTACTCTTGATTTTGCTAATCGTGAAATAGCCACAACCAAACTATTTCGTATTTTCTGATTTTTAGTTTATCTTTAGTTTTGTTGTTAGTTGATGATTGAAATTTGCGTTATACTGTCCTTGGAACAATATTCAGAACTACCTAAAATCTATACTGCTACACGATCGGGTACACTGCCCGTGAGTGTGTAATAGTCCTTTTAACCGGTATTTTCCAGAGATAATTTATATACTAGATTTTACACATTAGTGTTTATTAATATTAGAAATCCTTATTGCCGTGATGTGTGAGTAATTACTTAATTGTTTACCATGATTGATAATGTTAGTTAGGGATGATTATCGTTTCGTATTCACTTTTCGTCCGTGATTTTAAACCTCATTATTATCGTCCTTCCACCAATAAATGTGATTAAAACCTTTTTATAAAGTCGACAATTGTAAAGGTAATTAAATATCTGTGTTTATACATTGGTCAAGGTATGAACCCATCAGAAATACTATAAAGTACATGGGGAATTACCGTAGGGCCAGATCAAGAAATTGGTCAAGAGTATAAGACTCGAGGAAACACTGTTACAACAGTGGAATACAGTGTCGATGTACTATATGACCACTTGAGCATGGTCAAGGTTAGAAGCTATGGAACCACTATTTGAGTCGGTGCGTTTAATTAGTTTGTTAGTTGTGTTCTTGCAGTTTGCAGGTGATTTATGCCCGATATACGCTCATCGAACGCTGAGTTGTATTTTCCTTATTCAGAACCAGAAAGAGTTATTTGGGGTCATAATACGGATAAGTCAGACATGCTGGATTCCAGGACGGGTACTTTGGATCCATTAGCAAGCAACCTTGTGGTTAATTTGGACAGTTTTACAGATTCCGTTGTGCTGGAAACTCAAGAAACACTGGTTGCTCCTCAACAACTAGAGATACTTGTTATTCAAGTTTAGCCAGAGATTCTCGTAATTCGTCAAATGGATCAACAAGGTCAAAGTATGGTGGAAAGGATGAAGGCCAACTGATTTGGTCAGGGTACTGTTATTAGAATTCCGATAATTATTGATGATTTTGAGATTAAGGGCCCCATCATCCAACTGATAGGGACCAAATGTCAGTTTGGAGGTGAAATGCATGAGGATGCTAACGAGCATCTTCATGTCTTTCTGCAGATTTGTGGGTTGTTTAAGATCAGGAATGTTCATGATCAGGTTATCTACATGAAGCTTTTTCCATGGTCACTAAAGGGGAAAGCTAGAGCTTGGTTAGACAGTTTACCTGAGGGTATGATTGAAAATTGGAATACATTAAAGGAGAATTTTTGAGTAAGTATATTCCTACATCTAAAGCAACTCGACTTCAACAAGAGATTTCTCAATTTCATCAAAATCCTAACGAGTCTCTTTATGCTGCTTGGACTCGCTTCAGCATTTGTTGCGATCTTGTCCCCAATACGGGTTGGATACCTTTCACAAGTGCAGACTTTGTATAAGGGGTGTAACATTAACACTCGTGTGTCTATTGATCAAGCTGCAGGGGGTAGTCTCATGGACAAAACTGATCAAGTGGCTTATGAGATAATTGAGAAGAATGCTGAGTACTCTCATGAGTGGCATTTATCCCGATCTTCTTCTTTTTCTTCTTCAGTCCCAAGCTGAAACGACCCATTCATATCACTATAAATGCAGTATGTTATTCATTGGTCCCATAGCGAGGTATTTGACCTCTATATAATACGTTTTAGAAATTATTGCATTCATTTCATAAAAAGCACACCATTATTATACATAATGCATGTTTTAAATAAGTGGACGATTATTTAAGAAATAATCCCCATAATACATCGGTTTCCAAATACTACACACGTGACATAAAAGTTGAATATAATACATGACGAAGGTTTTATTGAATGCAACACTTCATTTAAACAAAAACATGAGACTCCATGCACAACTTACTCAGATAATGCAAGAGCGGAAGACTTTCTTAAGGACCTGAGAATAAACATGCTTAAACAGTCAACACAAAGGTTGGTGAGATATATAGGTTTAGCATCGATATAATATAGACCACAAGATTTCATAGTTATAAATATATGTACACTCGCAAGTTTATAAAAGTATTCTATAAGTTGTTGAGCGCTTCGGTAACCATACTTAACCATTAATGTGGCATATTCCCTTTATTATGAAATCTCCCTACACTGTACCAAGTGTAGTAAAAAGGAAGTACTATGCAACCGTTTACGATACTAGAGCTACTAGCCCGGTTGGGGTTATCAAAACCGATAGATCTATCAATGGGATTCGCGCTTATATGTTCTTACAACATGTAAATATTAGTTACCAAGCTATTAGGGAAGATACGCAAGGTGGTACAACTCAACGTAGAATATATTTTAAGTACTTGTGTCCATGGCGTAAAATATAAAATGCATGTATTCTCATCCCAAAATATTTTTAGAGTTTAAAAATGGGACTATATACTCACAGTAGTAAAAGTATATTAATAATAAGTTTTCAACTTATTAAAAATATGACCGTCGTCCTTGGATTCACTAACCTATAACAATAATAAGGATTCAGATAATAATACGGCATATGAATAAAATAAAGCAAGTTCATAGAATACTTATATAATAATTTTTAACATTTTATGTTAGTAGTCCAATGTTAGTAGTCCTTTGTTAGTAGTCCAAAATAGTCCGAAAAGTCCAACAGTCCAATAATCGTTATATATATATATATATATATATATATATATATATATATATATATATATATATATATATATATATATATATATATATATATATATATATATATATATATATATATATATATATATATATATATATATATAATCTTAGAATTACCCCACGACGTATTATATACGTATTGTCTTTGCATCAACCCAGAGACGTATTGTATTCGTATTGTTTTAGAATTAACTAAGACGTATTGTGTACATATTGTCTTAGGATTTATCAAAACGTATTGTATACTTATTGTGTTAGGACGTACCAAGAATATTATTATACATATATACAATCACATAATTAACCAAGATTATAATATTTTATTATACTACTGATAACATGTCCAAATATATATAGGATATAGGAAAAGTTAATAAGGATATGGTTAATATAGTTTTATAATATAAATTTCATCCATACAACGTTAATTTTAGCAGATTTTGTTTTGCTGGCCAAATATTCATTACAACTCCGTTTAAAGTGAATCAAATTGCTATAGATTCATTAAGAAGTAAATTTTACAAAACCAATTTGAAAAGTTCTTTCCAAGTAGTAATTTTTAGAGCTTTACCCTCTTTTTGTGTCGGTGGACAGATTTGGAAAAATCCCGGCATCCACCCAATATATGATTTTTGATAAAATACTTCCAATTTGTCTAAAATCATGAAAAAAATACTGGAAGTCTTATTTATATATATTAACATATTTTCAAAGTCTTAGCCTTGAACTCAAAGTCTAAGATAGGTTTTTAATTCCCAACCCAAAACAGTCCGCTTTTTACCGAATGGAGATTAAAGGATATATGTTAAGTTTCAAGGTGTTCTTCATATGTACAAGTTATAAGTTCTTATATGAACTTAATATAACATTATAATACATATAAATAAGTGTTATTAGAGTTATGTTAGAAAGATTAGATTAGTTTTTCAAACAATCTTGGTGTTCACCAAAACAAGTTCTAGTTTTTAAAAGTTTTATAAGTATAATAAGATAGCAACTATACATGGAATTGAACAAAGATTTTGAGAAGTATTTTACCTTGATTATGAAGAGGAAAGTTGCTGAGATTAAAGTATGATATGAGAGCATTCAAGTGTGTGTTTTTAGTTTAACAAAATGTGGAGTAAAAATGAGTTAAAATGGTCCTTATTTATGAGCTTATAATTTTAGCTTTTAGTGAAAATATCTAAGATAAGTTAAATTGTATTAAGTCATGCATGACATATTAAATTGATTAGGTCATGAATGACATATTACACAAATAATTACAGATTTCTATTGGTATATACCAATAGTAAATACTTCTAGAAGCTGTGTATAATACGGGTAAAAATACCGTATGAATGCGAGTAGAATTCTTGAGGAAATTGAACGGAAATACGAGTATAGCTATCCTTTATATGTATTGGTAAATTATAAAGTGTATTCAATACTTGTAAGGATGTATTTACACTCGTAATACATTATATGTAAATACATTTTAACATAAGTTAATTACGTCGTTTAAATAGTAACATATATATTGTTAATTACGTCATTATATGGAAATAGACTTTAATTCGGTGATTTGATCAAGTTTGTTAGCGTTTCGTGATCATATATTCAAAATCTCAGACTTTAATTAGGTGATTTGATTAAGTTTTGATCAAAAACTTGGTGTTTAAAGATTTTAGCACAAATTTACTGAAATGCGTCATTTTACTAAATAAATTTTTTTTCAATCACATGTGATTGGATTTAACATGCAGAATCACATGTGATTGAGTTTTACAATCACATGTGATTGGCATGCAGAATTACATGTGATTTACTGCATGTCAATTCAATCACATGTGATTAAAAAAAATATTCGAAAAAACAAAAAAAAAAAAATTTAAAAAAAATTTAAAAATTTTTTTTTTTTGAAAAAAATTTTATAAAAAAAAATTCAATCACATGTGATTATCGCGCCATGTGTCGCATTCTGGTTGGTCCCTTGAATCTCAACTTAAAACTTGGTTTCATTTGAATATTTCTCTATATCAAGGTTATAATATGGCTACTCCGGATGAAAAGTCGAAGTTGTCTTTTTGGAGCTGTGACAAAATTCGCTATTTTGAAAAGGGATTGTAAAGTTATTTTGGGTAATAATAATGCTAAAGGATCTGACACGGATACGTGTTGAACCTTTGCTTAGGTTTAAGTGTCCTCCGAATGCATATCTATATGCATATATTCTTCGTATGTATCGTTTGATTGGTTCATTCTCTCGATTGTTCCTTAGTTGAGATGTTTTCAATAATTTTGAAGGGTTTAGACGCAGATTGTCATCGTCAATATCCGTATAATGAATTCTTCATGAATCTCGAATGATACGAATATCTTTATGAGTTCTGTGAATGAAAGTGATGTTCTAGTATAGTTTGAATTTAAAGTATGATTTTGAAGGATGTAGGAATTTAGGATTGAGGGCAATTCTTAAATCTTGACTTGGATTTTGATCTATCAAAATCAGAATATGTAATTGAATTGGTATGGAAAATGGTTGTCTTGAATTTTGTGAAATGATGTATATTGCTATGAAAGGAGAGAGTATAATTAACGATTATCGAAACATCATTGAAAATGTACAGTGTAACATATAATGTGAACTTAAGTATTTCTCGGGTATTACCTACCCGTTAAAATAAAATTTCACAAGTAATATTTTGTACAAAAGAATTTTTATTACAGTCTTTATGAAAATATATGTAACGACCCTGGTTTTTCCAACGTTATTTATTAATAATTATTATTATTAATACTTGTGATTAAACGAATGTATGTTATTACATTACATGTTGCCATGATTGCCCGTACTTGACTTTTAAGTGCCCGAAACGTCTTTGTGACACACGAAACTTCACGAATAATATTTCTAGATATTATTTGCATTCATGATTAAGTTTTATTAATAATTTTGATTAACTATGGCTATTAGTTAATTACTTGGGCTTTATTTGAGTTTAATTGTTAATTAATTGAACTTGGGCTTTGTTAGTGAAATGGACTCATGATATTGGGCTTCTAAGCCCACCCTACTTATATTTATGGATTAATTAGCCCATAAGACTTGTAAGTATCAAATTTAAATGTGAACTAGTTAGTTGGAACAATAAGAATCTAGTTAGCTTGTTATCCCCATGTAAACCCATTCAATAACAAACTTTTGTAAGCTTTACAAGCTAGGGACCAAGAAACAAAGCCTCTCCCCCCCTTGAACCCTTCAAACCGTCGGCTCCATTAGGAAGGGGGAGGGTTTTTCTTTTCATTTTACTTGCTAACTCTTTCACTAACTCATTTCACTTCACACACACAAGTTACTTCCCATTTTTCCTTACAACTTTCTCTCAAACTTCCTCTCTTTTCTCTCTAGTTTTGGTAAGCAACTTGAAGACTCTTTCTCTCTTTTCTTTCTCTTGTAAACCGTAGCCTTGACTCTCATAATCATCATCATACTTTGTTTGTTTTGATCTTTGTTTACTTATGTTAATTACTAGTAGTAGTTAGTCACTTACTTACTTGGTTTCAAGAAACAAACTTGCTAGTTTCTTTCTTCCTTATCTTGTTTTAACAAGAACATTCAAGAACTAAACTCTCTAGTTTAGGTTCTACATATAATGTTTCAAAGATTATAAGTTCATTGTTGTTAAAATCATACTTGTAAGTCATGGAAGTAAACTTAAAGTTTACTTTACTTAAAGATCAACTTTGGTTGAATCTTTAAAAGTATGAACAACCATGAACCTTTTCTTGTTTATTTAAGTTTACTACTTCATATTATGCACTTTATTTTCATGTTGTTGGTTACATGGTCAAGTATTACAAGTTAATCTTGATCTTATACTTCTTGAAACTTAAAGTTAACTTTATAAGCTTTCAAGAACATAGAAGTTTAACTTACTAGTTATAACTTCACATACTTGTAATATTTTTGTCATAAACAAGAGCTTTAAAGCCTACATACACTATACTTGATGATAATCTAAGTTTTGTAACTTTTGGTTTCATTAAAGTAAAGATTCATGTGTTAGTACTTATGATTTAACTTAACAACTTTAGATCAAGACTTTTGAGTCTTGGATCTTCAAGATCAAACTAAGGACTATGTTCTACTACTTATGATCTTGATTAGTTAGTTTATTTTCAAGTTTAATAGTTCAATGTTACTTTTATAGTTCATGTGAGTGTCAAACCTAAGACCTTGATGTAACTTTGGTTCATCAAACTACCTGCAACTCTTAAGTGAGTTGTGCTTCATGTCTTAGACTTGCACAAGTGTTATGATGGTCAAGACTTGGTTAAGATGATGTAAACACATCCATGAGTTTTACACTTGAAGCTATACGCATCAAGGATGAGAACCATGATGAACATCAAGCACCAAGACCACCGGAACCCTTTTAAACTTACTGTTTCTGTCCAAAAGCTACTGATCTGTTGTTTCTGTAACAGACCAGTAGGCCTGGGCTGTTCTAACCTTGATTTTTAGATAGAACTTTTCGGGTAGATAATTTTTCATATAAGACTCGTCTTCATCCGAGTTACGGTTTAGGATTTATGGCCCTCCGATCGTCACTAGGTCCTTTTAACGTTGTGCAGAAATTTCAGACCTACTCGCACTTATACCGTTGCCACGGTCAAACGAAGACGAATTAGCTTCTGAAATGTTTACCACACTTAAATGACTCATGTACGGAGCCATGGCCACTGGTATCACCTCTGTTCGGTTTGTGTAGAGGCCGTGGTGACTGATCCAAGTCAGCCTTTGTTTTAAACTACTTTCATAAACGAACCTTACTTGTTACCTTTTGTTTGATGATGATTGATGATGACCCTTATGACCTTAATTACATACATATGAACCTTTTTAGACAACTTACTGACTTAGTACTATTTGACTTAGGTTGAGGATTTCGGACCGTTTACTTGCACACCTTTCCCGACTCAACTTAACCGCTACTACATATCATTGTGAGTTATAGCATTCCCTTTTTACTTTAAATTATTTTGGGAACTGGGAATACATGCGGATTTTATGTTTTACATACTAGGCACGAGTACTTAAAAGTATATATGTGTGGGTTATACAACGGCATAAACATTCCCTTTAGCTCGGTAACGTTTAATCATTGGTTTTTGAACCGTGAACGCGAATCTTAGATATGGATCCATAGGGTTTGACATCCCCACTCGGGCTAGTAGTGCTAGCATTTAACGAGTGTTTAATACTTCGTAGACATACGCACTTGCCAAGTGTACTTTCAAGGGGTATAAACGTTAAGTTAGTTACCAAGTGCCCACGGTTAAGCATATACTTAAACATACGGATTTGGATTACTGTTTTGAAACGCTCTTTGTAGCACTGAAATCTCGTGGCCTACTTACATTGTTGTTATACTTAAACTATAGCTCACCAACCTTTGTGTTGACGTTTTTAAGCATGTATTTCTCAGGTACTAGAGGTTGCTTCCGCTGTGTACTAATTGTGCTGTAGACACCCGCTGCTTAGAGTTGTCACCGCATGAACTACTTATCTTGCATTCAAACCTTTATACTTTTGAAACTATGTTATGTAATGACCATTGGGGTCACGTACACTTATTTATTTGCTTCTACTTAGCGAAGCATGCTCTTGGATTGTAAAACATTTGACGTTAGCTATGACGTCACCTTTTATTAATGAATGCAAACTCTTTTTGAAATCGCATATAGTACTTAACCTTGTAATGATCCTGTTGTTGATGGTCCGTACATGATGATTTAGTACGGGATGTCACATTTGGTATCAGTACATCGGTTGTAGGGAATTAGGATGCATTAGTGAGTCTAAGATCGACCCGAGTAAGATTCACTAATAGGACTAATCTACAACTTGCTAGTTTACTTGTTTCCGCTGAACTTACTGCATGCTGCTGCTTACTTTTACTGCTATATGCCGTATGCTACTACATGTTTTTACTACTGCATGCTAGCGTTTCCTTTTACTGCTATGTAAACCTGATGTATGCATTTGCTTATCCTCGCTACTGCATGCTACTATCTGCTCCTAGTATATTACTTCGGTATGATACTATTACTATTGCCCTGCTGCGTGCTGTTGTAAATGATCTAGGCTGCTGTAGTTGTTATGCCTGATTACGCTCTTGCTACCTGTCTACTATTCGCTATGCCGAGTTGGAGAACCTATCTTTCCCGGTTCAGATGTTTTTCTGAACTACTTTCCCACTCGTCTAATCCTAAGAACTAGTATGGTAATCCACCTGTTACTACTGCTCCACTGTTCCGGAGATTGAAACATTACTTCACGCAATCTAAAAGATTGTTCAGTTGACACATACCCTGTACGCTTCCATGACCGTCACTTAACTCTTTCATTCTTCACGACTGCTCAATGATCTAACGACACTTCTGCACTTAAGTCCCTACCACCCCTAGACATTGGATAAGTCGGGAGGACATCTCCTTTCACAAGGTCATAGTACCTTCTACTGATGCTCAAACACATCGTATTACTACTTGCTACACGTACAACCCGACGCGAGACCCGGATTGAATATTTAGAAGGAACCTAACAACGTTACCTGAATCCGAACCTTTGAAGAAACTTCGGGACACTTAAGCATTAATACATGGTTTACGGAACCTACGCGCCTACATCGAGAAACTGTGAGATTAGTTATGTCAATTCTGTTTTGAGATGGCATAGGTAAAGCACCATTAGATGAAATTTAGTATAACTGGAAGTGATCACATTACATTGACCATATGGAATGATGTTGGAATGAACGTACGATTTAGCACAATATAATGACGCCAGGCCAGCGTGATTATTGAGGTAAATCATGCAGAAGTTCCATTGTTACTACATGAGGAATATGAGGTGATCCAGGGAAAACTTTGGCAGGGATCACTTGAGCATACACATTATAGTCTGTTAAAGGTAGGGAAGGGATAACCACGTAGTCCGAATGCTATACAAGGAGGGCTTTGATCGCCGAACTGATAACCCGAAAATTTGTTATAAATATCGACACCCTGGACATTTAAGGAAAAAGTTCTCATATAGGAAAAACCTTGAAATTAACTTGCGGTAGAGCAATCGTTATCTCAGTTATGGAAACACGCATGGATCCTGATTTTGGTTAGGGTACGTTTCTTCACAACGTTTTATTGTTTCGGAGTTGTTTAATACTAGAATGATAGAAACCTTACATCTAAGAACCTTAGCATTATCATGAATAATAAACCACCAACAACCATGGGAATTAAGTATTCTATAGGACACAAGCAAATGGTAAACTAAGGAAGATAGAGGGATAATTTAAGGTAGTACTTTAAGATTAACAGGTGGGTCATTTGGAGATGACCTCATACTAACCAAACTTGGGAGTTTTAATGTAGTAGTTAAAAAGGATTAGTTACCTACGTACAGGTATATGTTATTTGAGAAGCTTGATAGAATTTTTCACAGTAGTACAGTAAGATTTGATTTGGGACGAACCTTAAGATTAACCTAATACTCATCGAGCTAGGAAGCTTTGATGAAATAGTGGGAACGAACTGACTTTCAAGGAAGAAAGCAGAATTTATTTATAATGGAAAAAAAAATTTATTTGTATACCTCACAAGAATAGTGAAACTATTGGGAAGAGAGGTAGCCCGAAAACTGAACCTTATTAGTTACATGACAACCACCCGAAATCCCACAATGGAAATGGGAAGAAATTCATCACTAAACTACCAAAGACGGTATGCGGTTAGGACATCATCTGTGTTAGTACTGACCATCTCGCCAAAACTGCTCACCTTCTAGCCATGAAAGAAACCGATACAATGGACAAACTTGCACAACGATACTTAAAGGAAATTGTATTCCGTCACTTCAGAAATCCAAATTCTATATTGAAGATTTCCCAAGAATCTCATTTGATACTCATTCTTACGCAACTCTAAATCCTAACGTATCACGAGGAATTTCTTATTCGATGATAACCACAACATCGTCCTTCTTACCTCGATATTAGTCATACCGGTTCGAAACTTTCCTAAAATCAATGAGTGGTTAACTCTCATCCTCATACTCTTCCATTCGTATCTCACTTATAAGCAACAACTTCACACTTACGCATTTTTGGTCAAAGGATTTATGCCCTACTAATAGTTGTCAATCACATCTAAATTCAATGGTTTTTATTACCTCAAATATCACTCGAAATTTTCAAAAGACTTTTACTCAATTCTCATCAATCTTTTCTAACTTGTAACCTCCGAAATATGAAAACTTTGTTTGCCAAAAAAAAAAAAATTTTTTTTACACATTGTTTTACTGTGCTATCCTCTCAAAGCTTTATAAAATAAATTTATTTGTTTGTCATTCGTACAAATTTTTGGAATCATACCCGTTATATAAAATAAAGTAAATGATTACTTATTTTTGACAAATACATGTAGAATTTTACTCTCACTCTTACAAATCAACTCTTTTGTTCAAAATATATTTTACTTGGAATGGTACGGGTTGTACATAACCCTAGTTTACTAGAACTTCGTTTCTTTCCATACATTGTCACCTTAAACAATTTCTATAAAACTTTCATTGTTTATTATATAAAACTTTTCGTGTTATTCGTATCCAAGTCATCATAAAGGCTTTATAGCTGTCAAAATCGAGAGATTCATGCGTATGAGATAAGAGCACAGACTACCACGTCATGCAAGGCCTTCAGGCTTCCACTAACACTTACGCCATTCAAAATTTTTGCGTTACCCCATGGATCTATTTCACCACACCTGTTGGAACAATGCTCCTTCCTACATAACTCTAAGTCCTGACTCATTCCAAGGGATTCTCATTTAGTGGTATTAATACCATCATTATTTCGGCTTTAATACTAGTCATAACCTGTTTGGCACTTTGCAAATTCAAGAAACGATTAACTTCTCATCCCCGTGCTCTAACCTTCGTACCTCACTTGTTAGCAACGGCTTCGCACGTGAGTATTTTTGGCCCAAAGACTTGTGTCCTGATAATTACCAAAACTACATTTATGTCATTAGTTTTCATTACCTAGTAACTGGCCACCCGATGATTCAAAGCTTTTCCACTCAATCTTTTCCAACTCGTAACCTTTGAAATACGAAAAACTATGTTTATCAGAATTTTTACACGTTGTTTATTTGTGCAGTCCTCACAAGATTTACAGACAATGAAAAAAAAAAAAAAAAAAACTTTTTGTCCCTTATACGATTTATAAAATCACATATGTATACCTTATAATTACTTATTTTGATACTAAGTTATATCTTCAAATTATTTAAAGACCGCTTCTTTACCGAGTTATTCAACTTAAGTCAAGTAGCTTTGTGCAAAATGGTACACGTTGTACCTACTTCTAAATTTACTAGGAACTTCGTTCCGATTACGTTGTCACAACAAATGTTTAAAGGTGTTATTTTTCAAAACTCCCTTAGTTGATTTTATTAAAGGTTTTCGTATCAGACTACACCATGTATGGATCACACTTTTTCTCGCCCTCTGTTAGGGATGAAACTTACTATTAAGATCTTTGTTAAAAACTCTTGAGCCACTTTGGGTGGCGGTTTTATAAAATTGGTCAGAAAATCTTTGCACCCATAAAATGTTCTTTTAAAGCTATACATGACAAAAACGTGGGCCGATAAATCAGTTTTCTGAGGTACACTCATAGGAAAGGTATTAGGTAGGTTACTGTTCTCAATACTTCACGGTAAATCACAACACCCTCGTAAACCTCATCTCTATGAATCAGTATGTTGGGACACAAGAATCATTTTTGAAGATTCTTTTCACTCAGAGTAAACCATTTGTTAGGACCAAGGGTTCACGTCTCTTTCATTCGCACATTCCCTTAAGTACACGGATAAATTCAAAAAGAACCACTCGAAGAGTTCACTCTCGTTCAAGACCACTCCTTTCATGCGACTTCCTTTCGGAAATGTAATATAAGATACTTTGAGAACCTATGAATCTTGTTATCCCTTGAGAGGGGACTGCTTAAAACATCTACGACACTGAAGTGGATACTCTATATGTTCTTTCCCTTATTGGTTGCAACTGTATGTTGCTCTAGTTAACGTTAACCATAACTTCAACATGTAACTGAAAGGATGAAGTTACATTACGGAACTGTGTTTTCATTTCATCCAAGGATAGGTTCACCTACAGTACGGTAAACTAGATGATATCCCTCATTGTTCGTTCAGACTGTTCTGAAGACACTATGAATAATTATGGCTTGCCAGTCCGATTGACCACTTTTAGCTAAACTTCAATTCACTTATTCAAATGAAACGTTCATAAATATCGGGCTCCTTATGCCTATGGCTTCCTTCCGAAATCAAGGGGTTTTGTAAAATTCGTGGCTAACACTATCCAAGCATCAAATCGCATGGTTGTGATCACCATGTTTTCCATTCTACCTGTCAGCTTTGTATTACGACATAAGCGCTCGATGTTTTAGATGAGCTTAGAAATATTCAGGATGCATCTCACGCATCCAGCTTACTGAAGGTGCCTGTAAGGTTAAACACACCATCTTTCCTTTTATGGATATACATTCAGACGACATACTCCTGTTAATCAGAAGCGAAATCGATTTGTTGACCTCTTAGGACAAGAGGCTTAATTAACGGCATATACCTATTCTCACTTTCATATGTCGAAGTACCTTTCAAGGTAGATAACTTACTTCTGAGCCCACGAGTCTCACAGAACTTTAATACGCCTCTTCTTGTTTGAATACGGTACCATTGTTGGTCACTCCTTAAAATTTCAGGACGAAATTTTCTTTAACAGGTGGGTAATGTAACGACCCTGGTTTTTCCAACGTTATTTATTAATAATTATTATTATTAATACTTGTGATTAAACGAATGTATGTTATTACATTTACATGTTGCCATGATTGCCCGTACTTGACTTTTAAGTGCCCGAAACGTCTTTGTGACACACGAAACTTCACGAATAATATTTCTAGATATTATTTGCATTCATGATTAAGTTTTATTAATCATTTTGATTAACTATGGCTATTAGTTAATTACTTGGGCTTTATTTGGGTTTAATTGTTAATTAATTGAACTTGGGCTTTGTTAGTGAAATGGACTCATGATATTGGGCTTCTAAGCCCACCCTACTTATATTTATGGATTAATTAGCCCATAAGACTTGTAAGTATCAAATTTAAATTTGAACTAGTTAGTTGGAACAATAAGAATCTAGTTAGCTTGTTATCCCCATGTAAACCCATTCAATAACAAACTTTTGTAAGCTTTACAAGCTAGGGACCAAGAAACAAAGCCTCTCCCCCCCTTGAACCCTTCAAACCGTCAGCTCCATTAGCAAGGGGGAGGGTTTTTCTTTTCATTTTACTTGCTAACTCTTTCACTAACTCATTTCACTTCACACACACAAGTTACTTCCCATTTTTCCTTACAACTTTCTCTCAAACTTCCTCTCTTTTCTCTCTAGTTTTGGTAAGCAACTTGAAGACTCTTTCTCTCTTTTCTTTCTCTTGTAAACCGTAGCCTTGACTCTCATAATCATCATCATACTTTGTTTGTTTTGATCTTTGTTTACTTATGTTAATTACTAGTAGTAGTTAGTCACTTACTTACTTGGTTTCAAGAAACAAACTTGCTAGTTTCTTTCTTCCTTATCTTGTTTTAACAAGAACATTCAAGAACTAAACTCTCTAGTTTAGGTTCTACATATAATGTTTCAAAGATTATAAGTTCATTGTTGTTAAAATCATACTTGTAAGTCATGGAAGTAAACTTAAAGTTTACTTTACTTAAAGATCAACTTTGGTTGAATCTTTAAAAGTATGAACAACCATGAACCTTTTCTTGTTTATTTAAGTTTACTACTTCATATTATGCACTTTATTTTCATGTTGTTGGTTACATGGTCAAGTATTACAAGTTAATCTTGATCTTATACTTCTTGAAACTTAAAGTTAACTTTATAAGCTTTCAAGAACATAGAAGTTTAACTTACTAGTTATAACTTCACATACTTGTAATATTTTTGTCATAAACAAGAGCTTTAAAGCCTACATACACTATACTTGATGATAATCTAAGTTTTGTAACTTTTGGTTTCATTAAAGTAAAGATTCATGTGTTAGTACTTATGATTTAACTTAACAACTTTAGATCAAGACTTTTGAGTCTTGGATCTTCAAGATCAAACTAAGGACTATGTTCTACTACTTATGATCTTGATTAGTTAGTTTATTTTCAAGTTTAATAGTTCAATGTTACTTTTATAGTTCATGTGAGTGTCAAACCTAAGACCTTGATGTAACTTTGGTTCATCAAACTACCTGCAACTCTTAAGTGAGTTGTGCTTCATGTCTTAGACTTGCACAAGTGTTATGATGGTCAAGACTTGGTTAAGATGATGTAAACACATCCATGAGTTTTACACTTGAAGCTATACGCATCAAGGATGAGAACCATGATGAACATCAAGCACCAAGACCACCGGAACCCTTTTAAACTTACTGTTTCTGTCCAAAAGCTACTGATCTGTTGTTTCTGTAACAGACCAGTAGGCCTGGGCTGTTCTAACCTTGATTTTTAGATAGAACTTTTCGGGTAGATAATTTTTCATATAAGACTCGTCTTCATCCGAGTTACGGTTTAGGATTTATGGCCCTCCGATCGTCACTAGGTCCTTTTAACGTTGTGCAGAAATTTCAGACCTACTCGCACTTATACCGTTGCCACGGTCAAACGAAGACGAATTAGCTTCTGAAATGTTTACCACACTTAAATGACTCATGTACGGAGCCATGGCCACTGGTATCACCTCTGTTCGGTTTGTGTAGAGGCCGTGGTGACTGATCCAAGTCAGCCTTTGTTTTAAACTACTTTCATAAACGAACCTTACTTGTTACCTTTTGTTTGATGATGATTGATGATGACCCTTATGACCTTAATTACATACATATGAACCTTTTTAGACAACTTACTGACTTAGTACTATTTGACTTAGGTTGAGGATTTTGGACCGTTTACTTGTACACCTTTCCCGACTCAACTTAACCGTTACTACATATCATTGTGAGTTATAGCATTCCCTTTTTACTTTAACTTATTTTGGGAACTGAGAATACATGCGGATTTTATGTTTTACATACTAGGCACGAGTACTTAAACTTATATATATGTGGGTTATACAACGGCATAAACATTCCCTTTAGCTCGGTAACGTTTAATCATTGGTTTTTGAACCGTGAACGCGAATCTTAGATATGGATCCATAGGGTTTGACATCCCCACTCGGGCTAGTAGCGCTAGCATTTAACGAGTGTTTAATACTTCGTAGACATACGCACTTGCCAAGTGTACTTTCAGGGGGTATATACATTAAGTTAGTTACCAAGTGCCCACGGTTAAACATATACTTAAACATACGGATTTGGATTACTGTTTTGAAACGCTCTTTGTAGCACTGAAATCTCGTGGCCTACTTACATTATTGTTATACTTAAACTATAGCTCACCAACCTTTGTGTTGACGTTTTTAAGCATGTATTTCTCAGGTACTAGAGGTTGCTTCCGCTGTGTACTAATTGTGCTGTAGACACCCGCTGCTTAGAGTTGTCACCGCATGAACTACTTATCTTGCATTCAAACATTTATACTTTTGAAACTATGTTATGTAATGACCATTGGGGTCACGTACACTTATTTATTTGCTTCTACTTAGCGAAGAATGCTCTTGGATTGTAAAACATTTGACGTTAGCTATGACGTCACCTTTTATTAATGAATGCAAACTCTTTTTGAAATCGCATATAGTACTTAACCTTGTAATGATCCTGTTGTTGATGGTCCGTACATGATGATTTAGTACGGGGCGTCACAATATATGTATGTATATTTTCTTCAGATGTAATATGGACTTAATGAGTTAATATTATATTAATCTCATTTGGTTTACGGTTGGAACTAGAAATGAATAATCTCTAAAACTTTAGAGATTACATAATCGCCGCGGAATATTTCTTCAACGTAAATGAAATAATGAATTAATACTTCATCACTCATTATTGTTGGTATCTCTCAGTGCCTGCGGTGCGTATGATGTTGATGCTCGTAATGCGGCTTGTGATGTTCAGGCTTGTGATGTTGCTGGTACTGCTGCTGCTGGTGCTGGTAGTGGTTTGATGTGAGTATAGATGATGAAAATTTGTTTTGTTTTGTATTGTGAAAGAAGATGTTTAAAGTTTCTTGAATAAAAAGAGAGGTCAAGAGCTTTATAAAGGGAATGAAATGATGTAGGATGCACTTGCTAATAAAGTTTTGCTTTTCATGACAGTAAATTTTTATTTTTTTACTAAATAATTCACCATGCAAGATACGGAGTAAAGGTCGGATAGCCTCAATAATATTAGTAATATTATACTCGTTGCGGCATATCCTAGAAAGGAGAGAGAAAATGGTGTTACGAATGGGTTCGCCGGTAAGTGCCTCATGTTCTTCACCAAGAGGGCAATGTGGTGGATGGAAGGGATCACCTTCTTCTTGTCTCCAATGATTAAGTAGACTACGAACCCATCCCCAATTCATCCAAAATAGATGATGGCTAATTGGTTGACCCATTTCGGTCACACTGCTTTCGGAGCTCGAGTGAAACTCCATATCGGAATTCGAGGGACTTGAACTAGTGGAGAGTTCCATTTTGTACGATTGAATAAAGGATTTTTCGGTATGAAATGATTTCCAGCTATCGGATGGTATCCTAATTACATAGAATATCTATATATATATAGAGCAAAAGATTTCATAGATTATGGAGGAATTTACGGAATATGTTAGGCAAAGTTTACAGTAACAGATACGCTAAGATATGAATTAGCAGATACGCTAAGATATAAATTTCGTCTGTATACTATTCATGTAATCAATGCAGTAAGATGTGTCTAGACTAAGAATGATAAGCAAGTAATTTTTTAAGGGTGATAAGTAGATGATTACCGACTAGAAATGATAAGCAAAACTTTTGACATGCAGTTAAGGTCGAAGTCCAGACTCACTAATGCATCTTAATAACTATCCGTTAGACACACTAATGCAAGACATGGTTCGCTAAGACTACCGCTCTGATACCAACTGAAACGACCTGTTCATATCACTATAAACGCAGTACGTTATTCATTGGTCCCATAGCGAGGTATTTGACCTCTATATGATACGTTTTAGAAATTATTGCATTCGTTTCATAAAAAGCACACCATTATTATACATAATGCATGTTTTAAACAAGTGGGTGATTATTTAAGAAATAATCCCCATAATACATCGGTTTCCAAATACTACACATGTGACATAAAAGTTGAATATAATACATGACGAAGGTTTTATTGAATGCAACACTTCATTTAAACAAAAACATGAGACTCCATGCACAGCTTGCTCAGATAATGCAACAGCGAAAGACTTTCTTAAGGACCTGTGAATTAACATGCTTAAATAGTCAACACAAAGGTTGGTGAGATATATAGGTTTAGCATTGATATAAATATAGACTACAATATTTCATACTTATAAATATATGTACACTCGCAAGTCTATAAAAGTATTCTATAAGTTGTTGAGCGCTTCGGTAACCATACTTAACCATTAATGTGACATATTTCCTTTATTATGAAATCTCCATACACTGTACCAAGTGTAGTAAAAACGAAGTATTATGCAACCGTTTATGATACTAGAGCGACTAGCCCGGTTGGGGTTGTCAAACCTGATAGATCTATCAATAAGATTCGCGCTTACATGTTCTTACAACATGTAAATATTAGTTACCAAGCTATTAGGAAAGATATACATGGTGGTATAACTCAACGTAGAATATATTTTAAGTACTCGTGTCCATGGCGTAAAACATAAAATGCATGTATTCTCATCCCAAAATATTTTTAGAGTTTAAAAATGAGACTATATACTCGCAGTAGTAAAAGTATATTAATAATAAGTTTTCAACTTATTAAAAATATGACCATCGTCCTTAGATTCACGAACCTATAACAATAATAACGGTTCAGATAATAATACGACATATGAATAAAATAAAGCAAGTTCATAGAATACTTATATAATAATTTTTAACGTTTTATGTTAGTAGTCCATTGTTAGTAGTCCTTTGTTAGTAGTCCAAAATAGTCCAAAAAGTCCAACAGTCCAATAATCGGTATATATATATATATATATATATATATATATATATATATATATATATATATATATATATATATATATATATATATATATATATATATAATCTTAGAATTACCCCACGACCTATTGTATACGTAATGTCTTTGCATCAACCCAGAGATGTATTGTATACGTATTCTCTTAGAATTAACTAAGACGTATTGTGTATGTTTTGTCTTAGGATTTATCAAAACGTATTGTATACTTATTGTGTTAGGACGGACCAAGAATATTATTATATATATACAATCACAGAATTAACCAAGATTATAATATTTTGTTACACTACTAATAACATGTCCAAATATATATAGGATATAGGAAAATTTAACAAGGATATGGTTAATATAGTTTTTATAATATAAATTTCGTCCATACAACGTTAATTTTAGCAGATTTTGTTTTGCTCGCCAAATATTCATTACAACTCCGTTTAAAGTGAATCAAATTGCTATGGATTTATTAAGAAGTAAATGTTACAAAACCAATTCGAAAAGTTCATTCCAAATAGTAATTTTTAGAGCTTTACCCTCTTTTTGTGTCGGTGGACAGATTAGGAAAAATCCCGGACATCCACATAATATATGATTTTTGATAAAATACTTCCACATTGTCTAAAATCATGAAACAAATACTGGAAGTCTTGTTTACATATATTAACATATTTCCAAAGTCTTAGCCTCGAACTCAAACTCTAAGATAGGTTTTTAATTCCCAACCCAAAACAGCCCGCTTTTTACCGAATGGAGATTAAAGGATATATGTTAAGTTTCAAGGTGTTCTTCATATGTACAAGCTATAAGTTCTTATATTAACTTAATATAATATCATAATACATATAAATAAGTGTTATTAGAGTTAGGTTAGAAAGATTAGATTAGTTTTTCAAACAAGCTTGGTGTTCACCAAAACAAGTTCTAGTTTTTACAAGTTTTATAAGTATAATAAGATAGCAACTATACAAGGAATTGAACAAGGATTTTGAGAAGTATTTTACCTTGATTATAAAGAGGAAAGTTGCTGAGATTAAAGTATGATATGAGAGCATTCAAGTGTGTGTTTTTAGTTTAAGAAAATGTGGAGTAAAAATGAGTTAAAATGATCCTTATTTATAAGCTTATAATTTTGGCTTTTAGTGAAAATATCTAAGATAAGTTAAATTGTATTAAGTCATGCATGACATATTAAATTGATTAGGTCATGAATGACATATTACACAAATAATTGCAGATTTCTATTAGTATATACCAATAGTAAATACTTCTAGAAGAAGTGTACAATACGGGTAAAAATACCGTATGAATACGAGTAGAATTCTTGAGGAAATTGAACGGAAATATGAGTATAGCTATCCTTTATATGTATTGTTATATTATAAAGTGTATTCAATACTTGCATGGATGTATTTACACTCGTAATACATTATATGTAAATACATTTTAACATAAGTTAATTACGTCGTTTAAATAGTAACATATATATTGTTTGAAAACTCTTTAAATTAGTAGTGTGAAAATATATATATAATACTTTGTTAATATACTTAATGAGATATTTAATTATCATTTTTTCAAGTTAAATATATATAAATCCATATATATACACAATAATTAAACAATTAAACAATTAAATCAAGTTATGACGTTCGTGAATCGTCGGAATAAAAGGGTGACCAAAATCTTGTGTAAAACTCTTTCCGGAGGTTCAATATTTATTAAAATTCGTTGCTTATCAAGTCGGAATTATATAAAGATTAAGTTTAAATTTGGTCGGAAATTTCTGGGTCGTCACACAAGCGCCGTTGCTTACCATGATTACGCGTCGATAAATGCTAAGTTGGATAAGTTTGGTAGACATTTTGAGAAGATGGACAAAGATATCCATGGTATGAAAATTGGGTGTGAATTCCGTGGTGAGCTTTATTTAGCTAAGGATTGTGATGCAGGTTTGAAGATGAATCAAAAAGAGGAAATTGCGTATATTAGTCATCAAAACAACAATTAGTTTCAAGGTAGAGTTCAGTTCAACAGGAACTTCAACAGTCCATATAATCCTCAAGGGCAACAAGGTTCGAGGTTTTAACCAGGTTCTAGTGGGGGTTTTCAACAACAAGATTCGGGGTATTTTCAAAAACCCCAAGTTTAGGTAAAGAAGTCCAATTTAGAGATGATGATGGAGAGTTATCTCAACCTCAGCTTGTTACTACTATTACTCAAACCAATGAGAAGAACGAGCAATTTCTTAGGAACCAACAGGCCGCGATTCAAAATTTAGAGAAATAGATTGGTCAGATTGCAAATCAGAGGAGTGAGAGAAAACTGGGGGAGTTACCTAGTAACACGGATACTAACCTGAAGAATGGGAATGTTAATGCTATCACCACTAAGAGTGGTTTAGTCTATGATTCGCCGAAGAAGCCCGATGAGTATGATTTGCAGGTTCCGTTAGTTAAGCAGAGTGAGCTGGTTATTTTTAGCGAATCGGAAGGGGAAAAGGAGCAGGAACAGGTGACTGAAAAGGTCGTTAAGGTACCGGAAACTGCTGCTGCTAAATCGATAGTCAAAGCTTATCAATCACCTCTCCCATTCTCGAGAAAGGAAAGATTTGAGAAGTTGGAGGCCGAGAAATCCAAATGGACTTGATTAAAAAAGTTAACATAAGTTGCCCTTTTATTGATGTGATTGCAGGTATGCCGAAGTATGCAAGGTTTCTTAAGGATTTAATCACTAACCGGAAGAAGCTGGAGAATGTGTCTTCAGTAAAGTTAAACGCCGCATGCTTAACGGTGGTGGCAAACAAGCTTACTGAAAAGCTTGAGGATCCTTGAAGTTTCACCATCCCTTGTTTACTCGGTAACTTAGATTGTATCAGGGCGTTGGTAGATTTGAGGGCTAGCATCAATTTAATTCCTTATTCTATCTATCTAAAGCTAGACCCTGAGGATTTAAAACCCACTCCTATGGCAATTTAGCTAGCTGACCGCTCTATTAAATTCCCCTGTAGAATTATAGAGAATATGCTAGTAAAGACCAGGTCATTGGTTTTCCCGGTCGATTTTGTGGTGTTGGACATGGAAGTAGATGAAAGGATTTCACTTATTTTGGGTTCGCCATTTTTAAATACGGCTAGATGTCTTATTGATGTTTGTGGCCCGCAATTGACCCTTAGGATAGATGACTTGAGTGCAACATTCTCAATCTACCATGCTTTAAAATACCTTGCTTATACTGATGATACATGTTATTTTCTTTACACTGTGGATGTCCAGTTTAAGTTTTTGCAGGAATTTCCAGAATTACAGGGTTCAGGAGAATGCTCCTTGGTTGAAATTTATTAGGAGTTGTAGGTTGAAGAGGTTGATATCTTGACCACCTTTATGGAAAGGCTCTGAGCCAAAAGAGGAAGAGTTCAAGGAACTCAATCGTGATGCTGATTGTAAAGACCCGTCCTAATCCATAAGAATGAATACGATAACATATGATTACATTGCGAGGTATTTGACCTCTATATGATATATTTTACAAACATTGCATTCATTTTAAAAGATAAACTTTCATTACATCGAAAGTTGACAGGCATACATACCATTTCTGTGACGCCCCGTACAAAACCATCGTGTACAGATCATCAACAACAGGATCATTACAAGGTCAAACACTATATGCTATTTGAAAACCAGTGTTTCAAATCAGTATTTCAAATCAGTATGATAAAGTATATGCTTATCTGTGGGCACCCGGTAACTAACTTAACATAATAATAATACCCCCTAAAAGTACACTTCGCGAGTGCGTATGACCTCGAAGTGTCAAACACCTGTTGAATGCTAGCGCGACTAGCCCGAGTGGGGTTGTCAAACCCTATGGATCCATATCTAAGATTCGCATTCACGGTTCAGAAACCAATGATTAAACGTTACCGAGCTAAGGGGAATCTTTGTGCCGTTATATCACCCACACATATGTAAAGTTTAAGTACTCGTGCCTAGTATGTAAAATGTAAAAAACGCATGTATTCTCAGTCCCAAAATAGTTAAAGTAAAAATGGATGCTATAACTCACAGTGAATAAGTAGTACAAGTCGATACGAAAGTGTGCAAGTAGTAAGTTGGTCCGAAAGGTCGTCAACCTAAGTCAAAGGTTACTAGGTCAGTTTGTTGTCCCCATAAGTTTAAAAGTGCATAAATTACGTTTAAGTGTCATCATCATCATCATCATCATCATTCATCATCATAAAAGCTACGTAAGTTTAACAAGTATAGAGATCGGAACAATAGGCTGACTTTGATCAGCTGCTACGACCTCTATGTAAATCGAAAAGACGCGAAATCAGTGGCTATGGCTCCGTATGCGAGTCCTCTAGTTTCTGACCAATTTCTAGAACCAAACAAGTCTTTGTTTGACCGTGGTGATGGTTTAAGTGCGAGTAAGTCAGAAATTTTAGCACAACGTTACGACGGAGTAGTGACTTTCGGAGGGCTATAAATCCTAAACCGTATGTCGGATTAAGTCGAGGCATAAACAAAAAGTCATCTACTCGAAACGAACTAACTGAAAAACAATTTTTCAGAAGTCCAGGAATCAGATCAGATCTCGAAAAATGGTAAGCAAGTGTTCTGGTGGGGTTCTTGGTGCTTGATGCTCATCACGGTTCTCATCCTTGATGCTTGTAGCTTCAAATGTACAACACGTTGATGGGTTAGCATCACCTTGACCAATATTCTACCATAAACACACAATATATTAAGACCAAGTAAGAACACAACTCATTTAAGAGTCTTAGATGGATGATGAACCAAGGTTACATCATATCCTTAGTCTTAACACAATTACAAGTTCCATTTACAACTAAAGCTACAAACTTTACTTCAATCAAACAAGTATGAACATAATCTAAATCAAATAAGGTGATGGAACCCTAAGCTAGAGAGCTTGGATCCTTTTCACACAAGTTATAAGATTACAAAGCTAGAAAGCTTGAACCTTTGGTGTTCTTGAAGACCTTGAAGCATAGAGCTTAGATCTTTAAATTACATGAAGACCATAAACACAAGTTTTGATCTTCATAACAAAGTAATGAGATCATAAGTTAGAAAACTTAGATCCAACAAAAGATATGAAGATTCAAGCTAGAAAGTTTGCATCTTGGTAGTTCTTGAAGATCTTGAAGCATAAAGCTTGGATCTTTAAGTTACATGAAGATTACAAACACAAGTTTTAATCTTTATAACAAAATAACAAGATTAAAGCTAAAAGATTTAGATCTACAAAGTAGGTGAAGATTCAAAGCTAGAAAGCTTGAATCTTCCATGTTCTTGAAGGATTCAAATTCATGTTTGAATCTACAAGATGTAATCAAGATCAAAGCTAAAAGCTAGACCCTTAGATGATGATGATGATTTCGTGAAAGGGAAGGGAAGAAGAAGAAGAAGAAGAAAAATTAATTACTTACACTTTTTAGAGAGAGAAAGACTAAAGAAAGAATTTGAGAGTAAGTGTGTGTGAAATGCAAATGAGAGCAAGTGTAAAATGGTTGAAATAAGGCTTGTATTTATAGGTGGTGAGGGTGTGGGTGGTATCTCAAATTCGTGGGTTTAAGGGGGGGATAAGGGGGACAAACTTTTGCTTTTTGATTAATGGTTGTCTAAAGTTGGTGCTTATGTTAGGATCCCATGCAACATTAAGGATAATGCTTGACAAAAATGATAGTATGTTCCCTCTAATAAATAGGTATTTGTCTTACTTATTAATGGGTCACTAGTTACTTATAATTGGGCTAATTAGATAGTCCACTAACTAGTGTAGGGTGGGCTAAAGTCCAACAAGATAGAAAGTCCAACAAGACTAACTAGTGTGCTCTAGTAAATTACTAAGGGTAATTAAGCAACCAAAAACCCAAGTAATTGTTATTATAAAATAACAATTAGTATTTCGTAGTCATAATATTCCGATTATGACCAAAGTTAAATGTGTACACAGTACGCAGTTCGTTTTAAACGTCAAGCGACACCAACGGTCATAAAGGCTTCCGAGGATCAAGTTAAGTACCCTACGTACTTAAAGGCACGTTTTAACATATAAACAAAAGTAATGCACATGTAGTAAGATCCCAGAGTATAATATTGCTAAGTACGCACAAATACTTAGTTTTGTGAAAGCACAAAGTACAAAAGCAAGTCAAAAAAGCCGGGTCGTTACATTACCCACCTGTTAAAGAAAATTTCGTCCCGAAATTTTGAGGAGTGACCAACAATGGTACCGTATTTATATAAGAAGGAGCGTATCAAAGTTCCGTGAGACTCGTGGGCACAGAAGTGAGCTATTTACCTTGGAAAGGTACTTGGGCGTATAAAAGTAAGAATATGTATATGCCATTGATTAAGTCTCTTGTCCAAAGAGATCAACAAATTTATTTCGTTTCTTGCTAACACGAATATGGCATCCGAATATATACCCACAAAAGGAAAGATGATGTTTTTAGCCCTACATGACTCTTCAGTAAGCTGGATGCATGAATTACATCATGAATGTTACTAAACTCATCTAAAACATTGAGCGCTTATGTTGCAATACAAGCTGACAGATAGAATGGAAAATATGGCGATCACAAAATACTGCATACTTATCCTTGGATGGAATGAAAGCACAGTTCCATAATGTAACTTTATCCTTTCAGTTACATGTTGAAGTTATGGTTAACATCGACCAGAGCAACACATAGTTGCAACCAACGAAGGAAGATACATATAGAGTAACCACATCAGTGTTATAAACGTTTTAAGCAGTCCCTTCCAAGAGGATAACATGATTCTTAGATTTATAAAGTAATCTATATTACATTTCCGAAAGAAAATCGCACGTAAGGTGTGATCTTTGAACGAGAGTGAACTCTTCGAGCGGGTTGTTCTGAATTTATCCTTATACATAAAGGGATACGTGGATGAGAAGATACGTGAACTCTTGGTCATAAAGAACGGTTTACTCTAAGTGAAAAGAATCTCAAAAATGATTCCTTGTACCTCAGCCTATTGATTCATAGAGATGACGTTTACGAGGGTGTTGCGATTAGCCGTGACATATTGAGAGTAGAAACCCGCCTAGTGCCTTTCCTACAATAAGGTGACCACTGAATGTACCTCAGAAAACTGATTTATCGGCCCGCGTTTGTGCCATGTTTAACTTTAAAAGAAACATTTTATGAGCGCAAAGACTTCCTAACGAATTTTATAAATCTGCCATCCAAAGTGGCTCAAGAGTTTTTAACAAAAATCTTAATAATAAGCTTCATCCCTAACGGAGGGCGAGAAGAAGTGTGATCCATACATGGTGTAGTCTAATACGAAAACCTTTAATAAAATCAACCAATGAAGTTTTGAAAACCTTTAAATGTTTGATGTAACAACATAAACGGGACAACGTTCTTAGTAAATTTGGAAGTATGTACGACGTGTACCCTTTTGCACAAAACTATTTAACTTAAGTAACTCGATAAAGGAGCGATTTTTAAATAAATTGAAGGTATAACTTGGTATGTACTAACCAAAATAAGTAAGGGTAAATTTATACATATATGATTTTATAATTTTCATAAGTGACAGAGAAGTTTTTAGTACTTTCATTTGTCCATAAATCTCATGAGAATCGCCCAAATAAACATCGTGTAAAAATTTTGATAAACATAGTTTTTCGTATTTCAGAGGTTACGAGTTGAAAAAGATTGTGTGAAAAATCCTTAAATCATCGGGTGACATGCCACTAGGTAATGAAAACTTAATGAAATAAATGTAGTTTTGATAATTTTCAGGATATAAGTCTTTGGGCCAAAAGTGTTCACGTGTGAAGCCGTTGTTAAAAAGTGAGGTATGAAGGATAGAGCATGAGGACGAGAAGTTAATCGCTTCTTGACTTTGCAAAATGCCAAACAGATTATGACTAATACTAAAGTCAAAATACTGATGGTATTAGTATCACTAAGTGAGAATCCCCTGGAATAAGTCAGGACTTAGAGTTATGTAAGAAAGAACATCGCTCCGACAGGTGTGACAAATAAGATCCCTAGGGTAACGCAGAAATTTTGAATGGTTTAAGTTTTAGTGGATGCCCGAAGGCTCTGCATGATGTGGTAGTAAGTGCTTTCATCACATACACACACACATACACACACACACATGAATCTCTCGATTTCGACGGTTGTAAAGTTTTCACGATGACTTGGATACGATTAAGCAACGAAAAATTTTATATGATAAGCAACGAAAGTTTTATAGAAATCGTCTTAGGTGACAATGTAAGAAAAGAAACGAAGTTCTTAGTAAACTAGGGATATGTACAACATGTACTGTTCTAAGTAACATATCTTTCGAATAAAAGAATGGATTTGTAAAAGTGAAAGTAAAATTTCATGTGTACTCGTCAAAATAAGTAATTATTTACTTCAACATATACAGTTTCTAAAATTTGCACGTATGGCAAATAAAATAGGTTTATTTTAACAAAACTTTGAGAGGATCGCAAACTAAAATAGTGTAAGCAAAATTTTGGCAAACAAAATTTTCATATTTCGGAGGTTACAAGTTGGAAAAAGATTGATGAGAATCGAGTAAAAGACTTTTGAAAATCTCGGGTGATATTTGAGCAAAAATGTTACGAGGTAATGAAAACTGTTGAATTTAAATGTGGTTGATGACTATTAGTAGGGCATAAGTCCTTTGGCCAAAAATGCTTAAGTGTGAAGTTGTTGCTTATAAGTGGGATACGAATGGGGGAGTATGAGGATGAGAATTAACCACTCATTGATTTTAGAAATTTTGAACTGGTATGACTAATATCGTCGTAAGAAGGATGATGGCGCGATTATCATCAAATAAGAAATCTCTTGGAATAAGTTAGGATTTAGAGTTGCGTAAGAATGAGTATCAAATAAGATTCTTGGGTAATCTTTAATATAGAATTTGAATCGCTGGAGTGACGGGATACAATTTCCTTTATGTATCGTTGTGCAAGTTTATCTATTGTATCAGTTTCTTTTATGGCTAGAAAGTGAGCAGTTTTGGTGAGGCGGTCAACAATAACCCAGGTAGTGTCCTAACCGCCTACCATTTTCGGTAGTTTCGTGATGAAATCCATTGTTATTCCTTCCCATTTCCATTGGGGGATTTCGGGTTGTTGAAGTAACCCAGATGGCTTTTGGCTCACCATTCTTGCGAGGTATACGAATAATCATTTCACTATAAATAACTTTCACTTTCATCCTTGAAAACCAGTTCGTTCCAACTATTTCATCAAAGCTTCCTAACTTGATGAGTATTAGGTTAATCCTAAAGTCCATTCCAACTATTACATCAAGCTTCCCAAATTAATGGGTGTTAGGTTAATCTTAAGGTTCATTCCAACCAAATCTTACTATACTACCGTGAAAAATTCTATCCATTTCCTCAAATAACATCTGCTTGTGCGTAGGTAACTATTACTTTCCCACTACTACTTTAAAACTTCCAAGTTTTGTGGACATGAGGTCATCTCCAAATGACCCATCTGTTAATTTTAAGGTACTACCTTAAATCATTCTTCTGTCTCTGCCAGCTTACCATTAGCTTGTCCTATAGAATACTTAACTCTCATGGTTGTTAATGGCTTATTAGTCATAACACTAAGATTCTTAGATATAAGGTTTATATCGCTCTAGTCTTAAACAACTTCGAGACAGTAAAACGCTGTGATGAATCGTCCCCTAACTATAATCAGGATCCATGCGAGTCTCCATAACGATTGCCCTACTGCAAATAAGTCCAAAGTTTTTCCTATTTGAGAACTTTTTCCTTAAGTGTCCAGGGTGTCTATATCTATAACAGAATTTTGGGTTATCAATTCCGAAATCAAGGCCCTTCTTGTACAGTACCTAGGGTAAGTGTTTATCCTTTCCCTACCTCTAAAAGACCATAATGCATATACTCAAGTGGTTCCTACCAAAATTTCCTTTGAATCGCTTCATATTCCTTATATAGTAGCATTGGGACTTCTACATGATTTATTTAAATATAATCACGCTGGCCTGGCATCATTATATTGTACTAAATCGTACGTTCATTCCAATATCACCCCATATGGTCAATGTAACTTGATCACTTCAAGTTCTACTCGATTTCACCTAACGGTGCTTTATCTATGCTATATCAAAACAGATTCTACATAATTAATCTCACGGTTTCTCGGTATGGGTGTGTAGGTTCCGTAGGTCATGCATCAATGCCTAAATGTCCCGAAATTTCTTCAAAATGTTCAGGTTCAGGTAACGTCGTTAGGTTCATTTCTAGAAATTCAATCTGGGTCTCGTGTCGAGTTGTACGTGTAGCAAGTAGTAATATGATATGTCTTGAGGCAACTCCCAAGTCTTTGGGTATGGCTGAGCGCCAGTGGAAGACACTATGACCTTGTGAAAGGAGATGTCCTCCCGACTTCTCCAATGCCTAAGAGTGTTAGGGACCTAAGTCCAGAAGTGTCGTTAGTGTAGTGACCCGAACTTTTCCATGTTTATATATATTAAATGAAATTGTTATTTACATGATTAAGTGTTTCCAACATGTTAAGCAATCAAACTTGTTGAGACTTTATTAATTGAAATAGGTTTCATATAGACAATTGACCACCCAAGTTGACCGGTGATTCACGAACGTTAAAACTTGTAAAAACTATATGATGACATATATATGATTATATATATAGTTAACATGATATTATGATAAGTAAGTATCTCATTAGGTATTTTAACAATGAGTTATATACATAAAATTGAGTTTATTGAATTAAGAAACTCGAAACAATATATATAACGATTATCGTTATAACAACGTCTTACTAAATACATATGAATCATATTCAGATATTGATACACTATGTTTAATCATGATAAATGATAAGTAAACATGTCATTAAGTTTATTAACAATGAACTACATATGTAAAAACAAGACTACTAACTTAATGATTTCGAAACGAGACATATATGTAACGATTATCGTTGTAACAACATTTAACTGTATATATATATATCATACAAAGATATATTAATATATCATAATATCATGATAATGTAATAATTTAACATCTCTTTAGATATGATAAACAATGGGTTAACAACATTTAACAAGATTGTTAACCTAAAGGTTTCAAAACAACATTTACATGTAACGACTAACGATGAGTTAACGACTCAGTTAAAATGTATATACATGTAGTGTTTTAATATGTATTCATACACTTTTGAAAGACTTCAAGAAACTTATCAAAATACTTATACTTAACAAAAATTCTTACAATTACATCCTCGTTTAGTTTCATCAACAATTCTACTCGTATGCACCCGTATTCGTACTGGTACATTACATAGCTTTTAGATGTATGTACTATTGGTATATACACTCCAATGATCAGCTCTTAGCAGCCCATGTGAGTCACCTAACACATGTGGGAACCATCATTTGGCAACTAGCATGAAATATCTCATAAAATTATAAAAATATTAGTAATCATTCATGACTTATTTTCATGTAAACAAAATTGCACATCCTTTATATCCGACCACAAAAGTCTCCAACATATATTTGATCAGAAACAACTAAACATGAGGCAGTGTAGGTGGATTGAATTGTTAAATGACTACGACTTTGAGATTCGTTACCACCCGGGGAAGGCGAATATGGTAGCTGACGCTTTGAGTAGAAAGGACAGAGAACCTATACGGGTAAAAGCTATGAACATAATTATTCGTACTAACCTTACTACTCAAATAAAGGAGGCGCAATAGGGGGTTGTAAAAGAAGGAAAGTTGAAGAATGAGATACCCAAAGGATCAGAGAAACATCTTAAAATTCGGGAAGACGGAACCCGATATAGGACTGATAGAATTTGGGTACCAAAGTTTGGAGATGTGAGGGAAATGGTACTTAAGGAAGCACATAAAACCAGATACTCAATACATCCCGGAGCAGGAAAAATGTACAAAGATCTCAAGAAGCACTTTTGGTGGCCGGGTATGAAAGCCGATATTGCTAGATACGTAGGAGAATGTTTAACGTGTTCAAGGGTCAAAGCTGAACATCAGAAACCATCAGGTCTACTCCAACAACCTGAAATCCCGAAATGGAAATGGGAAAACATTACCATGGATTTCATTACTAAATTGCCAAGAACTGCAAGTGGTTATGATACTATTTGGGTAATAGTCGATCGTCTCACCAAGTCAGCACACTTTCTGCCAATGAGAGAAGATGATAAAATGGAGAAGTTGGCAAGATTACACTTAAAGGAAGTTGTCTCTAGACATGGAATACCAATCTCTATTATCTCTGATAGAGATGGCAGATTTGTTTCAAGATTTTGGCAGACATTACAACAAGCATTGGGAACTCGTCTAGACATGAGTACTGCCTATCATCCACAAACTGATGGGCAGAGCGAAAGGACGATACAGACTCTTGAAGACATGCTACGAGCATGTGTTATTGATTTTGGAAACGGTTCGGATCGACATCTATCATTAGCAGAATTTTCCTACAACAATAATTACCACTCGAGTATCGAAATGGCACCGTTCAAAGCACTTTATGGTAGAAAGTGCAGATCTCCAATTTGTTGGAATGAGTTGGGGGATAGACAGATTATGGGTTCAGAGATAATCCAAGAAACTACAGAGAAAATCATCCAAATCCAATAACGGTTGAAAACTGCTCAGAGTCGACAAAAGAGCTACGCGGACCTTAAAAGGAAAGATATAGAATTTGAAATTGGGGAGATGGTCATGCTTAAGGTTTCGCCGTAGAAAGGCGTTGTTCGATTTGGTAAATGGGGGAAACTAAATCCAAGATACATTGGACCATTCAAGATTTTAGATCGTGTCGGACCAGTAGCCTACCGACTTGAATTACCTCAACAACTCGCCAATGTACATAATACCTTTCACGTCTCGAATCTGAAGAAGTGCTTAGCTAAAGAAGATCTCACTATTCCTTTAGACGAATTAAAATCAATGAAAAACTAAAATTCATTGAAGAACCCGTCGAGATAATGGATCGTGAAGTTAAAAAGCTCAAGCAAAATAAGATATCGATCGTCAAGGTTCGATGGAATGCTCGTAGGAGACCCAAGTTCATCTAGGAGTGTGAAGATCAAATGAAGCTGAAATACCCGTACCTATTTCCAGAAGATTCGTCAACACCTTCAACAGCTAAAAATTTCGCGACGAAATTTATTTAACGGGCAGGTACTGTAGTGACCCTAACTTTTCCATGTTTATATATTTTAAATGAAATTTTTATTTACATGATTAAGTGTTTCCAACATGTTAAGCAATCAAACTTGTTAAGACTTGATTAATTGAAATAGGTTTCATATAGACAATTGACCACCCAAGTTGACCGGTGATTCACGAACGTTAAAACTTGTAAAAACTATATGATGACATATATATGATTATATATATAGTTAACATGATATTATTATAAGTAAGTATCTCATTAGGTATTTTAACAATGAGTTATATACATAAAATTGAGTTTATTGAATTAAGAAACTCGAAACGATATATATAACGATTATCATTATAACAACGTCTTACTATATACATATGAATCATATTCAGATATTGATACACTATGTTTAATCATGATAAATGATAAGTAAACATGTCATTAATTTTATTAACAATGAACTACATATGTAAAAACAAGACTACTAACTTAATGATTTCGAAACGAGACATATATGTAACGATTATCGTTGTAACAACATTTAACTGTATATATATCATACTAAGATATATTAATATATCATAATATTATGATAATGTAATAATTTAACATCTCTTTAGATATGATAAACAATGGGTTAACAACATTTAACAAGATCATTAACCTAAAGGTTTCAAAACAACATTTACATGTAACGACTAACGATGATATAACGACTCAGTTAAAATGTATATACATGTAGTGTTTTAATATGTATTCATACACTTTTGAAAGTCTTCAAGACACTTATCAAAATACTTATACTTAACAAAAATGCTTACAATTACATCCTCGTTCAGTTTCATCAACAATTCTACTCGTATGCACCCGTATTCGTACTTGTACAATACACAGCTTTTAAATGTATGTACTATTGGTATATACACTCCAATGATCAGCTCTTAGCAACCCATGTGAGTCACCTAACACATATGGGAACCATCATTTGGTAACTAGAATGAAATATCTCATAAAATTACAAAAATATTAGTAATCATTCATGACTTATTTACATGTAAACAAAATTACACATCCTTTATATCTAATCCATATAACTGAAGGTATTTCGTATACCCAAGAGACATATTAAATTAATGTGGCTAATGTGTTATGATCCAGGTCGGGTCATACCCAATAACATGCTTACCAACACTTTATATGTATTTATTTTAACGGTTGGATTGTTAAATAAATACGCGACACTTGAACTTTAGAAAAATCAGTTTTCTAAATTATAATCACTTGAGATAAATTATTTGGATAATTTATATATGATGTGGATTTAATTATTTATAGGTTTAAATAATTATGTTATGTTATATTTTATAAAATGGTTTATAAAATTATTGCAAGTAACAAATACATGTTTATTTTATACAAGTTTTATAAAATTATTACAAGTTTTATAAAATCATTCTTGTTATAAAATAATGGATGGTGGGCAGATTTTGGAGCCCGAATAAAGTCTATCCCATGCTTATTCTTGTTGCTTTCCATAACACAATTCCACATATACATGTCCTTTGACTAGTAGCAATACATACATGCAATTGTACATCAAAATTCAGCAGAAAACTCTCCTAAAACCCAGCTGAATTTCGTAGCCTTTTGGGAGGAAGAAAGGGTTCTTCATTTGGTTATTGCAAGCTCAATTCAAGTGTTATTAAATCCTAACCAAAGGCTAGGTGTTGGTGCAAAATCTTGGGGTATTTCTCCTTGAGGTTTCATCACTTTGAAGCTCCATTCTTCATCATCTTCATCATCTTCTTTTGAACTAAACCTCAACTAGCTTGAGGAGGTATAAACTCTAAACCCACTCTTAGTTTGTAAGTATGTTTCACAACTTGATCCTTATTGGGATTTAACTTTAATTGGTTAAAGATTTACAAGTATCAAAATGGTAATCTACACGCTTCCGCAAATCTTATTTCTTGAATGATTATAAGTATTATGAAACTTGTTAAATCCCAACAATGGTATCTAGAGTCGAAGTTGTTGAAATATGCTTCGAGATGGTTATTAAACCCACTATAATTTTGCATTCTATGAACATGCATGAAGTAGAATGTAAAATTTTCGGTTTTGGGTGGTTTGTCATTTTGGCCAAAATCACTTCTGATTCTGCATTCAGTATTGCCAATCACTTGTGATTCTGTATTGCCAATTACTTGTGATTCTGTATTGCGAATCACTTGTGATTCTGTATTGCCAATCACTTGTGATTCTGTATTGCCGATCACTTGTGATTCTGTGTTGCCGATCACTTGTGATTCTGTGTTGCCGATCACTTGTGATTATGTGTTTCCAATCACTTGTGATTCTGTATTGCCTATCACTTATGTAGATAATGTTCACAATCTAAGCCTTGACCTTGTGTTTGGTTGCATGTTTGGTTGATTTAATATTTATTCATTTGGTATGTAATAATATTTATTCATTTGGTCATGTAATTTATTTTATATTTGGTATGTATAATAGATTAGGTTGTATTTTTATTTTTTAGAAAAATGTATTAGGATATATTTTGTAAAAATGAAGATGCAAGATGATGACTTGAAGAACACAAGATGAAGCATTTGGATGCAAGATTAAGTGAGAGATTTGAAATATCTTACTTTGTGTTATAACCCTTTACCGGTAGCATTTGTTTTCGGCTAAACAAATGCCTACCAAAATGGCTTGATTGTGAACATATTTGTTTTGCATGCATGGTTGTTTATTGTATGATTGTGGATTGTATGTTTGTATGCTACAAGTTAATCATACAAGTTAACAACAAACTAACTAACAATTTAATTGGTTAAATTAGACATTATTAACTACATGCAAAATGACAATTTAAATGGTTAAATTGAAATGGCAAAAGGACATTAATAAATGGTTATTAAGAACACTAAAAGGATCACGCATATATAAAATGGTTTATATCAAGTAATTGGCTAAAATTACAAGTCTTGAAAATGGATTTCAAATGAACCATACACTAAATGCATGTTGGTGTATGGCATAAAAGTTTTCTCAAACTAGAAATAATGAAAACTTAAAATCCCTTTAACAAACAAGGCAAACAAGTTAAACACCATCCTTTTGTGCAACACTTAAAAATATTAGGGAACTCATAATGGGATAAAGGTCACCTAACCGTTATGAGCAAACTAATATGATTGAGGTGAATCTCGCACACTTGTGGGATAAAGGTCACCTTACCACTTGTGTGTTGAATTTACACGTTGGTACAAGTAGGACGACTTGATTTGGAAATCATGAACTTAGGGTCACCGAAGCATGAGGAACAAATAGGCGTTGATGGGATAAATATGCCATGCAATAGGATTGCATGATCCCATAACTTAGAAATTGCAAAAGGATTGCAATTGTCATATAATGACTACCTAGCTAAATCAAATGACGGGATAAAGGTCACCTAACCGAAATTTGGTTTACCGTTGGATTCTAAAATTTAATAAATATCAATTGGATTCAAAGGGTATTGATTGTTAAATTAAAATTGATACTTAAACAAATTTGTTAAATTTTGTAGATGGCCTCCAATAACAACAACATTCCCAACGCACCAATCAACTTTAACAACCTATTGTTGAGGTCAATCCTCGAAAAGGAAAAACTCAACCATACGAACTTCATGGATTGGTTCTGCAATCTAAGAATTGTCCTCAAACTAGAGGATAGGGCGTATGTGTTGGAAGGCCCTATTCCCGATCAACCGGACGAGGATGATACGGAAGGCATTACTTATTGGGAGAAATATTGCACTGATTCGGTGCAAGATTCTTGCCTCATGCTTGGGACTATGATACCAGAACTCCAAAAGGATTTCGAGCATCATAGTGCATATGACATGATCACACAGTTGAAGGAGATGTTCCTTCAACAAGCTCGTGTCGAGCGCTTTGAAACAGTCCGAGCGCTTCATGCATGTCGGATGGACGACTCCCAATCCGTTTCATCTTATGTCCTTAAGATGAAAAGCCTAATTGATGGAGCGAACCGTCTAAACTGCAACGTGTCTAATGAATTAGCCATGGACCTTATCCTTAATTCCTTGTCAAAGAGGTTTGACACATTTGTAATGAATTATAACATGAATGGATGGGATAAGAGCATTTTCGAATTACATGCCATGCTTAAGACGGCCGAAGTAAGCATGGGTAAAAGGGCTTCACCCGTGTTTATGATCAATGAAAGTGGGTCCAAAAACAATAACACTTCTAAGCCAAAGGTGGCTAAGAGGAAAGGACCCACCTACCAAGGCAAGGGCAAGGGAAAGGGGAAGATGGTTACCCCAACCAACAATAACAAGAAGCAAAAGGTTGCCGGAAAGGCTAACCCCAAGGAAGATCCGTGCTTTTGTTGCGGTGAAATGGGTCACTGGAAACGCAACTGCCCGGTCTACCTAAAGGAGTTGAAAGAAAAGAGGGATGCAGGGCAAACCTCAGGTAATGTATATATGGTATACATTGAGCTTAGTATTACTTCTTCTAATACATGGGTATTAGACACAGGATGTGGAACTCACATTTTCAATTCTATGCAGGGGTTCAAAAGGAGTAAACAAGAAGCGGGAACATCAAGTCTCTACATGGGTAATGGAGCTAAGGTGCACGTAGTAGCTCAAAGAGACTTTATTCAAAAGCTTCTAAGTGGTTTAGAACTTATTTTGAAAAATGTTTTGTATGCACCCGATTTATCGCGAAACATTATTTCTGTATCACGTTTGAAACAATATGGTTTTAATCTTAATTTCATTAATGATGATATCCATGTTTCTTTAGATAATGTGTTCTATTTTAAGGCTTCACCTTCAAATGGTATTTATGAATTGGTTCATGATGACACATCATACAATAGCTCAATGTTCCATGCAAACACCAAGAAACTCAAAAGGGATTTGAGTGATTCCTACTTATGGCATTGCCGCCTTGGTCACATAAACAAGAATCGAATGCATACACTTTAAAAGAATGGCCTTTTGAAATCAAATGAACTAGATTCATTTGATGTATGTGAATCTTGTTTATAAGGCAAAATGACTAAAGCACCTTTCAAAGGGACCTCTGAAAGGGCAAAAGACTTATTGGGATTAATACATTTGGATGTATGTGGACCCTTTAAGCCCATAACTAGGAATGGTGAAAGATACTTCGTTACTTTCATTGATGACTTTAGTCGTTTCGGATATGTCTACTTATTAAGACACAAGGACGAAACTTTTGAAGCATTCAAGGAATATCAAAATGAAGTACAAAATCAACTCAATAAGACAATCAAGGTACTTCGTACTGATAGAGGAGGTGAATACCTAAGCGATGCTTTCCAAAATCATCTTAAAAGTTGTCGGATTATCTCGCAACTCACTCCTCCTGGAACACCCTAACTTAATGGAGTTTCCGAAAGGAGGAACCGAACCCTAATGGATATGGTTCGATCTATGATGGCTAGAAGCTCGTTACCTCTATCATTTTGGGGTTATTGTCTATGCTCTGCGCCTCGTATTCTAAATATGGCCCCAACCAAGAAAGTGGAACGAACTCCTCATGAGATGTGGTTTAGAAAACCTCCATCTCTATCATACTTAAAGGTATGGGGATGTGAAGCTTATCCTAAGCGTTACGTCCCTAATAAGTTGAATGCTCGATCCACGAAGTGTATCTTCATAGGATATCCCAAGGATGATATGGGATACTATTTCTATGATCCATCCGAGCAAAATGTATTTGTTGCTCGGAAGGCGGAATTCCTTGAAACTAAGTTCCTAATGGAAGGAAATAGAGAAAGGAAGATAGATCTTGAAGAGGTTCAAGATCAAGTAGATGATACACAATTGGCTGACACTAGCACTCAACATGAAAATGTTGAGAATGATCAGATAGATGATCAAAGTATACAAGACGTTCGCAGATCTAGTAGGATTAGTAATCCTCCTGAGAGATATGGGTTTCTCATGGATGGTTGCTATTCGGTTGATTTGGATGAACCAATAAACTACCAAGATGCCTTATCAAGGATTGATAAGGATAAATGGCAGGAAGCCATGAACGCTGAGATGCAATCCATGTATGACAACCAAGTTTGGGAACTTGTTGAACAACCTACTGGCTCAAGGCTAGTTGATTATAAATGGCTTTTCAAAATGAAAACCGACATACATGGAAACTTGGATACATATAAAGCTAGACTTGTAGCAAGAGGTTTCACTCAAACTCAAGGGGTTGACTATGATGAAACTTTTTCGCCTGTGGCAATGCTAAAGTCTATTAGGATATTACTTGCCATTGCTGCACATTATGATTATGAAATATGGCAAATGGATGTCAAGACCGCTTCCCTAATTGGACATCTTGAGGAAGATGTCTATATGGTTCAGCCTGAAGGTTTTGTTGATCCAAAATATCCCAAAAGGGTATGCAAGTTAAAGAAGTCAATCTACGGATTGAAACAAGCATCTAGAATGTGGAATGATCATTTTAATGAGGAGGCCAAGAAATTTGGCTTCATTAAAAATGGTGACGAATCTTGTGTATACAAGAAAGCTAGTTGGAGCACTATCATATTCCTTGTACTATATGTGGATGATATATTGTTATTTGGAAATGATATTCCGACAATGGAAGGTGTTAAAACTTGGCTAAGTAAATGCTTCTCCATTAAGGATCTTGGAGAAGCACAATACATTTTGGGGATTGGGATCTACAGGGATAGATCCAAGAAACTGATAGGTTTGAATCAAAGTGCATACATTGAAAAGATCTTGAAGAGGTTCAAGATGGAGAACTCTAAGAAAGGTTTGGTACCTATTCAAAAGGGAACACTTCTCAGTTCATCTCAGTGCCCCACCACGAAAGATGAACCTGAGAGAATGAAGAAAGTCCCATATGCGTCTGCCATTGGATCAATCATGTATGCAATGATATGCACTAGACCGGATGTGTCATGAGCTCTTAGCCTGACAAGTAGATACCAGAATAACCCAGGGAACAGTCATTGGATTGTTGTCAAAAGTATATTGAAATACCTTAGGAGGACTAAGGATATGTTTCTGATATATGGGTCTGGTGAGGAGGAACTCGCTGTAAAAGGTTACGTGGATGCGAGTTTCCAAACTGGTCGAGATGATTCTCGATCACAATCCGGTTATGTCTTCATGTTAAATGAAGGTGCGGTATCTTGGAAGAGTTCAAAATAGGATGTTGTTGCTTTATCCACTACAGAGTCGGAGTACATCACCGCATCATTGGCAGCTCAGGAAGCTGCATGGATGAAGAAATTCATCGACGACTTAGGAGTAGTCCCTTCCATTCAGGACCCTCTTGAGATCTTTTGTGACAACGAGGGTGCGATTGCTCAAATCAAAGAACCTCGTGCTCACCAAAAGACCCTTCACATTGAGCGGAGATTCAACTACATAAGGGATGAAGTTGAAAAGGGAAAGATATGTATTCTCAAAGTTCACACAGATCTTAATATCGCGAATCCTCTCACGAAGCTCTTACATGGAGCAAAACATACTGGACATGTTTGTGCATTAGGGCTTCGATATTCTAGTGATTGGTCATGATTTGTTTTAAGTATTGTAACGGAACAAAATTGTTCAAACTCATTAATATAATTATGGCATTAATTTATTTTGAGTTATGTTCCTATTTTGCATATTTTATCCATGAATAAGTAATTATTCTAAATTCCGTAGTCGATCACATTTGTGGGAGCAAGTGTGAGGTTTAGACTATTATGAACTTGGATTTGTATACATTCACGGACTGAATGTGAGGCAAGGTTGCTACCAAGGTTCATAGATATTTGTGGGATACAAATATTGGAAGACCCGCTCTCAAGATTCACTAAATGGAGCCTTTGCAGTTGATCACATGTAATCTTGAGTAAAGGCAAATATCATTGTATCCTCTGACCTGAGATACATATTGGGTTCAGATATTTGCCAAGTATTGTGCCTTGATTCTTTCCTTAGCTATTCTGAAATATGGTAGTTCATAAGGAGGAGCTCAGGTATAATGCAAGGTATATATTTAGGTCGAATGTAGTCAAGATGGAATTTGTCCCTCTTATTCGTTGAGAGTCAGATGTCTAAGGCTTGATAAAGTTAAATCTAAAGGAGAGTGATCACTCTGTATCTCTTGGATTTAACATGACATCTAGGACAAAAGGATGTAATGAAAAGATTCACCTATTCATATTCGAGATCGGAACTCGAAAGGAATGATGTTATTGAATGGCACAAAGTCATAACATATTGGGGGTGATGGACGGTCGTTAGGTGGTATCCATCACTTGCATTAATTTCTTATGTTTCTCATGCAAGTGGGAGATTGAAGGTATTTCGTATGACCGAGAGACATATTAAATTAATGTGGCTAATGTGTTATGATCTAAGTTGGGTCATACCCAATAACAAGCTTACCAACACTTTATATGTATTTATTTTAACGGTTGGATTGTTAAATAAATACGCGACACTTGAACTTTAGAAAAATCGGTTTTCTAAATTATAATCACTTGAGATAAATTATTTGGATAATTTATATATGATGTGGATTTAATTATTTATAGGTTTAAATAATTATGTTATGTTATATTTTATAAAATGGTTTATAAAATTATTGCAAGTAACAAATACATGTTTATTTTATACAAGTTTTATAAAATTATTACAAGTTTTATAAAATCATTCTTGTTATAAAATAATGGATGGTGGGCAGATTTTGGAGTCCCAAGAAAGTCTATCCCATGCTTATTCTTGTTGCTTTCCATAACATAATTCCACATATACATGTCCTTTGACTAGTAGCAATACATACATGCAATTGTACATCAAAATTCTGCAGAAAACTCTCCTAAAACCTAGCTGAATTTCGTGGCCTTTTGGGAGGAATAAAGGGTTCTTCATTTGGTTACTGCAAGCTCAATTCAAGTGTTATTAAATCCTAACCAAAGGCTAGGTGTTGGTGCAAAAGCTTGGGGTATTTCTCCTTGAGGTTTCATCACTTTGAAGCTCCATTCTTCATCATCTTCTTTTGAACTAACCCTCAACTATCTTGAGGAGGTATAAACTCTAAACCCACTCTTAGTTTGTAAGTATGTTTCACAACTTGATCCTTATTGGGATTTAACTTTAATTGGTTAAAGATTTACAAGTATCAAAATGGTAATCTACACGCTTCCGCGAATCTTATTTCTTGAATGATTATAAGTATTATGAAACTTGCTAAATCCCAACAATACCAACGACCAGAAATACCTACAAACACTTTCATTCTTCAATTTTCTTCATCTAATTGATCTCTCTCAAGTTCTATCTTCAAGTTCTAAGTGTTCTTCATAAATTCTACAAGTTCTAATTTCATAAAATCAAGAATACTTCCAAGTTTACTAGCTCACTTCCAATCTTGTAAAGTGATCATCCAACCTCAAGAAATCCTTATTGTTTACAGTAAGATATCATTCTAAATCAAGGTAATACTCATATACAAACTTTGATTCAATTCCTATAACTATAACTATCTTAATTCGAGTGATAATCTTACTTGAACTTATTTTCGTGTCATGATTCTACTTCAAGAACTTTCAAGCCATCCAAGATCCTTTGAAGCTATATCATTTCTTGTCACTTCCAGCAGGTTTACCTACTAAACTAGAGGTAGTAATGTGGTTCATAACATCATTCGATTCATTTATATAAAACTACCTTATTCGAAGGTTTAAACTTGAAATTACTAGAACATAGTTTAGTTAATTCTAAACTTGTTCGCAAACAAAAGTTAATCCTTCTAACCTGACTTTTAAAATCAACTAAACACATGTTCTATATCTATATGATATGCTAACTTAATGATTTAAAATCGGAAAACACGAAAAACACCGTAAAACCGGATATACGCCGTTGTAGTAACACTGCGGGCTGTTTTGGGTTAGTTAATTAAAAACTATGATAAACTTTGATTTAAAAGTTGTTCTTCTGGGAAAATGATTTTTCTTATGAACATAAAACTATATCCAAAAATCATGGTTAAACTCAAAGTGGAAGTATGTTTTTCAAAATGGTCATCTAGACGTCATTCTTTCAACTGAAATGACTACCTCTTACTAAAACGACTTGTAACTTATATTTCTGACTATAAACCTATACTTTTCTATTTAGATTCATAAAATAGAGTTCAATATGAAACCATAGCAATTTGATTCACTCAAAACGGATTTAAAACGAAGAAGTTATGGGTAAAACAAGATTGCATAATTTTTCTTGTTGTAGCAACGTGAAAATTTGTAACAAATCTATATTAATCATATCCTAGCTAATTTATATTGTATTATACATGTATTCTAATATATTATATGTGATGACCTGGAAATTTCTGACGAAATTTAAACTTAATCTTTATATGATTTCGACAGGATAAGCAAAGTCTGTAATGTTGAGTCTTAAAACTTTTGAACTATTATCATAAATGCAATTACCCTTTCACTATTCTCGATGATTCACGAACAATTACTTGTAAATAAATAGGTATATAGTTATTAGATATATTTAATTAGTAATCGAAATATAATATACGATGTATTAAACACTAGTAATTTATTATATATATATATATATATATATATATATATATATATATATATATATATATATATATATATATATATATATATATATATATATATATATATATATATATATATATTCTATACTTAATTGATGATTATATGTATAGTGTAATATATTAAAATGTATTTATGTTATTACATATATGCATATACATTATATAATCATTAAACATTACATAATTATAAATTTTAATATTAAGATATGTAATTATAAGTTATCATATTAATATTGTTATTATCACTTTCATTATTACTAAAATAAAAATCAGCACCCTTATTATTATTAATAGTATTTTGGTATTATTATCATTAATATTATGGTTATTTTTGTTATTAATAATATTAGTAAATTTTGGTAGTATTAATAAAATTATCGATATATATATATATATATATATATATATATATATATATATATATATATATATATATATATATATATATATATATATATAATTAGATTATTTATATATATTTATTTAATTATATATTAATAAATAATATTAGTTATTAATTACAAATATATAAAGACAGTCATATATAGATACACTAATATATACATATGACTCAGTATTATTATTACATTAATAATCTAATTATTAATTTAGATTAATTAAATATGAATCCATAAGTCAAGAGATTCGTACGAGTTGTTATATGTAACAATCAAACTGTTTTAGCTTTTGGATTCTGTCTCCACTCTGATTTACATCACAAGAACTTATTCACAAGCAAACAAAATCTGTTTGATATCACTTTCTTCTTTGCTTAATTTTTCCTTTAACTGAAAATATTGACAAACACCTATCTGTATTTGACAAGCGAATTATTCAAGGATATTGAGGAATTCATTCAGTTCTTTCATCTCTCTCTCTCTGTATCTCTTCCTTTCCTTCTTCTTGTGAATTATCAAACCCAGAGCATCACCATTCTTGTTGCTATTCGATCAAACTCAGAAAACCTCACCACATTCTTGTTGGTTTACTTGAGCCAAGAAACCACACCACCCTACATGCTTTATTTCTCCACAAATCTCTCTAACTAATACCGAGAGATATAGATTTAAATTGAAGAACTACCAGATTGTTATTACAAGCAAAATCAAACATGTCAATCACCACCATACACACCACAACCTATTACTACGAGCTGCTGATATATACTTCTGCTATTTAAATCACCTTCACCTTTGTGATTGTTAACCGAACACCCTCACCATTATAAACCAATACCACCTTTATTTTTTTTATATGTTTCCTGTTGCGTTCAAGAGTCACTTCGATCACCATCCTCACATGAAATCAAAATCCACATGGATTGTTACTACTACTATAGTACTTCGGCTTATTACTACGACAAATATTGCTTGTTCCAACCATCACCAACAAAAACCATAAAGTAACCACTTAACCGAAACCATTGAAAGACTACAATTATTATCACCCTTTGTTCCTTCTGTTTATAGCTGCGGCTATACAGTTTCTTCAAACAACACTCGAACAAAATCAAGGTAATACACCTCTATTTCTAAATGAACTATCTCCATTGCTAATATTCTTGCTGTACGCTCACAGTTTTCTATTTCCTGTTTGCTGATCGGACATCACCCACGCAATACCACAAACCACCACCCTTCACCTTGAGCAAGCCATCAACACCATCGTTTGAACTAAACTATTACTACTCCTTTTGCGGTTATTAAATTTCTGCTGTACGTTTGCTGTTACAACCTGACCCAACACCAAAAGATGGCAAACCTTTCTTTTTCTTTCATCCGTGGACCCTAGTTTATTATTGAAGTGGTCAATTTGAATGTATTAAAGTCTTTATAAGATAAATTATAGAAAAGTTGGGACAGTTTAAATCATTGGTCGACAAAGGAGAAAGGAATGGGAATTGTTTATTAAAAAAAAGAAAGTGAATACTGTTTTGTTAATTAAAATGATGGGGATATTCTTGTATGCATATTGTGAATGTCGATTACTAGGTGTTCACCATATGAATGATTATTTTTGTCTCTATGCATGGGACGTATATTTATGAGAAATGGAAATCTTGTGGTCTATTAAAATGATGGAAATGATTATTTATGTTAAACTAATGAACTCACCAACCTTTTGGTTGACACTTGAAAGCATGTTTATTCTCAGGTATGAAAGAAGTCTTCCGCTGTGAAATTGCTCATTTTAAAAATATTACTTGGAGTCATTCATGACATATTTCAAAAGACGTTGCATTCGAGTCATTGAGTTCATCAAGATTATTATTAAGTCAATTATAGTTAGATATATTATAAAATGGTATGCATGCCATCAACTTTCGATGTAATGAAAGATTGTCTTTTCAAAAACGAATGTAATGTTTGTAAATTGTATCATATAGAGGTCAAGTACCTCGCAATGTAATCAACTATTAAGAATCGTCTATAATCAATATGGACTTTGTCCAGATGGATTAGGACGGGTCTTCACATTATGTAATCTTGGGATACCATAGACACGTATGCAAATGTTTTGACATATCATATCGACCCATGTATATATATTATTTGGAACAACCATAGACACTCTATATGCAGTAATGTTTGAGTTAGCTATACAGGGTTGAGGTTGATTCCAAAAATATATATACTTTTAGTTGTGATTTAGTCTGAGACGTGTATACACTGGGCCGTGGATTAATTCAAGATAATATATATCAATTTATTTCTGTACATCAAACTATGGACAACTAATTGTAGGTTGCTAACGAGGACAGCTGACTTAATACACATAAATCATTAAAACGTAATAAAAAGTGTTGTGAATATATTTCGATCATACTTTGATATATACGTACATATTTGTTATAGGTTCGTGAATCGACCAGTGGCCAAGTCTTACTTCCCGACGAAGTAAATATTTGTGAAAGTGAGTTATAGTCCCATTTTTAAAATCTAATATTTTTGGGATGAGAATACATGCAGTTTTATAAATGTTTTACAAAATAGACACAAGTATGCGAAACTACATTCTATGATTGGATTATTAAACCGAATATCGCCCTTAAAGTCTGGTAGCCTAAGGATTAGGGAAATGGCCCCTAATTGACGCGAATCCTAAAGATAGATCTATTGGGCTTAACAACTCCCATTCAGGTTATGGATGGTTTAGTACTTCGAGATTATTATATAGACGAGTGGTTCTGTTTTGGGAATATTCTATGCATTAAGTTAATGTCGGCTACCAGGTGTTCAACATATGAATGATTTTTATCTCTATGCAGTTTGCGAAATGCCTGATATGAGATGTGTTATAAAAATAAAATCTTGTGGTCTATTATTATGATTTGATAATATGTAGGTTAAACCTATAACTCACAAACAATTTTGTTGACGTTTTAAGAATGTTTATTATCAGGTGATTATTAAGAGCTTCCGCTGTAGCATACTAAATTAAGGATAAGATTTGGAGTCCATGCTTGTATAATATTGTTTAAAAACTGCATTCGAAGACTTATGTTGATGTGTAATATTATTGTAAACCATTATGTAATGCTCGTGTGAAAAATGCTATATTTTAGATTATCATTATTTGATAATCGTCGTAATATTTTAAAGGTTATGGTTTGTTCTAAAATAGAATGCAGTCATTGAAAAACGTTTCATATAGAGGTCAAAACCTCGCAACGAAATCAATTAATATGGAACGTTTATAATAAATATGAACGGGACATTTCAGTTAGATCGTCGAGTAGTGGTGTAGAATGAAAGAGATAAGTGATGGTCATGGAAGCGTACGGGATACGGGTCACCTTGCAGAAACTGAACAACCTTCTAATGTTCATACGTTGTACGTGGCTAATTAGAGTGAGCTCAGGGGTGCGGTTACTCCGACAAGTCCTCACATATCTCCTCCTCCTAGGATCAACTTTAGTGGGCGTGTAATCCAAGGGTAACTCCTCCTAGATTGCATGAAGTAATGTTTCGATATCTGGAATGGTGGAATGATGGTAACAGGTGGATTACAATACTAGTCCTTAGGGTTAGACGAGTGGGAAAAGGGTTCCGAAAAATATCTGAACTAGGAAGGATAAACTCTCCAAGTCGGTACAGTGAAAAGCACACGGGTAGCAAGCATGAAATCAGGCATAGTAACTACAGCAGCCTAGATCGTCTACAGCAGTACATAACATGGCAATAACAACAGTACTAAACAGAAGTAACATGCAATCGAAAGCAGATAGTAGCATGAAGTAGCAAGGATAAGCAATAGCATACAGGAAGTTCACATAGCAGTAAGAGTGAGCAGTAGCATGTAGCAAGATCATATGGCAGTATAAGTTAGCAGTAGCATGCAGCAGTAGTAAGCAGTAGCATGTAGTAATATAATACAGTAGTATACAGCAGTTCCGCAGAAACAGGTAAACAAGCAAGTTGTAGATTAGTCCTATTAGTGAATCCTACTCGGTCTGGTCTATAAAATGTCGCGTTCTTATTGATTAAAAACGTTCCATATTAATTGATTTTGTTGCGAGGTTTTGACCTCTATATGAGACATTTTTCAAAGACTGCATTCATTTTAAAATAAACCATAACCTTTATTTCATCAATAAAGGTTTAAAAAGCTTTACGTAGATTATCAAATAATGATAATCTAAAATATCCTGTTTACACACGACTATTACATAATGGTTTACAATACAAATATGTTACAACAAAATAAGTTTCTTGAATGCAGTTTTTACACAATATCATACAAGCATGGACTCCAAATCTTGTCCTTATTTAAGTATGAGACAGCGGAAGCTCTTAATAATCACCTGAGAATAAACATACTTAAAACGTCAACAAAAATGTTAGTGAGTTATAGGTTTAACCTATATATATCAAATCGTAACAATAGACCACAAGATTTCATATTTCAATATACATCCCATACATAGAGATAAAAATCATTCATATGGTGAACACCTGGTAACCGACATTAACAAGATGCATATATAAGAATATCCTCATCATTCCGGGACACCCTTCGGATATGATATAAATTTCGAAGTACTAAAGCATCCGGTACTTTGGATGGGGTTTATTAGGCCCAATAGATCTATCTTTAGGATTCGTGTCAATTAGGGTGTCTGTTCCCTAATTCTTAGATTATCAGACTTAATAAAAAGGGGCATATTCGACTTCGATAATTCAACCATAGAATGTAGTTTCACGTACTTGTGTCTATTTTGTAAATCATTTATAAAACCTGCATGTATTCTCATCCCAAAAATATTAGATTTTAAAAGTGGGACTATAACTCACTTTCACAGATTTTTACTTCGTCGGGAAGTAAGACTTGGCCACTGGTTGATTCATGAACCTATAACAAATATGTACATATATATCAAAGTATGTTCAAAATATATTTACAACACTTTTAATACATTTTGATGTTTTAAGTTTATTAAGTCAGCTGTCCTCGTTAGTAACCTACAACTAGTTGTCCACAGTTAGATGTACAGAAATAAATCGATATATATTATCTTAAATCAATCCACGACCCAGTGCATACACGTCTCAGGCTAGATCACAACTCAAAGTATATATATTTTTGGAATCAACCTCAACCCTGTATAGCTAATTCCAACATTACTGCATATAGAGTGTCTATGGTTGTTCCAAATAATATATATACATGGGTCGATATGATATGTCAAAACATTTGCATACGTGTCTATGGTATCTCAAGATTACATAATATATTAGAATACATGTATAATACAATATAAGTTAACTAGGATATGATTTGTATAGAATTGTTAATATTTACCGTAGCTACAAAAATAAAAAATATCCAATCTTGTTTTACCCATAACTTCTTCATTTTAAATCCGTTTTGAGTGAATCAAATTGCTATGGTTTCATATTGAACTCTATTTTATGAATCAAAACAGAAAAAGTATAGATTTATAGTCAGAAATATAAGTTACAAGTCATTTTTGTAAGAGGTAGTTATTTCAGTCGAAAGATCGACGTCTTGATGACCATTTTGAAAAACATACTTCCACTTTGAGTTTAACCATGATTTTTGGATATAGTTTCATGTTCATAAGAAAAATCATTTTCCCAGAAGAACAACTTTGAAATCAAAGTTTTTCATAGTTTTTAATTATCAAACCCAAAACAGCCCGCGGTGTTACTACGACGGCGTATGTCCAGTTTTACGGTGTTTTTCGTGTTTCCAAGTTTAAAATCATTAAGTTAGCATATCATATAGATATAGAACATGTGTTTAGTTGATTTTAAAAGTCAAGTTAGAAGGATTAACTTTTGTTTGCGAATAAGATAGCTTTATATGTATGAATCGAATGATGTTATGAACATCATTACTACCTCAAGTTTTGTGGATAAACCTACTGGAAAAGAGATTAATGGATCTAGCTTCAAAGGATCTTGGATGGCTTGAAAGTTCTTGAAGTAGAATCATGACACGAAAACAAGTTCAAGTAAGATTTCCACTCGAAATAAGATTGTTATAGTTATAGAAATTGAATCAAAGTTTGAATATGAGTATTACTTTATATTAGAAAGATATCTTACTGTAAATAAGAAAGATTTCTTGAGGTTGGATGATCACACTACAAGATTGGAAGTAAGCTAGCAAACTTGGAAGTATTCTTGATTTTATGAAACTAGAACTTGTAGAATTTATGAAGAACACTTAGAACTTGAAGATAGAACTTGAGAGATATCAATTAGATGAAGAAAATTGAAGAATGAAAGAGTTTGTAGGTGTTTTTGGTCATTGGTGTATGGATTAGATATAAAGGATATGTAATTTTGTTTTCATGTAGATAAGTCATGAATGATTACTCATATTTTTGTAATTTTATGAGATATTTCATGCTAGTTGCCAAATGATGGTTCTTACGTGTGTTAGGTGACTCACATGGGCTGCTAAGAGCTGATCATTGGAGTGTATATACCAATAGTACATACATCTAAAAGCTGTGTATTGAACGAGTACGAATACGGGTGCATACGAGTAGAATTGTTGATGAAACTGAACGAGGATGTAATTGTAAGCATTTTTGTTAAGTAGAAGTATTTTGATAAGTGTATTGAAGTCTTTCAATGGTGTATGAATACATATTAAAACACTACATGTATATACATTTTAACTGAGTCGTTAAGTCATCGTTAGTCGTTACATGTAAGTGTTGTTTTGAAACCTTTAGGTTAACGATCTTGTTAAATGTTGTTAACCCAATGTTTATACTATCAAATGAGATTTTAAATTATTATATTATCATGATATTATGATGTACGAATATCTCTTAATATGATATATATATACATTAAATGTCGTTACAACGATAATCATTACATATATGTCTCGTTTCAAAATCATTAAGTTAGTAGTCTTGTTTTTACAAATGAAGTTCATTGTTAATATACTTAATTATATGTTTACTTATCATAATATCATGTTAACTATATTTGTAACCATATATATGTCATCATATAGTTTTTATAAGTTTTAACGTTCGTGAATCACCGGTCAACTTGGGTGGTCAATTGTCTATATGAAACCTATTTCAATTAATCAAGTCTTAACAAGTTTGATTGCTTAACATGTTGGAAACACTTAATCATGTAAATAACAATTTCATTTAATATATATATAAACACGGAAAAGTTCGGGTCACTACAGTACCTACCCGTTAAATAAATTTCGTCCCGAAATTTTAAGCATTTGGAGGTGTTGACATATCTTCTGGAAATAAATGCGGGTATTTCTTCTTCATCTGATATTCTCATTCCCAGGTGAACTCGAGTCCTCTACGAGCATTCCATCAAACCTTAACAATTGGTATCTTGTTTTGCCTAAGTCTTTTAACCTCACGATCTATTATTTCGACGCGATCTTCGATGAATTGAAGTTTTTCATTGATTTGGATTTCATCTAATGGAATAATGAGATCTTCTTTAGCAAAACATTTCTTTAAATTCGAGACGTAGAAAGTGTTATGTACAGTCGCGATTTGTTGAGGTAACTCAAGTCGGTAAGCTATTGGTCTGACACGATCAATAATCTTGAATGGTCCGATATACCTTGGATTTAATTTCCCTCGTTTACCAAATCGAACAACGCCTTTCCAAGGTGCAACTTTAAGCATGACCATCTCTCCAATTTTAAATTCTATATCTTTTCTTTTAATGTCAGCGTAGCTCTTTTGTCGACTTTGGGCGGTTTTCAACCGTTGTTGAATTTGGATGATCTTCTCGGTAGTTTCTTGTATTATCTCCGGACCCGTAATCTATCTATCCCCCATTTCACTCCAATAAATTGGAGACTTGCACTATCTACCATAAAGTGCTTCAAACGGCGCCATCTCAATGCTTGAATGGTAGCTGTTGTTGTAGGAAATTTCTGCTAATGGTAGATGTCGATCCCAACTGTTTCCGAAATCAATAACACATGCTCGTAGCATGTCTTCAAGCGTTTGTATCGTCCTTTCTCTCTGCCCATCAGTTTGTGGATGATAGGCAGTACTCATGTCTAGACGAGTTCCTAATGCTTGCTGTAATGTCTGCCAGAATCTTGAAATAAATCTGCCATCCCTATCAGAGATAATAGAGATTGGTATTCCATGTCTGGAGACGACTTCCTTCAAATACAGTCGTGCTAACTTCTCCATCTTGTCATCTTCTCTTATTGGCAGGAAGTGTGCTGATTTGGTGAGACGATCAACTATTACCCAAATAGTATCAAAACCACTTGCAGTCCTTGGCAATTTAGTGATGAAATCCATGGTAATGTTTTCCCATTTCCATTCCGAGATTTCGGGTTATTGAAGTAGACCTGATGGTTTCTGATGCTTAGCTTTGACCTTAGAACACGTCAAACATTCTCCTACGTATTTAGCAACATCAGCTTTCATACCCAGCCACTAAAAATGTTTCTTGAGATCCTTGTACATCTTCCCCGTTCCAGGATGTATTGAGTATCTGGTTTTATGAGCTTCTCTAAGTACCATTTCTCTCATATCTCCAAATTTTGGTACCCAAATCCTTTCAGCCCTATACCGGGTTCCGTCTTCCCGAATATTAAGATACTTCTCCGATCCTTTGGGTATTTCATCCTTTAAATTTCCCTCTTTTAAAACTCCTTATTGCGCCTCCTTTATTTGAGTAGTAAGGTTATTGTGAATCATTATATTCATAGATTTTACTCGAATGGGTTCTCTGTCCTTCCTGCTCAAGGCGTCGGCTACCACATTTGCCTTCCCCGAGTGGTAATGAATCTCAAAGTCGTAATCATTCAACAATTCAATCCACCTACGCTGCCTCATATTCAGTTGTTTCTGATTAAATATGTGTTGAAGACTTTTGTGGTCGGTATATATAATACTTTTGACCCCATATAAGTAGTGCCTCCAAGTCTTTAATGCAAAAACAACCGCGCCTAATTCCAAATCATGCGTCGTATAATTTTGTTCGTGAATCTTCAATTGTCTAGATGCATAAGCAATCACCTTCATTCGTTGCATTAATACACAACCGAGACCTTGCTTTGATGCTTCACAATAAATCACAAAATCATCATTCCCTTCAGGCAATGACAATATAGGTGCCGTAGTTAGCTTTTTCTTCAATAACTAAAATGCTTTCTCTTGTTTATCCTTCCATTCAAATTTCTTCCCTTTATGCGTTAATGCAGTCAAGGGTTTTGCTATTCTGGAAAAGTCTTGGATGAACCTTCTGTAGTAACCAGCTAGTCCTAAAAACTGGCGTATGTGTTTCGGAGTTTTCGAGGTTTCCCACTTTTCAACAGTTTCTATCTTTGCCGGATCCACCTTAATACCTTCTATGTTCACTATGTGACCGAGGAATTGAACTTCTTTCAACCAAAATGCACACTTTGAAAACTTAGCGTACAATTCTTCCTTCCTCAATACTTCTATCACCTTTCTCAAATGTTCACCGTGTTCTTGGTCATTCTTTGAGTAAATAAGTATGTCATCAATGAAAACAATGACAAACTTGTCAAGGTATGGTCCACACACTCGGTTCATAAGGTCTATGAACACAGCTGGTTCATTAGTTAAACCAAATGGCATGACCATAAACTCGTAATGACCGTAACGTGTTCTAAAAGCAGTCTTTGGAATATCATCTTCTTTCACCCACATTTGATGATACCCGGAACCTAAGTCAATCTTTGAATAAACATATGAGCCTTGTAGTTGATCAAATAAGTCGTCGATTCTCGGTAGTGGGTAGCGGTTCTTGATGGTAAGTTTGTTCAACTCTCGATAGTCGATACACAACCTGAATGTACAATTTTCTTCGTGACAAACAAAAGAGGAGCTCCCCACGGTGATGTGCTTGGTCGAATGAAACCACGCTCTAAAAGTTCTTGTAATTGGCTTTGTAGTTCTTTCATCTCGCTGGGTGCGAGTCTGTAAGGAGCACGAGCTATTAGTGCAGCTCCTGGTACAAGATCTATTTGAAATTCAACGGATCGATGTGGGGGTAATCCCGGTAATTCTTTCGAAAATACATCGGGAAATTCTTTTGCGACGGAAACATCATTGATGCTCTTTTCTTCAGTTTGTACTTTCTTGACGTGTGCTAGAACAGCATAGCAACATTTTCTTATTAGTTTTTGTGCCATCAAATTACTAATAAGATGTAGCTTCGTGTTGCCCTTTTCTCCGTACACCATTAAGGGTTTTCCTTTTTCTCGTATAATGCGAATTGTATTTTTGTAACAAACGATCTCTACTTTCACTTCTTTCAACCAGTCCATACCGATTATCACATCAAAACTCCCTAACTCTACTGGTATCAAGTCAATCTTAAATGTTTCACTAACCAGTTTAATTTCTCGATTCCGACATATATTATCTGCTGAAATTAATTTACCATTTGCTAATTCGAGTAAAAATTTACTATCCAAAGGCATTAATGGACAACTTAATTTAGCACAAAAATCTCTACTCATATAGCTTCTATCTGTACCCGAATCAAATAAAACGTAAGCAGATTTATTGTCAATAAGAAATGTACCCGTAACAAGCTCCGGGTCTTCCTGTGCCTCTGCCGCATTAATATTGAAAACTCTTCCACGGCCTTGTGCATTCGTATTCTCCTGGTTCGGGCAATTTCTAATAATGTGGCCCGGTTTTCCACATTTATAACAAACTACATTGGCATAACTTGCTCCGACACTACTTGCTCTGCCATTACTCGTTCCGACACCATTTGTTCCTTTCGTTCTATTAACCCCTGGTCCGTAGACCTCACACTTCACCACGCTATGACCATTTCTTTTACACTTGTTGCAAAATTTGGTGCAGAACCCCGAGTGATACTTTTCACACCTTTGGCATAGCTGCTTCTTATTGTTGTTGTTGTTGCGGTTGTTATTGTTATTGGAATGATTGTTGTAGTTGTTGTTGTTGTTGTTTTGCCGTTTGTTGTAGTTGCGATTGATGTTGCGATTGTTGGGATAGTTGTTGTTGTTTTGGTGACTCTTATCACCGTTTTCCTCCCACTTTCTTTTGACTAGCTTCACGTTGGCCTCTTCGGCCGCCTGTTCTTTAATTCTTCCCTCAATCTGGTTCACTAGTTTGTGAGCCATTCTACATGCCTTTTGTATGGAGGCAGGCTCGTGTGAACTTATATCTTCTTGGATTCTTTGCGGTAACCCTTTCACAAACGCGTCGATCTTCTCTTCCTCATCTTCGAATGCTCTCGGACACAATAGGCACAATTCTGTGAATCGTCTTTCGTACGAAGTAATATCGAATCCCTGTGTCAGTAACCCTCTAAGTTCTGACTTGAGCTTATTAACCTCGGTTCTAGGACGGTACTTCTCGTTCATCAAGTTCTTGAATGCTGACCACGGTAGCGCGTAAGCAGCATCTTGTCCCACTTGCTCTAGATAGGTATTCCACCATGTTAACGTAATACCTGTGAAGGTATACGTAGCGTACTTCATTTTGTCTCCTTCAGCACACTTACTTATGGCAAAGACCGATTCAACTTTCTCGGTCCACCGTTTCAATCCAATTGGTCCTTCGGTCCCATCAAATTCTGAAGGTTTGCAGGTAGTGAATTCTTTGTAGGAGCATCCTACACTATTTCTTGCGCCGTTAGCTGTATTACTAGATTCAGAGTTATTGTTGGTATGTAGCGCGGCCTGTACTGCGGCTATGTTTGAAGCAAGAAAGGCACGAAATTCCTCTTCGCTCATATTCAAGGTGTGTCGAGTAGTCGGTGCCATTTCCTTCAAAATAGTCAAATGAAACGAGTTAATCATATAGAATATCAAGAGTAGTCAATAGTATTTCATAGCGTAATATGAACTTATTTATAAAAGCTCTTTCTTCATATTAGCGTTTTATACTCTTTAATTCGGGTAGTACCTACCCGTTAAGTTGATACTTAGTAGCTAACATACCATTTCAACTACTACAATTCTATATGAAAAACTAATCACAACAAAAAAAAATATCATATTCAAACCTTTATACAATAACTTGCAAACTTACAATACCGCTAATTTACATATAGCATGAAATATAGCACATAAAACTTTGATACAAAGTAGTTGCGAATATAATTTTAGTTAATAAATAAGGCGTTCAGCAAAGGCAATAAAGACACGTAATTCATACGTCCAGAAACAAGTCATGCATTCTGGTTTTACTAATACCACTTCCCATCCTTGGTTTTGTGGAACATAACCGTTGTGACCGATAGTAAGACAATGTGTTGTAACGTCGTAAAAAGGATGAAGGTTACGTAATGACCAACAGTCTCGTAATAACCAAAAAACCTCATTTCTTACCCCAATTACCGACTCCGTCACTTGTGGGAACGTTTTGTTTAATAGTTGTAGCCCGATGTTCTTGTTCTCACTTTGGTGAGAAGCGAACATTACTAACCCGTAAGCATAACATGCTTCTTTATGTTGCATGTTAGCCGCTTTTTTTAAATCAAAATAGCATTTGGGTTCCCCGCAATATATGCGTCAAAGTAAACACATCGTAACTTATGGATTTCCCAATGTGATATCCCCCATCTTTCGAACGAAAGCATTTTATAAACCAAGGTATTCTTGGAACGTTCTTCGAATGTCTTACAAACTGATCTCGCCTTAAATAGTTGTGCCGAGGAATTCTGACCGACTCTAGACAATATTTCATCAATCATGTCTCCGGGTAGGTCTCTTAAAATATTGGGTTGTCTATCCATTTTGTGTTTTTATACTTTAAAATAGACAAGAGTTAGATTCATAAAAAAAATACTTATTAATACAAGAAATTTTTTACATATATCATAAAGCATAAGCACACTATATTACACCACCCGAATACAACTATCTTATTCCGACTCACTCGTTTCTTCTTCTTCGATTTTGGTTCGTTTTGCCAAGTTTCTAGGGATATATGATGTTCCCCTAATACGAGCCGTCGTTTTCCACATTGGTTTAGAAAAACCTGGTGGTTTAGAGGTTCCCGGGTTATTGTCACAACTTAAGAAATACGGGTGTTGACGATACATATAAAGTTCGTCGAGTTTGGAATCAAATTTCTCTATTTTTATGCCCTTTCCCTTATTGTTCTCTTTTGCCTTATTAAATTGTGTTGGGGTAATTTCTATAACATCATCGAAATCCTTGTCGGGATCCGATTCATCAGAGAATTAGTAATCCTCCCAATACTTTGCTTCCTTGGTGGAAACACCATTGACCATAATTAACTTTGGTCAGTTGGTTGAGGATTTTCTTCTACTTAACCGTTTTATTATTTCCCCCATTGGTTCTATTTCTTCTTTCGGTTCCGATTCTTCTTCCGGTTCCGACTCTTCTTCCGGTTCCTCTTCGGGAACTTATGAATCAGTCCACGAATCATTCCAATTTACATTTGACTCTTCATTATTATTAGTTGAGTCAATGGGACTTGTTCTATAGGTAGACATCTATCACATAATATCAAACACGTTAAGAGTAGAATTGTTGATGATAAGAGTAGAATTGTTGATGAACGAGGATGTAATTGTAAGCATTTTTGTTAAGTAGAAGTATTTTGATAAGTGTCTTGAAGTCTTTCAAAAGTGTATGAATGCATATTAAAACACTACATGTATATACATTTTAATTGAGTCGTTAAGTCATCGTTAGTCGTTACATGTAAGTGTTGTTTTGAAACCTTTAGGTTAAAGATCTTGTTAAATGTTGTTAACCTAATGTTTATAATATCAAATGATATTTTAAATTATTATATTATCATGATATTATGATGTACGAATATCTCTTAATATGATATATATACATTAAATGTCATTACAACGATAATCGTTACATATATGTCTCGTTTCAAAATCATTAAGTTAGTAGTCTTGTTTTTACAAATGAAGTTCATTGTTAATATACTTAATGATATGTTTACTTATCATAATATCATGTTAACTATATATATAACCATATATATGTCATCATATAGTTTTTACAAGTTTTAACGTTCGTGAATCACCGGTCAACTTGGGTGGTCAATTGACTATATGAAACCTATTTCAATTAATCAAGTCTTAACAAGTTTGATTGCTTAACATGTTGGAAACACTTAATCATGTAAATAACAATTTCATTTAATATATATATATATATATATATATATATATATATATATATATATATATATATATATATATAAACACGGAAAAGTTCGGGTCACTACAGTCTAGACTCACTAATGCAACCTAATTCCCTACAACCAATGCTCTGATACAAAATGTGATGCCCCGTACAAAACCATCGTGTACGGATCATCAACAACAGGATCATTACAAGGTCAAACACTATATGCTGTTTGAAAACCAGTGTTTCAAATCAGTATTTCAAATCAGTATGATAAATTATATGCTTATCCGTGGGCACCCGGTAACTAACTTAACGTAATAATAATACCCCCTAAAAGTATACTTGGCGAGTGAATGTATCCTCGAAGTATTAAACACCCGTTGAATGCTAGCGCGACTAGCCCGATTAGGTGAAATGTCCCGTTCTTATTGATTAAAAACGTTCCATATTAATTGATTTCGTTGCGAGGTTTTGACCTCTATATGAGACGTTTTTCAAAGACTGCATTCATTTTTAAACAAACCATAACCTTTATTTCATCAATAAAGGTTTAAAAAGCTTTACGTAGATTATCAAATAATGATAATCTAAAATATCCTGTTTACACACGACCATTACATAATGGTTTACAATACAAATATGTTACAACAAAATAAGTTTCTTGAATGCAGTTTTTACACAATATCATACAAGCATGAACTCCAAATCTTGTCCTTATTTAAGTATGCGACAGCGGAAGCTCTTAATAATCACCTGAGAATAAACATGCTTAAAACGTCAACAAAAATGTTGGTGAGTTATAGGTTTAACCTATATATATCAAATCGTAACAATAGACCACAAGATTTCATATTTCAATACACATCCCATACATAGAGATAAAAATCATTCATATGGTGAACACCTGGTAACCGACAATAACAAGATGCATATATAAGAATATCCCCATCATTCCGGGACACCCTTCGGATATGATATAAATTTCGAAGTACTAAAGCATCCGGTACTTTGGATGGGGTTTGTTAGGCCCAATAGATCTATCTTTAGGATTCGCGTCAATTAGGGTGTCTGTTCCCTAATTCTTAGATTACCAGACTTAATAAAAAGGGGCATATTCGATTTCGATAATTCAACCATAGAATGTAGTTTCACGTACTTGTGTCTATTTTGTAAATCATTTATAAAACCTGCATGTATTCTCATCCCAAAAATATTAGATTTTAAAAGTGGGACTATAACTCACTTTCACAGATTTTTACTTCGTCGGGAAGTAAGACTTGGCCACTGGTTGATTCACGAACCTATAACAATATATACATATATATTAAAGTATGTTCAAAATATATTTACAACACTTTTAATATATTTTGATGTTTTAAGTTTATTAAGTCAGCTGTCCTCGTTAGTAACCTACAACTAGTTGTCCACAGTTAGATGTACAGAAATAAATCAATAAATATTATCTTGAATCAATCCACGACCCAGTGTATACGTATCTTAGTATTGATCACAACTCAAACTATATATATTTTGGAATCAACCTCAACCCTGTATAGCTAACTCCAACATTCACATATAGAGTGTCTATGGTTGTTCCGAAATATATATAGATGTGTCGACATGATAGGTCGAAACATTGTATACGTGTCTATGGTATCTCAAGATTACATAATATATAATACAAGTTGATTAAGTTATGGTTGGAATAGATTTGTTACCAATTTTCACGTAGCTAAAATGAGAAAAATTATCCAATCTTGTTTTACCCATAACTTCTTCATTTTAAATCCGTTTTGAGTGAATCAAATTGCTGTGGTTTCATATTGAACTCTATTTTATGAATCTAAACAAAAAAAGTATAGGTTTCTAGTCGGAAAAATAAGTTACAAGTCGTTTTTGTAAAGGTAGTCATTTTAGTCGAAAGAACGACGTCTAGATGACCATTTTAGAAAACATACTTCCACTTTGAGTTTAACCATAATTTTTGGATATAGTTTCATGTTCATAATAAAAATCATTTTCTCAGAATAACAACTTTTAAATCAAAGTTTATCATAGTTTTTAATTAACTAACCCAAAACAGCCCGCGGTGTTACTACGACGGCGTAAATCCGGTTTTACGGTGTTTTTCGTGTTTCCAGGTTTTAAATCATTAAGTTAGCATATCATATAGATATAGAACATGTGTTTAGTTGATTTTAAAAGTCAAGTTAGAAGGATTAACTATTGTTTGCGAACAAGTTTAGAATTAACTAAACTATGTTCTAGTGATTACAAGTTTAAACCTTCGAATAAGATAGCTTTATATGTATGAATCGAATGATGTTATGAACATCATTACTACCTTAAGTTCCTTGGATGAACCCACTGGAAAAGAGAAAAATGGATCTAGCTTCAATGGATCCTTGGATGGCTCAAAGTTCTTGAAGCAAAATCATGACACGAAAACAAGTTCAAGTAAGATCATCACTTGAAATAAGATTGTTATAGTTATAGAAATTGAACCAAAGTTTGAATATGATTATTACCTTGTATTAGAATGATAACCTACTGTAAGAAACAAAGATTTCTTGAGGTTGGATGATCACCTTACAAGATTGGAAGTGAGCTAGCAAACTTGAAAGTATTCTTGATTTTATGAAACTAGAACTTTTGGAATTTATGAAGAACACTTAGAACTTGAAGATAGAACTTGAGAGAGTTCAATTAGATGAAGAAAATTGAAGAATGAAAGTGTTTGTAGGTGTTTTTGGTCGTTGGTGTATGGATTAGATATAAAGGATATGAAATTTTGTTTTCATGTAAATAAGTCATGAATGATTACTCATATTTTTGTAATCTTATGAGATATTTCATGCTAGTTGCCAAATGATGGTTCCCACATGTGTTAGGTGACTCACATGGGCTGCTAAGAGCTGATCATTGGAGTGTATATACCAATAGTACATACATCTAAAAGCTGTGTATTGTACGAGTACGAATACGGGTGCATACGAGTAGAATTGTTGATGAAACTGAACGAGAATGTAATTGTAAGTATTTTTGTTAAGTAGAAGTATTTTGATAAGTGTATTGAAGTCTTTCAAAAGTGTATAAATACATATTAAAACACTACATGTATATACATTTTAACTGAGTCGTTAAGTCATCGTTAGTCGTTACATGTAAGTGTTGTTTTGAAACCTTTAGGTTAACGATCTTGTTAAATGTTGTTAACCCAATGTTTATAATATCAAAAGAGATTTTAAATTATTATATTATCATGATATTATGATGTACGAATATCTCTTAATATGATATATATACATTAAATGTCGTTACAACGATAAACGTTACATATATGTCTCGTTTCAAAATCATTAAGTTAGTAGTCTTGTTTTTACATATGTAGTTCATTGTTAATATAATTAATGATATGTTTACTTATCATAATATCATGTTAACTATATATATAACCATATATATGTCATCATATAGTTTTTTTACAAGTTTTAACGTTCGTGAATCACCGGTCAACTTGGGTGGTCAATTGTCTATATGAAACCTATTTCAATTAATCAAGTCTTAACAAGTTTGATTGCTTAACATGTTGGAAACATTTAATCATGTAAACATCAATCTCAATTAATATATATAAACATGGAAAAGTTCGGGTCACTACAGTACCTACCCGTTAAATAAATTTCGTCCCGAAATTTTAAGCTGTTGAAGGTGTTGACGAATCTTCTGGAAATAGATGCGAGTATTTCTTCTTCATCTGATCTTCACGCTCCCAGGTGAACTCGGGTCCTCTACGAGCATTCCATCGAACCTTAACAATTGGTATCTTGTTTTGCTTAAGTCTTTTAACCTCACGATCCATTATTTCGACGGGTTCTTCGATGAATTGAAGTTTTTCGTTGATTTGGATTTCATCTAACGGAATAGTGAGATCTTCTTTAGCAAAACATTTCTTCAAATTCGAGACGTGGAAAGTGTTATGTACAGCCGCGAGTTATTGAGGTAACTCTAGTCGGTAAGCTACTGGTCCGACACGATCAATAATCTTGAATGGTCCAATATACCTTGGATTTAATTTCCCTCGTTTACCAAATCGAACAACGCCTTTCCAAGGTGCAACTTTAAGCATGACCATCTCTCCAATTTCAAATTCTATATCTTTTCTTTTAATGTCAGCGTAGCTCTTTTGTCGACTTTGGGCAGTTTTCAACCGTTGTTGAATTTGGATGATCTTCTCGGTAGTTTCTTGTATAATCTCCGGACCCGTAATCTGTCTATCCCCCACTTCACTCCAACAAATCGGAGACCTGCACTTTCTACCATAAAGTGCTTCAAACGGCGCCATCTCAATGCTTGAATGGTAGCTGTTGTTGTAGGAAAATTCTGCTAACGGTAGATGTCGATCCCAACTGTTTCCGAAATCAATAACACATGCTCGTAGCATGTCTTCAAGCGTTTGTATCGTCCTTTCGCTCTGCCCATCGGTTTGTGGATGATAGGCAGTACTCATGTCTAGACGAGTTCCTAATGCTTGCTGTAATGTCTGCCAGAATCTTGAAATAAATCTGCCATCCCTATCAGAGATAATAGAGATTGGTATTCCATGTCTGGAGACGACTTCCTTCAAATACAGTCGTGCTAACTTCTCCATCTTGTCATCTTCTCTTATTGGCAGGAAGTGTGCTGATTTGGTGAGACGATCAACTATTACCCAAATAGTATCAAAACCACTTGCAGTCCTTGGCAATTTAGTGATGAAATCCATGGTAATGTTTTCCCATTTCCATTCCGGGATTTCGGGTTGTTGAAGTAGACCTGATGGTTTCTGATGCTCAGCTTTGACCTTAGAACACGTCAAACATTCTCCTACATATTTAGCAACATCGACTTTCATACCCGGCCACCAAAAATGTTTCTTGAGATCCTTGTACATCTTCCCCGTTCCAGGATGTATTGAGTATCTGGTTTTATGAGCTTCTCTAAGTACCATTTCTCTCATATCTCCAAATTTTGGTACCCAAATCCTTTCAGCCCTATACCGGGTTCCGTCTTCCCGAATATTAAGATGCTTCTCCGATCCTTTGGGTATTTCATCCTTTAAATTTCCCTCTTTTAAAACTCCTTGTTGCGCCTCCTTTATTTGAGTAGTAATGTTATTATGAATCATTATATTCATAGATTTTACTCGAATGGGTTCTCTATCCTTCCTGCTCAAGGCATCGGCTACCACATTTGCCTTCCCCGGGTGGTAACGAATCTCAAAATCGTAATCATTCAATAATTCAATCCACCTACGCTGCCTCATATTCAGTTGTTTCTGATTAAATATGTGTTGAAGACTTTTGTGGTCGGTATATATAATACTTTTGACCCCATATAAGTAGTGCCTCCAAGTCTTTAATGCAAAAACAACCGCGCCTAATTCCAAATCATGCGTCGTATAATTTTGTTCGTGAATCTTCAATTGTCTAGACGCATAAGCAATCACCTTCGTTCGTTGCATTAATACACAACCGAGACCTTGCTTTGATGCGTCACAATAAATCACAAAATCATCATTCCCTTCAGGCAATGACAATATAGGTGCCGTAGTTAGCTTTTTCTTCAATAACTGAAACGCTTTCTCTTGTTCATCATTCCATTCAAATTTCTTCCCTTTATACGTTAATGCAGTCAAGGGTTTTGCTATTCTGGAAAAGTCTTGGATGAACCTTCTGTAGTAACCAGCTAGTCCTAAAAACTGGCGTATGTGTTTCGGAGTTTTCGGGGTTTCCCACTTTTCAACAGTTTCTATCTTTGCCGGATCCACCTTAATACCTTCTTTGTTCACTATGTGACCGAGGAATTGAACTTCTTCCAACCAAAATGCACACTTTGAAAACTTAGCGTACAATTCTTCCTTCCTCAATACTTCTAACACCTTTCTCAAATGTTCACCGTGTTCTTGGTCATTCTTTGAGTAAATAAGTATGTCATCAATGAAAACAATGACAAACTTGTCAAGGTATGGTCCACACACTCGGTTCATAAGGTCCATGAACACAGCTGGTGCATTAGTTAAACCAAACGGCATGACCATAAACTCGTAATGACCGTAACGTGTTCTGAAAGCAGTCTTTGGAATATCATCTTCTTTCACCCGCATTTGATGATACCCGGAACGTAAGTCAATCTTTGTATAAACAGACGAGCCTTGTAGTTGATCAAATAAGTCGTCGATTCTCGGTAGTGGGTAGCGGTTCTTGATGGTAAGTTTGTTCAACTCTCGGTAGTCGATACACAACCTGAATGTACCATCTTTCTTCTTGACAAACAAAACAGGAGCTCCCCACGGTGATGTGCTTGGTCGAATGAAACCACGCTCTAAAAGTTCTTGTAATTGGCTTTGCAGTTCTTTCATCTCGCTGGGTGCGAGTCTGTAAGGAGCACGAGCTATTGGTGCAGCTCCTGGTACAAGATCTATTTGAAATTCAACGGATCGATGTGGGGGTAATCCCGGTAATTCTTTCGGGAATACATCGGGAAATTCTTTTGCAATGGGAACATCATTGATGCTCTTTTCTTCAGTTTGTACTTTCTCGACGTGTGCTAGAACAGCATAGCAACCTTTTCTTATTAGTTTTTGTGCCTTCAAATTACTAATAAGATGTAGCTTCGTGTTCCCCTTTTCTCCGTACACCATTAAGGGTTTTCCTTTTTCTCGTATAATGCGAATTGCATTTTTGTAACAAACGATCTCCGCTTTCACTTCTTTCAACCAGTCCATACCGATTATCACATCAAAACTCCCTAACTCTACTGGTATCAAATCAATCTTAAATGTTTCGCTAACCAGTTTAATTTCTCGATTCCGACATATATTATCTGCTGAAATTAATTTACCATTTGCTAATTCGAGTAAAAATTTACTATCCAAAGGCGTCAATGGACAACTTAATTTAGCACAAAAATCTCTACTCATATAGCTTCTATCCGCACCCGAATCAAATAAAACGTAAGCAGATTTATTGTCAATAAGAAACGTACCCGTAACAAGCTCCGGGTCTTCCTGTGCCTCTACCGCATTAATATTGAAAACTCTTCCACGGCCTTGTCCATTCGTGTTCTCCTGGTTCGGGCAATTTCTAATAATGTGGCCTGGTTTTCCACATTTATAACAAACTACATTGGCATAACTTGCTCCGACACTACTTGCTCCGCCATTACTCGTTCCGACACCATTTGTTCCTTTCGTTCTATTAACCCCTGGTCCGTAGACCTCACACTTCGCTGCGCTATGACCATTTCTTTTACACTTGTTGCAAAATTTGGTGCAGAACCCCGAGTGATTCTTTTCACACCTTTGGCATAGTTGCTTCTGATTGTTGTTGTTGTTGCGGTTATTATTGTTGTTGGGATGATTGTTGTAGTTGCTGTTGTTGTTGTTGTTGTTGTTGTTGTTGTTGGGCCGTTTGTTGTAGTTGCGATTGATGTTCCGATTGTTGGGATAATTGTTGCGATTATTGTTGTAATTGCTGTTGTTGTTGTATTGGTGATTCTTATCACCGTTTTCCTCCCACTTTCTTTTGACTTGCTTCACATTGGCCTCTTCAGCAGTCTGTTCTTTAATTCTTTCTTCAATCTGGTTCACTAGTTTGTGAGCCATTCTACATGCCTGTTGTATGGAGGTGGGCTCGTGTGAACTTATATCTTCTTGGATTCTTTCCGGTAATCCTTTCACAAACGCGTCGATCTTCTCTTCCTCATCTTCGAATGCTCCCGGACACAGTAGGCACAATTCTGTGAATCGTCTTTCGTACGTGGTAATATCAAATCCTTGGGTTCGTAACCCTCTAAGTTCTGTCTTGAGCTTATTGACCTCGGTTCTGGGACGGTACTTCTCGTTCATCAAGTGCTTGAATGCTGACCACGGTAGTGCGTACGCATCATCTTGTCCCACTTGCTCTAGATAGGTATTCCACCATGTTAACGCAGAACCTGTGAAGGTATGCGTAGCGTACTTCACTTTGTCCTCTTCAGTACACTTACTTATGGCAAACACCGATTCAACCTTCTCGGTCCACCGTTTCAATCCGATCGGTCCTTCGGTTCCATCAAATTCCAAAGGTTTGCAGGCAGTGAATTCTTTGTAGGTGCATCCTACACGATTTCCTGTACTGCTAGATCCAAGGTTATTGTTGGTATGTAGCGCAGCCTGTACTGCGGCTATGTTTGAAGCTAGAAAAGTACGGAATTCCTCTTCATTCATATTCACGGTGTGTCGAGTAGTCGGTGCCATTTCCTTCAAAATAGTTAAATGGAACAAGTTAATCATACAGAATATTAAGAGTAGTTAATAGTATTTCGTAGCATAATATGAACTTATTTATAAAAGCTTTTTCTTCATATTAGCGTTTTATAAGTTTAAATTCGGGTAGTACCTACCCGTTAAGTTCATACTTAGTAGCTAATATACAATTCAACTACTACAATTCTATATGAAAAACTGATTATAATAATATTTCGCGTTCAAACTTTTATACAATATTTTACAAACTTACAATACCGCTTATTTTACATAAAGCATGAAATATAGCACACAATAACTTTGATACAAGATAGTTGTGAAGACAATTCTAGCTAGTACACAAGTCGTTCAGCAAAGGCAATAAAGACACGTAATTCATACGTCCAGAAACAAGTCATGCATTCTGGTTTTACTAGGACTACTTCCCATCCTTGGTCTTGTGCAACATAACCGTTATGGCCGTTGATAAGACAGCGTGTTGTAACGTCATCAAAGGGACGAGGGTTACGTAATGTCCAACAGTCCCGTAATAATCTAAAAACCTCATTTCTTACCCCAATTACCGACTCCGTCACTTGTGGAAACGTTTTGTTTAATAGTTGTAGCCCGATGTTCTTGTTCTCACTTTGGTGAGAAGCGAACATTACTAATCCGTAAGCATAACATGCTTCTTTATGTTGCATGTTAGCCGCTTTTTCTAAATCACGAAGTCCAATATTCGGATATATTGAGTCAAAATAATTTCTTAACCCGTTGCGTAAAATAGCATTTGGGTTCCCCGCAATATATGCGTCAAAGTAAACACATCGTAACTTATGGGTTTCCCAATGTGATATCCCCCATCTTTCAAACGAAAGTCTCTTATAAACCAAGACATTCTTGGAACGTTCTTCGAATGTCTTACAAACTGATCTCGCCTTAAATAGTTGTGCCGAAGAATTCTGGCCGACTCTAGACAAGATTTCATCAATCATGTCTCCGGGTAGGTCTCTTAAAATATTGGGTTGTCTATCCATTTTGTGTTTTTAAACTGTAAAATAGACAAGAGTTAGATTCATAAAAAAAATACTTATTAATACAAGCAATTTTTACATATATCATAAAGCATAAGAACACTATATTCCATATATTACACCACACGAATACAACTATCTTATTCCGACTCGCTCGTTTCTTCTTCTTCGGTTTTGGTTCGTTTTGCCAAGTTTCTAGGGATATATGATGTTCCCCTAATACGAGTCGTCGTTGTCCACATTGGTTTAGAAAAACCTGGTGGTTTAGAGGTTCCCGGGTCATTGTTACAACTTAAGGACTTCGAGGGTTGACGATACATATAAAGTTCATCGGGGTTGGAATTAGATTTCTCTATTTTTATGCCTTTTCCCTTATTATTTTCTTTTGCCTTTTTAAATTCAGTTGGGGTAATTTCTATAACATCATCGGAATTCTCGTCGGAATCCGATTCATCGGAGAATTGGTAATCCTCCCAATATTTTGCTTCCTTGGCGGAAACACCATTGACCATAATTAACTTTGGTCGGTTGGTTGAGGATTTTCTTTTACTTAACCGTTTTATTATTTCCCCCACCGGTTCTATTTCTTCATCCGGTTCCGATTCTTCTTCCGGTTCCGATTCTTCTTCCGGTTCCGACTCTTCTTCCGGTTCCTCTTCGGGAACTTGTGAATCAGTCCACAAATCATTCCAATTTACATTTGACTCTTCATTATTATTAGGTGAGTCAATGGGACTTGTTCTAGAGGTAGACATCTATCACATAATATCAAACACGTTAAGAGATTAATATATCACATAATATTCATATGTTAAAAATATATAGTTTCCAACAAAAATGTTAAGCAATCATTTTTAAAGAAAACACGGTCGAAGTCCAGACTCACTAATGCATCCTAACAAACTCGATAAGACACACTAATGCAAATTTTCTGGTTCTCTAAGACCAACGCTCGGATACCAACTGAAATGTCCCGTTCTTATTGATTAAAAACGTTCCATATTAATTGATTTCGTTGCGAGGTTTTGACCTCTATATGAGACGTTTTTCAAAGACTGCATTCATTTTTAAACAAACCATAACCTTTATTTCATCAATAAAGGTTTAAAAAGCTTTACGTAGATTATCAAATAATGATAATCTAAAATATCCTGTTTACACACGACCATTACATAATGGTTTACAATACAAATATGTTACAACAAAATAAGTTTCTTGAATGCAGTTTTTACACAATATCATACAAGCATGGACTCCAAATCTTGTCCTTATTTAAGTATGCGACAGCGGAAGCTCTTAATAATCACCTGAGAATAAACATGCTTAAAACGTCAACAAAAATGTTGGTGAGTTATAGGTTTAACCTATATATATCAAATCGTAACAATAGACCACAAGATTTCATATTTCAATACACATCCCATACATAGAGATAAAAATCATTCATATGGTGAACACCTGGTAACCGACAATAACAAGATGCATATATAAGAATATCCCCATCATTCCGGGACACCCTTCGGATATGATATAAATTTCGAAGTACTAAAGCATCCGGTACTTTGGATGGGGTTTGTTAGGCCCAATAGATCTATCTTTAGGATTCGCGTCAATTAGGGTGTCTGTTCCCTAATTCTTAGATTACCAGACTTAATAAAAAGGGGCATATTCGATTTCGATAATTCAACCATAGAATGTAGTTTCACGTACTTGTGTCTATTTTGTAAATCATTTATAAAACCTGCATGTATTCTCATCCCAAAAATATTAGATTTTAAAAGTGGGACTATAACTCACTTTCACAGATTTTTACTTCGTCGGGAAGTAAGACTTGGCCACTGGTTGATTCACGAACCTATAACAATATATACATATATATTAAAGTATGTTCAAAATATATTTACAACACTTTTAATATATTTTGATGTTTTAAGTTTATTAAGTCAGCTGTCCTCGTTAGTAACCTACAACTAGTTGTCCACAGTTAGATGTACAGAAATAAATCAATAAATATTATCTTGAATCAATCCACGACCCAGTGTATACGTATCTCAGTATTGATCACAACTCAAACTATATATATTTTGGAATCAACCTCAACCCTGTATAGCTAACTCCAACATTCACATATAGAGTGTCTATGGTTGTTCCGAAATATATATAGATGTGTCGACATGATAGGTCGAAACATTGTATACGTGTCTATGGTATCTCAAGATTACATAATATATAATACAAGTTGATTAAGTTATGGTTGGAATAGATTTGTTACCAATTTTCACGTAGCTAAAATGAGAAAAATTATCCAATCTTGTTTTACCCATAACTTCTTCATTTTAAATCCGTTTTGAGTGAATCAAATTGCTGTGGTTTCATATTGAACTCTATTTTATGAATCTAAACAAAAAAAGTATAGGTTTCTAGTCAGAAAAATAAGTTACAAGTCGTTTTTGTAAAGGTAGTCATTTCAGTCGAAAGAACGACGTCTAGATGACCATTTTAGAAAACATACTTCCACTTTGAGTTTAACCATAATTTTTGGATATAGTTTCATGTTCATAATAAAAATCATTTTCTCAGAATAACAACTTTTAAATCAAAGTTTATCATAGTTTTTAATTAACTAACCCAAAACAGCCCGCGGTGTTACTACGACGGCGTAAATCCGGTTTTACGGTGTTTTTCGTGTTTCCAGGTTTTAAATCATTAAGTTAGCATATCATATATATATAGAACATGTGTTTAGTTGATTTTAAAAGTCAAGTTAGAAGGATTAACTTTTGTTTGCGAACAAGTTTAGAATTAACTAAACTATGTTCTAGTGATTACAAGTTTAAACCTTCGAATAAGATAGCTTTATATGTATGAATCGAATGATGTTATGAACATCATTACTACCTTAAGTTCCTTGGATGAACCCACTGGAAAAGAGAAAAATGGATCTAGCTTCAATGGATCCTTGGATGGCTCAAAGTTCTTGAAGCAAAATCATGACACGAAAACAAGTTCAAGTAAGATCATCACTTGAAATAAGATTGTTATAGTTATAGAAATTGAACCAAAGTTTGAATATGATTATTACCTTGTATTAGAATGATAACCTACTGTAAGAAACAAAGATTTCTTGAGGTTGGATGATCACCTTACAAGATTGGAAGTGAGCTAGCAAACTTGAAAGTATTCTTGATTTTATGAAACTAGAACTTTTGGAATTTATGAAGAACACTTAGAACTTGAAGATAGAACTTGAGAGAGTTCAATTAGATGAAGAAAATTGAAGAATGAAAGTGTTTGTAGGTGTTTTTGGTCGTTGGTGTATGGATTAGATATAAAGGATATGTAATTTTGTTTTCATGTAAATAAGTCATGAATGATTACTCATATTTTTGTAATCTTATGAGATATTTCATGCTAGTTGCCAAATGATGGTTCCCACATGTGTTAGGTGACTCACATGGGCTGCTAAGAGCTGATCATTGGAGTGTATATACCAATAGTACATACATCTAAAAGCTGTGTATTGTACGAGTACGAATACGGGTGCATACGAGTAGAATTGTTGATGAAACTGAACGAGAATGTAATTGTAAGCATTTTTGTTAAGTAGAAGTATTTTGATAAGTGTATTGAAGTCTTTAAAAAGTGTATAAATACATATTAAAACACTACATGTATATACATTTTAACTGAGTCGTTAAGTCATCGTTAGTCGTTACATGTAAGTGTTGTTTTGAAACCTTTAGGTTAACGATCTTGTTAAATGTTGTTAACCCAATGTTTATAATATCAAAAGAGATTTTAAATTATTATATTATCATGATATTATGATGTACGAATATCTCTTAATATGATATATATACATTAAATGTCGTTACAACGATAAACGTTACATATATGTCTCGTTTCAAAATCATTAAGTTAGTAGTCTTGTTTTTACATATGTAGTTCATTGTTAATATAATTAATGATATGTTTACTTATCATAATATCATGTTAACTATATATATAACCATATATATGTCATCATATAGTTTTTTTACAAGTTTTAACGTTCGTGAATCACCGGTCAACTTGGGTGGTCAATTGTCTATATGAAACCTATTTCAATTAATCAAGTCTTAACAAGTTTGATTGCTTAACATGTTGGAAACATTTAATCATGTAAACATCAATCTCAATTAATATATATAAACATGGAAAAGTTCGGGTCACTACATTAGGGTTGTCAAACCCTATGGATCCATATCTAAGATTCGCGTTCACGGTTCAGAAACCAATGATTAAACGTTACCGAGCTAAGGGGAATCTTTGTGCCGTTATATCACCCACACATATGTAAAGTTTAAGTACTCATGCCTAGTATGTAAAACGTAAAAAGTACATGTATTCTCAGTCCCAAAATAGTTAAATTAAAAGGGGATGCTATAACTCGCAGTGAATAAGCAGTACAAGTCGATACGAAAGTGTGCAAGTAGTAAGTTGGTCCGAAAGGTCGTCAACCAAAGTCAAAGGTTCCTAGGTTAGTATGTTGTCCCCATAAGTTTAAAAGTGCATAAATTTCGTTTAAGTGTCATCATCATCATCATCATTCATCATCATAAAAGCTATGTAAGTTTAACAAGTATAGAGATCGGAACAATAGACTGATTTTGATCAGTTGTTATGACTTCTATGTAAATCGAAAAGACGCAAAATCAGTGGCTATGGCTCCGTATGGGAGTCCTCTAGTTGCTGACGAATTTCTAGAACCAAACTCGTCTTCGTTTGACTGTGGTGATGGTTTAAGTGCGAGTAGGTCAGAAATTTCAGCACAACGTTACAACGGCGTAGTGACTTTCGGAGGGCTATAAATCCTAAAACGTATATCGGATTAAGTCGAGGCCTAAACGAAAAGTCATCTACTCAAAACGAAATAACTGAAAATTAATTTTCCAGAAGTCCAGGAATCTGATCAGATCCCGAAAAACAGTAAGAAAGTGTTCCGGTGGGGTTCTTGGTGCTTGATGCTCATCACGGTTCTCATCCTTGATGCTTGTAGCTTCAAGTGTATAACTCATTAATGGGTTAGCATCACATTGACCAATATTCTACCATAAACACACAATATGCTAAGACCAAGTAAGAACACAACTCATTTAAGAGTCTTAGATGGATGATGAACCAAGGTTACATCATATCCTTAGTCTTAACACAATTACAAGTTCCATTTACATCTAAAGCTACAAACTTTACTTCAATCAAACAAGTATGAACATAATCTAAATCAAATAAGATGATGGAACCCTAAGCTAGAGAGCTTGGATCCTTTTCACACAATTTATAAGATTACAAAGCTAGAAAGCTTGAACCTTTGGTGTTCTTGAAGACCTTGAAGCATAGAGCTTAGATCTTTAAGTTACATGAAGACCATAAACACAAGTTTTGATCTTCATAACAAAGTAATGAGATCATAAGTTAGAAAACTTAGATCCAACAAAAGATATGAAGATTCAAGCTAGAAAGCTTGCATCTTGGTTGTTTTTGAAGATCTTGAAGCATAAAGCTTGGATCTTTAAGTTACATGAAGATTACAAACACAAGTTTGAATCTTTATAACAAAATAACAAGATTAAAGCTAAAAGATTTAGATCTATAAAGTAGGTGAAGATTCAAAGCTAGAAAGCTTGAATCTTCCATGTTCTTGAAGGATTCAAATCCATGTTTGAATCTACAAGATGTAATCAAAATCAAAGCTAAAAGCTAGACCCTTAGATGATGATGATGATTTCGTGAAAGGGAAGGGAAGAAGAAGAAGAAAAATTAATTACTTACACTTTTTAGAGAGAGAAAAACTAAAGAAAGAATTTGAGAGTAAGTGTGTGTGAAATGCAAATGAGAGCAAGTGTAAAATGGTTGAAATAAGGCTTGTATTTATAGGTGGTGAGGGTGTGAGTGGTGTCTCAAAACCGTGGGTTTAAGGGGGGGACAAGGGGGACAAAATTTTGCTTTTTGGTTAATGGTTGTCTAAAGTTGGTGCTTATGTTAGGATCCCATGCAACATTAAGGATAATGCTTGACAAAAATGATAGTATGTTCCCTCTAATAAATAGGTATTTGTCTTACTTATTAATGGGTCACTAGTTACTTATAATTGGGCTAATTAGATAGTCCACTAACTAGTGTAGGGTGGGCTAAAGTCCAACAAGATAGAAAGTCCAACAAGACTAACTAGTGTGCTCTAGTAAATTACTAAGGGTAATTAAGCAACCAAAAACCCAAGTAATTGTTATTATAAAATAACAATTAGTATTTCGTAGTCATAATATTCCGATTATGACCAAAGTTAAACGTGTACATAGTACGCAGTTCGTTTTAAACGTCAAGCGACACCAACGGTCATAAAGGCTTCCGAGGATCAAGTTAAGTACCCTACGTACTTAAAGGCACGTTTTAACATATAAAAAAAAGTAATCCACATGTAGTAAGATCCCAGAGTATAATATTGCTAAGTACGCACAAATACTTAGTTTTGTGAAAGCACAAAGTACAAAAGCAAGTCAAAAAAGCCGGGTCGTTACATTACCCACCTGTTAAAGAAAATTTCGTCCCGAAATTTTGAGGAGTGACCAACAATGGTACCGTATTTGTATAAGAAGGAGCGTATCAAAGTTCCGTGAGACTCGTGGGCTCAGAAGTGAGCTATTTACCTTGGAAAGGTACTTGGGCGTATAAAAGTAAGAATATGTATATGCCATTGATTAAGTCTCTTGTCCAAAGAGATCAACAAATTTATTTCGTTTCTTGCTAACACGAATATGGCATCCGAATATATACCCACAAAAGGAAAGATGATGTTTTTAGCCCTACATGACTCTTCAGTAAGCTGGATGCATGAATTACATCATGAATGTTACTAAACTCATCTAAAACATTGAGCGCTTATGTTGCAATACAAGCTGACAGATAGAATGGAAAATATGGCGATCACAAAATACTGCATACTTATCCTTGGATGGAATGAAAGCACAGTTCCATAATGTAACTTTATCCTTTCAGTTACATGTTGAAGTTATGGTTAACATCGACCAGAGCAACACATAGTTACAACCAACGAAGGAAGATACATATAGAGTAACCACATCAGTGTTATAAGCGTTTTAAGCAGTCCCTTCCAAGAGGATAACATGATTCTTAGATTTATAAAGTAATCTATATTACATTTCCGAAAGAAAATCGCACGTAAGGTGTGATCTTTGAACGAGAGTGAACTCTTCGAGCGGGTTGTTCTGAATTTATCCTTATACATAAAGGGATACGTGGATGAGAAGATACGTGAACTCTTGGTCATAAAGAACGGTTTACTCTAAGTGAAAAGAATCTCAAAAATGATTCCTTGTACCTCAGCCTATTGATTCATAGAGATGACGTTTACGAGGGTGTTGCGATTAGCCGTGACATATTGAGAGTAGAAACCCGCCTAGTGCCTTTCCTACAATAAGGTGACCACTGAATGTACCTCAGAAAACTGATTTATCGGCCCGCGTTTGTGCCATGTTTAACTTTAAAAGAAACATTTTATGAGCGCAAAGACTTCCTAACGAATTTTATAAATCTGCCATCCAAAGTGGCTCAAGAGTTTTTAACAAAAATCTTAATAATAAGCTTCATCCCTAACGGAGGGCGAGAAGAAGTGTGATCCATACATGGTGTAGTCTAATACGAAAACCTTTAATAAAATCAACCAATGAAGTTTTGAAAACCTTTAAATGTTTGATGTAACAACATAAACGGGACAACGTTCTTAGTAAATTTGGAAGTATGTACGACGTGTACCCTTTTGCACAAAACTATTTAACTTAAGTAACTCGATAAAGGAGCGATTTTTAAATAAATTGAAGGTATAACTTGGTATGTACTAACCAAAATAAGTAAGGGTAAATTTATACATATATGATTTTATAATTTTCATAAGTGACAGAGAAGTTTTTAGTACTTTCATTTGTCCATAAATCTCGTGAGAATCGCCCAAATAAACATCGTGTAAAAATTTTGATAAACATAGTTTTTCGTATTTCAGAGGTTACGAGTTGAAAAAGATTGTGTGAAAAATCCTTAAATCATCGGGTGACATGCCACTAGGTAATGAAAACTTAATGAAATAAATGTAGTTTTGATAATTTTCAGGATATAAGTCTTTGGGCCAAAAGTGTTCACGTGTGAAGCCGTTGTTAAAAAGTGAGGTATGAAGGATAGAGCATGAGGACGAGAAGTTAATCGCTTCTTGACTTTGCAAAATGCCAAACAGGTTATGACTAATACTAAAGTCAAAATACTGATGGTGTTAGTATCACTAAGTGAGAATCCCCTGGAATAAGTCAGGACTTAGAGTTATGTAAGAAAGAACATCGCTCCGACAGGTGTGACAAATAAGATCCCTAGGGTAACGCAGAAATTTTGAATGGTTTAAGTTTTAGTGGATGCCCGAAGGCTCTGCATGATGTGGTAGTAAGTGCTTTCATCACATACACACACACATACACACACACACATGAATCTCTCGATTTCGACGGTTGTAAAGTTTTCACGATGACTTGGATACGATTAAGCAACGAAAAATTTTATATGATAAGCAACGAAAGTTTTATAGAAATCGTCTTAGGTGACAATGTAAGAAAAGAAACGAAGTTCTTAGTAAACTAGGGATATGTACAACATGTACTGTTCTAAGTAACATATCTTTCGAATAAAAGAATGGATTTGTAAAAGTGAAAGTAAAATTTCATGTGTACTCGTCAAAATAAGTAATTATTTACTTCAACATATACAGTTTCTAAAATTTGCACGTATGGCAAATAAAATAGGTTTATTTTAACAAAACTTTGAGAGGATCGCAAACTAAAATAGTGTAAGCAAAATTTTGGCAAACAAAATTTTCATATTTCGGAGGTTACAAGTTGGAAAAAGATTGATGAGAATCGAGTAAAAGACTTTTGAAAATCTCGGGTGATATTTGAGCAAAAATGTTACGAGGTAATGAAAACTGTTGAATTTAAATGTGGTTGATGACTAAAGTTGGTGCTTATGTTAGGATCCCATGCAACATTAAGGATAATGCTTGACAAAAATGCTAGTATGTTCTCTTTAATAAATGAGCATTTGTCTTACTTATTAATGGGTCACTATATACTTATAATTGGGCTAATTAGATAGTCCACTAACTAGTGTAGGGTGGGCTAAAGTCCAACAAGGTAGAAAGTCCAACAAGACTAACTAGTGTGCTCTAGTAAATTACTAAGGGTAATTAAGCAACCAAAAACCCAAGTAATTGTTATTATAAAATAGCAATTAGTATTTCATAGTCATAATATTCTGATTATGACAAAAGTTAAATGTGTACACAGTACGAAGTTCGTTTTAAACGTCAAGTGACACCAACGGTCATAAAGGCTTCCGGGGATCAAGTTAAGTACCCTACATACTTAAAGGCATGTTTTAACATATAAACTAATGTAATCCACATGTAGTAAGATCCCAGAGTATAGTATAGCTCAGTACGCACAAATACGCAGTTTCGTGAAAGCACAAAGCACAAAAGCAAGTCGAAAAAGTCGGGTCGTTACAATTTCCTAATATCCAACTATAAATGATCTAATCAGTAATTTACTTAATCATAATCTTAACTGAACTCAACGACTCGAATGCAACGTCTTTTGAAATATGCCATGAATGACTCTAAGTAATAACTTTAAATTGAGCAAATGCACAGCGGAAAATTTCTTTCAATCCTGAGAATAAACATGCTTTAAAGTGTCAACCAAAAGGTTGGTGAGTTCATTAGTATATTATAATCGATCATTTCCATAATTTTAATAGACCACAAGATATTCATAATTATAAATAGAACCTCTCGTCTGCATAAAGATAAAATCATTCATATGAATTGAACACCTGGTAACCGACATTAACTTTAATGCATAGAATATCCTCAAACAGAATCTCTCATCTGTATAATAATAATCTCGAAGTACTAAAGCCATCCATAACCTGAATGGGGGTTGTTAGGCCCAATAGATCTATCTTTAGGATTCACGTCAATTAGAAACAGAATCTCTCGTCTGCCTAATTCTTAGGTTACCAAGTTAAAAGGGGTGATATTCGGTTTAATAATCTAACCATAGAATGTAGTTTCGATTACTTGTGTCTATTTCGTAAAACATTTATAAAAGCAGCGTATGTATTCTTAGTCCCAAAAATATATATAAAAAGGGAACAAATGAAACTCACAAGATTGTATTTCGTAGTAAATAAGCATATAATGGCATTGAACAAGTGCAAGGTTGGCCTCGGATTCATGAACCTATATTAATTATATATATTTATATGTTGGTCAATAACTGTCTAACAATTTAGGTCAGGTCGTAGTGTATCGCAATCCTAATGCTCGAGACTAATATGAAAAAGTCAACAAAAGTCAATTTGACCAAGATATTTTACAAAATCTTATTCATGTTTATTATATAACTTAAATATAGTCATTTTATATATTTAAATATATCTATCAATTTTTATTATAGTAAATAATACAAATTATTTATAAAAATTTATATTAAAATCTATATACGATAAAAAATATACTTTTATATAAAGTTTCATAATATCATAAAAATATTGTGAAATGTAATTATCTCGTGTGTAAATAAAATATCTTTGTATCACCTATTTATTTAATAATAATAATATAAACTAAAATAATATTAATTATTTTTAATAATAATAATAATAATAATAATAATAATAATATTTAGATTTAATAATGATAATAATAATCTTGATAATAAATAATAATCTTTCATAGTAATACTAATGTTATAATAATAATATTTCTGATAAAAATATTATATTCATGTTAATGATAATAACAATAATAATATTGTTGTTATTAATAATATTAACAAAAATGATAATGAAAAATATAAGTTCTAAGATTTAAAGTATTATTTTCTAACAAACATGATACTTTTAAAAATAACTATTTTTTTTAATATTAACGATATCAATAATAATATTTTAAAATAATACTTCTATGATAATTTTTAATAATAATGATTCTCTTTATTGTTAACTATAATAATATTAGTATTTTATATGAAAATGATAATTCTATTTAAAATGATAATTTTAATAATAATAATACTAAAATGATAATAATAATGATATTTTATATTAACAATCATATTTCTATTAAAAATACTAATTTTAATAAAAATGATAGTTTTAATATTAATGATACTATTAATAATAATAATAATGATAAAAATAATAAAATGATAGTTTTTGTAAAAATGATAATTTTTTGTAATAACGATAGTAATAATAACAATTTTAATGATAATACCTATATTGATAACGATTATGATAATAATAATAAAAATAATAATAATAATGATTATTGGATAATAATAATAACGACGATAGTAACAATAATCACTTTAACAATAATAATACTAAAATCAATAATAATTCAGTTGACCATATCTTTAAATTCGTTCATCGAAATTACACGACTTCTAAATGAAAAGTTAATAATTTTTCAACAGCTTTCCAACGACATGCATATCATATACCTTATCTCACTCGCATATGTATCAAATTCGTAATTTATCTTAAACTATCTAACGACAAAATTAAATATACCAGCATGCATAAACAAATATTCTCGAGCACTAGTCAGGGATACACTTATTAATATATAAAAGTTAATTTATGAGTGCTCACGTATCAATATTGAGATTCAATATTGCAGAAAAGTATGTAGACGCAACGGAGATGATGAACACTAGTTTGACCTTACGAGCATACCCCCGAACATTACCCATTACCTCCAAAGCTATAACCCATAATTTCCTTAACCCTATCCCGCTTGAAAAACCCGTATTGAAATAACTCGCTCGTGACCTCGTCGTAGTAATTTATGTATAATACTATTAATAACACTCATATTACTAATAATAATATTAAGTTTAATAATAATATTAATCTTAATAAAATAAATATTATACAGAGCATATGAGATACAGAGAGAAATGAATTGTGAATCACAATTGCGAAATCGATCGAGCTTTAAAGCAATCTTGCCCACCTAACCCCCCCATGCGATCGCATGGGGTCTAAGGCACATAACCATGTGATCGCATGGGCTATGTTGCCAGCTCACAAACCTCAATCATTTACGGCTGCTACGTTTTATATTATTATATATATAAATATATAATATATTTAATTTATATAATTATATAAATATTATATTATATTTACGTATATAGTTAATGTGTGAAATTAGTTTCATTGCCTCGGACGTTGTCACTCGACTAATGTCCAGGTTCCGGTTTTTCAAACGAAGTTTCGTACGCTTAGAAAACTAGCATTTTACGTTTAGTGACTCGTACCCTTAACAAAATATAGACTTAGAGTATTAGTAAACTATATCACTAAAGATGTATCTTAATCATTTGAGTGTTTTGGTCATTTGCTTTTATAAATCAATGTCTCGTTATTTACCAAAGTATATTTAAAAATCTTATTTTATATTACAACGTTTTATGACTAGGTTAATATTATATTTTATCCCTCTGTAATATATATGTTCATTTAGAAATACAAGTTTATACATATAATATATATTTTGAATTATATATCTAATAATATAATATTTAGTTTTTCAAAACTAATTATATTTCAAAGTGTAATTTAAGATCATTTACATAGTAGAAATTACTACATCATATAACGTTTTTCATTTTAAAACTTAACTAAGTATAGTTCATTTATGTACTAGCGTTTATTTTAACCTCTTAACGTACTAATTGACATATTTAAATATCAATCGAATCAATAAGCGAGTGTACAATTGTTTACTTAATTAATCAGATATATCTAATATACATAAACACGTTTGAAATACACATTGCAGGTTATCTTTATATATAACAACTAATATTCCGACTCACATTATTTAATCAAAGACATTTTAAATAGACAAGTTTTACTATATCGAAAAGTGTTTTCAAATGTTTGAAAATAGATTAATCGAGTATTATGAAATTCAATCCTCTACAAATTTTTGTCTAAGCTTCGAAAATTGACAATTTGTTCTTACTTGTAAATCACTTTACCATTTTCCGAATATTGCTAAAATGGAAAGATTTCTCAAATCAATGTGGACCTCTCAACAAAGACTCGTAATCATATATTAATGTATCTGATAATTCTATCTTTTAATCTCGTCGATAAATAAACTTATATTGAAACAATTACGTTTACGTAAAGTATTATATATCTAATACTTTGTTAATGTTTTCAAGTTATAATATGTGCACATATATATATACACATATATTCATATTCATTTATAATGGTTCTTGAATCGTCAAGGTCTGGTCAAGGTTAAATGAATGTATGAACAAAGTTTAAAATTCTTGAGATTTAAACTTAACAAACTTTGCTTATCGTGTCAGAATAATATAAAGATTAATTTTAAATTTGGTCGGAAATTTCTGGGTCGTCACAGTACCTACCCGTTAAAGAAATTTTGTCCCCGAAATTTGATTGAGGTTGTCATGGTTAACATTAAGAATGTTTTCATGACGAATATGTGTTAATAAATAGAGTTTTATCATCACCGAGTAATATAAACAAAATAATTTGATTTTGTGAAGAGTACGAGTGAAGCTATCTCAAAAGAGTGAAATGAGAAAATAGTAATTTGTCTCATCTTTTGACGTCATCACGGTTGATCTCTGGAGTAAAGAAAATCTTTGTAATCTATACAAGATTTGATTCTTCGGTGATTAAGGAAATTAGGATCCGCTTTAAATGTGATCATCTGTTTCAATTTCTCTATCTGCTATTTCACTATAAATCTACTCCCTTCGTTTTCTTATTTCCACAACTCACACCTTCTATTCTTTCTCCCTCAACTCATATTTTAAAGTATTCGTCAATATGCTCCATCCAGTGTTGATTCTCGATATACTCCTCACTTTCATATCTGTCGTTCTTCTTTTTCATCTACCGCCGAAAGAATCTATTTACTTCTACTATACTCTTGGTTTTATAGTGTTGTTAGTCCTCCCGTGTCTTTATTTTCCTATATGCATCGATATATATGGTTTAAAATTTCTGGGTTGTCGTTGGGCTTTATATTTTCCCTTATATTTCAAAGTCCATGTTTCTGTCTTCTATAATCATTGTCATTCACATTTAATGCTCTCTCCTATTTGTTGCGATTTATACTCCAATTTCTATTTCGGAGCTTCATTCTTTTGTTTTCTCTTTTTTGCTATCAAGCACCGCAGGTAATGGTCTATAATTTTGTAGATATGAATTTCAGAATGAACATAGTTAATGTTCTAAGAAGAAAATTGTAATGACACGATCTTAATTTGTCAAATTACCAGAATACCCCGGAAAAGACCGAATCATCAAGAATATTATTTCTTGATATGTTTAGAGGTTAGGTAGAATGTAAGAGTTATGTACAGGGCACATGATGACATTTTGGTATGTGAATCATCACGTTCCATTAGAAACTCAGCATGAGTTACTGTAATATAATCACGTTGATCAAATGTCATTATATTATACTAACTCATGCTTCAGTTCCCAATACTACTTCTAAAACATTCACACTTTAAACTTGAAGGTTTCAGAATTTAGAAACTAAAATAGTTTCTTTTATGATATAACATAGGTAGCGCGAAGAGGTAAATGATTTCGAATAATAATAGTTATGAAGATATCTTCAGAAACATCGAAGATATTTATAATGAAAGATACGATGATATCTTAGAATATCTAAGATCAGAGGATGATGAAGAATATTGTTCGCAAGGGTTTTAGAGTAAGGAGTAAGGTATTCGTTAATGACTTCAGCAGATACTGAATCATTTGGATTCTTTGAAGGTAGGTTTAGCCTTTGTGATTTGTCCACAGCCTCCTTCATACTTTGCTCAATCCGTTTTCCAGTTCCAAACCTTCTCTTTTTCTGAGCTTTGCCAACACACTATTCTTTATCATCAAACTTTTTACTGTTAAGGTCGTTTGTAGTTTTTGCTGCTTCATCAGCATTTCTAGAACTATTCCGCAGTTCGGGGTGTTTTTCAGAAACTTTACATTTGAAGTATGTAAGTCCGTTATATGTACACATATAACTGTCGGCGTAGACATACTGCGAGATTTCAAAATACTGATTGCTAATTCCCGATGATTCGTTTGGCAATTCTCGTTACAAGATGCAGATGAATAAATGATGGGGTTTTGATAAATATAATGATTTTTTGGAAAAATCAAAGATCAGTGGAGTTGTTAGTAAGTTTATTGCTAATGTGGTGGAACATAAACGGTTCCCCGGTAACGATGGCGAAAGGGTAACATATATATCATGGTTATAATAAGATGTTTCAACTGAAAAGTCGAAGTTGACTTGCTGGAGCTGTGACAAAACTGGCTACTTTTAAAAGGAATCGCAAAGTTATTTTTGCTAATAAATGCCAAAGAATCTGACGCGGATACGTGTTTAAACTTTTACTTTGGTTTCAAGAGTTTTCAGGTACATAACTGTGGGTAACATGTGGTTGGATCATCATCTCGATTGTTTCATTATTTGAATTGTCTTCTGGAATTTTTAAGAGTTTGAACACAGATTGTAATCGTTAATATACATATAATGTTCTAGGATTTTGAATGATACAAATATTTTATGGGTTCTATGAATATAAATGATGTTTTAGAACAGTTTTGAAGTCAAAGTATAGCTTTGAAAGATGTAAGAATCTAATAGTGATGTCTTCTGTTAAATCTTGACTTGGATTTTGATTCGTCAAAATCAGAATATGTAATCAATTTTGGATGAGGATAGTTGTTTTGATTTTTATAAAAGAATGTATATTGTTGTGAAAGTAGTGAGTATAGTTGGTGATTGCTGAACTAGATTCAAAGAATGTAACATATTAATTGTGAATTTATATATATCTCTCGGGTATTACCTACCCGTTAAAAAAATTTCACAGTTAATATTCTGTGAATAATACACTTGATTTATTATGAAATGGAATTCATTAAATTGAAACAGAGATCGTAGTTAACGATGGTTAAGTTGTTAAGGAAGGATGTACATCATAGCATATTAGTAATATGAATTTAACCGAGTAATATCTACCCTTATTTAATTCATACATAATAGCTTAGTACGAAAAGATTTATTTTGATCTCAAAATTCATATGTATATAAATAAAATATACATATAATTTCTTCAGAGGGAATGAGTTAATACTTCATAACTCATTGATACAATATACTTCGTTGTTGATTTGTAATGATGTCCATGGTGATTCTTGAACTGGCGAAGCTTGTGATATTATAGATGCTGTTGGTACTGACGGTGTTGGTGATGTTGACGATACTGTTGATGATGTTGGTAAAACGAGTCTAGCTTGTAAATAGTGCACCATTCCGATCAGGGTTTTTACTCTACTGTCTCTGTTCACTCATCTGATTTGTAATCAGAAGCAGAATAATCTCTAAGATTTTGGATATTACATAATCGCTGCAAAATCTTTCTTCAATGAAGTTATGAATCAATACCTCATCGTTTATTGTTGTTGGTATTCCTTAGTATCTACAAGGTGTATGTCGTCGATGTTCGTGGGACAGTTTATGATGTCAAAGCATGGAATGTGGATGTTGTTGATGGTGGTAATGGTCCTGTTGACGTTGATGATGGTGGTACTGTTGATGCCGGTGATGTTGCTGGTGCTTGTAACCTTTGCGCCATATTCTCCAAAGCCACTACTCGAGCGCGAAGCTCGTTGGTTTATTCTACTATACCGGGATGATTGGCGGTTCAGATGAGCGGATGAATAAGATCTAGAATCTGGGATAGTATATAATCATGACGGAATACTCTGAAAATGAGAGAGAAAATGGTGTCTCGAACAGGTTCGCCGGTAAGTGCTTCAGGTTCTTCGCCAAGAGGGCAATGTGGTGGATGGAAAGGATCGCCTTCTTCTTATCTCCAATTATTAAGGAGGCTACGAACCCATCCCCAATTCATCCAGAATAGATGATGGCTGATTGGTTGGTCCATTCCGGTCACACTGCTTTCGGAGCTTGAGTGAAACACCATATCGGAATTCGAGGGACTTGAACTAGTGGAGAGTTCCATTTCGTACGATTGAATAAAAGATTTTTCGATGTGAAATGATTCCTGGCTATCCGGTGGTATTCTACTTACATGGAATATCTATATATATAGAATAAAAGATTTCATAGATTACGGAGGAATTTACGGAATATGTCAGGTAGAGTTTACAGTAACAGATACGCTAAGATATTAATTTTGTCTATATACTATTCATGAAATCAATGCAGTAAGATGTGTCTAGACTTAAGAATGATAAGCAGGTAATCTCTGATAAGAAATGATAAGCAAAACCTTTTGACATACAACTAAGGTCGAAGTCCAGACTCACTAATGCATCCTAACAACTATCAGTTAGACACACTAATGCAGACCTGGTTCGCTAAGACCACCGCTCTGATACCATATGTAAAGACCCATCCTAATCCATAAGAACAAATACAATAACATATGATTACATTACGAGGTATTTGACCTCTATATGATACATTTTACAAACATTACATTCGTTTTAAAAGACTAACTTTCATTACATCGAAAGTTGACAGGTATGCATACCATTTCCTAATATCCAACTATAAATGATCTAATCTGTCATTTACTTAATCATAATCTTTACTGAACTCAATAACTCGAATGCAACGTCTTTTGAAATATGCCATGAATGACTCCAAGTAATATCTTTAAATTGAGAAAATGCACAGCGGAAGAATTTTTTTAATCCTGAGAATAAACATGCTTTAAAGTGTCAACCAAAAGGTTGGTGAGTTCATTATTTTATTATAATCGATCATTTCCATAATTTTAATAGACCACAAGATTTTCATAATTATAAACAGAACCTCTCGTCTGCATAAAGATAAAATCATTCATATGAATGAACACCTGGTAATCGACATTAATTTTAATGCATAGAATATCCCCAAACAGATCCTCTCGTCTGTATAATAATAATAATAATCTCGAAGTACTAAAGCCATCCATAACCTGAATGGGGGTTGTTAGGCCCAATAGATATATCTTTAGGATTCGCGTCAATTAGAAACGATACCTCTCGCCTGCCTAATTCTTAGGTTACCAAGTTAAAAGGGGTGATATTCGATTTAATAATCCAACCATAGAATGTAGTTTCGATTACTTGTGTCTATTTTGTAAAACATTTATAAAAGCAGCACATGTATTCTCAGTCCCAAAAATATATATATAAAGGGAACAAATGAAACTCACAATATTGTATTTCGTAGTAAATAAGCATATGATGGCATTGAACAAGTGCAAGGTTGGCCTCGGATTCACGAACCTATATTAATTATATATATTTATATGTTGGTCAATAGCTGTCTAACAATTTAGGTCAGGTCGTAGTGTATCGCAATCCTAATGCTCGAGACTAATATGCAAAAGTCAACAAAAGTCAATTTGACCCAAGATGTTTTACAAAATCTTATTCATGTTTATTATATAACTTAAATATAGTCATTTTATATATTTAAATATATCTATCAATTTTTATTATAGTAAATAATACAAATTATTTATTTATAAAAATTTATATTAAAATCTATATAACATAAAAAATATACTTTTATATAAAGTTTCATAATATCATAAAAATATTGTGAAATGTAATTATCTCGTGTGTGAATAAAATATCTTTGTATCACCTATTTATTTGATAATAATAATAATAACTAAAATAATATTAATTATTTTTAATAATAATAATAATATTTAGATTTAATAATGATAATAATAATCTTGATAATAAATAATAATCTTTCGTTGTAATACTAATGTTATAATAATAATATTTCTAATAAAATATTATATTCATGTTAATGATAATAACAATAATAATATTGTTGTTATTAATAATATTAACAAAAATGAAAATGAAAAATATAAGTTTTAAGATTTAAAGTAATATTTTCTAACAAACTTGAAAATTTTAAAAATAACTATTTTTTAATATTAACGATATCAATAACAATATTTTAAAATAATACATCTATGATAATTTTTAATAATAATGATTCTCTTTAATTTTAACTATAATAATATTAGTATTTTATATGAAAATGATAATTCTATTTAAACTAATAATTTTAATAATAATAATACTAAAGTGATAATAATAATGATATTTTATATTAACAATCATATTTCTATTAAAAATGCTAATTTTAATAAAAATGATAGTTTTAATATTAATGATACTTTTAATAATAATAATAATAATAATAATAATAATAATAATAATAATAATAATAATAATAATGATAAAAATAATAAAATGATAGTTTTTGTAAAAATGATATTTTTTTGTAATAACGATAGTAATAATAACAATTTTAATGATAATACCTATATTGATAACGATAATGATAATTATAATAATAATGATAATGATTATTGGATAATAATAATAACGACGATAGTAACAATAATCATTTTAACAATAATAATACTAAAATCAATAATGACCATATCTTTAAATCCGTTCATCGAAATTACACGACTTCTAAATGAAAAGTTAATAATTTTTCAACAGCTTTCCAACGACATGCATATCATATACCTTATCTCAGTCGCATATGTATCTAATTCGTAATTTATCTTAAACTATCTAATGACAAAATTAAATATACAAGCATGCATAAACAAATATTCTCGAGCACTAGTCAGGGTTACACTTATTAATATATAAAAGTTAAGTTATGAGTGCTCACGTATCAATATTGAGATTCAATATTGCAAGAAAGTATGTAGACGCAACGGAGATGATGAACACTAGTTTGACCTTACGAGAATACCCCCGAACATTACCCATTACCTCCAAAGCTATAACCCATAATTTCCTTAGCCCTATCCCGCTTGAAAAACCCGTCTTGAAATAACTCGCTCATGACCTCGTCGCAGTATTTTATTTATAATACTATTAATAACACTCATATTACTAATAATAATATTAAGTTTAATAATAATATTAATCTTAATAAAATAAATATTATAAGGAGCATATGAGATATAGAGAGAAATGAATTGTGAATCACAATTGCGAAATCGATCGAGCTTTAAAGCAATCTTGCCCACCTATCCCCCCCATGCAATCGCATGGAGTCTAAGGCACATAGCCATGCGATCACATGGGCTATGTTGCCAGCTCACAAACCTCAATCATTTACGACTGCTACGTTTTTTATTATTATATATATAATATATTTAATTTATATAATTATATAAATATTATATTATATTTACGTATACAGTTAATGTGTAAAATTAGTTTCATTGCCTTGGACGTTGTCACTCGACTAATGTCTCGGTTCCGGTTTTTAAAACAAAGTTTCGTACGCTTAGAAAACTAGCATTTTACGTTTAGTGACTCGTACCCTTAACAAAATATAGACTTAGAGTATTAGTAAACTATATCACTCAAGATGTATCTTAATCATTTGAGTGTTTTGGTTATTTGCTTTTATAAATCAATGTCTCGTTATTTACCAAAGTAAATTTAAAAATATTATTTTATATTACAACGTTTTATGACTAGGTTAATATTATATTTTATCCTTTTGTAATATATATGTTCATTTAGAAATACAAGTTTATACATATAATATATATTTTGAATTATTTATCTAATAATATAATATTTAGTTTTTTAAAACTAATTATATTTCAAAGTGTAATTTAAGATCATTTACATAGTAGAAATTACTAGATCATATAACGTTTTTCATTTTAAAACTTAACTAAGTATAGTTCATTTATGTACCAGCGTTTATTTTAACCTCTTAAATTTTTTATATTTTACTTGGGGTTGGGAGTGAATAATTAATGTAATTTTTATTTAATAGTTAATGCTCGAATTTTATATCATAATGACCAAAATAAATAAATATACTTAATTTAAAAATATGGAATTTTTCTGAACACTTTTATCCACCACAGATTAATAACGGAGTACGAAATTTAGCCCGTAAATGGTGAAGTCTAACTATTTCTAATTGATAATTGATTGACACGATTCCTTTGTTTTCTACTACCAAATTAATTCCATATGTTTCTTCACATGTGATTATTTATTATTATTATATTATGAATTCATTTGTGTTGTTAGTGGGAAATCACATAGATGCAGTGAATGAAAACTTCATTATTGTTTCCTTTAATTCTCTATTATATTTATGACCAAAGTTCTTATTTTTATCATACCATCCACTCTATATACATACTTATGGAGAACAAACCATCTCCAACCCATTTCACCTTTGAGAAACCATCATACATCATCTTTCACCACCATCTCCGGTGAATCACTCAACCATCAACCCACCCATGATCAATTTTCGTTCGAACCAAACCCACTTGTTTGCTTTATTCACAACCACAAACTGTTCAATTTCTATTAACCACCAACACCACTCAAACTAGTTACGAGCTGCTACACGATTATGTTTTTCAAACATATAAAAACCAAGAACCAAATACTTTGAGTTGTTGCTATAATTATTCGATATACATACACACTCAAGTCAATCCATCACCAAAGAATATCACTGTATGCTTACTTGTTTGGTTGATAATCTGTTTTGGTTTCAGTTGGCAACCCACACCATCCTACCATCACCCTTCAACTGCTTGACGACAACATAACTACCACCACCTGCTATTCTACTCGTATTCGAGTCATGAAACCTCAACCATAACAAACCATCACCACATTACATTGATCACAACCACCTCTGTGTTTCTTCTATTTCTTCTTGTCTGTTCGAAACTATTGTTGCTTTTGTTCTGACCAACACCGAGAACCATCAGTAAACAGCCAAGATCGAACACCATGGCTGCTATGGTTGTACTATCCTGCAACCCATCATTAAAACCTTGTTGTGTTATTATTAGCCAAAACTTCACAACATCTCCAAGAAGCCACCACCTTTCTTCATTAATTTTTCTGTTTTCTCGCAAACCATCTGTTCTGTTCGTGTCTACTCAAACCATAAACCACAACCACCACTCGATCATCTTCACCACACGCCAACTGCTACTATATAGTTGTTAATGTTCAGCTGCTATTCAAAGGCAGCTACTGCAGCATAAATTTTCTTGTTTCTGTTCAAATAACACCCACATACACCATCATCTTCGTGTTCCTGCCCAATCAAGCAAACTGTCGCTGCTACTGTACGCATATTACTGCTGCAGCTATTTTTTCTTTTTTTTTCTTTTTCCTGCTGCAGATGCGGTCTTGTTCTTTTCTTCTGTACAGCGAGCAGATAACAATGATGATGTTGAATTGATGATGAAAATTAATATAAGAATGATGATGAACGACAAATAGGAGTGATGATGAAAAAGAACCTGAAAATGATGGTTTCCTAATCCCACTCACAAATACACAAGTTGTTATTACGTGTCATCGAATATTAAATGGACTTCTTTACTAACTAGGCCGCAGATCACTACTTTTCATAATAGGCCGTGTAAATTTTTTTATGTTATTGGGCCGAGAACCAGATTTTATTTTTTTGGGCTGTAATGGTGAACAAAGTTGGTGATGTGGTTTTGTATGATGACAAGGATGATCGTACTAATGCTTATGATGATGTTCATGCATGATGATTAGGGTTAGGATATGATAATGATGATGTTGTAAGTTGATGATGAAATGATAATCATAAATGTTGAGGAAGAAGGTAACAGTTTCGTAGGTGTTAAATATATAAGTGAGCGATTTATAATAGAAATGAACTAATGGTTCAATGGTTTGGAGTGTCTGTGTTTAACTGAGAGGTCGCGGGTTCAAACCCGGGCTCGGGCATTTTTTTTAAGGGTTACACCTTTGAGGTAGTTATCTATTTATTTATTTATTTGTTATTATTATCTTATTATTATTATTATTATTATTATTATTATTATTATTATTATTATTATTATTATTATTATTATTATTATTATTATTATTGCTATCACTAATATTATGATTAAAATGATTATAAATTATAAACATGCTAATAACATAAATATATAATAAACTAATAATAAAAGACGATAGGACGAAGATTATAGAAATAATTATAATTATATGAAAACATGTTCAATTATGATTATTTTTATTATTATTATGATTATGAAAATTTTAATAAAGTTAAGATTATAAAATTAAAAACTATAAATACAAATAATATTATAAGAATGATTGGAATCATAATTAAGTAATGATTTAAATGGATTATTAACTATTATCATTAGTATTAATTCTAATATTATCATTAATAATATTATTAGTATATTCATTTAGATTATTATTAATATTATCATTATTGCTAAAATTATCATTTTTAATTATTACTCGTATTTTTTTATTAAAATTTTTATCATTATTATTATTATTAACATTATTATTATAAATTTTATCATTATTATTATTACTACCATTATCATTATTATCAATACTATTATTAATATTATCAATATTGCTACAACAAATATTATTTAGAAAAGAAAATCTTACTTGCATTAAATAATACTATGTGATGACCCGGGAATTTTCGACCAAATTTAAACTTAATCTTTATATATTTCGACATGATAAGTAAAGCCTGTGATGTTGAGTCTCAAAAATTTTGAACTGTTTCATTTATGCAAATACCCTGCGACCATTTCTGGATGATTCACGAACAATTGTGTGAAAATAAATATATAAATATATATAGATGTAAATATAAATATAAGTGTAAATATAGTTGAATCAACAAAATACAATTTAATCATTAGAACTTAATATGTAAAATAATATACCAGATAAGAAAGTTGTTATTAAAATAAATTTATGTATAGATATATATAGATTCTATACATAAATATTAAATGTACATTGGGATATATATGAAAGTTATAGATATTATATAATTATTAAGTGTTAAAATTAATAATATATAGTATTAATATATTAAATATATTACTATAGATGATATATAGATATGAAATTTAATACATTATCTTATGATAAATATTAAAATATTAATATTAATGTTATTAATATTACTTTATATAATATAAATAAAAAAATTTATATATTTAATTACTAATATCATTGTTATCAATATTAGTAGTAAAATTATAATTATAATTATAATTATTATTATAATTATTATTATTATGAATACTAAAAACTATCTTTTTATTTAAATTTATTAATGTTATTATACTTATAATTAGTATCACTTTGATATTATTATTAATAATTCTATTCTTATTATTATTAGTATTTTATTATTATATATTTATACTTATCAATTGATAATATTAGATAATAATAAAACAGATCTCTTGGCCATCAATATCTAAATCTTTGTACTTGTCTGCTGGTGTAAAATTCATCTATATCAAATAAAGTACATTCAATTAGCCATCCCTTTCCACTTTTTAATTTTGTTTGATTCTCTTATCCCTGATTAAATTTCCTATCAAACCAATTCGACTACAAAACAACTGAATCCATTTTGCACAGTTAAATCAAAGGAGTGATTGAAAATTTCTATTGTTGATTGATTACTATATCTACCTATCTTAACTTATCTATATCATAATTAAAGCAAATGATTCTCTTCTCTTTCTCGTCTACCACAGCAAACCACCACTTGCACTATTGTCACGACCCTACTTTTTCCGTTATCTTTTTCAGTTAATTATTTAACGGACGTTAACTGTTAGTGTGCCACATCATTTCTATGACCTATATTATTATTTTTGTAATAATATATATATATTAATTATTATGTGTTATGTGAATATTTGTATTCATATTTTAAACTTATACGTTTCTACGTCTCGCGGATTTCCATCCGGCGAATCTTTTTGATTTTCAAACCAACGGTCGAGTTTTTGGGACATTTAAATCCTAAATATTTTAAATATGATATTTTAAGATCATATTATTATATAGTGTATTTATATTTATTTTTCATCGCGCGTTTGTTATCTTTCCGAATTTTTAATCGCGTAAGTGCGTTTTCGCGTTTCGGGATTCGTTCGGGCTTTCGGGCTACAAGGAAATGACCATTTAGCAAAATTGGGCCATGGGGCCCACCCCATGACCCCACCTTCGGCCGAATCCCATAGAAGGGAGGGGGAGCCTTTTTTTTCACTTTTACACTACACCTTATTTTGATAAACCTAAAATACTATTTTTTCTCTCAAACCCTCTCCTCCCTTTTTCTCCTTTGTGTTTGATGCCACCACCAACCTCCATCATCATCATCTTGCATCAATTAAAGCTTGGATCATCAATTGATTAACACCAACGCGTTCCTCTCTTCGTTCTCTACGCGATAACATCAATCGTTTCTCGATTAGGGTATAAACCCTAACCCTAGAATTTTCAATTTTTCATTTATTTTCTGTATTTTGATGATTATTTAGTAGTATGATGTTTGTGGATTATTTTAATGATGTTTGTATGCATAGATGTACTCATAATTGCATGTTTTCGGTTTATAAAATTCTGGACAGCAGCTAATTCGTGCATTCTGAGTTTGTGACTGATATAAATGTTAAAATAAACTATTTAGATGAGTTCCTCTCATCAAGACATTAATTTTAGACTCTGGATTCATGTCGTTTCGATTCCCGGAGCCCTAGTTATGATCAAATTAGTATTTTGTAAAGATTGAATTGTGATATTGACATGAACCAGGTTTGGTCTAACTTTGTGACCTTCCTTGGAGTCTTTAGGGTGTTTTAGTGTGTTAGGACTGATGGTGGGATGAACTTTGATGTTCGGGTCACCTAAATCCGAGCCACGGTTCACCCGTTATGACTAAAACACGGTTTTGAGAAAATTGAAGGTCCAAGTGGTGTCATGGCTGATTACCATGACTTGTGGACTGTTCTTGGTGTGTTCTTGAGTGCACCATTGTTTCGGGTGGTTTGAATAGGCGGAGATGCATATAAGGCTCGCTAGAAATCGACACCCGGGGCTCAAGATACGACCCGAGGAACTTTTGAAATAAAACTTATGATTAATTCTAAAACTTATGATAAAAATAATAAATTTCATTATTAATTAATTATTTATGATAAAAAAGTAATTATTATTATTTAAGACTTATGATATAAATATTTATTATATCATTTAATTATTATTTATGATTTAATTAACATTTTAATTTAACTTACGATTAATAATACTTTTATTATTATTGGAAAATACTTATGATAAGTATTAAATTTATTTTATGAGAATATTATTATAAGACTTATAATAAAGATTAGATAATTATTTAATTATTATAAGACTTAATTATTATTTAATTACGATTTAATTATTAAATACTTATGATTTAATAATTATAATTAGAAACTTATGATATGGTTAATAATTCATTATTAATTAATAATACTTATGATATGATTTAAAAATTTATTATTAATTAATAATACTTATATTATGATTAATATTTAATTAATTAATTAAATACTTATGATATATTAATTATATCACTTCAACTTATATTAACTTTAATAATTCATTTTATTTAATTAAACTTATGTTATGACTTAATTATACACTTTTAACTTTAATAAACATTATAACTTATGTTATTATTATAATGTACACTTTTCAAATTAATGTTGACTATGTTTGACCAAGGTTGACTTTTGAGTTGACTTTCGGTTGACTTTGACTTTCAGTTGACTTTTGTTGACTTTCTAAATAAGGAAACTTTCCTAACTTAAAAACTTTCTAGAAATAGAACTTTCTAAAAATAGAAACTTTCCAAAAATAGAAACTTTCCAAAAATAAAAACTTTCCAAAAATGGAAACCTGCTACAAAAATAGAAACTTTCTATAAATAGAAAGTATGTGTCCGTACGCTGTTCCAGTCAAACCGATGCTTGCCGAGTATTGTTCTATGTCTACTTGCAACATGTACAATAGCTATCATACTAAGACTTGACCTAAGTTAGTTATTTATATCGACCTGCTTTATTTATAGGTCGGCGTTGTGATCGTTCCTGATCACTTTACTCTATTTGCTGTTTGTTTGTGTGGTTTCTTCAGTTGCTTTTAAGGTGAGTTATAGTCCCGTTTTTACATACTTTTCAAAGTATATTTTTGGGATGTGATGACATGCATTTTTATTTACGTTTAGACACAAGTAACAGTTAAATTTAATTATTCATTGTGAGTTGGACAAAAATATTCCCTAGTCTGGTAACTGTAATCATTGGTTTCTACCGGTGAACGCGAATCCTACGGATAGATCTATCGGGTTTGACAACCCCATTTCGAGCTAGTCGCGCTAGCAATTTATAATCGGAATGTTTAGTACTTCGTAATTTATTGTAGATACACTGTCCAAGTGTATATTTTTATTGTGTTTGGAAAGGGTAAATAAAGGGTTAAGTGGTTACCAGGTGGCTCATTGGTAATGGAAAAATCTTTAATGTTTTCTAACATTTTTAAAACTTGTGGTCTAAAGTTTACTTATTATTTAAACCTATAATTCACTCAACCTTTGTGTTGACAGTTTACTTGCATGTTTTCACAGGTACGTGAGTTTTGTGATGCTTCCGCTGTGTTTAGAGGAGTCTGCATGCATTTGGGCAGATTTTATGAAACAATTTATGAAACATAAGCTCGCATTCTATTTTTGGATAATTTAAACTTGTGGGTTTGTTGGCAAGGTTTTGTGTCAACTTTTGGTTTATTACTATGGTTGGTTGTTTTGAAACTACATATTTTGGTTTGTTTCCTTTTTGGGAAACATTTGAAATAAAAGAATGCAACTTTGTTTATTTAATTCATTTAAGTCCGATCAAGCTGTGGGACCAACTGACGGATCCATTAAGTGTTTTGACGGGGTCGTCACATGTGGTATCAGAGCGTTGGTTGTAGGGAACTAGGCGGTCTTAATGTGGTCAACCCGTGGTTATTAGGGTGCATTAGAGTCTAGTCTACAGCCCGACCTTTTTGCTATAGCATTATTATGCATTTCATTTCGTATAAGTTATATTATTAGCTTTCATATCTTTTTGGTATGTGGTTTGTGGTTTTGCTGTTTGCAGATGTCGACTTCGAGCGATAACTCTGTTGCTGCTCCTGCTCCACCGTCTCCTGCTAGACGTCGAGCTAATCAACCAGAAATCGATGATCCTGTTCATTACTATTTTTCTACCATTACTCATATGAACCGGGCTTATAATGAGGTGACACGTATTAATGCCCTTAGTGATTGTTTGCGCACTTTGCCACATAATGAAGTTATGGACGATATCCGTGCCGACATGGGTAACTAAGTTCGAGGCTCTAGAGAGCACTGTTCGTGTGTTGAAGGAAGAGTTGGATGTTGTGAAAGGGAAGTTGCGTAAGTATGAGGATCCTGCTGAGACTCATGCTGGACCAGCTTATCACACCCGCTCTAAGCGAATGTGATGTGATTATTCATATTGATTATCTATTTCATCAGACTTAATGTCCTTTTTATACATACATTTTGGGTTATGTACGGCGTTTTGCCGAGGATTTTATTAAGATTTTGTTATGGGATATTTTTCATTATGTATGGATGGTTATTTTTATGACATCTATTATCATGATCATGTTTTATTTCTGATGTTGTGGCTCTTGGCATGTTATATTATGCGTAATATATGTTCATGTATGTTAGGTGCTATGTATGATGTATGATGTTATCATAAAATATGTATGCATGTGATGGTTATTTCTATAACAATCATAACTGTCATGTTATTACTCATAGTGTTTGTTAACTATTATTTATGATGGTTAATCTTTTCGTGTTTTGATCTATTCCTTTATGACACTAGTATTATTCTTGGTACTAACGGATGTGTTGTTCTATTTTGAAGATCATGCCTCCAAGAGAGTCCACTGAAGCGCGTATGCAACGCCTGATCAATGAAGGAATTGCTGCTGCTATGGCAGCAAATGCTAATGTTAACGCCAATGCGAACAACAACCAGGTGGGATGCTCCCACAAGACTTTTATGGCTGGTCGACCCCAAGAATTCAGTGGTACGGAAGGACCAATAGGGCTTACCCGTTGGTTTGAGAAGATCGAATCTATTTTCAGGGTCAGTCGGGTCCGTGAAGAGGACAAAGTTAGTTTCGCTAGTTGCACTCTCAAGGATAGTGCCTTGACATGGTGGAACAATCTGGTTAGTAGTTTGGGAAGCGATGTAGCTTATGGTTTGGCCTGGAATGATTTTAAGGAAAGATTGATCACCCGCTATAGACCTCGGGGTGAGCTTAAGAAGCTAGAGGTTGAGCTCAAGAATTTGAAAATGCATGGCACCGAGTTAGATGCCTATGAACGAAGGTTTTTCGAGTTAACTTTGCTGTGTCCTAGGGTTTATGCAGATGTGGACCGCAAAATTGAGGCTTACATTGATGGTTTATCCGAGAAGATTAAACACGGGGTTGAGTCTAGTGAACTCCAGACTATTGAGGCGGCTATGTCTATGGCCCACAAACTTAATGACAAGGTGTTGAGAAGAAGCAAGACTACAGTTGCTGAAACTAGTGAGGAGGTTGTCAAGAAGGCTGATAATGGGAAACGAAAGTGGGATAACAACCGCAATCAAAACCAAAATCAGCAGAAGAAACAGGATACCTCAGGTGCTAACAACAGAAATCAGCGTGTGTGTCCTCGTTGCTATAAAGCTCATGATGGTTACTGCACAGTTACTTGTAAGAGGTGCTCCAAGAAAGGGCACATTGCTAAAGATTGTACAGTGCTTTTGTCGGGTTCTGCTACTCCCGCTGCTGGTGGTAATAATAATAATGTTGGTAATAGAGGTGGTAACGGTAATGGTAATGGGAAATCGAATAATGGAGGTAATCAAAGGGTTTGTTATGAGTGTGGGAAGCCGGGGCATTTTCGAGATGCTTGTCCCAACAAGAAGACTGCTGAAACTGCATGCGGCCGAGCGTTCAACATTAATGCTAAGGATGCGAAGGAAGATCCTAAGCTTGTTACTGGTACGTTCTCAGTCAACGATTAATCGGTTTATGTACTATTTGATTCAGGGGCTGATTTAAGTTTCGTGTCGAGTAAATTAAGTCCGAGAATCAAAATGCCGTTAACTCCCTTAGACAATACTTATGTTGTTGAAGTAGCTAATGGTAAAGAACTTACTGCTAAGACTGTACATCGTAAATGCAACATTAATCTGGGTGGTAGGGATTTTGAGATAGACTTGATACCGATTGAACTTGGTAGTTTTGATATTGTTATTGGTATGGATTGGTTATCTGCGAACCGTGCTGAGATCGTGTGTTATGATAAGGCTATTCGTATTACTGATGTGATTGGAGAGCCACTGATGGTCTTTGGAGATAAGAAATGCACACAGTTAAATCTTATTAGCTGTATGAAAGTAGATAAACATAAATGATTATTGTATTTTTGTTAATATTAGCAGTAAAGTTAACTAATAATATTATTAGTATCATTAATAATAAAACTATTTTTATTTATTATCATTATTAAAGTCAATGTTAGGTATATTATTATTATTAATAGTATTAATGTTATTATTATCAATATTAGTATAATTATTATTATTGCTATAAGTAATATTAGTGATATACTTCATAACAATTATTATCATTATACTTTTATTACTTTTATCTTTACTCGTACTAGTTTCATTTTTTATAAGAATTATTATTAATGTTATCAATATTACATTTATATATTTATTACTAGTACTCTTAACTATTATTACAAAAACTATCAACTTTATTTTATCATTATTATTATTCTTATTAGCATACCTTTATCGATGATATAATTTTTATTATTAATATTATTATTAATTATATTATTAGTAATAATATTAATATACATATACTTATAAATTATAAATGTTACAAATCAGAAAGTCAGATAAAAGTGATTCAACTTGTTACATCTCGATATCAAGCTGTATTCCTTTACAAATTCGATTAGATAGATGAAGCAGACACTTAACAAAATCTGTTTAAGGTCTCAATCACTTTTTATTATTTTCATTCTTTACGTATCTGGGGAATATTTGTTGTCGATGAATTATAACAACAAAACAAGTAGTAAATGAGACAATAGCTGTAAAGTAAAGCTACAACTCAAAAGATCACAAAACCCACCACCACAACTTCTAAACGAACACCACTAACAAGCCACCCTTACAACCATGAAGACACCACCATTAATCCCTGCATCTGTCGTGATGTTCTTCTAGCTCCTGTCTGATTTACAACTACGAGAACCACCATCATGGAACCTCACAACCACCTCCTAATATCATGCATCGTGAACCACCACCCTAGAGCCACCTCAAGAATCATCGCCACATAATTGTAAACTGCAACTCATTATTATTTTTGTATTCCTTCAAAACCACAACACCGGTACCACCATAAACAACCCAACACACTTTACCCATATCGACCACCTCTCTACTTTCTTTCTTCTTCTTCATAAACCACCTTCATCAAACACCAATTGAAACCTCCATCCACCATTGTTGCTGCTATCTTGTTCGAGTTAGAACACAAATCAATCTCACTTGAGTCACTTGTGATTTGTTTCTTCTTCCTGTCGGCAGAGGTAAGATTCGAAACCACCACCTTGATACAATAACGTCAATATCTCTCTATATTTTCCTCCTGTTTCTTTGTAAATCCACTAAAATCATAACCATCAAACCACTAACCATAAACCATCATTAATTTTTTTTACCAAGATCACCATCCACTACCATCAATTACCTGCTGCAGTTTGTTTTCTGTTCTTGTAAAACAGTACACACGAGCACCTTTGAGGTCGATGATTATGGTGTTATACATGGATTTATAATCATTTTACGCAAATGATGATAATGTTAGATTATATAGGCGAGTACAATGATGGAGTATGCACGTTTGTTTTCTTTATTTTTTAGTCGACAACTTTAAACATAAACAACCCCCATTTGTGCAACTTGTTATTCAATTATTATGGCTGCTATCAATTGCCTTATTTTTTTTTTTAAAACGAACCCCACCATAAAGAGGAGACCTCCAGCTACCATACAATTTGAGATGATGATGTCGTGATTCTTGATGATGACGGGTTTAAGAATGAGAATGATGAGCATGTCGATGATGAATGGTACACGATGCATAATGATGATTTTAAAATGATAATCATCATTAACGTGACAGCTGATGATAATAGTTTAATCACGATGATGATTAAGATGATAGATAGATGATGACGAGTTGGTGATGGCATGAAATGATGATGAAGATAATCATACGATAATGATATGATGTTATATGAGTCATAAAAGATGATGACGTTAAAAGAAGAGGAAGAGCAGATGAAATAGGATATATGATTATAATTTGAGCTTAAAACAGAAAATGGGACGACAGAGGGAAAGTTGGACGTGTTGTGTTTAAATAAAAGGTCCCGGGTTCGATTCTAACAAGCTGCGTATTTTTTTTATTTATCAATTGAATAGAGGTTAGGCCGAAACCTGCTTGATGGGCCGTGTTTGTCTGTTGGACCGAGTTTAAGCTGGGCCAAGTGTGGTTCTCTATTGGACCGAAATCTTGGAGGAAGAATGAAATTTGATTACATAAATTCGGGTTATAAACAATTCAAGGGGGTTCATATCAGAAAAATAAATATGGAAGGATGGTTAAGGAGTGTTGGTAGGGAACGAGAGGTCTCGGGTTTGAACTCTGCACGAGATGTTTATTTTTAGAAAAGGCTTATATTATGAGGTAGTCATTTTAAATTTATCATTTTATTATTATTATTTTTTTTCTTTTGCAAATACTACTAATGATTATTATTATTATTATAATTATTAGCATTAGGATTGTAATTGCTATCATATTTGTACTTGTAAGTATTATAATTATTATTATCACTATTATTAATAAGTATCACTAATATTATTATTATTAATTTTATCATCTTTAGTATTATTATCATTATTACGACTATGATTATTATTATTATTATAAATATGAAAATAATAAAATTTAACAATTAGTAGCATTTTATAATTATTAGTATTGTTAATATTAAATTTATTATCATTAGTAACATTAGTAATAAAGGTGTTATTTTTAGAATTATTATTATCATTACTATTATTAGTATCAATTTAGGAACATTATTATATTTTATCACTATTATTATTACTACCATTGTTATTATTATCAATATCACTAGTAACATTATCATAATTGCTACAACAAATATTATTTAGAAAAGAATACATTATCTAGTATTACATTCTAAAATATTAAATAATACTAATTATATAATATTATGCATATAAATATTTTCATGAGAAAATTATTATATTAATAAACTTAATTATAATAACAAATGTAAGTACTTAAAACGTATGAAACAAATATATATAAACATATAAAGTATTTAAAATTATAACATTAGTAATAATATATATATTTGTTCGATTACGTGCTTTAATATATATATTTAATATAGGTTCGTGAATCCGAGGCCAACCTTACACTTGATCAATGATGTTATATGTATTTTTACTACGAAATACATTATGATGAGTTTCATTTGCTCCCTTTTTACTCATTACATTTTTGGGCTGAGAATACATGCAAATGCTTTATTAACTGTTTTATAATATTTATATGCGTGAGTTTCATTTGCCCTTTTTACTCATTACATTTTTGGGCTGAGAATACATGCAAAATACTTTATCAATTGTTTTACAATATTTATATGCGTGAGTTTCATTTGCCTTTTTACCCTTTATATTTTTGGGCTGAGAATACATGCGAAATTTTTATAAATATTTTACGAAATAGACACAAGTAATTGAAACTACATTATATGGTTGAATGATCTAAATCGAATATGCCCCTTTTTATTAAGTCTGGTAATCTAAGAATTAGGGAATAGACACCCTGATTGACGCGAACTCTAAAGATAGATCTATTGGGCCCAACAAGCCCCATCCAAAGTACCGAATGCTTTAGTACTTCGAAATTTATATCATGTCCGAAGGAGGATCCCGGAATGATGGGAATATTCTTATATGTATATTGTAAATGTCGGTTACCAGGTGTTCAATCCATATGAATGATTTTTGTCTCTATACATGGGACGTATGTTTATGAGAAATGGAAATATGAAATCTTGTGGTCTATTAAAATTATGAAATGATTATTTTTGATAAACTAATGAACTCACCAACCTTTTGGTTGACACTTGAAAGCATGTTTATTCTCAGGTACGAAAGAAATCTTCCGCTGTGCATTTGCTCATTTTAGAGAAATTACTTGGAGTCATTCATAACATATTTCAAAAGACGTTGCATTCGAGTCGTTGCGTTCATCAAGATTTTATTAAGTCAATTATAGTTAGATATATTATGAAATGGTATACATGCCGTCAACTTTAGATGTAACGAAAGATTGTCTTTTCAAAAACGAATGCAATGTTTGTAGAATGTATCATATAGAGGTCAAATACCTCGCGATGTAAACAACTGTTATGAATCGTTTATAATCGATATGGACTATGTCCGGATGGATTAGGACGGGTCTCTACTGAAATGTCCCGTTCTTAATGATTAAAAACGTTCCTTATTAATTGATTTCGTTGCGAGGTTTTGACCTCTATATGAGACGTTTTTCAAAGACTGCATTCATTTTTAAACAAACCATAACCTTTATTTCATCAATAAAGGTTTAAAAAGCTTTACGTAGATGATCAAATAATGATAATCTAAAATATCCTGTTTACACACGACCATTACATAATGGTTTACAATACAAATATGTTACAACAAAATAAGTTTCTTGAATGCAGTTTTTACACAATATCATACAAGCATGGACTCCAAATCTCGTCCTTATTTAAGTATGCGACAGCGGAAGCTCTTAATAATCACCTGAGAATAAACATGCTTAAAACGTCAACAAAAATGTTGGTGAGTTATAGGTTTAACCTATATATATCAAATCATAATAATAGACCACAAGATTTCATATTTCAATACACATCCCATACATAGAGATAAAAATCATTCATATGGTGAACACCTGGTAACCGACATTAACAAGATGCATATATAAGAATATCCCCATCATTCCGGGACACCCTTCGGATATGATATAAATTTCGAAGTACTAAAGCATCCGGTACTTTGGATGGGGCTTGTTAGGCCCAATAGATCTATCTTTAGGATTCGCGTCAATTAGGGTGTCTGTTCCCTAATTCTTAGATTACCAGACTTAATAAAAAGGGGCATATTCGATTTCGATAATTCAACCATAGAATGTAGTTTCACGTACTTGTGTCTATTTTGTAAATCATTTATAAATCCTGCATGTATTCTCATCCCAAAAATATTAGATTTTAAAAGTGGGACTATAACTCACTTTCAATGATTTTTACTTCGTCGGGAAGTAAGACTTGGCCACTGGTTGATTCACGAACCTATAACAATATATACATATATATCAAAGTATGTTCAAAATATATTTACAACACTTTTAATATATTTTGATGTTTTAAGTTTATTAAGTCAGCTGTCCTCGTTAGTAACCTACAACTAGTTGTCCACAGTTAGATGTACAGAAATAAATCGATAAATATTATCTTGAATCAATCCACGACCCAGTGTATACGTATCTCAGTATTGATCACAACTCAAACTATATATATTTTGGAATCAACCTCAACCCTGTATAGCTAACTCCAACATTCACATATAGAGTGTCTATGGTTGTTCCGAAATATATATAGATGTGTCGACATGATAGGTCGAAACATTGTATACGTGTCTATGGTATCTCAAGATTACATAATATACAATACAAGTTGATTAAGTTATGGTTGGAATAGATTTGTTACCAATTTTCACGTAGCTAAAATGAGAAAAATTATCCAATCTTGTTTTACCCATAACTTCTTCATTTTAAATCCGTTTTGAGTGAATCAAATTGCTATGGTTTCATATTGAACTCTATTTTATGAATCTAAACAGAAAAAGTATAGGTTTATAGTCGGAAAAATAAGTTACAAGTCGTTTTTGTAAAGGTAGTCATTTCAGTCGAAAGAACGACGTCTAGATGACCATTTTAGAAAACATACTTCCACTTTGAGTTTAACCATAATTTTTGGATATAGTTTCATGTTCATAATAAAAATCATTTTCTCAGAATAACAACTTTTAAATCAAAGTTTATCATAGTTTTTAATTAACTAACCCAAAACAGCCCGCGGTGTTACTACGACGGCGTAAATCCGGTTTTACGGTGTTTTTTCGTGTTTCCAGGTTTTAAATCATTAAGTTAGCATATCATATAGATATAGAACATGTGTTTAGTTGATTTAAAAGTCAAGTTAGAAGGATTAACTTTTGTTTGCAAACAAGTTTAGAATTAACTAAACTATGTTCTAGTGATTACAAGTTTAAACCTTCGAATAAGATAGATTTATATGTATGAATCGAATGATGTTATGAACATCATTACTACCTTAAGTTCCTTGGATAAACCTACTGGAAAAGAGAAAAAATGGATCTAGCTTCAATGGATCCTTGGATGGCTCGAAGTTCTTGAAGTAGAATCATGACACGAAAACAAGTTCAAGTAAGATCATCACTTGAAATAAGATTGTTATAGTTATAGAAATTGAACCAAAGTTTGAATATGATTATTACCTTGTATTAGAATGATAACCTACTGTAAGAAACAAAGATTTCTTGAGGTTGGATGATCACCTTACAAGATTGGAAGTGAGCTAGCAAACTTGAAAGTATTCTTGATTTTATGTAACTAGAACTTGTAGAATTTATGAAGAACACTTAGAACTTGAAGATAGAACTTGAGAGAGATCAATTAGATGAAGAAAATTGAAGAATGAAAGTGTTTGTAGGTGTTTTTGGTCGTTGGTGTATGGATTAGATATAAAGGATATGTAATTTTGTTTTCATGTAAATAAGTCATGAATGATTACTCATATTTTTGTAATTTTATGAGATATTTCATGCTAGTTGCCAAATGATGGTTCCCACATGTGTTAGGTGACTCACATGGGCTGCTAAGAGCTGATCATTGGAGTGTATATACCAATAGTACATACATCTAAAAGCTGTGTATTGTACGAGTACGAATACGGGTGCATACGAGTAGAATTATTGATGAAACTGAACGAGGATGTAATTGTAAGCATTTTTGTTAAGTAGAAGTATTTTGATAAGTGTATTGAAGTCTTTCACAAGTGTATAAATACATATTAAAACACTACATGTATATACATTTTAACTGAGTCGTTAAGTCATCGTTAGTCGTTACATGTAAGTGTTGTTTTGAAACCTTTAGGTTAACGATCTTGTTAAATGTTGTTAACCCAATGTTTATAATATCAAATGAGATTTTAAATTATTATATTATCATGATATTATCATGTATGAATATCTCTTAATAGGATATATATACATTAAATGTCTTTACAACGATAATCGTTACATATATGTCTCGTTTTAAAAATCATTAAGTTAGTAGTCTTGTTTTTACATATGTAGTTCATTGTTAATATACTTAATGATATGTTTACTTATCATAGTATCATGTTAACTATATATATATCTATATATATATCATCATATAGTTTTTACAAGTTTTAACGTTCGTGAATTACCGGTCAACTTGGGTGGTCAATTATCTATATGAAACATATTTCAATTAATCAAGTCTTAACAAGTTTGATTGCTTAACATGTTGGAAACATTTAATCATGTAAATATCAATCTCAATTAATATATATAAACATGGAAAAGTTCGGGTCACTACAGTACCTACCCGTTAAATAAATTTCGTCCCGAAATTTTAAGCTGTTGAAGGTGTTGACGAATCTTCTGGAAATAGATGCGGGTATTTCTTCTTCATCTGATCTTCACGCTCCCAGGTGAACTCGGGTCCTCTACGAGCATTCCATCGAACCTTAACAATTGGTATCTTGTTTTGCTTAAGTCTTTTAACCTCACGATCCATTATTTCGACGGGTTCTTCGATGAATTGAAGTTTTTCGTTGATTTGGATTTCATCTAACGGAATAGTGAGATCTTCTTTAGCAAAACATTTCTTCAAATTCGAGACGTGGAAAGTGTTATGTACAGCCGCGAGTTGTTGAGGTAACTCAAGTCGGTAAGCTACTGGTCCGACACGATCAATAATCTTGAATGGTCCAATATACCTTGGATTTAATTTCCCTCGTTTACCAAATCGAACAACGCCTTTCCAAGGTGCAACTTTAAGCATGACCATCTCTCCAATTTCAAATTCTATATCTTTTCTTTTAATGTCAGCGTAGCTCTTTTGTCGACTTTGGGCGGTTTTCAACCGTTGTTGAATTTGGATGATCTTCTCGGTAGTTTCTTGTATAATCTCCGGACCCGTAATCTGTCTATCCCCCACTTCACTCCAACAAATCGGAGACCTGCACTTTTTACCATAAAGTGCTTCAAACGGCGCCATCTCAATGCTTGAATGGTAGCTGTTGTTGTAGGAAAATTCTGCTAATGGTAGATGTCGATCCCAACTGTTTCCGAAATCAATAACACATGCTCGTAGCATGTCTTCAAGCGTTTGTATCGTCCTTTCGCTCTGCCCATCAGTTTGTGGATGATAGGCAGTACTCATGTCTAGACGAGTTCCTAATGCTTGCTGTAATGTCTGCAAGAATCTTGAAATAAATCTGCCATCCCTATCAGAGATAATAGAGATTGGTATTCCATGTCTGGAGACGACTTCCTTCAAATACAGTCGTGCTAATTTCTCCATCTTGTCATCTTCTCTTATTGGCAGGAAGTGTGCTGATTTGGTGAGACGATCAACTATTACCCAAATAGTATCAAAACCACTTGCAGTCCTTGGCAATTTAGTGATGAAATCCATGGTAATGTTTTCCCATTTCCATTCCGGGATTTCGGGTTGTTGAAGTAGACCTGATGGTTTCTGATGCTCAGCTTTGACCTTAGAACACGTCAAACATTCTCCTACGTATTTAGCAACATCGGCTTTCATACCCGGCCACCAAAAATGTTTCTTGAGATCCTTGTACATCTTCCCCGTTCCAGGATGTATTGAGTATCTGGTTTTATGAGCTTCTCTAAGTACCATTTCTCTCATATCTCCAAATTTTGGTACCCAAATCCTTTCAGCCCTATACCGGGTTCCGTCTTCCCGAATATTAAGATGCTTCTCCGATCCTTTGGGTATTTCATCCTTTAAATTTCCCTCTTTTAAAACTCCTTGTTGCGCCTCCTTTATTTGAGTAGTAAGGATATTATGAATCATTATATTCATAGATTTTACTCGAATGGGTTCTCTGTCCTTCCTGCTCAAGGCATCGGCTACCACATTTGCCTTACCCGGTGGTAACGAATCTCAAAGTCGTAATCATTCAACAATTCAATCCACCTACGCTGCCTCATATTCAGTTGTTTCTGATTAAATATGTGTTGAAGACTTTTGTGGTCGGTATATATAATACTTTTGACCCCATATAAGTAGTGCCTCCAAGTCTTTAATGCAAAAACAACCGCGCCTAATTCCAAATCAAGCGTCGTATAATTTTGTTCGTGAATCTTCAATTGTCTAGACGCATAAGCAATAACCTTCGTTCGTTGCATTAATACACAACCGAGACCTTGCTTTGATGCGTCACAATAAATCACAAAATCATCATTCCCTTCAGGCAATGACAATATAGGTGCCGTAGTTAGCTTTTTCTTCAATAACTGAAACGCTTTCTCTTGTTCATCATTCCATTCAAATTTCTTCCCTTTATGCGTTAATGCAGTCAAGGGTTTTGCTATTCTGGAAAAGTCTTAGATGAACCTTCTGTAGTAACCAGCTAGTCCTAAAAACTCGCGTATGTGTTTCGGAGTTTTCGGGGTTTCCCACTTTTCAACAGTTTCTATCTTTGCCGGATCCACCTTAATACCTTCTTTGTTCACTATGTGACCGAGGAATTGAACTTCTTCCAACCAAAATGCACACTTTGAAAACTTAGCGTACAATTCTTCCTTCCTCAATACTTCTAACACCTTTCTCAAATGTTCACCGTGTTCTTGGTCATTCTTTGAGTAAATAAGTATGTCATCAATGAAAACAATGACAAACTTGTCAAGGTATGGTCCACACACTCGGTTCATAAGGTCCATGAACACAGCTGGTGCATTAGTTAAACCAAACGGCATGACCATAAACTCGTAATGACCGTAACGTGTTCTGAAAGCAGTCTTTGGAATATCATCTTCTTTCACCCGCATTTGATGATACCCGGAACGTAAGTCAATCTTTGAATAAACAGACGAGCCTTGTAGTTGATCAAATAAGTCGTCGATTCTCGGTAGTGGGTAGCGGTTCTTGATGGTAAGTTTGTTCAACTCTCGGTAGTCGATACACAAACTGAATGTACCATCTTTCTTCTTGACAAACAAAACAGGAGCTCCCCACGGTGATGTGCTTGGTCGAATGAAACCACGCTCTAAAAGTTCTTGTAATTGGCTTTGCAGTTCTTTCATCTCGCTGGGTGCGAGTCTGTAAGGAGCACGAGCTATTGGTGCAGCTCCTGGTACAAGATCTATTTGAAATTCAACGGATCGATGTGGGGGTAATCCCGGTAATTCTTTCGGAAATACATCGGGAAATTCTTTTGCAATGGGAACATCATTGATGCTCTTTTCTTCAGTTTGTACTTTCTCGACGTGTGCTAGAACAGCATAGCAACCTTTTCTTATTAGTTTTTGTGCCTTCAAATTACTAATAATATGTAGCTTCGTGTTGCCCTTTTCTCCGTACACCATTAAGGGTTTTCCTTTTTCTCGTATAATGCGAATTGCATTTTTGTAACAAACGATCTCTGCTTTCACTTCTTTCAACCAGTCCATACCGATTATCACATCAAAACTCCCTAACTCTACTGGTATCAAATCAATCTTAAATGTTTCGCTAACCAGTTTAATTTCTCGATTCTGACATATATTATCTGCTGAAATTAATTTACCATTTGCTAATTCGAGTAAAAATTTACTATCCAAAGGCGTCAATGGACAACTTAATTTAGCACAAAATTCTCTACTCATATAGCTTCTATCCGCACCCGAATCAAATAAAACGTAAGCAGATTTATTGTCAATAAGAAACGTACCCGTAACAAGCTCCGGGTCTTCCTGTGCCTCTGCCGCATTAATATTGAAAACTCTTCCGCGGCCTTGTCCATTCGTGTTCTCCTGGTTCGGGCAATTTCTAATAATGTGGCCCGGTTTTCCACATTTATAACAAACTACATTGGCATAACTTGCTCCGACACTACTTGCTCCGCCATTACTCGTTCCGACACCATTTGTTCCTTTCGTTCTATTAACCCCTGGTCCGTAGACCTCACACTTCGCCGCGCTATGACCATTTCTTTTACACTTGTTGCAAAATTTGGTGCAGAACCCCGAGTGATTCTTTTCACACCTTTGGCATAGCTGCTTCTGATTGTTGTTATTGTTGCGGTTATTATTGTTGTTGGGATGATTGTTGTAGTTGCTGTTGTTATTGTTGTTGTTGTTGTTGTTGTTGTTGTTGTTGTTGGGCCGTTTGTTGTAGTTGCGATTGATGTTGCGATTGTTGGGATAATTGTTGCGATTATTGTTGTAATTGCTGTTGTTGTTGTATTGGTGATTCTTATCACCGTTTTCCTCCCACTTTCTTTTGACTTGCTTCACATTGGCCTCTTCAGCAGTCTGTTCTTTAATTCTTTCTTCAATCTGGTTCACTAGTTTGTGAGCCATTCTACATGCCTGTTGTATGGAGGCGGGCTCGTGTGAACTTATATCTTCTTGGATTCTTTCCGGTAATCCTTTCACAAACGCGTCTATCTTCTCTTCCTCATCTTCGAATGCTCCCGGACACAATAGGCACAATTCTGTGAATCGTCTTTCGTACGTGGTAATATCAAATCCTTGGGTTCGTAACCCTCTAAGTTCTGTCTTGAGCTTATTGACCTCGGTTCTGGGACGGTACTTCTCGTTCATCAAGTGCTTGAATGCTGACCACGGTAGTGCGTACGCATCGTCTTGTCCCACTTGCTCTAGATAGGTATTCCACCATGTTAACGCAGAACCTGTGAAGGTATGCGTAGCGTACTTCACTTTGTCCTCTTCAGTACACTTACTTATGGCAAACACCGATTCGACCTTCTCGGTCCACCGTTTCAATCCGATCGGTCCTTCGGTTCCATCAAATTCCAAAGGTTTGCAGGCAGTGAATTCTTTGTAGGTGCATCCTACACGATTTCCTGTACTGCTAGATCCAAGGTTATTGTTGGTATGTAGCGCAGCCTGTACTGCGGCTATGTTTGAAGCTAGAAAAGTACGGAATTCCTCTTCATTCATATTCACGGTGTGTCGAGTAGTCGGTGCCATTTCCTTCAAAATAGTCAAAGGGAACAAGTTAATCATACAGAATATTAAGAGTAGTTAATAGTATTTCGTAGCATAATATGAACTCATTTATAAAAGCTTTTTCTTCATATTAGCGTTTTATAAGTTTAAATTCGGGTAGTACCTACCCGTTAGGTTCATACTTAGTAGCTAATATACAATTCAACTACTACAATTCTATATGAAAAACTGATTATAATAATATTTCGCGTTCAAACTTTTATACAATATTTTACAAACTTACAATACCGCTTATTTTACATAAAGCATGAAATATAGCACACAATAACTTTGATACAAGATAGTTGTGAAGATAATTCTAGCTAGTACACAAGTCGTTCAGCAAAGGCAATAAAGACACGTAATTCATACGTCCAGAAACAAGTCATGCATTCTGGTTTTACTAGGATTACTTCCCATCCTTGGTCTTGTGGAACATAACCGTTATGGCCATTGATAAGACAGCGTGTTGTAACATCATCAAAGGGACGAGGGTTACGTAATGACCAACAGTCTCGTAATAACCTAAAAACCTCATTTCTTACCCCAATTACCGACTCCGTCACTTGTGGGAACGTTTTGTTTAATAGTTGTAGCCCGATGTTCTTGTTCTCACTTTGGTGAGAAGCGAACATTACTAACCCGTAAGCATAACATGCTTCTTTATGTTGCATGTTAGCCGCTTTTTCTAAATCACGAAGTCCTATATTCGGATATACTGAGTCAAAATAATTTCTTAACCCGTTGCGTAAAATAGCATTTGGGTTCCCCGCAATATATGCGTCAAAGTAAACACATCGTAACTTATGGATTTCCCAATGTGATATTCCCTATCTTCCGAACGAAAGCCTTTTATAAACCAAGGCATTCTTGGAACGTTCTTCGAATGTCTTACAAACTGATCTCGCCTTAAATAGTTGTGCCGAGGAATTCTGACCGACTCTAGACAAGATTTCATCAATCATGTCTCCGGGTAGGTCTCTTAAAATATTGGGTTGTCTATCCATTTTGTGTTTTTATACTGTAAAATAGACAAGAGTTAGATTCATAAAAAAAATACTTATTAATACAAGCAATTTTTACATACATCATAAAACATAAGCACACTATATTACATATATTACACCACACGAATATAACTATCTTATTCCGACTCGCTCGTTTCTTCTTGTTCGGTTTTAGTTCATTTTGCCAAGTTTCTAGGGATATATGATGTTCCCCTAATACGAGCCGTCGTTATCCACATTGGTTTAGAAAAACCTGGTGGTTTAGAGGTTCCCGGGTCATTGTTACAACTTAAGGACTTCGGGGGTTGACGATACATATAAAGTTCATCGGGGTTGGAATTAGATTTCTCTATTTTTATGCCCTTTCCCTTATTATTTTCTTTTGCCTTTTTAAATTCAGTTGGGGTAATTTCTATAACATCATCGGAATTCTCGTCGGAATCCGATTCATCGGAGAATTGGTAATCCTCCCAATATTTTGCTTCCTTGGCGGAAACACCATTGACCATAATTAACCTTGGTCGGTTGGTTGAGGATTCTCTTTTACTTAACTGTTTTATTATTTCCCCCACCGGTTCTATTTCTTCTTCTGGTTCCGATTCTTCTTCCGGTTCCGATTCTTCTTCCGGTTCCGACTCTTCTTCCGGTTCCTCTTCGGGAACTAGTGAATCAGTCCACGAATCATTCCAATTTACATTTGACTCTTCATTATTATTAGGTGAGTCAATTGGACTTGTTCTAGAGGTAGACATCTATCACATAATATCAAACACGATAAGAGATTAATATATCACATAATATTCATATGTTAAAAATATATAGTTTCCAACAAAAATGTTAAGCAATCATTTTTAAAGAAAACACGGTCGAAGTCCAGACTCACTAATGCATCCTAACAAACTCGATAAGACACACTAATGCAAATTTTCTGGTTCTCTAAGACCAACGCTCGGATACCAACTGAAATGTCCCGTTCTTAATGAATAAAAACGTTCCATATTAATTGATTTCGTTGCGAGGTTTTGACCTCTATATGAGACGTTTTTCAAAGACTGCATTCATTTTTAAACAAACCATAACCTTTATTTCATCAATAAAGGTTTAAAAAGCTTTACGTAGATTATCAAATAATGATAATCTAAAATATCCTGTTTACACACGACCATTACATAATGGTTTACAATACAAATATGTTACAACAAAATAAGTTTCTTGAATGCAGTTTTTACACAATATCATACAAGCATGGACTCCAAATCTCGTCCTTATTTAAGTATGCGACAGCGGAAGCTCTTAATAATCACCTGAGAATAAACATGCTTAAAACGTCAACAAAAATGTTGGTGAGTTATAGGTTTAACCTATATATATCAAATCATAATAATAGACCACAAGATTTCAAATTTCAATACACATCCCATACATAGAGATAAAAATCATTCATATGGTGAACACCTGGTAACCGACATTAACAAGATGCATATATAAGAATATCCCCATCATTCCGGGACACCCTTCGGATATGATATAAATTTCGAAGTACTAAAGCATCCGGTACTTTGGATGGGGCTTGTTAGGCCCAATAGATCTATCTTTAGGATTCGCGTCAATTAGGGTGTCTGTTCCCTAATTCTTAGATTACCAGACTTAATAAAAAGGGGCATATTCGATTTCGATAATTCAACCATAGAATGTAGTTTCACGTACTTGTGTCTATTTTGTAAATCATTTATAAATCCTGCATGTATTCTCATCCCAAAAATATTAGATTTTAAAAGTGGGACTATAACTCACTTTCAATGATTTTTACTTCGTCGGGAAGTAAGACTTGGCCACTGGTTGATTCACGAACCTATAACAATATATACATATATATCAAAGTATGTTCAAAATATATTTACAACACTTTTAATATATTTTGATGTTTTAAGTTTATTAAGTCAGCTGTCCTCGTTAGTAACCTACAACTAGTTGTCCACAGTTAGATGTACAGAAATAAATCGATAAATATTATCTTGAATCAATCCACGACCCAGTGTATACGTATCTCAGTATTGATCACAACTCAAACTATATATATTTTGGAATCAACCTCAACCCTGTATAGCTAACTCCAACATTCACATATAGAGTGTCTATGGTTGTTCCGAAATATATATAGATGTGTCGACATGATAGGTCGAAACATTGTATACGTGTCTATGGTATCTCAAGATTACATAATATACAATACAAGTTGATTAAGTTATGGTTGGAATAGATTTGTTACCAATTTTCACGTAGCTAAAATGAGAAAAATTATCCAATCTTGTTTTACCCATAACTTCTTCATTTTAAATCCGTTTTGAGTGAATCAAATTGCTATGGTTTCATATTGAACTCTATTTTATGAATCTAAACAGAAAAAGTATAGGTTTATAGTCGGAAAAATAAGTTACAAGTCATTTTTGTAAAGGTAGTCATTTCAGTCGAAAGAACGACGTCTAGATGACCATTTTAGAAAACATACTTCCACTTTGAGTTTAACCATAATTTTCGGATATAGTTTCATGTTCATAATAAAAATCATTTTCTCAGAATAACAACTTTTAAATCAAAGTTTATCATAGTTTTTAATTAACTAACCCAAAACAGCCCGCGGTGTTACTACGACGGCGTAAATCCAGTTTTACGGTGTTTTTTCGTGTTTCCAGGTTTTAAATCATTAAGTTAGCATATCATATAGATATAGAACATGTGTTTAGTTGATTTAAAATTCAAGTTAGAAGGATTAACTTTTGTTTGCAAACAAGTTTAGAATTAACTAAACTATGTTCTAGTGATTACAAGTTTAAACCTTCGAATAAGATAGATTTATATGTATGAATCGAATGATGTTATGAACATCATTACTACCTTAAGTTCCTTGGATAAACCTACTGGAAAAGAGAAAAAATGGATCTAGCTTCAATGGGTCCTTGGATGGCTCGAAGTTCTTGAAGTAGAATCATGACACGAAAACAAGTTCAAGTAAGATCATCACTTGAAATAAGATTGTTATAGTTATAGAAATTGAACCAAAGTTTGAATATGATTATTACCTTGTATTAGAATGATAACCTACTGTAAGAAACAAAGATTTCTTGAGGTTGGATGATCACCTTACAAGATTGGAAGTGAGCTAGCAAACTTGAAAGTATTCTTGATTTTATGTAACTAGAACTTGTAGAATTTATGAAGAACACTTAGAACTTGAAGATAGAACTTGAGAGAGATCAATTAGATGAAGAAAATTGAAGAATGAAAGTGTTTGTAGGTGTTTTTGGTCGTTGGTGTATGGATTAGATATAAAGGATATGTAATTTTGTTTTCATGTAAATAAGTCATGAATGATTACTCATATTTTTGTAATTTTATGAGATATTTCATGCTAGTTGCCAAATGATGGTTCCCACATGTGTTAGGTGACTCACATGGGCTGCTAAGAGCTGATCATTGGAGTGTATATACCAATAGTACATACATCTAAAAGCTGTGTATTGTACGAGTACGAATACGGGTGCATACGAGTAGAATTATTGATGAAACTGAACGAGGATGTAATTGTAAGCATTTTTGTTAAGTAGAAGTATTTTGATAAGTGTATTGAAGTCTTTCACAAGTGTATAAATACATATTAAAACACTACATGTATATACATTTTAACTGAGTCGTTAAGTCATCGTTAGTCGTTACATGTAAGTGTTGTTTGGAAACCTTTAGGTTAACGATCTTGTTAAATGTTGTTAACCCAATGTTTATAATATCAAATGAGATTTTAAATTATTATATTATCATGATATTATCATGTATGAATATCTCTTAATAGGATATATATACATTAAATGTCTTTACAACGATAATCGTTACATATATGTCTCGTTTTAAAAATCATTAAGTTAGTAGTCTTGTTTTTACATATGTAGTTCATTGTTAATATACTTAATGATATGTTTACTTATCATAGTATCATGTTAACTATATATATATATCCATATATATATCATCATATAGTTTTTACAAGTTTTAACGTTCGTGAATTACCGGTCAACTTGGGTGGTCAATTGTCTATATGAAACATATTTCAATTAATCAAGTCTTAACAAGTTTGATTGCTTAACATGTTGGAAACATTTAATCATGTAAATATCAATCTCAATTAATATATATAAACATGGAAAAGTTCGGGTCACTACATCTACAGTTGGTATCAGAGCGGTGGTCTTAGCGAACCAGGTCTGCCTTAGTGTGTCTAACTGATAAGTCGTTAGGATGCATTAGTGAGTCTGGACTTCGACCGTGTCTGCATGTCAAAAGTTTTGCTTATCATTTCTAGTCGGAAATCATCTACTTATCCTCCTTAGGAAATTACCTGCTTATCATTCTTAGTCTAGAAACATCTTACTGCATTGATTGCATAAATAGTGTATAGACAAAACTCATATCTTAACGTATTCGCTAATTCATATCTTAGCATATCTATTACTGTAAACCCTGCCTGACATACTCCGTATATTCCTCCGTAACTTATGGGATTTTAGTATTATATATGCATATGTAACTTATGTATTGCAGGGTACTAATCTACATCCTATAATCTGTTTCTTATCGAAAATCCTTCATCTGATTGTACGAGATGAATCCCTCAACCAGTTCGAGTCCCTCAGATTTCGATAGCTATTCCGATAGTTATTCTGACAGCTATTCCGACATGGATATTCACCTAAGCTCCGAAAGCGGTGTCACCAGAATGAATCAATCAAACAGCCATCCCCAATTCATCGGATGCATTCGTAGTCGACTTAATCAATGGAGATGCGAAGAAGGCGATCCCTTCCACCAACCGAATTCACCTCTTGCCAATGAACCTGAAGCGTTTACCGGCGAACCTGTTCGAGACTCCATTTTCAGTCTCATTTTCCAAGGTAACTCGACAAGATTATATTCTATCCACAATTCTGAACCTTATTCATCCGCTCGTTCCGACCGACAATCATCCTGGAGTAATAAGTCAACGAACTTCGCGCTCGAATAATCAATTTAGAGAATATGGTGCAAAATGTACCAGCTTCAGCAACATCACCGGCACCAACAGTACCATAAATAACAACACCAGTACCATCAACAATCCATGCTTCAATATCATCATCTGTACTTTGAGTATGATCTTCGTTCTACATATCGTTCTACCTCATTTATCATCGTTCGACATGACGAATATGTAATCTCTAAAGTTTTAGAGATTATTTATTCTAGTTCTAACCAAAAAGCAAATGAGTTAAATATCATATTAAATCATTAAATCCATGAATACAGCTGAAGAAAATATATATGTATATATGTTTTCATAAAGATTGTAATTAAAAATTCTCTTGTACAAACTGTTAAAGGTAAAAATATTTTAACGGGTAGGTAGTACCCGAGGAATATTTAAATTTCACATTAATAAGTTACATTGTACGTTCTTCGAATCTGATTCAACAGTCATTTACTATTCTATTTACAACCACCGATATACGTATCCGTTCACCGCAAAATAACCATTTTCATTCAATTTCATATTTGGATTTTGATCTATCAGAATCCAACAAGTGGCATAATGAAGAAAACATTGGACAAAATAAAATTTGTTAGAAACAAACAAATTAACTATGAGAAATTTTGTTAAGAATCCACGCTAACGAAATCCTAGCTAACTGTTCCTAGCTAACTGATTACATTTTATTTATCGCAATTTATTTATCGCAATTTAATTATCGCAATTTTATTTATCATCATTTAAATTCTGTTATTTACTTTGCGCAATTTATTTATCGTTATTTAATTTCTGTTATTTATTTTACGTACTTTAAATATCGGGACACGTATACAAGGTTTTGACATATCATATCGACGCATCTATATATATTATTTGGAACCACCATAGACACTCTATATGCAGTAATGATTGAGTTCTCTATACAGGGTTGAGGTTGATTCTATAATAATATATATACTTTGAGTTGTGATCGAGTCTGAGACGTATACGGGTCACGACAAGTATTAATTAATTCGAATATTATATTAAACTATATATGAATTATTGGACTGTCGACTGTGGACTATCGACTGTGGACTAATAACATTGGACAATTAAAATGAATTAAAATATTAATTATAACATATGAAACTAAACAATTCTTCAAGTTTGCCATTTGATTTCGTCCTAAACCTCATTTATATTTTCACGATTACATTCTGCGTTCAAACCTTTCATGATTCTTGAAAACACCTCAATCGATAGGATGAATCAACCGCACTTCATCTACGGAAGGAAAGATTTATGCATATAGTTATGCACCTGAGAAACTCTCGGCAACTGAGTAAAAGTTTAACACGTAGCCGCGTCAGATCCTTTGGCATTTATTAGCAAAAATAACTTTGCGATCCCTTTTCAAGGTAGCCAATTTTGTCACAGCTTCAACAAGTCAACTTCGACTTTTCATTCGAAGTAGCCTTACTATAATCCTGATATATACGATTACCATTTTGATACCGGAGAATTCTTTTATATTCCACCATATTACCAGCAGACATACCAGCAACCTCGTTACTTCTTGGCTTAAATCTCTCTGACAAATCATTATATTTATTCATTGAAACCTTATCATATACTCATCCGTATCTTGTAACGAGAACTGCCATACCAATTACAGGGAATCAGCAATCAGTACTTTGAAAACTCACAGCATATCTACATCAACAGTTATATGTATGACATTTATCTCTTAGAATTATGATCTCTCCTTCTGGAATTCTGAAAATCACTCAGTCACAAATCAATACTCTGAATGTTGAAAAAGCCGAATGAAGCAGCAGAAACCATAGACAATCGTAAACAACCATAATCATCGAAAGTTTGATGATAAAGAATAGTATGTGGGAAAAGCTAAAAAAAAAGTTGGAACTAGAAAACGGATTGAGCTAACCACGAAGGAGACCGAGGACAAATACAAGGACCATACCATATATTCAAAGAATCCAGGTAATTCTGGATCTGATGAAACCTTCAAAGAATATCTTGCTCCGAAGTCATGTTAAAATCTTGCGGAAAATCTTTCTCCATCAACCATCGAACTTAGAAATTCTAAAATATCATCATCAATATCTTCGATATTTCTGAGGATATTTTCATAAATATTCTCGTCTGAAATTATATACCTCTTAGTGCTTCCTGTGTATCATTATATTGGGAACATTCAATAGAAAATTTAGTACCGAAAAGCAGATTATGCGAAACTATGAAGAAAGCCGTGGACAAATCACAAAGAATAAGTTTGACTTAAAGAATCCAAATAATTCAATGCCTGCTGAAGTCTTTATCGAATATCTTGCTCCTTACTCTAAACCCTTACAGACAATAGTCTCCATCATCCTCTGATCTTAGATATTCAAAAATATTATCGTATCTTTCATTATAAATATCCTCCATATTTCTGAAGATAGTTTCATAACTATTCTTAGCTGAAATCATTTATCTCTTCATGCTATCAGTGTTACATTATATAGAAACTGTTAGTTTCTATATTCTGTAAACTTTCAAGCTTAAAATACGAATGTTATTGAAGTAATGTTGGGAACTGATGCATGAGTTAGTATAATATAATGACACTTGATCAACGTGATTATATTACAGTAAGTCATGCTGTGTTTCTAATGGGACGTGATGATTCACAGATCATAACGTCATCATGTGCCATGTTACATAACTCTTTCATTCTACTTAACTACTGAACAATCAAGAAAATGTATTCTTGATGGTTCTATCTTCTGTGATGTTGATAAATTTGAAAATAAAATCATGCTATCACGTTCCTTCCTGCTTAGAACATTATAATCATTCGGAACTCTATATCTACAATTCGCTTGACTTGAAGTCAGAAAGAGAAAACAAAAGCATAGAGCTTTGAAATTTAAGGGAGAATATAAAGCCCGGTAACAACACATAACCGTGTATATCAATGTTTATCGCAACATAAATACAAAGGAGAATTAAAAACATTATAATCCCAAGGGCGAAGTAGAAGAAAGCAGATTCCTCTGGTGGAAGTTGGAAAAGGAGAATGATTGTTGCGATAGTAAGGATGAGGACAAGGATCAGAACTGGATTTTCAAAATCTTTTGGATGTATGAAACAAGAAGGAAAGTATAGGAATGGTGAGAATAATGGAACGGAAGAGTTTAATTTATAATGGAAATATCAGACAGAGTAATCAAAGCAGATCACCATATTAAATTAGAGAAATCTTAATTTTCTTATTCGCCGAAGAATCAGATCTTATAGATTTCCAAGATTTAATTTTTAATCCCTTGAATTCCGAAATTCAACCAAGGCAATGTCAAAAGTTAAGACACGACTCATTTTCTAAATTCAACCAAGGCAACGACAAAAGTTAAGACGAACCCTATTTTCCTAAATTCAACCATGACTACTCAAAAGTATGATGAAACTAGTCTTTCTCATTTCACTATTTTGTGATAAATTTAATCGTACGCTTCACATGATCGAATCGTTTTATCTATATTAATCAATAATAATAAAACTCTATTTATCAGCTCATATTCGTCATTGAAAACATTTCTATTGTTAACCATGACGACCACACTCAAATTTCGGGACGAAATTTCTTTAACGGGTAGGTACTGTGACGACCCGAGAATTTTCGACCAAATTTAAACTTGATCTTTATATGAATTCGACACGATAAGCAAAGTCTGTAATGTTGAGTCCCGAAAACTTTGGAACAGTCACATGAATGCAATTGCCTTTATGACAATGCCCGACGATTCACGAACAATTTGTGTGTAAATAAATATGTAAATATGTGAATATATATATATATATATATATATATATATATATATATATATATATATATATATATATATATATGAAAGTAGATAAAACATAAATGATTATTGTATTTTTATTAATATTATAAGTAAAGTTAACTAATAATATTATTAGTATCATTAATAATAAAACTATTTTTACTTATTATCATTATTAAAGTCAATGTTAGGTATATTATTATTATTAATAGTATTAATGTTATTATTATCAATATTAGTATAATTATTATTATTGCTATAAGTAATATTAGTGATATACTTCATAATAATTATTATCATTATATTTTTATTACTTTTATCTTTATTCGTACTAGTTTCATTTTTGATAAGAATTATTATTAATGTTATCAATATTACATTTATATATTTATTACTAGTACTCTTAACTATTATTACAAAAACTATCAACTTTATTTTATCATTATTATTATTCTTATTAGCATACCTTTATCGATGATATAATTTTTATTACTAATATTATTATTAATTATATTATTAGTAATAATATTAATATACATATACTTATAAATTATAAATGTTACAAATTAGAAAGTCAGATAAAAGTGATTCAACTTGTTACATCTCGATATCAAGCTGTATTCCTTTACAAATTCGATTAGATAGATGAAGCAGACACTTAACAAAATCTGTTTAAGGTCTCAATCACTTTTTATTATTTTCAATCTTTTCGTATCTGGGGAATATTTGTTGTCGATGAATTATAACAACAAAACAAGTAGTAAATAAGACAATAGCTGTAAAGTAAAGCTACAACTCAAAAGATCACAAAACCCACCACCACAACTTCTAAACGAACACCACTAACAAGCCACCCTTACAACCATGAAGACACCACCATTAATCCCTGCATCTGTCGTGATGTTCTTCTAGCTCCTGTCCGATTTACAACTACGAGAACCACCATCATGGAACCTCACAACCACCTCCTAATATCATGCATCGTGAACCACCACCCTAGAGCCACCTCAAGAATCATCGCCACATAATTGTAAACTGCAACTCATTATTATTTTTGTATTCCTTCAAAACCACACCACCGGTACCACCATAAATAACCCAACACACTTTACCCATGTCGACCACCTCTCTACTTTCTTTCTTCTTCTTTATAAACCACCTTCATCAAACACCAATTGAAACCTCCATCCACCATTGTTGCTGCTATCTTGTTCGAGTTAGAACACAAATCAATCTCACTTGAGTCACTTGTGATTTGTTTCTTCTTCCTGTCGACAGAGGTAAGATTCGAAACCACCACCTTGATACAATAATGTCAATATCTCTCTATATCTTCCTCCTGTTTCTTTGTAAATCCACTAAAATCATAACCATCAAACCACTAACCATAAACCATCATTAATTTTTTTACCAAGATCACCATCCACTACCATCAATTACCTGCTGCAGTTTGTTTTCTGTTCTTGTAAAATAGCACACACGAGCACCTTTGAGGTCGATGATTATGGTGTTATACATGGATTTATAATCATGTTACGCAAATGATGATAATGGTAGATTATATAGGCGAGTACAATGATGGAGTATGCACGTTTGTTTTCTTTATTTTTTGGTCAACAACTTTAAACATAAACAACCCCCACTTGTGCAACTTGTTATTCAATTATTATGGCTGCTATCAATTGCCTTATTTTTTTTTAAAATGAAACCCACCATAAAGAGGAGACCTCCAGCTACCATACAAGTTGAGATGATGATGTCATGATTCTTGATGATAACGGGTTTAAGAATGAGAATGATGAGCATGTCGATGATGAATGGTACACGATGCATAATGATGATTTTAAAATGATAATCATCATTAACATGACAGTTGATGATAATAGTTTAATCACGATGATGATTAAGATGATATATAGATGATGACGAGTTGGTGATGGCATGAAATGATGATGAAGATAATCATACGATAATGATATGATATTATATGAGTCGTAAAAGATGATGACGTTAAAAGAAGAGGAAGAGCAGATGAAATAGGATATATGATTATAATTTGAGCTTAAAACAAAAAATGGGACGACAGAGGGAAAGTTGGACGTGTTGTGTGTAGTGACCCGAACTTTTCCATTTTTATATATATTAATTGAGATTGATATTTACATGATTAAATGTTTCCAACATGTTAAGCAATCAAACTTTTTAAGACTTGATTAATTGAAATATGTTTCATATAGACAATTGACCACCCAAGTTGACCGGTGATTCACGAACGTTAAAACTTGTAAAAACTATATGATGACATATATATGGATATATATATAGTTAACATGATACTATGATAAGTAAACATGTCATTAAGTATATTAACAATGAACTACATATGTAAAAACAAGACTACTAACTTAATGATTTTTAAACGAGACATATATGTAACGATTATCGTTGTAAAGACAATTAATGTATATATATCATATTAAGAGATATTCATACATGATAATATCATGATAATTTAATAATTTAAAATCTCATTTGATATTATAAACATTGGGTTAACAACATTTAACAAGATCGTTAACCTAAAGGTTTCAAAACAACACTTACATGTAACGACTAACGATGACTTAACGACTCAGTTAAAATGTATATACATGTAGTGTTTTAATATGTATTTATACACTTTTGAAAGACTTCAATACACTTATCAAAATACTTCTACTTAACAAAAATGCTTACAATTACATTCTCGTTCAGTTTCATCAACAATTCTACTCGTATGCACCCTTATTTGTACTAGTACAATACACGGCTTTTAGATGTATGTACTATTGGTATATACACTCCAATGATCAGCTCTTAGCAGCCCATGTGAGTCACCTAACACATGTGGGAACCATAATTTGGCAACTAGCATGAAATATCTCATAAAATTACAAAAATATGAGTAATCATTCATGACTTATTTACATGAAAACAAAATTACATATCCTTTATATCTAATCCATACACCAACGACCAAAAACACCTACAAACACTTTCATTCTTCAATTTTCTTCATCTAATTGATCTTTCTCAAGTTCTATCTTCAAGTTCTAAGTGTTCTTCATAAATTCTACAAGTTCTAGTTACATAAAAGCAAGAATACTTTCAAGTTTGCTAGCTCACTTCCAATCTTGTAAGGTGATTATCCAACCTCAAGAAATCTTTGTTTCTTACAGTAGGTTATCATTCTAATACAAGGTAATAATCATATTCAAACTTTGGTTCAATTTCTATAACTATAACAATCTTATTTCAAGTGATGATCTTACTTGAACTTGTTTTCGTGTCATGATTCTGCTTCAAGAACTTCGAGCCATCTAAGGATCCGTTGAAGCTAGATCCATTTTTTTATTTTCTAGTAGGTTTATTCAAGGAACTTAAGGTTGTAATGATGTTCATAACATCATTCGATTCATACATATAAAGCTATCTTATTCGAAGGTTTAAACTTGTAATCACTAGAACAAAGTTTAGTTAATTCTAAACTTGTTCGCAAACAAAAGTTAATCCTTCTAACTTGACTTTTAAAATCAACTAAACACATGTTCTATATCTATATGATATGCTAACTTAATGATTTAAAACCTGGAAACACGAAAAACACCGTAAAACCGGATTTACGCCGTCATAGTAACACCGCGGGCTGTTTTGGCTTAGTTAATTAAAAACTATGATAAACTTTGATTTAAAAGTTGTTATTCTGAGAAAATGATTTTTATTATGAACATGAAACTATATCCAAAAATTATGGTTAAACTCAAAGTGGAAGTATGTTTTCTAAAATGGTCATCTAGACGTCGTTCTTTCGACTGAAATGACTACCTTTACAAAAACGACTTGTAACTTATTTTTCCGACTATAAACCTATACTTTTTCTGTTTAGATTCATAAAATAGAGTTCAATATGAAACCATAGCAATTTGATTCACTCAAAACGGATTTAAAATGAAGAAGTTATGGGTAAAACAAGATTGGATAATTTTTCTCATTTTAGCTACGTGAAAATTGGTAACAAATCTATTCCAACCATAACTTAATCAACTTGTATTGTATATTATGTAATCTTGAGATATCATAGACACGTATACAATGTTTTGACCTATCATGTCGACACATCTATATATATTTCGGAACAACCATAGACACTCTATATGTGAATGTTGGAGTTAGCTATACAGGGTTGAGGTTGATTCCAAAATATATATAGTTTGAGTTGTGATCAATACTGAGATACGTATACACTGGGTCATGGATTGATTCAAGATAATATTTATCGACTTATTTCTGTACATCTAACTGTGGACAACTAGTTGTAGGTTACTAACGAGGACAGCTGACTTAATAAACTTAAAACATCAAAATATATTAAAAGTGTTGTAAATATATTTTGAACATACTTTGATATATATGTATATATTGTTATAGGTTCGTGAATCAACCAGTGGCCAAGTCTTACTTCTCGACGAAGTAAAAATCTGTGAAAGTGAGTTATAGTCCCACTTTTAAAATCTAATATTTTTGGGATGAGAATACATGCAGGTTTTATAAATTATTTACAAAATAGACACAAGTACGTGAAACTACATTCTATGGTTGAATTATCGAAATCAAATATGCCCCTTTTTATTAAGTCTGGTAATCTAAGAATTAGGGAACAGACACCCTAATTGACGCGAATCCTAAAGATAGATCTATTGGGCCTAACAAACCCCATCTAAAGTACCGGATGCTTTAGTACTTAGAAATTTATATCATATCCGAAGGGTGTCCCGGAATGATGGGGATATTCTTATATATGCATCTTGTTAATGTCGGTTACCAGGTGTTCACCATATGAATGATTTTTATCTCTATGTATGGGATGTGTATTGAAATATGAAATCTTGTGGTCTATTATTATGATTTGATATATATAGATTAAACCTATAACTCACCAACATTTTTGTTGACGTTTTAAGCATGTTTATTCTCAGGTGATTATTAAGAGCTTCCGTTGTCGCATACTTAAATAAGGACGAGATTTGGAGTCCATGCTTGTATGATATTGTGTAAAAACTGCATTCAAGAAACTTATTTTGTTGTAACATATTTGTATTGTAAACCATTATGTAATGGTCGTGTGTAAACAGGATATTTTAGATTATCATTATTTGATAATCTACGTAAAGCTTTTTAAACCTTTATTGATGAAATAAAGGTTATGGTTTGTTTTAAAATAAATGCAGTCTTTGAAAAACGTCTCATATAGAGGTCAAAACCTCGCAACGAAATCAATTAATATGGAACGTTTTTAATCAATAAGAACGGGACATTTCAGTTGGTATCCGAGCATTGGTCTTAGAGAACCAGAATTTTGCATTAGTGTGTCTTATCGAGTTTGTTAGGATGCATTAGTGAGTCTGGACTTCGACCGTGTTTACTTGAAAAATGATTGCTTAACAAATTTTGTTGGAAACTATATATTTTTAACATGTGAATATTATGTGATATATAAATCTCTTAACGCGTTTGATATTATGTGATAGATGTCTACCTCTAGAACAAGTCCCATTGACTCACCTAATAATAATGAAGAGTCAAATGTAAATTGGAATGATTCGTGGACTGATTCATAAGTTCCCGAAGAGGAACCGGAAGAAGAGTCGGAACCGGAAGAAGAATCGGAACCGGAAGAAGAATCGGAACCGGATGAAGAAATAGAACCGGTGGGGGAAATAATAAAACGGTTAAGTAAAAGAAAATCCTCAACCAACCGACCAAGGTTAATTATGGTCAATGGTGTTTCCGCCAAGGAAGCAAAATATTGGGAGGATTACCAATTCTCCGATGAATCGGATTTCGACGAGAATTCCGATGATGTTATAGAAATTACCCCAACTGAATTTAAAAAGGCAAAAGAAAATAATAAGGGAAAGGGCTTAAAAATAGAGAAATCTAATTCCAACCCCGATGAACTTTATATGTATCGTCAACCCCCGAAGTCCTTAAGTTGTAACAATGACCTGGGAACCTCTAAACCACCAGGTTTTTCTAAACCAATGTGGAAAACGACGGCTCGTATTAGGGGAACATCATATATCCCTAGAAACTTGGCAAAACGAACCAAAACCGAAGAAGAATAAACAAGCGAGTCGGAATAAGATAGTTGTATTCGTGTGGTGTAATATATGTAATATAGTGTGCTTATGCTTTATGATATATGTAAAAATTGCTTGTATTAATAAGTATTTTTTTTATGAATCTAACTGTTGTCTATTTTTTACAGTATAAAAACACAAAATGGATAGACAACCCAATATTTTAAAAGACCTACCCGGAGACATGATTGATGAAATCTTGTCTAGAGTCGGTCAGAATTCTTCGGCACAACTATTTAAGGCGATATCAGTTTATAAGACATTCGAAGAACGTTCCAAGAATGCCTTGGTTTATAAAAGGCTTTCGTTTGAAAGATGGGGGATATCACATTGGGAAATCCATAAGTTACGATGTGTTTACTTTGACGCATATATTGCGGGGAACCCAAATGCTATTTTACGCAATGGGTTAAGAAATTATTTTGACTCAATATATCCGAATATTGGACTTCGTGATTTAGAAAAAGCGGCTAACATGCAACATAAAGAAGCATGTTATGCTTACGGATTAGTAATGTTCGCTTCTCACCAAAGTGAGAATAAGAACATCGGGCTACAACTATTAAACAAAACGTTCCCACAAGTGACGGAGTCGGTATTTGGGGTAAGAAATGAGGTTTTTAGATTGTTACAGGACTGTTGGACATTACGTAACCCTCGTCCCTTTGACGACGTTACAACACGCTGTCTTATCAACGGCCATAATGGTTATGTTCCACAAGACCAAGGATGGGAAGTAATCCTAGTAAAACCAGAATGCATGACTTGTTTCTGGACGTATGAATTACGTGTCTTTATTGCCTTTGCTGAACGACTTGTGTACTAGCTAGAATTATCTTCACAACCATCTTGTATCAAATTTATTGTGTGCTATATTTCATGCTATATGTAAAATAAGCGATATTGTAAGTTTGTAAAATATTGCGTAAAAGTTTGAACGCGAAATATTATTATAATCAGTTTTTCATATAGAATTGTAGTAGTTGAATTGTATAATAGCTACTAAGTATGAACTTAATGGGTAGGTACTACCCGAATTTAAACTTATAAAACGCTAATATGAAGAAAAAGCTTTTATAAATGAGTTCATATTATGCTACGAAATACTATTAACTACTCTTAATATTCTGTATGATTAACTTGTTCCATTTGACTATTTTGAAGGAAATGGCACCGACTACACGACACACCGTGAATATGAATGAAGAGGAATTCCGTACTTTTCTAGCTTCAAACATAGCCGCAGTACAGGCTGCGCTACATACCAACAATAACCTTGGATCTAGCAGTACAGGAAATCGTGTAGGATGCACCTACAAAGAATTCATTGCCTGCAAACCTTTGGAATTTGATGGAACCGAAGGACCGATCGGATTGAAACGGTAGACCGAGAAGGTTGAATCGGTGTTTGCCATAAGTAAGTGTACTGAAGAGGACAAAGTGAAGTACGCTACGCATACCTTCACAGGTTCTGCGTTAACATGGTGGAATACCTATCTAGAGCAAGTGGGACAAGACGATGCGTACGCACTACCGTGGTCAGCATTCAAGCACTTGATGAACGAGAAGTACCGTCCCAGAACCGAGGTCAATAAGCTCAAGACAGAACTTAGAGGGTTACGAACCCAAGGATTTGATATTACCATGTACGCAAGACGATTCACAGAATTGTACCTATTGTGTCCGGGAGCATTCGAAGATGAGGAAGAGAAGATCGACGCGTTTGTGAAAGGATTACCGGAAAGAATCCAAGAAGATATAAGTTCACACGAGCCCGCCTCCATACAACAGGCATGTAGAATGGCTCACAAACTAGTGAACCAGATTGAAGAAAGAATTAAAGAACAGACTGCTGAAGAGGCCAATGTGAAGCAAGTCAAAAGAAAGTGGGAGGAAAACGGTGATAAGAATAACCAATACAACAACAACAGCAATTACAACAATAATCGCAATAATTATCCCAACAATCGCAACATCAATCGCAACTACAACAAACGGCCCAACAACAACAACAACAACAACAACAACAGCAACTACAACAATCATCCCAATAACAATAGTAACCGCAACAACAACAACAATCAGAAGCAGCTATGCCAAAGGTGTGAAAAGTATCACTCGGGGTTCTGCACCAAATTTTGCAACAAGTGTAAAAGAAATGGTCATAGCGCGGCGAAGTGTGAGGTCTACGGACCAGGGGTTAATAGAACGAAAGGAATAAATGGTGTCGGAACGAGTAATGGCGGAGCAAGTAGTGTCGGAGCAAGTTATGCCAATGTAGTTTGTTATAAATGTGGAAAACCGGGCCACATTATTAGAAATTGCCCGAACCAGGAGAACATGAATGGACAAGGCCGCGGAAGAGTTTTCAATATTAATGCGGCAGAGGCACAGGAAGACCTGGAGCTTGTTACGGGTACGTTTCTTATTGACAATAAATCTGCTTACGTTTTATTTGATTCGGGTGCGGATAGAAGCTATATGAGTAGAGATTTTTGTGCTAAATTAAGTTGTCCATTGACGCCTTTGGATAGTAAATTTTTACTCGAATTAGCAAATGGTAAATTAATTTCAGCAGATAATATATGTCGGAATCGAGAAATTAAACTGGTTAGCGAAACATTTAAGATTGATTTGATACCAGTAGAGTTAGGGAGTTTTGATGTGATAATCAGTATGGACTGGTTGAAAGAAGTGAAAGCAGAGATCGTTTGTTACAAAAATGCAATTCGCATTATACGAGAAAAAGGAAAACCCTTAATGGTGTACGGAGAAAAGGGCAACACGAAGCTACATCTTATTAGTAATTTGAAGGCACAAAAACTAATAAGAAAAGGTTGCTATGCTGTTCTAGCACACGTCGAGAAAGTACAAACTGAAGAAAAGAGCATCAATGATGTTCCCATTGCAAAAGAATTTCCCGATGTATTTCTGAAAGAATTACCGGGATTACCCCCACATCGATCCGTTGAATTTCAAATAGATCTTGTACCAGGAGCTGCACCAATAGCTCGTGCTCCTTATAGACTAGCACCCAGCGAGATGAAAGAACTGCAAAGCCAATTACAAGAACTTTTAGAGCGTGGTTTCATTCGACCAAGCACATCACCGTGGGGAGCTCCTGTTTTGTTTGTCAAGAAGAAAGATGGTACATTCAGGTTGTGTATCGACTACCGAGAGTTGAACAAACTTACCATCAAGAACCGCTACCCACTACCGAGAATCGACGACTTATTTGATCAACTACAAGGCTCGTCTGTTTATTCAAAGATTGACTTACGTTCCGGGTATCATCAAATGCGGGTGAAAGAAGATGATATTCCAAAGACTGCTTTCAGAACACGTTACGGTCATTACGAGTTTATGGTCATGCCGTTTGGTTTAACTAATGCACTAGCTGTGTTCATGGACCTTATGAACCGAGTGTGTGGACCATACCTTGACAAGTTTGTCATTGTTTTCATTGATGACATACTTATTTACTCAAAGAATGACCAAGAACACGGTGAACATTTGAGAAAGGTGTTAGAAGTATTGAGGAAGGAAGAATTGTACGCTAAGTTTTCAAAGTGTGCATTTTTGTTGGAAGAAGTTCAATTCCTCGGTCACATAGTGAACAAAGAAGGTATTAAGGTGGATCCGGCAAAGATAGAAACTGTTGAAAAGTGGGAAACCCCAAAAACTCCGAAACACATACGCTAGTTTTTAGGACTAGCTGGTTACTACAGAAGGTTCGTCCAAGACTTTTCCAGAATAGCAAAACCCTTGACTGCATTAACGCATAAAGGGAAGAAATTTGAATGGAATGATGTACAAGAGAAAGCGTTTCAGTTATTGAAGAAAAAGCTAACTACGGCACCTATATTGTCATTGCCTGAAGGGAATGATGATTTTGGGATTTATTGTGACGCATCAAAGCAAGGTCTCGGTTGTGTATTAATGCAACGAACAAAGGTGATTGCTTATGAGTCTAGACAATTGAAGATTCACGAACAAAATTATACGACGCATGATTTGGAATTAGGCGCGTTTGTTTTTGCATTAAAGACTTGGAGGCACTACTTATATGGGGTCAAAAGTATTATATATACCGACCACAAAAGTCTTCAACACATATTTAATCAGAAACAACTGAATATGAGGCAGCGTAGGTGGATTGAATTGTTGAATGATTACGACTTTGAGATTCGTTACCACCCGGGGAAGGCAAATGTGGTAGCCGATGCCTTGAGCAGGAAGGACAGAGAACCCATTCGAGTAAAATCTATGAATATAATGATTCATAATAACCTTACTACTCAAATTAAGGAGGCGCAACAAGGAGTTTTAAAAGAGGGAAATTTAAAGGATGAAATACCCAAAGGATCAGAGAAGCATCTTAATATTCGGGAAGACGGAACCCGGTATAGGGCTGAAAGGATTTGGGTACCAAAATTTGGAGATATGAGAGAAATGGTACTTAGAGAAGCTCATAAAACCAGATACTCAATACATCCTGGAATGGGGAAGATGTACAAGGATCTCAAGAAACATTTTTGGTGGCCGGGTATGAAATCCGATGTTGCTACATACGTAGGAGAATGTTTGATGTGTTCTAAGGTCAAAGCTGAGCATCAGAAACCATCAGGACTACATCAACAACCCGAAATCCCGGAATGGAAATGGGAAAACATTACCATGGATTTCATCACTAAATTGCCAAGGACTGCAAGTGGTTTTGATACTATTTGGGTAATAGTTGATCGTCTCACCAAATCAGCACACTTCCTACCAATAAGAGAAGATGACAAGATGAAGAAGTTAGCACGACTGTATTTGAAGGAAGTCGTCTCCAGACATGGAATACCAATCTCTATTATCTCTGATAGGGATGGCAGATTTATTTCAAGATTCTGGCAGACATTACAGCAAGCATTAGGAACTCGTCTAGATATGAGTACTGCCTATCATCCACAAACTGATGGGCAGAGCGAAAGGACGATATAAACGCTTGAAGACATGCTACGAGCATGTGTTATTGATTTCAGAAACAGTTGGGATCGACATCTACCGTTAGCAGAATTTTCCTACAACAACAGCTACCATTCAAGCATTGAGATAGCGCCGTTTGAAGCACTTTATGGTAGAAAGTGCAGGTCTCCGATTTGTTGGAGTGAAGTGGGGGATAGACAGATTACGGGTCCGGAGATTATACAAGAAACTACCGAGAAGATCATCCAAATTTAACAACGGTTGAAAACCGCCCAAAGTCGACAAAAGAGCTACGCTGACATTAAAAGAAAAGATATAGAATTAAGATCATAAATCTTATTATTATCATAATTTAAAATTAAAATTAAGATTATTGTTATATCTTATTAAGTTAACATTATGATAGAGATATAGATATTGATAATTGATATTGATAATAGATAGATGGATCGATCGAAATATCATAGAAAAAGGCGTGTCCCTAAACTGCCTAATTCGTTTCAATTTATAGGCAATTTTTGATTTCAAACTTTCACTTATGACCCCTTAACTATGCTCAATTAACAACTTTTTATTATTTAATATTATTCTTATTATGAATTATTTAAATATTATATTTTATTCTTGTGCATAGTTGACTCGTAATTTTTACACCGTTGCGTCGAGCGCTGAAAGTTGGTTCATGCCTCGGTTCCGGATTTTCGAACGCCCTTTCGTACAATTTTATATCGTGTACTTTGCGTTTTGTAACTTGTACTCTTGTCATTTTTAGACGTTCTTCATCAATAATTTGAACCTTTTTGATTGTATCTTGTACTTTTGAGCTTTTTGGACCTTTGCGTCTTCAAATCTTCGTTTTCGCCTTTTGTCTTCGCACTTATTTAAAATAAACGAATATTACTCGAAAATGGAACAATTGCAACTAAAATCTTGTCTTTCTTGGGGGATTTTGCTATGAAATATATGTTCCTTTTTAGCCTTATCAATATCCCCACACTTGAGCGTTGCTTGTCCTCAAGCAATACAGTCTTGAAATAATATAATACATCACACGAATCACTTCTTTATTCTTCACACTTTGTACATCATTGATTTTGATAGAGCGGTATAAACAATGATATTAACAATAGAACCATGGTTAAAGGTGGGTGTGTCATCCACAGTTGCCTTGGGTTTAGGTCAACGACACTTGCAATCAAATAGCCGATTTACTTTCGGTTTCCAAAGCAAAGTGCACATTTGAAAGGCGGTTTACAGTCCCACATGACTATAAAAATGTAGATCCTTTAGGAAATTGGATCTTTATGAAAACATTTGATCTTTTAAAAATTCAAGCTAGATTTTACCCTAGACAAGTTTTCTGATCTGACCCACCATCGGTGTTGCAAAATATATTTGTGGATCAATATTTTGGCTAAAAACATTTAGGTTCGTGTAATCCACTGCTATCCCGGTATCGGAAAGCACACATCCAGTTTACTTGTTCCGTATATTACCTTTCGATAAACTACCGTCCGGTTGTAAAGGAAAGCGATGAACAAGAAACTGTTAGGGCAATGTCTTGTGACATGCAGATGATTATGGTCTTTTTAACGTGTCGGATGCTAGAACTATCCTTGGTAGGAGCAATAGTAAAGATCATCCTTTGATTTTTCGGTCTGGCACAAGGTCCTGTCTCCGACCATGCTATGCAACCACCGTTCTTACGGTTGACACCCGATTTGGTTCAGGTGACCTAATGAATTCCAGGTGAATTCCTAGGATTTTACGTTCAATGGTAATGAACGCATTGAAAATGGTTTTCAGAAAACAAATCGGTTTGTAATTTTGATCAAAATATTTTTTCGTTCAAGCTCGAGTTTAGATATCATCGAATTCTATGAGTTTGAATTCTCAATCTTTAAGGTCAATCTCAAGGATTGAGTAATATCAGGCTTAAAAGCTGATTTTTAATCTTTAAGGAGATTATCCTTTCTGGGGATCTGATTCATTAGTCTTATCAAGCTAATTTGCACGGTGCCTCCCCATTGTACGAGATAAATCCTTCTCATGGTTAGGATAAATCTGACCACTTGGCGACCCTGTTTGATGCTGAGGTCCGTGGATTTCCTGCTGATTTTAGAGATGACTTTTCTAGATTTTTCGTCAACCTACAGCTGGTCTGGACGACAACTTCATGACCTAAATCAAGAAGCGCGTTTCTTTTTCGGAAGACTTTACTTCCTTCAAATGATGGAATTGATTCATCGTGTAGATCCATATTTCTTTCAAAAGTATTATAGTAAATCGGGTAAAACTGATTAGTATTATCCAAAACAAAAGTACCTGCAATAATCTTGTACAAAAATATGTGATAGATAGTTTTTAATTGAATAACTTGGTACATTCTCCCCACACTTAGTTTCTTTCTTTGCCTTTTTATTCTCCTTTATTCCATTTTAAATGAATTCAAGCGTTTTAAGTTGTTTCTCAATTTATGTCCTTTTCGAGGTAACGATAATTTCGGTATTAACACCTAGTTTTCATCGTTCATAAATATGTATAAACATGATTTTGAGTTCATTTAGTTGAAAATTTTTCAAATTTTCACAAAATTTGGCAAATAAACCAAGTATAAACCTGAGAGAATTTATAACCCTTCCCCACACTTGAGATCATGCAATGCCCTCATTTGCATGAAATCAGACTATAATTATAAATTCATGAGGGTGATTAGTGTAGAAAAGTGATTAAAAATACCCAGTTTGTAAACATATTGTTATTTCACATTTGATTTTTTGCGTCTTGTCAAAATCAGTAGCTTTTGCTGAACTTCATGACAGTCTTTGAAAGTGCGCTGTTTTACCCTGTTGTGTACATAACATAAAATACAAACATATATATACATATTTTTGAAGTTTGGTACATAACCTCACGTTCAAAAATTTATAATATATAATATTTTTTGCATCCTTTAGATCAATAAAATTAAAAATAATGATGACAAAATTTTTCGCCCCGCCCTCGGGTAAAGTAATTTCGGCTCAACGACCTAGTCTTCAACTCACGACGAATTTTAGAAATCATTTTTTTTTCAACTTAATGAAATAAAGTAAATTTTTGTTTTTAAAAAAAACACAAAACATAAATTTTAAAAAGCATATTAATTTAATATAAAACCTACAAAACAAAAAAAAATTCAGAATGGAGGGAGAAAACTAGTTCTTTAGTGTCTGCTAGCGGAAAAGACCAATCGGATTCCATTCTCGGAACTACATGAGAACAGAACAACTAACTCTCGACAACATTTTCCTTTTAGAACATTTAAATCTCCCCACACTTAGGTAGCTGTGGTGTCGAAATTGTGATTAGCTTCATCGTCAATTTCTCTTGGTCCATAATCAACTTGCATATCTGTGACTTTTTCTTTAAGCCATTGGTCGGATTCATGTGTTATATCCACAATTTCAACTAGCTTTGCCTTTTCTTTAGGCGATAGATTGGATACTAACCGGTTACATAACTTAAAGTTCCCCTTGGTTTTAGCATCGCGAATCCGTTTAATAAGTTTCTTCATTGAACTATTAATAACGGGATCATTTAGTTTCGTATCAACAACGGGGTTCTTTGTTATCATGTCATCATTAGGTGTTACTTCATTTTCCCCACACTTAGGCGTTTCATTATTGCTAAGTATTACCGTTGGAGTTGGTAAAACAACATGGTTCTTACCAATCGTTTTTGCTGGTTCAACGGTTTTGGTTGGTGGAGATTTAGACTTTCGAATCATAAAGGTGATAGATTTGTCACCACTTTTAAGTGTCATTCTTCCATTTCCTACATCAAATAACGCCCCGGTGGACGCAAAGAATGGTCGACCTAAAATTAGAGGAATGTTTGGGTCCTCTTCTATGTCAATGACAATGAATTCGACTAGAAAGATTAAATTACCTACTTGAATGGGTAGGTTGTCAGCAATTCCAACTGGGTGCTTAATGGTTTGATCAAAGAGTCGAACACTCATATCCGTTGGACTTAACTTACCTACACCTAATCTCTTATATAAGGAAAGAGGCATAACACTTACACTTGCACCTAAATCTGCTAGTGCATCATACATGACACAATCACTAAGTAGACAAGGAACAATAAATTCACCCGGATCACCTACCCTAGGTGGAGGTTTTGGTGGAACTGTCTTCACCGGGTTTATATTTACGGCTTTTGTTTCTTGCACTTTCTTATTCTTTTTCTTCTTCTTCTTTCCAGAGGTATCACAATCTTTATTACCTATCACTTGCTCATACTCAACTCCTTTTCTTGGAAACGGGATGGGTGGTTTGTATGGTGCCACCATTGGCTTTACATACTCGGGTGGTGGTGGTTTAACTTCTTCATTGTTACTCTCATCTAAAACCTTCCCATCTTCTGGTGCTGGTTTTTCAGAATTCGTTGAAACCATATTAACATTCTCATTCCGAGGATTTACTTCAGTATTACTCGGTAGCTTTCCTTGTTCCCTCTCACTCATCATGCTAGCAAGAGTACCTACGTGTTTTTCTAGATTCAAAATGGAAGCTTGTTGAGTTCTTAATGACTAATCAAACCTCTCGTTCGTTTGGGTTTGAGATGTAATGAATTGTGTTTGAGATTCAATCAGCTTTGCCATCATTTCTTCTAGATTTGGCTTTTTCTCTTCGGGTTGTTGTGGTGGTTTATACAAGCTAGGTCTTTGTTGATTGAAAGTGTTGTTTTGAGTCGGTTGGTTATTCGGACCTTGTTGGTTATACCAGTTATTTTCGGGTCCTTTTGGATTGTAAAGAATGTTTTGATTTCGATTTAAGTTTAGCCTTGGCGGTTGATAATTATTTTGATAATTATTTCCCGGCCTTTGGTTCATATAGGAAACATTCTCTCGTTGTTCCATCGTTGGTTCAATGTGACAATCTTTCAATAAGTGTGGTCCACCGCATTGCTCACAACTGATTCGTATTGCGTGAATATCTTTATTCATCTTTTCCATTCGTCTTTCGAAAGCATCTATTTTTGCGGAAACGGAATCAAAGTCATGGCTAGAATCGGCTCTAGCCGCTTTAGATGATCGAAATATATCTTTTTCTTGGTGCCACTCATGCGAGTGGGAGGCTGTGTTATCAATAATTTTGTAAGCTTCAGTTGCGGTTTTCTTCATAATGGATCCACCAGCTGTTATGTCGATGTCTTTTCGTGTAGCAACGTTGACACCTTGGTAGAATATTTGTACTATTTGGTAAGTGTCTAAACCGTGTTGAGGACATCCTCTCAACATCCTTCCGAATCTTGTCCACGCCTCATATAATGTTTCATTTGGCTTTTGCGTGAACGTAACAATTTCTCCTTGAAGTCTCACGGCTTTGGATGCCGGAAAGAATCGTTTAAGAAATTTTTCAACTAAAACATCCCATGTGTCAATCGCCCCTTCAGGTAACGATTCTAACCAATCTTTGGCTTCTCCCTTTAAAGTCCAGGGAAACAACATGAGATAGATCTGCTCATCTTCCACTTCTCGGATTTTGAATAGTGTACAAATTCTATTAAACGTACGAAGATGTTCGTTTGGGTCTTCATTCGGCGCACCACTGAATTGGCATTGGTTAGTTACCATGTGTAGAATTTGTCCTTTGATTTCATAATCTGGCGCATTAACTTCTGGCTTAATAATAGCGTGACCTTGGCCCGTACGTGTGGCTCTCATTCGATCTTCCATACTTAGAGGTTCCGTTACTTCCATAATTGAATTTGTTGAATACGAATCACTAGAGGATTCTGATTTAATGGTTTGTGGCTCAGGAGGAATAATTAGTGGTTCAAGATCTTGGAATTGTCCTTGAATATGCTCCGGGTTCTTAATTGTGAAGTCGGGTTCAAAAGATGGATTATCGAAAATTTGAGTTGGAGTTCTTGTTCGACTAGATGACGATTCTAAAGAAAAATCAACGGCGACAATATTTGCTAGATGTCTTGATCGAGTTACAGGTGGTGAACGTATGAAAGGTGGTGAACGTTTTACTCGGTGCATTCACAGAATATCCTATTAGTTTTTAAAAGGAAAGAAAAATTATATAAGTTATCCAATTAATAGACTTTTCTGATTTTGCCCACGTTTCGAATAGCCAAAAGATGCAGCAGAGGGGCAGGATTCGTTTGGTCTCAATATAATTGAGTACTGTTTGGCTCCAATAACCCGGTCCACGTACAAATCCAACTATTACTACGAACCAGAAAATTTTGATGTCTATCAATTTAACCACTTAAAATAAATTTTCGTAATTTTAAGAAATTTAGATAAGAAGTAGAATAAAAATCTTATCCTAAAACTAGAATAGCGAGAAATAAGAAAGAAAAAGATTGCGCGTCGAAAAAGGTCGAAAAATAAAAAAGACGAAGAGTGGTTTGTAAACACGCGGTTAATCCAACCTTATAACGATCACTATCTTAAAATTAAAGCTGCAAATAGAGATTACTAATTGGAATTGTAATTGATACATAGGTAAACGGCGTCGAAAGATAAATAAAAATAAGAAAGTAGCACGAAAAATAGCGTCGCAAAATTTTAAGGCACCTAAATCTTAGTCTAAAGAAAAAGCACTTAAGGGATTTTACGGCAAAACTAAAAATTCTAGAAGTAAAAATAACTATGGCAAAACTAAACTTAATACTAAAAGTTGCGAATATAGTCTAAAAATCTAAAGGTAATAAAACTAAAAAAAAAAATTTTTATAGACAAAATCTTAAAAATATATTTTTTTTTTATAATTTTTTTTTTTTTTTACGTTTTTTTTTTTTTACGTTTTTTTTATTTTTTTTATTTTTTATTTTTGCAAATATAAATTAAAAATATAGCGTTTTAGTGCTCCCCGGCAGCGGCGCCAAAAATACTTGATGTCGTAGGGGGTGTATACAAAATAGTATTATTTTTAGTGCGAAATACTATTAAATATGCTACAATTTTACACAAGTTATTTCTTTATTTATCGAGTGGATATACTTAAACCTTGCTACAACACTTATAGGCAGTGTACCTAATCGTATTATAGTATAGTTTTTAGTAAGTCCGGTTCGTTCCACAGGGAGCTCGTGAAGTTTAACACTATATTTTTTTACACACAATAATTGTAAAAATACAAATATATATATATATATATAAGTAATATTATTATTATAAAGGGGGGTTTTTACCGTTTAATGACCGATTTGTCGATTTTAAAACTTTAGTCGCAGTTAAAACCAAATGTAAAATATTAAAAATAAATACAAGACTTAAATTAAAGCATAAAGTAAATAACGATAATGAAATTGCGAATAATAAAAGTGCGATAAAATAAACTTGCGATAATTAAAAAAAATGCGATAATTAGAAGTGCAATTAAATATAAAATAAAGGAAATTAAATATGAAATAAAAGAATTATGCTTATTTAAACTTCCGTAATCATGATGTTTGACGTGTTGATTTTAGTTTTTTTGCCCATGGGTTAATTGTCCTTTGTCCTGGATTATTTAATATGTCCGTCTGGTTTTTGTCCATAACAGTCCATCAGTTATAAATATAAAGTGCGAGTGTCCTTGTCAAATTATCCTTATACCCGAAGTTAAATATTCCAACTAATTGGGGACTTAAACTGTAACAAGATTTTAATACTTTGTTTAATAATTACACCAGGATGTCGACTGAGTGTAACCCAAGGTTTTAATATTTTGTTATCAATTATACTGAGACGACCCGACCCAATCCATAGGGACGAATACAATAACATATGATTTCATCGCGAGGTACTTGACCTCTAAATGATACATTTTACAAACATTGCATTCATTTTTAAAAGACAATCTTTCATTACATCGAAAGTTGACATGTATGCATACCATTTCATAATATCCAAACTATAAATGACCTAATCTGTCATTTACTTAATAATAATCTTTAATGAACTTCAACGACTCGAATGCAACGTCTTTTGAAATATGTCATGAATGACTCCAAGTAATATCTTTAAAATGAGCTAATGCACAGCGGAAGATCTCTTTCAAACCTGAGAATAAACATGCTTTCAAGTGTCAACCAAAAGGTTGGTGAGTTCATTAGTTTAACATAAATAATCATTTCATAATTTTAATAGACCACAAGATTTCATATTTCCATTTCTCATAAACATACGTCCCCTGCATAGAGACAAAAATATCATTCATATGGATTGAACACCTGGTAACCGACATTCACAATTGGTATATAAGAATATCCCCATCATTCCGGGATCCTCCTTCGGTCATGATATAATTTCGAAGTACTAAAGCATCCGGTACTTTGGATGGGGCTTGTTGGGCCCGATAGATCTATCTTTAGGATTCGCGTCAATTAGGGTGTCTGTTCCCTAATTCTTAGATTACCAGACTATAAAGGGGCATATTCAGTTTAATAATCCAACCATAGAATGTAGTTTCATTTACTCATGTCTATTTTGTAAAACAGTTATAAAAGCAGCGCATGTATTCTCAGTCCCAAAAATGTAAAGAGTAAAAGGGAATCAAATAAACTCACATACTGTATTTTGTAGTAAAAATACATATAACATCATTGAACAGGTGTAAGGTTGGCCTTGGATTCACGAACCTATATTACGTATATATATATTTATATAATGGTCAATATCTATCAACAATTTAGGTCAAGTAGTAGTGTATCACAATCCTAATGCTCGAGACTAATATGTAAAAGTCAACAAAAGTCAAATTAACTCAAAATGATTTCCAAAATTTATACATGATTATTATATATTTTAAATATCGTCGTTTTATATTTTTAAATAATTTTAAAAGATTTAATAGAGTAAATAATAAATAAAATTTATATTAAAATTTATATAATAAAATATACTTTTATATATCTTAGATAATAAACTTTATAAAGTTCATTGAATATCATAAACCATTATGATGGATTTTATTAAGGTATTTATATCATTTGTATTACAGTTTTGTTTGATAAAATAACATTGATAATAATAATAAGTAAGTTGTATTATTTTGTATTGATAATTATTATTATTCTACTAATAATAATAACAATATTATATTTACGAAAATGGTATTATAACAATATGATAATTCTTATTACTAATGAAATTCTATATTAATAATGATACTCCTATTAAAATAATGATTTTTGTAAAGATGATATTTTTAATATTAAACATAATAATTTTAATGATAATAATAGTATAACTTTAACGATAGTAATAATAATAAAATAACAATTTTTAATGATACTACTTCTTATAGATAATGATAATATTAATAATAATAATAATTAGATAATAGTTATGACGACGATTATAACGACGATAATAATAATCATTTTTAATAATAATACAAAAATTCATTTGACGATAACTTCTAATCCATCCGTCAAAATCATTCGGTATCTAAAGGAAAAGTTCTTAGCTTTTCGCTAGCTTTCCAACGACATGCATATCTTATATCTTATCTCATCCCTAGTATAACAACCTTTAAGATTCAACATAACTTATCTAAGGGCAATATCAAATATACAAGCATGCCTAATTCTATTTTCTCGAGCACTAGTCAGGGATACACTATTAGTATGTAAAAATTTAATTAGGAGTACTCACGTATCAATATTGAGGTTCAATACTGTAGGAAAGGTACGTAGACGCAACGGAGATGACAAACACTAGATTGACCTCATGAGTATACCCCTGATCCATACCCATCACCTCCATAGCTATAACCCATAATTTCCTTAGCCCTATCCCACTCATAAAACCCATGTTGCAATAGCTCGCGCGTACCCCTTGTCGTAGTATTTTATGTATAATACTAGTATTATCACTCCTAACAATACTAATACTAATAATAATAAAATTAATAATCTTAATAATAAAATTTATATATAAATAAAATAAATAAGTAAATATTACGGAGTAATATACATAGACAGAGAGATTGAGAAATGGATTCGGCACTAGACTGCGAGATTTATAATGTGGCCTCACCAACCCAGCTCATATTCGCATGCCATGGTATCCAGCTCATATGCACTATAAAATCTCGTTGCCGACACTTCCTTTACATATGGTACGTAGTAATAGATTTATTTATATATTAATTAATATATAATATATTTAATCTTTAGAATTAATTAAATATTATATTATATTTACGTGCGTAGTAAAAATATAATTTTTACAAAAATGACACGGTCGTGGTCTCACGACTCATGTACCACTTTCAGTTTTTCGGGCGCACTTTCGTATGTTTAGAAAACTAGCCTTTTATGTTGCGTGACGTGTACCTTTTACAAAAATTAGACTTATATAACAATAAATTACATTTATAAAAATATAACTTATAAAGTTGAGCGTTGTGGTCATTTCTTTCTATAAATCAAAGTCTCGTTGTTTGTCAAAATATTTTATTTTAAATTAAACGTTTTGTGACATGTACCTTTATTAATAACTAGACTTAAATTAATTAAAAACTAACCCACTTAAAGTGTAACTTTATCCTTTAAGTATTTTGATCATTTCCTTTTATAAATCCTAGTCTCATTGTTTATTAAAACATATATAGTAATATTAGTTTAAATCAAAACGTTTTATGACTAGTTTGATATTGTAATTCATCTTTTTTGTAACATATAAATATATTTTTATTTAAAATATGTAAACTTGTACATATTGTATATCATGGAAGTATTAATATAATAGTATAATAATTAGTTTTTGAAAACTAATAATAGTTCAAAGTTTATTTTAAATTCGATTAGGAAATCTTATAACACGTAACATTTACACTCTAAACCTATAATTTCTTTATATGCTAACGTTTATTTTAGTTTCCTTAACCTTTCTAAATAAAATAACTTAGTATCGATCGACTCAAATAACAAGGGTTATGAAATTCAATCCTCCACCCACTTTTGTCTAATCCCCAATAATTAACACTTTTGTTCTTATATACAATCACTTTTCCAAATATTCCGAATACCGTTAAAAGTAAGGGTTTTCTAATTCAAAGTGGACCTCATAACAGAGACTCTTCATCCTAATTCAATGTATCTTATAAATCAATCATTTGATATTTTCATCTAAACATCGATAAGCATAATAAACTTATTTTGAAACAAAATACGCTCTTGTAAAGTATTATATATCTAATACCTTGTTAACGCCTTCACTTATTAAGTATTTATTATATACACATATCTATATACACATAGATGTTCGTGAAGCGTTAGGCATGGTCAAATGGTAACTTGATTACATGAATATAGTTTCAAAGCTTCCGAGACTCAACAATACATATTTTGCTTATCGCGTTGGATATATATAAAGATTAAAGTTTAAATTTGATCGGAAATTTCCGGGTCATCACATTACCTACCCGTTAAAAGAAATTTCGTCCCGAAATTTGATCGAGGTCATCATGGCTCACTAATAAAATGTTTTCATGACGAATATGAATCGATATTAGAGTTTTATCATAATTGAGTGATATAGATAAAACGATTTGTTTTTGTGAAGAGCACGAATGAAGCTATCACCTAAGAGTGAAAATGAATAAATGCAGGTTTGACCTAACAGGTGGCGTAGTCAAGATTGATTTCCGAAATTTAAGGAATTTAGAAGAAGATCTCCATAATAAGATTTGATTTGTCGGTAATTAAGGAGATTAGGATCCTCTTTGGTTATACGTGATAATCTGCTTTGATTGCTCTGTCTATAAATCCACCCCCTTCGTTTCCTTACAACTCACACCTACTATTCTTTCTTCCTCAATTCATACTTTAAAGTATTCATTAATATGCTCCATCCCATCCTGATCCTTGATATCCTCTTAACTTTCATATCTGTCATTCTTCTTTTAAATCTGCCACCGGAAGAATCTATTTACTTCTACTATACTCTTGGGTTTATAGTTTTTCTAGTCCTCCCGTGTCTTTATATTGCTATTTGCATTGACATCTACGGTTTATAATTTATGGGTGGTTGTTGGGTTTTATATCTTCCCTTATACTTCGATGTCCCTGCTTCTGTCTTCTATAATCATTGTCATCCATAGTTAATGCTCCCTTCTATTTGTTGCGATCTATACTCCAATTTCTGTTCCGGAGCTTTGTCCTTTCGTTTCTTCTTCTTGCGATTTAACATCTCTTGTAATGGTCCGGAATTCGTAGGTATAGATTTCAGAATGAACATTGTAATTGTTCTAAGAAGGAAATGGTAATGGTAAAATATTGATTTGTTAAATTACCAGAATACCCTGGAAAAGACCGAATCATCAAGAAATATTTTCTTGATATATTTAGAGGTTAGATAGAATGTAAGAGTCGTGTAAATGACACATGATGACGGTATGTCCTGTGAATCATCACGTCCATTAGAAACTCAGCATGAATTACTGTAATATAATGACGTTGATCAAGTGTCATTATATTATACTAACTCATGCATCAGTTCCCAACACTACTTCAAAAACATTCATATTCGAAATTTTTTTTTTTTTCCAGAATTTAGAACTAACACAGTTTCTTTTATGTTGCAGATATTACAGAGAGATAAATGATACTTGATAAGAATAGTTGTGAAAATATCTCCAAAGATATGAAGAATATGTATAATGGAAGATACGAAGATATTCTATAATATTTAAGATATGATGATGATGAAGAATATCTGTCTGTGAAGGTTTAGAATAAGAAGTAAGGTATTTGCTAACGAGTTCAGCAGGTACTGAATCATTTGGATCCTTTGAAGGCAGATTCAGTCTCTATGATTTGTCCACGGCTTCCTTCATACTTTGCTCAATCCGTTTTTCAGTACCAAATCCCTTCTTTTTCTGAGCTTTACCAACTCACTATCTTTTATCATCAAACTCTTGACCGTTTAAACCTTCTACCATTTTTATGTTTCCTCTGCATTTAATGCTATAATATCTGAATCTCTGGTTATCAATCCGAGTTGGGTTCAGAAGAATCGTGTTTTAGATGATTAAACGCTGGTGGTAATATGGTGGAATATGAAAGGTTCCCCGGTAATAATGACGAAAGGCAACGTATCTATCAGGGTTATAATAAGACTGGTCCGACTGAAAAATCGAAGTTGACTTGCTGGAGCTGTGACAAAATTGGCTACTTTGAAAAGGAATCGAAATGTTGTTTTTTGCTAGAAGAATTCGACGCAGGTACATGTTAGATTATGACTTTGGTTTCGAGAGTTTTTCAGGTACAAAACTTCGGGTAACGTGTGGTTGGATCATCACCTCAATTGCTTATTATTTGAAGTGTCTTCTAGAATTTCGAAGGGTTTTAATTGCAGATTGTCATAGTCAATATCCAAATGATGAAATCGTCCTAAATCCCGAATGATTTTTCATATCCATCTTTTGTGTTACGATTAAAAGTGATGTTCTATCACAGTTTTGAAGTCATAGTATAGCGTTGATAAATGTAGGAATTTTAAGAGTGATGTCTTCTGTTAAATCTTGACTTGGATTTTGATTTGTCATAATCAGAATAGGTATTTGAATTTGGATGAGAATAGTTGTTTTGATTTCTATAGAGGAATGTATATTGGTATTGTTGATGATTGTTGAATCAGAATTGAAAAAAAAATAACATATTAATTGTGATTTTATATATCCCTCGGGTATTACCTACCCGTTAAAAAATTTCACAAATAATATTTTGAACAAGAATTTTCATTACCATTTATTTTATGGAAATATATGTGAGTATATTTTCTTCAAATGTAATACAGATTCAATGAGTTAATGTCATATTAAACTCATTTGATTTTCGGCTTGAATTAGAAATGAATAATCTCTAAAACATTAGAAATTACAAAATTTCGCAGAGTATCTCACTAATGTAATCAATACTTTAATATTTATTTTTATTGATATTCCTCAGTGAATGATGTTGACGCTGGGATAATTCTTGCGAACTTTGCAATGTACGACTGATGTTTTCTAGGAAGTTTCGAGTGCATCGAAGATGAAAGTGTAAAATCAAACATGTTATTGAATGATACACTTGATTTATTATGAACTAAAATTCATTGAGCTGAAGCAGAGATTGTGGTTAGCAATGATTAAATTGTTAACGAAGAATGTACATCATAGCATATTAGTAATATGAATTAACCGGATAGTTAAGTTCCATACATAATAGCTTAGTACGAAAAGATTTCTTATGGTAAAATTTTTTTTTTTATATATGTATATATAGGATATACATATAAATTCTTCGGAGGAACTGAGGTAATACTTCATGACTTGTTGATACAATATCCTTGTTATTAATTCGTAATGGTTTCCACAGTGATTCTTGAACTGACGGAATATGTGATGTCATAAGTGTTGTTGATTCTGACAATGCTGACGTTACTGACTATACCGGTGATGCTAACGGTACTGTTGCTGCTGATGATACTTCCGGTAACTGCTAGCGATGCTTGTATAACAAGTCTAATTTGTAAATCGCGCACCATCCTTGTTAGGGTTTTGATTCTTCCTTGAATCATTTTGGTTCACTCATCTGATTTAGGGTTAGGGTGGAAATAGATAATCTCTAAGACTTTAGAGATTACATAATCGCCGTAGAATGTTCTTCCGATGAAGTTATGAATCAATACTTCATCGTTTGTTGTTGTTAGTACTCCTTGGTATCTATGGTGCGTGTGATGTTGATATCCGAGATACAGATTATGATGTTGAGGCGTGTGATGCTGCTGATGTTTAGGGTATCGGGGTTTGCGATGTTGATGCTACTGGTGGTACTGATTATGCTGCTGGTGCTGCTGATGGTGTTTGTAATCCTTGCACCATAAGCTCTAAAGCTGTCACGCGAGCACGAAGTTCGTTAACTTCTGCTAGTATACCGGGATGATTGTCGGTTGGGACAAGCGGGTAAATAAAATTTAGAATTTTATGTAATATATAATCGTGACGAGATACTCTGGAAATGAGAGAGAAAATGGTTTAATGAACAGGTTCGCAGGTAAGTGCTTCAGGTTCATCGCCAATAGGGCAATTTGGTGGATGGAGACGATCACCTTCTTCTTGTCTCCAATAATTGAGGAGGCTACGAACCCATCCCCATTTCATCCAGAATAGATGATGACTGATTGGTTGATCCATTCCGGTCACACTATTTTCGGAACTCGAATGGAAATCCATATCGACATAGCTGTCGAAATCTGAGGAGTTCGAACTAGATGCGGAATCCATCTCGTATGATCAGAGAAAGAATTTTGGTATAAAATAGATTGTAGAATTTAGATTTGGTATTCCTCAATACATAATTTACATATGTATATATAATACCAAAATCCCATAGATTTCGGAGAATCTTTAAAAAATGCCAGTCAAATTTCACAATAATAAATACGCTAAGATATTAATTAGCAGATATGCTAAGATGTGAATTTCGTCTATACGCTGTTATGCAATAAATGCAGGAAAACGCGTCTAGACTTAAGATGATAAGCTGATAATTTCCTAAGGATGATAAGTAGATGATTTCCGACACAAAATGATAAGCAAAACTTTTGACATGCAGACACGGTCGAAGTCCAGACTCACTAATGCATCTTAACAACTAACAGTAAGACACACTAATGCAAGACCTGGTTCGCTAAGACCACCGCTCTGATACCACATGAGACGACCCGACCCAATCCATAGGGACGAATACAATAACATATGATTTCATCGCGAGGTACTTGACCTCTAAATGATACATTTTACAAACATTGCATTCATTTTTAAAAGACAATCTTTCATTACATCGAAAGTTGACATGTATGCATACCATTTCATAATATCCAAACTATAAATAACCTAATCTGTCATTTACTTAATAATAATCTTTAATGAACTTCAACGACTCGAATGCAACGTCTTTTGAAATATGTCATGAATGACTCCAAGTAATATCTTTAAAATGAGCTAATGCACAGCGGAAGATCTCTTTCAAACCTGAGAATAAACATGCTTTCAAGTGTCAACCAAAAGGTTGGTGAGTTCATTAGTTTAACATAAATAATCATTTCATAATTTTAATAGACCACAAGATTTCATATTTCCATTTCTCATAAACATACGTCCCCTGCATAGAGACAAAAATATCATTCATATGGATTGAACACCTGGTAACCGACATTCACAATTGGTATATAAGAATATCCCCATCATTCTGGGATCCTCCTTCGGTCATGATATAATTTCGAAGTACTAAAGCATCCGGTACTTTGGATGGGGCTTGTTGGGCCCGATAGATCTATCTTTAGGATTCGCGTCAATTAGGGTGTCTGTTCCCTAATTCTTAGATTACCAGACTATAAAGGGGCATATTCAGTTTAATAATCCAACCATAGAATGTAGTTTCATTTACTCATGTCTATTTTGTAAAACAGTTATAAAAGCAGCGCATGTATTCTCAGTCCCAAAAATGTAAAGAGTAAAAGGGAATCAAATAAACTCACATACTGTATTTTGTAGTAAAAATACATATAACATCATTGAACAGGTGTAAGGTTGGCCTTGGATTCACGAACCTATATTACGTATATATATATTTATATAATGGTCAATATCTATCAACAATTTAGGTCAAGTAGTAGTGTATCACAATCCTAATGCTCGAGACTAATATGTAAAAGTCAACAAAAGTCAAATTAACTCAAAATGATTTCCAAAATTTATACATGATTATTATATATTTTAAATATCGTCGTTTTATATTTTTAAATAACTTTAAAAGATTTAATAGAGTAAATAATAAATAAAATTTATATTAAAATTTATATAATAAAATATACTTTTATATATCTTAGATAATAAACTTTATAAAGTTCATTGAATATCATAAACCATTATGATGGATTTTATTAAGGTATTTATATCATTTGTATTACAGTTTTGTTTGATAAAATAACATTGATAATAATAATAAGTAAGTTGTATTATTTTGTATTGATAATTATTATTATTCTACTAATAATAATAACAATATTTATATTTACGAAAATGGTATTATAACAATATGATAATTCTTATTACTAATGAAATTCTATATTAATAATGATACTCCTATTAAAATAATGATTTTTGTAAAGATGATATTTTTAATATTAAACATAATAATTTTAATGATAATAATAGTATAACTTTAACGATAGTAATAATAATAAAATAACAATTTTTAATGATACTACTTCTTATAGATAATGATAATATTAATAATAATAATAATTAGATAATAGTTATGACGACGATTATAACGACGATAATAATAATCATTTTTAATAATAATACAAAAATTCATTTGACGATAACTTCTAATCCATCCGTCAAAATCATTCGGTATCTAAAGGAAAAGTTCTTAGTTTTTCGCTAGCTTTCCAACGACATGCATATCTTATATCTTATCTCATCCCTAGTATAACAACCATTAAGATTCAACATAACTTATCTAAGGGCAATATCAAATATACAAGCATGCCTAATTCTATTTTCTCGAGCACTAGTCAGGGATACACTATTAGTATGTAAAAATTTAATTAGGAGTACTCACGTATCAATATTGAGGTTCAATACTGTAGGAAAGGTACGTAGACGCAACGGAGATGACAAACACTAGATTGACCTCATGAGTATACCCCTGATCCATACCCATCACCTCCATAGCTATAACCCATAATTTCCTTAGCCCTATCCCACTCATAAAACCCATGTTGCAATAGCTCGCGCGTACCCCTTGTCGTAGTATTTTATGTATAATACTAGTATTATCACTCCTAACAATACTAATACTAATAATAATAAAATTAATAATCTTAATAATAAAATTTATATATAAATAAAATAAATAAGTAAATATTACGGAGTAATATACATAGACAGAGAGATTGAGAAATGGATTCGGCACTAGACTGCGAGATTTATAATGTGGCCTCACCAACCCAGCTCATATTCGCATGCCATGGTATCCAGCTCATATGCACTATAAAATCTCGTTGCCGACACTTCCTTTACATATGGTACGTAGTAATAGATTTATTTATATATTAATTAATATATAATATATTTAATCTTTAGAATTAATTAAATATTATATTATATTTACGTGCGTAGTAAAAATATAATTTTTACAAAAATGACACGGTCGTGGTCTCACGACTCATGTACCACTTTCAGTTTTTCGGGCGCACTTTCGTATGTTTAGAAAACTAGCCTTTTATGTTGCGTGACGTGTACCTTTTACAAAAATTAGACTTATATAACAATAAATTACCTTTATAAAAATATAACTTATAAAGTTGAGCGTTGTGGTCATTTCTTTCTATAAATCAAAGTCTCGTTGTTTGTCAAAATATTTTATTTTAAATTAAACGTTTTGTGACATGTACCTTTATTAATAACTAGACTTAAATTAATTAAAAACTAACCCACTTAAAGTGTAACTTTATCCTTTAAGTATTTTGATCATTTCCTTTTATAAATCCTAGTCTCATTGTTTATTAAAACATATATAGTAATATTAGTTTAAATCAAAACGTTTTATGACTAGTTTGATATTGTAATTCAACTTTTTTGTAACATATAAATATATTTTTATTTAAAATATGTAAACTTGTACATATTGTATATCATGGAAGTATTAATATAATAGTATAATAATTAGTTTTTGAAAACTAATAATAGTTCAAAGTTTATTTTAAATTCGATTAGGAAATCTTATAACACGTAACATTTACACTCTAAACCTATAATTTCTTTATATGCTAACGTTTATTTTAGTTTCCTTAACCTTTCTAAATAAAATAACTTAGTATCGATCGACTCAAATAACAAGGGTTATGAAATTCAATCCTCCACCCACTTTTGTCTAATCCCCAATAATTAACACTTTTGTTCTTATATACAATCACTTTTCCAAATATTCCGAATACCGTTAAAAGTAAGGGTTTTCTAATTCAAAGTGGACCTCATAACAGAGACTCTTCATCCTAATTCAATGTATCTTATAAATCAATCATTTGATATTTTCATCTAAACATCGATAAGCATAATAAACTTATTTTGAAACAAAATACGCTCTTGTAAAGTATTATATATCTAATACCTTGTTAACGCCTTCACTTATTAAGTATTTATTATATACACATATCTATATACACATAGATGTTCGTGAAGCGTTAGGCATGGTCAAATGGTAACTTGATTACATGAATATAGTTTCAAAGCTTCCGAGACTCAACAATACATATTTTGCTTATCGCGTCGGATATATATAAAGATTAAAGTTTAAATTTGATCGGAAATTTCCGGGTCATCACATATACCAAGTGTCCTTGTACATAATTTCACCCCTGTTTTAATTATTCTAGTGGCTATTAATCCATCCCCGTGTCCGGTTAAATGAACGATTATTCGTACATATAAATACCCCGCCCATCGTGTCCGATTGAGTGTATATGGTAATTTATAGGGACGCCCAATTGTAAATCTTTATATTAACATTAACAAACTATCATTTAGTTAAACAAATATAAAGCCCATTAATAGCCCATAATCTAATTTCCACAAGTGTCGTTCTTTTGTCCAAACCTCAATTATGGTACAAAGCCCAATTACCCAATTTTAGTAATTAGCCCAACATCATGATTACTTCGTTTTAAATAAGTATAATAATAACTTAGCTACGAGACATTAATGTAAAAAGGTTGAACATAACTTACAATGATTAAAAATAGCGTAGCGTTACACGGACAGAATTTCGACTTTACACACTCAAACGATCTCTATCATAAATCTTATTATTATCATAATTTAAAATTAAAATTAAGATTATTGTTATATCTTATTAAGTTAACATTATGATAGAGATATAGATATTGATAATTGATATTGATAATAGATAGATGGATCGATCGAAATATCATAGAAAAAGGCGTGTCCCTAAACTGCCTAATTCGTTTCAATTTATAGGCAATTTTTGATTTCAAACTTTCACTTATGACCCCTTAACTATGCTCAATTAACAAGTTTTTATTATTTAATATTATTCTTATTATGAATTATTTAAATATTATATTTTATTCTTGTGCATAGTTGACTCGTAATTTTTACACCGTTGCGTCGAGCGCTGAAAGTTGGTTCATGCCTCGGTTCCGGATTTTCGAACGCCCTTTCGTACAATTTTATATCGTGTACTTTGCGTTTTGTAACTCGTACTCTTGTCATTTTTAGACGTTCTTCATCAATAATTTGAACCTTTTTGATTGTATCTTGTACTTTTGAGCTTTTTGGACCTTTGCGTCTTCAAATCTTCGTTTTCGCCTTTTGTCTTCGCACTTATTTAAAATAAACGAATATTACTCGAAAATGGAACAATTGCAACTAAAATCTTGTCTTTCTTGGGGGATTTTGCTATGAAATATATATTCCTTTTTAGCCTTATCAATGGTCATGCTTAAAGTTGCACCTTGGAAAGGCGTTGTTCGATTTGGTAAACGAGGGAAATTAAATCCAAGGTATATTGGACCATTCAAGATTATTGATCGTGTCGGACCAGTAGCTTACCGACTTGAGTTACCTCAACAACTCGCGGCTGTACATAACACTTTCCACGTCTCGAATTTGAAGAAATGTTTTGCTAAAGAAGATCTCACTATTCCGTTAGATGAAATCCAAATCAACAAAAAACTTCAATTCATCGAAGAACCCATCGAAATAATGGATCGTGAGGTTAAAAGACTTAAGCAAAACAAGATACCAATTGTTAAGGTTCGATGGAATGCTCGTAGAGGACCCGAGTTCACCTGGGAGCGTAAAGATCAGATGAAGAAGAAATACCCGCATCTATTTCCAGAAGATTCGTCAACACCTTCAACAGCTTAAAATTTCGGGACGAAATTTATTTAACGGGTAGGTACTGTAGTGACCCGAACTTTTCCATGTTTATATATATTAATTGAGATTGATATTTACATGATTAAATTTTTTCAACATGTTAAGCAATCAAACTTGTTAAGACTTGATTAATTGAAATATGTTTCATATAGACAATTGACCACCCAAGTTGACCGGTGATTCGCGAACGTTAAAACTTGTAAAAACTATATGATGACATATATATGGATATATATATAGTTAACATGATACTATGATAAGTAAACATATCATTAAGTATATTAACAATGAACTACATATGTAAAAACAAGACTACTAACTTAATGATTTTTAAACGAGACATATATGTAACGATTATCGTTGTAAAGACATTTAATGTATATATATATATATCATATTAAGAGATATTCATACATGATAATATCATGATAATTTAATAATTTAAAATCTCATTTGATATTATAAACATTGGGTTAACAACATTTAATAAGATCGTTAACCTAAAGGTTTCAAAACAACACTTACATGTAACGACTAACGATGACTTAACGACTCAGTTAAAATGTATATACATGTAGTGTTTTAATATGTATTTATACACTTTTGAAAGACTTCAATACACTTATCAAAATACTTCTACTTAACAAAAATGCTTACAATTACATTCTCGTTCAGTTTCATCAACAATTCTACTCGTATGCACCCGTATTCATACTCGTACAATACACAGCTTTTAGATGTATGTACTATTGGTATATACACTCCAATGATCAGCTCTTAGCAGCCCATGTGAGTCACCTAACACATGTGGGAACCATCATTTGGCAACTAGCATGAAATATCTCATAAAATTACAAAAATATGAGTAATCATTCATGACTTATTTACATGAAAACAAAATTACATATCCTTTATATCTAATCCATACACCAACGACCAAAAACACCTACAAACACTTTCATTCTTCAATTTTCTTCATCTAATTGATCTCTCTCAAGTTCTATCTTCGAGTTCTAAGTGTTCTTCATAAATTCTACAAGTTCTAGTTACATAAAAGCAAGAATACTTTCAAGTTTGCTAGCTCACTTCCAATCTTGTAAGGTGATCATCCAACCTCAAGAAATCTTTGTTTCTTACAGTAGGTTATCATTCTAATACAAGGTAATAATCATATTCAAACTTTGGTTCAATTTCTATAACTATAACAATCTTATTTCAAGTGATGATCTTACTTGAACTTATTTTCGTGTCATGATTCTGCTTCAAGAACTTCGAGCCATCTAAGGATCCGTTGAAGCTAGATCCATTTTTCTCTTTTCCAGTAGGTTTATTCAAGGAACTTAAGGTAGTAATGATGTTCATAACATCATTCGATTCATACATATAAAGTTATCTTATTCGAAGGTTTAAACTTGTAATCACTAGAACATAGTTTAGTTAATTCTAAACTTGTTCGCAAACAAAAGTTAATCCTTCTAACTTGACTTTTAAAATCAACTAAACACATGTTCTATATCTATATGATATGCTAACTTAATGATTTAAAACCTGGAAACACGAAAAACACCGTAAAACCGGATTTACGCCGTCATAGTAACACCGCGGGCTGTTTTGGGGTAGTTAATTAAAAACTATGATAAACTTTGATTTAAAAGTTGTTATTCTGAGAAAATGATTTTTATTATGAACATAAAACTATATCCAAAAATTATGGTTAAACTCAAAGTGGAAGTATGTTTTCTAAAATGGTCATCTAGACGTCGTTCTTTCGACTGAAATGACTACCTTTACAAAACGACTTGTAACTTATTTTTCCGACTATAAACCTATACTTTTTCTGTTTAGATTCATAAAATAGAGTTCAATATGAAACCATAGCAATTTGATTCACTCAAAACGGATTTAAAATGAAGAAGTTATGGGTAAAACAAGATTGGATAATTTTTCTCATTTTAGCTACGTGAAAATTGGTAACAAATCTATTCCAACCATAACTTAATCAACTTGTAATCTTGAGATACCATAGACACGTATACAATGTTTCGACCTATCATGTCGACACATTTATATATATTTCGGAACAACCATAGACACTCTATATGTGAATGTTGGAGTTAGCTATACAGGGTTGAGGTTGATTCCTAAATATATATAGTTTGAGTTGTGATCAATACTGAGATACGTATACACTGGGTCGTGGATTGATTCAAGATAATATTTATCGACTTATTTTTGTACATCTAACTGTGGACAACTAGTTGTAGGTTACTAACGAGGACAACTAACTTAATAAACTTAAAACATCAAAATATATTAAAAGTGTTGTAAATATATTTTGAACATACTTTGATATATATGTATATATTGTTATAGGTTCGTGAATCAACCAGTGGCCAAGTCTTACTTCTCAATGAAGTAAAAATCTGTGAAAGTGAGTTATAGTCCCACTTTTAAAATCTAATATTTTTGGGATGAGAATACATGCAGGTTTTATAAATGATTTACAAAATAGACACAAGTACGTGAAACTACATTCTATGGTTGAATTATCGAAATCGAATATGCCCCTTTTTATTAAGTCTGGTAATCTAAGAATTAGAGAACAGACACCCTAATTGACGCGAATCCTAAAGATAGATCTATTGGGCCTAACAAACCTCATCCAAAGTACCGGATGCTTTAGTACTTCGAAATTTATATCATATCCGAAGGGTGTCCCGGAATGATGGGGATATTCTTATATATGCATCTTGTTAATGTCGGTTACCAGGTGTTCACCATATGAATGATTTTTATCTCTATATATTTGATGTGTATTGAAATATGAAATCTTGTGGTCTATTATTATGATTTGATATATATAGGTTAAACCTATAACTCACCAACATTTTTGTTGACGTTTTAAGCATGTTTATTCTCAGGTGATTATTAAGAGCTTCCGCTGTCGCATACTTAAATAAGGACGAGATTTGGAGTCCATGCTTGTATGATATTGTGTAAAAACTGCATTCAAGAAATTTATTTTGTTGTAACATATTTGTATTGTAAACCATTATGTAATGGTCGTGTGTAAACAGGATATTTTAGATTATCATTATTTGATAATCTACGTAAAGGTTTTTAAACCTTTATTGATGAAATAAAGGTTATGGTTTGTTTTAAAATAAATGCAGTCTTTGAAAAACGTCTCATATAGAGGTCAAAACCTCGCAACGAAATCAATTAATATGGAACGTTTTTAATCAATAAGAACGGGACATTTCAGTTGGTATCCGAGCGTTGGTCTTAGAGAACCAGAATTTTGCATTAGTGTGTCTTATCGAGTTTGTTAGGATGCATTAGTGAGTCTGGACTTCGACCGTGTTTACTTGAAAAATGATTGCTTAACAAATTTTGTTGGAAACTATATATTTTTAACATGTGAATATTATGTGTTATATTAATCTCTTAACGCGTTTGATATTATTTGATAGATGTCTACCTCTAGAACAAGTCCCATTGACTCACCTAATAATAATGAAGAGTCAAATGTAAATTGGAATGATTCGTGGACTGATTCACAAGTTCCCGAAGAGGAACCGGAAGAAGAGTCGGAACCGGAAGAAGAATCGGAACCGGAAGAAGAATCGGAACCGGATGAAGAAATAGAACCGGTGGGGGAAATAATAAAACGGTTAAGTAAAAGAAAATCCTCAACCAACCGACCAAGGTTAATTATGGTCAATGGTTTTTCCGCCAAGGAAGCAAAATATTGGGAGGATTACCAATTCTCCGATGAATCGGATTCCGACGAGAATTCCGATGATGTTATAGAAATTACCCCAACTGAATTTAAAAAGGCAAAAGAAAATAATAAGGGAAAGGACATAAAAATAGAGAAATCTAATTCCAACCCCGATGAATTTTATATGTATCGTCAACCCCCGAAGTCCTTAAGTTGTAACAATGACCGGGAACCTCTAAACCACCAGGTTTTTCTAAACCAATGTGGAAAACGATGGCTCGTATTAGGGGAACATCATATATCCCTAGAAACTTGGCAAAACGAACCAAAACCGAAGAAGAATAAACAAGCGAGTCGGAATAAGATAGTTGTATTCGTGTGGTGTAATATATGTAATATAATGTGCTTATGCTTTATGATATATGTAAAAATTGCTTGTATTAATAAGTATTTTTATTATGAATCTAACTGTTGTCTATTTTATAGTATAAAAACACAAAATGGATAGACAACCCCATATTTTAAGAGACCTACCCGGAGACATGATTGATGAAATCTTGTCTAGAGTCGGTCAGAATTCTTCGGCACAACTATTTAAGGGGAGATCAGTTTGTAAGACATTCGAAGAACGTTCCAAGAATGCATTGGTTTATAAAAGGCTTTCGTTCGAAAGATGGGGGATATCACATTAGGAAATCCATAAGTTACGATGTGTTTACTTTGACGCATATATTGCGGGGAACCCAAATGCTATTTTACGCAATGGGTTAAGAAATTATTTTGACTCAATATATCCGAATATTGGACTTCGTGATTTAGAAAAAGCGGCTAACATGAAACATAAAGAAGCATGTTATGCTTACGGATTAGTAATGTTCGCTTCTCACCAAAGTGAGAATAAGAACATCGGGCTACAACTATTAAACAAAACGTTCCCACAAGTGACATAGTCGGTAATTGGGGTAAGAAATGAGGTTTTTAGATTGTTACGGGACTGTTGGACATTACGTAACCCTCGTCCCTTTGACGACGTTACAACACGCTGTCTTATCAACGGCCATAACGGTTATGTTCCACAAGACCAAGGATGGGAAGTAATCCTACTAAAACCAGAATGCATGACTTGTTTCTGGACGTATGAATTACGTGTCTTTATTGCCTTTGCTGAACGACTTGTGTACTAGCTAGAATTATCTTCACAACCATCTTGTATCAAATTTATTGTGTGCTATATTTCATGCTATATGTAAAATAAGCGGTATTGTAAGTTTGTAAAATATTGTGTAAAAGTTTGAACGCGAAATATTATTATAATCAGTTTTTCATATAGAATTGTAATAGTTGAATTGTATATTAGCTACTAAGTATGAACTTAATGGGTAGGTACTACCCGAATTTAAACTTATAAAACGCTAAAATGAAGAAAAAGCTTTTATAAATGAGTTCATATTATGCTACGAAATACTATTAACTACTCTTAATATTCTGTATGATTAACTTGTTCCATTTGACTATTTTGAAGGAAATGGCACCGACTACTCGACACACCGTGAATATGAATGAAGAGGAATTCCCTACTTTTCTAGCTTCAAACATAGCCGCAGTACAGGCTGCGCTACATACCAACAATAACCTTGGATCTAGTAGTACAGGAAATCGTGTAGGATGCACCTACAAAGAATTCACTGCCTGCAAACCTTTGGAATTTGATGGAACCGAAGGACCGATCAGATTGAAACGCTGGACCGAGAAGGTCGAATCGGTGTTTGCCATAAGTAAGTGTACTGAAGAGGACAAAGTGAAGTACGCTACGCATACCTTCACAGGTTCTGCGTTAACATGGTGAAATACCTATCTAGAGCAAGTGGGACAAGACGATGCGTACGCACTACCGTGGTCAGCATTCAAGCACTTGATGAACGAGAAGTACCGTCCCAGAATCGAGGTCAATAAGCTCAAGACAGAACTTAGAGGGTTACGAACCCAAGGATTTGATATTACCACGTACGAAAGACAATTCACAGAATTGTGCCTATTGTGTCCGGGAGCATTCGAAGATGAGGAAGAGAAGATCGACGCGTTTGTGAAAGGATTACCGGAAAGAATCCAAGAAGATATAAGTTCACACGAGCCTGCCTCCATACAACATGCATGTAGAATGGCTCACAAACTAGTGAACCAGATTGAAGAAAGAATTAAAGAACAGAATGCTGAAAAGGCCAATGTGAAGCAAGTCAAAAGAATGTGGGAGGAAAACGGTGATAAGAATCACCAATACAACAACAACAGCAATTACAACAATAATCGCAATAATTATCCCAACAATCGTAACATCAATTGCAACTACAACAAACGGCCCAACAACAACAACAACAACAACAACAACAACAACAACAACAACAACAACAACAACAACAACAACAACTACTACTACTACAACAATCATCCCAACAACAATAATAACCGCAACAACAACAACAATCAGAAGCAGCTATGCCAAAGGTGTGAAAAGTATCACTCGGGGTTCTGCACCAAATTTTGCAACAAGTGTAAAAGAAATGGTCATAGCGCGGTGAAGTGTGAGGTCTACGGACCAGGGGTTAATAGAACGAAAGGAACAAATGGTGTCAGAACGAGTAATGGTGGAGCAAGTAGTGTCGGAGCAAGTTATGCCAATGTAGTTTGTTATAAATGTGGAAAACCGGGCCACATTATTAGAAATTGCCCGAACCAGGAGAACACGAATGGACAAGGCCGTGAAAGAGTTTTCAATATTAATGCGGTAGAGGCACAGGAAGACCCGGAGCTTGTTACGGGTACGTTTCTTATTGACAATAAATCTGCTTACGTTTTATTTGATTCGGGTGCGTATAGAAGCTATATGAGTAGAGATTTTTGTGCTAAATTAAGTTGTCCATTGACGCCTTTGGATAGTAAATTTTTACTCGAATTAGCAAATGGTAAATTAATTTCAGCAGATAATATATGTCGGAATCGAGAAATTAAACTGGTTAGCGAAACATTTAAGATTGATTTGATACCAGTAGAGTTAGGGAGTTTTGATATGATAATCGGTATGGACTGGTTGAAAGAAGTGAAAGCAGAGATCGTTTGTTATAAAAATGCAATTCGCATTATACGAGAAAAAGGAAAACCCTTAATGGTGTACGGAGAAAAGGGCAACACGAAGCTACATCTTATTAGTAATTTGAAGGCACAAAAACTAATAAGAAAATGTTGCTATACTGTTCTAGCACACGTCGAGAAAGTACAAACTGAAGAAAAGAGCATCAATGATGTTCCCATTGCAAAAGAATTTCCCGATGTATTTCTGAAAGAATTACCGGGATTACCCCCACATCGATCCGTTGAATTTCAAATAGATCTTGTACCAGGAGCTGCACCAATAGCTCGTGCTCCTTACAGACTCGCACCCAGCAAGATGAAAGAACTGCAAAGCCAATTACAAGAACTTGTAGAGCGTGGTTTCATTCAACCAAGCACATCACCGTGGGGAGCTCCTGTTTTGTTTGTCAAGAAGAAAGATGGTACATTCAGGTTGTGTATCGACTACCGAGAGTTGAACAAACTTACCATCAAGAACCGCTACCCACTACCGAGAATCGACGACTTATTTGATCAACTACAAGGCTCGTCTGTTTATTCAAAGATTGACTTACGTTCCGGGTATCATCAAATGCGGGTGAAAGAAGATGATATTCCAAAGACTGCTTTCAGAACACGTTACGGTCATTACGAGTTTATGGTCATGCCGTTTGGTTTAACTAATGCACCAGCTGTGTTCATGGACCTTATGAACCGAGTGTGTGGACCATACCTTGACAAGTTTGTCATTGTTTTCATTGATGACATACTTATTTACTCAAAGAATGACCAAGAACACGGTGAACATTTGAGAAAGGTGTTAGAAGTATTGAGGAAGGAAGAATTGTACGCTAAGTTTTCAAAGTGTGCATTTTGGTTGGAAGAAGTTCAATTCCTCGGTCACATAGTGAACAAAGAAGGTATTAAGGTGGATCCGACAAAGATAGAAACTGTTGATAAGTGGGAAACCCCAAAAACTCCGAAACACATACGCCAGTTTTTAGGACTAGCTGGTTACTACAGAAGGTTCATCCAAGACTTTTCCAGAATAGCAAAACCCTTGACTGCATTAACGCATAAAGGGAAGAAATTTGAATGGAATGATGAACAAGAGAAAGCGTTTCAGTTATTGAAGAAAAAGCTAACTACGGCACCTATATTGTCATTGCCTGAAGGGAATGATGATTTTGTGATTTATTGTGACGCATCAAAGCATGGTCTCGATTGTGTATTAATGCAACGAACAAAGGTGATTGCTTATGCGTCTAGACAATTGAAGATTCACGAACAAAATTATACGACGCATGATTTGGAATTAGGCGCGGTTGTTTTTGCATTAAAGACTTGGAGGCACTACTTATATGGGGTTAAAAGTATTATATATACCGACCACAAAAGTCTTCAACACATATTTAATCAGAAACAACTGAATATGAGGCAGCGTAGGTGGATTGAATTGTTGAATGATTATGACTTTGAGATTCGTTACCACCCGGGGAAGGCAAATGTGGTAGCCGATGCCTTGAGCAGGAAGGACAGAGAACCCATTCGAGTAAAATCTATGAATATAATGATTCATAATAACCTTACTACTCAAATAAAGGAGGCGCAACAAGGAGTTTTAAAAGAGGGAAATTTAAAGGATGAAATACCCAAAGGATCGGAGAAGCATCTTAATATTCGGGAAGACGGAACCTGGTATAGGGCTGAAAGGATTTGGGTACCAAAATTTGGAGATATGAGAGAAATGGTACTTAGAGAAGCTCATAAAACCAGATACTCAATACATCCTGGAACGGGGAAGATGTACAAGGATCTCAAGAAATATTTTTGGTGGCCGGGTATGAAAGCCGATGTTGCTAAATACGTAGGAGAATGTTTGACGTGTTCTAAGGTCAAAGCTGAGCATCAGAAACCATCAGGACTACTTCAACAACCCGAAATCCCGGAATGGAAATAGGAAAACATTACCATGGATTTCATCACTAAATTGCCAAGGACTGCAAGTGGTTTTGATACTATTTGGGTAATAGTTGATCGTCTCACCAAATCAGCACACTTCCTACCAATAAGAGAAGATGGCAAGATGGAGAAGTTAGCACGACTGTATTTGAAGGAAGTCGTCTCCAGACATGGAATACCAATCTCTATTATCTCTGATAGGGATGGCAGATTTTTTTCAAGATTCTGGCAGACATTACAGCAAGCATTAGGAACTCGTCTAGACATGAGTATTGCTGATGTCGTAGCGGAGTGGTACAAAATAGTTATTAATTTTAGCAGAAAATACTATTAAATATGCTACAATTTTACACAAGTTATTTATTTATTTATCGAGTGGATATACTTAAACCTTGCTACAACACTTATAGGCAGTGTACCTAATCGTATTATAGTATAGTTTTTAGTAAGTCCGGTTCGTTCCACAGGGAAAGCTCGAGAAGTTTAACGCACACAAAATAGAAAAATAGAAAAATATATATCTATAAAGTAGTAGTATTATTATTATAAAAAAAAGGGGGTTTTTACCGTTTAATGATCGGTTTGTCGATTTTAAAACTTTAGTCGCAGTTAAAACCAAATGTAAAATATTAAAAATAAATACAAGACTTAAATTAAAGCATAAAGTAAATAACGATAATGAAATTGCGATAAATAAAAGTACGATAAAATAAAATTGCGATAATTAAAAAGTACGATAATTGAAAGTGCAATTAAATACAATAACAATAAAAATGCGATAATTAGAAGTGCAATTAAATATAAAATAAAGGAAATTAAATATGAAATAAAAGAATTATGCTTATTTAAACTTCCGTAATCATGATGTTTGACGTGTTGATTTTAGTTTTATGCCCATGGGTTAATTGTCCTTTGTCCTGGATTATTTAATATGTCTGTCTGGTTTTTGTCCATAACAGTCCATCAGTCATAAATATAAAGTGCGAGTGTCCTCGTCAAATTTTAATTATACCCGAAGTTAAATATTCCAACTAATTGGGGTTTTAAACTGTAACAAGATTTTAATACTTTGTTTAATAATTACACCAGGTTGTCGACTGAGTGTAACCCAAGGTTTTAATATTTTATTATCAATTATACGAAGTGCCCAACATCATGATTACTTCGGATTAAATAAGCATAATAATAACTTAGCTACGAGACATTAATGTAAAAAGGTTGAACATAACTTACAATGATTAAAAATAGCGTAGCGTTACACGGACAGAATTTCGACTTACACACTCAAACGATCTCTATCATAATCTTATTATTATTATAATTTAAGATTAAGATTAAAATTATTATTATAATATTTATATTAATATTACGATAGAGAAAGATATAAGAAAAGAAAAAGATGTAAAAGGTGTAGTTCCAATTCATCGAATTACATGCCTTTTATAGGCAAAATATAAATTTGAATTTTCATTTATGACCCCTGAACTATGCTCAATTAACAACTTTTTATTATTTAATATTATTCTTATTATGAATTATTTAAATATTATATTATATTCTTGTGCATAGTTGACTTGTACTTTCAGCTCCGTTGCGTCGAGCGTTGAAAGTTGGTTCATGTCTCGGTTCCGGATTTTCGAACGTCCTTGCGTACTATTTTATATAGTGTACTTTGCGTTTTGTAACTTGTACTCTTGTCATTTTTAGACGTTCCTCATCAATAATTTGAACCTTTTTGATTGTATCTTGTACTTTTTAGCTTTTTGGACCTTTCCGTCTTCAATTCGTCGAATCTGCCTTTTGTCTTCACCTTTTATTATTTAAACGAATATCACTTGTAAATAGAACAATTGCAACTAAAATCTTGTTTTTCTTGAGGAATAATGCTATGAAATATGTGTTCATTTTTAGCATTATCAATATTCCCACACTTAAGCGTTGCTTGTCCTCAAGCAATATAGTTTTGAAAATACTTGAATCATTTCTTTATTCTTCACACTTTGTACATCAGTGACTTCAATACGGCGGTATGAACAATGGTAGTAACAATGTGGTTAAAGGTGGGTGTGTCTTTTATAGTTGCCTCGGGTTTAGGTCAACGACACTGGCAATCAAATAGCCGATTTACTTTCGGTTTCCAAAGCAAAGTGCACATTTGAAAGGCGGTTTACAGTCCCACATGACTATAAAAATTTAGATCCTTCAAAGAAATTGGTTCTTTATGAAAACATTTGATCTTTTGAAAATTCATGCTAGATTTTACCCTAGACAAGTTTTCTGATTTGATCCATCATCGGTGTTGCAAAATATATTTGTGGATCAATATTTTGGCTAAAACTTTTAGGTTCGTGTAATCCACTGCTATCCCGGTATCGAATAGCACACATCCAGTTTACTTGTTCCGTATATTACCTTTCGGTAAACTACCTTCCGGTTGTAAAGGAAAGCGATGAATAAGAAACTGTTAAGGCAATGTCCCGTGACATGCAGATGATTATGGTCTTATTAACGTGTCGGATGCTAGTACTATCCTTGGTAGGAGCAATAGTAAAGATCATCCTATAATTTTTCGGTCTGGCACAAGGTCCTGTCTCCGACCATGCTATGCAACCACCGTTCTTACGGTTGACACCCGATTTGGTTCAGGTGACCTAATGAATTCCAGGTGAATTCCTAGGATTTTACGTTCAATGGTAATGAACGCATTGAAAATGGGTTTTCAGAAAACAAATCGGTTTATAATTTTGATCAAAATATTTTCTCGTTCAAGCTCGAGTTTAGATATCATCGAATTCCATGAGTTTAAATTCTCAATCTTTAAGGTCAATCTCAAGGATTGAGTAATATCAGGCTTAAAAGCTGATTTTTAATCTTTAAGGAGATTATCCTTTCTGGGGATCTGATTCATTAGTCTTATCCAGCTAATTTGCATGGTGCCCCCCCATTGTACGAGATAAATCCTTCTCATGGTTAGGATAAATCTGACCACTTGGCGACCCTGTTTAATGCTGAGGTCCGTGGATTTCCTGCTGATTTTAGTGATGACTTTTCTAGATTTTTCGTCAACCTACAGCTGGTCTGGACGACAACTTCATGACCTAAATCAAGAAGCGCGTGTCTTTTTCGGAAGACTTTACTTCTTTTTAATGATGGAATTGATTCATCGTGTAGATCTATCTCTTCTTTTCTTTCATCGGATAAAACAGTTGATTATCGTTCCAAAACAAAAGTATTTTCAAAAATTTGTACAAAAATATGTGATATATGTTTTGAATAGTTTGGTAAAGTTTTCCCACACTTGGCTTTTATTTATGTTTTTCTTTGCCTTTTTCCCCTCTATTCCATTCTTAAATGAATTCTAACATTTTGGTTGTTTCTCAATTTATGTCCTTTCCGAGGTAACGATAATTTCGGCTCAATGACCTAGTTTTCATCGTTCATAAATATGTATAAACATGATTTTGAATTCATTTTGTTGAAAATTTTGAAAAATTTACTAGAAGTGGGTAGTCAGTATATAAGACTAGGGCTGTTCCTTGTTATCGGAGAGCACTAGATTCTAATACAACTACTGCGTTACTAGTATTTTTAATGGTAACCAAGTGTTTAAAATAAAAATTTTTAAAATCCGAAAGAATTTAACCCCTTCCCACACTTAAGATCTTGCAATGCCCTCATTTGCAAGAAATCAGTAACAATTTAAATTATTGAGGGTGATAAGCGTAGAAAAGTGATTAAATTTTACCAAAGTTTCAAACATATTGTTGTTTGTTTGTTGAATGATAAATGGTGCACGTCATTTGTTTATTCCGTCTTGTTTGTTATTTCACACATATTTTGCATCTTGTCGTCAAAATTACTTGCTTTTGCTGAACTTAATGCCAGTCTTTGAAAACGCGTTGTTTTACCCTGTCTTGTAAGATAAACTACAAACAAATATATACATACTATTTTTTTTTTATTTATAAAACCTTTAACTTATAAAACAAATATTAATTAATTTTAAAAATTTGTTTCTTTTAAGAATGAGGGCGTTTCGGAACGATGCCCTAGTCCGTCCCTCGACAAAATTTTAAAATTTGTCATTTTCAAGCAATTGTTTTAAAAGCTTAGATTTTTGGATTTTTTAATTTTTTTGGCATAATTTAATTCAATAAGATTAAAAATAATGATAATAAAAGTTCTCGTCCCTCCCTCGGGTAAAGCAATTTCGGTTCAATGACCTAGTCTTCAACTTACGACGAATTTTAAAAATCATATTTTTAACTTAATGAGATAAAGTAAATTTTTGTTTTTAAATTCACACAACTTAAATATAAAATTCAAAATTAATATTAAAAATTCACACCAAACTTAAAAATTTGAAATGCATAAAATTAAAAATTCATATTTTAAAAATTAAAAATTCACACCAAACTTAATTTTAAAAATTCATATTATAAATTCACACCAAACTTATATTAATTTTTCAAATATTTACAATTTTAAAAATATTGTTTTTACAAAGTTTACAATATTAATTTAAGATTTAAATATTAATTTTAAAAACATGGTAAAAATAAAATTAAAAATCTTTTTGGCTTTTTATCCCACTTTAATCAATCAAATATTATCAAAAATATATGCGCCCCTCTTTTCGGTAAAGTAATTTCGGTTCCAAGACCTAATTTAACTCATGACGAATTTTTGAAATATTTTGGGTTGATTGATTAAAGATATTTATACCTTAAGAATAAACGTTAAATTTCGCAGTGATGTAATAAATTTTTGAATGATATCAATAATTTCGGTCGCCAAACCTAATTTTATTCAATACCAATTTAATACTTTTTTAGCGAACAAATTAGCGTTTATTATCAAAAGGTTAAAAATAAAAATAAAAATAAAAACTGTACAGACATACCTGTGAAATAGATTTCTTAGTTATATGATCTATCCCATTCATAAGATAGTCGGTTTAATTGGTTTTCCATGGCTACATAGGCGTAACCTCGAGCATTCAGTGTCTTTTCTTCTAAACATATGAACGGTCCGTCTCTGCATAAAGTAACAAATTCGGTATTTGAATAGGTTTGATTATTTGAACATTTACCTCCATGTGACCATTTTCCGCATTTGTGACATCTTTCTAGGTGTCGTGCTCTTCTTTTCGCTGCGGATTTTGATTTTCCTTTACCAAATTGTAACTTATTATCTTCGTATCTGGATTCTTTTCTAACTCCGTCTATTCTTTCTCTGATTACTGATACTAATTCACTCGGGAGTATGTCATTATTACGTTTAGTGATCAAAGCGTGTAGCATTAGACCATGGTTTAGTTCACATGCAGTTTTCATTTCCTAAAAAAAAATAAAAATTCAGAATGGGGGGGAGAAGACTAGTTCTTTAGGGTCTGCTAGGGAAAGACCATTCGGGTTCCATTTTCGAGAACTACATGAAAACAGACAATCTAACTCTAACAGAAATACATATTATCCTTTAAAGACTTGATTCTCCCCACACTTAGTTAGCTGTGGTATCGAAATTGTGATTAACTTCATTGTCAAATTCCATCGGACTATCTATGTAGTATTTAACTCTGTGACCATTAACTTTAAATTCAATCCCATTTGAATTTATTAATTCTATCGTTCCGTATGGGAAAACTCTTTTAACTATGAATGGTCCAGACCATCTTGATTTCAATTTTCCAGGAAATAGCTTGAATCGTGAATTGAAAAGAAGAACTCTGTCTCCTTCTTTAAATTCTTTTAAACTTCTGATTCTTTTATCATGCCATTTCTTCGTTCTTTCTTTATAGATTAACGAATTTTCGTATGCTTCATGTCTTAATTCTTCTAATTCGTTTAGTTGACTTAATCGTAGACGTCCAGCTTCATGTAAATCAAGATTACATGATTTCAAAGCCCAAAATGCTTTGTGTTCAATTTCTACTGGAAGATGACATGCTTTTCCATAAACAACTCTAAAAGGTGTGGTTCCAATTGGAGTTTTGTAGGCTGTTCTAAAAGCCCAGAGTGCATCCTCCAATTTAATGGACCATTCATTCGGATTTGATCCTACGGTTTTCTCTAGAATTCTTTTTAATGCTCGGTTAGTATTTTCAACTTGTCCACTTGTTTGTGGATGATAAGCGGTTGAGAATTTATGAGTTACTCCATAACGTTTGAGAACTTTCTTAAGTTGATTATTACAAAAATGAGTTCCCCGATCACTTATTAAAGCTTTCGGTGCTCCAAACCTTGCAAAAAGACGTTTTAAGAAGTTGACTACAACTCGTGCATCGTTAGTTGGGAGAGCTTGTGCTTCCGCCCATTTAGATACATAATCAATGGCTACGAGTATATATAGATTATTATGAGATTTTGGAAATGGACCCATAAAGTCAATACCCCAAATGTCAAATACTTCACATACTTGGATGACATTTTGTGGCATTTCATCACGTTGACTTATTTTTCCGGCCCTTTGACAAGCATCACAGGATTTGCAAAGAAGGTGTGCGTCTTTGTAAATTGTAGGCCAATAGAATCCAGCTTCATAAACTTTTCTTGCTGTTAGTTGAGGCCCATAATGCCCTCCTGTTGGTCCTGTGTCACAATGGTTTAATATTTTACTAGCTTCATCTCCAAATACACATCGGCGTATTATTCCATCGGGACAACTTTTAAACAGATGTGGATCTTCCCAAAAATAGTGTTTTATATCACTGAAGAATTTCTTTCGTCTTTGGTACGATAATCCTTTTTCAAGGAATCCACAAACTAAGTAGTTTGCATAGTCTGCAAACCATGGAATTTCTTTATAATCTATCTTCAATAGATATTCATCAGGAAAGTTGTCTTGTATGGCTGATTCATTTAGAACTTCTAATTCGGGATTTTCAAGACGAGAAAGATGATCAGCGGCGAGATTTTCTGCTCCTCTTTTATCTCGGATTTCAATATCAAACTCTTGTAAGAGTAAGATCCAACGGATTAATCTTGGTTTAGCATCTTGTTTTGAAAATAGGTATCTAAGAGCAGAATGGTCGGTATAGACCACTGTTTTTGCTAGAACGAGATATGATCGAAATTTGTCAAAAGCAAAGACAATAGCAAGGAGTTCTTTTTCAGTAGTTGTATAGTTCGTTTGTGCTCCTTGTAACGTCTTACTAGCATAATATATAGGTTGAAATCGTTTTTTAATCCTTTGTCCTAAAACGGCTCCCATTGCAAAATCACTTGCATCGCACATTAGTTCAAATGGTAGATTCCAATTTGGTGTTATCATGATCGGCGCATTAGTGAGTTTTTCTTTAAGAATATTAAAAGAATTGATACACTCATCTGAAAAGATGAATGGAGCATCCTTTTCTAGGAGTTTATTCATAGGAGTGGCAATTTTAGAAAAAACTTTTATGAAACGTCGGTAAAAACCGGCATGCCCTAGAAAACTCCTAATTCCTCTAACATTGGTGGGATGTGGAAGTTTAGCAATTACATCTACTTTAGCTCTATCCACTTCAATTCCTTCTTTAGAAATTTTATGTCCAAGAACGATGCCTTCTTTAACCATGAAATGGCATTTCTCCCAATTAAGTACTAGATTTGATTGTTCGCATCTAAGAAGCATTCGTTCCAGATTAACTAGACATGATTCAAATGTATCACCGAAGACTGAAAAGTCATCCATGAAAACTTCCATGCATTCTTCTATCATGTCGTGAAAAATCGCCATCATACACCTTTGAAAGGTTGCAGGGGCGTTGCAAAGTCCAAATGGCATGCGTTTGTAAGCAAAAGTACCATAAGGGCACGTGAATGTGGTTTTCTCTTGATCTTCGGGTGCTATTGGAATTTGAAAATATCCGGAAAATCCATCTAGAAAACAATAGTAACTATTTCCGGCTAATCTTTCCAACATTTGATCTATGAAAGGTAAGGGAAAGTGATCTTTTCTGGTGGCGTCATTTAATTTTCTATAATCAATACACACACGCCATCCTGTTACAGTCCTAGTAGGAATAAGCTCATTTTTCTCATTTGTAATGACAGTCATGCAACCCTTCTTAGGTACGCATTGAACTGGGCTTACCCATGGACTATCAGAGATTGGATAAATTAGACCTGCATCTAGCAGTTTAATAATCTCTTTCTTAACTACATCTTGCATATTAGGATTTAGTCTTCGTTGGCGTTGCACATACGTTTTATGACCTTCTTCCATAAGGATTTTATGAGTGCAATACGAAGGACTTATGCCTTTAATATCATGAATCTTCCATGCAATAGCTGGTTTATGAGCTTTTAGTACAGAAATGAGTCGAGATTTTTCATCGTTTGTGAGAGAAGACGATATTATTACAGGTAATTCAGATTCACCATGTAAATAAGCATATTCCAAATGAGTTGGAAGTGGCTTTAACTCTAATTTCGGAGGTTCTTCTATCGATGATTTATATCGATATCTGTCTTCTTCTTTTAGCATTTGAATTTCTTCTGTTGTTGGTTCATATCCATTAGCTATAAGTGTAGCTAACATTTCAGCTTCATCAATTGGTTCATTACCTTCTCCTAAAGAACATTCTCCTGTTCCTTGTAATTCTGGAAATTCTTCTAATAATTCTGCATGTGCATCTATAGTTTGAATATAATAACATGTATCATCTGCAGATTGTGGTTGTTGCATTGCTCTATCAACTGAAAAGGTAACACTCTCATCCTCTATACTTAGGGTCAATTTCTTACCGAACACGTCTATCATTGCTTTAGCCGTGTTTAAGAATGGTCTTCCTAATATGAGAGGAACTTGAGAATCTTCTTCCATGTCCAAAACAACAAAATCTACTGGAAATACTAAAGTACCAACTTTAACTAGCATGTTCTCCATTATCCCTCTAGGATATTTTATTGATCGATCGGCTAGTTGTATGCTTATTCTGGTTGGTTTCAATTCTCCAAGGTCTAGTTTAGCGTATAGTGAATACGGCATTAGATTTATACTAGCACCTAAGTCTGCCAATGCTTCTATTGAACTAAGACTACCCAGAAAACATGGAATTGTGAAACTTCCTGGATCAGATAGTTTTTCTGGTATCTTATTCAACAGCACTGCTGAACAATTAGCATTCATAGTAACAGCCGAGAGTTCTTCCATTTTCTTTCTATTTGAAATTAGATCTTTCAAGAATTTAGCATATCTAGGCATTCTTGAAATCACATCAATGAAAGGAAGATTTACATTTATCTGTTTAAACATATCCAAGAATTTGGATTGCTCGGCTTCAAGTTTCTCTTTCTTCATTTTACTCGGGTAAGGAAGTGGTGGTTGGTATGGTTTAACATAAGGTTTATCCTTAACTGTGTTATCTTCATTAACCTTTTCAACTACCGGTTCTTTTTCCTTATCTTGATCAGGTTGTGGTTCTTGTGGAGTAGGAATAGTTTCATCAGAAGTTACAGGTATTTCAGGTGGTTTAAGTGTTGTACCACTTCTTGTGGTAATGGCTTTAGCTGTTTCATTTCGGGGGTTAGCATTTGTATCACTAGGTAGACTTCCCGGTTTTCTTTCACCTATTAACCTTGCTAGGTTACTTACTTCTTGTTCCAGATTTTGAATAGAAGCTTGTTGATTTCTAAATGCTTGAGCATTTTGTTCATTAGTTTGTTTCTGAGATGTGAAAAACTGTGTTTGAGTTTCAACTAGCTTCGTCATCATATCTTCTAAATTCGGCTTTTTATCATCGGTTTGTTGTGGTGGTTTGTTTTGAAAATTAGGTCTTTGCTGATTGTAAGTATTATTAGATACTTGTTGATTGCTAGGACCTTGTTGGTTGTTGTATGGAATATTTCGGTTATAATTTTGGTTTTGATTGTAAATCGGTCTTGGCGGTTGATAATTATTCTGATAATTATTTCCAGGCCTTTGGTTTATGTATGAAATATTCTCTCTTTGTTCCATTGTTAATTCAATACTGAGACAATCTTTTGTCAAATGTGGTCCTCCACACTGCTCACAACTAATTCGTATTGAGTGAATATCTTTAGTCATCTTTTCCATTCGTCTCTCCACAGCATCTATCTTTGCGGAAATGGAATCTAAGTCATGGCTAGAATCGGCTCTAGCTGCTTTAGATGATCTAATGATATCTTTTTCTTGGTGCCACTCATGTGAGTGGGAAGCAGTGTTATCAATAATTTTGTAAGCATCAGTTTCGGTTTTCTTCATAATAGAACCACCAGGTGCTATATCTATGTCTTTCCTTGTAGTGATGTCGCATCCTTGGTAGAATATTTGTACTATTTGACAGGTGTCTAAACCATGTTGCGGACATCCTCTTAATAACTTTCCATATCTTGTCCACGCCTCATATAGAGTTTCATTTGGTTTCTGTGTGAACGTAACAATTTCTGCTTGAAGTCTTACGGCTTTAGATGCAGGAAAGAATTGTTTAAGAAATTTGTCAACTAAAACATCCCATGTATCGATCGCCCCTTCAGGTAACGATTCCAACCAATCTTTGGCTTCTCCCTTTAAAGTCCAGGGAAATAACATGAGATATATCTGTTCATCCTCAACTTCTCGGATTTTAAATAGTGTGCAGATTCTATTAAAGGTACGTAAATGTTCATTTGGATCTTCCTTCGGCGCACCACTAAATTGGCATTGATTAGTCACCATGTTTAGAATTTGTCCTTTGATTTCATAATCTGGCGCATTAATGTCTGGATGAGTAATTGCGTGACCTTGGCCAGTGCGTTTAGCTCTCATTCGGTCTTCCATACTTAAAGGTTCCAGATTCTCCATAATTGAATTTGTTGAATCGGAATCACTAGAGGATTCTGATTTAATGGTTCGTTCCTCAACAATCTCTGTTTGAATGATTGGTGGTTTCGGGGGAAAGTTTAATGGTTCAGAATCTACGAACCGTTCCTGAATATTCTCCGGATTCTCAATTGTGAGGTCGGTTTCAAAAAATGGATTATCGGAAATTTGAATTGGAGTACTTGGTCGACTGGATGACGATTCTAAAGAAACATCAACGGCGACAATATTTGCTAAATGTCTTGATCTAGTTACAGGTGGTGAACGTACAAAAGGTGGTGAACGTCTTGCTCGGTGCATTCACTGAATATCCTATTAGTTTTTAAAAAAGGAAAGAAAAATTATATAAGTTATCCAATCAATAGACTTTTCTGATTTTGCCCACGTTTCGAATAGCCAAAAGATGCAGCAGAGGGGCAGGATTCGTTTGGTCTCAATATAATTGAGTACTGTTTGGCTCCAATTGAAATGTCCCGTTCTTATTGATTAAAAACGTTCCATATTAATTGATTTCGTTGCGAGGTTTTGACCTCTATATGAGACGTTTTTCAAAGACTGCATTCATTTTAAAACAAACCATAACCTTTATTTCATCAATAAAGGTTTAAAAAGCTTTACGTAGATTATCAAATAATGATAATCTAAAATATCCTGTTTACACATGACCATTACATAATGGTTTACAATACAAATATGTTACAACAAAAATAAGTTTCTTGAATGCAGTTTTTTTACACAATATCATACAAGCATGGACTCCAAATCTCGTCCTTATTTAAGTATGCAACAGCAGAAGCTCTTAATAATCACCTGAGAATAAACATGCTTAAAACGTCAACAAAAATGTTGGTGAGTTATAGGTTTAACCTATATATATCAAATCGTAACAATAGACCACAAGATTTCATATTTCAATACACATCCCATACATAGAGATAAAAATCATTCATATGGTGAACACCTGGTAACCGACATTAACAAGATGCATATATAAGAATATCCCCATCATTCCGGGACACCCTTCGGATATGATATAAATTTCGAAGTACTAAAGCATCCGGTACTTTGGATGGGGTTTGTTAGGCCCAATAGATCTATCTTTAGGATTCGCGTCAATTAGGGTGTCTGTTCCCTAATTCTTAGATTACCAGACTTAATAAAAAGGGCATATTCGATTTCGATAATTCAACCATAGAATGTAGTTTCACGTACTTGTGTCTATTTTGTAAATCATTTATAAAACCTGCATGTATTCTCATCCCAAAAATATTAGATTTTAAAAGTGGGACTATAACTCACTTTCACAGATTTTTACTTCGTCGGGAAGTAAGACTTGGCCACTGGTTGATTCACGAACCTATAACAATATATACATATATATCAAAGTATGTTCAAAATATATTTACAACACTTTTAATATATTTTGATGTTTTAAGTTTATTAAGTCAGCTGTCCTCGTTAGTAACCTACAACTAGTTGTCCACAGTTAGATGTACAGAAATAAATCGATAAATATTATCTTGAATCAATCCACGACCCAGTGTATACGTATCTCAGTATTGATCACAACTCAAACTATATATATTTTGGAATCAACCTCAACCCTGTATAGCTAACTCCAACATTCACATATAGAGTGTCTATGGTTGTTCCGAAATATATATAGATGTGTCGACATGATAGGTCAAAACATTGTATACGTGTCTATGGTATCTCAAGATTACATAATATACAATACAAGTTGATTAAGTTATGGTTGGAATAGATTTGTTACCAATTTTCACGTAGCTAAAATGAGAAAAATTATCCAATCTTGTTTTACCCATAAATTCTTCATTTTAAATCCGTTTTGAGTGAATCAAATTGCTATGGTTTCATATTGAACTCTATTTTATGAATCTAAACAGAAAAAGTATAGGTTTATAGTCGGAAAAATAAGTAACAAGTCATTTTTGTAAAGGTAGTCATTTCAGTCGAAAGAACGACGTCTAGATGACCATTTTAGAAAACATACTTCCACTTTGAGTTTAACCATAATTTTTGGATATAGTTTCATGTTCATAATAAAAATCATTTTCTCAGAATAACAACTTTTAAATCAAAGTTTATCATAGTTTTTAATTAACTAACCCAAAACAGCCCGCGGTGTTACTACGAAGGCGTAAATCCGGTTTTACGGTGTTTTTCGTGTTTCCAGGTTTTAAATCATTAAGTTAGCATATCATATAGATATAGAACATGTGTTTAGTTGATTTTAAAAGTCAAGTTAGAAGGATTAACTTTTGTTTGCGAACAAGTTTAGAATTAACTAAACTATGTTCTAGTGATTACAAGTTTAAACCTTCGAATAAGATAGCTTTATATGTATGAATCGAATGATGTTATGAACATCATTACTACCTTAAGTTCCTTGGATAAACCTACTGGAAAAGGGAAAAATGGATCTAGCTTCAATGGATCCTTGGATGGCTCGAAGTTCTTGAAGTAGAATCATGACACGAAAACAAGTTCAAGTAAGATCATCACTTGAAATAAGATTGTTATAGTTATAGAAATTGAACCAAAGTTTGAATATGATTATTACCTTGTATTAGAATGATAACCTACTGTAAGAAACAAAGATTTCTTGAGGTTGGATGATCACCTTACAAGATTGGAAGTGAGCTAGCAAACTTGAAAGTATTCTTGATTTTATGAAACTAGAACTTTTGGAATTTATGAAGAACACTTAGAACTTGAAGATAGAACTTGAGAGAGATCAATTAGATGAAGAAAATTTAAGAATGAAAGTGTTTGTAGGTGTTTTTGGTCGTTGGTGTATGGATTAGATATAAAGGATATGTAATTTTGTTTTCATGTAAATAAGTCATGAATGATTACTCATATTTTTGTAATTTTATGAGATATTTCATGCTAGTTGCCAAATTATGGTTCCCACATGTGTTAGGTAACTCACATGGGCTTCTAAGAGCTGATCATTGGAGTGTATATACCAATAGTACATACATCTAAAAGCTGTGTATTGTACGAGTACGAATACGGGTGCATACGAGTAGAATTGTTGATGAAACTGAATGAGGATGTAATTGTAAGCATTTTTTTTAAGTAGAAGTATTTTGATAAGTGTATTGAAGTCTTTCAAAAGTGTATAAATACATATTAAAACACTACATGTATATACATTTTAACTGAGTCGTTAAGTCATCGTTAGTCGTTACATGTAAGTGTTGTTTTGAAACCTTTAGGTTAACGATCTTGTAAAATGTTGTTAACCCAATGTTTATAATATCAAATGAGATTTTAAATTATTATATTATCATGATATTATCATGTATGAATATCTCTTAATATGATATATATACATTAAATGTCTTTACAACGATAATCGTTACATATATGTCTCGTTTAAAAATCATTAAGTTAGTAGTCTTGTTTTTACATATGTAGTTCATTGTTAATATACTTAATGATATGTTTACTTATCATAGTATCATGTTAACTATATATATATATCCATATATATGTCATCATATAGTTTTTACAAGTTTTAACGTTCGTGAATCACCGGTCAGCTTGGGTGGTCAATTGTCTATATGAAACATATTTCAATTAATCAAGTCTTAACAAGTTTGATTGCTTAACATGTTGGAAACATTTAATCATGTAAATATCAATCTCAATTAATATATATAAACATGGAAAAGTTCGGGTCACTACAGTACCTACCCGTTAAATAAATTTCGTCCCGAAATTTTAAGCTGTTGAAGGTGTTGACGAATCTTCTGGAAATAGATGCGGGTATTTCTTCTTCATCTGATCTTCACGCTCCCAGGTGAACTCGGGTCCTCTACGAGCATTCCATTGAACCTTAACAATTGGTATCTTGTTTTGCTTAAGTCTTTTAACCTCACGATCCATTATTTCGACGGGTTCTTCGATGAATTGAAGTTTTTCGTTGATTTGGATTTCATCTAACGGAATAGTGAGATCTTCTTTAGCAAAACATTTCTTCAAATTCGAGACGTGGAAAGTGTTATGTACAGCCGCGAGTTGTTGAGGTAACTCTAGTCGGTAAGCTACTGGTCCGCCAAGATCAATAATCTTGAATGGTCCAATATACCTTGGATTTAATTTCCCTCGTTTACCAAATCGAACAACGCCTTTCCAAGGTGCAACTTTAAGCATGACCATCTCTCCAATTTCAAATTCTATATCTTTTCTTTTAATGTCAGCGTAGCTCTTTTGTCGACTTTGGGCGGTTTTCAACCGTTGTTGAATTTGGATGATCTTCTCGGTAGTTTCTTGTATAATCTCCGGACCCGTAATCTGTCTATCCCCCACTTCACTCCAACAAATTGGAGACCTGCACTTTCTACCATAAAGTGCTTCAAACGGCGCCATCTCAATGCTTGAATGGTAGCTGTTATTGTAGGAAAATTCTGCTAACGGTAGATGTCGATCCCAACTGTTTCCGAAATCAATAACACATGCTCGTAGCATGTCTTCAAGCATTTGTATCGTCCTTTCGCTCTGCCCATCAGTTTATGGATGATAGGCAGTACTCATGTCTAGACGAGTTCCTAATGCTTGCTGTAATGTCTGCCAGAATCTTGAAATAAATCTGCCATCCCTATCAGAGATAATAGAGATTGGTATTCCATGTCTGGAGACGACTTCCTTCAAATACAGTCGTGCTAACTTCTCCATCTTGTCATCTTCTCTTATTGGCAGGAAGTGTGCTGATTTGGTGAGACGATCAACTATTACCCAAATAGTATCAAAACCACTTGCAGTCCTTGGCAATTTAGTGATGAAATCCATGGTAATGTTTTCCCATTTCCATTCTGGGATTTCGGGTTGTTGAAGTAGACCTGATGGTTTCTGATGCTCAGCTTTGACCTTAGAACACGTCAAACATTCTCCTACGTATTTAGCAACATCGGCTTTCATACCCGGCCACCAAAAATGTTTCTTGAGATCCTTGTACATCTTCCCCGTTCCAGGATGTATTGAGTATCTGGTTTTATGAGCTTCTCTAAGTACCATTTCTCTCATATCTCCAAATTTTGGTACCCAAATCCTTTCAGCCCTATACCGGGTTCCGTCTTCCCGAATATTAAGATGCTTCTCCGATCCTTTGGGTATTTCATCCTTTAAATTTCCCTCTTTTAAAACTCCTTGTTGCGCCTCCTTTATTTGAGTAGTAATGTTATTATGAATCATTATATTCATAGAGTTTACTCGAATGGGTTCTCTGTCCTTCCTGCTCAAGGCATCGGCTACCACATTTGCCTTCCCCGGGTGGTAACGAATCTCAAAGTCGTAATCATTCAATAATTCAATCCACCTACGCTGCCTCATATTCAGTTGTTTCTGATTAAATATGTGTTGAAGACTTTTGTGGTCGGTATATATAATACTTTTGACCCCATATAAGTAGTGCCTCCAAGTCTTTAATGCAAAAACAACCGCTCCTAATTCCAAATCATGCGTCGTATAATTTTGTTCGAGAATCTTCAATTGTCTAGATGCATAAGCAATCACCTTCGTTCGTTGCATTAATACACAACCGAGACCTTGCTTTGATGCGTCACAATAAATCACAAAATCATCATTCCCTTCAGGCAATGACAATATAGGTGCCGTAGTTAGCTTTTTCTTCAATAACTGAAACGTTTTCTCTTGTTCATCATTCCATTCAAATTTCTTCCCTTTATGCATTAATGAAGTCAAGGGTTTTGCTATTCTGGAAAAGTCTTGGATGAACCTTCTGTAGTAACCAGCTAGTCCTAAAAACTGGCGTATGTGTTTCGGAGTTTTCGGGGTTTCCCACTTTTCAACAGTTTCTATCTTTTGCCGGATCCACCTTAATACCTTCTTTGTTCACTATGTGACCGAGGAATTGAACTTCTTCCAACCAAAATGCACACTTTGAAAACTTAGCGTACAATTCTTCCTTCCTCAATACTTCTAACACCTTTCTCAAATGTTCACCGTGTTCTTGGTCATTCTTTGAGTAAATAAGTATGTCATCAATGAAAACAATGACAAACTTGTCAAGGTATGGTCCACACACTCGGTTCATAAGGTCCATGAACACAGCTGGTGCATTAGTTAAACCAAATGGCATGACCATAAACTCGTAATGACCGTAACGTGTTCTGAAAGCAGTGATACCCGGAACGTAAGTCAATCTTTGAATAAACAGACGAGCCTTGTAGTTGATCAAATAAGTCATCGATTCTCGGTAGTGGGTAGCGGTTCTTGATGGTAAGTTTGTTCAACTCTCGGTAGTCGATACACAACCTGAATGTACCATCTTTCTTCTTGACAAACAAAACAGGAGCTCCCCACGGTGACGTGCTTGGTCGAATGAAACCATGCTCTAAAAGTTCTTGTAATTGGCTTTGCAGTTCTTTCATCTCGCTGGGTGCGAGTCTGTAAGGAGCACGAGCTATTGGTGCAGCTCCTGGTACAAGATCTATTTGAAATTCAACGGATCGATGTGGGGGTAATCCCGGTAATTCTTTCGGAAATACATCGGGAAATTCTTTTGCGACGGGAACATCATTGATGCTCTTTTCTTCAGTTTGTACTTTCTCGACGTGTGCTAGAACAGCATAGCAACCTTTTCTTATTAGTTTTTGTGCCTTCAAATTACTAATAAGATGTAGCTTCGTGTTGCCCTTTTCTCCGTACACTATTAAGGGTTTTCCTTTTTCTCGTATAATGCGAATTGCATTTTTGTAACAAACGATCTCTGCTTTCACTTCTTTCAACCAGTCCATACCGATTATCACATCAAAACTCCCTAACTCTACTGGTATCAAGTCAATCTTAAATGTTTCACTAACCAGTTTAATTTCTCGATTCCGACATATATTATCTGCTGAAATTAATTTACCATTTGCTAATTCGAGTAAAAATTTACTATCCAAAGGCGTCAATGGACAACTTAATTTAGCACAAAAATCTCTACTCATATAGCTTCTATCCGCACCCGAATCAAATAAAACGTAAGCAGATTTATTGTCATTAAGAAACGTACCCGTAACAAGCTCCGGGTCTTCCTGTGCCTCTGCCGCATTAATATTGAAAACTCTTCCGCGGCCTTGTCCATTCGTGTTCTCCTGGTTCGGGCAATTTCTAATAATGTGGCCCGGTTTTCCACATTTATAACAAACTACATTGGCATAACTTGCTCCGACACTACTTGCTCCACCATTACTCGTTCCGACACCATTTGTTCCTTTCGTTCTATTAACCCCTGGTCCGTAGACCTCACACTTCGCCGCGCTATGACCATTTCTTTTACACTTATTGCAAAATTTGGTGCAGAACCCCGAGTGATACTTTTCACACCTTTGGCATAGCTGCTTCTGATTGTTGTTGTTGTTGCGGTTATTATTATTGTTGGGATGATTGTTGTAGTTGCTGTTGTTGTTGTTGTTGTTGTTGGGTCGTTTGTTGTAGTTGCGATTGATGTTGCGATTGTTGGGATAATTGTTGCGATTATTGTTGTAATTGCTGTGGTTGTTATATTGGTGATTCTTATCACCGTTTTCCTCCCACTTTCTTTTGACTTGCTTCACATTGGCCTCTTCAGCAGTCTGTTCTTTAATTCTTTCTTCAATCTGGTTCACTAGTTTGTGAGCCATTCTACATGCCTGTTGTATGGAGGCGGGCTCGTGTGAACTTATATCTTCTTGGATTCTTTCCGGTAAACCTTTCACAAACGCGTCGATCTTCTCTTCCTCATCTTCGAACGCTCCCGGACACAATAGGCACAATTCTATGAATCGTCTTTCATACGTGGTAATATCAAATCCTTGGGTTCGTAACCCTCTAAGTTCTGTCTTGAGCTTATTGACCTCGGTTCTGGGACGGTACTTCTCGTTCATCAAGTGCTTGAATGCTGACCACGGTAGTGCGTACGCATCATCTTGTCCCACTTGCTCTAGATAGGTATTCCACCATGTTAACGCAGAACCTGTGAAGGTATGCGTAGCGTACTTTACTTTGTCCTCTTCAGTACACTTACTTATGGCAAACACCGATTCGACCTTCTCGGTCCACCGTTTCAATCCGATCGGTCCTTCGGTTCCATCAAATTCCAAAGGTTTGCAGGCAGTGAATTCTTTGTAGGTGCATCCTACACGATTTCCTGTACTGCTAGATCCAAGGTTATTGTTGGTATGTAGCGCAGCCTGTACTGCGGCTATGTTTGAAGCTAGAAAAGTACGGAATTCCTCTTCATTCATATTCACGGTGTGTAGAGTAGTCGGTGCCATTTCCTTCAAAATAGTTAAATGGAACAAGTTAATCATACAGAATATTAAGAGTAGTTAATAGTATTTCGTAGCATAATATGAACTCATTTATAAAAGCTTTTTCTTCATATTAGCGTTTTATAAGTTTAAATTTGGGTAGTACCTACCCGTTAAGTTCATACTTAGTAGCTAATATACAATTCAACTACTACAATTCTATATGAAAAACTGATTATAATAATATTTCGCGTTCAAACTTTTACACAATATTTTACAAACTTACAATACCGCTTATTTTACATATAGCATGAAATATAGCACACAATAAATTTGATACAAGATGGTTGTGAAGATAATTCTAGCTAGTACACAAGTCGTTCAGCAAAGGCAATAAAGACACGTAATTCATACGTCCAGAAACAAGTCATGCATTCTGGTTTTACTAGGATTACTTCCCATCCTTGGTCTTGTGGAACATAACCGTTATGGCCGTTGATAAGACAGCGTGTTGTAACGTCGTCAAAGGGACGAGGGTTACGTAATGTCCAACAGTCCCGTAACAATCTAAAAACCTCATTTCTTACCGCAATTACCGACTCCGTCACTTGTGGGAACGTTTTGTTTAATAGTTGTAGCCCGATGTTCTTGTTCTCACTTTGGTGAGAAGCGAACATTACTAATCCGTAAGCATAACATGCTTCTTTATGTTGCATGTTAGCCGCTTTTTCTAAATCACGAAGTCCAATATTCGGATATATTGAGTCAAAATAATTTCTTAACCCATTGCGTAAAATAGCATTTGGGTTCCCCGCAATATATGCGTCAAAGTAAACACATCGTAACTTATGGATTTCCCAAAGTGATATCCCCCATCTTTCGAACGAAAGCCTTTTATAAACCAAGGCATTCTTGGAACGTTCTTCGAATGTCTTACAAACTGATCTCGCCTTAAGTAGTTGTGCCGAAGAATTCTGACCGACTCTAGACAAGATTTCATCAATCATGTCTCCGGGTAGGTCTCTTAAAATATTGGGTTGTCTATCCATTTTGTGTTTTTATACTGTAAAATAGACAAGAGTTAGATTCATAAAAAAAATACTTATTAATACAAGCAATTTTTACATATATCATAAAGCATAAGCACACTATATTACATATATTACACCACACGAATACAACTATCTTATTCCGACTCGCTTGTTTCTTCTTCTTCGGTTTTGGTTCGTTTTGCCAAGTTTCTAGGGATATATGATGTTCCCCTAATACGAGCCGTAATTTTCCACATTGGTTTAGAAAAACCTGGTGGTTTAGAGGTTCCCGGGTCATTGTTACAACTTAAGGACTTCGGGGGTTGACGATACATATAAAGTTCATCGGGGTTGGAATTAGATTTCTCTATTTTTATGCCCTTTCCCTTATTATTTTCTTTTGCCTTTTTAAATTCAGTTGGGGTAATTTCTATAACATCATCGGAATTCTCGTCGGAATCCTATTCATCGGAGAATTGGTAATCCTCCCAATATTTTGCTTCCTTGGCGGAAACACCATTGACCATAATTAACCTTGGTCGGTTGGTTGAGGATTTTCTTTTACTTAACCGTTTTAATATTTCCCCCACCGGTTCTATTTCTTCATCCGGTTCCGATTCTTCTTCCGGTTCCGATTCTTCTTCCGGTTCCGACTCTTCTTCCGGTTCCTCTTCGGGAACTTGTGAATCAGTCCACGAAACATTCTAATTTACATTTGACTCTTCATTATTATTAGGTGAGTCAATGGGACTTGTTCTAGAGGTAGACATCTATCACATAATATCAAACGCGTTAAGAGATTAATATATCACATAATATTCACATGTTAAAAATATATAGTTTCCAACAAAATTTGTTAAGCAATCATTTTTCAAGTAAACACGGTCGAAGTCCAGACTCACTAATGCATCCTAACAAACTCGATAAGACACACTAATGCAAAATTCTAGTTCTCTAAGACCAACGCTCGGATACCAACTGAAATGTCCCGTTCTTATTGATTAAAAACGTTCCATATTAATTGATTTCGTTGCGAGGTTTTGACCTCTATATGAGACGTTTTTCAAAGACTGCATTCATTTTAAAACAAACCATAACCTTTATTTCATCAATAAAGGTTTAAAAAGCTTCACGTAGATTATCAAATAATGATAATCTAAAATATCCTGTTTACACATGACCATTACATAATGGTTTACAATACAAATATGTTACAACAAAAATAAGTTTCTTGAATGCAGTTTTTTTACACAATATCATACAAGCATGGACTCCAAATCTCGTCCTTATTTAAGTATGCGACAGCGGAAGCTCTTAATAATCACCTGAGAATAAACATGCTTAAAACGTCAACAAAAATGTTGGTGAGTTATAGGTTTAACCTATATATATCAAATCGTAACAATAGACCACAAGATTTCATATTTCAATACACATCCCATACATAGAGATAAAAATCATTCATATGGTGAACACCTGGTAACCGACATTAACAAGATGCATATATAAGAATATTCCCATCATTCCGGGACACCCTTCGGATATGATATAAATTTCGAAGTACTAAAGCATCCGGTACTTTGGATAGGGTTTGTTAGGCCCAATAGATCTATCTTTAGGATTCGCGTCAATTAGGGTGTCTGTTCCCTAATTCTTAGATTACCAGACTTAATAAAAAGGGCATATTCGATTTCGATAATTCAACCATAGAATGTAGTTTCACGTACTTGTGTCTATTTTGTAAATCATTTATAAAACCTGCATGTATTCTCATCCCAAAAATATTAGATTTTAAAAGTGGGACTATAACTCACTTTCACAGATTTTTACTTCGTCGGGAAGTAAGACTTGGCCACTGGTTGATTCACGAACCTATAACAATATATACATATATATCAAAGTATGTTCAAAATATATTTACAACACTTTTAATATATTTTGATGTTTTAAGTTTATTAAGTCAGCTGTCCTCGTTAGTAACCTACAACTAGTTGTCCACAGTTAGATGTACAGAAATAAATCGATAAATATTATCTTGAATCAATCCACGACCCAGTGTATACGTATCTCAGTATTGATCACAACTCAAACTATATATATTTTGGAATCAACCTCAACCCTGTATAGCTAACTCCAACATTCACATATAGAGTGTCTATGGTTGTTCCGAAATATATATAGATGTGTCGACATGATAGGTCGAAACATTGTATACGTGTCTATGATATCTCAAGATTACATAATATACAATACAAGTTGATTAAGTTATGGTTGGAATAGATTTGTTACCAATTTTCACGTAGCTAAAATGAGAAAAATTATCCAATCTTGTTTTACCCATAAATTCTTCATTTTAAATCCGTTTTGAGTGAATCAAATTGCTATGGTTTCATATTGAACTCTATTTTATGAATCTAAACAGAAAAAGTATAGGTTTATAGTCGGAAAAATAAGTTACAAGTCATTTTTGTAAAGGTAGTCATTTCAGTCGAAAGAACGACGTCTAGATGACCATTTTAGAAAACATACTTCCACTTTGAGTTTAACCATAATTTTTGGATATAGTTTCATGTTCATAATAAAAATCATTTTCTCAGAATAACAACTTTTAAATCAAAGTTTATCATAGTTTTTAATTAACTAACCCAAAACAGCCCGCGGTGTTACTACGACGGCGTAAATCCGGTTTTACGGTGTTTTTCGTGTTTCCAGGTTTTAAATCATTAAGTTAGCATATCATATAGATATAGAACATGTGTTTAGTTGATTTTAAAAGTCAAGTTAGAAGGATTAACTTTTGTTTGCGAACAAGTTTAGAATTAACTAAACTATGTTCTAGTGATTACAAGTTTAAACCTTCGAATAAGATAGCTTTATATGTATGAATCGAATGATGTTATGAACATCATTACTACCTTAAGTTCCTTGGATAAACCTACTGGAAAAGAGAAAAATGGATCTAGCTTCAATGGATCCTTGGATGGCTCGAAGTTCTTGAAGTAGAATCATGACACGAAAACAAGTTCAAGTAAGATCATCACTTGAAATAAGATTGTTATAGTTATAGAAATTGAACCAAAGTTTGAATATGATTATTACCTTGTATTAGAATAATAACCTACTGTAAGAAACAAAGATTTCTTGAGGTTGGATGATCACCTTACAAGATTGGAAGTGAGCTAGCAAACTTGAAAGTATTCTTGATTTTATGAAACTAGAACTTTTGGAATTTATGAAGAACACTTAGAACTTGAAGATAGAACTTGAGAGAGATCAATTAGATGAAGAAAATTTAAGAATGAAAGTGTTTGTAGGTGTTTTTGGTCATTGGTGTATGGATTAGATATAAAGGATATGTAATTTTGTTTTCATGTAAATAAGTCATGAATGATTACTCATATTTTTGTAATTTTATGAGATATTTCATGCTAGTTGCCAAATGATGGTTCCCACATGTGTTAGGTGACTCACATGGGCTGCTAAGAGCTGATCATTAGAGTGTATATACCAATAGTACATACATCTAAAAGCTATGTATTGTACGAGTACGAATACGGGTGCATACGAGTAGAATTGTTGATGAAACTGAATGAGGATGTAATTGTAAGTATTTTTGTTAAGTAGAAGTATTTTGATAAGTGTATTGAAGTCTTTCAAAAGTGTATAAATACATATTAAAACACTACATGTATATACATTTTAACTGAGTCGTTAAGTCATCGTTAGTCGTTACATGTAAGTGTTGTTTTGAAACCTTTAGGTTAACGATCTTGTAAAATGTTGTTAATCCAATGTTTATAATATCAAATGAGATTTTAAATTATTATATTATCATGATATTATCATGTATGAATATCTCTTAATATGATATATATACATTAAATGTCTTTACAACGATAATCGTTACATATATGTCTCGTTTAAAAATCATTAAGTTAGTAGTCTTGTTTTTACATATGTAGTTCATTGTTAATATACTTAATGATATGTTTACTTATCATAGTATCATGTTAACTATATATATATATATCCATATATATGTCATCATATAGTTTTTACAAGTTTTAACGTTCGTGAATCACCGGTCAGCTTGGGTGGTCAATTGTCTATATGAAACATATTTCAATTAATCAAGTCTTAACAAGTTTGATTGCTTAACATGTTGGAAACATTTAATCATGTAAATATCAATCTCAATTAATATATATAAACATGGAAAAGTTCGGGTCACTACACCAATAACCCGGTCCACGTACAAATCCAACTATTACTACGAACCAGAAAATTTTGATGTCTATCAATTTAACCACTTAAAATAAATTTTCGTAATTTTAAGAAATTTAGAGAAGAAGTAGAAAAAATTCTAAGTCCTAAAAACTAGAATGGCGAGAAATAAGAGAGAAAAAGAGTGCGCGTCGAAAAGTGTCGAAAAATGAAAAAGACGAAGAGTGGTTTGTAAACACGCGGTTAATCTAACCTTATAACTATCATTATCTTAAAATTAAAACTACAAATAGAGATCACTAATTGGAATTGTAATTGATACATAGGTAAACGGCGTCGAAAGATAAATAAAAATAAGAAAGTAGCACGAAAAATGGCGTCGCAAAATTCTAAAGCGCCTAAAACTTAGTTTAAGGAATAAGCACTTAAGGGATTTTACGGCAAAGCCTAAAAATCTAGAAATAAAAATAAATATGGCAAAACTAAACTTAATACTAAAAGTTGTGACTAGAGTCTAAAAATCTAAAGGTAATAAAATTTAAATTAAAAACACTTTTTAATTTTTTAGACAAAAACTTGATGTTATGATACCTAAACCTTTAGACAGGGATCTAAATATTAACTTGTACCTAAACCTACGATTTAAGTTGTAGTATGGTACCAAAAACTTCACGTAGTATAGCGGTAAGTCGTTGATGTATTTAGCTAGTAGCTAAATTATTAAATTTTAGAAAATTTAATAAGGATAATTATTATTAGACTCGATTTAATATTAGACTCGATTTACCACTACACGATTTTCAACGATTTAATATGACAACTTGATGTTGAAATATGACAACTGGTGAGACACAACTTTGGATCTATCGAGAACGGCCACTTACTTTTAAAACACTTTTTTAATTTATTTTATTTGTTTGCAATGTTTTCTATGGTCTCACTCTCCTATCGTAACTTTTAAGCCACCTCAATCCCTAGACTAATTTATCACAATTTTTATATATTTCTCCAATGTAACAAGTTATGCGGAGTATAACTTTATCATTTGGTTTATGGTATTGTTTTCTTCATGTGTTTCTTTGACCCGACCCTTTTTTAATTATATAAAAATGCCATTAAGATGCTCTCTATTATTTTTTAGTGACTGAAAATGAGTTTGGAAATCGAAGCAGATAAAAAACAAAGCCCAAATTGTTTATTCATAACACTTGTGTTAAATGATACCAACTAATACGGGTCAAGAATGATACCAAAACACAAACTTCTTTTTTTTTTTTTTTTTATATGGCCAAAAAGAATATGAGTTCTCTAAGTCTCTTTTTCTTTTATTATTAAATGTGTTATGTAATTTAGAGAAAAATCGTTGAGTTAGTCAACAAAACCAATGTGCATATGTCTTTATTTATAATCAAGAAAGCAGTTACTTGTGTTTCCTTTTATTCTCAGCAAATCGGCTCCAAGTAGTACCAAAATCAATTAGTAATTGTTTTTCTCTCCTGCTGGTCCTTGTTGTGATCTACCAAAAGCAACAATTAAATAGCACTTTCTCTTGTCGGGTAATTATATCTCGAATACAAAATAGCCACTTTATTTAATAATCGAAAAGGGATAATAATACCTAACCACTTATTTATTTATTTATTTTTTTACCACTACATCAACTTGAAAATAATCGAATTTCTTGGTAGTACTTTTAATAATATATTTTTCTTTTCTTATTTTTTTTTCGGTTTTTTAGATTTTTAGATTTTAATATTTAAAATATGTATTTTTTTATAAAAACTAAATAAAAATTAATAAAAATCTTTTTTTTTCTGTGGCGTTTTGCTTCGGCTCTCCCCGGCAGCGGCGCCAAAAATACTTGATGTCGTAGCGGAGTGGTACAAAATAGTTATTAATTTTAGCAGAAAATACTATTAAATATGCTACAATTTTACACAAGTTATTTATTTATTTATCGAGTGGATATACTTAAACCTTGCTACAACACTTATAGGCAGTGTACCTAATCGTATTATAGTATAGTTTTTAGTAAGTCCGGTTCGTTCCACAGGGAAAGCTCGAGAAGTTTAACGCACACAAAATAGAAAAATAGAAAAATATATATCTATAAAGTAGTAGTATTATTATTATAAAAAAGGGGTTTTTTACCGTTTAATGACCGGTTTGTCAATTTTAAAACTTTAGTCGCAGTTAAAACCAAATGTAAAATATTAAAAATAAATACAAGACTTAAATTAAAGCATAAAGTAAATAACGATAATGAAATTGCGATAAATAAAAGTACGATAAAATAAAATTGCGATAATTAAAAAGTACGATAATTGAAAGTGCAATTAAATACAATAACAATAAAAATGCGATAATTAGAAGTGCAATTAAATATAAAATAAAGGAAATTAAATATGAAATAAAAGAATTATGCTTATTTAAACTTCCGTAATCATGATGTTTGACGTGTTGATTTTAGTTTTATGCCCATGGGTTAATTGTCCTTTGTCCTGGATTATTTAATATGTCTGTCTGGTTTTTGTCCATAACAGTCCATCAGTCATAAATATAAAGTGCGAGTGTCCTCGTCAAATTTTAATTATACCCGAAGTTAAATATTCCAACTAATTGGGGATTTAAACTGTAACAAGATTTTAATACTTTGTTTAATAATTACACCAGGTTGTCGACTGAGTGTAACCCAAGGTTTTAATATTTTATTATCAATTATACCAAGTGTCCTTTGTACATAATTTCACCCCTGTTTTAATTATTCTAGTGGCTATTAATCCATTCCCGTGTCCGGTTAAATGAACGATTATTCGTACATATAAATACCCCGCTCATCGTGTCCGATTGAGTGTATATGGTAATTTATAGGGACGCCCAATTGTAAATCCTTATATTAACATTAACAAACTATCATTCAGTTAAACAAATATAAAGCCCATTAATAGCTCATAGTCTAATTTCCACAAGTGTCGTTCTTTTGTCCAAACCCCAATTATGGTACAAAGCCCAATTACCCAATTTTAGTAATTAGCCCAACATCATGATTACTTCGGATTAAATAAGCATAATAATAACTTAGCTACGAGACATTAATGTAAAAAGGTTGAACATAACTTACAATGATTAAAAATAGCGTAGCGTTACACGGACAGAATTTCGACTTACACACTCAAACGATCTCTATCATAATCTTATTATTATTATAATTTAAGATTAAAATTAAAATTATTATTATAATATTTATATTAATATTACGATAGAGAAAGATATAAGAAAAGAAAAAGATGTAAAAGGTGTAGTTCCAATTCATCGAATTACATGCCTTTTATAGGCAAAATATAAATTTGAATTTTCATTTATGACCCCTGAACTATGCTCAATTAACAACTTTTTATTATTTAATATTATTCTTATTATGAATTATTTAAATATTATATTATATTCTTGTGCATAGTTGACTTGTACTTTCAGCTCCGTTGCGTCGATCGTTGAAAGTTGGTTCATGTCTCGGTTCTGGATTTTCGAACGTCCTTGCGTACTATTTTATATCGTGTACTTTGCGTTTTGTAACTTGTACTCTTGTCATTTTTAGACGTTCCTCATCAATAATTTGAACCTTTTTGATTGTATCTTGTACTTTTTAGCTTTTTGGACCTTTCCGTCTTCAATTCGCCGAATCTGCCTTTTGTCTTCACCTTTTATTATTTAAACGAATATCACTTGTAAATAGAACAATTGCAACTAAAATCTTGTTTTTCTTGAGGAATAATGCTATGAAATATGTGTTCATTTTTAGCATTATCAACTGCTTATCATCCACAAACTGATGGGCAGAGCGAAAGGATGATACAAACGCTTGAAGACATGCTACGAGCATGTGTTATTGATTTCATAAACAGTTGGGATCGACATCTACCGTTAGCAGAATTTTCCTACAACAACAGCTACCATTCAAGCATTGAGATGGCGCCGTTTGAAGCACTTTATGGTAGAAAGTGCAGGTCTCCGATTTGTTGGAGTGAAGTGGGGGATAGACAGATTACGGGTCCGGAGATTATACAAGAAACTACCGAGAAGATCATCCAAATTCAACAACGGTTGAAAACCGCCCAAAGTCGACAAAAGAGCTACGCTGACATTAAAAGAAAAGATATAGAATTTGAAATTAGAGAGATGGTCATGCTTAAAGTTGCACCTTGGAAAGGCGTTGTTCGATTTAGTAAACGAGGGAAATTAAATCCAAGGTATATTGGACCATTCAAGATTATTGATCGTGTCAGACCAGTAGCTTACCGACTTGAGTTACCTCAACAACTCGCGGTTGTACATAACACTTTCCACGTCTCGAATTTGAAGAAATGTTTTGCTAAAGAAGATCTCACTATTCCATTAGATGAAATCCAAATCAACAAAAAACTTCAATTCATGGAAGAACCCGTCGAAATAATGGATCGTGAGGTTAAAAGACTTAAGCAAAACAAGATACCAATTGTTAAGGTTCGATGGAATGATCGTAGAGGACCCGAGTTCACCTGGGAGCGTGAAGATCAGATGAAGAAGAAATACCCGCATCTATTTCCAGAAGATTCGTCAACACCTTCAACAGCTTAAAATTTCGGGACGAAATTTATTTAACGGGTAGGTACTGTAGTGACCCGAACTTTTCCATGTTTATATATATTAATTGAGATTGATATTTACATGATTAAATATTTCCAACATGTTAAGCAATCAAACTTGTTAAGACTTGATTAATTGAAATATGTTTCATATAGACAATTGACCACCCAAGTTGACCGGTGATTCACGAACGTTAAAACTTGTAAAAACTATATGATGACATATATATGGATATATATATATATAGTTAACATGATACTATGATAAGTAAACATATCATTAAGTATATTAACAATGAACTACATATGTAAAAACAAGACTACTAACTTAATGATTTTTAAACGAGACATATATGTAACGATTATCGTTGTAAAGACATTTAATGTATATATATCATATTATGAGATATTCATACATGATAATATCATGATAATTTAATAATTTAAAATCTCATTTGATATTATAAACATTGGGTTAACAACATTTAACAAGATCGTTAACCTAAAGGTTTCAAAACAACACTTACATGTAATGACTAACGATGACTTAACGACTCAGTTAAAATGTATATACATGTAGTGTTTTAATATGTATTTATACACTTTTGAAAGACTTCAATACACTTATCAAAATACTTCTACATAACAAAAATGCTTACAATTACATTCTCGTTCAGTTTCATCAACAATTCTACTCGTATGCACCCGTATTTGTACTCGTACAATACATAGCTTTTAGATGTATGTACTATTGGTATATACACTCCAATGATCAGCTTTTAGCAGCCCATGTGAGTCACCTAACACATGTGGGAACCATCATTTGGCAACTAGCATGAAATATCTCATAAAATTACAAAAATATGAGTAATCATTCATGACTTATTTACATGAAAACAAAATTACATATCCTTTATATCTAATCCATACACCAACGACCAAAAACACCTACAAACACTTTCATTCTTCAATTTTCTTCATCTAATTGATCTCTCTCAAGTTCTATCTTCAAATTCTAAGTGTTCTTCATAAATTCTACAAGTTCTAGTTACATAAAAGCAAGAATACTTTCAAGTTTGCTAGCTCACTTCCAATCTTGTAAGGTGATCATCCAACCTCAAGAAATCTTTGTTTCTTACAGTAGGTTATCATTTTAATACAAGGTAATAATCATATTCAAACTTTGGTTCAATTTCTATAACTATAACAATCTTATTTCAAGTGATGATCTTACTTGAACTTGTTTTCGTGTCATGATTCTGCTTCAAGAACTTCGAGCCATCTAAGGATCCGTTGAAGCTAGATCCATTTTTTTCTTTTCCAGTAGGTTTATTCAAGGAACTTAAGGTAGTAATGATGTTCATAACATCATTCGATTCATACATATAAAGCTATCTTATTCGAAGGTTTAAACTTGTAATCACTAGAACATAGTTTAGTTAATTCTAAACTTGTTCGCAAACAAAAGTTAATCCTTCTAACTTGACTGTTAAAATCAACTAAACACATGTTCTATATCTATATGATATGCTAACTTAATGATTTAAAACCTGGAAACACGAAAAACACCGTAAAACCGGATTTACGCCGTCATAGTAACACCGCGGGCTGTTTTGGGTTAGTTAATTAAAAACTATGATAAACTTTGATTTAAAAGTTGTTATTCTGAGAAAATGATTTTTATTATGAACATGAAACTATATCCAAAAATTATGGTTAAACTCAAAGTGGAAGTATGTTTTCTAAAATGGTCATCTAGACGTCGTTCTTTCGACTGAAATGACTACCTTTACAAAAATGACTTGTAACTTATTTTTCCGACTATAAACCTATACTTTTTCTGTTTAGATTCATAAAATAGAGTTCAATATGAAACCATAGCAATTTGATTCACTCAAAACGGATTTAAAATGAAGAAGTTATGGGTAAAACAAGATTGGATAATTTTTCTCATTTTAGCTACGTGAAAATTGGTAACAAATCTATTCCAACCATAACTTAATCAACTTGTATTGTATATTATGTAATCTTGAGATACCATAGATACGTATACAATGTTTCGACCAATCATGTCGACACATCTATATATATTTCGGAACAACCATAGACACTCTATATGTGAATGTTGGAGTTAGCTATACAGGTTTGAGGTTGATTCCTAAATATATATAGTTTGAGTTGTGATCAATACTGAGATATGTATACACTGGGTCGTGGATTGATTCAAGATAATATTTATCGACTTATTTCTGTACATCTAACTGTGGACAACTAGTTATAGGTTACTAACGAGGACAGCTGACATAATAAACTTAAAACATCAAAATATATTAAAAGTGTTGTAAATATATTTTGAACATACTTTGATATATATGTATATATTGTTATAGGTTCGTGAATCAACCAGCGGCCAAGTCTTACTTCTCGACGAAGTAAAAATCTGTGAAAGTGAGTTATAGTCCCACTTTTAAAATCTAATATTTTTGGGATGAGAATACATGCAGGTTTTATAAATGATTTACAAAATAGACACAAGTACGTGAAACTACATTCTATGGTTGAATTATCGAAATCGAATATGCCCATTTTTATTAAGTCTGGTAATCTAAGAATTAGGGAACAGACACCCTAATTGACGCGAATCCTAAAGATAGATCTATTGGGCCTAACAAACCCCATCCAAAGTACCGGATGCTTTAGTACTTCGAAATTTATATCATATCCGAAGGGTGTCCCGGAATGATGGGGATATTCTTATATATGCATCTTGTTAATGTCGGTTACCAGGTGTTCACCATATTAATGATTTTTATCTCTATGTATGGGATGTGTATTGAAATATGAAATCTTGTGGTCTATTATTATGATTTGATATATATAGGTTAAACCTATAACTCACCAACATTTTTGTTGACGTTTTAAGCATATTTATTCTCAGGTGATTTTTAAGAGCTTCCGCTGTCGCATACTTAAATAAGGACGAGATTTTGAGTCCATGCTTGTATGATATTGTGTAAAAACTGCATTCAAGAAACTTATTTTGTTGTAACATATTTGTATTGTAAACCATTATGTAATGGTCGTGTGTAAACAGGATATTTTAGATTATCATTATTTGATAATCTACGTAAAGCTTTTTAAACCTTTATTGATGAAATAAAGGTTATGGTTTGTTTTAAAATAAATGCAGTCTTTGAAAAACGTCTCATATAGAGGTCAAAACCTCGCAACGAAATCAATTAATATGGAACGTTTTTAATCAATAAGAACGGGACATTTCATTGTGTTTAAACAAAAGGTCCCGGGTTCGATTCTAACAAGCTGCGTATTTTTTTTATTTATCAATTGAATAGAGGTTGGGCCGAAACCTGCTTGATGGGCCGTGTTTGTCTGTTGGACCGAGTTTAAGCTGGGCCAAGTGTGGTTCTCTATTGGACCGAAATCTTGGAGGAAGAATGAAATTTGATTACATAAATTCGGGTTATAAACAATTCAAGGGGGTTCATATCAGAAAAATAAATATGGAAGGATGGTTAAGGAGTGTTGGTAGGGAACAAGAGGTCTCGGGTTTGAACTCTGCTCGAGATGTTTATTTTTAGAAAAGGCTTATATTATGAGGTAGTCATTTTAAATTTATCATTTTATTATTATTATATTTTTTTTTCTTTTGCAAATACTACTATTGATTATTATTATTATTATAATTATTAGCATTAGGATTGTAATTGCTATCATATTTGTACTTGTAAGTATTATAATTATTATTATCACTATTATTAATAAGTATCACTTATATTATTATTATTAATTTTATCATCTTTAGTATTATTATCATTATTACGACTATGATTATTATTATTATTATAAATATGAAAATAATAAAATTTAACAATTAGTAGCATTTTATAATTATTATTATTGTTAATATTAAATTTATTATCATTAGTAACATTAGTAATAAAGGTGTTATTTTTAGAATTATTATCATCATTACTATTATTAGTATCAATTTAGGAACATTATTATATTTTATCACTATTATTATTACTACCATTGTTATTATTATCAATATCACTAGTAACATTATCATAATTGCTACAACAAATATTATTTAGAAAAGAATACATTATCTAGTATTACATTCTAAAATATTAAATAATACTAATTATATAATATTATGCATATAAATATTTTCATGAGAAACTTATTATATTAATAAACTTAATTGTAATAACAAATGTAAGTACTTAAAACTTATGAAACAAATATATATAAACATATAAAGTATTTAAAATTATAACATTAGTAATAATATATATATTTGTTCGATTACGTGCTTTAATATATATATTTAATATAGGTTCGTGAATTCGAGGCCAACCTTACACTTGATCAATGATGTTATATGTATTTTTACTACGAAATACATTATGGTAAGTTTCATTTGCTCCCTTTTTACTCATTACATTTTTGGGCTGAGAATACATGCAAATGCTTTATTAACTGTTTTATAATATTTATATGCGTGAGTTTCATTTGCCCTTTTTACTCATTACATTTTTGGGCTGAGAATACATGCAAAATGCTTTATCAATTGTTTTACAATATTTATATGCGTGAGTTTCATTTGCCTTTTTACCCTTTATATTTTTGGGCTGAGAATACATGCGAAATTTTTATAAATGTTTTACGAAATAGACACAAGTAATTGAAACTACATTATATGGTTGAATGATCCAAATCGAATATACCCCTTTTTATTAAGTCCGGTAATCTAAGAATTAGGGAACAGACACCCTGATTGACGGGAACTCTAAAGATAGATCTATTGGGCCCAACAAGCCCCATCCAAAGTACCAGATGCTTTAGTACTTCAAAATTTATATCACGTCCGAAGGAGGATCCCGGAATGATGGGGATATTCTTATATGTATATTGTAAATGTCGGTTACCAGGTGTTCAATCCATATGAATGATTTTTGTCTCTATGCACGGGACGTATGTTTATGAGAAATGGAAATATGAAATCTTGTGGTCTATTAAAATTATGAAATGATTATTTTTGATAAACTAATGAACTCACCAACCTTTTGGTTGACACTTGAAAGCATGTTTATTCTCAGGTACGAAAGAAATCTTCCGCTGTGCATTTGCTCATTTTAGAGAAATTACTTGGAGTCATTCATGACATATTTCAAAAGACGTTGCATTCGAGTCGTTGCGTTCATCAAGATTTTATTAAGTCAATTATAGTTAGATATATTATGAAATGGTATGCATGCCGTCAACTTTAGATGTAACGAAAGATTGTCTTTTCAAAAACGAATGCAATGTTTGTAAAATGTATCATATAGTGGTCAAATACCTCGCGATGTAAACAACTGTTATGAATCGTTTATAATCGATATGGACTATGTCCGGATGGATTAGGATGGGTCTCTACATTGACATGGTGGAACAATCTGGTTAGTAGTTTGGGAAGCGATGTAGCTTATGGTTTGGCCTGGAATGATTTTAAGGAAAGATTGATCACCCGCTATAGACCTCGGGGTGAGCTTAAGAAGCTAGAGGTTGAGCTCAAGAATTTGAAAATGCATGGCACCGAGTTAGATGCCTATGAACGAAGGTTTTTCGAGTTAACTTTGATGTGTCCTAGGGTTTATGCGGATGAGGACCGCAAAATTGAGGCTTACATTGATGGTTTGTCCGAGAAGATTGAACACGGGGTTGAGTCTAGTGAACCCCAGACTATTGAGGCGGCTATGTCTATGGCCCACAAACTTAATGACAAGGTGTTGAGAAGAAGCAAGACTACAGTTGCTGAAACTAGTGAGGAGGTTGTCAAGAAGGCTGATAATGGGAAACGAAAGTGGGATAACAACCACAATCAAAACCAAAATCAGCAAAAGAAACAGGATACCTCAGGTGCTAACAACAGAAATCAACGTGTGTGTCCTCGTTGCTATAAAGCTCATGATGGTTACTGCACAGTTACTTGTAAGAGGTGCTCCAAGCAAGGGCACATTGCTAAAGATTGTACAGTGCTTTTGTCGGGTTCTGCTACTCCCGCGGCTGGTGGTAATAATAATAATAATGTTGGTAATAGAGGTGGTAAAGGTAATGGTAATGGGAAATCGAATAATGGAGGTAATCAAAGGGTCTGTTATGAGTGTGGGAAGCCGGGGCATTTCCGAGATGCTTGTCCCAACAAGAAGACTGCTAAAACTGCACGCGGCCGAGCGTTCAACATTAATGCTAAGGATGCGGAGGAAGATCCTAAGCTTGTTACTGGTACGTTCTCAGTCAACGATTTATCAGTTTATGTACTATTTGATTCAGGGGCTGATTTAAGTTTCGTGTCGAGTAAATTAAGTCCGAGAATCAAAACGCCGTTAACTCCCTTAGACAATACTTATGTTGTGGAAGTAGCTAATGGTAAAGAACTTACTGCTAAGACTGTACATCATAAATGCAACATTAATCTGGGTGGTAGGGATTTTGAGATAGACTTGATACCGATTGAACTTGGTAGTTTTGATATTGTTATTGGTATGGATTGGTTATCTGCGAACCGTGCTGAGATCGTGTGTTATGATAAGGCTATTCATATTACTGATGTGATTGGAGAGCCACTGATGGTCTTTGGAGATAAGAAATGCACACAGTTAAATCTTATTAGCTGTATGAAAGTTCGTAAACATCTCTGTAAAGGCTGTCATGCTATTCTTGCTCATGTTGTTGATCCTAGTAAGGAAGTGAAGAACGCTGATGACGTTCACATTGTTAGGGATTTTCCCGAGGTGTTTCCCGATGACTTACCTGGCCTTCCGCCGCAACGCGCGGTAGAATTTCAAATTGATCTTGTTCCCGGCGCTGCTCCTGTAGCACGTGCTCCTTATCGTCTTGCGCCTTCCGAACTTCAAGAATTGTCGAGTCAACTCCGTGAGTTGTTAGACAAAGGTTTTATTCGTCCTAGTTCGTCCCCTTGGGGAGCTCCCATTCTGTTTGTTAAGAAGAAGGATGGTTCTTTTCGTTTATGCATTGATTATCGTGAACTGAATAAGCTCACTGTTAAAAATCGTTATCCTCTACCGAGAATTGATGATCTGTTCGATCAGCTTCAGGGTTCTTCTGTTTATTCAAAAATTGATCTTCGTTCTGGCTATCATCAGTTGCGTGTTAAAGAATCTGATGTTTCAAAAACTGCTTTTCGCACCCGTTACGGTCACTTTGAATTTCTTGTTATGCCGTTCGGATTGACAAATGCACCTGATGTGTTCATGGACCTCATGAACCGTGTGTGTAGACCCTATCTGGACAAGTTCGTTATTGTTTTCATCGACGACATCCTTATCTATTCTAAGAGTGATGAAGAGCACGAAGAACACTTGAGGTTAGTGCTTGATTTGTTAAAGAAAGAAGAGTTGTACGCTAAGTTCTCTAAGTGTGCTTTTTGGTTAAGAGAAGTTCAGTTCCTTGGTCATATTGTTAATAAAACTCTATTTATCAGCTCATATTCGTCATGAAAACATTTTTATTGTTAGCCATGGCAACCACACTCAAATTTCGGGACGAAATTTCTTTAACGGGTAGGTACTGTGACGACCCGGGAATTTTCGACCAAATTTAAACTTAATCTTTATATATTCTGACACGATAAGCAAAGCCTGTGATGTTGAGTCTCAAAAATTTTGAACTGTTTCATTTATGCAAATACCCTGCGATCGTTTCCGGATGATTCACGAACAATTGTGTGAAAATAAATATATAAATATATATAGATGTAAATACAAATATAAGTGTATATATATTTGAATCAACAAAATACAATTTAATCATTAGAACTCAATATGTAAAATAATATACCAGATAAGGAAGTTGTTTTTAAAATAAATTTATGTATAGATATATATAGATTCTATACATAAATATTAAATATACATTGGGATATATATGAAAGTTATAGATATTATATAATTATTAAGTGTTACAGTTAATAATATATAGTATTAATATATTAGATATATTACTATAGATGATATATAGATATGAAATTTAATACATTATCTTATGATAAATATTAAAATATTAATATTAATGTTATTAATATTACTATATATAATATAAATATGAAAATTTATATATTTAATTACTAATATCATTGTTATCAATCTTAGTAGTAAAATTATAATTATAATTATAATTATTATTATAATTATTATTATTATGAATACTAAAAACTATCTTTTTATTTAAAATTTATTAATGTTATTATACTTATAATTAGTATCACTTTGATATTATTATTAATAATTTTATTCGTATTATTATTAGTATTTTATTATTATATATTTATACTTATCAATTGATAATATTAGATAATAATAAAACAGATCTCTTGGCCATCAATATCTAAATCTTTGTACTTGTCTGCTGGTGTAAAATTCATCTATATCAAATAACGTACATTCAATTAGCCATCCCTTTCCACTTTTTAATTTTGTTTGATTCTCTTATCCCTGATTAAATTTCCTGTCAAACCAATTCGACTACAAAACAACTGAATCCATTTTGCATAGTTAAATCAAATGAGTGATTGAAAATTTCTATTGTTGATTGATTACTATATCTACCTGTCTTAACTTATCTATATCATAATTAAAGCAAATGATTCTCTTCTCTTTCTCGTCTAACACAACAAACCACCACTTGCATTATCTAATTCTTTCTTTCTTTGTCTGATTGCACCCTATCTCACCTTTCTACTATCTATATATTATATGCATATCCATATGCAGAGAGGAGATATTAACACCCACTAAACAAAACCCACTTTAGCTTCTTCTTCTACAATCAATAAACCTCCATTGAAGCTAACCATTGTTGTTGCTATGTCCCTTCTGTTTATGTCACGAATACCCTTGTTGACCACCTACAAAACCACTACCAACGTGATCCAACAATCCCCACTTCTTGATGCCACCGCTGCTATATTTGTTTCTGTTTTTGTTCCAACCACCACAAACTTCCTTTCCTGTCCGGTTTATAATACGATAAAACATTACCCCACGACATCACCACCTTTTCTTTTCTCTCTCGCTCATGTTTCTGCCCAATAACCTGCAATATAAACCAACACCACTCCACTACTACTACGTTTCGATTCACTTCTATTTTGTTGCTGCTACCACTCAAATTTTGTTTCTAAAACTCGAATAAGATGAAGTGATGACAGAATGATTATGTTACAATTATTCAAGATCACCATCATAAATCAAATAACTACCATTTCCGTTCTGCTGTAATGAACCTGTTACACCTGCAACCCAAATAAAATGCAATGATCGACTGATTTCTGCGGTTGCGGTAATGCAAATGTTTAAACGGAAGTAAGGAAATGAATAACATGAAGAAAGATGAACATGATGACCCCATATCTAGACAAGGTTGTGATCCTTGTTTAATTTTTATTTTCAAATGGATCCCATTAGCAACATGATTAAAGCAAATAGCGAAATCTTTATTGATTGATAAATGTGGGGTGGGACGTTTTGGTGATAACGATTAAATACTTTACACTCTCCTTTTCTTTTTCTTTTGAACCGACATCCAATAAACAATTACACCACTTGTTAAGGTGGTAGGGTTATGTTACACAATGGAGTTATTTTATTTTTATTTTTTTTCTTTCTTCTTCCTTTTCTTGGCTTCTCTCCAGCGAAATGTGCAGAAACATTCAACCCAATGAACTTCTTTGTTGGGCTGAGCTTTACATAGTTGTTGGGCTGCCATAACCTATTTTATATATTGGACCGAGTGTTCCTTGTTGGGTCGAGCTATATACAGACCACACTTAGGACTTCTACATAAGTAATAATACAATTAAAATGAGTGATGATGGGACGGTGTTAATGAATGATGATGATGTACGATGTTATATATGTTATGATGATGATGAGGTTTCATTAAAAATGAGTGATGATATACGAATATGGCATTGGAGACGTTTAAACTGTTAACGATGATAGAGAGCATGTGATAACGATATATAATGATCATAATGATGAAGAGGGATAAGATAAATGTTGATAATGAATACGTTATGTACGTTAAGAATGATGTACATAATATAATAGACAACGAAAATAATAATCATGAGATAATAAAGAGAATGGTGATGAATAACGAGTTTAAAGATCATGATGATGATGATTATGATAATGGTAAGGGTGATAATGAAATGTGAAGATTTGATAAGGGTAATTAATTGATTATGATTACTTAATGATGATAAGTGAAGATGATTAATAAGGATGTTATCGAGTTAGCGGGAGCTCGTGGATTCGAGCCCGTCTGAGGCATTTTTTTGTAGAAAAAGCTTGAAGGTAGTTTACTCAATTTAATCGTTGTTATTATTATTATTATTATTATTATTATTATTATTATTATTATTATTATTATTATTATTATTATTATTATTATTATTATTATTATTATTATTATTATTATTATTATTATTATTATTATTATTATTATTATTGTCGTTGTTGTTGTTATTATTTTAGATTCAATAAGACTAATAACATGATTATTATTATTATTATTAGTATTAGTATTATTATTATTAATTATTATCATGTTACTATTAATAAGTTAATTATTATTACTATCATTAATATCATTTATATTATTAAGATCCTTATTATTGCTATTTATTATTATCATTAAATATTAGTAGTACTATTATTATTTTTAGGAAAGTAATACAATTTATTATTATTATTATTATTATTATTAAAAGTAGTATTATTATCATTCTAAAATTTTTATTATCATTACTATTGTTATTATTAATATAAGTAACATTATTAATATTAGCATTGTTATTATTAAAAATTATAATCATTATTATAACTTTTACTAAAATTATTAGTTTGTTATCACAAAAACTATTATTAGTATTATCATCAGTATTATCTATATTATTATTATTAATAATTATGATTATGAAAATAACAGTTTTAATAAAGTTATTAAAGTTATAAGTATAAAAATAAAGATTATGTATAAATATATATTTAATACACATAACCTAACGATATTAATATTTCTATATATAAAAAATGAAAATATATATAATGAAACTTATTAATTTATATTTTACATCACTAGTAATAATATATATATATATATATATATATATATATATATATATATATATATATATATATATATATATATATTGGTTCGATTACAATTACGTGTGTTAATATATATACGAATGACATAGGTTCGTGAATCTGAGGCCAACCTTGCATTGTTCAAAATCGTCATATGTATTTTTACTACAAAATACACTATCGTGAGTTCATTTGCTCCCTTTTACTCTTTACATTTTTGGGACTGAGAATACATGCGCTGTTTTTATAACTGCTTTACTAAATGCTTTGAAATATATTTTGAACTGTGAATACATGAAATGCTTTTATAAATGTTTGACGAGATAGACACAAGTAAAACATTCCTCGAATGAATTATTATGCAGACGGAAGTTCTGCAGATTATTATTGAATTATGTGGACATGATAATTGCCACCATTGAATTATGTGGACATGATAATTGCCACCATTGAAATGTAGACATGATAATTGCCACCAATTGATGAGAATGTTATGTATCGAGAGAATGATTTTATACATAGGTTATGTGTATGTTATTTTTGTGCACGAGATATGTGTACGGTTACTAAGATTTAGGAAAGATGATTTCGTACACGAGAAAGGTGTACTGTATTTAAAAGATATCGCATGTACATTACAGGTGGGTATAGGATTCCGGCCCATTTGTACCATGCAGCATTTAAATCTTGTGGTCTATCAAAATAATGAATTTTATTGTTTTATGATAAACCTATGAACTCACGAACCTTTTGGTTGACACTTGAAAGCATGTTTATTCTCAAGTATGAAAGAAATCTTTCGCTATGCATTTGCTCATATTAGAGATATTACTTGGAGTCAGTCATGACATATTTCAAAAGACATTGCATTCGAGTCGTCGAGTTCATCAAGATTATAATTAAGTCAATTATAGTTGGAGGTATTATGAAATAGTATGCTTGCCGTCAACTTTTAATGTAAAGGGAGTTTGTCTTTTAAAAACGAATGCAATGTTTGTAAAATGTATCATATAGAGGTCAATTACCTCGCAATGTAATCAACTGTTATGAATCGTTTATAATCGATATGGACTTTGTCAGGATGGATTAGGACGGGTCTCTACATACTAATTATATAATATTAAGATAGAATATTTCAATGAGAAACTTACTATATTAATAAACTTATTATGATAATGAATCAATAAATGTAATTATTTAAAATATATGAAACAAATATATATAAACATATAAATAATTAATATAACAATTATATCACTAATAATAATATATAAATTTTTTCGATTACAATTCTATGTGTTAATATATATATATATATATATATATATATATATATATATATATATATATATATATATATATATATATATATATATATATATATATATATATAAATGATATAGATTCGTGAATCCGAGGCCAACCCTACACTTGTTCAATGTCGTCATATGTATTTTTACTACAAAATACAGTATGGTGAGTTTCATTTGCTCCCTTTTTAAATGCTTTTGCAATATATATTTTTGGGACTGAGAATACATGCGCTGCTTTTATAAATGTTTTACGAAATAGACACAAGTAATCGAATCTACATTCTATGGTTGGATTATCGAATCGAATATTACCCTTTTTAGTCTGGTAATCTAAGAATTAGGGAACAGAAACCCTAATTGACGCGAATCCTAAAGATAGATCTATTGGGCCTAACAAACCCTATCCAGGTTACGGATGCTTTAGTACTTCGATTTTATCTTGTCCGATGAGAGTCCCGGAATGATGGGGATATTCTAGACGCGTTTTGTTAATGTCGATTACCAGGTGGTCACCATATGAATGATTTTTAATTCGTGGGTTACGCGTATTATTTTGTACTCGGGTTGCGTGTACAATTAAATATCTAGAAATCTTGTGGTCTATTAAAATGATGAAAATGAATGATTATGATAAACTAATGAACTCACCAACCTTTTGGTTGACACTTGAAAGCATGTTTATTCTCAGGTATGAAAGAAATCTTCCGCTGTGCATTTGCTCATTTTAGAGATATTACTTGGAGTCATTCATGACATATTTCAAAAGATGTTACATTCGAGTCATTGAGTTCATCAAGATTATTATTAAGTCAATTATAGTTGGATATATTATGAAAATGGTATGCATGCCGTTAACTTTTGATAAAATGAAAGTTTGTCTTTTAAAAAATGAATGCAATGTTTGTAAAATGTATCATATAGAGGTCAAGTACCTCGCGATGCAATGAAATGTAATGTATTCGTCCAGATGGATTAGCACTGGTCTTGACAGTTGGTATCAGAGCGGTGGTCTTAGCGAACCAGGTCTTGCATTAGTGTGTCTAACTGATAGTTGTTTAGATGCATTAGTGGGTCTGGACTTCGACCGTGTCTGCATGTCAAAAGTTTTGCTTATCATTTCTAGTCGGAAATCATCTACTTATCATCCGCAGGAAATTACCTGCTTATCATTCTTAAGTCTAGACACATCTTACTGCATTGAGTGCATGAATAGTGTATAGAAAAAAATTCATATCTTATCGTATCTGCTAATTCATATCTTAGCGTATCTGTTACTGTAAACTTTGCCTAGTATATTTCGTAAATTCCTCCGTAATCTACGAAATCTTTTGTTCTATATATATAGATATTCTATATAATTAGAATACTACCCGATAGCCAGAAATTATTTCATATCGAAAATCCTATATTTAATCGTACGAAATGGAATTCGCCACTAGTTCAAGTTTCTCTGATTCCGACAGCTATTCCGACATAGATGTTCACCTAAGCTCCGAAAGTTGCGTCACCAGAATGAAACAATCAATCAACCACCCCCAATTCATCTGATGCATTTGTAGTCTACTCAATTATTGGAGATAAGAAGAAGGCGATCCCTTCCATCCACCACATTGCCCTCTTGGCGAAGAACCTAAATTACTTACCGGCGAACCTGTCCGAAACACCATTTTCTCTCTCATTTCCATAGTATCTCGTCACGATTATATACTATATCAAATTCTAGATCTTAGTTATCCGCTCGTTCTGACCGACAATCATCCTGGAGTAATGGAAGAAGTCAACGAGCTTCGCGCTCGAGTAATCAATTTGGAAAACGTGGTGCAAAATCTACCAGCTTCAGCAACAGCACCGGCAACACCAGTACCACCACCAACAACAACCGCAACACAAGTCTCAACACTACACGCCTCAAACTCACAGTCTGTACCTCCAGCATAATCATCATACTAGATGATGTCCTACATCGATTATATTCGTTCTACCTGACGTTCTACATCATTTATCTTCGTTCGACATGGCGACTATGTAATCTCTAATGTTTTAGAGATTATATATTCTTGTTCTAACGGTAAATCAAATGAGTTTAATATCATATTAACTCATTAAATCCATGATTAACTTTGAAGAAAATATATATGTATATATGTTTTCATAAAGATTGTAATTAAACATTCTTTCGTACAAACTGTTAATGGTGAAAATATTTTAACGGGTAGGTAATACCTGAGGAATATTTAGATTTCACATTAATAAGTTACATTGTACATTCTTCGAATCTGATTCAACAGTCATTTACTATCCTACTTACAACCACCGATATATGTATCCGTTCACCGCAGAATAACCATTTTCATTCCATTTCATATTTGGATTTTGACTTATCAGGATCCAACAAGTGGTATAATGAAGAAAACATTGGACAAATAAAATTTGTTAGAAACAAACAAATTAATTATGAGAAATGCTGTTAAGAATCCACGCTAACAAAATCCTAGCTAACTGTTCATAGCTAACTGTTAATTCCTATTTACATTTATTTATCACAATTTATTTATCGTAATTTTAATTCTCGCAATTTAATTTATCGTCATTTAATTTCTGTTATTTATTTTTATGCACTTTAAATATCGGGACACGTATACAATGTTTGGACATATCATATCGACTTCATCTATATATATTATTTGGAATAACCATAGACACTCTATATGCAGTAATGATCGAGTTCTCTATACAGGGTTGAGGTTGATTCTAAATAATATATATACTTTGAGTTGTGATCGAGTTTGAGACATGTATACAATGGGTCACGATACGTATTAATTAATTCGAATATTATATATATATATATATATATATATATATATATATATATATATATATATATATATATATATATATATATATATATATATATATATATATATATATATATGAATTATTGAATTACTAATTGTGGACTACCAACATTGGACGATTGAAATGAATTAAAATATTGATTATAACATATGAAACTAAACAATTCTTTAAGTTTGCCACTTGATTTCATCTTAAACCTCATTTGTATCTTGACGATTACAATCTGCGTTCAAACATTTCATGATTCTTGAAAACACTTCAATCGAGAGGATGAACCAACTGCACTTCATCTACTGAAGAAAAGATTGATTCATTTAGTTATGCACCTGAAAAACTCTCGGAAACTGAATAAACGTTTAACACATAGCTGTGCTAATTTGTTTAGCGTTATTATTACCGAAAATAACTTTGCAATTCCTATTCTAGATAGCCAGTTTTGTCACAGCTCCAGTAAGTCAACTTTGACTTTTTGTTCGAAACAAGCTTATTATAACCTTGATATATATGCGTGCTCTTCTATTGTTACCGGGGAACCTTTTATATTTGTAACGACCCGGATTTTTCCGCTAATATATATAAGATTAATATTTACATAATTAAATGTTTCCAACATGTTAAGCAATCAAACTCATTAAGACTTGGTTATTTGGAATGAATTTTATACAAACGTTTGGACACTCAGTCTGTCTGACGATTCACAAACGTCATATATCGTAATAATTAATTAAAGGAATATATATTTGGATATATATATTTATGATTTGATTAAATGATATTTAAGTATCTCATTAAGTATAATAACAATGAGTTATATATATAAGATGAGACTACTAACTTAAAGACTTCGAAACAATATACATATATGTAACGATTATCGTTGTAATAGTATTTCACACATATATATATATGATATTAGATATGATAATACACCATGTTAACATGTTAACATAACAATTAAACATCTCATTTAAGTGTAATAACAATGGGTCAATTATATTTAACGAGATCGTTAACCTAAAGGTTTCGAAACAACACTTACATGTAACGACTAACGATGACTTAACGACTCAGTTAAATATATATACATGTAATGTATTATGATGTATTTATACACTTTTGAAAGACTTCAAGACACATATCAAAGTACTTCTAGTTAACAAAAATGCTTACAATTACATTCTCATTCATTTTCATCAAAAATTCTACTCGTACATGTATGGTATTGTACTCGTATAATACGCAGCTTCTAGATGTATTTACTATTCATCTATACTAATAAAAATCTGCTCTTTAGCAGCCTTAAATGATTAAGGATCATATGGGAACCATCATTTATCAACTTGCATGAATTATTTAGCAAGAAAACAAACTTAAGTATCTTTTTTTTCTTTATAAAATGTAAAAAACGTATTGAGGCGGCACCATTCGAGGCACTTTATGGGAGGAAGTGCAGGTCTCAGATTTGTTGGAGTGATATGGGGGAAAACATATTACAGGTCCAGAAATTATCCAGGAAACTACCGACAAGGTCATTCAGATTCAGCAAAGATTGAAAACAGCACGGAGTCGGCAAAAGAGCTACGCGGATGTTAGAAGGAAACCTTTAGAGTTTGAGGAGGGTGATATGGTTATGCTTAAGGTATCACCTTGGAAAGGGGTTATTCATTTTGGAAAGCGAGGGAAATTGTGGCGACCCGACTAAAATCGTCATTGACGGCGTCGCTAACTGAGGTCCCGAAACTTGGTCGTAGTCCCTATATGAGACTCGTTTGACCAAAATTATGTCGCATTCTTTTGAAACGTATCATGCTTGCAAAGTTTAGTTTACAAAACCGTTCGACAACAATTTTAAGTTTGCAAAAGTATAAATTATAAATGAGGTAACTTGCGACATAATTAGTTTAAAATCGCGGTTGCTATAAATAGCATAAGTATGTAAACAATATGTTTGAATCCAAAGGTGCTATCACTAGCGTATGTATGTATGTATGCTTGACCCCAAGCAAGAAATCAGAGTGTATGCATGTATGCTCGACTCCAAGCAAGTATGAGTGTACGCGGAAGCATGTATCAAATAGTCAAGTATGAACCTGAGAAACATATAGAAAACTGTCAACGAAAAACGTTGGTGAAATCATAGGTGTTTTAGTAAACGTTGTATTTGAACCACAAGATTTAGTATAAGATGATTATCAAAATCATTTGCATTCCAAAGTTGTTGTTTGTATCCCGGGCACCCAATTATCAAACTTAACTGTTTTGCACCCTTTGCGTAGTCTTAGAACATACACTAGACCCGAAAATATATTTCATCCGCTAACGGTAGCGAACCGTCCGAATGAGGCTCGTCAAGCCCATGTGATCACATAATATAAGTTCACGTTTACACCCTGCAAGTGTAACTAATGATAATTGAATTGAGGCTTTTTGTTCAAACCCGTACGTGGAATGTTCGTTTTCGTACTTGTGTTCAATGTATAAAAGTATGATACGTATATGTTTCTCATCCCATAGTTTAAAGCATAAAAGTTGTTTGAAAGATGGGACTATGATCTCACCTCGAGTGCACGAGTATAAATGTACTTCACAAAGTAAACGTGTGCATGATAGTTGCTTAGCCTTGACCTAAACAAGTAAGTTGTATTAATTAACCGGTTACGTCACAAGGTTGGGCGAAATGTGTTCAATTAGTCCTATGGCTCGTTACGACTCGATTAAATATAGCATGTGAATCAATTTGTCAAGTATCATGCAAGATACAAGTATAGAAACAAGTTAGGAAGATTGCACAATCATTTGGTTAAGTTTGACAAAAAGTCGAACTTCGGTCGGTCAAAGTCAACGAAAAGTCAACACGTTCGGGTCGGGTCCCGAACCATTTTTATGAGGTTTTTAATCATATATGAGCATGTTAGAACAAGTTACATGTGAATCGGAGGTGCGTAGCATAGCAAACATTATTCGAAAATCGACAAAGTTGGACAGACCGCTTTGGCGCGCCGCGCGGGTATATGGCGCGCCGCGCCATTACCTATGCAAAGAATTCTGGCAGTTTTTAAGTTTTATGCACGAACCTAACTTCAACCAATCAACATTTATGACCCGCAAACAACCAAAGCATGTATCTTATATCATTGGAAAGGTAATTTGACGAGGAACACAACTAAACACTTTTCATCAAGCAAAAACATCAATTACAATAACCGAAATCTCGTCAAGTGATCAATAAAGGTTTATTTTCAAAGTTTCAAGTTCATCAAATGCATTTTAAGTTTCAGGAATCCAATTCACACATATGATATGCCGTTTTGAAGGTAATGAAACATACGTTACAACTATACATTTACAATTTACATTTCATGGCATTCAAGCATCAAAAAGTTCGTTTTAAGTCTATCAAACCCTAACCAAAACCCACAAAAATCAATATTCATGTTTTTGAAGTTTTCTTAATCAACCTACGCATCAAAACGAAGCTAGTGATACTAGTAACACAATTAAAACATGAACTTTAACAATTTAACAACATTAACTCATCCAAAATTAAAGATTTAGCACACCCATTTCAAATGTTCAAACTAGTTACTCAAAACAACGAATCGAGCAAACAAAACATATATTCATGTTATACACGAGCCATAGACACTAACTAACACCATTTCAAGTATATAAAACGAATTTAGAGAAATCTAGAGTTTTTAGAAACTTTACCCCAAGCTATGAAATTGGTACCAAATCGAAGAGGATGAAGAGAGGATCACGAAAATGTAAATTGTTTTAATGTTTGCTTCTCCAATCGGATTTAGATGATGAATTTGTTAGTTGGGTGTTTATGGTTCAAAAATGGAAGAGAGAAAGGAGGTAGAAGGAGAAGAGGAAAAATGAATGGATGAGATGGGGAGGTGGTGACTAGTCACCAAACATTTGGCCAAATGCCAAGATTAGTCCCTCAAGTTTGTTGTCGGGTGCGGGAATTAACCAAACAAATATTTTAAAAACGCTCGAGTAAACGAGTGATGTTATAATTAAATAACGGGAAAATTAAGAACGTTGGTCAATGGAAACTACGAATTTAAATAACGAAAGGTATTATTTAAAAAAAAGATAGTGTTAAAAATAAATTTAATCGGAAAAACGCGGGATGTTACATTACCTACACCTTAAAAGAAATTTCGTCCCGAAATTTAGTTCGAAGTAGTTGTTGTTGTTTCTTCCTCGAGATCTTGCGTTGTCGGTTCTACGAATAAGTGAAGGTACTCCCTCGGGTATTTCAACGAACTTCGACAGTCGCGATTTTACGTTGGTTTAAAGTTTGGTTCCATGATTTATAGTTTCAACCGGTCCTCCTTGGAAGTGAGGTTTATCGTTGATAGTAAGTTCATCGAAGAGGATAACAAGTTCTTGTCTCGCAAGACACGCCTTTAAGTTTGATACACAGAATGTAGGATGAACGGAATTTGTTTGAGTCGGAAGTTCGAAGCGTTAAGCAACGGGCACAACACACCCCAAAATTTCAAAAGGACTAAAAATATCGCGGATTTAGCTTTCTACATTTCCGAAATGGACTACACCTTTTCAAAGTGCGACTTTTAACGTTACGCGGTTTCCCACTTGGAATTCGAGAGGTTTACGTTTAACCCTTGTATGGCTCTTTTGGCGACTACGGGCCGTCTTAAGCCTTTCTTGGAATTGAAAAATTTTCCGGTTGTTTCATGAATGAGTACGGGTCCGGTGGTTCGCTTGTCACCTACTTCGGTTCAACAATTTAAGAAAATGACATTCACGGCTATACGGGTCCTCGAAAAGTGTGACGTTAATACTCGAATAAAATTATTGTAGTAAGAGAATTTGACTAAAGGCAAGTACTTTTCTCAAGTAAATTTGAAGTCGATAACACGAACTAGTATTATGGTTTCCAAAGTTTGAATCGTATGTTTGTTTGGCCCTTCGAGATGCGTTGATGTGTTGTACTCATGTTTAAGCGTGGTCCCGAGGCTTTTTGTAAGGCACTCCGAATCTAGAAGTGAAATGAGAATCTCGATCCAAAACGAGGTACATTTCTTTAAGGTATATTTGAAAAAGTTTGTTAGGACTTGAAAACGTTAGATAGAACAAGTTTCTCAAGAAATTCGCGCCGCGGAAGATTTATCAATTTTCGAAAATGTTCGTTAGGACTATTCACCCTCGTGGCGAATGCTTGTATAGTGTGAAGAGTCTCTCTCTCCATTGAGAATTTAGGTAGAAGGTTTCTTTATACGAAAGTACGAGTGTAATGCAGAAGAAGTTTCCGCCTCGATATGAGCATAACAAGCATATCGTAGTTCGTCGATAAAACTGTGCAAAAACGAGATAGTATACACGTGTAACATATGTTTGAAAATGAAAGAATTTGTCATTCCTTCGGAAGCATGGGTATGGTTCGACAATAATCGAAGATGTGTCCCTGGTATGGTTGTTATCAACATTCTCGGAGTTTTTGGATATTCAAACAAGAAAAAAATGAAGTCATGTACATGGCACATGGTGGTGATTAGGTTGATCAAGTCCAATCACCATCACGAGTCATTAGAACTTTGGTATGGCTTACCGTAATATAACCACGTTGATCGAGTGTGGTTATATTACGCTAACTCATACCTCCATTCCCACATCACTCCATAACATCAAGTTCGCGTAACTGTGAAGATCTAGAATGAACAAAGTGTAACGACGTCTCAAAGTGACTCGTATTAAATCGAAAGAATTTCTGCAACTCTAAAGAAGCGTTCCCCGAGGGAAGTGTATAAATGATTGTTCACGTCAATGCGGTTCGAGTCAGACAATAATGTATTCAGGTATGAAAAGAGTAACGAGTCATGATAACGAGTAGCACGCAACCGTAGTGATAAATGTTGATGACGATACTCACCTAGAGTAGTGATGGTAGTAACACCAAAAAGTAGATAGTAAGAAACACCAGTGGGAAACCGATAGTAAGTTGAAACGGTGGCAAATAACAATCCGGGAGACAGTGTTCCCGAACAAGTGTGACTAATGAAGTCGTCGTCATCCATACGTGTATGAATCTTGAATTTACGTGTGTTACCAGAAAGTGGCAGAATACGGATTCGTATGATGAAAGCTTGGTACCATCAAGAAGTTTGCCTAAGAATGATTCAATTATAATGCACAAGTAGTCAAGTAAGTGCTATCTATAGCAAATGTATGTCAAAATGCAAGGGCTAACTATCCGGTTGTAGTCTAGATTCACTAATGCGTCCCAACGACTCTGTCAGACACACTAATGCACATCCTAGTTCCCTACAACCAACGCTCTGATACCATCTGTGGCGACCCGACCAAAATTGTCATTGACGGCGTTGCTAACTGAGGTCCCGAAACGTGGTCGTAGTCCCTATATGAGACTCGTTTGACCAAAATTATATCGCATTCTTTTGAAACGTATCATGCTTGCAAAGTTTAGTTTACAAAACCGTTCGACAACAATTTTAAGTTTGCAAAAGTATAAATTATAAATGAGGTAACTTGCGACATAATTAGTTTAAAATCGCGGTTGCTATAAATAGCGTAAGTATGTAAACAATATGTTTGAATCCAAAGGTGCTATCACTAGCGTATGTATGTATGTATGCTTGACCCCAAGCAAGAAATCAGAGTGTATCCATGTATGCTCGACTCCAAGCAAGTATGAGTGTACGCAGAAGCATGTATCAAATAGCCAAGTATGAACCTGAGAAACATATAGAAAACTGTCAACGAAAAACGTTGGTGAAATCATAGGTGTTTTAGTAAACGTTGTATTTGAACCACAAGATTTAGTATAAGATGATTATCAAAATCATTTGCATTCTAAAGTTGTTGTTTGTATCCCGGGCACCCAATTATCAAACTTAACAGTTTTGCACCCTTTGCGTAGTGTTAGAACATACACTAGACCCGAAAATATATTTCATCCGCTAACGGTAGCGAACCGTCCGAATGAGGCTCCTCAAGCCCATGTGATCACATAATATAAGTTCACGTTTAAACCCTGCAAGTGTAACTAATGATAATTGAATTGAGGCTTTTTGTTCAAACCCGTACGTGGAATGTTCGTTTTCGTACTTGTGTTCAATGTATAAAAGTATGATACGTATATGTTTCTCATCCCATAGTTTAAAGCATAAAAGTTGTTTGAAAGATGGGACTATGATCTCACCTCGAGTGCACGAGTATAAATGTACTTCACAAAGTAAACGTGTGCATGATAGTTGCTTAGCCTTGACCTAAACAAGTAAGTTGTATTAATTAACCGGTTACGTCACAAGGTCGGGCGAAATGTGTTCAATTAGTCCTATGGCTCGTTACGACTCGATTAAATATAGCATGTGAATCAATTTGTCAAGTTTCATGCAAGATACAAGTATAGAAACAAGTTAGGAAGATTGAACAATCATTTGGTTAAGTTTGACAAAAAGTCGAACTTCGGTCGGTCAAAGTCAATGAAAAGTCAACACGTTCGGGTCGGGTCCCGAACCATTTTTCTGAGGTTTTTAATTATATATGAGCATGTTAGAACAAGTTACATGTGAATCGGAGGTGCGTAGCATAGAAAACATTATTCAAAAATTGACAAAGTTGGACAGACCACTTTGGCGCGCCGCGCGGGTATATGGCGCGCCGCGCCATTACCTGTGCAGAGAATTCTGGCAGTTTTTAAGTTTTATGCACGAACCTAACTTCAACCAATCACCATTTATGACCCGCAAACAACCAAAGCATGTATCTTATATCATTGGAAAGGTAATTTGACGAGGAACACAACTAAACACTTTTCATCAAGCAAAAACATCAATTACAATAACCGAAATCTCGTCAAGTGATCAATAAAGGTTTATTTTCAAAGTTTCAAGTTCATCAAATGCATTTTAAGTTTCGGGAATCCAATTCACACATATGATATGCCGTTTTGAAGGTAATGAAACATACGTTACAACTATACATTTACAATTTACATTTCATGGCATTCAAGCATCAAAAAGTTCGTTTTAAGTCTATCAAACCCTAACCAAAACCCACAAAAATCAATATTCATGTTTTTGAAGTTTTCTTAATCAACCTACGCATCAAAACGAAGCTAGTGATACTAGTAACACAATTAAAACATGAACTTTAACAATTTAACAACATTAACTCATCCAAAATTAAAGATTTAGCACACCTATTTCAAATGTTCAAACTAGTTACTCAAAACAACGAATCGAGCAAACAAAACATATATTCATGTTATACACGAGCCATAGATACTAACTAACATCATTTCAAGTATATAAAACGAATTTAGAGAAATCTAGAGTTTTTAGAAACTTTACCCCAAGCTATGAAATTGGTACCAAATCGAAGAGGATGAAGAGAGGATCACGAAAATGTAAATTGTTTTGATGTTTGCTTCTCCAATCGGATTTAGATGATGAATTTGTGAGTTGGGTGTTTATGGTTCAAAAATGGAAGAGAGAAAGGAGGTAGAAGGAGAAGAGGAAAAATGAATGGATGAGATGGGGAGGTGGTGACTAGTCACCAAACATTTGGCCAAATGCCAAGATTAGTCCCTCAAGTTTGTTGTCGGGTGCGGGAATTAACCAAACGAATATTTTAAAAACATTCGAGTAAACGAGTGATGTTATAATTAAATAACGGGAAAATTAAGAACGTTGGTCAACGGAAACTACGAATTTAAATAACGAAAGGTATTATTTAAAAAAAAAAGATAGTGTTAAAAATAAATTTAATCGGAAAAACGCGGGATGTTACAAAAATTGAGCCCAAGATACATTGGGCCATTCAAGATCGAAAAACGCATTGGGCCGGTGGCCTATCGACTTGAACTACCTCCACAATTAGAAAAGATTCACAACACCTTTCATGTTTCGAACCTGAAGAAATGCCTAGCTACCGAAGATCTCATTATCCCTTTAGACGAAATTAAGATTGATGAGAAACTAAATTTCGTCGAAAAACCCATCGAAATTATGGATCGTGAGGTCAAACGACTCAAACAAATTAAGATACCAATCGTTAAGGTTCAGTGGAATGCTCGTAGAGGACCTGAATTCACTTGGGAACGAGAAGACCAAATGAAGCAGAAGTATCCACATCTGTTTACCGATATCGCACGTTAACTAGGTATTATTCCAAATTTCGGGACGAAATTTAATTTAACGGGTGTATAATGTAACGACCCGGATTTTTCCGCTAATATATATAAGATTAATATTTACATAATTAAATGTTTCCAACATGTTAAGCAATCAAACTCATTAAGACTTGGTTATTTGGAATGAATTTTATACAAACGTTTGGACACCCAGTCTGTCTGACGGTTCACGAACGTCATATATCGTAATAATTAATTAAAGGAATACATATATATTTGGATATATATATATTTATAATTTGATTAAATGATATTTAAGTATCACATTAAGTATAATAACAATAAGTTATATATATAATATGAGAATACTAACTTAAAGACTTCGAAACAATATACATATATGTAACGATTATCGTTGTAATAGTATTTCACACATATATATATGATATTAGATATGATAATACAGCATGTTAACATGTTAACATAACAATTTAACATCTCATTTAAGTGTAATAATAATGGGTCAATTATATTTAACAAGATCGTTAACCTAAAGGTTTCGAAACAACACTTACATGTAACGACTAATGATGACTTAACGACTCAGTTAAATATATATACATGTAATGTATTATGATGTATTTATACACTTTTGAAAGACTTCAAGAAACATATCAAAGTACTTCTAGTTAACAAAAATGCTTACAATTACATTCTCATTCATTTTCATCAAAAATTCTACTCGTACATGTATGGTATTGTACTCGTATAATACGTAGCTTCTAGATGTATTTACTATTCATCTATACTAATAAAAATCTGTTCCTTAGCAGCCTTAAATGATTAAGGATCATGTGGGAACCATCATTTGTCAACTTGCATGAATTATTTAGCAAGAAAACAAACTTAAGTATCTTTTTTTTCTTTATAAAATGTAAAAAACGTATTCATGAATGCACACCATTTCTTCACTCCATTTTCTCATACTTACACTCCAATTTCTCTCTCAAAATACTCCAACATCATACTTGATCATCTCCAAGCATTTTCACCATCTTTTAGCTTCAATTACAAGCTTTAATCATCATAAAAACAACCATCTTTCAAGAACACTTCAAGAATCATATCAAGTCTTCATGACTACTTCCAAGCTTTCTAATCCATTCTAACTCATCATCGAAGATCAAGAAACCTTTGTTATTTACAGTAGGTTATCTTTCTTATTCAAGGTAATATTCATATTCAAACTTTGATCCAATTTCTATAACTATAACAATATTATTTCAAGTGGAAATCTTACTTGAACTTGTTTTCGTGTCATGATTCTACTTCAAGAACTTTCAAGCCATCCAAGGATCCTTTGAAGCTAGATCTATTTTTCTCATTTCCAGTAGGTTTATCCAGAAAACTTGAGGTAGTAATGATGTTCATAACATCATTCGATTCATCCATATAAAACTATCTTATTCGAAGAGCTAAACTTGTAATCACTAGAACATAGTTTAGTTAAATCTAAACTTGTTCGCAAACAAAGTTAATCCTTCTAACTTAACTTTTAAAATCAATTAAACACATGTTCTATATCTATATGATATGCTAACTTAATGATTTAAAACCTGTAAACACGAGGAACACCGTAAAACCGTATATACGTCATCGTAGTACAACCAGGGGCTGTTTTGGTTTGGATAATTAAAAACTATGAAAAACTTTGATTTAAAAGCTATACTTCTGGGAAAATGATTTTTCTTATGAATATGAAACTATATCCAAAAATCATGGTTAAATTCAAAGTGAAAGTATGTTTTTCAAAATAGTCATCAAGATGTCGTTCTTTCGACGGAAATGACTACCTCTTTCAAAAATGACTTGTAACTTACATTTCCGACTATAAACCTATACTTTTTCTGTTTAGTTTCATAAATTTAAGTTCAATATGAAATTGTAGCCGCTTAAATCACTCAAAACTGATTTGAAACGAAGAAATGACGGGTAAAACAAAATTGGTAAAAACTACTCATTTTAGCTACGTGAAAATTTGTAAGAAATCTATTCCAACCATAACTTAATCAACTTATATTGTATATTATGTAATTTTTAGATACCATAGACACGTATATAATGTTTCGACCTATCATGTCGACCCATCTATATATATATTGCGGAACAACCATAGACACTCTATATGCAAATGTTGGAGTTAGCTATACAGGGTTGAGGTTGATTTCAAAATATATATATAGTTTGAGTTGTGATCAATACTGAGATATGTATACACTGGGTCGTGGGTTGATTCAAGATATATATATTGGGTCGTGGGTTGATTCAAGATATATATATTAAGTTATTCATGTACGACAAATTATGGACTACTAGAAAATATTGTGAATATATTTTGATCATATTTTAATATATGTATATATTGTTATAGGTTCATAAATCAACCCGTGGCCAAGTCTAATTCTCGACGAATTAGTAATCTATGAAAGTGAGTTATAGTCCCATTTTTACTATCTAAATTATTTTGGGATGAGAATACATGCAAATTTATAAATGTTTTACAAAATAAGCACAAGTTCATGAAACTACATTCTATGACTGTTTTGTTATACCGGATATCTGTACTTATTATTATTATGCTTGGTAACCTATGAATTAGTGAAAAACACTAATTGACGCGAATCCTAAAGGTAGATCTACGGGCACCAAACACCCCCATTTTCGAATAGTAGAAATGCTTTAGTACTTCGGAGGGTTCTTGTCATACATTTGAATAGTGGAATGTATGATGCCAGATATCTTAAGCGCTCTATGTTAAGGTCGGTTACCAGGCGACTCATCGTATGAATGATTTTTGCAGTTGTAATGATCCTGCGCATTTGATTAAATGAAATCTTGTGGCTTATTAAATGTTATGATTATTATATAGAAATTAAACCTATGACTCACCAACATTTTTTTGTTGATGTTTTAAGCATGTTTATTCTCAGGTGAATATTAAAAACGCTTCCGCTGTCGTATGCCAACCCAAGGTCAAGATTTGGAGTCGGCATAATTGTTTATATTGTTTAAACTTGCATTCGGAGTATTTGTTGTAATATATTTGATCATATTGCAATGGTTTGTGTAAAAACTTATTTATTTGAGGAGATTGTCTTTGATAGACAATCTAAATTATGTCATTAAGACCTTTATTCAATAATAAAGGTTATGGTTGTTTTTAAAAACGAATGCAAGATTTGAAAAACGTCTCATATAGAGGTCAAAACCTCGCAAAGAAACCAATTAATATGAAACATTTTTAATTAATATGAACGGGGCATTTCAATATTCCACCATATTACCATCAGCGTTTAATCATATAAAAACACAATTCTCTTGAAACCACCTCGGATTGATAACCGATGATTCAGATATGGTAGCATTAAATGCAGAGGAAACAGCAAAATTGTAGATGGTCTAAACGACCAAAAGTTTGATAATAAAGAATGGAAGATTGGGAATGCTCGATAGAAAATTTAGAATAGAAAAAAAAAGATTGAGCAAACCCTGAAAGAGACCGAGGACAAATACAAGGACCAAACTCTACATTCAAAGAATCCAGGTAATTCTGGATCCAATGAAATCTTCAGCAAATATCTTGCTCCGAAGTCATGTTAAATCTTGTGAAAAATATTTCTTCATCAACCTTCGATCTTAGAAATTCCAAAATATCATCATAAATATCTTCGATATTTTTGAAGATATCTTCATAAATATTCTCATCCAATATTAATTATCTCTCCGCGCTATCTGCGTTATATCATAAAAGGAAACGGTTTTAGTTTCTATATTCTGTAAACCTTCAAAATTAAAATATGAATGTTTTTAAAGTAATGTTGGGAACTGAAGCATGAATTAATATAATATAATGACACTTGATCAACATGATTATATTACAGTAAGTCATGCTGAGTTTCTAATGGAACGTGATGATTCACAGATTATAATGTCATCATGTGCTATGTTACACGACTCTTACATTCTATCTAATATATAAACATATCAAGAATATAATTTCTTGATAGTTCTATCTTTTCTTTTGAATTTTGGTAATTTAACCAATCAAGATCGTGCCATTATAATCTCTCTCTTAGAACATTAGTCAAGTTCATTCGAAACTTCATACCTACGAATTCAGAACTATTATTCGCTTGATTAAAAATTGAGAAAAGAAAACAAAAGGATGGAACTCCAAAATATAAAGGAAATGAAGAGGGTGGATTTATAGTGAAATATCCGACAGAGTAATCGAAATAGATTATTTCATTTAATCAATGGAGATCCTAATTTCCTTAATTATCAAAGGACTGAATCTTATTACAAAGATGTTCTATAAATCCTTTGAATTCCGGAAATCCAACGTGACTACGTCAAAAGTTAAGACAAATCTTTAATTTATTCATTTCACTCTTTTGTGATAGCTTCATTCGTACTCTTCGAATAATCGAATTATTTTATCCATATTACTCGAGGATGATAAAACTCTATTCATCAACTCATATTCGTCATGAAAACATTTTTATTGTTAGCCATGACCACCTCACTCAAATTTCGGGACGAAATTTCTTTAACGGATAGGTACTGTGACGACCCGGAAATTTTTGACCAAATTTAAACTTAATCTTTATATGATTCCGACTCGATAAGCCAAGTCTGTAAGGTTGAGTCTCAAAAATTTTGAACTGTTTCATATATTCAATTGACCTTCGACTGCTCCCGACGATTCACGAATAATTAATTGTAAATAGATATGTGTGTATGTATATATAAATAATAATTCTAAATATAATTTGATGTATTATATGTTGTTGTTATTAAAAATTAACAAAATAAAAATAGGATATTATAATAATTATTATTTAAAATATATCTCTACATATAAATAAAGTATATTAAAAATTAATATTAAATAATTGTAATACTCGTTTGACGTTTCGATTGATATTAAGCAAGTTAAATTCAAACTTAAATGATTTTAAAATAAACGGTGATTCGAAAATGAGTTATATAAAGTATAGGCTTATTAAAAATATATTTAGGAACTATTTATTGAGTTTTAAATTTTTTATATTTTACTTGGGGTTGGGAGTGAATAATTAATGTAATTTTTATTTAATAGTTAATGCTCGAATTTTATATCATAATGACCAAAATAAATAAATATACTTAATTTAAAAACATGAAATTTTTCTGAACACTTTTATCTGCCACTGATTAATAACGGAGTACGAAATTTAGCCCGTAAATGGTGAAGACTAACTATTTCTAATTGATAATTGATTGACATGATTCCTTTGTTTTCTACTACCAAATTGATTCCATATGTTTCTTCACATGTGATTATTTATTATTATTATATTATGAATTCATTTGTGTTGTTAGTGGGAAATTACATAGATGCAGTGAATGAAAACTTAATTATTGTTTCCTTTAATTCTCTATTATATTTATGACCAAAGTTCTTATTTTTATCATACCATCCACTCTATATACATACTTAAGGAGAACAAACCATCTCCAACCCATTTCACCTTCGAGAAATCGTCATACATCATCTTTCACCACCATCTCCGGTGAATCACTCAACCATCAACCCACCCATGATCAATTTTCGTTCGAACCAAACCCACTTGTTTACTTTATTCACAACCACAAACTGCTCAATTTCTATTAACCACCAACACCACTCAAACTATTTACGAGTTGCTACACGATTATGTTTTTCAAACATACAAAAACCAAGAACCAAATACTTTGAATTGTTGCTACAATTATTCCATATACATACACACTCAAGTCAATCCATCACCAAAGAATATCACTGTATGCTTACTTGTTCGGTTGATAATCTGTTTTGGTTTCAGTTCGCAACCCACACCATCCTACCATCACCCTTCAACTGCTCGACGACAACATAACTACCACCACCTGCTATTCTGTAATGACCCGAAATTTTTCGACCAAATTATACTTATGAGATTAATATTTACATAAATTAAACCATACCAACATGATAAGCAATCCAAATTGTTGAGACTTGTGTTTTTGAAAAGAGTTTTACACAACGTTTGACCATCCAATATGATCGATGATATCACGAACTATATAACATACTATAATTATACGTTTGTGTATATATATGTATTTATATATATTTAACATGATCTAAGGATGGTTTAACATCTCATTGTGTACTAATGACAATGAGTTATAAGTATATTTTGAAACTACTAACTTAAGTTTTCAAAACGATAACTATACATAACATTCTTTGATATATATACTTATAATATATAATGCTTATACACGTATTGTATATATAATATATTTAATCACTTTTTAAGGACTTAAATACATAAAACAATATAAGTATATTGACAAAAGATAGCTATATTTGAATTCTCGTTCCGTTTCCTCAAGATTTCTATACGTATATCTAGGGTATATGTACCCGTATCATACCCAGCTTCTATACGTATTTACTATTAGTATATACACATCAAATCAACATCCTAATCAACATTATTACTGCCCTAGATATGAGGTAACTAAGATTTGTCAAGTAGTATGAATTATTAGTAAGAAAACAAAATTAGGAATCCTTTTCTTTCTTTATAAACTAAAAACGTTTTTATAAATGAACACCATTTCTTCACTCCATTTTCTCATACCTACACCCTCATTTCTCTCTCAAAATACTCCTAACTTCATACTTGATCATCTCCAAGCATTTTCCCCATCATTTAGCTTCAATTACAAGCCTTAAACACCATAAGAAAACTCTTTCAAGAACATATCAAAATAACCACCCATTTGAAGAAGTTTACTTCCAACCTTTTGATCCAACTCCACCACTCTTTGATTCCAAGATTATTTCTTATCTTTTGCAGTAACTTTTTCGAAGTAACTTAAGGTAGTAACCTTGTTCATAATCTTATTCAATTCATATTCATATAGCTATCTTATTTTGTGGTATAAAATTTTAACAACAAGAACATAGTTTGAATGATTTCAAACTTGTTCGCAAACTAAATAGATCCTTCTAACTTGAATTTTAAAATACTTCAAGACCTGTAATATATCATAATGATATGCTAACCTAACAAGATATAACTTGGTTTTACAAAGAACATCTTAAAAAGTAAATCTACATCGTCGGAGTGCAACCGGGGGCTGTTTTGGGTTGGATAATTAAAAACCATCTTGAACTTTGAATTGGAAGTTCATGTTCTGGAAAAATGATATTTCTTATGAATATGTTAACACATAAAAATTTCATGGTTTAACTCAAAGTGTAAGTATTTTTAGAAAAATGATCATTAAATGTTGTTTTTATGATGGAAAATGATCACTTTCATAAGTTTCACCAAAGTTTGACCTATAACCTATAATTTTGAATACAAACTAAGGTATTTTCAGTTCATATTCTTAAAATATGACTCGATCCAAGGAAGTGGCAAGTTGAACCAACAAAAACGGAGTTGTAATGAAGAAACTACGACTAAAACAAGATTGGGTATCTGAAGCTAGTTTAGCTACGAAAATATTTGGAGAAAAAGTAAATTAATCATATCTTTTCTAATTAATATGATATTTTATATATAATTACTTATGATTTGATTTTATATATTTCAGGACCACCCATAAACAACACGAAAAGATTAATCATAAGACCTCATGATTGTACGTAACACGTCATTTGACAACACGGTACTTTATGTACGCAACACGTCATTTGACAACATGGTACCATGGGTCGAGATTAATTCTGATCAATACGAAAATGATGGGGTCTTTATTTATTTTATTTAAGCAACTAATTGTGGACCACTAACATCGAACTGCTAACTACGGACTAAGAAAATATTAAAAGTATTAAAAGTATATATATGTAACGATTACTTAAAAAAGAAAATATGTTGATATATTATATATATGGTTAGGTTCGTGATATCTATCGGAGACCAAGTCGAATTAAATACCTTCAAGGCAAAAGTGAGTTTCATTTGCTCCCTTTTATATATATTTTTGGGACTGAGAATACATGCGCTGTTTTTATAAATGTTTTACGAAATAGGCACAAGTACTAAAACTAATTCTACGTGGGTTTAAACCAGAAATATACCCTTAGCTTGGTAACATTAAACTACTTGTCTATGTACGGTAGGCATGAATCCTAAAGATAGATCTATTGGGCCTGACAAACCCCATCCTGACTATGGGATGCTTTAGTACTTCGAGGTTATTTTAAATATACTTGATCTGGTGTACTTCACAGGGTAAAACATGAACGTTAAGGCTTGTTACCGGGTGCCTACAACTTATAGAATACTTTTATACACTTGCGAGTGTACATATATTTATAAACGGAAATCTTGTGGTCTATTAATATATTGAAATGATTGTTATGATAAACCTATGAACTCACCAACCTTTTGGTTGACACTTTAAAGCATGTTTATTCTCAGGTATTAAAGAAATCTTCCGCTGTGCATTAGCTCATTTTAAGGATATTACTTGGAGTCATTCATGGCATATTTTGAAAGACGTTGCATTCGAGTCATTGAGTTTATCAAGATTATTATTAAGTCAATTATAGTTGGATATATTATAAAATGGTGTGCATACCGTCAATTTTCGTTGTAAAGAAAGTTTGTCTTTTAAAAACGAATGCAATGTTTGTAAAATGTATCATATAGAGGTCAAATACCTCGCGATGTAATCAACTATTGTGAATCGTTTATAATGTATATGAACGGGTCCTTTCAGTTGGTATCAGAGCGGTGGTCGTAGCGAACCAGGTCTTGCATTAGTGTGTCTAACTAGTAGTTGTTAGGATGCATTAATGAGTCTGGACTTCGACCGTGTCTACATGTCAAAAGTTTTGCTTATCATTTCTAGTCGAAAATCATCTGCTTATCATCCTTAGGAAATTACCTGCTTATCATTCATAAGTCTAGACACGTTTTACTGCATTTACTGCATTGATAGTGTATAGACGAATTCTTATCTTAGCATATCTGTTATTGCGAACTTTGACTGATATCTTTTCAAAAATTCTCCGTAATTTACAGGATTTTGGTATTATATATACATATGTAAATTATGTATTGAAGAGTACCAAATCTAACTCCTATAATCTATTCCATACCAAAAATTCATTTTCCCCATTATACAAGATGGATTCCGCATCTAGTTCGAATTCTTCAGATTCCGACAGTTATGCCGATATGGATTTCCATTCGGGCTCCGAAAGCAGCGTCACCGGAATGGATCAACCAATTTCCCATCATCTATTCTGGATGAATTGGGGATGGGTTCGTAATATACTAAATCACTGGAGACAAGAAGAAGGTGATCCATTCCATCCACCAAATTGCCCTCTTGGCGATGAACCTGAAGCAATTACCGGCGAACCTGTTCGAAACACCATTTTCTCTCTCATTTCTAGAGTATCTTGTCATGATTATATACTATCTCATATTACAAATCTTGTTCATTCGCTCGCTCCAACCGCCAATCATCCCGGTGTACTAGCAGAATTTAACGAACTTCACGCTCGCCTGACGGCTTTGGAGAACATGGTGTGAAGGTTGCAAACACCAGCAGCAGCACCAGCAGCATAATTAGCACCACCATCAATAACATCAACAATACCATCATCACCACTAACAAACAACATCCGCATCACACGTCTTGACATCATAATTTGTCACATAAACATCAACATCATACGCACCATAGATACCAAGGAGTACCAACAATAATGAATGATGAAGTATTGATCCATAACTTCATTGATATTCTGCGAAGAATATGTGGTTTCAAAAAGTTTTAGAGATTTCTTATTCTAGCTCAAACCTAAAAGCAAATGAGATTAATATCATATTAACTCATTAAATTCATGATTTCATCTGAAGAAAATATATATGTATATATGTTTTCATAAAGATTGTAATTAAAAGTTCTTTGGTACAAAATATTAAGGGTGAAATTTTTTTTTAACGGGTAGGAAATACCCGAGGAATAAATAGATTTCATCTTATAAGTTACATTGTACATTCATCGAAGCAGATTCAACAGTCATTTACTATCCTACTTACAACCACCGATATACGTATCCGTTCACCGCAGAATAACCATTTTCATTCAATTTCATATTTGGATTTTGACTTCCCAGAATCCAACAAGTGGCATATGAAGAAAACATATTACAAAATAAAATCTGTTAGAAACAAACAAATTAACTATGAAAAATTTTGTTAAGAATCCACGCTAATTGTTCCAGCTAACTGTTCCTAGCTAACTGATTACATTTTATTTATCGCAGTTTATTTATCGCAATTTAATTATCGCACTTTTATTTATCGTCATTTAATTTCTGTAATTATTTTACGCACTTTAAATATCGGGACACGTATACAATGTTTTGACATATCAAATCGACGCATCTATATATATTATTTGGAATCACCATAGACACTCTATATGCAGTAACGATCGAGTTCTCTATACAGGGTTGAGGTTGATTCTACAATAATATATATAGTTTGAGTTGTGATCGAGTCTGAGATGTATACGGGTCTCGACACGTATTAATTAATTCGTATATATTATATATTAAACTATATATGAATTATTGGACTGTTACTGTGGACTAATGACATTGGATAATTAAAATGAATTAAAATATTGATTATAACATATGAAACTAAATATTTCTTCAAGATTGCCACTTGATTTCATCTTAAACCACATTGTATCTCGATGATTACAATCAGCGTTCAAATCTATCATGATTCTTAAAAACACCTCAATCGAGAGGATAAACCAACCGCACTTCATCTACGGAAGAAAAGATTGATGCATATAGTTATGCACCTGAAAAAAACCCTCGGAAACTGAGTAAACGTTTGACACGTATATGTTCTAGTTCCTTTGACATTGTTATTACCGAAGATCATTTTGCAATCCCTTTCCAAAGTAGCTAATTTTGTCACAGCTCCAGCAAGTCAACTCCGACTTTTCATCCGAAACAACTTTATTATAACCGCGATATATATGCATACTCTTTATTGTTACTGGGGAACCTTTTATATTCTACAATATTACCATCAGCGATTAATCATTCTAAAAACATAATTCTCCTGAAACTACCTCAGTTTGATAACCGATGACCCAGATCAGTTAACTTTGAAAATGCTGACGAAGTAGCATGTTGTAGATGATCTTAATGGCCAAAAGTTTGATGATAAAGAAAGGAGTGTTAGGAACGCTCGATAGAAAATTTAGTACCAAAAAGTGGATTATGCGAAACTATGAAGAAAGCCGTGGACGAATCACAAAGAATAAGTTTGCCTTCAAAGAATCCAAATGATTCTGTGTCTGCTGAAATCGTTAGCAAACATCTTATTTCTCATTCTAAACCTTCACAGACAAATCTTCTTCATCATCCATTGATATTATAAATTCTAAGATATTCTCGTATGTTCTATTATAAATATCTTCCATATTTCTGGCGATATTTTCACAACTATTCTTATCTGAGATCATTTATCTCTCTGTAATATCTGCAACATAAAAGAAACTGTGTTAGTTTCTAAATTCTGAAACCTTCGAGTTTAAAATATGAATGTTTTGAAGTAGTGTTGGGAACTGAAGCATGGATTAGTATAATAAAATGACACTTGATCAACGTCATTATATTACAGTAAGTCATGCTGAGTTTCTAATGAAGCATGATGATTCACAGTACCGTCATCATGTGCCATTTACACGACTCTTACATTCTATCTAATCGCTAAACATATCAAGAGAATATTTTTCTGGATGACTCGGTCTTCTCCAGGGTATTCTGGTAATTTAACAAATCAAAATCGTTCTATTACAATTTTCTTCTTAGAGCATTAGCTATGTTCATTCTGAATTTCATATCTACGAATTCCGGACCATTACTCGCTTGACTCGAAGTCGGGAAGGGAAAATGAAAGCATGAAGCTCCGAAAAATAATGAAGAATATAAACTCCGATAATAACCCTGAAATTACAAACCGTGTATATCGATGCAGATAGCAATATAGAGACACGGGAGAATTAGAAACACTATAAACACAAGAGTATAGTAGAAGTAAATAGATTCTTCTGGTGGTAGATGAAAAAGAAGAATGACGGATATAAAAGTTAGGAGTATATCAAGAATCAGGACTGGATGGAGCATATTGATGAATGCTTTAAAGTAAGAATCAAGGGAGAAAGAATAGAAGGTGTGAGTCGTGGAAAATAAGGAAACGAAGGGGTGAATTTATAGTGAAATATCCGACAGAGAAATCAAAACAGATTATTGCATATAATCAAAGAAGATCCTGATTTTCTTAATCACCAAAGAACCAAATCTTGTTACGTAAGATTCTCTTTAAATCCCTTAAATCCCGGAAATCAATCATAACTACGTCATCGGTTAAGACGAATATATTTTACTCATCTCACTCTTTTACGATAGTCTCATTTATATTCTTCGCATAATCGAATCGTTTTATCTACATTACTCAATGATGATAAAACTCCATTATCACCTTATATTTGTCATGAAAACCTTCTTATTGTTATCCATAACAACCTCTATCAAATTTCGGGGACGAAATTTCTTTAACGGGTAGGTACTGTAATGACCCAGAATTTTTCGACCAAATTATACTTATGAGATTAATAATTACATAAATTAAACCATACCAACATGATAAGCAATCCAAATTGTTGAGACTTGTGTTTTTGAAAAGAGTTTTACACAACGTTTGACCGTCCAATATGACCGATGATATCACGAACTATATAACATACGATAATTATACGTTTGTGTATATATATGTATTTATATATATTTAACATGATCTAAGGATGGTTTAACATCTCATTGTGTACTAATGACAATGAGTTATAAGTATATTTTGAAACTACTAACTTAAGTTTTCAAAACGATAACTATACGTAACATTCTTTGATATATATACTTATAATATATAATGCTTATACACGTATCGTATATATAATGTATTTAATCACTTTTTAAGGACTTAAATACATAAAACAATATAAGTATATTCACAAAAGATAGCTATATTTGAATTCTCGTTCCGTTTCCTCAAGATTTCTATACGTATATCTAGGGTATATGTACCCGTATCATACCCAGCTTCTATACGTATTTACTATTGGTATATACACATCAAATCAACATCCTAATCAACATTATTACTGCCCTAGATATGAGGTAACTAAGATTTGTCAAGTAGTATGAATTATTAGTAAGAAAACAAAATTAGGAATCCTTTTCTTTCTTTATAAACTAAAAACGTTTTTATAAATGAACACCATTTCTTCACTCCATTTTCTTATACCTACTCCCTCATTTCTCTCTCAAAATACTCCTAACTTAATACTTGATCATCTCCAAGCATTTTCCCCATCATTTAGCTTCAATTACAAGCCTTAAACACCATAAGAAAACTCTTTCAAGAACATATCAAAATAACCACCCATTTGAAGAAGTTTACTTCCAACCTTTTGATCTAACTCCACCACTCTTTGATTCCAAGATTATTTCTTATCTTTTGTAGTAACTTTTTCCAAGTAACTTAAGATAGTAACCTTGTTCATAATCTTATTCAATTCATATTCATATAGCTATCTTATTTTGTGGTATAAAATTTTAACAACAAGAACATAGTTTGAATGATTTCAAACTTGTTCGCAAACTAAATAGATCCTTCTAACTTGACTTTTAAAATACTTCAAGACCTGTAATATATCATCATAATATGCTAACCTAACAAGATATAACTTGGTTTTACAAAGAACATCTTAAAAACTAAATCTACGTCGTCGGAGTGCAACCGGGAGCTGTTTTGGGTTGGATAATTAAAAACCATCTTGAACTTTGAATTGGAAGTTCATGTTCTGGAAAAATGATATTTCTTATGAATATGTTAACACATAAAAATTTCATGGTTTAACTCAAAGTTTAAGTATTTTTAGAAAAATGATCATTAAATGTTGTTTTTATGATGGAAAATGATCACTTTCATAAGTTTCACCAAAGTTTGACCTATAACCTATGATTTTGAATACAAACTAAGGTATTTTCAGTTCATATTCTTAAAATTTGACTCGATCCAAGGAAGTGGCAAGTTGAACCAACAAAAACGGAGTTGTAATGAAGAAACTACAACTAAAACAAGATTGGGTATCTGAAGCTAGTTTAGCTACGAAAATATTTGGAGAAAAAGTAAATTAATCATATCTTTTCTAATTAATATGATATTTTATATATAATTACTTATGATTTGATTTTATATATTTCAGGACCACCCATAAACAACACGAGAAGATTAATCATAAGACCTCATGATTGTACGTAACACGTCATTTGACAACACGGTACTTTATGTACGCAACACGTCATTTGACAACATGGTACCATGGGTCGAGATTAATTCTGATCAATACGAATACGATGGGGTCTTTATTTATTTTATTTAAGCAACTAATTATGGACCACTAACATCGGACTGCTAACTACGGACTAAGAAAATATTAAAAGTATTAAAAGTATATATATATATATATATATATATATATATATATATATATATATATATATATATATATATATATATATATATATATATATATATATATATATATGTAACGATTACTTAAAAAAGAAAATATGTTGATATATTATATATATGGTTAGGTTCGTGATATCTATCGGAGACCAAGTCGAATTAAATACCTTCAAGGCAAAAGTGAGTTTCATTTGCTCCCTTTTATATATATTTTTGGGACTGAGAATACATGCGCTGTTTTTATAAATGTTTTATGAAATAGGCACAAGTACTAAAACTAATTCTACGTGGGTTTAAACCAGAAATATACCCTTAGCTTGGTAACATTAAACTACTTATCTATGTACGGTAGGCGCGAATCCTAAAGATAGATCTATTGGGCCTGACAAACCCCATCCTGACTGTGGGATGCTTTAGTACTTCGAGGTTATTTTAAATACACCTGATCTGGTGTACTTCAGAGGGTAAAACATGAACGTTAAGGCTTGTTACCGGGTGCCTACAACTTATAGAATACTTTTATACACTTGCGAGTGTACATATATTTATAAACGGAAATCTTGTGGATATATTATGAAATGGTGTGCATACCGTCAATTTTCATTGTAAAGAAAGTTTGTCTTTTAAAAACGAATGCAATGTTTGTAAAATGTATCATATAGAGGTCAAATACCTCGCGATGTAATCAACTATTGTGAATCGTTTATAATGTATATGAACGGGTCCTTTCATATTCTACTCGTGTTCGAGTCATGAAACCTCAACCATAACAAACCATCACCACATTACGTTGATCACAACCACCTCTATGTTTTCTTCTGTTTCTTTTTGTCTGTTCGAAACTATTGTTGCTTTTGTTCTGTCCAACACCGAGAACCATCAGTAAACAGCCACGATCAAAAACCATGGCTGCTACGATTGTAATATCGTGCAACCCATCATTAAAACCTTGCTGTGTTATTATTAGGCGAAATTCCACAACATCACCAAGAAGCCACGACCTTTCTTCATTAATTTTTCTTTTTTCTCGCAAACCATCTATTCTGTTCGTTTCTACTCAAACCATAAACCACAACCACCACTCGATCATCTTCACCACACACCAACTGCTACTATATAGTTGTTAATGTTCAGCTGCTATTCAAAGGAAGCTACTGCAGCATAAATTTTCTTGTTTCTGTTCAAATAACACCCACATACACCATCATCTTTGTGTTCCTGTCCAATCAAGCAAACTGTCACTGCTACTGTATGCATATTACTGCTGCAGCTATTTTTTTCTTTTTTTTCTTTATCCTACTGCAACTGCGGTCTTGTTCTTTACTTCTGTACAGCGAGCAGATAACAATGATGATTTTGAATTGATGATGAAAATTAATATAAAATGGTGATGAACGACAAATAGGAATGATGATGAAAAAGAACCTGAAAATGATGGTTTCCTAATCCCACTCACAAATAAATAAGTTGTTATTACATGTCATCGAATATTAAATGGACTTTTTTACTGACTAGGCCGCAGATCACTACTTTTCATAATGGACCGTGTAATTTTTTTTATGTTATTGGGCCGAGAACCAGCTTTTATTTTTTTGGGCTGTAATGGTGAACAAAGTTGGCGATGAGGTTTTGTATGATGACAAGGATGATCATACTAACGCTTATGATGATGTTCATGCATGATGATTAGAGTTATGATATGATAATGATGATGTTGTAAGTTGATGATGAAATGATAATGATAAATGTTGAGGAAGAAGGTAACAGTTTCGTAGGTGTTAAATATATAAGCGAGCGATTTATAACAGAAATAAACTAATGGTTCAATGGTTTGGAGTGTTTGTGTTTAACTGAGAGGTCGCGGGTTCAAACCCGGGCTTGGGCATTTTTTTAAGGGTTACACCTTTGAGGTAGTTATCTATTTATTTATTTATTTGTTATTAATATCTTTTTATTTTTATTATTATTATTATTATTATTATTATTATTATTATTATTATTATTATTATTATTATTATTATTATTATTATTATTATTGCTATCACTAATATTATGATTAAAATGATTATAAACATGCTAATATCATAAATATATAAGAAACTAATAATAAAAGACGATATGAAGAAGATTATAGAAATAATTATATATATATGAAAACATGTTCAATTATGATTAATTTTATTATTATTATGATTATGAAAATTTTAATAAAGTTATGATTATAAAATTAAAAACTATAAATACAAATATTATTATAAGAATGATTGGAATCATAATTAAGTAATGATTTAAATGGATTATTTTATCATTAGTATTAATACTAATATTATCATTAATCATTAATAATATTATTAGTATCTTCATTTAGATTATTATTAATATTATCATTATTGCTAAAATTATCATTTTTAATTATTATTTTTTTATTAAAATTTTTATCATTATTAATATTATTATTAACATTATTATTATAAATTTTATTATTATTATTATTACTACCATTATCATTATTATCAATACTATTATTAATATTATCAATATTGCAACAACAAATATTATTTAGAAAAGAAAATCTTACTTGCATTAAATAATACTAATTATATAATATTAAGTATATAAATATTTTAATGAGAAACTTACTATATTAATAAGCTTATTATGATAATGAACCAATAAATGTAATTATTTAAAATATATGAAAAAAATATATATAAACATATAAATAATTAATATAACAATTATATCACTAGTAATAATATATAAATTTGTTCGATTACAATTCTATGTGTTAATATATATATATATATATATATATATATATATATATATATATATATATATATATATATATATATATATATATATATAAATGATATAGGTTCGTGAATCCGAGGCCAACCCTACACTTGTTCAATGTCGTCATATGTATTTTTACTACAAAATACAGTATAGTGAGTTTCATTTGCTCCCTTTTTAAATGCTTTTGCAATATATATTTTTGGGACTAAGAATACATGCGCTGCTTTTATAAATATTTTACGAAATAGACACAAGTAATCAAAACTACATTCTATGATTGGATTATCGAATCGAATATCACCCTTTTTAGTCTGGTAATCTAAGAATTAGGGAACATAAACCCTAATTGACGCGAATCCTAAAGATAGATCTATTGGGCCTAACAAACCCCATCTGGGTTACAGATGCTTTAGTACTTCGATTATATCATGTCCAATGAGAGTCCCGAAATGATGGGGATATTCTAGACACGTTTTGTTAATGTCGATTACCAGGTGTTCACCATATGAATGATTTTTAATTTGCGGGTTACGCGTATTATTTTGTACTCGGGTTACGTGTACAATTAAATATTTGGAAATCTTGTGGTCTATTAAAATGATGAAAATGAATGATTATGATAAACTAATGAACTCACCACCTTTTGGTTGACACTTGAAAGCATGTTTATTCTCAGGTATGAAAGAAATCTTCCGCTGTGCATTTGCTCATTTTAGAGATATTACTTGGAGTCATTCATGACATATTTCAAAAGACGTTACATTTGAGTCGTTGAGTTCATCAAGATTATTATTAATTCAATTATAGTTGGATATATTATGAAATGGTATGCATGCCGTCAACTTTCGATGAAATGAAAGTTTGTCTTTTATAAAATGAATGCAATGTTTGTAAACTGTATCATATAGAGGTCAAGTACCTCGCGATGTAACCAAATGTAATGTATTCGTCCAGATGGATTAGGACGGGTCTTGACACAACGTTTTATGACTAGGTTAATATTATATTTTATCCCTTTGTAATATATATGTTCATTTAGAAATACAAGTTTATAAATATAATATATATTTTGAATAATTTATCTAATAATATAATATTTAGTTTTTCAAAACTAATTATATTTCAAAGTGTAATTTAAGATCATTTACATAGTAGAAATTACTAGATCATATAACATTTTTCATTTTAAAACTTAACTAAGTATAGTTCATTTATGTACTAGAGTTTATTTTAACCTCTTAACGTACTAATTGACTTATTTAAATATCAATCGAATCAGTAAGCGAGTGTTACAATTATTTACTTAATTAATCATATATATCTAATATACATAAACATGTTTGAAATACACATTGCAGGTTATCTTTATATATAACAACTAATATTCCGACTCACATTATTTAATCAAAGACATTTTAAATAGACAAGTTTTACTATATCGAAAAGTGTTTTCACACGTTTGAAAATAGATTAATCGAGTATTATGAAATTCAATCCTCCACTAACCTTTGTCTAACCTTTGAAAATTGATAATTTGTTCTTACTTGTAAATCACTTTACCATTTTCCGAATATTGCTAAAATGGAAAGATTTTTCAAATCAATGTGGACCTCTCAACAAAGACTCGTAATCATATATCAATGTATCTGATAATTCTATCTTTTAATCTCGTCGATAAATAAACCTATATTGAAACAATTATGTTTAGGTAAAGTATTATACATCTAATACATTGTTAACGTTTTCAAGTTATAATATGTGAAATGCCCCGTCCTAATCCATCTGGATGAAGTCTTCAACAGTTGGTCCCATTGCGAGGTTCTGACCTCTATATGCCATGAACGACTCCATGTAATATGAGCAAATGCACAGCGGAAGATTTCTTTCGTACCTGAGAATAAACATGCTTTAAAGTGTCAACCAAAAGGTTGGTGAGTTCATAGGTTTATCACAAAACAATAAAATTCATCATTTTGATAGACCACAAGATTTAAATGCTGCATGGTACAAATGGACCCGAATCTTATACCCACCTGTAATGTACATACGATATTTTTTAAATACAGTACACATTTCTCATGTAGGCAATCATTTTTCATAATATATATATATATATATATATATATATATATATATATATATATATATATATATATATATATATATATATATATATATATAACCGTACACATATCTCGTGCACCAAAACTAATACACATAATCTGTGTATAAAAATCATTCTCTCGATACATAACATTCATATCAATTGGTGGCAATTATCATGTCCACATAATTCAACGGTGGCAATTATCATGTCCACATAATTCAACGGTGGCAATTATCATGTCTACATAATTCAACGGTGGCAATTATCATGTCCACATAATTCAATAGTGGCAATTATCAAGTCCACATAATTCAATAATAATCCGCAGAACTTCTGTCTGCATAATAATTCATTCGAGGAATGTTTTGCTCGTGTCTATCTCGTCAAACATTTATAAAAGCATTTCATGTATTCGCAGTTCAAAATATATTTCAAAAGCATTTAATAAAGCAGTTGTAAAAACAGCGCATGTATTCTCAGTCCCAAAAATGTAAAGAGTAAAAGGGAGCAAATGAAACTCACTGTGTATTTTGTAGTAAAAATACGTATGACTATATTGAACAATGTAGGGTTGGGCCTCGGATTCACGAACCTATATCATTCATATATATATTAACACATATCACATTTAATTGACTAAGTTTATTTATATTATATAATGTATTAAGATTAATATATTTATATATATATATATATATATATATATATATATATATATATAGGATTATGTTAAGATATGTTTTTATATAACTATTACTTTATTTGGTAAAATAATAATAGAAAGTTGTAATATTTTTATAAAAATAAGGATACTAATAATAATAATAAATAATAGTAGTGTTAGTAAAAATGATGATAATAATATATAAAAATCTTGATAATGATAATAATAATAATAATAATAATAATAATAATAATAATAATAATAATAATAATAGTAGTAGTAGTAGTAGTAGTAGTAGTAGTAGTAGTAGTAGTAGTAGTAGTAGTAGTAGTAGTAGTAGTAATAGTAACAAACTACCTCAAAGTAACAAGTTTCCAAAAAAAAAATTTGCCCCAGTCAGGGCTCGAACTCAAGACCTCTCGCTAACCCGACACCCACTCTAACCACTGCACTACCGAATGCTTTCCTATTTTATAACCAAGCATAATTTTATTTAACCCGTAATCTGTTATCCGGCCCATATCCGTTTTCGGCCCAACAAATAACTTAATCCCAGCCCAACGACATATGCATGTATCTTGGCTCAGCTCAAATACATGGATCACGTCCAAATTAGAAACTGCTCGATGTAATTGTCTGGTAACAGGAAACCTAAAAACATCTTCTTCATCGTGACCTCATCATTGTTGCTGTAACATTATCATCATTGTGATATCATTTATGTGTCACTCTTTCATCTCTATCCTTATTTATGTATCATCACGATTTTTCCTCACTTGTTACATAACTCACAATTCCTTATCATAATCATATCATCATCAATAGGTTGCATCATCATCATCATCATCCCCGGTTATCATTATTTCATCAACGTTATCAACTAATATTATCATCGTCACATCTTCATCATCATAATACCTTAAATGTTTCCTATCCTAATCGCCATGTAATTTATCCACCACATAATCATAACAGACAGATTCCCGTAACTAAAGGATAATATTTTGTGCGAATAAACTAATAGTTAGGTATGATTCACTATCAATTACTTTACAGCTCAATCTCATCAAATTGTATACCTAAAAAACTAATATCATCAAGTGGGTGGGGTTTCGGCAAAACTTGGATCAAGAATAAAGCAGGCTCTTGATTAAATACGCAATCCACAAACCATTTTTAAAACATGCATGGCCCCAACAAATACGTGGCTGTTTGGGTTTTATACTCAACCGAAACAAATTGCTAGTTAAACAAATCCTCTTGTACCATTTATTACTCCGTATATATATAACGATATCCCCACATGATTTTAGGTGGCAAATTTGTCGGCCATAAACTTCAAATTATTGGGACCTTTATTTTCTCATATTATAACTAATCAAATTCACAAAACTTCCAAACAATTTATGTGGTGAAGTGTGGTTGTCTTTTAAACGGAATGGAATGACGTTCGTAGTAACCCAACTCAAATATAAAGAAAATAGAAAACGAATATGATGTCAGACTATTTATGGCAGTAATAGAAATGAAGTAGTGATGGTTGTTTGAAGTTTAAATTTTTCGGTTGAGGTGATGAAAGTGGTGTCTTGGTAGTTGGTCATAAATCAAGAAGGAAGTGAGGTGGCTCGATGGTAGTTTATGTTGGGTCAAAACATGTAGGTGGTAATGTAGTTTGATTCTCAAACAAGGAGAAAAGAAACACAATAGACTCGTAGTAGTAGCAGCCTAAGATGGTATCGATTCAACTAGTTTGTGTTGGTTGTAGGGTGTTTGTTGAAGAAGATGGGAGGTGAATGAATTTAATATGATTCAAGATGGAGGTGGTTTGTATGATGATTGATTTGATTTGAAATCACACAAATAACATGGTGATTCCGGTGACGGTTGATGAGAGGAATATAGATGGTTAATGAAGGATATAGGTATGTATTTTCTTATGTGTGCATATTTTTTTTATCAATGTGTATGTATATGTAAGTATATATATTGTTATTGATGGTAATTGAATAATCGATTTTAACTATATCCAATTGTTTTGCAGTGTATGAAATTGACACAGGTCGAGTGAAGAATATAGAGTGGAAGATAAAGTTGATCTTGATATCTCATTGAGTTTGTCTGTATCTATGGTTTGATGTTAACATGTAACAAACTGGAGACAGGAACAAATTTGTTTACAGTGTTGATGTGTATATGCAACTGAATCTTACATCATTTATTTGAAATTGTGATTTGATTCGTTTATCTAATAGATTTAGGGACAAAGACAAATTGATTACAGTATAATGGTACGTGAAACAGATTCTAAAACTAATTCGTGGAGATATCATTTTATATTAATAATACAATTAATTAATAATTATAATTATATTAATAATACTCAAAATAATAATAATAATAATAATAATAATAATAATAATAATAATAATAATAATAATAATAATAATAATAATAATAATAATAATAATAATAAGAGTAATATTAATAATATGATGATATCACATATACATAATAATAATAATCTTACTAAGTTTAATCTTAATTAATAATAATGATATTAATAATACGAATACTAATAGTAATATTAGTACTGAAAGTAATAATGATATTATTACAACAATTACGTCTTAATTTGTAATCTTTATTTAATATATTAATACTACATGTTTTTAATTATGTAATATGTAATAAATATATAAGGTATATATAATAACATATATTGAATATTTAATATAATACATTTCAATATAAATAATACAATATACATACATTAAATTGATTAGAAATCATATATATTTATTCACAACTTTTTATCTTGTATAAATATTTTTACATATTTAATTCTGATGATTAAATTGTATTTTATTATTTTAACTTACATTTATATATCTATACATATATACATATTTATTTACAATAATTGTTCGTGAATCGTCGGGAATAGTCGAAGGTCAATTGAATATGTGAACATAATTCCAAAAGTTTTGAGACTCAACATTACAGACTTTGCTTATCATGTCGAAACCATATAAAGATTAAATTTAAATTTGGTCGGAAATTTACGGGTCGTCACAGTACCTACCCGTTAAAGAAATTTCGTCCCGAAATTTGAGTGTGGTTATCATGGTTAACAGTAAAATTGTTTTCATGACGAATATGAGTTGATAAATAGAGTTTTATCTCCGTTGAGTATTATGAATAAGATAATTCGATTACTCGAAGTGTACAAGTGAAGATATCACTAAATAGTGAAATGGGAAAGACAAGTTTCATAATAACTTTTGACTAGTCATGGTTGAATTCCGGAATTCATGGGATTTAAGTAATCTTTGAAATCTGAGTGAGATCTGATTCTTCGGTGAATAAGGAGATGAAGATCTCTTCAATTGCTATGTCTAATATTCCCATTATAAATTAAACTCTTCCGTTCTATTATTTTCACCATTCCTTTACTCAATTCATACTTCCAAAAGATTCTGGAAATGCTGAATCCAGTACTAATACTTTGTATTTTCCTGACTATCGCTTCTGTCATTCTTCTCTTTCATTTATCACCAGAGGAATCTGTTTACTTTTACTTCGCCCTTGGGGTTATAATGTTTTTAATTCTCCCGTGTCATTATGTTGCGATAAACATTGATATACACGGTTTGTAATTTATGTGTTGTTATCGGGCTTTATATTCTCCCTTATATTTCGAAGCTCTATGCTTTTGTTTTCTCTTCCAGACTTCAAGTCAAGCGAATAATGGTCCAGAATTTATAGATATAGAGTTTCGAATGATTATAATGTTCTATGCAGGAAGGAACGTGATAGCACGATTTGATTTTTAAATTTATCAATATCACGAAAGATAGAACCATCAATTTTTAAATTCCGGAATTCAACCATGACTACGTCAAAAATTATGACGAAACTTATTTTCCTCTTTCCACTATTTTGTGATAGCTTCACTCATACGCTTCGAGTAATCGGATCATTTTATCCATATTACTCTATGGTAATAAAATCCTATCTATCAACACATATCCGTCATGAAAAAAATTTTATGGTTAGCCATGACGACCTCGATCAAATTTTGGGACGAAATTTCTTTAACGGGTAGGTACTGTGACGACCCGGAAATTTCCGACCAAATTTAAACTTAACCTTTATATGTTTCCGACACGATAAGTAGAATTTGTAATGTTGAATCTCAAAAAGTTTGGAACTACATTCATGTAATCAATTACCCTTTGACCGTGTTCGACGATTCACGAACAATTATGTGTATATAGATATGTATATATAATATATAATATTAACTGAAACCATTAACAAAGTATTAGATATATGATACTTTACATGAACGTATTTGTTTCGATATATTTATCTACAGAATTAAGAGATAATATCAAATGATTGAATTATCATATACATTATGATATGATTACGGGACTATGTTATGAGGTCCACTGTGATTTAAGAAATCTATTCGTTTTGACAATATTCGGAAAATGGTAAAGTGATTTATAAGTAAGAACAAATGTGTCAATTAACGGGAACTAGACAAGGGTTAGTGAAAATTCCTGTTTAATTTTCAATGCATGTTTTATAATATTTTTCTCGTGACCTAGATAAGATAACTATATTAACTTTCATTTTATTTAATATGAAAGTAAGAACGTGGAGGGTAAATAACTTAGATGTTGGATATCGACAAGTTAAGTAACTCGACATTTTTCATTAAGATGATTTCATACGTTTATTTAACCTTTGGACTTTATCCCATGCTTCACCAACAGACTGTAATTTAAAAATTTGAAACCTATTATGAATATATATAACTATACTTTTCTAAAATGTTTTATGATATAACGATTTAAATTAATATTATATATATTTATACGGTATTATACGTACATAGTTTTATACTTTTACTATACTTTAACTTTACTATTACTTTACTTTTACTTTACTTTAACTTTAATAATTCACTTTAATAATTCATACTTTAATAATTCACTTTAATAATTCACTTTAATAATTCATACTTTAATAATTCACTTTAATAACTCAAAAATCTATTATAAATAGAATTCAATAGGTTTCATTATTTCATAGAAACTTGAAAATATATTTCTCTAAACTCTCTCAATCGAATTACATATATATATTTACTTAGTATTATTTCAAGATATTATTAGTATACATAAAATACTACGATGGAGTTATATTCAGATGATTTCAAAATAAGTTTTCAAACTGGATTGAGCTAAGGAAATTATGGGTTATAGCTATGGAGGTTATGGGTATTGTTCGAGGGTATTGCTCGTGAGATCAACCTAATGTTTATCATTTTCGTTGCGTCTACGTACTTTCCTGCAATATTGAATCACAATATTGATACGTGAGCATTCATATCTTATCTTTTATATATTAATAGTGTATCTCTGACTAGTGCTCGAGTATATATGATTATGCATGTTTGTATGCTTAGTTTCGTCGTTAAATATTTTATGATAAATCACGAATTTGATACATATGCTACTGAGATAAGGTATATGATATGCATGTCGTTGAAAAGCTGAAGAAAAATTAATAACTTTTCATTTAGAATTCGTGTGTTTTCGATGATCGGATTAAAAGATATGGTCAACTGAATTATCATTAATTTTAATATTATTATTAAAACGATTATTATAATTGTTATCAGTTGATGTTATTACTAAAATTATCTTTATTACTAAAAATTAATATTTTTATTGAAACTATCATTTTATTATTTTTATCATTATTATTATTATTAATATTATTTAATCAAATAAATATGCGTACAAAGATATTTTACCACACGTAATATAATTATATTAATAATACATACCACTATATTTTTATGATATTAAGTGAATTTTATTAATTTTATTACTTCAGATATATAAAAGTATATTTTTATCATATATGAACTTTAATATAAATTTTTATTTATTAATAAATGACTTGTATTATTTAGTATAATAAGATCTGATAAATATATTCAAATATATAAAACGACTATATATAAGTTATATAATAAACATGTATAGATTTTGGAAGTCATTTTGGGTCAAGTTGACTTTTGTTGACTTTTGGATGTCGGTCTCGAGCATTAGGATTGTGATACACTACGACTTGACCTAAATTGTTAGACAGATATTGACCAACATATAAATATATATGCTTAATATAGGTTCGTGAATCCGAGACAAACCCTGCACTTGTTCAGTGCCATCATATACATAATTGCTACGAAATACAGTATTGTGAGTTTCATTACTCCCTTTTTATATATATTTTTGGGCTGAGAATACATGCACTATTTTATAACTGTTTTACGAAATGGACACAAGTACTAAAAGCATATTCTACATTGAGTTGTACCACTTTGCATATTTTTCCCTAATAGCTTGGTAACTACCATTTACATGCGGTATTGTAAACGCGAATCCTGTTGATAGATCTATCGGGCCTGACAACCCCAATCGGACTGGACGACCAGTATTCAACGGTTGCACAGTACTTCGTTTCAGTGACTACACTTGGTACAGTGTAGTGAGATTTCATAATAAAGGGAATATGCAACGTTGATTAAATGTTAAGTATGGTTACCAAGTGCTCAACCACTTAGAATATTTTTATTAAAACGTTTATGTATATGAAATCTTGTGGTCTATTACTATTACGGAAATGATTGACTATGATAAACTAATGAACTCACCAACCTTTTGGTTGACACTTTAAAGCATATTTATTCTCAGGTATTAAAGAAATCTTCCGCTGTGCATTAGCTCATTTTAAGGATATTATTTGGAGTCATTCATGACATACTTTGAAAGACGTTGCATTCGAGTCGTTGAGTTCATCAAGATTAATATTAAGTCAATTATAGTTGGATGTAATATGAAATGTATGCATGCCGTCAATTTTTGATGTAAAGAAAGTTTGTCTTTTAAAAACGAATGCAATATTTGTAAAACGTATCATATAGAGGTCAAATACCTCGCGATGTAATCAACTATTGTGAATCGTTTATAATGTATATGAACAGGTCCTTTCAATATTTATGAAAATATCCTCAGAAATATCGAAGATATTTATGATGATATTTTGGAATTTCTAAGTTCGTAGGTGGATGAAGAAAGATTTTTCGCAAGATTCTAACATGACTTCGGAGCAAGGTATTCGTTGAAGGTTTCATCGGATCCGAAATTACCTGGATTCTTTGTATACATGGTATGGTCCCTGTATTTTTCCTTGATCTCCTTCATGGTGTGCTCAATCCATTTTTCAGTACCAATTTTCTATCGAGCGTTCCCAACACTCCATTCTTTATCATCAAACTCTTGGCCATTTAGGCCATCTACAATTTTTCTGTTTCCTCTGCATTTAATGCAGCCATATCTGAATCGTCGGTTACCAATCCAAGGTGGTTTCAGGAGAATTGTGTGTTTTTTTTTAGATGATTAAACGCTGATGGTAATATGGTGGAATATAAAAGGTTCTCTGGTAACAATAAATGAGCACGCATATATATCAAGGTTATAATAAGGTTGTTTCGAACGAAAAGTCGAAGTTGACTTGCTGAAGCTGTGACAAAATTTGCTACATTGAAGGGAATTACCAAGTTATTTTGGGTAATAATAAGACTAAAGGAATTAGCATAGATACGTGTTAAACGTTTACCCAGGTTCCGAGTGTTTTCAGGTGCATAACTATATGCATAAATCTTTTCTTCTGTAGATGAAGTGCGGTTGGTTTATCCTCTTAATTGAGGTGTTCTCAAGAATCAAGAAAGGTTGGAACGCAGATTGTAATCAAATGAGGTTTAAGATGAAATCAAGTGGCAAACTTGAAGAATTGTTTAGTTTCATTTGTTATAATCAATATTTTAATTCATTTTAATTGTCCAATGTTATTAGTCCACAGTCGATAGTCCACAGTTAGCAATTCAATAATTCATATATAATTATATATATATATATATATATATATAATATTCGAATTAATACGTATCGTGACCTGTGTAAATGTCTCAGACTCGATCACAACTCAAAGTATATATATTATTGTAGAATCAACCTCAACCCTATATAGAGAACACGATCATTACTGCATATAGAGTGTCTATGGTTATTCCAAATAATATGTATATATATATATATATATATATATATATATATATATATATATATATATATATATATATATATATATGCGTCAATATGATATGTCAAAACCTTTTATAAGTGTCCCGATATTTAAAGTGCGTAAAATAAATACAGAAATTAAATGACGATAAATAAAATTGCGATAATTAAATTGCGATAAATAAACTGCGATAAATAAAATGTAATCAGTTAGATAGGAACAGTTAGCTAGGATTTTGTTAGCGAAGATTCTTAACAAAATTTTCTCATAGTTAATTTGTCTGTTTCTAACAAATTTTATTTTGTCAAATGTTTTCTTCATTATGCCACTTGTTGGATTCTGATAGGTCAAAATCCAAATATGAAATTGAATGAAAATGGTTATTCTGCGGTGAACGGATACGTATATCCGTGGATGTAAGTAGGATAGTAAATGACTGTTGAATCAGATTCGAAGAACGTACAATGTAACTTATTAATGTGAAATCTAAATATTCCTTGGGTATTACCTACCCGTTAAAATATTTTCATCATTACCAGTTTGTACAAAAGAATTTTTAATTACAATCTTTATGAAAATATATATACATATATATTTTCTTCAGATGTAATCATGGATTTAATGAGTCAATATGATATTAAACTCATTTGCTTTTCGGTTTGAGCTAGAATAAATAATCTTTAAAACTTTGGAGATTACATAATTGCTATATAGAACGAAGGTAAATGATGTAGAACGATACGTAGGACGATGATTATACTCGAGATACAGAATGAGATGTTGAGGCATGGATTGTTGATGATACTGGTGCTGTTACTGATTGTACTGTTGGTACCGGTGATGTTGCTGAAGCTGGTAAGTTTTGCACCATATTCTCCAAATTGATTACTCGAGCGCGAAGCTCGTTGACTTTTTCCATTATTCCGGGATGATTGTTGCTCAGAACGAGCGGATGAATAAGGTTAAGAATTGTTGATAGAATATAATCGTGTCGAGCTATTCTAGAAATGAGGCTGAAAATGATGTTTCAGATAGGTTCGCCGGTAAGTGCTTCGGGTTCTTCACCAAGAGGTGAATTCGGTTGGTGGAAGGGATCGCCTTCTTTGCATCTCCATTGATTAAGTCGACTATGAACCTATCAGATGAATTGAGGATGGATGATTGGTTGATTCATTCTGGTGACGCTGCTTCCGGAGTTTAGGTGAACATCCATGTTAGAATAGCTGTCGGGTTCTGAAGAACTTGAACTAGTGACGAGTTATATTTCGTACGATTGGGTAAAGGATTTTTCGATAGGAAATGATTTTCGGTTATCGGATAGTATCCTAACTACATAGAATATCTATATATATAGAACAAAAGATTTCATAGATTACGGAGGAATTTACGGCATATGTCAGGAAAATCTACAGTAATAGATACGCTAGGATATGAATTATCTGGTACGCTAAGATATGAATTTTGTCTATACACTATTCATGCAATCAATGCAGTAAGATGTGTCTAGACTAGGAATGATAAGCAGGTAATTTCTGACAAGAAATGATAAGCAAAACTTTTGACATGCAGACACGGTCGAAGTTCAGACTCATTAATGCATCCTAACAGCTATCAGTTAGACACACTAATGCATGACCTGGTTCACTAAGACCACCGCTCTGATACCAACTGAAATGCCCCGTCCTAATCCATCTGGATGAAGTCTTCAACAGTTGGTCCCATTGCGAGGTTCTAACCTCTATATGCCATGAACTACTCCATGTAATATGAGCAAATGCACAGCAGAAGATTTCTTTCGTACCTGAGAATAAACAAGCTTTAAAGTGTCAACCAAAAGGTTGGTGAGTTCATAGGTTTATCACAAAACAATAAAATTCATCATTTTGATAGACCACAAGATTTAAATGTTGCAAGGTACAAATGGGCCCGAATCCTATACCCACATGTAATGTACATGCGATATTTTTTAAATACAGTACATCTTTCTCATGTACGCAATCATTTTTCATAAATCTTAGTAACCGTACACATATCTCGTGCACCAAAACTAATACACATAACCTGTGTATAAAAATCATTCTCTCGATACAATACATTCATATCAATTGGTGGCAATTATCATATCCACATAATTCAACAGTGGCAATTATCATGTCCACATAATTCAACGGTGGCAATTATCATGTCCACATAATTCAATAGTGGCAATTATCATGTCCACATAATTCAATAATAATCCGCAGAACTTCTGTCTGCATAATAATTCATTCGAGGAATGTTTTGCTCGTCTCTATCTCGTCAAACATTTATAAAAGCATTTCATGTATTAGCAGTTCAAAATATATTTCAAAAGCATTTAATAAAGCAGTTGTAAAAACAACGCATGTATTCTCAGTCCCAAAAATGTAAAGAGTAAAAGGGAGCAAATGTAACTCACATTGTATTTTGTAGTAAAAATACGTATGACTATATTGAACAATGCACGGTTGGGCCTCGGATTCACGAACCTATATCATTCATATATATATATATATATATATATATATATATATATATATATATATATATATATATATATATATATATATATATATATACATATATATATATATATACATATATATATATATATATATGTATATATATATATATATATATATATATATATATATATATATATATATATTAACACATATCACATTTAATTGACTAAGTTTATTTATATTATATAATGTATTAAGATTAATATATTTATATATATATAGGATTATGTTAAGATATGTTTTTATATAACTATTACTTTATTTGGTAAAATAATAATAGAAAGTTGTAATATTTTTATAAAAATAAGGATACTAATAATAATAATAAATAACAGTAGTGTTAGTAAAAATGATGATAATAATATATAAAAATCTTGATAATGATAATAATAATAATAATAATAGTAGTAGTAGTGGTAGTAGTAGTAGTAGTAGTAGTAGTAGTAGTAGTAGTAATAGTAACAAACTACCTCAAAGTAACAAGTTTCCAAAAAAAAAATTGCCCAGTCAGGGCTCGAACTCAAGACCTCTCGCTAACCCGACACCCACTCTAACCACTGCACTACCGAATGCTTTCCTGTTTTATAACCAAGCATAATTTGTTTTAACCCGTAATCTGTTATCCGGCCCATATCCTTTTTCGGCCCAACAAATAACTTGATCCCAGCCCAACGACATATGCATGTATCTTGGCTCAGCTCAAATACTTGGATCACGTCCAAATTAGAAACTACTCGATGTAATTGTCTAGTAACAGGAAACCTAAACACATCTTCTTCATCGTAACCTCATCATTGTTGTTGTAACATTATCATTATTGTGATATCATTTATGTGTCACTCTTTCATCTCTATCCTTATTTATGTATCATCACAATTTTTCCTCACTTGTTACATAACTCACAATTCCTTATCATAATCATATCATCATCAATAGGTTGCATCATCATCATCATCCCCGGTTATCATTATTTCATCATCGTTATCAACTAATATTATCATCGTCACATCTTCATCATCATAATACCTTAAATGTTTCCTATCCTAATCGCCATGTCATTTATCCACCACATAATCATAACAGACAGATTTTTCGTAACTAAAGGATAATATTTTGTGCGAATAAACTAATAGTTAGGTATGATTCACTATCAATTACTTTACAGCTCAATCTCATCAAATTGTATACCTAAAAAAAATAATATCATCAAGTGGGTGGGGTTTCGGCCTAACTTGGATCAAGAATAAAGCAGGCTCTTGATTAAATACGTAAACCACAAACCCTTTTTAAAACATGCATGGCCCCAACAAATACGTGGCTGTTTGGGTTTTATACTCAACCGAAACAAATTGCTAGTTAAACAAATCCTTTTGTACCATTTATTACTCCGTATATATATAACGATATCCCACATGATTTTAGGTGGCAAATTTGTCGGCCATAAGCTTCAATTTATTGCCACCTTTATTTTCTCATATTATAACTAATCAAATTCACAAAACTTCTAAACAATTTATGTGGTGAAGTGTGGTTGTCTTTTAAATGAAATGGAACGACGTTCGTAGTAACCCAACTCAAATATAAAGAAAATAGAAAACGAATATGATGTCAGACGGTTTATGGCAGTAATTAAAATGAAGTAGTGATGGTTGTTTGAAGTTTAAATTTTTCGGTTGAGGTGATGAAAGTGGTGTCTTGGTAGTTGGTCATAAATCAAGAAGGAAGTGAGGTGGCTCGATGGTAGTTTATGTTGTGTCGAAACATGTAGGTGGTATTGCAGTTTGATTCTCAAACAAGGAGAAAAGAAACAGAATAGACTCGTAGTAGTAGCAGCCTAAGATGGTATCGATTCAACTAGTTTGTGTTGGTTGTAGGGTGTTTATTGAAGAAGATGGGTGGTGAATGAATTTAATGTGATTCGAGATGGAGGTGGTTTGTATGATGATTGATTTGATTTGAAATCATACAAATAACATGGTGATTCCGGTGACAGTTGATGAGAGGAATATAGATGGTTAATGAAGGATATAGGTATGTATATTCTTATGTGTGCATATTTTTTATCAATGTGTATGTATATGTAAGTATATATATTGTTATTGATGGTAATTGAATAATCGATTTTAACTATATCCAATTGTTTTGCAGTGTATGAAATTGACACAGGTGGAGTGAAGAATAGAGAGTGGAAGATAAAGTAGATCTTGATATCTCATTGAGTTTGTTTGTATCTATGGTTTGATGTTAACATGTAACAAACTGGAGACAGGAACAAATTTGTTTACAGTGTTGATGTGTATATGCAACTGAATCTTACATCATTTATTTGAAATTTTGATTTGAATTGTGATTTGATTTATTTATCTAATAGATTTAGGGACAAAGACAAATTGATTACAGTATAATGGTACATGAAACAGATTCTAAAACTAATTCGTGGAGATATGATTTTATATAAATAATACAATTAATTAATAATTATAATTATATTAATAATACTCAAAATAATAATAATAATAATAATAATAATAATAATAATAATAATAATAATAATAATAATAATAATAATAATAATATTAATAATAATAATAATAATAAGAGTAATATTAATAATATGATGATATCACATATACATAATAATAATAATCTTACTAAGTTTAATCTTAATTAATAATAATGATATTAATAATACGAATACTAATAGTAATATTAGTACTAAAAGTAATAATGATATTATTACAACAATTACGTCTTAATTTGTAATCTTTATTTAATATATTAATACTACATATTTTTAATTATGTAATATGTAATAAATATATAATATATATATATAATAATATATATTGAATATTTAATATAATACATTTCAATATAAATAATACAATATACATATATTTAATTGATTAGAAATCATATATATTTATTCACAACTTTTTATCATGTATAAATATTTTTACATATTTAATTCTAATGATTAAATTGTATTTTATTATTTTAACTTACAATTATATATCTATACATATATACATATTTATTTACAACAATTGTTCGTGAATCGTCGGGAATAGTCGAAGGTCAATTGAATATGTGAACATAATTCCAAAAGTTTTGAGACTCAACATTACAGATTTTGCTTATCATGTCGAAACCATATAAAGATTAAGTTTAAATTTGGTCGGAAATTTACGGGTCGTCACAATATGGGCACATATATATACACATATATTCATATTCATTTATAATGGTTCGTGAATCGTCAAGGTCTGGTCAAGGTTAAATGAATGTATGAACAAAGTTTAAAAATCCTTGAGATTTAAACTTAACAAACTTTGCTTATCGTGTCGGAATAATATAAAGATACAGTTTAAATTTGGTCGGAAATTTCCGAGCCGTCACACTGATTATTGGAGCAAGTCTTCCATTGAAGAACCTCCAGAGTTAGAATTGAAGCCTCTTCCAGATCATCTGGAATATGCTTATTTGCAGAAGGAATTTAAGCTCCCAGGAATTATTTCTTCTTCTCTCTCGACAGGTCAAAAATCTGAGCTTGTCACCATGCTAAAGGCCCATAAACCGGCCATCGCGTGGAAGATTCACGACATCAAGGGTATTAATTCCTCCTACTGCACCCACAAAATCCTAATGGAGGATAACTCCAAACCTCTGGTGCAACACCAAAGGAGGTTGAACCCTCATATGCAGGATGTCGTGAAGAAATAGATTATTAAGCTTCTGGATGCTGGTCTTATTTACCCAATTTTTGATAGTCCATGGATAAGCCCGTTACATTGCGTACCTAAGAAAGGTGGTTTGACTGTTACCACCCAAGATAAAAATGAGCTAATTTCCACCCGAACTGTCACGGGGTGGCGTGTCTGTATCGACTACCAAAATCTGAACGACGCCACGCGAAAAGACCACTTCCCATTACCTTTCATGGATCAAATGCCATTTGGTCTTTGTAATGCTCCGGCCATTTTTCAAAGGTGCATGATGGCCATATTCCATGACATTGTAGTGACCTGAACTTTTTCATGTTTATATATATATATATATAATGAAATTGGTATATTTACATGATTAAATGTTTTCAACATGTTAAGCAATCAAACTTGTTAAGACTTGATTATTTGAAATGAGTTTCATGTAGACAATTGACCACCCAAGTTGACCGGCGAGTTACGAATGTTAAAACTTGTAAAAACTATATGGTGATATATATATGGACATATATATAGTTAACATGATATTATGATAAGAAAGTATCTCACTAGGTATATTAACAATGAGTTATATACATAAAATGAGACTATTGAATTAAGAAACTCGAAACGATATATATAACGATTATCGTTATGACAACGTCTTACTAAGTACATATGTATCATATTAAGATATTGTTACACTATATTTAACATGATAAAATGATAGTTGTTTATATCATTAAGTATGTTAACAATGAACTACATATGTAAGACAAAACTACTAACTTAAGGATTTCAAAACGAGACATATATGTAACGATTATCGTCGTAACGACACTTTAATGTATATATATCATATTAAGATATATTCATACATCACAATATCATGATAATGTAATAATTTAACATCTATTTAGATATAATAAACAATGGGTTAACAATATTTAATAAGATCATTAACTTAAAGGTTTCAAAACAACACTTACACGTAATGACTAATGATGACTTAACGACTCAGTTAAAAGGTATATACATGTAGTATTTTAATATGTATTTATACACTTTTGAAAGACTTCAAGACACATATCAAAGTACTTCTACTTAACAAAAATGCTTACAATTACGTCCTCGTTCATTTTCATCAACAATTCTACTCGTATGCACCCGTATTCGTACTCGTACAATACCCAGCTTCTAAATGTATTTACTATTGGTAAATACACTTTAATAATCAGCTCTTAGCAGCCCTTGTGAGTCACCTAACCATGTGGGAACCATCATTTAACATCTAGCATGAAATATCTCACAAAATTACAAACTAATGAGCCTATATGGAGACTACAAATTCACGTGTAGAATGGTACTCACAAACACATTCACTTTGCAATTTTCTTGAATCAAATTAATCTCTCTTAAGTGTTCTTCTATTGTTATAAGTGTTCTTCATCATCTTCATTAAAATCTAGCTCAATCTAGCTCAAAAATCCAAACATAAAACAACTTACAAAACAACAACTCAAGAACACATCAAGAACACTTTCAAGTTACTAGCTTACTTCCAATCTTGCAAATCCATTTCAAGTGATCATCCAATCTCAAGAAATCTTTCTTATTTACAGTAATATAACTTTCTAATTCAAGGTAATACTCATATTAAAACTTTTATTCAATTCCTATAACTTTAGCAATCTTATTTCGAGTGGAAATCTTACTTGAACTTGTTTTTGTGTCATGATTCTACTTCAAGAACTTTCAAGCCATCCAAGAATCCTTTGAAGCTAGATCAATTTTTGACACTTCCAGTAGGTTTACCTACTAAACTTAAGGTAGTAATGATGTTCATAACATCATTCGATTCATATATATATAACTATCTTATTCGAAGATTTGAACATGTAATCACTAGAACATAGTTTAGTTAACTCTAAACTTATTTGCAAATAAAGTTAATCCTTCTAAATTGAAATTTAAAATCAACTAAACACATGTTCTATATCTATATGATATGCTAACTTAATGATTTAAAATCTGAAAACACGAAAAACACCGTAAAACCGGACATACGCCGTTGTAGTAACATCGAGGGCTGTTTTGGGTTTGATAATTAAAAACTTTGATAAACTTTGATTTAAAAGTTGTTCTTCTGGGAAAAATATTTTTCTTATTAACATGAAACTATATCCAAAAATCATGGTTAAACTCAAAGTGGAAGTATGTTTTTCAAAATGGTCATGAAGACGTCGTTCTTTCGACTGAAATGACAACCTCTTAAAATATTGACTTGTAACCTGTATTTCCGACTATAAACTTATACTTTTCTGTTTAGTTTCATAAACTTAAGTTCAATATGAAACCATAGCAACTTGAATCACTCCAAACGGATTTAAAACGAAGAAATTATGGGTAAAACAAGATTGGATAATTTTGCTTGTTGTAGCTACATGAAATTTGTAACAAATCTATACAAATCCAAACTTAACTAACTTATATTGTATTATACATGTATTCTAACATATATTATGTAATCTTGGGATACCATAGACACGAATACAATGTTTTGACATATCATATCGACCCATCTATATATATTTCGGAACAACCATAGACACTCTATATGCAGTAATGCTGGAGTTAGCTATACAGGGTTGAGGTTGATTCCAAAATAATATATATACTTTGAGTTGTGATCTAGCCTGAGACTTTTATACACTGGGTCGTGGATTGATTCAAGATATTATATATTGATTTATTTCTGTACATCTAACTGTGGACAACTAGTTGTAGGTTACTAACGAGGACTGCTGACTTAACAAACTCAAATCATTAAAACGTAATAAAATGTTGTAAATATATTTTGATCATACTTTGATATATATGTACATATTTGTTATAGGTTCGTGAATTAACCTGTGGCCAAGTCTTACTTCCCGACGAAGTAAAAATCTGTGAAAGTGAGTTATAGTCCCAATTTTAAAAACTAATATTTTTGGGATGAGAATACATGCAATTTTATAAATGTTTTACAAAATAGACACAAGTACGTGAAACTACTTTCTATGGTTGAATGATCGAAGCCGAATATGCCCCTTTTGCTTGGTAACCTAAGAATTAATAAACCAGTTTACTAATTGACGCGAATAATAAAGATAGATCTATTGGGCCCAACAAACCCCATCCATTGTAGCGGATGCTTTTGTACTTCGAGTTTTTATATCATGTCCGATGGATGTCCCGGAATGATGGGGATATTCTTATATGCATCTTATTAATGTCAGTTACCAGGTGTTCACCATATGAATGATTTTTATCTCTATGTATGGGATGATTTTTATTAAGAGCTTCCGCTGTTGCATACTAAATTAAGGACAAGATTTGGAGTCTATGTTTGTATAATATTGTTTGAAAACTGCATTCGAAAACATATATTCTTGTGTAATATTATTGTAAACCATTATGTAATGGTCGTGTGAAAACGCTATATTTTTTATTATCATTTTAAATATTTATCGATAAAATAAAGCTTATGGTTTGTTTTAAAATCGAATGCAGTCTTTGAAAAACGTCTCATATAGATGTCAAAACCTCGCAACGAAATCAATTAATATGGAACGTTTATAATCAATATGAACGAGACATTTCAGTTGGTATCCGAGCGTTGGTCTTAGAGAAGTAGAAAATTTCATTAGTGTGTCTTACCGAGTTTGTTAGGATGCATTAGTGAGTCTGGACTTCGACCGTGTTTTCGTTAAAAACGATTGCCTAAAACTTTTTGTTGGAAACTATATATTATTAACATGTAAATATTATGTGATATATTAATCTCTTAACGTGTTTGATAGTGTGTGATAGATGTCAACCTCTAGTACAAATCCCATCGACTCACCTAGTAATAATGAAGAGTCGAATATATTTTGGGAAGATTCACAAATTCCCGAGGAAGAACCGGAAGAGGAAGAACCGGAAGAGGAGGAACCAGAAGAGGAGGAACCGGAAGAAGAGGAACTGGAAGTAGAAGAAGTTTCGGAGGATGAAATATTAATACCTACATTAAAATGATTAAATAAAAGAAGATCTTCAACCAATGGACGAAAGTTAAAAATGGTCAATGGTGTTTCCGCCAAGGAAGCAAAATATTGAGAAAATTACCAATTTTCTGATGAATCGGATCCCGACGAGGATTTCGATGATGTTATAGAAATTACCCCAACTCAATTTAATAAGGAAAAAGAGAATAATAAGGGAAAGGGCATCAAAATAGAGAAACCTGATTTCGACCCCGATGAACTTTATGTGTATCGTAAACGCCCGTATTTCTTAGATTTTAACAATAATCCGGGAACATCTAGGCCACCAGGTTTTTCTAAACCATTTGTGAAAATGACGGCTCGTATTAGAGGATCACCATGTATCCCTAGGAAATTAGCCAAACGAACTAAGTCTGAAGAAGAAGAAACGAGTGAGTCGGAATAAAGAGTTGTAATCATGCTGATATATGTATTATAGTGTGTTTGTATTTTTATGTTATATGTAAAAATTGCTTGTATTGTTTGTTAATTGTCTTTTACGAATATAATCCTCGTTTATTTTACAGTATAAAAACAAAAATGGACGTTAAGGATAGACAACCAATATCTTGTACAATTTAATATCTTGTACTTTGCGTTTTGAATCTAGTACTCTTGTAATTTCGAGACGTTTCTTATCAATAATTGGAGCCTCTTTGATTGTATTTTGTACTTTTGAGCTTTTTGGTCGTTTGCGTCTTCAATTCGTCGAATCTGTCTTTTGTCTTCACCTTTTATTATTTAAACGAATATCACTTGTAAATAGAACAATTGCAACTAAAAGCTTGTCTTTCTTGAGGAATATGAAATATATGTTCGTTTTTAGCATTATCAAATATTCCCACACTTGAGCGTTGCTTGTCCTCAAGCAATATCGTCTTGAAATACTAGAATCACTTCTTTATTCTTCACACTTTGTACATCAGTGATTTCTATACGGCGGTATAAACAATGGTAGTAACGATATGGTTTACAGTCCCACATGACTATAAAAATTTAGATCCATTAAGGAAATTGGATCTTTATGAAAACATTTGATCTTTTGAAAATTAAATCTACTTTTTACCCTAGATAAGTTTTCCGGAATAACCCTTCACCGGTGTTTGCAAAATATTTTTGTGGGTTTGGTGGGTTTCAGATTTGAAAATTTTAGCTCAAAACTTATGGTTTTGTGTCACCCACATGCTAACCTTGTATTTGGAAAGCAACACGTCCAGTTTACTTGTCCCGTATATTACCTTTCGGTAAACTGCCGTCCGGTTGTAAAGGAAAGCGTTGAACAAGCAACTGTTAAGGTAATGTCCCCTGACATGCTTTTAATTATGGTCTATAACGTGTCGGACGCAATTACTATCCTTTGTAGGAGCAATAGTAAAGCTCACCCTTATAATTTGTCGGTCTGGCACAAGGTCTTGTCTTTAACCATGCTATGCAACCACCGTTCTTACGGTTGACACCCGAATTGGTTCAGATGACCTAATGAATTCTAGGTGAATTCCTAGGATTTTACGTTCAATGGTAATGAACGCATTGAAAATGGGTTTTTAGAAAACAAATCGGTTTGTAATTTTGATCAAAATATTTTCTCGTTCAGGTTCGAGTTTAGATATCATTGAATTCCATGAGTTTGTAATTCTCAATCTTTAAGGTCAATCTCAAGGATTGAGTAATATCAGGCTTAAAAGCTGATTTTTGATCTTTTAAGGAGATTATCCTTTCTGGGGAACTGATTCATTAGTCTTATCCAGCTAATTTGCATGGTGCCCCCCCATTTTACGAGATAAATCCTTCTCATGGTTAGGATAAATCTGACCACTTGGCGACCCTGTTTAATGCTGATGTCCGTGGATTTACTGCTGATTTTAGTGATGACTTTTCTAGGTTTTTCGTCAACCTACAGCTGGTCTGGACGACAACTTCCTGACCTAAATCAAGAAGCGCGTTTCTTTTTCGGAAGACTTTACTTCCTTTTAATGATGGAATTGATTCAACGTGTAGATCCATCTTTCTTACAGTAAATCACGTAAAAAAATTTTTTTTTTTAGTTTAGTCCAAAGCAAAAGTATTTTCAGTTATTTGTACAAAAATATGTGACATATGTTTTGAATAACTTGGAGAATTTTCCCACACTTGGCTTTTATTTTCCTTTTTATTGTCCTCTATTCCATTTTAAATGAATTTTAACATTTTGATTTGTTTCTCAATTTATGTCCTTTTCGAGGTAACAATAATTTCGGTGTTAACACCTAGTTTTATCGTTCATAAATATGTATAAACATGATTTTGAGTTCATTTAATTGAAAATTTTAAAAAATTTTACTAGAATTGGGTAGTCAGTATATAAGACTAGGGCTGTTCTTTATTATCAGAGAGCACTAGATTCTAATACAACTACTGCTTTACTAGTATTTTTAATGGTAACCAAGTGTTTATGATAAAAATTTAAAAATCCGAAAGAATTTAACCCCTTCCCACATTTAAGATCTTGCAATGCCCTCATTTGCAAGAAATCAGTAACAATTTAAATTATTGAGGGTGATTTGTGTGAAAATGATTAAATTTTACCAAAGTTTCCAAACATATTTGTGTTTGCTTGCTGAATGATAAATGGTGCACATCATTTGTTCATTCCGTCTTGTTGTTATTTCACATATATTTTGCATCTTGTCGTCAAAATTAGTTGCTTTTGCTGAACTTAATGCCAGTCTTTGAAAATGCGTTGTTTTACCCAGTTGTGTACATAAGATAAACTGCATACATATATACATATTTTTGAAGTTTGGTATATTACCCCACATTCAAAAATTATTAAAATCTAAGAATAAAAGTTAGAAAATTTTAAAAACTATTACAATATTAAATAAGTATTAAACGTATCAACATTACAAATTACAAAATAAATAAAACTAAGCAGACTAGGGATGATACTGATACCAATAGGGGTTCCATGCATAACCATAGGTGCTATAAAATGCTTCGGCTGGGTTATACGTAGGATACGGTGGTTGAATCTCTATAGACCAGGGAGGGAATATGGGCTTTGGAGTAGGAATATAGTTTCTACCTATATGTTGGCAATACGCTATGATTTGGTTTTGAGGAACTTGCCAATCTTTAAATGCTCTTTGTCTAGCATTTTTGTACTCCTGTGAAGCTATAAACCTTTGCATTTCTTGCATTTCATTTCCCCCTCCTACATTACCTTGCTGTTGGTTTCTCTCAACCTGTGGATGTCTACCATGGTATTGTACTGCGGCGTTATTTCGCCTCTTCAAAACTTTCGCACCATGGTATACATTTAAACCTATTGTATCGCGGGGTTCTGGTTCTTCTACTAATAATCCCCCCCGACTTATATCCACACCGAGATATTCAGCAATCAAAGTAATAAATATACCACCTCCTATTATGCTATGCGGTCTCATCCCCTAACCATAGCTGATAAATAATAACCCACACAATAAGGTATACTTACAGCGCTTTGTGGGTCTCGAATACACATATGGTAAAACAAATCCTGTTCATTTACCTTTTCCTTGTTCTTACCTCTTTGTGTAATCGAATTAGCTAAAAACCTATGAATTACTCTTAATTCAGCTCTATCTATATCCAAATAAGAGTAATTTCCCCCTTTGAATCGGTGATGGCTTGTCATTTGACTCCATACACCATGTGTATCAAAATTTTCATCTATCTTTCTACCATTTAGTATCAACCCTCTACAATCGGCAGATGCTAACTCCTCAGGCGTATATATACGTAAAGCCTGAACCATGTCTAGTAAAGACATGTGGCGCATCGAACCTCCTAACAAAAATATAATAAAAGATCGATCGGTTAAACTAGCTACCCGATCATTTAATTCTATACTACACAACAATTCTTCACACCATACTTTATATACAGGTCTACGCATGGTGAATAAACGTACCCAGTCGTTAAAAGTAGAATTACCATACCTCTGTGCAAGTAATTCCCTAATTGGCCCGGCCAATTCTACAGCTTCTAATGGTCCCCATTTTATGACCCTAGGTACCTCAACAACTTTAGAATGAAGAGTATGCAAACCCCTTTGGTATTTTGGATAATCTATCCAAAGTCTGTCAAATCTCAGGTTCGGGTGCAAATCTTCCAAGTGCATATAAGAAAATGTCATGACTGGAGGAGGTATATCTTGTTTGTAGTAGTTATCCACCTCCTGTTGTTCCGCATTCTCAGCAGGAGCATTGCGAGCTTGGGATGAAGATTCACCCCTTTCAGTCTGCAAAACACATCAAACACAATTTTTGTGCATCCAAATATGCATTAGTGTCAGCAAAATCATCAATCAAAATAATTACAATGACATGATCAATTTATATCAAACTTAAGCTCATTTTCATATTTTCATCAAATCTACACTTTTTCAAATAAGCATATACGAAAATGTTCGCCAAGTTCATAAGCATTTAACTCAAATAACATGTCAAAATAATCATTACTAGCAATTAAACAAGTTTCAAATGGCATTATCTCTCAAAAATCAAGTTCATGAATTTTAGACTTGAAAAAGTCCACTTCAATTCTCAAAATCATGTTTAGGCTCAAAGTTTGGATCATTTAACTACCTAAACATGTTACACTACTTAATTTAGCAACAATTCATGACAAAAATCGGCCATAACCTGTTTATATCAAAAATCCCCAAATTGCTCAAGAACACAAACCCTAGATTACTCAAAATTTGAAGTTTAAGGCTTCTAATCATGTTAAATAGCATCAATCTAGGTTATACAAGCATAATACATAAACAATTTAAGCATAATTACACTAAAAAGCATCAAAATCAAATTGGGAAAAAAATTGCTCAAGAACACTAATTTTCGGATTAAATGGTGTTTAGGTGTAGAAATTTACCGTTTTTCTTGAGTAATTCCTTGATAGCATCCTTCTCAACATGATTTTAGTAAAAAATTTGATGATTAACGGTTAAAAATTGTGATTTTGGGGGTGTTTTTCGGGTTTTTTCGGGTATTATTTTCGCAGTATTTTCTGTGTTGTGGTTTGGGGACTGATCAGTTCTGCGTTTTTATTTTTTTCTGATTTTTGGTCCTCCCGCGAGTCGCGGTGTTTGGACCTTCAAACTCCGCGACTCGCGGAGTTTGTTATTTATTTATTTATTTATTTTTTATTTTTTTTTACAATCTTTAACTTATAAAACAATTAAGTAATTAATTTTTAAAATCTTGTTTCTCTTGTTATTTAGGACGAGGTCGTTTCGGATTGATGTCCTAGTCCGTCCCTCGACAAAATTTTAAAATTTGTCTTTTTGTAGCGATTGTTTTAAAAGATAAGATTTTTGGGTTTTTTAATGTTTTTGGCATACTTTAATTCAATAAGATTAAAAATAATGATAATAAAAGTTCTCGTCCCTCCCTCGGGTAAAGCAATTTTGGTTCAACGACCTAGTCTTCAACTTACGACGAATTTTAAAAATCATATTTTTAACTTAATGAGATAAAGTAAATTTTTGTTTTTAAATTCACACAACTTAAATATAAAATTCATAATTAATATTAAAAATTCACACCAAACTTAAAATTTGAAATGCATAAAATTAAAAATTCATATTTTAAAAATTAAAAATTCACACCAAACTTAATTTAAAAATTCATATTATAAATTTACACCAAACTTATATTAATTTTTCAAATATTTACAATTTTAAATATATTGTTTTTACAAAGTTTACAATATTAATTTAAGATTTATATATTAATTTTAAAAACATGGTAAAAATAAAATTAAAAATCTTTTTGGCTTTTTATCCCACTTTAATCAATCAAATATTATCAAAAATATGCGCCCCTCTTTTCGGTAAAGTAATTTCGGTTCCAAGACCTAATTTAACTCATGACGAATTTTTGAAATATTTTGGGTTGATTTGATTAAAGATATTTATACCTTAAGAATAAACGTTAAATTTCGCAGTGATGTAATAAATTTTTGAATGATATCAATAATTTCGGTTACCAAACCTAATTTTATTCAATACCAATTTAATACTTTATAGCAAACAAATTAGCGTTTATTATCAAAAGGTTAAAAATAAAAATAAAAAAATAAAAACTGTACAAACATACCTGTGAAATAGATTTCTTAGTTATATGATCTATCCCATTCATAAGATAGTCGGTTTAATTGGTTTTCCATGGCTACATAGGCGTAACCTCGAGCATTCAGTGTTTTTTCTTCTAAACATACGAACGGTCCGTCTCTGCATAAAATAACAAATTCGGTATTTGAATAGGTTTGATTATTTGAACATTTACCTCCATGTGACCATTTTCCGCATTTGTGACATCTTTCTAGGTGTCGTGCTCTTCTTTTCGCTGCGGATTTTGATTTTCCTTTACCAAATTGTAACTTATTATCTTCGCATCTGGATTCTTTTCTAACTCCGTCCAATCTTTCTCTGATTACTGATACTATTTTACTCGGAAGTGTGTCATTATTACGTTTAGTGATCAAAGCGTGTAGCATTAGACCATGGTTTAGTTCACAGGCAGTCTTCATTTCCTAAAAAAAATAAAAATTCAGAATGGGGGGAGAAGACTAGTTCTTTAGGGTCTGCTAGGGAAAGACCGTTCGGGTTCCATTTTCGAGAACTACACAAAAACAGACAATCTAACTCTAACAGAAATACATATTATCCTTTAAAGACTTGATTCTCCCCACACTTAGTTAGCTGTGGTGTCGAAATTGTGATTAACTTCATTGTCGACTTCCATCGGACTATCTATATAATGTTTAACTCTGTGACCATTAACTTTAAATTCAATCCCATTTGAATTTATTAATTCTATCGTTCCGTATGGGAAAACTCTTTTGACTATGAATGGTCCAGACCATCTTGATTTCAATTTTCCAGCAAATAGCTTGAATCGTGAATTGAAAAGAAGAACTCTGTCTCCTTCTTTAAATTCTTTTGAACTTCTGATTCTTTTATCATGCCATTTCTTCGTTCTTTCTTTATAGATTAACGAATTATCGTATGCTTCATGTCTTAATTCTTCTAATTCGTTTAGTTGACTTAATCGTAGACGTCCGGCTTCATGTAAATCAAGATTACATGTCTTCAAAGCCCAAAATGCTTTGTGTTCAATTTCTACTGGAAGATGACATGCTTTTCCATAAACAAGTCTAAAAGGTGTGGTTCCAATTGGAGTTTTGTAGGCTGTTCTAAAAGCCCAGAGTGCATCCTCCAATTTAATGGACTATTCCTTTGGATTTGATCCTACGGTTTTCTCTAGAATACGTTTTAAAGCTCGGTTGGTATTTTCAACTTGTCCACTTGTTTGTGGATGATATGCGGTGGAGATTTTATGAGTTACTCCATATCTTTTAAGAACTTTCTCAAGTTGATTATTACAGAAATGAGTACCCCGATCACTTATTAAAGCTTTCGGTGTTCCAAACCTTGCAAAAAGACGTTTTAAAAAGTTGACTACAACTCGTGCATCAATAGTTGGGAGAGCTTGTGCTTCTGCCCATTTAGATACATAATCAATGGCTACGAGTATATATAGATTATTATGAGATTTTGGAAATGGACCCATAAAGTCAATACCCCAAATGTCAAATACTTCACATACTTGGATGACATTTTGTGGCATTTCATCACGTTGACTTATTTTTCCGGCCCTTTGACAAGCATCACAGGATTTGCAAAGAAGGTGCGCGTCTTTGTAAATTGTAGGCCAATAGAATCCAGCATCATAAACTTTTCTTGCTGTTAGTTGAGGCCCATAATGCCCTCCTGTTGGTCCTGTGTGACAATGGTTTAAAATTTTGCTAGCTTCATCTCCGAATACACATCGGCGTATTATTCCATCGGGACAACTTTTAAACAGATGTGGATCTTCCCAAAAATAGTGTTTTATATCACTGAAGAATTTCTTTCGTTTTTGGTACGATAATCCTTTTTCAAGGAATCCACAAACTAAGTAGTTTGCATAGTCTGCAAACCATGGAATTTCTTTATAATCTATCTTCAATAGATATTCATCAGGAAAGTTGTCTTGTATGGCCGATTCATTTAGAACTTCTAATTCGGGATTTTCAAGACGAGAAAGATGATCAGCGGCGAGATTTTCTGCTCCTCTTTTATCTCGGATTTCAACATCAAACTCTTGTAAGAGTAAGATCCAACGGATTAATCTTGGTTTAGCATCTTGTTTTGAAAATAGGTATCTAAGAGCAGAATGGTCGGTATAGACCACCGTTTTTGCTAGAACGAGATATGATCGAAATTTGTCAAAAGCAAAGACAATAGCAAGGAGTTCTTTTTCAGTAGTTGTATAGTTCGTTTATGCTCCTTGTAACGTCTTACTAGCATAATATATAGGTTGAAATCGTTTTTCAATCCTTTGTCCTAAAACGGCTCCCATTGCAAAATCACTTGCATCGCACATTAGTTCAAATGATAGATTCCAATTTGGTGTTATCATGATCGGCGTATTAGTGAGTTTCTCTTTAAGAATATTAAAATATTTGATACACTCATCTGAAAAGATGAATGGAGCATCCTTTTCTAGGAGTTTATTCATAGGAGTGGCAATTTTAGAAAAACTTTTATGAAAAGTCGGCAAAAACCGGCATGCCCTAGAAAAATCCTAACTCCTCTAACATTGGTGGGATGTGGAAGTTTATCAATTACATCTACTTTAGCTCTATCCACTTCAATTCCTTCTTTTGAAATTTTATGTCCAAGAACGATGCCTTCTTTAACCATGAAATGGCATTTCTCCCAATTAAGTACTAGATTTGATTGTTCGCATCTAATCAGCATTCGTTCAAGATTAATTAGACATGATTCAAATGTATCACCGAAGACTGAAAAGTCATCCATGAAAACTTCCATGCATTCTTCTATCATGTCATGAAAAATCGCCATCACACACCTTTGAAAGGTTGCAGGGGCGTTGCAAAGTCCAAATGGCATGCGTTTGTAAGCAAAAGTACCATAAGGGCACGTGAATGTGGTTTTCTCTTGGTCCTCGGGTGCTATTGGAATTTGAAAATATCCGGAAAATCCATCTAGAAAACAATAGTAACTATTTCCGGCTAATCTTTCCAACATTTGATCAATGAAAGGTAAGGGAAAGTGATCTTTTCTGGTGGCATCATTTAATTTTCTATAATCAATACACACATGCCATCATGTTACAGTCCTAGTAGGAATAAGCTCATTTTTCTCATTTGTAATGACAGTCATGCCACCCTTCTTAGGCACGCATTGAACTGGGCTTACCCATGGACTATCAGAAATTGGATAAATTAGACCTGCGTCTAGCAGTTTAATAATTTCTTTTTTAACTACATCTTGCATATTAGGATTTAGTCTTCGTTGGCGTTGCACATACATTTTATGACCTTCTTCCATAAGGATTTTATGTGTGCAATACGAAGGACTTATTCCTTTAATATCATGAATCTTCCATGCAATGGCTGGTTTATGAGCTTTCAACACAGAAATGAGTTGTGATTTCTCATTTTCAGTAAGAGAAGATGATATTATTACAGGTAATTCAGATTCACCATGTAAATAAGCGTATTCCAAATGGTTTGGAAGTGGCTTTAACTCTAATTTCGGAGGTTCTTCTATCGATGATTTATATCGATATCTGTCTTCTTCTTTTAGCATTTGAATTTCTTCTGTTGTTGGTTCATATCCATTAGCTATAAGTGTAGCTAACATTTCAGCTTCATCAATTTGTTCTGTTCCTTCTCCTAAAGAACATTCTCCTGTTCCTTGTAATTCTGGAAATTCTTCTAATAATTCTGCATGTGCATCTATAGTTTGAATATAATAACATGTATCATCTGCAGATTGTGGTTGTTGCATTGCTCTATCAACTGAAAAGGTAACACTTTCATCCTCTATACTTAGGGTCAATTTCTTACCGAACACGTCTATCATTGCTTTAGCCGTGTTTAAGAATGGTCTTCCTAATATGAGAGGAACTTGAGAATCTTCTTCCATGTTTAGAACAACAAAATCAACTGGAAATACTAAAGTACCAACTTTAACTAGCATGTTCTCCATTATCCCTCTAGGATATTTTATTGATCTATCGGCTAGTTGTATGCTTATTCTGGTTGGTTTCAATTCTCCAAGGTCTAGTTTAACGTATAGTGAATATGACATTAGATTTATACTAGCACCTAAGTCTGCCAATGCTTCTATTGAACTAAGACTACCCAGAAAACATGGAATTGTAAAACTTCCTGGATCAGATAATTTTTCTAGTATCTTATTCAACAGCACTGCTGAACAATTACCATTCATAGTAACAGCCGAGAGTTCTTCCATTTTCTTTCTATTTGAGATTAGATCTTTCAAGAATTTAGCATATCTAGGCATTCCTGAAATCACATCAATGAAAGGAAGATTTACATTTATCTGTTTAAACATATCCAAGAATTTGGATTGCTCGGCTTCAAGTTTCTCTTTCTTCATTTTACTCGGGTAAGGAAGTGGTGGTTGGTATGGTTTAACATAAGGTTTATTCTTAATTGTGTTATCTTCATTAACCTTTTCAACTACCGGTTCTTTTTCCTTATCTTGATCAGGTTGTGGTTTTTGTGGAGTAGGAATAGCTTCATCAGAAGTTACAGGTATTTCAGGTGGTTTAAGTGTTGTACCACTTCTTGTGGTAATGACTTTAGCTGTTTCATTCCGGGGGTTAGCATTTGTATCACTAGGTAGACTTCCCGGTTTTCTTTCACCTAATAACCTTGCTAGGTTACTTACTTCTTGTTCCAGATTTTGAATAGAAGCTTGTTGATTTCTAAATGCTTGAGCATTTTGTTCATTGGTTTGTTTCTGAGATGTGAAAAACTGCGTTTGAGTTTCAACTAGCTTCGTCATCATATCCTCTAAATTCGGCTTTTTATCATCGATTTGTTGTGGTGGTTTGTTTTGAAAATTAGGTCTTTGCTGGTTGTAAGTATTATTGGATTCTTGTTGATTGCTAGGACCTTGTTGGTTGTTGTATGGAATATTTCGGTTATAATTCTGGTTTTGATTGTAAATCGGTCTTGGCGGTTGATAATTATTCTGATAATTATTTCCAGGCCTTTGGTTTATGTATGAAATATTCTCTCTTTGTTCCATTGTTAATTCAATACTGAGACAATCTTTTGTCAAATGTGGTCCTCCACACTGCTCACAACTAATTCGTATTGAGTGAATATCCTTAGTCATCTTTTCCATTCGTCTCTCGACATCATCTATCTTTGCGGAAATGGAATCTAAGTCATGGCTAGATTCGACTCTAGCTGCTTTAGATGATCTAACGATATCTTTTTCTTGGTGCCACTCATGTGAGTGGGAAGCAGTGTTATCAATAATTTTGTAAGCATCAGTTTCTATTTTCTTCATAATAGAACCACCAGCTGCTATATCTATGTCTTTCCTTGTAGTGATGTCGCATCCTTGGTAGAATATTTGTACTATTTGACAGGTGTCTAAACCATGTTGCGGACATCCTCTTAACAACTTTCCAAATCTAGTCCACGCCTCATATAGAGTTTCATTCGACTTCTGTGTGAATGTAACAATTTCTCCTTGAAGTCTTACGGCTTTAGATGCAGGAAAGAATTGTTTAAGAAATTTTTCAACTAATACGTCCCATGTATCGATCTCCCCTTCAGGTAACGATTCCAACCAATCTTTGGCTTCTCCCTTTAAAGTCCAGGGAAATAACATGAGATAAATCTGTTCATCCTCCACTTCTCGGATTTTAAATAGTGTGCAGATCCTATTAAAGGTACGAAGATGTTCATTTGGATCTTCCTTCGGTGCACCACTAAATTGGCATTGATTAGTCACCATGTGTAGAATTTGTCCTTTGATTTCATAATCTGGCTCATTAATGTCTGGATGAGTAATTGTGTGACCTTGGCCAGTGCGTTTAGCTCTCATTCGGTCTTCCATACTTAAAGGTTCCAGATTCTCCATAATTGAATTTGTTGAATCGGAATCACTAGAGGATTCTGATTTAATGGTTCGTTCCTCAACAATCTCTGTTTGAATGATTGGTGGTTCCGGAGGAAAATTTAGTGGTTCAGGATCTACGAATCGTCCCTGAATATTCTCCGGATTCTCAATTGTGAGGTCGGGTTCAAAAAATGGATTATCGGAAATTTGAACTGGAGTACTTGGTCGACTGGATGACGATTCTAAAGAAAAATCAACGGCAGTAATATTTGCTAAATGTCTTGATCTAGTTACAGGTGGTGAACGTACAAAAGGTGATGAACGTCTTGCTCGGTGCATTCACTGAATATCCTATTAGTTTTTAAAAGGAAAGAAAAATTATAATAAGTTATCCAATCAATAGACTTTTCTGATTTTGCCCACGTTTCGAATAGCCAAAAGATGCAGCAGAGGGGCAGGATTCGTTTGGTCTCAATATAATTGAGGACTGTTTGGCCCCAATAACCCGGTCCACATACAAATCCAACTATTACTACGAACCAGAAAATTTTGATGTCTATTAATTTAACCACTTAAAATAAATTTTCGTAATTTTAAGAAATTTAGATAAGAAGTAGAATAAAAATCTATGTCCTAAAAACTAGAATAGCGAGAAATAAGAAAGAAAAAGAGCGTGTCGAAAAAGGTCGAAAAAGAAAAATGGTTGAAAAATAAAAGGTGACGGAAAAATAAAAGAAACTTATAACACTTAAAAACACTTAACTAACCTAACCATATTACTACAACTAACTTAATATTATAATCGCAAATTGAGATTACTAATTGAAATGATAATTGATACATAGGTAAAAGTTGTCTAAAAATATTAAAGCTTACAGGAAAAACTATATCCAAAATGGAAATAACTTAAAAAGAAACTAAAACTTAAAAAGGCGTCGCAAAATTCTAAAGTACCTAAATCTTAGTCTAAAGAAAAAGCACTTAAGGAATTCTACGGCAAAGCCTAAAAATCTAGAAGTAAAAATAACTATGGCAAAAACTAAGTTTAAAACTAAATATGAGCGAAAAATACAAATATTACGCTAAAACAATTAAAAAGGGACAAAATATAAAAATATACAAAAAGTTGTAAAAAGTTACAATTTTTATAAAAATATTATTTTTATATTATTTTATAAAAGCATTAATTTTTATATATATTAAAACTAATTATAATTAATTATACTAATTAAATTAAAACTTAAACTAATTAATATTAATTAAAAACTTAAACTAAATTATAATAATAATTAAACTAATTAGGGTTAATAATAATAATAATTAATAATTACCCGTAATAAATGCTAAATTAGGATTCTGTCGGTGTCAGGGTAGCTCCGCGAGTTGCGGTATTCCAAGCAGCAAACTCCGCGAGTCGCGGGGTTCCAAAATTCAACTCTGGTACAGTTTTGAAATTCGACGTTTTTTTTTTAATTTTTAATTTTATATTTTCTGTTTTATATTTTCTGTTTTAAAATCTAAAATTTTTATATAATAAAAACTTATATTTTAAAAACTAGAATAAAAATAGAACTACTTTATAATTTTATAAATAAAAATCTTAAAGCTAGATTTATATATATATATATATATATATATATATATATATATATATATATATATATATATATATATATATATATATATATATATATATATATATATATATATATATATATATATTTTAAATAAAAACAAAAAACTTAAATAAAAATTATATAAAAATAAAGAAACTTTATAAAACTTAAATATTTAACAAAATCTTAAAAATACTTATATTTTTGTTTTTCTTTTTATATTTTCGAATAATTAAAAACGTATTTTTACAAAAGTGAATTTTAATAAAAGTAAACTAAAAAAATCTCTTTTTTTTATGTAGCGTTGCGCTTCCGGCTTTTAAGCTAGAATGTTATTTCCCCGGCAGCGGCGCCAAAAATACTTGATATCATGCGAGGTGTATATAAAATAGCTTTATATTTTAGCAGAAAATACTATTAAATATGATACAATTTTACACAAGATATTTATTTATTTATAGAATGGATATACTTAAACCTTGCTACAACACTTATAGGCAGTGTACCTAATCGTACAGTAGTGTAGTTTTTAGTAAGTCCGGTTCGTTCCATAGGGAAAATCTTTAAACAAAGCTTAACGCTATATTAGTTTACTTTTATAAAAATACAAATGTATATATAAGTAATATTATTATTATAAAGGGGGGTTTTTACCGTTTAATGACCGGTTTGTCGATTTTAAAACTTTAGTCGCAGTTAAAACAAAATGTAAAATAATAAATAAATACAAGACTTAATTTAAAGCGTAAAGTAAATAACGATAATGAAATTACGAATAATAAAAGTGCGATAAAATAAACTTGCGATAATTAAAAAGTACGATAATTAAAAGTGCAATTAAATATAATAACAATAAAAATGCGATAATTAGAAGTGCAATTAAATATAAAATAAAAGAAATTAAATATGAAATAAAAGAATTATGCTTATTTAAACTTCCGTAATCATGATGTTTGACGTGTTGATTTTAGTTTTATGCCCATGGGTTAATTGTCCTTTGTCATGGATTATTTAATATGTTCGTCTGATTTTTGTCCATAACAGTCCATCAGTCATAAATATTAAGTGCGAGTGTCCTCGTCAAATTATCCTTATACCCGAAGTTATAATTTCTAACTAATTGGGGACTTAAACTGTAACAAGATTTTAATACTTTGTTTAATAATTACACCAGGATGTCGACTGAGTGTAACCCAAGGTTTTAATATTTTGTTATCAATTATACCAAGTGTCCTTGTACATAATTTCACCCCTGTTTTAATTATTCTAGTGGCTATTAATCCATTCCCGTGTCCGGTTAAATGAACGATTATTCGTACATATAAATACCCCGCCCATCGTGTCCGATCGAGTGTATATGGTAATTTATAGGGACGCCCAATTGTAAATCTTTATATTAACATTAACAAACTATCATTTAGTTAAACAAATATAAAGCCCATTAATAGCCCATAGTCTAATTTCCACAAGTGTCGTTCTTTTGTCCAAACCCCAATTATGGTACAAAGCCCAATTACCCAATTTTAGTAATTAGCCCAACATCATGATTACTTCGGATTAAATAAGCATAATAATAACTTAGCTACGAGACATTAAATTAAAAAGGTTGAACATAACTTACAATGATTAAAAATAGCGTAGCGTTACATGGACAGAATTTTGACTTACACCCTTACAACATTTGCTAACATACCCTTATTATTAGGATTTAAAATTAAAATTAAAATTAAAATATAAATTTTATATATATATATATATATATATATATATATATATATATATATATATATATATATTTACGTATATATTGAGAGAGAGATAGATTATGGATTGTGAAAATGATCAGAATTCGGTTGGCTTTATAGGGAATTGAGTTCAGGGGTACTACGCGACTCGCGGCAATTTTTGCCTTCAAACTCCGCGAGTCGCGGAGTTTGAAAATACAGCTCACCAACTTTGGAGTCTTTCTTGCCGACGGATTTTTATTATTTATATAATATATAAATAATTATAAGAATTATTTAAATATTATATTATATTTATGTGCATAGTTGACTTGTAATTTTTAGTCCGTTGCATCGAGCGTTGAGAGTTGACTCTGGTCCCGGTTCAGGATTTTCGAACGTCCTTGCGTACAATTTAATATCTTGTACTTTGCGTTTTGAATCTAGTACTCTTGTAATTTCGAGACGTTTCTTATCAATAATTGGAACCTCTTTGATTGTATTTTGTACTTTTGAGCTTTTTGGTCGTTTGCATCTTCAATTCGTCGAATCTGTCTTTTGTCTTCACCTTTTATTATTTAAACGAATATCACTTGTAAATAGGACAATTGCAACTAAAAGCTTGTCTTTCTTGAGGAATAATGCTATGAAATATATGTTCGTTTTTAGCATTATCATGCGTCTTAACTTTTGACGTTGACCTGGTTGAATTCCGGAATTCAAGGGATTTAAGAAAAATCTTCGAAATCTATAAGATCGGATTCTTCGAGATTTAAGGGAATTAGGATCTCATTAATTAAATGCGGTCATCTATCTCGATTGTTACGTCTGATTTTTCCTTTATAAATTAAACTTTTCCGTTCCATTATTCTCACCATCCATATACTTTCTTTCTTAGTTCATACATCCAAAAGATTATGAAAATGCTTAATTCCATTCTAATCCTTGATATTTTCCTAATTATCATTTCTGTCATCCTTCTTTTCAATCTTCTACCAGGAAAATCTGTTTACTTCTACTATTACCTTAGGGTGATACTATTCTTAATTATACCATCTCTTTATATTGCTATTCGTATTAATATCCACGGTTTGTAACCTCGGTGTTGTTATTGGGCTTTATATTTTCTATTATATTTTGGAACTATTTGCCTTTTTATTCTCCTCTCGACCTCTAGTAAAGCGAGTAACGGTCCAGAATTTGTAGATATGAAATTTGGGATGAACATAGTTGATGTTCTAAGAAGGAAATTGTAATGGCACGATCTTGATTTGTCAAATTATCAGAATTCAAGAGAAAATGTAGAACTATCAAGAAAATATGTTCTTGATATGTGTATAGATTAGACAGAATATAAGAGTCGTGTAACATGGTATAGTGACCCGAACTTTCCCATGTTTATATATATATTAAATGAAATTCTTATTTACTTGATTAAGTGTTTCCAACATGTTAAGCAATCAAACTTGTTAAGACTTGATTAATTAAAATAGGTTTCATATAGACAATTGACCACCCAAGCTGACCGGTGATTCACGAACGTTAAAACTTGTAAAAACTATACGATGACATATATATGGTTATATATATAGTTAACATGATTTTATTATAAGTATTTATCTCATTAGGTATTTTAACAATGAGTTATATACATAAAAATGAGACTATTAATTTAAGAAACTCGAAAACGATATATATAACGATTATCGTTATAACAACGTCTTACTAGGTACATATGAATCTTATTAAGATATTGATACACTTGGTTAATTATGTTAAATGATAAGTAAATATAATATTAAGTGTATTAACAATGAAATACATATGTAAAAATAAGACTACTAACTTAATGATTTCGAAACGAGACATATATGTAACGATTATCGTTGTAACGACATTTAACTGTATATATATCATACTAAGATATATTATATATCATAATATCATGATAATATAACAATTTAACATCTCATTTGTTATAATAAACAATGGGTTAACAACATTCAACAAGATCGTTAACCTAAAGGTTTCAAAACAACATTTACATGTAACGACTAACGATGACTTAACGACTCAGTTAAAATGTATATACATGTAGTGTTTAATATGTATTCATACACTTTTGAAAGACTTCAAGACACTTATCAAAATACTTCTACTTAACAAAAATGCTTACAATTACATCCTCGTTCAGTTTCATCAACAATTCTACTCGTATGCACCTGTATTCGTACTCTTACAATACACAGCTTTTAGATGTATGTACTATTGGTATATACACTCCAATGATCAGCTCTTAGCAGCCCATGTGAGTCACCTAACATATGTGGGAACCATCATTTGGCAACTAGCATGAAATATCTCATAAAATTACAAAAATATGAGTAATCATTCATGACTTATTTACATGAAAACAAAATTACATATCCTTTAGATCTAATCCATACACCAACGACCAAAAACACCTACAAATACTTTCATTCTTCAATTTTCTTCATCTAATTGATCTCTCTCAAGTTCTATCTTCAAGTTCTAAGTGTTCTTCATAAATTCCAAAAGTTCTAGTTTCATAAAATCAAGAATACTTCCAAGATTGAACGTTTACTTCCAAGTTTTCTAAATCCATTCCAAGTAATCATCCAAGATCAATAAACCTTTGTTACTTACAGTAAGTTATCTTTCTAATACAAGGTAATAATCATATTCAAACTTTAATTCAATTTCTATAACTATAACAATCTTATTTCGAGTGGAAATCTTACTTGAAATTGTTTTCGTGTCATGATTCTGCTTCAAGAACTTTCAAGCCATCCAAGGATCCTTTGAAGCTAGATCTATTTTTCTCATTTTCAGTAGGTTTATCCAAGGAACTTGAGGTAGTAATAATGTTCGTAACATCATTCGATTCATACATATAAAGCTATCTTATTCGAAGGTTTAAACTTGTAATCACTAGAACATAGTTTAGTTAATTCTAAACTTGTTCGCAAATAAAAGTTAATCCTTCTAACTTGACTTTTAAAATCAACTAAACACATGTTCTATATCTATATGATATGCTAACTTAATGATTTAAAACCTGGAAACACGAAAAACACCGTAAAACCGGATTTACGCCGTCGTAGTAACACCGCGGGCTGTTTTGGGTTAGTTAATTAAAAACTATGATAAACTTTGATTTAAAAGTTGTTTTTCTGGGAAAATAATTTTTATTATGAACATGAAACTATATCCAAAAATTATGATTAAACTCAAAGTGGAAGTATGTTTTCTAAAATGGTCATCTAGACGTCGTTCTTTCGACTGAAATGACTACCTTTACAAAAATGACTTGTAACTTATTTTTCCAACTGTAAACCTATACTTTTTCTGTTTAAATTCATAAAATAGAGTTCAATATGAAACTATAGCAATTTGATTCACTCAAAACGGATTTAAAATGAAGAAGTTATGGGTAAAACAAGATTGGATAATTTTTCTCATTTTAGCTACGTGAAAATTGGTAACAAATCTATTCCAACCATAACTTAATCAACTTGTATTGTATATTATGTAAACTTAAGATACCATAGACATGTATACAATGTTTCGACCTATCATGTCGACACATCTATATATATTTCGGAACAACCATAGACACTCTATATGTGAATGTTGGAGTTAGCTATACAGGATTGAGGTTGATTCCAAAATATATATAGTTTGAGTTGTGATCAATACTGAGATACGTATACACTGGGTCGTGGATTGATTCAAGATAATATTTATCGATTTATTTCTGTACATCTAACTGTGGACAACTAGTTGTAGGTTACTAACGAGGACAGCTGACTTAATAAACTTAAAACATCAAAATATATTAAAAGTGTTGTAAATATATTTTGAACATACTTTGATATATATGTATATATTGTTATAGGTTCGTGAATCAACCAGTGGCCAAGTCTTACTTCCTGACGAAGTAAAAATTTGTGAAAGTGAGTTATAGTCCCACTTTTAAAATCTAATATTTTTGGGATGAGAATAAATGCAGGTTTTATAAATGATTTACAAAATAGACACAAGTACGTGAAACTACATTCTATGGTTGAATTATCGAAATCGAATATGCCCCTTTTTATTAAGTCTGGTAATCTAAGAATTAGGGAACAGACACCCTAATTGACGCGAATCCTAAAGATAGATCTATTGGGCCTAACAAACCCCATCCAAAGTACCGGATGCTTTAGTACTTCGAAATTTATATCATATCCGAAGGGTGTCCCGGAATGATGGGGATATTCTTATATATGCATCTTGTTAATGTCGGTTACCAGGTGTTCACCATATGAATGATTTTTATCTCTATGTATGGGATGTGTATTGAAATATGAAATCTTGTGGTCTATTGTTACGATTTGATATATATAGGTTAAACCTATAACTCACCAACATTTTTGTTGACGTTTAAAGCATGTTTATTCTCAGGTGAATACTAAGAGCTTACGCTGTTGCATACTAAAATAAGGACAAGATTTGGAGTCCATGTTTGTATGATATTGAGTAAAAACTGCATTCAAGAAACTGATTTCGATGTAACATATTTGTATTGTAAACCATTATGTAATGGTCGTGTGTAAATAAGATATTTTAGATTATCATTATTTGATAATCTACGTAAAGCTTTTTAAACCTTTATTTATGAAATAAAGGTTATGGTTTATTTTAAAAATGAATGCAGTCTTTGAAAAACGTCTCATATATAGGTCAAAACCTCGCAACGAAATCAATTAATATGGAACGTTTTTAATCAATAAAAACGGGACATTTCAGTTGGTATCCGAGCGTTGGTCTTAGAGAACTAGAAAATTTGCATTAGTGTGTCTTATCGAGTTTGTTAGGATGCATTAGTGAGTCTGGACTTCGACCGTGTTTTCTTTAAAAATGATTGCTTAACATTTTTGTTGGAAACTATATGTTATTAACATGTATATATTATGTGATATATTAATCTCTTAACATGTTTGATATTTAGTGATAGATGTCTACCTCTAGCACAAATCCCATTGACTCACGTAATACTAACGAAGAGTCGAATATATATTGGACTGATTCACAAGTTCCCGAAGAAGAACCGGAAGAAGAATCAGAACCGGAAGAGGAGGAACCGGAGGAGGAAATAGAACCGGTGGGGGAAATAATAAAACGGTTAAGTAAAAGAAAATCCTCAACCAACCGACCAAGGTTAATTATGGTCAATGGCGTTTCCGCCAAGGAAGCAAAATATTGGAAGGATTACCAATTCTCCGATGAATCGGATTCCGACGAGAATTCCGATGATGTTATAGAAATTACCCCAACTGAATTTAAAAAGGCAAAAGAAAATAATAATGGAAAGGGCATAAAAATAGAGAAATCTAATTTCAACCCCGATGAACTTTATATGTATCGTCAACCCCCGAAGCCCTTAAGTTGTAACAATGACCCGGGAACCTCTAAACCACCAGGTTTTTCTAAACCGTTGTGGAAAACGACAGCTCGTATTAGGGGAACACCATATATCCCTAGAAACTTGGCAAAACGAACCAAAACCGAAGAAGAAGAAACGAGCGAGTCGGAATAAGATAGTTGTATTCGTGTGGTGTAATATATGTAATATAGTGTGCTTATGCTTTATGATATATGTAAAAATTGCTTGTATTAATAAGTATTTTTTTTATGAATCTAACTCTTGTCTATTTTACAGTATAAAAACACAAAATGGATAGACAACCCAATATTTTAAGAGACCTACCCGGAGACATGATTGATGAAATCTTGTCTAGAATCGGTCAGAATTCTTCGGCACAACTATTTACGGCGAAATCAGTTTGTAAGACATTCGAAGAACGTTCCAAGAATGTCTTGGTTTATAAGAGACTTTTGTTTGAAAGATGGGGGATATCACATTGGGAAACCAATAAGTTACGATGTGTTTACCTTGACGCATATATTGCGGGGAACCCAAATGCTATTTTACGCAACGGGTTAAGAAATTATTTTGACTCAATGTATCCGAATATAGGACTTCCTGATTTAGAAAAAGCGGCTAACATGCAACATAAAGAAGCATGCTATGCTTACGGGTTAGTAATGTTTACTTCTCACCAAAGTGAGAAAAAGAACATCGGGCTACAACTATTAAACAAAACGTTCCCACAAGTGACGGAGTCGGTAATTGGGGTAAGAAATGAGGTTTTTAGGTTATTACGAGACTGTTGGTCATTAAGTAACCCTCGTCCCTTTGACGACGTTACAACACGCTGTCTTATCAACGGCCATAACGGTTATGTTCCACAAGATCAAGGATGGGAAGTAGTCCTAGTAAAACCAGAATGCATGACTTGTTTCTGGACGTATGAATTACGTGTCTTTATTGCCTTTGCTGAACGACTTTTGTACTAGCTAGAATTATCTTCACAACTATCTTGTATCAAAGTTATTGTGTGCTATATTTCATGCTTTATGTAAAATAAGCGGTATTGTAAGTTTGTAAAATATTGTATAAAAGTTTGAACGCGAAATATTATTATAATCAGTTTTTCATATAGAATTGTAGTAGTTGAATTGTATATTAGCTACTAAGTATGAACTTAACGGGAAATGGCACCGACTACTCGACACACCGTGAATATGAATGAAGAGGAATTCCGTACTTTTCTAGCTTCAAACATAGCCGCAGTACAGGCTGCGCTACATACCAACAATAACCTTGGATCTAGCAGTACAGAAAATCGTGTAGGATGCACCTACAAAGAATTCACTGCCTGCAAACCTTTGGAATTTGATGGAACCGAAGGACCGATCGGATTGAAACGGTGGACCGAGAAGGTCAAATCGGTGTTTGCCATAAGTAAGTGTACTGAAGAGGACAAAGTGAAGTACGCTACGCATACCCTCACAGGTTCTGCGTTAACATGGTGGAATACCTATCTAGAGCAAGTGGGACAAGATGATGCGTACGCACTACCGTGGTGAGCATTCAAGCACTTGATGAACGAGAAGTACCGTCCCATAACCGAGGTCAATAAGCTCATGACAGAACTTAGAGGGTTACGAACCCAAGGATTTGATATTACCACATACGAAATACGATTCATAGAATTGTGCCTATTGTGTCCGGGAGCGTTCGAAGATGAGGAAGAGAAGATCGACGCATTTGTGAAAGGGTTACCGAAAAGAATCCAAGAAGATATAAGTTCACACGAGCCTGCCTCCATACAACAGGCATGTAGAATGGCTTACAAACTAGTGAACCAGATTGAGGAAAGAATTAAAGAACAGACGGCTGAAGAGGCCAATGTGAAGCAAGTCAAAAGAAAGTGGGAGGAAAACGTTGATAAGAATCACCAATACAACAACAACAATTACAATAATAATCACAATAATTATCCCAACAATCGCAACATCAATCACAACTACAACAAACGGACCAACAACAACAACAACAACAACAACAACAACAACAACAACAACAACAACAACAACAACAACAACAACAACAACAACAACAACAACAACAGCAGCAGCAACTACAACAATCATCCCAACAACAATAACAACCGCAACAACAACAACAATCAGAAGCAGCTATGCCAAAGGTGAAAAGTATCACTCGGGGTTCTGCACCAAATTTTGCAACAAGTGTAAAAGAAATGGTCATAGCGCGGTGAAGTGTGAGGTCTACGGACCAGGGGTTAACAGAACGAAAGGAACAAATGGTGTCGGAATGAGTAATGGCGGAGCAAGTAGTGTCGGAGCAAGTTATGCCAGTGTAGTTTGTTATAAATGTGGAAAACCGGGCCACATTATTAGAAATTGCCCGAACCAGGAGAACACGAATGGACAAGGCCGCGGAAGAGTTTTCAATATTAATGCGGCAGAGGCACAGGAAGACCCGGAGCTTGTTACGGGTACGTTTCTTATTGACAATAAATCTACTTACGTTTTATTTGATTCGGGTGCGGATAGAAGCTATATGAGTAGAGAATTTTTTGCTAAATTAAGTTGTCCATTGACACCGTTGGATAGTAAATTTTTAATCGAATTAGCAAACGGTAAATTAATTTCAGCAGATAATATATGCCGGAATCGAGAAATTAAACTGGGTAGCGAAATATTTAAGATTGATTTGATACCAGTAGAGTTAGGGAGTTTTGATGTAATAGTTGGCATGGACTGGCTGAAGAAGGTGAAAGCAGAGATCGTATGTTATAAAAATGCAATTCGCATTGTACGAGAAGAAGGAGAACCCTTAATGGTGTACGGAGAAAAGGGCAACATGAAGCTACATCTTATTAGTAATTTAAAGGCACAAAAACTAATAAGAAAAGGTTGCTATGCTATTCTAGCACACGTCGAGAAAGTACAAACTGAAGAAAAGAGCATCAATGATGTTCCCATCGCAAAAGAATTTCCCGATGTATTTCCAAAAGAATTACCGGGACTACCTCCACATCGATCTGTTGAATTTCAAATAGATCTTGTACCAGGAGCTGCACCAATAGCTCGTGCTCCTTATAGACTCGCACCCAGCGAGATGAAAGAACTGTAAAGCCAACTGCAAGAACTATTAGAACGTGGTTTCATTCGACCAAGCACATCACCATGGGGAGCTCCTATTTTCTTTGTCAAGAAGAAGGATGGTACATTTAGGTTGTGTATTGACTACAGAGAGTTGAACAAACTTACCATCAAAAATCGTTATCCACTGCCGAGAATTGACGACTTATTTGATCAACTACAAGGCTCGTTGGTTTATTCGAAGATCGATTTACATTCTGGATATCATCAAATGCGAGTAAAGGAGGATGATATTCCAAAAACTGCTTTTAGGACGCGTTATGGTCATTACGAGTTTATGGTTATGCCGTTTGGATTGACTAACGCACCAGCTGTGTTCATGGACCTTATGAACCGAGTGTGTGGGCCATATCTTGACAAGTTTGTCATTGTTTTCATCGATGACATACTTATTTACTCAAAGAATGATCAAGAGCACGAAGAACATTTGAGAAAAGTGTTAGAAGTATTGAGGAAAGAAAAACTGTAGGCTAAGTTTTCAAAGTGTGCATTTTGGTTGGAAGAAGTTCAATTCCTCGGTCACATAGTGAACAAAGAAGGTATCCAGGTGGACCCGGCAAAGATTGAAACCGTTGAAAAGTGGGAAACCCCAAAAACTCCGAAGCATATACGTCAATTTTTAGGATTGGCTGGTTACTACAGAAGATTCATCCAAGATTTCTCCAAAATAGCAAAACCCTTGACTGCATTAACGCATAAAAGGAAGAAATTTGAATGGAAGGATGAACAAGAGAAGGCGTTTCAATTATTGAAGAAAAAGCTAACTACGGCACCTATATTGTCATTGCCTGAAGGGAATGATGATTTTGTGATTTATTGTGACACATCAAAGCAAGGTCTCGGTTGTGTATTAATGCAACGGACGAAGGTGATTGCTTATGCGTCTAGACAATTGAAGATTCACGAGCAAAATTATACGACGCATGATTTGGAATTAGGCGCGGTTATTTTTGCATTAAAGACTTGGAGGCACTACTTATATGGGGTCAAAAGTATTATATATACCGACCACAAAAGTCTTCAACACATATTTAATCAGAAACTACTGAATATGAGGCAGCGTAGGTGGATTGAATTGTTGAATGATTACGACTTTGAGATTCGTTACCACCCGGGGAAGGCAAATGTGGTAGCCGACGCCTTGAGCAGAAAGGACAGAGAACCCATTCGAGTAAAATCTATGAATATAATGATTCACACTAACCTTACTACTCATATAAAGGAGGCGCAACAAGGAGTTTTAAAAGAGGGAAATTTAAAGGATGAAATACCCAAAGGATCGGAGAAGCATCTTAATATTCGGGAAGACGGAACCCGCTATAGGGCTGAAAGAATTTGGGTACCAAAATTTGGAGATATAAGAGAAATGGTACTTAGAGAAGCTCATAAAACCAGATACTCAATACATCCTAGAACGGGAAAGATGTACAAGGATCTTAAGAAATATTTTTGGTGGCCAGGTATGAAAGCCGATATTGCTAAATATGTAGGAGAATGTTTGACGTGTTCTAAGGTCAAAGCTGAACATCAGAAACCATCAGGTCTACTACAACAACCTGAAATCCCGGAATGGAAATGGGAAAACATTACCATGGATTTCATTACTAAATTGCCAAGGACTGCAAGTGGTTATGATACTATTTGGGTAATAGTTGATCGTCTCACCAAGTCAGCACACTTCCTGCCAATAAGAGAAGATGACAAGATGGAGAAGTTAGCACGACTTTATTTGAAGGAAGTCGTCTCCAGACATGGAATACCAATCTCTATTATCTCTGATAGGGATGGCAGATTTATTTCAAGATTCTGGCAGACATTACAGCAAGCATTGGGAACTCGTCTAGACATGAGTACTGCCTATCATCCACAAACTGATGGGCAGAGCAAAAGGACGATACAAACGCTTGAAAACATGCTACGAGCTTGTGTTATTGATTTCGGAAACAGTTGGGATTGACATCTACCGTTAGCTGAATTTTCCTACAACAACAGCTATCATTCAAGCATTGAGATGGCGCCGTTTGAAGCACTTTATGGTAGAAAGTGCAGGTCTCCTATTTGTTGGAGTGAAGTGGGGGATATACAGATTACGGGTCCGGAGATAATACAAGAAACTACCGAGAAAATCATCCAAATTCAACAAAGATTGAAAACCGCCCAAAGTCGACAAAAGAGCTACGCGGATAGTAAAAGAAAAGATATAGAGTTTGAAATTGGAGAAATGGTCATGCTTAAGGTTTCACCTTGGGAAGGCGTTGTTCGATTTGGTAAACGGGGGAAACTAAATCCAAGGTACATTGGACCATTCAAGATTATAGATCGTGTCGTACCAGTAGCTTATCAACTGGAGCTACCTCAACAACTCGCGGCTGTACATAACACTTTCCACGTCTCAAATTTGAAGAAATGTTTTGCTAAAGAAGATCTCACTATTCCGTTGGACGAAATCCAAATCAATGAAAAACTTCAATTCATTGAAGAACCCGTCGAAATAATGGATCGTGAGGTTAAGAGACTTAAACAAAACAAGATACCTATTGTTAAGGTTCGATGGAATGCTCGTATAGGACCCAAGTTCACCTGGGAGCGTGAAGATCAGATGAAGAAGAAATACCCGCATTTATTTCCAGAAGATACGTCAATCCCTCCAACTGCTTAAAATTTCGGGACAAAATTTATTTAACGGGTAGGTACTGTAGTGACCCGAACTTTTCCATGTTTATATGTATATTAAATGAAATTGTTATTTACATGATTAAGTGTTTCCAACATGTTAAGCAATCAAATTGTTAAGACTTGATTAATTGAAATAGGTTTCATATAGACAATTGACCACCCAAGTTGACCGGTGATTCACGAACGTTAAAACTTGTAAAAACTATACGATGACATATATATGGTTATATATATAGTTAACATGATTTTATTATAATTATGTATCTCATTAGGTATTTTAACAATGAGTTATATACATAAAAATGAGACTATTAATTTAAGAAACTCGAAAACGATATATGTAACGATTATCGTTATAACAACGTCTTACTAGGTACATAAGAATCATATTAAGATATTGATACACTTGGTTAATTATGTTAAATGATAATTAAATATATTATTAAGTGTGTTAACAATGAAATACATATGTAAAAATAAGACTACTAACTTAATGATTTCGAAACGAGACATATATGTAACGATTATCGTTGTAACGACATTTAACTGTATATATATCATACTAAGGTATATTATATATCATAATATCATGATAATATAACAATTTAACATCTCATTTGTTATAATAAATAATGGGTTAACAACATTCAACAAGATCGTTAACCTAAAGTTTTCAAAACAACATTTACATGTAACGACTAACGATGACTTAACGACTCAGTTAAAATGTATATACATGTAGTGTTTTAATATTTATTCATACACTTTTGAAAGACTTCAAGACACTTATCAAAATACTTCTACTTAACAAAAATGCTTACAATTACATCCTCGTTCAGTTTCATCAACAATTCTACTCGTATGCACCCGTATTCGTACTCGTACAATACACAGCTTTTAGATGTATGTACTATTGGTATATACACTCCTATGATCAGATCTTAGCAGCCCATGTGAGTCACCTAACACATGTGAGAACCATCATTTGGAAACTAGCATGAAATATCTCATAAAATTACAAAAATATGAGTAATCATTCATGACTTATTTACATGAAAACAAAATTACATATCCTTTATATCTAATCCATACACCAACGACCAAAAACACCTACAAACACTTTCATTCTTCAATTTTCTTCATCTAATTGATCTCTCTCAAGTTCTATCTTCAAGTTCTAAGTGTTCTTCATAAATTCCAAAAGTTCTAGTTTCATAAAATCAAGAATACTTCCAAGATTGCAAGTTTACTTCCAAGTTTTCTAAATCCATTCCAAGTAATCATCCAAGATCAAGAAATATTTGTTACTTATAGTAGGTTATCTTTCTAATACAAGGTAATAATCATATTCAAACTTTAATTCAATTTCTATAACTATAACAATCTTATTTCGAGTGGAAATCTTACTTGAAATTGTTTTCGTGTCATGATTCTGCTTCAAGAACTTTCAAGCCATCCAAGGATCCTTTGAAGCTAGATCTATTTTTCTCATTTCCAGTAGGTTTATCCATGGAACTTGAGGTAGTAATGATGTTCATAACATCATTTGATTCATACATATAAAGCTATCTTATTCGAAGGTTTAAACTTGTAATCACTAGAACATACTTTAGTTAATTCTAAACTTGTTCGCAAATAAAAGTTAATCCTTCTAACTTGACTTTTAAAATCAACTAAACACATGTTCTATATCTATATGATATGCTAACTTAATGATTTAAAACCTGGAAACACGAAAAACACCGTAAAACCGGATTTACGCCGTCGTAGTAACACCGCGGGCTGTTTTGGGTTAGTTAATTAAAAACTAAGATAAACTTTGATTTAAAAATTGTTATTCTGGGAAAATGATTTTTATTATGAACAGGAAACTATATCCAAAAATTATGGTTAAACTCAAAGTGAAAGTATGTTTTCTAAAATTGTCATCTAGACATCGTTCTTTCGACTGAAATAACTACCTTTACAAAAATGACATGTAACTTATTTTTCTGACTATAAACTTATACTTTTTCTGTTTAGATTTATAAAATAGAGTTCAATATGAAACCATAGCAATTTGATTCACTCAAAACGGATTTAAAATGAAGAAGTTATGGGTAAAACAAGATTGGATAATTTTTCTCATTTTAGCTACGTGAAAATTGGTAACAAATCTATTCCAACCATAACATAATCAACTTATATTGTATATTATGTAATCTTGAGATACCATAGACACGTATACAATGTTTCGACCTATCATGTCGACACACCTATATATATTTCGGAACAACCATAGACACTCTATATGTGAATGTTGGAGTTAGCTATACAGGGTTTAGGTTGATTCCAAAATATATATAGTTTGAGTTGTGATCAATACTGAGATACGTATACACTGGGTCGTGGATTAATTCAAGATAATATTTATCGATTTATTTCTGTACATCTAACTGTGGATAACTAGTTGTAGGTTACTAACGAGGACAGCTGAATTAATAAACTTAAAACATCAAAATATATTAAAAGTGGTGTAAATATATTTTGAACATACTTTGATATATATGTATATATTGTTATAGGTTCGTGAATCAACCAGTAGCCAAGTCTTACTTCCCGACGAAGTAAAAATCTGTGAAAGTAAGTTATAGTCCCACTTTTAAAATCTAATATTTTTGGGATGAGAATAAATGCAAGTTTTATAAATGATTTACAAAATAGACACAAGTACGTGAAACTACATTCTATGGTTGAATTATCGAAATCGAATATGCCCCTTTTTATTAAGTCTGGTAATCTAAGAATTAGGGAACATACACCCTAATTGACGCGAAACCTAAAGATAGATCTATTGGGCCTAACAAACCCCATCCCAAAGTACCGAATGCTTTAGTACTTCGAAATTTATATCATATCCGAAGGGTGTCCCGGAATGATGGGGATATTCTTATATATGCATCTTGTTAATGTCGGTTACCAGGTGTTCACCATATGAATGATTTTTATCTCTATGTATGGGATGTGTATTGAAATATGAAATCTTGTGGTCTATTGTTACGATTTGATATATATAGGTTAAACCTATAACTCACCAACATTTTTGTTGACGTTTAAAGCATGTTTATTCTCAGGTGAATATTAAGAGCTTCCGCTGTTGCATACTAAAATAAGGACAAGATTTGGAGTCCATGTTTGTATGATATTGTGTAAAAACTGCATTCAACAAACTGATTTCGATGTAACATATTTGTATTGTAAACCATTATGTAATGGTCATGTGTAAACAGGATATTTTAGATTATCATTATTTGATAATCTACGTAAAGCTTTTTAAACCTTTATTTATGAAATAAAGGTTATGGTTTGTTTTAAAAATGAATGCAGTCTTTGAAAAACGTCTCATATAGAGGTCAAAACCTTGCAACGAAATCAATTAATATGGAACATTTTTAATCAATAAGAACGGGACATTTCACATGGCACATGATGTTATAGTCTATGAATCATCACTTTCCATTAGAAACTCAGCATAACTTACTGTAATATAATCACGTTGATCAAGTGTCATTATATTATACTAACTCATGCTTTAGTTCCAACACTACTTCAAAATCATCCATAATTCAAACTTGAATTTTAAAGAAATTTAGAAACTAAAGTAGTTTCCTTTATGATATAATATAGATAGCACGAAGAGATAAATAATTTCGAACGAGAATATTTATGAAAATATCTTCAGAAATATCGAAGATATTTATGATGATATTTTGGAATCTCTAAGTTCGATGGTTGATGAAGAAAGATTTTTCCGCAAGATTTTAACATGAGTACGGGGCAAGATATTCGTTGAAGGTTTCATCGGTTCCAGAATTATCTGGATTCTTTGTGTATATGGCATGGTCCTTGTATTTGGCGTTGGTCTCCTTCATGGTTTGCTCAATCTGTTTTTCAGTACCAAATTTTCTATCGAGCGTTACTAACACTCCCTTCTTTATCATCAAACTTTTGGCCGTTTAAACTATCTACAATTTTTCTATTTCCTCTACATTTAATGCTACGATATCTGAATCATTGGTTATCAATCCGAGGTGGTTTCAGGAGAATTGTATTTTTAGATGATTAAACGCTGATGGTACTATAGTGGAATATAAAAGGTTTCCCGGTAACAATAAAAGAGCACACGTATATATCAAGGTGTTAATAAGGTTGTTTCGAACGAAAAGTCAAAGTTGACTTGCTGGAGCTGTGACAAAATTTGCTACTTTGAAAGGAATCACCAAGTTATTTTGGGTAATAATAACACTAAAGGAATTAGCACAGATACGTGTTAAACGTTTACTTATGTTCCGAGTTTTTTCAGGTGCATAACTATATGCATAAATCTTTCTTTCCGTAGATGAAGTGTGGTTGGTTCATCCTCTCGATTGAGGCATTTTCAAGAATCATGAAAGGTTTGAACGCAGATTGCGATTGTCAAGATACAAATGAGATTTAAGATGAAATGAAGTGGCAAACTTGAAGAATTGTTTAGTTTCATATGTTATAATCAATATTTTAATTCATTTTAATTGTCCAATGTTATTAGTCCACAGTTAACAGTCCAATAATTCATATATAATCTAATATATAATATTCGAATTAATTAATACGTATCGTGACCCGTGTATATGTCTCAGACTCGATCACAACTCAAACTATATATATTATTGTAGAATCAACCTCAACCCTGTATAGCTAACTCCAACATTACTGCAAATAGAGTGTCTATGGTTATTCTAAATAATATATATAGATGCGTCGATATGATATGTCAAAACCATGTATACGTGTCCCGATATTTAAATGCGTAAATAACAGTATTTAAATGACGATAAATAAAGTGCGTAAAATAAATAACAGAAATTAAATGACGATAAATAAAATTGGGAGAATATAAATTGCGATAAATAAAATGCGATAAATAAATTGCGATAAATAAATTGCGATAAATAAATTGCGAGAAATAAAAGGTAATATGGAATTAACAGTTAGCTAGGAACAGTTAGCTAGGATTTTGTTAGCGTGGATTCTTAACAAGATTTCTCATAATTAATTTGTTTGTTTCTAACAAATTTTATTTTGTCCAATGTTTTCTTCATTATACCACTTGTTGGATTCTGATAGGTCAAATTCCAAATATGAAATTTGAATGAAAATGGTTATTCTGTGGTGAACGGATTCGTATATCTGTGGATGTAAGTAGGATAGTAAACGACTGTCGAATCAGATTCGAAGAACATAGAGTGCAACCTATTAGTGTGGAATCTAAATATTTCTCGGGTATTTTCTACCCGTTAAAATATTTTCACCATTAACAGTTTGTACAATAAAACTTTTAATTACAATCTTTTTGAAAACATATATACATATATATTTTCTTCAGACGTAGTCATGGATTTAATGAGTCAATGTGATATTAAACTCATCAGATTTACGGTTAGAACTAGAGTACATAATATCTAAAAATTAGAGATTACATAATCGCCATGAAGGACGAAGATAGTTTATGTAGAACGATTCGTAGAACGATGATTATGCTTGAGGTATAGATTGCGAGGTTGAGACGTGTGATGATGTTGTTGTTGGTACTGGTTATGCTGCTGGTGGTACTGTTGCTGTCGGTGCTACAAGTGTTGTTGGTGCTGAGGTCGGTGATGATGTTGGTGTAGTAAGTATAGCTTGTAGATCATGCACCATCCTTGTCAGGGTTTCTATCCTACCCTCTATCATTTCTATCCATCCACTCATCTGATTCGATAGATCTTGATTATCAATTCGAAGTTCCCTAACTTCTTCTAATATTCCCCTTCTATGGGTATTCGAAAGTAGAGGTTGAATATTTTCTGAGATTGCAGTAATGCGACCTTCGAGGTGGAAAACTTTAGCAAGAAGGGTGAATACAGTGTTGCGCATAGGTTCATCGGTGAGTACATCGTTTTCTCCGATGTTAGGAGGTAAGTTTGGTTCGCGGTAGGGCTCACCTTCTTCATTTCTCCTTCGAGTGAGTAAGTCTCGGACCCACCCCCATCTCCTTCAGAAAGAAAAATAGCTAAATGGTGGAGACACTTTGGGTTCATTGACTTCGGAGTCTACTTCAATACGCATCTCGAAATTGCTTCCGAAACTAATGGAATCCAAGCTAGGTGTAGGATCCATCTCTTATGATCAGTTAGAGGATTTTCGATATGAAATGATTTTCGGTTATCGGATAATATTCTAATTATATAGAATATCTAATATAGTACAGAAGATCCCGTAGATTACGGAGAAAATTAAGGAAACGTGTCAGATAAAGTCTACAGTAACAGATACGCTAAGATATGAATTTTGTCTATACACTATTTATGCAATCAATGCTGTAAGATGTGTCTAGACTAAGAGTGATAAGTAAGTGATTCCCTAAGAATGATAAGCAGGTAATTTTCGACACGAAAAGATAAGGAAAACTTTTGACATGCAGACACGGTCGAAGTCCAGACTCACTAATGCATCTTAACAGCTATCAGTTAGACACACTAATGCAAGACTTGGTTCACTAAGACCACCGCTCTGATACCACATGAGATGACCCGTCCTAATCCATAAGGATGAATACATTAACATATGATTACATCGCGAGGTACTTGACCTCTATATGATACATTTTACAAACTTTGCATTCATTTTTTAAAGACAAACTTTCATTACATTGAAATTTGACGGCATGCATACCATTTCATAATATATCCAACTATATTTGACTTAATAATAATCTTGATGAACTCAACAACTCAAATGCAACGTCTTTTGAAATATTTCATGAATGACTCCAAGTAATATCTCTAAAATGAGCAAATGCACCGCGGAAGATTTCTTTCATACCTGAGAATAAACATGCTTTAAAGTGTCAACCAAAAGTTTGGTGAGTTCATTAGTTTAACATAATAATCATTTCCATCATTTTAATAGACCACAAGATTTTCATTTCCAGTTCTCATAAATATACGTCCCATGCATAGAGACAAAAATCATTCATATGGTGAACACCTGGTAACCGACATTAATAAGATGCATATAAGAATATCCCCTATCATTCCAAGAAATCCTTCGGACATGATAAAAACAACATCGAAGTACTAAAGCATCCGCTACAATGGATGGGGTTCGTTAGGCCCAATAGATCTATCTTTAGGATTCGCGTCAATTAGTAGATCGGTTTACTAATTCTTAGGTTACCAAGCAAAAGGGGAATATTCGGCTACGATCATTCAACCATATAATGTAGTTTCGATTACTTGTGTCTATTTCGTAAAATATTTATAAAAGTGCATGTATTCTCAGTCCCAAAAATATATATTGCAAAAGCATTTAAAAAGGGAGTAATGAAACTCACAATACTATATTTTGTAATAAAAATACATATGACGACATTGAACAATGCAGGGTTGGCCTCGGATTTACGAACCTATATCATTTGTATATATATCAAAACATATTCTTGTACGCGAATAAATCTATATATTATTATTAGTGATATATTTGTTATATTTATTATTTTAAAAGTTTCATTATTTATTTATATAATTTCAGTTTGTACATAATAATAAAAATAATAGTTAAGTTTGTATATTAATATATATATATATATATATATATATATATATATATATATATATATATATATATATATATATATATATATATATATATATATATATATATATATATATATATCATTTGTTTGTTAGTAATTATAGTAATTCTAAAATAATATTTGTAATGGTAAATATGATAATTTTGATAATACTTAATATTAGTGATAAAATATTTATATTAATAATTCTAATAGTGATAATAATAATTATAGAATTACTTAATCATGGTATTACTAATAATTATGACATTACTAGTATTAGAAATGTTAGTGATACTATATGATAATGATAAAAGTTATAATAAGGTTAATAAATAATAGTGATTTTGATAACGATTTTAATACTATGTTATATTATAATAACAATGATATCAATAATTATAGTAATTCTATTATTTTCATTAAATCATAATCTAATTAAAATTTTAACTTAATCAGTTCCAAAATAATATTTATATTCAAGATTTTTTTAATTATAATCTTAACATTAGCATTAAAACTTTTATATTGATACCAATAATCATAATATTCGTGTTTAATTTCTAAGCTAGTGACTAAATTTTCTATAACATCAATTTGTAATCCTAATCATAATAATAGTAATATTTATATTAATAGTAGTCTTATAAAATTTGTAGTAATGATAATAGTAATAATATTTAGTGATAATACTAATAATGATAATGATTGTAATATTAGTAATTATAACAATAATTAATTAATTAATAATAATAATAATAATTAGTAATATTAATAACATAATAATAATAGCAATAAAATTAATGATTTTTAAAAAGAAAGTGAAACTACCTCATAGCGTTTCTAAAAAAATAACACGCCTCAATCGGGACTCAAACCCGTGACCTCTCGAGTACACTAACACCCTCACAACCGTTCCTCTGTTTCAGTTTTCTGATATTATAACAACTTAAAATATGTATGTACCGTTTCTGCTATTCACCATCTTCTTCCTTAATTTCAACCCAATTGACTATCGGCTATAACCATCATAACAGAATTACTTTTATATAATTTTGGGTTTATAAATGAAGCAGAAACCAAATTTTGTTGATCAATAGAACGAAGAAGGGAAAAAAAAATATCCCAGCAGCTTCGAAAAGGAATTTTTTTTTTTAAGAACTCAAATCTTGATTTATAAATAAAGACCGAATTAGCGCTTGTTTTCTACACGAATTAGATCCCAAATCGTTACTAGAAACTTTCTATATCCTCTATTGATCCTAAAACATCAAATCGAGTTTGAATTTCATGAAGAACAAATTGGTTGACTTTTTAATTTTTAAACTTTGACTTAAAAATTAACAATCAATAATATGAATTGAGACTTGAAAATTTACAGAGAGTTCGAGTACGAGATTCCTAACAATCCTGCATCAATGGATTTTGAGATTTCATTTGATTTTGAGTTGTTGCTTTGAACATAAGACGAACGGAGGAGAGGGATTTGTTTCTTTAACCTCGATTTGATCTTTCCAATAATTAACAGGGAATAGCAGTGAGTAATTGATAATGATCGCGGTAATTGATTATTTAAAAACAGAGATGATCAATTTTGTATATATTGAATATGTGGGTGTCGACATGTACTCACGAGCAAACAGAAAACTCAGAGAGAAGAAAAAAGAAAAAAATAAATAAATGATCCAGATGTAGTTGTACGAGTGCAATCTGTTTCCATATATATTATATATTTTTTTAACGATTAACAAATATACTAAATATAATAATATATTAATATTAATAACACTTTTAATATTGTTAGTAATAATAAAAATGCTAATAATAATAATAATAGAAAAAATAATAATAATAGTTATTGATAATAATAATAATATCTAATAATAATGCTAATATTAATCATAATAACTAAAATTATAATTTTACTACTAATTAAAATGATATTAACAATGATAATAATATTAATAATAATAATAATATAACAAGTCAAAGGCATCAAATTTCATATAATAATATTAATATTACTGATATTAATATTACTATTAATATTTATGAAAGAAATTAATATAACAACGATATTTTTTACTTGTATTATAAATTAATTATGTAATATTTACTAATCATGTAATATATTCTATAATAACTTTTATTGAATGTTTATTATTTATAAATTTTATATTTATTACAATATACATATCATAATAATTATACATAGAAATCATATATATTTATATATGGATTCATTTTAAGTTACACTTAATTATTTTATATCTTATTTTACAATTAATTGTTCGTGAATCATCGGGAATGGTCGATGGTCAATTGAACAGTTCAAAATTTTTGAGACTCTACATAACAGATCTTGCTTATCGTGTCGAAATCATAATAAGATAAAATTTAAATTTGATCGAAAATTGTCGGGTCGTCACAAACATAGGACTCCGTTCTTTAGAAAGAGCTTCTAACATGCAACATAAAGAAGCATGTTATGTTTACGGGTTAATAATGTTCGCTTCTCACCAAATTGAGAAAAAGAACATTGGGTTGCATCTTTTAAATAAAACATTCCCACAAGTGACAAACTCGGTAGTTGAGGTGAGAAACAAGGTTTTAAGATTGTTACGTGGCTGTTGGGCATTACGTAACCCTCGTCCTTTTGACGACATTACAACATGCTGCCTGGTCAATGGTCATTTTCCACAAGACCAAGGATGGGAAATAGTCTTAGTAAAACCAGAATGCATGACTTGTTTCTGGACTTATGAATTACGTGTCTTTACTGCCTTTGCTGAATGACTTGCGTATTAACTAGAATTACCTTTATAGCTGCCGTGTAGAAAAGTTATTATGTTCTATATTTCATCCTATATGTATAATAGTGGTATTGTATGTTTGTAAAATATTATATAAAAGTTTGAACGCGAAATATTATTGTAATAAGTTTTTCATATAGAATCGTAGTAGTTGAATTGTATAGTAGCTACTAAGTATGAACTTAACGGGTAGGTACTACCCGAATTAAAGCTATAAAATGATAATATGAAGAAAAAGCTAATATAAATAAGTTCATATTATGTTACGAAATACTATTGACTACTCTTAAATTCAATATGATTAACTCAATTCTTTTGGCTATTTTTGAAGGAAATGGCACCGACGACTCGTCAGAACTTGAACATGAGTGAGGAAGACTTCCGTGTTTTCCTTGCTGCAAACATAGCCGCAGTGGAGGCCGCAATGCAAAATAACAACAATAACTCTGGTTCTAGCAGTGGAACAAATTCCACAAGAAATGGTGTAGGATGCTCCTACAAAGAATTCACTGCCTGCAAACCTTTGGAATTTGATGGAACCGAGGGTCCAATCGGATTGAAATGGTAGATCGAGAAGGTTGAATCGGTATTTTCCATAAGTAAATGTACTGAAGAAGACAAAGTAAAGTACGCTACGCATACTTTCACAGGTACGGCGTTAACATGGTGGAATACCTATCTCGAGCAGGTAGGACAAGATGCTGCTTACGCACTACCGTGGTCAGCATTCAAGCAATTGATGAACGAGTAGTATCGTCCCAGAAACGAGGTCAATAAGCTCAAGGTAGAGCTTAGAGGATTACGAATGCAAGGTTTCGATATCACCACATACGAATGACGATTCACAGAGTTGTGCCTATTGTGTCCCAGAACATTCGAAGACGAAGAAGAGAAGATCGACGCATTTGTAAAAGCGTTACCGGAAAGGATTCAAGAAGATGTGAGTTCACACGAGCCCGCCTCCATACAAAAGGCAAGTCGAATGGCTCACAAACTAGTGAACCAGATCGAAGGAAGGATTAAAGAGCAGGCGGCTGAAGAGGCTAACATGAAACAAGTCAAGAGAAAGTGGGAAGAAACAAGTGACAAGAGTCACCAATACAACAACAACAATCATAACCACAATCGCAATAACTATCCCAACAACCGCAACATCAATCGCAACAACAACTTCAACAAACGTCCCAACAACAACTACAATAACCGTCCCAACAACAATAATAACAAAAACAACAATAACAATCCCAACAACAATCTCAATAACAACAATGGCAACAAAAACCAAAAACAGCCATGCCAAAGGTGTGAAGAGCATCACCCGGGGTTTTGCACGAATTTTGCAACTGGTGTAAAAAAATGGTCATAGTGCGACGAAGTGCGAGATCTACGGAACAATGGATAACAGAACTAAAAGAACAAATAATGTCGGAACAAATAACACACCATAGTTTGTTTTGGATGTGGAAAACCGGGCCACTTTAGTAGAAATTGCCTGAATTAGGGGAATACTAATGGGCAGGGCCGCGGAAGAGTTTTCAATATTAATACGGTAGAAGCGCAGGAAGACCCGGAGCTTGTTACGGGTACGTTTCTTATTGACAATAATTCTGCTTATGCTTTATTTGATTCAGGTGCGGATAGAAGCTATATGAGTAGAGATTTTTGTGCTAAACTAAGTTGCCCACCGACGCCCTTGGATAATAAATTTTTACTCGAATTAGCAAACGGTAAATTAATTACAGCAGATAATATATGTCGGAATCGAGAAATTAAACTGGTTAGCGAAACATTTAAGATTGACTTGATACCAGTAGAGTTAGGGAGTTTTGATGTGATAATTGGTATGGACTGGTTGAAAGAAGTGAAAGCAGAGATCGTTTGTTACAAAAATGCAATTCGCATTATACGAGAAAAAGGAAAACCCTTAATGGTGTATGGAGAAAAGAGCAACGCGAAGTTAAATCTTATTAGTAACCTGAAGGCGCAAAAACTAATAAGAAAAGGTTGCTATGCTATGCTAGCACATGTCGAGAAAGTTAATTCTGAAGAAAAGGACATCAATGATGTTCCCATCGCAAAAGAATTTCCCGATATATTTTCGAAAGAATTACCGGGACTACCTCCACACCGATCTGTTGAATTTCAAATATACCTTGTACCGGGAGCTGCACTAATAGCTCGTGCTCCATACGGACTCGCACCCAACGAAATGAAGGAACTTCAGAGCCAATTACAAGAACTTTTAGAGCGTGGTTTCATTCGACCAAGCACATCACCGTGGGGAGCTCCTTTTTTTTTCAAAAAGAAAGATGGTACATTTAGATTATGTATCGACTATAGAGAGTTGAACAAACTTACCATCAAGAACCGTTATCCACTACCGAGAATCGACGATTTATTTGATCAGCTGCAAGGTTCGTCAGTGTACTTGAAGATTGATTTACGTTCTGGATATCATCAAATGCGGGTGAAGGAGTATGATATTCCAAAAACTGCTTTTAGAACGCGTTACGGTCATTACGAGTTTATGGTTATGCCGTTTGGTTTGACTAACGCACCAGCTGTGTTCATGGACCTTATGAACTGAGTGTGTGGACCATACCTTGACAAGTTTGTCATTGTTTTCATCGATGACATACTCATTTACTCAAAGAATGATCAAGAACACGAAGAACATTTGAGAAAAGTGCTAGATTTGTTGTGGAAAGAAAAACTGTACGCTAAGTTTTAAAAGTGTGCATTTTGGTTGGAAGAAGTTCAAATCCTCTGACACATAGTGAACAAAGAAGGTATTCAAGTGGATCCAGCAAAGATTGAAACCGTTGAAAAGTGGGAAACCCCGAAAACCCCGAAGCATATACGCTAATTTTTAGGACTGGCTGGTTACTACAAAAGGTTCATCCAAGATTTTTCCAAAATAGCAAAACCCTTGACTGCATTAACGCATAAAGGGAAGAAATTTGAATGGAAGGACGAGCAGGAGAAAGCGTTTCAATTGTTGAAGAAAAAGTTAATTACGACACCTATATTGTCATTGCTTGAAGGGAATGATGATTTTGTGATATATTGTGATGCCTCAAAGCAAGGTCTCATCTGTGTATTAATGCAACGAACGAAGGTAATTGCTTATGCATCCAGACAATTGAAGATTCACGAGCAAAATTATACGACTCACGATTTGGAATTGGTGTTGTTTTTGCATTAAAGACTTGGAGGCACTACTTATATGGGGTCAAAAGTATTATATATACCGACCACAAAAGTCTCCAACATATATTTAATCAGAAACAACTGAACATGAGACAGCGTAGGTGGATTGAACTATTGAATGATTACGACTTTGAGATTCGTTACCACCCGGGGAAGGCAAATGTGGTAGGCAACGCCTTGAGCAGAAAAGATAGAGAACCTATACGAGTAAAAGCTATGAATATAATTATTCATACTAACCTTACTACTCAAATAAAGGAGGCGCAACAGGGAGTTTTAAAAGAGGGAAATTTGAAGAATGAAATACCCAAAGGATTGGAGAAACATCTTAATATTCGGGAAGACGAAACCCGGTATAGGGCTGAAAGAATTTGAGTACCAAAGTTTGGAGGTATGAGAGAAATGGTACTTAAGGAAGCACATAAAACCAGATACTCAATACATCCCGGAGCGGGAAAAATGTACGAAGATCTCAAGAATCACTTTTGGTGGCTGGGTATGAAAGCCGATATTGCTAAATATGTGGGAGAATGTTTGACGTGTTCTAAGGTCAAAGTTGAACATCAAAAACTATCAGGTCTACTTCAACAACCTGAAATTCCGGATTGGAAATGGGAAAACATTACCATGGATTTTATTACTAAATTGCCAAGGACTGCAAGTGGTTATGATACTATTTGGGTAATAGTCGATCGTCTCATCAAGTCAGTACACTTTCTGCCAATGAGAGAAGATGATAAAATGGAGAAGTTGGCGAGATTATACTTAAAGGAAGTTGTATCTAGACATGGAATACCAATCTCTATTATCTCTGATAGAGATGGCAGATTTGTTTCAAGGTTTTGGCAGACATTACAGCAAGCATTGAGAACTCGTCTAGACATGAGTACTGCCTATCATCCACAAACCGATGGGCAGAGCGAAAGAACAATACAAACTCTTGAAGACATGCTACGAGCATGTGTTATTGAGATTGGAAATAGTTGGGATCGACATCTACCATTAGCATAATTTTCCTACAACAACAGTTACCACTCGAGTATCGAAATGGCACCGTTCGAAGCACTTTATGGTAGAAAGTCCAGATCTCTGATTTGTTGGAATGAATTGGGGGATAGACAGATTACGGGTCCGGAGATAATCCAAGAAACTACCGAGAAAATCATCCAAATTCAATAACGGTTGAAGACCGCTCAGAGTCGACAAAAGAGCTTCGCATACCTTAAAAGGAAAGATATAGAATTTGAAATTGGAGAGATGTCATGCTTAAGGTTTCGCCTTGGAATGGCGTTGTTCGATTTGGTAAACGGGGGACACTAAATCCAAGATACATTAGACCATTCAAGATTTTAGATCATGTCGGACCAGTAGCCTACCGACTTGAATTACCTCAACAACTCGCCAATGTACATAATACCTTTCGCGTCTCGAATCTGAAGAAGTGCTTAACTAAAGAAGATCTCACTATTCCTTTAGACGAAATTAATATCAACAAAAACTACAATTCGTTGAAGAACCCGTCGAGATAATGGATCGTGAGGTTAAAAGGCTCAAGCAAAATAAGATACCAATCGTCAAGGTTCAATGGAATGCTCGTAGGGGACCCGAGTTCACCTAGGAGCGTGAAGATCAAATGAAGCTGAAATACCCGCACCTATTTCCAGAAGATTCGTCAACACCTTCAACAGCTTAAAATTTCGGGACGAAATTTATTTAACGGATAGGTACTGTAGTGACCCGAACTTTTCCATGTTTATATATATATATATATATATATATATATATATATATATATATATATATATATATATATATATATATATATATATATATATATATATATATATATATATATATATATATATATATATATATATATATATATATATAATGAAATTGGTATATTTACATGATTAAATGTTTTCAACATGTTAAGCAATCAAACTTGTTAAGATTTGATTATTTAAAATGAGTTTCATGTAGGCAATTGACCACCCAAGTTAACTGGCGATTCACGAACGTTAAAACTTGTAAAAACTAAATAGTGATATATATATATATATATATATATATATATATATATATATATATATATATATATATGGACATATATATAGTTAACATGATATTATGATAAGAAAGTATCTCACTAGGTATATTAACAATGAGTTATATACATAAAATGAGACTATTGAATTAAGAAACTCGAAACGATATATATAACGATTATCGTTATGACAACGTCTTACTAAGTACATATGTATCATATTAAGATATTGTTACACTATATTCAACATGATAAAATGATAATTATTAATATCATTAAGTATGTTAACAATGAACTACATATGTAAAACCAAACTACTAACTTAAGGATTTCAAAACGAGACATATATGTAACGATTATCGTCGTAACGACACTTTATGTATATATATCATATTAAGATATATTCATACATCATAATATTATGATAATGTAATAATTTAACATCTCTTTAGATATAGTAAACAATAGGTTAACAATATTTATTGAGATCGTTAACTTAAAGGTTTCAAAACAACACTTACACGTAACGACTAACGATGACTTAACGACTCAGTTAAAAGGTATATACATGTAGTATTTTAAGATGTATTCATACACTTTTGAAAGACTTCAAGACACATATCAAAGTACTTCTACTTAACAAAAATGCTTACAATTACGTCCTCGTTCATTTTCATCAACAATTCTACTCGTATGCACCCGTATTCGTACTTGTACAATACCCAGCTTTTAAATGTATTTACTATTGGTATATACACTTCAATGATCAGCTCTTAGCAGCCCTTGTGAGTCACCTAACCATGTGGGAACCATCATTTAATATCTAGCATGAAATATCTCACAAAATTATAAACTAATGGAGCCTATATGGAGACTACAAATTCACGTGTAAAATGGTACTCACAAACACATTCTCTTTGCAATTTTCTTGAATCAAATTAATCTCTCTTAAGTGTTCTTCCATTGTTCTAAGTGTTCTTCATCATATTCATCAAAATCTAGCTCAATCTAGCTCAAAAATCCAAACATAAAACAACTTACAAAACAACAACTCAAGAACACATCAAGAACACTTTCAAGTTTACTAACTTACTTCCAATCTTGCAAATCCATTTCAAGTGATCATCCAATCTCAAAAAATCTTTCATATTTACAGTAAAATATCTTTCTAATTCAAGGTAATACTCATATTCAAAATTTATTCAATTCCTATAACTTTAACAATCTTATTTCGAGTGGAAATCTTACTTGAACTGGTTTTTGTGTCATGATTCTACTTCAATAACTTTCAAGCCATCCAAGAATCCTTTGAAGCTAGATCAATTTTTGACACTTCTAGTAGGTTTACATACTAAACTTACGGTAGTAATGATGTTTATAACATCATTCGATTTTTATATATATATATATATATATATATATATATATATATATATATATATAACTATCTTATTCAAAGATTTGAACATGTAATCACTAGAACATAGTTTAGTTAATTCTAAACTTGTTCGAAAATAAAGTTAATCCTTCTAACTTGACTTTTAAAATCAACTAAACACATGTTTTATATCTATATGATATGCTAACTTAATGATTTAAAACCTGAAAAAACTAAAAACACCGTATAACTGGACTTACGCCGTTGTAGTAATACCGCGGGCTGTTTTGGGTTTGATAATTAAAAACTATGATAAACTTTGATTTAAAAGTTGTTCTTCTGGGAAAATGATTTTTATTATTAACATGAAACTATATCCAAAAGTCATGGTTAAACTCAAAGTGGAAGTATGTTTTTCAAATTGGTGATGAAGACGTCGTTCTTTCGACTGAAATGACTACCTCTTACAATATTGACTTGTAACCTGTATTTCCGACTATAAACTTATACTTTCCTGTTTAGTTTCATAAACTTAAGTTCAATATGAAACCATAGCAACTTGAATCACTCAAAACGGATTTAAAACGAAGAAATTATGGGTAAAACAAGATTGGATAATTTTGCTTGTTGTAGCTACGTGAAATTTGTAATAAATCTATACAAATCCTAACTTAACTAACTTATATTGTATTATACATGTATTCTAACATATATTATGTAATATTGGGATACCATAGACACGAATACAATGTTTTGACATATCATATCGACCCATCTATATATATATTTCGGAACAACCATAGACACTCTATATGCAGTAATGCTGGAGTTAGCTATACAGGGTTGAGGTTGATTCCAAAATAATATATATACTTTGAGTTGTGATCTAGCCTGAGACTTTTATACACTGGGTCGTGGATTGATTCGAGATATTATATATTGATTTATTTCTGTACATCTAACTGTGGACAACTAGTTATAGGTTACTAACGAGGACTGCTGACTTAACAAACTCAAATCATTAAAACGTAATAAAAATGTTGTAAATATATTTTGATCATACTTTGATATATATATGTACATATTTGTTATAGGTTCGTGAATCAACCCGTGGCTAAGTCTTACTTCCCGATGAAGTAAAAATCTGTGAAAGTGAGTTATAGTCCCAATTTTAAAAATCTAATATTTTTGGGATGAGAATACATGCAATTTTATAAATGTTTTACAAAATAGACACAAGTAGATGAAACTACTTTATATGGTTGAATGATCGAAGCCGAATATGCCCCTTTTGCTTGGTAACCTAAGAATTAGTAAACCAGTATACTAATTGACGCGAATCCTAAAGATAGATCTATTGGGCCCAATAAACCCCATCCGTTGTAGCGGATGCTTTAGTACTTCGAGTTTTTATATCATCTCCGATGGATGTCCCAGAATGATGGGGATATTCTTATATGCATCTTGTTAATGTCGGTTATCAGGTGTTCAACATATGAATGATTTTTATCTCTATATATGGGATGATGTTTATGAAAAATGAAAATATGAAATCTTGTGGTCTATTATTACGATTGATAAATATATAGGTTAAACCTATAACTCACCAACATTTTTGTTGACGTTTTAAGCATGTTTATTCTCAGGTAATTGTTAAGAGCTTCCGCTGTTGCATACTAAATTAAGGACAAGATTTGGAGTCCATGTTTGTATAATATTGTTTGAAAACTGTATTCGAAGACATATATTGTTGTGTAATATTATTGTAAACCATTATGTAATGGTCGTGTGAAAACGTTATATTTTTTGTTATCATTTTAAACCTTTATCGATAAAATAAAGGTTATGGTTTGTTTTAAAATCGAATGCAGTCTTTGAAAAACGTCTCATATAGAGGTAAAAACCTCGCAACGAAATCAATTAATATGGAACGTTTATAATCAATATGAACGAGACATTTCAGATATGATAGAAGATTGCATGGAGGTGTTCATGGATGATTTTTCGGTCTTCGACGACACTTTCGATTCATGCCTTTTTAATTTAGAAAGGATGTTGGTACGAGAGGGCATTGTCCTCGGACACAAGATCTCAAAGAATGGTATTGAGGTGGATCTCGCGTAGGTAACAACTATTATAAACCTTCCACCTCTAACCAATATCAAGGGTGTTCGGAGTTTTCTCAGGCATGCCAGTTTCTACCGGCCATTCATAAAGGATTTTTCCAAAATTACTAACCCGATGAACAAACTCCAAGAAAAGGACACACCTTGGGACTTCTCCAAAGAGTTCCAAAAGGCATTCGAACTTCTAAAGGAGAAACTCATTAATGCACCTATCATAATTGCTCTGAATTGGTCTCTTCCGTTCGAGCTTATGTGTGATGCATCGAATTTCACTGTTGGTGCTGTTTTGGGCCAAAGGGTTGAGAAACATTTCTGACCAGTTTATTACGCAAGCAAGATCTTGCAAGGAGCACAGTTAAACTACACTAATACTAAAAAAGAGCTCCTTGCTGTGGTCTTTTTATTCGATAAGTTCCGGTCCTATCTCGTTTTGTCAAAGACCATTGTTTTTACGGACCACTCGGCTTCGAAGTACCTCTTCTCAAAATAGGAGTCCAAACCTTGATTGCTTAGATGGATCTTGCTTTTGCAAGAATTCAATATCAAGATCTGAGATAAGACGGGTGCCGAAAATCTTGCAGCTGGTCACTTGTTTAGACTCAAGAATCCAAATCTCAAAGTCCTTCATGAGTCGAGTATTCACGATGATTTTCCCGATGAGTATCTCATGAAGATAGACAAGGTGGACGAGCCATGGTATGTGGACATTGCTAATTATCTTGTAGGGAAATTCTTGAAGAAAGGGTGGTCACATCCAAAGAGGAAGAAAATCTTTAGTGACGTTAAACACTATTTCTGGGAGGATCCTTAACTCTTTCATTGCTGTCCAGATGGAATTGTTCGAAGGTGCGTTTCCGTTGAGGAATGCACTCGTATTTTGATGAAGTGCTATCTTGGCTCTACGGGTGGGCACTTTGGTCCCCAAATCATGGGGAGAAAAGTGTATGATACCGGATTTTATTGGCTGAATATTTTTAAAGATGCCCATGCCATTTGTAAGTCATGTGACGCTTGTCAACGGGCCGAAAAAGTCACCGAACGTGACGAAATGCCTCAACAAAGAATCCAAGTATGCGAGGTTTTTCACGTTTGGGGTATTAACTTTATGGGCCCATTTCCTAAATCCCATAAGTATCTCTAAATACTTGTTACAATCAATTTAGTGTCCAAATGTGTGGAGGCAAAACCTCTCCCAACTAACGATGCACGAGTTGTGATCACATTCTTGATGGGGATTTTTGCCCCTTTTGGTACTCCGAAGGCCCTTATTAGTGATCGGGGCACCCACTTTTGCAATGCGTAAATGGACAACATTTTGAAACGATATAGAGTGATCCATAAAGTTTCTACATCTTATCACCCGTAAACTAGTGGGTAAGTTAAGAACACCAACCGGTCTCTTAAACGAATTCTTGAAAAGATTGTTGGTTCTAATCCTAAGGAATGATCTAACAAACTCGATGATGCATTGTGGGAGTTTCGTACCGCTTACAAGACTCCTATTAGGACCACTCATTTTCGCTTGGTCTATGGCAAGGCATGTCATCTCCCTTTGGAGATTGAGCACAAAGCACATTAGGCTCTTAAGACATGCAACCTTGATTATCATGAAGCGGGTCAACTTCGGTTGACCCAATTAAATGAATTAGATGAGTTAAGACTCGATGCCTATGACAATTCGCTCATCTATAAAGAAAAGACGAAGAAATGGCATGACAATCGGATCAAGAATCGGAAAGAGTTTAGGGCTTCATATTGTAACCGGGAAATCTCAAGTCTCGTTGGTCGGTATGGTTCGTTGTTAAGAAAGTTTACTCATATGGTACGTTGGAATTGGTTAACTCAAATGGTGATGGTTTTAATGTGAATGGCCACCGGGTCAAACACTATGTGGATGGTCCCCTTGAAATCGAAGAAGAGGTTTCCCTCAACTTCGATCTGAAAGATGATTAATTTTGGGGGACGAGTCGAGTGAGCGACTCGAAAATAAACTTCACATTGTTGTATAGTATGTATATGTAGGTTGCTTGAGAGTTTGCTGCTTTGAAATTGCTATATGATAATTGGGGGTTGTGGTAACGTAATGTGTTAGTTGATTTCTGCATGAATAAAAAAAAAAGAATTTCCTAGATGTTATAAGTGGCGACGCATGGTATCAGGCCGCGACGCGGATGTTAGTTGTTTTTGGTGACAGTAAATTGTTAAAAGGTTAGAATCAGATTACGTTATAAGCCGCGACGCGGGAAAATCATCCGCGACGCGAGTAAAAGTGTAAATTATGGACAGTGATTTTGTTAAAAACTTGGGATCAAGTCACGTTATAAGTTGCGACGCGTGACCTAAAGCTGCGACACGGGTCCAAGCTGATCAGCTTCTTAAACCGTCGGTCAATATTAAAAGTAAATGGGTTTTACCCGACCCATCATATAACCTGATGGTATGTTAATCCTTTTTAGGGTATTTTGCAGCCACTCACACCACACTTTTTTTCTCTAAATCTCACGCACCGAACAAGCACCTCCCAAACCCTAAATTCAATTACTTTCTCTACATGTTTCTTTTCTTCAATTGATTGCTTCAAAATGTCTTTCAAGGTCCGATTTTAATTTTCTTGCTCTTTTTCTCTTCTAATTACATGTTGAATTGAATTAATTTCAAGGTTAGGGTTTGAATTAGTGTGGGGTTTGTTTAATTAGAACTTGTATGCTTATTTTTGGTATTAATTGTTAATGGACATGAGTTGTATGCTATAGCTTCATGAATTCTTGTATGTTAGTGCATATTCTTGATTCTAGGGTTTGGGTTTGGATTTGTCTTGTTAAATTTTGGGGTTTTTTCTCATGAGATGGGTATTTGTTATTAGAGAAGTGTTCTAAGATAGTGTGGGGTAATTTGGGTGGGTTGTGAGTTGGTTATTGTTTTTGAAAGCTTTGTGATGAATTTTGTGTTGATTGAACTTGGATAAAGGTTTTAGATTTGTTAGAAGTTGTTTGGAGATTGTTTGAGTTTGGATAAGTGTTGGGTTTGTGAATTGATATGCTAATTTTGTTTTTGAAGTAATTGGTCATTATCACATGCTAGCTTTTCAAGTTGTTATTGCAATGATGATGTTGCTATGAAGTTTAATAAGTGTTGAGGTGTATGAAACAATAAAGATATGTTCTAAAACTTGCTTTGTGTGATTGTTGATATGGAATCAAGAAACTTAATAAACAAAAACGTGTGCAAGTTTAGGACATGGAATTGTGGTGCTTATTTATTCTAAGACTAACTTTTTAAGTGTGATGTTTTCTATTTGGTATTGTTTCATGTATACAGAGAACTAGAGGTCCTCCACGTATGATATCTCAACAAATACGAGAACAACAAGGGGAGGAAAGGAGGACCAATCTCTAGAATTGGTTACAATCGGTACAGGATGATGAGGATTATGCTGAGCCGTTTGCTTATATTACAGCCAGAAGTATCAGATCCACTTGGTTTGTTAATTGGTCCGAATTGGACAAAGCGGATAATTTGATTAAGATGGATATCCATAATTTTTTTCTATGCATGAAGCAACAGGGTAACATTAGTGTGACTGCGTGGGAGCAAGCTTTTGGATTAACTGATGATATTCATGAAGAGTTGGTGTGGTAGTTCTTTTCTACGTTAGATTTTAATCCTAGACGGGATTCGGAGGATAATGCTTTTATGGCTTTTCGTTTAGGGGGTGTTGATTGGGTGATGAATAGGTGTGATCTTGCCCTTGATGAATAAGGCTTTTCTACATTAGATTTTAATCCTAGACGGGTGTTGATATGGCTTTTACGGGGATAATGATTTTTGTGAACAACGGTTTTGGTGACAGTTGAGTGGTTTAAACCCTTTTGTTTTGAGTGAGTCTAAGGGTTCGTCTATTCGAGGTAGAAATGAGAGGTTGTTACATAAGTTGATATCTTGTACTTTTTGTGGGCGGAAAAATGGGAATGATAAGGTAACGTCGCAAGATTTGTGGATAATTGATCAAATTCGAAGAGGACAACACACTGATCTTTGTACTATGATCGGTGCATACTTGCACCACCATTCCAATGAGCAACAGTAGGCCTGACCACTTTTTTGGGTGGCCATTATGTTACAAAAATTACAAAGTTCTTCGATATTAACTTTAGTCGTTGTACGAGGCTACGTGAGACAATACAGGTGATGTAGTCATTTGAGTTGAAGTTTTACATAAATGCAAGATTTTTGATGTGGGATGCGAACAAAGTTGGTTTGGAATATTATGTGGAACTGCCTCAGGCCGATGGGGTAGATGGTAGTGGTGGTAATAATGGTGGTGATGATGAGGGGCCGGTTGCTCCTAATATTCCTATTGGTAATTAAACTTGTGTACCGTCTCAAGATGCTTGGGATGGGTTGGTTACGGGTATTTGGAACATACAGCTTGGGTATCAAGCCCAGTTTACTGATTTTAGAACGGATCAACAAACCCATAATGACCGAATATGGAATAGTCAGCAACGGGTTGAGGCGAGTACTTTGAACCAAGAAGAGATTGCTAGGGAAATACTGCATGATCAGCAGTTGATGGCTTATGGGATGGATTGGCAGAGGCATAACTCTCATATGTATTATAACTTTCCTGATCAGTATATTGGGACACCATGTCCGACGCCAGTCTATTATCGCGATCCTATTCGCCCACGTGTTCCCGCTCCCATGTATCAACCACAAGAAGCTATGAATGAAGCTATGAGGCAGTTTGAGCAGAACTATCCGGAAGGCAACTGGCCATTTGGGGATTTTTTCTGATGAGGGCCTGGGTGCCTGATGTGTCAAAAGTGTGTGCAGTAGTGCTTAACTTATCTTTCAACTTTTAAATTTATAAAACCTTTATTATTACACTTTAACACCCTAACGAGCAAGAAAACCCGATCAGATGTAGTATTTTAGGTTATCGTCCCAAGAGAGCGTAGATGCGGATAAGAGTTGTTTTATTTAAATAATTTAATTCTTATTAAAGAATTAAAGATATATTTTTAAGTCTTTTATAGGATAAATTCTTATCTCTTGGGAAAGAGATGCTTTAAAGATAAACAAGAAATAAATTAAAACAAGGAATTGAAGATTCAAAATAAACAGATAAAAATAAAAGCAATTACATGAATAACTAACTTATACGGGAATCATATTAAGCAAGTTTCATAACTTATATTAACACAAAGTAGAATAATAATCATAGACTAACTATTATCCCTTAATAGGTTAAGCTAAGTGTTGCATATCATTCAACAAGTAGGACTTTAAAGCATATGTTAGACACATGATGTGCATGACTAACATCCCAATTCTTCATGTTCAATTTAATTACATGATATATATCAATCTTGTGATGAGGATCAACATGTAAATAGACTGACAAATTATATAAGCTATTAAACACCAAGTAGATCAACTCAAGTTACTAGCTGAAAGTCAATTGCTATTAAGTTCTCATGCAATCATTAATTAAACAAATCCAAATGAAGGTTCTTTGATTAAGCCTAACTATATCAAACTCTATTATATAAGCGTAATTCCAATTAAACAAGTTTATCACTATTAAGCTTTTTAACCTAGTTGCATGCAATTCAATTTGACAAGTTTGATGGACTAGATCTAAACAAGTAGCATGAATCGAATAATAGATCTTCGGATCAAGTACTAATCAATCCTAGAATCATGTTATTTAATCATTAAGCATGGCAAACAAGTATATTTAAGCAAAATATATTCAAAATAGTTCAAATATCATTACAGAAACTCGACCATACGGATCTGGAGAAGAACAAGAAACTATACGGATAAAGCACACAAAACTAGCGGCTTCGTTCTAGTCAAGCATGCGGCTTGGACTGGTGAAGCCGGCGGCTTCATCTAATTCCCAGATGAAGTTCAGTTTTCGTCCATGTAACCACTACGAACGTTTAGTTCATAGCAGAAGACGAACAAAAACGATTGAAGTAATAAAATAGACTAAACAATAAAGTAAAGATAGACTCATACCTTAAAATGGTAGATGAAAAGAACTTGAATAATTAACTTGAATAATTCATGATTACAATGAAAAAGTAAATCTAATCTAAGGGTTTTAGAGAAAACCCTAAAAGAAAAATGAAACCAAACTGAATTGTATTGAGTTGTACTGAATTGCACACCTAAAACTGAGACTGGAGCCCTCTATTTATAATATCCAGAAATGGTGGCCAAGTCGGCGGCTTCATTGGGAAGCCGGTGGCTTGCCTTGGGTCGGTGACTCCTTCTTCAAGTTTAACTTCATCCGCACGCAAAAAACGCGTAACCGTCATAATTAAGCCGGTGGCTTTGATAGCAGGCCGGCGGCTTCAGTGATCCGACAAATTTTTCTGATTTTGTTTCTATTTTTACTTGAACTTGGTCAACAAGTCGATAAACCGTGTCCATTAGGCCAGCGGCTTTAGGATGAAGCTGGCGGCTTCATCTGCTTTTTGCTTGGTCAACAAATTCATCCAATTCAACAGCAATTCTAGAACATTCTGGCGTATTCAACCCCAAGTCGGCGGCTTCATTGACTCCATGCCGGCAGCTAGCCTTTTCTGTAATTTTTCCTGTTTTAGATCCTGTTTGATACATAACTTTGATAAAATCATTAAAATTACCTTTTGTTCCTATTTTACCCATTTTAGTGTGTTTTAGGATTAAAATGACCTTAAAGTACTAAGATAACTCCTCAAAATATTATCAAAAAACTGTATAGGAGTTATCAAATTCCCCACACTTAAACCTTTACTTGTCCTCAAGTAAACCTTATAAATCATATTACTTTGAATGGGTATACAGTTAAATTAAAATTACAAAGTGAAAAATATGTCTTAATAAGAAGTTAGTTTTTTTTATTATTCGTAAGAACTAATCTGAACCAGATCAAGGATTACAAATAGTCCTAATGTTTATTAAGTAAAATTTATACAAGTTGGTCATCATTGGACTCTTTTGTTTTCTAACTAGAGCTTTTAAAAGTGTATGGTTCTCATTGAAACTCTTTTCTTTAGTTGGCCTTCATTGGGCTCTTTTAAATTTTTATTTCTTTTGCTTCCATGTTCAGCATTTAGCATTACACTTGGCAATTTTTCTAAATTGGTCCTTGTTTGGACTATTTTGCTGTCTCAGTGGTCCATGCTTATTATGCCATATGGTAGTGGCTATAAGTTTGCAATCATTTCACAATTTTTAGCTTTTAAATTCTAATCTTAAACAAGTAATCCTATCTCGAAATTGAGAGTAGTTCTATTATTACTTTAAAGATTAAGTTAGTAAAAAGACATAAACTTGACTAAGAATTTACACTTCTTAAAAAAATAAATTTGTACCCATTTTTCAACTTTTTCAAGAAAATTATAGCATCTTTTAATCTTTTTAAATGAGTAATCACTTCCCTCCCCACACTTAGATTATGCAATGTCCTTATTGCATTTATAATAAAAGATAGAAATAAATGAAAGACATAATTGTAATATAAGGGAAAGAGTGATGTTACTTGATTGTAGGATAATAGAAAGATTGTGGAGCACTTTTGTGAACTTCTTTTGAATTGAATATAAATAACTTGACAAGATATTAAATAATGCAAAGTATAACACAAACAAAATATTTTATTAATAACTTTCATCACTTAAACAATTTAACATTTAGGAGCTACATTGCTCTTACATTATAATTAAATAAGTAACCAAATAATAAAACACTTAGGAAAAACATAATCTTAATAAACATATATAGGATAAGTAGTTTTTATTATAGAGTCGGTTGTGCGACTCGTTTTTCTGACGGAATCACTCCTTAGGCTTATTTTCCCCATACTTATTCTTCTCATACTCATTTAACATCTTAATTTGTTGCAAGAAATTCAATATGGTGTCAAGACCCCTACGAAACGACATTTCAAATGTGAAATTTAACTCATGGATTTGTTTTCTCACTTCAGTGCTAAGCTTATATTGCTCTTTTATGAATTCAATCACTATTTTATCAACGGTGAAATCATCATCATCCTCCTTCTCAACTTTAACCATTTTCACATATGAGCGAAGAACTTTAGATCTTAGGACTAACTGAATAGATTCAAATATAGCACCATAATGAATGATTAACGCATTAATAGCATAGTTAATGGTGGCACGAGCAGTAGCTAGAAACAGAGATCCTAATATTAAAGGAGTTATCGGATCTTCTTTCATGTCCATAACCACGAAATCAATTCTATAGAAAGCAACACCCAAGATAACTTTAACTTGTTTAACAACCCCCAACGGTTCATGTAAACGACTATCAGCAAAGCACACATTCCCTTTGATAGGTTCCAACGATGGCAATCCTATGCGATTGTAAACGGAGAATGACATAACATTAATGCTAGAACCAGTATCAATTAATCCAATAACAGGAATGGGACCACGAATTAAGCAAGGGATTTGGAATTCCCCTGGATCAGTACGCATAACAACAGGAATTTTAGGTGATGCATATGGGTCTATCGGATCAATTGGGAATGAATAAAGAGGGCGGAAACCTTCTTTTCTTCTTTCTTCCAACTGTTTCATAGTATCAGCTAACCAATCATCTTTATTTTCACACTCTAATTTTTCAGATTTTTTTACTAGTAACTTCATCACTTTCATCAACCTTTTTATCAACCTCTTCTTTCTCATCAAATAACTCATGCATAAAGATTACCTCATCATGATCAAGACCTCGATCTTTAGCATCTTTTAAATTATCTTCTTCATTAGAAGTCAACTTTTTTATTTCTTGATTATATTCTTCCTCTACCATTTCAAACTCCCATAAGTACCTCAAACCAGGTTCATAAATATCAACCTTATTTACTTCTCTAATCACATTCACCTTTTCAAAACGAACTTCTTTAGAAACTTCAGATTCTGCAGGAACTTTACCCTCGACAAGTTTGAACAACTTAACAACATTGTGTTCTATGTTTTGAATGGACGCTTGATGATTATTTTGCACTTGGGAAAGTTGAGCCTTTATATTATCATTAGCTTCATTTTGATTCTTGATAAAAGTTAGAATGCTTTCTTCAAGATTAGACTTCTTGTCTGTTTGAGCATTAGAAGATGAATTTGGAATGAAGGGTTCTCTAACAGGAAAGAAACCAGAGGGATTTTTATTATTAGTAGGATAAGGTGCATTATAATTATTACGGTAGTTTGGGTTTCCCTAATATTGATTCACATAAGAAACATTCTCAACTTGCACCATAGTAAGACTAGCAACACAATCTTTAGTAGCATGAGGACCTTGGCATTTTTCACAACCAACCTTAATCATATGCATTTCTTTGGTAAGATTTTCAACTTGCCTTCCCAGATTACCCAACTGCACATTCATAGCTATAACCATATCTTCCGAATCATAACTAACAGATTTTACCGAACGAGAAATGTCTAAGTCTTGATGCCATTCGCGAGAATGGGTAGCCAACTTATTGATTAATGTTTCAGCTTCTTCGGCAGTTTTACTCATGATGTTTCCTCCAGCAGATGTATCAATCTATCTTCTTCTAGCAATATCACAACCTTTATAGAAAGTAGTTACCTTTTTATACTTATCCAAACCATGTTGTGGACAATCTCTAAGCATTTGACTAAATCGTACCCAAGCAGAATAAAGAGACTCATTAGTTTTCTGACAAAAATTAGCAATTTCAGTTTGAAGGGTGACAATTTTTGATGCGGGAAAGAATCGAGTTAGAAAATTTTCAACCATAGTATCCCAACTAGTAATATCTCCTTCACGTAACGAGTTTAACCATTCTTTAGCTTCATCTTTTAGTGACCATGGAAAGAGAAGAAGATAGGTGTCATTGCTTTCCACATTATTAATGTTAAACATATTACAAATATCTTAAAAATTCCTGTGAGCATTAGCATCTTCCTTTTCAGTTCCCCTAAATTGGTTATCCTTAAGCAAATGAAATATATGACCTTTAATATCAAAGTTTTCTTTTATAACAGGCTGAGTAATAGCGTTACCTAATCCTTCCCGACCCGCTTTCATTAACCTTCCATTGAATCAGTAGTCATTGCAATTTCTGAACCAAAAAGAGATCCCAAATTAGAATCAGGACTAGACAGTGGACTAGATAATGAATCATCATTAGAAGTAGTTCCTTCATTGAAATTTAATTTCTTAATAATATTCGAATCCTTAGAAGGTGTAAAAATATATTAATATTTAATAACATGTCTTGTAAGACGGGTTTCTTGGATCGGGTATTCATGTGATCTAAAATCATAAAAAAAAAAAATTTAAGAGAAAATGTTTTAGACTTAAAAGGATATATATAATTTAATTTTAAATTTATTCTAAATCTTTTTCTAATATTTAGGAAGTATGTTAGTATATTAATAAATTTTAAATTGATAAAATATAATAATAATGATTAATGACATAATTAATAATATAAATATTAAATAACAACTTTTATCGCATAACAATGAATAATCAAACATACACGGCTAGCGTCTAGGTTCGAGCAGGAGCCTTTAAATCGGAACCCCAGCAACCTTCCCCTAAAGGAAGACAGTGATCACTCATTTTCAAGAAATATCAATAACCAAAGTATATCCAATTTTCGTATTTACCGCACTCCCCGGTAGAGTCGCTAAAAGGTTGATGTGTCAAAAGTGTGTGCAGTAGTGCTTAACTTATCTTTCAACTTTTAAATTTATAAAACCTTTATTATTACACTTTAACACCCTAACGAGCAATAAAACCCGATCAGATGTAGTATTTTAGGTTATCATCCCAAGAGAGCATAGATGCGGATAAGAGTTGTTTTATTTAAATAATTTAATTCTTATTAAAGAATTAAAGATAGATTTTTAAGTCTTTTATAGGATAGATTCTTATCTCTTAGGAAAGAGATGCTTTAAAGATAAACAATCATTAAATTAAAACAAGGAATTAAAGATTCAAAATAAACAGATAAAAATAAAAGCAATTAATAACTAACTTATACGGGAATCATATTAAGCAAGTTTCATAACTTATATTAACACAAAGCAGAATAATAATCATAGACCAACTATTATCCCTTAATAGTTTAAGCTAAGTGTTGCATATCATTCAACAAGTAGGACTTTAAAGCATAGGTTAGACATGTGATGTGCATGACTAACATCTCAATTCTTCATGTTCAATTCAATTACATGATACATATCAATCTTGTGATGAGGATCAACATGCAAATAGACTAACAAATTATATAAGCTATTAAACACTAAGAAGATCAACTCAATTTACTAGCTGAAAGTCAATTACTACTAAGTTCTCATGCAATCATCAATTAAACAAATCCCAACGAAGGTTCTTTGATTAAGCCTAACTATATCAAACTCTATTATATAAGCGTAATTCCAATTAAACAAGTTTATCACTATTAAGCTTTTTAACCTAGTTGCATGCAATTCAATTTGACAAGTTTGATGGACTAGATCTAAATAAGTAGCATGAATCGAATAATAGATCTTCAGATCAAGTACTAATCAATCCTAGAATCATGTTATTTAATCATTAAGCATTGCAAACAAGTAGATTTAAACAAAACAGATTCAAAACAGTTCAAATATGAAGCGACCCGTCCTAATCCATCTGGACGAAGTCCATATCAATTACAAACGATTCACAATAGTTGATTGCATCGCGAGGTACTTGACCTCTATATGATACATTTTACAAACATTGCATTCGTTTTTAAAAGACAAACTTGCTTTACATCAAAAGTTGACGGCATGCATACCATTTCTTAATATATCTAACTATAATTGACTTAATAATAATCTTGATGAACTCAACGACTCGAATGCAACGTATTTTGAAATATGTCATGAATGACTCCAAGTAATGTCTCTAATATGAGCTAATGCACATCGGAAGATTTCTTTGATACCTGAGAATAAACATGCTTTAAAGTGTCAACCAAAAGGTTGGTGAGTTCATTAGTTTATCATAAATAATCATTTCATAATTTTAATAGACCATAAGAATTTCATTTCCAGTTCTCATAAATATACGTCCCATGCATAGAAACAAAAATCATTCATATGGATTGAACACCTGGTAACCGACATTAACAAGATGCATATAAAAATATCCCCTATCATTCCGGGAAATCCTTCGGACATGATAAAAACGAATTCGAAGTACTAAAGCATCCGGTACTTTGGATGGGGTTCGTTAGGCCCAATAGATCTATCTTTAGAATTCGCGTCAATTAGTAGACTGGTTTACTAATTCTTAGGTTAACAAGCAAAAGGGGCATATTCGGCTTCAATCATTCAACCATATAATGTAGTTTCGATTACTTGTGTCTATTTCGTAAAGCATTTATAAAAATTTCGCATGTATTCTCAGCCCAAAAATATAAAGGGTAAAAAGGCAAATGAAACTCACCTAATGTATTTTGTAGTAAAAATACATATGACTATATTGAACAATGCAGGGTTGGCCTCGGATTCACGAACCTATATCATTTATATATATATATATATATATATATATATATATATATATATATATATATATATATATATATATATATATATATATATATATATATATATATTAACACACATAATCATAATCGAACAATTTATTATATCTTAATTTATATATTATATATTTAATTTGTGTTTATATTCAAAATGGTTATTGTTTATATAGTTATATTAATATATCCATTCTTGTTTAATGTTATATTTAAAAATCAACAGTTTGTTATTTGTAAGTATTTATATAAATAAAATTAGTAAGTTTGATAGATATAGTTATGTGAAATTTTAATATAATTATAGTATATGTAATAAGTATATTTTATGTACAAAACATTTATTTACTTAAAAAGATAGTTTTTGATATCAATAATGATAATATTAATAATCATCTTACTTAGTAATAATACTTAACTTGATAATAATATTAGTAATAACAACAATAATAATAATAATTATAATTGTAACTAAGGTTATGATAATAATAATAATAATAATAATAATAATAATAATAATAATAATAATAATAATAATAATAATAATAATAATAATAATAATAATAATAATAATAATAATAAGTATGTAGTTGTATTGATATCAAAATAACAATTTTTAGTAAAAATGATAATAATTTTAGTTATGATAATAACACCTATTTACATGATAATAATATGTAATTGCTTTACTATAGTAATACTAATAATTAACTTAACCATAATAATATTAATAATCATTTTGATAAAAATAATCATTTTAATAATAATAATTGTAATATTAATAATAACACTTATAATAGTTATAATGATAGTAATGTTACTAACAATTGAAAATATGATGATAATATTAATTTTTAATGATAATAATAATAAATCGTAGTATGATGGTTATAATAATGCTTATCTTAACAATAATAATAATAATGTTCATTTTTGTAATTAATCATAATAATAATAATGATATTTACTACTTGTGTTGGAAAATGATAATAACAATTGTAGTTATTTTAATACTAACAATATTAACAACAACAATAATAATAACAATAATAATAATAATAATAATAATAATAATAATAATAATAATAATAATAATAATAATAATAATAATAATAATAATAATAATAATAATAATAATAATAATAATAATAATAATAATAATAATAATAATAATAATAATAATAATAATAATAATAATAATAATAATAATTGATAAATGGAAACTACCTCTCAAAAAGTTCAAAAAAATTAGTTGCCTACGCCCGGGTTCGAACCCCCAACCTCTAGCTAACCCGCAAACACACAACACCACTCCACCAATTCTACTTTTCTGATTAAACCCAAAACCAATTTCTTTTAACTCCTAACTCATGGTATTCATCTTCCTCATCAATGAACTCAATTCAAACTTAACTCAAATCCAAATCCGCGAATCATATAGTCAGTTTAAGACTTAATGTCATCATTTATACACTCATTTATGTTTAATTAGTTTGAGAAAAGAAGAAAAAAAATAAATACAGAAAGGTACCAGTTCTGCTCGTCGCTGATAAGAAGGAAAAAAAAGAAAAATTGTTTTCACCTTATAGATTGTTTTAGATAAATGTTACAACACGAAAAAATTTGTAATCCACTCCCAGAAACTATTGGTGTCCTTAATTGCAATCGATTTGCAACAAAAATCTCGAATTCCTTCAAGAACGATTTAGTTGACTTTTTTTGTAAAATACTTTGACTCCAGAATTCGTAATCAATATAAGGAATTAGAAGCTGAGATTTCACAGATAGTTTAAATAAGAGATTTCTAACCTTTCTGCAATTTTAGATTTTTCCAAATCATTCGAAATCAAAGTTGGAGTAAAAATATGATCGCACAGAGTCAGGACTCGTTTTCTTCTTTTTTTAACAGATAAAAGCTATTGAAATTAATAATTGATAAATGATATTAACTCGAATGATTTGTAGCAATTGAGGGATTCCGTGTATATGTTGATGGTATGGGTCGACATCAAGTCACGAGCAAAGCAAATTTAACAGAAAAAAATAAAAAAATAAATAACACAGATAAAGACATAAATTACGCGTTCTGATCTGATTCTTTATTTCTATATACATTAATTAATTACTATAAATTATTAAATATATTAAATATAATAATATGTTAATAATAACAATACTAATAATAATTAATAATAATTAATAAAAATAATAATACTAATAATTCTTCAATAATAATGATAGTAATAATATCTAATAATAATACTAATATTATTCATAACAACTAAAATTATAATTATATTATTGATTATAATAATAATGATATTAATAATAATAACTATAATAATAGAAATCATAATAATAACATAACAAATCAAATGCATAAGTTTTCATATTAATATTTTCAATAATTTTAATAGTACTGATATTAGATAATAATGTATATAATAGTAATATAACAACTAGAATTAAACTTTTAATTACATTTTATTTATTAATATTACAATTTATTAATTTTGTAATACATAATAATTACATCATATGTTATATAAATACATCTATTGGATATTTAATGTTTATATATTTTGTAGCTGTTACAATATAATAATTAGTAGAATCATTTATATATATTTATCTATATAGATTCATAATAATATTATATATATATTTTTATATATTCTTTTTAATAATAACTTAATTATTCTGTTTATTATTTTACATTTTTTTTAAATTTCAATTTGATTAAAGTGTATGTTATTAATTTAAAATTATTATATATACACTTATGTTTATATATATATATACATGTATATATATATATACATGTATATATATATACATGTATATATATATACATATATACATATATATATACATATATATATACATATATATATATATACATATATATATATATATTTATATTTATTTACATATTTATTTACACGCAACTGTTCGTGAATCTTCGGGAATAGTCAAAGGGTAAATGAATACATGAACATAGTCCTAAAGGTTTTGAGACTCAATATTACAAACTTTGTTTATCGTGTCGAGATCATATCAATTTAAAGTTTAAATTTGGTCAGAAATCTCCAGGTCATCACAAAATATCATTACAGAAACTTGACCATACATATCTGGAAAAGAACCAGAAACTATACGAATAAAGCACACGAAGCCGGCGGCTTTGTTCTAGTCAAGCCGGCGACTTGAATTGGTGAAGCCGGTGGCTTCATCTAATTCCCAGATGAAGTTCAGTTTTCGTCCATGTAACCACTACGAACGTTTAGTTCATAACAGAAGACGAACAGAAATGATTAAAGTTAATAAAATAGACTAAACAATAAAGTAAAGATATAATCATACCTTAAAAAGGTAGATGAAAAGAACTTGAATAATTAACTTGAATGATTCTTGATTACAATGAAAAAGTAAATCTAATCTAAGGGTTTTAGATAAAACCCTAAAAGAAAAATGAAACCAAACTGAATTGTATTGAGTTGTACTGAATTGCACACCTAAAACTGAGACTGGAGCCCTCTATTTATAATACTCAGAAACAGGGGCCAAGCCGGCGGCTTCATTGGGAAGCCGGCGGCTTTCCTTGGGTAGGTGACTACTTCGGCAAGTTTAACTTGATCCGCAAGAACAAAATGCGTAACCGTCATAATTAAGCCGGTGGTTTTGATAGCAGGCTGGCGGCTTCTGTGATCCGGCAAATCTTTCAAATTTTGTTTCCATTTTTACTTGAACTTGGTAGACAAGTTAAGAAACTGTGTCCATTAGGCCGGTGGCTTTAGGATGAAGCAGGCGGCTTCATCTGCTTTTTACTTGGTCAACAAGTTCATCCAATTCTACAGTAATTCTAGAACATTCTGGCGTATTCAAACCCAAGCCGGCGGCTTCATTGACTCCATCGGCAGCTTCATAGCCTTTTCTGCAATTTTTCCTGTTTTTGATCATGTTTGATACATAACTTTGATAAAATCATTAGAATTACCTTTTTTCCCATTTTACCTATTTTAGTGTGTTTTAGGATTAAAATGACCTTAAAGTACTAAGATAACTCCTTAAAATGTTATCAAAAATTGTATAATTTAGGAGTTATCAGTGCCTGATGATCATGTTGTATTTCATGTTTTAGATTATTTCCTTTATTTGGTTATGTTCTCGGATAATTATTTACTTTGATTGTGTACTATAAACTTATTAGGGGCAAGGAGTTTCAGTTATCGTGGTGGTGCCACCTTGTCCCATTTATGTAGTTTCTTTTTTCTTTTTCTTTTTGGTTAGGTTGGTTGATGAAACTATTTTCCAAGACTGACATTCAGTTCAGCAAAACTGCATGATTGATGATATTTGTGTGATGATCGGGAATGGACGATGTTCTTATGCTAGCAATCAGTTCAGCGCCATCTGTCACTGGCATTCCGTGATCCGTGGTTAAAACTCGATACATCTTTTTCTCACATTACCCTTTCGATTTTAATCTTTCTTTGATTTCATGTAATGAGGGCATTACATGATCTCAAGTGTGGGGTGGGGATATAAAAGTTCTCGGGTTGGTGGTTAAATGAGTTGTCATTATGCTTGTTTTGAATTATATAAGTCTTGAAAAAGTTTCACAGGTTTTGGTCGAAAAAAATAGAAAACTTTAGGAAAAAAAAATAGAAAAAGTTAGTAAAAAAGAAAAAAAAGTAGAAAACAACCAAAAATTCGACCAAAACCTTATGCTATGAAGATTGGAAAGCTGTTACCCATGAATTGACGAGTACAAAATGACATTTCATGTATTCTTTCCGCCCTACTCCGACACCGGTTTTAGTTGGCTCGGAAATTATACTTGTTTCGTGTCGTTTTCCAAATCTCAGGAAAACTGTGGGTGACACTAGCTTTAAGCCAAAACACTTCATTAGCATTGAATGTGAAATCCTACGAGTTCTTCGAAATTCAATCGTAGGTCATCTGCACTAAGGCGGTTGTCAACTGTATGAACGGTGATTGGATCGCATGGTCAAAATCGAGCCATGCGCTAGATCGAAAAACTTAAATAGGGTGATCCTCATTGTTTCTCCTAACAAGTACAATGTTGTGTCCGATCACTTTTTATAACCCATAGGATGTATCCATTCCATCCTCAAGGAATTCAAGTCTTCCAAACGACACACTTGCTGATTTATTTCTTAAGATGTAGTCCGGACCAGTTGTAGAGTGATGAAAAATCTTGAAAAATCATTACTATAATTGACTGGAAATCTACCAGGCCTTAACATCAAACAGGGATACTGGTAGTCAGACTTATCTCGATGAGGGAGATCTGTCTCATCAAATGGGGAGTGCACCGTGATACACAAAATGTCAGTGATTGATCAGATCCGCAGTTGGATAACCTCCGGAAAGGTAAGATATCAGCTTTTAAGACTGATGAACCTCAATCTTTATGATTTTTAACATATTAGATGATCACCTCATAATTATCGATGATATCTGGACGTAATGTGTATCCTCCTAAGCACATTATTTTCTTACCGACATCTCGCGATGTTAGGTACTTGTGGGAGGTATTGGCTTGACCAATCGCGGGGTAGCCCGTGCATTCTCAGCTCTAGGCTTCCACTTATTTTCTCAAGTTGCTTTGAAGATTACATTTAAGGTTCAAGTTTCTTTCACCTAATTATTTTGGGTATGATAGTTCGTGATTTAATGCTACCATGTTCGTTCTATTATTTGGGGTGGAAAGATGGTGTTAGAGTTTATAAGTGGAAGCCATGATGTTAATATTTCCGAAATCGCGCCCATGCTAGAGTCTATTATTTGATTTTTTTGTGGTTCTACATACATTTTTGAAGACGTTATCATATTGTTGAGATTTATTTCGAGTCGGATTTGCTTGAGGACAAGCAAGCCTCTAGTATGGGGTGGTTTGATATCACATATTTTATAGATGTATATCTTGGTGATATCGGTTACATTTTGGTCCTTTTGGATGAGATTTAGCTATTACTTTGATGTTATTTTGAAGATTTGAGTTTGAAGAGCCGAGAATATAAAATTTACGATATTTGGAGTTTATGAGGTGTTATTTTCATCATGGTTATCTTAGAGGCCTCTTGGTTTATAATTTTGAGCATGGCTGAAGTTTGGTTCGAATTTGGATTAAAATGATTGAAGAAATGGTAATCTCCTAGTTTAGCTTCAGCGACAATGTTAGACCGCGGCGCGCAACATTAGGCCGCGACGCACCCTTTAGCGTTATTTGATTTCAGGGAATTTCGAAAGAAGGAGCTTCAGTGATAGTGTTAAGCCGCGGCGCGGCAAAACAGGTTGTGGCGCGCCTGGTTATTTTCAGTTACAGAAGTTTTTCAAGAAAGTTTGCTTCAGCTACAGTTATAAGCCGCGACGCGGGCTTCTATGCTACGGTGCGCCTATATGCGGCCCAGAACATAATCGTGTGGTATTTAAAGGTCAAATTATACCTTATTTTACATTATTATTTTCCTGGATGAATTGCAGCAGCACCAAGTCGAATTTTAGTGATGTTTGGGGAATCCCACGGTTATCTAAAAGGTAGTATCATTCCGGAAACAAGCTTCGATCCGTTCATCTTTCAAGATTGCAATTGTTACTTGGTTAATTCTTTTGTCAAAAACAATGAATTCTCTTATTAAGCTATTTGTGATTTTTAACTTAGCTATGATTTTTGGCTAAGCTTTTAATGCTTGTCTAGACTAATAACCAAGGTGTTGGATTTTATGCATGTTAATTTGGTTTTGATTAAAAGATCCATATTTGTTCATGTTTAAATGTTTAAACTCAATTGATTATTGCGTTTGTTTGATCAAGAGAACTCTAGGTTAATTTAACACTTTAATTTACAATCGATTTGTCTTAATTGGTTGTTTTCTAAACCGGACTAAGGGGGTAAATTGGGTAAAGACACGTAGATTGAATAGGAATGAATTGTGCAAGCGAACGTGAACACAATTGTTAATCAAATTACTAAGTTAGTTAATTAATCGAATACTGTGTAATTAGAGTTTGAGTGGTCATTAGGAGAACTCTGACCCGTTTGGTAAATTTGCATACATAGATGAGATAATTGGTCTAAATAACACAAACATCCAATACCGAGGGTAAAAGGTCTAGATGAACATTCTTATTTGAATTGTATACAAATCTATCTTTATTACTTTGTTAAATGTTAGCACATTAAACTTTAAAAAATCAAAAATATTGTCTTTTACTTTTGATCTACTCTTGATTTGGCTAATCATTAAATAGCCACAACCAAACTATTTCGTATTTTCTGATTTTTTGTTTATCTTTAGTTTATTTTTATTAGTTGACAATTGAAATTTGCGTTATACTATCCTTGGAACGAAATTCGGATCTACCTAAAATATATACTGCTACACGATCGGGTACACTACCCGTGAGTGTGTAATAGTCCTTTTAACCGGTATTTTTGAGAGATAATTTATATACTAGATTTTACACATCAGTGGTTTATTAATATTAGAAATCCTTATTGCCGTGATGTGTGAGTATTTACTTGATTATTGATCTGATAATGTTAGTTAGGGATGATTATCGTTTCGTATTCACTTTTCTTCTATGATTTTAAACCTCATTTCGTTCTGCCACCAATAAACGTGATTAAAAACTTTTCATAAAGTCGACAATTGTGAAGGTAATTAATTATCTGTGTTTATACATTGGTCATGGTATGAACCCATCGGGAATACTATAAAGTATATGGAGAATTCTCGTAGGACCAGATCAAGACATTGGTCAAGAGTATAAGACTTGAGAAAATTCTGTTACAACATTGGAGTACAGTGTCGATGTACTATACGACCACTTAAGCATGGTCAAGGTTAGAATCTATGGAACCACTATAGGAGTAGTACATAATGAAAACTTTATATGAGAAGTACATTCTAGGAAACAGTATGCGTAAGGTACATGGTGGATAACCAAGGGATTTATTGGGTAGATCGTAAGGGTTGGTTTGAATCATAAATGAAAATTTAATGCAATACAATACAAACTAAGCTTATAAATATTTAAGAATGACTGAGAACCATTAGAGATTGTAATTTGTCTACAAACCCTTAGATTTTACCATACAATTGATAGAAAAGAATTCGAAACATAATCATAATCAGTCACTTGCGTGATACACTGAGATGTTAAGAAATATTGGATATAAAATGTATATGACTATGCTACTTTATTCGTGCGCCCGTGGTATACACTGTAATCGAGAAATCAATTAGTAGGGAATCTAGTGTTTACACCAAGGTATATCTATCCAATGAGTGTCTCACAATCATCTCAATACAATGTTATTTTAAATCATGGTGAACCACGTCTTCTCTGTCCTTAGCTATTGCATGCTAGCTAACTTACTTTAAATATATTGCTAAAATATTTTAATTACAATTATAAAAACAAATCAAATCAATTACAACCTTTATCCAATTTGATATTTCGTATAAAGTGGTGTCTAGAATAAACTGGTTGGACTTGGTTGTTGGATTTTCTGAACAGCCACCAATTTATTGGGACCAAAAGGATCTTGCCTCTCCACCAAAGGTGTACTTGGTCACTTGTCTTGGATACTAATTGTGTACCAACCCCCATCTTAATCACTAAATTATCTGAATAAGCTCCGTTTCAAATTCGACCTTTCAAGGAACGACCCTAGGTCATATTTTCCCTTGCTAACCCATAGAAGGAATAATAGATTTAGGCACATCACATATAATTTAAATAATTAGTACCCTCTAAAGACTCATTCCGTCAATCGCGTTATACGACAAACATAATCGAATTTTTGAGCGATATCATCCACCTTATCCACAACAACAACCTCAGTTAACCTACGACCAACCACTTCCACTCACCGGACCCCCAGCAAAGGAAAACTCTCCAACCATCCAAAGTATAAAAGTAACCGAACCAACCCTCGGAGCTGACGATCAGTTAAGTCAGTTCATTCAAGGACAACAACAGTTAAATCGAAGAATTGCATCTAGACAAGACCAGACAGAGATACTCATGAGAAATCAATTGGCACTGCTCAAAAGTCTAGAATTGCAGCTCGGACAGTTATCCCAACGCCTTGAAACCTGACCTCAGGGAAGATTGCCCAGTAATACTATCCAAAATCCCAACATAGAAGAAGTATGACAAATGGATTCCGTAATCCCGAATGAAGAACCAACCCCTCGGAGAACATCAGCTAGGATAAAAAAGTAATCAACTAACACTCAGAAGCTGCCCACACATAATCCATTTCGTGTACCCTATCTCGATAGACTTACGGACGAACCATCGAAGCTTGCTACCTATAAGCTTGATGGTAAATTCTTAGACACCATGTACAAAGTCCCAAACTAGAATAGATATATATGAAGACTTCTTTATACAAAGGAAAGGATTTCAGATTCCATCAAAATTGCAGAATGCTCGGCATTACTCAGGAACTCTCTACCTAAAAAGCTCAGAGATACGGCTCGACTCACTTTCTCGTGCTCAATCTACCAATCTGGAACCATTAATGCTTAAGCTGATTCAGGAGCAAGTATCAACATCATGCCTTATTCTTTCTATAAGAGATTGGAGCTAGGAGACTTGACACCAACGAAAATGACTATCCAACTTGCCGGACATACAATTGGATATCCTAGGGGCATAGTTGAGAACGTCTTGTTGAAAGTTGAAAAATTTTTGTATCCTACGGATTTCGTAGTTATGGACATTAAGACCTAAACTCAACAATTGTCTTAGAAAGACTGTTCATGAGTACGGCTAGGACTGTCATTGATGTGTACTATAACACCCCTCCAAACTCCTCTTGACGGAATGTTAATCATCGGTCCCACAGTAATGGTTACGCCCTCTACATGAGACGTTTTCTTAAGTATTCGCATTTATTATTTTAAAAGTTTACAATAAAAAGAAAATAACCCAAAAGTCAACACAATACACTTATTTAAAGTAGAGTAATAAATGTTTTTAAATGCGAATAATCGGGGTTTAATAACAAGGACTGGATCGGTTATGCACCATGCGGCCTCTAAGCAAACAGCGGAAGCAAATCATCTAGTACCTGAGAATAGACATGCTAAAAGGTCAACACAACGGTTGAAGAGTTATAGGTTTCGTTTTGTTGGTTAGTGATCCAATAATAATTATCAAATGTTAACCACTTTGTATTGATGATGACACCAAGTCTTGTGTGCTTAAAACAATGTATAGAACAACACAGGTTCATGCACCTATGCAATCTCTAGCAAACGACCAATATACAAAACCGTTAAGTCAAAAGAGTCATTTGAAAAATTACAGAAGAAGCACAGTTAGGACCACGGTCAACCTCAGGTCTGACCGTGTGATGCCCTGTACCATGGTATCACAAAACAAGGTACACGGTCGACTCCACAGTCAGTCGTGGGTCGATCGCAGTTTCTCTTTATTACACGATCGCACATTTAGTTTATGATTAATGTTACACACACAAGTATGGCTAAAAATTCTTATTCAAAAGGTATATTTTTAAATCTAAATTAAAAGTAATGATACACTTAAGACGGTCATTAAGTCCCATGTAAAGAGATGCTCCCCACTTGATTAACCATTAAGCATTAATTACATGCTTAATAAGAGTTTAATGTAAACTCCCAAAAGTTTTCATGTAAAAACAAATTGGTCTAATTTGAAAGGATGCAAGTAACCAATGAGTGCAGATATTTGCAAAACTAATGTTGACAAAAGGCTTGAAGACTTGTGACTTGAAGTTTGGAAGTTTGTGGTTGTCATGGGATCAAAATTCTGCATTTGTCTTAAAGAGTAATCAATGATGCAGCTCTAGTACAATGTGACTTTCCTCTTTTAAGCCAAGGTAAACCTCAAAGAATACATCTAAGACAAAAGGGGTAATTGTAACGACCCGGAAAATTTCGACTTATTTTTAACTTGAATCTCTAAATGATTTCATAATTCTGACACGATAAGCAAAATCTGTTATCTTGAGTCTCAAAATTTTTGAACTGTTTTCATGTATGCAATTATTTTTCGACTGCTCTCGACGATTCATGAACCACTATTTGTAAATAGATACATGTATATTTAAATATATGAATATATAATTTGAAATATTATATGTTTTAATTATTAGAATTTATTATGTAAAATAAAATAAAATATGATATTATAATAATTATTATTTAAAATAAATCAATATATTTAATTGAAGTATATTAAATATATATGTGATTTTGAATTTATTTAGTAGACGACGGTGACACTCATTTATCATTCGATCGATATTAAACGAGTTAAAAAGGAACTTATGTGATTTTAAAATAAATGGTGATCCAAAAATGAGTTATATAAATTATATGCTTATTAAAAGTATATTTAGGATCTAATTATTAAATTTTAACATTTTTATATTTTACCCAGGATCGAGCGCGGACAGTTGATTTAATTTTTATTTAATAATTTTAAATAATTAATGACCAGCTTTATACAACAATGATTAGAATAAATAAAGCTATTTAAATTAAAATTATGAGATTTTTCAGAAGAGTTTTATCCGACATTGTTTAACAATGGAGCACGAAATTCAGTCCGTAAAAGAAAACTTAAAACAATAGTACAAGGCGGCTAACGAATGTGGCACGTTTCTTTTATTTATTATTCATGATAGTTGAATTATTCAATTCACTGTTTTTGATTGAAGTTCATATCCACTAACTCAATTCATATTTATATACATACATATTACACATGTTCAATAATATGGTAACATATATCTATCTGTATTTTTATTACACTTTCATTCCTTCATTCAAACTAACCAAGAACACCCAACACAACCATCATCAAATCATCCTCAAACACGCTACTACTTACGGGCTCGATTGCTACACGAAATTTAACCTAACCACCTCCACCATCACAACTGCCATCAAGAACCACTTCACTCTCTCTCTCTCTTCTCTCTCCGTAAACCGTCACCTTCATCATTTATTTTTTTTCTCTCTTCTTTCTACTACTCGATCACCAAGTCACTGCTGCTGTGGCACCTACAAACAGCAACGAACTACTACTATTTCCATCTATTTATGTTCGAACCACGAACCACGAACCATCAAATTGTTTAGCTACTGCTACGCTGTTGTTGCTGTAGTGACCCGAACTTTTCCATGTTTATATATATTAAATGAAATTGTTATTTACATTATTAAGTGTTTCCAACATGTTAAGCAATCAAACTTGTTAAGACTTGATTAATTGAAATAGGTTTCATATAGACAATTGACCACCCAAGTTGACCGGTGATTCACGAACGTTAAAACTTGAAAAAACTATATGATGACATATATATGATTATATATATAGTTAACATGATATTATGATAAGAGTATCTCATTAGGTATTTTAACAATGAGTTATATACATAAAATTGAGTTTATTGAATTAAGAAACTCGAAACGATATATATACCGATTATCGTTATAACAACGTCTTATTAAATACATATGAATCATATTAAGATATTGATACACTATGTTTAATAATGATCAATGATAAGTAAACATATCATTAATTATATTAACAATGAACTACATATGTAAAAACAAGACTACTAACTTAATGATTTCGAAACGAGACATATATGTAACGATTATCGTTGTAACGACATTTAATGTATATATATCATATTAAGATATATGAATACATCATGATATCATGATATTGTAATAATTTAACATCTCATTTGATATGATAAACAATGGGTTAACAACATTTAACAAGATCGTTAACCTAAAGGTTTCAAAACAACACTTACATGTAACAACTAACGATGACTTAACGACTCAGTTAAAATGTATATACATGTAGTGTTTTAATATGTATTTATACACTTTTGAAAGACTTCAAGACACTTATCAAAGTACTTCTAATTAACAAAAATGCTTACAATTACATCCTCGTTCAGTTTCATCAATAATTCTACTCGTATGCACCCGTATTCGTACTCGTACAATACACAGCTTCTAAATGTATGTATTATTGGTATATATACTCCAATGATCAGCTCTTAGCAGCCCATGTGAGTCACCTAACATATGTAGGAACCATCATTTGGCAACTAGCATGAAATATCTCATAAAATTACAAAAATATTAGTAACATTCATGACTTATTTACATGAAAACAAAATTACATATCCTTTATATCTAATCCATATACCAAAGACCAAAAATACCTACAAACACTTTCATTCTTCAATTTTCTTCATATAATTGATCTCTCTCAAGTTCCATCTTCAAGTTCTAAGTGTTCTTCATAAATTCTACAAGTTCTAGTTTTATAAAATCAAGAATACTTCCAAGTTTACTAGCTCACTTCCAATCTTGTAAAGTGATCATCCAACCTCAAGAAATCCTTGTTGTTTACAGTAAGATATCATTCTAAATCAAGGTAATACTCATATACAAACTTTGATTCAATTCCTATAACTATAACTATCTTAATTCGAGTGATAATCTTACTTGAACTTGTTTTCGTGTCATGTGTAAGGATTCAAAAGATTACCAAGTTTCCATATCCATATATGTTTATGTCTAAAATCAATTTAGTTAACATAGAAAGCGGAAGCATTTTGATTTTAATCTTTACCAAGTTTAACCACTTAAACATGAATCCCAAAATAGATCAAGTCAAGATAATATGCTTACAAAGTAAGAGAGCTAGTTTAGAGTTATACCTACTCCAAGTTAGGAGGTAATAAATGGATGAAGATGAAGATGATGAATATGATGAACTAGCAAGTTTCTAACTTGAAACCTCAAGCTTGTAATACCCCAAACTTTGCACCAACACCTTGTACTTTGGTTAGGATTTAATTGACACTTGAAAATAAGCTAAAAAAAACTTGAAGAAGCCTTCTCTCCCTCCCTAAGCTCACGGCAACAGCAGCAGTTTTTGGGAGCTTTTTTTGCTTTTTTTTGATATGTAAATTGCATGCATTTTAGTCTCCAAGAGTGCTAGACATATACTTGTGGAAATGGGAAGTATTGACCAAAAGATGGAATCTTTGAACATGTGTCATTCCCCTCCCAATGCCACTACTATGTCTTTTAAATAAAATTGGTTTTATTTTATAAAATTAAATTTTATAAAACTTCCATTTTATTTAATTATGTATGTGTACATTATTTATAAATGCATTTATAAAATGTAACATAACATGATTAATTATTTAGCCTATAAATAATTAAAACCATATCATATAAATTATCCCATAATTTATATTTACATATCAAGTGTTATTATTTTAGAAACCATTTTCTTGAATTCAAGTGTCGCGTATTTAATCAATGATTCAATCACTAAGATCAAATACGAATAAGGTGTCGGTAAGTTTGTTATTGGGTATGACCCGACTTGGATCAAAACATATTAGCCACGTTAATTTAATATGTCTCTCGGGCATATGAAATACCTTCAATCTCCCACTTGCACGAGAAACATAAGAAATTAATGCAAGTGATGGATACAGCCTAACACACCGTCCATCACCCCTAATATGTTATGACTTTGTGCCATTCAATAACATCATCCCTTTCGAGTTCCCATCTCGAATATGATTTAGGTGAATCTTTCAATATATCCTTTTATCCTAGATGTCATGTTAAATCCAAGAGACATAGAATGATCACTCTCTTATAGATTTAACTTTGTCAGGCCTTAGACATCTGACTCTCAACGAATAAGAGGGACAAATTCCATCTTGACTACATACGTCCTAGACACTACACCTAGTACCATACCTGAAGCCTCCCTTATGTACTACCATGTTTCAGAATAGCGAAGGAAAGAATCAAGGCACAATATTCGGTGAATATCTGAACCCAATATGTGTCTCAGGTCTGAGGATATAATGATATTCTCCTTTACTCAAGATTACATGTGATCAACCACAAAGGCTCCATATAGTAAATCTTGAGAGCGGGTCTTCCAATATTTGTGTCCCACAAATATCTATGAACCTTGGTCGCAACCTTGCCCTACATTCACCATTTGAATGTTAACCAATCCAAGTTCATAATAGCCTAAACCTCACACTTGTTCCCACAAATGTGATCAACTACGGAATTTCGAATAATAGTTTATTCATGGATAAAATATGCAAAATTGGAACATGACTCATAAATAAATTAATACCATAATCATATTAATGAGTTTGAACTAATTCGTTCCGTTACAATACATAAAGTAGATCAATTCCAATCACTAGAATATCGAAGCCCTAACGCACAAACATGTCCCTCATGTTTTGGCCCATGTAAAAGCTTCGTGAGTGGATCCGCAACATTATGATCTGTGTGAACTTTGTGAATACATATCTTTCCCTTTTCAACCTCATCCCTGATGTAGTTGAATCTCCGCTCAATGTGACGAGTCTTTTGATGAGCACGAGGTTCCTTGATTTGAGCAATCGCACCCTCGTTGTCACAAAAGATCTCAAGAGGGTCCTGAATGGAAGGGACCACTCCTAACTCGTCGATGAATTTCTTCATCCATGCAGCTTCCTGAGCTGCCAGTGAGGCGGCAATGTACTCCGACTCTGTAGTGGATAACGCAACAACTTCCTGTTTCGCACTCTTCCAAGAGACCGCACCACCATTTAACATGAAGACATAACCGGATTGTGATCGAGAGTCATCTCGATCAGTTTGGAAACTCGCGTCCACGTAACCTTTTATGGCGAGTTCCTCCTCACCAGACCCGTATATTAGAAACATATCCTTAGTTCTCCTAAGGTATTTCAATATACTTTTAACAGCAATCCAATGACTGTTTCCTGGGTTGTTCTGGTATCTACTTGTCAAGCTTAGAGCGCATGACACATCCGGTCTAGTACATATCATTGCATACATGATAGACCCAATATCGGATGCATATGGGACTTTCTTCATTCTCTCTTGTTCATCTTTCGTGGTAGGACACTGAGATGAACTGAGAACGGTTCCTCTTTGAATAGGTACCAAACCTTTCTTAGAGTTTTCCATCTTGAACCTTTTCAAGATTTTATCAATGTATGTACTTTGACTTAAACCTATCAATTTCTTGGATCTATTCCTATAGATCCCTATCCCCAATATGTATTGTGCGTCTCCAAGATCCTTAATGGAGAAGCAACTCTTTAGCCAAGTTTTGACTCCTTGCATTGTGGTAATATCATTCCCAAATAATAATATATCATCCACATATAGTACAAGGAACATGATAGTGCTCCCACTAGCTTTCTTATATACACAAGCTTCATCACCATTTTTAATAAAGCCAAATTTCTTTGCCTCTTCATTAAAACGATGATTCCACATTCTAGATGCTTGTTTCAATCCGTAGATTGATTTCTTTAACTTGCATACCATTTTAGGATTTTTCGGATCAACAAAACCTTCGGGCTGTACCATATAGACATCTTCCTCAAGATATCCATTCAGGAAAGCGGTTTTGACATCCATTTGCCATATTTCATAGTCGTAGTGAGCAGCAATGGCAAATAATATCCTAATAGACTTTAGCATTGCCACTGGCGAGAAAGTTTCATCATAATCAACCCCTTGAGTTTGAGTGAAACCTTTTGCAACAAGTCTAGCTTTATATGTATCCAAGTTTCCATGTATGTCGGTTTTCATTTTGAAAAGCCATTTGCAATCAACTAGCTTGGAGCTAGGAGGTTGCACAACAAGTTCCCAAACTTGGTTTTCGTACATGGATTGCATCTCGGCGTTCATGGCTTCCTGCCATTTATCTTTATCAATTCTTGATAAAGCATCTTTGTAGTTTGTCGGTTCATCCAAATCAACCGTATAGCAACCATCTATGAGAAACCCATATCTCTCGGGAGGATTACTAATCCTACTAGATCTTCGAACGTCTTGTGTACCTTGATCATCCACTTGATCATTTTCAACATCCTCATGTTGAGTACTAGTGTCAACCAATTGTGTATCATCGGCTTGATCTTGTACCTCTACAAGATCTATCTTCCTTTCACCATCACCTTCCATAAGGAACTTGGTTTCAAGGAATTCCGCTTTCCGAGCAACAAATACGGTTTGCTCGGATGGATCATAGAAGTAATATCCCATGTCATCTTTGGGATATCCTATGAAGATACACTTTGTGGATCGAGCATGTAGCTTATTTGCTACATAACGCTTAGGATAAGCTTCACATCCCCATACTTTTAAGTATGAAAGAGAAGGAGGTTTTCCAAACCACATCTCATGAGGAGTTCGTTCCACCTTCTTGGTTGGGGCCATATTTAAAATACGAGCCGCGGAGCTTAGACAATAACCCCAAAATGATAGAGGTAGCGAGCTTCTTGCCATCATAGATCGAACCATATCCATTAGGGTTCGGTTCCTCCTTTCGGAAACTCCATTAAGTTGGGGTGTTCCGGGTGGAGTAAGTTGTGAGATAATCCCACAACTCCTAAGATGATCTTGGAAGGCATCGCTTAGGTATTCACCTCCTCTATCGGTACGTAGTACCTTAATTGTCTTATTGAGTTGATTTTGTACTTCGTTTTGATATTCTTTGAATGCTTCAAACGTTTCGTCCTTGTGTCTTAATAAGTAGACATATCCGAAACGACTAAAGTCATCAATGAAAGTAACAAAGTATCTTTCACCTTTCCTAGTCATGGGTTTAAAGGGTCCACATACATCCGAATGTATTAATCCCAATAAATCTTTAGCCCTTTCATAGGTCCCTTTGAAAGGTGCTTTAGTCATCTTGCCTTGTAAACAAGATTCACATACTTCAAACGAATCCATTTCAATTGATTTCAAAAGTCCATTCTTTTGAAGTGTATGTATTCGGTTCTTGTTTATGTGACCAAGGTGACAATGCCATAAGTAGGAATCACTCAAATCCCTTTTGAGTTTCTTGGTGCTTGTATGGTACATTGAGCTACTAGATGATGTGTCATCATGAACCAATTCATAAATTCCATTTGAAGGCGAAGCCTTGAAATAGAATACATTATCTTTAGAAACATGAATATCATCATCAATAAAATTAACAACGTAACCACATTGTTTTAAGCGAGAAATAGAAATAATGTTTCTACACAAATCCGGAGCATACAAAACATTTTCTAAAATAAGTTCCAATCCGCTTGGAAGCTTTAATATAAAATCTCCTTGAGCTTTAACATGCACCTTTGCACCATTGCCCATGTAGAGACTTGATGTTCCCGCCTTATGATCACTTCTTTTGAACCCCTGCAAAGAATTGCAAATATGAGTTCCACATCCAGTGTCTAATACCCATGTATTAGAAGAAGTAATACTTAGCTCTATATATACCATATATATATTACCTGAGGTTTGCCCTGCATCCCTCTTGTCCTTCAACTCTTTAAGATAGACCGGACAGTTTCGTTTCCAATGACCCATCTCACCGCAACCGAAACATGGGTCTTCCTTGGGGTTTGCCTTCTCGGCTACCTTTTGCTTCTTAGCCTTGTTGATGGTTGGGGTAATCATCTTCCCCTTCCCTTTGCCTTGATGGGCGGGTCCTTTTCTCTTAGCCACTTTTGGCTTAGAGGTGTTACCTTTAGACCCACTTTGATCGATTGCTAACACGGGTAAAGTCCTTTTACCCATGCTTGTTTCCGCCGTCCTAAGCATACCATGAAGCTCACCTATGCTCTTATCCATCCCATTCATGTTGTAATTAATTACAAATTGATCAAACCTCTTTGATAGGGAGTTAAGGATAAGATCGGTGGCTAACTCATTAGATATGTTAAGGTTAAGACGGTTAGCACGATCGATAAGGCTCTTCATCTTAAGTACATAAGATGAAACCGATTGGGTATCGTCCATACGACAAGCATGAAGCGCCCGAACCGTTTCGAAACGCTCAACACGTGCTTGTTGGAGAAACATCTCCTTCAATTGTGTTATCATGTCGTATGCGCTATGATGCTCGAAATCCTTTTGGAGTTCGGGTATCATAGTCCCAAGCATTAAGCATGAGACTTGAAGGGAGTCGTGGCAATACTTATCGTAAGAGGCCATTGCCTCCACATCACTCTCATCCGGTTGATCGGGAATGGGGTCCTCAAGCACATACATTTTATCCTCTTGTTTGAGGACAATCCGAAGATTGCGGAACCAATCCATAAAATTTGTATGGTTGAGTTTGTCTTTCTCGAGGAGAGACCGTAACGATAGGTTGTTAAAGTTAAGTGGTGCGTTGTTCATGTTGTTGTTGTTATTAGCGGCCATCTACAAAATTCAACAAAGTTCTTTTAAGTATCGATTTGGATTTAATAAACAATGCCCTTTTAATTTGTTTTATTGAATATTAGAATCCAACGGTAAATCAAATTTCGGTTAGGTGACCTTTATCCCGTCATTTGATTTAGCTAGGTAGTCATAATGACAATTGCAATCCTTTTGCAACTTCTAAGTTATGGGATCATGCAATCCTTTTGCATGGCATATTAATCCCATCAACGCCTATTTGTTCCTCATGCTTCGGTGACCCTAAGTTCATGATTCCCAAATCAAGTCGTCCTACTTGTGTAGACATGTAGACTTAACATACAAGTGGTTAGGTGACCTTTATCCCACAAGCATGCAAAGTGTACTTTATTCATATTAGTTCACTCATGACGGTTAGGTGACCTTTATCCCATCATGAGATTCCTAATATGTCTAAGTGTTTCCACAAAAGGATGGCGTTTAACTTGTTTATCTTGTATTAGTAAAGGGATTTTAGGTTTTCTACATTCTAGTTTAGAAAACAAAGTGCTATACACCAACATGCATTTGGTGTGTAGTATGTTTATGAAAAACCCATTTTCATGTGCCTTTTAGTAACCAATTACTAGTTTTAACCATTTCATTACCTTTTTAAATAAACCATTTTATTCAAGTCTAATAACCAATTATTAGTGTCATTTTGTTATGTTTTATTATAACCATTTTATAATGTATTATGCAAGCGTAATCATGTGATGATCTTGTAGCAACCAAACATACAAACATACACAAACATGCATAGCAAAGTGTTCACAATCAAGAGCCATTTTGGTAGACATTTGTTTAGCCAATAAACAAATGTCACCTAAGGGGTTAAACCAAAGTAAGAGATTTTACCAAAATCTCCCACTTAATCTTGTAATCTTCAAAACTTCATCTTGTAATCTTCTTCATGAATCTTCACTTTCATTTTACAAAATCATATCCTAATACAATTTTTCTAGAAAATGAAATAACAACCTATTCTATTTTACAAACCAAAATAGAACAAATTACATACAAAATTACAAGATTAATTACAACCTTTCCAAACCAAAAATTACAAAATTATTACAACCATAAGAATGAATATTACAAATCAAGAATAATCACCAAATCATTCAACCAAACAAACACACGGTCTAGGCTCGATTGTGAACAACAACATAACAATAATCTTGGCCAAACTTGAAGTCCAAACCCACTTTTGGAGCTCCAAAAATTCGGCCTTCACCATAAACCCCACCAAAACTCAAAATTTTTACATTCTACTTTCATGCATGTTAGTAGATTGTAAAATAAATGAGTTTTCTAGCCAAAAACAAGAAGCATATTCCTATGACTTTGGCTCTTGATACCATTGTAAGGATTCAAAAGATTACCAAGTTTCCATATCCATATATGTTTATGTCTAAAATCAATTTAGTTAACATAGAAAGCGGAAGCATTTTGATTTTAATCTTTACCAAGTTTAACCACTTAAACATGAATCCCAAAATAGATCAAGTCAAGATAATATGCTTACAAAGTAAGAGAGCTAGTTTAGAGTTATACCTACTCCAAGTTAGGAGGTAATAAATGGATGAAGATGAAGATGATGAATATGATGAACTAGCAAGTTTCTAACTTGAAACCTCAAGCTTGTAATACCCCAAACTTTGCACCAACACCTTGTACTTTGGTTAGGATTTAATTGACACTTGAAAATAAGCTAAAAAAAACTTGAAGAAGCCTTCTCTCCCTCCCTAAGCTCACGGCAACAGCAGCAGTTTTTGGGAGCTTTTTTTGCTTTTTTTTTGATATGTAAATTGCATGCATTTTAGTCTCCAAGAGTGCTAGACATATACTTGTGGAAATGGGAAGTATTGACCAAAAGATGGAATCTTTGAACATGTGTCATTCCCCTCCCAATGCCACTACTATGTCTTTTAAATAAAATTGGTTTTATTTTATAAAATTAAATTTTATAAAACTTCCATTTTATTTAATTATGTATGTGTACATTATTTATAAATGCATTTATAAAATGTAACATAACATGATTAATTATTTAGCCTATAAATAATTAAAACCATATCATATAAATTATCCCATAATTTATATTTACATATCAAGTGTTATTATTTTAGAAACCATTTTCTTGAATTCAAGTGTCGCGTATTTAATCAATGATTCAATCACTAAGATCAAATACGAATAAGGTGTCGGTAAGTTTGTTATTGGGTATGACCCGACTTGGATCAAAACATATTAGCCACGTTAATTTAATATGTCTCTCGGGCATATGAAATACCTTCATCATGATTCTACTTCAAGAACTTTCAAGCCATCCAAGATCCTTTGAAGCTAGATCATTTCTTTTCACTTCCATTAGGTTTACCTACTAAAATTGAGGTAGTAATGATATTCATAACATCATTCAATTCATACATATAAAACTATCTTATTCGAAGATTTGAACATGTAATCACTAGAACATAGTTTAGTTAATTCTAAACTTGTTCGCAAACAAAAGTTAATCCTTCTAACTTGATTTTTAAAATCAACTAAACATATGTTCTATATCTATATGATATGCTAACTTAATGATTTAAAACCAGGAAACACGAAGAACACTGTAAAACCGGACATACGCCGTCGTAGTAACACCGTGGGCTGTTTTGGGTTAGTTAATTAAAAACTATGATAAACTTTGATTTAAAAGTTGTTCTTATGGGAAAATGATTTTTCTTATGAACATGAAACTATATCCAAAAATCATGGTTAAACTCAAAGTGGAAGTATGTTTTCCAAAATAGTCATCTAGACGTCGTTCTTTCGACTGAAATGACTACCTTTATAAAAATGACTTGTAACTTATATTTCTGACTATAAATCTATACTTTTTATGTTTAGATTCATAAAATAGAGTTCAATATGTAACCATAGAAATTTGATTCACTCAAATCGGATTTAAAACGAAGAAGTTATGGGTAAAAACAATATTGGATATTTTTTGATTGTTGTAGCTACGGGAAATATTGTAACAATTCTATATAAATCATATCTTAGCTAACTTATATTGTATTATACATGTATTCTAATATATTATGTAATTTTGGGATACCATAGACAAGTATGCAAATGTTTTGACATATCATATCGACCCATGTATATATATTATTTGGAACAACCATAGACACTCTATATGCAGTAATGTTGGAGTTAGCTATACAGGGTTGAGGTTGATTACAAAAATATATATACTTTGAGTTGTGATCTAGCCTGAGACATGTATACACTGGGTCGTGGATTGATTCAAGATAATATACATATCGATTTATTTCGATACATCTAACTGTGGACAACTAGTTGTAGGTTACTAACGAGGACAGCTGACTTAATAAATTTAAAACAGTAAAACGTATTAAAAATGTTGTAAATATATTTTGAACATACTTTGATATATGTACATGTTTGTTATAGGTTCGTGAATCGACCAGTGGCCAAGTCTTACTTCCCGACGAAGTAAAAATCTGTGAAAGTGAGTTATAGTCCCACTTTTAAAATCTAATATTTTGGGATGAGAATACATGCAGTTTTATAAATGTTTTACAAAATAGACACAAGTAAATGAAACTACATTATATGGGTGAATGATCGAAGCTGAATATGCCCCTTTTGCTTGGTAACCTAAGAATTAGTAAACCGATCTACTAATTGACGCGAATCCTAAAGATAGATCTATTGGGCCTAACTAACCCCATCCAAAGTACCGGATGCTTTAGTACTTCGAATTCATTTTTATCATGTCCGAAGGATTTCCTGGAATGATAGGGGATATTCTTATATGCATCTTGTTAATGTCGGTTACCAGGTGTTCACTATATGAATGATTTTTATCTCTATGTATGGGATGTATATTGAAATATGAAATCTTGTGGTCTATTATTATGATTTGATAATATATAGGTTAAATCTATAACTCACCAACATTTTTGTTGACGTTTTAAGCATGTTTATTCTCAGGTGATTATTAAGAGCTTCCGCTGTTGCATACTAAAATAAGGACAAGATTTGGAGTCCATGCTTGTATGATATTATGTAAAAACTGCATTCAAGAAACTTATTTTTGATGTAATATATTCTTATTGTAAACCATTATGTAATGGTCGTGTGTAAACGGTATATTTTAGATTATCATTATTTGATAATCTAAGTAATGCTTTTTAAACCTTTATCGATAAAATAAAGGTTATGGTTGTTTTAAAAATGAATGCAGTCTTTGAAAAACATCTCATAGAGAGGTTAAAACCTTGTGACGAAATCAATTAATATGGAACGTTTATAATCAATATGAACGGGACATTTCAGTTGGTATCCGAGCGTTGGTCTTAGAGAACCAGAAATTTGCATTAGTGTGTCTTACCGAGTTTGTTAGAATGCATTAGTGAGTCTGGACTTCGACCGTATTTTTCTTCAAAAACGATTGCTTAACATTTTTTTGTTGGAAACTATATATTATTAACATGTAAATATTATCTGATATATTAATCTCTTAATCTAATGACCCATCCTAATCCATCCGGACGAAGTCCATATCGATTATAAACGATTCACAACAGTTGATTACATCGCGAGACACTTGACCTCTATATGATACATTTTACAAACATTGCATTTGTAGTGACCCGAACTTTTCCATGTTTATATATATTAATTGAGATTGATGTTTACATGATTAAATGTTTCCAACATGTTAAGCAATCAAACTTGTTAAGACTTGATTAATTGAAATATGTTTCATATAGAAAATTGACCACCCAAGTTGACCGGTGATTCACGAACGTTAAAACTTGTAAAAAACTATATGATGACATATATATGGTTATATATATAGTTAACATGATATTATGATAAGTAAACATATCATTAATTATATTAACAATGAACTACATATGTAAAAACAAGACTACTAACTTAATGATTTTGAAACGAGACATATATGTAACGTTTATCGTTGTAACGACATTTAATGTATATATATCATATTAAGAGATATTCGTACATCATAATATCATGATAATATAATAATTTAAAATCTCTTTTGTTATTATAAACATTGGGTTAACAACATTTAACAAGATCGTTAACCTAAAGGTTTCAAAACAACACTTACATGTAACGACTAACGATGACTTAACGACTCAGTTAAAATGTATATACATGTAGTGTTTTAATATGTATTTATACACTTTTGAAAGACTTCAATACACTTATCAAAATACTTCTACTTAACAAAAATGCTTACAATTACATCCTCGTTCAGTTTCATCAACAATTCTACTCGTATGCACCCGTATTCGTACTCGTACAATACACAGCTTTTAGATGTATGTACTATTGGTATATACACTCCAATGATCAGCTCTTAGCAGCCCATGTGAGTCACCTAACACATGTGGGAACCATCATTTGGCAACTAGCATGAAATATCTCATAAAATTACAAAAATATGAGTAATCATTCATGACTTATTTACATGAAAACAAAATTACATATCCTTTATATCTAATCCATACACCAACGACTAAAAACACCTACAAACACTTTCATTCTTCAATTTTCTTCATCTAATTGATCTCTCTCAAGTTCTATCTTCAAGTTCTAAGTGTTCTTCATAAATTCCAAAAGTTCTAGTTTCATAAAATCAAGAATACTTTCAAGTTTGCTAGCTCACTTCCAATCTTGTAAGGTGATCATCCAACCTCAAGAAATCTTTGTTTCTTACAGTAGGTTATCATTCTAATACAAGGTAATAATCATATTCAAACTTTGGTTCAATTTCTATAACTATAACAATCTTATTTCAAGTGATGATCTTACTTGAACTTGTTTTCGTGTCATGATTTTGCTTCAAGAACTTTGAGCCATCCAAGGATCCATTGAAGCTAGATCCATTTTTCTCTTTTCCAGTAGGTTCATCCAAGGAACTTAAGGTAGTAATGATGTTCATAACATCATTCGATTCATACATATAAAGCTATCTTATTCGAAGGTTTAAACTTGTAATCACTAGAACATAGTTTAGTTAATTCTAAACTTGTTCGCAAACAAAAGTTAATCCTTCTAACTTGACTTTTAAAATCAACTAAACACATGTTCTATATCTATATGATATGCTAACTTAATGATTTAAAACCTGGAAACACGAAAAACACCGTAAAACCGGATTTACGCCGTCGTAGTAACACCGCGGGCTGTTTTGGGTTAGTTAATTAAAAACTATGATAAACTTTGATTTAAAAGTTGTTATTCTGAGAAAATGATTTTTATTATGAACATGAAACTATATCCAAAAATTATGGTTAAACTCAAAGTGGAAGTATGTTTTCTAAAATGGTCATCTAGACGTCGTTCTTTCGACTGAAATGACTACCTTTACAAAAACGACTTGTAACTTATTTTTCCGACTAGAAACCTATACTTTTTTTGTTTAGATTCATAAAATAGAGTTCAATATGAAACCATAGCAATTTGATTCACTCAAAACGGATTTAAAATGAAGAAGTTATGGGTAAAACAAGATTGGATAATTTTTCTCATTTTAGCTACGTGAAAATTGGTAACAAATCTATTCCAACCATAACTTAATCAACTTGTATTATATATTATGTAATCTTGAGATACCATAGACACGTATACAATGTTTCGACCTATCATGTCGACACATCTATATATATTTCGGAACAACCATAGACACTCTATATGTGAATGTTGGAGTTAGCTATACAGGGTTGAGGTTGATTCAAAAATATATATAGTTTGAGTTGTGATCAATACTGAGATACGTATACACTGGGTCGTGGATTGATTCAAGATAATATTTATCGATTTATTTCTGTACATCTAACTGTGGACAACTAGTTGTAGGTTACTAACGAGGACAGCTGACTTAATAAACTTAAAACATCAAAATATATTAAAAGTGTTGTAAATATATTTTGAACATACTTTGATATATATGTATATATTGTTATAGGTTCGTGAATCAACCAGTGGCCAAGTCTTACTTCCCGACGAAGTAAAAATCTGTGAAAGTGAGTTATAGTCCCACTTTTAAAATCTAATATTTTTGGGATGAGAATACATGCAGGTTTTATAAATGATTTACAAAATAGACACAAGTACGTGAAACTACATTCTATGGTTGAATTATCGAAATCGAATATGCCTCTTTTTATTAAGTCTGGTAATCTAAGAATTAGGGAACAGACACCCTAATTGACGCGAATCCTAAAGATAGATCTATCGGGCCCAACAAGCCCCATCCAAAGTACCGGATGCTTTAGTACTTCGAAATTTATATCATATCCGAAGGGTGTCCCGGAATGATGGGGATATTCTTATATATGCATCTTGTTATTGTCGGTTACCAGGTGTTCACCATATGAATGATTTTTATCTCTATGTATGGGATGTGTATTGAAATATGAAATCTTGTGGTCTATTGTTACGATTTGATATATATAGGTTAAACCTATAACTCACCAACATTTTTGTTGACGTTTTAAGCATGTTTATTCTCAGGTGATTATTAAGAGCTTCCGCTGTCGCATACTTAAATAAGGACAAGATTTGGAGTCCATGTTTGTATGATATTATGTAAAAACTGCATTCAAGAAACTGATTTCGATGTAACATATTTGTATTGTAAACCATTATGTAATGGTCGTGTGTAAACAGGATATTTTAGATTATCATTATTTGATAATCTACGTAAAGTTTTTTTTTAAACCTTTATTTATGAAATAAAGGTTATGGTTTGTTTTAAAAATGAATGCAGTCTTTGAAAAACGTCTCATATAGAGGTCAAAACCTCGCAACGAAATCAATTAATATGGAACGTTTTTAATCAATAAGAACGGGACATTTCAGTTGGTATCCCAGCGTTGGTCTTAGAGAACCAGAAAATTTGCATTAGTGTGTCTTATCGAGTTTGTTAGGATGCATTAGTGAGTCTGGACTTCGACCGTGTTTTCTTTAAAAATGATTGCTTAACATTTTTGTTGGAAACTATATATTTTTAACATATGAATATTATGTGATATATTAATCTCTTAACGTGTTTGATATTATGTGATAGATGTCTACCTCTAGAACAAGTCCCATTGACTCACCTAATAATAATGAAGAGTCAAATGTAAATTGGAATGATTTGTGGACTGATTCACAAGTTCCCGAAGAGGAACCGGAAGAAGAGTCGGAACCGGAAGAAGAATCGGAACCGGAAGAAGAATCGGAACCGGATGAAGAAATAGAACCGGTGGGGGAAATAATAAAACGGTTAAGTAAAAGAAAATCCTCAACCAACCGACCAAAGTTAATTATGGTCAATGGTGTTTCCGCCAAGGAAGCAAAATATTGGGAGGATTACCAATTCTCCGATGAATCGGATTCCGACGAGAATTCCGATGATGTTATAGAAATTACCCCAACTGAATTTAAAAAGGCAAAAGAAAATAATAAGGGAAAGGGCATAAAAATAGAGAAATCTAATTCCAACCCCGATGAACTTTATATGTATCGTCAACCCCCGAAGTCCTTAAGTTGTAACAATGACCCTGGAACCTCTAAACCACCAGGTTTTTCTAAACCAATGTGGACAACGACGGCTCGTATTAGGGGAACATCATATATCCCTAGAAACTTGGCAAAACGAACCAAAACCGAAGAAGAAGAAACGAGCGAGTCGGAATAAGATAGTTGTATTCGTGTGGTGTAATATATGTAATATAGTGTTCTTATGCTTTATGATATATGTAAAAATTGCTTGTATTAATAAGTATTTTTTTTATGAATCTAACTCTTGTCTATTTTACAGTTTAAAAACACAAAATGGATAGACAACCCAATATTTTAAGAGACCTACCCGGAGACATGATTGATGAAATCTTGTCTAGAGTCGGCCAGAATTCTTCGGCACAACTATTTAAGGCGAGATCAGTTTGTAAGACATTCGAAGAACGTTCCAAGAATGTCTTGGTTTATAAGAGACTTTCGTTTGAAAGATGGGGGATATCACATTGGGAAACCCATAAGTTACGATGTGTTTACTTTGACGCATATATTGCGGGGAACCCAAATGCTATTTTACGCAACGGGTTAAGAAATTATTTTGACTCAATATATCCGAATATTGGACTTCGTGATTTAGAAAAAGCGGCTAACATGCAACATAAAGAAGCATGTTATGCTTACGGATTAGTAATGTTCGCTTCTCACCAAAGTGAGAACAAGAACATCGGGCTACAACTATTAAACAAAACGTTTCCACAAGTGACGGAGTCGGTAATTGGGGTAAGAAATGAGGTTTTTAGATTATTACGGGACTGTTGGACATTACGTAACCCTCGTCCCTTTGATGACGTTACAACACGCTGTCTTATCAACGGCCATAACGGTTATGTTGCACAAGACCAAGGATGGGAAGTAGTCCTAGTAAAACCAGAATGCATGACTTGTTTCTGGACGTATGAATTACGTGTCTTTATTGCCTTTGCTGAACGACTTGTGTACTAGCTAGAATTGTCTTCACAACTATCTTGTATCAAAGTTATTGTGTGCTATATTTCATGCTTTATGTAAAATAAGCGGTCTTGTAAGTTTGTAAAATATTGTATAAAAGTTTGAACGCGAAATATTATTATAATCAGTTTTTCATATAGAATTGTAGTAGTTGAATTGTATATTAGCTACTAAGTATGAACTTAACGGGTAGGTACTACCCGAATTTAAACTTATAAAACGCTAATATGAAGAAAAAGCTTTTATAAATGAGTTCATATTATGCTACGAAATACTATTAACTACTCTTAATATTCTGTATGATTAACTTGTTCCATTTAACTATTTTGAAGGAAATGGCACCGACTACTCGACACACCGTGAATATGAATGAAGAGGAATTCCGTACTTTTCTAGCTTCAAACATAGCCGCAGTACAGGCTGCGCTACATACCAACAATAACCTTGGATCTAGCAGTACAGGAAATCGTGTAGGATGCACCTACAAAGAATTCACTGCCTGCAAACCTTTGGAATTTGATGGAACCGAAGGACCGATCGGATTGAAACGGTGGACCGAGAAGGTTGAATCGGTGTTTGCCATAAGTAAGTGTACTGAAGAGGACAAAGTGAAGTACGCTACGCATACCTTCACAGGTTCTGCGTTAACATGGTGGAATACCTATCTAGAGCAAGTGGGACAAGACGATGCGTACGCACTACCGTGGTCAGCATTCAAGCACTTGATGAACGAGAAGTACCGTCCCAGAACCGAGGTCAATAAGCTCAAGACAGAACTTAGAGGGTTACGAACCCAAGGATTTGATATTACCACGTACGAAAGACGATTCACAGAATTGTGCCTATTGTGTCCGGGAGCATTCGAAGATGAGGAAGAGAAGATCGACGCATTTGTGAAAGGATTATCGGAAAGAATCCAAGAAGATATAAGTTCACACGAGCCCGCCTCCATACAACAGGCATGTAGAATGGCTCACAAACTTGTGAACCAGATTGAAGAAAGAATTAAAGAACAGACTGCTGAAGAGGCCAATGTGAAGCAAGTCAAAAGAAAGTGGGAGGAAAACGGTGATAAGAATCGCCAATACAGCAACAACAGCAATTACAACAATAATCGCAACAATTATCCCAACAATCGCAACTACAACAAACGGCCCAACAACAACAACAACAGCAACTACAACAATCATCCCAACAACAATAATAACCGCAACAGCAACAACAATCAGAAGCAGCTATGCCAAAGGTGTGAAAAGTATCACTCGGGGTTCTGCACCAAATTTTGTAACAAGTGTAAAAGAAATGGTCATAGCGCGGTGAAGTGTGAGGTCTACGGACCAGGGGTTAATAGAACGAAAGGAACAAATGGTGTCGGAACGAGTAATGGCGGAGCAAGTAGTGTCGGAGCAAGTTATGCCAATGTAGTTTGTTATAAATGTGGAAAACCAGGCCACATTATTAGAAATTGCCCGAACCAGGAGAACACGAATGGACAAGGCCGCGGAAGAGTTTTCAATATTAATGCGGCAGAGGCACAGGAAGACCCGGAGCTTGTTACGGGTACGTTTCTTATTGACAATAAATCTGCTTACGTTTTATTTGATTCGGGTGCGGATAGAAGCTATATGAGTAGAGATTTTTGTGCTAAATTAAGTTGTCCATTGACGCCTTTGGATAGTAAATTTTTACTCGAATTAGCAAATGGTAAATTAATTTCAGCAGATAATATATGTCGGAATCGAGAAATTAAACTGGTTAGCGAAACATTTAAGATTGATTTGATACCAGTAGAGTTAGGGAGTTTTGATGTGATAATCGGTATGGACTGGTTGAAAGAAGTGAAAGCAGAGATCGTTTGTTACAAAAATGCAATTCGCATTATACGAGAAAAAGGAAAACCCTTAATGGTGTACGGAGAAAAGGGCAACACGAAGCTACATCTTATTAGTAATTTGAAGGCACAAAAACTAATAAGAAAAGGTTGCTATGCTGTTCTAGCACACGTCGAGAAAGTACAAACTGAAGAAAAGAGCATCAATGATGTTCCCATTGCAAAAGAATTTCCCGATGTATTTCCGAAAGAATTACCGGGATTACCCCCACATCGATCCGTTGAATTTCAAATAGATCTTGTACCAGGAGCTGCACCAATAGCTCGTGCTCCTTACAGACTCGCACCCAGCGAGATGAAAGAACTACAAAGCCAATTACAAGAACTTTTAGAGCGTGGTTTCATTCGACCAAGCACATCACCGTGGGGAGCTCCTGTTTTGTTTGTCAAGAAGAAAGATGGTACATTCAGGTTGTGTATCGACTACCGAGAGTTGAACAAACTTACCATCAAGAACCGCTACCCACTACCGAGAATCGACGACTTATTTGATCAACTACAAGGCTCGTCTGTTTATTCAAAGATTGACTTACGTTCCGGGTATCATCAAATGCGGGTGAAAGAAGATGATATTCCAAAGACTGCTTTCAGAACACGTTACGGTCATTACGAATTTATGGTCATGCCGTTTGGTTTAACTAATGCACCAGCTGTGTTCATGGACCTTATGAACCGAGTGTGTAGACCATACCTTGACAAGTTTGTCATTGTTTTCATTGATGACATACTTATTTACTCAAAGAATGACCAAGAACACGGTGAACATTTGAGAAAGGTGTTAGAAGTATTGAGGAAGGAAGAATTGTACGCTAAGTTTTCAAAGTGTGCATTTTGGTTGGAAGAAGTTCAATTCCTCGGTCACATAGTGAACAAAGAAGGTATTAAGGTGGATCCGGCAAAGATAGAAACTGTTGAAAAGTGGGAAACCCCGAAAACTCCGAAACACATACGCCAGTTTTTAGGACTAGCTGGTTACTACAGAAGGTTCATCCAAGACTTTTCCAGAATAGCAAAACCCTTGACTGCATTAACGCATAAAGGGAAGAAATTTGAATGGAATGATGAACAAGAGAAAGCGTTTCAGTTATTGAAGAAAAAGCTAACTACGGCACCTATATTGTCATTGCCTGAAGGGAATGATGATTTTGTGATTTATTGTGACGCATCAAAGCAAGGTCTCGGTTGTGTATTAATGCAACGAACGAAGGTGATTGCTTATGCGTCTAGACAATTAAAGATTCACGAACAAAATTATACGACGCATGATTTGGAATTAGGCGCAGTTGTTTTTGCATTAAAGACTTGGAGGCACTACTTATATGGGGTCAAAAGTATTATATATACCGACCACAAAAGTCTTCAACACATATTTAATCAGAAACAACTGAATATGAGGCAGCGTAGGTGGATTGAATTGTTGAATGATTACGACTTTGAGATTCGTTACCACCCGGGGAAGGCAAATGTGGTAGCCGATGCCTTGAGCAGGAAGGACAGAGAACCCATTCGAGTAAAATCTATGAATATAATGATTCATAATAACCTTACTATTCAAATAAAGGAGGCGCAACAAGGAGTTTTAAAAGAGGGAAATTTAAAGGATGAAATACCCAAAGGATCGGAGAAGCATCTTAATATTCGGGAAGACGGAACCCGGTATAGGGCTGAAAGGATTTGGGTACCAAAATTTGGAGATATGAGAGAAATGGTACTTAGAGAAGCTCATAAAACCAGATACTCAATACATCCTGGAACGGGGAAGATGTACAAGGATCTCAAGAAACATTTTTGGTGGCCGGGTATGAAAGCCGATGTTGCTAAATACGTAGGAGAATGTTTGACGTGTTCTAAGGTCAAAGCTGAGCATCAGAAACCATCAGGTCTACTTCAACAACCCGAAATCCCGGAATGGAAATGGGAAAACATTACCATGGATTTCATCACTAAATTGCCAAGGACTGCAAGTGGTTTTGATACTATTTGGGTAATAGTTGATCGTCTCACCAAATCAGCACACTTCCTACCAATAAGAGAAGATGACAAGATGGAGAAGTTAGCACGCCTGTATTTGAAGGAAGTCGTCTCCAGACATGGAATACCAATCTCTATTATCTCTGATAGGGATGGCAGATTTATTTCAAGATTCTGGCAGACATTACAGCAAGCATTAGGAACTCGTCTAGACATGAGTACTGCCTATCATCCACAAACTGATGGGCAGAGCGAAAGGACGATACAAACGCTTGAAGACATGCTACGAGCATGTGTTATTGATTTCGGAAACAGTTGGGATCGACATCTACCGTTAGCAGAATTTTCCTACAACAACAGCTACCATTCAAGCATTGAGATGGCGCCGTTTGAAGCACTTTATGGTAGAAAGTGCAGGTCTCCGATTTGTTGGAGTGAAGTGGGGGATAGACAGATTACGGGTCCGGAGATTATACAAGAAACTACCGAGAAGATCATCCAAATTCAACAACGGTTGAAAACCGCCCAAAGTCGACAAAAGAGCTACGCTGACATTAAAAGAAAAGATATAGAATTTGAAATTGGAGAGATGGTCATGCTTAAAGTTGCACCTTGGAAAGGCGTTGTTCGATTTGGTAAACGAGGGAAATTAAATCCAAGGTATGTTGGACCATTCAAGATTATTGATCGTGTCGGACCAGTAGCTTACCGACTAGAGTTACCTCAACAACTCGCGGCTGTACATAACACTTTCCACGTCTCGAATTTGAAGAAATGTTTTGCTAAAGAAGATCTCACTATTCCGTTAGATGAAATCCAAATCAACGAAAAACTTCAATTCATCGAAGAACCCGTCGAAATAATGGATCGTGAGGTTAAAAGACTTAAGCAAAACAAGATACCAATTGTTAAGGTTCGATGGAATGCTCGTAGAGGACCCGAGTTCACCTGGGAGCGTGAAGATCAAATGAAGAAGAAATACCCGCATCTATTTCCAGAAGATTCGTCAACACCTTCAACAGCTTAAAATTTCGGGACGAAATTTATTTAACGGGTAGGTACTGTAGTGACCTGAACTTTTCCATGTTTATATATATTAATTGAGATTGATGTTTACATGATTAAATGTTTCCAACATGTTAAGCAATCAAACTTGTTAAGACTTGATTAATTGAAATATGTTTCATATAGAAAATTGACCACCCAAGTTGACCGGTGATTCACGAACGTTAAAACTTGTAAAAAACTATATGATGACATATATATGGTTATATATATAGTTAACATGATATTATGATAAGTAAACATATCATTAATTATATTAACAATGAACTACATATGTAAAAACAAGACTACTAACTTAATGATTTTGAAACGAGACATATATGTAACGTTTATCGTTGTAATGACATTTAATGTATATATATCATATTAAGAGATATTCGTACATCATAATATCATGATAATATAATAATTTAAAATCTCTTTTGTTATTATAAACATTGGGTTAACAACATTTAACAAGATCGTTAACCTAAAGGTTTCAAAACAACACTTACATGTAACGACTAACGATGACTTAACGACTCAGTTAAAATGTATATACATGTAGTGTTTTAATATGTATTTATACACTTTTGAAAGACTTCAATACACTTATCAAAATACTTCTACTTAACAAAAATGCTTACAATTACATCCTCGTTCAGTTTCATCAACAATTCTACTCGTATGCACCCGTATTCGTACTCGTACAATACACAGCTTTTAGATGTATGTACTATTGGTATATACACTCCAATGATCAGCTCTTAGCAGCCCATGTGAGTCACCTAACACATGTGGGAACCATCATTTGGCAACTAGCATGAAATATCTCATAAAATTACAAAAATATGAGTAATCATTCATGACTTATTTACATGAAAACAAAATTACATATCCTTTATATCTAATCCATACACCAACGACCAAAAACACCTACAAACACTTTCATTCTTCAATTTTCTTCATCTAATTGATCTCTCTCAAGTTCTATCTTCAAGTTCTAAGTGTTCTTCATAAATTCCAAAAGTTCTAGTTTCATAAAATCAAGAATACTTTCAAGTTTGCTAGCTCACTTCCAATCTTGTAAGGTGATCATCCAACCTCAAGAAATCTTTGTTTCTTACAGTAGGTTATCATTCTAATACAAGGTAATAATCATATTCAAACTTTGGTTCAATTTCTATAACTATAACAATCTTATTTCAAGTGATGATCTTACTTGAACTTGTTTTCGTGTCATGATTTTGCTTCAAGAACTTTGAGCCATCCAAGGATCCATTGAAGCTAGATCCATTTTTCTCTTTTCCAGTAGGTTCATCCAAGGAACTTAAGGTAGTAATGATGTTCATAACATCATTCGATTCATACATATAAAGCTATCTTATTCGAAGGTTTAAACTTGTAATCACTAGAACATAGTTTAGTTAATTCTAAACTTGTTCGCAAACAAAAGTTAATCCTTCTAACTTGACTTTTAAAATCAACTAAACACATGTTCTATATCTATATGATATGCTAACTTAATGATTTAAAACCTGGAAACACGAAAAACACCGTAAAACCGGATTTACGCCGTCGTAGTAACACCGCGGGCTGTTTTAGGTTAGTTAATTAAAAACTATGATAAACTTTGATTTAAAAGTTGTTATTTTGAGAAAATGATTTTTATTATGAACATGAAACTATATCCAAAAATTATGGTTAAACTCAAAGTGGAAGTATGTTTTCTAAAATGGTCATCTAGACGTCGTTCTTTCGACTGAAATGACTACCTTTACAAAAACGACTTGTAACTTATTTTTCCGACTAGAAACCTATACTTTTTTTGTTTAGATTCATAAAATAGAGTTCAATATGAAACCATAGCAATTTGATTCACTCAAAACGGATTTAAAATGAAGAAGTTATGGGTAAAACAAGATTGGATAATTTTTCTCATTTTAGCTACGTGAAAATTGGTAACAAATCTATTCCAACCATAACTTAATCAACTTGTATTATATATTATGTAATCTTGAGATACCATAGACACGTATACAATGTTTCGACCTATCATGTCGACACATCTATATATATTTCGGAACAACCATAGACACTCTATATGTGAATGTTGGAGTTAGCTATACAGGGTTGAGGTTGATTCCAAAATATATATAGTTTGAGTTGTGATCAATACTGAGATACGTATACACTGGGTCGTGGATTGATTCAAGATAATATTTATCGATTTATTTCTGTACATCTAACTGTGGACAACTAGTTGTAGGTTACTAACGAGGACAGCTGACTTAATAAACTTAAAACATCAAAATATATTAAAAGTGTTGTAAATATATTTTGAACATACTTTGATATATATGTATATATTGTTATAGGTTCGTGAATCAACCAGTGGCCAAGTCTTACTTCCCGACGAAGTAAAAATCTGTGAAAGTGAGTTATAGTCCCACTTTTAAAATCTAATATTTTTGGGATGAGAATACATGCAGGTTTTATAAATGATTTACAAAATAGACACAAGTACGTGAAACTACATTCTATGGTTGAATTATCGAAATCGAATATGCCTCTTTTTATTAAGTCTGGTAATCTAAGAATTAGGGAACAGACACCCTAATTGACGCGAATCCTAAAGATAGATCTATCGGGCCCAACAAGCCCCATCCAAAGTACCGGATGCTTTAGTACTTCGAAATTTATATCATATCCGAAGGGTGTCCCGGAATGATGGGGATATTCTTATATATGCATCTTGTTATTGTCGGTTACCAGGTGTTCACCATATGAATGATTTTTATCTCTATGTATGGGATGTGTATTGAAATATGAAATCTTGTGGTCTATTGTTACGATTTGATATATATAGGTTAAACCTATAACTCACCAACATTTTTGTTGACGTTTTAAGCATGTTTATTCTCAGGTGATTATTAAGAGCTTCCGCTGTCGCATACTTAAATAAGGACAAGATTTGGAGTCCATGTTTGTATGATATTATGTAAAAACTGCATTCAAGAAACTGATTTCGATGTAACATATTTGTATAGTAAACCATTATGTAATGGTCGTGTGTAAACAGGATATTTTAGATTATCATTATTTGATAATCTACGTAAAGTTTTTTTTTAAACCTTTATTTATGAAATAAAGGTTATGGTTTGTTTTAAAAATGAATGCAGTCTTTGAAAAACGTCTCATATAGAGGTCAAAACCTCGCAACGAAATCAATTAATATGGAACGTTTTTAATCAATAAGAACGGGACATTTCAGCATTCGTTTTTGAAAAGAAAATATTTCATTACATCGAAAGTTGACGGCAGGCATACCATTTCATAAAATTTCTAACTATAATTGACTTAATAACAATATTGATGAACGCAACGACTCGAATGCAACGTCTTTTGAAATATGTCATGAATGACTCCAAGTAATATCTCAAAGATGAGCAAATGCACAGCGAAAGATTTCTTTCATACCTGAGAATAAACATGCTTTAAAGTGTCAACCAAAAGGTTGGTGAGTTCATTAGTTTAACATAAATAATCATTTCCATCATTTTAATGGACCACAAGGTTTTCATTTCCAGTTCTCATAAATAAGCTTCCCATGCATAGAGACAAAAATATCATTCATATGGATTGAACACCTGGTAATCGACGTTAACTTTATGCATAGAATATCCCCAAACAGAACCTCACGTCTGTATAATAATAATCTCGAAGTACTAATGCATTCGTACCCCGAATGGGACTTGTCAAGTTCCATAGATCTATCTTTAGGATTCACGTCAATCAGGGGCCATTTCCCTAAGTTCTTAGGTTACCAGACTTGAAGGGCGATATTCGGTTAATAATCCAACCATATAATATAGTTTTTGATCACTTGTGTCAATTTCGTAAAACATTTATAAAATCAGCGCATGTATTCTCAGCCCAAAAATATAAAGGGTAAAAAGGAAAATGAAACTCACCATACAGTATTTTGTAGTAAAAATACATATTACGACATTAAACAATGCAGGGTAGGCCTCGGATTCATGAAACTATATCATTTGTATATAAATTAAAATGTGTAATCGTAATCGAACAAGTTTATATATATTAATTATATATATTACTTATTTAGAATAATAATATATTTATTATTTTAAATGTTATATATGTCTATATATATGTTATTTTTATATGTTATTTTAAAATAGTAAGTTAGATATAATTATGATATATATAATTATTATATCTTTATATAAATGTCTTTTGTTCGCTAAAATAATAGTTATAGTAATACTATGATAATAATAATAATAATAATAATAATAATAATAATAATAATAATAATAATAATAATAATAATAATAATAATAACAATAATAATAATAAAAGTAATGATAATAATAATAATAAACATAAAAATGGAGTACAACCTTTGAAGAACAAGCTTCCTAAAAAAAATGCCATAGACCGGGCTCGAGCCCACAACCTCTCGTTCAAACCCACACCCACCTAAACCATCCTCTATTCATGCTTTTCTAATTTTATACTCCGGATTAAATTTATTTATCCTATGTATCTGATACTTTCTTCATTGCCATAATCATTATCACGATTATCATTTATTATTGTCTTCAATCTCCTCATCACTCTCATGATCATCACCATATCATCATCACTAACTTGAATTGCCATTAACCACACAATTTTGATAATTCCCAAATAAAACCCATTTAACATCATTATTATTATCCTTTATCAGTTATCAATTTCATTAACATTGATATATCTTATCATTATAATTAACATCATACGCCATCCATCATCATCATAGTTTAATCATGATCATGATCATCGCTGTAACCTATCATCCTAATTGTTTATTTGTTTAGTGACGTTCAAACAGAAGAAACGTAGTAGAAGCAGCATTCGGTTGATAGCAAAAAGAAACAAATGGTTTAATATAGCCCAACAACTCATTAAGTGTGAAGCCCGATGTTAGCCCATTTACACAAAACCCGTTTGATTATGGAGTCAACAAAATTCAGCTTGCAGTCCAATATCAATGAGTCCAAATCTAGAAGTTCAAAAAACCATTTTTATATCAATCATTGTGTCATTCTGTCGGTGGGATAGCAACCGAAAGAAAAAGGGAACCACAACCAAAAAGAATTAAATGAAACTGTTCACTTCTTCCTTATTTAATAGAATAGAATCCAAGCAGGAACACAGCTGTAGTAGTTGAGTTTATTTTCGGTTATAACAGGAACAAGGATAGCGATTAGCAAGAACTTAGTTTTAGATAGAAAAATCTGAGTAGTAGCAATAAATGTTAAAGATGCAGTAGAAAAATCACGATGATTGAGGAGGATTGTGAGTTGTAAGGTGTTCTTAGACAGAAAGGAAAGAAAGAGAGAGTGATATGGAGGTGTTTGTTGATGGTTTAAGAAAGAGAGGAAGAGAGACACGTGATGGTAGCGTGTTTATGGTGTTGGTTGTCACGAAAGGGAAGGAGGTGATATAAGTGGCGGGTGGAAGGTTCAAGGTTGCAAGGTGGTGGTTATACATGGTTCACGAAAAAAAAATTATATAGAGAGAGTGTAGAGAGAGTGGTGATAAGACAACTTTCATGACCCGTCCTATTCCATCCGGACGAAGTCCATATCGATTATAAACAATTCACAACAGTTGATTACATTACGAGGTACTTGACCTCTATATGATACATTTTACAAATATTGCATTCGTTTTTGAAAAGACAATCTTTCATTACATCGAAAGTTGACTGCATGCATACCATTTCATAATATATCTATCTATTATTGACTTAATAATAATCTTGATGAACTCAACAATTCGAATGCAACGTCTTTTGAAATATGTCATGAATGACTTCAAGTAATATCTCTAAGATGAGCAAATGCACAGCGGAAGATTTCTTTCATACCTGAGAATAAACATGCTTTAAAGTGTCAACCAAAAGGTTGGTGAGTTCATTAGTTTATCATAAATAATCATTTCATAATTTTAATAGACCACAAGATTTCATATTTCCATTTCTCATAAACATACGTCCCATGCATAGAGACAAAAATATCATTCATATGGATTGAACACCTGGTAATCGACATTAACAAGATGCATATAAGAATATCCCCATCATTCCGTGATCCTTCTTCGGACATGATATAAATTTCGAAGTACTAAAGCATCTGTACTTTGGATGGGGCTTGTTGGGCCCGATAGATCTATCTTTAGGATTCGCGTCAATTAGGGTGTCTGTTCCCTAATTCTTAGAATACCAGACTAAAAAGGGGCATATTCGATTTCGATCATTTAACCATATAATGTAGTTTCAATTACTTGTGTCTATTTCATAAAACAGTTATAAAAACAGCGCATGTATACTCAGTCCCAAAAATATATATTACAAAAGCATTTAAAAAGGGAGCAAATGAAACTCACAGTATTGTATTTTGTAGTAAAAATACATATGACTATATCGAACAATGCAGGGTTGGCCTTGGATTCACGAACCTATATCATTTGTATATATCATTAATACATATATCGTAATCGATTAAATTTATATATTAATATATTTTCTATATTAGTAATTTATTGACTATTTCTTTAGATATTTTAAATACTTAAAATTTTGGATACTTATATATATATATATATATATATATATATATATATATATATATATATATATATATATATATATATATATATATATATATAACAAATTTAAAGTAATAGATATGCTATGGTTTATAATTGTCCTATATTGATGTTTAGAAAAACTATCATTTTATGTTTTAAAACTTTATATTGATATATTTGAAATATTTATTTGAAATATTAATAATAACAGTGATAGTAATAATAATAATAATAATAATAATAATAATAATAATAATAATAATAATAATAATAATAATAATAATAATAGTAGTGATAATTATGATAGTAATAATATAATATTAGTAATGATCATAATAATAATTTTATTGATAATAATTCTTATTAATATCTTTAAGAACTTAACGGTGTTGTATCTATTCTTATATATGTATAGGTACTTTATTTACAATATGTACGATCATAGTTATATCCTAAACAATATAGATCTTATATACATCTAAACACTTATCTTATTCAAGATCATAAGAATTTTCATAATTTCTAAGTTTAGTTCATAAATGTATAATCCTTATTAATAATAATAATCATAATAATATTACAATAATAATTAATACATATTTTAGTGATAAAATTACATTTTAATGATAAATATAATATTAGTAATAACAAAAATGTTAATAATATTAATTTTACTAATAATCTTATTACTTATATAGTAACAATCATAAATAATAATATAACAAATATAATGATAATAATAATAATAAGATTGTAATAATAATAATAATAATAATAATAATAATAAGAATAATAATAATAATAATAATAATAATAATAATGGTTGACAATAATAATAATGTTAAAATTAATAATAATAACAATAATAATAATAATAATTTTTAGAAAAAAAGACTACCTCATAAGGGTTTTAAAAAAATATAGTTGTCTCTAGCAGGAATCGAACCCGAGACCTCCCGCTTATACGCAAACACCCATGACCACGGCTCCATATCTGTTTTTCTGATTTAGATCCAAACCCAATTTATATAACTCGTTTTCTGTTTGTATTACTTCACCTTCTTCTTCTTAGAATCAAACGACCCCAAGACCCACTAACCATACAGAGAGTTTATGGTTTGAACTAAGACTCTCCAACAATTTAAATTCGACCTATATATATTTTGGTCAGATTTGAGAACGAATAAATAACAAAAAAAAAATTAAAGGTATTCGCTGCAGTAGCAGCTCGTCGGTATTAAGAAAAAAAATGAATTTGATTTTGAGTTTTTAAAGTTTTTAGACAATGCTTCCTTTACAAAATATTTTGCAATACACTTGTGTAAACTATTAGATTCATCAATTGATCACGAAACCTCAACACATTCACGAATTTCGCGATGAACAAATTATTTGACTTTTGGTAAAATAACTTTGACTCAAAAATTCGGGTTTGATATAATGAATTGGAATTCGATATTTTGAAGATAGTTTACATGGGGGATTCCTAACAACTCTGCATTTTCAGTATTTGATTTTGATTTCCAATTCAAATTTTAATGAAAAAGATGAAGAGCGGAGAATGATGGTAGTTCTATTTTTTTTTCTGTTTTCTTTTTATAATTTATGTAAGTAATATATAGAACGAGATTGAATAATTGATGGGGAACATGAATTTGTCACAGTTTTGGTTTATAGTAAGATAAATTCAACCATGACATCAATTGTAACAGAAGATGAAGAAAAAGAAGGAAAAAGATAAAACTTTTATTTATCTCATATGGAATTCGTACAACAAAGATCCTAATATCTGATTCAGATAAATAATTTAAAGATTATTATGATATTTAACTGGATATGTACCATCTGCATATAAGCGTATATGTAATAATAATAACAGCTGTATAATTAATTGTATTATATATATATATATATATATATATATATATATATATATATATATATTTGTGTATATATGATTTTATATATCTATTTATATATCTGTTTATATATATTTATATAAATATATAACTGAAATTTTTATATATATATATATATATATATATATATGTATATATTAATTGTATAAGGAAACATAATTTTTTTATTTATTATACAAACATTAACATTAAATATTTTATTCGTACTAGTAGTAATAACATTAGAAATATTAATATCCATAATATTAATAATGCTTGTACATATTAAATTTTATATGTATATATTTTATATCAAGAATAATATTACTAATACAAATTTTAATATTATCATTTATAATGAAAGTATTATCATTAATATTAATATAATAACTATAGTTAAACTTGTAATTTATTAGTATTATGACTTATTAATTATATATAAAATTTATTTAATATTTATATATTTTATTTATTTTAATGGTATCTTAACTATTTTAATTATTATTTTACCTTTTTAATTCCAATTGATTAATGTGTATCTTATTAATATATATATCTTTACATAATCATTTACGCAAAATTGTTCGTGAATCATTGGGCATAGTCAAAGGTCAAATGAATTTATGTAAACCGTTCAAACATTCTGAGATTCAATTAAATAGACTTCGCTTATCGTGTCAAAATCATATAAAGATTAGGTTTAAATTTGGTCGGAAATTTCTGGGTCGTCACAGTACCTACCCGTTAAAGAAATTTCGTCCCGAAATTTGAGTGTGGTTGTCATGGTTAACAATAAAGATGTTTTTATGACGAATATGTGTTGATAAATAGAGTTTTATCATCTTTGAGTATTGTGGATAAAATGATTCAATTAATCGAAGCGTATGTAGTGACCCGAACTTTTCCATGTTTATATATATATTAAATGAAATTGTTATTTACATGATTAAGTGTTTCCAACATGTTAAGCAATCAAACTTGTTAAGACTTGATTAATTGAAATAGGTTTCATATAGACAATTGACCACCCAAGTTGACCAGTGATTCACGAACGTTAAAACTTGTAAAAACTATACGATGACATATATATGGTTATATATATAGTTAACATGATTTTATTATAAGTATTTATCTCATTATGTATTTTAACAATGAGTTATATACATAAAAATGAGACTATTAATTTAAGAAACTCGAAAACGATATATATAACGATTATCGTTATAACAACGTCTTACTAGGTACATATGAATCATATTAAGATATTGATACACTTGGTTAATTATATTAAATGATAAGTAAATATATTATTAAGTGTATTAACAATGAAATACATATGTAAAAATAAGACTACTAACTTAATGATTTCGAAACGAGACATATATGTAACGATTATCGTTGTAACGACATTTAACAGTATATATATCATACTAAGATATATTATATATCATAATATCATGATAATATAATAATTTAACATCTCATTTGTTATAATAAACAATATGTTAACAACATTCAACAAGATCGTTAACATAAAGGTTTCAAAACAACATTTACATGTAACGACTAACGATGACTTAACGACTCAGTTAAAATGTATATACATGTAGTGTTTTAATATGTATTCATACACTTTTGAAAGACTTTAAGACACTTATCAAAATACTTCTACTTAACAAAAATGCTTACAATTACATCCTCGTTCAGTTTCATCAACAATTCTACTCGTATGCACCCGTATTCGTACTCATACAATACACAGCTTTTAGATGTATGTACTATTGGTATATACACTCCAATGATCAGATCTTAGCAGCCCATGTGAGTCACCTAACACATGTGGGAACCATTATTTGGCAACTAGCATGAAATATGTAATCATTCATGACTTACTTACATGAAAACAAAATTACATATCCTTTATATCTAATCCATACACCAACGACCAAAAACACCTACAAACACTTTCATTTTTCAATTTTATTCATCTAATTGATCTCTCTCAAGTTCTATCTTCAAGTTCTAAGTGTTCTTCATAAATTCCAAAAGTTCTAGTTTCATAAAATCAAGAATACTTCCAAGATTGCAAGTTTACTTCCAAGTTTTCTAAATCCATTCCAAGTAATCATCCAAGATCAAGAAACCTTTATTACTTACAGTAGGTTATCTTTCTAATACAAGATAATAATCATATTCAAACTTTAATTCAATTTCTATAATTATAACAATCTTATTTCGAGTGGAAATCTTACTTAAAATTGTTTTCGTGTCATGATTCTGCTTCAAGAACTTTCAAGCCATCCAAGGATCCTTTTGTAGTGACCCGAACTTTTCCATGTTTATATATATTAATTGAGATTGATATTTACATGATTAAATGTTTCCAACATGTTAAGCAATCAAACTTGTTAAGACTTGATTAATTGAAATATGTTTCATATAGACAATTGACCACCCAAGTTGGCCGGCGATTCACGAACGTTAAAACTTGTAAAAACGACATGACGATATATATATGGATATACATATGGTTAACATGAGATTATGATAAGTAAGTATCTCCATAAGTATATTAACAATGAGTTATATACATATAAACAAGACTACTAACTTAAGGATTTCGAAACGAGACATATATGTAACGATTATCGTTGTAACGACAGTTAAATGTATATATATCATATTAAGATATATTAATATATCATAATATCATGATAATATAATAATTTAACATCTCATTAGATATAATAAACAATGGGTTAACAACATTAATTGAGATCGTTAACTTAAAGGTTTCAAAACAACACTTACATGTAACGACTAACGATGACTTAACGACTTAGTTAAAATGTATATACATGTAGTGTATTTAGATGTATTAAAATACTTTTGGAAGACTTCAAGACATATATCAAAACACTCATACTTAACGAAAATGGTTACAGTTACTTTCCCATTCTTTTCTTTCATCAAGAATTCTAGTCGTATTTTTACCCGTATTATACACAGCTTCAAAACGTACTTACTATGGGTATATACCAATAGGAACTAGCATGGGATTCCACTCTTGATTATGTCATGTATGACTAATCAATTTTAACTTCTACCATGAGCTAGTCAACTAACTAGAACTCCTTTTAACCGCACTCACCACTCACCAATTACCACTCATCATTCACTCCATTTCACTTCCAATTCTCTTTCTAATTCTCTTTCAACACACCCACACTATTATGAACGTATTTTTCCAGTAGTTAATCATCATCTTCATCAAAAATCACTTCAAGAATCAAGCTATAATCATCATAGGAAGAACACTTCAAGAACACTTCAAAAAATCCCTTCTAGTTTACTAATTTACTTCCAAGCTTTCTAATCCATTCCAAGTAATCATCTAAGATCAAGAAACCTTTGTTATATACAGTAGGTTATCTTTCTTATTCAAGGTAATATTCATATTCAAACTTTGATTCAATTTCTATAGCTATAAACTATCTTAATTCGAGTAAAAATCTTACTTGAACTTGTTTTTGTGTCATGATCCTACTTCAAGAACTTTCAAGCCATCCAAGATCCTTTGAAGCTAGATCATTTATTGTCACTTCCAGTAGGTTTACCTACTAAACTTGAGGTAGTAATCATGTTCATAACATCATTCGATTCATATATATAAAACTATCTTATTCGAAGGTTTAAACTCGTAATCACTAGAACATAGTTTAGTTAATTCTAAACTTGTTCGCAAACAAAAGTCAATCCTTCTAACTTGACTTTTAAAATCAACTAAACACATGTTCTATATCTATATGATATGCTAACTTAATGATTTAAAACCTGGAAACACGAAAAACACCGTAAAACCGGATTTACGCCGTCGTAGTAACACCGCGGGCTGTTTTGGGTTAGTTAATTAAAAACTATGATAAACTTTGATTTAAAAGTTGTTATTCTGAGAAAATGATTTTTATTATGAACATGAAACTATATCCAAAAATTATGGTTAAACTCAAAGTGGAAGTATGTTTTCTAAAATGGTCATCTAGACGTCGTTCTTTCGACTGAAATGACTACCTTTACAAAAACGACTTGTAACTTATTTTTCCGACTATAAACCAATACTTTTTCTGTTTAGATTCATAAAATAGAGTTCAATATGAAACCATAGCAATTTGATTCACTCAAAACGGATTTAAAATGAAGAAGTTATGGGTAAAACAAGATTGGATAATTTTTCTCATTTTAGCTACGTGAAAATTGGTAACAAATCTATTCCAACCATAACTTAATTAACTTGTATTGTATATTATGTAATCTTGAGATACCATAGACACGTATACAATGTTTCGACCTATCATGTCGACACATCTATATATATTTCGGAACAACCATAGACACTCTATATGTGAATGTTGGAGTTAGCTATACAGGGTTGAGGTTGATTCCAAAATATATATAGTTTGAGTTGTGATCAATACTGAGATACGTATACACTGGGTCGTGGATTGATTCAAGATAATATTTATCGATTTATTTCTGTACATCTAACTGTGGACAACTAGTTGTAGGTTACTAACGAGGACAGCTGACTTAATAAACTTAAAACATCAAAATATATTAAAAGTGTTGTAAATATATTTTGAACATACTTTGATATATATGTATATATTGTTATAGGTTCGTGAATCAACCAGTGGCCAAGTCTTACTTCCCGACGAAGTAAAAATCTGTGAAAGTGAGTTATAGTCCCACTTTTAAAATCTAATATTTTTGGGATGAGAATACATGCAGGTTTTATAAATGATTTACAAAATAGACACAAGTACGTGAAACTACATTCTATGGTTGAATTATCGAAATCGAATATGCCCCTTTTTATTAAGTCTGGTAATCTAAGAATTAGGGAACAGACACCCTAATTGACGCGAATCCTAAAGATAGATCTATTGGGCCTAACAAACCCCATCCAAAGTACCGAATGTTTTAGTACTTCGAAATTTATATCATATCCGAAGGGTGTCCCGGAATGATGGGGATATTCTTATATATGCATCTTGTTAATGTCGGTTACCAGGTGTTCACCATATGAATGATTTTTATCTCTATGTATGGGATGTGTATTGAAATATGAAATCTTGTGGGCTATTATTATGATTTGATATATATAGGTTAAACCTATAACTCACCAACATTTTTGTTGACGTTTTTAAGCATGTTTATTCTCAGGTGATTATTAAGAGCTTCCGCTGTCGCATACTTAAATAAGGACGAGATTTGGAGTCCATGCTTGTATGATATTGTGTAAAAACTGCATTCAAGAAACTTATTTTGTTGTAACATATTTGTATTGTAAACTATTATGTAATGGTCGTGTGTAAACAGGATATTTTAGATTATCATTATTTGATAATTTACGTAAAGCTTTTTAAACCTTTATTGATGAAATAAAGGTTATGGTTTGTTTTAAAATGAATGCAGTCTTTGAAAAACGTCTCATATAGAGGTCAAAACCTCGCAACGAAATCAATTAATATGGAACGTTTTTAATCAATAAGAACGGGACATTTCAGTTGGTATCCGAGCGTTGGTCTTAGAGAACCAGAATTTTGCATTAGTGTGTCTTATCGAGTTTGTTAGGATGCATTAGTGAGTCTGGACTTCGACCGTGTTTACTTGAAAAATGATTGCTTAACAAATTTTGTTGGAAACTATATATTTTTAACATATGAATATTATGTGATATATTAATCTCTTAACGTGTTTGATATTATGTGATAGATGTCTACCTCTAGAACAAGTCCCATTGACTCACCTAATAATAATGAAGAGTCAAATGTAAATTGGAATGATTCGTGGACTGATTCACAAGTTCCCGAAGAGGAACCGGAAGAAGAGTCGGAACCGGAAGAAGAATCGGAACCGGAAGAAGAATCGGAACCGGTGGGGGAAATAATAAAACGGTTAAGTAAAAGAGAATCCTCAACCAACCGACCAAGGTTAATTATGGTCAATGGTGTTTCCGCCAAGGAAGCAAAATATTGGGAGGATTACCAATTCTCCGATGAATCGGATTCCGACGAGAATTCCGATGATGTTATAGAAATTACCCCAACTGAATTTAAAAAGGCAAAAGAAAATAATAAGGGAAAGGGCATAAAAATAGAGAAATCTAATTCCAACCCCGATGAACTTTATATGTATCGTCAACCCCCGAAGTCCTTAAGTTGTAACAATAACCCGGGAACCTCTAAACCACCAGGTTTTTCTAAACCAATGTGGAAAATTACGGCTCGTATTAGTGGAACATCATATATTCCTAGAAACTTGGCAAAACGAACCAAAACCGAAGAAGAAGAAACAAGCGAGTCGGAATAAGATAGTTGTATTCGTGTGGTGTAATATAGTGTGCTTATGCTTTATGATATATGTAAAAATTGCTTGTATTAATAAGTATTTTTTTTTATGAATCTAACTCTTGTCTATTTTACAGTATAAAAACACAACATGGATAGACAACCCAATATTTTAAGAGACCTACCCGGAGACATGATTGATGAAATCTTGTCTAGAGTCGGTCAGAATTCTTCGGCACAACTATTTAAGGCGAGATCAGCTTGTAAGACATTCGAAGAACGTTCCAAGAATGTCTTGGTTTATAAGAGACTTTCGTTTGAAAGATGGGGGATATCACATTGGGAAACCCATAAGTTATGATGTGTTTACTTTGACGCATATATTGCGGGGAACCCAAATGCTATTTTACGCAACTGGTTAAGAAATTATTTTGACTCAATATATCCGAATATTGGACTTCGTGATTTAGAAAAAGCGGCTAACATGCAACATAAAGAAGCATGTTATGCTTACGGATTAGTAATGTTCGCTTCTCACCAAAGTGAGAACAAGAACATCGGGCTACAACTATTAAACAAAACGTTTCCACAAGTGACGGAGTCGGTAATTGGGGTAAGAAATGAGGTTTTTAGATTGTTACGGGACTGTTGGACATTACGTAACCCTCGTCCCTTTGACGACGTTAAAACACACTGTCTTATCAACAGCCATAACGGTTATGTTCCACAAGACCAAGGATGGGAAGTAATCCTAGTAAAACCAGAATGCATGACTTGTTTCTGGACGTATGAATTACGTGTCTTTATTGCCTTTGCTGAACGACTTGTGTACTAGCTAGAATTATCTTCACAACCATCTTGTATCAAATTTATTGTGTGCTATATTTCATGCTATATGTAAAATAAGCGGTATTGTAAGTTTGTAAAATATTGTGTAAAAGTTTGAACACGAAATATTATTATAATCAGTTTTTCATATAGAATTGTAGTAGTTGAATTGTATGTTAGCTACTAAGTATGAACTTAACGGGTAGGTACTACCCGAATTTAAACTTATAAAACGCTAATATGAAGAAAAAGCTTTTATAAATGAGTTCATATTATGCTACGAAATACTATTAACTACTCTTAATATTCTGTATGATTAACTTGTTCCATTTAACTATTTTGAAGGAAATGGCACCGACTACTCGACACACCGTGAATATGAATGAAGAGGAATTCCGTACTTTTCTAGCTTCAAACATAGCCGCAGTACAGGCTGCGCTACATACCAACAATAACCTTGGATCTAGCAGTACAGGAAATCGTGTAGGATACACCTACAAAGAATTCACTGCCTGCAAACCTTTGGAATTTGATGGAACCGAAGGACCGATCGGATTGAAACGGTGGACCGAGAAGGTCGAATCGGTGTTTGCCATAAGTAAGTGTACTGAAGAGGACAAAGTGAAGTACGCTACGCATACCTTCACAGGTTCTGCGTTAACATGGTGGAATACCTATCTAGAGCAAGTGGGACAAGACGATGCGTACGCACTACCGTGGCCAGCATTCAAGCACTTGATGAACGAGAAGTACCGTCCCAGAACCGAGGTCAATAAGCTCAAGACAGAACTTAGAGGGTTACGAACCCAAGGATTTGATATTACCACGTACGAAAGACGATTCACAGAATTGTGCCTATTGTGTCCGGGAGCATTCGAAGATGAGGAAGAGAAGATCGACGCGTTTGTGAAAGGATTACCGGAAAGAATCCAAGAAGATATAAGTTCACACGAGCCCGCCTCCATACAACAGGCATGTAGAATGGCTCACAAACTAGTGAACCAGATTGAAGAAAGAATTAAAGAACAGACTGCTGAAGAGGCCAATGTGAAGCAAGTCAAAAGAAAGTGGGAGGAAAACGGTGATAAGAATCACCAATACAACAACAACAGCAATTACAACAATAATCGCAACAATTATCCCAACAATCGCAACATCAATCGCAACTACAACAAACGGCCCAATAACAACAACAACAACAACAACAACAACAACAACAACAGCAACTACAACAATCATCCCAACAACAATAATAACCGCAACAACAACAACAATCAGAAGCAGCTATGCCAAAGGTGTGAAAAGTATCACTCGGGGTTCTGCACCAAATTTTGCAACAAGTGTAAAAGAAATGGTCATAGCGCGGTGAAGTGTGAGGTCTACGGACCAGGGGTTAATAGAACGAAAGGAACAAATGGTGTCGGAACGAGTAATGGCGGAGCAAGTAGTGTCGGAGCAAGTTATGCCAACGTAGTTTGTTATAAATGTGGAAAACCGGGCCACATTATTAGAAATTGCCCGAACCAGGAGAACACGAATGGACAAGGCCGCGGAAGAGTTTTCAATATTAATGCGGCAGAGGCACAGGAAGACCCGGAGCTTGTTACGGGTACGTTTCTTATTGACAATAAATCTGCTTACGTTTTATTTGATTCGGGTGCGGATAGAAGCTATATGAGTAGAGATTTTTGTGCTAAATTAAGTTGTCCATTGACGCCTTTGGATAGTAAATTTTTACTAGAATTAGCAAATGGTAAATTAATTTCAGCAGATAATATATGTCGGAATCGAGAAATTAAACTGGTTAGCGAAACATTTAAGATTGATTTGATACCAGTAGAGTTAGGGAGTTTTGATGTGATAATCGGTATGGACTGGTTGAAAGAAGTGAAAGCGGAGATCGTTTGTTACAAAAATGCAATACTCATTATATGAGAAAAAGGAAAACCCTTAATGGTGTACGGAGAAAAGGGAAACACGAAGCTACATCTTATTAGTAATTTGAAGGCACAAAAACTAATAAGAAAAGGTTGCTATGCTGTTCTAGCACACGTCGAGAAAGTACAAACTGAAGAAAAGAGCATCAATGATGTTCCCGTCGCAAAAGAATTTCCTGATGTATTTCCGAAAGAATTACCGGGATTACCCCCACATCGATCCGTTGAATTTCAAATAGATCTTGTACCAGGAGCTGCACCAATAGCTCGTGCTCCTTACAGACTCGCACCCAGCGAGATGAAAGAACTACAAAGCCAATTACAAGAACTTTTAGAGCGTGGTTTCATTCGACCAAGCACATCACCGTGGGGAGCTCCTGTTTTGTTTGTCAAGAAGAAAGATGGTACATTCAGGTTGTGTATCGACTACCGAGAGTTGAACAAACTTACCATCAAGAACCGCTACCCACTACCGAGAATCGATGACTTATTTGATCAACTACAAGGTTCGTCTGTTTATTCAAAGATTGACTTACGTTCCGGGTATCATCAAATGCGGGTGAAAGAAGATGATATTCCAAAGACTGCTTTCAGAACACGTTACGGTCATTACGAGTTTATGGTCATGCCGTTTGGTTTAACTAATGCACCAGCTGTGTTCATGGACCTTATGAACCGAGTGTGTGGACCATACCTTGACAAGTTTGTCATTGTTTTCATTGATGACATACTTATTTACTCAAAGAATGACCAAGAACAAGGTGAACATTTGAGAAAGGTGTTAGAAGTATTGAGGAAGGAAGAATTGTACGCTAAGTTTTCAAAGTGTGCATTTTGGTTGGAAGAAGTTCAATTCCTCGGTCACATAGTGAACAAAGAAGGTATTAAGGTGGATCCGGCAAAGATAGAAACTGTTGAAAAGTGGGAAACCCCGAAAACTCCGAAACACATACGCCAGTTTTTAGGACTAGCTGGTTACTACAGAAGGTTCATCCAAGACTTTTCCAGAATAGCAAAACCCTTGACTGCATTAACGCATAAAGGGAAGAAATTTGAATGGAATGATGAACAAGAGAAAGCGTTTCAGTTATTGAAGAAAAAGCTAACTACGGCACCTATATTGTCATTGCCTGAAGGGAATGATGATTTTGTGATTTATTGTGACGCATCAAAGCAAGGTCTCGGTTGTGTATTAACGCAACGAACGAAGGTGATTGCTTATGCGTCTAGACAATTGAAGATTCATGAACAAAATTATACGACGCATGATTTGGAATTAGGCGCGGTTGTTTTTGCATTAAAGACTTGGAGGCACTACTTATATGGGGTCAAAAGTATTATATATACCGACCACAAAAGTCTTCAACACATATTTAATCAGAAACAACTAAATATAAGGCAGCGTAGGTGGATTGAATTATTGAATGATTACGACTTTGAGATTCGTTACCACCCGGGGAAGGCAAATGTGGTAGCCGATGCCTTGAGCAGGAAGGACAGAGAACCCATTCGAGTAAAATCTATGAATATAATGATTCATAATAACCTTACTACTCAAATAAAGGAGGCGCAACAAGGAGTTTTAAAAGAGGGAAATTTAAAGGATGAAATACCCAAAGGATCGGAGAAGCATCTTAACATTCGGGAAGACGGAACCCGGTATAGGGCTGAAAGGATTTGGGTACCAAAATTTGGAGATATGAGAGAAATGGTACTTAGAGAAGCTCATAAAACCAGATACTCAATACATCCTGGAACGGGGAAGATGTACAAGGATCTCAAGAAACATTTTTGGTGGCCGGGTATGAAAGCCGATGTTGCTAAATACGTAGGAGAATGTTTGACGTGTTCTAAGGTCAAAGCTGAGCATCAGAAACCATCAGGTCTACTTCAACAACCCGAAATCCCGGAATGGAAATGGGAAAACATTACCATGGATTTCATCACTAAATTGCCAAGGACTGCAAGTGGTTTTGATACTATTTGGGTAATAGTTGACCGTCTCACCAAATCAGCACACTTCCAGCCAATAAGAGAAGATGACAAGATGGAGAAGTTAGCACGACTGTATTTGAAGGAAGTCATCTCCAGACATGGAATACCAATCTCTATTATCTCTGATAGGGATGGCAGATTTATTTCAAGATTCTGGCAGACATTACAGCAAGCATTAGGAACTCGTCTAGACATGAGTACTGCCTATCATCCACAAACTGATGGACAGAGTGAAAGGATGATACAAACGCTTGAAGACATGCTACGAGCATGTGTTATTGATTTCGGAAACAGTTGGGATCGACATCTACCGTTAGCAGAATTTTCCTACAACAACAGCTACCATTCAAGCATTGAGATGGCACCGTTTGAAGCACTTTATGGTAGAAAGTGCAGGTCTCCGATTTGTTGGAGTGAAGTGGGGGATAGACAGATTACGGGTCCGGAGATTATACAAGAAACTACCGAGAAGATCATCCAAATTCAACAACGGTTGAAAACCGCCCAAAGTCGACAAAAGAGCTACGCTGACATTAAAAGAAAAGATATAGAATTTGAAATTGGAGAGATGGTCATGCTTAAAGTTGCACCTTGGAAAGGCGTTGTTCGATTTGGTAAACGAGGGAAATTAAATCCAAGGTATATTGGACCATTCAAGATTATTGATCGTGTCGGACCAGTAGCTTACCGACTTGAGTTACCTCAACAACTCGCGGCTGTACATAACACTTTCCACGTCTCGAATTTGAAGAAATGTTTTGCTAAAGAAGATCTCACTATTCCGTTAGATGAAATCCAAATCAACGAAAAACTTCAATTCATCGAAGAACCCGTCGAAATAATGGATCGTAAGGTTAAAAGACTTAAGCAAAACAAGATACCAATTGTTAAGGTTCGATGGAATGCTCGTAGAGGACCCGAGTTCACCTGGGAGCGTGAAGATCAGATGAAGAAGAAATACCCGCATCTATTTCCAGAAGATTCGTCAACACCTTCAACAGCTTAAAATTTCGGGAAGAAATTTATTTAACGGGTAGGTACTGTAGTGACCCGAACTTTTCCATGTTTATATATATTAATTGAGATTGATATTTACATGATTAAATGTTTCCAACATGTTAAGCAATCAAACTTGTTAAGACTTGATTAATTGAAATATGTTTCATATAGACAATTGACCACCCAAGTTAGCCGGCGATTCACGAACGTTAAAACTTGTAAAAACGACATGACGATATATATATGGATATACATATGGTTAACATGAGATTATGATAAGTAAGTATCTCCATAAGTATATTAACAATGAGTTATATACATATAAACAAGACTACTAACTTAAGGATTTCGAAACGAGACATATATGTAACGATTATCGTTGTAACGACAGTTAAATGTATATATATCATATTAAGATATATTAATATATCATAATATCATGATAATATAATAATTTAACATCTCATTAGATATAATAAACAATGGGTTAACAACATTAATTGAGATCGTTAACTTAAAGGTTTCAAAACAACACTTACATGTAACGACTAACGATGACTTAACGACTTAGTTAAAATGTATATACATGTAGTGTATTTAGATGTATTAAAATACTTTTGGAAGACTTCAAGACATATATCAAAACACTCATACTTAACGAAAATGGTTACAGTTACTTTCCCATTCTTTTCTTTCATCAAGAATTCTAGTCGTATTTTTACCCGTATTATACACAGCTTCAAAACGTACTTACTATGGGTATATACCAATAGGAACTAGCATGGGATTCCACTCTTGATTATGTCATGTATGACTAATCAATTTTAACTTCTACCATGAGCTAGTCAACTAACTAGAACTCCTTTTAACCCCACTCACCACTCACCAATTACCACTCATCATTCACTCCATTTCACTTCCAATTCTCTTTCTAATTCTCTTTCAACACACCCACACTATTATGAACGTATTTTTCCAGTAGTTAATCATCATCTTCATCAAAAATCACTTCAAGAATCAAGCTATAATCATCATAGGAAGAACACTTCAAGAACACTTCAAAAAATCCCTTCTAGTTTACTAATTTACTTCCAAGCTTTCTAATCCATTCCAAGTAATCATCTAAGATCAAGAAACCTTTGTTATATACAGTAGGTTATCTTTCTTATTCAAGGTAATATTCATATTCAAACTTTGATTCAATTTCTATAGCTATAAACTATCTTAATTCGAGTAAAAATCTTACTTGAACTTGTTTTTGTGTCATGATCCTACTTCAAGAACTTTCAAGCCATCCAAGATCCTTTGAAGCTAGATCATTTATTGTCACTTCCAGTAGGTTTACCTACTAAACTTGAGGTAGTAATGATGTTCATAACATCATTCGATTCATATATATAAAACTATCTTATTCGAAGGTTTAAACTCGTAATCACTAGAACATAGTTTAGTTAATTCTAAACTTGTTCGCAAACAAAAGTCAATCCTTCTAACTTGACTTTTAAAATCAACTAAACACATGTTCTATATCTATATGATATGCTAACTTAATGATTTAAAACCTGGAAACACGAAAAACACCGTAAAACCGGATTTACGCCGTCGTAGTAACACCGCGGGCTGTTTTGGGTTAGTTAATTAAAAACTATGATAAACTTTGATTTAAAAGTTGTTATTCTGAGAAAATGATTTTTATTATGAACATGAAACTATATCCAAAAATTATGGTTAAACTCAAAGTGGAAGTATGTTTTCTAAAATGGTCATCTAGACGTCGTTCTTTCGACTGAAATGACTACCTTTACAAAAACGACTTGTAACTTATTTTTCTGACTATAAACCAATACTTTTTCTGTTTAGATTCATAAAATAGAGTTCAATATGAAACCATAGCAATTTGATTCACTCAAAACGGATTTAAAATGAAGAAGTTATGGGTAAAACAAGATTGGATAATTTTTCTCATTTTAGCTACGTGAAAATTGGTAACAAATCTATTCCAACCATAACTTAATTAAATTGTATTGCATATTATGTAATCTTGAGATACCATAGACACGTATACAATGTTTCGACCTATCATGTCGACACATCTATATATATTTCGGAACAACCATAGACACTCTATATGTGAATGTTGGAGTTAGCTATACAGGGTTGAGGTTGATTCCAAAATATATATAGTTTGAGTTGTGATCAATACTGAGATACGTATACACTGGGTCGTGGATTGATTCAAGATAATATTTATCGATTTATTTCTGTACATCTAACTGTGGACAACTAGTTGTAGGTTACTAACGAGGACAGCTGACTTAATAAACTTAAAACATCAAAATATATTAAAAGTGTTGTAAATATATTTTGAACATACTTTGATATATATGTATATATTGTTATAGGTTCGTGAATCAACCAGTGGCCAAGTCTTACTTCCCGACGAAGTAAAAATCTGTGAAAGTGAGTTATAGTCCCACTTTTAAAATCTAATATTTTTGGGATGAGAATACATGCAGGTTTTATAAATGATTTACAAAATAGACACAAGTACGTGAAACTACATTCTATGGTTGAATTATCGAAATCGAATATGCCCCTTTTTATTAAGTCTGGTAATCTAAGAATTAGGGAACAGACACCCTAATTGACGCGAATCCTAAAGATAGATCTATTGGGCCTAACAAACCCCATCCAAAGTACCGGATGTTTTAGTACTTCGAAATTTATATCATATCCGAAGGGTGTCCCGGAATGATGGGGATATTCTTATATATGCATCTTGTTAATGTCGGTTACCAGGTGTTCACCATATGAATGATTTTTATCTCTATGTATGGGATGTGTATTGAAATATGAAATCTTGTGGGCTATTATTATGATTTGATATATATAGGTTAAACCTATAACTCACCAACATTTTTGTTGACGTTTTTAAGCATGTTTATTCTCAGGTGATTATTAAGAGCTTCCGCTGTCGCATACTTAAATAAGGACGAGATTTGGAGTCCATGCTTGTATGATATTGTGTAAAAACTGCATTCAAGAAACTTATTTTGTTGTAACATATTTGTATTGTAAACCATTATGTAATGGTCGTGTGTAAACAGGATATTTTAGATTATCATTATTTGATAATCTACGTAAAGCTTTTTAAACCTTTATTGATGAAATAAAGGTTATGGTTTGTTTTAAAATGAATGCAGTCTTTGAAAAACGTCTCATATAGAGGTCAAAACCTCGCAACGAAATCAATTAATATGGAACGTTTTTAATCAATAAGAACGGGACATTTCACCTTTGAAGCTAGATCTATTTTTATCATTTCCAGTAGGTTTATCCAAGGAACTTGAGGTAGTAATGATGTTCATAACATCATTCGATTCATACATATAAAGCTATCTTATTCGAAGGTTTAAACTTGTAATCACTAGAACATAGTTTAGTTAATTCTAAACTTGTTCGCAAATAAAAGTTAATCCTTCTAACTTGACTTTTAAAATCAACTAAACACATGTTCTATATCTATATGATATGCTAACTTAATGATTTAAAACCTGGAAACACGAAAAACACCGTAAAACCGGATTTACGCCGTCGTAGTAACACCGGGGGCTGTTTTGGGTTAGTTAATTAAAAACTATGATAAACTTTGATTTAAAATTTGTTATTCTGAGAAAATGATTTTTGTTATGAACAGGAAACTATATCCAAAAATTATGGTTAAACTCAAAGTGGAAGTATGTTTTCTAAAATGGTCATCTAGACGTCGTTCTTTCGACTGAAATGACTACCTTTACAAAAACGACTTGTAACTTATTTTTCCGACTATAAACCTATACTTTTTCTGTTTAGATTCATAAAATAGAGTTGAATATGAAACCATAGCAATTTGATTCACTCAAAACGGATTTAAAATGAAGAAGTTATGGGTAAAACAAGATAGACACAAGTACGTGAAACTACATTCTATGGTTGAATTATCGAAATCGAATATGCCCCTTTTATGTAAGTCTGGTAATCTAAGAATTAGGGAACAGACACCCTAATTGACGCGAATCCTAAAGATAGATCTATTGGGCCTAACAAACCCCATCCAAAGTACCGGATGCTTTAGTACTTCGAAATTTATATCATATCCGAAGGGTGTCCCGAAATGATGGGGATATTCTTATATATGCATCTTGTTAATGTCGGTTACCAGGTGTTCACTATATGAATGATTTTTATCTCTATGTATGGGATGTGTATTGAAATATGAAATCTTGTGGTCTATTGTTACGATTTGATATATATAGGTTAAACCTATAACTCACCAACATTTTTGTTGACGTTTAAAGCATGTTTATTCTCAGATGAATACTAAGAGCTTCCGCTATTGCATAATAAAATAAGGACAAGATTTGGAGTCCATGTTTGTATGATATTGTGTAAAAACTGCATTCAAGAAACTGATTTCGATGTAACATATTTGTATTGTAAACCATTATGTAATGGTTGTGTGTAATCAAGATATTTTAGATTATCATTATTTGATAATCTACGTAAAGCTTTTTAAACCTTTATTTATGAAGTAAAGGTTATTATTTGTTTTAAAATGAATGCAGTCTTTGAAAAACGTCTCATATAGAGGTCAAAACCTCTCAACGAAATCAATTAATATGGAACGTTTTTAATCAATAAGAACGGGACATTTCAGTTGGTATCCGAGCGTTGGTCTTAGAGAAACAGAAAATTTGCATTAGTGTGTCTTATCGAGTTTGTTAGGATGCATTAGTGAGTCTGGACTTCAACCGTGTTTTCTTTAAAAATGATTGCTTAACATTTGTGTTGGAAACTATATATTATTAACATGTATATATTATGTGATATATTAATCACTTAACATGTTTGATATTGTGTGATAGATGTCAACCTCTAGCACAAATCCCATTGACTCACCTAATAATAACGAAGAGTCGAATATATATTGAACTGATTCACAAGTTCCCGAAGAGGAACCGGAAGAAGAATCAGAACCGGAAGAAGAATCAGAACCGGAAGAGGAGGAACCGGAGGAGGAAATAGAACCGGTGGGGGAAATAATAAAACGGTTAAGTAAAAGAAAATCCTCAACCAACCGACCAAGGTTAATTATGGTCAATGGTGTTTCCGCCAAGGAAGCAAAATATTGGGAGGATTACCAATTCTCCGATGAATCGGATTCCGACGAGAATTCCGATGATGTTATAGAAATTACCCCAACTGAATTTAAAAAGGCAAAAGAAAATAATAAGGGAAAGGGCATAAAAATAGAGAAATCTAATTCCAACCCCGATGAACTTTATATGTATCTTCAACCCCCAAAGTCCTTAAGTTGTAACAATGACCCGGGAACCTCTAAACCACCAGGTTTTTCTAAACCGTTGTGGAAAACGACAGCTCGTATTAAGGGAACATCATATATCCCTAGAAACTTGGCACAACGAACCAAAACCGAAGAAGAAGAAACGAGCGAGTGGGAATAAGATAGTTGTATTCGTATGGTGTAATATATGTAATATAGTGTGCTTATACATTATGATATATGTAAAAATTGCTTGTATTAATAAGTATTTTTTTTATGAATCTAACTCTTGTCTATTTTACAGTATAAAAACACAAAATGGGTAGACAACCCAATATTTTAAGAGACCTACCCGGAGACATGATTGATGAAATCTTGTCTAGAGTCGGTCAGAATTCTTCGGCACAACTATTTACAGTGAAATCAGTTTGTAAGACATTCGAAGAACGTTCCAAGAATGCCTTGGTTTATAAGAGACTTTCATTTGAAAGATGGGGGATATCACATTGGGAAACTCATAAGTTACGATGTGTTTACTTTGACGCATATATTGCGGGGAACCCAAGTGCTATTTTACGCAACGGGTTAAGAAATTATTTTGACTCAATGTATCCGAACATAGGACTTCATGATTTAGAAAAAGTGGCTAACATGCAACATAAAGAAGCATGTTATACTTACGGGTTAGTAATGTTCGCTTCTCACCAAAGTGAGAACAAGAACATCGGGCTACAACTATTAAACAAAACATTTCCACAAGTAACGGACTCAGTAGTTGGGGTGAGAAACAAGGTTTTTAGATTGTTACGGGACTGTTGGACATTACGTAACCCTCGTCACTTTGACGACGTTACAACACGCTGTCTTATCAATGGCCATAACGGTTATGTTCCATAAGACCAAAGATGGGAAGTAGTCCTAGTAAAACCAGAATGCATGACTTGTTTCTGGACGTATGAATTACGTGTCTTTATTGCCTTTGCTGAACGACTTGTGTACTAGCTACAATTATCTTCACAACTATCTTGTATCAAAGTTATTGTGTGATATATTTCATGCTTTATGTAAAATAAGCGGTATTGTAAGTTTGTAAAATATTGTATAAAAGTTTGAACGCGAAATATTATTATAATCAGTTTTTCATATAGAATTGTAGTAGTTGAATTGTATATTAGCTACTAAGTATGAACTTAACGGGTAGGTACTACCCGAATTTAAACTTATAAAACGCTAATATGAAGAAAAAGCTTTTATAAATGAGTTCATATTATGCTACGAAATACTATTAACTACTCTTAATATTCTGTATGATTAACTTGTTCCATTTGACTATTTTGAAGGAAATGGCACCGACTACTCGACACACCGTGAATATGAATGAAGAGGAATTTAGTACTTTTCTAGCTTCAAACATAGCCGCAGTACAGGCTGCGCTACCTACCAAAAATAACCTTGGATCTAGCAGTACAGGAAATCGTGTAGGATGTACCTACAAAGAATTCACTGCCTGCAAACCTTTGGAATTTGATGGAACCGAAGGACCGATCGGATTGAAACGGTGGACCTAGAAGGTTGAATCGGTGTTTGCCATAAGTAAGTGTACTGAAGAGGACAAAGTGAAGTACGCTATGCATACCTTCACAGGTTCTGCGTTAACATGGTGGAATACCTATCTAGAGCAAGTGGGACAAGATGATGCTTACGCACTACCGTGGTCAGCATTCAAGCACTTGATGAACGAGAAGTACCGTCCCAGAACCGAGGTCAATAAGCTCAAGACAGAACTTAGAGGGTTACGAACCCAAGGATATGATATTACCACGTACGAAAGACGATTCACAGAATTATGCCTATTGTGTTCGGGAGCGTTCGAAGATGAGGAAGAGAAGATCGACGCATTTGTGAAAGGATTACCGGAAAGAATCCAAGAAGATATAATATCACACGAGCCCGCCTCCATACAACAGGCATGTAGAATGGCTCACAAACTAGTGAACCAGATTGAGGAAAGAATTAAAGAACAGACTGCTAAAGAGGCCAATGTGAAGCAAGTTAAAAGAAAGTGGGAGGAAAACGGTGATAAGAATCACCAATACAACAACAACAGCAATTACAACAATAATCGCAACAATTATCCCAATAATCGCAACATCAATCGCAACTACAACAAACGGCCCAACAACAACAACAACAACAGCAACTACAACAATCATCCCAATAACAATAACAACCGCAACAACAACAACAATCAGAAGCAGCTATGTCAAAGGTGTGAAAAGTATCACTCGGGGTTCTGCACCAAATTTTGCAACAAATGTAAAAGAAATGGTCATAGCGCGGCGAAGTGTGAGGTCTACGGACCAGGGGTTAACAGAACGAAAGGAACAAATGGTGTCGGAACGAGTAATGGCGGAGCAAGTAGTGTCGGAGCAAGTTATGCCAATGTAGTTTGTTATAAATGTGGAAAACCGGGCCACATTATTAGAAATTGCCCGAACCAGGAGAACACGAATGGACAAGGCCGCGGAAGAGTTTTCAATATTAATGCGGCAGAGGCACAGGAAGACCCGGAGCTTGTTACGGGTACGTTTCTTATTGACAATAAATCTTCTTATGTTTTATTTGATTCGGGTGCGGATAGAAGCTATATGAGTAGAGATTTTTGTGCTAAATTAAGTTGTCCATTGACGCCGTTGGATAGTAAATTTTTACTCGAATTAGCAAATGGTAAATTAATTTCAGCAGATAATATATGCCGGAATCGAGAAATTAAACTGGGTAGCGAAATATTTAAGATTGATTTGATACCAGTAGAGTTAGGAAGTTTTGATGTAATAGTTGGCATGGACTGGCTGAAGAAGGTGAAAGCAGAGATCGTATGTTATAAAAATGCAATTCGCATTGTACGAGAAGAAGGAGAACCCTTAATGGTGTACGGAGAAAAGGGCAACATGAAGCTACATCTTATTAGTAATTTGAAGGCATAAAAACTAATAAGAAAAGGTTGCTATGCTGTTCTAGCACACGTCGAGAAAGTACAAACTGAAGAAAAGAGCATCAATGATGTTCCCGTCGCAAAAGAATTTCCCGATGTATTTCGGAAAGAATTACCGGGACTACCTCCACATCGATCTGTTGAATTTCAAATAGATCTTATACCAGGAGCTGCACCAATAGCTCGTGCTCCTTATAGACTCGCACCCAGCGAGATGAAAGAACTGCAAAGCCAACTGCAAGAACTATTAGAACGTGGTTTCATTCGACCAAGCACATCACCATGGGGAGCTCCTGTTTTGTTTGTCAAGAAGAAGGATGGTACATTTAGGTTGTGTATTGACTACAGAGAGTTGAACAAACTTACCATCAAAAACCGTTATCCACTGCCGAGAATTGACGACTTATTTGATCAACTACAAGGCTCGTCAGTTTATTCGAAGATCGATTTACGTTCTGGATATCATCAAATGCAAGTAAAGGAGGATTATATTCCAAAAATTGCTTTTAGGATGCGTTATGGTCATTACGAGTTTATGGTTATGCCGTTTGGATTGACTAACGCACCAGCTGTGTTCATGGACCTTATGAACCGAGTGTGTGGGCCATATCTTGACAAGTTTGTCATTGTTTTCATCGATGACATACTTATTTACTCAAAGAATGATCAAGAGGACGAAGAACATTTGAGAAAAGTGCTAGAAGTATTGAGGAAAGAAAAGCTGTACGCTAAGTTTTCAAAGTGTGCATTTTGGTTGGAAGAAGTTCAATTCCTCGGTCACATAGTGAACAAAGAAGGTATTAAGGTGGATCCGGCAAAGATAGAAACCGTTGAAAAGTGGAAAACCCCAAAAACTCCGAAGCATATACGTCAATTTTTAGGATTGGCTAGTTACTACAGAAGATTCATCCAAGATTTCTCCAAAATAGCAAAACCCTTGACTGCATTAACGCATAAAGGGAAGAAATTTGAATGGAAGGATGAACAAGAGAAGGCGTTTCAATTATTGAAGAAAAAGCTAACTACGGCACCTATATTGTCATTGCCTGAAGGGAATGATGATTTTGTGATTTATTGTGACGCATCAAAGCAAGGTCTCGGTTGTGTATTAATGCAACGGACGAAGGTGATTGCTTATGCGTCTAGACAATTGAAGATTCACGAGCAAAATTATACGACGCATGATTTGGAATTAGGCGCGGTTGTTTTTGCATTAAAGACTTGGAGGCACTACTTATATGGGGTCAAAAGTATTATATATACCGACCACAAAAGTCTTCAACACATATTTAATCAGAAACAACTGAATATGAGGCAGCGTAGGTGGATTGAATTGTTGAATGATTACAACTTTGAGATTCGTTACCACCCGGGGAAGGCAAATGTGGTAGCCGACGCCTTGAGCAGGAAGGACAGAGAACCCATTCGAGTAAAATCTATGAATATAATGATTCACAATAACCTTACTACTCAAATAAAGGAGGCGCAACAAGGAGTTTTAAAAGAGGGAAATTTAAAGGATGAAATACCCAAAGGATCGGAGAAGCATCTTAATATTCGGGAAGACGGAACCCGGTATAGGGCTGAAAGAATTTGGGTACCAAAATTTGGAGATATGAGAGAAATGGTACTTAGAGAAGCTCATAAAACCAGATACTCAATACATCCTGGAACGGGGAAGATGTACAAGGATCTTAAGAAATATTTTTGGTGGCCAGGTATGAAAGCCGATATTGCTAAATATGTAGGAGAATGTTTGACGTGTTCTAAGGTCAAAGCTGAACATCAGAAACCATCGGGTCTACTACAACAACCTGAAATCCCAGAATGGAAATGGAAAAACATTACCATGGATTTCATTACTAAATTGCCAAGGACTGCAAGTGGTTATGATACTATTTGGGTAATAGTTGATCGTCTCACCAAGTCAGCACACTTTCTGCCAATAAGAGAAGATGACAAGATGGAGAAGTTAGCACGACTGTATTTGAAGGAAGTCATCTCCAGACATGGAATAAAAATCTCTATTATCTCTGATAGGGATGGCAGATTTATTTCAAGATTCTGGCAGACATTACAGCAAGCATTGGGAACTCGTCTAGACATGAGTACTGCCTATCATCCACAAACTGATGGGCAGAGCGAAAGGACGATACAAATGCTTGAAGACATGCTACGAGCTTGTGTTATTGATTTCGGAAACAGTTGGGATCGACATCTACCGTTAGCAGAATTTTCCTACAACAACAGCTACCATTCAAGCATTGAGATGGCGCCGTTTGAAGCACTTTATGGTAGAAAGTGCAGGTCTCCGATTTGTTGGAGTGAAGTGGGGGATAGACAGATTATGGGTCCGGAGATAATACAAGAAACTACCGAGAAAATCATCCAAATTCAACAAAGATTGAAAACCGCCCAGAGTCGACAAAAGAGCTACGCGGACAGTAAAAGAAAAGATATAGAGTTTGAAATTGGAGAAATGGTCATGCTTAAGGTTTCACCTTGGAAAGGCGTTGTTCGATTTGGTAAATGGGGGAAACTAAATCCAAGGTACATTGGACCATTCAAGATTATAGATTGTGTCGGACCAGTAGCTTACCAACTGGAGCTACCTCAACAACTCGCGGCTGTACATAACACTTTCCACGTCTCAAATTTGAAGAAATATTTTCCTAAAGAAGATCTCACTATTCCGTTGGATGAAATCCAAATCAATGAAAAACTTCAATTCATTGAAGAACCCGTCGAAATAATGGATCGTGAGGTTAAGAGACTTAAACAAAACAAGATACTGATTGTTAAGGTTCGATGGAATGCTTGTAGAGGACCCGAGTTCACCTGGGAGCGTGAAGATCAGATGAAGAAGAAATACCCGCATTTATTTCCAAAAGATACGTCAACACATCTAACTGCTTAAAATTTCGGGACAAAATTTATTTAACGGGTAGGTACTGTAGTGACCCGAACTTTTCCATGTTTATATATATATTAAATGAAATTTTTATTTACATGATTAAGTGTTTCCAACATGTTAAGCAATCAAACTTGTTAAGACTTGATTAATTGAAATAGGTTTCATATAGACAATTGACCACCCAAGTTGACCAGTGATTCACGAATGTTAAAACTTGTAAAAACTATACGATGACTTATATATATAGTTAACATGATTTTATTATAAGTATGTATCTCATTAGGTATTTTAACAATGAGTTATATACATAAAAATGAGACTATTAATTTAAGAAACTCGAAAACGATATATATAACGATTATCGTTATAACAACGTCTTACTAGGTACATATGAATCATATTAAGATATTCATACACTTGGTTAATTATGTTAAATTATAAGTAAATATATTATTAAGTGTATTAACAATGAAATACATATGTAAAAATAAGACTACTAACTTAATGATTTCGAAACGAGACATATATGTAACGATTATCGTGGTAACGACATTTAACTGTATATATATCATACTAAGATAGATTCTATATCATAATATCATGATAATATAATAATTTAACATCTCATTTGTTATAATAAACAATGGGTTACCAACATTCAACAAGATCGTTAACCTAAAGGTTTCAAAACAACATTTACATGTAATGACTAACGATGACTTAACGACTCAGTTAAAATGTATATACATGTAGTGTTTTAATATGTATTCATACACTTTTGAAAGACTTCAAGACACTTATCAAAATACTTCTACTTAACAAAAATGCTTACAATTACATTCTCGTTCAGTTTCATCAACAATTCTACTCGTATGCACCCGTATTCGTACTCGTACAATATACAGCTTTTAGATGTATGTACTATTGGTATATACACTCCAATGATCATATCTTAGCAGCCCATGTGAGTCACCTAACATATGTGGGAACCATCATTTGGCAACTAGCATGAAATATCTCATAAAATTACAAAAATATGAGTAATCATTCATGACTTATTTACATGAAAACAAAATTACGTATCCTTTATATCTAATCCATACACCAACGACCAAAAACACCTACAAACACTTTAATTCTTCAATTTTATTCATCTAATTGATCTCTCTCAAGTACTATCTTCAAGTTCTAAGTGTTCTTCATAAATTCCAAAAGTTCTAGTTTCATAAAATCAAGAATACTTCCAAGATTGCAAGTTTACTTCCAAGTTTTCTAAATCCATTCCAAGTAATCATCCAAGATCAAGAAACCTTTATTACTTACAGTAGGTTATCTTTATAATACAAGGTAATAATCATATTCATACTTTAATTCAATTTCTATAACTATAACAATCTTATTTCGAGTGGAAATCTTACTTGAAATTGTTTTCGTGTCATGATTCTGCTTCAAGAACTTTCAAACCATCCAAGGAACTTTTAAGCTAGATCTATTTTTATCATTTCCAGTAGGTTTATCCAAGGAACTTGAGGTAGTAATGATGTTCATAACATCATTCGATTCATACATATAAAGCTATCTTATTCGAAGGTTTAAACTTGTAATCACTAGAACATAGTTTAGTTAATTCTAAACTTGTTCGCAAATAAAAGTTAATCCTTCTAACTTGACTTTTAAAATCAACTAAACACATATTCTATATCTATGTGATATGCTAACTTAATGATTTAAAACCTGAAAACACAAAAAACACCGTAAAACCGGATTTACGCCGTCGTAGTAACACCGCGGGCTGTTTTGGGTTAGTTAATTAAAAACTATGATAAACTTTGATTTAAAAGTTGTTATTCTGAGAAAATGATTTTTATTATGAACATGAAACTATATCCAAAAATTATGGTTAAACTCAAAGTGGAAGTATGTTTTCTAAAATGGTCATCTAGACGTCGTTCTTTCGACTGAAATGACTACCTTTACAAAAACGACTTGTAACTTATTTTTCCGTCTATAAACCTATATTTTTTATGTTTAGATTCATAAAATAGAGTTCAATATGAAACCATAGCAATTTGATTCACTCAAAACGGATTTAAAATGAAGAAGTTATGGGTAAAACAAGATTGGATAATTTTTCTCATTTTAGCTACGTGAAAATTGGTAACAAATCTATTCCAACCATAACTTAATCAACTTGTATTGTATATTATGTAATCTTGAGATACCATAGACACGTATACAATGTTTCGACCTATCATGTCGACACATCTATATATATTTCGGAACAACCATAGACACTCTATATGTGAATGTTGGAGTTAGCTATACAGGGTTGAGGTTGATTTCAAAATATATATAGTTTGAGTTGTGATCAATACTGAGATACGTATACACTGGGTTGTGGATTGATTCAAGATAATATTTATCGATTTATTTCTGTACATCTAACTGTGGACAACTAGTTGTAGGTTACTAACGAGGACAGCTGACTTAATAAACTTAAAACATCAAAATATATTAAAAGTGTTGTAAATATATTTTGAACATACTTTGATATATATGTATATATTGTTATAGCTTCGTGAATCAACCAGTGGCCAAGTCTTACTTCCCGACGAAGTAAAAATCTGTGAAAGTGAGTTATAGTCCCACTTTTAAAATCTAATATTTTTAGGATGAGAATACATGCAGATTTTATAAATGATTTACAAAATAGACACAAGTACGTGAAACTACACTCTATGGTTGAATTATCGAAATCGAATATGCCCCTTTTATGTAAGTCTGGTAATCTAAGAATTAGGGAACAGACACCCTAATTGACGCGAATCCTAAAGATAGATCTATTGGGCCTAACAAACCCCATCCAAAGTACCGGATGCTTTAGTACTTCGAAATTTATATCATATCCGAAGGGTGTCCCGGAATGATGGGGATATTCTTATATATGCATCTTGTTAATGTTGGTTACCAGGTGTTCACCATATGAATGATTTTTATCTCTATGTATGGGATGTGTATTGAAATATGAAATCTTGTGGTCTATTGTTACGATTTGATATATATAGGTTAAACCTATAACTCACCAACATTTTTGTTAACGTTTAAAACATGTTTATTCTCAGGTGAATACTAAGAGCTTCCGCTGTTGCATACTAAAATAAGGACAAGATTTGGAGTCCATGTTTGTATGATATTGTGTAAAAACTGCATTCAACAAACTGATTTCGATGTAACATATTTGTATTGTAAACCATTATGTAATGGTCGTGTGTAAATAGGATATTTTAGATTATCATTATTTGATAATCTACGTAAAGCTTTTTAAACCTTTATTTATGAAATAAAGGTTATGGTTTGTTTTAAAATGAATGCAGTCTTTGAAAAACGTCTCATATAGAGGTCAAAACCTCGCAACGAAATCAATTAATATGGAGCGTTTTTAATCAATAAGAACGGGACATTTCAGTGTATGAATAAAGCTATCACAAAAGATCGCGATGAAGAAATGAAGATTTTCCATAACTTTTTACATTGTCTCGATTGAATTCCGGAATTCAAGGGATTTAAAGAAAATCTATGAAATCTATAAGATCTGACTCTTCGATAAATAAGGAGATTAAGATCTCTTCAATTAAATGCGATGATCTGCCTCGATTGCTATGTCTGATATTTGAAATGTCCCGTTCTTATTGATTAAAAACGTTCCATATTAATTGATTTCGTTGCGAGGTTTTGACCTCTATATGAGACGTTTTTCAAAGACTGCATTCATTTTTAAAACAAACCATAACCTTTATTTCATAAATAAAGGTTTAAAAAGTTTTACGTAGATTATCAAATAATGATAATCTAAAATATCCTGTTTACACACGACCATTACATAATGGTTTACAATACAAATATGTTACATCGAAATCAGTTTCTTGAATGCAGTTTTTACACAATATCATACAAACATGGACTCCAAATCTTGTCCTTATTTTAGTATGCAACAGCGAAAGCTCTTAATATTCACCTGAGAATAAACATGCTTTAAACGTCAACAAAAATGTTGGTGAGTTATAGGTTTAACCTATATATATCAAATCGTAACAATAGACCACAAGATTTCATATTTCAATACACATCCCATACATAGAGATAAAAATCATTCATATGGTGAACACCTGGTAACCGACAATAACACGATGCATATATAAGAATATCCCCATCATTCCGGGACACCCTTCGGATATGATATAAATTTCGAAGTACTAAAGCATCCGGTACTTTGGATGGGGTTTGTTAGGCCCAATAGATCTATCTTTAGGATTCGCGTCAATTAGGGTGTCTGTTCCCTAATTCTTAGATTACCAGACTTAATAAAAAGGGGCATATTCGATTTCGATAATTCAACCATAGAATGTAGTTTCACGTACTTGTGTCTATTTTGTAAATCATTTATAAAACCTGCATGTATTCTCATCCCAAAAATATTAGATTTTAAAAGTGGGACTATAACTCACTTTCACAGATTTTTACTTCGTCGGGAAGTAAGACTTGGCCACTGGTTGATTCACGAACCTATAACAATATATACATATATATCAAAGTATGTTCAAAATATATTTACAACACTTTTAATATATTTTGATGTTTTAAGTTTATTAAGTCAGCTGTCCTCGTTAGTAACCTACAACTAGTTGTCCACAGTTAGATGTACAGAAATAAATCGATAAATATTATCTTGAATCAATCCACGACCCAGTGTATACGTATCTCAGTATTGATCACAACTCAAACTATATATATTTTGGAATCAACCTCAACCCTGTATAGCTAACTCCAACATTCACATATAGAGTGTCTATGGTTGTTCCGAAATATATATAGATGTGTCGACATGATAGGTCGAAACATTGTATACGTGTCTATGGTATCTCAAGATTACATAATATACAATACAAGTTGATTAAGTTATGGTTGGAATAGATTTGTTACCAATTTTCACGTAGCTAAAATGAGAAAAATTATCCAATCTTGTTTTACCCATAACTTCTTCATTTTAAATCCGTTTTGAGTGAATCAAATTGCTATGGTTTCATATTGAACTCTATTTTTTGAATCTAAACAGAAAAGTATAGGTTTATAGTCGGAAAAATAAGTTACAAGTCGTTTTTGTAAAGGTAGTCATTTCAGTCGAAAGAACGACGTCTTGATGACCATTTTAGAAAACATACTTCCACTTTGAGTTTAATCATAATTTTTGGATATAGTTTCATGTTCATAATAAAAATCATTTTCTCAGAATAACAACTTTAAAATCAAAGTTTATCATAGTTTTTAATTAACTAACCCAAAACAGCCCGCGGTGTTACTACGACGGCGTAAATCCGGTTTTACGGTGTTTTTCGTGTTTCCAGGTTTTAAATCATTAAGTTAGCATATCATATAGATATATAACATGTGTTTAGTTGATTTTAAAAGTCAAGTTAGAAGGATTAACTTTTGTTTGCGAACAAGTTTAGAATTAACTAAACTATGTTCTAGTGATTACAAGTTTAAACCTTCGAATAAGATAGCTTTATATGTATGAATCGAATGATGTTATGAACATCATTACTACCTTAAGTTCCTTGGATAAACCTACTGGAAAAGAGAAAAATGGATCTAGCTTCAATGGATCCTTGGATGGCTCGAAGTTCTTGAAGCAGAATCATGACACGAAAACAAGTTCAAGTAAGATCATCACTTGAAATAAGATTGTTATAGTTATAGAAATTGAACCAAATTTTGAATATGATTATTACCTTGATATAGAATGATAACCTACTGTAAGAAACAAAGATTTCTTGAGGTTGGATGATCACCTTACAAGATTGGAAGTGAGCTAGCAAACTTGAAAGTATTCTTGATTTTATGAAACTAGAACTTTTGGAATTTATGAAGAACACTTAGAACTTGAAGATAGAACTTGAGAGAGATCAATTAGATGAAGAAAATTGAAGAATGAAAGTGTTTGTAGGTGTTTTTGGTCGTTGGTGTATGGATTAGATATAAAGGATATGTAATTTTGTTTTCATGTAAATAAGTCATGAATGATTACTCATATTTTTGTAATTTTATGAGATATTTCATGCTAGTTGCCAAATGATGGTTCCCACATGTGTTAGGTGACTCACATGGGCTGCTAAGAGCTGATCATTGGAGTGTATATACCAATAGTACATACATCTAAAAGCTGTGTATTGTACGAGTACGAATACGGGTGCATACGAGTAGAATTGTTGATGAAACTGAACGAGGATGTAATTGTAAGCATTTTTGTTAAGTAGAAGTATTTTGATAAGTGTATTGAAGTCTTTCAAAAGTGTATAAATACATATTAAAACACTACATGTATATACATTTTAACTGAGTCGTTAAGTCATCGTTAGTCGTTACATGTAAATGTTGTTTTGAAACCTTTAGGTTAACGATCTTGTTAAATGTTGTTAACCCAATGTTTATAATATCAAAAGAGATTTTAAATTATTATATTATCATGATATTATGATGTACGAATATCTCTTAATATGATATATATACATTAAATGTCGTTACAACGATAATCGTTACATATATGTCTCGTTTCAAAATCATTAAGTTAGTAGTCTTGTTTTTACATATGTAGTTCATTGTTAATATACTTAATGATATGTTTAATTATCATAATATAATGTTAACTATATATATAACCATATATATGTCATCATATAGTTTTTACAAGTTTTAACGTTCGTGAATCACCGGTCAACTTGGGTGGTCAATTGTCTATATGAAACCTATTTCAATTAATCAAGTCTTAACAAGTCTGATTGCTTAACATGTTGGAAACCTTTAATCATGTAAATATCACTCTCAATTAATATATATAAACATGGAAAAGTTCGGGTCACTACAGTACCTACCCGTTAAATAAATTTCGTCCCGAAATTTTAAGCTGTTGAAGGTGTTGACGAATCTTCTGGAAATAGATGCGGGTATTTCTTCTTCATCTGATCTTCACGCTCCCAGGTGAACTCGGGTCCTCTACGAGCATTCCATCGAACCTTAACAATTGGTATCTTGTTTTGCTTAAGTCTTTTAACCTCACGATCCATTATTTCGACGGGTTCTTCGATGAATTGAAGTTTTTCGTTGATTTGGATTTCATCTAACGGAATAGTGAGATCTTCTTTAGCAAAACATTTCTTCAAATTCGAGACGTGGAAAGTGTTATGTACAGCCGCGAGTTGTTGAGGTAACTCAAGTCGGTAAGCTACTGGTCCGACACGATCAATAATCTTGAATGGTCCAATATACCTTGGATTTAATTTCCCTCGTTTACCAAATCGAACAACGCCTTTCCAAGGTGCAACTTTAAGCATGACCATCTCTCCAATTTCAAATTCTATATCTTTTCTTTTAATGTCAGCGTAGCTCTTTTGTCGACTTTGGGCGGTTTTCAACCGTTGTTGAATTTGGATGATCTTCTCGGTAGTTTCTTGTATAATCTCCGGACCCGTAATCTGTCTATCCCCCACTTCACTCCAACAAATCGGAGACCTGCACTTTCTACCATAAAGTGCTTCAAACGGCGCCATCTCAATGCTTGAATGGTAGCTGTTGTTGTAGGAAAATTCTGCTAACGGTAGATGTCGATCCCAACTGTTTCCGAAATCAATAACACATGCTCGTAGCATGTCTTCAAGCGTTTGTATCGTCCTTTCGCTCTGCCCATCAGTTTGTGGATGATAGGCAGTACTCATGTCTAGACGAGTTCCTAATGCTTGCTGTAATGTCTGCCAGAATCTTGAAATAAATCTGCCATCCCTATCAGAGATAATAGAGATTGGTATTCCATGTCTGGAGATGACTTCCTTCAAATACAGTCGTGCTAACTTCTCCATCTTGTCATCTTCTCTTATTGGCAAGAAGTGTGCTGATTTGGTGAGACGGTCAACTATTACCCAAATAGTATCAAAACCACTTGCAGTCCTTGGCAATTTAGTGATGAAATCCATGGTAATGTTTTTCCATTTCCATTCCGGGATTTCGGGTTGTTGAAGTAGACCTGATGGTTTCTGATGCTCAGCTTTGACCTTAGAACACGTCAAACATTCTCCTACGTATTTAGCAACATCGGCTTTCATACCCGGCCACCAAAAATGTTTCTTGAGATCCTTGTACATCTTCCCCGTTCCAGGATGTATTGAGTATCTGGTTTTATGAGCTTCTCTAAGTACCATTTCTCTCATATCTCCAAATTTTGGTACCCAAATCCTTTCAGCCCTATACCGGGTTCCGTCTTCCCGAATATTAAGATGCTTCTCCGATCCTTTGGGTATTTCATCCTTTAAATTTCCCTCTTTTAAAACTCCTTGTTGCGCCTCCTTTATTTGAGTAGTAATGTTATTATGAATCATTATATTCATAGATTTTACTCGAATGGGTTCTCTGTCCTTCCTGCTCAAGGCATCGGCTACCACATTTGCCTTCCCCGGGTGGTAACGAATCTCAAAGTCGTAATCATTCAATAATTCAATCCACCTACGCTGCCTCATATTCAGTTGTTTCTGATTAAATATGTGTTGAAGACTTTTGTGGTCGGTATATATAATACTTTTGACCCCATATAAGTAGTGCCTCCAAGTCTTTAATGCAAAAACAACCGCGCCTAATTCCAAATCATGCGTCGTATAATTTTGTTCGTGAATCTTCAATTGTCTAGACGCATAAGCAATCACCTTCGTTCGTTGTATTAATACACAATCGAGACCTTGCTTTGATGCATCACAATAAATCACAAAATCATCATTCCCTTCAGGCAATGACAATATAGGTGCTGTAGTTAGCTTTTTCTTCAATAACTGAAACACTTTCTCTTGTTCATCATTCCATTCAAATTTCTTCCCTTTATGCGTTAATGCAGTCAAGGGTTTTGCTATTCTGGAAAAGTCTTGGATGAACCTTCTGTAGTAACCAGCTAGTCCTAAAAACTGGCGTATGTGTTTCGGAGTTTTCGGGGTTTCCCACTTTTCAACAGTTTCTATCTTTGCCGGATCCACCTTAATACCTTCTTTGTTCACTATGTGACCGAGGAATTGAACTTCTTCCAACCAAAATGCACACTTTGAAAACTTAGCGTACAATTCTTCCTTCCTCAATACTTCTAACACCTTTCTCAAATGTTCACCGTGTTCTTGGTCATTCTTTGAGTAAATAAGTATGTCATCAATGAAAACAATGACAAACTTGTCAAGGTATGGTCCACACACTCGGTTCATAAGGTCCATGAACACAGCTGGTGCATTAGTTAAACCAAACGGCATGACCATAAACTCGTAATGACCGTAACGTGTTCTGAAAGCAGTCTTTGGAATATCATCTTCTTTCACCCGCATTTGATGATACCCGGAACGTAAGTCAATCTTTGAATAAACAGACGAGCCTTGTAGTTGATCAAATAAGTCATCGATTCTCGGTAGTGGGTAGCGGTTCTTGATGGTAAGTTTGTTCAACTCTCGGTAGTCGATACACAACCTGAATGTACCATCTTTCTTCTTGACAAACAAAACAGGAGCTCCCCACGGTGATGTGCTAGGTCGAATGAAACCACGCTCTAAAAGTTCTTGTAATTGGCTTTGTAGTTCTTTCATCTCGCTGGGTGCGAGTCTGTAAGGAGCACGAGCTATTGGTGCAGCTCCTGGTACAAGATCTATTTGAAATTCAACGGATCGATGTGGGGGTAATCCTGGTAATTCTTTCGGAAATACATCAGAAAATTCTTTTGCGACGGGAACATCATTGATGCTCTTTTCTTCAGTTTGTACTTTCTCGACGTGTGCTAGAACAGCATAGCAACCTTTTCTTATTAGTTTTTGTGCCTTCAAATTACTAATAAGATGTAGCTTCGTGTTGCCCTTTTCTCCGTACACCATTAAGGGTTTTCCTTTTTCTCGTATAATGCGAATTGCATTTTTGTAACAAACGATCTCCGCTTTCACTTCTTTCAACCAGTCCATACCGATTATCACATCAAAACTCCCTAACTCTACTGGTATCAAATCAATCTTAAATGTTTCGCTAACCAGTTTAATTTCTCGATTCCGACATATATTATCTGCTGAAATTAATTTACCATTTGCTAATTCGAGTAAAAATTTATTATCCAAAGGCGTCAATGGACAACTTAATTTAGCACAAAAATCTCTACTCATATAGCTTCTATCCGCACCCGAATCAAATAAAACGTAAGCAGATTTATTGTCAATAAGAAACGTACCCGTAACAAGCTCCGGGTCTTCCTGTGCCTCTGCCGCATTAATATTGAAAACTCTTCCACGGCCTTGTCCATTCGTGTTCTCCTGGTTCGGGCAATTTCTAATAATGTGGCCCGGTTTTCCACATTTATAACAAACTACATTGGCATAACTTGCTCCGACACTACTTGCTCCGCCATTACTCGTTCCGACACCATTTGTTCCTTTCGTTCTATTAACCCCTGGTCCGTAGACCTCACACTTCGCCGCGCTATGACCATTTCTTTTACACTTGTTGCAAAATTTGGTGCAGAACCCCGAGTGATTCTTTTCACACCTTTGGCATAGCTGCTTCTGATTGTTGTTGTTGTTGCGGTTATTATTGTTGTTGGGATGATTGTTGTAGTTGCTGTTGTTGTTGTTGTTGTTGGGCCGTTTGTTGTAGTTGCGATTGATGTTGCGATTGTTGGGATAATTGTTGCGATTATTGTTGTAATTGCTGTTGTTGTTGTATTGGTGATTCTTATCACCGTTTTCCTCCCACTTTCTTTTGACTTGCTTCACATTGGCCTCTTCAGCAGTCTGTTCTTTAATTCTTTCTTCAATTTGGTTCACGAGTTTGTGAGCCATTCTACATGCCTGTTGTATGGAGGCGGGCTCGTGTGAACTTATATCTTCTTGGATTCTTTTCGGTAATCCTTTCACAAACGCGTCGATCTTCTCTTCCTCATCTTCGAATGCTCCCGGACACAATAGGCACAATTCTGTGAATCGTCTTTCGTACGTGGTAATATCAAATCCTTGGGTTCGTAACCCTCTAAGTTCTGTCTTGAGCTTATTGACCTCGGTTCTGGGACGGTACTTCTCGTTCATCAAGTGCTTGAATGCTGACCACGGTAGTGCGTATGCATCGTCTTGTCCCACTTGCTCTAGATAGGTATTCCACCATGTTAACGCAGAACCTGTGAAGGTATGCGTAGCGTACTTCACTTTGTCCTCTTCAGTACACTTACTTATGGCAAACACCGATTCGACCTTCTCGGTCCACCGTTTCAATCCGATCGGTCCTTCGGTTCCATCAAATTCCAAAGGTTTGCAGGCAGTGAATTCTTTGTAGGTGCATCCTACACGATTTCCTGTACTGCTAGATCCAAGGTTATTGTTGGTATGTAGCGCAGCCTGTACTGCGGCTATGTTTGAAGCTAGAAAAGTACGGAATTCCTCTTCATTCATATTCACGGTGTGTCGAGTAGTCGGTGCCATTTCCTTCAAAATAGTCAAATGGAACAAGTTAATCATACAGAATATTAAGAGTAGTTAATAGTATTTCGTAGCATAATATGAACTCATTTATAAAAGCTTTTTCTTCATATTAGCATTTTATAAGTTTAAATTCGGGTAGTACCTACCCGTTAAGTTCATACTTAGTAGCTAATATACAATTCAACTACTACAATTCTATATGAAAAACTGATTATAATAATATTTCGCGTTCAAACTTTTATACAATATTTTACAAACTTACAATACCGCTTATTTTACATAAAGCATGAAATATAGCACACAATAACTTTGATACAAGATAGTTGTGAAGATAATTCTAGCTAGTACACAAGTCGTTCAGCAAAGGCTATAAAGACACGTAATTCATACGTCCAGAAACAAGTCATGCATTCTGGTTTTACTAGGACTACTTCCCATCCTTGGTCTTGTGCAACATAACCGTTATGGCCGTTGATAAGACAGCGTGTTGTAACGTCGTCAAAGGGACGAGGGTTACGTAATGTCCAACAGTCCCGTAATAATCTAAAAACCTCATTTCTTACCCCAATTACCGACTCCGTCACTTGTGGAAACGTTTTGTTTAATAGTTGTAGCCCGATGTTCTTGTTCTCACTTTGGTGAGAAGCGAACATTACTAATCCGTAAGCATAACATGCTTCTTTATGTTGCATGTTAGCCGCTTTTTCTAAATCACGAAGTCCAATATTCGGATATATTGAGTCAAAATAATTTCTTAACCCGTTGCGTAAAATAGAATTTGGGTTCCCCGCAATATATGCGTCAAAGTAAACACATCGTAACTTATGGGTTTCCCAATGTGATATCCCCCATCTTTCAAACGAAAGTCTCTTATAAACCAAGACATTCTTGGAACGTTCTTCGAATGTCTTACAAACTGATCTCGCCTTAAATAGTTGTGCCGAGGAATTCTGGCCGACTCTAGACAAGATTTCATCAATCATGTCTCCGGGTAGGTCTCTTAAAATATTGGGTTGTCTATCCATTTTGTGTTTTTAAACTGTAAAATAGACAAGAGTTAGATTCATAAAAAAAAAATACTTATTAATACAAGCAATTTTTACATATATCATAAAGCATAAGAACACTATATTACATATATTACACCACACGAATACAACTATCTTATTCCGACTCGCTCGTTTCTTCTTCTTCAGTTTTGGTTCGTTTTGCCAAGTTTCTAGGGATATATGATGTTCCCCTAATACGAGCCGTCGTTGTCCACATTGGTTTAGAAAAACCTGGTGGTTTAGAGGTTCCCGGGTCATTGTTACAACTTAAGGACTTCGGGCGTTGACGATACATATAAAGTTCATCGGGGTTGGAATTAGATTTCTCTATTTTTATGCCCTTTCCCTTATTATTTTCTTTTGCCTTTTTAAATTCAGTTGGGGTAATTTCTATAACATCATCGGAATTCTCGTCGGAATCCGATTCATCAGAGAATTGGTAATCCTCCCAATATTTTGCTTCCTTGGCGGAAACACCATTGACCATAATTAACCTTGGTCGGTTGGTTGAGGATTTTCTTTTACTTAACCGTTTTATTATTTCCCCCACCGGTTCTATTTCTTCATCCGGTTCCGTTTCTTCTTCCGGTTCCGATTCTTCTTCCGGTTCCGATTCTTCTTCCGGTTTCGACTCTTCTTCCGGTTCCTCTTCGGGAACTTGTGAATCAGTCCACGAATCATTCCAATTTACATTTAACTCTTCATTATTATTAGGTGAGTCAATGGGACTTGTTCTAGAGGTAGACATCTATCACATAATATCAAACACGTTAAGAGATTAATATATCACATAATATTCATATGTTAAAAATATATAGTTTCCAACAAAAATGTTAAGCAATCATTTTTAAAGAAAACACGGTCGAAGTCCAGCCTCACTAATGCATCCTAACAAACTCGATAAGACACACTAATGCAAATTTTCTGGTTCTCTAAGACCAACGCTCGGATACCAACTGAAATGTCCCGTTCTTATTGATTAAAAACGTTCCATATTAATTGATTTCGTTGCGAGGTTTTGACCTCTATATGAGACGTTTTTCAAAGACTGCATTCATTTTTAAAACAAACCATAACCTTTATTTCATAAATAAAGGTTTAAAAAGTTTTACGTAGATTATCAAATAATGATAATCTAAAATATCCTGTTTACACACGACCATTACATAATGGTTTACAATACAAATATGTTACATCGAAATCAGTTTCTTGAATGCAGTTTTTACACAATATCATACAAACATGGACTCCAAATCTTGTCCTTATTTTAGTATGCAACAGCGGAAGCTCTTAATATTCACCTGAGAATAAACATGCTTTAAACGTCAACAAAAATGTTGGTGAGTTATAGGTTTAACCTATATATATCAAATCGTAACAATAGACCACAAGATTTCATATTTCAATACACATCCCATACATAGAGATAAAAATCATTCATATGGTGAACACCTGGTAACCGACAATAACACGATGCATATATAAGAATATCCCCATCATTCCGGGACACCCTTCGGATATGATATAAATTTCGAAGTACTAAAGCATCCGGTACTTTGGATGGGGTTTGTTAGGCCCAATAGATCTATCTTTAGGATTCGCGTCAATTAGGGTGTCTGTTCCCTAATTCTTAGATTACCAGACTTAATAAAAAGGGGCATATTCGATTTCGATAATTCAACCATAGAATGTAGTTTCACGTACTTGTGTCTATTTTGTAAATCATTTATAAAACCTGCATGTATTCTCATCCCAAAAATATTAGATTTTAAAAGTGGGACTATAACTCACTTTCACAGATTTTTACTTCGTCGGGAAGTAAGACTTGGCCACTGGTTGATTCACGAACCTATAACAATATATACATATATATCAAAGTATGTTCAAAATATATTTACAACACTTTTAATATATTTTGATGTTTTAAGTTTATTAAGTCAGCTGTCCTCGTTAGTAACCTACAACTAGTTGTCCACAGTTAGATGTACAGAAATAAATCGATAAATATTATCTTGAATCAATCCACGACCCAGTGTATACGTATCTCAGTATTGATCACAACTCAAACTATATATATTTTGGAATCAACCTCAACCCTGTATAGCTAACTCCAACATTCACATATAGAGTGTCTATGGTTGTTCCGAAATATATATAGATGTGTCGACATGATAGGTCGAAACATTGTATACGTGTCTATGGTATCTCAAGATTACATAATATACAATACAAGTTGATTAAGTTATGGTTGGAATAGATTTGTTACCAATTTTCACGTAGCTAAAATGAGAAAAATTATCCAATCTTGTTTTACCCATAACTTCTTCATTTTAAATCCGTTTTGAGTGAATCAAATTGCTATGGTTTCATATTGAACTCTATTTTTTGAATCTAAACAGAAAAGTATAGGTTTATAGTCGGAAAAATAAGTTACAAGTCGTTTTTGTAAAGGTAGTCATTTCAGTCGAAAGAACGACGTCTTGATGACCATTTTAGAAAACATACTTCCACTTTGAGTTTAATCATAATTTTTGGATATAGTTTCATGTTCATAATAAAAATCATTTTCTCAGAATAACAACTTTAAAATCAAAGTTTATCATAGTTTTTAATTAACTAACCCAAAACAGCCCGCGGTGTTACTACGACGGCGTAAATCCGGTTTTACGGTGTTTTTCGTGTTTCCAGGTTTTAAATCATTAAGTTAGCATATCATATAGATATATAACATGTGTTTAGTTGATTTTAAAAGTCAAGTTAGAAGGATTAACTTTTGTTTGCGAACAAGTTTAGAATTAACTAAACTATGTTCTAGTGATTACAAGTTTAAACCTTCGAATAAGATAGCTTTATATGTATGAATCGAATGATGTTATGAACATCATTACTACCTTAAGTTCCTTGGATAAACCTACTGGAAAAGAGAAAAATGGATCTAGCTTCAATGGATCCTTGGATGGCTCGAAGTTCTTGAAGCAGAATCATGACACGAAAACAAGTTCAAGTAAGATCATCACTTGAAATAAGATTGTTATAGTTATAGAAATTGAACCAAATTTTGAATATGATTATTACCTTGATATAGAATGATAACCTACTGTAAGAAACAAAGATTTCTTGAGGTTGGATGATCACCTTACAAGATTGGAAGTGAGCTAGCAAACTTGAAAGTATTCTTGATTTTATGAAACTAGAACTTTTGGAATTTATGAAGAACACTTAGAACTTGAAGATAGAACTTGAGAGAGATCAATTAGATGAAGAAAATTGAAGAATGAAAGTGTTTGTAGGTGTTTTTGGTCGTTGGTGTATGGATTAGATATAAAGGATATGTAATTTTGTTTTCATGTAAATAAGTCATGAATGATTACTCATATTTTTGTAATTTTATGAGATATTTCATGCTAGTTGCCAAATGATGGTTCCCACATGTGTTAGGTGACTCACATGGGCTGCTAAGAGCTGATCATTGGAGTGTATATACCAATAGTACATACATCTAAAAGCTGTGTATTGTACGAGTACGAATACGGGTGCATACGAGTAGAATTGTTGATGAAACTGAACGAGGATGTAATTGTAAGCATTTTTGTTAAGTAGAAGTATTTTGATAAGTGTATTGAAGTCTTTCAAAAGTGTATAAATACATATTAAAACACTACATGTATATACATTTTAACTGAGTCGTTAAGTCATCGTTAGTCGTTACATGTAAATGTTGTTTTGAAACCTTTAGGTTAACGATCTTGTTAAATGTTGTTAACCCAATGTTTATAATATCAAAAGAGATTTTAAATTATTATATTATCATGATATTATGATGTACGAATATCTCTTAATATGATATATATACATTAAATGTCGTTACAACGATAATCGTTACATATATGTCTCGTTTCAAAATCATTAAGTTAGTAGTCTTGTTTTTACATATGTAGTTCATTGTTAATATACTTAATGATATGTTTAATTATCATAATATAATGTTAACTATATATATAACCATATATATGTCATCATATAGTTTTTACAAGTTTTAACGTTCGTGAATCACCGGTCAACTTGGGTGGTCAATTGTCTATATGAAACCTATTTCAATTAATCAAGTCTTAACAAGTCTGATTGCTTAACATGTTGGAAACCTTTAATCATGTAAATATCACTCTCAATTAATATATATAAACATGGAAAAATTCGGGTCACTACAATATTTCCATTATAAATTAAACTCATCCGTTTCATTACTTTCACCACTTCTATACTCAATTCCTAAATTCAAAGGATTGTGAAAATGTTTAATCCAGTTTTGATTCTTGTTCTTATCCTCACTATCGCAACAATCATTCTCCTTTTCCAATTACCACCGAAGGAATCTGTTTTCTTCTACTTCGCTCTTGAGGTTATATTGTTTTTAATTCTCCCGTGTCTTTATGTTGCGATAAACATTGACATACACGGGTTGTAATTCATGTGTTGTTATCGGGCTTTGTATACTCCTTTATATTTCGGGGCTCCATGCTTTTGTTTTCACTTCCCGACTTTAAGTCAATCGAATAATGCTCCAGAATTCATAGGTATGGATTTTTGACTGAACATACGTAAGGTTCTAAGTGAGATTGTGATAGCACGATCTTGATTGATTAAATTACCAGAATCACTGAGAATGGAACTATCAAGAATATAATTTCTTGATACATTCAAAGATTAAACAGAATGAAAGAGTTGTGTAACATGGCACATGATGACGTTATGATATGTGAATCATCACGTTCCATTAGAAACTCAGCATGACTTACTGTAATATAATCACATTGATCAAGTTTCATTATATTATACTAACGCATGCATCAATTTCCAACACTACTTCAAAATCATTCATAATTCAAACTCAAATTTTAAAGAAATTTAGAAACTAAGTAGTTTCCTTTATGATGTAATATAGATAGCAGGAAGAGATAAATAATTTCGGACAAGAATATTTATGAAAATATTCTCAAAAATATCGAAGATATTTATGATGATATTTTGGAATTTCTAAGTTCGATGGTTGATGGAAAAAGATTTTTCGCAAAATTTTAACATGAGTACGGAGCAAGATATTCGTTGAAGGTTTCATCGGATCAAGAATTACTTGGATTCTTTGAACATATGGTATGTTACTTGTATTTGGCCTTGGTCTCCTTCATGGTTTGCTCAATATGTTTTTTCAGTACCAAATTTTTTATCGAGCGTTCCTAACACTCCCTTCTTTATCATCAAACTTTTGGCCGTTTAGACCATCTACAATTTTTCTGTTTCCTCTGCATTTAATGCTACGATATCTGAATCATCGGTTATCAATCCGAGTTGGTTTTAGGAGAATTGTGTTTTTAGATGATTAAACGCTGATGGCAATATGGTGGAATATAAAAAGTTCCCCGGTAACAATAAAAGAGCACGCATATAAATCAAGGTTATAATAAGGTTGTTTCGAACAAAAAGTCAAAGTTGACTTGCTGAAGCTGTGACAAAATTGGCTATTTTGAAAAAGAACTGCAAAGTTATTTTGGGTAATAATAACACTAAAGGAATTAGCACAGTTATGTGTTAAACGTTTACTCAAGTTCCGAGTGTTTTCAGGTGCATAACTATATGCATCAATCTCTCCTTAAGTAGATGAGGTGCGGTTGGTTCATCCTCTAGATTGAGGTATTTTCAAGAATCATGAAAGGTTTGAACGCGGATTGTAATCGTCAAGATACAATGAGGTTTAAGATGAAATCAAGTGGCAAACTTGAAGAATTGTTTAGTTTCATATGTTATAATCAGTATTTTAATTCATTTTAATTGTCCAATGTTGATAGTCCTCAGTTGATAGTCCACAGTTAGCAATTCAATAATTCATATATAATTATATATATAATATTCGAATTAATTAATACGTATCGTGACCCGTGTATATGTCTCAGACTCGATCACAACTCAAAGTATATATATTATTATAGAATCAACCTCAACCCTGTGTAGAGAACTCGATCATTACTGCATATAGAGTGTCTATGGTTATTCCAAATAATATATATATATGCGTCGATATGATATGTCAAAACCTTGTATACGTGTCCCGATATTTAAAGTGCATAAAATTAATACAAAAATTAAATGATGATAAATAAAATTGCGATAATTAAATTGCGATAAATAAACTGTGATAAATAAAATGTAATCAGTTAGCTAGGAACAGTTAGCAAGGATTTTGTTAGCGTGGATTCTTAACAAAATTTTCTCATGGTTAATCTGTTTGTTTCTAACAAATTTTTAATTTGTCATATGTTTTCTTCATTATGCCACTTGTTGGATTCTGATAGGTTAAAATCCGAATATGAAATTGAATAAAAATGGTTATTCTACGGTGAATGGATACGTATATCGGTGGTTGTAAGTAAGATAGTAAATAGCTGTTGAATCAGATTCGAAGAATGTACAGTATAACTTATTAATGTGAAATCTAAATATTCCTCGGGTATTACCTACCCGTTAAAAATATTTTCACCATTAACAGTTGTACAAAAGAATTTTTTAATTACAATCTTTATGAAAATATACTTACATATATATTTTCTTCAGATGTAATATAGATTTAATGAGTTAATATTAATTTCATTTGATTTACGGTTGTAACTAGAATTGCATAATCTCTAAAAACTTTAGAAATTACATCACTTTTACGGAGTATTTCTTCAATAATATTATGAATTTATACTTTGCGTGATGTTGGTGTTCGTGGAATTCTTGCGAACTTCGCAAGATACGAATGATGTTATCTGAATGATTTGAGTACATCGATAATGAAAGTGTAAAATTAGACATATATTTGAATAATACGCTTGCTTATTATGAAATGGAATTCATTAAATTGAAACATAGATTGTAGTTAACAATGGTTAAGTCGTTATCGAAGGATGTACATTATAGCATATTAGTAGTATGAATTAACCGAGTAGTTAAGATTCACACATAATAGCTTAGTACGGAAAGATTTATTATGGTTTAAAAATTTATATATATAAGATATACATATAAATTCTTCTGTGGCAATGAGTTAATACTTCATAACTCTTTGATACAAGATATGTGTTATTGATTCGTAATGGTATCCACGGTGATTCTTGAACGGGCTGAGTTTTTGATGTTATAGGTGTTGCTGATTCTGACGATGCTCACGGCACTGAATGTGCTGGTAATGTTAACGGTACTGTTGATGCTGCTGGTAAAACAAGTCTAGCTTGCGAATCACGCATCATTCTTGTCAGGGTTTCTAATCTTCCTTCTATCATTTTGGTTCACTCATCTGATTTCTGGTTAGGGTTAGAATAGATAATCTCTAAGACTTTAGAGATTACATAATCACTGCAGATGGTTTCTTTAATGAAGTTATGAATCAATACTTCATCGTTTTGTTGTTATTGGTATTCCTTGGTATCTACAGGGAATAAGATGTCGATGCTCGTGGGACAGATTGTGAAGTTGAGTTTTGCGATGCGGTTTTTGTTGATGGTGGTAATGGTTATGCTGCTGGTGCTGTTGCTGGTGTTTGTAACCTTTGCACTATATTCTCCAAAGCCACTACCCGAGCGCGAAGTTCGTTGACTTCTTCTATCACACCGGGGTGATTGTCGGTTTGGACAAGCGGATAAATGAAATCTAGAATTTGATGTAGTATGTAGTCGTGACGAGACACTCTGGAAATGAGAGAGAAAATGGTGTTTCGGATAGGTTAGCCGGTAAGTGCTTCAAGTTCTTCGCCAAGAGGGCAATGTGGCGGTTGGAAAAGATCACCTTCTTCTTGTCTCCAATGATTGAGGAGGCTACGAACCCATCCCCAATTCATCCAAAATAGATGATGGCTGATTGGTTGATCCATTCCAGTCATACTGATTTTGGAGCTTGAGTGAGATTCCATTTCGGAATTCGAGGGACTTGAACTAATGACGAATTCCATTTCGTACGATTTGAATAAGGGATTGATTTTTGAATATTGGATGGTACTCTAACTATATAGAATATCTATATATATAAAGCAAAAGGTTTCGTAGATTACGGCAGAATTTACGAGATATGTCAGGCAAAGCTTACAGCAATAGATACGATAAGATATGATTTAACAGATACGCTAAGATATGAATTTTGTCTATACACTATTCATGCAATCAATGCAGCAAGACGTGTCTAGACAAAGAATGATAAGCAGGTAATTTTCGACACTAAATGATAAGCAAAACTTTTTGACATGCAGACCAGGTTCAAGTCCAGACTTATTAATGTAACCTAACAACTACTAAGTCAAAGTCCAGACTCACTAATGCATCCTAACAACTCCTAGTTAGACACACTAATGCAAAACCTGGTTCGCTACGACCACTGCTCTGATACCACCTTTCATGACACGTCCTAATCTATCCGGACGAAGTTCATATCGATTATAAACTATTCACAACAGTTGATTACATTGCGAGGTACTTGACCTCTATATGATACATTTTACAAACATTGCATTCGTTTTCGAAAAGACAATCTTTCATTACATCGAAAGTTGACGGCATGCATACCATTTCATAATATATCTATCTATTATTGACTTAATAATAATCTTGATGAACTCAACGATTTGAATGCAACGTCTTTTGAAATATGTCATGAATGACTTCAAGTAATATCTCTAAGATGAGCAAATGCACATCGGAAGATTTCTTTCATACCTGAGAATAAACATGCTTTAAAGTGTCAACCAAATGGTTGGTGAGTTCATTAGTTTATCATAAATAATCATTTCATAATTTTAATAGACCACAAGATTTCATATTTCCATTTCTCATAAACATACGTCCCATGCATAGAGACAAAAATATCATTCATATGGATTGAACACCTGGTAATCGACATTAACAAGATGCATATAAGAATATCCCCATCATTCCGGGATCCTTCTTCGGACATGATATAAATTTTGAAGTACTAAAGCATCCGGTACTTTGGATGGGGCTTGTTGGGCCTGATAGATCTATCTTTAGGATTCGCGTCAATTAGGGTGTCTGTTCCCTAATTCTTAGATTACCAGACTAAAAAGGGGCATATTCAATTTCGATCATTCAACCATATAATGTAGTTTCAATTACTTGTGTCTATTTCGTAAAACAGTTATAAAAGCAGCGCATGTATTCTCAGTCCCAAAAATATATATTGCAAAAGCATTGAAAAAGGGAGCAAATGAAACTCACAGTATTGTATTTTGTAGTAAAAATACATATGACTATATCGAACAATGCAGGGTTGGCCTTGGATTCACGAACCTATATCATTTGTATATATCATTAATACATATATCGTAATCGATTAAATTTGTATATTAATATATTTTCTATATTAGTAAGTTATTGACTATTTATTTAGATATTTTAAATACTTAAAATTTTGGATACTTATATGTATGTATATATATATATATATATATATATATATATATATATATATATATATATATATATATATATATATATATATATATAACAAATTTAAAGTAATAGATATGTTATGTTTTATAATTGTCCTATATTGATGTTTAGAAAAACTATCATTTTATGTTTTAAAACTTTATATTGATATATTTGAAATATTTATTTGAAATATTAATAATAACAGTGATAGTAATAATAATAATAATAATAATAATAATAATAATAATAATAATAATAATAATAATAATAATAATAATAATAATAATAATAATAATAATAGTGATAATTATGATAGTAATAATATAATATTAGTAATGATCATAATAATAATTTTATTGATAATAATTCTTATTAATATCTTAAGAACTTAACGGTGTTGTATCTATTCTTATATATGTATAGGTACTTTGTTTACAATATGTACGATCATAGTTATATCCTAAACAATATAGATCTTATATACATCTAAACACTTATCTTATTCAAGATCATAAGAATTTTCATAATTTCTAAGTTTAGTTCATAAATGTATAATACTTATTAATAATAATAATCATAATAGTATTACAATAATAATTAATACATATTTTAGTGATAAAATTACATTTTAATGATAAATATAATATTAGTAATGACAAAAATGTTAATAATATTAATTTTATTAATAATCTTATTACTTATATAGCAACAATCATAAATAATAATATAACAAATTTAATGATAATGATAATAATAAGATTGTAATAATAATAATAATAATAATGGTTGACAATAATAATAATGTTAAAATTAATAATAATAACAATAATAATAATAATAATTTTTAGAAAAAAAGACTACCTCATAAGGGTTTAAAAAAAATATAGTTGTCTCTAGCAGGAATCGAACCCGAGACCTCCCGCTTATACGCAAACACCCATGACCACGGCTCCATATCTGTTTTTCTGATTTAGATCCAAACCCAATTTATATAACTCGTTTTCTGTTTGTATTACTTCACCTTCTTCTTCTTAGAATCAAACGACCCCAAGACCCACTAACCATAAAGAGAGTTTATGGTTTGAACTAAGACTCTCCAACAATTTAAATTCGACCTATATATATTCTGGACAGATTTGAGAACGAATAAATAACAAAAATAAAAATAAAAAAATTAAAGGTATTCGCTGCAGCAGCAGCTCGTCGGTATTAAGAAAAAAAAATGTATTTGATTTTGAGTTTTAAATGTTTTTAGACAATGCTTCCTTCACAAAATATTTTCTAATACACTTGTGTAAACTATTAGATTCATCAATTGATCATGAAACCTCACCACATTCACGAATTTCGCGATGAACAAATTATTTGACTTTTGGTAAAATAACTTTGACTCAAAAATTCGGGTTTGATATAATGAATTGGAATTCGATATTTTGAAGATTGTTTACATGGGGGATTCCTAACAACTCTGCATTTTCAGTTTTTGATTTTGATTTCGAATTCGAATTTTAATGAAAAAGATGAAGAGCGGAGAATGATGGTAGTTCTATTTTTTTTTCTGTTTTCTTTTTATAATTTCTGTAAGTAATATATAGAACGAGATTGAATAATTGATGGGGAACATGAATTTGTCACAGTTTTGGTTTATAGTAAGATAAATTCAACCATGACATCAATTGTAACAGAAGATGAAGAAAAAGAAGGAAAAAGATAAAACTTTTATTTATCTCATATGGAATTCGTACAACAAAGATCCTAATATCTGATTCAGATAAATAATTTAAGGATTATTATGATATTTAACTGGATATGTACCATCTGCATATAACCGTATAAATAATAATAATAACAGCTGTATAATTAATTGTATTACACACACACACACACACACACACATATATATATATATATATATATATTAATCATATAAGGAAACATAATTTTTTTATTTATTATACAAACATTAACATTAAATATTTTATTCATACTAGTAGTAATAACATTAGAAATATTAATATCCATAATATTAATAATGCTTGTACATATCAAATTTTATATGTATATATTTTATATCAAGAATAATATTACTAATACAAATTTTAATATTATCATTTATAATGAAAGTATTATCATTAATATTAATATAATAACTATAGTTAAACTTGTAATTTATTAGTATTACGACTTATTAATTATATACAAAATTTATTTAATATTTATATATTTTATTTATTTTAATGATATCTTAACTATTTTAATTATTATTTTACCTTTTTATTTCCAATTGATTATTGTGTATCTTATTAATATATATATCTTTACATATTCATTTACGCAAAATTGTTCGTGAATCATTGGGCATAGTCAAAGGTCAAATGAATTTATGTAAACCGTTCAAACATTCTGAGATTCAATTAAATAGACTTCGCTTATCGTGTCAAAATCATATAAAGATTAGGTTTAAATTTGGTCGGAAATTTCCGGGTCGTCACAACAACGATGGTGGAGGTGGTGATTTACACGAAGGGAATAAGAGATAGAGCAGTAGTTTATTTAAAAAATGAAATCGTAGGAGTAGGATGGGTACTAGCTTAGGTTTAGTTCTAGTCATCATCAAAAATAAAAGAGCTGGTTAATTAGATAAATTTATTTATAATCGATACAGATGGTAGTAGCGGGTTAAGGTCGTGATGGGTGGTGATATGATGGCGAGTGGTGTTTGCCAAAGAGAAAGACTGTATTGACAGTTGGGTTTATATCGATCACGTAATGGTGATGGTGATCGGTTTGATGGTCGATGAATGTGTTTGACAAAGATGATGATGGTTGATATGGTTCAATCAAAAATGATATAGAAACCGAATAGTAAGGTAGTATCATCATGAAATTTTGTAATTGTTTTAAATAGTTGTTGGATTATTGAGGTTGGTTGTGGGTTTGCTCGATCATCAACAGAAACAATAGTAAGTAGGAAATAAAATGGGTTGAGAAACTAGAATGGAAAAACAGTATCAATTTGATACTTTACAGAAAAGTGGTGAATTATGTGTGGTAATGATCAAGTGGTTGTTAGTCTAGAAATAGAGCTAGATAATAGAAGTAGGTATCAGCATGTGTATCTTGTATCCATATATAAATAATATAAGTTGAAGTGGGTGCAGGTGAAACAAAATCAAACAGTAATTCGAATAGCAACCTCACAGTATAGCAGTCTCAATTATGTAATCTCAATTATGTAATCTTCTACCGACAATTTACACGGACTATTAAATCGTACCCCGTTGTTAATTTAGTGGCGGATAAAAGTGTTCAGAAAAAATTCCATATTTTTAAATTAGCTATATTTATTTATTTTGGTCATTATGCTATAAAATTCGATCATTAACTATTAAATAAAAATTATATTAATTATTCTCTCCCAACCCTAAGTAAAATATAAAAAGTTTTAAAATTCAACATATAGTTCCTAAATAAATTTTTAATAAGCCTAAAATTTATAAAATTTATTTTCAGATCACCGTTTATTTTAAAATCATATAAATTTGAATTAAACTTCTCTAAATAATAATCGTTACAATTATTAAATAATTATATTTGGTATACACTATATATATATAGATTTATTTTAATAATAATTTAATTATATTTTTTATTATTATTTTAAGTTATTATATATATTCATATAGTTATATCTATATTTATATGTATACACATTTATTTACAAATAATGATTCATGAATCGTCGAGAATAGTCAAAGGTTAACTGAATCTATGCAAACAGTTCAAGTATTTTGAAACTCAACAATACAGACTTTGCTTATCGTGTCAAAATCATATAAAGATTAAAGTTTAAATTTGATCGGAAATTTCCGGGTCGTCACAGTACCTACCCGTTAAAGAAATTTCGTCCCGAAATTTTAGTGAGGTGGTCATGGCTAACAATAAAAATGTTTTCATGTCGAATATGAGTTGATAAATAAAGTTTTATCATCATTGAGTAATATGGATTAGCAATTCGAATATTCGAAGCGCACGACTGAAGCTATCACAAAAGAGTGAAATGAGAAAGACAAGTTTCATCATAACTTTTGACTAGTCATGGTTGAATTCTGAAATTCAAGGGATTTAAAGAAAATCTTCAAAATCTAAAAGATTTGATTCTTCGGCGAGTAAGGAAATTAAAATATCTATAATTAAATACGGTGATCTGCCTCGCTTACTCTATCTGATATTTCCATTATAAATTAAACTTTTCTGTTCCATTATTTTCACCATTCCTATACTTTTTTTCATAATTCCAAGAATTGTGAAAATGCTTAATCCAATTCTAATCCTTGATATTTTCCTAATTATCATTTCTGCCATCCTTCTTTTCAATCTTCCACCAGAAAAATCTGTTTACTTCTACTATTACCTTGGGGTGATACTATTCTTAATTATACCGTATCTTTATATTGCTATTCGTATTAATATCCACGGTTTGTAATTCATGTGTTGTTGTTGGGTTTTATATATTCCCTTATATTTCGATGTCCCTGCTTTTGTCTCCTATAATCATTGTCATCCACAATCAGTGCTCTCTCCTATTTGCTGCGATTTATACCCCCATTTACACTTCAAAGCTTTATGCTCAGTTTTCTCTTCTATCCATTAAGCACACCATGTAATGGTCCAGAATTTGTAGGTATAGAGTTTCGAATGATTATAATGTTCTAAGCAGGAAGGAACGTGATAGCACGATTTGATTTTCAAATTTATCAGAATCATATCAAGAATATATTTCCTTGATATGTTTAGAAGTTAAGTAGAATGAAAGAGTTATGTAACATGGCACATGATGACGTTATGATCTGTGAATCATCACATCCCATTAGAAACTCAGCATGACTTACTGTAATATAATCACGTTGATCAAGTGTCATTATATTATACTAACTCATGCATCAGTTCCCAACATTACTTCAATAACATTCATATTTTAAGCTCAAAAGTTTATAGAATATAGAAACTAACAGTTTCTATATGATGTAACACTGATAGCACTAAGAGATTAATGATTTCATATAAGAATAGTTATGAAAATATCTTCAGAAATATGGAGGATATTTATAATGAAAGATACGATGATATTTTGGAATTTCTAATATCGAAGGATGGTGGAGAAAATTTGTCCGCAAGAGTTTGGAGTCAGAAGCAAGGTATTCGCTAAAGATTTCATCAGAAACAGAATCATCAAGATTCTTAATGTACAAGTTTAGTCCTTGTGATCTGTTCAGAGACTCCTTCGTAGTTTGCTCAATCAGTTTTTCAGTTTCAAACATTTTTTGAGCTTTACCAACATACTATTCTTTATCATCAAACTTCCGATGATTAAGGTCGTTTACAGTTTTTGTTGCTTCATTTAACTTTTCAAAATTCAGAGTATTGATTCGTAGACTGAGTGCTTTTCAGAATTTTAGAATGAAAGATCATAATTCTAAGAGATAAATGTTATACGTATACATATAACTGTTGATATAGAAACACTGCGAGATGTTGAAATATTGATTGCTGATTCTCGGTATTTGTATGGCAATTCTCGTTACAAGATGCGGATGAGTATATGATAAGACTTCAATAGATAAATATAGCGATTTGTCAGAGAGATTTAAGCCAAAGAGCAACGAGGTTGCTGGTACGTCTGTTGGTAATATGGTGGAATATAGAAGATTCCCCGGTAACAATAAAATAACACGCATATATATCAAGGTTATAATAAGGTTGTTCTGAACGAAAAGTCGAAGTTGACTTGCTGAAGCTTTGACAAAATTGGCTACTTTGGAAAGGGATTGCAAAGTTGTTTTTGATAATAAAAATGCCAAAGGAGCTATCACAGATACGTGTTAAATGTTTACTCAGGTTCCGAGTGTTTTCAGGTGCATAACTATATGCATCAATCTTTTCTTCCGTAGATGAAGTGCGGTTGGTTCATCCTCTCGATTGAGGTGTTTTCAAGAATCATGAAATGTTTGAATGCTGATTGTAATCGTCAAGATACAAATGAGGCTTAAGATGAGATCAAGTGGCAACTTGAAGAAATGTTTAGTTTCATATGTTATTATCAATATTTTTTAATTGTTCAATGTTATTAGTCTGCAGTCGATAGTCCACAGTTAACAGTCCAATAATTCATATATAATTTAATATATAAAATTCGAATTAATTAATATGTATCGTGACCCGTGTACATGTCTCAGACTCGATCACAACTCAAAGTATATATACTATTGTAGAATCAACCTCAACTCTGTATAGAGAACTCGATCATTACTGCATATAGAGTGTCTATGGTTATTCCAAATAATATATATATATATATATATATATATATGCGTCGATATGATATGTCAAAACCTTGTATACGTGTCCCGATATTTAAAGTGCGTAAAAATAAATAATAGAAATTAAATGACGATAAATAAAGTGCGTAAAGTAAATAACAGAAATTAAATGATGATAAATAAAATTGCGAGTTGCGATAATTAAATTGCGATAATATAAAATGTAATCAGTTAGCTAGGAACAATTAGCTAGGAATAGTTAGCGTGGATTCTTAACAAAATTTCTCATAGTTAATTTGTTTGTTTCTAACAATTTTTATTTTGTCCAATGTTTTCTTCATTATGCCACTTGTCAGATTCTGATAGGTCAAAATCCAAATATGAAATTGAATGAAAATGATTATTCTGTGGTGAACGAATACGTATGTCTTTGGATGTAAGTAAGATAGTAAATGATCGTTGAATCAGATTCGAAGAATGTACAATATAATTTATTAATGTGAAATCTAAATATTCCTCGGGTATTACCTACCCGTTAAAATATTTTCATCATTAACAGTTTGTACAAAAGAATTTTTAATTACAATCCTTATGAAAATATATATACATATATATTTTCTTCAGATGTATTATAGATTTAATGAGTTAATATGATATTAATCTCATTTGATGTTTCGGATGGAACTTAGAATAAATAATCTCTAAAACATTAGAAATTACATAATCGTCATGCAGAACGAAAATAATAATTGACGTAGAACAATACGTAGAACGATGTTGAGGCATGGATTGTTGATGGTACTGGTGTTGATGTTGATGGTACTGTTGGTGCCGATGATGTTGTTGAAGCTGGTAAACTTTGTACCATATTCTCTAAATTTATTAATCGAGCGCGAAGTTCGTTGACTTCTTCTATTATTCCTAGATGATTGTCGGTCGAAACGAGCGGATGAATGAATTTTTTTTTTTTTTTTGAGATAGTATATAATCATGGCGAGATATTCGGGTAATGTGGGCGAAAATAGCATTTCGGATTGGTTCGCCGGTGAATGCTTCAGGTTCTTCGCCAAGAGTGCAGGTTGGTGGGTGGAAAGGATCGCCTTTTTCTCGTCTCTATCGGTTAAGTCGACTACGAACCCATCAGATGAATTGGGGATGGCCGATTGGTTGATTCGTTCTGGTGACGCTGCTTTCAGAGCTTAGGTGAACATTCATGTCAGAATAGCTGTCGAAATAACTATCAGAATAGCTATCAAAATCTGAGGGACTCGAACTGGTTGAGGGATTCATCTCGTACGATCAGATGAAGGATTTTCGATAAGAAATAGATTATAGGATGTAGATTAGTACTCTTCAATACATAATTTACATATGCATGTATAATACTAAAATCCCATAAGTTACGGAGGAATCTACGGAAGCTGTCAGGCAAAGGTAACAATAACAGATACGCTAAGATATGAATTTATCTATACACTGTCTATGCTATAGAGGTAGTAAGACATGTCTAGACAAAGAATGATAAGCAGGTAATTTCCTAAGGATGATAAGCAGATGATTTTCGACTAGAACTGATAAGCAAAACTTTTGACATGCAGACACGGTCGAAGTCCAGACTCACTAATGCATCTAAACAACTATCAGTTAGACACACTAATACAAGACCTGGTTCGCTAACACCATAGCTCTGACACCAACTCTAATGACCCGTCCTAATCCATCCGGACGAAGTCCATATCGATTAAAAATGATTCACAACAGTTGATTACATCGCGAGGTACTTGATCTCTATATGATACATTTTACAAACATTGCATTCGTTTTTGAAAAGAAAATCTTTCATTACATCGAAAGTTGACGGCAGGCATACCATTTCCTAAAATATCTAACTATAATTGACTTAATAACAATCTTGATGAACGCAACGACTCAATGCAACGTCTTTTGAAATATGTCATGAATGACTCCAAGTAATATCTCAAACATAAGCAAATGCACAGCGGAAGATTTCTTTCATACCTGAGAATAAACATGCTTTAAAGTGTCAACCAAAAGGTTGGTGAGTTCATTAGTTTAAGATAAATAATCATTTCCATCATTTTAATAGACCACAAGGTTTTCATTTCCAGTTCTCATAAATAAGCGTCCCATGCATAGAGACAAAAATATCATTCATATGGATTGAACACCTGATAACCGATGTTAACTTTATGTATAGAATATCCCCAAACAGAACCTCTCGTCTGTATAATAATAATCTCGAAGTACTAAAGCATTCGTACCCCGAATGGGACTTGTCAAGGTCCATAGATCTATCTTTAGGATTCGCATTAATCAGGGGCCATTTCCCTAAATTCTTAGGTTACCAGACTTGAAGGGCGATATTCGGTTAATAATCCAACCATATAATGTAGTTTTTGATCACTTGTGTCTATTTCGTAAAAAATTTATAAAATCAGCGAATGTATTCTCAGCCCAAAAAAATAAAGGGTAAATAGGCAAATAAAACTCACCATACTGTATTTTATAGTAAAAATACATATTACGACATTAAACAATGCAGGGTTGGCCTCGGATTCACGAACCTATATCATTTGTATATAAATTAAAATGTGTAATCGTAATCGAACAAGTTTATATATATTAATTATATATATTACTTATTTAGAATAATAATATAGTTATTATTTTAAATGTTATATATGTTTATATATATGTTATTTTTATATGTTATTTTAAAATAGTAAGTTAGATATAATTATGATATATATAATTATTATATCTTTATATAAATGTCTTTTGTTCGCTAAAATAATAGTTATAGTAATACTATGATAATAATAATAATAATAATAATAATAATAATAATAATAATAATAATAATAATAATAATAATAATAATAATAATAATAATAATAATAATAATAAAAATAATAATAAAAGTAATGATAATAATAATAATAAACATAAAAATGGAGTACAACCTTTGAAGAACAAGCTTCCTAAAAAAAATGCCATAGACCGGGCTCGAGCCCACGACCTCTCGTTCAAACCCACACCCACCTAAACCATCCTCTATTCGTGGTTTTCAAATTTTATACTCCAGATTAAATTTATTTATCCTATGTATCTGATACTTTCTTCATTTCCATAATCATTATCACAATTATCATTTATTATTGTCTTCAATCTCCTCATCACTCTCATGATCATCACCATATCATCATCACTAACTTGAATTGCCATTAACCACAAAATTTTGATAATTCCCAAATAAAACCCATTTAACATCATTATTATTATCCTTTATCAGTTATCAGTTTGATTAAAATTGATATATCTTATCATTATAATTAACATCATACGCCATCCATCATCATCATTGTTTAATCATGATCATGATCATCGCTGTAACCTATCATCCTAATTGTTTATTTGTTTAGTGACGTTCAAATAGAAGAAACGTAGTAGAAGCAGCATTCAGTTGATAGCAAAAAAAAAACAAATGGTTTAATATGGCCCAATAACTCATTAAGTGTGACGCCCGATGTTAGCCCATTTACACAAAACCCGTTTGATTATGGAGTCAACAAAATTCAGCTTGCAATCCAATATCAATGAGTCCAAATCTAGAAGTTCAATAAACCATTTTTATATCAATCATTGTGTCATTCTGTCGGTGGGATAGCAACCGAAAGAAAAAGGGAACCACAACCAAAAAGAATTAAATGAAGCTGTTCACTTCTTCCTTATTTAATAGAATAGAATCCAAGCAGGAACCCAGCTATAGTAGTTGAGTTTATTTTCGGTTATAATAGGAACAAGGATAGCAATTAGAATGAACTTAGTTTGAGATAGAAAAATCTGAGTAGTAGCAATAAATGTTAAAGATGCAGTAAAAAAATCACGATGATTGAGGAGGATTGTGAGTTGTAAGGTGTTCTTAGACAGAAAGGAAAGAAAGAGAGAGTGATATGGAGGTGTTTGTTGATGGTTTAAGAAAGAGAGGAAGAGAGATGTGATGGTAGCATGTTTATGGTGGTGGTTGTCACGAAAAGGAAGGAGATGATATAAGTGGCGGGTGGAAGGTTCAAGGTTGCAAGGTGGTGGTTATACATGGTTCACGAAGAAAAAAAATTATATAGAGAGAGTGTAGAGAGAGTGGTGATAAGACAACGATGATGGAGGTGGTGATGTACACGAAGGGAATAAGAGATATAGCAGTAGTTTATTTAAAAAAATGCAATCGTATTAGTAGGATGGGTACTAGCTTGGGTTTAGTTCTAGTCATCATCAAAAATAAAAGAGCTGGTTAATTAGATAAATTTATTTATAATCGATATAGATGGTAGTAGCGGGTTAAGGTCGTGATGGGTGGTGATATGATGGCGAGTGGTGTTTGCCGAAGAGAAAGATTGTATTAACGGTTGGGTTTATATCGATCACGTAATGGTGATGGTGATCGGTTTGGTGGTCGATGAATGTGTTTGACAAAGATGATGATGGTTGATATGGTTCAATCAAAAATGATATAGAAACCGAATAGTAAGGTAGTATCATCATGAAATTTTGTAATTGTTTTAAATAGTTGTTAGATTATTGAGGTTGGCTGTGGGTTTGCTCGATCATCAACAGAAACAATAGTAAGTAGGAAATAAAATGGGTTGAGAAACTAGAATGGAAAGACAGTATCAATTTGATACTTTACATAAAAGTGGTGAATTTTGTGTGGTAATGATCAAGTGGTTGTTAGTCTAGAAATAGAGATAGATAATAGAAGTAGGTATCAGCATGTGTATCTTGTATCCATATATAATTAATATAAGTTGAAGTGGGTGCAGGTGAAACAAAATCAAACAGTAATTCGAATAGCAACCTCACAGTATAGCAGTCTCAATTATGTAATCTCAATTATGTAATCTTCTACCGACAGTTTACACGGACTATTAAATCGTACCCCGTTGTTAATTTAGTGGCGGATAAAAGTGTTCAGAAAAAATTCCATATTTTTAAATTAACTATATTTATTTATTTTGGTCATTATGGTATAAAATTCGATCATTAACTATTAAATAAAAATTATATTAATTATTCTCAACCAACCCCGAGTAAAATATAAAAAGTTTTAAAATTCAACAATTAGTTCCTAAATAAATTTTTAATAAGCCTAAAATTTATAAAATTCATTTTCGGATCACCGTTTATTTTAAAATCATATAAATTTGAATTAAACTTCTCTAAATAATAATCGTTACAATTATTAAATAATTATATTTGGTATACACTATATATATAGATTTATTTTAATAATAATTTAATTATATTTTTATTATTATTTTAAGTTATTATATATATTCATATAGTTATATCTATATTTATATGTATACACATTTATTTACAAATAATGGTTCATAAATCATCGAGAATAGTCAAAGGTTAACTGAATCTATGCAAACAGTTCAAGTATTTTGAAACTCAACAATACAGACTTTGTTTATCGTATCGAAATCATATAAAGATTAAAGTTTAAATTTGATCGGAAATTTCCGGGTCGTCACACTTAACGTGTTTGATATTGTGTGATAGATGTCTACCTCTAGTACAAATCCCATTGATTCACCTAATAATAATGAAGAGTCGAATATATTTTGGGAAGATTCACAAATTCCCGAAGAGGAACCGGAAGAGGAGGAACCGGAAGAGGAGGAACCAGAAGAAGAGGAACCAGAAGAGGAGGAATCGGAAGAGGAGGAACCAGAAGAAGAAGAGGTTCCAGAGGAAGAAATATTGATACCTATAGTAAATCGATTAAATAAAAGAAAATCCTCAACCAACGGACCAAGTTAATAATGGTCAATGGTGTTTCAGCCGAGGAAGCAAAATATTGGGAAGATTACCAATTTTCCAATGAATCAGATCCCGATGAAGATTCTGATGATGTTATAGAAATTATCTCGACCCAATTTAATAAAGCAAAAGAAAATAATAAGGGAAAAGGTATAAAAATAGAGAAACCCGATTCCAACCCCGATGAACTTTATATGTATCGACAATGTAGTGACCCGAACTTTTCCATGTTTATATATATTAATTGAGATTGATATTTACATGATTAAATGTTTCCAACATGTTAAGCAATCAAACTTGTTAAGATTTGATTAATTGAAATAGGTTTCATATAGACAATTGACCACCCAAGTTGACCGATGATTCACGAACGTTAAAACTTGTAAAAACTATACGATGACATATATATGGTTATATATATAGTTAACATGATTTTATTATAAGTATGTATCTCATTAGGTATTTTAACAATGATTTATATACATAAAAATGAGACTATTAATTTAAGAAACTCGAAAACGATATATATAACGATTATCGTTATAACAACGTCTTACTAGGTACATATGAATCATATTAAGATATTTATAAACTTGGTTAATTATGTTAAATGATAAATAAATATATTATTAAGTGTATTAACAATGAAATACATATGTAAAAATAAGACTACTAACTTAATGATTTCGAAACGAGACATATATGTAACGATTATCGTTGTAACGGCATTTAACTGTATATATATCATACTAAGATATATTATATATCATAATATCATGATAATATAACAATTTAACATCTCATTTGTTATAATAAACAATGGGTTAACAATATTCAACAAGATCGTTAACCTAAAGGTTTCAAAACAACGTTTACATGTAACGACTAACGATGACTTAACGACTCAGTTAAAATGTATATACATGTAGTGTTTAATATGTATTCATACACTTTTGAAAGACTTCAAGACACTTATCAAAATACTTCTACTTAACAAAAATGCTTACAATTACATCCTCGTTCAGTTTCATCAACAATTCTACTCGTATGCACCCGTATTCATACTCGTACAATACACAGCTTTTAGATGTATGTACTATTGGTATATACACTCCAATGATCAGCTCTTAGCAGCCCATGTGAGTCACCTAACACATGTGGAAACCATCCTTTGGCAACTAGCATGAAATATCTCATAAAATTACAAAAATATGAGTAATCATTCATGACTTATTTACATGAAAACAAAATTACATATCCTTTATATCTAATCCATACACCAATGACCAAAAACACCTACAAACACTTTCATTTTTCATTTGTCTTCATCTAATTTATATCTCTCAAGTTCTATCTTCAAGTTCTAAGTGTTCTTCATAAATTCCAAAAGTTCTAGTTTCATAAAATCAAGAATACTTTCAAGTTTGCTAGCTCACTTCCAATCTTGTAAGGTGATCATCCAACCTCAAGAAATCTTTGTTTCTTACAGTAGGTTATCATTCTAATACAAGGTAATAATCATATTCAAACTTTGGTTCAATTTCTATAACTATAACAATCTTATTTCAAGTGATGATCTCACTTGAACTTGTTTTCGTGTCATGATTCTGCTTCAAGAACTTCGAGCCATCCAAGGATCCGTTGAAGCTAGATCCATTTTTCTCTTTTCCATTAGGTTTATCCAAGGAACTTAAGGTAGTAATTATGTTCATAACATCATTCAATTCATACATATAAAGCTATCTTATTCGAAGGCTTAAACTTGTAATCACTAGAACATAGTTTAGTTAATTCTAAACTTGTTCGCAAACAAACGTTAATCCTTCTCACTTGACTTTTAAAATCAACTAAACACATGTTATATATCTATATGATATGCTAACTTAATGATTTAAAACCTGGAAACACGAAAAACACCGTAAAACCGGATTTACGCCGTCGTAGTAACACCGCGGGCTGTTTTGGGTTAGTTAATTAAAAACTATGATAAACTTTGATTTAAAAGTTGTTATTCTGAGAAAATGATTTTTATTATGAACATGAAACTATATCCAAAAATTATGGTTAAAATCAAAGTGGAAGTATGTTTTCTAAAATGGTCATCTAGACGTCGTTCTTTCGACTGAAATGACTACCTTTACAAAAATGACTTGTAACTTATTTTTCCGACTATAAACCTATACTTTTTCTGTTTAGATTCATAAAATAGAGTTCAATATGAAACCATAGCAATTTGATTCACTCGAAACGGATTTAAAATGAAGAAGTTATGGGTAAAACAAGATTGGATAATTTTTCTCATTTTAGCTACGTGAAAATTGGTAACAAATCTATTCCAACCATAACTTAATCAACTTGTATTGTATATTATGTAATCTTGAGATACCATAGACACGTATACAATATTTCGACCTATCATGTCGACACATCTATATATATTTCGGAACAACCATGTAGTGATCCGAACTTTTCCATGTTAATATATATTAATTGAGAATGATATTTACATGATTAAATGTTTCCAACATGTTAAGCAATCAAACTTGTTAAGACTTGATTAATTGAAATATGTTTCATATAGACAATTGACCACCCAAGTTGACCGGTGATTCACGAACGTTAAAACTTGTAAAAACTATATGATGACATATATATGGATATATATATAGTTAACATGATACTATGATAAGTAAACATATCATTAAGTATATTAACAATGAACTACATATGGAAAAACAAGACTACTAACTTAATGATTTTTAAACGAGACATATATGTAACGATTATCGTTGTAAAGACATTTAATGTATATATATATCATATTAAGAGATATTCATACATGATAATATCATGATAATATAATAATTTAAAATCTCATTTGATATTATAAACATTGGGTTAACAACATTTAACAAGATCGTTAACCTAAAGGTTTCAAAACAACACTTACATGTAACGACTAACGATGACTTAACGACTCAGTTAAAATGTATATGCATGTAGTGTTTTAATATGTATTTATACACTTTTTAAAGACTTCAATACACTTATCAAAATACTTCTACTTAACAAAAATGCTTACAATTACATCCTCGTTCAGTTTCATCAACAATTCTACTCGTATGCACCCGTATTCGTACTCGTACAATACACAGCTTTTAGATGTATGTACTATTGGTATATACACTCCAATGATCAGCTCTTAGCAGCCCATGTGAGTCACCTAACACATGTGGGAACCATCATTTGGCAACTAGCATGAAATATCTCATAAAATTACAAAAATATGAGTAATCATTCATGACTTATTTACATGAAAACAAAATTACATATCCTTTATATCTAATCCATACACCAACGACCAAAAACACCTACAAACACTTTAATTCTTCAATTTTCTTCATCTAATTGATCTCTCGCAAGTTCTATCTTCAAGTTCTAAGTGTTCTTCATATATTCTACAAGTTCTAGTTACATAAAATCAAGAATACTTTCAAGTTTGCTAGCTCACTTCCAATCTTGTAAGGTGATCATCCAAACTCAAGAAATCTTTGTTTCATACAGTAGGTTATCATTCTAATACAAGATAATAATCATATTCAAACTTTGGTTCAATTTCTATAACTATAACAATCTTACTTCAAGTGATGATCTCACTTGAACTTGTTTTCGTGTCATGATTCTGCTTCAAGAACTTCGAGCCATCCAAGGATCCGTTGAAGCTAGATCCATTTTTCTCTTTTCCAGTAGGTTTATCCAAGGAACTTAAGGTAGTAATGATGTTCATAACATCATTCGATTCATACATATAAAGCTATCTTATTCGAAGGTTTAAACTTGTAATCACTAGAACATAGTTTAGTTAATTCTAAACTTGTTCGCAAACAAAAGTTAATCCTTCTAACTTGACTTTTAAAATCAACTAAACACATGTTCTATATCTATATGATATGCTAACTTAATGATTTAAAACCTGGAAACACGAAAAACACCGTAAAACCGGATTTACGCCGTCGTAGTAACACCGCGGGCTGTTTTGGGTTAGTTAATTAAAAACTATGATAAACTTTGATTTAAAAGTTGTTATTCTGAGAAAATGATTTTTATTGAACATGAAACTATATCCAAAAATTATGGTTAAACTCAAAGTGGAAGTATGTTTTCTAAAATGGTCATCTAGACGTCGTTCTTTCGACTGAAATGACTACCTTTACAAAAATGACTTGTAACTTATTTTTCTGACTATAAACCTATACTTTTTCTTTTTAGATTCATAAAATAGAGTTCAATATGAAACCATAGCAATTTGATTCACTCAAAACGGATTTAAAATGAAGAAGTTATGGGTAAAACAAGATTGGATAATTTTTCTCATTTTAGCTACGTGAAAATTGGTAACAAATCTATTCCAACCATAACTTAATCAACTTGTATTGTATATTATGTAATCTTGAGATACCATAGACACGTATACAATGTTTCGACCTATCATGTCGACACATCTATATATATTTCGGAACAACTATAGACACTATATGTGAATGTTGGAGTTAGCTATACAGGGTTGAGGTTGATTCCAAAATATATATAGTTTGAGTTGTGATCAATACTGAGATACGTATACACTGGGTCGTGGATTAATTCAAGATAATATTTATCGATTTATTTCTGTACATCTAACTGTGGACAACTAGTTGTAGGTTACTAACGAGGACAACTGACTTAATAAACTTAAAACATCAAAATATATTAAAAGTGTTGTAAATATATTTTGAACATACTTTGATATATATGTATATATTGTTATAGGTTCATGAATCAACCAGTGGCCAAGTCTTACTTCCCGACAAAGTAAAAATCTGTGAAAGTGAGTTATAGTCCCACTTTTAAAATCTAATATTTTTGGGATGAGAATACATGCAGGTTTTATAAATGATTTACAAAATAGACACAAGTACGTGAAACTACATTCTATGGTTGAATTATCGAAATCGAATATGCCCCTTTTTTTAAAGTCTGGTAATCTAAGAATTAGGGAACAGACACCCTAATTGACGCGAATCCTAAAGATAGATCTATTGGGCCTAACAAACCCCATCCAAAGTACCGGATGCTTTAGTATTTTGAAATTTATATCATATCCGAAGGGTGTCCCGGAATGATGGGGATATTCTTATATATGCATCTTGTTAATGTCGGTTACCAGGTGTTCACCATATGAATGATTTTTATCTCTATGTATGGGATGTGTATTGAAATATGAAATCTTGTGGTCTATTATTACGATTTGATATATATAGGTTAAACCTATAACTCACCAACATTTTTGTTGACGTTTTAAGCATGTTTATTCTCAGGTGATTACTAAGAGCTTCCGCTGTCGCATACTTAAATAAGGACGAGATTTGGAGTCCATGCTTGTATGATATTGTGTAAAAACTGCATTCAAGAAACTTATTTCGATGTAACATATTTGTATTGTAAACCATTATGTAATGGTCGTGTGTAAACAGGATATTTTAGATTATCATTATTTGATAATCTACGTAAAGCTTTCTAAACCTTTATTTATGAAATAAAGGTTATGGTTTGTTTTAAAAATGAATGCAGTCTTTGAAAAACGTCTCATATAGAGGTCAAAACCTCGTAACGAAATCAATTAATATGGAACATTTTTAATCAATAAGAACGGGACATTTCAGTTGGTATCCGAGCGTTGGTCTTAGAAAACTAGAATTTTGCATTAGTGTGTCTTATCGAGTTTGTTAGGATGCATTAGTGAGTCTGGACTTCGACCGTGTTTACTTGAAAAATGATTGCTTAACAAATTTTGTTGGAAACTATATATTTTTAACATGTGAATATTATGTGATATATTAATCTCTTAACGGGTTTGATATTATGTGGTAGATGTCTACCTCTAGAACAAGTCCCATTGACTCACCTAATAATAATAAAGAGTCAAATGTAAATTGGAATGATTCGTAGACTGATTCACAAGTTCCCGAAGAGGAACCGGAAGAAGAGTCGGAACCGGAAGAAGAATCGGAACCGGAAGAAGAATCGGAACCGGATGAAGAAATAGAACCGGTGGGGGAAATAATAAAACGGTTAAGTAAAAGAAAATCCTCAACCAACCGACCAAGGTTAATTATGGTCAATGGTGTTTCCGCCAAGGAAGCAAAATATTTGGAGGATTACCAATTCTCCGATGAATCGGATTCCGACGAGAATTCCGATGATGTTATAGAAATTACCCCAACTGAATTTAAAAAGGCAAAAGAAAATAATAAGGGAAAGGGCATAAAAATAGAGAAATCTAATTCCAACCCCGATGAACTTTATATGTATCGTCAACCCCCGAAGTCCTTAAGTTTTAACAATGACCCGGGAACCTCTAAACCACCAGGTTTTTCTAAACCAATGTGGAAAACGACGGCTCGTATTTGGGAACATCATATATCCCTAGAAACTTGGCAAAACAAACAAAAACTGAAGAAGAAGAAACGAGCGAGTTGGAATAAGATAGTTGTATTCGTGTGGTGTAATATATGTAATATAGTGTGCTTATGCTTTATGATATATGTAAAAAAATTGCTTGTATTAATAAGTATTTATTTTTTTATGAATCTAACTCTTGTCTATTTTACAGTATAAAAACACAAAATGGATAGACAACCCAATATTTTAAGAGACTTACCCGGAGACATGATTGATGAAATCTTGTCTAGAGTCGGTCAGAATTCTTCGGCACAACTATTTAAGGCGAGATCAGTTTGTAAGACATTCGAAGAACTTTCCAAGAATGCCTTGGTTTATAAAAGGCTTTCGTTCGAAAGATGGGGGATATCACATTGGGAAATCCATAAGTTACGATGTGTTTACTTTGACGCATATATTGCGGGGAACCCAAATGCAATTTTACGCAATGGGTTAAGAAATTATTTTGACTCAATATATCCGAATATTGGACTTCGTGATTTAGAAAAAGCGGCTAACATGCAACATAAAGAAGCATGTTATGCTTACGGATTAGTAATGTTCGCATCTCACCAAAGTGAGAACAAGAACATCGGGCTACAACTATTAAACAAAACGTTCCCACAAGTGACGGAGTCGGTAATTGGGGTAAGAAATGAGGTTTTTAGATTGTTACGGGACTGTTGGACATTACGTAACCCTCGTCCCTTTGACGACGTTACAACACGCTGTCTTATCAACGGCCATAACGGTTATGTTCCAAAAGACCAAAGATGGGAAGTAGTCCTAGTAAACCAGAATGCATGACTTGTTTCTGGACGTATGAATTACGTGTCTTTATTGCCTTTGCTGCACGACTTGTGTACTAGCTAGAATTATCTTGACAACCATCTTGTATCAAATTTATTGTGTGCTATATTTCATGCTATATGTAAAATAAGCGGTATTGTAAGTTTGTAAAATATTATGTGAAAGTTTGAACGCGAAATATTATTATAATCAGTTTTTCATATAGAATTGTAGTAGTTGAATTGTATATTAGCTACTAAGTATGAACTTAACGGAAAGGTACTACCCGAATTTAAACTTATAAAACGCTAATATGAAGAAAAAGCTTTTATAAATGAGTTCATATTATGCTACGAAATACTATTAACTACTCTTAATATTCTGTATGATTAACTTGTTCCATTTGACTATTTTGAAGGAAATGGCACCGACTACTCGACACACCGTGAATATGAATGAAGAGGAATCCATACTTTTCTAGCTTCAAACATAGCCGCAGTACAGGCTGCGCTACATACCAACAATAACCTTGGATCTAGCAGTACAGGAAATCGTGTAGGATGCACCTACAAAGAATTCACTGCCTGCAAACCTTTGGAATTTGATGGAACCGAATGACCGATCGAATTGAAACGGTGGACCGAGAAGGTCGAATCGGTGTTTGCCATAAGTAAGTGTACTGAAGAGGACAAAGTGAAGTACGCTACGCATACCTTCATAGGTTCTGCGTTAACATGGTGGAATACCTATCTAGAGCAAGTGGGACAAGACGATGCGTACGCACTACCGTGGTCAGCATTCAAGCACTTGATGAACGAGAAGTACCGTCCCAGAACCGAGGTCAATAAGCTCAAGATAGAACTTAGAGGTTTACGAACCCAAGGATTTGATATTACCACGTATGAAAGACGATTCACAGAATTGTGCCTATTGTGTCCGGGAGCGTTCAAAGATGAGGAAGAGAAGATCGACGCATTTGTGAAAGGATTACCGGAAAGAATCCAAGAAGATATAAGTTCACACGAGCCCGCCTCCATACAACAGGCATGTAGAATGGCTCACAAACTAGTGAACCAGATTGAAGAAGGAATTAAAGAACATACTGCTGAAGAGGCTAATGTGAAGCAAGTTAAAAGAAAGTGGGAGGAAAACGGTGATAAGAATCACCAATACAACAACAACAGCAATTACAACAATAATCGCAACAACTATCCCAACAATCGCAACATCAATCGCAACTACAACAAACGGCCCAACAACAACAACAATAACAACAACAACAACAACAACAACAACAACAACAACAACAACAACAACAACAACAACAACAACAGCAACTATAACAATCATCCCAACAACAATAACAACCGCAACAACAATAATAATCAGAAGCAGCTATGCCAAAGGTGTGAAAAGTATCACTCGGGGTTCTGCACCAAATTTTGCAACAAGTGTAAAAGAAATGGTCATAGCGCGGCGAAGTGTGAGGTCTATGGACCAGGGGTTAACAGAATGAAAGGAACAAATGGTGTCGGAACGAGTAATGGTGGAGCAAGTAGTGTCGGAGCAAGTTATGCCAATGTAGTTTGTTATAAATGTGGAAAACCAGACCACATTATTAGAAATTGCCCGAACCAGGAGAAAACGAATGGACAAGATCGCGGAAGAGTTTTCAATATTAATGCAGCAGAGGCACAGGATGACCCGGAGCTTGTTACGGGTACATTTCTTATTGACGATAAATCTGCTTATGTTTTATTTGATTCGGGTGCGGATAGAAGCTATATGAGTAGAGAATTTTGTGCTAAATTAAGTTGCCCATTGGCGCCTTTGGATAGTAAATTTTTACTCGAATTAGCAAATGGTAAATTAATTTCAGCAGATAATATATGTCGGAATCGAGAAATTAAACTGGTTAGCGAAACATTTAAGATTGACTTGATACCAGTTGTAACACCCCAGCTTAACATGACCACAATATTGTCCGCTTTGCCCGCAGGCGCACGACTTGTTCTTGGCGACCACATACGATAAGCACTTTCCCAGGAGGTCACCCATCCTGGTAGTGCTCTGGCCCGAGCACGCTTAACCATAACATACTCGCACTTTTACTCAACCTGTGATCCCAAAACGCGTTGTGTCATTTAAGCGTGGGTATTACCTTATAATCCCATGATCACTCATGTATGTGGGCGACGTGGGATTTGCCTAGGGTGTTACATTCACCCCCCCTCAGGGACTCATCGTCCTAGATGAGGTTTGCCCCACCACCCCCAACGGCACATGAGTGGCTCTGATACCATTCTGTAACACCCCAGCTTAACATGACCACAATATTGTCCGCTTTGCCGGCAGGCGCACGGCTTTTTCTTGGCGACCACATACGATAAGCACTTTCCCAGGAGGTCACCCATCCTAGTAGTGCTCTGGCCCGAGCACGCTTAACCATAACGTATTCGCACTTTTACTCAACCTGTGATCCCAAAACGCGTTGTGTCATTTAAGCGTGGGTATTACCTTATAATCCCATGATCACTCATGTATGTGGGCGACGTGGAATTTGCCTAGGGTGTTTCACCAGTAGAGTTAGGGAGTTTTGATGTGATAATCGGTATGGACTGGTTGAGAGAAGTGAAAGCAGAGATCGTTTGTTACAAAAATGCAATTCGCATTATACGAGAAAAAGGAAAACCCTTAATGGTGTACGGAGAAAAGAGCAACGCGAAGTTAAATCTTATTAGTAACCTGAAGGCACAAAAACTAATAAGAAAAGGTTGCTATGCTGTAGTAGCAAACGTTGAGAAAGTCAATTCCGAAGAAAAGAACATCAATGATATTCCCGTTGCAAAAGAATTTCTCGATGTATTTCCGAAAGAATTACCGGGACTACCTCCACACCGATCCGTTGAATTTCAAATAGACCTTGTACCGGGAGCTGCACCAATAGCTCGTACTCCATACAGACTCGCACCTAGCGAAATGAAGGAACTTCAGAGCCAATTACAACAACTTTTAGAGCGTGGTTTCATTCGACCAAGCACATCACCGTGGGGAGCTCCTGTTTTGTTTGTCAAGAAGAAAGATGGTACATTCAGGTTGTGTATCGACTACCGAGAGTTGAACAAACTTACCATCAAGAACCGCTACCCACTACCAAGAATCGACGACTTATTTGATCAACTACAAGGCACGTCTGTTTATTCAAAGATTGACTTACGTTCCGGGTATCATCAAATGCGGGTGAAAGAAGATGATATTCCAAAGACTGCTTTTAGAACATGTTACGGTCATTATGAGTTTATGGTCATGCCGTTTGGTTTAACTAATGCACCAGCTGTGTTCATGGACCTTATGAACCGAGTGTGTGGACCATACCTTGACAAGTTTGTCATTGTTTTCATTGATGACATACTTATTTACTCAAAGAATGACCAAGAACACGGTGAACATTTGAGAAAGGTGTTAGAAGTATTGAGGAAGGAAGAATTGTACGCTAAGTTTTCAAAGTGTGCATTTTGGTTGGAAGAAGTTCAATTCCTCGGTCACATAGTGAACAAAGAAGGTATTAAGGTGGATCCGGCAAAGATAGAAACTGTTGAAAAGTGGGAAACCCCAAAAACTCCGAAACACATACACCAGTTTTTAGGACTAGCTGGTTACTACAGAAGGTTCATCCAAGACTTTTCCAGAATAGCAAAACCCTTGACTGCATTAACGCATAAAGGGAAGAAATTTGAATGGAATGATGAACAAGAGAAAGCGTTTCAGTTATTGAAGAAAAAGCTAACTACGGCACCTATATTGTCATTGCCTGAAGGGAATGATGATTTTGTGATTTATTGTGACGCATCAAAGCAAGGTCTCGGTTGTGTATTAATGCAACGAACGAAGGTGATTGCTTATGCGTCTAGACAATTGAAGATTCACGAACAAAATTATACGACGCATGATTTGGAATTAGGCGCGGTTGTTTTTGCATTAAATACTTGGAGGCACTACTTATATGGGGTCAAAAGTATTATATATACTGACCACAAAAGTCTTCAACACATATTTAATCAGAAACAACTGAATATGAGGCAGCGTAGGTGGATTGAATTATTGAATGATTACGACTTTGAGATTCGTTACCACCCGGGGAAGGCAAATGTGGTAGCCGATGCCTTGAGCAGGAAGGACAGAGAACCCATTCGAGTAAAATCTATGAATATAATGATTCATAATAACCTTACTACTCAAATAAAGGAGGCGCAACAAGGAGTTTTAAAAGAGGGAAATTTAAAGGATGAAATACCCAAAGGATCAGAGAAGCATCTTAATATTCGGGAAGACGGAACCCGATATAGGGCTGAAAGGATTTGGGTACCAAAATTTGGAGATATGAGAGAAATGGTACTTAGAGAAGCTCATAAAACCAGATACTCAATACATCCTGGAACGAGGAAGATGTACAAGGATCTCAAGAAACATTTTTGGTGGCTGGGTATGAAAGCTGATATTGCTAAATACGTAGGAGAATGTTTGACGTGTTCTAAGGTCAAAGCTGAGCATCAGAAACCATCAGGTCTACTTCAACAACCTGAAATCCCGGAATGGAAATGGGAAAACATTACCATGGATTTCATCACTAAATTGCCAAGGACTGCAAGTGGTTTTGATACTATTTGGGTAATAGTTGATCGTCTCACCAAATCAGCACACTTCCTGCCAATAAGAGAAGATGACAAGATGGAGAAGTTTGCACGACTGTATTTGAAGGAAGTCATCTCCAGACATGGAATACCAATCTCTATTATCTCTGATAGGGATGGCAGATTTATTTCAAGATTCTGGCAGACATTACAGCAAGCATTAGGAACTCGTCTAGACATGAGTACTGCCTATCATCCACAAACTGATGGGCAGAGCAAAAGGACGATACAAATGCTTGAAGACATGATACGAGCATGTGTTATTGATTTCGGAAACAGTTGGGATCGACATCTACCGTTAGCAGAATTTTCCTACAACAACAGCTACCATTCAAGCATTGAGATGGCGCCATTTGAAGCACTTTATGGTAGAAAGTGCAGGTCTCCGATTTGTTGGAGTGAAGTGGGGGATAGACAGATTACGGGTCCAGAGATTATACAAGAAACTACCGAGATGATCATCCAAATTCAACAACGGTTGAAAACCGCCCAAAGTCGACAAAAGAGCTACGCTGACATTAAAAGAAAAGATATAGAATTTGAAATTGAAATTGGAGAGATGGTCATGCTTAAAGTTGCACCTTGGAAAGGCGTTGTTCGATTTGGTAAACGAGGGAAATTAAATCCAAGGTATATTGGACCATTCAAGATTATTGATCGTGTCGGACCAGTAGCTTACCGACTTGAGTTACCTCAACAACTCGCGGCTGTACATAACACTTTCCACGTCTCGAATTTGAAGAAATGTTTTGCTAAAGAAGATCTCACTATTCCGTTAGATGAAATCCAAATCAACGAAAAACTCCAATTCATCGAAGAACCCGTCGAAATAATGGATCGTGAGGTTAAAAGACTTAAGCAAAACAAGATACCAATTGTTAAGGTTCGATGGAATGCTCGTAGAGGACTCGAGTTCACCGGGGAGCATGAAGATAAGATGAAGAAGAAATACCCACATCTATTTCCAGAAGATTCGTCAACACCTTCAACAGCTTAAAATTTCGGGACGAAATTTATTTAACGGGTAGGTACTGTAGTGACCCGAACTTTTCCATGTTTATATATATTAATTGAGATTGATATTTACAAGATTAAATGTTTCCAACATGTTAAGCAATCAAACTTGTTAAGATTTGATTAATTGAAATAGGTTTCATATAGACAATTGACCACCCAAGTTGACCGATGATTCACGAACGTTAAAACTTGTAAAAACTATACGATGACATATATATGGTTATATATATAGTTAACATGATTTTATTATAAGTATGTATCTCATTAGGTATTTTAACAATGAGTTATATACATAAAAATGAGACTATTAATTTAAGAAACTCGAAAATGATATATATAACGATTATCGTTATAACAACGTCTTACTAGGTACATATGAATCATATTAAGATATTGATAAACTTGGTTAATTATGTTAAATGATAAGTAAATATATTATTAAGTGTATTAACAATGAAATACATATGTAAAAATAAGACTACTAACTTAATGATTTCGAAACGAGACATATATGTAACGATTATCGTTGTAACGGCATTTAACTGTATATATATCATACTAAGATATATTATATATCATAATATCATGATAATATAACAATTTAACATCTCATTTGTTATAATAAACAATGGGTTAACAATATTCAACAAGATCGTTAACCTAAAGGTTTCAAAACAACGTTTACATGTAACGACTAACGATGACTTAACGACTCAGTTAAAATGTATATACATGTAGTGTTTAATATGTATTCATACACTTTTGAAAGACTTCAAGATACTTATCAAAATACTTCTACTTAACAAAAATGCTTACAATTACATCCTCGTTCAGTTTCATCAACAATTCTACTCGTATGCACCCGTATTCATACTCGTACAATACTCAGCTTTTAGATGTATGTACTATTGGTATATACACTCCAATGATTAGCTCTTAGCAGCCCATGTGAGTCACCTAACACATGTGGGAACCATCCTTTGGCAACTAGCATGAAATATCTCATAAAATTACAAAAATATGAGTAATCATTCATTACTTATTTACATGAAAACAAAATTACATATCCTTTATATCTAATCCATACACCAATGACCAAAAACACCTAAAAACACTTTCATTCTTTAATTGTCTTCATCTAATTGATCTCTCTCAAGTTCTATCTTCAAGTTCTAAGTGTTCTTCATAAATTCCAAAAGTTCTAGTTTCATAAAATCAAGAATACTTTCAAGTTTGCGAGCTCACTTCCAATCTTGTAAGGTGATCATCCAACCTCAAGAAATCTTTATTTCTTACAGTAGGTTATCATTCTAATGCAAGGTAATAATCATATTCAAACTTTGGTTCAATTTCTATAACTATAACAATCTTATTTCAAGTGATGATCTTACTTGAACTTGTTTTCATGTCATGATTCTGCTTCAAGAACTTCGAGCCATCCAAGGATCCGTTGAAGCTAGATCCATTTTTCTCTTTTCCAGTAGGTTTATCCAAGGAACTTAAGGTAGTAATGATGGTCATAACATCATTCAATTCATACATATAAAGCTATCTTATTCGAAGGCTTAAACTTGTAATCACTAGAACATCGTTTAGTTAATTCTAAACTTGTTCGCAAACAAAAGTTAATCCTTCTAACTTTACTTTTAAAATCAACTAAACACATGTTCTATATCTATATGATATGCTAACTTAATGATTTAAAACCTGGAAACACGAAAAATACCGTAAAATCGGATTTACGCCGTCGTAGTAACACTGCGGGCTGTTTTGGGTTAGTTAATTAAAAACGATGATAAACTTTGATTTAAGAGTTGTTATTCTGAGAAAATTATTTTTATTATGAACATGAAACTATATCCAAAAATTATAGTTAAACTCAAAGTGGAAGTATGTTTTCTAAAATGGTCATCTAGACGTCGTTCTTTCGACTGAAATGACTACCTTTACAAAAATGACTTGTAACTTATTTTTCCGACTATAAACCTATACTTTTTCTGTTTATATTCATAAAATAGAGTTCAATATGAAACCATAGCAATTTGATTCACTCGAAACGGATTTAAAATGAAGAAGTAATGGGTAAATCAAGATTGGATAATTTTTCTCATTTTAGCTACGTGAAAATTGTTAACAAATCTATTCCAACCATAACTTAATCAACTTGTATTGTATATTATGTAATCTTGAGATACCATAGACACGTTTACAATGTTTTGACCTATCATGTCGACACATCTATATATATTTCGGAACAACCATAGACACTCTATATGTGAATGTTGGAGTTAGCTATACAGGGTTGAGGTTGATTCCAAAATATATATAGTTTGAGTTGTGATCAATACTGAGATATGAAATGTCCCGTTCTTATTGATTAAAAACGTTCAATATTAATTGATTTCGTTGCGAGGTTTTGACCTCTATATGAGACGTTTTTCAAAGACTGCATTCATTTTAAAACAAACCATAACCTTTATTTCATCAATAAAGGTTTAAAAAGCTTTACTTAGATTATCAAATAATGATAATCTAAAATATCCTGTTTACACACGACCATTACATAATGGTTTACAATACAAATATGTTACAACAAAATAAGTTTCTTGAATGCAGTTTTTACACAATATCATTCAAGCATGGACTCCAAATCTCGTCCTTATTTAAGTATGCGACAGCAGAAGCTCTTAATAATCACCTGAGAATAAATATGGTTAAAACGTCAACAAAAATGTTGGTGAGTTATAGGTTTAACCTATATATATCAAATCATAATAATAGACCACAAGATTTCATGTTTCAATACACATCCCATACATAGAGATAAAAATCATTCATATGGTGAACACCTGGTATGATATAAATTAGGGTGTCTGTTTCCTAATTCTTAGATTACCAGACTTAATAAAAAGGGGCATATTCGATTTCGATAATTCAATCATAGAATGTAGTTTCACGTACTTGTGTCTATTTTGTAAATCATTTATAAAACCTGCATGTATTCTCATCCCAAAAATATTAGATTTTAAAAGTGGGACTATAACTCACTTTCACAGATTTTTACTTCGTCGGGAAGTAAGACTTGGCCACTGGTTGATTCACGAACCTATAACAATATATACATATATATCAAAGTATGTTCAAAATATATTTACAACACTTTTAATATATTTTGATGTTTTAAGTTTATTAAGTCAGCTGTCCTCGTTAGTAACCTACAACTAGTTGTCCACAGTTAGATGTACAGAAATAAATCAATAAATATTATCTTGAATCAATCCACGACCCAGTGTATACGTATCTCAGTATTGATCACAACTCAAACTATATATATTTTGGAATCAACCTCAACCCTGTATAGCTAACTCCAACATTCACATATAGAGTGTCTATGGTTGTTCCGAAATATATATAGATGTGTCGATATGATAGGTCGAAACATTGTATACGTGTCTATGGTATCTCAAGATTACATAATATACAATACAAGTTGATTAAGTTATGGTTGGAATAGATTTGTTACCAATTTTCACGTAGCTAAAATGAGAAAAATTATCCAATCTTGTTTTACCCATAACTTCTTCGTTTTAAATCCGTTTTGAGTGAATCAAATTGCTATGGTTTCATATTGAACTCTATTTTATGAATCTAAACAGAAAAAGTATAGGTTTCTAGTCGGAAAAATAAGTTACAAGTCGTTTTTGTAAAGGTAGTCATTTCAGTCGAAAGAACGACGTCTAGATGACCATTTTAGAAAACATACTTCCACTTTGAGTTTAACCATAATTTTTGGATATAGTTTCATGTTCATAATAAAAATCATCTTCTCAGAATAACAACTTTTAAATCAAAGTTTATCATAGTTTTTAATTAACTAACCCAAAACAGCCCGCGGTGTTACTACGACGGCGTAAATCCGGTTTTACGGTGTTTTTCGTGTTTCCAGGTTTTAAATCATTAAGTTAGCATATCATATAGATATAGAACATGTGTTTAGTTGATTTTAAAAGTCAAGTTAGAAGGATTAACTTTTGTTTGCGAACAAGTTTAGAATTAACTAAACTATGTTCTAGTGATTACAAGTTTAAACCTTCGAATAAGATAGCTTTATATGTATGAATTGAATGATGTTATGAACATCATTACTACCTTAAGTTCCTTGGATAAACCTACTGGAAAAGAGAAAAATGGATCTAGCTTCAACGGATCCTTGGATGGCTCGAAGTTCTTGAAGCAGAATCATGACACGAAAACAAGTTCAAGTAAGATCATCACTTGAAATAAGATTGTTATAGTTATAGAAATTGAACCAAAGTTTGAATATGATTATTACCTTGCATTAGAATGATAACCTACTATAAGAAATAAAGATTTCTTGAGGTTGGATGATCCCCTTACAAGATTGGAAGTGAGCTCGCAAACTTGAAAGTATTCTTGATTTTATGAAACTAGAACTTTTGGAATTTATGAAGAACACTTAGAACTTGAAGATAGAACTTGAGAGAGATCAATTAGATGAAGACAATTAAAGAATGAAAGTGTTTTTAGGTGTTTTTGGTCATTGGTGTATGGATTAGATATAAAGGATATGTAATTTTGTTTTCATGTAAATAAGTAATGAATGATTACTCATATTTTTGTAATTTTATGAGATATTTCATGCTAGTTGCCAAAGGATGGTTCCCACATGTGTTAGGTGACTCACATGGGCTGCTAAGAGCTAATCATTGGAGTGTATATACCAATAGTACATACATCTAAAAGCTGAGTATTGTACGAGTATGAATACGGGTGCATACGAGTAGAATTGTTGATGAAACTGAACGAGGATGTAATTGTAAGCATTTTTGTTAAGTAGAAGTATTTTGATAAGTATCTTGAAGTCTTTCAAAAGTGTATGAATACATATTAAACACTACATGTATATACATTTTAACTGAGTCGTTAAGTCATCGTTAGTCGTTACATGTAAACGTTGTTTTGAAACCTTTAGGTTAACGATCTTGTTGAATATTGTTAACCCATTGTTTATTATAACAAATGAGATGTTAAATTGTTATATTATCATGATATTATGATATATAATATATCTTAGTATGATATATATACAGTTAAATGCCGTTACAACGATAATCGTTACATATATGTCTCGTTTCGAAATCATTAAGTTAGTAGTCTTATTTTTACATATGTATTTCATTGTTAATACACTTAATAATATATTTACTTATCATTTAACATAATTAACCAAGTTTATCAATATCTTAATATGATTCATATGTACCTAGTAAGACGTTGTTATAACGATAATCGTTATATATATCATTTTCGAGTTTCTTAAATTAATAGTCTCATTTTTATGTATATAACTCATTGTTAAAATACCTAATGAGATACATACTTATAATAAAATCATGTTAACTATATATATAACCATACATATGTCATCGTATAGTTTTTACAAGTTTTAACGTTCGTGAATCACCGGTCAACTTGGGTGGTCAATTGTCTATATGAAACCTATTTCAATTAATCAAATCTTAACAAGTTTGATTGCTTAACATGTTGGAAACATTTAATCATGTAAATATCAATCTCAATTAATATATATAAACATGGAAAAGTTCGGGTCACTACAGTACCTACCCGTTAAATAAATTTCATCCCGAAATTTTAAGCTGTTGAAGGTGTTGACGAATCTTCTGGAAATAGATGCGGGTATTTCTTCTTCATCTGATCTTCACGCTCCCAGGTGAACTCAGGTCCTCTACGAGCATTCCATCGAACCTTAACAATTGGTATCTTGTTTTGCTTAAGTCTTTTAACCTCACGATCCATTATTTCGACGGGTTCTTCGATGAATTGAAGTTTTTCGTTGATTTGGATTTCATCTAACGGAATAGTGAGATCTTCTTTAGCAAAACATTTCTTCAAATTCGAGACGTGGAAAGTGTTATGTACAGCCGCGAGTTGTTGAGGTAACTCAAGTCGGTAAGCTACTGGTCCGACACGATCAATAATCTTGAATGGTCCAATATACCTTGGTTTTAATTTCCCTCGTTTACCAAATCGAACAACGCCTTTCCAAGGTGCAACTTTAAGCATGACCATCTCTCCAATTTCAAATTCTATATCTTTTCTTTTAATGTCAGCGTAGCTCTTTTGTCGACTTTGGGCGGTTTTCAACCGTTGTTGAATTTGGATGATCTTCTCGGTAGTTTCTTGTATAATCTCCGGACCCATAATCTGTCTATCCCCCACTTCACTCCAACAAATTGGAGACCTACACTTTCTACCATAAAGTGCTTCAAACGGCGCCATCTCAATGCTTGAATGGTAGCTGTTGTTGTAGGAAAATTCTGCTAATGGTAGATGTCGATCCCAACTGTTTCCGAAATCAATAACACATGCTCGTAGCATGTCTTCAAGCGTTTGTATCATCCTTTGGCTCTGCCCATCAGTTTGTGGATGATAGGCAGTACTCATGTCTAGACGAGTTCCTAATGCTTACTGTAATGTCTGCCAGAATCTTGAAATAAATCTGCCATCCCTATCAGAGATAATAGAGATTGGTATTCCATGTCTGGAGACGACTTCCTTCAAATACAGTCGTGCTAACTTCTCCATCTTGTCATCTTCTCTTATTGGCAGGAAGTGTGCTGATTTGGTGAGACGATCAACTATTACCCAAATAGTATCAAAACCACTTGCAGTCCTTGGCAATTTAGTGATGAAATCCATGGTAATGTTTTCCCATTTCCATTCCGGGATTTCGGGTTGTTGAAGTAGACCTGATGGTTTCTGATGCTCAGCTTTGACCTTAGAACATGTCAAACATTCTCCTACGTATTTAGCAACATCGGCTTTCATACCCGGCCACCAAAAATGTTTCTTGAGATCCTTGTACATCTTCCCCGTTCCAGGATGTATTGAGTATCTGGTTTTATGAGCTTCTCTAAGTACCATTTCTCTCATATCTCCAAATTTTGGTACCCAAATCCTTTCAGCCCTATACCGGGTTCCGTCTTCCTGAATATTAAGATGCTTCTCCGATCCTTTGGGTATTTCATCCTTTAAATTTCCCTCTTTTAAAACTCCTTGTTGCGCCTCCTTTATTTGAGTAGTAAGGTTATTATGAATCATTATATTCATAGATTTTACTCGAATGGGTTCTCTGTCCTTCCTGCTCAAGGCATCGGCTACCACATTTGCCTTCCCCGGGTGGTAACGAATCTCAAAGTCGTAATCATTCAACAATTCAATCCACCTACGCTGCCTCATATTCAGTTGTTTCTGATTAAATATGTGTTGAAGACTTTTATGGTCGGTATATATAATACTTTTGACCCCATATAAGTAGTGCCTCCAAGTCTTTAATGCAAAAACAACCGCTCCTAATTCCAAATCATGCGTCGTATAATTTTGTTCATGAATCTTCAATTGTCTAGACGCATAAGCAATCACCTTCGTTCGTTGCATTAATACACAACCGAGACCTTGCTTTGATGCATCACAATAAATCACAAAATCATCATTCCCTTCAGGCAATGACAATATAGGTGCCGTAGTTAGCTTTTTCTTCAATAACTGAAACGCTTTCTCTTGTTCATCATTCCATTCAAATTTCTTCCCTTTATGCGTTAATGCAGTCAAGGGTTTTGCTATTCTGGAAAAGTCTTGGATGAACCTTCTGTAGTAACCAGCTAGTCCTAAAAACTGGCGTATGTGTTTCGGAGTTTTCGGGGTTTCCCACTTTTCAACAGTTTCTATCTTTGCCGGATCCACCTTAATACCTTCTTTGTTCACTATGTGACCGAGGAATTGAACTTCTTCCAACCAAAATGCACACTTTGAAAACTTAGCGTACAATTCTTCCTTCCTCAATACTTCTAACACCTTTCTCAAATGTTCACCGTGTTCTTGGTCATTCTTTGAGTAAATAAGTATGTCATCAATGAAAACAATGACAAACTTGTCAAGGTATGGTCCACACACTCGGTTCATAAGGTCCATGAACACAGCTGGTGCATTAGTTAAACCAAACGGTATGACCATAAACTCGTAATGACCGTAACGTGTTCTGAAAGCAGTCTTTGGAATATCATCTTCTTTCACCCGCATTTGATGATACCCGGAACGTAAGTCAATCTTTGAATAAACAGACGAGCCTTGTAGTTGATCAAATAAGTCGTCGATTCTCGGTAGTGGGTAGCGGTTCTTGATGGTAAGTTTGTTCAACTCTCGGTAGTCGATACACAACCTGAATGTACCATCTTTCTTCTTGACAAACAAAACAGGAGCTCCCCACGGTGATGTGCTTGGTCGAATGAAACCACGCTCTAAAAGTTCTTGTAATTGGCTTTGTAGTTCTTTCATCTTGCTGGGTGCGAGTCTGTAAGGAGCACGAGCTATTGGTGCAGCTCCTGGTACAAGATCTATTTGAAATTCAACAGATCGATGTGGGGGTAATCCCGGTAATTCTTTCGGAAATACATCGGGAAATTCTTTTGCAATGGGAACATCATTGATGCTCTTTTCTTCAGTTTGTACTTTCTCGACGTGTGCTAGAACAGCATAGCAAGCTTTTCTTATTAGTTTTTGTGCCTTCAAATTACTAATAAGATGTAGCTTCGTGTTGCCCTTTTCTCCGTACACCATTAAGGGTTTTCCTTTTTCTCGTATAATGCGAATTGCATTTTTGTAACAGACGATCTCTGCTTTCACTTCTTTCAACCAGTCCATACCGATTATCACATCAAAACTCCCTAACTCTACTGGTATCAAATCAATCTTAAATGTTTCGCTAACCAGTTTAATTTCTCGATTCCGACATATATTATCTGCTGAAATTAATTTACCATTTGCTAATTCGAGTAAAAATTTACTATCCAAAGGCGTCAATGGACAACTTAATTTAGCACAAAAATCTCTACTCATATAGCTTCTATCCGCACCCGAATCAAATAAAACGTAAGCAGATTTATTGTCAATAAGAAACGTACCCGTAACAAGCTCCGGGTCTTCCTGTCCCTCTGCCGCATTAATATTGAAAACTCTTCCGCGGCCTTGTCCATTCGTGTTCTCCTGGTTCGGGCAATTTCTAATAATGTGGCCCGGTTTTCCACATTTATAACAAACTACATTGGCATAACTTGCTCCGACACTACTTGCTCCGCCATTACTCGTTCCGACACCATTTGTTCCTTTTGTTCTATTAACCCCTGGTCCGTAGACCTCACACTTCACCGCGCTATGACCATTTCTTTTACACTTGTTGCAAAATTTGGTGCAGAACCCCGAGTGATACTTTTCACACCTTTGGCATAGCTGCTTCTGATTGTTGTTGTTGTTGCGGTTATTATTGTTGTTGGGATGATTGTTGTAGTTGCTGTTGTTATTGTTGTTGTTGTTGTTGTTGTTGTTGGGCCGTTTGTTGTAGTTGCGATTGATGTTGCGATTGTTGGGATAATTGTTGCGATTATTGTTGTAATTGCTGTTGTTATTGTATTGGTGATTCTTATCACCGTTTTCCTCCCACTTTCTTTTGACTTGCTTCACATTGGCCTCTTCAGCAGTCTGTTCTTTAATTCTTTCTTCAATCTGGTTCACTAGTTTGTGAGCCATTCTACATGCCTGTTGTATAGAGGCGGGCTCGTGTGAACTTATATCTTCTTGGATTCTTTCCGGTAATCCTTTTACAAACGCGTCGATCTTCTCTTCATCATCTTCGAATGCTCCCGGACACAATAGGCACAATTCTGTGAATCGTCTTTCGTACGTGGTAATATCAAATCCTTGGGTTCGTAACCCTCTAAGTTCTGTCTTGAGCTTATTGACCTCAGTTCTGGGACGGTACGTCTCGTTCATCAAGTGCTTGAATGCTGACCACGGTAGTGCGTACGCATCGTCTTGTCCCAGTTGCTCTAGATAGGTATTCCACCATGTTAACGCAGAACCTGTGAAGGTATGTGTAGCGTACTTCACTTTGTCCTCTTCAGTACACTTACTTATGGCAAACACCAATTCGACCTTCTCGGTCCACCGTTTCAATCCGATCGGTCCTTCGGTTCCATCAAATTCCAAAGGTTTGCAGGCAGTGAATTCTTTGTAGGTGCATCCTACACGATTTCCTTTACTGCTAGATCCAAGGTTATTGTTGGTATGTAGCGCAGCCTGTACTGCGGCTATGTTTGAAGCTAGAAAAGTACAGAATTCCTCTTCATTCATATTCACGGTGTGTCGAGTAGTCGGTGCCATTTCCTTCAAAATAGTCAAATGGAACAAGTTAATCATACAGAATATTAAGAGTAGTTAATAGTATTTCGTAGCATAATATGAACTCATTTATAAAAGCTTTTTCTTCATATTAGCGTTTTATAATTTTAAATTCGGGTAATACCTACCCGTTAAGTTCATACTTAGTAGCTAATATACAATTCAACTACTACAATTCTATATGAAAAACTGATTATAATAATATTTCGCGTTCAAACTTTTATACAATATTTTACAAACTTACAATACCGCTTATTTTACATAAAGCATGAAATATAGCACACAATAACTTTGATACAAGATAGTTGTGAAGATAATTCTAGCTAGTACACAAGTCGTTCAGCAAAGGCAATAAAGACACGTAATTCATACGTCCAGAAACAAGTCATGCATTCTGGTTTTACTAGGATTACTTCCCATCCTTGGTCTTGTGGAACATAACCGTTATGGCCGTTGATAAGACAGCGTGTTGTAACGTCGTCAAAAGGACGAGGGTTACGTAATGTCCAACAGTCCCGTAACAATCTAAAAACCTCATTTCTTACCCCAATTACCGACTCCGTCACTTGTGGAAACGTTTTGTTTAATACTTGTAGCCCGATGTTCTTGTTCTCACTTTGGTGAGAAGCGAACATTACTAATCCGTAAGCATAACATGCTTCTTTATGTTGCATGTTAGCCGCTTTTTCTAAATCACGAAGTCCAATATTCGGATATATTGAGTCAAAATAATTTCTTAACCCGTTGCGTAAAATAGCATTTGGGTTCACCGCAATATATGCGTCAAAGTAAACACATCGTAACTTATGGGTTTCCCAATGTGATATCCCCCATCTTTCAAACGAAAGTCTCTTATAAACCAAGACATTCTTGGAACGTTCTTCAAATGTCTTACAAACTGATCTCGCCTTAAATAGTTGTGCCGAGGAATTCTGACCGACTCTAGACAAGATTTCATCAATCATGTCTCCGGGTAGGTCTCTTAAAATATTGGGTTGTCTATCCATTTTGTGTTTTTATACTGTAAAATAGACAAGAGTTAGATTCATAAAAAAAATACTTATTAATACCAGCAATTTTTACATATATCATAAAGCATAAGCACACTATATTACATATATTACACCACACGAATACAACTATCTTATTCCGACTCGCTTATTTCTTCTTCTTCGGTTTTGGTTCGTTTTGCCAAGTTTCTAGGGATATATGATGTTCCCCTAATACGAGCCGTAATTTTCCACATTGGTTTAGAAAAACCTGGTGGTTTAGAGGTTCCCGGGTCATTGTTACAACTTAAGGACTTCGGGGGTTGACTATACATATAAAGTTCATCGGGGTTGGAATTAGATTTCTCTATTTTTATGCCCTTTCCCTTATTATTTTCTTTTACCTTTTTAAATTCAGTTGGGGTAATTTCTATAACATCATCGGAATTCTCGTCGGAATCCGATTCATCGGAGAATTGGTAATCCTCCCAATATTTTGCTTCCTTGGCGGAAACACCATTGACCATAATTAACCTTGGTCGGTTGGTTGAGGATTTTCTTTTACTTAACCGTTTTATTATTTCCCCCACCGGTTCTATTTCTTCATCCGGTTCCGATTCTTCTTCCGGTTCCGATTCTTCTTCCGGTTCCGACTCTTCTTCCAGTTCCTCTTCGGGAACTTGTGAATCAGTCCACGAATCATTCCAATTTACATTTGACTCTTCATTATTATTAGGTGAGTCAATGGGACTTGTTCTAGAGGTAGACATCTATCACATAATATCAAACGCGTTAAGAGATTAATATATCACATAATATTCACATGTTAAAAATATATAGTTTCCAACAAAATTTGTTAAGCAATCATTTTTCAAGTAAACACGGTCAAAGTCCAGACTTACTAATGCATCCTAACAAACTCGATAAGACACTAATGCAAAATTCTGGTTCTCTAAGACCAATGCTCGGATACCAACTGAAATGTCCCGTTCTTATTGATTAAAAACGTTCCATATTAATTGATTTCGTTGCGAGGTTTTGACCTCTATATGAGACGTTTTTCAAAGACTGCATTCATTTTAAAACAAACCATAACCTTTATTTCATCAATAAAGGTTTAAAAAGCTTTACTTAGATTATCAAATAATGATAATCTAAAATATCCTGTTTACACACGACCATTACATAATGGTTTACAATACAAATATGTTACAACAAAATAAGTTTCTTGAATGCAGTTTTTACACAATATCATACAAGCATGGACTCCAAATCTCGTCCTTATTTAAGTATGCAACAGCAGAAGCTCTTAATAATCACCTGAGAATAAACATGCTTAAAACGTCAACAAAAATGTTGGTGAGTTATAGGTTTAACCTATATATATCAAATCATAATAATAGACCACAAGATTTCATGTTTCAATACACATCCCATACATAGAGATAAAAATCATTCATATGGTGAACACCTGGTAACCGATATTAACAAGATGCATATATATAAGAATATCCCCATCATTCCGGGACACCCTTCGGAAATGATATAAATTTCGAAGTACTAAAGCATCCGGTACTTTGGATGGGCTTTGTTAGGCCCAATAGATCTATCTTTAGGATTCGCGTCAATTAGGGTGTCTGTTCCCTAATTCTTAGATTACCAGACTTAATAAAAAGGGGCATATTCGATTTCGATAATTCAATCATAGAATGTAGTTTCACGTACTTGTGTCTATTTTGTAAATCATTTATAAAACCTGCATGTATTCTCATCCCAAAAATATTAGATTTTAAAAGTGGGACTATAACTCACTTTCACAGATTTTTAGTTCGTCGGGAAGTAAGACTTGGCCACTGGTTGATTCACGAACCTATAACAATATATACATATATATCAAAGTATGTTCAAAATATATTTACAACACTTTTAATATATTTTGATGTTTTAAGTTTATTAAGTCAGCTGTCCTCGTTAGTAACCTACAACTAGTTGTCCACAGTTAGATGTACAGAAATAAATCAATAAATATTATCTTGAATCAATCCACGACCCAGTGTATATGTATCTCAGTATTGATCACAACTCAAACTATATATATTTTGGTATCAACCTCAACCCTGTATAGCTAACTCCAACATTCACATATAGAGTGTCTATGGTTGTTCCGAAATATATATAGATGTGTCGACATGATAGGTCGAAACATTGTATACGTGTCTATGGTATCTCAAGATTACATAATATACAATACAAGTTGATTAAGTTATGGTTGGAATAGATTTGTTACCAATTTTCACGTAGCTAAAATGAGAAAAATTATCCAATCTTGTTTTACCGATAACTTCTTCGTTTTAAATCCGTTTTGAGTGAATCAAATTGCTATGGTTTCATATTGAACTCTATTTTATGAATCTAAACAGAAAATGTATAGGTTCCTAGTCGGAAAAATAAGTTACAAGTCGTTTTTGTAAAGGTAGTCATTTCAGTCGAAAGAACGACGTCTAGATGACCATTTTAGAAAACATACTTCCACTTTGAGTTTAACCATAATTTTTGGATATAGTTTCATGTTCATAATAAAAATCATCTTCTCAGAATAACAACTTTTAAATCAAAGTTTATCATAGTTTTTAATTAACTAACCCAAAACAGCCCGCGGTGTTACTACGACGGCGTAAATCCGGTTTTACGGTGTTTTTCGTGTTTCCAGGTTTTAAATCATTAAGTTAGCATATCATATAGATATAGAACATGTGTTTAGTTGATTTTAAAAGTCAAGTTAGAAGGATTAACTTTTGTTTGCGAACAAGTTTAGAATTAACTAAACTATGTTCTAGTGATTACAAGTTTAAACCTTCGAATAAGATAGCTTTATATGTATGAATCGAATGATGTTATGAACATCATTACTACCTTAAGTTCCTTGGATAAACCTACTGGAAAAGAGAAAAATGGATCTAGCTTCAACGGATCCTTGGATGGCTCGAAGTTCTTGAAGCAGAATCATGACACGAAAACAAGTTCAAGTAAGATCATCACTTGAAATAAGATTGTTATAGTTATAGAAATTGAACCAAAGTTTTAATATAATTATTACCTTGTATTAGAATGATAACCTACTGTAAGAAACAAAGATTTCCTGAGGTTGGATGATCACCTTAAAAGATTGGAAGTGAGCTAGCAAACTTGAAAGTATTCTTGATTTTATGTAACTAGAACTTGTAAAATATATGAAGAACACTTAGAACTTGAAGATAGAACTTGAGAGAGATCAATTAGATGAAGAAAATTGAAGAATGAAAGTGTTTGTAGGTGTTTTTGGTCGTTGGTGTATGGATTAGATATAAAGGATATGTAATTTTGTTTTCATGTAAATAAGTCATGAATGATTACTCATATTTTTGTAATTTTATGAGATATTTCATGCTAGTTGCCAAATGATGGTTCCCACATGTGTTAGGTGACTCACATGGGTTGCTAAGAGCTGATCATTGGAGTGTATATACCAATAGTACATACATCTAAAAGCTGTGTATTGTACGAGTACGAATACGGGTGCATACGAGTAGAATTGTTGATGAAACTGAACGAGGATGTAATTGTAAGCATTTTTGTTAAGTAGAAGTATTTTGATAAGTGTCTTGAAGTCTTTCAAAAGTGTATGAATACATATTAAAACACTACATGTATATACATTTTAACTGAGTCGTTAAGTCATCGTTAGTCGTTACATGTAAATGTTGTTTTGAAACATTTAGGTTAACGATCTTGTTGAATGTTGTTAACCCATTGGTTATTATAACAAATGAGATGTTAAATTATTATATTATCATGATATTATGATATATAATATATCTTAGTATGATGTATATACAGTTAAATGTCGTTACAACGATAATCGTTACATATATGTCTCGTTTCGAAATCATTAAGTTAGTAGTCTTATTTTTACATATGTATTTCATTGTTAATACACTTAATACTATATTTACTTATCATTTAACATAATTAACCAAGTGTATCAATATCTTAATATGATTCATATGTACCTAGTAAGACGTTGTTAAAATACCTAATGAGATACATACTTATAATAAAAACATGTTAACTATATATATAACCATACATATGTCATTGTATAGTTTTTACAAGTTTTAACGTTCGTGAATCACCGGTCAACTTGGGTGGTCAATTGTCTATATGAAACATATTTCAATTAATCAAGTCTTAACAAGTTTGATTGCTTAACATGTTGGAAACATTTAATCATGTAAATATCAATCTCAATTAATATATATAAACATGGAAAAGTTCGGGTCACTACAAGATACGTATACACTGGGTCGTGGATTGATTCAAGATAATATTTATCGATTTATTTCTGTACATCTAACTGTGGACAACTAGTTGTAGGTTATTAACGAGGACAGCTGACTTAATAAACTTAAAACATCAAAATATATTAAAAGTGTTGTAAATATATTTTGAACATACTTTGATATATATGTATATATTGTTATAGGTTCGTGAATCAACCAGTGGCCAAGTCTTACTTCCCGACGAAGTAAAAAATCTGTGAAAGTGAGTTATAGTCCCACTTTTAAAATCTAATATTTTTGGGATGAGAATACATGCAGGTTTTATAAATGATTTACAAAATAGACACAAGTACGTGAAACTACATTCTATGGTTGAATTATCGAAATCGAATATGCCCCTTTTTATTAAGTCTGGTAATCTAAGAATTATGGAACAGACACCCTAATTGACGCGAATCCTAAAGATAGATCTATTGGGCCTAACAAACCCCATCCAAAGTACCGGATGCTTTAGTACTTCAAAATTTATATCATATCCGAAGGGTGTCCCGGAATGATGGGGATATTCTTATATATGCATCTTGTTAATGTTGGTTACCAGGTGTTCACCATATGAATGATTTTTATCTCTATGTATGGGATGTGTATTGAAATATGAAATCTTGTGGTCTATTGTTACGATTTGATATATATAGGTTAAACCTATAACTCACCAACATTTTTGTTGACGTTTAAAGCATGTTTATTCTCAGGTGAATACTAAGAGCTTCCGCTATTGCATACTAAAATAAGGACAAGATTTGGAGTCCATGTTTGTATGATATTGTGTAAAAACTGCATTCAAGAAACTGATTTCGATGTAACATATTTGTATTGTAAACCATTATGTAATGGTCGTGTGTAAACAGGATATTTTAGATTATCATTATTTGATAATCTACGTAAAGCTTTTTAAACCTTTATTTATGAAATAAAGGTTATGGTTTGTTTTAAAAATGAATGCAGTCTTTGAAAAACGTCTCATATAGAGGTCAAAACCTCGCAACGAAATCAATTAATATGGAACTTTTTTAATCAATAAGAACGGGACATTTCAGACAACACCCGTATTTCCTAAAATGTAATAATGACCCGGGAACCTCTAAACCACCAGGTTTTTCTAAACCATTATGAAAAATGACGGCTCGTATTAGAGGAACACCATATATTCCTAGAAAATTAGGAAAACGAACCAAGTCCGAAGAAGAAGAAACCAGTGATTCAGATTAGAGGGTTGTAATCATGTTGTGTATTATATGTATTGTAGTGTGCTTGTACTTTTATGTTTTATGTAAAAATTGCTTGTATTATTTGTTATTACGAATCTAATCCTTGTCTATTTTACAGTATAAAAACAAAATGGACGTTAAGGGTAGACAACCGAATATTTTAGAAGACCTACCAGAGGATATGATTGAGGAAATCTTGTCTAGAGTCGGTCAGAATTCATCAGCACATTTAGTTATGGTGAAATTAACTTGTCAAACATTTGAAAGACTTTCCAGAAATGCCTTAGTTTATAAAAGGCTTTCCTTTGATGGGTGGGGTATATCACATTGGGGAGACCGTAAGTTACGCCGTGTTTTCTTTAAAGCATTAAATGCGGGGAACCCAAATGCAATTTTACGCTACGGGTTAAGAACCTATTTTGACTCAACATATCCCAACATAGGATTTCGTGAATTAGAAAGAGCTTCTAACATGCAACATAAAGAAGCATGTTATGCTTATAGGTTAGTGATGTTCGCTTCTTACCAAAGTGAGAAAAAGAACATCGGATTGCAACTTTTAAATAAAACCTTCCCACAAGTGACGGATTCAGTAGTTGGGGTGAGAAACAAGGTTTTTAGATTATTACGGGGCTGTTGGACATTACGAAACCCTCATCCTTTTGACGACATTACAACATGCTGCCTAGTCAATGGTCATAACGATTATTTTCCACAAGACCAAGGATGGGAAGTCGTCTTAGTAAAACCAGAATGCATGACTTGTTTCTGGAGTTATGAATTACGTGTCTTTATTTCCTTTGCTGAATAACTTGGGTATTAACTAGATTTATCTTCAAAACTGTCATGTATCATAGTGTACTATATTTCATGATATATGTAATATAGCGAAGTTGTAAGTTTGAAGAATATTTTCATGTGATATATTATTATAATCAGTTTTTCATATGGAATTGTAGTAGTTGAATTGTATATTAGCTACTAAGTATGAACTTAACGGGTAGGTAGTACCCGAATTTAAACTTATAAAACGCTAATATGAAGAAAAGGCTTTTATAAATGAGTTCATATTATGCTACGAAATACTATTGACTACTCTTAATATTCTGTATGATTAACTCGATTCAGTTGGCTATTTTGAAGGAAATGGCACCGACTACTCGACACACCATGAATATGAGCGAAGAGGAATTTCATACCTTTCTTGCTGCAAACATAGCCGCAGTACAGGCTGCGCTACATACCAACAATAACTCTGAATCTAGCAATGCAGCTAAAGGCGCAAGAAATCGTCTAGGATGCTCCTACAAAGAATTCACTGCCTGCAAACCTTTGGAATTTGATGGAACCGAAGGACTAATTGGATTGAAACGGTGGACCGAGAAAGTCGAATCGGTGTTTGCCATAAGTAAGTGTACTGAAGAGGACAAAGTTAAGTACTGCGTTAATGTGGTGGAACACCTATCTTGAACAGGTAGGACAAAATGCTGCTTACGCACTACCGTGGTCGGCATTCAAGCAATTGATGAACGAGCAGTACCGTCCTAGAAACGAAGTCAATAAACTCAAGGCAGAACTTAGAGAGTTATGAACACAATCGTTCGACGTTACCACATATGAACGACGATTCACTGAGTTGTGCCTATTGTGTCCGGGAGCATTCGAAGATGAAGAAGAGAATATCAACGCGTTTGTAAAAGGGTTACCAGTAAGGATTCAAGAAGATGTGAGTTCACACGAGCCCGCTTCTATACAGAAGGCAAGTCGAATGGCTCATAAAATCATAAATCAGATTGAGGGAAGAATTAAAGAGCAGGCGGCCGAAGAAGCCAACACGAAACAACTCAAGAGGAAGTGGGAGAAAAACGGTGAGAAGAGTCACCAGTACAACAACAACAATTACAACCACAATGGCAACAACTATCCCAACAACCGCAACAACAATCGCAACAATAACCGTAATCCTAACAATAACTACAACAAACATCCCAACAACAACTACAACTACAACAACTGTTTCAACAACAATAACAATCCCAACAACAACCTCAATAACAACAACGGCAACAAAAACCAAAAACAGTCATGTCATAGGTGTGAAGAAAATCATCAGGGGTTTTGCACGACATTTTGCAACAGGTGTAAAAGAAATGGTCATAGGGCGATAAAGTGTGAGGTTTACGGACCAAAGTTTAACAGAACTAAAGGAACAAATAATGTCAGAACAAGTAATGCCGAAACGAATAGTGTCGGAGCAAGTAATACCAACGGTGTTTGTTATAAATGTGGAAAACCAGGCCACATTATTAGAAATTGCCCGAATCAGGGGAATACTGTCATAACCCGACCTTATCCATAAGGACGAATACAATAACATATGATTTCATCGCGAGGTATTGACCTCTATATGCGACGTTTTTCAAAAACTGCATTCGTTTTTACAATACAAACCATAACTTTTATTACAAATACAAGGTTTAAACAAGATAATAATGATTATCGTTTAGCGATAATCTTAGACTTACAAACTTTACATGTGATAATAACAATACGACTTCCAACATATTTTACATTACAAATCCTCCGATATGCAGTTTTATTTTTGATACAAATATGCATACTCAAGATCTTGCTTAAATTCAACATGTTGCAGCTGAAGCTTTTAGTTATCACCTGAGAATAAACATGCTTAAAACGTCAACATAAAGTTGGTGAGATATAGGTTTAATGCCGGCAGCGTTATGAATATAGACCACAAGATTTCATATATAAATGTTTTAATAAAAATATTCTAAGTTGTTGAGCACTTGATAACCATACTTAACATTTAATCAACGTCGCATATTCCCTTTATTATGAAATCTTACTACACCGTACCAAGTGTAGTCACGAAACGAAGTACTGTGCAACCGTTGAATACTGGTCGTCCAGTCCGGTTGGGGTTGTCAGGCCCGATAGATCTATCAACAGGATTCGCGTTTACAATACCTCATGTAAATAGTAGTTACCAAGTTACAGGGAAGTATGCCAGTGGTACAACTCAATGTAGAATATATATTTTTAATTACTTGTGTCCATAACGTAAATCATAAAATGCATGTATTCTCATCCCAAAATATTTAGAGTTTAAAAGTGGGACTATATACTCACCTTTTCCTTGAAGGTATTTAACTCGACTTGGTCTCCGATAGATATCACGAACCTAACCATATATATAATATATCAACATATTTTCTTTTCAAGTAATCGTTACATATATATATATACTTTTAATACTTTTAATATTTTCTTAGTCCGTAGTTAGCAGTCTGTTGTTAATGGTCCACAATTAGTTGCTCAATAAAATAAATAAAGACCCCATCGTATTCGTATTGATCAGAATTAATCTCGACCCATGGTACCATGTTGTCAAATGACGTGTTACGTACATAAAGTACCGTGTTGTCAGATGACGTGTTGCGTACAATCATGAGGTCTTATGATTAATCTTCTCGTGTTATTTACGGGTGGTCCTGAAATATATAAAATCAAATCATAAGTAAATATATATTAAATATTATGTTAATTAGCCAAGATATGATTAATCCGATTTTTTTTCATAATATGATATATTACAGGTTTTGAAGTGTTTTAAAAATCAAATTAGAAGGATCTATTTAGTTTGCGAACAGGTTTGAAATCATTCAAACTATGTTCTTGTTGTTACAAATTTTATAACACAAAATAAGATAGCTATATAAATATGAATCGAATAAGATTATGAATAAGGTTACTACCTCAAGTTACTTGGATAAAGCTACTGGAAAAGATAGAAAATAATCTTGATCAAACTTTCTTATGATGATTATAGGTTGTTAATGAAGCTAGTTCTTCATGAGTATTTGCTGAGATTGTAAAGAACACTTAGATTTCCTAAGAGTGTGTTTTTGGTTAGAGAAAGATGGTTGTAAGAATGAAATGAAAAACTAAGGTGATGGTGATACTTATAGGACAGTCTGGTTGTTGAGGGAACAAGGACAAATTATTGTGTTGAATTTTTGAGTAATAATGTATGCTAGCTTACAAATAAGATTCCCTCTTATCTAGGGCAGATCTAAGGCTAATAAGGATATTGATTTGATGTGTATTTACCAATAGTAAATACGTATAGATGATGGGTATGATACGATAAAAGAAGCTCAAAATCGGGCTTTTATTTTGGGTCCAACCGGGCCAAAAATAAAATTTTAAGACATTTTTAATAAAGCAAGGTCAGCTCGACCCCAGCCAGGGGCTCTGCCCCTTGGACCCCGCCAGGGGTTGCCACCCCTTGGACCCTGCTTATCGGGGGCGCTGCCCCCGAACCCCCGTCATAATCAAGATAAGTTCAAACAAGTGTGCACTCCACACTTCCCCAAACTTGTTCGATACTTATCAAGATTATTTTGGTTACAAATTAATCCCATTACACTTAAATCATATTGGTGACATAAATCACAACACATTATAGATTGTAAGTATGTATGTCAAAGAACGTTACATATAGTTATCGTTTTGAAAACTTAAGTTAGTGGTCTCAAAGTATACTTATAACTCATTGTTGTTAGTTCATAATGAAATGTTAAACCATCCTTAAATCATATTAAATATGTATAGATATGTACATATACATAATCGTATAATTATCGTGTGTTATATAGTTCGTGATATCATTGGTCAAATTGGACGGTCAAACGTTGTGTAAAACTCTTTTCAAAAATATAAGTCTCAACAGTTTGAATTGCTTATCATGTTGGTAAGGTTTAATTTAGGTAAATATTAATCTCATAAGTATAGAACGATCGGAAAATTCCGGGTCGTTACAAATACTAATGGGCAGGGTCGTAGAAGAGTTTTCAATATTATTGCGGCAAAAGCACAGGAAGACCCGGAGCTTATTACGGGTACGTTTCTTATTGATGATAAATCTACTTATGTTTTATTTGATTCGGGTGCGGATAGAAGCTATATGAGTAGAGAATTTTGTGCTAAATTAAGTTGCCCATTGACGCCTTTGGATAGTAAATTTTTACTCGAATTAGCAAACGGTAAATTAATTTCAGCAGATAATATATGTCGGGAGAGAGAAATTAAACTGGGGGATGAAACGTTTAAAATTGATTTAATACCAGTCAAGTTAGGAAGTTTTGATGTAATAATTAGCATGGACTGGTTGAAAAATGTGAGAGCAGAGGTCGTTTGTTACAAAAATGCAATTCGCATTATGCGTGAAAAAGGAAAACCTTTAATGGTGTACGGAGAAAAGAACAACGCGAAATTAAATCTTATTAGTAGTTTGAAGGTGCAAAAACTAATAAGAAAAGGTTGTTACGTCATTCTAGCACACATCGAGGAAGTTAAACCTGAAGAAAAGAACATCATTGATGTTCCCGTCGCAAAAGAATTTCCCGATGTATTTCCGAAAGAATTACCGGGATTAACCCCACATCGATCCGTTGAATTTCAAATAGACCTTGTACCAGGAGCTACACCAATAGCTCGTGCTCCATACAGACTCTCACCCAGTGAAATGAAAGAATTACAAAGTCAGTTACAGGAACTTTTAGAGCGTGGTTTCATTCGACCATGCACATCACCATGGGGAGCTCCTGTTTTGTTTGTCAAGAAGAAAGATGGTACATTCAGGTTGTGTATCGACTACCGAGAGTAGAACAAATTTACCATCAAGAACCGCTACCCACTACCGAGAATCGACGACTTATTTGATCAACTACAAGGCTCGTCTGTTTATTCGAAGATCAATTTACATTCTGGATATCATCAAATGCGGGTGAAGGAGGATGATATTCCAAAGACTGCTTTTAGGACGCGTTACGGTCATTATGAGTTTATGGTTATGATGTTTGGATTGACTAACGCACCAGCTGTGTTCATGGACATCATGAACCGAGTGTGTGGGCCATATCTTAACAAGTTTGTCATTGTTTTTATCGATGACATACTTATTTACTCGAAGAATGATCAAGAGCACGAAGAACATTTGAGAAAAGTGCTAGAATTGCTGAGAAAAGAAAAACTGTACGCTAAGTTTTCAAAGTGTGCATTTTTATTGGAAGAAGTTCAATTCCTCGGTCACATAGTGAACAAAGAAGGTATTCAGGTGGATTCCGCAAAGATTGAAACCATTGAAAAGTGGGAAATCCCGAAAACTCCGAAACACATACGCCAGTTTTTAGGACTAGCTGGTTACTACAGAAGGTTCATCCAAGACTTTTCCAGAATTGCAAAACCCTTGACTGCATTAACGCATAAAGGGAAGAAATTTGAATGGAAAGATGAACAAGAGAAAGCGTTTCAATTGTTAAAGAAAAAGTTAACTACGGCACCTATATTGTCATTACCTGAAGGGAATGATGATTTTGTGATATATTGTGATGCCTCAAAGCAAGGTCTCGGTTGTGTATTAATGCAACGAACGAAAGTAATTGCTTATGCGTCTAGACAATTGAAGATTCACGAACAGAACTATATGATGCATGATTTGGAATTAGGCGCTGTTGTTTTTGCATTAAAGACTTGGAGGCACTACTTATATGGGGTCAAAAGTATTATATATACCGACCATAAAAGTCTTCAACACATATTTAATCAGAAACAATTGAATATGAGGCAGCGTAGGTGGATTGAATTGTTGAGTGATTACGACTTTGTGATTCGTTACCACCCGGAGAAGGCAAATGTGGTAGCCGACGCCTTGAGCAGAAAGGACAGAGAACCCATTCGAGTAAAAGCTATGAATATAATGATTCACACTAACCTTACTACTCAAATAAAGGAGGCGCAACAAGGAGTTTTAAAAGAGAGAAATTTAAAGGATGAAATACCCAAAGGATCGGAGAAGCATCTTAATATTCGGGAAGACGGAACCCGGTATAGGGGTGAAAGAATTTGGGTACCAAAATTTGGAGATATGAGAGAAATGGTACTTAGAGAAGCTCTTAAAACCAGATACTCAATACATCCTGGAATGGGGAAGATGTATAAGGATCTCAAGAAACATTTTTGGTGGCCGGATATGAAAGCTGATGTTGCTAAATACGTAAGGGAATGTTTAACGTGTTCTAAGGTCAAAGCGGAGCATCAGAAACCATCAGGTCTACTTCAACAACCCGAAATCCCGGAATGGAAATGGGAAACATTACCATGGATTTCATCACTAAATTGCCAAGGACTGCAAGTGGTTTTGATACTATTTGGGTAATAGTTGACGTCCTCACCAAATCAGCACACTTCCTGCCAATAAGAGAAGATGACAAGATGGAGAAGTTAGTACGACTGTATTTGAAGGAAGTCGTCTCCAGACATGGAATACCAATCTCTATTTTCTCTGATAGGGATGGCAGATTTATTTCAAGATTCTAGCAGACATTACAGCAAGCATTAGGAACTCGTCTAGACATGAGTACTGCCTATCATCTACAAATTGATGGGCAGAGCAAAAGGATGATACAAACGCTTGAAGACATGCTACGAGCATGTGTTATTGATTTCAGAAACAGTTGGGATCGACATCTACCGTTAGCAGAATTTTCTTACAACAACAGCTACCATTCAAGCATTGAGATGGCGCCGTTTGAAGCACTTTATGGTAGAAAGTGCAGGTCTCCGATTTGTTGGAGTGAAGTGGGGGACAGACAGATTACGGGTCCGGAGATAATACAAGAAACTACCGAGAAGATCATCCAAATTCAACAACGGTTGAAAACCGCCCAAAGTCGACAAAAGACCTACGCTGACATTAAAAGAAAAGATATAGAATTTAAAATTAGAGAGATGGTCATGCTTAAAGTTGCACCTTGGAAAGGCGTTGTTCGATTTGGTAAACGAGGGAAATTAAATCTAAGGTATATTGGACCATTCAAGATTATTGATCGTGTCGGACCAGTAGCTTACCGACTTGAGTTACCTCAACAACTCGCGGCTGTATATAACACTTTCCACGTCTCAAATTTGAAGAAATGTTTTGCTAAAGAAGATCTCACTATTCCATTAGACGAAATCCAAATCAACGAAAAACTTCAATTCATCGAAGAACCCGTAGAAATAATGGATCGTGAGGTTAAAAGACTTAAGCAAAACAAGATACCAATTGTTAAAGTTCGATGAAATGCTCGTAGAGGACCTGAGTTCACCTGGGAACGAGAAGATCAGATGAAGAAGAAATATCCGCACTTATTTCCAAAAGATACGTCAACACCTCCAACTGCTTAAAATTTCGGGACAAAATTTATTTAACGGGTAGGTACTGTAGTGACCCGAACTTTTCCATATTTATATATATTAAATGAAATTTTAATTTACATTATTAAGTGTTTCCAACAAATTAAGCAATCAAACTTGTTAAGACTTGATTAATTGAAACAGGTTTCATATAGACAATTGACAACCCAAGTTGACCGGTGATTCATGAACGTTAAAACTTGTAAAAACTATATGATGACATATATATGATTATATATATATATATAGTTAACATGATATTATGATAATAGTATCTCATTAGGTATTTTAACAATGAGTTATATACATAAAATTAAGTTTATTGAATTAAGAAACTCGAAACGATATATATAAAGATTATCTTTATAACAATGTCATATTAAATACATATGAATCATATTAAGATATTGATACACTATGTTTAATAATGATAAATGATAAGTAAACATATCATTAAGTATATTAACAATTAACTACATATGTAAAAACAAGACTACTAACTTAATGATTTCGAAACGAGACATATATGTAACGATTATCGTTGTAACGACATTTAATGTATATATATCATATTAAGATATATTAATACATCATGATATCATGATAATGTAATAATTTAACATCTCATTTGATATAATAAACAATGGTTTAACAACATTTAACAAGATCGTTAACCTAAAGGTTTCAAAACAACACTTACATGTAACGACTAACGATGACTTAACGACTCAGTTAAAATGTATATACATGTAGTGTTTTAATATGTATTTATACACTTTTGAAAGACTTCAAAACACTTATCAAAGTACTTCTATTTAACAAAAATGCTTACAATTACATCCTCGTTCAGTTTCATCAACAATTCTACTCGTATGCACCCGTATTCGTATTCGTACAATACACAGCTTCTAAATGTATGTACTATTGGTATATATACTTCAATGATCAGCTCTTAGTAGCCCATGTGAGTCACCTAACACATGTGAGAACCATAATTTGGCAACTAGCATGAAATATCTCATAAAATTACAAAAATATTAGTAATCATTTATGACTTATTTACATGAAAACAAAATTACATATCCTTTATATCTAATCCATATACCAACGACCAAAAACACCTACAAACACTTTAATTCTTCAATTTTCTTCATCTAATTGATCTCTCTCAAGTTCCATCTTCAAGTTCTAAGTGTTCTTCATAAATTCTACAAGTTCCAGTTTCATAAAATCAAGAATACTTCCAAGTTTACTAGCTCACTTCCAATCTTATAAAGTGATCATCCAACCTCAAGAAATCCTTGTTGTTTACAGTAAGATATCATTCTAAATCAAGGTAATACTCATATACAAACTTTGATTCAATTCTTATAACTATAACTATCTTAATTCGAGTGATAATCTTACTTGAACTTGTTTTCGTGTCATGATTCTACTTCAAGAACTTTCAAGCCATACAAGATCCTTTGAAGCTAGATAATTTCTTCTCACTTCTAGTAGGTTTACCTACTAAACTTGAGGTAGTAATGATGTTCATAACATCATTCGATTCATACATATAAAACTATCTTATTCGAAGATTTGAACATGTAATCACTAGAACATAGTTTAGTTAATTCTAAACTTGTTCGCAAACAAAAGTTAATCCTTCTAACTTGACTTTTAAAATCAACTAAACACATGTTCTATATCTATATGATATTCTAACTTAATTATTTAAAACCGGAAAACACGAAAAACACCGTAAAATCGGATATACGCCGTCGTAGTAACACCGCGGGCTATTTTGGGTTAGTTAATTAAAAACTATGATAAACTTTGATTTAAAAGTTTTTCTTCTGGGAAAATGATTTCTCTTATGAACATGAAACTATATCCAAAAATCATGGTTAAACTCAAAGTGGAAGTATGTTTTCCAAAATGGTCATCTAGACGTCGTTCTTTCGACTGAAATGACTACCTTTATAAAAATGACTTGTAACTTATATTTCCGACTATAAATCTATACTTTTTATGTTTATATTCATAAAATAGAGTTCAATATGAAACCATAGCAATTTGATTCACTCAAATCGGATTTAAAACGAAGAAGTTATGGGTAAAACAAGATTTGATATTTTTTGATTGTTGTAGCTACGGGAAATATTGTAACAATTCTATACAAATCATATCCTAGCTAACTTATATTGTACTATACATGGATTATAATATATTATGTAATCTTGGGATGCCATAGACACGTATGCAAATGTTTTGACATATCATATCGACCCATGTATATATATTATTTGGAACAACCATAGACACTCTATATGCAGTAATGTTGGAGTTAGCTATACAGGGTTGAGGTTGATTCCAAAAATATATATACTTTGGGTTGTGATCTAGCCTGAGACATGTATACACTGGGTCATGAATTGATTCAAGATAATATATATCGATTTATTTCTGTACATCTAACTGTGGACAACTAGTTGTAGGTTACTAACGAGGACAGCTGACTTAATAAATTTAAAACAGTAAAACGTATTAAAAATATTGTAAATATATTTTGAACATACTTTGATATATGTACATATTTGTTATAGGTTCGTGAATCGACCAGTGGCCAAGTCTTACTTTCTGACAAAGTAAAAATCTGTGAAAGTGAGTTATAGTCCCACTTTTAAAATCTAATATTTTGGGATGAAAATACATGCAGTTTTATAAATGTTTTACGAAATAGACACAAGTAAATGAAACTATATTATATGTTTGAATGATCGAAGCCGAATATGCCCCTTTTTCTTGGTAACCTAAGAATTAGTAAACCGATCTACTAATTGACGCGAATCCTAAAGATAGATCTATTGGGCCTAACGAACCCCATCCAAAGTACCGGATGCTTTAGTACTTCGAATTCGTTTTTATCATGTCCGAAGAATTTCCTGGAATGATAGGGGATATTCTTATATGCATCTTGTTAATGTCGGTTACCAGGTGTTCACCATATGAATGATTTTTATCTCTATGTATGGGATGTATATTGAAATATGAAATCTTGTGGTCTATTATTATGATTTGATAATATATAGGTCAAACCTATAACTCACAACCATTTTTGTTGACGTTTTAAGCATGTTTATTCTCAGGTGATTATTAAGAGCTTCCGCTGTTGCATACTAAAATAAGGACAAGATTTGGAGTCCATGCTTGTATGATATTATGTAAAAACTGCATTCAAGAAACTTATTTTTGATGTAATATATTCTTATTGTAAACCATTATGTAATGGTCGTGTGTAAACGGTATATTTAGATTATCATTATTTGATAATCTACGTAATGCTTTTTAAACCTTTATCGATAAAATAAAGGTGATGGTTGTTTTAAAAATGAATGCAGTCTTTGAAAAACGTCTCATATAGAGGTCAAAACCTAGCGACGAAATCAATTAATATGGAAAGTTTATAATCAATATGAACGGGACATTTCAGTTGCCAGCATAAAATCACCACTCGAAACCTATTTATATTCTTTTGTTATTGCTGCTACTCATTTGCTCGATCAACAGCCAACACCACCTTAAAATCACCCAACAATCACCACCATTAAACTAACGATAACTGCTATAATTTCTGTTATGATTTATGTTGAAATGACATCGGAACACCTCCACCGGCTGCAACTGTCCTTCTGTTTAAACCACCACCGATGTCATAACCCGTCCTTAACCATAAGAACGAGTTAGATAACGTATGATTTCATTGCGAGGTATTGACCTCTATATGCGACATTTTTAAAAGAACAACTGCATTTATTTTACATTACAAACCATAACTCTTATTTTAATACAAGCTTTAGACAATATAAAGATGATTATCGTTTAGCGATAATCTTAGACTTACAAACTTTACATGTGATGATAACAATACGATTTCTAGCATATTTTACATTACAATTCCTCGGATATGCAGTTTTATTTTTGACACAAATATGCATACTCAAGATCTTGCTTAAATTCAACATGTTGCAGCGGAAGCTTTTAGTTATCACCTGAGAATAAACATGCTTAAAACGTTAACATAAAGTTGGTGAGATATAGGTTTAATGCCGGCAGCAATATATATATATATAGACCACAAGATTTCATATATAAACATTTTAATAAAAGTATTCTAAGTGGTTGAGCACTTGGTAACCATACTTAACATTTAATCACGTCGCATATTCCCTTTATTATGAAATCTTACTACATTGTACCAAGTATAGTCACGAAACGAAGTACTGTGCAACCGTTGAATACTGGTCGTCCAGTCCGGTTGGGGTTGTCAAGCCCGATAGATATATCAACAGGATTCGCGTTTACAATACCGCTGTAAATAATAGTTACCAAGCTACAGGGAAGTATACCAGTGGTACAACTCAACGTAGAATATATTTTTCAGTTACTTGTGTCCATATCGTAAAACATAAAATACATGTATTCTCATCCCGAAATATTTAGAGTTTAAAAGTGGGACTATATACTCACTTTTGCCTTAAAGATATATATATTTTGACTTGGTCTCCGGTTGATATCACGAACCTATCCATATATAGTTTATCAATATATTTCCATTTTAAACAATCGTCACATATATATACTTATTATACTTTTAATAGTTTTAATAATTTCTTAGTCCGTAGTTAGCAGTCCGATGTTAGTAATTCAATTTTAATGGTTCATATTTAGGTGTTTAATAAATAAAACCCCCATCAAAATAAATAAAACCCCATCGTATTTGTATTGGTCGGGATTAATCTTGACCCATGGTACCGGTGTTGTCAAATGACGTGTTGCGTACATAAAGTACCGGTGTTGTCAAATGACGTGTTGCGTACAATCATGGGATCTTATGATTAATCTTCTCGTATTGTTTACGGGTGATCCTGAACCATATAAAATTAAATTATGAGTACATATATATAAAATATCATGTTATTTTAAAAAGATGTGATTTATTAAATTTTCTCCAATTATTTTCGTAGCTAAACTAGTCTTGGATATCCGATTTTGTTTTGGTCGTAGTTTCTTCGTTACAACTCCGTTTTCGTTGGTTCAACTTGCCACTTCCTTGGATCGAGTCCCTCTTTAAGACTATGAACTGTAAATACCTTAGTTTGTATTCGAAATCACAGGTCATAGGTCAAACTTTAGTGAAACTTATGAAGTTAATCATTTTCCATCATGTAAACAACCTTAAATGATTATTTTTCTAAAAATACTTATACTTTGAGTTAAATCATGAAATTTTTATGTGTTATCATATTCATAGTAAAAATCATTTTTCCAGAAAATAAACCTCCAATTCAAAGTTTAAGATGGTTTTTAATTATCCAACCCAAAACAGCCCCCGGTTGCACTCCGACGTCGTAAAAACAGTTTTTAAGATGTTCTTTGAAAAACCAAGTTATACCTTGTTAAATTAGCATATATTTAAGTTATATTACAGGTCTTGAAGTATTTTAAAAGTTAAGTTAGAAGGATCTATTTAGTTTGCAAACAAGTTTGAAAACATTCAAACTATGTTCTTGTTGTTAAAATTTTATACCACAAAATAAGATAGCTATATATATATGAATCGAATAAGGTTATGAACAAAGTTACTACCTCAAGTTACTTGGACAAGATTGCTGTAAAAGAGGAGTAAGAACCTAGAACCAAAAGGGTGATGGAATTGGATGAAAGATTGGAAGTAAGTTTGTGTTCTTGGAAGGATTCTTGAAGTGTTTTTGTAAGAGTTTTCTTATGGTGATTAAGTGATGTTTTTATGGTTAGATCTTCATGGATATTAGCTGAATGGTTATGGAGTTTAAGACTCTTAAAAGTGTGTGTGTTTTTAGCTAGAGGTTTGAGGTAAAAATGAATCAAAAATTGAAAATGGATGGAGTATAAATGGTGATGTAAAAGGTGTATAAGTTTGTAATTTTGTGAAAAAATCTTTTAATCATGTGAAATTGTCATACTAGATAACAAAAGTAGTTACCTTATACATAAGGCATTGAACAAGGGCTGGTTGGTGGTGATTTGATGTGTATATACCAATAGTAAATACGTATAGAAGCTAGGTATGATACGAGTACATGTACTCTAGATATACGTATAGAAATTTTGTGAAAAATGGAATGAGAATTCAAATATAGCTATCTTTTGTGAATACACTTATATTGTTTTATGTATTTAAGTCCTTAAAAAGTGATTAAATACATTACTTATACGATATATGTATAAACATTATAGGTCATAAGTATTTATGTCAAATAACGTTACGTATGGTTATCGTTTTGAAAACTTAAGTTAGTAGTTTCAAAATATACTTATAACTTATTGTTATTAATACAAAATGAGGTATTAAAACATTCTTAGATCATGTTAAATATGTATATATACATATATATACACAAACGTATAATTATCATATATTATATAGTTCGTGATATCATCGGTCAAACTAGACGGTCAAACGTTGTGTAAAACTCTTTTCAAAAACATAAATCTCAACAATTTGGATTGCTTGTCATGTTGGTAAGGTTTAATTTATGTAAATATTAATCTTATAAGTATAGAATGATCGAAAAAGTGCGGGTCATTACAGTACCTACCCGTTAAATAAATTTCGTCCCGAAATTTTAAAATTGTACCTATTTTGTGTCATCGAGAAACAAGTGTGGATACTTTTGTTTCATCTGATCCTCTCGTTCCCAAGTAAACTCAGGACCTCTTCGAGCATTCCAACGAACCTTAACGATCGGTATGTTGCTCTGCTTGAGCTGTTTAACTTCACGATCCATGATTTCGATTGGTTCTTCGATGAATTGTAGTTTCTCGTCGACATGGATTTCTTCAAGAGGAATGGTGAGGTCTTCCTTTGCAAGACACTTCTTAAGGTTTGAGACGTGAAAGGTATTATGTACTCCGGCGAGTTGTTGCGGTAACTCGAGTCGATAAGCTACCGGTCCAATGCGTTCGATGATCTTGAACGGGCCTACATATCTTGGGTTCAGTTTACCCCTTTTTCCGAAACGTATTACACCCTTTCAAGGTGACACCTTTAGCATAACCATGTCACCGATCTGAAACTCTAATGGTTTCCTTCGAACATCAGCGTAGCTCTTTTGGCGACTACGGGCTGTTTTCAATCTCTCCTTGATTTGTACTATCTTCTCAGTCGTTTCGTGTATGATCTCGGGACCAGTTAATTGTCGATCTCCTACTTCATTCCAACAGATAGGAGACCTACACTTCCTTCCATACAGTGCTTCGAATGGTGCAGCTTTAATGCTCGCATGATAACTATTATTATACGAGAATTCTGCTAACGGTAAATACTTATCCCATCCGTTTCCAAAATCGATCACACATGCCCTGAGCATGTCTTCAAGAGTCTGAATTGTTCTTTCACTCTGCCCGTCCGTTTGCGGATGATATGCGGTACTCATATCCAAACGAGTTCCTAGTGCCTCCTGTAGTGATTGCCAGAACTTTGAGGTAAATCTACTATCACGATCGGATATAATGGAAATAGGTATTCCATGCCTTGAAAAAATTTCCTTTATATACAATCGTAATAGTTTCTCCATTCTATCCGTTTCCTTTATAGGCAAGAAATGTGCAGACTTGGTGAGACGATCAACAATCACCCAAATGGTGTCGTATCCCCAGGCAGTCTTTGGTAACTTCGTGATGAAATCCATGGTAATACCATCCCATTTCCATTCTGGGATTTCTGGTTGTTGAAGTAACCCTGACGGCTTCTGGTGTTCTGCTTTGACTTTGGAACAAGTTAAACATTCCCCAACATATGTTGCAACGTCTGTCTTCAAATTAGGCCACCAATAATGCGTCTTAAGATCTTGATACATCTTTCCAACTCCAGGATGTATCGAGTATCTTGTCTTATGTGCCTCATTCAATATTAACTTCCTTAATCCACCCAACTTTGGTACCTAAATACGGTTTTTAAAATATCGAATTCCATCTTCCCGCATAACGAGTTGCTTCTCATACTTCTTCATTATTTCATTTCCTATATTTTCTTTAGTAAGTGCTTCTCGTTGAGCCTCTTTGATTTGTGAGTTGAGATTCATGCGAATTTTTATGTTCATCGCTCGTATTCGAATTGGTTCTCGTTCCTTTCTGCTTAGTGCGTCAGCCACCACATTCGCTTTCCCGGGATGATAACGAATTTCACAATCATAGTCGTTTATTAACTGGACCCACCTACGTTGCCTCATGTTCAGCTGTTTCTGATCAAAAATATGTTGAAGGCTTTTATGATCAGTAAACACATTGCATTTAACCCCATACAAGTAGTGTCTCCATATCTTCAATGCAAACACGACTGCTCCCAATTCTAGATCATGCGTCGTATAATTTCGCTCATGAATCTTCAATTGTCGGGATGCGTATGCAATAACTTTCTTCCGTTGCATAAGAACGCAACCAAAACCTTGTCGCGAAGCGTCACAATATATTTCAAAATCATCGTTCCCTTCTGGTAACGATAAGATAGGCGCCGTAGTCAACTTCTTTTTCAGTAATTGAAATGCACTCTCCTGCTCAGAAGTCCATTCATATTTCTTCCCTTTTTGCGTTAACGCTGTCAACGGCTTAGCTATTCGGGAAAAATCTTGAATAAACCTTCTATAATAACCGGCTAAACCCAAAAATTGGCGTATCTGCATTGGTGTCTTAGGAGTCTCCCATTTTTCAATGGCTTCAATTTTTGCTGGATCAACCTGAATTCCTTTGCTACTAACAACGTGGCCAAGAAATTGCACTTCTTTCAACCAGAAAGCACATTTAGAAAATTTAGCATATAGCTGTTCTTTTCTTAACAACTCTAATATCAACCTTAAATGCTGCTCATGCTCTTGCTCACTCTTGGAATAGATAAGAATATCATCAATGAAAACGATAACAAACTTATCTAAATATGGACTACAAACTCGATTCATGAGTTCCATGAATACAGCTGGCGCATTCGTCAATCCAAACGGCATGACCAAAAATTCGTAATGACCGTAGCGTGTCCGAAAAGCAGTTTTCGGTATATCTTCTTCTTTGACACGTAATTGATGATAGCCCGATCTTAGGTCAATTTTCGAGTACACACATGATCCTTGGAGTTGATCAAATAAGTCGTCAATTCTCGGTAGTGGATACCGATTCTTGATAGTTAACTTATTTAATTCACGATAATCTATACACATCCTAAAAGATCCATCTTTCTTTTTAACAAATAGAATCGGAGCTCCCCACGGTGAAGTACTTGGTCGTATGAATCCACGATCCAGTAATTCTTTTAACTGACTCTGAAGTTCTTTTAACTCGGACGGTGCAAGTCTATATGGAGCACAGGCAACTGGTGCAGCTCCTGGTACTAAATCTATTTGAAATTCTACAGATCTAAATGGAGGTAATCCCGGCAACTCTTCCGGAAATACTTCAGGAAAATCTCTTGCCACAGGCACGTCATTGATGCACTTCTCTTTTTCTTTCTTTTCGACTTTATCAACATGTGCTAGAATAGCATAACATCCCTTTTCTAGACACTTCTTGGCTTTCAAACAGCTAATGAGTTTTAGCTTTGAATTACCCTTCTCTCCATAAATCATCACCGGCATTTTATCCTTACCAGGAATGCGAATTGCCTTCTTGGCACACACAACTTCAGCTCCTACTTTGGACATCCAGTCCATGCCGACTATTACATCAAAACTTCCTAATTCTACGGGTATCAAGTCAATTTTAAACGTTTCTCCGGCTAAATTTATTTTACAATCACGGCAAATTTTATCGGCTTTAATTAGTTTACCATTAGCTAACTCAATCATGTACTTAGCATCTAGAGGTAATGATGAACAATTCAATTTAGCGTAAAAGCCTCTACTCACGTAACTTCTATCGGCACCAGTATCAAATATAATAGATGCGGATAAGTTATTAATGGTAAACGTACCCGTAACAAGCTCCGGGTCTTCACACGCCTCTCTAGCATTAATAACAAATGCTCTTCCATGTGCAGATCCATTATTCTTCTCTGGATTCGGACACTGGCTCTTATAGTGACCTTGTTTTCCACACCCATAACAAGTAATGGTAGCCAAAGCAGTTCTATTTGCATTGGTGGCAGGAGTCTTGGTACCATTTGTATTTGTAACGAGAGCCCTACAATCTTCAGCAAGATGACCCTTTCGATTACATTTGTTGCATACCACATTACAGTAGCCAGAGTGATGTTTGTGGCATCGGTTACATAAAGGATTTTGTCCTTTGTAACCAAAGCTTAAACCACTACCCGCACCTTGCGTGATTTCTTGTTTCTTAAAAGATTGTTGTTGATTACCTCGATCATAACTTCCATTCCACTTTCTTTTGTTACCTGATACCTTCACATCAGTATTGGATACTTTCTTATCCATGATGACCTGATCCATTAGCTCGTTTGCCATGGTTATAGCTTCATGAATTGTCTTAGGTTTCGATGCTGTAACATTTGCCTTGACTTTTTTGGGCAAACCATCTTTGTACATTTCAATTTTCCGTTCTTCAGTTGGAACCAATTCAGGACATAGCAAAACTAATTCCATGAATCGCTGATTGTAGTTGGTGATTTCAGTACCAACAACCTTCAGGCTTCGTAATTCATCTTCCAACTTCCTAACCTCGTTCCTTGGACAATACTCGTTGATTAACATTGTTTTGAATTCTTCCCATGGGGTATCATAAGCTACATATCCTCCTACAGCCTTCACATAATTTTTCCACCACGTGAGTGCACTATCTTGTAAAGTGCACGATGCATACTTGGTCATGTCCTTTTCAACACAACCACTGATTTTAAACACAGTCTCCATCTTTTCTATCCACCGGGTTAAACCGATCGGTCCTTCTGTTCCACTGAATGATGAGGGCTTGCAAGCTTGAAAAGTTTTGTAAGTGCACCCCACACGAGGATTTGGGTTAACTGCAGCACCTCTTGCAGCCTCGACCCATAACATTCTGTCGTTCACTCGCTGATTGATGAGTTCCTGGATTTCTTGTTCCGTCATTCGGTTCAATCGCGCCATATTCTTCTATAAGAATGAAAAAAAAATAATTATTCACATGGAATATTATAGATGTAGTGTATATTTACAGTACATTATAGCTTATTAATAATATGAACCAGGTATTATTATAAAAGCCTTTTCTTCTTATTAGCGTTTTATAATTATATCTAGGGTAGTACCTACCCGTTAATGTCCATACTTAATAGCTTAGTACAGAATCAATTACTACAATCTAAATAATACTTAACCATGGAAAATTATTGCATTTCATACTACACTATTTTACATATGCTTATCTTACATCGAACATTAAGCAAACCACACTAATAATATTATACAAAACATTATATGATCCCATGGTTTAATACGGCAGCGCAGCGTTTGGTCTATTTTCTAGGACGTTTAGGTTCAATGAATCGCCTAACGCTTATCCTAGCTGTCTGCCTATATTTTGGCTGTGGGACTGAAGAACTGGATGCCGGGATAGAACGAATAGGAATAGCGGGAATAGGGGTGGTAGTGTCTAGTGGAGTTGGTGCCACATCATCATTACTAAACTCGGGATTTGAATTTTCTAATTCATTAGCCTTTCGTTTCTTTCCTAATTCGAACTTGTCTTTCGTAATTTCCTGTATTTCTTCCTCGGGTTCACTTTCTTCCTCGGGTTCACTTTCCTCCTCGGGTTCACTTTCCGGGTTCCCTATAGTTGGTTCATCCGGAATTTGTGAGTCTTCCTCAAAGATATCATTTTAGTCATCGGATAGGTTAATGACTGGAACACCATCTGAAGATTCTGGTTCGGAGTCGCTGAATGTGATAATAAGTTTCGAGCCCGACATCTATCACATAACAACTAACCCATTAGTACTACATAATATTTACATATAAATTTTAACCAACAATGATAAGCAATGGTTTTTAAAAATCAGACCCGGTCAAAGTCCAGACTTACTAATGTATCCTAACGACTTCTCGGTTAGACACACTAATGCAAACCTGGTTCGCTAAGACCACCGCTCTGATACCACATGTCATAACCCGTCCTTAACCATAAGAACGAGTTAGATAACGTATGATTTCATTGCGAGGTATTGACCTCTATATGCGACATTTTTAAAAGAACAACTGCATTTATTTTACATTACAAACCATAACTCTTATTTTAATACAAGCTTTAGACAATATAAAGATGATTATCATTTAGCGATAATCTTAGACTTACAAACTTTACATGTGATGATAACAATACGATTTCTAGCATATTTTACATTACAATTCCTCGGATATGCAGTTTTATTTTTGACACAAATATGCATACTCAAGATCTTGCTTAAATTCAACATGTTGCAGCGGAAGCTTTTAGTTATCACCTGAGAATAAACATGCTTAAAACGTCAACATAAAGTTGGTGAGATATAGGTTTAATGCCGGCAGCAATATATATATATAGACCACAAGATTTCATATATAAACATTTTAATAAAAGTATTCTAAGTGGTTGAGCACTTGGTAACCATACTTAACATTTAATCACGTCGCATATTCCCTTTATTATGAAATCTTACTACACTGTACCAAGTATAGTCACGAAACGAAGTACTGTGCAACCGTTGAATACTGGTCGTCCAGTCCGGTTGGGGTTGTCAGGCCCGATAGATCTATCAACAGGATTCGCGTTTACAATACCGCTGTAAATAATAGTTACCAAGCTACAGGGAAGTATGCCAGTGGTACAACTCAACGTAGAATATATTTTTCAGTTACTTGTGTCCATATCGTAAAACATAAAATACATGTATTCTCATCCCGAAATATTTAGAGTTTAAAAGTGGGACTATATACTCACTTTTGCCTTGAAGATATATATATTTTGACTTGGTCTCCGGTTGATATCACGAACCTATCCATATATAGTTTATCAATATATTTCCATTTTAAACAATCGTCACATATATATACTTATTATACTTTTAATAGTTTTAATAATTTCTTAGTCCGTAGTTAGCAGTCCGATGTTAGTAATTCAATTTTAATGGTTCATATTTAGGTGTTTAATAAATAAAACCCCCATCGAAATAAATAAAACCCCATCGTATTTGTATTGGTCGGGATTAATCTTGACCCATGGTACCGGTGTTGTCAAATGACGTGTTGCGTACATAAAGTACCGGTGTTGTCAAATGACGTGTTGCGTACAATCATGGGATCTTATGATTAATCTTCTCGTATTGTTTACGGGTGATCCTGAACCATATAAAATTAAATTATGAGTACATATATATAAAATATCATGTTATTTTAAAAAGATGTGATTTATTAAATTTTCTCCAATTATTTTCGTAGCTAAACTAGTCTTGGATATCCGATTTTGTTTTGGTCGTAGTTTCTTCGTTACAACTCCGTTTTCGTTGGTTCAACTTGCCACTTCCTTGGATCGAGTCCCTCTTTAAGACTATGAACTGTAAATACCTTAGTTTGTATTCGAAATCACAGGTCATAGGTCAAACTTTAGTGAAACTTATGAAGTTAATCATTTTCCATCATGTAAACAACCTTAAATGATTATTTTTCTAAAAATACTTATACTTTGAGTTAAATCATGAAATTTTTATGTGTTATCATATTCATAGTAAAAATCATTTTTCCAGAAAATAAACCTCCAATTCAGAGTTTAAGATGGTTTTTAATTATCCAACCCAAAACAGCCCCCGGTTGCACTCCGACGTCGTAAAAACAGTTTTTAAGATGTTCTTTGAAAAACCAAGTTATACCTTGTTAAATTAGCATATATTTAAGTTATATTACAGGTCTTGAAGTATTTTAAAAGTTAAGTTAGAAGGATCTATTTAGTTTGCAAAAAAGTTTGAAAACATTCAAACTATGTTCTTGTTGTTAAAATTTTATACCACAAAATAAGATAGCTATATATATATGAATCGAATAAGGTTATGAACAAAGTTACTACCTCAAGTTACTTGGACAAGATTGCTGTAAAAGAGGAGTAAGAACCTAGAACCAAAAGGGTGATGGAATTGGATGAAAGATTGGAAGTAAGTTTGTGTTCTTGGAAGGATTCTTGAAGTGTTTTTGTAAGAGTTTTCTTATGGTGATTAAGTGATGTTTTTATGGCTAGATCTTCATGGATATTAGCTGAATGGTTATGGAGTTTAAGACTCTTAAAAGTGTGTGTGTTTTTAGCTAGAGGTTTGAGGTAAAAATGAATCAAAAATTGAAAATGGATGGAGTATAAATGGTGATGTAAAAGGTGTATAAGTTTGTAATTTTGTGAAAAAATCTTTTAATCATGTGAAATTGTCATACTAGATAACAAAAGTAGTTACCTTATACATAAGGCATTGAACAAGGGCTGGTTGGTGGTGATTTGATGTGTATATACCAATAGTAAATACGTATAGAAGCTAGGTATGATACGAGTACATGTACTCTAGATATACGTATAGAAATTTTGTGAAAAATGGAATGAGAATTCAAATATAGCTATCTTTTGTGAATACACTTATATTGTTTTATGTATTTAAGTCCTTAAAAAGTGATTAAATACATTACTTATACGATATATGTATAAACATTATAGGTCATAAGTATTTATGTCAAATAACGTTACGTATGGTTATCGTTTTGAAAACTTAAGTTAGTAGTTTCAAAATATACTTATAACTTATTGTTATTAATACAAAATGAGGTATTAAAACATTCTTAGATCATGTTAAATATGTATATATACATATATATACACAAACGTATAATTATCATATATTATATAGTTCGTGATATCATCGGTCAAACTAGACGGTCAAACGTTGTGTAAAACTCTTTTCAAAAACATAAATCTCAACAATTTGGATTGCTTGTCATGTTGGTAAGGTTTAATTTATGTAAATATTAATCTTATAAGTATAGAATGATCGAAAAAGTGCGGGTCATTACAACCGATCACCCCAATATTTTCTTTTTCCGTTAACTCGCTATGTTCCTGTTTCGATTGAAGAGCTTCTGTTGCAGCTATACTTTTATGTTTTCTACTACGGTGGTAATAATGATGATAATGGAAGTAGATTATAGTAGCGAGAAAAATAAATGATGATCGTGATGAAGAAAGTGAAACAGTGAAGGTAATGATACGATATAGATTATATGTTATGATGATAATGTTTGATCGATGATGATGGGAACGTAAATGATGTAGTGGATGATGATAATTCACGGTGATGACAATGTACATGACCGAGATATTAATGTTTATGATATGATTATAATAATGATGGATGATGTTATTATGATTAGATAATGATGATGATGATTGGATTCGGAAAATGAAAACAGGCAGAAAATGGTTAAAACAATTTACCAAAATTATTTCATAAATGAACTAGCGGAGTAATGGTTGGGCGTATTTGTGTCAAACGAGAAGTCTCGGGTTCGAGCCCAGTCTATGGCATTTTTTTTGGGAAAAGCTTTTAAAGGTAGAACACTTATTATTATTATTATTATTATTATTATTATTATTATTATTATTATTATTATTATTATTATTATTATTATTATTATTATTATTATTATTTTCAAATCTAATTATTATTATTATTATCATTATTTTATTATTATTATAATTATTATTATTTTTATAAACAAAAGATATTTATATAAAAATATATATTTATTGCATGTATTATAAGTACACTAATATTAGATTTTTAATATATTAACTAGTATAATATTATTTATATTAATATCACATTTATTGAAGTATATATATCATATAAGTATTATAACAAATTATAAGGATTAATATAATTATATATAAGGATATTAATCTATATATTATAAAAAATATATAAACTTAGTTGATTAATATTACAATGTGTAAATATATATACATGATATAGGTTCGTGAATCCGAGGCCAACCCTGCATTGTTCAGTTTCGTCGTATGCATATTTTTACTACAAAATATCGTATCGTGAGTTTCATTTGCTCCCCTTTTAAATGCTTTTGCAATATATATTTTTGACCTGAGAATACATGCGCTGTTTTATAAATGTTTGACGAAATAGACACAAGTACTCAAAACTACATTCTATGGTTGGATTATTAGACTGAATATTGCCCCATTTAACTTGGTAACCCAAGAATTAGGAAAATGGCCCCTAATTGACGCGAATCCTAAAGGTATATCTACGGGCACTGACCAGCCCCAGTCAGAGATATGAACTGCTTTAATACTTCGATATATATATATATATATATATATATATATATATATATATATATATATATATATATATATATATATATATATATATATATATATATACTGATTGCGAAGTGCCGGTATGCGGGGGCTATTCTATATGCATTATGTTAATGTCAGTTACCAGGTGTTCATCATACGAATGATTTTTATACAGATAGCTATATGCCTGTGTGTTATTTATGAAAATGAAATCTCGTGGTCTATTAAAATATTGAAATGATTGTTATGATAAACCTATGAACTCACCAACCTTTTGGTTGATACTTTTAAGCATGTTTATTCTCAGGTATTAAAGAAATATTCCGCTGTGCATTTGCTCAATTTAAAGATATTATTTGGAGTCATTCGTGGCATATTTCAAAAGACGTTGCATTCAAATCGTTTGAGTTTAAAAAGATTGTTATTAAGTCAATGACAGATTAGTCATTCATATCGGGAAACATATATCATTTTTATCAAAAGGTTATATTTTGAAATGAGTTAGTCTTTTAAAAGAATGCAATGTTTGTAAAACGTATCATATAGAGGTCAGTACCTCGCAATGGGACCAGATGTTAATGTATTCGTCCATATGGATTTGGACGGGTCACAACGGTAATGCAGGTCTTTTTAAATGTTTTAGCATCTAATTGCAGCCATATGTAGTGACCCGAACTTTTCCATGATTATATATTATATGAGATTAATATTTACATGAATAAATGTTTTCAACATGTTAAGCAATCAAACTTGTTAAGACTTGATTAATTGAAATGAGTTTATGTAGACAATTGACCACCCCGTTTGCCTGATGATTCACGAACATCATAACTTGTGATAATTATATAATCGTTTTTTTTATGATGTAAGTTTTTATTTATATATATATATATATATATATATATATATATATATATATATATATATATATATATATATATATATATATATATATATATATAAGAAGAAATACAATTAAATCAAAGATGTACAACTAAAATACTATTTGCTACAGTAAATTTTCGCTTTGCTGTAGTAAAATACTATTCGCTACAGTAAAAATACTATTTGCTACAGTACACTATTTACTCGTATTCAATCCGTATTCGTACTCGTACAATACACAACTTCTAAATGTATATACTATTGGTATATACACTTCAAAGATTAGCTCTTAGCAGCCTTAATGAGTCACCTAAACATGTGGGAACCGTCATTTGGCAACTAGCATGAAATATCTAACAAAAATACAAACTAATGGAACCTTATATTCAAGGGTAGGATCACGTTTTTCTTCACCAACCATAACACTTTTATTTTTCAACTTTCATGCATCAAACTTATCTCTCTCAAGTTCTATCTTCAAGTTCTAAGTGTTCTTCATAAATTATATAAGTTCTAGTTTCATAAAATCAAGAATACTTTCAAGTTTGCAAGTCTACTTCCAAGCTTTCTAATCTATTCCAAGTAATCATATAAGATCAAGAAACCTCTGTTATTTACTGTAGGTTATCATTCTAATTCAAATTAATACTCATATTCAAACTTTGAATCAATTTCTATAACTATAACAATCTTAATTCGGGTAGGAATCTTACTTGAATTTGTTTTCGTGTCATGATTCTACTTCAAGAACTTTCAAGCCATCCAAGATCCTTTGAAGCTAAATCATTTCTTGTTACTTCCAGTAGGTTTACCTACTAAACTTGAGGTAGTAATGATGTTCTTAACATCATTCGATTCATATATATATATATATATATATATATATATATATATATATATATATATAACTATCTTATTCGAAGATTTAAACTTGTAGTAACTAGAACATAGTTTAGTTAATTCTAAACTTGTTCGCAAACAAATTTAATCCATCTAACTTGACTTAAAATATCAACTAAACACATTTTCTATATCTATATGATATGCTAACTTAATGATTTAAAACCTAAAAACACGAATAACACCGTAAAACTGGACATACGCCGTCGTAGTGAAACCGGGGGCTGTTTTGGGTTAGATAATTAAAAACTATGATAAACTTTGATTTAAAAGTTCTTCTTCTGGGAAAATAATTTTTTTGATGAACATGAAACTATATCCAAAAATCATGGTTAAACTCAAAGTGGAAGTATGTTTTTCAAAATGGTCATCAAAACGTCGTTCTTTCGACTTAAATGACTACCTCTTACAAAAACAACTTGTAACTTATATTTATGACTATAAACTTATACTTTTTCTATTTAGATTCATAAATTTCAGTTCAATATGAAACCATAGCAACTTGAATAACTCAAAACGGATTTAAAACGAAGAAGTTATGGGTAAAACAAAATTGGATATTTTTACTTGTAGTAGCTACGTGAAATTTGTAACAAATCATAACTTAACTAACTTATATTGTATTATACATGTATTCTAACATATATTATGTAATCTTGGGATACCATAGACACGTATACAATGTTTTGACATATCATATCGACCCATCTATATATATTATTTGGGAACAATCATAGAAACTCTATATGCAGTAATGTTCGAGTTAGCTATACAGGGTTGAGGTTAATTCCAAAATAATATATATACTTTGAGTTGTGGTCTATCCTGAGACTTGTATACACTGAGTCGTGGATTGATTCGAGATAATATATATTGATTTAATTCTGTACATCTAACTATGGACAACTAGTTGTAGATTACTAACGTTGGACTGCTAACTTAACAAACTTAAATTGTTAAAACGTAATAAAACATATTGTGAATATATTTCGATCATACTTTGATATATATGTATATATTTGTTATAGGTTCGCGAATCGATCAGTGGCCAAGTCTAATTCTTGACGAATTAAGAATCTGTGAAAGTGAGTTATAATCCCACTTTTAAAATCTAATATTTTGGGATGAGAATACATGCAGTTTTATAAATGTTTTACAAAATAGACACAAGTATGCGAAAATACATTCTATGGTTGAATTAGTATTACCGAATATCACCCTTTTTAGTCTGGTAATCTAAGAATTAGGGAACAGAAACCCTAATTGACGCTAATTCTAAAGATATATCTATTGGGCCTAACAAACCCCATCCGGGTTACGGATGCTTTAGTACTTCGATTTTATCATGTTCGATGAAAGTCCCGGAATGATGGGGATATTCTAGACGCGTTCTGTTAATGTCGGTTACCAGGTGTTCACCATATGAATGATTTTTATCTCTATGCAGTTTATGCGAAATGCCTGATATGAGATGGATGTTTATGAAAAATGAAATCTTGTGGTCTATTATTACAATTTGATATATATAGGTTAAACCTATAACTCACCAACATTTTTGTTGACGTTATTAAGCATGTTTATTCTCAGGTGATTATTAAGACCTTCCACTGTTGCATGCTAATTAAGGACAAGAATTGGAGTCAGCATGCTTGTAATATATTGTTTAAAAACTACATTCAGAGATTTAAATCGATGTGTAATATTATTGTAAACCATTATGTAATGGTCGTGTGAAAAATGTTATCTTTTAGATTATCATTACTGGATAATCTACGTTATGATTTTAAAACCTTTAACGATAAAATAAAGGTTATGGTTTGTTTTAAAAACGAATGCAGTCTTTGAAAAATGTCTCATATAGAGGTCAATACCTCGCAAGGAAATCAATTAATATGAAACGTTTATAATCGATATGAACGGGACATTTCACCATAGAATAAGGGAAAATAACAAAGTTAAAGATCTCAAATGGCTACAAATTCAGATGTCAGAGACCTGCACGGTTGACCCAAGGTTGACCGTGAGGTGAGTCACAGTTGTTCGGGTTTTATTTTCTCTTGCCTATAAAAGCCAAACCTTGGAGCACTTGAAGTCTCACGTCTTGCACTTACATTTCCATATATTTACTGATATCATTCAAATATTATTGTAATCTATTTAGAGTGATTCAAGAAAGAGTGATTGTAAACTTAGTTATGGCTTTACTTGTAAACTATCTTCTTAAAGGGATCTTGAAGATAGGTGAGGTTTAACTTAGTATTAGCATTAGGATCTTGTGGTAAGAGCATTTGGTGATTGTGAATTCTTCAAAGGGACGTAAGGGTTTATAAGTTGCGGCTTATCGAGGAGCTAGTGTTGTATCCGGACACTCCACCGAGTTTGGGGCATCATAGTGAAACTAACTCTCAATTTGTTAGAATTGAGGAGTGGATTAAGGAAGATTAGTTAACATCTTCCCGAACCACTATAAATCTCCGTGTTTGTTCTCTTATCCCTTATCTTTATATTTATTATACTTGTGAACAAACTAATCAAATCACACTATAGAAAACTCAAGTTCTAAATCGGAAAACGTTTTAAAAATCGCACTAAGTAACTATTCACCCCCTAGTTACTTACAAGTTTCACAACAGTATTAAAGATATACCATAAAGTTTCGTAGTTCAAAATTTTGTAGACAGTAAAATGTCGAACTTTAAATCATTGTAGAAAATAACTATGTCAAAGTTCCAATCTTTTGTAGACATTAAATCTAAACTTCAAATACTTGTAGACCACGATATTTATCAACCATAGTTTCAAGCAGTTTCATAAACCACGATATTTAATCCAAAAATAGTTTAGAACTACGCGACTTCCTTTACCCTATCTTATTATACACTGACCAAGTGTACAGTTTACAAAGTAATAAGCACCACAATATGTAGAAGTGAGGCTGTCAAACCTAACATATTTGTCCCTATGGTTTACGCTTACGAAGTATTTAACATATTCTAGCTAAGGGCTTTTTGGTCTGAACTCATGCATTACGTAGTTTTAAATCATCGTGTCTCTTTGTAAAATTTGTTTCAAATAGTGTGTATTCACATCCCAAGTATAAAGAATAAAGGTTTAAAAGAAAGTAAGACTGTGAACTCTTGTATGGTAACTTTTGGAAAACTTAGCAAGCATGTATTCTCGCCCCAAAACAATAGAGAAAAAGGGGGCTATACCTCACCTTTAGCGAAACTACAAATAGCACAATAGATAACCAAGATGTAGGTCCTTGACCTATAGACTTAACCTAAAGAAATAATTTGGTCAATATGTTTCTAGTAAGCTAGGTTGGTCCATAGGGTGCACATAGTCCTAGTGCTCAAACCAACTCATAATTACAGTAAAAGTCAACGAAAGTCAATGCAGTCAATGCAAGTCAATTGATAGTCAACCACCATCAATATGGTCAACATAAGTCAACCACAGCAGTAGGTCACTCATGTTAGTCTAACAAATCTACAAATGTCATTCGATAAAGTTTCAGTTGCAGTTTAGCATTCTAGTTAATCGACTAAGTGTTCATGTCAACCGGCGCTAAAAAAGATGAGCATAAATTAAAAAATACATAACATGGTAAAAGTATTCTTTTAATATCAGTAGATTAGGTTATTAGATTTCTAAAAAGTCTAGCCATGCTATCATAGGATTTCTAGAACTTAAGATATACACAAATTACATCAGTTCAGTTTCTGCACACGCAGTTAGAGCATAACGCTTATAAATTGAGCATAAAAATTCAATATATTATGAGACAAATGGGATAAATTTGAAAAAAAGTTCCTCTACCTACTTGAAAGAAATAATAATTGTTGGTTTAGCCAATTGGTATAGTTTATTCGTACAAGTCAGTCCTTCAATTTTCAAAGATATTTCGGAAGCATGTTATTTTGTAGAGCATTACCGCCACATAACACAACAAATCAATATACCGCAAACTAAAAAGTCTTCCTAATCATGTTTTAATTCATATTCTAGGAAATCTTTGCAATCCATCTTACCATTCGTCACGATCACATTTTATTCATGCAAACGTCGAGTAAATCTTACAAAACGATGTTTCGATCATAACTTAAGTTTTACAAATCGGAATCACGCAATATCTTAGTATAAACTTATTAACTTTTCATAAAAAATCCATTTATAAAAATTTCATTAATTAAATTTATAAGCATGCAATTCCAGGAAATTAATTACACATATAATCTTACCGAATTTGTTTTAATCTTAACTTTCGAACCAAAACTCGAAAACATGCGATATCTAAATATAAAATTATTAACTTTTCACAAGATATTCAATAAAAAACATATTGTGATTAGTAAAGCATCATGTTATTCTAGAAAAATTAGATTTATCACAATTTCACATTGAAACCCTAATTGCATGCCATTTATTAATCGTTAATCGAAACCGCGCGATATCCACATGCAAAATTAAAAAAATTTCAATAGAAATCCAAATATATAATAAAATTAGTATTATTAACATGTAAATCTCATATAGGATCTGATCAAATTCATGGGTTAATTAAAGTGGCATGTACGGATGTTTAACGACCAAATTGGATGTACACGTAACACAATTTGAGCACTAGACAATCTAGCAACCCTATACATGAATAATAACAATAAAATATTAAAAAATAGAGTTTTTGAATCTTACCCTAATCATTCAATTGTTGGTATATATGTGTAGAGCTTGTCGAGAGAATCACGAATATATAAACGATCAAGTAAACGAGCAAGCAATCGAAGGTGTGGTCGACCTAGATGATGATCAGGATGAAGTTTACAGTCGTGAGAGGGATAGGGAGGGTTGATGCACGTTCAGTTTTTGGAATATAGGAATAAAGGTTGTTTTGGGCTAGCCTAATAGAAATTAGATGGATCATTAAGCTAAATGGGCCACAAAATATATTAAATGGACTTTAAAAAGGGGGAGGGGCTGCCGACTGGGTTCATGGATGAGTTTCATGGCTCTTTTGGCTAGCTAGATAAATCCCTAAGCTCGTTTCTATGCGCCGTTAACTGAAACCAAATATCTGCAACGTTAACCGAGCGTTTAACGAATTCTTAGCGCTTTTAATATATATATATATATATATATATATATATATATATATATATATATATATATATATATATATATATATATATATATATATATATAAATATAAATATTCTAATAAATTAAAAGTATTTTTAAAATATTGATAACTCCTAAATTATAGAGTATTTTGATAACATTTTAAGGAGATATCTTAGCATTTTGAAGTCATTTTAATCCTAAAACACACTAAAGTGGGTAAAAAGGGGAAAAAAGTAATTCTAATGATTTTATTAAAGTTATGTATCAAACAGGATCAAAAATAGGTAAAAACTGCAGAAAATTGAATGAAGCTGCCAGCCTGGCACTTGAAGCCGCCAGCTAAGACAGAAAGTTCCAGAACTCCGCAGAAAACATCAGGATTCGAAAGACGGCAATAAAGCCGTCGGCTTGCATTTGAAGTCGCCGGCCTAAATCTAGTTTCGTGTACTTAAGGCCCAAGAAAAGTTAAAAATAGAAATGAAATAAAAAAGATTGTCGGATCCCTGAAGTCGCTGGCTTCCCACTGAAGCCACCGGCCTAACTAGGACGGTTACGCGTTTGTGTACTTGAGACCAATTAAAGCCGCCAGAGAAACTAGGACGGTCACCGACCAATTAAAGCCATCGGCTTCCCAATGAAGCCGTCGGCTTGGCCACCGAGATTGAAAAGTATAAATAGGGGCCTTCTGTATCTGTTTTCAATATACCTTTGTTCTTATTTCGTTTTTCTTTTAGGATTTTCTCTAAAACCCTTAGATTAGGCTTTATTTTCAATTGTACTCAAGATTATTAAAGTTATTAATTCAAGTTTCTTTTCATCTACCTTTTTGAGGTATGAATCTATCTTTATATTATCGTTTATTATGTCTTATTTACTTTAACTGCTTATGTTTGTCTTCCACTATGAACTAAACATTCGTAGTGGTTACGTGGACGAAAACTAAAACTTTTTATAGGAATCAGATGAAGCCGTCGACTTGACCAGACCAAGACGCCGACTTGACTGGAATAAAGCCGTCGGCTTTGTGCTTCATTTCGTACAGTTTCTGGTTCTTTTCCGGATCTGTATGGTCGAGTTTCTGTAATGATATTTGAACTATTTTGAATATGTTATGCTTTAATATACTTGTTTGCCAGGCTTAATGACTAGATAAAATGATTTTAGGATTGATTAATACTTAATCCAATGATCTATTATTCGATTCATGCTACTTGTTTAGATCTAGTCCATCAAAAATGTTAAATTGAATTGCATGTAACTAGGACAAACAACATAATAGTGATAAATCTGTTTAATTTGAATTACGCTTATATAATAGAAGTTGATATTGTTAGGCTTAATCGAAGATCCTTTGTTTCGATATGTTTAATTAATGATTGCATGAAAACTTAGTAGTAATTAACTTTCAGCTAGTAACGTTGATCTACTTTATGTTTAATAGCTTATATAATTTGTTAGTCTATTTGCATGTTGATCCGCATCATAAGATTGATATGTATCATGTACTTAAATTGAACATGAAGAATTAAGATGTTACTTATGCACATCACATATCTAACGTATGCTTTAAGTCCTTCTTATTAAATGATATGCAACACTTTTCTTAGCCTGCTTAAGGTTAATGATTGGTCTATGGTTGTTATCTTGATTTGTGTTAATATAAGTTATGAAACTTGCCTAATATGATTCCTGTATGAGTACTCCTTCATATAACTTCTTTTATTTATAATTGTTTTTTTTTTTTTGAATTTTTAATTCCTTGTTTTATTATTATTTTATTTACTTTCAATCATCTCTTTCCTAAGAGATAAAAATTCAACAACCTATGAAAACATAAACATATATCTTTAGTTCTTTAATAAGAATTAAACTATAAAACACAACTTATAACGCATTTACGCTCTCTTGGGATGATAACCTAAAATACTACATATGATCATGTATTGTTGCTCGTTCGGGTGTTAAAGTGTATTAAATAAAGGTTTTATAAATTTAAAAGTTAAAATTCAAATTAAGCACTACTGCACACACTTTTGACACATCAACTTTTTGGCGCCTCTACCGGGGAGCGCGGTAAATACGAAAATTGGATATATTTTGGTTATTGATATTTCTTGAAAACAAGTGATGACGGTTTTCCTTTAGGGAGGGTTGTTGGGGTTCCGATTTAAAGGCTCCTGCTCGAACCTAGACGATGACGGTCAATTAAGTATAGAAAGATTCAATAGGCCGTTTATGTTTGATTATTCGTTGTTATGCGATAAAAGTTGTTACTTAATATCTATATTTATAATTATGTCATTAATATTTAGTATTATAGTTATCAATTTAAATTTTATTAATATATTAAAAGATATCCAACATATTCTTACAAAGATAAAATTATTAAATAAAGAGATTATATTAAATTATTTCCTCACTATAAAATCTAGAAAATTTTCTCCTAAAATATTTCTTTTTATGATTTTAGATCACATGAATACCCGATCCAAGAATCCCATCTTAGAAGACATGTTACCCAATACCGATATATTATTTAAACATTCTAAAGAGCCGAATATTGTTAGGAAATTAAACTTCGATGAGGGAACTACTTCTTATAGTTCATTATCTAGTACACCGTCTAGTCCTGATTCTAATTTGGGATCACTTTATGATTCAGACCGAAAATTCAATGGAAGCGTTAATGAAAGCGGGTAGAGAAGGATTAGGTCACACCATTACTCGGCTAACTATAAAAGAAAATTTTGATATCAGGGGTCCTATCTTTCACTTGCTTAAGGATAATCAATTTAGGGGTAATGAAAAAGAAGATGCTAATGCTCACATTTGAAACTTCAAGTATATTTGCAATCTGTTTAATATCACTAATGTTGAAAGTAATACAATTTATCTTCGTTTGTTTCCATGGCCGTTAAAAGTTGAATCTAAGGTATGGTTAAATTCGTTGCCCGAAGTTCAAACTGAAATTGCTATTTTTTGTCAGAATACTAATGAGTGATAACTCCTAAATTATATAGTATTTTGATAATATTTTAAGGAGTTATCTTATCATTTTAAAGTTATTTTAATCTTAAAACACACTAAAATGGGCAAAATGGGGAAAAAGGTAATTCTAATGATTATATTGAAGTTATGTATTAAATATGACCAAAAACAGGTAAACATTACTGAAAAGGCCATGAAGCTGATGGCCTGGTACTTGAAGCCACCGGCTTCGGCAGATTATTCTAGAATGTTCTAGAATTGATCGCAGAATTTGATGAGCTTGTTGACCAAGCAAGATACAGTTAAAGCTGTCAGCTTCACACTGAAGCCGCCGGCCTAATTTACATGGTTTATTAACTTACCGAACAAGTTTAAGATAAAAATGGAAATGAAATCAAAAAGATTGTCAGACCTTTGAAGCCGCCGACCTACCACCAAGGCCGCCGACTTGACTAAGACGGTTACGCGTTTATGTGCTTGCGGATCAAGTTAAACTTGCAAAAGGAGTTACTAACTACCGGAAGCCTTCGGCTTCCCACTGAAGCCGCCGAATTGAACACCATTTCTGAAAAGTATAAATAGAGGCCTCCTACTTCAGTTTTCAATGTACCTTCAATACTTAGATAGCAGTTTTGTTTTTCTTTTAGGGTTTTCTCTAAAATTCTTAGATTAGGCTTTACTTTCAATTGTAATCAAGATTATCAAAGTTATTTATTCACGTTCTTTTCATCTACCTTTTTGAGGTATGATTCTATCTTTATTTTACCGTTTATTCTGTTCTATTTACTTTAACTATTTCTGTTCATCTTCTACTATGAACTAAACGTTCATAGTGGTTACTTGGACGAAAACTAAACTTTGTCTGGGAATCAGATGAAGCCGCTGGCTTCCTCAGTTAAAGTCGCCGGCTTTACTGAGACAAAGCTGCCGGCTTCGTGCTTAATCCGTACAGTTTCTGGTCTTTTTCAGATCTGTGTGGTCGAGTTTCTATAATGATGTTTGAATTGTTTTGAATCTGCTATGCTTTAATATACTTGTTTGCCATACTTAATGATTAGATAACATGATTTTAGGGTTGATAATCCGATGATCTTTTATTTGATTCATGCTACTTGTTTAAATCTAGTCCATCAAACTTGTTAAATTGAATTGCATGCAACTAGGTTAAACTACATAATAGTGATAAACTTGTTTAATTTGATTTACGCTTATATAATAGAATTTGGTATTGTTAGTCTTAATCGAAGATCCTTTGTTTGGATATGGTTAGTTAATGATTGCATGAAAACTTAGTTGTAATTGACTTTCAGCTAGTAACTTGAGTTGATCTACTTGGTGTTTAATAGCTTATATAATTTGTCAGTCTATTTACATGTTGATCCGCATCATAAGGTTGATATGTATCATGTAATTGAATTGAACATGAAGAATTGAGATGTTAGTTATGCACATCACATATCTAGCTTATTCTTTAGGTCCTACTTATTAAATAATATGCATCACTTAGCTTAGCCTGCTTAGGGATAATAGTTGGTTTATGATTATTATCTTGCTTTATGTTAATATAAGTCATGAAACTTGCCTAATATGATTCCCGTATGAGTTATTCGTTCATGTAACTGCTTTTATTTATAATTGTTATTTTAAATCTTTATTTATTGCTTTATTATTTCATTGTTTTGTTTATCTTCAATCATCTCTTTCCTAAGAGATAAAGAATCCAAAATCTAAAAAAAACATAATAATCTATCTTTAGTTCTTTAATAAGAATTAAACTATATAATAAAACAACTTATACCGCATCTACGCTCTCTTGGGACGATAACCTAAAATACTACATTTGATAGGGTTTTTGTAACGACCCGGATTTTTACGATCATTTTATACCTATGAGATTAATATTTATATAAATTAAACCTTACCAACATGATAAGTAATCTAAATTGTTGAGATTTATGTTTTTAAAAAGAGTTTTACACAACGTTTGACCGTCCAATTTGACCGATGATATCACGAGCTATATAACAAACGATAATTATACGTTTGTGTATATATATGTATTTATATATATTTAACATGATCTAAGAATGGTTTAACATCTTATTGTGTACTAATAACAATAAGTTATAAGTATACTTTGAGACTACTAACTTAAGTTTTCAAAATGATAACTATATGTAACGTTATTTGACATATATACCTTTAACCTATAATACTTATACAAGTATTGTATAAATATGTATTTAATCACTTTTAAAGGGCTTATATACATAAAACAATATAAGTATATTTACAAAAGATAGCTATATTTGAATTCTCGTTCCGTTTCCTCAAAATTTCTACATGTATACCTAGAGTATATGTACTCGTATCATACCCATCTCCTATACATATTTACTATTAGTATATATACATCGCAATCACTTTATTAGCAGCCATGAGTCAGCCAATTTTGGATCTTAGCATGCATGATTAATCAATTTGGCATATTACAAGACTTTTGCACAATATTACAAATTTATACATCTTTTCACCACCATTTATACTCCATTCCAATTTCATTTTTACTACACATTTTCTCTAACCAAAAACACACTCTTAGGAACCTTAAGTGTTCTTCACAATCTCAGCAAATAACCATGAAGATCTAGCTTCAAAAACAAGCCTTAATCATCATAATAAATTCCTTACAAGAAAACTTCAATAATCCTTCCAAAAATACAAGTTTACTTCCAACCTTTTGATCTAACTTCACCACTCCTTTGGTTCTAGGATTTTACTCATCTTTAACAGTAACTTTGTCCAAGTAACTTGAGGTAGTAACCTTGTTCATAATTTTATTCGATTCATATTTATATAGCTATCTTATTTTATGTTGTAAAATTTTAACAACAAGAACATAGTTTGAATGATTTCAAACTTGTTTGCAAACTAAATAGATCCTTCTAACTTAACATTTAAAATACTTCAAGACCTGTAATATATCATAATAATATGCTAACTTAACAAGATATAACTTGGTTTTACAAAGAACATCTTAAAAACTGAATCTACGTCGTCGGAGTGCAACCGGGGGCTGTTTTGGTTTGGATAATTAAAAACCATCTTAAGCTTTGAATTGGAAGTTCATGTTCTGGAAAAATGATCATTCTTATGAATATGTTAACACATAAAAATTTAATGGTTTAACTCAAAGTGTAAGTATTTTTAGAAAAATGATCATTAAATGTTGTTTTTATGATGGAAAATGATCACTTTCATAAGTTTCACCAAAGTTTGACCTATAACTTGTGATTTTGAATACAACCTAAGGTATTTTCAGTTCATATTCTTAAAATTTGACTCGATCCAAGGAATTGGCAAGTTGAACCAACAAAAACGGAGTTGTAATGAAGAAAGTACGACTAAAACAAGATCGGGTATCCGAAGCTAGTTTAGCTACGAAAATATTTGGAGAAAAATTAAATTAATCATATATTTTCTAATTAATATGATATTTCATATATATTTACTTATCATTTGATTTTATATATTTCAGGACCACCCGTAAACAACACGAGAAGATTAATCATAAGACCTCATGATTGTACGCAACACGTCATTTGACAACACTGTACTTTATGTACGCAACACGTCACTTGACAACATGGTACCATGGGTCGAGATTAATTCTGATCAAGAGGAATACGATGGGGTCTTTATTTATTTTATTTAAGCAACTAATTGTGGACCACTAACATCGGACTGCTAACTACGGACTAAGAAAATATTAAATGTATTAAAAGTATATATATATATATATATATATATATATATATATATATATATATATATATATATATATATATATATATTTATATATATATATATATATATAATGATTACTTAAAAAGAAAATATGTTGATATATTATATATATGGTTAGGTTCGTGATATCTATCGGAGACAAGTCGTGATAAATACCTTCAAGGCAAAAGTGAGTATATAGTCCCACTTTTAAACTCTAAATATTTCGGGATGAGAATACATGCATTTTATGATTTACGTTATGGACACAAGTGATTAAAAATATATATTCTACGTTGAGGTGTACCACTGGCATACTTCCCTGTAACTTGGTAACTATTATTTACATGAGGTATTGTAAACGCGAATCCTGTTGATAGATCTATCGGGCCCGACAACCCCAACCGAACTGGACGACCAGTATTCAACGGTTGCACAGTACTTCGTTTCGGTGACTACACTTGGTACGGTGTAGTAAGATTTCATAATAAAGGGAATATGCGACGTTGATTAAATGTTAAGTATGGTTATCAAGTGCTCAACAACTTAGAATATTTTTATTAAAACGTTTATATATGAAATCTTGTGGTCTATATTTATAACGCTGCGGGCATTAAACCTATATCTCACCAACTTTATGTTGACGTTTTAAGCATGTTTATTCTCAGGTGATAACTAAAAGCTTCCGCTGCAACATGTTGAATTTAAGCAAGATCTTGAGTATGCATATTTGTGTCAAAAATAAAACTGCATATCGGAGGATTTGTAATGTAAAATATGTTGGAAGTCGTATTGTTATTATCACATGTAAAGTTTGTAAGTCTAAGATTATCGCTAAACGATAATCATTATTAAGTTGTTTAAACCTTGTATTTGTAATAAAAGCTATGGTTTATATTGTAAAAACGAATGCAGTTTTTGAAAAATGTCGCATATAGAGGTCAATACCTCGCGATGAAATCATATGTTATTGTATTCGTCCTTATGGTTAAGGTCGGGTTATGACATATGGTATCAGAGCGTTGGTCTTAGAGAACCAGAAAATTTGCATTAGTGTGTCTTATCGAGTTTGTTAGGATGCATTAGTGAGTCTGGACTTTGACCGTGTATGATTTCGAAAACTATTGCTTATCCTTGTTGGTTAAAAAAAATTAATATGTAAATATTATGTGGTACTAACGTGCTAGTTGTTATGTGATAGATGTCTGGCTTAGAACTTGTTATCACATTCAGCGACTCCGAACTAGAATCTTCAAATGGTGTTCCAGTCATTAACCTGTCCGATGATGAAAATGATACCTTTGGGGAAGACTCACAATTTTCGGATGAATCAATTGAAGAGGAACCGGAAAGTGATCCTGAGGAGGAAGAAATACAGGAAATTACGAAAGACAATTTTGAAAGAGGAAAGAAACGAAAGGCTACTGAATTGGAAAATCCAAATCCCAAGTTTAGTGAGGATGTTGTGGCACCAACTCCACCAGACACTTCCACCCCTATTCCCGCTATTCCTATTAGTTCTATCCCGGCATCCAGTTCTTCAGCCCCTCCGCCAAAACGCAGGGAGACAGTCAAGATAACCTATAAGTGATTTCTTTGAACATAAATGTTTTGGGTTAAATGATGCGCTATTGTTTTAAACCATGGGATCATATAACGTTTTGTATAATATTACTAGTGTGGTTTGCTTAATGTTTGATGTAAGATAAGCATATGTAAAATAGTGAAGTTTGAAATGCAATAATTTTCCATGGTTGAGTATTATTTGGGTGATAGTAATTGATTTTCGTACTAAGCTATTAAGTATGAACTTTAACGGGTAGGTACTACCCTAGATATAATTATAAAACGCTAATAAGAAGAAAAGGTTTTTATAATAATAACTGGTTCATATTATTAATAAGCTACGATGTACTGTAAATACATACTACATCTATAATATTCCATGTGAATAATTATTTTTTTTTCATTCTTATTGAATATTATGGCGCGATTGAACCGAATGACGGAACAAGAAATCCAGGAACTCATCAATCAGCGAGTGAACGAAAGAATGTTATGGGTCGAGGCTGCAAGAGGTGCTGCAGTTAACCCAAATCCTCGTGTGGGATGTACTTACAAAACTTTTCAAGGTTGCAAGCCCTCATCATTCAGTGGAACAGAAGGACCAGTCGGTTTAACCCTGTGGATCGAAAAGATTGAGTCTGTGTTTAAAATCAGTGGTTGTATTGAGAAGGACATGACCAAGTATGCATTGTGCACCTTACAAGATAGTGCACTCACATGGTGGAAAAACTATGTGAAGGCCGTAGTAGGAGATGTAGCTTATGATACTCCCTGGGAAGAATTCAAAACAATGCTAATCAACGAGTATTGTCCAAGGAACGAGGTTAGGAAGTTGGAAGCTGAATTACGAAGCCTGAAAGTTGTTGGTATTGAACTCACCAACTACAATCAGCGATTCACAGAATTAGCTTTGCTATGTCCCGAATTAGTACCAACCAAAGAACGGAAGATTGAACTGTACAAAGACGGTTTGCCTAAAAAGGTCAAGGCAAATGTTACAGCATCCAAACCCAAGACTATTCATGAAGCTATCACCATGGCGAATGAGTTGATGGACCAGATTATTCTAGATAAGAACACCGATGTCAAGACATCGGGAAACAAAAGAAAGTGGGAAGGTAATCATCAACAATCCAACGAGAAACAAGAAACCACGCAAGGTGCGGGTAGCGGTTCGAACTCAGGTTACAAGGGACGAAATCCTTTATGTAATAGATACCACAAACATCACTCTGGTTATTGTAATGTGGTGTGCGAAAATTGTAATCGAAGGGGTCATCTTGCTGAAGATTGTCGGATTCCTGTTACAAATACAAATGACACCAAGACTCCTGCCACTAATGCAAATAGAACTGCCTTGTCCATTGTTACCTGTTATGGGTGTGGGAAACAAGGTCATTATAAGAGCCAGTGTCCGAATCCAGAGAAGAATAATGGATCTGCAAGTGGAAGAGCATTTGTTATTAATGCTAGAGAGGCGTGTGAAGACCTGGAGCTTGTTACGGGTACGTTTACCATTAATAACTTATCCGCATTTATTATATTTGATACTGGTGCCGATAGAAGTTACGTGAGTAGAGACTTTTATGCTAAATTGAATTGTTCATCATTACCTCTAGATGCTAAGTACATGATTGAGTTAGCTAATGGTAAACTAATTAAAGTCGATAAAATTTACCGTGATTGTAAAATAAATTTAGCCGGAGAAATATTTAAGATTGATTTGATACCCGTAGAATTAGGAAGTTTTGATGTAATAGTCGGCATGGACTGGATGTCCAAAATAGGAGCTAAAGTTGTGTGTGCCAAGAAGGCAATTCGCATTCCTCGTAAGGATAAAACGCCAGTAATGATTTATGGAGAGAAGGGTAACTCAAAGCTAAAACTCATTAGTTGTTTGAAAGCTCAAAAGTGCTTGAAGAAAGGGTGTTATGCTATCTTAGCACATGTTAATAAAGTCGAAATGAAGGAAAAAGTGAAGAGCATCAATGGCGTGCCTGTGGCAAGAGATTTTCCTGAAGTCTTTCCGGAAGAGTTGCCGGGATTACCTCCATTTAGATCTGTAGAATTTCAAATAGATCTAGTACCAGGAGCTGCACCAGTGGCTCGTGCTCCATATAGACTTGCACCATCTGAGTTAAAAGAACTTCAGAGTCAGTTAAAAGAATTACTGGACCGTGGATTCATACGACCAAGTACTTCACCGTGGGGAGCTCCAATTTTATTCGTCAAGAAGAAAGATGGATCTTTTAGGATGTGTATAGATTATCGTGAATTAAATAAGTTAACTATCAAGAATCGGTATCCACTACAGAGAATTGACGACTTATTTGATCAACTGCAAGGATCATGTGTGTACTCGAAAATCGACTTAAGATCGGGCTATCATCAATTGTGTGTCAAAGAAGAAGATATTCCGAAAACTGCTTTTCGGACACGTTATGGTCATTACAAATTTTTGGTTATGCCGTTTGGGTTGACTAATGCGCCAGCTTTATTCATGGACCTCATGAATCGAGTTTGTAGTCCGTATTTAGATAAGTTTGTTATCGTTTTCATTGACGATATTCTTATCTATTCCAAGAGTGAGCAAGAGCATGAGCAGCATTTAAGGTTGGTATTAGAATTGTTAAGAAAAGAACAGTTATACGCCAAATTTTCTAAGTGTGCATTTTAGTTGAAAGAAGTGCAATTTCTTGGCCACGTTGTTAGTAGCAAAGGAATTCAGGTTGATCCAGCTAAAATTGAGGCCATTGAAAAATGGGAGACTCCTAAGATACCAACGCAGATACGCCAATTTTTGGGTTTAGCTGGTTATTATAGAAGGTTTATTCAAGATTTTTCCCGAATAGCTAAACCATTAACAGCGTTAACACAAAAAGGAAAGAAGTACGAATGGACTTCTGAGCAGGATAGTGCATTTCAATTACTGAAGAAGAAGTTGACTACGGTGCCTATTTTATCGTTACCTGAAGGGAACGATGATTTTGAGATATATTGTGACGCTTCGCGACAAGGTTTTGGTTGCGTCCTTATGCAATGGAAGAAAGTTATAGCATACGCATCTCGACAATTGAAGATTCACGAGCGGAATTATACGACGCATGATTTAGAATTGGGAGCAGTAGTGTTTGCATTGAAGATATGGAGACACTATTTATATGGGGTTAAATGCACTGTGTTTACTGATCATAAAAGCCTTCAACATATTTTTGATCAGAAACAGCTGAACATGAGGCAACGTAGGTGGGTCGAGCTGATAAACGACTATGATTGTGAGATTCGCTATCATCCCGGGAAAGCGAATGTAGTGGCCGACGCTCTAAGCATAAAGGAACGGGAACTAATTCGAGTACGAGCGATGAACATAAAAATTCGCATGAATCTCAACTCACAAATCAAAGAGGCTCAACGAGAAGCTCTTACTAAAGAAAACATAGGAAATGAAATAATGAAGAAGTATGGGAAACAACTCGTTATACGGGAAGACGGAATTCGATATTTTTCAAACCGTATTTGGGTGCCAAAGTTGGGTGGATTAAGGAAGTTGATATTGAATGAGGCAGATAAGACAAGATACTCGATACATCCTGGAGTTGGAAAAATGTATCAAGATCTTAAGACACATTATTGGTGACCTAATTTAAAGACAGACGTTGCAACATATGTTGGGGAATGTTTAACTTGTTCCAAAGTTAAAGCAGAACACCAGAAGCCGTCAGGGTTACTTTAACAACCAGAAATCCTAGAATGGAAATGGGATGGTATTACCATGGATTTCATCACAAAGTTGCCTAAGACTGCCTGTGGTTATGACACCATTTGGGTAATAGTTTATCGTCTCACCAAATCTGCACATTTCTTGCCTATAAAGGAAACAGATAGAATGGAGAAACTATTACGATTATACATAAAGGAAATTTTTTCAAGGCATGGAATACCTATTTCCATTATATCCGATCGTGATAGTAGATTTACATCAAGGTTTTGGCAATCACTACAGGAGGCCCTAGGAACTCGTTTGGATATGAGCACCGCATATCATCCATAAACTGACGGGCAGAGTGAAAGAACAATTCAGACTCTTGAAGACATGCTCAGGGCATATGTGATCGATTTTAGAAACGGATGGGATAAATATCTACCATTAGCAGAATTCTCGTATAATAACAGTTATCATGCGAGCATTAAAGCTGCACCATTCGAAGCACTGTATGGAAGGAAGTGTAGATCCCCTATCTGTTGGAATGAAGTAGGAGATCGACAATTAACTGGTCCCGAGATCATACACGAAACGACTGAGAAGATAGTACAAATCAAGGAGAGATTGAAAACAGCCCGTAGTCGCCAAAAGAGCTACGCCGATGTTCGAAGGAAACCATTAGAGTTTCAGATCGGTGACATGGTTATGTTAAAGGAGTCACCTTAGAAAGGTGTAATACGTTTCGGTAAAAGGGGTAAACTGAACCCAAGGTATGTAGGCCCGTTCAAGATCATCGAACGCATCGGACCGGTAGCTTATCGACTCGAGTTACCACAACAACTCGCGGGAGTACATAATTCATTTCACGTCTCAAACCTCAAGAAATGTCTTGCAAAGGAAGATCTCACCATTCCTCTTGAAGAAATCCAAGTCGATGAGAAACTACAATTCATAGAAGAACCAGTCGAAATCATGGACCGTGAAGTTAAACAACTCAAGCAGAGCAACATACCGATCGTTAAGGTTCGTTGAAATGCTCGAAGGGGTCCCAAGTTTACTTGGGAATGAGAGGATCAGATGAAACTAAAGTACCCACATTTGTTTCCCGAGAACGCAAAATAGGTACAATTTTAAAATTTCGGGACGAAATTTATTTAACGGGTAGGTACTGTAACGACCCGGATTTTTCCGATCATTTTATACCTATGAGATTAATATTTACATAAATTAAACCTTACCAACATGATAAGTAATCTAAATTGTTGAGATTTATGTTTTTAAAAAGAGTTTTACACAACGTTTGACCGTCCAATTTGACCGATGATATCACGAACTATATAACAAACGATAATTATACGTTTGTGTATATATATGTATTTATATATATTTAACATGATCTAAGAATGGTTTAACATCTTATTGTGTACTAATAACAATAAGTTATAAGTATACTTTGAGACTACTAACTTAAGTTTTCAAAATGATAACTATATGTAACGTTATTTGACATATTTACCTTTAACCTATAATACTTATACAAGTATCGTATAAATATGTATTTAATCACTTTTAAAGGGCTTATATACATAAAATAATATAAGTATATTTACAAAAGATAGCTATATTTGAATTCTCGTTCCGTTTCCTCAAAATTTCTACATGTATACCTAGAGTATATGTACTCGTATCATACCCAGCTCCTATATGTATTTACTATTAGTATATACACATCACAATCACTTTATTAGCAGCCATGAGTCAGCCAATTTTGGATCTTAGCATGCATGATTAATCAATTTGGCATATTACAAGACTTTTGCACAATATTACAAATTTATACATCTTTTCACCACCATTTATACTCCATTCCAATTTCATTTTTACCACACATTTTCTCTAACCAAAAACACACTCTTAGGAACCTTAAGTGTTCTTCACAATCTCAGCAAATAACCATGAAGATCTAGCTTCAAAAACAAGCCTTAATCATCATAATAAATTCCTTACAAGAAAACTTCAATAATCCTTCCAAAAATACAAGTTTACTTCCAACCTTTTGATCCAACTCCACCACTCCTTTGGTTCTAGGATTTTACTCATCTTTTACAGTAACTTTGTCCAAGTAACTTGAGGTAGCAACCTTGTTCATAATTTTATTCGATTCATATTTATATAGCTATCTTATTTTATGTTGTAAAATTTTAACAACAAGAACATAGTTTGAATGATTTCAAACTTGTTTGCAAACTAAATAGATCCTTCTAACTTAACATTTAAAACACTTCAATACTTGTAATATATCATAATGATATGCTAACTTAGCAAGATATAACTTGGTTTTACAAAGAACATCTTAAAAACTGAATCTACGTCGTCGGAGTGCAACCGGGGGCTGTTTTGGGTTGGATAATTAAAAACCATCTTAAGCTTTGAATTGGAAGTTCATGTTCTGGAAAAATGATATTTCTTATGAATATGTTAACACATAAAAATTTCATGGTTTAACTCAAAGTGTAAGTATTTTTAGAAAAATGATCATTAAATGTTGTTTTTATGATGGAAAATGATCACTTTCATAAGTTTCACTAAAGTTTGACCTATAACCTGTGATTTTGAATACAATCTAAGGTATTTTCAGTTCATATTCTTAAAATTTGACTCAATCCAAGGAAGTGGCAAGTTGAACCAACAAAAACGGAGTTGTAATGAAGAAACTACGACTAAAACAAGATCGGGTATCCGAAGCTAGTTTAGCTACGAAAATATTTGGAGAAAAATTAAATTAATCATATATTTTCTAATTAATATGATATTTCATATATATTTACTTATGATTTGATTTTATATATTTCGGGACCACCCGTAAACAACACGAGAAGATTAATCATAAGACCTCATGATTGTACGCAACACGTCATTTGACAACACGGTACTTTATGTACGCAACACGTCACTTGACAATATGGTACTTGTAGTGACCCGAACTTTTCCATGTTTATATATATTAATTGAGATTGATATTTACATGATTAAATGTTTCCAACATGTTAAGCAATCAAACTTGTTAAGACTTGATTGATTGAAATAGGTTTCATATAGACAATTGACCACCCAAGTTGACCGGTGATTCACGAACGTTAAAACTTGTAAAAACTATATGATGACATATATATGGTTATATATATAGTTAACATTATATTATGATAATTAAACATATCATTAAGTATATTAACAATGAACTACATATGTAAAAACAAGACTACTAACTTAATGATTTTTAAACGAGACATATATGTAACGATTATCGTTGTAAAGACATTTAATGTATATATATCATATTAAGAGATATTCATACATGATAATATCATGATAATATAATAATTTAAAATCTCATTTGATATTATAAACATTGGGTTAACAACATTTAACAAGATCGTTAACCTAAAGGTTTCAAAACAACACTTACATGTAACGACTAACGATGACTTAACGACTCAGTTAAAATGTATATACATGTAGTGTTTTAATATGTATTTATACACTTTTGAAAGACTTCAATACACTTATCAAAATACTTCTACTTAACAAAAATGCTTACAATTACATCCTCGTTCAGTTTCATCAACAATTCTACTCGTATGCACCCGTATTCGTACTCGTACAATACACAGCTTTTAGATGTATGTACTATTGGTATATACACTCCAATGATCAGCTCTTAGCAGCCCATGTGAGTCACCTAACACATGTGGGAACCATCATTTGGCAACTAGCATGAAATATCTCATAAAATTACAAAAATATGAGTAATCATTCATGACTTATTTACATGAAAACAAAATTACATATCCTTTATATCTAATCCATACACCAACGACCAAAAACACCTACAAACACTTTCATTCTTCAATTTTCTTCATCTAATTGATCTCTCTCAAGTTCTATCTTCAAGTTCTAAGTGTTCTTCATAAATTTCAAAAGTTCTAGTTTCATAAAATCAAGAATACTTTCAAGTTTGCTAGCTCACTTCCAATCTTGTAAGGTGATCATCCAACCTCAAGAAATCTTTATTTCTTACAGTAGGTTATCATTCTAATACAAGGTAATAATCATATTCAAACTTTGGTTCAATTTCTATAACTATAACAATCTTATTTCAAGTGATGATCTTACTTGAACTTGTTTTCGTGTCATGATTCTGCTTCAAGAACTTTGAGCCATCCAAGGATCCGTTGAAGCTAGATCCATTTTTCTCTTTTCCAGTAGGTTTATCCAAGGAACTTAAGGTAGTAATGATGTTCATAACATCATTCGATTCATACATATAAAGCTATCTTATTCGAAGGTTTAAACTTGTAATCACTAGAACATAGTTTAGTTAATTCTAAACTTGTTCGCAAATAAAAGTTAATCCTTCTAACTTGACTTTTAAAATCAACTAAACACATGTTCTATATCTATATGATATGCTAACTTAATAATTTAAAACCTGGAAACACGAAAAACACCGTAAACCGGATTTACGCCGTCGTAGTAACACCGCGGGCTGTTTTGGGTTAGTTAATTAAAAACTATGATAAACTTTGATTTAAAATTTGTTATTCTGGGAAAATGATTTTTATTATGAACATGAAACTATATCCAAAAATTATGGTTAAACTCAAAGTGGAAGTATGTTTTCTAAAATGGTCATCTAGACGTCGTTCTTTCGACTGAAATGACTACCTTTACAAAAACGACTTGTAACTTATTTTTCCGACTATAAACCTATACTTTTTCTATTTAGATTCATAAAATAGAGTTCAATATGAAACCATAGCAATTTGATTCACTCAAAACGGATTTAAAATGAAGAAGTTATGGGTAAAACAAGATTGGATAATTTTTCTCATTTTAGCTACGTGAAAATTGGTAACAAATCTATTCCAACCATAACTTAATCAACTTGTATTGTATATTATGTAATCTTGAGATACCATAGACATGTATACAATGTTTCGACCTATCATGTCGACACATCTATATATATTTCGGAACAACCATAGACACTCTATATGTGAATGTTGGAGTTAGCTATACACGGTTGAGGTTGATTCCAAAATATATATAGTTTGAGTTGTGATCAATACTGAGATACGTATACACTGGGTCGTGGATTGATTCAAGATAATATTTATCGATTTATTTCTGTACATCTAACTGTGGACAACTAGTTGTAGGTTACTAACGAGGACAACTGACTTAATAAACTTAAAACATCAAAATATATTAAAAGTGTTGTAAATATATTTTGAACATACTTTGATATATATGTATATATTGTTATAGGTTCGTGAATCAACCAGTGGCCAAGTCTTACTTCCCGACGAAGTAAAAATCTGTGAAAGTGAGTTATAGTCCCACTTTTAAAATCTAATATTTTTGGGATGAGAATACATGCAGGTTTTATAAATGATTTACAAAATAGACACAAGTACGTGAAACTACATTCTATGGTTGAATTATCGAAATCGAATATGCCCCTTTTTATTAAGTCTGGTAATCTAAGAATTAGGGAACAGACACCCTAATTGACGCGAATCCTAAAGATAGATCTATTGGGCCTCACAAACCCCATCCAAAGTACCGGATGCTTTAGTACTTCGAAATTTATATCATATCCGAAGGGTGTCCCGGAATGATGGGGATATTCTTATATATGCATCTTGTTAATGTCGGTTACCAGGTGTTCACCATATGAATGATTTTTATCTCTATGTATGGGATGTGTATTGAAATATGAAATCTTGTGGTCTATTATTATGATTTGATATATATAGGTTAAACCTATAACTCACCAACATTTTTGTTGACGTTTTAAGCATGTTTATTCTCAGGTGATTATTAAGAGCTTCCGCTGTCGCATACTTAAATAAGGACAAGATTTGGAGTCCATGCTTGTATGATATTGTGTAAAAACTGCATTCAAGAAACTTATTTTTTTGTAACATATTTGTATTGTAAACCATTATGTAATGGTCGTGTGTGAACAGGATATTTTAGATTATCAGTATTTGATAATCTACGTAAAGTTTTTTTTTTAACCTTTATCTATGAAATAAAGGTTATGGTTTGTTTTAAAAATGAATGCAGTCTTTGAAAAACGTCTCATATAGAGGTCAAAACCTCGCAACGAAATCAATTAATATGGAACGTTTTTAATCAATAAGAACGGGACATTTCAGTTGGTATCCGAGCGTTGGTCTTAGAGAACCAGAATTTTGCATTAGTGTGTCTTATCTAGTTTGTTAGGATGCATTAGTGAGTCTGGACTTCGACCGTGTTTACTTGAAAAATGATTGCTTAACAAATTTTGTTGGAAACTATATATTTTTAACATGTGAATATTATGTGATATATTAATCTCTTAACGCGTTTGATATTATGTGATAGATGTCTACCTCTAGAACAAGTCCCATTGACTCTCCTAATAATAATGAAGAGTCAAATGTAAATTGGAATGATTCGTGGACTGATTCACAAGTTCCCGAAGAGGAACCGGAAGTAGAGTCGGAACCGGAAGAAGAATCGGAACCGGAAGAAGAATCGGAACCGGATGAAGAAATAGAACCGGTGGGGGAAATAATAAAACGGTTAAGTAAAAGAAAATCCTCAACCAACCGACCAAAGTTAATTATGGTCAATGGTGTTTCCGCCAAGGAAGCAAAATATTGGGAGGATTACCAATTCTCCGATGAATCGGATTCCGACGAGAATTCCGATGATGTTATAGAAATTACCCCAACTGAATTTAAAAAGGCAAAAGAAAATAATAAGGGAAAGGGCATAAAAATAGAGAAATCTAATTCCAACCCCGATGAACTTTATATGTATCGTCAACCCCCGAAGTCCTTAAGTTGTAACAATGACCCGGGAACCTCTAAACCACCAGGTTTTTCTAAACCAATGTGGACAACGACGGCTCGTATTAGGGGAACATCATATATCCCTAGAAACTTGGCAAAACGAACCAAAACCGAAGAAGAAGAAACGAGCGAGTCGGAATAAGATAGTTGTATTCGTGTGGTGTAATATATGTAATATAGTGTTCTTATGCTTTATGATATATGTAAAAATTGCTTGTATTAATAAGTATTTTTTTATGAATCTAACTCTTGTCTATTTTACAGTTTAAAAACACAAAATGGATAGACAACCCAATATTTTAAGAGACCTACCCGGAGACATGATTGATGAAATCTTGTCTAGAGTCGGCCAGAATTCTTCGGCACAACTATTTAAGGCGAGATCAGTTTGTAAGACATTCGAAGAACGTTCCAAGAATGTCTTGGTTTATAAGAGACTTTCGTTTGAAAGATGGGGGATATCACATTGGGAAACCCATAAGTTACGATGTGTTTACTTTGACGCATATATTGCGGGGAACCCAAATGCTATTTTACGCAACGGGTTAAGAAATTATTTTGACTCAATATATCCGAATATTGGACTTCGTGATTTAGAAAAAGCGGCTAACATGCAACATAAAGAAGCATGTTATGCTTACGGATTAGTAATGTTCGCTTCTCACCAAAGTGAGAACAAGAACATCGGGCTACAACTTTTAAACAAAACGTTTCCACAAGTGACGGAGTCGGTAATTGGGGTAAGAAGTGAGGTTTTTAGATTGTTACGGGACTGTTGGACATTACGTAACCCTCGTCCCTTTGATGACGTTACAACACGCTGTCTTATCAACGGCCATAACGGTTATGTTGCACAAGACCAAGGATGGGAAGTAGTCCTAGTAAAACCAGAATGCATGACTTGTTTCTGGACGTATGAATTACGTGTCTTTATTGCCTTTGCTGAACGACTTGTGTACTAGCTAGAATTGTCTTCACAACTATCTTGTATCAAAGTTATTGTGCTATATTTCATGCTTTATGTAAAATAAGCGGTATTGTAAGTTTGTAAAATATTGTATAAAAGTTTGAACGCGAAATATTATTATAATCAGTTTTTCATATAGAATTGTAGTAGTTGAATTGTATATTAGCTACTAAGTATGAACTTAACGGGTAGGTACTACCCGAATTTAAACTTATAAAACGCTAATATGAAGAAAAAGCTTTTATAAATGAGTTCATATTATGCTACGAAATACTATTAACTACTCTTAATATTCTGTATGATTAACTTGTTCCATTTAACTATTTTGAAGGAAATGGCACCGACTACTCGACACACCGTGAATATGAATGAAGAGGAATTCCGTACTTTTCTAGCTTCAAACATAGCCGCAGTACAGGCTGCGCTACATACCAACAATAACCTTGGATCTAGCAGTACAGGAAATCGTGTAGGATGCACCTACAAAGAATTCACTGCCTGCAAACCTTTGGAATTTGATGGAACCGAAGGACCGATCGGATTGAAACGGTGGACCGAGAAGGTTGAATCGGTGTTTGCCATAAGTAAGTGTACTGAAGAGGACAAAGTGAAGTACGCTACGCATACCTTCACATGTTCTGCGTTAACATGGTGGAATACCTATCTAGAGCAAGTGGGACAAGATGATGCGTACGCACTACCGTGGTCAGCATTCAAGCACTTGATGAACGAGAAGTACCGTCCCAGAACCGAGGTCAATAAGCTCAAGACAGAACTTAGAGGGTTACGAACCCAAGGATTTGATATTACCACGTACGAAAGACGATTCACAGAATTGTGCCTATTGTGTCCGGGAGCATTCGAAGATGAGGAAGAGAAGATCGACGCGTTTGTGAAAGGATTACCGGAAAGAATCCAAGAAGATATAAGTTCACACGAGCCCTCCTCCATACAACAGGCATGTAGAATGGCTCACAAACTAGTGAACCAGATTGAAGAAAGAATTAAAGAACAGACTGCTGAAGAGGCCAATGTGAAGCAAGTCAAAAGAAAGTGGGAGGAAAACGGTGATAAGAATCACCAATACAACAACAACAGCAATTACAACAATAATCGCAACAATTATCCCAACAATCGCAACATCAATCGCAACTACAACAAACGGCCCAACAACAACAACAACAACAACAACAGCAACTACAACAATCATCCCAACAACAATAATAACCGCAACAACAATAACAATCAGAAGCAGCTATGCCAAAGGTGTGAAAAGAATCACTCGGGGTTCTGCACCAAATTTTGCAACAAGTGTAAAAGAAATGGTCATAGCGCGGCGAAGTGTGAGGTCAACGGACCAGGGGTTAATAGAACGAAAGGAACAAATGGTGTCGGAACGAGTAATGGCGGAGCAAGTAGTGTCGGAGCAAGTTATGCCAATGTAGTTTGTTATAAATGTGGAAAACCAGGCCACATTATTAGAAATTGCCCGAACCAGGAGAACACGAATGGACAAGGCCGTGGAAGAGTTTTCAATATTAATGCGGTAGAGGCACAGGAAGACCCGGAGCTTGTTACGGGTACGTTTCTTATTGACAATAAATCTGCTTACGTTTTATTTGATTCGGGTGCGGATAGAAGCTATATGAGTAGAGATTTTTGTGCTAAATTAAGTTGTCCATTGACGCCTTTGGATAGTAAATTTTTACTCGAATTAGCAAATGGTAAATTAATTTCAGCAGATAATATATGTCGGAATCGAGAAATTAAACTGGTTAGCGAAACATTTAAGATTGATTTGATACCAGTAGAGTTAGGGAGTTTTGATGTGATAATCGGTATGGACTGGTTGAAAGAAGTGAAAGCAGAGATCGTTTGTTACAAAAATGCAATTCGCATTATACGAGAAAAAGGAAAACCCTTAATGGTGTACGGAGAAAAGGGCAACACGAAGCTACATCTTATTAGTAATTTGAAGGCACAAAAACTAATAAGAAAAGGTTGCTATGCTGTTCTAGCACACGTCGAGAAAGTACAAACTGAAGAAAAGAGCATCAATGATGTTCCCATTGCAAAAGAATTTCCCGATGTATTTCCGAAAGAATTACCGGGATTACCCCCACATCGATCCGTTGAATTTCAAATAGATCTTGTACCAGGAGCTGCACCAATAGCTCGTGCTCCTTACAGACTCGCACCCAGCGAGATGAAAGAACTACAAAGCCAATTACAAGAACTTTTAGAGCGTGGTTTCATTCGACCAAGCACATCACCGTGGGGAGCTCCTGTATTGTTTGTCAAGAAGAAAGATGGTACATTCAGGTTGTGTATCGACTACCGAGAGTTGAACAAACTTACCATCAAGAACCGCTACCCATTACCGAGAATCGATGACTTATTTGATCAACTACAAGGCTCGTCTGTTTATTCAAAGATTGACTTACGTTCCGGGTATCATCAAATGCGGGTGAAAGAAGATGATATTCCAAAGACTGCTTTCAGAACACGTTACGGTCATTACGAGTTTATGGTCATGCCGTTTGGTTTAACTAATGCACCAGCTGTGTTCATGGACCTTATGAACCGAGTGTGTGGACCATACCTTGACAAGTTTGTCATTGTTTTCATTGATGACATACTTATTTACTCAAAGAATGACCAAGAACACGGTGAACATTTGAGAAAGGTGTTAGAAGTATTGAGGAAGGAAGAATTGTACGCTAAGTTTTCAAAGTGTGCATTTTGGTTGGAAGAAGTTCAATTCCTCGGTCACATAGTGAACAAAGAAGGTATTAAGGTGGATCCGGCAAAGATAGAAACTGTTGAAAAGTGGGAAACCCCGAAAACTCCGAAACACATACGCCAGTTTTTAGGACTAGCTGGTTACTACAGAAGGTTCATCCAAGAATTTTCCAGAATAGCAAAACCCTTGACTGCATTAACGCATAAAGGGAAGAAATTTGAATGGAATGATGAACAAGAGAAAGCGTTTCAGTTATTGAAGAAAAAGCTAACTACGGCACCTATATTGTCATTGCCTGAAGGGAATGATGATTTTGTGATTTATTGTGATGCATCAAAGCAAGGTCTCGGTTGTGTATTAATGCAACGAACAAAGGTGATTGCTTATGCGTCTAGACAATTGAAGATTCACGAACAAAATTATACGACGCATGATTTGGAATTAGGCGCGGTTGTTTTTGCATTAAAGACTTGGAGGCACTACTTATATGGGGTCAAAAGTATTATATATACCGACCACAAAAGTCTTCAACACATATTTAATCAGAAACAACTGAATATGAGGCAGCGTAGGTGGATTGAATTATTGAATGATTACGACTTTGAGATTCGTTACCACCCGGGGAAGGCAAATGTGGTAGCCGATGCCTTGAGCAGGAAGGACAGAGAACCCATTCGAGTAAAATCTATGAATATAATGATTCATAATAACATTACTACTCAAATAAAGGAGGCGCAACAAGGAGTTTTAAAAGAGGGAAATTTAAAGGATGAAATATCCAAAGGATCGGAGAAGCATCTTAATATTCGGGAAGACGGAACCCGGTATAGGGCTGAAAGGATTTGGGTACCAAAATTTGGAGATATGAGAGAAATGGTACTTAGAGAAGCTCATAAAACCAGATACTCAATACATCCTGGAACGGGGAAGATGTACAAGGATCTCAAGAAACATTTTTGGTGGCCGGGTATGAAAGCCGATGTTGCTAAATACGTAGGAGAATGTTTGACGTGTTCTAAGGTCAAAGCTGAGCATCAGAAACCATCAGGTCTACTTCAACAACCCGAAATCCCGGAATGGAAATGGGAAAACATTACCATGGATTTCATCACTAAATTACCAAGGATTGCAAGTGGTTTTGATACTATTTGGGTAATAGTTGATCGTCTCACCAAATCAGCACACTTCCTGCCAATAAGAGAAGATGACAAGATGGAGAAGTTAGCACGACTGTATTTGAAGGAAGTCGTCTCCAGACATGGAATACCAATCTCTATTATCTCTGATAGGGATGGCAGATTTATTTCAAGATTCTGGCAGACATTACAGCAAGCATTAGGAACTCGTCTAGACATGAGTACTGCCTATCATCCACAAACTGATGGGCAGAGCGAAAGGACGATACAAACGCTTGAAGACATGCTACGAGCATGTGTTATTGATTTCGGAAACAGTTGGGATCGACATCTACCGTTAGCAGAATTTTCCTACAACAACAGCTACCATTCAAGTATTGAGATGGCGCCGTTTGAAGCACTTTATGGTAGAAAGTGCAGGTCTCCGATTTGTTGGAGTGAAGTGGGGGATAGACAGATTACGGGTCCGGAGATTATACAAGAAACTACCGAGAAGATCATCCAAATTCAACAACGGTTGAAAACCGCCCAAAGTCGACAAAAGAGCTACGCTGACATTAAAAGAAAAGATATAGAATTTGAAATTGGAGAGATGGTCATGCTTAAAGTTGCACCTTGGAAAGGCGTTGTTCGATTTGGTAAACGAGGGAAATTAAATCCAAGGTATATTGGACCATTCAAGATTATTGATCGTGTCGGACCAGTAGCTTACCGACTTGAGTTACCTCAACAACTCGCGGCTGTACATAACACTTTCCACGTCTCGAATTTGAAGAAATGTTTTGCTAAAGAAGATCTCACTATTCCGTTAGATGAAATCCAAATCAACGAAAAACTTCAATTCATCGAAGAACCCGTCGAAATAATGGATCGTGAGGTTAAAAGACTTAAGCAAAACAAGATACCAATTGTTAAGGTTCGATGGAATGCTCGTAGAGGACCCGAGTTCACCTGGGAGCGTGAAGATCAGATGAAGAAGAAATACCCGCATCTATTTCCATAAGATTCGTCAACACCTTCAACAGCTTAAAATTTCGGGACGAAATTTATTTAACGGGTAGGTACTGTAGTGACCCGAACTTTTCCATGTTTATATATATTAATTGAGATTGATAATTACATGATTAAATGTTTCCAACATGTTAAGCAATCAAACTTGTTAAGACTTGATTAATTGAAATAGGTTTCATATAGACAATTGACCACCCAAGTTGACCGGTGATTCACGAACGTTAAAACTTGTAAAAACTATATGATGACATATATATGGTTATATATATAGTTAACATTATATTATGATAATTAAACATATCATTAAGTATATTAACAATGAACTACATATGTAAAAACAAGACTACTAACTTAATGATTTTTAAACGAGACATATATGTAACGATTATCGTTGTAAAGACATTTAATGTATATATATCATATTAAGAGATATTCATACATGATAATATCATGATAATATAATAATTTAAAATCTCATTTGATATTATAAACATTGGGTTAACAACATTTAACAAGATCGTTAACCTAAAGGTTTCAAAACAACACTTACATGTAACGACTAACGATGACTTAACGACTCAGTTAAAATGTATATACATGTAGTGTTTTAATATTTATTTATACACTTTTGAAAGACTTCAATACACTTATCAAAATACTTCTACTTAACAAAAATGCTTACAATTACATCCTCGTTCAGTTTCATCAACAATTCTACTCGTATGCACCCGTATTCGTACTCGTACAATACACAGCTTTTAGATGTATGTACTATTGGTATATACACTCCAATGATCAGCTCTTAGCAGCCCATGTGAGTCACCTAACACATGTGGGAACCATCATTTGGCAACTAGCATGAAATATCTCATAAAATTACAAAAATATGAGTAATCATTCATGACTTATTTACATGAAAACAAAATTACATATCCTTTATATCTAATCCATACACCAACGACCAAAAACACCTACAAACACTTTCATTCTTCAATTTTCTTCATCTAATTGATCTCTCTCAAGTTCTATCTTCAAGTTCTAAGTGTTCTTCATAAATTTCAAAAGTTCTAGTTTCATAAAATCAAGAATACTTTCAAGTTTGCTAGCTCACTTCCAATCTTGTAAGGTGATCATCCAACCTCAAGAAATCTTTATTTCTTACAGTAGGTTATCATTCTAATACAAGGTAATAATCATATTCAAACTTTGGTTCAATTTCTATAACTATAACAATCTTATTTCAAGTGATGATCTTACTTGAACTTGTTTTCGTGTCATGATTCTGCTTCAAGAACTTTGAGCCATCCAAGGATCCGTTGAAGCTAGATCCATTTTTCTCTTTTCCAGTAGGTTTATCCAAGGAACTTAAGGTAGTAATGATGTTCATAACATCATTCGATTCATACATATAAAGCTATCTTATTCGAAGGTTTAAACTTGTAATCACTAGAACATAGTTTAGTTAATTCTAAACTTGTTCGCAAATAAAAGTTAATCCTTCTAACTTGACTTTTAAAATCAACTAAACACATGTTCTATATCTATATGATATGCTAACTGAATAATTTAAAACCTGGAAACACGAAAAACACCGTAAACCGGATTTACGCCGTCGTAGTAACACCGCGGGCTGTTTTGGGTTAGTTAATTAAAAACTATGATAAACTTTGATTTAAAAGTTGTTATTCTGGGAAAATGATTTTTATTATGAACATGAAACTATATCCAAAAATTATGGTTAAACTCAAAGTGGAAGTATGTTTTCTAAAATGGTCATCTAGACGTCGTTCTTTCGACTGAAATGACTACCTTTACAAAAATGACTTGTAACTTATTTTTCCGACTATAAACCTATACTTTTTCTATTTAGATTCATAAAATAGAGTTCAATATGAAACCATAGCAATTTGATTCACTCAAAATGGATTTAAAATGAAGAAGTTATGGGTAAAACAAGATTGGATAATTTTTCTCATTTTAGCTACGTGAAAATTGGTAACAAATCTATTCCAACCATAACTTAATCAACTTGTATTGTATATTATGTAATCTTGAGATACCATAGACACGTATACAATGTTTCGACCTATCATGTCGACACATCTATATATATTTCGGAACAACCATAGACACTATATATGTGAATGTTGGAGTTAGCTATACAGGGTTGAGGTTGATTCCAAAATATATATAGTTTGAGTTGTGATCAATACTGAGATACGTATACACTGGGTCGTGGATTGATTCAAGATAATATTTATCGATTTATTTCTGTACATCTAACTGTGGACAACTAGTTGTAGGTTACTAACGAGGACAACTGACTTAATAAACTTAAAACATCAAAATATATTAAAAGTGTTGTAAATATATTTTGAACATACTTTGATATATATGTATATATTGTTATAGGTTCGTGAATCAACCAGTGGCCAAGTCTTACTTCCCGACGAATTAAAAATCTGTGAAAGTGAGTTATAGTCCCACTTTTAAAATCTAATATTTTTGGGATGAGAATACATGCAGGTTTTATAAATGATTTACAAAATAGACACAAGTACGTGAAACTACATTCTATGGTTGAATTATCGAAATCGAATATGCCCCTTTTTATTAAGTCTGGTAATCTAAGAATTAGGGAACAGACACCCTAATTGACGCGAATCCTAAAGATAGATCTATTGGGCCTCACAAACCCCATCCAAAGTACCGGATGCTTTAGTACTTCGAAATTTATATCATATCCGAAGGGTGTCCCGGAATGATGGGGATATTCTTATATATGCATCTTGTTAATGTCGGTTACCAGGTGTTCACCATATGAATGATTTTTATCTCTATGTATGGGATGTGTATTGAAATATGAAATCTTGTGGTCTATTATTATGATTTGATATATATAGGTTAACCCTATAACTCACCAACATTTTTGTTGACGTTTTAAGCATGTTTATTCTCAGGTGATTATTAAGAGCTTCCGCTGTCGCATACTTAAATAAGGACAAGATTTGGAGTCCATGCTTGTATGATATTGTGTAAAAACTGCATTCAAGAAACTTATTTTTTTGTAACATATTTGTATTGTAAACCATTATGTAATGGTCGTGTGTGAACAGGATATTTTAGATTATCAGTATTTGATAATCTACGTAAAGTTTTTTTTTTAACCTTTATCTATGAAATAAAGGTTATGGTTTGTTTTAAAAATGAATGCAGTCTTTGAAAAACGTCTCATATAGAGGTCAAAACCTCGCAACGAAATCAATTAATATGGAACGTTTTTAATCAATAAGAATGGGACATTTCAGTACTATGGGTCGAGATTAATTCTGATCAATAGGAATACGATGGGGTCTTTATTTATTTTATTTAAGCAACTAATTGTGGACCACTAACATCGGACTGCTAACTACGGACTAAGAAAATATTAAAAGTATTAAAAGTATATATATATATATATATATATATATATATATATATATATATATATATATATATATATATGTAACGATTACTTAAAAAGAAAATATGTTGATATATTATATATATGGTTAGGTTCGTGATATCTATCGGAGACCAAGTCGTGATAAATACCTTCAAGGCAAAAGTGAGTATATAGTCCCACTTTTAAACTCTAAATATTTCAGTATGAGAATACATGCATTTTATGATTTACGTTATGGACACAAGTGATAAAAAATATATATTCTACGTTGAGTTGTACCACTGGCATACTTCCCTGTAACTTCGTAACTATTATTTACATGATGTATTGTAAACGCGAATCCTGTTGATAGATCTATCCGGCCTGACAACCCCAACCGGACTGGACGACCAGTATTCAACGGTTGCACAGTACTTCGTTTCGGTGACTACACTTGGTACGGTGTAGTAAGATTTCATAATAAAGGGAATATGCGATGTTGATTAAATGTTAAGTATGGTTATCAAGTGCTCAACAACTTAGAATATTTTTATTAAAACGTTTATATATGAAATCTTGTGGTCTATATTTATAACGCTTCCGGCATTAAACCTATATCTCACCAACTTTATGTTGACGTTTTAAGCATGTTTATTCTCAGGTGAAAACTAAAAGCTTCCGCTGCAACATGTTGAATTTAAGCAAGATCTTGAGTATGCATATTTGTGTCAAAAATAAAACTGCATATCGGAGGATTTGTAATGTAAAATATGTTGGAAGTCGTATTGTTATTATCACATGTAAAGTTTGTAAGTCTAAGATTATCGCTAAACGATAATCATTATTAAGTTGTTTAAACCTTGTATTTGTAATAAAAGCTATGGTTTGTATTGTAAAAACGAATGCAGTTTTTGAAAAATGTCGCATATAGAGGTCAATACCTCGCGATGAAATCATATGTTATTGTATTCGTCCTTATGGTTAAGGTCGGGTTATGACATGTGGTATCAGAGCGTTGGTCTTAGAGAACCAGAAAATTTGCATTAGTGTGTCTTATCGAGTTTGTTAGGATGCATTAGTGAGTCTGGACTTTGACCGTGTATGATTTCGAAAACTATTGCTTATCCTTGTTGGTTAAAAAAAAATTAATATGTAAATATTATGTGGTACTAACGTGCTAGTTGTTATGTGATAGATGTCTGGCTTAGAACTTGTTATCACATTCAGCGACTCCGAACCAGAATCTTCAGATGGTGTTCCAGTCATTAACCTGTCCGATGATGAAAACGATACCTTTGGGGAAGACTCACAACTTTCAGATGAATCAATTGAAGAGGAACCGGAAAGTGATCCTGCGGAGGAAGAAATACAGGAAATTACGAAAGACAAGTTTGAAAGAGGAAAGAAACGAAAGGCTACTGAATTGGAAAATCCAAATCCCAAGTTTAGTGAGGATGTTGTGGCACCAACTCCACCAGACACTTCCACCCCTATTCCCGCTATTCCTATTAGTTCTATCCCGGCATCCAGTTCTTCAGCCCCTCCGCCAAAACGCAGGGAGACAGTCAAGATAACCTATAAGCGATTTCTTTGAACACAAACGTTTTGGGTTAAATGATGCGCTGTTGTTTTAAACCATGTGTGATGTTTTTGGAGAATTCCAAGTTTCTTGCTTAATTCGTGGTCCCATTCCTCTCATTGGATTAGCCGATACTGGTTCTAGCATTAATGTGATGCCGTTTTCTGTCTACAATCGCTTAGGATTGCCATCTTTGGAACCTATCCAAGGGATTGTTTGCTTTGCCGATAGCTGTTTACAAAAGCCGTTAGGGATTGTTAAAGAAGTTGAAATCATTGTTAGTTATGCTTTTTATAAGGTTGATCTTGTGGTTATGGACATGGAAGAAGATCCGATAACTCCTCTAATTTTAGGATTACCATTTTTAGCTACCGTTCGTGCTACTATTAACTATCCAAATAATACTTTAATCATTCGTTATGGTACTCTTATTGAATCTCTTCCGCTAATACCTAGATCTAGAGTTCCACGGACAAATGTGAAAATGGTTAGAGTTGATAAAGAGGATGATGATGATCTCACGGTTGAGAAAATAGTGACGGAATTCATAAAAGAACAATATAAGATTAGTGAAGAAGTGAGGAAGCAAATCCATGAGGTATATGTTAAATTTGAAATGTCATTTCGTGGGGGTCTTAACACCACATTGAATTTCTTAGAACAAATTAAAATGTTAAATGTGTTTGAGAAGAATAAGTGTGGGGAAAATAAGCCTTAAGGAGTGATCCCGATGGAAGTATGAGTCGCGCAACCGACTCTATAATCAAAACTACCTAACCCTATTTGTTTATTAGAATCATGTTTAAGAATGTTTTGTTTTGTTATTATATAAGGAATGTAAGAGCAATATAGCTCCTAAGTGTTTAAGTGATAAAAGTTATTAATAAAATGTTATGTTATATTTTGCATTGTTTAACAAAATCTTGTCAAGTTGTTTATATTGAAATTCAAAAAAATCCGCAAAGTGTTCCGCAATTATTCTATGATCCTACAATCAAGTAACATTACTCTTTCCATTATTTACAATTATGTCTTTCATTTATTATTATTTTATTTTTTTAAAAGCAATGAGGATATTGCATAATCTAAGTGTGGGGAGGGAAGTGATTACTCACTTAAAAGTTTAAAGAGATACAATTTTTTCCGAAAATTTGAACTAATTGCAAAAATGGGTACAAATTAAAAAAATTTTTAGGAAGTATAAATTCTTAATCAAACTTATGTCTTTTTACTAACTTAATATTAAAATAATAAATAGAACTACTCTCAATTTCGATATCGGATTACTTGTTTAAGATAAGAAGTAAAAGCCAAAAATTGTGAAACGATTGAAACTTATAGCCACTACCATATGACATAATAAGCATGGACCACTGAGGTAGCAAAAGAGTCCCAAATAAGGGCAAACTTAGAAAAATTGCCAAATGTAAAGCTAATGCTAAGCACGAAAGCAAAGGAAATGAAAAGTAAAAGAGCCCAATGAAGGCTAACAAAAAGAAAAGAGTTCCAATGAGAACCATACACTTATAAAAATTCTAGTTAGAAAACAAAAGAGTCTAATGATGACCAAATTTTATAAATCTGACTTAATAAACATCAGGACCTCTTGTATTCCTTGGTCTGGTTCAGACTAGTTCTTCTAATAATAATAAAAAGCTAACTTTTAAATTAGAAATATTTTTGACTTTGCAATTTTACTTCAACTCTATACCCATTTAAATGAATGTAATTTATAAAGTTTACTTGAGGACAAGTAAAAGTTTAAGTGTGGGGAATTTGATAACTCCTAAATTATACAGTATTTGGATAACATTTTAAGGAGTTATCTTAGCATTTTAAAGTTATTTTAATCCTAAAACACACTAAAATGGGTAAAATGGAGAAAAAGGTAATTCTAATGATTTTATTGAAGTTATGTATTAAACAGGATCAAAAATAGTTAAAAATTACAGAAAAGGCCATGAAGCCGCCGGCCTGGTACTTGAAGCCGCTGGCTTAGGCATATTATTCTAGAATGTTCCAGAATTGATCACAGAATTTGATGAACTTGTTGACCAAACAAGATACAGTTAAAGTCGCCGGCCTAATTTACATGGTTTATTAACATGCCGACCAAGTTCAAGTTAAAAATGGAAACGAAATCAAAAAGATTGTCGGATCTTTGAAGCCGTCAGCCTGCCACCAAAGCCTCTGGCTTGACTAAAATGGTTACGCTTTTATGTGCTTGTGGATCAAGTTAAACTTACAAAAGGATTCACCGACTACCGGAAGCCGCCGGCTTCCCACTAAAGCCGCCAGCTTGAACACCGTTTCTGAAAAGTATAAATAGAGGCCTCCTGCTTCAGTTTTCAATGTACCTTCAATACTTAGATAGCAGTTTCATTTTTATTTTAGGGTTTTCTTTAAAACTCTTAGATTAGGCTTTACTTTCAATTGTAATCAAGATTATCATAGTTATTTATTCAAGTTCTATTCATCTACCTTTTTGAGGTATGATTCTATCTTTATTTTACCGTTTATTCTGTTCAATTTACTTTAATTGTTTCTGTTCGTCTTCCACTATGAACTAAACGTTCTTAGTTTACTTGGCAGAAAACTAAACTTTTTCTGGGAATCAGATGAAGCTGCCGACTTCCTCAGTTAAAGTCGCCGGCTTTACTGAGACAAAGTCGCCGGCTTCGTGCTTAATCCGTACTGTTTCTGGTCTTTTCCAAATATTTGTGGTCGAGTTTCTGTAATGATGTTTGAATTGTTTTGAATCTGTTATGCTTTAATATATTTGTTTGCCATGCTTAATGATTAGATAACATGATTTTAGGGTTGATTAATACTTAATCTGATGATCTATTATTCGATTCATGGAACTTATTTAGATCTAGTCCATCAAACTTGTTAAACTGAATTGCATGGAACTAGGTTAAACAACATAATAGTGATAAACTTGTTTAATTTGATTTACGCTTATATAATAGAATTTGGTATTGTTAGGCTTAATCGAAGATCCTTTGTTTGGATATGTTTAATTAATGATTGTATGAAAACTTAGTAGTAATTGAATTTCAGCTACTAACATGAGTTGATATACTTGGTGTTTAATAGCTTATATAATTTGTCAGTCAATTTGCATGTTGATCCGCATCATAAGGTTGATATGTATCATGTAATTGAATTGAACATGAAGAATTGAGATGTTAGTTATGCACTTCATATATCTAGCATATGATTTAGGTCCTAATTATTAAATAATATGCATCACTTAGCTTAGCCTGTTTAAGGATAATAGTTGGTCTATGATTATTATCTTGCTATGTGTTAATATAAGTCATGAAACTTGCCTAATATGATTCTCGTATGAGTTATTCGTTCTTGTAACTGCTTTTATTTATAATTGTTATCTTAAATCTTTATTTACTGCTTTATTATTTCATTGTTTTGTTTATCTTCAATTAGCTCTTTCCTAAGAGATAAAGAATCCAAAATCTAAAAAAAAAACATAAAAATCTATCTTTAGTTCTTTAATAAGAATTAAACTATATAATAAAATAACTTATAACGTATCTACGCTCTCTTGGGACGATAACCTAAAATACTACATCTGATCGGATTTTGTTGCTTGTTAGGGTGTTAAAGTGTATTAATAAAAGGTTAAATAAATTTAAAAGTTGAATTAAAAGATTAAGCACTACTGCACACACTTTCCATACATCAATGAGACACCTTACTCTGCTTGGGTTAGCTTTGGTCAATTGCTTAGGGGTTGTCTACAACATGGTTTAGATACGTTTAAAAAGGTAACTACTTTTTACAAAGGTTGTGATATAGCCACGAGGAGAGAGATTGATACATCTGCTGGAGGAAATATCATGAGTAAAACTGCCGAAGAAGCTGAATCGTTAATCAATAAGTTAGCTGCTCATTCCCATGAATGGCGCCAAGACTTAGACATTTCTCGTTCGGTCAAATCTGTTAGTTTTGATTCTGAAGATATAGTTAAAGCTCTGAATGTTAAGTTGGATAATTTAGGAAGGCAAATTGAAAAGGTTACCAAAGAAATGCATATCATTAGGGTAGGTTGCAAAAAATGCCAAGGTCCTCATGCTACAAAAGATTGTGTTGCTATTGTTACTATGGAGCAGGTTGAAAACGTCTCTTACGTGAATCAATATCAAAGAAATCTGAACTACCGTAATAATTATAATACACCTTATTCTACTAATAATAAAAACCCACCTGGTTTCTTTACTGTTAGAGCGCCCTTCATTCCAAATTCGTCTCCTAATGCTCAATCCGAGAAGAAATCCAATCTTGAAGAAAGCATCCTAACTTTCATCAAAAATCAAAATGAAGATAATGATAACATCAAAACTCAACTTTCCCAAGTACTAAATAATCATCAGCGTCCATTCAAAACTTAGAATGCAATCTTGCTAAATTATTCAAACTTGTCAAAGGAAAAGTTCCAGCTGAATCTGAAAGTTCTAAGGAGGTTCGTTTTGAGAAAGTTAATATGGTTAGAGAAGTTAAAAGGGTTGAAACTTATGAACCTGGTTTGAGGTATTTATGAGAATATGAAATGGGGGAAGAGGAATATGATCAAGAGATTAAGAAATTAACTGCTGATGAACAAGATAAATCAAAAATGCTAAAGTTCAAGGTCTTGATCGTGATGAGGTCATTTTTATGCATGAGTTGTTTGATGAAGGATAAGAGGCTAATGAAAAAGCTAGTGAGAATGATGAAGTTACTAGTGAAAAATCTGAAAAACTCTGAGTGTGATAATAATGAAGATTGGTTGGTTGAAACTATGAAGCAACTAGAAGAAAGAAGAAAGGAAGGTTTCTGTCCTCTTTGTTCATTCACCGTTGAGCCATTAAAAGCATCTGAAACACCCGAGTTTCCTATTATGTGTGCTGATCCGGGAGAATTCCAAATTCCTTGCTTAATTCGTGGTCCCATTCCTATCATTGGATTAGCCGATACTGGTTCTAGCATTAATGTTATGCTTTTTTCTGTCTACAATCGCTTAAGATTGCCATCTTTGGAACCTATCCAATGGATTATTTTCTTTGCCGATAGCCGTCTACAAAAGCCATTGGGGATTCTTAAAGAAGTTGAAATCATTGTTTGTTATGCTTTTTATAAGGTTGATTTTGTGGTTATGGACATGGAATAAAGCCGTCGGCTTGCATTTGAAGCCGTCAGCCTAAATCCAGTTTCGTGTACTTAAAGCCTGAGAAAAGTTAAAAATGAAAACGAAATCAAAAAGATTACCGGATCCCTGAAGCCGCTGGCTTCCCATTGAAGTCGCCGGCCTAACTAGGACGTTTACGCATTTTTGTACTTGCGGATCACGTAAAACTTGCAAAACGAGTCACCGACCAACTGAAGTCGCCGACTTCCCAATGAAGCCACCGACTTGGCCACCGAGTTTGAAAAGTATAAATAGGGACCTTCTGTATCAGTTTTCAATATACCTTGGTCCTTATTTCATTTTTCTTTCAAGGTTTTCTCTAAAACCCTTAGATTAGGCTTTATTTTCAATTGTAATCAAGATTATCAAATTTATTAATTAAAGTTTTTTTTTCATCTACCTTTTTGAGGTATGAATCTATCTTTATATTATCATTTATTCTGTTTTATTTACTTTAACTGCTTATGTTCGTCTTTCACTATGAACTAAACGTTCCTAGTGCTTACGTGGACGTAAACTAAAACTTTGTCTGGGTATCAGATGAAGCCGCCGGCTTCACCAAACCAAGACGCCGTCTTGACTGGAACAAAGCCACTGGCTTCGTTCTTCATTTCGTACAGTTTTTGGTTCTTTTCCAGATCTGTATGGTCGAGTTTTTGTAATGATATTTGAAATGTTTTGAATCTGTTATGCTTTAATATGCTTGTTTGCCATGCTTAATTAGATAGCATGATTTTAGGATTGATTAATACTTAATCCAACGATTTATTATTCGATTCATTCTACTTGTTTAGATCTAGTCCATCAAACTTGTTAAATTGAATTATATGCAACTAGGTTAAACAACATAATAGTGATAAATCTGTTTAATTTGAATTACACTTATATAATAGAGTTTGATATTGTTAGGCTTAAAAGAAGATCCTTTTTTTGGATATGTTTAATTAATGATTGCATGAAAACTTAGTAGTAATTAACTTTCAGCTAGTAACTTGAGTTGATCTACTTTATGTTTAATAGCTTATATAATTTTTTAGTCTATTTGCATGTTGATCCGCATCATAAGATTGATATGTATCATGTAATTAAATTGAACATGAAGAATTGAGATGTTAGTTATGCACATCACATATCTAGCATATATGCTTTAAGTCCTTCTTATTAAATGATATGCAACACTTGTCTTAGCCTGCTTAGGGATAATGATTGGTCTATGGTTGTTATCTTGATTTGTGTTAATATAAGTTATGAAACTTGCCTAATACGATTCCCGTATGAGTACTCGTTCATGTAACTGCTTTTATTTATAATTGTTCATTGTGAATCTTCAATTCCTTGTTTTATTATTATTTTTTTACTTTCAATCATCTATTTCCTAAGAGATAAAAATTCAACAACCTAAAAACACATAAACATCTATCTATAGTTCTTTAATAAGAATTAAACTATAAAAAATAACGTATAACGCTTCTACGCTCTCTTAGGGTGTTAAAGTATATTAAATAAAGGTTTTATAAATTTAAAAGTTGAAATTCAAATTAAGCACTACTACACACACTTTTAACACATCAAATATAATAATTATATTAAATAATTATTAAAAGTGAATTATCATTCGTTTCGTTTTCTTAAAGACGTTTTTCCCGAATTTTCCCTAACCGCAGTTTTCTCGCGTTTTCTAAGTTTCTTGAATACTTCTAAACCAAGTATGAATTCTTGTAATATGTAACACATATCAATATAGTATATTTTTTAATGTTCATAAAAGAAATATTACATAGAATATCATAGAGTTTAAGTAACGGTAGTTAAGTATTTGACGGAACATATATACAATCAAACCTTGATCTTGCGATCACATGGGGGAGAGCATTACCTTCAAAATTGACTGCCCTACCTATTTTTCTAAACAGGAAGAGATGTTCAATATCTTCACCAGTCAGATCATTTCTGATGATGAGTCTCCACCACCAGCCGATGACATCGAAATGGATATCGAGTCTCGGTCTGATGAAGACCCAGAAATGGAAGAGGAGGGTCCCGATGAAGATATAGAGGAAGAAGAAGAATCTAAAGAGGAAATGGATGAGGAGGAAGACGTAGAGGAAAATAATGCAAGTGATAAGAAAATATCCCCTCTCAGCTCAGAAGCAATTCAGAAACATCACGAGGAAATAATGAAGCTAGAGATGGAAGATCAAAGTAAAAGTATGGTGATTCGTATAAAAAAGTAAGTTAAAAAACCATTCAATTTAAAACATATAGAGATTGATCCTTCCAGCAGAGAAATAAGACACCAGAATTCAGAAGAATCCCATTCATCAAATGAATTCCCTGAAGATAGTTATACTGATGATGACGAGAAAGAACATCAATACACAGACGTTATGGTTGACACTCGCTCTCTTTCGATGGTATTAGACCAAGAGAAGCCAGACTGTTCTTCATCAGACCTCACCGAAGTTCCTATCCCATCGAATCATGCCGATATGATTACATTCATCAACGAGAATGATGAAGTTGAGGATATATTATTGGACGTTATCCGCCATTCAACATCAGAATTCACACCACATTTGACGGATTGGATTGAGGCTATTGATGTCGAGTATATTCTTTACCTACCAAGAGAAGATAATGATGCAGAATTCTTAAAAGAGTGCATTCAGGATTGTATCACAGCACACTTCACAGTCATATCTACAGAGAAGAAAGGCAAAGAGAGCACGATTCAGTGGTTCAAACTATTTTTAAAACAAGGTTTTGTCGAGATCAAAAGATTGTTTACTCTAAGGTTTATAACGCCTAAGTTGCATCCGCACTCCCCTTCTTCGCTACCCAATGAGCACTACTGACTCTCATCTGGAAGTATATGGATCTTTTCATCGGACGCCCGACTTATAATTCTGAATCTAAAATGACCGATGATATTCATGGCCTCTTCATTCTCTCGGCAAGAGATGATTTCGAAAGCACACCAGACAGACTTGTGATCTACGTGACACTTGATCACCATGCTGACCTAATTATCAAGGAATTACGAGACGTCGAGGTTGAAGAGGAAAGACGCAATAATCCGTTCTCACATTGGGATCCTAACCAATTCAATATTTCCACCTTTGTGACAAGACAACTTGAACGTATCTTCAACGAGTCCAAAGATCCTATCTTCACATTCAAGGCTGGATGTCGGGAGATTTACTCCAAGGCGGTAAGTCTAATGCTTGAGTCAGGATTGCTCTTCACTTCTTGCCAACTTTGACTCTTAACCAATATGTGCTGAACTAGCAACTCTTTCTGTGGTGACACAATCCAGAAGATTTCGAGATAACGAAGATACAATTTTTTGAATTATTTTAGGATCTCTGAAATGAGCACCCAAGTCAAGAAGTAATCAAAACAAGTACCACCTCGATTATTGACATTCATGGATCAATCAGTAGAGCTGTGATCTTTATTCTCCTAGGACTTCAAGACTTTTCACGCGTAACAACTACCCATTATCTCACCATCAGAAAATCTTCAAGAGAAATTCCGGATCTTCTACCACTTATGGCCGGCACTTTCTCAGGATCTATCCACCAAGACTCACATACCCACAAGAACGTAATGATTGTGACAACCCAGAAATTTCTGAAAAAATTTTAACTTAATCTTTATATGTTTCCGACACGATAAGCAAAGTCTGTAATGTTGAAATCTCAAAAACTTTGAACTATGTTCATGTATTCATTTACCCTTCGACTGATCTCGATGATTCAAGAACAATTATGTGTAAATAGATATGTATAAATATATACATATGCGTGATTAGTAAATTGAGAAATATTAATAAAACATTTAACGGGTTGGTTGTTATGAAAATAATTATGAAAGTATTATTATGACTTGGAAACGTTAATAAAAGTGTTCGGTGAATAATACTTTACATAAACGTATTAGTTTCAATATAAGAATATAGATGAAATTATAAGAAAATATCAAATGGTTGAATTATCAAGATTCATTACGATATGATTTACGTGTCTCTCATTGAGAGGTCTACTTTGAATTAGGAAACCTTTTCCTTTTAAGGATATTCGGAATAATTGGTAAAGTGATTTACAAGTAAGAACAAAAGTGTCAATTAACGGGAACTAGACAAGGGTTAGTGTAGTTCCTGTTAGATGCCCTATTTATATGCGTCAACTATTTAACTGAAATATTATTTAAGATGAAAGTAGAGTTATAGGATATAGATAACTTAGAAAATAAATATCGATGTTTTACCACAAAATGATTTCGTACATTCATTTAACCTTTGGACTTTATCTTCTGCTTCATCAATAGTTAGTAATTTGAAAACTTGAAACATATTATATATAAATTTTACTTTTCAAAATACGATACAACGATTTTCATTATTTTAATCTTTTAATAAAATGATCCCTAAATATATTTAGTTTTGGAAAAAAAATTTCTATATTAAATTGATTCAGTTTTAAACGTACAAAAACGTTTCCAGTTTAAAAAGAACTTTATTATTAAAACGTTTATTAAGATAAAGTGTTTATGAAGTTCTAAAAACTTAATTAAAGCCTTTTATTATAAATTGCAAACATATATATATTGTTTTAAAAACGTAAACGTATTACGACAGAATATTTTCCTATCATATAAATGATTCCAAAATTAACTTTAAAATATAACTAGTTTTGAAAAACTAAACTATTATTTCAATCATAAATAGTATGAACACTTTTTTTTTTTTTGAAGATATATATTTTTACAAATGATTAAATATAATATTAATTAGATACAAGACATTTTTGGGTTAAATTAACATTACCATATGGGTATATATATATATATATATATATATATATATATATATATATATATATATATATATATATATATATATATATATATATATATATATATATATATATATATAACGAAACGATGAAATATAGAAGCAAATGATCACAACATTCAAAAGATTAAGCTACACTTTGAGTGGATTAGTTTCTCATTAATTTAAGTCTACATTTTTTTAAAGGTACACATCACGAAACGTAAAACGCTAGTTTTTTAAGTGTACGAAAATGCGTTCGAAAAACCGGAACTGGCACGTAAGTCGAGCATCAACGAACAACTCATCGGTGCTAAAATTACAAATCAACTATGCACGAGAATATAATATAATATTTAATTAATTCTATAGATTAAATAATATTTATATTATATTAATTAATAAAACATGTTGTTATTGAGAAACAAAACCGTGTGCTAGTATTTGTTGTGTCATGCGCTCGCATGAATATGATACTAGACACTCATGCGATCGCATGAATGTCGGTGATAGTATACATCTATAAAATTGAAAGGACCCGTTCATATACATTATAAACGATTCACAATAGTTGATTACATCGCGAGGTATTTGACCTCTATATGATACGTTTTACAAACATTGCATTCGTTTTTAAAAGACAAACTTTCTTTACATCAAAAATTACCGGAATGCCTACCATTTCATATTACATCCAACTATAATTGACTTAATATTAATCTTGATGAACTTAACGACTCGAATGCAACGTCCTTTAAAGTATGTCATGAATGACTCCAGGTAATATCCTTAAAATAAGCTAATGCACAGCAGAAGATTTCTTTAATACCTGAGAATAAACGTGCTTTAAAGTGTCAACCAAAAGGTTGGTGAGTTCATTAGTTTATCATAATCAATCATTTCCGTAATAGTAATAGACCACAAGATTTCAGTTTTCATAAATATCCGTACACTCGCAAGTGTATAAAAATATTCTATAAGTTGTTGAGCGCTTCGGTAACCATACTTAACAATTAATGTGGCATATTCCCTTTATTATGAAATCCCCCTACACTGTACCAAGTGTAGTAAAAATGAAGTACTATGCAACCGTTTACGATACTAGAGCGACTAGCCTGGTTGGGGTTGTCAAACCCGATAGATCTATCAATAGGATTCGCGCTTACATGCTCTTACAACATGTAAATATTAGTTACCAAGCTATTAGGGAAAAATATTCAAAGTGGTACAACTCAACGTAGAATATGTTTTTAGTACTTGTGTCCATTTCGTAAAACAGTTATAAAATAGTGGATGTATTCTCAGCCCAAAAATATATATAAAAAGGGAGTAATGAAACTCACAATACTGTATTTCGTAGCAATTATGTATATGACGGCACTGAACAAGTGCAGGGTTTGTCTCGAATTCACGAACGTATCAATATTATGATTCAATATTGCAGGAAAGTACGTAGACGCAACGAAAAAGATAAACGTTAAGTTGACCTCACGAGCAATACCCGCGATCAATACCCATAACCTCCATAGCTATAACCCATAATTTCTTTAGCTCTATCCCGTTTGAAAACTTATTTGAAATCGTCTGAATATAACTCCGTCGTAGTATTTTATGTATACTAATAATATCTTGAAATAATACAAAGAAAATATATATATGTAATTCGATTGAGAGAGTTTAGAGAAATATATTTTCAAGTTTCTATGAAATAATGAAACCTATTGAATTCTATTTATAATAGATTTTTGAATTATTAAAGTGAATTATTAAAGTATGAATTATTAAAGTATAAATTATTAAAGTATGAATTATTAAAGTATGAATTATTAAAGTGAATTATTAAAGTATGAATTATTAAAGTGAATTATTAAAGTATGAATTATTAAAGTGAATTATTAAAGTATGAATTATTAAAGTGAATTATTAAAGTATGAATTATTAAAGTTAAAGTAAAGTAAAAGTAAAGTAAAAGTAAAGTAAAGGTAAAGTTAAAGTATAGTAAAAGTATAAAACTATGTACGTATAATATGCGTATAAATATATATAATATTAATTTAAATCGTTATATATATTTAATAAAATAAAATATAAATATCGTTATCTTTATCATACTGGTTAAGTAATGAGTTGTCAAAAGTGGTTCTAGATATTTATAAAAGATATATACATTTTAATAATAAAGTTCTTTAAAAACTGAAAACGTTTTTTTGTACTTTTGAAACTAAATCAAATAAATATGATAATTTTGTTTTCCAAAACTAAATATATTTAAGAATCAATTTGTTAAAAGGTTAAAATAATGGAAATCGTTATATCATAAAATATTTTAGAAAAGTAGAATTATATATATTCATAATAGGTTTCAAGTTTTTAAATTACGGTCTGTTGGTGAAGCATGGGATAAAGTCCAAAGGTTAAATAAACGTATGAAATCATCTTAATGAAAAATGTCGAGTTACTTAACTTGTCGATATCCAACATCTAAGTTATTTACACTCCACGTTCTTATTTTCATATTAAATAAAATGAAAGTTAACATAGTTATCTTATCAAGGTTACGAGGAAAATATTATAAAACGTGCCTTTAAAATTAAACAGGAATTTTCACTAACCCTTGTCTAGTTCCCGTTAATTGACACATTTGTTCTTACTTATAAATCACTTTACCATTTTCCGAATGTTGTCAAAAAGAATAGATTTCTTAAATCACAGTAGACCTCATAACATAGGCCCGTAATCATATCATAATGTATCTGATAATTCAATCATTTGATATTATCTCTTAATTCTGTCGATAAATATATCGAAACAAATACGTTCATTTAAAGTATCATATATCTAATACTTTGTTAATGTTTTCAGTTAATATTATATATTATATATAAATATCTATATACTCATAATTGTTCGTGAATCATCGAACACGGTCAAAGGGTAATTGATTACATGAATTTAGTTCCAAACTTTTTGAGATTCAACATTACAAATTCTGCTTATCGTGTCGGAAACATATAAAGGTTAAGTTTAAATTTGGTCGGAAATTTTCGGGTCGTCACAGTACCTACACGTTAAAGAAATTTCGTCCCGAAATTTGATCGAGGTCGTCATGGCTAACTATAAAAATGTTTTCATGATGAATATGAGTTGATAAATAGAGTTTTATCATCATTGAGTAATATAGATAAAACAATTTGATTACGCGAAGAGTATAAGTGAAGCTATCGCAAGAGATTGAAATGTATATTTGTTTTAACCGATGACGTAGTTATGATTGATTTCCGGAATTCATGGGATTTAAAGAAAATCTTTGCAATAAGATTTGGTTCTTCGGTGATTAAGAAAATCATGATCTTCTTTGATTAAATGCGATAATCTGTCTCGATTTCTCTGTCTGATATTTTACTATAAATCCACCCCCTTCGTTTCTTTATTTCCACAGCTCACACCTTCTAGTCTTTCTCCCCAATTCATACTTTAAAGCATTCGTTAATATGCTTCATCCAGTATTGATTCTTGATATACTCTTAACTTTCATATCTGTCATTCTTCTTTTTCATCTACCACCGGAGGAAGTTATTTTCTTCTACCATTACCTTGAGGTTATTGTGTTTTTCATTCTCCCGTGTCTTTATATTGCTATACGCATTGATATACATGGTTTATAATTTTGGGGTTGTTATCGGGCTTTATATTCTCCATTATATTTCGGAGCTTCATGCTTTTGTTTTCTCTTTCCGGCCTTAAGTCAAGCGGATAATGGTCCATAATTCGTAGATATGAATTTTTGGATGAACATAGATAATGTTCCAAGAAGAAAATCGTAATGGCACGATCTTGATTTGGCAAATTGCCAGAATATCCGAAAATATAGAGCTATCAAGATAATATGTTCTTAATATGTTTGGAAATTGGGTAAAATGTAAGAGTCGTGTAAATAGTACAGATGACGATATTTCTGTGAATCATCACGTTCCATTAGAAACTCAGCATGACATACTGTAATATAATCACGTTGATCAAGTGTCATTATATTATACTAACTCATGCTTCAGTTCCCAACACTACTTTAAAAACATTCCTATTTTAAATTCAAATTTTTTTTCTTTAGAATTTAGAAACTAACATAGTTTCTTTTTATGTTGTAACGCAGATATTGCGAAGAGATAAAAGATTTCAGATAAGAATAGTTGTGAAAATATCTTCATGAATATCGAAGATATTTATAATAAAAGATACGATAATATCTTAGAATTCTTAACATAGATGGATGATGAAGAAGATTTGTCTGTGAAGGTTTAGAATAAGAAGTAAGGTGTTTGCTAACGATTTCAGTAGACACTGAATCATTTGGATCCTTTAAAGGCAGGTTTAGTCTTTGTGATTTGTCCACAACCTCCTTCATGATCTGCTTAATCCGTTTTCTAGTTTTAAACCTTCTCTTTTTCTCAGCTTTACCACTATACTATTCTTTATCATCAAACTTTTGACTGTTAAAGTCGTTTACAGTTTTTGCTGCTTCATCAGCATTTTTCCAATTTCGGAGAACTAGTTCATAGTTTGGGATGTTTTTCAGAAAATTCACATTCGAAGTATGTAAGTCTAGGAGATAGACGTTATATGTATACATATAACTTTTGACGTAAAATTGTCACGAAATTCAAAATACTGATTGCTAATTCCAGTAGTTGGTGTGACAATTATTGTTATAGGATGTAGGTGAGTACATGATGGGGTTTTAATGAATAAGTATAGTGGCTTTTCGGAGAGGCTTAAGTCGAAGGTTAATGAAGTTATTGATAAGTTTACTGCTAATGTGGCGAGATATGAAAGGTCGGTAACCATGATGAAGGGTTTATTCGTATAAACAAATGAAGGTGATTTGCTGGAGCTGTGACAAAACTGTCTATTTTGGAAAGAGATTGAAAAATTATATTTGGTAATAAATATCAAAGGATCTGACACGGATACGTGTTAAACTATAACTTTGGTTTCGAGAGCTTTTCAGGTGCATGACAGTGGGTAATGTGTGGTTGGATCATCATCTCGCATGTCTTTAGGAATTTCGAAGTGTTTGAACACATATTGTAATTGTTAATATACATATGATGTTCTAAGATTTTGAATGATACAAATATTTTTGTGAGTTCCATGAATAGAAATGAGGTTCTAGGACAGTTTTGAAGTCAAAGTATAGTTTTGAAAGATGTAGGAATCTAAGAGTGATGATTTCGGTTATATCTTGAATCGAATTCTGAGATTTCAAAATCAAAATATGTAATTAGATTTTGAATGAGTATAGTTTTTTTGATTTCTATAAAAGAATGTATATTGTTGTGAAAGTAGGGAGTATAATGGATGACTTGCTGAATCAGATTCGAAGAATGTAACATATTAATTGTGAATTTATATATCTCTCGGGTATTACCTACCCGTTAAAAAAATTTCACAATTAATATTTTGTACAAAAGAATTTTATTACAGTCTTTATGGAAATATATATGTATATATTTCTTCAGATGTAATATAGATTTAATGAGTTAATATTAAATTAAACTCATTTGATTTATGGTTAAGGCTAGGATAGATAATTTCTAAACTTTAGAAATTACATAATCACCGTAGAATGTTTCCCCAATGAAGTTATGAATCAATACTTCATCGTTGTGGTATTCCTTGGTATCTACATGGTGTATGACGTCGATGCTCGTGGGACAGATTGTGAAGTTGAGGTTTGCGATGCAGTTGTTGTTGGTGGTGGTAATGGTACTGTTGATGTTGTTGATGGTGGTACTGGTTATGCTGTTGGTGCTGCTGCTGGTGTTTGTAACCTTTGCACCATATTCTCCAAAGCCACTACCTGAGCACGAAGCTCGTTGACTTCTTCTATTACACCGGGGTGATTGTCGGTTCGGACGAGCGGATAAATAAGATCTAGAATTTGGTGTAGTATATAATCATGACGAGATACTCTGGAAATGAGAGAGAAAATGGTGTTTCAGACAGGTTCGCCGGTAAGTGCTTCAGGTTCATTGCCAAGAGGGCAATGTGGTGGATGAAAGGGATCATCTTCTTCTTGTCTCCAATGGTTAAGTAGATTACGAACCCATCCCCAATTCATCCAGAATAGATGATGGCTAATTGGTTGATCCATTCCGGTCACGCTGCTTTCGGAGCTCATGTGGAAATCCATATCGGCATAGCTGTCGAAATCCGAGGAACTCGAACTGGTTGAGGGATCCATCTTGTATGATCAGGGAAAGAATTTTTTTGTATGAAATAGATTGTAGAATTTAGATTTGGTATTCTTCAATACATAATTTACATATGTATATATAATACCAAAATGCCATAAATTACAGATGAATCTTTGAAAGATGTCAGTCAAAGTTCACAGTAACAGATATGCTAAGATAAGAATTCGTCTATACACTATTATGCAATAAATGTAGGAAAACGCGTCTAGACTTAAGAATGATAAGCAGGTAATTGCCTAAGGATGGTAAGTAGATGATTTCCGACTAAAAATGATAAGCAAAACTTTTGACATGCAGACACGGTCGAAGTCCAGACTCACTAATGCATCTTAACAACTATCAGTTAGACACACTAATGCAAGACCTGGTTCGCTAAGACCACCGCTTTGATACCAACTGAAAGGAACCGTTCATATACATTATAAACGATTCACAATAGTTGATTACATCGCGAGGTATTTGACCTCTATATGATAAGTTTTACAAACATTGTATTCGTTTTTAAAAGATAAACTTTCTTTACATCAAAAATTGACGGCATGCATACCATTTCATATTACATCCAACTATAATTGACTTAATATTAATTTTGATGAACTCAATGACTCGAATGCAACGTCTTTCAAAGTATGTCATGAATGACTCCAGGTAATATCCTTAAAATGAGCTAATGCACAGCGGAAGATTTCTTTAATATCTGAGAATAAACATGCTTTAAAGTGTCAACCAAAAGGTTGGTGAGTTCATTAGTTTATCATAATCAATCATTTCCGTAATAGTAATAGACCACAAGATTTCAGTTTCCATAAATATACGTACACTCGCAAGTGTATAAAAATATTCTATAAGTTGTTGAGCGCTTCGGTAACCATACTTAACAATTAATGTGGCATATTCCTTTTATTATGAAATCTCCCTACACTGTACCAAGTGTAGTAAAAACGAAGTACTATGTAACCGTTTATGATACTAGAGCGACTAGCCCGGTTGGGGTTATCAAACCCGATAGATCTATCAATAGGATTCGCGCTTACATGCTCTTACAACATGTAAATATTAGTTACCAAGCTATTAGGGAAAAATATGCAAAGTGGTACAACTCAACGTGGAATATATTTTTAGTACTTGTGTCCATTTCGTAAAACAGGTATAAAACAGTGCATGTATTCTCAGCCCAAAAATATATATAAAAAGGGAGTAATGAAACTCACAATACTGTATTTCGTAGCAATTATATATATGACGGCACTGAACAAGTGCAGGGTTTGTCTCGGATTCACGAACTTATCAATATTGTGATTCAATATTGCAGGAAAGTACGTAGACGCAACGAAAATGATAAACGTTAAGTTGACCTCACGAGCAATACCCTCGATCAATACCCATAACCTCCATAGCTATAACCCATAATTTCCTTAGCTCTATCCCGTTTGAAAACTTATTTTGAAATCGTCTGAATATAAATCCGTCGTAGTATTTTATGTATACTAATAATATCTTGAAATAATACAAAGAAAATATATATATGTAATTCGATTGAGAGAGTTAAGAGAAATATATTTTCAAGTTTCTATGAAATAATGAAACCTATTGAATTCTATTTATAATAGATTTTTGAATTATTAAAGTGAATTATTAAAGTATGAATTATTAAAGTATGAATTATTAAAGTAAATTATTAAAGTATGAATTATTAAAGTGAATTATTAAAGTATGAATTATTAAAGTGAATTATTAAAGTGAATTATTAAAGTATGAATTATTAAAGTGAATTATTAAAGTATGAATTATTAAAGTTAAAGTAAAGTAAAAGTAAAGTAAAGGTAAAGTTAAAGTATAATAAAAGTATAAAACTATGTATGTATAATATGCGTATAAATATATATAATATTAATTTAAATTGTTATATATATTTAATAAAATAAAATATAAATATCGTTATCTTTAACATGCTGGTTAAGTAATGAGTTGTCAAAAGTGGTTCTAAATATTTATAAAAGATATATACGTTTTAATAATAAAGTTCTTTTTAAACTGAAAACGTTTTTTGTACTTTTGAAACTAAATCAAATAAATATGATCATTTTATTTTCCAAAACTAAATATATTTAAGAATCATTTTGTTAAAAGGTTAAAATAATGGAAATCGTTATATCATAAAATATTTTAGAAAATTAGAATTATATATATTCATAATAGGTTTCAAGTTTTTAAATTACGGTCTGTTGGTGAAGCATGAGATAAAGTCCAAAGGTTAAATAAACGTATGAAATCTTCTTAATGAAAAATTTCGAGTTACTTAACTTGTCGATATCCAACATCTAAGATATTTACACTCCACGTTCTTATTTTCATATTAAATAAAATGAAAGTTAACATAGTTATCTTATCAAGGTCACGAGGAAAATATTATAAAACATGCCTTGGAAATTAAACAGGAATTTCCACTAACCCTTGTCTAGTTCCCGTTAATTGACACATTTGTTCTTACTTATAAATCACTTTACCATTTTTCGAATGTTGTCAAAAAGAATAGATTTCTTAAATCACATTGGACCTCATAACATAGGCCCATAATCATATCATAATGTATCTGATAATTCAATCATTTGATATTATCTCTTAATTATGTCGATAAATATATCAAAACAAATACGTTCATATAAAGTATCATATATCTAATACTTGGTTAATATTTTCAGTTAATATTATATATTATATATACATGTCTATATACTCATAATTGTTCGTGAATCGTCGAACACGGTCAAAGGGTAATTGATTACATGAATGTAGTTCCAAACTTTTTGAGATTCAACATTACAAATTCTGCTTATCGTGTCGGAATCATATAAAGGTTAAATTTAAATTTGGTCGGAAATTTCTGGGTCGTCACAAAAATCAACCCGATCTTGGTTCCAGTGTTCACTCTATCTATCTATCACGATATACACACATATATTTATATTATAAATATTATTAGTAAGATTAATATTTTTATTAATCTAATTATTATCACTAAGAGTAATATTATTATTAATATTATACATAAAATACTACGACGAGGTCATGAGCGAATTATTTCAAGACGGGTTTTTCGAGTGGGATAGGACTAAGGAAATTATGGGTTATAGCTATGGTGGTTATGGGTAATGTTTGAGGGTATACTTGTGAGGCCAATCTAGTGTTTATTATCTCCGTTGCGTCTACATAATATCCTGCAATATTGAATCTCAATATTGATATGTGAGCACTCATAACTTAACTTTTATATATTATTAGTGTATCCCTGACTAGTGCTCGAGTAGATATGATTATGCATGCATGTATATTTAATTTAGTCGTTAGATAGTTTTGATGAATCATAGGTTTGATACATATGCTACTGAGATAAGGTATAGGATATGCATGTCGTTGGAAAGCTAGCGAAAAATAATAATTTTTCATTTAGAACTCGTGTGATTTTGATGAACGGATTAAAAGATATAGTCAACTGAATTATTATTACTTTTAATATATTTATTGTTAAAATGATTATTATTACTATCGTCGTAATTGTCGTCGTTATAATTATTATCTAATTATTATTATTATTATTATTATTATTATTATTATTATTATTATTATTATTATTATTATTATTATTATTATTATTATTATTATTATTATTATTATTATTATTATCGCTATTAATAAAAGGTATTATCATTAAAATAGTTATTAGTATTATCATTAATATTATTATAATATTCATTATTATTAGTATTATTATAATTAAAACTAATATTAGTAACATCTAATTATTATGATTACTATTATTATCATTATTATGAACGCGATATAAAAGAGTACTAAAAGCTATCAAACGAATCGATTAAGAAATAATGAGTATAAGTATCATGATGAAATAAATATTGTAAGTTATTGGTTTAGATAAAAATATCATATTTATTATTTTTATCATTATTATTATTAAAAGTATTATTAATGTTAAAACTATCATTTTTACTAAAATTATTATTTTAGAAATATATTGGTTATTATAAATTATCATTTTATCATAGTTAATATCATTTTAGTAAATATAAATATTGTTATTTTTATTAATAGAACAATAATAATAACTATTATTACAAAATCATACAACTTTTATTTATAATTATTATTATCATTATTATTTTGTCAAATGAATATGTGATACAAAGATACTTTTACCACACGTAATATAATTACATTAATAATACATACCACTATATTTTTATGATATTAAGTGAACTTAATAAATGTTATTACTTGAGATATATAAAAGTATATTTTTTACCATATATAAACTTTAATATAAATTTTTATTTATTAATAAATGGTTTGTATTATTTACAATAATAAAATCTGATAAATATATTTCTATATATATATATATATATATATATATATATATATATATATATATATATATATATATATATATATATATATATATATATATATATATATATATATATATAAACGACTATATTTAAGTTATATACTAAACATGTATAGGTTTTGAAAGCCAACTTGACTTTTGTTGACTTTTGCATATCGATCTCGAGCATTAGGATTATGATACACTACGACTCGACCTAAATTGTTAGACAGATATTGACCAAAATATAAATATATATATTTAATATAGGTTCTTGAATCCGAGGCCAACCTTGCATTGTTCAATGTCATCATATGTATTTTTACTACAAAATACAGTATAGTGAGTTTCATTTGCTCTCTTTTTAAATGCTTTTACAATATATATTTTTGGGACTGAGAATACTGTAGTGACCCGAAGTTTTCCATGTTTATATATATTAAATTAAATTTTTATTTACATGATTAAGTGTTTCCAACATGTGAAGCAATCAAACTTGTTAAGACTTGATTAATTGAAATAAGTTTCATATAGACAATTAACCACCCAAGTTGACCGGTGATTCACGAACGTTAAAACTTGTAAAAACTATATGATGACATATAAATGATTATATATATAGTTAACATGATATTATGATAAGTAAGTATCTCATTAGGTATTTTAACAATGAGTTCTATACATAAAATTGAGTTTATTGAATTAAGAAACTCGAAACGATATATATAACGATTATCGTTATAACAACGTCTTACTAAGTACAAATGAATCATATTAAGATATTGATACACTTTGTTAAACATGTTAAATGATAAGTAAATATATCATTAAGTGTATTAACAATGAACTACATATGTAAAAACAAGACTACTAACTTAAGGATTTCGAAACGAGACATATATGTGACGATTATCGTTGTAACGACATTTAACTGTATATATATATATATATCATTTTAAGATATATTAATATATCATAATATTATGATAATGTAATAATTTAACATCTCTTTAGATATAATAAACAATGGGTTAACAACATTTAACGAGATCGTTAACCTAAAGGTTTCAAAATAACATTTACATGTAACGACTAACGATGATTTAACGACTCAGTTAAAATGTATATACATGTAGTGTTTTAATATGTATTCATACACTTTTGAAAGACTTCAAGACACTTATCAAAATACTTCTACTTAACAAAAATGCTTACAATTACATCCTCGTTCAGTTTCATCAACAATTCTACTCGTATGCACCCGTATTTGTACTCGTACAATACACAGCTTTTAGATGTATGTACTATTGGTATATACACTTCAATGATCAGCTCTTAATAGCCCATGTGAGTCACCTAACACATGTGGGAATCATCATTTGGCAACTAGCATGAAATATCACATAAAATTACAAAAATATTAGTAATCATTCATGACTTATTTACAAGTAAACAAAATTACACATCCTTTATATCTAATCCATATACTAATGACCAAAAACACCTACAAACACTTTCATTCTTCAATTTTCTTCATCTAATTAATCTCTCTCAAGTTCTATCTTCAAGTTCTAAGTGTTCTTCATACATTCTATAAGTTATAGTTTCATAAAATCAAGAATACTTCTAAGTTTGCTAGCTTACTTCCAATCTTGTAAAGTGATCATCCAACCTCAAGAAATATTTCTTATTTACAGTAAGATATCTTTCTAATAGAAGGTAATACTCATATTCAAACTTTGATTCAATTTCTATAACTATAACAATCTTATTTCGAGTGGAAATCTTACTTGAACTTGTTTTCGTGTCATGATTCTGCTTCAAGAACTTTCAAGCCATCCAAGGATCCTTTGAAGCTAGATCTATTTTTCTCATTTCCAGTAGGTTTACCTACTAAAATTAAGGTAGTAATGATGTTCATAACATCATTCGATTCATAAATATAAAACTATCTTATTCGAAGATTTAAACTTGGAATCACTAGAACATAGTTTAGTTAATTCTAAACTTGTTCGCAAATAAAGTTAATCCTTCTAACTTGACTTTTAAAATAAACTAAATACATGTTCTATATCTTTATGATATGCTAACTTTATGATTTAAAACCTGAAAACACGAAAAACACCGTAAAATCGGACATACGCCGTCGTATTAACACCGCGGGCTATTTTGGGTTTGATAATTAAAAACTATGATAAACTTTAATTTAAAAGTTATTCTTCTGGGAAAATGATTTTTCTTATGAACATGAAACTATATCCAAAAATCATGGTTAAACTCAAAGTGGAAGTATGTTTTTCAAAATGGTCATCAAGACGTCGTTCTTTCGACTGAAATGACTACCTCTTACAAAAATGACTTGTAACTTATATTTCCAACTATAAACCTATACTTTTTCTGTTTAGATTCATAAAATAGAGTTCAATATGAAACCATAGCAATTTGATTCACTCAAAACGGATTTAAAACGAAGAAGTTATGGGTAAAACAAGATTGGATATTTTTTTATTGTTGTAGCTACGGAAAATATTGTAACAATTCTATACAAATCATATCCTAGCTAACTTATATTGTAATATACATGTATTATAATATATTATGTAATCTTGGGATACCATAGACACGTATGCAACTGTTTTGACATATCATATCGACCCATCTATATATATTATTTGGAACAACCATAGACACTCTATATGCAGTAATGTTGGGGTTAGCTATACAGGGTTGAGGTTGATTCCAAAAATATATATACTTTGAGTTGTGATCTAGCCTGAGACGTGTATACACTGGGTAGTGGCTTGATTCAAGATAATATATATATCGATTTATTTCTGTACATCTAATTGTGGACAACTAGTTGTAGGTTACTAACGAGGACAGCTGACTTAATAAACTTAAAACATTAAAACGTATTAAAAATGTTGTAATTATATTTTGAACATACTTTGATATATATGTACATATTTGTTATAGGTTCGTGAATCGACCAGTGGCCAAGTCTTACTTCCCGACGAAGTAAAAATCTGTGAAAGTGAGTCATATTCCCACTTTTAAAATCTAATATTTTGGGATGAGAATACATGCATTTTTATAAATGTTTTACGAAATAGACACAAGTAAATGAAACTACATTATATGGGTGAATGATCGAAGTCGAATATGCCCCTTTTGCTTGGTAGCCTAAGAATTAGTAAACCGATCTACTAATTGACGCGAATCCTAAAGATAGATCTATTGGGCCTAACGAACCCCATCCAAAGTACCAGATGCTTTAGTACTTCGAATTCATTTTTATCATGTCCGAAGGATTTCCCGGAATGATAGCAGATATTCTTATATGCATCTTGTTAATGTCGGTTATCAGGTGTTCACCATATAAATGATTTTTATCTCTATGTATGGGATGTATATTGAAATATGAAATCATATGGTCTATTATTACGATTTGATAAATATATAGGTTAAACCTATAACTTACCAATATTTTTGTAGACGTTTTAAGCATGTTTATTCTCAAGTGATTATTAAGAGCTTCCGCTGTTGCATACTAAAATAAGGACAAGATTTGGAGTCCATGCTTGTATGATTTTATGTAAAAACTGCATTCAAGAAATTTATTTTTGATGTAATATATTCTTATTGTAAACCATTATGTAATGGTCGTGTGTAAACGGTATATTTTAGATTATCATTATTTGATAATCTACGTAATGCTTTTTAAATCTTTATCGATAAATTAAAGGTTATGGTTGTTTTAAAAATGAATGCTGTCTTTGAAAAACGTCTCATATAGAGGTCAAAATCTCGCGATGAAATCAATTAATATGGAACATTTATAATCAATATGAACGGGACATTTCAGTTGGTATCCAAGCGTTGGTCTTAGAGAACCAGAAATTTGCATTAGTGTGTCTTATCGAGTTTGTTAGGATACATTAGTGAGTCCGAACTTCGACCGTGTTTTCTTTAAAAACTATTGCTTAACACTTTTGTTGGAAACTATATATTATTAACATGTAAATATTATGTGATATATTAACCTCTTAATGTGTTTGATATTGTGTGATAGATGTCTACCACTAGTATAAAATCCATCGACTCACCTAATAATAATGAAGAGTCGAATATACTTTGGGAAGATTCACAAATTCCCGAAGAGGCACCGAAAGAGGAGGAACTGGAAGAGGTGGAACCGGAAGAAGAGGAACCAGAAGAGGAGGAACTTGAAGAAGAAGAGGTTCCGGAGGAAGAAATATTGATACCTACAGTAAATCGATTAAATAAAAGAAAATCCTTAACCAACGGACCAAAGTTAAAAATGGTCAATGGTGTTTCCGCCAAAGAAGCAAAATATTGGGAAGATTACCAATTTTCTGATGAATCGGATCCCGATGAGGATTCCGATGATGTTATAGAAATTACCTCGACCCAATTTAATAAAGCAAAAGGAAATAATAAAGGAAAAGGTATAAAAATAGAGAAACCTGATTCCAACCCCGATGAACTTTATATGTATCGACAACGTCCGTATTTCCTAAATTGTAACAATAACCCGGGAACCTCTAAACCACCAGGTTTTTATAAACCTTTATGGAAAACGACGGCTCGTATTAGAGGAACATCATATATCCCTAGAAAATTAAGAAAACGAACCAAGTCCGAAGAAGAAGAAATCAGTGATTCAGATTAGAGGGTTGTAATCATGTTGTGTATTATATGTATTGTAGTGTGCTTGTACTTTTATGTTCCATGTAAAAATTGCTTGTATTGTTTGTTAATTATCTTTTACGAATCTAATTCTTGTCTATTTTACAGTATAAAAACAAAATGGAAGTTAAGGGTAGACAACCGAATATTTTAGAAAACCTACCAGAGGATATGATTGAGGAAATCTTGTCTAGAGTCAGTCAGAATTCATCAGCACATTTAGTTATGGTGAAATTAACTTGTCAAACATTTGAAAGACTTTCCAAAAATGCCTAAGTTTATAAAAGGCTTTCCTTTAGCAGGTGGGGTATATCACATTGGGGAGACCGTAAGTTACGCCGGGTTTTCTTTAAAGCATTAAATGCGGGGAACCAAATGCAATTTTACGCTACGGGTTAAGAACCTATTTTGACTCAACATATCCCAACACAGGATTTCGTGAGTTAGAAAGAGCTTCTAACATGCAACATAAAGAAGCATGTTATACTTACGAGTTAGTGATGTTCGCTTCTTACCAAAGTGAGAAAATGAACGTCGGATTACAACTTTTAAATAAAATTTTCCCACAAGTGACAGATTCAGTAGTTGGGGTGAGAAACAAGGTTTTTAGATTATTACGGGGTTGTTGGACATTACGAAACCCTCGTCCTTTTGATGACGTTACAACATGCTGCCTAGCCAATGGTCATAATGGTTATTTTCCACAAGACCAAGGATGGGAAGTCGTCTTAGTAAAACCAGAATGCATGACTTGTTTCTGGACTTATGAATTACGTGTCTTTATTTCTTTTGCTGAACGACTTGTGTATTAACTAGAATTGCCTTTATATCTGCCGAGTAGTAAAGTTTTTATGTGCTATATTTCATCCTATATGTATAATAGCGGTATTGTAAGTTTGTAAATTTTGTATAAAGTTTGAACGCGAAATATTATTGTAATAAGTTTTTCATAAAGAATCGTAGTAGTTGAATTGTATAATAGCTGCTAAGTATGAACTTAACGGGTAGGTACTACCCGAATTAAAACTATAAAATGCAAATATGAAGAAAAAGCTTTTATAAATAAGTTCATATTATGCTACGAAATACTATTGACTACTCTTAAATTCTATATGATTAACTCAATTCTTTTGGCTATTTTTGAAGGAAATGGCACCGGCAACTCATCAGAACTTGAACATGAGTGAGGAAGACTTTCATGTTTTCCTTGCTGCGAACATAGCTGCAGTGCAGGCTGCAATGCAAAATAACAATAACTCTGGATCTAGCAGTGGAACTAATTCCACAAGAAATCGTGTAGGATGCTCCTACAAAGAATTCACTGCCTGCAAACCTTTGGAATTTGATGGAACCGAAGGACCAATTGGATTGAAACGGTGGACCGAGAAAGTCGAATCGGTGTTGGCCATAAGTAAGTGTACTGAAGAGGACAAAGTTAAGTATGCTACACATACCTTCACAGGTACTGCGTTAATGTGGTGGAACACCTATCTTGAACAGGTAGGACAAAATGCTGTTTACGCACTACTGTGGTTGGCATTCAAGCAATTGATGAACGAGCAGTACCGTCCTAGAAACGAAGTCAATAAGCTCAAGGCAGAACTTAGAGAGTTACGAACACAAGGGTTCGATGTTACCACATATGAACGACAATTCACAGAGTTGTGCCTATTGTGTCCGGGAGCATTTGAAGATGAAGAAGAGAAGATCAACGCATTTGTAAAAGTTTTACCAGTAAGGATTCAAGAAGATGTGAGTTCACACGAGCCCGATTCTATACAGAAGGCAAGTCAAATGGCTCATAAACTCATAAATCAGATTGAGGGAAGAATTAAAGAGCAGGCGGCCGAAGAAGCCAACATGAAACAACTCAAGAGGAAGTGGGAGGAAAACGGTGATAAGAGTCACCAGTACAACAACAACAACAACAATTACAACTACAATCGCAACAACTATCCCAACAACCGCAACAACAATCGTAACAATAACTGCAATCCTAATAATAACTACAACAAACATCCCAACAACAACAACAACAACAACTACAACAACCGTTTCAACAACAATAACAATCCAAACAACAACCTCAATAACAACAACGGTAACAAAAACCAAAAACAGCCATGTCATAGGTGTGAAGAAAATCACCAGGGGTTTTGCACGATATTTTGCAACAGGTGTGAAAGAAATGGTCATAGTGCGACAAAGTGTGAGGTCTACGGACCAAAGTTTAACAGAACTAAAGGAACAAATAGTGTCGAAACAAGTAATGCCGGAACGAATAGTGTTGGAGCAAGTAATGAAATGTCCCGTTCTTATTGATTAAAAACGTTCCATATTAATTGATTTCGTTGCGAGGTTTTGACCTCTATATGAGACGTTTTTCAAAGACTGCATTCATTTTTAAAACAAACCATAACCTTTATTTCATAGATAAAGGTTTTAAAAAGCTTTACGTAGATTATCAAATAATGATAATCTAAAATATCCTGTTTACACACGACCATTACATAATGGTTTACAATACAAATATGTTACAACAAAATAAGTTTCTTGAATGCAGTTTTTACACAATATCATACAAGCATGGACTCCAAATCTCGTCCTTATTTAACTATGCGACAGCGGAAGCTCTTAATAATCACCTGAGAATAAACATGCTTAAAACGTCAACAAAAATGTTGGTGAGTTATAGGTTTAACCTATATATATCAAATCATAATAATAGACCACAAGATTTCATATTTCAATACACATCCCATACATAGAGATAAAAATCATTCATATGGTGAACACCTGGTAACCGACATTAACAAGATGCATATATAAGAATATCCCCATCATTCCGGGACACCCTTCGGATATGATATAAATTTCGAAGTACTAAAGCATCCGGTACTTTGGATGGGGTTTGTTAGGCCCAATAGATCTATCTTTGGGATTCGCGTCAATTAGGGTGTCTGTTCCCCAATTCTTAGATTACCAGACTTAATAAAAAGGGGCATATTCGATTTCGATAATTCAACCATAGAATGTAGTTTCACGTACTTGTGTCTATTTTGTAAATCATTTATAAAACCTGCATGTATTCTCATCCCAAAAATATTAGATTTTAAAAGTGGGACTATAACTCACTTTCACAGATTTTTACTTCGTCGGGAAGTAAGACTTGGCCACTGGTTGATTCACGAACCTATAACAATATATACATATATATCAAAGTATGTTCAAAATATATTTACAACACTTTTAATATATTTTGATGTTTTAAGTTTATTAAGTCAGCTGTCCTCGTTAGTAACCTACAACTAGTTGTCCACAGTTAGATGTACAGAAATAAATCGATAAATATTATCTTGAATCAATCCACGACCCAGTGTATACGTATCTCAGTATTGATCACAACTCAAACTATATATATTTTGGAATCAACCTCAACCCTGTATAGCTAACTCCAACATTCACATATAGAGTGTCTATGGTTGTTCCGAAATATATATAGATGTGTCGACATGATAGGTCGAAACATTGTATACGTGTCTATGGTATCTCAAGATTACATAATATACAATACAAGTTGATTAAGTTATGGTTGGAATAGATTTGTTACCAATTTTCACGTAGCTAAAATGAGAAAAATTATCCAATCTTGTTTTACCCATAACTTCTTCATTTTAAATCCGTTTTGAGTGAATCAAATTGCTATGGTTTCATATTGAACTCTATTTTATGAATCTAAACAAAAAAAGTATAGGTTTCTAGTCGGAAAAATAAGTTACAAGTCGTTTTTGTAAAGGTAGTCATTTCAGTCGAAAGAACGACGTCTAGATGACCATTTTAGAAAACATACTTCCACTTTGAGTTTAACCATAATTTTTGGATATAGTTTCATGTTCATAATAAAAATCATTTTCTCAGAATAACAACTTTTAAATCAAAGTTTATCATAGTTTTTAATTAACTAACCCAAAACAGCCCGCGGTGTTACTACGACGGCGTAAATCCGGTTTTACGGTGTTTTTCGTGTTTCCAGGTTTTAAATCATTAAGTTAGCATATCATATAGATATAGAACATGTGTTTAGTTGATTTTAAAAGTCAAGTTAGAAGGATTAACTTTTGTTTGCGAACAAGTTTAGAATTAACTAAACTATGTTCTAGTGATTACAAGTTTAAACCTTCGAATAAGATAGCTTTATATGTATGAATCGAATGATGTTATGAACATCATTACTACCTTAAGTTCCTTGGATGAACCTACTGGAAAAGAGAAAAATGGATCTAGCTTCAATGGATCCTTGGATGGCTCAAAGTTCTTGAAGCAAAATCATGACACGAAAACAAGTTCAAGTAAGATCATCACTTGAAATAAGATTGTTATAGTTATAGAAATTGAACCAAAGTTTGAATATGATTATTACCTTGTATTAGAATGATAACCTACTGTAAGAAACAAAGATTTCTTGAGGTTGGATGATCACCTTACAAGATTGGAAGTGAGCTAGCAAACTTGAAAGTATTCTTGATTTTATGAAACTAGAACTTTTGGAATTTATGAAGAACACTTAGAACTTGAAGATAGAACTTGAGAGAGTTCAATTAGATGAAGAAAATTGAAGAATGAAAGTGTTTGTAGGTGTTTTTGGTCGTTGGTGTATGGATTAGATATAAAGGATATGTAATTTTGTTTTCATGTAAATAAGTCATGAATGATTACTCATATTTTTGTAATCTTATGAGATATTTCATGCTAGTTGCCAAATGATGGTTCCCACATGTGTTAGGTGACTCACATGGGCTGCTAAGAGCTGATCATTGGAGTGTATATACCAATAGTACATACATCTAAAAGCTGTGTATTGTACGAGTACGAATACGGGTGCATACGAGTAGAATTGTTGATGAAACTGAACGAGAATGTAATTGTAAGCATTTTTGTTAAGTAGAAGTATTTTGATAAGTGTATTGAAGTCTTTCAAAAGTGTATAAATACATATTAAAACACTACATGTATATACATTTTAACTGAGTCGTTAAGTCATCGTTAGTCGTTACATGTAAGTGTTGTTTTGAAACCTTTAGGTTAACGATCTTGTTAAATGTTGTTAACCCAATGTTTATAATAACAAAAGAGATTTTAAATTATTATATTATCATGATATTATGATGTACGAATATCTCTTAATATGATATATATACATTAAATGTCGTTACAACGATAAACGTTACATATATGTCTCGTTTCAAAATCATTAAGTTAGTAGTCTTGTTTTTACATATGTAGTTCATTGTTAATATAATTAATGATATGTTTACTTATCATAATATCATGTTAACTATATATATAACCATATATATGTCATCATATAGTTTTTTTACAAGTTTTAACGTTCGTGAATCACCGGTCAACTTGGGTGGTCAATTGTCTATATGAAACATATTTCAATTAATCAAGTCTTAACAAGTTTGATTGCTTAACATGTTGGAAACATTTAATCATGTAAATATCAATCTCAATTAATATATATAAACATGGAAAAGTTCGGGTCACTACAGTACCTACCCGTTAAATAAATTTCGTCCCGAAATTTTAAGCTGTTGAAGGTGTTGACGAATCTTCTGGAAATAGATGCGGGTATTTCTTCTTCATCTGATCTTCACGCTCCCAGGTGAACTCGGGTCCTCTACGAGCATTCCATCGAACCTTAACAATTGGTATCTTGTTTTGCTTAAGTCTTTTAACCTCACGATCCATTATTTCGACGGGTTCTTCGATGAATTGAAGTTTTTCGTTGATTTGGATTTCATCTAACGGAATAGTGAGATCTTCTTTAGCAAAACATTTCTTCAAATTCGAGACGTGGAAAGTGTTATGTACAGCCGCGAGTTGTTGAGGTAACTCAAGTCGGTAAGCTACTGGTCCGACACGATCAATAATCTTGAATGGTCCAATATACCTTGGATTTAATTTCCCTCGCTTACCAAATCGAACAACGCCTTTCCAAGGTGCAACTTTAAGCATGACCATCTCTCCAATTTCAAATTCTATATCTTTTCTTTTAATGTCAGCGTAGCTCTTTTGTCGACTTTGGGCGGTTTTCAACCGTTCTTGAATTTAGATGATCTTCTCGGTAGTTTCTTGTATAATCTCCGGACCCGTAATCTGTCTATCCCCCACTTCACTCCAACAAATCGGAGACCTGCACTTTCTACCATAAAGTGCTTCAAACGGCGCCATCTCAATGCTTGAATGGTAGCTGTTGTTGTAGGAAAATTCTGCTAACGGTAGATGTCGATCCCAACTGTTTCCGAAATCAATAACACATGCTCGTAGCATGTCTTCAAGCGTTTGTATCGTCCTTTCGCTCTGCCCATCAGTTTGTGGATGATAGGCAGTACTCATGTCTAGACGAGTTCCTAATGCTTGCTGTAATGTCTGCCAGAATCTTGAAATAAATCTGCCATCCCTATCAGAGATAATAGAGATTGGTATTCCATGTCTGGAGACGACTTCCTTCAAATACAGTCGTGCTAACTTCTCCATCTTGTCATCTTCTCTTATTGGCAGGAAGTGTGCTGATTTGGTGAGACGATCAACTATTACCCAAATAGTATCAAAACCACTTGCAGTCCTTGGCAATTTAGTGATGAAATCCATGGTAATGTTTTCCCATTTCCATTCCGGGATTTCGGGTTGTTGAAGTAGACCTGATGGTTTCTGATGCTCAGCTTTGACCTTAGAACACGTCAAACATTCTCCTACGTATTTAGCAACATCGGCTTTCATACCCGGCCACCAAAAATGTTTCTTGAGATCCTTGTACATCTTCCCCGTTCCAGGATGTATTGAGTATCTGGTATTATGAGCTTCTCTAAGTACCATTTCTCTCATATCTCCAAATTTTGGTACCCAAATCCTTTCAGCCCTATACCGGGTTCCGTCTTCCCGAATATTAAGATGCTGTTCTGATCCTTTGGGTATTTCATCCTTTAAATTTCCTTCTTTTAAAACTCCTTGTTGCGCCTCCTTTATTTGAGTAGTAAGGTTATTATGAATCATTATATTCATAGATTTTACTCGAATGGGTTCTATGTCCTTCCTGCTCAAGGCATCGGCTACCACATTTGCCTTCCCCGGGTGGTAACGAATCTCAAAGTCGTAATCATTCAAAAATTCAATCCACCTACGCTGCCTCATATTCAGTTGTTTCTGATTAAATATGTGTTGAAGACTTTTGTGGTCGGTATATATAATACTTTTGACCCCATATAAGTAGTGCCTCCAAGTCTTTAATGCAAAAACAACCGCGCCTAATTCCAAATCATGCGTCGTATAATTTTGCTCGTGAATCTTTAATTGTCTAGACGCATAAGCAATCACCTTCGTTCGTTGCATTAATACACAACCGAGACCTTGCTTTGATGCGTCACAATAAATCACAAAATCATCATTCCCTTCAGGCAATGACAATATAGGTGCCGTAGTTAGCTTTTTCTTCAATAACTGAAACGCTTTCTCTTGTTCATCCTTCCATTCAAATTTCTTCCCTTTATGCGTTAATGCAGTCAAGGGTTTTGCTATCCTGGAAAAGTCTTGGATGAACCTTCTGTAGTAACCAGCTAGTCCTAAAAATTGGCGTATGTGTTTCGGAGTTTTCGGGGTTTCCCACTTTTCAACAGTTTCTATCTTTGCCGGATCCACTTTAATACCTTCTTTGTTCACTATGTGACCGAGGAATTGAACTTCTTCCAACCAAAATGCACACTTTGAAAACTTAGCATACAATTCTTCCTTCCTCAATACTTCTAACACCTTTCTCAAATGTTCACCGTGTTCTTGGTCATTCTTTGAGTAAATAAGTATGTCATCAATGAAAACAATGACAAACTTGTCAAGGTATGGTCCACACACTCGGTTCATAAGGTCCATGAACACAGCTGGTGCATTAGTTAAACCAAACGGCATGACCATAAACTCGTAATGACCGTAACGTGTTCTGAAAGCAGTCTTTGGAATATCATCTTCTTTCACCCGCATTTGATGATACCCGGAACGTAAGTCAATCTTTGAATAAACAGACGAGCCTTGTAGTTGATCAAATAAGTCGTCAATTCTCGGTAGTGGGTAGCGGTTCTTGATGGTAAGTTTGTTCAACTCTCGGTAGTCGATACACAACCTGAATGTACCATCTTTCTTCTTGACAAACAAAACAGGAGCTCCCCACGGTGATGTGCTTGGTCGAATGAAACCACGCTCTAAAAGTTCTTGTAATTGGCTTTGTAGTTCTTTCATCTCACTGGGTGCGAGTCTGTAAGGAGCACGAGCTATTGGTGCAGCTCCTGGTACAAGATCTATTTGAAATTCAACGGATCGATGTGGGGGTAATCCCGGTAATTCTTTCGGAAATACATCGGGAAATTCTTTTGCAATGGGAACATCATTGATGCTCTTTTCTTCAGTTTGTACTTTCTCGACGTGTGCTAGAACAGCATAGCAACCTTTTCTTATTAGTTTTTGTGCCTTCAAATTACTAATAAGATGTAGCTTCGTGTTGCCCTTTTCTCCGTACACCATTAAGGGTTTTCCTTTTTCTCGTATAATGCGAATTGCATTTTTGTAACAAACGATCTCTGCTTTCACTTCTTTCAACCAGTCCATACCGATTATCACATCAAAACTCCCTAACTCTACTGGTATCAAATCAATCTTAAATGTTTCGCTAACCAGTTTAATTTCTCGATTCCGACATATATTATCTGCTGAAATTAATTTACCATTTGCTAATTCGAGTAAAAATTTACTATTCAAAGGCGTCAATGGACAACTTAATTTAGCACAAAAATCTCTACTCATATAGCTTCTATCCGCACCCGAATCAAATAAAACGTAAGCAGATTTATTGTCAATAAGAAACGTACCCGTAACAAGCTCCGGGTCTTCCTGTGCCTCTACCGCATTAATATTGAAAACTCTTCCACGGCCTTGTCCATTCGTGTTCTCCTGGTTCGGGCAATTTCTAATAATGTGGCCTGGTTTTCCACATTTATAACAAACTACATTGGCATAACTTGCTCCGACACTACTTGCTCCGCCATTACTCGTTCCGACACCATTTGTTCCTTTCGTTCTATTAACCCCTGGTCCGTAGACCTCACACTTCGCCGCGCTATGACCATTTCTTTTACACTTGTTGCAAAATTTGGTGCAGAACCCCGAGTGATTCTTTTCACACCTTTGGCATAGTTGCTTCTGATTGTTGTTGTTGTTGCGATTATTATTGTTGTTGGGATGATTGTTGTAGTTGCTGTTGTTGTTGTTGTTGTTGTTGTTGTTATTGGGCCGTTTGTTGTAGTTGCGATTGATGTTGCGATTGTTGGGATAATTGTTGCGATTATTGTTGTAATTGCTGTTGTTGTTGTATTGGTGATTCTTATCACCGTTTTCCTCCCACTTTCTTTTAACTTGCTTCACATTGGCCTCTTCAGCAGTCTGTTCTTTAATTCTTTCTTCAATCTGGTTCACTAGTTTGTGAGCCATTCTACATGCCTGTTGTATGGAGGCGGGCTCGTGTGAACTTATATCTTCTTGGATTCTTTCCGGTAATCCTTTCACAAACGCGTCGATCTTCTCTTCCTCATCTTCGAATGCTCCCGGACACAATAGGCACAATTCTGTGAATCGTCTTTCGTACGTGGTAATATCAAATCCTTGGGTTCGTAACCCTCTAAGTTCTGTCTTGAGCTTATTGACCTCGGTTCTGGGACGGTACTTCTCGTTCATCAAGTGCTTGAATGCTGACCACGGTAGTGCGTACGCATCGTCTTGTCCCACTTGCTCTAGATAGGTATTCCACCATGTTAACGCAGAACCTGTGAAGGTATGCGTAGCGTACTTCACTTTGTCCTCTTCAGTACACTTACTTATGGCAAACACCGATTCGACCTTCTCGGTCCACCGTTTCAATCCGATCGGTCCTTCGGTTCCATCAAATTCCAAAGGTTTGCAGGCAGTGAATTCTTTGTAGGTGCATCCTACACGATTTCCTGTACTGCTAGATCCAAGGTTATTGTTGGTATGTAGCGCAGCCTGTACTGCGGCTATGTTTGAAGCTAGAAAAGTACGGAATTCCTCTTCATTCATATTCACGGTGTGTCGAGTAGTCGGTGCCATTTCCTTCAAAATAGTCAAATGGAACAAGTTAATCATATAGAATATTAAGAGTAGTTAATAGTATTTCGTAGCATAATATGAACTCATTTATAAAAGCTTTTTCTTCATATTAGCGTTTTATAAGTTTAAATTCGGGTAGTACCTACCCGTTAAGTTCATACTTAGTAGCTAATATACAATTCAACTACTACAATTCTATATGAAAAACTGATTATAATAATATTTCGCGTTCAAACTTTTATACAATATTTTACAAACTTACAATACCGCTTATTTTACATATAGCATGAAATATAGCACACAATAAATTTGATACAAGATGGTTGTGAAGATAATTCTAGCTAGTACACAAGTCGTTCAGCAAAGGCAATAAAGACACGTAATTCATACGTCCAGAAACAAGTCATGCATTCTGGTTTTACTAGGATTACTTCCCATCCTTGGTCTTGTGGAACATAACCGTTATGGCCGTTGATAAGACATCGTGTTGTAACGTTGTCAAAGGGACGAGGGTTACGTAATGTCCAACAGTCCCGTAACAATCTAAAAACCTCATTTCTTACCCCAATTACCGACTCCGTCACTTGTGGGAATGTTTTGTTTAATAGTTGTAGCCCGATGTTCTTGTTCTCACTTTGGTGAGAAGCGAACATTACTAATCAGTAAGCATAACATGCTTCTTTATGTTGCATGTTAGCCGCTTTTTCTAAATCACGAAGTCCAATATTCGGATATATTGAGTCAAAATAATTTCTTAACCCGTTGCGTAAAATAGCATTTGGGTTCCCCGCAATATATGCGTCAAAGTAAACACATCGTAACTTATGGGTTTCCCAATGTGATATCCCCCATCTTTCAAACGAAAGTCTCTTATAAACCAAGACATTCTTGGAACGTTCTTCGAATGTCTTACAAACTGATCTCGCCTTAAATAGTTGTGCCGAGGAATTCTGGCCGACTCTAGACAAGATTTCATCAATCATGTCTCCGGGTAGGTCTCTTAAAATATTGGGTTGTCTATCCATTTTGTGTTTTTAAACTGTAAAATAGACAAGAGTTAGATTCATAAAAAAATACTTATTAATACAAGCAATTTTTACATATATCATAAAGCATAAGAACACTATATTACATATATTACACCACACGAATACAACTATCTTATTCCGACTCGCTCGTTTCTTCTTCTTCGGTTTTGGTTCGTTTTGCCAAGTTTCTAGGGATATATGATGTTCCCCTAATACGAGCCGTCGTTGTCCACATTGGTTTAGAAAAACCTGGTGGTTTAGAGGTTCCCGGGTCATTGTTACAACTTAAGAACTTCGGGGGTTGACGATACATATAAAGTTCATCGGGGTTGGAATTAGATTTCTCTATTTTTATGCCCTTTCCCTTATTATTTTCTTTTGCCTTTTTAAATTCAGTTGGGGTAATTTCTATAACATCATTGGAATTCTCGTCGGGATCCGATTCATCGGAGAATTGGTAATCCTCCCAATATTTTGCTTCCTTGGCGGAAACACCATTGACCATAATTAACCTTGGTCGGTTGGTTGAGGATTCTCTTTTACTTAACCGTTTTATTATTTCCCCCACCGGTTCCGATTCTTCTTCCGGTTCCGATTCTTCGTCCGGTTCCGATTCTTCTTCCGGTTCCGACTCTTCTTCCGGTTCCTCTTCGGGAACTTGTGAATCAGTCCATGAATCATTCCAATTTACATTTGACTCTTCATTATTATTAGGTGAGTCAATGGGACTTGTTCTAGAGGTAGACATCTATCACATAATATCAAACACGTTAAGAGATTAATATATCACATAATATTCATATGTTAAAAATATATAGTTTCCAACAAAAATGTTAAGCAATCATTTTTAAAGAAAACACGGTCGAAGTCCAGAATCACTAATGCATCCTAACAAACTCGATAAGACACACTAATGCAAATTTTCTGGTTCTCTAAGACCAACGCTCGGATACCAACTGAAATGTCCCGTTCTTATTGATTAAAAACGTTCCATATTAATTGATTTCGTTGCGAGGTTTTGACCTCTATATGAGACGTTTTTCAAAGACTGCATTCATTTTTAAAACAAACCATAACCTTTATTTCATAGATAAAGGTTTTAAAAAGCTTTACGTAGATTATCAAATAATGATAATCTAAAATATCCTGTTTACACACGACCATTACATAATGGTTTACAATACAAATATGTTACAACAAAATAAGTTTCTTGAATGCAGTTTTTACACAATATCATACAAGCATGGACTCCAAATCTCGTCCTTATTTAACTATGCGACAGCGGAAGCTCTTAATAATCACCTGAGAATAAACATGCTTAAAACGTCAACAAAAATGTTGGTGAGTTATAGGTTTAACCTATATATATCAAATCATAATAATAGACCACAAGATTTCATATTTCAATACACATCCCATACATAGAGATAAAAATCATTCATATGGTGAACACCTGGTAACCGACATTAACAAGATGCATATATAAGAATATCCCCATCATTCCGGGACACCCTTCGGATATGATATAAATTTCGAAGTATTAAAGCATCCGGTACTTTGGATGGGGTTTGTTAGGCCCAATAGATCTATCTTTAGGATTCGCGTCAATTAGGGTGTCTGTTCCCCAATTCTTAGATTACCAGACTTAATAAAAAGGGGCATATTCGATTTCGATAATTCAACCATAGAATGTAGTTTCACGTACTTGTGTCTATTTTGTAAATCATTTATAAAACCTGCATGTATTCTCATCCCAAAAATATTAGATTTTAAAAGTGGGACTATAACTCACTTTCACAGATTTTTACTTCGTCGGGAAGTAAGACTTGGCCACTGGTTGATTCACGAACCTATAACAATATATACATATATATCAAAGTATGTTCAAAATATATTTACAACACTTTTAATATATTTTGATGTTTTAAGTTTATTAAGTCAGCTGTCCTCGTTAGTAACCTACAACTAGTTGTCCACAGTTAGATGTACAGAAATAAATCGATAAATATTATCTTGAATCAATCCACGACCCAGTGTATACGTATCTCAGTATTGATCACAACTCAAACTATATATATTTTGGAATCAACCTCAACCCTGTATAGCTAACTCCAACATTCACATATAGAGTGTCTATGGTTGTTCCGAAATATATATAGATGTGTCGACATGATAGGTCGAAACATTGTATACGTGTCTATGGTATCTCAAGATTACATAATATACAATACAAGTTGATTAAGTTATGGTTGGAATAGATTTGTTACCAATTTTCACGTAGCTAAAATGAGAAAAATTATCCAATCTTGTTTTACCCATAACTTCTTCATTTTAAATCCGTTTTGAGTGAATCAAATTGCTATGGTTTCATATTGAACTCTATTTTATGAATCTAAACAAAAAAAGTATAGGTTTCTAGTCGGAAAAATAAGTTACAAGTCGTTTTTGTAAAGGTAGTCATTTCAGTCGAAAGAACGACGTCTAGATGACCATTTTAGAAAACATACTTCCACTTTGAGTTTAACCATAATTTTTGGATATAGTTTCATGTTCATAATAAAAATCATTTTCTCAGAATAACAACTTTTAAATCAAAGTTTATCATAGTTTTTAATTAACTAACCCAAAACAGCCCGCGGTGTTACTACGACGGCGTAAATCCGGTTTTACGGTGTTTTTCGTGTTTCCAGGTTTTAAATCATTAAGTTAGCATATCATATAGATATAGAACATGTGTTTAGTTGATTTTAAAAGTCAAGTTAGAAGGATTAACTTTTGTTTGCGAACAAGTTTAGAATTAACTAAACTATGTTCTAGTGATTACAAGTTTAAACCTTCGAATAAGATAGCTTTATATGTATGAATCGAATGATGTTATGAACATCATTAATACCTTAAGTTCCTTGGATGAACCTACTGGAAAAGAGAAAAATGGATCTAGCTTTAATGGATCCTTGGATGGCTCAAAGTTCTTGAAGCAAAATCATGACACGAAAACAAGTTCAAGTAAGATCATCACTTGAAATAAGATTGTTATAGTTATAGAAATTGAACCAAAGTTTGAATATGATTATTACCTTGTATTAGAATGATAACCTACTGTAAGAAACAAAGATTTCTTGAGGTTGGATGATCACCTTACAAGATTGGAAGTGAGCTAGCAAACTTGAAAGTATTCTTGATTTTATGAAACTAGAACTTTTGGAATTTATGAAGAACACTTAGAACTTGAAGATAGAACTTGAGAGAGTTCAATTAGATGAAGAAAATTGAAGAATGAAAGTGTTTGTAGGTGTTTTTGGTCGTTGGTGTATGGATTAGATATAAAGGATATGTAATTTTGTTTTCATGTAAATAAGTCATGAATGATTACTCATATTTTTGTAATCTTATGAGATATTTCATGCTAGTTGCCAAATGATGGTTCCCACATGTGTTAGGTGACTCACATGGGCTGCTAAGAGCTGATCATTGGAGTGTATATACCAATAGTACATACATCTAAAAGCTGTGTATTGTACGAGTACGAATACGGGTGCATACGAGTAGAATTGTTGATGAAACTGAACGAGAATGTAATTGTAAGCATTTTTGTTAAGTAGAAGTATTTTGATAAGTGTATTGAAGTCTTTCAAAAGTGTATAAATACATATTAAAACACTACATGTATATACATTTTAACTGAGTCGTTAAGTCATCGTTAGTCGTTACATGTAAGTGTTGTTTTGAAACCTTTAGGTTAACGATCTTGTTAAATGTTGTTAACCCAATGTTTATAATAACAAAAGAGATTTTAAATTATTATATTATCATGATATTATGATGTACGAATATCTCTTAATATGATATATATACATTAAATGTCGTTACAACGATAAACGTTACATATATGTCTCGTTTCAAAATCATTAAGTTAGTAGTCTTGTTTTTACATATGTAGTTCATTGTTAATATAATTAATGATATGTTTACTTATCATAATATCATGTTAACTATATATATAACCATATATATGTCATCATATAGTTTTTTTACAAGTTTTAACGTTCGTGAATCACCGGTCAACTTGGGTGGTCAATTGTCTATATGAAACATATTTCAATTAATCAAGTCTTAACAAGTTTGATTGCTTAACATGTTGGAAACATTTAATCATGTAAATATCAATCTCAATTAATATATATAAACATGGAAAAGTTCGGGTCACTACAAGTAATACCAACGCTGTTTGTTATAAATGTAGAAAACCGGGCCACATTATTAGAAATTGCCCAAATCAGGGGAATACTAATGGGTAGCGCCGTGGAAGAGTTTTCAATATTAATGCGGCAGAAGCACAGGAAGACCCGGAGCTTGTTACGGGTACGTTTCTTATTAACGATAAATCTGCTTATGTTTTATTTGATTCAGGTGCGGATAGAAGCTATATGAGTAGAGAATTTTGTGCTAAATTAAGTTGCCCATTGACGCCTTTGGATAGTAAATTTTTACTCGAATTAGCAAACGGTAAATTAATTTCAGCAGATAATATATGTCGGGAGAGAGAAATTAAACTGGGGGATGAAACATTTAAAATTGATTTAATATCAGTCGATTTAGGGAGTTTTGATGTAATAAATGGCATGGACTGGTTGAAAATGGTGAGAGCAGAGGTCGTTTGTTACAAAAATGCGATTCGCATTATGCGTGAAAAAGGAAAACCTTTAATGGTGTACGGAGAAAAGAACAACGCGAAATTAAATCTTATTAGTAGTTTGAAGACGCAAAAACTAATAAAAAAAGGTTGTTACGTCATTCTAGCACACATCGAGGAAGTTAAACATGAATAAAAGAACATCAGTGATGTTCCCGTCGCAAAAAAATTTCCCGATGTATTTCCGAAAGAATTACTGGGATTATCCCCACATCGATCCGTTGAATTTCAAATAGACCTTGTACCAAGAGCTGCACCAATAGCACGTGCTCCATACAGACTCGCACCCAGCGAAATGAAAGAATTACAAAGTCAGTTACAGGAACTTTTAGAGCGTGGTTTCATTCGACCAAGTACATCACCATGGGGAACTCCTGTTCTGTTTGTCAAGAAGAAAGATGGTACATTTAGGTTGTGTATCGACTACCGAGAGTTGAACAAACTTACCATCAAGAACCTTTACCCATTACCGAGAATTGACGACTTATTTGATCAACTACAAGGCTCGTCGGTTTATTCTAAGATCGATTTACGTTCTGGATATCATCAAATGCGGGTGTAGGAGGATGATATTCCAAAGACTGCTTTTAGGACGCGTTACGGTCATTATGAGTTTATAGTTATGCCGTTTGGATTGACTAACGCACCAGCTGTGTTCATGGACCTCATGAACCTAGTGTGTGGGCCATATCTTGACAAGTTTGTTATTGTTTTCATCGATGACATACTTATTTACTCGAAGAATCATCAAGAGCACGAAGAACATTTGAGAAAAGTGCTAGAGTTGCTGAGAAAAGAAAAACTGTACGCTAAGTTTTCAAAGTGTGCATTTTGGTTGGAAGAAGTTCAATTTCTCGGTCACATAGTGAACAAAGAAGGCATTCAGGTGGATCCAGCAAAGATTGAAATCGTTGAAAAGTGGGAAACCCCGAAAACTCCGAAACACATACGCCAATTTTTAGGGCTGGCTGGTTATTACAGGAGATTCATCCAAGATTTTTCCAAAATAGCAAAACCCTTGACTGCATTAACGCATAAAGGGAAGAAATTTGAATGGAAGGATGAACAAGAGAAAGCGTTTCAATTGTTAAAGAAAAAGTTAACTACGGCACCTATATTATCATTACCTGAAGGGAATGATGATTTTGTGATATATTGTGACGCCTCAAAGCAAGGTCTCGGTTGTGTATTAATGCAACGAACGAAAGTAATTGCTTATGCGTCTAGACTGTAGTGACCCGAACTTTTCCATGTTTATATATATTAATTGAGATTGATATTTACATGACTAAATGTTTCCAATGTGTTAAGCAATCAAACTTGTTAAGACTTGATTAAATGAAATAAGTTTCATATAGACAATTGATCACCCAAGTTGACCGGCGATTCACGAACGTTACAAAATTGTAAAAACTACATGTTGTGGTATATATAGACATATATATATGGTTGACATAATATTATGATGAGTAAGTATCTCACTAAATATATTAACAATGTGTGATATACATAAGAAATGAGATTACTAAGTTAAGAAACTCGAAATGATATATATAACGATTATCGTTATGATAACGTCTACTAAATACATATGTATCATATTAAGATATTGATACACTATATTTAACATGATAAAATGATATTTAAATATATCATTAAGTGTGTTAACAATGAACTACATATGTAAAAACAAGACTATTAACTCAAGAATTACGAAACGAGACTTATATGTAACGATTATCGTTGTAACGATATTTTAATGTATATATCATACTAAGATATATTATATATCATAATATCATTATAATGTAACAATTTAACATCTCATTTGATATAATAAACAATGGGTTAACAAAATTTAACAAGGTCGTTAACCTAAAGGTTTCAAAACAACATTTACTTGTAACGACTAACGATGACTTAACGACTCAGTTAAAATGTATATACATGTAGTGTTTTAATATGTATTCATACACTTTTGAAAGACTTTAATACACTTATCAAAATACTTCTACTTATCAAAAATGCTTACAATTACATCCTCGTTCAGTTTCATCAACAATTCTACTCGTATGCACCCGTATTCGTACTCGTACAATATACAACTTTTAGATGTATGTACTTTTGGTATATACACTCCAATGATCAGCTCTTAGAAGCCCATGTGAGTTACCTAACACATGTGGGAACCATCATTTGGCAACTAGCATGAAATATCTCATAAAATTACAAAAATATGATTAATCATTCATGACTTATTTACATGAAAACAAAATTACATATCCTTTATATGTAATCCATACACCAACGACCAAAAATACCAACAAAAACTTTCATTCTTCATCTAATTGATCTCTCTCAAGTTCCATCTTCAAGTTCTAAGTGTTCTTCATAAATTCCATAAGTATAGTTTCATAAAAATCAAGAATACTTCCAAGTTTGCAAGTCTACTTCCAAGCTTTCTAATTCATTCCAAGTAATCATCTAAGATCAAGGAACCTTTGTTATTTACAGTAGGTTATCTTTCTAATTCAAGGTAATATTCATATACAAACTTTGATTCAATTTCTACAACTATAACAATCTTATTTCGAGTGAAAATCTTACTTGAACTGTTTCGTGTATTGATTCTGCTTCAAGAACTTTCAAGCCATCTAAGGATCCTTTAAAGCTAGATCCATTTTTCTCATTTCCAGTAGTTTTATCTAGAAAACTTGAGGTAGTAATGATGTTCATAACATCATTCGATTCATACATATAAAGCTATCTTATTCGAAGGTTTAAACTTGTAATCACTAGAACATAGTTTAGTTAATTCTAAACTTGTTCGAAAACAAAAGTTAATCCTTCTAACTTGACTTTTAAAATAAACTAAACACATGTTCTATATCTATATGATATGCTAACTTAATGATTTAAAACCTGGAAACACGATGAACACCATAAAATCGGATATACGCCGTCGTAGTGAAACCGGGGGCTGTTTTAGTTTGGATAATTAAAAACTATGATCAACTTTGATTAAAAATTTGTTCTTCTGGGAAAATGATTTTTCATATGAACATGAAACTATATCCAAAAATCTTGGTTAAACTCAAAGTGTAAGTATGTTTTTCAAAATAGTCATCAAGATGTCGTTCTTTCGACGGAAATGACTACCTCTTTAGTAATTGACATGTAACTTAAATTTCGGACTATAAACCTATACTTTTTCTGTTTGGATTCTTAAATTAGAGTTCAATATGAAACCATAGCAATTTGATTCACCCAAAACAGATTTAAAATGAGGAAGTTATGGGTAAAACAAGATTGGATATTTTTGATCTTTTTAGCTACGGGAAATGTTTAATAAATCTATACAAATTATATCCTAGCTAACGTATATTGTATTATACATGTATTCTAATATATTATGTAATCTTGGGATACCATAGACACGTATGCAAATGTTTGACATATCATATCGACCCATGTATATATATTATTTGGAACAACCATAGACACTCTATATGCAGTAATGCTGGAGTTAGCTATACAGGGTTGAGGTTGTTTCCAAAATATATATATATACTTTGAGTTGTGATCTAGCCTGAGACGTGTATACACTGGGTCGTGGATTGATTCAAGATAATATATATCGATTTATTTCTGTACATCTAACTTTGGACAACTAGTTGTAGGTTACTAACGAGGACAGCTGACTTAATACACACAAATAATACACTCAAATCTTTAAAACATAATAAAAATGGTTGTAATTATATTTTGATCATACTTTGATATATATGTACATATTTGTATACGTTCGTGAATCGATCCGTGGCCAAGTCTTATTTTCGAGGAAGGAAATATCTGTGAAAGTGAGTTATAGTCCCACTTTTAAAATCTAATATTTTTGGGATGAGAATACATGCAGGTTTTATAAATGATTTAAAAAATAGACACAAGTAAACTACATTCTATGGTTGAATTATCGAAATCAAATATGCCCCTTTTTATTAAGTCTGGTAATCTAAGAATTAGGGAACAGACACCCTAATTGACACGAATCCGAAAGATAGATCTATTGGGCCTAACAAACCCCATCCAAAGTACCGGATGCTTTAGTACTTCGAAATTTATATCATATCCGAAGGGTGTCCCGGAATGATGGAGATATTCTTATATATGCATCTTGTTAATGTCAGTTACCAGTTGTTCACCATATGAATGATTTTTATCTCTATGTATGGGATGTGTATTGAAATATGAAATCTTGTGGTCTATTGTTACGATTTGATATATATAGGTTAAACCTATAACTCACCAACATATTTGTTGACGTTTAAAGCATGTTTATACTCAGGTGAATACTAAGAGCTTTCGCTGTTGCATACTAAAATAAGGACAAGATTTGGAGTCTATGTTTGTATGATATTGTGTAAAAACTTTATTCAAGAAACATATGTCGATGTAATATATTTCTATTGTAAACCATTATGTAATGGTCGTGTGTAAACAGTATATTTTAGATTATCATTATTTGATAATCTACGTAATATTTTTAAAACCTTTATTGATAAAATAAAGGTTATGGTTGTTTTAAAAATGAATGCAGTCTTTGAAAAACATCTCATATAGAGGTCAAAACCTCGCAACGAAATCAATTAATATGGAACGTTTATAATCAATATGAACGAGACATTTCAGTTGGTATCAGATCGTTGGTCTTAGAGAACCAGAAAATTTGCATTAGTGTATCTTATCGAATTTGTTAGGATGCATTAGTGAGTCTGGACTTCGACCGATTTTTCTTTAAAAATGATTGCTTAACATTTTTGTTGGAAACTATATATTATTAACATGTAAATATTATGTGATATATTAATCTCTTAACATGTTTGATATTGTATGATAGATGTCTACCTCTAGCTCAAATCTCATTGACTCACCTAATAATAACGAAGAGTCGAATATATATTGGCATGATTCACAAGTTCCCGAAGAACCTGAAGAAGAGGAAACGGAACCGGAAGAAGAGGAACCGGAAGAAGAGGAACCAGAAGAAGAGGAACCGGAAGAAGAAGAGGTTTTGGAGGGGGAATAGTAGGAACCACAGAAAACTGGTCAAATAAAAGAAAATCCTCAACCAACGGACCAAAGTTAATAATGGTCAATGGTGTTTCCGCTAAGGAAGCAAAATATTGGGAAAATTACTAATTTTCCGATAAATCGGATCCTGATGAGGATTCTGATGATGTTATAGAAATTACCCTGACCCAATTTAATGAGGCAAAAGAAAATAATAAGGGAAATAGCATCGAAATAGAGAAATCTGATTCCAACCCCGATGAACTTTATATGTACCGTCAACACCCGTATTTTCAATATCGTGACAATAACCTGGGAACCTCTAAACCACCAGGTTTTTCTAAACCCATGTGGAAAATGACGACTCGTATTAGAGGAACATCATATATCCCTAGAAGATTAGGAAAAAGAACCAATTCCGAAGAAGAAGAAACCAGTGATTCAGATTAGAGGGGTGTGAGCATGTTGTGTAATAAATGTATTGTAGTGTGCTTGTACTTTTATGTTCTATGTAAAAATTGCTTGTATTGTTTGTTATTACGAATCTAATCCTTGTCTATTTTACAGTATAAAAACAAAATGGACGTTAAGGGTAGACAACCGAATATTTTAGAAGACCTACCAGAGGATATGATTGAGGAAATCTTGTCTAGAGTGGGTCAGAATTTATCAGCACATTTAGTTATGGCTAAATTAACTTGTCAAACATTTGAAAGACTTTCCAGAAATGCCTTAGTTTATAAAAGGCTTTCCTTTGATAGGTGGGGTATATCACATTGGGGAGACTTTAAGTTACGCCGTTTTTTCTTTAAAGCGTTAAAGACGGGAACCCAAATGCAATTTTACGCTACGGGTTAAGAACCTATTTTGACTCAACATATCCCAACATAGGATTTCGTGAATTAGAAAGAGCTTCTAACATGCAACATAAAGAAGCATGTTATGCTTACGGGTTAGTGATGTTCGCTTCTTACCAAAGTGAGAAAAAGAACATCGGATTGCAGCTTTTAAATAAAACTTTCCCACAAGTGACGGATTCAGTAGTTGCGGTGAGAAAAAGGTTTTTAGATTATTACGGGGCTGTTGGACATTACGAAACCCTCATCCTTTTGGTGACATTACAACATGCTGCCTAGCTAATGGTCATAACGGTTATTTTCCACAAGACCAAGGATGGGAAGTCGTCTTAGTAAAACCAGAATGCATGACTTGTTTCTGGACTTATGAATTATGTGTCTTTATTTTCTTTGCTGAACAACTTGCGTATTAACTAGATTTATCTTCAAAACTGTCCTGTTTCATAGTGTACTATATTTCATGTTATATGTAATATAGCGAAGTTGTAAGTTTGAAGAATATTTGTATGTGATATATTATTATAACCAGTTTTTCATATGGAATTGTAGTAGTTGAAGTGTATATTAGCTACTAAGTATGAACTTAACGGGTAGGTAGTACCCGAATTTAAACTTATAAAACGCTAATATGAAGAAAAAGCTTTTATAAATGAGTTCATATTATGCTACGAGATACTATTGACTACTCTTAATATTCTGTATGATTAAATTGTTTCATTTGACTATTTTGAAGGAAATGTCATCGACTACTCGACACACCTTGAATATGAGCGAAGAGGAATTTCGTGCCTTTCTTGCTTCAAAGATAGCCGCAGTACAGGCCGCGCTACATACCAACAATAACTCTGAATCTAGCAATACAGCTAACGACACAAGAAATCGTGTAGGATGCTCCTACAAAGAATTCACTGCCTACAAACCTTCAGAATTTGATGGGACCGAAGGACCAATCGGATTGAAACGGTGGACCGAGAAAGTTGAATCGGTGTTTGCCATAAGTAAGTGTGCTGAAGGAGACAAAGTGAAGTACGCTACGCATACCTTCACAAGTATTGCGTTAACATGGTGGAATACCTATCTAGAGCAAGTGGGACAAGATGCTGCTTACGCGCTACCGTGGTTAGCATTCAAGCACTTGATGAACGAGAAGTACCGTCCGAGAACCGAGGTCAATAAGCTCAAGTCAGAACTTAGAGGGTTACGAACACATGGATTCGATATTACTTCGTACGAAAGACAATGTGAATCGTGCCTATTGTGTCCAAGAGCGTTCGAAGATGAGGAAGTGAAGATCGACACATTTGTGAAAGGGTTACCAGAGAGAATCCAAGAAGATATAAGTTCACACGAGCCTGCCTCCATACAAAAGGCATGTAGGATGGCTCACAAACTAGTGAACTAGATTGAGGGAAGAATTAATGAACAGGCGGCCAAAGAGGCCAACGTGAAGCTAGTCAAAAGAAAGTGGGAGGAAAATGGTGATAAGAGTCACCAAAACAACAACAACTATCCTAACAGTCGCAACATCAATCGCAACTACAACAAACGGTAAAACAACAACAACAACAACAACAACAACAACAACAACAACAACAACAACAACAACAACAACAACAACAACAACAACAACAACTACAACAATCATCCCAACAACAATAACAACTGCAGTAACAACAACAATCAGAAGCAGCTATGCCAAAGGTGTGAAAAGTATCACTCGGGGTTCTGCACCAAATTTTGCAACAAGTGTAAAAGAAATGGTCATAGCGTGGCGAAGTGTGAGGTCTACGGACCAGGGGTTAACAGAACGAAAGGAACAAATGGTGTCGGAAAGAGTAATGGCGGAGCAAGTAGTGTTGGAGCAAGTTATGCCAATGTATTTTGTTATAAATGTGGAAAACTGTGCCACATTATTAGAAATTACCCGAACCAGGAGAACACGAATGGACAAGGCCGCGGAAGAGTTTTCAATATTAATGCGGCAGAGGCACAGGAAAACCCGGAGCTTGTTACGGGTACATTTCTTATTGACAATAAATCTGCTTACGTTTTATTTGATTCGGGTGCGGATAGAAGTTATATGAGTAGAGATTTTTGTGCTAAATTAAGTTGTCCATTGACACCATTGGATAGTAAATTTTTACTCGAATTAGCAAACGGTAAATTAATTTCAGCATATTATATATGCCGGAATCGAGAAATTAAAGTGGGTAGCGAAATATTTAAGACTGATTTGATACCAGTAGAGTTAGGGAGTTTTGATGTAATAGTTGGCATGGACTGGCTTAAGAGATGAAAGCAGAGATCGTATGTTACAAAAATGCAATTCGCATTGTACGAGAAGAAGGAGAACCCTTAATGGTGTACGGAGAAAAGGGCAACACGAAGCTACATCTTATTAGTAATTTGAAGGCACAAAAACTAATAAGAAAAGGTTGCTATGCTGTTCTAGCACTTGTCGAGAAAGTACAAACTGAAGAAAAGAGCATCAATGATATTTCCGTCGCAAAAGAATTTCCCGATGTATTTACGAAAGAATTACCGGGACTACCTCCACATCGATCTGTTGAATTTTAAATAGATCTTGTACCAGGAGCTGCACCAATAGCTCATGCTCCTTACAGACTCGCACCCAGTGAGATGAAAGAACTACAAAGCCAACTGCAAGAACTATTAGAACGTGGTTTCATTCGACCAAGCACATCACCATGGGGAGCTCCTGTTTTGTTTGTCAAGAAGAAGGATGGTACATTTAGGTTGTGTATTGACTACAGAGAGTTAAATAAACTTACCATCAAAAACCGTTATCCACTGTCGAGAATTGACGACTTATTTGATCAACTACAAGGCTTGTCGGTTTATTCAAAAATCGATTTACGTTCTGGATATCATCAAATGCTAGTAAAGGAGGATGTTATTCCAAAAACTGCTTTTAGGACGCGTTATGGTCATTACGAGTTTATGGTTATGCCATTTGGATTGACTAACGCACCAGCTATGTTCATGAACCTTATGAACCGAGTGTGTGGGCCATATCTTGACAAGTTTCTCATTGTTTTCATCGATGACATACTTATTAACTCAAAGAATGATCAAGAGCACGAAGAACATTTGAGAAAAGTGCTAGAAATATTGAGGAAAGAAAAACTGTACGCTAAGTTTTCAAAGTGTGCATTTTGGTTAGAAGAAGTTCAATTCCTCGGTCACATAGTGAACAAAGAAGGTATCCAGGTGGACCCGGCAAAGATCGAAACCGTTGAAAAGTGGGAAACCCCAAAAACTCTGAAGCATATACGTCAATTTTTAGGAATGGCTGGTTACTACAGAAGATTCATCCAAGATTTCTCCAAAATAGCAAAACCCTTGACTGCATTAACGCATAAAGGGAAGAAATTTGAATGGAAGGATGAACAAGAGAAGGCGTTTCAGTTATTGAAGAAAAAGCTAACTACGACACCTATATTGTCATTGCCTGAACTGAATGATGATTTTGTGATTTATTGTGACGCATCAAAGCAAGGTCTCGGTTGTGTATTAATGCAACGAACGAAGGTGATTGCTTATACGTCTAGACAATTGAAGATTCACGAGCAACATTATACTACTCACGATTTGGAATTGGGTGCTGTTGTTTTTGCATTAAAGACTTGGAGACATTATTTATATGGGGTCAAAAGTATTATATATACCGACCACAAAAGTCTCCAACATATATTTAATCAAAAGCAACTGAATATGAGACAACGCAGGTGGATTGAACGGTTGAATGATTATGATTTTGAGATTCGATACCACCCGGGGAAGGCAAATGTGGTAGCCGACGCTTTGAGTAGAAAGGACAGAGAACCTATACGGGTAAAAGCTATGAATATAATTATTCGTACTAACCTTACTACTCAAATAAAGGAGGCGCAACAGGGGGTTGTAAAACAAGGAAAGTTGAAGAATGAGATACCTAAAGGATCAGAGAAACATATTAATATTCGAGAAGACGGAACCCGATATAGGGCTGATAGAATTTGGGTACCAAGGTTTGGAGATGTGAGAGAAATGGTACTTAAAGAAGCACATAAAACCAGATATTCAATACATCTCGGAGCGGGGAATATGTATAAAGATCTCAAGAAACACTTTTGGTGGCCGTGTATGAAAGCTGATATTGCTAAATATGTAGGAGAATGTTTGACGTGTTCTAAGGTCAAAGCTGAACATCAGAAACCATCAGGTCTACTACAACAACCTGAAATCCCAGAATGGAAATGGGAAAACATTACCATGGATTTCATTACTAAATCGCCAAGGACTGCAAGTGGTTATGATACTATTTGAGTATTAGTTGATCGTCTCACCAAGTCAGCACACTTCCTACCAATGAGAGAAGATGACAAAATGGAGAAGTTGGCGCGATTGTATTTGAAGGAGGTTGTCTCCAGACATGGAATACCCGTCTCTTTTATCTCTGATAGGGATGGTAAAGGTTCTGGAAGACGTTTCAACAAGCATTGGGGACTCGTCTAGACATGAGTACTGCCTATCATCCACAAACTAATGGGCAGAGCGAAAGGACGATACAAACGCTTGAAGACATGCTACGAGCATGTGTTATTGATTTCGGAAACAGTTGGGATCGACACCTACCGTTAGCAAAATTTTCCTACAACAACAGTTATTATTCTAGTATTAAGATGGCGCCGTTTGAGGAACTTTATGGTAGAAAGTGCGGGTCTCCGATTTGTTCGAATGAAGTGGGGGATAGACAGATAATGGGTCCGGAGATAATACAAGAAACTACCGAGAAAATCATCCAAATTCAACAATGATTGAAAACCGCCCAGAGTCGACAAAAGAGCTACGCGGACAGTAAAAGAAAAGATATAGAGTTTGAAATTGGAGAAATGGTCATGCTTAAGGTTTCACCTTGGAAAGGCGTTGTTCGATTTGGTAAACGGGGGAAACTAAATCCAAGGTACATTGGACCATTCAAGATTATAGATCGTGTCGGACCAGTAGCTTACCAACTGGAGCTACCTCAACAACTCGCGGCAGTACATAACTCTTTCCACATCTCGAATTTGAAGAAATGTTTTGCTAAATAAGATCTCACTATTCCGTTGGACGAAATCCAAATCAATGAAAAACTTCAATTCATTGAAGAACCCGTCGAAATAATGGATCGTGAGGTTAAGAGACTTAAGCGAAACAAGATAATGATTATTAAGGTTCGATGAAATGCTCGTAGAGGACCCGAGTTCACCTGGGAGCGTGAAGATCAGATGAAGAAGAAATACCCGCATCTATTTCCAGATGATTCGTCAACACCTTCAACAGCTTAAAATTTCGGGACGAAATTTATTTAACGGGTAGGTACTGTAGTGACCCAAACTTTTCCATGTTTATATATATTAATTGAGATTGATATTTACATGACTAAATGTTTCTAACGTGTTAAGTAATCAAACTTGTTAAGACTTGATTAAATGAAATAAGTTTCATATAGACAATTGATCACCCAAGTTGACCGGCGATTCACGAACGTTACAAAATTGTAAAAACTACATGTTGTGGTATATATAGACATATATATATGGTTGACATAAGATTATGATGAGTAAGTATCTCACTAAATATATTAACAATGTGTGATATACAGAAGAAATGAGATTACTAAGTTAAGAAACTCGAAATGATATATATAACGATTATCGTTATGATAACGTCTACTAAATACATATGTATCATATTAAGATATTGATACACTCTATTTAACATGATAAAATGATATTTAAATATATCATTAAGTGTGTTAACAATGAACTACATATGTAAAAACAAGACTACTAACTCAAGAATTACGAAACGAGACTTATATATAATGATTATCGTTGTAACGATATTTTAATGTATATATCATACTAAGATATATTATATATAATAAACATCTCATTTGATATAATAAACAATGGGTTAAAAACATTTAACAAGATCGTTAACCTAAAGGTCTCAAAACAACATTTACTTGTAACGACTAACGATGACTTAACGACTCAGTTAAAATGTATATACATGTAGTGTTTTAATATGTATTCATACACTTTTAAAAGACTTCAAGACACTTATCAAAATACTTGTACTAAACAAAAATGCTTACAATTACATCCTCGTTCAGTTTCATCAACAATTCTACTCGTATGCACCCGTATTCATACTCGTACAATACACAACTTTTAGATGTATGTACTATTGGTATATACACTCCAATGATCAGCTCTTAGCAGCCCATGTGAGTCACCTAATACATGTGAGAACCATCATTTGGCAACTAGCATGAAATATCTCATAAAATTACAAAAATATGAGTAATCATTCATGACTTATTTACATGAAAACAAAATTACATATCCTTTATATCTAATCCATATACCAACGACCAAAAACACCTAAAAATACTTTCATTCTTCAATTTTCTTCATCTAATTGATATCTCTCAAGTTCCATCTTCACGTTCTAAGTGTTCTTCATAAATTCCATAAGTATAGTTTCATAAAAATCAAGAATACTTCCAAGTTTGCAAGTCTACTTCCAAGCTTTCTAATCCATTCCAAGTAATCATCTAAGATCAAGGAACCTTTGTTATTTACAGTAGGTTATCTTTCTAATTCAAGGTAATATTCATATTCAAACTTTGATTCAATTTCTACAACTATAACAATCTTATTTCGAGTGAAAATCTTACTTGAACTGTTTCGTGTCATGATTCTGCTTCAAGAACTTTCAAGCCATCCAAGGATCCTTTGAAGCTAGATCCATTTTTCTCATTTCCAGTAGTTTTATCCAGAAAATTTGAGGTAGTAATGATGTTCATAACATCATTCGATTCATACATATAAAGCTATCTTATTCGAAGGTTTAAACTTGTAATCACTAGAACATAGTTTAGTTAATTCTAAACTTGTTCGCAAACAAAAGTTAATCCTTCTAACTTGACTTTTAAAATCAACTAAACACATGTTATATATCTATATGATATGCTAACTTAATGATTTAAAACCCGGAAACACGATGAACACCATAAAATCGGATATACGCCGTCGTAGTGAAACCGGGGGCTGTTTTGGTTTGGATAATTAAAAACTATGATAAACTTTTATTTAAAAGTTGTTCTTCTGGAAAAATGATTTTTCATATGAACATGAAACTATATCCAAAAATCTTTGTTAAACTCAAAGTGAAAGTATGTTTTTCAAAATGGTCATCAAGATGTCGTTCTTTCGACGGAAATGACTACCTCTTTAGTAATTGACATGTAACTTAAATTTCCGACTATAAACCTATACTTTTTCTGTTTGGATTCTTAAATTAGAGTTCAATATGAAACCATAGCAATTTGATTCACCCAAAACGGATTTAAAATGAAGAAGTTATGGGTAAAACAAGATTGGATATTTTTGATCTTTTTAGCTACGAGAAATGTTTAATAAATCTATAAAAATCATATCCTAGCTAACTTATATTGTATTATACATGAATTCTAATATATTATGTAATCTTGGGATACCATAGACACGTATGCAAATGTTTTGACATATCATATCGACCCATGTATATATATTATTTGGAACAACCATAGACACTCTATATGCAGTAATGTTGGAGTTAGCTATACAGGGTTGAGGTTGATTCCAAAAATATATATACTTTGAGTTGTGATCTAGCCTGAGACATGTATACACTGGGTCATGGATTGATTCAAGATAATATATATCGATTTATTTATGTACATCTAACTATGGACAACTAGTTGTAGGTTACTAACGAGGACAGCTGACTTAATACACTCAAATCTTTAAAACAAATGGTTGTAATTATATTTTAATCATACTTTGATATATATGTACATATTTGTATAGGTTCGTGAATCGATCCGTGGTCAAGTCCTATTTCCGGGGAAGGAAATATCTGTGAAAGTGAGTTATAGTCCCACTTTTAAAATCTAATATTTTTGGGATGAGAATACATGCAGGTTTTATAAATGATTTACAAAATAGACACAAGTACGTGAAACTACATTCTATGGTTGAATTATCGAAATCGAATATGCCCCTTTTTATTAAGTCTGGTAATCTAAGAATTAGGGAACAGAGACCCTAATTGAGGTGAATCCTAAAGATAGATCTATTGGGCCTAACAAACCCCATCCAAAGTACCGGATGCTTTAGTACTTCGAAATTTATATCATATCTGAAGGGTATCCTGGAATGATGGGGATATTCTTATATATGCATCTTGTTAATGTCGGTTACCAGGTGTTCACCATATGAATGATTTTTATCTCTATGTATGGGATGTGTATTGAAATATGAAATCTTGTGGTCTATTGTTATGATTTGATATATATAGGTTAAACCTATAACTCACCAACATATTTGTTGACGTTTAAAGCATGTTTATTCTCAGGTGAATACTAAGAGCTTCCGCTGTTGCATACTAAAATAAGGACAAGATTTGGAGTCCATGTTTGTATGATATTGTGTAAAAACTGCATTCAAGAAACATATGTTGATGTAATATATTTCTATTGTAAACCATTATGTAATGGTCGTGTGTAAACAGTATATTTTAGATTATCATTATTTGATAATCTACGTAATGTTTTTAAAACCTTTATTGATAAAATAAAGGTTATGGTTGTTTTAAAAATGAATGCAGTCTTTGAAAAACGTCTCACATATAGGTCAAAACCTCGCAAAGAAATCAATTAATATGGAACGTTTATAATCAATATGAACGGGACATTTCATAGACAATTGAAGATTCATGAGCAGAATTATACGACGCATGATTTGGAATTAGGCGCGGTTGTTTTTGCATTAAAGACTTGTAGACACTACTTATATGGGGTCAAAAGTATTATATATACCGACCACAAAAGTCTTCAACACATATTTAATCAGAAACAACTGAACATGAGGCAGCGCAGATGGATTGAATTATTGAATGATTACGACTTTGAGATTCGTTATCACCCAGGGAAGGCAAATGTGGTAGTCGACGCCTTGAGCAGATAGGACAGAGAACCCATTCGAGTAAAAGTTATGAATATAATGATTCACACTAACCTTACTACTCAAATAAAGAAGGCGCAACAAGGAGTTTTAAAAGAGGGAAATTTAAAGGATGAAATACCCAAAGGATCGGAGAAGCTCTTAATATTCGGGAAGATGGAACCCGGTATAGGGCTGAAAGGATTTGGGTACCAAAATTTGGAGATATGAGAGAAATGGTACTTAGAGAAGCTCATAAAACCAGATACTCAATACATCCTGAAACGGGGAAGATGTACAAGGATCTTAAGAAACATTTTTGGTGGCTGGGTATGAAAGCCGATGTTGCTAAATACGTAGGAGAATGTTTGACATGTTATAAGGTCAAAGCTGAGCATCAGAAACCATCAGGTCTACTTCAATAACCCGAAATCCCGAAATGGAAATGGGAAAACATTACCATGGATTTCATCACTAAATTGCCAAGGACTGCAAGTGGTTTTGATACTATTTGGGTAATCATTGATCGTCTCACCAAATCAGCACACTTCCTGCCAATAAGACAAGATGACAAGATGGAGAAGTTAGCATGACTGTATTTGAAGGAAGCCATCTCCAGACATGGAATACCAATCTCTATTATCTCTGATAGGGATGGCAGATTTATTTCAAGATTCTGGCAGACATTACAGCAAGCATTAGGAACTCGTCTAGACATGAGTACTGCTTATCATCCACAAACTGATGAGCAGAGCGAAAGGATCATACAAACGCTTGAAGACTTGCTACGAGCATGTGTTATTGATTTCGGAAACAGTTGGGATCGACACCTTCCATTAGCAGAATTTTCCTACAACAACAATTACCATTCAAGCATTGAGATGGTGCCGTTTAAAGCACTTTATGGTAGAAAGTGCAGGTCTCCGATTTGTTGGAGTGAAGTGGGGGATAGACAGATTATGAGTCCGGAGATAATACAAGAAACTACCGAGAAGATCATCCAAATTCAACAACGGTTGAAAACCGCCCAAAGTCGACAAAAGAGCTACGCCGACATTAAAAGAAAAGATCTAGAATTTGAAATTGGAGAGATGGTCATGCTTAAGGTTGCACCTTGGAAAGGTGTTATTCGATTTGGTAAACGAGGGAAATTAAATCCAAGGTTTATTGGACCATTCAAGATTATTGATCGTGTCAGACCAGTAGCTTATCGACTTGAGTTACCTCAACAACTCGCAGCTGTACATAACACTTTCCACGTCTCGAATTTGAAGAAATGTTTTGCTAAAGAAGATCTCACTATTCCGTTAGACGAAATCCAAATCAACGAAAAACTTCAATTCATCGAAGAACCCGTCGAAATAATGGATCGTGAGGTTAAAAGACTTAAACAAAACAAGATACCAATTCATCAATGGAATGCTCATAGAGGACCCGAGTTCACCTGGGAATGAGAAGATCAGATGAAGAAGAAATACCTGCACTTATTTCCAGAAGATACGTCAACACCTCCAACTGCTTAAAATTTCGGGATGAAATTTATTTAAACGGGTAGGTACTGTAGTGACCGGAACTTTTACATGTTTATATATATTAAATTAAATTGTTATTTACATGATTAAGTGTTTCCAACATGTTAAATAATCAAACTTGTTAAGACTTGATTAATTGAAATAGGTTTCATGTAGACAATTAACCACCCAAGTTGACCGGTGATTCACGAACATTAAAACTTGTAAAAACTATACGATGACATATATATGATTATATATATAGTTAACATGATATTATGATAAGTAAGTATCTCATTAGGTATTTTAACAATGAGTTATATACATAAAATTGAGTTTATTGAATTAAGAAACTCGAAACTATATATATAACGATTATCGTTATAACAACGTCTTACTAAGTACATATGAATCATATTAAGATATTGATACACTTTATTAAACATGTTAAATGATAAGTAAATATATCATTAAGTGTATTAACAATGAACTACATATGTAAAAACAAGACTACTAACTTAAGGATTTTGAAACGAGACATATATGTGACGATTATCGTTGAAACGACATTTAATTGTATATATATCATACTAAGATATATTAATATACATAATATCATGATAATGTAATAATTTAACATCTCTTTAGATATAATAAATAATGGGTTAATAACATTTAACAAGATCATTAACCTAAAGGTTTCAAAACAACATTTACATGTAACGACTAACGATGATTTAACGACTCGGTTAAAATGTATATACATGTAGTATTTTAATATGTATTCATACACTTTTGAAAGACTTCAAAACACTTATCAAAATACTTCTACTTAACAAAAATGCTTACAATTACATCCTCGTTCAGTTTCATCAACAATTCTACTCGTATGCACCCGTATTTGTACTCGTACAATACACAGCTTTTAGATGTATGTACTATTGGTATGTACACTCTAATTATCAGCTCTTAATAGCCCATGTGAGTCAAATAACACATGTGGGAACCATCATTTGGCAACTAGCATGAAATATCTCATAAAATTACAAAAATATTAGTAATCATTCATGACTTATTTACAAGTAAATAAAATTACACATCCTTTATATCTAATCCATATACCAATGACCAAAAACACCTACAAACACTTTCATTCTTCAATTTTCTTCATCTAATTGATCTCTCTTAAGTTCTATCTTCAAGTTCTAAGTGTTCTTCATAAATTCTATAAGTTCTAGTTTCATAAAATCAAGAATACTTCCAAGTTTGCTAGCTTACTTCCAATCTTGTAAAGCGATCATCCAACCTCAAGAAATCTTTTTTATTTATAGTAAGATATATTTCTAATACAAGGTAATACTCATATTCAAACTTTGATTCAATTTCTATAACTATAACAATCTTATTTCGAGTGGAAATCTTACTTGAACTTGTTTTCGTGTCATGATTCTGCTTCAAGAACTTTCAAGCCATCCAAGGATCCTTTGAAGCTAGATCTATTTTTCTCATTTCCAGTAGGTTTACCTACTAAAATTAAGGTATTAATGATGTTCATAACATCATTCAATTCATACATATAAAACTATCTTATTCGAAGATTTAAACTTGTAATCACTAGAACATAGTTTAGTTAATTCTAAACTTGTTCGCAAATAAAGTTAATCCTTCTAAATTGACTTTTAAAATCAACTAAACACATTTTCTATATCTTTATGATATGCTAACTTAATGATTTAAAACCTGGAAACACGAAAAACACCGTAAAACCGGACATACGCTGTCGTAGTAACACCGCGGACTGTTTTGGGTTTGATAATTAAAAACTATTATAAACTTTGATTAAAAATTTTTTCTTCTGGGAAAATTATTTTTCTTATGAACATGAAACTATATCCAAAAATCATGGTTAAACTCAAAGTGGAAGTATGTTTTTCAAAATTGTCATCAAGACGTCGTTCTTTCGACTGAAATGACTACCTCTTATAAAAATGACTTGTAACTTATATTTACGACTATAAACCTATATGTTTCTATTTATATTCATAAAATAGAGTTCAATATGAAACTATAGCAATTTGATTCACTCAAAACGGATTTAAAACGAAGAAGTTATGGGTAAAACAAGATTGGATATTTTTTTATTGTTGTAGCTATGAGAAATATTGTAACAATTCTATACAAATCATATCCTAGCTAACTTATATTGTATTATACATGTATTCTAATATATTATGTAATCTTGGGATACCATAGACACGTATGCAAATGTTTTGACATATCATATCGACCCCTCTATATATATTATTTAGAACAACCATCGACACTCTATATGCAGTAATGTTGGAGTTAGCTATAGAGGGTTGAGGTTGATTCCAAAAATATATATACTTTGAGTTGTGATCTAGCCTGAGACGTGTATACACTGGGTCGTGGATTGATTCAAGATAATATATATATATATATATATATCGATTTATTTCTATACATCTAATTGTGGACAACTAGTTGTAGGTTACTAACAATGACAGCTGACTTAATAAACTTAAAACATTAAAACGTATTAAAAATGTTGTAATTATATTTTGAACATACTTTGATATATATGTACATATTTGTTTTCGTGAATCGACCAGTGGCCATGTCTTACTTCCCGACGAAGTAAAAATCTGTGAAAGTGAGTTATAGTCCCACTTTTAAAATCTAATATTTTGGGATGAGAATACATGCAGTTTTATAAATATTTTATGAAATAGACACAAGTAAATGAAAACACATTATATGGGTGAATGATCGAAGCCGAATATGCCCCTTTTGCTTGGTAGCCTAAGAATTAGTAAATCGATCTACTAATTGATGTAAATCCTAAAGATAGATCTATTGGGCCTAACGAACCCCATCCAAAGTACCGGATGCTTTAGTACTTTGAATTCATTTTTATCATGTCCGAAGGATTTCCTGGAATGATAGGGAATATTCTTATATGCATCTTGTTAATGTCGGTTACCAGGTGTTCATCATATAAATGATTTTTATCTCTATGTATGGGATGTATATTGAAATATGAAATCTTGTGGTCTATTATTACGATTTGATAAATATATAGGTTAAACCTATAACTCACCAACATTTTTGTTGACGTTTTAAGCATTTTTATTCTCAGGTGATTATTAAGAGCTTCCGTTGTTGCATACTAAAATAAGGACAAGATTTGGAGTCCATGCTTGTATGATATTATGTAAAAACTGCATTCAAGAAATTTATTTTTGATGTAATATATTCTTATTGTAAACCATTATGTAATGGTCGTGTGTAAACGGTATATTTTAGATTATCATTATTTGATAATCTACGTAATGCTTTTTAAACCTTTATCGATAAATTAAAGGTTATGGTTGTCTTAAAAAAGAATGCAGTCTTTGAAAAACGTCTCATATAGAGGTCAAAACCTCGCGACGAAATCAATTAATATGGAACGTTTATAATCAATATGAACGGGACATTTCAACTACATGCGCTGTTTTATAAATGTTTGATGAAATAGACACAATAACTTAAAATTACATTCTATGGCTGGATTATTAAACCGAATATGCCCATTTTAAGTCTGGTAATCTAAGAATTAGGGAACAGACACCTAATTGACACGAATCCTAAAGATAGATCTATCGGGCCCAACAAGCCTCATCTAAAGTACCGGATGCTTTAGTACTTCGAATTTATCATGTTCGAAGGTTGTCCCGGAATGCTGGGGATATTCTATATGCATCTTGTTAAGGTCGGTTACTAGGTGTTTGTAACGACCCGGAAATTTCCGACCAAATTTAAACTCTAATCTCCATATGTTTCCGACACGATAAGCAAAAACCCTAATTTTAAGTCTAGAAACTTTGAAATCTATATTTATGAAATCAGTTACCCTTTTGACCATGCCTGACAATTCACGAACCATTATCTGTAAATAAATGTTATTATTGAAGTTTAAAGTTAATATATTATAGGTAATCATAAGTTAAAACTTAAATATTATATTATTATTACTACTTTCATTATTATTATTAGTGATAATATTGGTATCATTAAAAAAATTTATAATAGGAAAATTTGTTACATTATTATGACTAATATTATTATTATCTTTAGTAATTATTATTAACATCATTATATTTATTATTATTTTGTTATCATTGATGTAATTATTAATATCGTTATGACAATATCACCACTTTTAATATTAATATTTCTTTATAATATTAGTAATATTGTTACTATCATCCATAATATTAATATTTTTTTTATCTTAATTAGTGTTAAAAAAAAATATTATTATCAATATATATATAACGTATAGATATGAAGTTCGATATATATATATATTACTAACATTATTATTATTATCAATAATAAGAATAACATAATTATAATTAATATTATTATTATTATTATTAATATCACAGTTATAAATTTTATATTTATTATTAATATCAATACAAAAATTAGTATTATTATTATTACTATATCATCACTAGTATTATTTATAATAATAAGAGTATTATTATAATTATAATTAATAAATAATAAGATTTATTGGAATATGTAAAATAAATATATATCTGCGATATATATATATATACAACAGCTATATATATTGATGCATTTCACAGATATATATACATTATATACAAATACAAATCAGATATATATTTACACGCGTTTTTTTTTTAACAAGTCACTATCTGTTCCATTTTTTTTCTCTGGTTTCTGTTCGTCTGTGATCGATTGTTGGCTTTCTTTACTAAACAACAAACGATTTTACCTCTTTAAATAAATCAATTCACTTACATACTGGATTGGAGAGAAAAAAAATAAATAAAAAAAACCGAATACCCTCTGTTCCGCATTTGTTTTGGACAAAACTAGAACTAGTATTTAATTTCAAAATCCGTTAATGAGGTTTTGTTAGGATTCATCCATTGAAACTACCTGCAAAGTTTCATAGTTTAATTCGTCCTATCGAATCTTAATTTCGGAATCAAAACTTTGGTCTCAAAAAGCTAAACGATATGAACAATCTGAAATTCGGAACCTGTTTTAGTGTTTGAGTCAAATTGATGGCTCAGATAGTTTACAAAGTGAATTTACAATTTTTTTTAAGTTTTAAGTTTTGTCTCAAACATACTTAAAATTCGAAGTTGAATGTGAAGTTCATATCGTGGCTATTGTTTTCGGTTACAGCAAATTTATTTCTTCTTTTGTTTCAATTAATCAATCAAATCTCTAAATGTTCTTGATTATTTCCAAATCCTAAATAAAGGAAATTATTGAATATTGATATGATTTGAGTCCTGGTCGACATGGGTTCAGAAGAAAGAAGAGAGGAATAGAGGAAACAGACTAACGGGTTATAAATAACTGGAAAGGAATTAAAACAGAAAAACCTAAATGGCTGGATGGTTTATGGGCGAGTTTAGTGAACGGGAGGTCGCGGGTTCGAGTCTGGCCCGCGACATATTTTTTTTGTAAAAGGCTTACTTAAAGGTAGAATCAATTTATTTATTATTATTATTATGATTATTATGATATAATCATTATTGTTATTATCATTATTATTATTAATATTATTTTTATTACTAACTAGTAATATCATTGAATGTAATTATTATCATTATTTTAATTATTATTATTAAAATAGTTATTATTAAGATTAAACTGTTATAATTATAAATACAATAAGTATTATTATCACTAGTAGTGAAATGGTTTTTTTTTAAATTATTATTGTTATCAGTATTATCTATATCGATATTATAATTATGATTATGAAAATAATAGTTTTAATGACGAATTTAAAGTTATAAGCATAAAAGATAAAGATATTATATATAAAATATACAATTTTATACACACAACTTAACTATATTAATATATCTATATATAAAACGAAAATATAGATATAATGAAACTTGTTAATCTACCATATATATACAAAATACATTACTAATTATAATATAGTTGTTCGATTACAATTATGTATATTAATAACTATACAAATAATATAGGTTCGTGAATCCGAGGCCAACCTTATACTTGATCAATGATGTTATATGTATTTTTACTACAAAATACATTAGGTGAGTATATAGTCCCTTTTTAAACTCTAAATATTTTGGGCTGAGAATACATGCGATGTTTTTATAAATGATTTACATTATGGACACAAGTGATCAAAAATAAATTCTACGTTGAGTTGTACCATGGCATATTTCTTTATACTTTGTAGCTAATATTTACGTGAGGAGCGTAAACGCGAATCCTGTTGATAGATCTATCGGGCCTGACAACCCCAACCGGGCTGGACGACCAGTTTTAAACGGTTGCACAGTACTTCGTTTCGTTACTACACTTGGTACGGCGTAGGGTTTATTTAAGAATATGCTGCTGTGATTTAAATGTTAAGTATGGTTACCAAGTGCTCAACGACTTTTTCATACACGAGGAGTGTATTATGAATAAACATGAAATCTTGTGGTCCATAGTCATAACGCTGCTAGCATCAAACCTATATATCTCACCAACTTTATGTTGACGTTTTAAAGCATGTTTATTCTCAGGTACGTATAGAATCTTCCGCTGTGCATTTACTCATGATAAGGACAATACTTGGAGTCGATCATCGTAATGGAACCAAATGTTGAAGATTTCGTCCAGGGGGATAAGGACGGGTTCTCACAGGTGGTATCAGAGCGTTGGTCTTAGCGAACCAGGTCTCCCATTAGTGTGTCTAACTGGTAGTTGTTAGGATACGTTAGTGAGTCTGGACTTCGACCGTGTTTACATGTCAAAAGTTTTGCTTATCATATCTAGTCGGAAACCATCTGCTTATCATCCTTAGGGAACTGCCTGCTTATCATTCTTAAGTCTAGACACGTCTACTGCATTTAGTGCATCGATAGTGTATAGACAAAATTCATATCTTAGAGTATCTGCTATCGTAGAATTGCCTGACACATGCCATGAATTGCTCCGTGGTCTACATAATCTTTAGTATTATATATATATATATTCTATGAAGTTAGAATATCATCCTCTATTCGAAAATTATTTCACATCAAAGATCTCCTCCATCCACCAAATTGCCTCTTGGCAATGAACCTAAAACACTTACCGGCGAACCTGTTCGAGAAACCATTTACCCTCTCATTTCTAGAAACATCCCGTTACGATTATATATCATCCTATATTTCGAATCTTACTCACCCGCTCGTTTCAACCGTCAATCATCCTGACATAATATAAGAAGTTAACGAACTACGTGATCGAGTAATGGCTTTGGAGAATCTGGTGTGGAGACACCAGCAGCAGCATAATCCGTACCACCATCATCCACGCCGACAATACTCTTATCACCCCAACCACAATCACGTCATAAATCTCAACGTCACGATCTGTACCTCGGATATCAACATCACACGCTTCAATATCATCATCTGTACTTCAAGTATACTCCTTATTTTACATATCATTCTACATCGATTAATTTCGTTCTACGTATTGTTCTACCTCATTTACCTTCGTCCAGCATGGTAATTATGTAATCTCTAAAGTTTTAGAGATCATGTAATCAAGTGCTAACAATAAATCAAATGAGTATAAAATCTTATTGACTCATTAAATCCATAATTACATCTGAAGAAAATATATATGCAAGTATATTTTCATAAAGATCGTAATTAAAAATTCTTTCGTACAAACTGTTAATGATGAAAATATTTTAACGGGTGGGTAGTACCCAATGAATATTTAAAAATTCACATTAACAAGTTACACTGTACATTCTTCGAATCTGATTCAACGGTCATTTACTATCCTACTTACAATCACCGATATACGTATCCGTTCATCACAGAATAACCACTTCCATTCAAATTTCATATTTGGATTTTTACCTATCCGAATCCAACAAGTGGCATAAAGAAGAAACATTGGACAAATTAAAAATTGTTAGAAACACACGAATTAACTAATTGAAAATCTGTTAAGGATTTCACGCTAACTGTTCCGGCTAACTGTTCCCAGCTAACTAATTAACATTTAATTTATCGCAATTTACATTCTCGCAATTTTATTTATTGTTATTTAATTTCTGCACTTTACATACCGTCGAGACACATGTACAACAATACGTCGGATTAATTCTGAGACAACACGTTGTATTATGGGTCATGATATATATATATATATTTATTTTACGCATTTTAAATAACGGGACACGTATGCAAGGTTTCGACTTATCATATCGACCCATCTATATATGTATTTCGGAACAACCGTAGACACTCTATATGTGAAGGTGGGAGTTGGCTATACAGGGTCGGAGTTGATTCCAAAATATATATATACTTTGAGTTGTGATTGACACTGAGACCGGTACACGGGTCACAATACGTATTAATTATGTATATTAAATTATATATGAATATATTGAACTGTTGAACTATCGGACCATTGGACAATCGGACTCATAGACTGCTAACTATGACAATCGGACTCATAGACTGCTAACTATGGACAAGTAAAATGAATTAAAATATTGATTATAACATATGAAACTAAACTAATCTTCAAGTTTGCCACTTGATTCTATCTTAAACCTCATTCGTATCTTGGCGATTACCATTAGCATTCACAACTTTTCATGATTCTTGAAAACACTTCGATCGGAAAGATGAACCAACCGCACATCATCTACGGAAGAAAAGATTTACGCACCTGAAAAACTCTCGAATCCAAATTTATAGTTTAACACATACCATGTTGAATCCTTTGCCATTTATTAGCAAAAACAACACTACAATTCCTTTTCAAGAAGCTAATTTTGTCACAGCTCCACTTCGACTTCTCGGTGAGACTACTCTTATTATAGCCTCTATATTTATACATTGTCCTTTTGACATCGTTTCCGGAGAACCTTTTATATTCCACGACCTCATCAACAGATGTAACAACAGATCGTCATCCCTTTGGCGAAATCAGCAATCAGTATTTTGAAAATCTCGCAGAACTTCTCCAGTTATACCTACAACGTCTATCCCTAAGAATTTCATACTCCAAATGTGAAGTTCTGAAAAACATCTTGAACTACAGATAATTCTTGAAATGCTGATGAAGCAGCAAAAACTGTAAACGACTTTAACAGTCAAAAGTTTGACGATAAAGTACATTATGTTGGTAAAGTTCAGAAAAAGAGAAGGTTGAGAACTGGAAACAGGTTTGAGCAAAGTATGAAGGAGGATGTGAACAAATCGTGAAAACTAAACCTGACTTCAAAGGATCCAAATGATTCTGTACCTGTTGAAATCATTAGCAAACATCTTACTCCTCATTCTAAACCTTCGCAGACAAATCTTCCTCGTTATCCATCAATGATAGAAGATTTACGATATCATCGTATCTTTCATTATAAATATCCTCAATATTTCTGAAGATATTTTCACAACTATCCTTATCTGAAATCATTTATTTCTCCGTAACATCTGCGTTACAACATAAAAGAAACTGTGTTAGTTTCTAAGTTCTAAAACCTTCAAATTTAAAATATGAATATTTTGAAGTAGTGTTGGGAACTGATGCATGAATTAGTATAATATAATGAAACTTGATCAACTTCATTATATTACAGTAAGTCATGTTAAGTTTCTAATGAAATGTGATGATTCACAGTACCGTCATCATGTGCCATGTTACACGGCTCTTATCATCTATTTAATCCCCGAACATATTAGGAACATATCGTCTTGATAGTTCTATCTTTTCCAGGATATTATGGTAATTTGACAAATCAAAATCGTGCCAATACCCTTTCTTTCTTATAGCATTAACTATGTTCATTTAAAATCTCATACCTACGAATTCCGGACCATTACAAGAGACGCTTAAACGCAAAAAGAGGAAACGAAAGAATGAAGCTTCAAAATAGAAATTGGGGTATAGATCGCAGCAAAAAGGAGAGAGTATTAATTATGGATGACAATGATTATAGAAAACAGAAACAAGTGCATCGAAGTATAAGGGGAGATATCAAACTCAACAACCACCCAGAAACTACAAACCGTGTATATCAATACGTATTACAACGTAAAGACACGGGAGAATTAGAAACATTATAATTCCGAGGAAAGGATAGAAGTAAATAGATTCTTCTGGCGATAAATGAAAGAGAAGAATGAAGGATATGAAAGTTAGAGTATATCAAGGATCAGAATGGGATGGAACATTTTAAAGAATACTCTAAGGTATGAATTGGGGATAGAAGATGGGGAAAGTAAGGAAGGGAAGGAGGTGGATTTATAGTGAAATATCCGACAAAGAAATCGAAACAGATTATCGCATTAAATCAAAGGAGATCCTGTTTCCTAAATCATTGAAAAATCAAATCTTATTACATAAGATTTTCTTTAAACCCCTTAAATTTTGGAAATCAATCCTAATCACGTTATCGGTTAAAATAATCCCACATTCACTTATTTCACTCTTTTGTGATAGTATCACTCATGCACTTCACATTATTGAATCGATTTACCTATATTTCTCGATAATGATAAAACCCCATTATTATCTCATATTCGTCATGAAAACATTCCTATTGTTATTTATGACAACCTCTACCAAATTTCGGGGACGAAATTTCTTTAACGGGTGGGTACTGTAACGACCCGGAAATTTCTGACCAAATTTAAACTCTAATCTCCATATGTTTCCGACACGATAAGCAAAAACCCTAATTTTAAGTCTAGAAACTTTGAAATCTATATTTATGAAATCAGTTACCCTTTTGACCATGCCTGACAATTCACGAACCATTATCTGTAAATAAATGTTATTATTGAAGTTTAAAGTTAATATATTATAGGTAATCATAAGTTAAAACTTAAATATTATATTATTATTACTACTTTCATTATTATTATTAGTGATAATATTGGTATCATTAAAAAAATTTATAATAGGAAAATTTGTTACATTATTATGACTAATATTATTATTATCTTTAGTAATTATTATTAACATCATTATATTTATTATTATTTTGTTATCATTGATGTAATTATTAATATCGTTATGACAATATCACCACTTTTAATATTAATATTTCTTTACAATATTAGTAATATTGTTACTATCATCCATAATATTAATATTTTTTTTATCTTAATTAGTGTTAAAAAAAATATTATTATCAATATATATATAACGTATAGATATGAAGTTCGATATATATATATATATATTACTAACATTATTATTATTATCAATAATAAGAATAACATAATTATAATTAATATTATTATTATTATTATTAATATCACAGTTATAAATTTTATATTTATTATTAATATCAATACAAAAATTAGTATTATTATTATTACTATATCATCACTAGTATTATTTATAATAATAAGAGTATTATTATAATTATAATTAATAAATAATAAGATTTATTGGAATATTTAAAATAAATATATATCTGCGATATATATATATACAACAGCTATATATATTGATGCATTTCACAGATATATATACATTATATACAAATACAAATCAGATATATATTTACACGCGTTTTTTTTTTAACAAGTCACTATCTGTTCCATTTTTTTTCTCTGGTTTCTGTTCGTCTGTGATCGATTGTTGGCTTTCTTTACTAAACAACAAACGATTTTACCTCTTTAAATAAATCAATTCACTTACATACTGGATTGGAGAGAAAAAAAAATAAATAAATAAAAACCGAATACCCTCTGTTCCGCATTTGTTTTGGACAAAACTAGAACTAGTATTTAATTTCAAAATCCGTTAATGAGGTTTTGTTAGGATTCATCCATTGAAACTACCTGCAAAGTTTCATAGTTTAATTCGTCCTATCGAATCTTAATTTCGGAATCAAAACTTTGGTCTCAAAAAGCTAAACGATATGAACAATCTGAAATTCGGAACCTGTTTTAGTGTTTGAGTCAAATTGATGGCTCAGATAGTTTACAAAGTGAATTTACAATTTTTTTTAAGTTTTAAGTTTTGTCTCAAACATACTTAAAATTCGAAGTTGAATGTGAAGTTCATATCGTGGCTATTGTTTTCGGTTACAGCAAATTTATTTCTTCTTTTGTTTCAATTAATCAATCAAATCTCTAAATGTTCTTGATTATTTCCAAATCCTAAATAAAGGAAATTATTGAATATTGATATGATTTGAGTCCTGGTCGACATGGGTTCAGAAGGAAGAAGAGAGGAATAGAGGAAACAGACTAACGGGTTATAAATAACTAGAAAGGAATTAAAACAGAAAAACCTAAATGGCTGGATGGTTTATGGGCGAGTTTAGTGAACGGGAGGTCGCGGGTTCGAGTCTGGCCCGCGACATATTTTTTTTGTAAAAGGCTTACTTAAAGGTAGAATCAATTTATTTATTATTATTATTATGATTATTATGATATAATCATTATTGTTATTATCATTATTAATATTATTTTTATTACTAACTAGTAATATCATTGAATGTAATTATTATCATTATTTTAATTATTATTATTAAAATAGTTATTATTAAGATTAAACTGTTATAATTATAAATACAATAAGTATTATTATCACTAGTAGTGAAATGGTTTTTTTTTAAAATTATTATTGTTATCAGTATTATCTATATCGATATTATAATTATGATTATGAAAATAATAGTTTTAATGACGAATTTAAAGTTATAAGCATAAAAGATAAAGATATTATATATAAAATATACAATTTTATACACACAACTTAACTATATTAATATATCTATATATAAAACGAAAATATAGATATAATGAAACTTGTTAATCTACCATATATATACAAAATACATTACTAATTATAATATAGTTGTTCGATTACAATTATGTATATTAATAACTATACAAATAATATAGGTTCGTGAATCCGAGGCCAACCTTATACTTGATCAATGATGTTATATGTATTTTTACTACAAAATACATTAGGTGAGTATATAGTCCCTTTTTAAACTCTAAATATTTTGGGCTGAGAATACATGCGATGTTTTTATAAATGATTTACATTATGGACACAAGTGATCAAAAATAAATTCTACGTTGAGTTGTACCATGGCATATTTCTTTATACTTGGTAGCTAATATTTACGTGAGGAGCGTAAACGCGAATCCTGTTGATAGATCTATCGGGCCTGACAACCCCAACCGGGCTGGACGACCAGTTTTAAACGGTTGCACAGTACTTCGTTTCGTTACTACACTTGGTACGGCGTAGGGTTTATTTAAGAATATGCTGCTGTGATTTAAATGTTAAGTATGGTTACCAAGTGCTCAACGACTTTTTCATACACGAGGAGTGTATTATGTATAAACATGAAATCTTGTGGTCCATAGTCATAACGCTGCTAGCATCAAACCTATATATCTCACCAACTTTATGTTGACGTTTTAAAGCATGTTTATTCTCAGGTACGTATAGAATCTTCCACTGTGCATTTACTCATGATAAGGACAATACTTGGAGTCGATCATCGTAATGGAACCAAATGTTGAAGATTTCGTCCAGGGGGATAAGGACGGGTTCTCACAGTGTTCACCATATGAATGATTTTTATCACTATGCAGTTTGCGAAATGCCTGATATGAGATGATGTTTATGAGAAATGGAAATATGAAATCTTGTGGTCTATTAAAATTATGGAAATGATTGATTATGATAAACTAATGAACTCACCAATTTTTTGGTTGACACTTTAAAGCATGTTTATTCTCAGGTATTAAAGAAATCTTCCGCTGTGCATTTGCTCATTTTAATGATATTACTTGGAGTCATTCATGGCATATTTCAAAAAACGTTGCATTTGAGTCGTTGAGTTCATCAAGATCGTTATTAAGTCAATTATAGTTTGGATATTTTATGAGATAGTATGCATGACTGTAAACTTTCGATGTAATGAAAGTTTTTCTTTTAAAAATGAATGCAATGTTTGTAAAATGTATCATATAGAGGTCAAATACCTCGTAATGTAATCATATGTTATTATATTCGTCCTTATGGATTAGGACGGGTCATCTCATGTGGTATCAGAGCGGTGGTCTTAGCGAACCAGGCCTTGCATTAGTGTATCTAACTGATAGATATTAAGATGCATTAATGAGTATGGACTTCGACCGTATCTGCATGTCAAAAGTTTTGCTTATCACTTTTGTCGGAAATTACATGCTTATCATTCTTAGTCTAGATACATCTTACTGCATTGATTGAAAGAATAGTGTATAGACAAAATTCATATCTTAGCGTATCTGTTACTATAAACTTTGCGTGATATATCTCGTAAATTCCTTCGTAATCTACGAAATCTTTTGTTCTATATATATATATATATATATATATATATATATATATATATATATATATATATATATATATATATATATATATATATATATATATATAGATATATATATATATAGAATACCATCCGATAGCCAGAAATCATTTCATATCGAAAAATCCTTTATTCAATCGTACGAAATGAAACTCGCTACTAGTTCAAGTCCCTCGAATTCCGATATGGAGTTTCACTTGAGCTCCGAAAGCAATGTGACCAGAATGGATCAACCAATCAGCCATTATCTATTCTGGATGAATTGGGGATGGGTTCGTAGCCTACTTAATCATTGGAGACAAGAAGAAGGCGATCCCTTCCATCCACCACATTGCCCTCTTGGCGAAGAATCTGAAGCACTTACCGGCGAACCTGTCCGAAGTACCATTTTCTCTCTCATTTCTAGAGTATCTCATCACGATTATATACTATCTCACATTCTAGATCTTATTCATCTGCTCGTTCGAACCACCGATCATCCCGGTGTAATAGAAGACGTCAACGAGCTTCGCGCTCAAGTATTGGCTTTGGAGAATATGGTGCAAAGGTTACAAGCACCAGCAGCAGCACCGGCATCAATGGTACCACCATCAACAACACCAACAGTACCATTACCACCACCATCAACAACCGCATCGCAAACCTCAACTTCACAATCCGTCCCACGAGCATCGACGTCATACGCCCTGTAGATACCAAGGAATACCAACAACAACAAACGATGAAGTATTGATTCATAACTTCATTGGGGAAACATTCTACGACGATTATATAATTTCTAAAGTTTAAAGATTATCTATCACCGTAAATCAAATGAGTGGATAGAAGATAGGGCAGAAACCCTAACCGGAATAGTGCGTGATTTACAAGCGAGACTTATACAAGCAACACCAACAGCAGCAATACCGTCAACATCATCACTACTAACAGTACTATTAGTATCACCAGCACCAGCAGCATCTACAACATCACAATCTCCATCAACTCTATAATCACCACAGATATCATCACAAATCAACAACAAGCATGTCATATCAACGAGTTATGAAGTATTAACTCATTTCCCCTGAAGGATTTATATGTATACCTTATATATATAAATTTTTCAACCATAATAAATCTTTCCGTACTAAGCTATTATGTGTGAATCCTAACTACTCGGTTAATTCATATTACTAATATGCTATGTTGTACATCTTTCGTCAGCAACTTAACCATCGTTAACTACAATCTCTGTTTTAATTCAATGAATTCCATTTCATAATAAATCAAGTGTATTATTCAAATATATGTTTGATTTTACACTTTCATCATCGATGTACTCGAGACTTTTCAGATAACATCATTCGTACCTTACGAAGTTCACAAGAATTCCACAAACACCAACATCATGCATCAACAAATAACGAAGTATAGATTCATAATTTCAATATCATTGAAGAAATACTTATGTGATTTCTAAAGTTTTAGAGATTACTCAATTCTAGTTTCAACTATAAATCAAATGAGTTTAATTTAATATTAACTCATTAAATCTATGTTACATCTGAAGAAAATATACACATATATATTTTCATAAAGACTGTAATAAAATTCTTTTGTACAAAATATTAATTGTGAAAAAAATTTTTAACGGGTAGGTAATACCCGAGAGATATATATAGATTCACAATTAATATGTTACACTCTTCGAATCTGATTAAGCAAATCATCAACTATACTCCCTACTTTCACAACAATATACATTCTTGTATAGAAATCAAGACAACCATACTCATTAAAATCTAATTACATATTCTGATTTTTGAAATCTCAGAATTCAATTCGAGATATAATCGAAATCATCACTCTTAGATTCCTACAAAGCTATACTTTGACTTCAAAACTGTGCTAGAACATCATATGTATATTAACGATTACAATCGGTGTTCAAACCTTTCAAAATTCCTGAAGACATTTCAAATAATGAACAATCGAGATGATGAGTCAACCACATGTTCCCCATAATTATGTATCTGAGAAACTCTCGAAACCAAAGTCAAATTTTAACACATATGTGTGTCAAATCCTTTGGCATTTATTACCAAAAATAACTTTGCAATCCCTTTTCAAAGTAGCAAATTTTGTCACAGCTTCACCAAGCTGATTTTGACTCTTCATAACCTTGATATATACGGTTACCCTTTTTGTCATAGTTGCTGGGGAACCTTTTATATTCCACCACATTATCAGCAGATGTACCAGCAACTTCATTACTCTTTGACTGAAGCCTCTCCGAAAAATATCTATACTTATTCATTAAAACCCTAGAATATACTCATCTGCATCTTGTAATGAGAATTGCTATACCAATTACTGGAAATCAACAATCAGTATTTTGAATCTCGCAGCATTTCTACGCCAATAGTTATATATATACATATAACATATACCTCCAAACTTACATACCTCGAATGTGAAGTTTCTAAAAAACACCCTGAACTATGAACTAGTTCTCGAAGTTTTGAAAAATGCTGATGAAGCAGCAAAAATTGTAAACAACCTTAACAGTAAAAAGTTTGATGATAAAGAATAGTGTGTTGGCAAAGCTCAGAAAAAGAGAAGATTTGATACTGAAAAATGGATTGAGCAAACCATGAAGGAGGCTGTGGAGAAATCACAAAGACTAAATCTGCCTTCAAAGAATCCAAATGATTCAGTGTCTGTTGAAGTCCTTAGTGAATACCTTGCTCCTTACTCTAAACCCTTGTGGACAATATTTTTCATCATCCTTTGATCTTAGATATTCTAAGATATCATCGTATCTTTCATTATAAATATCCTCCATATTTATGAAGATATTTCCATAATTATTCTTATCTGAAATCATTTACCTCTCCGCGCTATCTGAAACTATTTTAGTTTCTAAATTCTGAAACTTTCGAGTTTAAAAATATGAATGTTTTTGAAGTGGTGTTGAGAGCTGAAGCATGAGTTAGTATAATATAATGACACTTGAGCAACGTGATTATATTACAGTAAGTCATGTTGAGTTTCTAAATGTAACGTGATGATTCACAGATCATAACGTCATCATGTGCCATGTTACACGACTCTTGTATTCTATTTAATCTCTAAAAATATCAAAAAAAATATTTTCTTAATGATTCGGTCTTTTCTGGGATATTCTGGTAATTTAACAAATCAAGATCATGCCATTACAATTTCCTTCTTAGAACATTAACTATGTTCATTCCGAAATTCATACCTGCGAATTCTGGACCATTACAAGCGGTGCTTAATCGCAAGAAGAGGAAACGAAAGAATGAAGCTCCAAAATAGAAGTTGGAGTATAAATCACAGCAAATAAAAGAGAGCATTAACTGTGGATGACAATAATTATAGAAGACAAAACCAGGGACTTCGAAATATAAAGGAGGATATAAAACCCAACAGCAAACCAGAAATGACAAACCATATATATCGATGCATATAGCAATATAAAGACATGGGAAGACTAAAAACACTATAAAACCAAGGGTATAGTAGAAGTAAATAGATTCCTCCGGCGGCAGATATAAAAAAAGAACGACAGATATGAAAGTGAGGTGTATATCGAGAATCAACACTGGATGGAGCATATTGTTGAATATTTTAAAATATGAGTTGAGGGAGAAAGAATAGAAGGTGTGAGTTGTAAGGAAATGAAGGAAGTGGATTTATAGTGAGATATCCGATAGAGAACGCCGAAGAATCAAATCCTATATAGATTACAAAGATTTCCTTTAATTCGGAGATCAACTGTGATGACGTCAAAAGATAAGGCAAATCTCTATTTTCTCATTTCACTCTTTTACGATAGCTTCACTCTTACGCTTCGAAAAATCGAATTATTTTATCCGTATTTCTTAATCATGATAAAATTCTATGTATCAGCTTATATTTGTCATAATATCATTCTTACTGTTAGTCATGACAACCTCGATCAAATTTCGGGGACGAAATTTCTTTAACGGGTAGGTACTATGACAACCCGAAAATTTCCGAACAAATTTAAACTTAATCTTTATATGTTTTCGACACGATAAGCAAAGTCTATGTTGAAATCTCAAAAACTTTGAACTATGTTCATGCTTTCATTTACCCTTCGACTGCTCTTGATGATTCACGAACAATTATGTGTAAATAGATATGTATAAATATATACATATGCGTGATTAGTAAATTGAGAAATATTAATAAAACATTTAACGGGTTGGTTGTTATGAAAATAATTATGAAAGTATTATTATGACATGGAAACGTTAATAAAAGTGTTTGGTGAATAATACTTTACATAAACGTATTAATTTCAATATAACAATATAGATGAAATTATAAGAAAATATCAAATTGTTGAATTATCAAGATTCATTACGATATGATTTACGTGTCTCTGATTGAGTGGTCCACTTTGAATTAGGAAACCTTTTCTTTTAACGGTATTCGGAATAATTGGTAAAGAGATTTACAAGTAAGAACAAAAGTGTCAATTAACAGGAACTAGACAAGGGTTAGTGTAGTTCCTGTTAGATGCCCTATTTATATGCGTCACTACTACAAATCGGCTCATTTAGTGCCCCTCATATAGACGCGTTCCTCAATCCACGCGTCTAATTAAGAAACATGAACACGTCTAAATGGTTAATTTTTGTTAGAAGACCGGAACACCACTAAATGTAAGTCAGAAAACGTCTAATTAGAATCCTACAACACGTCTAACTAAGGGTAACACCTCTTATTGGTAACCACGTCTTATAAGTTTTACCGGGAACACGTCTATTTGACAACACGTCTAATAAGTTGTACTAGGCACACGTCTAAGTGACAACATGTTTAATTAACTTACCCTAGACACGTCTAATTTAGTTTGATCAACACGTCTAATTGTAACACGTCTAAATTACTTAGAAGGCACACGTCTAATTATTTTAACGCGTCTAATATGCTGATAAAACTAACACCGTAAACAAATTAACAGGTTATGTCGGTTAACATTAATGTGGGTAGAAGAGATCAATTAGGAGCTAGTTTAAATTTGGAATGAATTTGATTTAAGGAATGAGTATTTTTCTCAAGAGATAAGTATGAATATATATTATAATACAAAAATAACTATAATATATATATATATATATATATATATATATATATATATATATATATATATATATATATATATATATATATATATATATATATATCTATTAACTTATATAAATTACAAATAATCAATATGTGAGCTAGTATATCAACACATACCTAAACTAGTTCAATTCATACTACGAGTAAAACACAAACAAACAATACATGAGCCAAAATAGCCCAGCAACATCCCAAAAACAACCTGCAAGTTGCTGAGATTGCAACTAAGATATACAGCCCAGTTAGTTTGTTATGAGATAAGCCACTTGAACCAATCTAAGATTACAGCCCAGTTAGTTTGCAACTAGGATTGCAACTAAGCTATTTCGAAAAGATATACAGCCAAGTTACAACACTAGATAAGCACTCGGATTTCAAAGCCACTTAAACCAATATACTCTCGAATTCTGAAGTCTCCTAGATATCCACTCATAAGATAATATTTGTATCTCATTAACTAACACTGAAGAAGTCGAAATTTTTATTTTTGAACACTTTGGAATGTCTTGTTTTCCACAGAATATAACAAAGTCTTAAAGTTAATTACATTGGTTGCACAATTTACATCACCAAAAGGAGTTACAATTAAAACATTACGCGCTGATTTACATTCACATAACGCGTAAGCTTCAAAAATGAACCATCCATACTTACACATCCAATGTTTCGTAAAAAAGCATCTAAACATCCCAAACACATATACCATTCATACCTACTAATTGCTGAAACTACCCATACAAACACAAAAAATGCAGAAACCTAACCTCTGCTTCCATACCCAAACATCCCAAACACATACTGTCAATCGAAGTTGTGAACGTCATCCCACGCAAATTCAAACTTTTGCTGCCTGTGGTTGAATACCATCCAAATTTCGTCCCCCAGACTATAGCCACATAAACGAACAAATTTCATCCAGCCAGAAGAAACACAGAAGTTAGGTTTTTTTCTTTTCTTCTCCTCCAAAAGCCCCCAGGTGTGAACTCGGTCATCTATGTCAACGCATTGATAAGAATTTCCTTTCTTTAACTCCGGTGCTTTCTCAAGAAGCTCTTTTGGTAAATGCTGAATCACATTCGTATCATAATTGTTAAACAATGCACCAATATTCGTGAAGAACATGTAAAATATGTAAGGGCATGCTTGGTTGGGGTTACCCTAAAGTGGTTAATGGTCTTAAACAATTAACCAAAAGAATTCATCCGAGTATTAAACTATGTCTTATTCAACTAATCTTTTAATAGAAAATAATATAATTCATAGTAATGTAAGATAAGATTTCAGTGATGATGTATACATTCAAAGTTGAGTTATATTACAAGCAGTGTTAGTTTACAAAATTTTAAATGTTAACATGTGCTTGCATACAATAAATAATATTGTATGCAAGCACACTTAGGGTGTGCTTGCATACAATATGAATCTCATTGTATTCATATTACCATTACTTTCCTATTGCCCTTACCATTCATGAAATGTCCCGTTCTTATTGATTAAAAACGTTCCATATTAATTGATTTCGTTGCGAGGTTTTGACCTCTATATGAGACGTTTTTCAAAGACTTCATTCATTTTTAAAACAAACCATAACCTTTATTTCATAAATAAAGGTTTAAAAAGCTTTACGTAGATTATCAAATAATGATAATCTAAAATATCCTGTTTACACACGACCATTACATAATGGTTTACAATACAAATATGTTACATCGAAATCAGTTTCTTGAATGCAGTTTTTACACAATATCATACAAGCATGGACTCCAAATCTCATCCTTATTTAAGTATGCGACAATGAAAGCTCTTAATAATCACCTGAGAATAAACATGCTTAAAACGTCAACAAAAATGTTGGTGAGGTATAGGTTTAACCTATATATATCAAATCGTAACAATAGACCACAAGATTTCATATTTCAATACACATCCCATACATAGAGATAAAAATCATTCATATGGTGAACACCTGGTAACCGACATTAACAAGATGCATATATAAGAATATCCCCATCATTCCGGGACACCCTTCGGATATGATATAAATTTCGAAGTACTAAAGCATCTGGTACCTTGGATGGGGTTTGTTAGGCCCAATAGATCTATCTTTAGGATTCGCGTCAATTAGGGTGTCTGTTCCCTAATTCTTAGATTACCAGACTTAATAAAAAGGGGCATATTCGATTTTGATAATTCAACCATTGAATGTAGTTTCACGTACTTGTGTCTATTTTGTAAATCATTTATAAAACCTGCATGTATTCTCATCCCAAAAATATTAGATTTTAAAAGTTGGACTATAACTCACTTTCACAGATTTTTACTTCGTCGGAAAGTAAGACTTGGCCACTGGTTGATTCACGAACCTATAACAATATATACATATATATCAAAGTATGTTCAAAATATATTTACAACACTTTTAATATATTTTGATGTTTCAAGTTTATTAAGTCAGCTGTCCTCGTTAGTAACCTATAACTAGTTGTCCACAGTTAGAAGTACAGAAAAAATCGATAAATATTATCTTGAATCAATCCACGACCTAGTGTATATGTATCTCAGTATTGATCACAACTCAAACTATATATATTTTGGAATCAACCTCAACCCTGTATAGCTAACTCCAACATTCACATATAGAGTGTCTATGGTTGTTCTGAAATATATATAGATGTGTCGACATGATAGGTCGAAACATTGTATACGTGTCTATGGTATCTCAAGATTACATAATATACAATACAAGTTGATTAAGTTATGGTTGGAATAGATATGTTACCAATTTTCACGTAGCTAAAATGAGAAAATTTATCCAATCTTGTTTTACCCATAACTTCTTCATTTTAAATCCGTTTTGAGTGAATCAAATTGCTATGGTTTCATATTGAACTCTATTTTATGAATCTAAACAGAAAAGTATAGGTTTATAGATGGAAAAATAAGTTACAAGTCATTTTTGTAAAGGTAGTCATTTCAGTCGAAAGAACGACGTCTAGATGACCATTTTAGAAAACATACTTCCACTTTGAGTTTAACCATAATTTTTGGATATAGTTTCATGTTCATAATAAAAATCATTTTCTCAGAATAACAACTTTTAAATCAAAGTTTATCATAGTTTTTAATTAACTAACCCAAAACAGCCCGCGGTGTTACTACGACGGCGTAAATCCGGTTTTACGGTGTTTTTCGGGTTTCCAGGTTTTAAATCATTAAGTTAGCATATCATATAGATATAGAACATGAGTTTAGTTGATTTTAAAAGTCAAGTTATAAGGACTAACTTTTATTTGCGAACAAGTTTAGAATTAACTAAACTATGTTCTAGTGATTACAAGTTTAAACCTCCGAATAAGATAGCTTTATATGTATGAATCGAATGATGTTATGAACATCATTACTACCTCAAGTTCCTTGGATAAACCTACTAGAAATGAGAAAAATAGATCTAGCTTCAAAGGATCCTTGGATGGCTTGAAATTTCTTGAAGCAGAATCATGGCACGAAAACAATTTCAAGTAAGATTTCCACTCGAAATAAGATTGTTATAGTTATAGAAATTGAATTAAAGTTTGAATATGATTATTACCTTGTATTAGAAAGATAACCTACTGTAAGTAACAAAGGTTTCTTGATCTTGGATGATTACTTGGAATGGATTTAGAAAACTTGGAAGTAAACTTGCAATCTTGGAAGTATTCTTGATTTTATGAAACTAGAACTTTTGGAATTTATGAAGAACACTTAGAACTTGAAGATAGAACTTGAGAGAGATCAATTAGATGAATAAAATTGAAGAATAAAAGTGTTTGTAGGTATTTTTGATCGTTGGTGTATGGATTAGATATAAAGGATATGTAATTTTGTTTTCATGTAAATAAGTCATGAATGATTACTCATATTTTTGTAATTTTATGAGATATTTCATGCTAGTTGCCAAATGATGGTTCCCACATTGTTACGTGACTCACATGGGCTGCTAAGATCTGATCATTGGAGTGTATATACTAATAGTACATACATCTAAAAGCTGTGTATTGTACGAGTACGAATACGGGTGCATACGAGTAAAATTGTTGATGAAACTGAACGAGGATGTAATTGTAAGCATTTTTGTTAAGTAGAAGTATTTTGATAAGTGTCTTGAAGTCTTTCAAAAGTGTATGAATACATATTAAAACACTACATGTATATACATTTTAACTGAGTCGTTAAGTCATCGTTAGTCGTTACATGTAAATGTTGTTTTGAAACCTTTAGGTTAACGATCTTGTTGAATGTTGTTAACCCATTGTTTATTATAACAAATGAGATGTTAAATTGTTATATTATCATGATATTATGATATATAATATATCTTAGTATGATATATATACAGTTAAATGTCGTTACAACGATAATCGTTACATATATGTCTCGTTTCGAAATCATTAAGTTAGTAGTCTTATTTTTACATATGTATTTCATTGTTAATACACTTAATAATATATTTACTTATCATTTAACATAATTAAGCAAGTGTATCTGTATCTTAATATGATTCATATGTACCTAGTAAGACGTTGTTATAACGATAATCGTTATATATATCGTTTTCGAGTTTCTTAAATTAATAGTCTCATTTTTATGTATATAACTCATTGTTAAAATACCTAATGAGATACATACTTATAATAAAATCATGTTAACTATATATATAACCATATATATGTCATCGTATAGTTTTTACAAGTTTTAACGTTCGTGAATCACCGATCAACTTGGGTGGTCAATTGTCTATATGAAACCTATTTCAATTAATCAAGTCTTAACAAGTTTTATTGCTTAACATGTTGGAAACACTTAATCATGTAAATAACAATTTCATTTAATATATATATAAACATGGAAAAGTTCGGGTCACTACAGTACCTACCCGTTAAATAAATTTCGTCCCGAAATTATAAGCAGTTGGAGGTGTTGACGTATCTTCTGGAAATAAATGCGGGTATTTCTTCTTCATTTGATCTTCACGCTCCCAGGTGAAATCGGGTCCTCTACGAGCATTCCATCGAACCTTAACAATCGGTATCTTGTTTTGTTTAAGTCTCTTAACCTCACGATCCATTATTTCGACGGGTTCTTCAATGAATTGAAGTTTTTCATTGATTTGGATTTCTTCCAACGGAATAGTGAGATCTTCTTTAGCAAAACATTTCTTCAAATTTGAGACGTGGAAAGTGTTATGTACAGCCGCGAGTTGTTGAGGTAGCTCCAGTTGGTAAGCTACTGGTCCGACACGATCTATAATCTTGAATGGTCCAATGTACCTTGGATTTAGTTTCCCCCGTTTACCAAATCGAACAACGCCTTTCCAAGGTGAAACCTTAAGCATGACCATTTCTCTAATTTCAAACTCTATATCTTTTCTTTTACTGTCCGCGTAGCTCTTTTGTCGACTCTGGGCGGTTTTCAATCTTTGTTGAATTTGGATGATTTTCTCGGTAGTTTCTTGTATTATCTCCGGACCCGTAATCTGTCTATCCCCCACTTCACTCCAAAAATCGGAGACCTGCACTTTCTACCATAAAGTGCTTCAAACGGCGCCATCTCAATGCTTGAATGGTAGCTGTTGTTGTAGGAAAATTCTGCTAACGGTAGATGTCGATCCCAACTGTTTCTGAAATCAATAACACAAGCTCGTAGCATGTCTTCAAGCGTTTGTATCGTCCTTTTGCTCTGCCCATCAGTTTGTGGATGATAGGCAGTACTCATGTCTATACGAGTTCCCAATGCTTGCTGTAATGTCTGCCAGAATCTTGAAATAAATCTGCCATCCCTATCAGAGATAATAGAGATTGGTATTCCATGTCTGGAGACGACTTCCTTCAAATACAGTCGTGCTAACTTCTCCATCTTGTCATCTTCTCTTATTGGCAGGAAGTGTGCTGACTTGGTGAGACGATCAACTATTACCCAAATAGTATCATAACCACTTGCAGTCCTTGGAAATTTAGTAATGAAATCCATGGTAATGTTTTCCCATTTCCATTCCGGGATTTCGGGTTGTTGAAGTAGACCTGATGGTTTCTGATGCTCAGCTTTGACCTTAGAACACGTCAAACATTCTCCTACGTATTTAGCAACATCGGCTTTCATACCCGGCCACCAAAAATGTTTCTTGAGATCCTTGTACATCTTCCCCGTTCCAGGATGTATTGAGTATCGGGTTTTATCAGCTTCTCTAAGTACCATTTCTCTCATATCTCCAAATTTTGGTACCCAAATCCTTTCAGCCCTATACCGGGTTCCGTCTTCCCGAATATTAAGATGCTTCTCCGATCCTTTGGGTATTTCATCCTTTAAATTTCCCTCTTTTAAAACTCCTTGTTGCGCCTCCTTTATTTGAGTAGTAAGGTTATTGTGAATCATTATATTCATAGATTTTACTCGAATGGGTTCTCTGTCCTTCCTGCTCAAGGCATCGGCTACCACATTTGCCTTCCCCGGGTGGTAACGAATCTCAAAGTCGTAATCATTCAACAATTCAATCCACCTACGCTGCCTCATATTCAGTTGTTTCTGATTAAATATGTGTTGAAGACTTTTGTGGTCGGTATATATAATACTTTTGACCGCATATAAGTAGTGCCTCCAAGTCTTTAACGCAAAAACAACCGTGCCTAATTCCAAATCATGCGTCGTATAATTTTGCTCGTGAATCTTCAATTGTCTAGACGCATAAGCAATCACCTTCGTCCGTTGCATTAATACACAACCGAGACCTTGCTTTGATGCGTCACAATAAATCACAAAATCATCATTTCCTTCAGGCAATGACAATATAGGTGCCATAGTTAGCTTTTTCTTCAATAATTGAAACGCCTTCTCTTGTTCATCCTTCCATTCAAATTTCTTCCCTTTATGCGTTAATGCAGTCAAGGGTTTTGCTATTTTGGAGAAATCTTGGATGAATCTTCTGTAGTAACCAGCCAATCCTAAAAATTGACGTATATGCTTCGGAGTTTTTGGGGTTTCCCACTTTTCAACGGTTTCGATCTTTGCCGGGTCCACCTGGATACCTTCTTTGTTCACTATGTGACTGAGGAATTGAACTTCTTCCAACCAAAATGCACACTTTGAAAACTTAGCGTACAGTTTTTCTTTCCTCAATACTTCTAGCACTTTTCTCAAATGTTCTTCATGCTCTTGATCATTCTTTGAGTAAATAAGTATGTCATCGATGAAAACAATGACAAACTTGTCAAGATATGGCCCATACACTCGGTTCATAAGGTCCATGAACACAGCTGGTGCGTTAGTCAATCCAAACGGCATAATCATAAACTCGTAATGACCATAACGCGTCCTAAAAGCAGTTTTTGGAATATCATCCTCCTTTACTCGCATTTGATGATATCCAGAACGTAAATCGATCTTCGAATAAACCGACGAGCCTTGTAGTTGATCAAATAAGTCGTCAATTCTCGGCAGTGGATAACGGTTTTTGATGGTAAGTTTGTTCAACTCTCTGAAGTCAATACACAACCTAAATGTACCATCCTTCTTCTTGACAAACAAAATAGGAGCTCCCCATGGTGATGTGCTTGGTCGAATGAAACCACGCTCTAAAAGTTCTTGTAATTGGCTTTGCAGTTCTTTCATCTCGCTGGGTGCGACTCTGTAAGGGGCACGAGCTATTAGTGCAGTTCTGGTACAAGATCTATTTGAAATTCAACGGATCGATGTGGGGGTAATCCCGGTAATTCTTTCGGAAATACATCAGGAAATTCTTTTGCGACGGGAACATCATTGATGCTCTTTTATTCAGTTTGTACTTTCTCGACGTGTGCTAGAACAGCATAGCAACCTTTTCTTATTAGTTTTTGTGCCTTCAAATTACTAATAAGATGTAGCTTCGTGTTGCCCTTTTCTCCGTACACCATTAAGGGTTTTCCTTTTTCTCGTATAATGCGAATTGCATTTTTGTAACAAACGATCTCTGCTTTCACTTCTTTCAACCAGTCCATACCGATTATCACATCAAAACTCCCTAACTCTACTGGTATCAAGTCAATCTTAAATGTTTCGCTAACTAGTTTAATTTCTCGATTCCGACATATATTATCTGCTGAAATTAATTTACCGTTTGCTAATTCGAGTAAAAATTTACTATCCAACAGCGTCAATGGATAACTTAATTTAGCACAAAAATTTCTACTCATATAGCTTCTATCTGCACGCGAATCAAATAAAACGTAAGCAGATTTATTGTCAATAAGAAACGTACCCGTAAAAAGCTCTGGGTCTTCCTGTGCCTCTGCCGCATTAATATTGAAAACTCTTCCACGGCCTTGTCCATTCGTGTTCTCCTGGTTCGGGCAATTTCTAATAATGTGGCCCGATTTTCCACATTTATAACAAACTACATTGGCATAACTTGCTCCGACACTACTTGCTCTGCCATTACTCATTCTGACACCATTTGTTCCTTTCGTTCTGTTAACCCCTGGTCCGTAGACCTCACACTTCGCCGCGCTATGACCATTTCTTTTACACTTGTTGCAAAATTTGGTGCAGAACCCCAAGTGATACTTTTCACACCTTTGGCATAGCTGCTTCTGATTGTTGTTGTTATTGCGGTTGTTATTGTTATTGGGATGATTGTTGTTGTTGCTGTTGTTGTTGTTGTTGTTGTTGTTGGGCCGTTTGTTGTAGTTGCGATTGATGTTGCGATTGTTGGGATAATTGTTGCGATTATTGTTGTAATTGCTGTTGTTGTTGTATTGGTGATTCTTATCACCGTTTTCCTCCCACTTTCTTTTGACTTGCTTCACATTGGCCTCTTCAGCAGTCTGTTCTTTAATTCTTTCTTCAATCTGGTTCACTAGTTTGTGAGCCATTCTACATGCCTGTTGTATGGAGGTGGGCTCGTGTGAACTTATATCTTCTTGGATTCTTTCCGGTAATCCTTTCATAAACGCGTCGATCTTCTCTTCCTCATCTTCGAACGCTCCCGGACACAATAGGCACAATTATGTGAATCGTCTTTCGTACGTGGTAATATCAAATCCTTGGGTTCGTAACCCTCTAAGTTCTGTCTTGAGCTTATTGACCTCGGTTCTGGGACGGTACTTCTTATTCATCAAGTGCTTGAATGCTGACCACGGTAGTGCGTACGCATCATCTTGTCCCACTTGCTCTAGATAGGTATTCCACCATGTTAACGCAGAACCTGTGAAGGTATGCATAGCGTACTTCACTTTGTCCTCTTCATTACACTTACTTATGGCAAACACCGATTCGACCTTCTCAGTCCACCGTTTCAATCCGATCGGTCCTTCGGTTCTATCAAATTCCAAAGGTTTGCAGGCAGTGAATTCTTTGTAGGTGCATCCTACACGATTTCCTGTACTGCTAGATCCAAGGTTATTGTTGGTATGTAGCGCAACCTGTACTGCGGCTATGTTTGAAGCTAGAAAAGTACGGAATTCCTCTTCATTCATATTCACGGTGTGTCGAGTAGTCGGTGCCATTTCCTTCAAAATAGTCAAATGGAACAAGTTAATCATACAGAATATTAAGAGTAGTTAATAGTATTTCGTAGCATAATATGAACTCATTTATAAAAGCTTTTTCTTCATATTAGCGTTTTATAAGTTTAAATTCGGGTAGTACCTACCCGTTAAGTTCATACTTAGCAGCTAATATACAATTCAACTACTACAATTCTATATGAAAAACTGATTATAATAATATTTCACGTTCAAACTTTTATACAATATTTTACAAACTTACAATACCGCTTATTTTACATAAAGCATGAAATATAGCACACAATAACTTTGATACAAGATAGTTGTGAAGATAATTCTAGCTAGTACACAAGTCGTTCAGCAAAGGCAATAAAGACATGTAATTCATACGTCTAGAAACAAGTCATGCATTCTGGTTTTACTAGGACTACTTCCCATCCTTGGTCTTGTGGAACATAACCGTTATGGCCGTTGATAAGACAGCGTGTTGTAACGTCGTCAAAGGGACGAGGGTTACGTAATGACCAACAGTCTCGTAATAACCTAAAAACCTCATTTCTTACCCCAATTACCGACTCCGTCACTTGTGGGAACGTTTTGTTTAATAGTTGTAGCCCGATGTTCTTTTTCTCACTTTGGTGAGAAGCGAACATTACTAATCCGTAAGCATAGCATGCTTCTTTATGTTACATGTTAGCCGCTTTTTCTAAATCATGAAGTCCTATATTCGGATACATTGAGTCAAAATAATTTCTTAACCCGTTGTGTAAAATAGCATTTGGGTTCCCCGCAATATATTCGTCAAAGTAAACACATCGTAACTTATCGGTTTCCCAATGTGATATCCCCCATCTTTCAAACGAAAGTCTCTTATAAACCAAGACATTCTTGGAACGTTCTTCGAATGTCTTACAAACTGATCTCGCCTTAAATAGTTGTGCCGAGGAATTCTGACCGACTCTAGACAAGATTTCATCAATCATGTCTTCGGGTAGGTCTCTTAAAATATTGGGTTGTCTACCCATTTTGTGTTTTTATACTGTAAAATAGACAAGAGTTAGATTTATAAAAAAAATACTTATTAATACAAGCAATTTTTACATATATCATAAAGCATAAGCACACTATATTATATATTACACCATACGAATACAACTATCTTATTCCGACTCGCTCGTTTCTTCTTCTTCGGTTTTGGTTCGTTTTGCCAAATTTCTAGGGATATATGATGTTCCCCTAATACTAGCTGTCGTTTTACACAACGGTTTAGAAAAACCTGGTGGTTTAGAGGTTCCCGGATCATTGTTACAACTTAAGGACTTCGGGGGTTGACGATACATATAAAGTTCATCGGGGTTGGAATTAGATTTCTCTATTTTTAGGCCCTTTCCCTTATTATTTTCTTTTGCCTTTTTAAATTCAGTTGGGGTAATTTCTATAACATCATCGGAATTCTCGTCGGAATCCGATTCATCGGAGAATTGGTAATCCTCCCAATATTTTGCTTCCTTGGCGAAAACACCATTGACCATAATTAACCTTGGTTGGTTGGTTGAGGATTTTCTTTTACTTAACCGTTTTATTATTTCCCCCACCGGTTCTATTTCCTCCTCCGGTTCCTCCTCTTCCGGTTCTGATTCTTCTTCCGGTTCTGATTCTTCTTCCGGTTCTTCTTCGGGAACTTGTGAATCTGTCCAATATATATTCGACTCTTCGTTATTATTAGGTGAGTCAATGGGATTTGTGCTAGAGGTAGACATCTATCACACAATATCAAACATGTTAAGAGATTAATATATCACATAATATATACATGTTAATAATATAGAGTTTCCAACAAAAATGTTAAGCAATCATTTTTAAAGAAAACACGGTCGAAGTCCAGACTCACTAATGCATCCTAACAAACTCGATAAGACACACTAATCCAAATTTTCTGGTTCTCTAAGACCAACGCTCGGATACCAACTGAAATGTCCGGTTCTTATTGATTAAAAACGTTCCATATTAATTGATTTCGTTGCAAGGTTTTGACCTCTATATGAGACGTTTTTCAAAGACTGCATTCATTTTTAAAACAAACCATAGCCTTTATTTCATAAATAAAGGTTTAAAAAGCTTTACGTAGATTATCAAATAATGATAATCTAAAATATCCTGTTTACACACGACCATTACATAATGGTTTACAATACAAATATGTTACATCGAAATCAGTTTCTTGAATGCAGTTTTTACACAATATCATACAAACATGGACTCCAAATCTTGTCCTTATTTTAGTATGCAACAGCGGAAGCTCTTAATATTCACCTGAGAATAAACATGCTTTAAACGTCAACAAAAATGTTGGTGAGTTATAGGTTTAACCTATATATATCAAATCGTAACAATAGACCACAAGATTTCATATTTCAATACACATCCCATACATAGAGATAAAAATCATTCATATGGTGAACACCTGGTAACCGACATTAACAAGATGCATATATAAGAATATCCCCATCATTCCGGGACACCCTTCGGATATGATATAAATTTTGAAGTACTAAAGCATCCGGTACTTTGGATGGGGTTTGTTAGTCCCAATAGATCTATCTTTAGGATTCGCGTCAATTAGTGTGTTTGTTCCTAATTCTTAGATTACCAGACTTAATAAAAAGGGGCATATTCGATTTCGATAATTCAACCATTGAAGGTAGTTTCACGTACTTGTGTCTATTTTGTAAATCATTTATAAAACCTGCATGTATTCTCATCCTAAAAATATTAGATTTTAAAAGTGGGACTATAACTCACTTTCACAGATTTTTACTTCATCGGGAAGTAAGACTTGGCCACTGGTTGATTCACGAACCTATAACAATATATACATATATATCAAAGTATGTTCAAAATATATTTACAACACTTTTAATATATTTTGATGTTTTAAGTTTATTAAGTCAGCTGTCCTCGTTAGTAACCTACAACTAGTTGTCCATAGTTAGATGTACAGAAATAAATCGATAAATATTATCTTGAATCAATCCACGACCCAGTGTATACGTATCTCAGTATTGATCACAACTCAAACTATATATATTTTGGAATCAACCTCAACCCTGTATAGCTAACTCCAACATTCACATATATAGTGTCTATGGTTGTTCCGAAATATATATAGATGTGTCGACATGATAGGTTGAAACATTGTATACGTGTCTATGGTATCTCAAGATTACATAATATACAATACAAGTTGATTAAGTTATGGTTGGAATAGATTTGTTACCAATTTTCACGTAGCTAAAATGAGAAAATTTATCCAATCTTGTTTTACCCATAACTTCTTCATTTTAAATCCGTTTTGAGTGAATCAAATTGATATGGTTTCATATTGAACTCTATTTTATGAATCTAAACATAAAAAGTATAGGTTTATAGACGAAAAAATAAGTTACAAGTCATTTTTGTAAAGGTAGTCATTTCAGTCGAAAGAACGACGTCTAGATGACCATTTTAGAAAACATACTTTCACTTTGAGTTTAACCATAATTTTTGGATATAGTTTCATGTTCATAATAAAAATCATTTTCTCAGAATAACAAATTTTAAATCAAAGTTTATCATATTTTTTAATTAACTAACCCAAAACAGCCCGCGGTGTTACTACGACGGCGTAAATCCGGTTTTACGGTGTTTTTCGTGTTTCCAGGTTTTAAATCATTAAGTTAGCATATCATATAGATATAGAACATGAGTTTAGTTTATTTTAAAAGTCAAGTTAGAAGGACTAACTTTTATTTGCGAACAAGTTTAGAATTAACTAAAATATGTTCTAGTGATTACAAGTTTAAACCTTCGAATAAGATAGCTTTATATGTATGAATCGAATGATGTTATGAACATCATTACTACCTCAAGTTCCTTGGATAAACCTACTGGAAATGAGAAAAATAGATCTAGCTTCAAAGGATCCTTGGATGGCTTGAAAGTTCTTGAAGCGGAATCATGACACGAAAACAATTTCAAGTAAGATTTCCACTCGAAATAAGATTGTTATAGTTATAGAAATTGAATTAAAGTTTGAATATGATTATTACCTTGTATTAGAAAGATAACCTACTGTAAGTAACAAAGGTTTCTTGATCTTGGATGATTACTTGGAATGGATTTAGAAAACTTGGAAGTAAACTTGCAATCTTGGAAGTATTCTTGATTTTATGAAACTAGAACTTTTGGAATTTATGAAGAACACTTAGAACTTGAAGATAGAACTTGAGAGAGATCAATTAGATGAAGAAAATTGAAGAATGAAAGTGTTTGTAGGTGTTTTTGGTCATTGGTGTATGGATTAGATATAAAGGATATGTAATTTTGTTTTCATGTAAATAAGTCATGAATGATTACTCATATTTTTGTAATTTTATGAGATATTTCATGCTAGTTACCAAATGATGGTTTCCACATGTGTTACGTGACTCACATGGGCTGCTAAGAGCTGATCATTGGAGTGTATATACCAATAGTACATACATCTAAAAGCTGTGTATTGTACGAGTACGAATACGGGTGCATACGAGTAGAATTGTTGATGAAACTGAACGAGGATGTAATTGTAAGCATTTTTGTTAAGTAGAAGTATTTTGATAAGTGTCTTGAAGTCTTTCAAAAGTGTATGAATACATATTAAAACACTACTTGTATATACATTTTAACTGAGTCGTTAAGTCATCGTTAGTCGTTACATGTAAATGTTGTTTTGAAACCTTTAGGTTAACGATCTTGTTGAATGTTGTTAACCCATTGTTTATTATAACAAATGAGATGTTAAATTGTTATATTATCATGATATTATGATATATAATATATCTTAGTATGATATATATACAGTTAAATGTCGTTACAACGATAATCGTTACATATATGTCTCGTTTCGAAATCATTAAGTTAGTAGTCTTATTTTTACATATGTATTTCATTGTTAATACACTTAATAATATATTTACTTATCATTTAACATAATTAACCAAGTATATCAGTATCTTAATATGATTCATATGTACCTAGTAAGACGTTGTTATAATGATAATCGTTATATATATCGTTTTCGAGTTTCTTAAATTAATAGTCTCATTTTTATGTATATAACTCATCGTTAAAATACCTAATGAGATACATGCTTATAATAAAATCATGTTAACTATATATATAACCATATATATGTCATCGTATAGTTTTTACAAGTTTTAACGTTCGTGAATCACCGATCAACTTGGGTGGTCAATTGTCTATATGAAACCTATTTCAATTAATCAAGTCTTAACAAGTTTAATTGCTTAACATGTTGGAAACACTTAATCATGTAAATAACAATTTCATTTAATATATATATAAACATGGAAAAGTTCGGGTCACTACAGTACCATTCATAATTTTGAACCAAGCACACCCTAAGTGTCAAATGCACACATGTATGCAATAAATAATGGTTGAGTCAAGTATATTATTTATGAAAATAGTAGTAACTTACCAACAAATTCCCTTTTGGTACGTATAAGAAACACCAGACATGATTATACTTCAAACTTGGAGGAGCGTTTGCAACTACAGTCGCAAACTCTTCAGCCTGGATCATCACAACGTCGTCATTATCACCCATGTTTTCTTCATTAAATAATGCATTTAAGCAAACATATGTCAGATACATATCAATTGAAAAAGCCTTATATTTATTCCAAAGTATTATTAATTTAAATTCGTGTCTAACAGCAGCAAAATTGTTAACATAAGGATATACTGAAAGTCTATATACTTATGAAATTTTGTGATGTTGTAAAAAAACAAAAAGATGTCTTAAGTTCTATAAAAAAATTTAAATTTATATACTTTAAATAATAATTAAATTGCAAAAGGATTTGTTAACTCTGTCATTCATAATAAAAAAAATTTGTTAGAAAAACCATAAGCAACAAGATTGTTAAAATCTTACAACAATGAATCATTTTACAAATACACATGACTGTTTCGACAATGAAGCATTTTTAAGGAAGCATTTTTATGGGTTCTACGTAATATGTGAACCAAATAATCAAATCGATGAAAAATCAAAGAAATAAAGAAAGAATCATTAAATTGGTGATAGATTATGCAATTTTAAAGTAAAAAAAAATAGTTGCTTGAGTATAAACCGTAAGCAAAGTTGAAGCTAAAGTTTAACATATTAAAATACTTCTTTAACAATTTTTAATAGATCGATAACTGTATAGAAGTATTATAAATGATGATCGAGAAAAAAGAATAACCTGATCAACGTAGAGATGCACGAACGAAAGTAGGTTAAGCAGTTTCGATGTCGAAGGATGGAAGCAAGTGAAGAAGATCTTTTGATCTTCTATATATATTTAAATAAAATATGAAGCTCGGTTACCGATATCATCTAATGGGTTGGTTTACAACTTAAAATGGATCCTTAATTGGGCTTGGGTCGGTTTAAAACTTTTAATGGATCCTTAACTGGGCTTGGACGTAACACCAACTATGAACACGTCTAAATAACAAATTATGTAACATGTCCAATTAATAAACTAAGAGCTAAAAAATAGGAAATTTGTTATTATCGAGTTTGAATTTGATTTTAATTAGGAAAACTATACTTATAATTAAAATACAAAATTAACTATGCTATAATTATCTATAACTAATAACTTATATAAACACCCATAAAATCTTATAAAAAAATAATACGAACGTACAAGACTTATCTATTCATTCATTCATTCATTCATAGCTTTTAAGTTTAATTCATTCGTTGATCATCATCTTCAGGTGTAGTTTTCGTATTCAATCAGAGGTAACACTTTCTTTCTTTTTATGTTTTGTTGTTGTGTTGAATTTCATACATATGGTTGTTGTTTGTAATCATACTAGAAAATATAGTTGTAATTGGTAATATAGTAATTGAATCAGTGATCTGGAACTGTAGTTTTGGATATTTTTGTGCTAGTCCCTGTACGAATACAATTGTAAACAATTGTATGAATACAATTGTAATCAATTAATTGTATTCAATTGTTTTGCTGTAACAATTAGCTAATAACACTATAAAACGACACAATTGATATGATTGATTCTCTATCCGACTCTACAACACAACAAAACTGTTAACACATACAGAGCATACAAGTGTGCAGGAACCAAACAAACAAAACATACACACCAATATAATACATCTGTATATGCCAGCTATTGCACAGAACATAAATTGTTGCAGAATAGCCTACAGAAACATAAAACTACATATATACTGTGTACATGAACCTATTAAAACATGTTACATTAATATAACAAAATAACATTAGTTTCCAACAAAGTAAGCATACAAAAGTTACAGTAACATTTCAAGTATCGATCAAGGATATTTAGTCCATAACAATTGGATTAATTTCTGTCATACCTTTTCCATCTTTGATGAAAACATTTTTTGATAGCTTGATCTTTAGGATTCGTTCCGATTTCCTTCTTCTTATTGGTTGTACCGGAATTTTTTCTTCAAATCTTGAATTCTTCAACATTGCATCTATTTCTTTATTCACTGGATCGCTTTCTTCTTCGCGCTCCGGTTCTCCTCCTGTTGCTGATTCTCCATCGTCACCATCTTCGTCAGTTGATTGTTCTTGTTCTTCTTCTTGTTCTTCTTCTTCGGTCTCTATAACTGAGGCTTCTTCAATCACGGGATAGTCATCAAAATTCTCATGGTTAACAATATCTTCTTGGATCACTGGATCTTCATCATGCTTCTTATTGTCAACAATAACTACATCGGTCGCTGGATCTTCATGAAGATTCTCATTGTCAACCATCTTCTCATTGTCATCAACAGCCCGATTCTGATCATACAATATTTCATTGATAGGAACAAAAACAAATAATAGAGAATACTATAATGATGTTATTTGACCACCAAACGTTGTTAAAAAATTAAAGAATAGATTAACCATTAAGCACCTACAAAAAATTTGATCAATTATATCAATTACCTTTGTGTTTTTCAAGGCTAAAACCACGTTATGCTTTTTACCGCTCCCCACTTTCCGCTTTTTACCGCTCCCCACTTTCCACTTTTTACCGCTTTTGCTAAACCCAATTGTGCTACTAAGACCCCTTGTCATACCACCATGTTCTTTGCCAACATGTAGTAACAAAGGATCCCCGCCCTCTTTATCAGTTTTTACCTGGATTAAAACAACAAACGTACGTAGGGATGACAATGCTCAAAGCTTCCAATCACCCATATTTATAAAAACAATTAAAAAAGAAAAAAGAATAATTGAAAATTTGAAAAATTAAAAAAATGAAATTTTGAAAAACAAAATATGAAAAGGGATGATTTATATCGATAAAATTAAAGAATGATTCATATAGGATTGTAAACAAGCAATAAAGTAATCGGTTATAGTAAAATTAGGAATTAATAAGGCTAATAATAAAAAGAAAAAAATTATGTTACCATCTTATCTATCAGCGACGTATCTGCACATAATTTCCTCTTTCCTCCTGTATCGATCTTCGTCCTACCCAACATATAGTTCCTTGTAGCAATATCAGTGATATCGTGGTACACAGTATGCTTTTCTGGATCATTTTGTTCCTGCTCCCATTTTTCTTGTTGGCCTCGATACCCGCAACGACCAACATGGGCAATGCTTTCTTTCTCTTTTTGTAGTGCGTTTATGAGTCCTTGTTCTCGTAGTTCCTTTACATTTTACATGGGATTTAAGAGCACATTAGTTACAAAATACATAATTAACTACATAGAGTTAAAAAAAATAAATGAGTAACACTAACCTATTTTGTTGGTGTGTCTTCAAGTTCACAAAACTTAGTCCATTTTTCTGGACTTATGAATCTGTACTCTTTATCTTCCTTATAAGGAAGCTTCCCTTCATCCATATAATTTCGTAGCTTCCTCCTAAATCTCGTAAACACACTGTTGCAGTGTTTAAGTGTCTATTTCTTAGCAAAATCGTCTTTTATAGCATGTTGTTTCTGTAGACGTTTAAAATAAGTGGTCAATGTTGTTACATATATAAAGACAGAATTACTTAAACCCAAATTTCTTAGATCTTAGTAATTTATACCTTGATTTTCAACCACAAGGAATCTTTATCGTCAGGATGTACCTTTTTCCAAGAATCGACAAGAAAATTAATCCTACGCCTTGTCAAAACACCTATGTTACTGAAAAAGGATTTTTGATTTTTTCCTATAGCTTCGCCGAGTCTGTTGAATTCAACCTCCCCGGATATTTTTTTCAGTTACTTGTTGACGCCTCTTTTCGGCGGAACATAATTTTCCTAAAATTCCTCGTTCATATCTGTATCACTGTTATCATGTCGGTCCTGTGCACATAAAAAATACATAGTCAACAACACAATAATTAAATCTTAAAGTAATCATGTTTGTGCTTTAGTTTGATATGTGTTTTGCTTGTCACTTATCAGATCATTTTCTATACATAACTAGTTTATCTGTTGGTTTCTATACAGAATTCATAAAACATACTGTCCATAATGGATGAACACTTGAACCCTACCACATTTGTTTTCTTGACCGATGAAAAATCAAAGTTTGAACAACAGTTAAAAATTGAACCCAACAAAAATTCATAACCTGAACAACAGTAAGTAAACTAGTTTTATTAATTCTACTTATATATCATTTTTATGTCAATAACTAGTATACTTAAAGAATTCATAAAACAAACACAACAAGAAGTAACATGAACAAGAACATCATTCAAAATTAAAGTAATGTACTTACAGAATTCATATTAGCAGTTCGTTTGTACAATTTATTTGTTGTTCTTTTAGTGTAACGAATTCCTGCAAATTAAAATCGAAGATAACTTAATTAAAATACTGAAGATTGAAATCAAAATTGAATTAGAATCGGACATGCATATAAAAAATAAATCAAACAATTCGATTGGGGAACTCACCAGACATCTTACTTCTTGTACGATTTAGAAATTAGGTTATACAAATTGAATAGGATTGGGTTTTGTTGCATATTGAACAATTACGGGGTCTTGTTATATCTATTAGGGTTCAAAGAATGTCGATGGTGATCGACGAGTAATTGGGATTTGGAAGTTGGGAATTGGGGTTCAAGTACAGAATGTCGATGAGTAATGTCGATGGTGATACAGATGAATTATGTTATTAATTAAATACAGATGATAATAACTAAATACTTATAAATTATGATATTATATATATATATATATATATATATATATATATATATATATATATATACACACACACACTTATACTTATAAATTATAATAATAATTAAATACATCATAGTTGTTGATTAATTTGTATTAATCCTTTAATTTTCTGATTTTTATACAGATGGATCGAATTGATCGGACTAAATAGATGTACGACATAGGATGGACTAGCACCGACTATCTGAATCGGCTTGAAGAATTTATAACCATTGCGGAGACTGATCAATTAAATAAAGGAAGCACTGTAATCATTTGTCCTTGTAAAAAATGTATGAATGGGAAGTCCTTCAAGGATTCTACCGATATCAGAAATCATCTTATAATAAACTGATTTATGAGAGGGTACACGTGTTGGTCTTATCACGGTGAATCATTAACCGATCATAACCCAGGCTCTTCAGATTCCAATCAATTAAACGAAGAAGATTCATACATTAGTGATAACGATAATTTTGAGGCCATGTTTGAGGATATTGTGGATAATGTTGACGAAAAGTATCATGAGAAATTTGAAGAACTTAAAGTTGACTCTGAAAAACCGTTATACAACGGTTGTACGAAATTTTCAAAACTTTATGCCGTGATAAAACTGTTAAATCTAAAAGCAAACAATGGTTGGAGTGACACAAGTTTCACTAGCTTATTAGAGTTGTTGCATAAAATGCTCCCCGAAGATAATGAGTTGCCGGTTTCAACATACTATGCCAAGAAATTGATGTGCCCGATGGGATTGGAAATACAATGAATACATGCATGTCCAAATGATTGTATGCTATACAGGAATGAAAATGAAAACCTTCATGAGTGTAAGGTATGCAGTACATCTAGGTATAAACGTGGAAAACCAACTGACGAAGACAGTGACGAAAATGGACCCCCTGCAAAAGTATTGTGGTATTTCCCTATCATACCAAGATTGAAGAGGTTATTTGCGAATGCCAAAACTGCAAAATTATTATGTTGGCATGCGGAAGAGCGTAAAAAGGATGGAAAAATAAGACATGTTGCCGATTCAGTTCAATGGAAACTATTGATAACGAATTTGAAGACTTTGGGAATGAGATACGAAATATTAGGTTGGGACTTAGTTCAGATGGAATGAATCCTTTCGGAGATTTGAGTAGCGGTCATAGCACGTGGCCTGTTTTGTTATGCATTTACATCCTTCCATCTTGGCTAGTCTCACTAGATCAGAAAAATAATGAGGAGTGTTTGCAAGCTCATTGGATGGCATGACTTAAATTTGACGGGTATTTTGAAAAAAGTTTGTGTCAACGAATAATGCATGCATACAAGATTCGCTACACTATTAGTTAAAAAAAATATTTTAACCAATTGTATATGTCGATTATGTTTGTGATCTAATTTGTTATTTAATTTATTGGATATAAAAATTACAAATACACAAACGTGTATCATTTTAAAACAGTTTTAAAAGATGTCATCCATATATATTATTTGACTTTCAAAATCATTTAACATTAAACTCGTTAGAGTTTAAATTATTTTAAAATCATCAATTTTAATCTTTGAAACTCGTTTAGAGTTTTATTTAATGTTTCCATAAAAAAACATATGTAATTTAAGTCTCAAAATTATTTAACTTTAAACTCGTTAGAGTTTAACTTTTTTAAAATCAACAATTTTAATATTTGAAACTCGTTACCGGTTTTATTTAATGTTTCCTTTCAAAAACATTTAGCATATATTATAATCAACAATTATATATAAATGCAAAAATAAAACACAATCATGCATCGCACACACATAGCCTAGCCCAAAAATCCTATGCTTGATCTCATGAGCCGACATGGGATCAAGAGGTCAAACTAAGGGTAATATCGTAGCTCCTACTTAATTCAAGAATCAAGTGAAAACTTAACAAACGTCATTGTTGTCAAATTGACCTGTTCGCCATCTTCTAAGTCAAAATCCACGTTGCTTCTTTATCTTTAATCTTCATCTTATTACATTTATTTAAAATTGAAAAATACAACTAATCTAATACTTTTACAAGTTAGAATAAACTTAAATACAATACTATGAAAATGAAAAATAAATATAATACAACTTTTCCTTCAAAATGGCTTTTCTTATAAATCAATATGACTTAATATTGCCGTAATCAACAATCATACATAGGTCGGGGAATTATAGGCTATGTGTGCAATCACAATTTTAATAACTACATTATTAAAACCTACATATGGCTTGTCCATGGTTACAATGCATGTGTACAACCATGGAATACAGCAATCAACAATTATAATAAATATTCAAGCCATAATAATTAAATCTACAATTTAAATTAGTGATATTCTTTCAATCATATTTGTGCGTCATTAGGTTAAGTCTAAATCAACCGTGTTGACTTTAAAAACCAAAAAGGTTTCGACTTTCACTAATACACCACAAAGCTAAATCTAAATAATAGTCACGCTATAATTAAGATGGTGTAAAAGTGGCTCGGATACCACTGTTGGAAAACCGTGTGTACTTTTAAATCAGATTAACGCAGAGGATAGTTAAAATAATAATCTTTTATAATTTTATGAACAAAATTTAACAAGATTAAATTTTCACTTATTTAATGAAACATGCACACGATTAATCTTTCCCAATGATCCAGTTACACCATAATAATTGCCATTAATATAAAAACAAAAGAGGAGTTAACGATATACCTTTCTTGGAGAAATTGATGAGACGGAGAGAAACTTACGATCAAAAGTATGACCGTCTCTTTGGATAGTCCACACTACACTTCAAACGACCGTCAATGGATGCTAGTCCAAACTCAAATATCATATTAATATAATCCAATTATATTAATACATTAATTGATAATACTCCGTATGTGTATGTTGAGATTTATCAAAGGAAAGCAAAACCAAAATGTTATTTTTTCTTTCTTCTCTCTTACTGATCTCATAACCCAACGATCATATATATATGACTATATGGTGAATATATGATATACTCCGTTTGTTTGGTAGTAAAAAGCAAATCAAAAGAATATATTGTTTTCGATTTCTTTGTCTGTAATATCGTTTGATTTGGTTTTAAAAAGTCGTATTTCTCAAATACTTTAGGGGTATATTATGTAACTTATAATTAATAATTTCTATCATGTCGCTTTCATGTGAATAGTAAATTAATAAATTTCGTTTTATTTACTGTTCATATGAATAGTAAATGAATTAATTTTAATTTACTATTTTGTTACTTGAGTAATATATATACATCATATATATATATATATATATATATATATATATATATATATATATATATATATATATATATATATATATATTTTATTTGACGTCTCGGTGTATATGTGTGTGACCCCGAAGGCTCAAATGAAGTTGGCCATATAGTTATATGTTGTACCTTGCACATTAATCCTACAAACTGGCTTTCTGTGAACTCGAGTACGCAATGAGCGAGTGTCAGTTCTCACAAATTTTGTGCGAGTTCACATGAACTAGCGGCCCCAAGTAAATTTAGCGGTCTCATGCAAATTCTATACAAGGGTTCGCCATAGAGTTCCCGGTCACCAACAATCATAAATGGAAATTCTTGGTTCGTTAGCACCGCACTTCACATTACGAGTGCGAGTCCATGTGATGTAGGTCCGAGTATTGGCCACGATTGAAAGATTGTCAGTTACAATGAGTTCTCACAAAATTTAGGCGACTTGTTTGTGAAGGATCGATGTTATTTAAGCTTTTGTATTGATAAAGTTGTACATTTGTTATAGCTTCTAAAAAAGTTTATTTTGATCCATTATCGTACAAGATAAAATATATACTTTTTTATAGTAAAATTGGTTAATACGCCCAATTTTCGGAAATCTTTAATATTATGTCCTAAAAAATCCAAATTACAAGATATGCCTCTTGTCTACACATCACACACCACGCATGATGCGTGTTTTCCAGATATTTAGCATGGCAACCCTTATTGCTCGTTGATCATATATATAGCATTGTATATGTATATTTTATTTGCTAAAAGCCAAAAGCAGAAGTTACGCGAACTATAGCCAAAACGCTTGGAATATTCGCTATGTTTCCGCATTAATAAAAGACTGCGGCTTAATCAACTAAGTTTTCGCAGATAGTTAAGCAATCCGCTGACCGCGGATATTTCGAATACTATAAATAGAGAGCATGACCTCTCATTTATAGGTTGTTGATTCCCTGCCATTTGCTCTAGCCTTTGTGATTTTCACTTGTGATCTTGCCCAAGGAATTTCTACATTGAGCTAAGGTGAATCATGCTAATTGACAATCAAGACCGGGTCGGGGTGGTTGATCACTTGATTGATAAAGTGAAAGACGATCATCGGGGCCCAAAATAATCATCAAACATCCCATCCTCCATCTTATTATTGCACTCAATCCTTAATTAAGTAACTCATGAATTAGAGATTGATCAATTGGCGCCATCCATGGGACACGTTTTAAGAATTAAAATGGAATTTTTTTGTTTTGTGTTATTAAACGATTAATTGACTTGTTTTAATTCTAATCGTGTGTTATTTTGATGATACACAGGCGAATGCGTTTGTAATTGGCGGTAAATTGCTTGATTAATTGAAATAATGAGCAATATCGGAATGGATAGCGGTATCGCTGTCGCTGTGCAAGCGAATGTTCAAAAAAGAGGAAGAAAGCGAAAGTCGGAAAGAATGTATCAAAATTGGCAGTTCGCGCCAATTAGTTTTTCAAAAATGCAGAGCGTTGATTTCTCTGAAATGCCGATAGTAGTATATTGCAAAATCGCGGAAGCTGGAATCACGATCATGAAAGTTCATCTTGATAATGGTAGTAGCGTTGATATTGTTTATGAACAATGTTTAGTTCAACTGTCGGAGAGTCTTAGAGAAACTTTACAACCAACCGCAGCTTCGCTAACCAGTTTTGTGGGAGAATTCTCATTGCCTATGGGCGTTTTTCCCTTAGATGTTGAGCTTGTTGATGAAAGTAATGATGGTTTAGCGCATCGAGCGCAGCTGGATTTCTATGTTACGCGAACCTCATCTCGCTATAATATGTTGTTGGGCAGAATTGTCTTAGGTAAATTCGGAATTGTTCCATCTACAATTCATGGCATGATTAAATTTGCAACACATAAAGGTATCGCGACAATAAGTTCAATGAGCATTATACCCATTTGTGCGGCTGTTAATGTAAAAAGCGCAGAGCAAGAAACCGTTGATGCTTCGGACAACATGGTAGTGATTAATCCTGCATATCTCGAGCAAAAAATTAATGTGGGATGCAATGTACGTTAGTGCGGACACAAGGAAACAAATTGTGCACTTACTTACCCAATACATGGATGTTTTTGCTTGGAGTGAGAATGATATGACTGGTGTTCCGCGTCACATTGCGGAACATAAACATAATGTAAATCCAGCTTTAAAACCTGCAGTACAAAAGTGAAGAGCCATGGCCCCAGATCGCGTGAAGTGGTTATGTGAAGAGGTAACAAAATTGGTGAGGGCTGGAATTTTACGCGAAGTTCAATACCAATCATAGATTGTGAATCCAGTTTTGGTGAAAAAGCCTGATGGTTCATGGAGAATGTGTATTGATTTTAAGGATTTAAATAAAGCATGTCCTAAGGATAATTATCCACTCCCAGAAATTGATTTGAAAGTGGAATCATTGCATGCCTTTCCATATAAATGTTTTTTGGACGCGGCAAGGGGATATCATCAGATTCCAATGGCTCAAGAGGACGCAGATGAAACCGCATTTCATACTGGCAAAGGCATATTCTCTTATATAATGATGCCTTTTGGTTTAATTAATGCGGGTGCGACATATCAGTGTTTGATTGACACCTTGTTCGAAAAGCATATTGGGCGTAATCTCGAGGCTTATGTTGATGATTTAGTAATCAAAAGCACAACACAAGAGCGAGTTATTGAAGATATACGTGAAACATTTGACACACTGCACAGGATTAGTATGAAGCTTAATCCACAAAAATGTAGTTTTGGCGAAACTGAAGGAAAGTTTTTGGGATATCTTGTTACAGAACAAGGTATTCAAGCTAATCCAAAGAAAATTGCGGCTATTGAAAATATGACTGCACCAAGAATGGTTAGAGAAGTGCAAAGTTTGACGGGAAAGTTAGCCGCATTAACGCGCTTCTTGTCCAAGGCCGCTGAAAGACAGTTACTGTTTTTTAAGACTTTAAAAGGTTGCTTGAAGCAAAAAAGTTTTTTTTGGACAAGCGAAGCAGAAACCGCGTTTCAAGAAATAAAGAAGTTGTTAAAAACTTTGCCTACGTTAACAGCACCAGTTGATGGCGAAATTCTTTACCTTTATATATCAGTAGCAAATGAAGCTTTTGGCTCAGTTTTAATTGCGGAAAGGGATAAAATACAAAAGCCTGTGTGTTTTGTCAGTAAAGCTCTTACAGGAAGTGAAATAAATTATGCGCCGATTGAGAAGTTTGTGTATGCGCTCATATTAACATCTCGAAGGTTAAGAAGATACTTTCAAGGGCATCCAGTACACGTGTTAACTAATATGCCGGTCAAGCAAGTCTTAACAAAGCCAGAGATATCTGGTAGACTCGCGTTGTGGGCAGTAGAGTTAGGTGCTTATCAAATTTCTTACCTTCCGCGCAGCGCTGTAAAGGGCCAGGTTTTGGTGGATTATCTCGCTAAAATCAGTGGGAGTTGGAGGTGATTAATGAGCGAACAGCGTTAAAACTGGTAGTTAAGGAAACTTAGGATTTGTTCACTGATGGAGCTTCATGTAGAGAAGGTGCACGTGCGGGTTTGGTCTTGACTAACCCAAGTGGTGAAGAGCATACGTACGCATTACGTTTTAATTTTGATGTGACAAATAATGAGGCGGAATATGAAGCGTTACTTGCTGGTTTAAATATTGCGCGACAAAAAGAATATCACTAAATTGCGGGCATTCACAGATTCGCAACTAGTAGCAAATCAGTTTAATGGCTCTTTTTAGGCTCGTGATTCTTCAATGCAGAAGAATTTGCAGTTATTGAAAGAATTAACAGAGTGGTTTGAGCATTTTGAACTCGCGCAAGTGCCAAGAAGTCAAAATAAGAAGGCGGATGCTTTGAGCAAGTTGGCCTCTCTAATGTTTTTTCACTTTCAAAAACAAGTCTGGGTTGAGGAATTGCCAAGCAAGTCTATAGATAACGACTTAATGGTCGCATCTGTTGAAGAAGAACCACCAAATTGGATGGAACCAATCCTGCAATACATTCATAGTGATATTTTGCCAAGTGATAAGCGCGAAGCTCGCCTAGTAAGAGAACGAACACCAATGTATATATTCAAAATGATATTTTATATCGCAAATCATACTGCAGTCCAATGATGCGATGTGTTGGTCCAATTTAGGCAGAAATGATAGTTGAAGAAGTGCATAGCAGTTCTTTTGCACTACATTCAGGCTATAAAACTATTGCGGTGAAAATTATGCGGATGGGTTACTTTTGGCCATCCCTGTATCACGATGTTGCAAAAATTTTTAAGCGATGTAAAAGTTTCCAAAGGCATGCTCTGCAGAATCGGATGCCAAGGCATGATATGATTCCTGTTAATTCGCCATGGCCATTTCACAAGTGGACTATTGACATTGTAGGGCCATTTCTCACAGGACCTGGCAATGTCAAATTCCTGATTGTGGCAATTGATTATTTTACAAAATGGGTTGAAGCTAAGGCGGTTCGCACTATCACTGGTGTGCAAGTGCGAAATTTTGTATGGGAATACATTGTTTGCAGATTTGGTATTCCGCGTGAGTTGTTTAGTGATAATGGCGCACAAATAGTGAAAGATCCTTTTAAGACATGGTGCACTGATTTGAATATAACACAAAAGTTTACATCAGTGGCACACCCACAGGCTAATGGCTTATGCGAAGTAACCAACCGCGATATTGTGAGTGGTATTAAAAAGAGGTTATGCGAAAAGTGAACTGGTTGGGTAGATGAATTACCCAATGTGTTGTGGGCACATCGCACTACGTTCAAGAAGAGCACAGGGGAAACACCTTTTAGTTTGGTATATGGCTCTGATTTCATGACCCGTCCTAATCCATCTGGATGAATACATTACATTTGGTTACATCTCGAGGTACTTGACCTCTACATGATACATTTTACAAACATTGCATTCGTTTTTAAAAGACAATCTTTCTTTACAACGAAAATTGACGGCATGCATACCATTTCAGAATATATCCAACTATAATTGACTTAGTAATAATCTTGATGAACTCGACGACTCGAATGCAATGTCTTTTGAAATATGTCATGAATGACTCCAAGTAATGTTTCTAAAATGAGCAAATGCACAGCGGAAGATTTCTTTCGTACCTGAGAATAAACATGCTTTCAAGTGTCAACCAAAAGGTTGGTGAGTTCATAAGTTTATCGTAAACAATAAAATTCATCATTTTGATAGACCACAAGATTTAAATCCTGCATGGTACAAATGGGCCCGAATCCTATACCCACCTGTAATGTACATGCTATATCTTTTAAATACAGTACATTTTTCTCGTGTACGAAACCATTTTCATAAATCATAGTAACCGTACACATATATTGTGCACAAAAATAACATACACATAACCTGTGTATAAAATCATTCTCTCGATATATAACATTCACATTAACTGATGGAAATTATCATGTCCACATAATTCAATGGTGGCAATTATCATGTCCACATAATTCAATGGTGGCAATTATCATGTCCACATAATTCAATGGTGGCAATTATCATGTCCACATAATTCAATGGTGGCAATTATCATGTTCACATAATTCAATAATAATCCGTAGAACTTTTGTCTGCATAATAATTCATTCGAGGAATGTTTTGCTTGTGTCTATCTCGTCAAACATTTATAAAAAGCATTTCATGTATTCACAGTTCAAAAATATATTTCAAAAGCATTTAATAAAGCAGTTGTAAAAACAGCGCATGTATTCTCAGTCCCAAAAATATAAAGAGTAAAAGGGAGCAAATGAACTCACAATACGATATTTTGTAGTAAAAATATGCATACGACGGAACTGAACAAAGCAGGGTTGGCCTCGGATTCACGAACCTATATAAGTTACATATATATTAACACATATCCCATTTAATCAACTAAGTTTACTTATATTTTATAATTTATTAAAATTAGTATTTTTTTTAAATATAATTATGCTTATAATAAATATATAATATATAAATTAATTAAAGTTTTATCAATATAAATGGTAATATATTAGTTAAAAACATATTATTGTGTAATATTAGTTGACTTGTAGTATATTTTTATATAGATAACATTTGTTTGCTAATAAGTGCTTCAGTGGTACCAGTCACCTATGAACCCTGGGCCCACGAGAATATGCCCTTTGCCAAAAATGGGGTGCTGGTTCGAATCCCTCCGGGGGCGATATTCAGCCTGCAAGTTCTCGTTGGGTATTGGGGGGAGGTGCTTTACACGGTATACTTAGCCCTTACTGGGTGGGCGGTATAGGTGCCAAAGGCACACGGGGTCAGGGTTTCTCCGCCAGATTAAACCTTTTGCCAATAATAATAATTATAATAATACTAAAATAATAATAGTAATGATAATAATAAAAATGATAATTCTTTTATTGATAATGATAATACTAATAATAAAATGATAAAATGTCATATGTTAATAATAATAATAATAATAATAATAATAATAATAATAATAATAATAATAATAATAATAATAATAATAATAATAATAATAATAATAATAATAATAATAATAATAATAATAATAATAATAATAATAATAATAATAATAATAATAATAATAATAATAATAATAAAAATGATATAAATATTAATAATAATAATAATAATAATAATAATAATAATAATAATAATAATAATAATAATAATAATAATAATAATAATAATAATAATAATAATAATAATAATAATAATAATAATAATAATAATAATAATAATAATAATAATAATAATAATAATAGTAAATGATAATTTATACCTACACTTGAAGTCCACTAAATTCTCAAAATATGCTAGTCCATTTCCAATCCTAGTTAGCCCACTAGCAGCCCAATCAAATTCTCAAGTAATCAGCCCAATAACATTAACCATGGACCTGACTTGAATAATCTACTCTTACTGTAAAAAAAAAATATAAACTACTGCACCAGGTGGGAATCGAACTCAGGACCTCTTGTTTAACACACTATGCGCCTAACCATTTCGCTGTTTGTTATTATCTAATTTTACTCCTCCTTCGAATTTATTTAACCCTACTGTTTCTGCTATCCTTTTTCTTCTTCTTCTTTACAACTAAACCCAAAACTTATTCATCATCTTCATTGTAATGGTAGTAGAAGCAGAATTAGAAACAGGAGCATATAATAGTAGAATGATATCATCTTGTTATCATTATCATTATTATTATTATTTATCAATCTTCATAGCATTATCACTTATCATCTTCATCATCATGAACATGTCGTTAGCACCACTTTAATCATACATATCCCGTCATCGTCCTCTTCATCATACATCATCTATCCTAATCTCATCATTCATCTATGTAATCGTCAAACAAAATTTAACACTGTATAAAATAAGCATAGTCGTAGCATTTGAAACTCGCCCCTAACTCTTCCCAGTTTCCTATTTCTGCGATCGGACCCGGTTCTACTTCGTCCCAATAAGATAAACAGATATAGATTGTTATTACTTTTAATGGCTCATGGTAGTCTACTACAGTGTTTAACTAATAGCCCCACTTAGCCTGATTACCTGTTGCTTTTTAAAAAAAAATCGAATAGATTGGTTGTAAACATGGGGTCTTCATCACCGATCCCCACCTGTGCAAACACGTCCCAATTTGTAAACCATTACTTTATCTTTATTTCTTATAATTACGTGATGATTTTATACTCCAGCTGGTTCCCACGATATATCTATATTGTACCTACTCTTTATATATTATTATATCACCTATTCTCCTCCAAAATAAAACATACTCGATCCCCCTTTGTCGGCCACCTTTCTTGCTACTAATTCTTACGGTTTGCATAATGGGTGGGTTTCCTGGGCCTACCACGAAAATGAACTTTTATCCATTAGCAATCAACATGTCAGTCTTGAAGAATTAAAGAAAAAGCATGCTAAGTGGTAACAATTATCAATATCAACCACTTTATTGAAATATACAAGCAATTTATTCTAGGCTTACAAGTGGGTGGTGGGTTCGGACGTAAATATAATTTAGAAAACGGAAATCATAGCTCAAAACACTTAGCAGCAAAAAGAAATATATAGTTGCAGGGTGTTCGGTGGTGGTGTTTAATAAGGATGGCTGTGGTGATTGGTTCGAATAATACAAGACACGTCGAGTTAACAATCTTGATGGTGGTGTTTGTTATTAATCTTTGGTGGACAAAGGTGGCGTTTGAAAAATAAAACAGAAAAGAACGATGGTGGTTGGTGTCGGGTTTAAGTGATGATGATGATTGTGGTGGTTATGGTGGTGGTAATTCTTGAAAACTAGGATGAAGATGGTGATGATGTTCGATGGTGTGCATGGTGTCCTTTGGACAGAAAATGAATGAGAGAAGAAGGGGAAGAAGATAGCATGTGTTTTGTGCCTGGTAATGAGGTTGGGGTATCGATTGGGTTATATCAAATACCGCAGGATCAATTTTTGTTTATATATATTGGAAGAAGGTATCATGTTCTCTCAAGCTGGCATGAATAAATAGAGAATATAAATAAAAGTTTGAGAGTGATAGGTAACGAATTTTGTTAATATTATGTGATTGATAGAGATTCCAGTGTCGACCATTAATTCAGGAAAAGCAATAACAACACACAGATAGATACAAAACTTGATTGATACATGAAACAAATTTGGATTCTATATATGATTTTATTTATATATAATTAATATTAGTAATTAGTAAAACATAAATATATTACTAATAACAATATTTTTAATATTATTATAAATAATAAAAATAATAATAATAATAATAATAATAATAATAATAATAATAATAATAATAATAATACTAATCAAAATAATAATATAATAATAAGAATAATGATAATAGTAATAAAAATAATGATAATAGAAATTTTAAATGAAATGATGATTTTTAGTAATTATGTTATTAATGATAATTTTTGTTACTAATAATAATCATAATGATAATTAACATCATAATGTTATTAATGCTAAAAATAACATTAGTAATAATATTAATATAGTCGATTAAATGTATTAAATTTCATATCTTTATAATATATAGTAATATCAATAATACTTATATTAATATTAATATTAATTTTTAATATTAACAATGATAATGAAAGTAACAATAATAATATTGATCTAACAATTATATTTTAACTTGCATTTTAATATATTAATCTTACAATCTATTAATTATGTATTTATATCATTCATTATATGATAACATTATTTAAATATTTGATACGTATACATTTTATATATATATATATATACACACACACACACACACATATTTATTTACAAGTACAAGTTCGTGAATCTTCGGGAATGTTCGAAGGTCAATTGAATACATGAAAACAGTTCAAATTTTCAGAGACTCAAACTAACAGACTTTGCTTATCGTGTCAAGCTTATATAAAGATTAAGTTTAAATTTAGTCGGAAATTCCCGGGTCATCACAGTACCTACCCGTTAAAGAAATTTCGTCCCGAAATTTGAGTGAGGTGATCATGCTTACAATAAAAATGTTTTCATGACCAATATGAGTTGATAATTAAAGGTTTATCATCATTGAATAATAATGATAAAATAATTTGATTATTCTAAGAATACTAGTGAAACTATCGCAAAAGAGTGATTTGAAAAAAAATAAGGTTTTCCTTAGCTTTTGACGTAAACAGGGTTGAATTTCCGGAATTCAAGGGATTTATAGAAAATCTTTGAAATCAAAAAGATTTGATTCTTCGGTGGGTAAGGAAATTAAAATCTCTATAATTAAATACAGTGATCTGCCTCGATTACTCTGTCTGATATTTCCATTATAAATTAAGCTCTTTTGTTCCATTATTCTCACCATTTCTATACTTTCTTTCTTAGTTCATACATCCGAAAGATTGTGAAAATTCTTAATCCCGTTCTAATCTTTGATATTTTTCTAATTATCATTTCTGTCATCCTTCTTTTCAATCTTCCACCAGAAAAAATCTGTTTACTTCCACTATTACCTTGGGGTGATACTATTTCTAATTATACCGTGTCTTTATATTGCTATTTGTATTAATATCCACGGTTTGAAATTTCTTGATTGTTGTTGAGTTTTATATCTTCTCTTACATTTCAATGTCCCTGCTTCTGTCTCCTATAATCGTTGTCATCCACATTTAATGCTCTTTCCTATTTGCTGTGATTTATACCCCCTTTCTATTTCGAAGCTTCATGCTTTTGTTTTCTTTTCGCAAGTAATGGTCCAGAATTTGTAAGTATGGAGTTTCGAATGAACTTAATGTTCTAATCAAGAAAGAACGTAATAGAACGATTTGATTTGTCAAATTACCAGAATCATTGAGAATAGAACTATCAAGAATATATCTTCTTGATATGTTCAGAGGTTAATTAGAATGAAAGAGTTATGTAACATGGTTTCTGATGACGGTATGGTCTACTGTGAACCCTCATCACGTTCCATTAGAAATTCAGCATGACTTACTGTAATATAATCACGTTGATCAAGTGTCATTATATTATACTAACTCATGCTTCAGTTCCTAACATTACTTCAATAACATTCATATTTGAAGCTCGAAATTTTACAGAATATAGAAACTAACAGTTTCTATATGATGTAACACTGATAGCACGAAGAGATTAATGATTTCAGATAAGAATAGTTATGAAAATATCTTCAGAAATATGGAGGATATTTATAATGAAAGATACGATGATATCTTGGAATTTCTAATATAGAAGGATGGTGAATAAAATTTCTCCGCAAGAGTTTGGAGTCAGAAGCAAGGTATTTGCTAAAGATTTTATCTTAAACAGAATCATCAGGATTCTTTATGTACACGTTTAGCCCTTGTGATTTGTTCAGAGACTCCTTCGTAGTTTGCTCAATCAGTTTTTTTTTCCGTTTCAAACTTTTTCTGAGCTTTTCCAACATACTATTCTTTATCATCAACTATTGACTGTTGAGGTCGTTTACAGTTTTTGTTGCTTCATTCAACTTTTCAAAATTCAGAGTATTAATTCGCAGACTAAGTGCTTTTCAGGATTTCAGATGAAAGATCATAATTCTAAGAGATGAATGTTATACATATAACTGTTGATGTAGATATGCTGTGAGTTTTCAAAGTACTGATTGCTGATTCCCGATAATTGGTATGTCAGTTCTCGTTACAAGATGTGGATGAGTACATGATGAGACTTCAATAGATAAATATAGTGATTTGTCAGAGAGATTTTAACCAAGGAGCAGCGAGGTTGCTGGTACGTCTACTGGTAATATGATGGAATATAAAAGGTTCTTCGGTAACAGTAAGAGAGCAAGCACGTATTTCAAGGTTATAATAAGGTTGATTTGAGCGGATAATTGAAGTTGACTTGCTGGAGCTGTGACAAAATTTACTACTTTGAAAAGGGATTGTAGAGTTATTTTGGGTAATAATAATGCTAAAGGATCTAGCACAGATACGTGTTAAATGTTTACTCAGGTTTCGAGTGTTTTCAGGTGCATAACTATATGCATAAATCTTTCCTTCCGTAAATGAAGTGCGGTTGGTTCATCCTATCGATTAAGGTGTTTTCAAAAATCATGAAAGGTTTGAACGCAGATTGTAATCATCGAGATACAATGAGGTTTAAGATGAAATCAAGTGGCAAACTTGAAGAAATGTTTAGTTTCATATGTTATAATCAATATTTTAATTCATTTTAATTGTCCAATATTATTAGTCCACAGTCGATAGTCCACAGTTAACAGTCCAATAATTCATTTATAATTTAATATATAATATTTTAATTAATTAATACGTATCGTGACCCGTGTACATGTCTCAGACTCGATCACAACTCAGACTATATATATTATTGTAGAATCAACCTTAACCCTGTATAGAGAACACGATCATTACTGCATATAGAGTGTCTATGGTTATTCTAAATAATATATATAGATGCGTCGATATGATATGTCAAAACCTTGTATACGTGTCCCGATATTTAAAGTGCGTAAAATAAATAACAGAAATTAAATGACGATAAATTAAATTGCGATAATTAAATTGCGATAAATAAACTGCGATAAATAAAATGTAATCAGTTAGCTAGGAACAGTTAGCGTGGATTCTTAACAAAATTCCTCATAGTTAATGTGTTTGTTTCTAACAATTTTATTTTGTCAAATGTTTTCTTCATTATGCCACTTGTTGAGTTCTGATAAATCAAAATCCAAATATGAAATTGAATGAAAATGGTTATTCTTTGGTGAATGGATTCGTATATCGGTAGATGTAAGTAGGATAGTAAATGACTGTTGGATCATATTCGAAGAATGTATAGTGTAACTTATTAATGTGAAATCTAAATATTCCTCGGGTATTACCTACCCGTTAAAATATTTTCACCATCAACAGTCTGTACAAAAGAATTTTTAATTATAATCTTTATGAAAACATATATACATATATATTTTCTTCAGATGTAACCATGGATTTAATGAGTTAATATGATATTAAACTCATTTGATTTATCATTAGAACAGAATATATAATCTCTAAAACATTAGAGATTACATAATCGCCATGTCGAACGAAGATAAATAATGTAGAATGATTCCTAGAACGATGATTATACTCGAGGTACAGAATGGGATGCTGAGGCGTGTGTTGTTGATGGTACGGGTGCTGTTGCTGGTGGTTCTGTTGATGTCGGTGATATTGTTGAAGCTGGTAAATTTTGCACCATATTCTCCAAATTGATTACTCGAGCGCGAAGTTCGTTGACTTTTTCTATTATTCCGGAATGATTGTCAGTCAGCACGAGCGGATGAATAAGATTTAGAATTGTGGATAGAATATAATCATGACGAGATACTCTGGAAATGAGAGAGAAAATGGTATTTCAAACAGGTTCACCGGTAAGTGCTTCAGGTTCTTCGCCAAGAGGTGAATTCGGTTGGTGGAAGGGATCTCCTTCTTCTTGTCTCCAATGCTTAAGTAGACTACGAACCAATCAGATGAATTGGTTTATTCATTCTGATGACACTGCTTCCGGAGCTTAGGTGAACATCCACGTTGGAATAGCTATCAGAATCCCAGGAATTCGAACTGTTTGAGGGATTCATCTCGTAAGATCAGATGAAGAATTTTCGATAAGAAATAGATTATATGATATAGATTAGTACCCTGCAATACATAATTTACATATGCATATATAATACTAAAATCACATAAGTTACGGAGGAATCTACGGAAGCTGTCAGGCAAAGGTAACAATAACAGATACGCTAAGATATGAATTTATCTATACACTGTCTATGCAATAGAGGCAGTAAGAAGTGTCTAGACTTTTAGGATGATAAGCACGTAATTTTTGACACGAAATGATAAGTAAAACTTTTGACATGTAGACACGGTCGAAGTCCAGACTCACTAATGCATCTTAACAACTATCAGTTAGACACACTAATGCAAGAACTGATTCGCTAAGACCACCGCTCTGATACCAACTGTAAAGACCCATCCTAATCCATCCGGATGAAGTCCATATCGATTATAAATGATTCACAACAGTTGATTACATCACCAGGTATTTGACCTCTATATGATACATTTTACAAACATTGCATTCAATTTTAAAAGACAATCTTTCTTTACAACGAAAATTGACGGCATGCATACCATTTCTGAATATATCCAACTATAATTGACTTAATAATAATCTTGATGAACTCGACGAATCGAATACAACATCTTTTGAAATATGCCATGAATGACTCCAAGTAATGTTTCTAAAATGAGCAAATGCACAGCGGAAGATTTCTTTCGTACCTGAGAATAAACATGCTTTCAAGTGTCAACCAAAAGGTTGGTGAGTTCATAAGTTTATCGTAAACAATAAAATTCATCATTTTGATAGACCACAAGATTTAAATCCTGCATGGTACAAATGGGCCCGAATCCTATACCCACCTGTAATGTACATGCTATATCTTTTAAATACAATACATTTTTCTCGTGTACAAAACCATTTTCATAAATCATAGTAACCGAACACATATCTTGTGCACAAAAATAACATACACATAACCTGTGTATAAAATCATTCTCTCGATATATAACATTCACATTAACTGGTGGCAATTATCATGTCCACATAATTCAATGGTGGCAATTATCATGTCCACATAATTCAATGGTGGTAATTATCATGTCCACATAATTCAATGGTGAAAATTATCATGTCCACATAATTCAATAATAATCCGAAGAACTTCTGTCTGCATAATAATTCATTCGAGGAATGTTTTGCTTGTGTCTATCTCGTCAAACATTTATAATAGCATTTCATGTATTCACAGTTCAAAAATATATTTCAAAAGCATTTAATAAAGCAGTTGTAAAAACAGCGCATGTATTCTCAGTCCCAAAAATATAAAGAGCAAAAGGGAGCAAATGAACTCACAATACGATATTTTGTAGTAAAAATATGCATACGACGGAACTGAACAAAGCAGGGTTGGCCTCTGATTCACGAACCTATATAAGTTGCATATATATTAACACATATCCCATTTAATCAACTAAGTTTACTTATATTTTATAATTTATTAAAATTAGTATTTTTTTAAATATAATTATGCTTATAATAAATATATAATATATAATTTAATTAAAGTTTTATCAATATAAATGGTAATATATTAGTTAAAAACATATTATTGTGTAATATTAGTTGACTTGCAGTATATTTTTATATAGATAACATTTGTTTGTTAATAATAATAATTATAATAATACTAAAATAATAATAGTAATGATAATAATAAAAATGATAATTCTTTTATTGATAATGATAATACTAATAATAAATTAATAAAATGTCATATGTTAATAATAATAATAATAATAATAATAATAATAATAATAATAATAATAATAATAATAATAATAATAATAATAATAATAATAATAATAATAATAATAAAAATGATAAGAATATTAATAATAATAATAATAATAATAGTAAATGATAATTTATACCTACACTTGAAGTCCACTAAATGCTCAAAATGTGCTAGTCCATTTCCAATCCGAGTTAGCCCACTAGCAGCCCAATCAAATTCTCAAGTAATCAGCCCAATAACATTAACCATGGACCTGACTTGAATAATCTACTCTTACTGTAAAAAAAATATATAAACTACTGCACCAGGTGGGAATCGAACTCAGGACCTATTGTTTAACACACTACGCGCCTAACCATTTCACTGTTTGTTATTATCTAATTTAGCTCCTCCTTCGAATTTATTTAACCCTACTGTTTCTGCTATCCTTTTTCTTCTTCTTCTTTACAACTAAACCCAAAACTTATTCATCATCTTCATTGTAATGGTAGTAGATGTAGAATTAGAAACAGGAGCGTATAATAGTAGAATGATATCATCTTGTTATCATTATCATTATTATTATTATTTATCAATCTTTATAACATTATCACTTATCATCTTCATCATCATGACCATGTCGTTAGCACCACTTTAATCATACATATCCTGTCATCGTCCTCTTCATCATACATCATCTATCCTAATCTCATCATTCATCTATGTAATCGTCAAACAAAATTTAACACTGTATAAAATAAGCATAGTCGTAGCATTTGAAACTCGCCCCTAACTCTTCCCAGTTTCCTATTTCTACGATTGGACCCGGTTCTACTTCGTCCCAATAAGATAAACAGATATAGATTGTTATTACTTTTAATGGCTCATGGTAGTCCACTACAGTGTTTAACTAATAGCCCCACTTAGCCTGATTACCTGTTGCTTTTTAAAAAAAATCAAATAGATTGGTTGTAAACATGGGGTATTCATCACCGATCCCCACCTGTGCAAACACATCCCAATTTGTAAACCATTACTTTATCTTTATTGTACCTACTCTTTATATATTATTATATCACCTATTCTCCTCCAAAATAAAACATACTCGATCCCCCTTTGTCGGCCACCTTTCTTGCTACTAATTCTTACGGTTTGCATAATGGGTGGATTTCCTTGGCCTACCACGAAAATGAACTCTTATCCATTAGCAATCAACATGTCGGTCTTGAAGAATTAAAGAAAAAGCATGCTAAGTGGTAACAATTATCAATATCAACCACTTTATTGAAATATACAAGCAATTTATTCTAGGCTTACAAGTGGGTGGTGGGTTCGGACGTAAATATAATTTAGAAAACGGAAAGCATATCTCAAAACACTTAGCAGCAAAAAGAAATATATAGTCGCAGGGTGTTCGGTGGTGGTGTTTAATAAAGATGGCTGTGGTGATTGGTTTGAATAATACAAGACACGTCGAGTTAACAATCTTGATGGTGGTGTTTGTTATTAATCTTTGGTGGACAAAGGTGGCGTTTGAAAAATAAAACAGAAAAACACGATGGTGGTTAGTGTCGGGTTTAAGTGGTGATGATGATTGTGGTGGTTATGGTGGTGGTAATTCTTGAAAACTAGGATGAAGATGGTGATGATGTTCGATGGTGTGCATGGTGTCCTTCGGACAGAAAATGAAAGAGAGAAGAAGGGGAAGAAGATAGCATGTGTTTTGTGCCTGGTAATGAGGTTGGGGTATCGATTGGGTTATATCAAATACCGTAGGATCAATTTTTGGAAGAAGGTATCATGTTCTCTCAAGCTGGCATGAATAAATAGAGAATATAAATAAAAGTTTGAGAGTGATAGGTAACGAATTTTGTTAATATTATGAGATTGATAGAGATTCCAGTGTCGACCATTAATTCAGGAAAACCAATAACAACACACAGATAGATACAAAACTTGATTGATACATGAAACAGATTTGGATTCTATATATGGTTTTATTTATATATAATTAATATTAGTAATTAGTAAAACATAAATATATTACTAATAACAATATTGTTAATATTATTATAAATAACAAAAATACTAATAATAATAATAATATTACTAATCAAAATAATAATATAATAATAAGAATAATGATAAAAGTAATAAAAATAATGATAATAGAAATTTTAAATGAAATGATGATTTTTAGTAATTATGTTATTAATGATAATTTTTGTTACTAATAATAATCATAATGATAATTAAGATCATAATGTTATTAATGCTAACAATAACATTAGTAATAATATTAATATAGTCGATTAAATGTATTAAATTTCATATCTTTATAATATATAGTAATATCAATAATACTTATATTAATATTAATATTAATTTTTAATATTAACAATGATAATGATAATGAAAGTAATAATAATAATAATATTGATCTAACAATTATATTTTAACTTGCATTTTAATATATTAATCTTACAATCTATTAATTATGTATTTATATCATTCATTATATGATAACATTATTTAAATATTTGATACATATACATTTTATATATATTACATTTATATGTATATATATATATATATATATATATATATATATATATATATATATATATATATATATATATATATATATATACACACACATATTTATTTACAAGTACAAGTTCGTGAATCGTCGGGAATGGTCGAAGGTCAATTGAATACATGAAAACAGTTCAAAGTTTCTGAGACACAAACTAACAGACTTGGCTTATCGTGTCGAGCTTATATAAAGATTAAGTTTAAATTTAGTCGGAAATTCCTGGTCATCACAAAATTGACACTTTGATTCTGTTTAAGAATGGTTGTAAGTGATACAGAGAATGGAGAAATCGAATGACTGGATCAATTGTAATGAAGATTGATTATTTTATTGCCAAAGTGTAGTCATAAGAAAATCGAGCCAGAAGAAGAAAAAAATAAATAAATAAAATAAAATTGGACAACGACTCAAAACAGATTCGTACACTTTATTCGATCTGGAAAGATAACAAAATCAGACAGAAACAAAACGTAAAAGCTTGACCTGATTGGAACCCTAAATTGATTCGTACCATTTTATTATATAATTAATATTAATAAATATCTTAATAATAATAATACTAATAATAATAATTATTTAAATAATAATAATAATATGATATTAATAATAACAATAATTGTAATTTCAATAAGTTTAATAATAATTAATTAATAATAAAAATGATACAAAGTAATATTATTAATAATACTAATTTAAATGATACTAATACTATTAAATGATAATAATAATAATATTAATACATATCTAATTTCATATTTATTTCGTAATTTTAAAATAATGATATTAATAATTAATAATACTAATAATAATAAAGATATAATATATTACATGTATCAAATTTTACATCTATATATTATTTAACAATATTAATAATACTGATATTGATATTAATATTATTATTTTTGTTAATGATAATAAGAAAAGTAATAATAAGGATTTTAATTTATTAATTATACTTTAACTTGTAATTACATATATTTATTTTATATATACTATTAATTTTATAATATTAAATGTTTACATAATATATATTATATATTTAATATTTGTACATTTTAACATTATACATATAGTAATAGTTATGTATATATATATATATATATATATATATATATATATATATATATATATATATATATATATATATATATATATATATATATATATATATATATATTCACATTACTATATATATGATTAGGTTTTAAACATCAAGTTGTATTATTTAGATCAATATTAATTATTAAAATAAATAAATTCAAAGTGTAACATCGTACATTTAATACTTTGTTAACGTTGACCAATTATGTTCGAAATCCGTTATATTCAATTATCCTATATATTTAAATAACAAATTTTAGTTATTTTAAGTTATCTTTCATAATAACTGAATCATATAACAGTTCATTAATATATTTAATTTATTATATATGATTGTTTACATATATAATTATTTATATATACATTTCTGTTTACAATTATAAGGTTCGTGAATCATCGATAATAGTCAAAGGTCAAATGATCTTATTACCATAATTTCAAGAATTTTGAAACTTGGTTTAACGTGCTTTGCTTATAGTGTCGAAATCGAATAAAGATAAAGTTTAGATTTAGTCGTAAATTTTCGGGTCGTCACAGTACCTACCCATTAAAGAAATTTCGTCCCGAAATTTGATTGGGATGGTCATGGATGATAATAAATATGTTTTCATGACGCATACGAGCTGAAAATTAGAGTTTTATCATCAGCGAGTAATATGGATAAAACAATTTGTTTATGCGATGCGTACGAGTGAAGTTATCACAAAAGAGTGAAATGAGTTAATGCAGGTTTTACTTAACCGGTGACGTAATCACGGTTGATTTCTAAAATTTAAGGAATTTAAAGAAAATCTTGGAAATGTATAAGATCTGATTCTTCGGGATTTATGGAAATTAAGATCTCTTTAATTAAATGCGATCATCTGTCTCGATTACTTTATCTGGTATTTCCACTATAAATGAACTTCTTCCGTTCCATTATTTTTACCATTCCTATACTCAATTCCCAAATTCAAAAGATTGTGAAAATGCTTAATCCAGTTCTGATCCTCGTCCTTATCCTTACTATCGCAACAATCATTCTCCTATTTCAACTTCCACCGGAGGAATCTGTTTATTTCTACTTCGCCCTTGGGTTTATAGTATTTTTAATTTTCCCGTGTCTTTATGTTGCGATAAACATTGATATACACAGTTTGTAATTTATGTGTTATTATTGAGCTTTATATTTTTTTATATTTCGGAACTCCATGTTCTTGTTTTCTCTTCCCGGCTTCAAGTCAAGCGAATAATGGTCTAGAATTCGTAGGTATGAATTTCGGAATGAACATAATTAGTGTTCTAAGAAAGAGATTGTAATAGCACGATCTTGATTGGTTAAATTACCAGAATTTAAGAGAAAAGATAGAACTATCAAGAAAATTTGTTCTTGATATATTTATAGATTAGGTTGAATGTAAGAGTCGTGTAACATAGCACATGATGACGTTATGATCTGTGAATCATCACGTCCCATTAGAAACTCAACATGACTTACTGTAATATAATCACGGTGATCAAGTGTCATTATATTATACTAATTCATGCATCAATTTCTTTACATTTCTCCAGAATTCATTCATAAATTAAACTTAGATTTTACAGAAGTTTCCAATATAATGAAACACAGAAAGCACGAAGAGGTATATAATTTCGGACGAGAATATTTATGAAAATATCCTCAAAAATATCGAAGATATTTATGATGATATTTTGGAATTTCCAAGTTCGAAGGTTGATGAAGAAAAAATTTTTCGCAAGATTTTAACATGACTTCGGAGCAAGATATTCTCTATAGATTTCAATGGGTCCAGAATTACCTAGATTCTTTGAATAAAGGGTATGATCCTTGTATTTGTCCTTGGTCTCCTTCGTGGTTTTCTCAATTCATTTTTTTAGTTCCAACATTTCTGAGCTTTGCCAACATACTATTCGTTATCAATAAACTTCCGACGGTTAAGGTCGTTTACAGTTGTCTACAGTTTCTGCTGCTTCATTCAGCTTTTTCAACATTTGGAGTATTGATTCGTAAACTGGGTGCTTTTCAGAATTTCAGAATGGAAACTCATAATCCTAAGAGTTAAATGTTATATGTATACATATAACTGTTGATGTAGAAACGTTGCGAGATTTAAAATACTGATTGCTGATTCCTGGTAATTGGTATGGTAATTCTCGTTATAAGATGTGGATGAGTATATGATAAGGTTTCGATAAAGATAATGATTTTTCGAAAAATTAAGGATCAACAAAATTGTTGGTAAGTTTATTGCTAATGTAGTGGGACATAAACGGTTCTCCAGTAACGATGATGAAGGGGCAAACGTATATATCAAAGTTATAATAAGACTTATTCGAATGAAAAGTCGAAATTGATTTGCTGAAGCTGTGACAAAATTGGCTACTTTGGAAAGGGACTGCAAAGTTATTTTGGGTAATATCAACACCAAATGAGCTAGCACAGATTCGTGTTAAATGTTTACTCCAGTTCCAAGTGTTTCTAGGTACTTAAGTATATGCATCAATCTTTTCTTCCGTAGATGAAGTGCGGTTGGTTCATCCTCCCGATTGAGGTGTTTTCAAGAATCATGAAAGGTTTGAACGCAGATTGTAATATACAAATGATGTTTAAGATGAAATCAAGTGGAAAACTTGAAGAAATGTTTAGTTTCATATGTTATAATTATTATTTTAATTCATTTTAATTGTCCAATGTCATTAGTCCATAGTTAGGAGTCCACAATTAGTAGTTCAACAATTCATATATAGTTTAATATATACTATTCGAATTAATTAATACGTTTCATGACTCATTATATACATGTCTCAGACTCGATCACAACTCAAAGTATATATATTATTTAGAATCAACCTCAACCCTGTATAGCTAACTCGATCATTACCGCATATAGAGTTTCTATGGTTATTCTAAATAATATATATAGATGACGTCAATATGATATGTCAAAACATTGTATACGTGTCCCGATATTTAAAATGCGTAAAATAAATAACAGAAATTAAATGACGATAAATAAAATTGTGAGAATTAAAGTTGTGATTAATAAATTGCGATAAATAAAATGTAATAAGGAATTAACAGTTAGCTAGGAAAAGTTAGCTAGGATTTTTTAGCGTGGATTCTTAATAGAATTTCTCATAGTTAATTCATTTGTTTCTAACAAATTTTATTTTGTCCAATGTTTTCTTCATTATGCCACTTGTTGGATTCTGATAGATCAAAATCCAAATATGAAGTTGAATGAAAATGGTTATTCTGCGGTGAACGGATTCGTATATCTGTGGATGTAAGTAGGATAGTAAATGACTGTTGAATCAGATTTGAAGAATGTACAATATAACTTATTAATGTGAAATCTAAATATTCCTCGGGTATTACCTACCCGTTAAAATATTTTACCATTAATAGTTTGTACAAAAGAATTTTCAATTACAATCTTTATGAAAATATATATACATATATATTTTATTCAGATGTAATCATGGATCTAATGAGTAGATATAATATTAACTCATTTGATTTTCCGTTAGAACAAGAATACATAATCTCTAAAACATTAGAGATTACATAATCATCATGAAGAACAAAGATAAATGATGTAGAATGATACGTAGAACGATGATTATGCTCGAGGTATAGAATGAGTTATTGAGGCGTGTGATGTTGAAACTTGAGTTGTTGTGGTACTGGTATTGATGTTGGTGGTACTATTGGTGCCGTTGATGTTGTTGAAGCTGGTACGTTTTGCACCATATTTTTCAATTTGATTATTCGAGCGCGAAGTTCGTTGACTTCTTCCATTATTCCGGAATGATTGTTAGTCGGAACGAGAGGATGAATAAGATCTATAATTGTGGATAGAATATAATCGTGACGAGCTACCCTGGAAATGAGAGAGAAAATGGTGTCTCGGACAGGATCGCCGGTAAGTGCTTCAGGTTCATCGCCAAGAGGTGAATTTGGTTGGTGAAAAGGATCGCCTTCTTCGCATCTCCATTGATTAAGTCGACTACGAACCCATCAGTTGATTTGGGGATGGATGATTGGTTGGTCCATTTTGGTCACACTGCTTTCTGAGCTCAAGTGTGCTTCCATATCGGAATAGCTGTTGGAATCTGAGGAACTTTAACTAGTGGCGAGTTCCATTTCGTATGATTGAGTAAAGGGTTTTTCAATATGAAATGATATTTGGATATTGGATGATATTCTAATTACATAGAATACCTATACATAGTACAAAAGATCTCATAGTTTATGGAGGGGATTAAAGAAACGTGTCAGATAAAGTCTACAGTAACAGATACGCTAAGATATGGATTAGCAGATACGCTTAGATATGAATTTTTCTATACACTATTCATGCAATCAATGCAGTAAGATGTGTCTAGACTAAGAATGATAAGCAGGTAATTTCCTAAGGATGATAAGCAGATGATTTCCGACTAGAAATGATAAGCAAAACTTTTGACATGCAGATACGGTCGAAGTCCAGACTCATTAATGCATCCTAACAACTACTAGTTAGACACACTAATGCAAGACTTGGTTTGCTAAGACCACCGCTCTGATACCAACTTTCATGACCCGTCCTACTCTATCTGGACGAATACATTACATTTGGTTACATCGCGAGGTACTTGACCTCTACATGATACATTTTACAAACATTACATTCGTTTTTAAAAGACAAACTTTCATTACATCGAAAGTTGACGGCATGCATACCATTTTATAATATATCCAACTATAATTAACTTAGTAATAATCTTGATGAACTTGACGACTCGAATGCAACATCTTTTGAAATATGTCATGAATGACTCCAAGTAATATCTCTAATATGAGCAAATACACAACGTAAGATTTCTTTCATACCTAAGAATAAACATGCTTTCAAGTGTCAACCAAAAGGTTGGTGAGTTCATTAGTTTATCAAAAACATTCATTTCCATTATTTTAATAGACACAAGATTTCAGATATTTAATTGTACACGTAACTCGAGTACAAAATAACACGCGTAATTCGCGAATTAAAAATCATTTATATGGTGAAGGCTTGATAACCGACTTAACTTTAATGCATAGAATATCCCCAAACAGAACCTCTCGTCTGTATAATAATAATAATCTCGAAGTACTAAAGCATCCGTACCCCGGATGAGACTTGTCGAGGTCCATAGATCTATCTTTAGGATTCGCGTCAATTAGGGGCCATACCCGTTTCCTAATTATTAGGTTACCAAGCTAAAAAGGGGTGATATTCAATATTCATAATCCATCCATAGAATGTAGTTTTTGATCACTTGTGTCTATTTCGTAAAACATTATTAAAATCAGCGCATGTATTCTCAGTCCCAAAAATATATATAAAAAGGGAGTAATGAAACTCACGATACTGTATTTTATAGTAAAAATACATATGACGATATTGAACAATGCAAGGTTGGCCTCGAATTCACGAACCTATATCATTTGTATATATATTAAAACATATAATCGTAACTGAACAAAATGATTAATAATTATATAGTTATATTAATATATTCATATTTATGTATATAATTGTTTAGTGTTATATTAAAAAAAATCAATAGTTTATTATATGTAAATAATTTTAATAGGTTTAATATATATAGTTATGTGAAAATATTAATATAATTATATAATAAGTATATTTTATGTACAAAGTATTTGTTTGCCTAAAAAGATAGTTTTGATGATAATAATGATTTGCTAATAATAATAATAATAACTTTATTAATAATAATACAAATAATGACATTGTTAATACTGATACTTATAATAATAATAGTAGAAATCTTAATAATAATGATAATATTAATAACCATATTACTTAATAATAATACTTATTTTGATAATAATATTAGTAATAACAATAATAATAATAATAATAATAATAATAATAATAATAATAATAATAATAATAATAATAATAATAATAATATTCATAATTGTAACTAAGGTTATGATAAAAATGATAATAAACTGTAACTAATACTTATATTAGTGAAAATAATAATAACTGTGTTATTTTCATAATAATACTATTAATAATAATCATAATCATAATAATAATACTTATATTAATATTAATAATAACAATAATAATAATGCTAAATGATAATACAAATGGTGATATTATTAATCATATAACAATAATAATAACAATAATAATAATAATAATAATAATAATAATAATAATAATAATAATAATAATAATAATAATAATAATAATAATAATAATAATAATAAATAAAGAAATTTCTACCTCAAAGGAAATCGAACTAAAAGATGACACCAGTCAGGATCGAACCCGAGACCTCTAGGATAACCAACACGCCCTTAAACCATTCAGCCAGTTTTATTTTTCTGTTTTACTTCTATTTTATTTCTTTATAACTCGTATACATATATTATCTTCTTCTTCTTTGATAATTAAAAATCGACTCAGGGTAAAATCAAATCCAGAATTTTAATTGTTTTAGATTTAAACTATCAAACGAAATAGCACCTAACTATTTTGGGATGATTGAAGTTAATAGAAAATGAAAAAGAAAAGAAAAAAATTAAAAACCTGCTGCTGTTATTGCATAAAAAAAATATGAACTTTAAATTGATTTTGAATTATTTTTTTCGAACGTTTTAGCTACAGGTTATAACACAAAATATGTTTTAAAACTTTCCTATAATCTTTCTAAATTCTCAATTTTTCTTAATTCGTAACAAAAACTTCGAATTTTAATGAAAAACATCGTTTGACTTATTTTGTTCATAAGCTTTGACTTCAAAATTCATCTTCGATTTTGCAAATTAAAATTTGAAACTTTACAGATAGTATAAATAGAGGATTTCTAACAAGACTGTATTTTTAGTTTTTGAAATATCATTAAAAATCGAGTTGTTGAATAAAAGGAGTAGGAACAGAGTTTATCGTAAAAAAAAAATATTTGATTAAAAGGATCGAGCTGTTGAATAAAAGGAGTAAGAACAGAGTAAGTGATACAGAGAATGGAGAAAACGAATGACTGGATCAATTGTAATGAAGATTGATTATTTTATAGCCAAAGTGTAGTCAGAAGAAAATCGAGCCAGAAGAAGAAAAAAAATAAATAAATAAAATAAAATTGGACAACGACTCAAAATAGATTCGTACACTTTATTCAATCTGGAAAGATAACAAAATCAGACAGAAACAAAACGTAAAAGCTTAACTTGATTGGAACCCTAAACTGATTCGTACCATTTTATTATATAATTAATATTAATAAATATCTTAATAATAATAATAATACTAATAATAATAATTATATAAATAATAATAATAATAATAATAATAATAATAATAATAATAATAATAATATGATATTAATAATAACAATAATCGTAATTTCAATAAGTTTATTAATAATTAATTAATAATAAAAATGATACAAATAATATTATTAATAATACTAATTTAAATGATACTAATACTATTAAATGATAATAATAATATTAATTCATATCTAATTTCATATTTATGTCATAATTTTAAAATAATGATATTAATAATTAATAATACTAATAATAATAAAGATATAATATATTACATGTATCAAATTTTACATTTATATATTATTTAACATTATTAATAATACTGATATTGATATTAATATTATTATTTATGTTAATGATAATAAGAAAAGTAATAATAAGGATTTGATAAATTAATTATACTTTAACTTGTAATTACATATATTTATTTTATATATACTATTAATTTTATAATATTAAATGTTTACATAATATATATTATATATTTATTATTTGTACATTTTAACATTATACATATAGTAATAATTATGTATAGAATATATATATATATATATTCACATTACTATATATATGATTAGGTTTTAAACATCAAGTTGTATTACTTAGATCAATATTAATTATTAAAATAAATAAATTCAAAGTATAACATCGTACATTTAATACTTTGTTAACGTTGACCAATTATGTTCGAAATCCGTTTTATTCAATTTACCCTATATATTAAAATAACAAATTTTTGTTATTTTAAGTTATCTTTCATAATAACTGAATCATATAACAGTTCATTAATATATTTAATTTATTATATATGATTGTTTACATATATAATTATTTATATATACATTTCTGTTTACAATTATAAGGTTCGTGAATCGTCGGTAATAGTTAAAGGTCAAATGATCTTATTACCATAATTTCAAGAATTTTGAGACTTGGTTTAACATACTTTGCTTATAGTGTCGAAATCGAATAAAGATAAAGCTTAGATTTAGTCAGAAATTTCTGGATCGTCACATCTGAGGCAGTAATACTCGCAGAAATTCTTGTGCCAACGCATAGAGTTGCTAACTTTGAGGAAGAAGCAAGCAATGATGCATTGCGCGAAAATTTGAATTTCGTTGAAGAGCGTAGGTTAATAGCTGCTATCAGGGAAGCAAACAATAAACAGCAAATCGATAAGTATTATAATAAAAGGGTGTGTGCTTTATCTTTTGACATCGGTGAATGGGTACTGCGAAATAATGATGCAAGCAGAGCAGAAAAGCTTGGTAAATTAGGACCTAATTGGGAAGGTCCTTATCAAATTGTAGCAATTAATGCAGCAGGTTCATATAAGCTTGCAGATGTGGAAGGGCAAAATTTACCTAATGCATGGCATGCTGCTTTATTAAAGCGATATTATGCATAACTTTACGAAAATCATATGAAGGCTAAGTTGCATATGTGCAAAGTGCAAAATTAGTTGCAAGGCCTATGCTTGATATTCTTGTTATGTGTTCTTATTTTTAATTTTTGCAAGTCTTGATCACACTTGTAAGAATTTTAAAAGTTGACACATGTAAGAATATGGAAAAAGTTTATTTGTGAAATACCAAGAGTTTTTGGAATGTTTTGTATTTTGTTTCATAATGCAGAGGTGTTTCGCAATGATTGCATAGCAAAGTGATGAAATTGCCCACTTTGGCAGAAAATAACTATTGCGAAAGGAATTTTAAATCCTAAGTGTTTGATTTTGCCAATACTTAGATGTTTCGTAATGCTAATTGATTTCCTAAGGATCGTTTTGGCGGACTTAGAAGATTCATAACGTATAAATATACGCGCATACAGATTGTTTCGCAAAAGTACATACTTATTATGTGCACAATAATAAAAGTTGGAAATTGCTAAGGACAAGTCCGTGTTATGAATATTGTTAATGAGAGCGCTATATAAATAAAAAGTACTTGCAAATATGTATAGAAATATGAAATTTTATTAATAACTGTGCAGAGATAGCTGCGGGCTAAGTTTTACAAACATCATCGTGGTTTTGATAAATCAAGATCAATGATGTCCTTAACAGTAGCATCATCCTGCTAACTTATCGCAGTAACTTTAGGGATTGGAATGTCCGCTATGTTTTCTTTCACAGTATCAAATGCATCTCGAGCATCTGCAAGCGAACATACGCAGTCTTCAATCGCGGATGGCAGTGGATTTGGTATGGTGCAGTGAGGAGCAATTTTTGTTGAGATTTAACAAGTTTGATAAGTCTTAAAACCTTTTAAGAATCTTAATAAACGGAAGCGTGTAATTATCAAATTTTACTTGTTAAACTTTAAGTCAATTAAAGTTAAATCCCAATTAGGATCAAGTTATGAAACATACTTACAAACTACAAGTAAGAAAAGTGTTTATACCTTCTCCTAGCTTGTTGATAGATGATGATGAAGATGATGATGAATGGAGCTCCAAAACAATGAAACCTCAAGTAGTTATACCCCAAACTTTGCGCCAACACCCTTGCTATTAGTTAGGATTTTGTTTGACACTTGAATGAGCTTGCAAAAACCAAATGAAGAACCTATTCTCCCTCTCCAAACCCCACGGCTCACAGCAGCTCAATTGGAGTGTTTTTGTGCAGTTTTTTCAAGTATAATTGCATGTGTGTGTGTGTCTTCAAGAGTCAAGATGCTTACATATGGAATTGAGAAAGTATGGGTGAAAGATTCCAAGTCTAAAGCATGTGTATCTCATTCCCTATGCCACTTCTCTTTCAAGTATTATTAAATAAGTTTTATAAAAAAAACATTTTATAAAACTCTACATAATACTTCCATATGTATATATATGTTATGTACATTTATTTTATAAAACCAAACTTTATAAAATGTAACATAACAAAATCAATTATTTAACCCATAAATAATTTAAACTCTTGTTATATAAATTATTCCATAATTTATATATACACATCAAGTAATCTTTCAGAAAACGATTTTCTTTAAAATTCAAGCTTCGCGTATTTGATCAATGATCCAATCGTTAAGATCAAATACGAATAATGTGTTGGTAAGCTTGTTATTGGGTATGACCCGACTTGGATCAAAACATATTAGCCACGTTAATTCAATATGTCTCTCGGGCATACGAAAATCCTTCAATTTTATCCAAAAATTCCACTCTCTCGCGCAATCGTAGAGCGGCAGCGTAAGTTGAAAATTGAACAGACACAGGATGAGAGTTAAGAACTTTTTTGGCAAACTCCGGCAAGTGTTGGCGAAGTTGGGTGAACTCAAGCTTTGCAGAAGCTGAGGCAGCTAGAGCGTTTGTAACGACCCTGGAATTTCCAACGTCTATTTATTAATAATTATTATTATTAATACGTATGATAAAACGAATGTATGTTATTACATTTACATGTTACCATGATTGCCCGTACTTGACTTTTAATTGCCCGAAACGTCTTTGTGACACACGAAACTTGCACGAATAATATTTTCAAGTATTATTTACATTCATGATTAGTTTTGTTAATCATTTTAATTAACTAAAGTTGTTGGTTAATTACTTGGGCTTTAAATGGATTAATTTGTTAATTAAGTGAACTTGGGCTTTAGTAGTGAAATGGACTTATGACTTTGGACTTCCAAGCCCACCCTACATTATTAGTGGACTTAGTTAGCCCACTCTTCCACTTGTAAGTATTACTTGAAACATTAACTAGTTAGTTTTAACAATTAGAATCTAGTTAGTTGTTCTTCCCATGCATGCACCCATTTTAACCACCTTTAAGGACAACTACATGCTTGTAACCATCAAACACTTGCTCCCCTCCCTTCCTTTCTGCCGCAGCCGTGACTTTCAAGGGGGATAGAAGGGATTCAAATCTTTTTTTTACTTACTACTTGCTCACTTGTTACTCTCATTCAAACACACACAAAATCCTCTCAACTTTTCCTCTCTTTTTCTCTCTAGATTGTAAGCATTATGAACTTCTTTTCTTCCTTTTCTTTTCTTACAAAACTGAATTTATACACCTTAAATCATCATCATCTTTGTTGTTTGATTACTTGTTAGTTATAGTTGTTTACTTACTTGTTGTTGTTGCATACTTGTTACAAGAATCAACTTTCTAGTTAGATTCTTCTTTTATCTTGTAATTACAAGAACACTCAAGAACATAGCTTACTAGTTATGATTCTACATATACTTTCTTAAAAGATTGCAAGTTCATGTGTTGATTAAACTCATACTTGAAGTTCATGAAGTAAACTTTAAAGTTTACTTTCTAAAGATCAAACTTTGGTTTGAATCTTTAAAGTATGAACAACCATGAATAATTTACTTGTTTATTTAGTTACTTGCACTTTAATTTGATGTTTGTTGGTTATTATTGGTCAAGTGTTACTAGTTAACCTTGATCTCATTAATCTTGAACTAAAAGTTAACTTTGAAAGTTCAAGAACACACAAATAAGTTTTCTTTAAAAATAACTTTGTATACTTATGCTTGATCTAGACTTTTGGGTCTTGGATCTTCAAGATCTAACTAAGGAACTATGTTCTACATCTTAAGATCTTGATTAGTTAGTTTACTTTCAAGTTTTTAACTTATTATCAGTCTTATAGTTCATGTAAGTATCAAACCTAAGACTTTGATGTAACTTTATCCTACACTTGAAGCTATACGCATCAAGGATGAGAACCATGATGAACATCAAGCACCAAGACCACCGGAACCCTTTTAAACTTACTGTTTCTGTCCAAAACTTTCTGAATTGATGCTTCTGGAACAGACCACCTGACCTGGGCTGTTCTAACCTTGGGTTTTAGATAGAACTTTTCGAGTATATAATTTTTCATATAAGACTCGTCTTCATCCGAGTTACGGTTTAGGATTTATGGCCCTCCGATCGTCACTAGGTCTTTTAACGTTGTGCAGAAATTTCAGACCTACTCGCACTTATACCGTTGCCACGGTCAAACGAAGACGAGTTAGCTTCTGAAATTTTTACCACACTTAAACGAGTCATATACGGAGCCATGGACACTGGTCTCACCTCTGTTCGGTTTGTGTAGAGGCCGTGGTGACTGATCCAAGTCAGCCTTTGTTTTAAACTTCGTTCATGAACGAACCTTACTTGTTACTTTTTGTTTGATGATGATTGATGATGACCCTTATGACCTAAATTACATACATATGAACCTTTTTAGACAACTTACTGACTTAGTACTATTTGACTTAGGTTGAGGACTTACGGACCGTTTACTTGCACACCTTTCCCGATTCAACTTAACCGCTACTACATATCATTGTGAGTTATAGCATTCCCTTTTTACTTTAACTTATTTTGGGAACTGAGAATACATGCGGATTTTATGTTTTACATACTAAGCACGAGTACTTAAACTTATATATGTGTAGGTTATACAACGGCATAAACATTCCCTTTAGCTCGGTAACGTTTAATCATTGGTTTTTGAACCGTGAACGCGAATCTTAGATATGGATCCATAGGGTTTGACATCCCCACTCGGGCTAGTAGCGCTAGCATTTAACGAGTGTTTAATACTTTGTAGACATACGCACTTGCCAAGTGTACTTTCAGGGGGTATAAACGTTAAGTTAGTTACAAAGTGCCCACGGTTAAGCATATACTTTTACATACTTTGAAACGCTCGTTGTAACACTGAAATCTCGTGGCCTACTTACATTACTGTTATACTTAAACTATAGCTCACCAACCTTTGTGTTGACATTTTTAAGCATGTATTTCTCAGGTGCTTGAGGTTGCTTCCGCTGTGTACTAGTCGTGCTATAGAACCCGCTGCTTAGAGTTGTTATCGCATGACTACTTATCTTGCATTCAATCTTATTTACTTTTGAAACTATGTTATGTAATGACCATTGGGGTCACGTACACTTATATTATTTGCTTCTACTTAGCAAAGCATGCTTTTGGATTGTAAAACATTTGACGTTGTTATGACGTCACTTTTATTAATGAATGCAAACTCTTTTGGAATCGCATATAGTACTTAACCTTGTAATGATCCTGTTGTTGATGGTCCGTACATGATGATTTAGTACGGGGCGTCACATTTGGTATCAGAGCATTGGTTGTAGGGAATTAGGTTGCATTAGTGAGTCTAAGACCAACCCGAGTAGGATTCACTAATAGGACTAATCTACAACTTGCTAGTTTACTTGTTTCCGTTGAGCTTACTACATGCTAATGCTTACTTTTTCTGCTATATGCCGTATGCTACTACATGATATCACTACTGCATGATGCTACTTGTTTTTGATTGCATGCTACTTTCATACGAATTGCTGTTATTGCCATGCTAGTTACTGTTATACATGATTTAAATTGTTGGCCTATTAATTGCTTGCTTTATGACATACTGACATGGAAAATTTATTTTTCCTTGTTCAGATGTCGGATGTTCCACCTACTGGCATTTCGGGTAGTACAGACTCAGACCCCATCGCCCTACCTACTGCTACACCTGCTGCTGCTACTGCCGATACACCGGCCCCGACACCCATTAGTGATCCCGGCGCTTCTACTTCCGGAGCTGGTACTAGTGCACCTGCCCCAGTGTCTGCTCCCGGACCCTCGAGGTCACAGCCCCGCATTGGTGGTATTGAGATCCCCGCGGAGTTCGGGGAAGGGCCCTTTCGTAACCACATGCGCACGCCTTGCCGACGCACTCCCGATGGACGTTTAGTCGTGATTCCGCCAGGCAGACACAGACAGATGTTGGCCGCCTTCGGACGCTTCGGATTACCAGCTCAGCCACCAGTGTCACCACTACACGATTCGGATGACTCATCATCTGCCGATTCTTCATCATCAGATGACTCCAGCGATGATAAGGATCCTGCTGATAGACCTATTCAGGCACCCTCCACCCCGCCGAAGAAGCGGTACCGTTTCGACGGCACCGTCATTCCAGGGGTGAATGGAGGTCGTGCTTTTACTGACACATTTGGCCATCATCGTAGGGTTACTGCTAGTAAACGAGTTGTGCCATACCCTGCCGACCCACAGATATGTAAGGTTCCCCGTTACGTATTGACTATTCTTGGAACCGTACCACCTAGATTTAGATACGGACCACTTATATCTAGGGACGTACCGTCTACATCTGGAGCCGAACCATCTACATCAGCACCACCGGCACCACCGGCACCACCCGCCCCACCTGCACCGCCTACCCCACCAGCTCCCTCTAACGAGGAACTGATGAGGCAGATTGAGACTCTCTGAGCTCGAGTCACTGAGCTCGAGGAGCAGTTGGCTCGAGGAGCAGTTCACCCGCCTTCACCGCAGGACCTTGTATTTAGATTTCATGATGTAATCTAGATATAGTTTCATGTATTTCATATGTATTGTATGAACTTATTCAAATGTATGAAACTTATTATTATTAATGAATGGAACTTTGCGTTATTTTATTCTTGCACGATGTTCTATTTACATTGCTGTACGATGATTCTGTGGTATTTGTACCTAGATGCATTATTTAATAACATGTGATGTTTTGATTCCATGTTGGTCACTATATACTGTATTATTACTACTTGCATACTGGATTTTGACTTGAGTCAAAATTTTTGTTTAGAATACCATGGCTAACGGAAGATCCACACCTACCGCCGCCCATATTGAGGACATGATCAACGAACGGGTCGCTGCAGCCCTAGCAGAAAGAAATCTTCAAGTTCCACCGCCACCACCACCTGTTATCCCACCCGTTCGAAATGGGTGTACTTACAAGGAATTCCAGAGCTGCAAACCGCATAACTTCAGCGGCACCGAGGGACCGGTTGGTCTCACCAGATGGTTCGAGAAACTTGAATCAGTATTCCGAGTTAGCAACTGTTCGGAGGATAATAAAACCTAGTTTGCTTCTTGCACGCTTTCTGATGGCGCGCTTACATGGTGGAATACCATGGCCCAAGCGCAAGGAATCGATGAGGCGTATGCTACGCCTTGGGAAGAGTTTAAATGTGCTATGATTGAGGAATACTGTCCGAGAACCGAGGTTCAAAAGATGGAGATTGAATTCATGGAACACAAGGCCGTAGGAAACGATCTTGACAGCTACAACCGTAGGTTTTTAGAGTTAGCGCTGATGTGTCCAACTATGGTCACCCCCGAATTCAAACGAATGGTGCAATACTTTTGGGGACTTCCTAAGTCTATCAAGGGGAATGTCACCTCATCCAAACTACCGACTGTTCCCGAAGCAATGCGCATGGCACATACTCTCATGAATCAGATTCTTATTGATGAGACGGAGAAGGCTAAGTTTGAGGCTGGTAGTAGCGAAAAGAGGAAATGGGACAACAACCACAACAACCAGAACAACCACAATAACAACAACAGGGGGATAAACTACGATCAAACCCCCACCAAGAGGCACAACAACGGTGGAAACCCTAATCCCAACAACAACACCAATACCAACCCGAACTACAAAGGAACCTTACCTCAATGCAAGCGATGTTACAAACACCACACTGGGTATTGCAATGTTGTCTGTGAGAAGTGCCAATGGGCTGGGCACATCGGAAAGGACTACAAGGTCACTACTTTGAATGGGAAGCCAAACACCAATGGGCCAAAGAAGTGCTACGAATGTGGGCAGACGGGCCATTTCAGAAACGCATACCCCAACAAGCGAAAAGATGGCGGACCACCGCGTGCTAGAGCTTTTAATGTTAATGCAAGGGACGCACGCGACAACCCCGACTTGGTGACAGGTATATTAAAAATCAACAATCTTTTAGCTTCTGTCCTATTTGATACTGGTGCCGATAGAAGCTATGTATGTAGACATTTTTGCGATAAGTTAGATTGGTCGTTAGTTCCTTTAGAAGAAAGTATGCTTGTCGAGGTCGCCAATGGAAAACTTGAAAAGGTTGACCATATTAGTCGTGGAGCTATTATCAACATAGCTGGTGCAGATTTCGAAATTGATTTGATACCTATTAAACTGGTAAGCTTTGACGTGATCGTTGGTATTGATTGGTTGAGCAAGATAAAGGCCGATATTATTTGTGGAGATAAAGCACTTCGCATACCACAAGGAGATGGCGAATCACTGGTTATCTATGGAGAGAGATGTACCTCGAAGTTGAACCTCATTAGTTGCGTGAAAGCGCAAAAGATTATGAAAAAGGGACGTTTTGCTGTCCTAGCACATGTGAAAGCGGTAGAAACTGAGGTGAAGAGCGTGAATGACGTTCGAATTGTGAACGAATTTTCCGATGTCTTCCCAGAGGAATTGCCTGGATTACCGCCGCAGAGAGCAGTAGAGTTTCAGATTGACTTAGTGCCAGGAGCTGCACCTGTAGCTCACGCACCTTATAGACTCGCACCTTCCGAGATGCAAGAATTACAGAGTCAACTACAAGAGCTGTTAGACCGTGGATTTATCCAACCAAGTTTCTCACCTTGGGGCGCACCTGTGTTGTTTGGGAAGAAGAAGGATGGATCCTTCCGTATGTGTATCGACTACCGTGAACTCAACAAATTGACTATCAAGAATCGGTATCCTCTTCCACGAATTGACAATCTTTTTGATCAACTACAAGGATCGAGCGTTTATTCAAAGATCGATTTGCGATCCGGATATCACCAGCTGAGGGTGAAGGAAAGTGAGGTGATGAAAACTGCATTCAGGACCCGTTATGGTCATTATGAGTTTCTCGTGATGCCATTCGGTTTGCCAAATGCACCTGCCGTGTTCATGGACCTCATGAATCGTGTCTGCAAGCCTTACTTTGACAAGTTTGTTATCATCTTCATAGATGATATCCTCATCTACTCTAAGAGCGAAGAAGAACATGAGCAACACCTCCGATTAGTGCTTGAACTCTTAAGACAAGAGCAACTTTACGCCAAATTCTCCAAGTGTGAATTTTGGTTGAAGGAAGTACAATTTTTGGGTCATGTTGTAAGCGACCAGGGTATCAAAGTTGATCCCGCCAAGATTGAAGCCATCAGCAAGTGGGAGACCCCCACTACTCCAACGCATATTCGCCAATTCCTAGGTCTCGCCAGTTATTACCGAAGATTCATCGAAGGATTTTCTCTGATTGCGCGTCCTTTGACCGCACTGACTCACAAGGGCAAGAAGTTCATTTGGGAACCCGCACACGAATCAGCATTTCAAACTTTGAAGAATAAGTTAACCACCGCACCTATCCTATCACTTCCTGAAGGTAGTGACGACTTTGTTGTTTATTGTGATGCATCGAAGAGTGGTTTTGATTGTGTACTGATGCAACGATCAAAGGTTATTGCCTATGCCTCCAGCCAATTGAAGATTCACGAGCGGAACTACACTACACATGATCTTGAACTTGGAGCCGTTGTCTTTGCGCTTAAATTGTGGAGACACTATTTGTATGGAACTAAGAGCACTATCTTCACCGATCACAAGAGTCTCCAGCACATCTTTGATCAGAAGCAACTGAATATGAGACAACGTCAATGGATCAAGACACTCAACGACTACGATTGTGAACTCCGTTATCACCCTGGCAAGGCCAATGTTGTAGCTGACGCTTTAAGCCGAAAAGAGAGGATGGCACCTCTTCGTGTTAGGGCTCTGAACATCACCATCCATTCGAACCTCAACAGCCAGATCAGAGTAGCCCAAGTTGAGGCTCTCAAGGAGGAGAATATATCTCACGAACATTTGAACATACTTGTCTCTCGATTCGAGGTTAGGAAGTCTGGACTCCGATGTTATGCTGGAAGAATTTGGGTACCTCTTTACGGAGATCTACGGAACCTGATACTTGATGAAGCACACAAATCGAGATATTCAATTCATCCTGGAGTGGGCAAAATGTACCATGACCTTAAAGAACGGTATTGGTGGCCGAATCTTAAGAAGGACGTTGCGACTTATGTTGGTAAGTGTTTGACTTGCTCGAAGGTTAAAGCCGAGCATCAGAGACCTTCTGGGTTACTTCAGCAACCGAAGATCCCACAATGGAAGTGGTAAAGGATAACAATGGATTTCATTACTAAGCTGCCAAAGACGGTGGGCGGATACGATACTATTTGGGTTATTGTTGACCTCCTTACCAAATCTGCACACTTTCTAGCGATGAAGGAAACTGATACAATGGAGAGACTTGCTCAGTTATACATCAAAGAGGTTGTATCTCGTCATGGTGTGCCTTTATCGATCATCTCAGATCGCGATCCCTGTTTTACTTCTAGATTTTGGCGTTCTTTACAAGAAGCCATGGGAACTCGTCTCGACATGAGCACTGCTTATCATCCTCAGACTGACGGGCAAAGTGAGCGAACGATTCAGACCTTGGAGGATATGCTGCGTGCATGTGTCATTGATTTTGGAAAGGCCTGGGAAAGACATTTGCCACTCGCCGAATTCTCGTACAACAATAGTTATCACTCTAGCATTAATGCTGCACCTTTTGAAGCATTGTATGGCCGTAAGTGTCGATCTCCTATTTGTTGGGCCGAAGTAGACAAAAATAAAATCATCGGACCCGAGGTTGTCCACGAAACCACGGAGGAGATTGCTCAGATTCAAGCTAGACTTAAGACTGCCCGTGATCGCCAAAAGAGTTATAATGATCTTAAACGTAAAGACTTTGAATTCAACGTTGGTGATCGTGTAATGTTAAAGGTTGCACCTTGGAAAGGTGTGATCCGTTTTGGAAAACGTGGAAAGTTGAACCCATGATACATTGGTCCTTTTGAAATCTTGGAACGTGTTGGACCCGTTGCTTACCATTTGGATCTACCAGCACAACTGAGCTCAGTTCATCCTACCTTCTATGTGTCAAACTTGAAGAAGTGTCTTGCTGCACTAGAACTTATCATACCATTGGAAGAACTTACAATTGATGACAAACTCCACTTTGTGGAGGAACCTGTTGAAATTATGGATCAGGAGATCAAAACTTTGAAATGCAACAAGATTCCGATCGTCCGAGTGCGATGGAATGCCAAACGAGGACCTGAGTTTACTTGGGAGCGAGAGGATCAAATGATGCGAAAGTATCCTCACCTTTTCCCGACTCCTCCATCTGCCTCAGCTTAAATTTCGAGACGAAATTTTCTTTAACAGGTGGGTAATGTAACGACCCTGGAATTTTCAACGTCTATTTATTAATAATAATTATTATTAATACGTATGATAAAACGAATGTATGTTATTACATTTACATGTTACCATGATTGCCCGTACTTGACTTTTAAGTACCCGAAACGTCTTTGTGACACACGAAACTTGCACGAATAATATTTTCAAGTATTATTTACATTCATGATTAGTTTTATTAATCATTTTAATTAACTAAAGTTGTTGGTTAATTACTTGGGCTTTAAATGGATTAATTTGTTAATTAAGTGAACTTGGGCTTTAGTAGTGAAATGAACTTATGACTTTGGGCTTCCAAGCCCACCCTACATTATTAGTGGACTTAGTTAGCCCACTCTTCCACTTGTAAGTATTACTTGAAACATTAACTAGTTAGTTTTAACAATTAGAATCTAGTTAGTTGTTCTTCCCATGCATGCACCCATTTTAACCACCTTTAAGGACAACTACATGCTTGTAACCATCAAACACTTGCTTCGCTCCCTTCCTTTCTGCTGCAGCCGTGACTTTCAAGGGGGATAGAAGGGATTCAAATCTTTTTTTTACTTACTACTTGCTCACTTGTTACTCTCATTCAAACACACACAAAATCCTCTCAACTTTTCCTCTCTTTTTCTCTCTAGATTGTAAGCATTATGAACTTCTTTTCTTCCTTTTCTTTTCTTACAAAACTGAATTTATACACCTTAAATCATCATCATCTTTGTTGTTTGATTACTTGTTAGTTATAGTTGTTTACTTACTTGTTGTTGTTACATACTTGTTACAAGAATCAACTTTCTAGTTAGATTCTTCTTTTATCTTGTAATTACAAGAACACTCAAGAACATAGCTTACTAGTTATGATTCTACATATACTTTCTTAAAAGATTGCAAGTTCATGTGTTGATTAAACTCATACTTGAAGTTCATGAAGTAAACTTTAAAGTTTACTTTCTAAAGATCAAACTTTGGTTTGAATCTTTAAAGTATGAACAACCATGAATAATTTACTTGTTTATTTAGTTACTTGCACTTTAATTTGATGTTTGTTGGTTATTATTGGTCAAGTGTTACTAGTTAACCTTGATCTATTTTAATCTTGAACTAAAAGTTAACTTTGAAAGTTCAAGAACACACAAATAAGTTTTCTTTAAAAATAACTTTGTATACTTATGCTTGATCTTGACTTTTGGGTCTTGGATCTTCAAGATCTAACTAAGGAACTATGTTCTACATCTTAAGATCTTGATTAGTTAGTTTACTTTCAAGTTTGTAACTTATTATTAGTCTTATAGTTCATGTAAGTGTCAAACCTAAGACTTTGATGTAACTTTGGTTCATCAAACTACATGCAACTCTTGAGTGAGTTGTGCTTCATGTCTTAGACTAGCACTAGTGTTATGATGGTCAAGACTTGGTTAAGATGATGTAAACACATCCATGAGTTGTACACTTGAAGCTATACGCATCAAGGATGAGAACCATGATGAACATCAAGCACCAAGACCACCGAAACCCTTTTAAACTTACTGTTTCTGTCCAAAACTTTCTGACCTGATGCTTCTGGAACAGACCAGTAGACCTGGGCTGTTCTAACCTTGATTTTTAGATATAACTTTTCGAGTAGATAATTTTTCATATAAGACTCGTCTTCATCCGAGTTACGGTTTAGGATTTATGGCCCTCCGATCGTCACTAGGTCTTTTAACGTTGTGCAGAAATTTTAGACCTACTCGCACTTATACCGTTGCCACGGTCAAACGAAGACGAGTTAGCTTCTGGAATTTTTACCACACTTAAACGACTCATATACGGAGCCATGGCCATTGGTCTCACCTCTGTTCGGTTTGTGTAGAGGCCGTGGTGACTGATCCAAGTCAGCCTTTGTTTTAAACTTCGTTCATGAACGAACCTTACTTGTTACTTTTTGTTTGATGATGATTGATGATGACCCTTATGACCTAAATTACATACATATGAACCTTTTTAGACAACTTACTGACTTAGTACTATTTAACTTAGGTTGAGGACTTACGGACCGTTTACTTGCACACCTTTCCCGATTCAACTTAACCGCTACTACATATCATTGTGAGTTATAGCATTCCCTTTTTACTTTAACTTATTTTGGGAACTGAGAATACATGCGGATTTTATGTTTTACATACTAGGCACGAGTACTTAAACTTATATATGTGTGGGTTATACAACGGCATAAACATTCCCTTTAGCTCGGTAACGTTTAATCATTGGTTTTTGAACCGTGAACGCGAATCTTAGATATGGATCCATAGGGTTTGACATCCCCACTCGGGCTAGTAGCGCTAGCATTTAACGAGTGTTTAATACTTCGTAGACATACGCACTTGCCAAGTGTACTTTCAGGGGGTATAAACGTTAAGTTAGTTACCAAGTGCCCACGGTTAAGCATATACTTTTACATACTTTGAAACGCTCGTTGTAACGCTGAAATCTCGTGGCCTACTTACATTACTGTTATACTTAAACTATAGCTCACCAACCTTTGTGTTGACATTTTTAAGCATGTATTTCTCAGGTGCTTGAGGTTGCTTCCGCTGTGTACTAGTCGTGCTATAGAACCCGCTGCTTAGAGTTGTTATCGCATGACTACTTATCTTGCATTCAAACTTATTTACTTTTGAAACTATGTTATGTAATGACCATTGGGGTCACGTACACTTATATTATTTGCTTCTACTTAGCGAAGCATGCTTTTGGATTGTAAAACATTTGACGTTGTTATGACGTCACTTTTATTAATGAATGCAAACTCTTTTGAAATCGCATATAGTACTTAACCTTGTAATGATCCTGTTGTTGATGGTCCGTACATGATGATTTAGTACGGGGCGTCACAGCGTTGTCTCGCTCTGCAGTAAGCTTTGTAACCTCTTCTTTTAATGAATTAATTGTAGCTTGGAGGTTGTTTTCTTTCTCAGCTGCGGCAGAAACCTGCAGTTTCAAGTCATCCACCGAGGTTTTCACCGCGGTGAGTTCGTAAGAGAGGTTAACACAGCGCTTTTCGTTGTCTTTCGCTTTAACCTTCTCAGCGTTATACTTCATTTATTCAGCCTCAAGAATATTGAAAAATTGTTCTTGACGGCATATCACATCATATGCCGAATTGAAGCACATGTAAAAATTTTGAACAAAGCTGTTGTGCGCGTCCAGCGCAGAAAGTTTCGAAAATTCGCGGCGAAGTTCGCTGGAATTGCCAACTTCATTTGTTGGCGCTGATCCAGTGCTGCCGCAGAAGAAACATAGGTGTATCCTTACAAACCATCGATTTTCATGCTGTAAGAGTCGGGTGGCGTACGAAATAACTCAGTAATTTGCTCCGCAGTGTGCGGGCTGGGAAAAACTGGATTGAATGGCGAACCCCCTACAAAACAACGCGATTAATAAACTGGCAACATAAAAGTGTAGTGAGTGTTATAAATATGAAATAATGTTTGCGACATACCAGTTTGCTAGTCCCCTTCATAATCCGATGCAATTGGATTATCGTAAAAGGGGGTATCATGTTGTTTGAGTTTTTTGCTTTGAGATGATGGCGGTGTCTGGTACTGTCATTTGGTGGAGCTCGGTTTAGATGGCGGCGATTTGGATGTCAAATCAACAACAGGAATCGTTTGCTTTTCCTGCTTGATTTCTTGTCCAGGGGATGCCTTCAATTTGGAGTCCGGGCTTGTTAATAATTTAGTGATTAGTGCCTTTGGGTTAACCTTGCTATCAACCTCATCGATTTTCATTTTTGGTTGGTGGAAAGTTGTGAGTAAAGAAGAAAGTTGTAGAGGTTAATTGAGAATTTGATTACTTGCAAAATATTTCGGAAGAGACAAGTGGGAAATTTGTGATTTTGGATCATAATATATATAGGCGAAGCAATTGATTGTGTTAATTATCCGTTGTGATAATTCAAACGGTAATATTTTTGATAAAAACGGTAACTTTGTTTGCTATAACGGTAACAAAGGCAAAGCGAAAAACGTTTTACTGCGGATAATGGTCAAGTTAACTGCAAATTTTTAGAGTTTATCATGACACATTTACTTCGCAAAATGTATCATAATAAACTGGGGGGACTTGATCATATACATAGCATTGTTTATGTATATTTTATTTGCTAAAAGCCAAAAGCAGAAGTTACACGAACTATAGCCAAAACGCTTGGAATATTCGCTATGTTTCCGCATTAATAAAAGAATGCGGTTTAATCAGCTAAGTTTTCGCAGATAGTTAAGCAATTCGCAGACCGCGAATATTTCGAATACTATAAATAGAGAGCATGGCCTCTCATTTATAGGTTGTTGATTCCCTGTCATTTGCTCTAGCCCTTGTGATTTTCACTTGTGATCTTGCCCAAGGAATTTCTACATTGCGCTAAGGTGAATCATGCTAATTGACAATCAAGACCGGGTCGGGGTGGTTGATCACTTGATTGATAAAGTGAAAGACGATCATCGGGGCCCAAAATAATCATCAAACATCCCATCCTCCATCTTATTATTGCACTCAATCCTTAATTAAGTAACTCATGAAGTAGGGATTGATCACTCGTAAACACGCTCTAAAAACCACGCTACACGCCCCGTGTGTGGTGTTTGATGCTTGCCGCATGGTGCTTAGAGCATGGAGCTTGGTGTTTTGTGCTTGTTGGGCAAGAACTTTGAATGAACATATTTTTTGACTTGTAGCTCCGATTTAGTCATCGCTATTTTAAATTTTGTATTTTTTCGAGATATATCTGTTGGCAATTTCGAAAAATATATGATTTAAAAAAAATAGTGACTAAATCGGAGCTATGAGTCAAAAAATATGTCCATTCAAAGTTCTGACATTTTGGCACCAAACACCAAATATCACGCACCACACACCGTCGGTGCTGCCTGGTATGTGGTGTGAGTTTACGAGAAAAAATGGTTGTCTCGCTGAATATCTCGAACACACGCATCACGCACGGGTTTGCACTCATCATGCGTGGTGCGTGGACAGAGGACATTTCTTGTAATTTTGAATTTCAAGGGCATATTATTAAACACCAAAAAAATGAGGGCGTATAGATCAAATTCCGTTTTTTAAATTTATGAAAAAAGCTTTTATTTGAAAGTTGTATCAATTGGGCTTTGCATCAAGCTGTCAGCCTGCAAGGAATGGGCCGGTAAATAAATCATGTGTATAGCACAAGTAAAGTGTACTAATATGCTTCTTTTATTTTTTTGTTATATTTCAGTAGGCTTATAACTACCTTTAGTAGCCTGGTTCAATATATTCAAATTGAAAGAACCAATAAAAGAGAGATATGTTGTAGAAGATATAGGAGAGAAAGAGGTTGAAGAGGTGTGATGTATTTAATGTATATATGTGTTTTTGTAACTTACATTATGCACATATATATAGTACAAATTTTACTATCCATATTTGACTACTTACCATCCATATTTAACTACTAAATTTACAACACTCCCCCTTGAATGGTAATTTTTTTAAAGAGCAATTAATACTGCCTCGTTAAAAACCTTGCTAAAGAAAACCCAGTGGGATAAAAGTTTAGCTAAGGGAAAAAGAGTGCAGTATAGAGTTGACTCCCCCTCAAGTAGACAACGCTGAGTCATCACATCTTTTGAACTTGCCTCATGCCAATATTGTGAACGTATGTTTTGAAAACAGCGATTGACAGTGCTTTGGTATAAAGATCAGCAGAGTTGTTGATTGAACGTATCTCATTTTAATCTGGTTGTCTTTTACGAGATCTTGAGTATATGAGAAGAATCTGAGGTTTTCATCTGAAACTGTATCATCTAAATCTTTTATGTACAAGTTTGACCCATGTGATTTGTCTACAGTCTCCTTCATGGTTTGCTCAAACTGTTGTTTCAATTCCTATTCCCTTTCAGTCTTTTTCTGAGCCTTACCAATATACCATTCTTTTCCATCAAACTTATGACCATTAAGACCGTTTATAGCTTTAGCGCCTCGTCAGCATTTATGTTTTGTTCTGTCATTTTTTGATACTCTTCTTTCATTTGTACTATGTAAGCTGTATTATCTTCATAGATAGTTGTTGGGCTTTTATAGCGTTCTAGTCCACAAGAATCAATAATGATTTGTATCATTGATTTTAACTAAAATCATTCCCGAGTAGCTTCATGTAATGCAATCACTTCGGCATGATTTGATGATGTTGCAACAAGTGTTTGTTTTGAGAACGTCATGATATTGCGGTGCCTCCATTTAGGAATACATATCCAGTTTGAGATTTAGCTTTATGTAGATCAGATAAATAATCTGCATCTGTATAACCAAACAAATCTTGTTTCGAGTTGTTAGAATAAAATAATTATAAATCAGTAGTTCCCCGAAGGTATCAAACTATTTGTTTGATCCCATTCCAATGTCTTTTGGTAGGGGCTGAGCTGAACCTTGTCAACAAATTAACTGCAAAAGAAATGTCAGATCTTGTATAATTTGTAAGATACATAAGAGCCCCAATTGCACTAAAATATGGAACTTCTGAACCAAGAAGATCTTCATGATCTTCTAGAGGATGAAATGGATTAGTATCAATATTAAGATCTAACAACCATATGAGTACTTAATGGTTTTTGTCTTGTCCATATTAAAATATTTTAAAATCTTTTCGGTATAAGTTGTTTGATGTATAAGTAAGTCATTAGTTATATGCTCAATATGTAAATCAACGTAATACTTGATTTTTTTTTATTTTAAAATCTTTCTTTAGAAGTTGAATGGCTTCATAGATTTCTTTATTTAAGATAATTGATATAAACAGCTATGATCACATATCCGAACATTATTTTTATAAAACACACGTGCAAATAAGTTTATATGTATACCCTTTTCTTATCAAGTAGTAATTTAATCGATTATACCACATACGTCCCGATTGTATAAACCCATTTAGAAATCTTTGTGATTTAATGGAATATATTCCATTGGGTTTTGCATTAGATGCTTATGATACCTTAACCCTTCAGGTATATTCATATATATATCATTATTAAGTGATCCATACAGATAAGTAGTAACAACATCCATGAGATGCATTTAAATAACTACCAGGTTGATTAAGTATCTAATAAGTAATTGTATTCATTATAGGAGGATAAGTTTTTCTCCTAATTCATTTCTGATCTTTGTGGGAAATCTTGAGTTACAAGTCAAGTTTTGCCTTGTAACTTCATTTGCACATTTCTTTTCGGATAAAAATTCATTTGTATCCCATTGTTTCACATCTTTAAAAGTGATAACGATTGATCCAAAAACTTTTATTTTATTGAGCGATTCTAATTCAGCTCGTATTGCTCCTTTCCGTTGAGTTCAATCACGTCTATTTTGATATTCAATGACAGATTTTGGTTCCAGATCATCATCTTTATTCATGATGTCATTGTAACATTATATGAAAATATCTCATCAAGATTTTTCATTTCATTTTAGTTTCATAATATTGCATAATTTATTGCAATTTATGTATTTACATTTATCAATATCCTCTACAGAAGGAGTATTGATTTGTGGTTCTTCTTGAACACTTTCTTTTACCTCATTATCAGCTGATTTTCTTTTTCGATCATTTTTATCTTTGGAACCAATTGGTCTCCCACGTTTCTGCCGTAGCAAAGACTCATAAGTGACATTATTGCCAGCTTTTGTAATTTCAATTATAGCTGAAGCATTTACTGCTGGTATATATGATTTAGTCACTTATTTTTTGTATCTTTAAATGCATAAAGTAATTAATTTGCAAGTTCTTGCATATGCATTATATTTGAACTTTCTTTTCGCATTCTTTTGTGCGATGATCAATATTCCTTAATTGATGTTCACACCATGAAACATCATTTTATTTATATTTCATTTCTTCCCCTAATATAGGGAACAATGTTTCATTAAAGTGACAATCGACAAAACTTGCTGTAAAAACATCACCCGTCATGGGTTCAATATATCTTATGATTGAAGATGTTTCATATCTAACATATATTTCAATCCTTCTTTGAGGAACCATTTGTTGTGATTGTTCAATTAAAAATACACTGCACAACCAAATGTTTTAAGATGGAAAATATTCGGTCTCCACCAAAATTAAGTTGGTAATGGAGAATATTTATAACTTGCACTTGATTTAATGCGTATTAATGTCACATCATGTAAATTTACATGTCCTCATATAAATATTGAGAGTTTTGTACTCATTTCTAATTGTCTTGTTTTTAGCTGTAAGCGTTTATCTATTGATTCAGCTAAACCAATTTTGTGTATGCACATGAGCAACTGGATGTTCAACAACAATCCTTGTAGACATATAATAATCATTAAAAGCTTGAGATGTTAACTCACCAGCATTATCAAGTCTCATCCTTTTAATAGTGTAATCAGAATAATGTGTTCTTAATTTAATAATTTGTGCAAGAAACTTTGCAAATGCCATATTACGGCTTGATAACACACAAACATGAGACCATGCGTTAGATGCGTCTATTAGAAAAATGGTCCACATGATGGATGAATTGGTCCATATATATACGCTTGAATTCTTTCAAGAAACATTGGTGATTATTTCTCAATGTGCTTTTCATTAATCGCCATATGTGCTTTTCATTAATCACCATATGTGTTTTTCGTTAATCACTATATGTGCTTTTCATTAATCACTATATGTGCTTTTCATTAATCACCATATGTGATTTTCATTAATCACCATATGTGCTTTTCATCATATATCATTTTCACCATATGCGCTTTTAATCATATGTGCTGCGCTTTTCGTCATATGCACTTTTCATTATATGCGCTTTTAATTATATGCGCTGCGCTTTTCATCATATGCGTTTTTTATCATATGCGCTTTTAATCATATGCGCTGCGCTTTTCATCGTATGCGCTTTTTATCATATGCGCTTTTAATCCTATGCGCTGCGCTTTTCATCGTATGCGCTTTTTATCATATGCGCTTTTCGGTGCTACATAGATATTTCTCATTTTCGATTATCATTGACTGATAATCATATCCATTATGATATATATCAGAGAAACTTAACAAATTTCTCTTTGATTTGAGAGAAAACAAGACATTGTTTACCAAAAAATTCGTACCATTTGGTAATATGAAATTTTGCCTTTTTCGTTCCTTATATCAAGTTTGCAAGAGCTGATATAGTATTTATAATTCCTTCATTTGATTTAAATCAATGAAATATTTCTTAGATTTGATCATAGTGTGTATGTTACTACTATCTGTAATACATAGGTCTTTACCATTTAATTGATGTTGTATTTCAGCAGGATTCATACTAAAACTTCAAATAAGATAAGCAAATAATGAGTTATATTTCAGCAAGATAATCAAATTATATTACCTGCAAACAAGTTATAATCTGAAGTACATAAAAGATAACACTTAATAAAACATATGCGTTATGGTCTAAAACCATTTATTTATGAGTGATACATAAAAAAAACTAGGCATCTTAGAAAATTCAAACCATTCAAGTCTCAAGGTAGCTCAGGGTTAATTTAATCAAGATTTGTCAACAGATTCACTCTCGTTTTCTTTTCTTTTGGGACTTATTTGTAGAGCTAAACAAGATGTTCATGTATTCAAGAAATACTAGACTGATGATCCACGTTACCAGATCATTAATAAGAATCTCCGGAATTCTTATAAGAGCGTCTACTAATATCTTTAATTTTATTCTTTCATGGATCACCGTTATTATTATTATTTTTTTTTATAATTAATATCGTATCTATCTTTGAGTATTTTCCATAATACACTTGGATTTTCGATCATATAATATGTAGATTCTAAGGACTCGTCAATATGTTTGCTAAGAAAAATACTTACTATTGCTTTCTCTTGTTCGGATTAATTGTTATTTTCATTCAGGGTTTCTAAAATACCGTTTGATTCGAGATGTTTTTCTACATTCATAACCCATGTTAAGTAGTTGTTCCCACTTGTTCTAAATGAGCAAATTTAAGCCTTTTCAAATTCGACATTTTCTATTATCAAAAAGATGAATAACATAAATCATAATCATAATTAACTTCTATTCATAGACAAATAATAAAATGAAATTAGAATCATTTTAAATTCATAAGTAGCAAACAACAGAATAATGGTATGATTACAAATAATAAAATCACAAAGGCAGGATAGAATATAGGTTCACCCGGTGATATATTAGCAACAATGATGATAGTTAATATGACCAATACAATAGGAAAAATCATCTTTGTGTGAATCATTTTTACAAAAACTTTTTGAGAGTAGTAATCTGAAAAATGAAGATTGATTTGTGAAAATGTGAAAACGGAGATGTTTATTTTATATTTGAAAAATATAGTTGTTGTAACGTCGTCAGTTGACGTTAACAACCGTTATGTATATATGACCGTTGTAACGTCGTTAGTTGACGTTAACAAATAAAGTCACTATATCAAAACGCGTATGAGTAATATAAAGGACAAGATTTTTTTTTCTTATTTTAACTTTTAAGATTTACTTTTAATAAAAATACAAACTACTTTTCTTATTTTAACTTTTAAGATTTACTTTGAATAAAAATACAAACTACTTTTTCTTATTTTAACTTTTAAGATTTACTTTTAATAAAAATACAAACTACTTTTTCTTATTTTAACTTTTAAGATTTACTTTTAATAAAAATACAAACTACTTTTTCTTATTTTAACTTTTAAGATTTACTTTTAATAAAAATACAAACTATTTTTTCTTATTTTAACTTTTAAGATTTACTTTTAAGAATAAACATTAGTATGCATGAAATAAATAATGATTAATTGCATAAGTAATCATAAATGTTAGATAACATATAAAGACCCCATCGTATTCGTATTGATCGGAATTAATCTAGACCCATGGTACCGTGTTGTCAAATGACGTGTTGCATACATAAAGTACCGTGTTGTCAAATGACGTGTTGTGTACAATCATGAGGTCTTATTAACATAAATATAAATGTTAGTGAAGTTAATAAGAATTAGATTACAGAAAATATAATTCAGGCGGTATAACCGACCATATATAATTTAAATAACATAAATATAAATGTTAGTGCAGTTAATAAAAGTTAGATTACCGAAATATAATTCAGGCGGTATAACCGACCATATATAACTTAAATAACATAAATATAAATGTTAGTGAAGTTAATAAAAGTTAGATTACAGAAATATAATTCAGGCGGTATAACCGACCATATATAACTTAAATAACATAAATATAAATGTTAGTGAAGTTAATAAAAGTTAGATAATTTCTTATCTTGATTAGTGACGTGTGCTTGCTTAGATAAACCTTGATTATACGGAGCACTTCGTGCTGATAACGTGTTATATTTCAGTAGGCTTATAACTACCTTTAGTGGCCTGGTTCAATATATTCAAATTGAAAGAACCAATAAAAGAGAGATGTGTTGTAGAAGATATAGGAGAGAAAGAGGTTGAAGAGGTGTGATGTATTTAATGTATATATGTGTTTTTGTAACTTACATTATGCACATATATATAGTACAAATTTTACTATCCATATTTGACTAATTACCATCCATATTTAACCACTAAATTTACAACATTTTTGAGTTTATAAGCTACCTATATGACTCAATTATAGTAGTTCAAACAAACATAACTTTTTTAGGGAAAAAAAAAAAACATCTAAAATTTAACATGTGATTTACAAACAGACGTTGAATTTTTACCAATTATATGAACAGAAATATCACAAGTAGTCATAGTTGTAGCCTTCTTTTTGAAATACTTGAAAACTATTGCCTTCCCTTTTAACCCCGTTATAGCTGTAAAATTCAAAGTATTACTACCCAAATCACCCAAAAAACTCGGATTCGTAAGCAAACTCTTCCCAACCACCAAAACCGTCGTACTAACATCATGTACTCCACGAGCCGGGATTGTGTCTTCCATAACGGGTGCTTCAGCCACAAAGTCTCCATGATAAGTCACATAAGATGTACTATTTTCATATTTAAATCCACCATAATTTGGATTGTTAACGGTGATTGTTACCCCTAACGTGACATTTGTATTCGTTATATCAAATACATCTGATGAGAACGAGTCTAGTGTGACACTTTGAGTTGTGATTTTCGGTTGTTTTGGCTTGAAAAGAGTGAAGTAAAGTGTGATTGAAGTGATTGAAATTATTAGTACTAATCCAAGTGTAACCGCGCAACATATTATTAGAGGTTTTCGAGATTTAGCCATTAATGTTGTTCTTTTTTTTTTTAAGAATTTGAAGAGTTGATATTTATGGGATTTTAATAACATTGTAGTATCAGAAATATTGAGGAAAAAGGTAAAAGAAGTTGATAGTTACAAGGTTGGGAGAGGTTTTCTTGTACAGATGATGTTGTCATGGAGATAAAACTTATGAATTAAGTCACATGTTGTACACTTGTCTTGTTTTAGTTTTACTTCTATTAGGATCAAAAGGCCTTCAATTTTGTCTCAGGTGGTTATAAAATTCAAATGAAAAACGACATTTTCAAGCATAAAACTTGCTTGAGATAATCCAAAAGTTCGTGTACACATGTCATTAATATTCTTAAGTTTGTTATGAGACTGGTCGGTAAGAAGTGTTAAAATGTAAATTCTAATTGTACTATGTACGTACTTGATAGTTTGTTTATTAAACTTTAAACAAGATAAAAACTGATCGTATAATTGATTTGTGAATTGATAATGCTATTGAATTGGTTTTACAATATGAGATACACCTCTATTTATATTCTTACAAGGTCCTATATATGGTAAGGAGTCTAAGTATTCTGAATGAATACTAGCCGTTAGCTTGCTGGTGTTTGCTGTGACCTTGCTGTCATTTGAACCTATTTATGGAAATGATGAATAGGCCTTCTTTCTGATCCTTATATGAATAATTTCTAACACTCCCACGTACGTTGAACACTGGGATTTCCGATGTTCAACTTGACAAGTACTTCGTGAAACGATCTTCCGTTGACTGATTTGGTTAGGATATCTGCGAGTTGATCTTTCTTTAGACTTGACAAATGGAAGGGAGATTATTTCTGCTTCGATTTTTTCTTTGATGAAGTTCCGGTGTATTTCAATATGTTTGGTTCGGTCATGTTAAACTGGATTTTCTGAAATTGCGATCGCAGCTTCATTGTCACACATGATTTTGATGGGTTGTTGAGGAGGAAAGCCAATTTCTGTTAGAAGTTTCTTTATCCGTAAAGCCTCGGTTACACCTCTAACAATTCCCCTAAGTTCTGCTTCAGCACTAGAGAGGGCAACTACCTTTTGTTTTTTTTTACTTCTCCATGTGACTAAATTTCCTCATACTAGAGCAAAATATCCTAAAGTTGATTTTCTATCTCCTTTCTCTCCTCCATAGCCAGCATCTGTAAATATTTGAGTTTCCAAGTGGCCATTCTTTTTGAACAAAACTCCATCCCCCGCGGTTCCTTTAGATATTTGATAATCCTCCAAACTACGTCCATATGATGTTTTTGAGGTTGATGCATGAACTGACTGAAAACTCCTACCGCGTGTGTTATGTCGGGACGAGTGTGAGCAAGCTAGATGAGTTTTCCCACGATTCATTGACAATGGCTTCGGTCAGCTGATTCGACATCTTTTTCTATGTATAGCCTTTGATTTGGGATCATAGGAGTTTCAGCTGGTTTGCAATCGATCATTCCTATTTCAGCAAGGATACCAAGGATATATTTCTTTTGGTAAATAAAGATTCCCTATTGGGATCTGATATGGCCAAAACGGACGGTTTTATTCGTGCTGTGTCATTAGGCAGCAGGATGTCTGATTCAGTTGATCAAGGTAGCACACAGTGGTTTTGTTTATTTATATTGTGCGGGGCCAAAATTTACTTTACTTTCTAAGGTGTAGAAGGTGTAAGTTAACCTAGTGTCGTGTTTTTTATGGATTAACGAATTGAAGATCAAGTGAATAATTGTCTTTTAGTTAAATTACCTGGATAAAATATAGTAGTTGGTTTAAGCTAAAAGTCCTAAATGCGGAAAAGTAAATAAGTGAAAGGATATCCAGAGTATGCAGATCAGGGAAATGTTGACCAAGATATCAGTGTTGGGTTAGGGAAAGGTAATTATGCTTATGTTAAGACTATGCTTGGAATGATGTAGATCTGGTTGGATGAGCTAATTACATAGACCTACTTATCTCTGAACTCTCGGAGTTCTCTTTGAGCAGCGAGAAGTATGTCACTTGGTCGTATAATTGAAAGGTACCAATACCTCAGAGGTTATCCTTAGTAAAGTACTAGGTTTATTAGTGAGTTAAGCTCTAATCCTAACCCTCTTTATCAGTTTAGTTAACTGAATAACAACGTGCTGTGTTGATTGAACACTGATCACAAGCGGAAGGAATCCGTCAGTTTAAGTTGGCAAAACCTTAAATGAAAACTAACAACCATTCCATCATACTAATGAGATAATATCAATTCAAACATTATACATCATTACAGTTGATATACTGATAGTAAAGAAGATAGAAACCTAATGAGTACCTAAACAGTTGATATGACTAAGACCTAAGGCAACAATCAAACAAGAACATGCAATAGGCTTGGGTCACACTGTGAAGGCACTAACTAGATCTTAACAGCTCCTAAGAAGTCTCTTCAGAACAGTCAATAGGTATACTAGGTCATTCATGTCTCAATTCCTAAGTTCCGTGTCCTAAAAGCACATTAAATGCCTCTCGGGAACTCCGACCACACCGTGTTCATAGATTCTTCAGATACAGTATAACCAGGGGTCTTAATCCTATGAAGTAGATAATTTCATATAGGTGGACAAGTCCTGATCACAACCTAGGTTGGTCAATCCTTAAGATGCTAGCATACAAATCTATCAGACTTCCTAGTTCAGTATTATAACAGTAATCGTACTAATTTAACATAATTACGCTAACCCAAACTTCTATCATGGCAACATACAGATTAATTAAGCTATCATGGTAATATCGGAACGCATTATTAAACATAAAAAGTAAGAACACATGTTTAATACAAAATACAAGCGTTTCGGATAAAAACCTGAAAAGGCCGAAGAAATCTGCCCGAGATCGCAGGGACTCGCTGGGATATCCTCCGGAAAATAAAAGCTAAGCTAACTACTACTAAAAACTAACTAAAAGCTTGAAAATATGAAATGAATTACAAATTGAGTGTGTGTTGAAATGGATTGAGAAAGCCCTTTAAATAGACTTGAAATTTTCCTGCAAACGGCTGGCAGGCCGTTTGGCAAGCCGTTTGCAGGGCCCGTTTGACAGGTTTGCCCGTTTAAGGTGCCCGTTTTCTCTGACCGTTTGGCAGGCCGTTTTCCATACTGGCAGACCGTTTGGCAGCCCGTTTTGTAGTGACCCGAACTTTTCCATGTTTATATATATTAATTGAGATTTATATTTACATGATTAAATGTTTCCAACATATTAAGCAATCAAACTTGTTAAGACTTGATTAATTGAAATAGGTTTCATATAGACAATTGACTACCCAAGTTGACCGGTGATTCACGAACGTTAAAACTTGTAAAAACTATATGATGACATATATATGGTTATATATATAGTTAACATGATATTCTGATAAGTAAACATATCATTAAGTATATTAACAATGAACTACATATGTAAAAACAAGACTACTAACTTAATGATTTTGAAACGAGACATATATGTAACGATTATCGTTGTAACGACATTTAATGTATATATATCATATTAAGAGATATTCGTACATCATAATATCATGATAATATAATAATTTAAAATCTCTTTTGATATTATAAACATTGGGTTAACAACATTTAACAAGATCGTTAACCTAAAGGTTTCAAAACAACATTTACATGTAACGACTAACGATGACTTAACGACTCAGTTAAAATGTATATACATGTAGTGTTTTAATATGTATTCATACACTTTTGAAAGACTTCAAGACACTTATCAAAATACTTCTACTTAACAAAAATGCTTACAATTACATCCTCGTTCAGTTTCATCAACAATTCTACTCGTATGCACCCGTATTCGTACTCGTACAATACACAGCTTTTAGATGTATGTACTATTGGTATATACACTCCAATGATCAGCTCTTAGCAGCCCATGTGAGTCACCTAACACATGTGGGAACCATCATTTGGCAACTAGCATGAAATATCTCATAAAATTACAAAAATATGAGTAATCATTCATGACTTATTTACATGAAAACAAAATTACATATCCTTTATATCTAATCCATACACCAACGACCAAAAACACCTACAAACACTTTCATTCTTCAATTTTCTTCATCTAATTGATCTCTCTCAAGTTCTATCTTCAAGTTCTAAGTGTTCTTCATAAATTCCAAAAGTTCTAGTTTCATAAAATCAAGAATACTTTCAAGTTTGCTAGCTCACTTCCAATCTTGTAAGGTGATCATCCAACCTCAAGAAATCTTTGTTTGTTACAGTAGGTTATCATTCTAATACAAGGTAATAATCATATTCAAACTTTGGTTCAATTTCTATAACTATAACAATCTTATTTCAAGTGATGATCTTACTTGAACTTGTTTTCGTGTCATGATTCTGCTTCAAGAACTTCGAGCCATCCAAGGATCCATTGAAGCTAGATCTATTTTTCTCTTTTCCAGTAGGTTTATCCAAGGAACTTAAGGTACTAATGATGTTCATAACATCATTCGATTCATACATATAAAGCTATCTTATTCGAAGGTTTAAACTTGTAATCACTAGAACATAGTTTAGTTAATTCTAAACGTGTTCGCAAACAAAAGTTAATCCTTCTAACTTGACTTTTAAAATCAACTAAACACATGTTCTATATCTGTATGATATGCTAACTTAATGATTTAAAACCTGGAAACACGAAAAACACCGTAAAACCGGATTTACGCCGTCGTAGTAACACCGCGGGCTGTTTTGGGTTAGTTAATTAAAAACTATGATAAACTTTGATTTAAAAGTTGTTATTCTGAGAAAATGATTTTTATTATGAACATGAAACTATATCCAAAAATTATGGTTAAACTCAAAGTGGAAGTATGTTTTCTAAAATGGTCATCTAGACGTCGTTCTTTCGACTGAAATGACTACCTTTACAAAAACGACTTGTAACTTATTTTTCTGACTATAAACCTATACTTTTTCTGTTTAGATTCATAAAATAGAGTTCAATATGAAACCATAGCAATTTGATTCACTCAAAACGGATTTAAAATGAAGAAGTTATGGGTAAAACAAGATTGGATAATTTTTCTCATTTTAGCTACGTGAAAATTGGTAACAAATCTATTCCAACCATAACTTAATCAACTTGTATTGTATATTATGTAATCTTGAGATACCATAGACACGTATACAATGTTTCGACCTATCATGTCGACACATCTATATATATTTCGGAACAACCATAGACACTCTATATGTGAATGTTGGAGTTAGCTATACAGGGTTGAGGTTGATTCCAAAATATATATAGTTTGAGTTGTGATCAATACTGAGATACGTATACACTGGGTCGTGGATTGATTCTAGATAATATTTATCAATTTATTTATGTACATCTAACTGTAGACAACTAGTTGTAGGTTACTAACGAGGACAGCTGACTTAATAAACTTAAAACATCAAAATATATTAAAAGTGTTGTAAATATATTTTGAACATACTTTGATATATATGTATATATTGTTATAGGTTCGTGAATCAACCAGTGGCCAAGTCTTACTTCCCGATGAAGTAAAAATCTGTGAAAGTGAGTTATAGTCCCACTTTTAAAATCTAATATTTTTGGGATGAGAATACATGCAGGTTTTATAAATGATTTACAAAGTAGACACAAGTACGTGAAACTACATTCTATGGTTGAATTATCGAAATTGAATATGCCCCTTTTTATTAAGTCTGGTAATCTAAGAATTAGGGAACAGACACCCTAATTGACGCGAATCCTAAAGATAGATCTATTGGGCCTAACCAACCCCATCCAAAGAACCGGATGCTTTAGTACTTCGAAATTTATATCATATCCGAAGGGTGTCCCGGAATGATGGGGATATTCTTATATATGCATCTTGTTAATGTCGGTTACCAGGTGTTCACCATATGAATGATTTTTATCTCTATGTATGGGATGTGTATTGAAATATGAAATCTTGTGGTCTATTATTATTATGATTTGATATATATAGGTTAAACCTATAACTTACCAACATTTTTGTTGACGTTTTAAGCATGTTTATTCTCAGGTGATTATTAAGAGCTTCCGCTGTCGCATACTTAAATAAGGACGAGATTTGGAGTCCATGCTTGTATGATATTGTGTAAAAACTGCATTCAAGAAACTTATTTTGTTGTAACATATTTGTATTGTAAACCATTATGTAATGGTCGTGTGTAAACAGGATATTTTAGATTATCATTATTTGATAATCTACGTAAAGCTTTTTAAACCTTTATTGATGAAATAAAGGTTATGGTTTGTTTTAAAATGAATGCAGTCTTTGAAAAACGTCTCATATAGAGGTCAAAACCTCGCAACGAAATCAATTAATATGGAACGTTTTTAATCAATAAGAACGGGACATTTCAGTTGGTATCCGAGCGTTGGTCTTAGAGAACCAGAAAATTTGCATTAGTGTGTCTTATCGAGTTTGTTAGGATGCATTAGTGATTCTGGACTTCGACCGTGTTTTATTTAAAAATGATTGCTTAACATTTTTGTTGGAAACTATATATTTTTAACATATGAATATTATGTGATATATTAATCTCTTAACGTGTTTGATATTATGTGATAGATGTCTACCTCTAGAACAAGTCCCATTGACTCACCTAATAATAATGAAGAGCCAAATGTAAATTGGAATGATTCGTGGACTGATTCACAAGTTCCCGAAGAGGAACCGGAAGAAGAGTCGGAACCGGAAGAAGAATCGGAACCGGAAGAAGAATCGGAACCGGAAGAAGAATCGGAACCGGTGGGGGAAATAATAAAACGGTTAAGTAAAAGAGAATCCTCAACCAACCGACCAAGGTTAATTATGGTCAATGGTGTTTCCGCCAAGGAAGCAAAATATTGGGAGGATTACCAATTCTCCGATGAATCGGATTCCGACGAGAATTCCAATGATGTTATAGAAATTACCCCAACTGAATTTAAAAAGGCAAAATAAAATAATAAGGGAAAGGGCATAAAAATAGAGAAATCTAATTCCAACCCCGATGAACTTTATATGTATCGTCAACCCCCGAAGTCCTTAAGTTGTAACAAAGACCCGGGAACCTCTAAACCACCAGGTTTTTCTAAACCAATGTGGACAACGACGGCTCGTATTAGGGGAACATCATATATCCCTAGAAACTTGGCAAAACGAACCAAAACCGAAGAAGAAGAAACGAGCGAGTCGGAATAAGATAGTTGTATTCGTGTGGTGTAATATATGTAATATAGTGTTCTTATGCTTTATGATATATGTAAAAATTGCTTGTATTAATAAGTATTTTTTTATGAATTTAACTCTTGTCTATTTTACAGTTTAAAAACACAAAATGGATAGACAACCCAATATTTTAAGAGACCTACCCGGAGACATGATTGATGAAATCTTGTCTAGAGTCGGCCAGAATTCCTCGGCACAACTATTTAAGGTGAGATCAGTTTGTAAGACATTCGAAGAACGTTCCAAGAATGTCTTGGTTTATAAGAGACTTTCGTTTGAAAGATGGGGGATAGCACATTGGGAAAACCATAAGTTACGATGTGTTTACTTTGACGCATATATTGCGGGGAACCCAAATGCTATTTTACGCAACGGGTTAAGAAATTATTTTGACTCAATATATCCGAATATTGGACTTCGTGATTTAGAAAAAGCGGCTAACATGCAACATAAAGAAGCATGTTATGCTTACGGATTAGTAATGTTCGCTTCTCACCAAAGTGAGAACAAGAACATCGGGCTACAACTATTAAACAAAATGTTTCCACAAGTGACGGAGTCGGTAATTGGGGTAAGAAATGAGGTTTTTAGATTGTTACGGGACTGTTGGACATTACGTAACCCTCGTCCCTTTGACGACGTTACAACACGCTGTCTTATCAATGGCCATAACGGTTATGTTCCACAAGACCAAGGATGGGAAGTAGTCCTAGTAAAACCAGAATGCATGACTTGTTTCTGGACATATGAATTACGTGTCTTTATTGCCTTTGCTGAACGACTTGTGTACTAGCTATAATTATCTTCACAACTATCTTGTATCAAAGTTATTGTGTGCTATATTTCATGCTTTATGTAAAATAAGCGGTATTGTAAGTTTGTAAAATATTGTATAAAAGTTTGAACGCGAAATATTATTATAATCAGTTTTTCATATAGAATTGTAGTAGTTGAATTGTATATTAGCTACTAAGTATGAACTTAACGGGTAGGTACTACCCGAATTTAAACTTATAAAACGCTAATATGAAGAAAAAGCTTTTATAAATGAGTTCATATTATGCTACGAAATACTATTAACTACTCTTAATATTCTGTATGATTAACTTGTTCCATTTGACTATTTTGAAGGAAATGGCACCGACTACTCGACACACCGTGAATATGAATGAAGAGGAATTCCGTACTTTTCTAGCTTCAAACATAGCCGCAGTACAGGCTGCGCTACATACCAACAATAACCTTGGATCTAGCAGTACAGGAAATCGTGTAGGATGCACCTACAAAGAATTCACTGCCTGCAAACCTTTGGAATTTGATGGAACCGAAGGACCGATCGGATTGAAACGGTGGACCGAGAAGGTCGAATCGGTGTTTGCCATAAGTAAGTGTACTGAAGAGGAAAAAGTGAAGTACGCTACGCATACCTTCACAGGTTCTGCGTTAACATGGTGGAATACCTATCTAGAGCAAGTGGGACAAGACGATGCGTACGCACTACCGTGGTCAGCATTCAAGCACTTGATGAACGAGAAGTACCGTCCCAGAACCGAGGTCAATAAGCTCAAGACAGAACTTAGAGGGTTACGAACCCAAGGATTTGATATTACCACGTACGAAAGACGATTCACAGAATTGTGCCTATTGTGTCCGGGAGCATTCGAAGATGAGGAAGAGAAGATCGACGCATTTGTGAAAGGATTACCGGAAAGAATCCAAGAAGATATAAGTTCACACGAGCCCGCCTCTATACAACAGGCATGTAGAATGGCTCACAAACTAGTGAACCAGATTGAAGAAAGAATTAAAGAACAGACTGCTGAAGAGGCCAATGTGAAGCAAGTCAAAAGAAAGTGGGAGGATAACGGTGATAAGAATCACCAATACAACAACAACAGCAATTACAACAATAATCGCAACAATTATCCCAACAATCGCAACATCAATCGCAACTACAACAAACGACCCAACAACAACAACAACAACAGCAACAGCAACTACAACAATCATCCCAACAACAATAATAACCGCAACAACAACAACAATCAGAAGCAGCTATGCCAAAGGTGTGAAAAGTATCACTCGGGGTTCTGCACCAAATTTTGCAACAAGTGTAAAAGAAATGGTCATAGCGCGGCGAAGTGTGAGGTTTACGGACCAGGGGTTAATAGAACGAAAGGAACAAATGGTGTCGGAACGAGTAATGGCGGAGCAAGTAGTGTCGGAGCAAGTTATGCCAATGTAGTTTGTTATAAATGTGGAAAACCGGGCCACATTATTAGAAATTGCCCGAACCAGGAGAACACGAATGGACAAGGCCGCGGAAGAGTTTTCAATATTAATGCGGCAGAGGCACAGGAAGACCCGGAGCTTGTTACGGGTACGTTTCTTATTGACAATAAATCTGCTTACGTTTTATTTGATTCGGGTGCGGATAGAAGCTATATGAGTAGAGATTTTTGTGCTAAATTAAGTTGTCCATTGACGCCTTTGGATAGTAAATTTTTACTCGAATTAGCAAATGGTAAATTAATTTCAGCAGATAATATATGTCGGAATCGAGAAATTAAACTGGTTAGCGAAACATTTAAGATTGATTTGATACCAGTAGAGTTAGGGAGTTTTGATGTGATAATCGGTATGGACTGGTTGAAAGAAGTGAAAGCAGAGATCGTCTGTTACAAAAATGCAATTCGCATTATACGAGAAAAAGGAAAACCCTTAATGGTGTACGGAGAAAAGGGCAACACGAAGCTACATCTTATTAGTAATTTGAAGGCACAAAAACTAATAAGAAAAGGTTGCTATGCTGTTCTAGCACACGTCAAGAAAGTACAAACTGAAGAAAAGAGCATCAATGATGTTCCCATTGCAAAAGAATTTCCCGATGTATTTCCGAAAGAATTACCGGGATTACCCCCACATCGATCCGTTGAATTTCAAATAGATCTTGTACCAGGAGCTGCACCAATAGCTCGTGCTCCTTACAAACACGCACCCAGCGAAATGAAAGAACTGCAAAGCCAATTACAATAACTTTTAGAGCGTGGTTTCATTCGACCAAGCACATCACCGTGGGGAGCTCCTGTTTTGTTTGTCAAGAAGAAAGATGGTACATTCAGGTTGTGTATCGACTACCGAGAGTTGAACAAACTTACCATCAAGAATCGCTACCCACTACCGAGAATCGACGACTTATTTGATCAACTACAAGGCTCGTCTGTTTATTCAAAGATTGACTTACGTTCCGGGTATCATCAAATGCGGGTGAAAGAAGATGATATTCCAAAGACTGCTTTCAGAACACGTTACGGTCATTACGAGTTTATGGTCATGCCGTTTGGTTTAACTAATGCACCAGCTGTGTTCATAGACCTTATGAACCGAGTGTGTGGACCATACCTTGACAAGTTTGTCATTGTTTTCATTGATGACATACTTATTTACTCAAAGAATGACCAAGAACACGGTGAACATTTGAGAAAGGTGTTAGAAGTATTGAGGAAGGAAGAATTGTACGCTAAGTTTTCAAAGTGTGCATTTTGGTTGGAAGAAGTTCAATTCCTCGGTCACATAGTGAACAAAGAAGGTATTAAGGTGGATCCGGCAAAGATAGAAACTGTTGAAAAGTGGGAAACCCCAAAAACTCCGAAACACATACGCCAGTTTTTAGGACTAGCTGGTTACTACAGAAGGTTCATCCAAGACTTTTCCAGAATAGCAAAACCCTTGACTGCATTAACGCATAAAGGGAAGAAATTTGAATAGAATGATGAATAAGAGAAAGCGTTTCAGTTATTGAAGAAAAAGCTAACTACGGCACCTATATTGTCATTGCCTGAAGGGAATGATGATTTTGTGATTTATTGTGACGCATCAAAGCAAGGTCTCGGTTGTATATTAATGCAACGAACGAAGGTGATTGCTTATGCGTCTAGACAATTGAAGATTCACGAACAAAATTATACGACGCATGATTTGGAATTAGGCGCGGTTGTTTTTGCATTAAAGACTTGGAGGCACTACTTATATGGGGTCAAAAGTATTATATATACAGACCACAAAAGTCTTCAACACATATTTAATCAGAAACAACTGAATATGAGGCAGCGTAGGTGGATTGAATTATTGAATGATTACGACTTTGAGATTCGTTACCACCCGGGGAAGGCAAATGTGGTAGCCGATGCCTTGAGCAGGAAGGACAGAGAACCCATTCGAGTAAAATCTATGAATATAATGATTCATAATAACCTTACTACTCAAATAAAGGAGGCGCAACAAGGAGTTTTAAAAGAGGGAAATTTAAAGGATGAAATACCCAAAGGATCGGAGAAGCATCTTAATATTCGGAAAGACGGAACCCGGTATAGGGCTGAAAGGATTTGGGTACCAAAATTTGGAGATATGATAGAAATGGTACTTAGAGAAGCTCATAAAACCAGATACTCAATACATCCTGGAACGGGGAAGATGTACAAGGATCTCAAGAAACATTTTTGGTAGCCGGGTATGAAAGCCGATGTTGCTAAATACGTAGGAGAATGTTTGACGTGTTCTAAGGTCAAAGCTGAGCATCAGAAACCATCAGGTCTACTTCAACAACCCGAAATCCCAGAATGGAAATGGGAAAACATTACCATGGATTTCATCACTAAATTGCCAAGGACTGCAAGTGGTTTTGATACTATTTGGGTAATAGTTGATCGTCTCACCAAATCAGCACACTTCCTGCCAATAAGAGAAGATGACAAGATGGAGAAGTTAGCACGACTGTATTTGAAGGAAGTCATCTCCAGACATGGAATACCAATCTCTATTATCTCTGATAGGGATGGCAGATTTATTTCAAGATTTTGGCAGACATTACAGCAAGCATTAGGAACTCTTCTAGACATGAGTACTGCCTATCATCCACAAACTGATGGGCAGAGCGAAAGGACGATACAAATGCTTGAAGACATGCTACGAGCATGTGTTATTGATTTCGGAAACAGTTGGGATCGACATCTACCGTTAGCAGAATTTTCCTACAACAACAGCTACCATTCAAGCATTGAGATGGCGCCGTTTGAAGCACTTTATGGTAGAAAGTGCAGGTCTCCGATTTGTTGGAGTGAAGTGGGGGATAGACAGATTACGGGTCCGGAGATTATACAAGAAACTACCGAGAAGATCATCCAAATTCAACAACGGTTGAAAACCGCCCAAAGTCGACAAAAGATCTACGCTGACATTAAAAGAAAAGATATAGAATTTTAAATTGGAGAGATGGTCATGCTTAAAGTTGCACCTTGGAAAGGCGTTGTTCGATTTGGTAAACGAGAGAAATTAAATCCAAGGTATATTGGACCATTCAAGATTATTGATCGTGTCGGACCAGTAGCTTACCGACTTGAGTTACCTCAACAACTCGCGGCTGTACATAACACTTTCCACGTCTCGAATTTGAAGAAATATTTTGCTAAAGAAGATCTCACTATTCCATTAGATGAAATCCAAATCAACGAAAAACTTCAATTCATCGAAGAACCCGTCGAAATAATGGATCGTGAGGTTAAAAGACTTAAGCAAAACAAGATACCAATTGTTAAGGTTCGATGGAATGCTCGTAGAGGACCCGAGTTCACCTGGGAGCGTGAAGATCAGATGAAGAAGAAATACCCGCATCTCTTTCCAGAAGATTCGTCAACACCTTCAACAGCCTAAAATTTCGGGACGAAATTTATTTAACGGGTAGGTACTGTAGTGACCCGAACTTTTCCATGTTTATATATATTAATTGAGATTGATATTTACATGATTAAATGTTTCCAACATATTAAGCAATCAAACTTGTTAAGACTTGATTAATTGAAATAGGTTTCATATAGACAATTGACTACCCAAGTTGACCGGTGATTCACGAACGTTAAAACTTGTAAAAACTATATGATGACATATATATGGTTATATATATAGTTAACATGATATTATGATAAGTAAACATATCATTAAGTATATTAACAATGAACTACATATGTAAAAACAAGACTACTAACTTAATGATTTTGAAACGAGACATATATGTAACGATTATCGTTGTAACGACATTTAATGTATATATATCATATTAAGAGATATTCGTACATCATAATATCATGATAATATAATAATTTAAAATCTCTTTTGATATTATAAACATTGGTTTAACAACATTTAACAAGATCGTTAACCTAAAGGTTTCAAAACAACATTTACATGTAACGACTAACGATGACTTAACGACTCAGTTAAAATGTATATACATGTAGTGTTTTAATATGTATTCATACACTTTTGAAAGACTTCAAGACACTTATCAAAATACTTCTACTTAACAAAAATGCTTACAATTACATCCTCGTTCAGTTTCATCAACAATTCTACTCGTATGCACCCGTATTCGTACTCGTACAATACACAGCTTTTAGATGTATGTACTATTGGTATATACACTCCAATGATCAGCTCTTAGCAGCCCATGTGAGTCACCTAACACATGTGGGAACCATCATTTGGCAACTAGCATGAAATATCTCATAAAATTACAAAAATATGAGTAATCATTCATGACTTATTTACATGAAAACAAAATTACATATCCTTTATATCTAATCCATACACCAACGACCAAAAACACCTACAAACACTTTCATTCTTCAATTTTCTTCATCTAATTGATCTCTCTCAAGTTCTATCTTCAAGTTCTAAGTGTTCTTCATAAATTCCAAAAGTTCTAGTTTCATAAAATCAAGAATACTTTCAAGTTTGCTAGCTCACTTCCAATCTTGTAAGGTGATCATCCAACCTCAAGAAATCTTTGTTTCTTACAGTAGGTTATCATTCTAATACAAGGTAATAATCATATTCAAACTTTGGTTCAATTTCTATAACTATAACAATCTTATTTCAAGTGATGATCTTACTTGAACTTGTTTTCGTGTCATGATTCTGCTTCAAGAACTTCGAGCCATCCAAGGATCCATTGAAGCTAGATCTATTTTTCCCTTTTCCAGTAGGTTTATCCAAGGAACTTAAGGTAGTAATGATGTTCATAACATCATTCGATTCATACATATAAAGTTATCTTATTCGAAGGTTTAAACTTGTAATCACTAGAACATAGTTTAGTTAATTCTAAACTTGTTCGCAAACAAAAGTTAATCCTTCTAACTTGACTTTTAAAATCAACTAAACACATGTTCTATATCTGTATGATATGCTAACTTAATGATTTAAAACCTGGAAACACGAAAAACACCGTAAAACCGGATTTACGCCGTCGTAGTAACACCGCGGGCTGTTTTGGGTTAGTTAATTAAAAACTATGATAAACTTTGATTTAAAAGTTGTTATTCTGAGAAAATGATTTTTATTATGAACATGAAACTATATCCAAAAATTATGGTTAAACTCAAAGTGGAAGTATGTTTTCTAAAATGGTCATCTAGACGTCGTTCTTTCGACTGAAATGACTACCTTTACAAAAATGACTTGTAACTTATTTTTCCGACTATAAACCTATACTTTTTCTATTTAGATTCATAAAATAGAGTTCAATATGAAACCATAGCAATTTGATTCACTCAAAACGGATTTAAAATGAAGAAGTTATGGGTAAAACAAGATTGGATAATTTTTCTCATTTTAGCTACGTGAAAATTGGTAACAAATCTATTCCAACCATAACTTAATCAACTTGTATTGTATATTATGTAATCTTGAGATACCATAGACACGTATACAATGTTTCGACCTATCATGTCGACACATCTATATATATTTCGGAACAACCATAGACACTCTATATGTGAATGTTGGAGTTAGCTATACAGGGTTGAGGTTGATTCCAAAATATATATAGTTTGAGTTGTGATCAATACTGAGATACGTATACACTGGGTCGTGGATTGATTCAAGATAATATTTATCGATTTATTTCTGTACATCTAACTGTGGACAACTAGTTGTAGGTTACTAACGAGGACAGCTGACTTAATAAACTTAAAACATCAAAATATATTAAAAGTGTTGTAAATATATTTTGAACATACTTTGATATATATGTATATATTGTTATAGGTTCGTGAATCAACCAGTGGCCAAGTCTTACTTCCCGACGAAGTAAAAATCTGTGAAAGTGAGTTATAGTCCCACTTTTAAAATCTAATATTTTTGGGATGAGAATACATGCAGCTTTTATAAATGATTTACAAAGTAGACACAAGTACGTGAAACTACATTCTATGGTTGAATTATCGAAATTGAATATGCCCCTTTTTATTAAGTCTGGTAATCTAAGAATTAGGGAACAGACACCCTAATTGACGCGAATCCTAAAGATAGATCTATTGGGCCTAACAAACCCCATCCAAAGAACCGGATGCTTTAGTACTTCGAAATTTATATCATATCCGAAGGGTGTCCCGGGATGATGGGGATATTCTTATATATGCATCTTGTTAATGTCGGTTACCAGGTGTTCACCATATGAATGATTTTTATCTCTATGTATGGGATGTGTATTGAAATATGAAATCTTGTGGTCTATTATTATTATGATTTGATATATATAGGTTAAACCTATAACTTACCAACATTTTTGTTGACGTTTTAAGCATGTTTATTCTCAGGTGATTATTAAGAGCTTCCGCTGTCGCATACTTAAATAAGGACGAGATTTGGAGTCCATGCTTGTATGATATTGTGTAAAAACTGCATTCAAGAAACTTATTTTGTTGTAAAATATTTGTATTGTAAACCATTATGTAATGGTCGTGTGTAAACAGGATATTTTAGATTATCATTATTTGATAATCTACGTAAAGCTTTTTAAACCTTTATTGATGAAATAAAGGTTATGGTTTGTTTTAAAATGAATGCAGTCTTTGAAAAACGTCTCATATAGAGGTCAAAACCTCGCAACGAAATCAATTAATATGGAACGTTTTTAATCAATAAGAACGGGACATTTCACGTTTGGCAAGCCGTTTGGCTTGTTGATTTGCTGGATCGTAACTTGATTTCTTGTCTTTCACCGTTTTCGCTCTAGAATCTTTGTTTTAGCTCCGTTTTACTTGATTCTTTTTGCATCGCCTTCGTAGTTACTTAATCTACAAAATCAACCGAAAAAGCGATAATTTTCCCGACAAAGTTTAAATCGTTATTGTTCTAGGGCTTAATATTGGGGATAAAAATGTGACTTTTTGACCAATATTAAATACCCCACACTTGGCTTTGCTTGTCCTCAAGCAAAAAGCGGGAATATAAGGATCTTTCTAATAGATTCTCCCTTGCCCCACTCGTAGATCTTTTTATTATGCCTTCATCAGAAGTCGGCACATCTTTGGAAAGTATTAGAAAAAGTTTCGATCTTCGATGATTTGGTCGCTAGATTTCAATTGCGTCCGTAGTGAAAAAGGTGTACTTTCCAACTCTCAGATGTAGAGTATACATGATCAGGCTCGTCACTAGCGGGTCACTCGTATCACTCAAGTGTTTAGGGTGTCCTATTCTAATTGTATTGTCGCTCAGAAGCTAGTCGTGTAACAGTTCTCATCATAGGCTTGGTAAAGCATCGATATCTCCACCGGTTAAGTAAGGACGGCACTGATCTTCTTCCTAGGCATTCTTTCAAGAGGAAGACGGGTTGTAAGGGTTTGGTTGGGAAATTTATGGATCGGTGAAAGGTATCCAGATCTTTTGATTTTGAGAGAATTGATAGACTTTGATTCTTCAGAGTATTCATTTTTGGATACAGAACGGCTTGGAATCCATTAAAGTTTTCTTCGGAAGAGGCACATTTTGCTAAGACTTTTTCTAGAATTTTCTTTGGCTCTTCCGGCATCCTTCTTTAGGGCAACTTTCTCGGGTTTTTCTTTGCCTTATTTATAGAGACTTTACTCTTTCATCAAAGATTTTTTTATTTTTTCGGCATACCCTTTCTTTGCCCAGAGAGGAAGTGATAATCCACTGAAAAGAGGTTTTTGACCTATCAAAAACAATCAGGGGTTCAAAATCTTTCAACAAGTGCTTTTGAAGCGAATTTGATCGATCTATCTCTTTACTAATCTCTGGATCTTTTGATGAATGGAAAGGGGAGTGAATGTGAATGGTGTATTTTGGGAGTGAATTTGGGGTGAATATTTCTGATTCATCAACTCTTTACGTGAGTTGGTCGGTTTAAATTGCGTGGAGTGGAAACAGAAACAGATGGCTTTTTGTCTTCTCTATTCAGAATGATTTCGGAAGGAGTATCGCACCTGCACCACGTATGGCGCTTACTAACCGTTGGTCTTGAAACGTATGTCAGAACCAAGTTATAACTTGAACCGTACACCGGCATGCTCATCAATTGAAATGACAAAGTACTGTAGATTTGATGGGTCATACAGATACTTTGGGTCCAAGATTCCTCACCTTTTAGGAGTAGGGGTCGTGCTTGATCATGCTTAGCCTTTTACATATTTTCTTAAAAGAAATCTTTTGACACAAAACATAAGTTTCAGCTTACTCGTTCCGTTCTAATAAATGTTCCGAAAACCGATTTCTAGCAATTTTATTAGATCTTTTAGGCAAAATAAGGTAAGAATTTTTCGAAATCACCCAATATCCATTGCTAAATTACTTTTTGGACAAAAGAATTTTTCAAAACTTAGCGTTTTACGGTTACTTGACCTTTAAAACCTTTAAAACCTTTACTCATTACCCCACACTTAGAAGAACATTGTCCCTAATGTTCTCTAAAAGAATATTTTTAATACTTTATAAATTAAGGACATTGACTTCTAAAATTTCCAAGTTAGTTGTGGGGGTTACCCCCACACTTAGAGATTTTTGTGCGTAATAATCGAAATAGGTTTGAGGAAGAATTACTTCCCTATGGTTGTGTTACTTTCCTAGTGCTGGGCCTTCCTACGGTCAGTCTCCTAATTGCTGGAAAGGATCAGTCTCTTTTGATAATATTTCTGCATGAAGAACAAAAAGAGAAAGGCAGCATTTCCACTATATATAACTTTTTAGTACAATGCTTCAAAAAGATAAAACTAAAAGTAAAATAAAGTAAAGTAGTATATGGAATACTATCCTGGTCAATGTGCTGAGTCGGCACTGTGAATTATCCAAAGAGGTCATCATCATCCTCTAGTCTCGGCAAGTACTCAAGTGGTTGCCTTATATCTAACTCAGGGCCTAGTAGTGAATCCAGACAGAGGTCTGACGGCAACTCCAGGTGTGATAGGCTCGGGAAAGGCTCCTCGTCAGGTATGCTCCCAGTGATCTCAAATGCCTGGGCCGTTGGTAGCTCAACTGATATGGGAATAGTGACTAGGTGACAACCCTCGGGTAGCTCGGAGACTAGAACAGGCTTGGTGACTGGAGCAGGCGGCGTGATGTGAATAGGAGTAGCATGTGCAGGCATGGCAGCTGAGGCAACTGAGTGAACTGAGGCTGGTGTGGAACGCCGGAGGATAGCTTGTCGTGTTGGCTGAATACGGCGCGCTAGCCTAAATGACGATGGGCCCAGAGTACTGCGCGACATCCCCTCGCGCTGAAGGTATGCTCTAAGATCTCGGTAGAGCTTCTGCTGGTCTCTGAGTATCGCCCATGTAACGTCAGGGTCATTTAAGGTGGCTCCATAGTGTATCAACATCTGTGGTTCATGTGTCTCTGGTAGCTGTGTGTGTGCTCGACAGGTCTCCTGGCTAGACGTCTAGATCGTCAAACAGGAGGAGCTGGTGGTGTCGTGCCAATATCTTCCTCAACACTCTCCAATATCAATTGCCTTGGGCCTAATTGCCCTTTGATGGCCTGTTCTGATCAGAACTGCTTCCGAATGAGTAAACTCTAGGAGTCCTCCTCCTGCGAACTAGGATGTAAGCTGAAGCTCCTGAACTTGGCATTTTTGCCTGAACACATTCAACAAATTTGTAAGTACTAAGCGCAAGTATGGTGCTTAGTTGTTAGTACACGGAGATAATATTTTAAGACTGAAAATAATTGAATAAAAATAAATAAAAATAAAAAGGATAAGCAAGGGGTGCCTCTCAAGAGCGCTTTGTTTATCAAGTTGTTACAACTCGACTTTTCTTTGCCAGATCTTCAGAATGGATCAAAGGATAAAAGGTGCTCCTCCTTATCGTGGTCTTCTAGATAAGCTTTCAGGCGGTGGCCGTTGACTTTGAAGTTGCCAGTAGGTCCTTCTAATTCCACGGCTCTGTCTGGAAAAGCATGTACAACTTTGTATGGGCCACTCCATCTTGATCTAAATTTTCCTGCGAACTTCTTGAACCAAGAATTGAATAGCAGAACTTTATCTCCAGGGGCGAACTTTGTAGGGATCCATTTTGCATCATGCGTAAGCTTCATTCGTTCCTTGTAGATGTATGACGTTTCGTATGCTTGGTCTCTTAATTCAACGAGTTTGTTCATCTGCATCTTCCGATGCTTTACGGTAACTGAGGGATCAAGGTTGCAGGCTTTCAATGCCAGAGAGCTTTATATTCAAGTTCCAGCAGAAGGTGACAGGCTTTTCCATAGATCATGCGGTAGGGTGTAGTCCCTAGAGGATTTTTGTAAGCAGTCCAGAATGCCTACAGAGCATCGTCTAGTTTCTCGGCCCATTTATTTCCATGATGGCCGACAGTTCGTTCTAAGATTATTTTGAGTGCTCTGTTTGTGACCTCTGCTTGTCCGTTAGTCTGCGGATGATAGGCAGTGGACATCTTGTGAGTAACTCCGTATTGTTGCATCACCTTCATAAACTGAGTATTACATAAGTGTGTGCCTCTATCACTTATTATAGCGTGGGAAGCTCCAAATTGGCAGAAAAGTCTCTTCAGAAAGTTGGTGACGACTTTGGCATCATTGGTTGGAAATGCTTGGGCTTCGATCCATCTGGAGATGTAATCTACTGCTACGAGGACATATTCTTTCCCATTAGACTTCGGGAATGGCCCCATAAAGTCTAATCCCCATATATCGAAGATCTCGCAAGCTTGGATATTAGTCCAAGGCATCTTATTCTTCATAGAGATAATACCTTGCCTTTGGCATGCGTCGCAACGCTTTACAAGCTCTTGCGCATCTCGAAATATAGACGACCAATAAAATCCTGATTCGTAGACTTTTCTTGCGGTTAATTTTGATCTATGATGACCTCCAGTTGGTCCATGGTGGCATTGGTGAAGAATCTTTGCTGCTTGTTTTTCATCTACGCACCTCCTGATTATCTGATCAGGGCAAATTCTAAACAGGTAAGGATCTTCCCAGTAGTAGTACTTGGCATCCCTGAAGAACTTCCTTCTTCGGGAGGTGCTCATTCCCTTCTGTATTGTGACGACCCGAGAATTTCTGACCAAATTTAAACTTAATCTTTATATGATTTTGACACGATAAGAAAAGTCTGTTAGATTGAGTCTCCAAAATTTGAACTGTTTCATATATGCAATTGTCCTTCGACTGCTCTCGACGATTCACGAATCACTATTTGTAAATAGATATCTGAATATATTAACTTGTAATATAATTTGAAATATTATATGATTTAATTATTAAAATTTATTATGTAAAATAAAATAAAATATGATATTATAATAATTATTATTATTTAAAATATATCTATATATAATTGAAGCATATTAAGTATAATTATATATATTTAGAATTGATCATCGTTATGAATCACAATAATTTAAATTTTCTATTCTCACCTACCTATTTCTTTATTTAATTGGATAAAGTCATTAAGTGGACAAATTTGAGTGAATATTAACCGGGTATCTAATTTTCTCAGTTGTATTAGTTACACTTCTAACTTCTAATTTTAGACATAGGTACAATCCATTCAAATCATTACCCATACCCGTAATTCATATGCAATGATTAAGTGAATCTAAGACATATAGTGTTTAGGTAGAGAAAATCTATATGAATAATTCATATATGTTTCTTACCTACTCCTAGTGGGATCCGCAAAACACGATTAATGAATATCAGGAAATTGTCATTTACTTTAGATTTGCATATCAAGAAAGTATGTAAAAAGTTTACAAAAAAAATCAAAAGTGATAGACTATGTTCTAACGTATTTTAAATCTTGAGTGAATTATTATTATATTGTTATTATCATATATTAACACATACATGGAATTATGAATGATCATCTGATCACTTTCTAGCATACATTGCTCATTTCCCCTTGAACTCATTATCAAACCCCACTAAATCACTAATCAAACATACAATGGCAATACTTACCGTTTCTACTTCTAATTTTTTTCTATTGTTTTCTGTCCAAGAACATAACTATCATCATCATTACCATTGATCACCTCGTGCGTGTTAACACCCTCACTACCAAGAATCACCATTCGATCATCATCCTCATCAACATTATATTACAAGAACCAAACCCACTTACTACTACTCAACACCCAAACACCTTCGAAGACAACCAAACAAACATGTTTCTGATGATACTACGGATACTAGTTGCTGTCCCTGTTCGAATTAAAACCACGAAGAACCTGCATATATACACTACTACTGTCCATGTTCTCTTCTGTTTTGGTCAGCCCAGAACACCACCATTAAACACTGCAGACCCATCGATCACACCATCACACGAACCTTTACTGTTTCCTGTTTATGTTCGACTACCACCACTCACCATCACTGTAAAGTTCCTGTTTTAACTACAAGAATTATCACAAGCTACAACATCAAACTATTAAACTAACCCCACTTTTCGTTATCGATACTACTATAATTGTTTCTGTACTACCTTCTGCTCAACAAGGAACTCACAAGAAAGCATGAACCACTAATCGAGCTATCTCCTGCTTCATTTTGTTACATCTAACAAACACCATAAGCTGCTGTAGCAGCTGCTATACGCAACTATTTTCTGTTCAAACCTCCAACGAACCACCTGTGCTCTTTATATTTTTTATCATCTTCATCAATAATGAGCACTACACTAAACCATGACCACCACCTACCTCAATCACTGCTGTTAACCAACTGCCATTTCCTTCTATATACAACACTAAAATCATCAAACCACCAAGAACAACACTAATTACTGCTATGGTTTTATCAGGTAATTATACAAAATTTATAGAGGGATTATGGAAATTAAGAGAATATGAGTGAATCGATTACATACTTGAATAATTAATAAACCGATTTCAAGATCAATTGTTGAGGATTAGATCGATGTTGATGATTTGATACAGTCTAAGAAATCGCACGCTGCAGTGTAATTTGATTTCCTTCCTAGTTCGAATCAACCAAAACCGAATTCCAATTTACTAAATGCTGCTGCTTCCCTAATCTGCACCTTCCAATTTCTGATCGAATGAATATTGAACAGATGACCTAGATCGATTTTTGGTGGTCGCTGCTTCATTCGCCTGGACTGGATGAACCTATCACACACCCATCGATTTATAATTGATACAACTTAGGGCCAAATTAAACTTAATCGGATTTGCAAATGGGCTTCTTTTTAATTGTTAATGGACTTCCAAGATCCACTTGTTATTTAAGGTATAATATTTATTATTATTATTTTATTACTAGTATCATTAATCATTAATATTATTATTATTACTAATATAATTAAAATTATCATTAGTGTTATTATTGTTATTATTATTACATTGGTATGAATACTTTTATTGTTAATATTATCATTTCTTTATTATTATTATTATTATTATTATTATTATTATTATTATTATTATTATTATTATTATTATTATTATTATTATTATTATTATTATTATTATTATTATTATTATTATTATTATTATTAAGTATTGGAATTATTATTACCACTAGTAATGAAATTGCTATAATAATTATTATTAAGTATTATGTATTATTATAAAAATTATTATTTTCATTATCATTATTAATAAACTGTCATTTAAATAAGAATTACTGTTATTAACATTATTATAAGATTTATCATTAAAACTATCATTAATATTATTATTAATAAAATCATTAATATCTATATCATTATTATTAACACTAGTATTATCATTATCATTATTTTAATCACTATTAATATTATTTAGTATTAATATAATTACTATTTTAACAAACAAATGAAATATATACATATAAAATATTTGATACATATAACGTAACAAAAGTTATAATCTTTTATAGTAATATTAAAATATATAAATTAATAATATAAAAATTTTATCACTAATAAAAAATATATATATTTGTTCGATTAAAATATATGTTTTAATATATATACGAATGATATAGGTTCGTGAATCCGAGGCCAACCCTGCATTGTTCAATATAGTCATATGTATTTTTACTACAAAATACATTAGGTGAGTTTCATTTGCCCTTTTTACTCTTTACATTTTTGGGCTGAGAATACATGCAATGTTTTAATAACTATTTTACAATAATTATATGCGTGAGTTTCATTTGCTCCCTTTTTAAATGTTTTTTTTGCAATATATATTTTTGGGACTGAGAATACATGCGCAGCTTTTATAAATGCTTTACGAAATAGACACAAGTACTGAAAACTACATTATATGGTTGAATGATCGAAATCGAATATGCCCCTTTTTATTTAGTCTGGTAATCTAAGAATTAGGGAACAGACACCCTAATTGACGCGAACTCTAAAGATAGATCTATTGGGCCCAACAAGCCCCATCCAAAGTACCGGATGCTTTAGTAATTCGAAATTTATATCATGTCCGATGGAGGATCCCGAAATGATGGGGATATTCTTATATGCATCTTGTGAATGTCGGTTACCAGGTGTTCAATCCATATGAATGATATTTTTGTCTCTATGCATGGGACGTATGTTTATGAGAAATGAAAATATGAAAATCTTGTGGTCTATTAAAATGATGGAAATGATTATTTATGTTAAACTAATGAACTCACCAACCTTTTGGTTGACACTTTAAAGCATGTTTATTCTCAGGTATGAAAGAAGTCTTCCGCTGTGTAATTGCTCATTTTAAAGATATTAGTTGGAGTCATTCATGACATATTTCAAAAGACGTTGCAATCGAGTCGTTGAGTTCATCAAGATTATTATTAAGTCAATTATAATTGGATATATTATGAGATGGTATGCATGTCGTCAACTTTCGATGTAATGGAAGATTGTCTTTTAAAAAACGAATGCAATGTTTGTAAAAATGTATCATATAGAGGTCAAGTACCTCGCGATGTAATCAACTGTTATGAATCGTTTATAATCGATATGGACTTCGTTCAGATGGATTAGGACGGGTCCTTTCAGTTGGTATCAGAGCGGTGGTCTTAGTGAACCGGGTCTGCATTAGTGTGTCTAACTGATAAGTCGTTAGGATGCATTAGTGAGTCTGGAATTTGATCGTATCTGCATGTCAAAAGTTTTTCTTATCATTTTGTGTCGAAAATTTCCTGTTTATCATTCTTAGAGAATCACTTGCTTATCATCCTTAGTCTAGACACATCTTATTGCATTAATTGCATGATTAGTGTATAGACAAAAATTTATATCTTAGCATATCTGCTAATTCATATCTTAGCGTACCTGTTATTGTTACCGATGCCTGACAGCTTCCGTAGATTCCTCCGTAACTTATGAGATTTTAGTATTATATATGCATATGAAAATTATGTACTGCAGGGTACTAATCTATATCCTATAATCTATTTCTTATCGAAAATCCTTCATCTGATAGTACGGGATGAATCCCTAAACCAGTTTGAGTCCCTCAAATTTCAATAACTATTCCGATAGTTATTCCGACAGCTATTCCGACATAGATGTTCACCTAAGCTCCGAAAACAGCGTCATTGGCATGAATCAACCAATCAGCCATTATCAATTCATCTGATGGGTTCGTAGTTGACTTAATTAATGGAAACGCGCAGAAGGCAATCCCTTCCACCAACCGAATTCACCTCTTGACAATGAACCTGAAGCGTTTACCGGCGAACCTGTTCGAGACACCACTTTCAGTCTCATTTCCAGGGTAACTCGAACAGATTATATTCTATCCACAATTCTGAACCTTATTCATCCACTCGTTCCAACCGACAATCTTCCTGGAGTAATAAGTCAACGAACTTCGCGCTCGAATAATCAATTCGGAGAATATGGTACAAAATGTACCAGCTTCAGCAACATCACCGGCACCAACAGTACCATCAATAACAGCACCAGTACCATCAACAATCCATGCTTCAATATCATCATCTGTACTTTGAGTATGATCTTCGTTCTACGTATTGTTCTACCTCATTTGTCTTCGTTCAACATGGCGAATATGTAATCTCTAAAGTTTTAGAGATTATTTATTCTAGTTCCAACTGAAAACTAAATGAGTTAATATTATGTTAACTCATTAAATCCATGATTACATCTGAAGAAAATATATATGTATATATGTTTTCATAAAGATTGTAATTAAAAATTCTTTTGTACAAACTGTTAATGGTGAAAATATTTTAACGGGTAGGTAATACCCGAGGAATATTTAGATTTTACATTAATAAGTTACATTGTACGTTCTTCAAATATGATTCAACATTCATTTACTATCCTACTTACATTCATAGATATACGAATCCGTTCACCGCAGAATAACCATTTTCATTCAATTTCATATTTGGATTTTGACCTATCAGAATCCAACAAGTGGCATAATGAAGAAAACATTGGACAAAAATAAAATTTGTTAGAAACAAACAAATTAACTATGAGAAATTTTGTTAGGAATCCACGCTAACAAAATCCTAGCTAACTGTTCCAGCTAACTGTTCCTAGCTAACTGATTACATTTTATTTATCGCAATTTATTTATCGCAGTTTATTTATCGCAATTTATATTCACGCAATTTTATTTATCGTCATTTAATTTCTGTATTTATTTTACGCACTTTAAATATCGGGACACGTATACAAGGTTTTGACATATCATATCGACGCATCTATATATATTATTTGGAATCACCATAGACACTCTATATGCAGTAATGATCGAGTTCTCTATACAGGGTTGAGGTTGATTCTATAATAATATATATACTTTGAGTTGTGATCGAGTCTGAGACGAATACGGGTCACGATACGTATTAATTAATTCTAATATTATATATTAAATTATATATGAATTATTGAATTGCTAACTGTGGACTATCAACTATGGACTACCAACATTGGACAAGTAAAAATGAATTAAAATATTGACTATAACATATGAAACTAAACATTTCTTCAAGTTTGCCACTTGATTTCATCTTAAACCTCATTTGTATTTTGACGATTACAATCTGCATTCAAACCTTTCATGATTCTTGAAAACACCTCAATCGAGAGGATAAACCAACCGCACTTCATCTACGGAATGAAAGATTTATGCATATAGTTATGCATCTGAAAAACTCTCGGAACCTGAGTAAACGTTCATCACGTACCTGTGCTAGCTCCTTTGGCGTTGTTATTACCAAAAATAACTTTACAATCCCTTTTCAAGGTAGTAAATTTTGTCACAGCTCCAACAAGTCAACTTCGACTTTTCGTTCGAAACAACCCTATTATAACTTCGATATATACGTTTGCCTCTTTTCGTCATCATTACCAGGGAACTATTTATATCTCACCACATTAGCAGTAAACTTACCAACAACTTCATTAATCTTTGACCTTCCGAAAAATCATTATATTTGTTCATTAAAACCCTATCATATAACCATCCGCATCTTGTAACGAGGACTATTATACCAATTAGCGGGAATCAGCAATCAGTACTTTGAAGACTCACAGCATATCTACATCAACATTTATATGTATAACATTTATCTCTTAGAATTATGATCTTTCATTCTGAAATTCTGAAAAGCACTCAGTCTACAAATCAATACTCTGAATGTTGAAAAAGCTGAATGAAGCAGCAGAAACCGTAGATAGCCGTAAATGACCTTTAATCATCGGATGTTTGATGATAAAGAATAGTATGTTGGAAAAGCTCAGAAAAGTTAGAACTGGAAAACGAATTAAGCAAACCATGAAGGAGACTGTCGACAAATCACAAGGACTAAACCTGTACTTAACGAATTCAGATGATTCTGTATCTGATGAACTCTTCAACGAATATCTTGCTCCTTATTTATTCAAAATCCTTGTGAAAGGATTTTCTTCATCAACCTTAGATCTTAGAAGTTCCAAAATATCGTCATAAATATCTTAGATATTTCTGAAGATATTTTCATAACTATCCTTATCTGAAATCAGTTATCTTTTCACGTCATCTGTATTACACCATAAAGGAAACTGTTTAGTTTCTATATTCTGTAAACTTTAAAGCTTAAAATATGAATGTTATTGAAGTACTGTTGAGAACTGATGCATGAGTTAGTATAATATAATGACACTTGATCAACGTGATTATATTACAGTAAGTCATGCTGAGTTTCTAATGGAATGTGATGATTCACAGATTATAACATCATCATGTGCCATGTTACACGACTCTTACATTCTATCTGATCTAAAAACATATCAAGAAAATATATTCTTGATGGTTCTATCTTCTGTAATTCTGGTAATTTGACAAATCAAATCGTGCTATTACGTTCTTTCTTGTTTAGAACATTAAGTTCATTCAAAACTCTATACCTACGAATTCTGGACCATTATTCGCTTGACTTGAAATAGGATGAGAGTGGTGTCAATAAAGAAACAAAGAAGGTGAATTTATAGCGAAAAATCCGACGAAACAATCGAGGCAGATCACCGTATTTAATTAAAGAGATCTTAATTTCTTTTTTCACCGAAGAATCAGATCTTATATAGATTACGAAAGTTTTCTTTAATTTCCTTGAATTTCGGAAATCCACCGTGACTACATCAGAAGATAAGACAAATCTCTATTTTCTCATTTCACTCTTTTGTGATAGCTTCGTTCGTATTCTTCGAATAATCGAATTATTTTATCCTTATTACTCAATGATGATAAAACTCAAGTTATCAACTCATATTCATCATGAAAACATTTTTATTATTAGTCATGACCACCTCACACAAATTTCGGGAGGAAATTTCTTTAACGGGTAGGTACTGTGACGACCCGGAATTTCCGACCAAATTTAAACTTAATCTTTATATGATTTTGACACGATAAGAAAAGTCTGTTAGATTGAGTCTCCAAAATTTTGAACTGTTTCGTATATGCAATTGACCTTCGACTGCTCTCGACGATTCACGAATCACTATTTGTAAATAGATATCTGAATATATTAACTTGTAATATAATTTGAAATATTATATGATTTAATTATTAAAATTTATTATGTAAAATAAAATAAAATATGATATTATAATAATTATTATTATTTAAAATATATCTATATATAATTGAAGCATATTAAATATAATTATATATATTTAGAATTGATCATCGTTATGAATCACAATAATTTAAATTTTCTATTCTCACCTACCTATTTCTTTATTTAATTGGATAAAGTCATTAAGTGGACAAATTTGAGTGAATATTAACCGGGTATCTAATTTTCTCAGTTGTATTAGTTACACTTCTAACTTCTAATTTTAGACATAGGTACAATCCATTCAAATTATTACCCATACCCGTAATTCATATGCAATGATTAAGTGAATCTAAGACATATAGTGTTTAGGTAGAGAAAATCCATATGAATAATTCATATATGTTTCTTACCTACTCCTAGTGGGATCCGCAAAACACGATTAATGAATATCAGGAAATTGTCATTTACTTTAGATTTGCATATCAAGAAAGTATGTAAAAAGTTTACAAAAAAAATCAAAAGTGATAGACTATGTTCTAACGTATTTTAAATCATTTGAGTGAATTATTATTATATTGTTATTATCATATATTAACACATACATGGAATTATGAATGATCATCTGATCACTTTCTAGCATACATTGCTCATTTCCCCTTGAACTCATTATCAAACCCCACTAAATCACTAATCAAACATACAATGGCAATACTTACCGTTTCTACTTCTAATTTTTTTCTATTGTTTTCTGTCCAAGAACATAACTATCATCATCATTACCATTGATCACCTCGTGCGTGTTAACACCCTCACTACCAAGAAACACCATTCGATCATCATCCTCATCAACATTATATTACAAGAACCAAACCCACTTACTACTACTCAACACCCAAACACCTTCGAAGACAACCAAACAAACATGTTTCTGATGATACTACGGATACTAGTTGCTGTCCCTGTTCGAATTAAAACCACGAAGAACCTGCATATATACACTACTACTGTCCATGTTCTCTTCTGTTTTGGTCAGCCCAGAACACCACCATTAAACACTGCAGACCCATCGATCACCACCATCACACGAACCTTTACTGTTTCCTGTTTATGTTCGACTACCACCACTCACCATCACTGTATATTTCCTGGTTTAACTATAAGAATTATCACAAGCAACAACATCAAACTATTAAACTAACCCCACTTTTCCTTATCGATACTACTATAACTGTTTCTGTACTACCTTCTGCTCAACAAGGAACTCACAAGAAAGCATGAACCACTAATCGAGCTATCTCCTGCTTCATTTTGTTACATCTAACAAACACCATAAGCTGCTGTAGCAGCTGCTATACGCAACTATTTTCTGTTCAAACCTCCAACGAACCACCTGTGCTCTTTATATTTTTTATCATCTTCATCAATAATGAGCACTACAGTAAACCATGACCACCACCTACCTCAATCACTGCTGTTAACCTACTGCCATTTCCTTTTATATACAACACTAAAATCATCAAACCACCAAGAACAACACTAATTACCGCTATGGTTTTATCAGGTAATTATACAAAATTTATAGCGGGATTATGGAAATTAAGAGAATATGAGTAAATCGATTACATACTTGAATAATTAATAAACCAATTTCAAGATCAATTGTTGAGGATTAGATCGATGTTGATGATTTGATACAGTCTAAGAAATCGCACGCTGCAGTGTAATTTGATTTCCTTCCTAGTTCGAATCAACCAAAACCGAATTCCAATTTACTAAATGCTGCTGCTTCCCTAATCCGCACCTTCCAATTTCTGATCGAATGAATATTGAACAGATGACCTAGATCGATTTTTGGTGGTCGCTGCTTCATTCGCCTGGACCGGATGAACCTATCACACACCCATCGATTTATAATTGATACAACTTAGGGCCAAATTAAACTTAATTGGATTTGAAAATGGGCTTCTTTTTAATTGTTAATGGACTTCCAAGATCCACTTGTTATTTAAGGTATAATATTTATTATTATTATTTTATTACTAGTATCATTAATCATTAATATTATTATTATTACTAATATAATTATAATTATCATTAGTGTTATTATTGTTATTATTATTACATTGGTATGAATACTTTTATTATTAATATTATCATTTCTTTATTATTATTATTATTATTATTATTATTATTATTATTATTATTATTATTATTATTATTATTATTATTATTATTATTATTATTATTATTATTATTATTATTATTATTATTAGTATTATTATTATTAAGTATTGAAATTATTATTACCACTAGTAATGAAATTGCTATAATAATTATTATTAAGTATTATGTATTATTATAAAAATTATTATTTTCATTATCATTATTAATAAACTGTGATTTAAATAAGAATTACTGTTATTAATATTATTATAAGATTTATCATTAAAACTATCATTAATATTATTATTAATAAAATCATTAATATCTATATCATTATTATTAACATTAGTATTATCATTATCATTATTTTAATCACTATTAATATTATTTAGTATTAATATAATTACTATTTTAACAAACAAATGAAATATATACATATAAAATATTTGATACATATAACGTAACAAAAGTTATAATCTTTTATAGTAATATTAAAATATATAAATTAATAATATAAAAATTATATCACTAATAAAAAATATATATATCTGTTCGATTACAAATATATGTTTTAATATATATACGAATGATATAGGTTCGTGAATCCGAGGCCAACCCTGCATTGTTCAATATAGTCATATGTATTTTTACTACAAAATACATTAGGTGAGTTTCATTTGCCCTTTTTACTCTTTACATTTTTGGGCTGAGAATACATGCAATGTTTTAATAACTATTTTACAATAATTATATGCGTGAGTTTCATTTGCTCCATTTTTAAATGTTTTTTTTGCAATATATATTTTTAGGACTGAGAATACATGCGTTGCTTTTATAAATGCTTTACGAAATAGACACAAGTACTAAAAACTACATTTTATGGTTGAATGATCGAAATCGAATATTCCCCTTTTTATTTAGTCTGGTAATCTAAGAATTAGGGAACAGACACCCTAATTGACGCGAACTCTAAAGATAGATCTATTGGGCCCAACAAGCCCCATCCAAAGTACCGGATGCTTTAGTAATTCGAAATTTATATCATGTCCGATGGAGGATCCCGGAATGATGGGGATATTCTTATATGCATCTTGTGAATGTCGGTTACCAGGTGTTCAATCCATATGAATGATATTTTTGTCTCTATGGATGGGACGTATGTTTATGAGAAATGAAAATATGAAAATCTTGTGGTCTATTAAAATGATGGAAATGATTATTTATGTTAAACTAATGAACTCACCAACCTTTTGGTTGACACTTTAAAGCATGTTTATTCTCAGGTATGAAAGAAGTCTTCCGCTGTGTAATTGCTCATTTTAAAGATATTAGTTGGAGTCATTCATGACATATTTCAAAAGACGTTGCAATCGAGTCGTTGAGTTCATCAAGATTATTATTAAGTCAATTATAATTGGATATATTATGAGATGGTATGCATGTCGTCAACTTTCGATGTAATGGAAGATTGTCATTTCAAAAACGAATGCAATGTTTGTAAAAATGTATCATATAGAGGTCAAGTACCTCGCGATGTAATCAACTGTTATGAATCATTTATAATCGATATGGACTTCGTTCAGATGGATTAGGACGGGTCCTTTCAGTTGGTATCAGAGCGGTGGTCTTAGTGAACTGGGTCTGCATTAGTGTGTCTAACTGATAAGTCGTTAGGATGCAATAGTGAGTCTGGACTTTGACCGTATCTGCATGTCAAAAGTTTTTCTTATCATTTTGTGTCGAAAATTTCCTGTTTATCATTCTTAGAGAATCACTTGCTTATCATCCTTAGTCTAGACACATCTTATTGCATTAATTGCATGATTAGTGTATAGACAAAAATTTATATCTTAGCATATCTGCTAATTCATATCTTAGTGTACCTGTTATTGTTACCGATGCCTGACAGCTTCCGTAGATTCCTCCGTAACTTATGGGATTTTAGTATTATATATGCATATGTAAATTATGTACTGCAGGGTACTAATCTATATCCTATAATCTATTTCTTATCGAAAATCCTTCATCTGATAGTACGGGATGAATCCCTAAACCAGTTTGAGTCCCTCAAATTCCGATAACTATTCCGATAGTTATTCCGACAGCTATTCCGACATACATGTTCACCTAAGCTCCGAAAACAGTGTCATTGGCATGAATCAACCAATCAGCCATTATCAATTCATCTGATGGGTTCGTAGTCGACTTAATTAATGGAAACGCGCCGAAGGCAATCCCTTCCACCAACCGAATTCACCTCTTGACAATGAACCTGAAGCATTTACTGGTGAACCTGTTCGAGACACCACTTTCAGTCTCATTTCCAGGGTAACTCGACCAGATTATATTCTATCAACAATTCTGAACCTTATTCATTCGCTCGTTCTAACCGACAATCTTCCTGGAGTAATAAGTCAACGAACTTCGCGCTCAAATAATCAATTCGGAGAATATGGTGCAAAATGTACCAGCTTCAGCAACATCACCGGCACCAACAGTACCATCAATAACAGCACCAGTACCATCAACAATCCATGCTTCAATATCATCTTCTGTACTTTGAGTATGATCTTGGTTCTACGTATCGTTCTACCTCATTTGTCTTCGTTCAACATGGCGAATATGTAATCTCTAAAGTTTTAGAGATTATTTATTCTAGTTCCAACTGAAAACTAAATGAGTTAATATTATGTTAACTCATTAAATCCATGATTACATCTGAAGAAAATATATATGTATATATGTTTTCATAAAGATTGTAATTAAAAATTCTTTTGTACAAACTGTTAATGGTGAAAATATTTTAACGGGTAGGTAATACCCGAGGAATATTTAGATTTTACATTAATAAGTTACATTGTACGTTCTTCAAATCTGATTCAACATTCATGTACTATCCTACTTACATTCATAGATATACGAATCCGTTCACCGCAGAATAACCATTTTCATTCAATTTCATATTTGGATTTTGACCTATCAGAATCCAACAAGTGGCATAATGAAGAAAACATTGGACAAAAATAAAATTTGTTAGAAACAAACAAATTAACTATGAGAAATTTTGTTAGGAATCCACGCTAACAAAATCCTAGCTAACTGTTCCAGCTAACTGTTCCTAGCTAACTGATTACATTTTATTTATCGCAATTTATTTATCACAATTTATATTCACGCAATTTTATTTATCGTCATTTAATTTCTGAATTTATTTTACACACTTTAAATATCGGGACACGTATACAAGGTTTTGACATATCATATCGACGCATCTATATATATTATTTGGAATCACCATAGACACTCTATATGCAGTAATGATCGAGTTCTCTATACAGGGTTGAGGTTGATTCTATAATAATATATATACTTTGAGTTGTGATCGAGTCTGAGACGAATACGGGTCACGATACGTATTAATTAATTCTAATATTATATATTAAATTATATATGAATTATTGAATTGCTAACTGTGGACTATCAACTATGGACTACCAACATTGGACAAGTAAAAATGAATTAAAATATTGACTATAACATATGAAACTAAACATTTCTTCAAGTTTGCCACTTGATTTCATCTTAAACCTCATTTGTATTTTGACGATTACAATCTGCATTCAAACCTTTCATGATTCTTGAAAACACCTCAATCGAGAGGATAAACCAACCGCACTTCATCTACGGAATGAAAGATTTACGCATATAGTTATGCATCTGAAAAACTCTCGGAACCTGAGTAAACGTTCAGCACGTATCTGTGCTAGCTCCTTTGGCGTTGTTATTACCGAAAATAACTTTACAATCCCTTTTCAAGGTAGTAAATTTTGTCACAGCTCCAACAAGTCAACTTCGACTTTTCGTTCGAAACAACCCTATTATAACTTCGATATATACGTTTACCTCTTTTCGTCATCATTACCAGGGAACCATTTATATCTCACCACATTAGCAGTAAACTTACCAACAACTTCATTAATCTTTGACCTTTCGAAAAATCATTATATTTGTTCATTAAAACCCTATCATATAACCATCCGCATCTTGTAACGAGGACTATTATACCAATTAGAGGGAATCAGCAATCAGTACTTTGAAGACTCACAGCATATCTACATCAACAGTTATATGTATAACATTTATCTCTTAGAATTATGATCTTTCATTCTGAAATTCTAAAAAGCACTCAGTCTACAAATCAATACTCTGAATGTTGAAAAAGCTGAATGAAGCAGCAGAAATCATAGATAGCCGTAAACGACCTTTAATCATCGGAAGTTTGATGATAAAGAATAGTATGTTGGAAAAGCGCAGAAAATTTAGAACTGGAAAACGAATTAAGCAAACCATGAAGGAGACTGTTGACAATCACAAGGACTAAACCTGTACTTAACGAATTCAGATGATTCTGTATCTGATGAACTCTTCAACGAATATCTTGCTCCTTATTTATTCAAAATCCTTGCGAAAGGATTTTCTTCATCAACCTTCGATCTTAGAAGTTCCAAAATATCGTCATAAATATCTTAGATATTTCTGAAGATATTTTCATAACTATCCTTATCTGAAATCAGTTATCTTTTCACGTCATCTGTATTACACCATAAAGGAAACTGTTTAGTTTCTATATTCTGTAAACTTTAAAGCTTAAAATATGAATGTTATTGAAGTAATGTTGAGAACTGATGCATGAGTTAGTATAATATAATGACACTTGATCAACGTGATTATATTACAGTAAGTCATGCTGAGTTTCTAATGGAACGTGATGATTCACAGATTATAACATCATCATGTGCCATGTTACACGACTCTTACATTCTATCTGATCTAAAAACATATCAAGAAAATATATTCTTGATGGTTCTATCTTCTGTAATTCTGGTAATTTGACAAATCAAATCGTGCTATTACGTTCTTTCTTATTTAGAACATTAAGTTCATTCGAAACTCTATACCTACGAATTCTGGACCATTATTCGCTTGACTTGAAATAGGATGAGAGTGGTGTCAATAAAGAAACAAAGAAGGTGAATTTATAGCGAAAAATCCGACGAAACAATCGAGGCAGATCACCGTATTTAATTAAAGAGATCTTAATTTCTTTTTTCACCGAAGAATCAGATCTTATATAGATTACGAAAGTTTTCTTTAATTTCCTTGAATTTCGGAAATCCACCGTGACTACGTCAGAAGATAAGACAAATCTCTATTTTCTCATTTCACTCTTTTGTGATAGCTTCGTTCGTATTCTTCGAATAATCGAATTATTTTATCCTTATTACTCAATGATGATAAAACTCAAGTTATCAACTCATATTCGTCATGAAAACATTTTTATTGTTAGTCATGACCACCTCACTCAAATTTCGGGACGAAATTTCTTTAACGGGTAGGAACTGTGACGACCCGGGAATTTCCGACCAAATTTAAACTTAATCTTTATATGATTTTGACACGATAAGAAAAGTCTGTTAGATTGAGTCTCCAAAATTTTGAACTGTTTCATATATGCAATTGACCTTCGACTGCTCTCGATGATTCACGAATCACTATTTGTAAATAGATATCTGAATATATTAACTTGTAATATAATTTGAAATATTATATGATTTAATTATAAAAATTTATTATGTAAAATAAAATAAAATATGATATTATAATAATTATTATTATTTAAAATATATCTATATATAATTGAAGCATATTAAATATAATTATATATATTTAGAATTGATCATCGTTATGAATCACAATAATTTAAATTTTCTATTCTCACCTACCTATTTCTTTATTTAATTGGATAAAGTCATTAAGTGGACAAATTTGAGTGAATATTAACCGGGTATCTAATTTTCTCAGTTGTATTAGTTACACTTCTAACTTCTAATTTTATACATAGGTACAATCCATTCAAATTATTACTCATACCCGTAATTCATATGCAATGATTAAGTGAATCTAAGACATATAGTGTTTAGGTAGAGAAAATCCATATGAATAATTCATATATGTTTCTTACCTACTCCTAGTGGGATCCGTAAAACACGAATAATGAATATCAGGAAATTGTCATTTACTTTAGATTTGCATATCAAGAAAGTATGTAAAAAGTTTACAAAAAAAATCAAAAGTGATAGACTATGTTCTAACGTATTTTAAATCATTTGAGTGAATTATTATTATATTGTTATTATCGTTTATTAACACATACATGGAATTATGAATGATCATCTGATCACTTTCTAGCATACATTGCTCATTTCCCCTTGAACTCATTATCAAACCCCACTAAATCACTAATCAAACATACAATGGCAATACTTACCGTTTCTACTTCTAATTTTTTTCTATTGTTTTCTGTCCAAGAACATAACTATCATCATCATTACCATTGATCACCTCGTGCGTGTTAACACCCTCACTACCAAGAAACACCATTCGATCATCATCCTCATCAACATTATATTACAAGAACCAAACCCACTTACTACTACTCAACACCCAAACACCTTCGAAGACAACCAAACAAACATGTTTCTGATGATACTACGGATACTAGTTGCTGTCCCTGTTCGAATTAAAACCACGAAGAACCTGCATATATACACTACTACTGTCCATGTTCTCTTCTGTTTTGGTCAGCCCAGAACACCACCATTAAACACTGCAGACCCATCGATCACCACCATCACACGAACCTTTACCGTTTCCAGTTTATGTTCGACTACCACCACTCACCATCACTGTATAGTTCCTGTTTTAACTACAAGAATTATCACAAGCAACAACATCAAACTATTAAACTAACCCCACTTTTCCTTATCGATACTACTATAACTGTTTCTGTACTACCTTCTGCTCAACAAGGAACTCACAAGAAAGCATGAACCACTAATCGAGATATCTCCTGCTTCATTTTGTTACATCTAACAAACACCATAAGCTGCTGTAGCAGCTGCTATACGCAACTATTTTCTGTTCAAACCTCCAACGAACCACCTGTGCTCTTTATATTTTTTATCATCTTCATCAATAATGAGCACTACACTAAACCATGACCACCACCTACCTCAATCACTACTGTTAACCTACTGCCATTTCCTTCTATATACAACACTAAAATCATCAAACCACCAAGAACAACACTAATTACTGCTATGGTTTTATCAGGTAATTATACAAAATTTATAGAGGGATTATGGAAATTAAGAGAATATGAGTGAATCGATTACATACTTGAATAATTAATAAACCGATTTCAAGATCAATTGTTGAGGATTAGATCGATGTTGATGATTTAATACAGTCTAAGAAATCGCACGCTGCAGTGTAATTTGATTTCCTTCCTAGTTCGAATCAACCAAAACCGAATTCCAATTTACTAAATGATGCTGCTTCCCTAATCCGTACCTTCTAATTTCTGATCGAATGAATATTGAACAGATGACCTAGATCGATTTTTGGTGGTCGCTGCTTCATTCGCCTGGACCGGATGAACCTATCACACACCCATCGATTTATAATTGATACAACTTAGGGCCAAATTAAACTTAATTGGATTTGCAAATGGGCTTCTTTTTAATTGTTAATGGACTTCCAAGATCCACTTGTTATTTAAGGTATAATATTTATTATTATTATTTTATTACTAGTATCATTAATCATTAATATTATTATTATTACTAATATAATTATAATTATCATTAGTGTTATTATTGTTATTATTATTACATTGGTATGAATACTTTTATTGTTAATATTATCATTTCTTTATTATTATTATTATTATTATTATTATTATTATTATTATTATTATTATTATTATTATTATTATTATTATTATTATTATTATTATTATTAAGTATTGGAATTATTATTACCACTAGTAATGAAATTGCTATAATAATTATTATTAAGTATTATGTATTATTATAAAAATTATTATTTTCATTATCATTATTAATAAACTGTCATTTAAATAAGAATTACTGTTATTAACATTATTATAAGATTTATCATTAAAACTATCATTAATATTATTATTAATAAAATCATTAATATCTATATCATTATTATTGACACTAGTATTATCATTATCATTATTTTAATCACTATTAATATTATTTAGTATTAATATAATTACTATTTTAACAAACAAATGAAATATATACATATAAAATATTTGATACATATAACGTAACAAAAGTTATAATCTTTTATAGTAATATTAAAATATATAAATTAATAATATAAAAATTATATCACTAATAAAAAATATATATATCTGTTCGATTACAAATATATGTTTTAATATATATACAAATGATATAGGTTCGTGAATCCGAGGCCAACCCTGCATTGTTCAATATAGTCATATGTATTTTTACTACAAAATACATTAGGTGAGTTTCATTTGCCCTTTTTACTCTTTACATTTTTGGGCTGAGAATACATGCAATGTTTTAATAACTATTTTACAATAATTATATGCGTGAGTTTCATTTGCTCCCCTTTTAAATGTTTTTTTTACAATATATATTTTTGGGACTGAGAATACATGCGCTGCTTTTATAAATGCTTTACGAAATAGACACAAGTACTAAAAACTACATTATATGGTTGAATGATCGAAATCGAATATGCCCCTTTTTATTTAGTCTGGTAATCTAAGAATTAGGGAACAGACACCCTAATTGACGCGAACTCTAAAGATAGATCTATTGGGCCCAACAAGCCCCATCCAAAGTACCGGATGCTTTAGTAATTCGAAATTTATATCATGTCCGATGGAGGATCCCGGAATGATGGGGATATTCTTATATGCATCTTGTGAATGTCGGTTACCAGGTGTTCAATCCATATGAATGATATTTTTGTCTCTATGCATGGGACGTATGTTTATGGGAAATGAAAATATGAAAATCTTGTGGTCTATTAAAATGATGGAAATGATTATTTATGTTAAACTAATGAACTCACCAACCTTTTGGTTGACACTTTAAAGCATGTTTATTCTCAGGTATGAAAGAAGTCTTCCGCTGTGTAATTGCTCATTTTAAAGATATTAGTTGGAGTCATTCATGACATATTTCAAAAGACGTTGCAATCGAGTCATTGAGTTCATCAAGATTATTATTAAGTCAATTATAATTGGATATATTATGAGATGGTATGCATGTCGTCAACTTTCGATGTAATGGAAGATTGTCTTTTCAAAAACGAATGCAATGTTTGTAAAAATGTATCATATAGAGGTCAAGTACCTCGCGATGTTATCAACTGTTATGAATCGTTTATAATCGATATGGACTTCGTTCAGATGGATTAGGACGGGTCCTTTCATGTATTACTTCGACAACTAGGTAGTTGGCCATGTCAGCATACCAATGAGTGTCAGTAAATTGTGATCCTTTGTGAGTTTGTCCTAAACTCATAAGCTGTTCTTCCGGAAATTTGTCTCTGATATCTTGTTCAGCAAGTTTTTCCATCGCTGGGTTCTCCAAAGGACTAAGATGGTCTGCTGCGACGTTCTCTGCTCCTTTCTTATCTTTAATCTCAATATCGAATTCCTGAAGGAGTAAGATCCAACGTAGGAGTCTTGGTTTCACGTCTTGCTTAGTGAATAGATATTTGAAGGCTGAATTATCTGTATAGACCGTAGTTTTGGACAGGATGAGATAAGAACGGAATTTGTCGAAGGCGAATACTACAGCTAGCAGCTCCTTTTCTGTGGTAGTGTAATTCTCTTGAGCTCCGGTTAAGGTTTTGCTCACGTAATAGATTGGATGAAAGTGCTTATCTACCCGCTGTCCAAGCACGGATCTAACTGCAAAGTCACTCGCATCACACATGATTTCAAATGGTAGACTCCAATCAGGAGCTATCATGATGGGTGCATGTGTTAGCTGTTCCTTCATATAGTTGAATGCTTTTCAACATTCTTCATCGAAGACGAACGGGACTTCCTTCCCTAGGAGATGAGTGAGAGGCCGCGTAACCTTTGAAAAATCCTTAATGAAGCTTCGGTAAAAACCGGCGTGTCCTAGGAAACTCCTTACTACTCTTACTGTGGTAGGTTCTGGAAGTTTAGTAATGGTCTCAATCTTAGCCTTATCAACTTCTATTCCTGCTTTTGAAATCTTATGTCCTAAAACTATCCCTTCTTTAACCATGAAGTGACATTTTTCCCAATTCAGAACTAAATTTGACTCTTCACACCGGGTGAGCATCTTGTCAAGGTTTTAAAGGTACGAATCAAAGGTACTACCAAAGACTGGGAAGTCGTCCATGAAGACCTCCGTACAACGTTCAATCATGTCGTGGAATATTGCTACCATGCATCGCTGAAATGTAGCTGGTGCATTGCATAGCCCAAAGGGCATGCGTCGATAAGCAAATGTTCCATAAGGACATGTAAAGGTTGTCTTTTCTTGGTCCTTTGTATCAGGGGAATTTGAAAGTAGCCGAAAAAACCGTCAAGGAAACAGTAGTATTCATTTCCTGATAGACGTTCCAACATTTGATCGATGAAAGGAAATGGAAAATGATCCTTCCGGGTTGCATCGTTTAGTTTACGATAATCTATGCAAACCCTCCAACCGGTGACTTCCCGAGTTGGAATAAGTTCATTATTCTCATTTTGAATTACGGTTGTCCCTCCCTTTTTGGGTACCACTTGAACAGGACTAACCCATGGCGAATCAGAGATGAGATAGATCAGACCGGCGTCCAGAAGTTTGATTGCTTCTTTCTTGACAACTTCTTGAATTATAGGGTTGACCCTTCTTTGCCTCTGAACTGAAGGTTTGAAATCGTCTTCCATAAAAATCTCATGGTTGCAATAGTTGGGGCTGATCCCTTTTATGTCGGAAATCTTCCAAGCAATTGCTTTCTTATGTGATTTTAAAACTTGAATCAATTTTGCCTTCTCTTGTGGCGTAAGGTCTTTCGAGATGATTATAGGGAGTTTTGATTCTCCTTCTAAGAATGCATACTCCAGATTATAGGGTAACTTCTTTAATTCTAATTCCTGAGGTTCCTCGATAGATGGCTTCATCCTAGCTATCTCTTTTCAGTCTAACGAGTCGTACTTCTCCTGGAATTTTGATTCTTCAGTGGCGGTCACTGATGCTATCTGTTCTTAATTTCTGGAAATTGTCCTTCTTAATGCTTCCTCTTCAGAAACGTCTTCTTTAGTTTCAAAGGTGGTTCGGAAAACTCCTCACAGTCCTCTTTTGATTGTGGTTCCTGATATACCGGAATGAAATCCGTCTCTTCATTCGATCTTCTCCTTAATAGAGGTAAAGGAATGCCTTGTTCTAGCGGTGCTATTTAGATAGTCTTGCCAAAAAAATTACTTTCAGAGAGGGGAGATTTGTGTTGACTAAGGTTTATGGCTGAATGGTTGTCGAGATTTCCTTCAGGAGGTGTAAAAAACAGATCCTTAGAAATTTGATCTTGACTACATATAGCCATGGTTTCTTCCAGGTATTCGTTGACGAGTTCTTGAAAAAAATCAGAGAGATTTACATCCTCTTCTCTAGGATGGCTCATGAGACGATCAACATTGAATGTGATTTCTTCTCCTCCTACCCTTAATTTCAATGATTTTTCGTGCACATCAATTACGGCCTTGGCAGTATTTAGGAATGGTCTGCGAAGAATGAGTGGGACCTTCGTGTCTTCCTCAATATCCATAATGACGAAATCAATGGAAAATGCGAACTTATCCACTATAACTAGGACATCTTGAGCTATTCCTCGAGAAATCTTAACTGATCTGTTCGCGAGTTGGATAGTCATTCTGGTTGGTCGTAAGTCTTTTAATCCTAGTTTTTTGAATAATGAATAGGGCATTAGGTTTACACTGGCTCCTAAGTCTGCTAAAGCATTGCTAATCTGGACATCTTGCAGGTAGCAAGGTACCATACATCTTCCTGTATCTCCTAACTTAGGGGAAATACCATGTTGTAACACTAACGAGCATTCTTCACTTAAGGGCAAGCTAACTATCTCTCTTAATCTCTCTTTGTTTGAAAGCAGTTCTTTGAAAAATTTAGCGCAGTTTGGCATTTCTACTAAAGCATCTACTAGTCGTACATTCAAATGTAAATTGTTAATAATATCCCAATACTTAGCGAATTGCGCTTCTTGTTTTACCTTTCTAAGCGTACCTGGGAAAGGTATGCGGGTGCGCGGAATAACTTCCGTGGCCTTAGGAGAGATAGGTTCCGGTGGATTGACAACTGGGTCAATTGGCACAGGTTTCTTATCGGAAAAATCTTGTATGGGTATATTAACAGTTGTTTCCTTCCCTCCTCTAGTAATTACTAGGGCATCAAACTCACTACACTCTATATCAACTTTAGTGGTTAAACGTTTAAGCGTAAGTTGAAAATTGGTGATCAATTCTTCAAAAGTCTTTATCAAAGTGTCGAATTTGTTCTGACATTCTATGACTTGAAGGTTTATCGTGTATTGCTTTTTCATAAATTCAACTAAAATTTCCTTAGAGTGGAGAGCAGGTTTGTGCAACGGGAAGATTATATTATGATCCGAGCTATTTTGCTGTTTGTGTGCCCATATAGGGTAAGGATACCTTAGATTGGTTCTAGTAGCATCGGGGTTTCTAGGAATTGGTAAATTTTGAAGAGTGAGGGTGAGATCTTGTAACCTGGTTTCCAGCATTTTTACCGTATGAGCGAAGACGTCATCCTTCTCAGCAGCTTCATTGCTCCAATCTTCCTGTTGTGCAGCTATCGTGTCCAAGAGATTCCATGCTTCGCCTGCTGTTCGGGACATGAAATTGCCTTGCGAGGCCATGTCTAGGAGAGACTTATCATCCTTGGTCAAACCATTGTAAAGTGTACAGATTATGTCTGCCCGACTTAACGAATGATTCGGACATCTTTTAAGCATCATCTTTATTTTATTCCATGCTAGACACAATGACTCGTTTTCTTTTTGAGAAAAGTTTGTGATGTCATTTCTTAAACAGATTTGCAGGGAGGGTGGATAAAATTTGTTTAGAAATTTAGTGGCTAAATCCTCCCATGAATGGATTGAAATCGGGTTAAGTTTGTCAAACCATGCTAAAGCGTGTGCAGAAAGTGAATATTGAAAAAGATGAAGTTTTAAAATGTTTTTCTCGTTTTCTTCCTTCTTAAATGAGTCAACCAGACTGATAACTTTGTTTAAGTGAAAGTTTGGATCGTCAGTCGGTAATCCTTGAAATTTACAGATCATACTGACTAGTTTAATCATGTGTGAACTGATTTCAGGAATCCCTTCATTTCCTAAGGTGATTGGTCCTCCTCTTTCCTCTAAGTATGACTTATGCATAGAAGCAAGGGTGTCTTGTTGTTCCATTTTTTTTTAGATTTTCTATTTAAAAAGACTTGAAAGTAACTTTTAGAAAATATTAATTTACTAAAAGGATCGATAATTTAATAAAAACAATTATTCTTGAAATTCGGTCACTAACAAGCTCGGATATCTTAACTGATAGGATTTCTTACAGATTACTTGAATCGAGGTGGCCAGGCCGACTATGGAGAGGCAGGATCCTTTTGGTTCCAATATAATTGGAGACTGTTCGGAAAATCCAACAACCAAATCCGTGTATAATTGTCTTTCTTAGACACCACCAAACAACACTTTTGTCTGTTTAAAATCTTTCTCAATCAAAATATTCGATCCCCGACAGGGCGCCAGAAAACCTGTTAATACTATGATATGGCTGAAACGGATGGTTTTATTCGTGCGATGTCGTTAGACCCCAGGACGTCTGATTCAGTTGATCCAGGTAGCACATAGTGGTTTGTTTATTTATATTGTGCAGGGCCTAAATTTACTTTACTTTCTAATGTGTAGAAGGTGTAAGTTAACCTAGTGTCGTGTTTTTTATGGATTAAAGAATTGAAGATCAAGTGGATAATTGTCTTTTAGTTAAATTACCTGGATAAAAGATAGTAGTTGGTTTAAGCTAAAAGTCATAAATGCGGAAAAGTAAATAAGTTGAAGGATATCCGGAGTATGCAGATCAGGGAAATGTTGACCAAGATATCAGTGTTGGGTTAGGGAAAGATAATTATCCTTATGTTAAGACTATGCTGGGAATGATGTAGATCTGGTTGGATGAGCCAATCACATAGACCTACTTATCTCTGAACTCTCGGAGTTCTCTTTGGGCAGTGAGAAGTATGTCACTTGGTCGTATAATTGAAAGGTAGCAATACCTCGAAGGTTATCCTTAGTAAAGTACTAGGTTTATTAGTGAGGTAAGCTCTAATCCTGACCCTCGTTATCAGTTTAGTTAACTGAATAACAACATGCCGTGTTGATTGAACACTGATCACAAACGGAAGGAATTAGTCGGTTTAATTTGGCAAAACCTTAAATGAAAACTAACAACCATTCCATCATACTAATGAGATCATATCAATTCAAACATTATACAGCATTACAGTTGATATACTGACAGTAAAGCATATAGAAACCTAATGAGTACCTAAACAGTTGATATGACTAAGACCTAAGGCAACAATCAAACAAGAACATGCAATAGGCTTGGATTACACAGTAAAGGCACTAACTAGATCTTAACAGCTCCTAAGAAGTCTCTTCGGAACAGTCAATAGGCATACTAGGTCATTCATGTCTCAATTTCTAAGTTCCGTGTCCTAAAAGCGCATTAAATGCCTCTCGGGAACTCCTGCCATACCGAGTTCATAGAATCTTCAGATACAGTATAACCAGGGGTCTTAATCCTATGAAGTAGCTAATTTCATATAGGTGGAGAAGTCCTGATCACAACCTAGGTTGGTCAATCCTTAAGATGCTAGAATACAAATCTATTAGACTTCCTAGTTCAGTAATATAACAGTAATCGTACTAATTTAACATAATTACGGTAACCCAAACTTCTATCATGGCAAGATATAGATTAATTAAGCTATCATGGTAATATCGGAATGCATTATTAAACATAAAAAGTAAGAACACATGTTTAATACAAAAGACAAGCGTCTAGGATAAAAAACTGAAAAGGCCAAAGAAATCTGCCCGAGATCGCAGGGACTCGCCGGGATATCCTCCGGAAAATAAAAGCTAAGCTAACTACTACTAAAAACTAACTAAAAGCTTGAAAATATGAAATGAATTACAAATTGAGTGTGTGTTGAAATGGATGGAGAAAGCCCTTTAAATAGACTTGAAATTTGCTGCAAACGGCTGACAGGCCATTTGGCAAGCCGTTTGCAGGGCTCGTTTGCCGGGTTTGCCTGTTTAAGGTGCCAGTTTGCTCTGACCGTTTGGCAGGCTATTTGCCATACTGGCATTCCGTTTGGCAGCCCGTGTGACAGGCCGTTTGGCTTGCTGATTTGCTGGATCGTAACTTGATTTCTTGTCTTTCACCGTTTTTGCTCTAGAATCATTGTTTTAGCTCCGTTTTACTTGATTCTTTTTGCATCGAAAGTCTACAAAATAAACCGAAAAAGCGATAATTTTGCCGATAAAGTTTTAATCTTTATTGTTCTAGGGCTTAATATTGGGGATAAAAATGTGACTTTTTGACCGATATCAGGATCGTAAGACTTCAATCCCCAAGAAATATTTGAGTCTTCCTAGGTCTTTCATTTCAAATTCTTTAAATGTATTTTAATTTTATGTTTACAATTTCTTCTTGATCATTTCCTCTAATGATCATATCATCTACATATATAATAAGACAAGTAATTAAATTGTTTCTTTGTTTTAAAAATAACGTGTGATCGGAGTTGCTTTGTTTAAAACCATATTTTTTTATTACTACCGTAAAACGCTCAAACCAAGCCCGAGGGGATTGTTTTAACCCATAAAGAGATTTTTTAAGATGAAAAACTTCTCTTTCATTGAAGTCTGATGTGAAGCCGGGGGGTCCTTCCATGTAAACTTCTTCTTTGAGGTCTCCATGAAGGAAAGTGTTTTTAACGTCAAATTGACGAAGTGGACAATCTTTGTTTGCAGCAACTGAAAAAAGTACCCTGATGGTGTCGATTTTGGCTACTGGTGAAAATATCTCAAAGTAGTCTATACCATAGGTTTGAGTGTACCCTTTGGCTACTAGTCGAGCTTTGTATCTCTTAATAGTACCATCGGCTCTGTGTTTGATTGTGAATATCCATCGACATCCAACTGGCTTCTTTGATTCTGGAAGGACACATTTTTCCCTAGTGTTGTTTGATTGAAGGGCTTTTATTTCTTCCTCCATTACTTTTCTCCAGTGGGTTGATTTTAGCGCATGTTCTATTGTGGTTGGAATTTCCTCAGAGTATAATGCGGAAGTAAACTCTCTAGCTTCTGTTGAGAGATTTCCTTTGGCAATGTTTACCATAGGATATTTTGATCTACGGGGTTCCCTTTCAGGAGAGAACCTTCTTGGTGGGACTCCTCTGTTTATTCTCGGAGGAAGATTGTATTATTATTGAGTTTGCTTGTTGGAAGTTCAAATTGTTGTTCGGGTTCTGATGGTTGTTCAGTTTGTGATGGTTGTTCAGATTGTGGTTCGGGTTCTGATGATTGGCCTGTGGCACTTTCCTATACTGACACATCTTCATTTTCACGGTTAGCACTTTTCTGTACTGACACATCTTCATTTTCACGGTTAGAAGTACTACTAGTAAAAGTACTACTAGTTTCAAAAGATTCTGTGTTTACCTCATTACAGGGAAGATTCTCATCGGTAGTACTGACAGATGCAGTACTTTGAGGTTCAGTGGCATGAGTCATTTCTTCGGATGATGGTATATCTAGCCAACTCACAGTGTCGTTAGGTTCAGTCTCCCTCTGACTCGTGTGTTGGGTTGTGACGACCCAGAAATTTCCGACCAAATTTAAACTTACTTTTAAAATGAACTCGACACGATAAGCAAAGTCTGTAATGTTGAGTATCGAAAACTTTGGAACAGTTTACATGAATACATTTGCCCTTTTACCATTCCCAATGATTTACGAACAATTGTTTGTATATGTATATATGTATATATATATATATATATATATATATATATATATATATATATATATATATATATATATATATATATATATATATATATATTAATTTGAAAATTATAAAATATAATTTAAGCATTAAAATTAAATATGAAAAATAGAATACAAAATAATTAAGTGTAAATTTAAAATGAATCTATACATAAATATATATGATTTCTATGACTAATTATTATTACATGTATGTTGTAATATATATATATATATATATATATATATATATATATATATATATATATATATATATATAATTCATAAATAATAAATATTCAATAAAGGTTATCATAGTATATATGATTATATTACAAAATTTATAATATATAATACAAATTGAAATATAGTTGTTATTGTGACGACCCGGAAATTTCCGATCAAATTTAAACATTAATCTTTACATGGTTTCGACATGATAAGCAAAGTCTATTTAAATTAATCTCAAAAGTTTTGAAACTGTTTTTCATATATGCAATTACCCTTCGACTATGTTCGACGATTCACGAACAACTATTGGTAAACCAATATGGATATATTATATATATATATATATATATATATATATATATATATATATATATATATATATATATATATATATATATATATATCGAAATATTATTCATCCATTATATGAATTTGTTGTTACAAATAATCATGTAAAATAATATACTAAGTAAGGAAATTATTATTTTATAGATACATATATATAAATATGAATATTAATTGTAAAGATAATATAATAAATTTATTGATTTAAAAATATATAATTAGCATTTAAAATATATATATATATATATATATATATATATATATATATATATATATATATATATATATATATATATATATATATATATATATATATATGAAAAATAATTGAATGCACATATATTTGATTTTGAAGTTATTTAGTAAACGACAGAAACGCTCAATTGTCATTCGATTAATAATAAACGAGTTAAAAAGGGAGTTTATGTGACTTTAAAATAAACGGTGATCCGAAAATGAGTTTTTATAAACTGTAGGCCTATTAAAAATATATTTAGGAACTATTTGTTGAATATTAAAACTTTTTATATTTTATTTAGGGTTGGGAGTGAGTAATTAATGTAATTTTTAATTAATCGTTAATAACCAAATTTTATACCATAAAGACCTAAATAAATAAAGATACTTAATTTAAAATTTTGGAATTTTTCCGAAGACTTTTATCCGCCACTAATTTCAAATAGTGCACGATACCCCGTTCATGAAGAAGTGTCGGCAGAGGAAACTCATATGTGCACAAGTCACTGTTTTCAATCATTCACCTATTAATTAATCTAATTATTATTAATAATAAATATTATATATAATACATAACATATATCTATATATGTACGTATGAGAATTTAAGTGAGGAAGAAGAGAAACCATCGGCTACCAGGCTCTCCCACCACCATATCCACCACCGGAGCACCACTCCGGCATACACCACCGCCACCAAAAATCACCATCTCCTTCACCTCTTATTCTCTCTTTTTCATTTTCTTCTTCTCTCTAATTATCTCTTTATTACCGAGAACCCTATCCATCACCTTGTATACTCATTTTTACGACCACCATAAGCCATCATCACTGTGAATCACTATTACCACCGCTGTATTTTTTTTATTTCTGTTCTGTCGAAAACCGCCAAAACTGCAGCTACAACTACGTTTCTGTTCGAGAACTTGTAAACACCACCCCTTCATCGTGAACCACCGCTACAACTACGGTTCGAGCTACTGTTTACTGTTACAGTGATCGAAAGTGATGACAAACTAGTAACGAGGAAGATGATGATGGTTACAGAATAGGATAATGATGATGATCGTATGATGAAGACCCGATATAAGGATGGTGTTAAAGACGATTATAGACGTGATTGTGATGTGATGATACATGGTTATGATGATGGCATATGATGGGGAAGATGATGATATTGATGATGATGAAGATCGAAGGGTGTCGATGATGAGAATAATACGATGATGATATTAAGCGAAGATGATGTTGTATGATGATGATAACGTCGATGCAGTGATGATGATGTTGATTACATGATGATGATGATGATAATGGTAGTATCACGATGATGTTTTATTGATGATGATGGAATAGATAAGATGATGATAATGAGTGATGAAGTTTGATGTTGGTGAATATTCCTGGGTTTGGTTATGATGAAGAAGACAGTTTAGATTAATAGGTTAACTAATTTATTAATCTAATTAAATTAGATACATGGCAAATGGTTCATTGGTTAGGAGTGTTGTTGGGTAGACAAAAGGTCCTGGATTCGAACCTGGGTTACTGCAGGGTACTGTTTTAGTTTTTTATTTTTTTAAACTCAAAGGAGGAGATCAGACCATTAAAAGGGTTATATAAATTTCAATGTGGATTAAATCAGAAAAACAGAGTTGCTCAGGTGGTTTGGAGTGTTGGGTCTAAGCGAGAGGTCGCTGGTTCGAGCCTGGGTAGTGGCGTTTTATTTTAAAGCTCCTTTCTTCAAAGGTTGTATTTTTTTTATTATTATTAGTATTATTATTATTATGATTACGATTATTATTATTATTTTGAAAACAATACAAATTATTATTATTTTCCTTAGTATTAGTATCATTTTTATTATTATTATGATTATAGATATTATAGTAATTGTTAATATTACTTTTATTATTATAAAAATACAACCTTTTATTATTAGTAGTTGTTTTAACAAGTAAAATGTTAGTTACATAAAAATATATTTAATACATATAAAATATATATTAAAATGTTTATAATAAATAATAATTATTTATTTAAAGTATATATAAAATAAATGTACAAAATTAATTAATAAGACCTATAGATTATTAAACTATATCACTAATAATATATAAGTTTGTTCGATTACAATTATATGTGTTAATATATATATATATATATAAATGATATAGGTTCGTGAATCCGAGGCCAAACCCCACATTTGTTAAATGACGTCATATGTATTTTTACTACAAAATACAGTATGGTGAGTTCATTTGATTCCCTTTTACTCTTTACATTTTTGGGACTAAGAATACATGCGCTACTTTTACAACTGCTTTATTAAATGCTTTTGAAATACATTTTGAACTGCGAATACATGAAATGCTTTTATAAATGTTTGACGAGATAGACACAAGCAAAACATTCCTCGAATTAATTATGTGGACGTGATAATTGTAGTGACCCGAAATTTTCCATGTTTATATATATATTAAATGAAATTGTTATTTACATGATTAAGTGTTTCCAACATATTAAGCAATCAAACTTGTTAAGACTTGATTAATTGAAATAGGTTTCATATAGACAATTGACCACCCAAGTTGACCGGTGATTCACGAACGTTAAAACTTATAAAAACTATTTGATGACATATATATAGTTATATATATAGTTAACATGATATTATGATAAGTAAACATATCATTAAGTATATTAATAATGAACTACATATGTAAAAACAAGACTACTAACTTAATGATTTTGAAACGAGACATATATGTAACGATTATCGTTGTAACGACATTTAATGTATATATATCATATTAAGAGATATTCGTACATCATAATATCATGATAATATAATAATTTAAAATCTCATTTGATATTATAAACATTGGGTTAACAATATTTAACAAGATCGTTAACCTAAAGGTTTCAAAACAACACTTACATGTAACGACTAACGATGACTTAACGACTCAGTTAAAATGTATATACATGTAGTGTTTTAATATGTATTCATACACTTTTGAAAGACTTCAAGACACTTATCAAAATACTTCTACTTAACAAAAATGCTTAAAATTACATCCTCGTTCAGTTTCATCAACAATTCTACTCGTATGCACCCGTATTCGTAGTCGTACAATACACAGCTTTTAGATGTATGTACTATTAGTATATACACTCCAATGATCAGCTCTTAGCAGCCCATGTGAGTCACCTAACACATGTGGGAACCATCATTTGGCAACTAGCAGGAAATATCTCATAAAATTATAAAAATATGAGTAATCATTCATGACTTATTTACATGAAAATAAAATTACATATCCTTTATATCTAATCCATACACCAACGACCAAAAACACCTACAAACACTTTCATTCTTCAATTTTCTTCATCTAATTGATCTCTCTCAAGTTCTATCTTCAAGTTCTAAGTGTTCTTCATAAATTCTACAAGTTCTAGTTTCATAAAATCAAGAATACTTCCAAGTTTGCTAGCTTACTTCCAATCTTGTAGTGTGATCATCCAACCTCAAAAAATCTTTCTTATTTACAGTAAGATATCTTTTTAATAAAAGGTAATACTCATATTCAAACTTTGATTCAATTTCTATAACTATAACAATCTTATTTCGAGTGAAAATCTTACTTGAACTGTTTTCGTGTCATGATTCTGCTTCAAGAACTTTCAAGCCATCCAAGGATGCTTTGAAGCTAGATCCATTTTTCTCATTTCCAGTAGCTTTATCCAGAAAACTTGAGGTAGTAATGATGTTCATAACATCATTCGATTCATACATATAAAGCTATCTTATTCGAAGGTTTAAACTTGTAATCACTAGAACATAGTTTAGTTAATTCTAAACTTGTTCGCAAAAAAAAGTTAATCCTTCTAACTTGACTTTTAAAATCAACTAAAAACATGTTCTATATCTATATGATATGCTAACTTAATTATTTAAAACCTGGAAACATGAAAAACACCGTAAAACCGGATTTACGCCGTCGTAGTAACACCGCGGGCTGTTTTGGGTTAGTTAATTAAAAACTATGATAAACTTTGATTTAAAAGTTGTTCTTATGGGAAAATGATTTTTCTTATGAACACGAAACTATATCCAAAAATCATGGTTAAACTCAAAGTGGAAGTGTGTTTTCTAAAATGGTCATCTAGACGTCGGTCTTTCGACTGAAATGACTACCTTTACAAAAACGACTTGTAACTTATATTTCCTACTATAAACCTATACTTTTTCTGTTTAGATTCATAAAATAGAGTTCAATATGAAATCATAGAAATTTGATTCACTCAAAAAGAATTAAAAATGAAGAAGTAATGGGTAAAACAAGATTGGATAATTTTTCTTGTTGTAGCAACGTGAAAATTGGTAACAAATCTATATTAATCATATCCTAGCTAACTTATATTGTATTATACATGTATTCTAATATATTATGTAATCTTGGGATACCATAGACACGTATGCAAATGTTTTGACATATCATATCGACCCATGTGTATATATTATTTGGAATAACCATAGACACTCTATATGCAGTAATGTGGGAGTTAGCTATACAGGGTTAAGGTTGATTCCAAAAATATATATACTTTGAGTTGTGATCTAGCCTGAGACGTGTATACACTGGGTCGTAGATTGATTCAAGATAATATATATCAATTTTTTTTTCTGTACATCTAACGTTGGACAACTAGTTGTAGGTTACTAACGAGGACAGCTGACTTAATAAACTTAAAACATCAAAATGTATTAAAAGTGTTGTAAATATATTTTGAATATACTTTGATATATATGTACATATTTGTTATAGGTTCGTGAATCGACCAATGGCCAAGTCTTACTTCCCGACGAATTAAAAATCTGTGAATGTGAGTTATAGTCCCACTTTTAAAATCTAATATTTTTGGGATGAGAATACATGCAAGTTTTATAAATGATTTAGAAAATAGACACAAGTACGTGAAACTACATTCTATGGTTGAATTATCGAAATCGAATATGCCCCTTTTTATTAAGTATGGTAATCTAAGAATTAGGGAACAGACACCCTAATTGACTCGAATCCTAAAGATAGATCTATTGGGCCTAACAAACCCCATCCAAAGTACCGGATGCTTTAGTACTTCGAAATTTATATCATATCCGAAGGGTGTCCCGTAATGATGGGGATATTCTTATATATGCATCTTGTTAATGTCGGTTACCAGGTATTCACCATATGAATGATTTTTATCTCTATGTATGGGATGTATATTGAAATATGAAATCTTGTGGTCTATTGTTACGATTTGATATATATAGGTTAAACCTATAACTCACCAACATTTTTTTTGACCTTTAAAGCATGTTTATTCTCAGGTGAATATTTAGAGCTTCCGCTGTTGCATACTAAAATAAGGACAAGATTTGGAGTCCATGTTTGTATGATATTATATAAAAACTGCATTCAAGAAACATATGTCGATGTAATATATTTCTATTGTAAACCATTATGTAATGGTCGTGTGTAAACAGTATATTTTAGATTATCATTATTTGATAATCTACGTAATGCTTTTGAAACCTTTATTGATAAAATAAAGGTTATGGTTGTTTTAAAAATGAATGCAGTCTTTGAAAAACGTCTCATATAGAGGTCAAAACCTCGCAACGAAATCAATTAATATGGAACGTTTATAATCAATATGAATGGGACATTTCAGTTGGTATCCGAGCGTTGGTCTTAGAGAACCAGAATTTTTCATTAGTGTATCTTATCGAGTTTGTTAGGATGCATTAGTGAGTCTGGACTTCGACCGTGTTTACTTGAAAAATGATTGCTTAACAAATTTTGTTGGAAACTATATATTTTTAACATATGAATATTATGTGATATATTAATCTCTTAACGCGTTTGATATTATGTGATAGATGTCTACCTCTAGAACAAGTCCCATTGACTCACCTAATAATAATGAAGAGTCAAATGTAAATTGGAATGATTCGTGGACTGATTCACAAGTTCCCGAAGAGGAACCGGAAGAAGAGTCGGAACCGGAAGAAGAATCGGAACCGGAAGAAGAATCAGAACCGGAAGAAGAAATAGAACCAGTGGGGGAAATAATAAAAAAGTTAAGTAGAAGAAAATCCTCAACCAACCGACCAAAGTTAATTATGGTCAATGGTGTTTCCATCAAGGAAGCAAAGTATTGGGAGGATTGCCAATTCTCCGATGAATTGGATCCCGACAAGGATTTCGATGATGTTATAGAAATTACCCCAACAAAATTTAATATGGCAAAAGAGAACAATAAGGGAAAGGGCATAAAAATAGAGAAATTTGATTCCAAACCCGATGAACTTTATATGTATCGCCAACACCCGTATTTCTTAAGTTGTGACAATAACCTGGGAACCTCTAAACCACCAGGTTTTTCTAAACCAATGTGGAAAACGACGGCTCGTATTAGGGGAACATCATATATCCCTAGAAACTTGGCAAAATGAACCAAAACCGAAGAAGAAGAAACGAGCGAGTCGGAATAAGATAGTTGTATTCGTGTGGTGTAATATATGTAATATAGTGTGCTTATGCTTTATGATATATGTAAAAATTGCTTGTATTAATAAGTATTTTTTTATGAATCTAACTCTTTTCTATTTTACAGTATAAAAACACAAAATGGATAGACAACCCAATATTTTAAGAGACCTACCCGGAGACATGATTGATGAAATCTTGTCTAGAGTCGGTTAGAATTCCTCGGCACAACTATTTAAGGCGAGATCAGTTTGTAAGACATTCGAAGAATGTTCCAAGAATGCCTTGATTTATAAAAGGCTTTCGTTCGAAAGATGGGGGATATCACATTGGGAAATCCATAAGTTACGATGTGTTTACTTTGACGCATATATTGCGGGGAACCCAAATGCTATTTTACGCATCGGGTTAAGAAATTATTTTGACTCAATATATCCGAATATAGGACTTCGTGATTTAGAAAAAGCGGCTAACATGCAACATAAAGAAGCATGTTATGCTTACGGGTTAGTAATGTTCGCTTCTCACCAAAGTGAGAACAAGAACATCGGGCTACAACTATTAAACAAAACGTTCCCATAAGTGACGGAGTCGGTAATTGGGGTAAGAAATGAGGTTTTTAGGTTATTACGACACTGTTGGTCATTACATAACCTTCATCCTTTTGACGACGTTACAACACATTGTCTTACTATCGGTCACAACGGTTATGTTCCACAAAACCAAGGATGGGAAGTGGTATTAGTAAAACCAGAAAGCATGACTTGTTTCTGGACGTATGAATTACGTGTCTTTATTGCCTTTACTGAACGCCATATTTATTAACTAGAATTATCTTCGCAACTACTTTGTATCAAAGTTTTATGTGCAATATTTCATGCTATATGTAAAATAGCGGTATTGTAAGTTTGCAAGTTATTGTATAAAGGCTTGAATATGATTTATTTTTTGTTTTGTTTTTCTTTTTGTGATTAGTTTTTCATATATAATTGTAGTAGTTGAAATGGTATGTTAGCTACTAAATATGAACTTAACGGGTAGGTACTACCCGAATTAAAGAATATAAAACGCTAATATGAAGAAAGAGCTTTTGTAAATAAGTTCATATTACGCTACGAAATACTATTGACTACTCTTGATATTCTATATGATTAACTCGTTTCATTTGACTATTTTGAAGGAAATGGCACCGACTACTCGACACACCTTGAATATGAGCGAAGAGGAATTTCGTGCCTTTCTTGCTTCAAACATAGCCACAGTACAGGTTGCGCTACATACCAACAATAACCTTGGATCTAGCAGTACATGTAATCGTGTAGGATGCACCTACAAAGAATTCACTGCCTGCAAACCTTTGGAATTTGATGGAACCGAAGGACCGATCGGATTGAAACGGTGGACCGAGAAGGTCGAATCGGTGTTTGCCATAAGTAAGTGTACTGAAGAGGACAAAGTGAAGTACGCTACGCATACCTTCACAGGTTCTGCATTAACATGGTGGAATATCTATCTAGAGCAAGTGGGACAAGATGATGCTTACGCACTACCGTGGTCAGCATTCAAGCACTTGATGAACGAGAAGTACCGTCCCAGAACCGAGGTCAATAAGCTCAAGACAGAACTTAGAGGGTTACGAACCCAAGGATTTGATATTACCACGTACGAAAGACGATTCACGGAATTGTGCCTATTGTGTCTGGGAGCGTTCGAAGATGAGGAAGAGAAGATCGACGCGTTTGTGAAAGGATTACTGGAAAGAATCCAAGAAGATATAAGTTCACACGAGCCCGCCTCCATACAACAGGCATGTAGAATGGCTCACAAACTAGTGAACCAGATTGAAGAAAGAATTAAAGAACAGACTGCTGAAGAGGCCAATGTGAAGCAAGTCAAAAGAAAGTGGGAGGAAAACGGTGATAAGAATCACCAATACAACAACAACAGCAATTACAACAATAATCGCAACAACTATGTAACGACCCTGGATTTTCCAACGTTTATAATTATTATTATTAATACGTGTGATTAAACGAATGTATGTCATTACATTTGCATGTTGCCATGATTGCCCGAACTTGACTTTAATTGCCCGAAACGTCTTTGTGACACACGAAACTTCACGAATAATATTTTTAGAGTATTATTTACATTCATGATTAAGTTTATTAATCATTTTAATTAACTAATGTTGTTAGTTAGTTACTTGGGCTTTTAATTGGATTAACTTGTTAATTACATACATACTTGGGCTTTTATTTGAACTTGGGCCTTTACTAGTATTATTGGACTTTATAAGCCCACCCTACATTATTAGTGGACTTAGTTAGCCCACTCTTCATTGTACGTATTACTTAGAATATGTAACTAGTTGGTTAGATCAAATGGAATCTAGTTTGCACTTAATCCCCATGTAAACCATCCTTTTAACCAACTTTAGAAGCTTTAACACATGAGTAACCATTGAACACTCCATCCCCCCCCCCCTCTTTATTCAGCTGCAGCCGTGATTTTACCTTGGGTGGAGAGGATTCAAATCTTTTTTTTTACTTACTACTTCACTCACATTCTCTCATTCACTACACACACTTACTTGCATACATTTTTCTCTCTTTTCTCTCTCATTTTTCTCTCTATCTTGTAAGTGTTTTGAACAACTTGTTCTTCTTTTCTTTCTTGATGAAAACCGAATTCAAACACCCCACAATCATCATCATCTTTTGTTATTTGTAGTTTGATTACTTGTTGTTAGTTTGTTACATGTAATTGTTAGTTATTCTTTACTAGTTACAAGATCAAACTTACTAGTTTGATTCTTCATAATATCTTGTATTTATCAAGAACACAAGAACATAAACTTACTAGTTTATGATTCTACTTTTATTATTTCAAAGTTTGTAAGTTCATAGTTGTTAAATTCATACTTGAAGTTCATGAAGTAAACTTTAAAGTTTACTTTCTAAAGATCAAACTTTGGTTTGAATCTTTAAAGTATGAACAACCATGAACCTTTTCTTGTTTATTTAAGTTTACTACTTCATTTATGCACTTTAGATTTCATGTAGTTAGTTTAAATGGTCAAGTATTACAAGTTAATCTTGATCTTATACTTCTTGAAACTTAAAGTTAACTTTGAAAGTTCAAGAACACACAAATAAGTTTTCTTTAAATATAACTTTGGATCTAGACTTTTGAGTCTTGGATCTTCAAGATCAAACTAAGAACTATGTTCTACATCTTAAGATCTTGATTAGTTAGTTTACTTTCAAGTTTGTAACTTGTTATTAGCTTTAAAGTTCATGTATGTGTTAGAACTAAGACTTTGATGTAACTTTGGTTCATCAAACTTCATACAACTCTTAAGTGAGTTGTGCTTCATGTCTTAGACTTGCACTTGGGTTATGATGGTCAAACCTTGGTCAAGATGATGTAGATACATCAATGAGTTGTACACTTGAAGCTATATGCATCAAGGATGAGAACCATGATGAACATCAAGCACCAAGACCACCGGAACTCACTTAAACTTACTGTTTCTATCCAAAACCTACTGACCTGCTGTTTCTGTAACATACCAGCAGACCTAGGCTGTTCTAACCATGATTTTTAGATAGATATTTTCGAGTAGATAACTTTTCATATAGGACTCGTCTTAATCCGAGTTACGGTTTAGGATTTATGGCCCTCCGATCGTTACTATGTCCTTTAACGTTGTGCAGAAATTTCTGACCTACTCTCACTTAGACCGTCGCGACGGTCAAACCAAGACGCGTTTGCTTCTGTAAATTTTACCACACTTAAAAGACTCATAGTCGGAGCCATGGCCACTGGTCTCACCTTAATTCAGTAAGGGTAGAGGCCGTGGTGACTGACTGAAGTCAGACTTTGTTTTAAACTACTTTCATAAACGAAACCTACTTTACGTCTTTTGTTTGATGATGAATGATGATGACCTTTATGACCTTAAATACATACTTTTAAACCTATTAAGATGACTTACTGACTTAGTATTATTTGCCTTAGGTCGAGGACCTTCGGACCGATTACTTGCACACCTTTTCCGAACCGACTTTACGACTATATTATCATTGTGAGTTATAGCATTCCCTTTTTACTTTAACTTATTTTGGGAACTGAGAATACATGCGGATTTTATGTTTTACATACTAGGCACGAGTACTTAAACTTATATATGTGTGGGTTATACAACGGCATAAACATTCCCTTTAGCTCGGTAACGTTTAATCATTGGTTTTTGAACCGTGAACGCGAATCTTAGATATGGATCCATAGGGTTTGACATCCCCACTCGGGCTAGTCGCGCTAGCATTTAACGAGTGTTTAATACTTCGTAGACATACGCACTTGCCAAGTGTACTTTCAGGGGGTATAAACGTTAAGTTAGTTACCAAGTGCTCACGGTTAACATATACTTTATCATACTGTTCTGAAACGCTCTTTGTAGCACTGAAATCTCGTGGCCTACCTTACATACTGTTATACTTAAACTATAGCTCACCAACCTTTGTGTTGACGTTTTTAAGCATGTTTTTTCAGGTGCTTGAGGTTAGCTTCCGCTGTGTACTAGTCGTGCTGTAGACACCCGCTGCTTAGAGTTGTCCACGCATGAACTACTTTACTTTGCATTCAAACACTAGTACTTTTGAATTATGAATTGTAACGACCATTTGGGGTCACGTACACTTATTTATTTGCTTCTACTTAGTGAAGCATGCTTTTGAAATGTAAAACATTTGATGTCGGTTATGACATCACCTTTTTATCGTGAATGCAAACTCTGTTTTGAAAACGCATATAGTACTTAACCTTGTAATGATCCTGTTGTTGATGGTCCGTACATGATGATTTAGTATGGGGCATCACATTTGGTATCAGAGCATTGGTTGTAGGGAATTAGGTTGCATTAGTGAGTCTAAGACGGACCCGAGTAGGATTCACTAATAGGACTAATCTACAACTTGCTAGTTTACTTGTTTCCGCTGAACTTAATGCATGCTGCTGCTTACTTTTTCCGCTATATGCCGTATGCTACTACATGATTTCACTACTGCATGATGCTACTTGCTTTCGATTGCATGCTACTTTCATATGAATTACTGTTATTGCCATGCTAGTTACCGTTATACATGATTTAAACTGTTGGCCTATTATTTGCTTGCTTTATGACATACTGACATGGAAAATTTATTTTTCCTTGTTCAGATGTCGAATGTTCCACCTGCTGGCATTTCGGGCAGTACAGACTCAGACCCACTAGTGATTTTGGCGCTTCTACTTCCGGAGCTGGTACTAGTGCACCTGCCCCAGTGTCTGCTCCAGGACCCTCGAGGTCACAGCCCCGCATTGGTCGTATTGAGATCCCCGCGGAGTTCGGGGAAGGGCCGTTTCGTAACCACATGCACATGCCTTGCCGACGCACTCCCGACGGACGTTTAGTCGTGATTCCGCCAGGCAGACACAGACAGATGTTGGCCGCCTTCGGACGCTTCGGATTACCAGCTCAGCCACCAGTGTCACCACCACACAATTCGGATGACTCATCATCTGCCGATTCTTCATCATCAGATGACTCCAGCGATGATGAGGATCTTGCTGATAGACCTATTCAGGCACCCTCCACCCCGCCGAAGAAGCGGTACCGTTTCGACGGCACCGTCATTCCAGGGGTGAATGGAGGTCGTGCTTTTACTGACGCATTTAGCCATCGTCGTAGGGTTACTGCTCGTAAACGAGTTGTGCCATACCCTGCTGACCCACAGATACGTAAGGTTCCCCGTTACGTATTGACTATTCCTGGAACCGTACCACCTAGATTTAGATACGGACTACTTACATCTAGGGACGTACCGTCTACATCCGGAGCCGGACCATCTACATCAGCACCACCGGCACCACCCGCACCACCCGCCCTACTTGCACCGCCTGCCCCACCAGCTCCCTCTAACGAGGAACTGATGAGGGAGATTGAGACTCTCCGAGCTCGAGTCACTGAGCTCGAGGAGCAGTTGGCTCGAGGAGCAGTTCACCCGCCTTCACCGTAGGACCTTGTATTTAGATTTCATGATGTAATCTAGATATAGTTTCATGTATTTCATATGTATTGTACGAACTTCTTCAGATGTATGAAACTTATTATTATTAATGAATGGAACTTTGCGTTATTTAATTCTTGCACGATGTTCTATTTACATTGCTGTACGATGATTCTGTGGTATTTGTACCTAGATGCATTATTTAATAACGTGTGATGTTTTGATTCCATGTTGGTTACTATGTACTATATTACTACATATCGAATGCTGGATTTTAACTTGGGTCAAAATTTTTGTTTAGAATATCATGGCTAACGGAAGATCCACACCTCCCGCAGCCCAGATTGAGGACATGATCAACGAACGGGTCGCTGCAGCCCTAGCAGAAAGAAATCTCGAAGCTCCACCGCCACCACCACCGGTTATTCCACCCGTTCGAAATGGGTGTACATACAAGGAATTCCAGAGCTGCAAACCGCATAACTTCAGTGGCACCGAGGGACCAGTTGGTCTCACCAGATGGTTCGAGAAACTTGAATCAGTATTCCGAGTTAGCAACTGTTCGGAGGATAACAAGACCAAGTTTTCATCTTGCACGCTATCTGACGGCGCGCTAACGTGGTGGAACACGTTAGCTCAAGCGAAAGGTATCGATGAGGCGTATGCTACGCCATGGGAGGAATTCAAGGCGGCTATGATTGATGAGTATTGTCCGAGAACCGAAATTCAGAAGATGGAAATTGAATTCATGCAGTTGAAGGCCGTAGGGAACGACCTTAACAGTTACAATCGTAGGTTTTTAGAGTTAGCACTGATGTGTCCGACCATGGTCACCCCCGAATTCAAGCGCATGGAGAAATACTTCTCGGGACTCCCTAAGTCCATCAAAGGAAATGTCACCTCATCCAAACCACCGAATGTTCCCGAAGCAATGCGCATGGCGCATACTCTCATGAATCAGATTCTTATTGATGAGCCGGAGAAGGCTAAGTTTGAAGCTGGTAGTAGCGAAAAGAGGAAATGGGATAACAACCACAACAACTACAACAGCAACAGCAACAACAACAACAACAACAACAATAACAGGGGGAGAAACTACGATCAGACCCCCGCCAAGAGGCACAACAACGGTGGAAACCCTAATCCCAACAACAACACCAACACTAACCCGAACTACAAAGGAACCTTACCACAATGCAAGCGATGCTACAAACACCACACTGGGTATTGCAATGTTGTCTGTGAGAAGTGCCAACGGGCTGGGCACATCGGGAAGGACTGCAAGGTCACTACTTTGAATAGGAAGCCGAACACCGATGGACCTAAGAAGTGCTACGAATGTGGACAGACGGGCCATTTCAGAAACGCATGCCCCAACAAGCGAAAAGATGGCGGGCCACCCCATGGTAGAGCTTTTAATGTTAATGCAAGGGATGCACGCGATAACCCCAACTTGGTGACAGGTATATTCACAATCAACAATCTTTTAGCTTCTATCTTGTTTGATACTGGTGCGAATAGAAGTTATGTATGTAGACATTTTTGCGATAAGATTAATTGGTCATTAATCCCGTTAAAAGAAAGTATGCTTGTCGAGGTCGCAAATGGAAAACTTGAAAAGGTTGACCATATTAGTCGTGGAGCTATTATCAACATAGCTGGTGCAGATTTCAAAATTGATTTGATACCTATCAAACTGGGAAGTTTTTACGTGATCGTCGGTATGGATTGGTTGAGCAAGATAAGGGCCGATATAATCTGCGGAGATAAAGCACTTCGCATACCACAAGGAGATGGCAAACCACTGGTTATCTATGGAGAGAGATGTACCTCGAAGTTGAACCTCATTAGTTGCGTGAAAGCGCAAAAGATAATGAAGAAGGGACGTTTTGCTGTCCTAGCACATGTGAAAGCGGTAGAAACTGAGGTGAAGAGCGTGAATGACGTTCGAATTGTGAACGAATTTTCTGATGTCTTCCCAGAGGAATTGCCTGGATTACAGCCGCAGAGAGCGGTAGAGTTTCAGATTGACTTAGTGCCAGGAGCTGCACCTGTAGCTCACGCACCTTATAGACTCGCACCTTCCGAGATGCAAGAATTACAGAGTCAACTACAAGAGCTATTAGACCGTGGATTTATCCAACCAAGTTTCTCGCCTTGGGGCGCACCTGTGTTGTTTGTGAAGAAGAAGGATGGATCCTTCCGTATGTGTATCGACTACCGTGAACTCAACAAATTGACTATCAAGAATCGGTATCCTCTTCCACGAATTGACGATCTTTTTGACCAACTACAAGGATCGAGTGTCTACTCAAAGATTGATTTGCGATCCGGTTATCACCAGTTGAGGGTGAAGGAAAGTGACATGATGAAAACTGCATTCGGAACCCGCTATGGTCATTATGAGTTTCTTGTGATGCCATTCGGTTTAACAAATGCACCTACCGTGTTCATGGACCTCATGAATCGTGTCTGCAAGCGTTACTTGGACAAGTTTGTTATCGTCTTCATAGATGATATCCTCATCTACTCTAAGAGCGAAGAAGAACATGAGCAACACCTCCGATTAGTGCTTGAACTCTTAAGACAAGAGCAACTTTACGCCAAATTCTCCAAGTGTGAATTTTCGTTGAAGGAAGTACAATTTTTGGGTCATGTTGTAAGCGACCAGGGTATCAAAGTTGATCCCGCCAAGATTGAAGCTATCAGCAAGTGGGAGACCCCCACTACTCCGACTCATATTTTCCAATTCCTAGGTCTCGCCGGTTATTACCGAAGATTCATCGAAGGATTTTCTCTGATTGCGCGTCCTTTGACCACGCTGACTCACAAGGGCAAGAAGTTCATTTGGGAACCCGCACACGAATCAGCATTCCAAACTTTGAAGAAGAAGTTAACCTCTGCACCTATCCTATCACTTCCTGAAGGCAGTGACGACTTTGTTGTTTATTGTGATGCATCGAAGAGTGGTTTTGCTTGTGTACTGATGCAACGATCAAAGGTTATTGCCTATGCCTCCCGCCAATTGAAGATTCACGAGCAGAACTACACTACACATGATCTTGAACTTGGAGCCGTTGTCTTTGCAATCAAATTGTGGAGACATTATTTGTATGGAACTAAGAGCACTATCTTCACCGACCACAAGAGTCTCCAGCACATCTTTGATCAGAAGCAACTAAATATGAGACAGTGTCGATGGATCGAGACGCTCAATGACTACGATTGTGAACTCCGTTATCACCCTGGCAAGGCCAATGTTGTAGCTGACGCTTTAAGCCGAAAGGAGAGGACGGCACCTCTTCGTGTTAGGGCTCTGAACATCACCGTCCATTCGAACCTCAATAGCCAGATCAGAGTAGCCCAAGATGAGGCTTTCAAGGAGGAGAACATATCTCATGAACATTTGAACATACTTGTCTCTCGATTCGAGGTTAGGGAGTCTGGACTTCGATGTTATGCCGGAAGAATTTGGGTACCTTATTATGGAGATCTACGAAACCTGATACTTGATGAAGCACACAAATCGAGATATTCGATTCAACCTGGAGCAGGCAAAATGTACCACGACCTTAAAGAACAGTATTGGTAGCCAAATCTTAAGAAGGACATTGCGACTTATGTTGGTAAGTGTTTGACTTGCTCAAAGGTTAAAGCCGAGCATCAGAGACCTTCTGGTTTACTTCAACAACTGGAAATCCCACAATGGAAGTGGGAAAGGATAACAATGGACTTCATCACCAAGCTACCAAAGACGGTGGGCAGATACGATACCATCTGGGTTATTGTTGACCGCCTCACCAAATCTGCACACTTTCTAGCAATGAAGGAAACTGATACAATGGAAAGACTTGCTCAATTATACATTAAGGAGGTTGTATCTCATCATGGTGTACCTTTATCGATCATCTCCGATCGCGATCACCGTTTTGCTTCTAGATTTTGGCGTTCTTTGCAAGAAGCCATGGGAACTCGTCTTGACATGAGTACTGCTTATCACCCTCAGACTGATGGGTAAAGTGAACGAACGATTCAGACCTTGGAGGACATGCTGCGTGCATGTGTCATTGATTTCGGAAAGGCCTGGGAAAGGCATTTGCCACTCGCCGAATTCTCGTACAACAACAGTTATCACTCTAGCATTAATGCTGCACCTTTTGAAGCATTGTATGGCCGTAAGTGCCGATCTCCTATTTGTTGGGCCGAAGTAGGCAAAAAGCAAATCACCGGACCCGAGGTAGTCCACGAAACGACGGAGAAGATTGCTCAGATTCAAGCTAGACTTAAGAATGCCCGCGATCGTCAGAAGAGTTATGCCGATCTTAAATGTAAGGACTTTGAATTCAACGTGGGTGATTGTGTAATGTTGAAGGTTGCACCTTGGAAAGGTGTGATCGGTTTTGGAAAACGTGGAAAGTTAAACCCACGATACATTGGTCCTTTTGAAATCTTGGAACGTGTTGGACCCGTTGCTTACCGTTTGGATCTACCAGCACAATTGAGCTCAGTTCATCCTACCTTCCATGTGTCAAACTTGAAGAAGTGTCTTGCTGCACCTGAACTTATCATACCACTAGAAGAACTTACAATTGATGACAAGCTCCACTTTGTGGAAGAACCTGTTAAAATTATGGATCGAGAGATCAAAACTTTGAAATGCAACAAGATTCCGATCGTCCGAGTGCGATGGAATGCCAAACGAGGACCCGAGTTTACTTGGGAGCGAGAGGACCAAATGATGCGGAAGTATCCTCACCTTTTTCCGACTCCTCCATCTACCTCAGCTTAAATTTCGGGACGAAATTTTCTTTAACAGGTGGGTAATGTAACGACCCTGGATTTTCCAACATTTATTTATTAATAATTATTATTATTATTACGTGTGATTAAACGAATGTATGTCATTACATTTGCATGTTGCCATGATTGCCCGAACTTGACTTTAATTGCCCGAAACGTCTTTGTGACACACGAAACTTCGCGAATAATATTTTTAGAGTATTATTTACATTCATGATTAAGTTTATTAATCATTTTAATTAACTAATGTTGTTAGTTAGTTACTTGGGCTTTTAATTGGATTAACTTGTTAATTACATACATACTTGGGCTTTTATTTGAACTTGGGCCTTTACTAGTATTATTGGACTTTATAAGCCCACCCTACATTATTAGTGGACTTAGTTAGCCCACTCTTCCTTGTAAGTATTACTTAGAATATGTAACTAGTTGGTTAGATCAAATGGAATCTAGTTTGCACTTAATCCCCATGTAAACCATCCTTTTAACCAACTTTAGAAGCTTTAACACATGAGTAACCATTGAACACTCCATCCCCCTGAAATGTCCCGTTCTTATTGATTAAAAACGTTCCATATTAATTGATTTCGTTGCGAGGTTTTGACCTCTATATGAGACGTTTTTCAAAGACTGCATTCATTTTAAAACAAACCATAACCTTTATTTCACCAATAAAGGTTTAAAAAGCTTTACGTAGATTGTCAAATAATGATAATCTAAAATATCCTGTTTACACACGACCATTACATAATGGTTTACAATACAAATATGTTACAACAAAATAAGTTTCTTGAATGCAGTTTTTACACAATATCATACAAGCATGGACTCCAAATCTCATCCTTATTTAAGTATGCGACAGCAGAAGCTCTTAATAATCACCTGAGAATAAACATGCTTAAAACGTCAACAAAAATGTTGGTGAGTTATAGGTTTAACCTATATATATATCAAATCATAATAATAGACCACAAGATTTCATATTTCAATACACATCCCATACATAGAGATAAAAATCATTCATATGGTGAACACCTGGTAACCGACATTAACAAGATGCATATATAAGAATATCCCCATCATTCCGGGACACCCTTCGGATATGATATAAATTTCGAAGTACTAAATCATCCGGTACTTTGGATGGGGCTTGTTGGGCCCGATAGATCTATCTTTAGGATTCGCGTCAATTAGGGTGTATGTTCCCTAATTCTTAGATTACCAGACTTAATAAAAAGGGGCATATTCGATTTCGATAATTCAACCACAGAATGTAGTTTCACGTACTTGTGTCTATTTTGTAAAACATTTATAAAACCTGCATGTATTCTCATCCCAAAAATATTAGATTTTAAAAGTGGGACTATAACTCACTTTCACAGATTTTTACTTCGTCGGGAAGTAAGACTTGGCCACTGGTTGATTCACGAACCTATAACAATATATACATATATATTAAAGTATGTTCAAAATATATTTACAACACTTTTAATATATTTTGATGTTTTAAGTTTATTAAGTCAGCTGTCCTCGTTAGTAACCTACAACTAGTTGTCCACAATTAAATGTACAGAAATAAATCGATAAATATTATCTTGAATCAATCCACGACCCAGTGTATACGTATCTCAGTATTGATCACAACTCAAACTATATATATTTTGGAATCAACCTCAACCCTGTATAGCTAACTCCAACATTCACATATAGAGTGTCTATGGTTGTTCCGAAATATATATAGATGTGTCGACATGATAGGTCGAAACATCGTATACGTGTCTATGGTATCTCAAGATTACATAATATACAATACAAGTTGATTAAGTTATGGTTGGAATAGATTTGTTACCAATTTTCACGTAGCTAAAATGAGAAAAATTATCCAATCTTGTTTTACCCATAACTTCTTCATTTTAAATCCGTTTTGAGTGAATCAAATTGCTATGGTTTCATATTGAACTCTATTTTATGAATCTAAACAGAAAAAGTATAGGTTTATTGTCGGAAAAATAAGTTACAAGTCATTTTTGTAAAGGTAGTCATTTCAGTCGAAAGAACGACGTCTAGATGACCATTTTAGAAAACATACTTCCACTTTGAGTTTAACCATAATTTTTGGATATAGTTTCATGTTCATAATAAAAATCATTTTCTCAGAATAACAACTTTTAAATCAAAGTTTATCATAGTTTTTAATTAACTAACCCAAAACAGCCCGCGGTGTTACTACGACGGCGTAAATCCGGTTTTACGGTGTTTTTTGTGTTTCCAGGTTTTAAATCATTAAGTTAGCATATCATATAGATATAGAACATGTGTTTAGTTGATTTTAAAAGTCAAGTTAGAAGGATTAACTTTTGTTTGCGAACAAGTTTAGAATTAACTAAACTATGTTCTAGTGATTACAAGTTTAAACCTTCGAATAAGATAGCTTTATATGTATGAATCGAATGATGTTATGAACATCATTACTACCTTAAGTTCCTTGGATAAACCTACTGGAAAAGAGAAAAATGGATCTAGCTTCAACGGATCCTTGGATGGCTCGAAGTTCTTGAAGCAGAATCATGACACGAAAACAAGTTCAAGTAAGATAATCACTTGAAATAAGATTGTTATAGTTATAGAAATTGAACCAAAGTTTGAATATGATTATTACCTTGTATTAGAATGATAACCTACTGTAAGAAACAAAGATTTCTTGAGGTTGGATGATCACCTTACAAGATTGGAAGTGAGCTAGCAAACTTGAAAGTATTCTTGATTTTATGTAACTAGAACTTGTAAAATATATGAAGAACACTTAGAAATTGAAGATAGAACTTGAGAGAGATCAATTAGATGAAGAAAATTGAAGAATGAAAGTATTTGTAGGTGTTTTTGGTCGTTGGTGTATGGATTAGATATAAAGGATATGTAATTTTGTTTTCATGTAAATAAGTCATGAATGATTACTCATATTTTTGTAATTTTATGAGATATTTCATGCTAGTTGCCAAATGATGGTTCCCACATGTGTTAGGTGACTCACATGGGCTGCTAAGAGCTGATCATTGGAGTGTATATACCAATAGTACATACATCTAAAAGTTGTGTATTGTACGAGTACGAATACGGGTGCATACGAGTAGAATTGTTGATGAAACTGAACGAGGATGTAATTGTAAGCATTTTTGTTAAGTAGAAGTATTTTGTTAAGTGTCTTGAAGTCTTTCAAAAGTGTATGAATACATATTAAAACACTACATGTATATACATTTTAACTGAGTCGTTAAGTCATCTTTAGTCGTTACATGTAAATGTTGTTTTGAAATCTTTAGGTTAACGATCTTGTTGAATGTTGTTAACCCATTATTTATTATAACAAATGAGATGTTAAATTGTTATATTATCATGATATTATGATATATAATATATCTTAGTATGATGTATATACAGTTAAATGTCGTTACAACGATAATCGTTACATATATGTCTCGTTTCGAAATCATTAAGTTAGTAGTCTTATTTTTACATATGTATTTCATTGTTAATACACTTAATAATATATTTAATTATCATTTAACATAATTAACCAAGTGTATCAATATCTTAATATGATTCATATGTACCTAGTAAGACGTTGTTATAACGATAATCGTTATATATATCGTTTTCGAGTTTCTTAAATTAATAGTCTCATTTTTATGTATATAACTCATTGTTAAAATACCTAATGAGATACATACTTATAATAAAAACATGTTAACTATATATATAACCATATATATTTCATCGTATAGTTTTTACAAGTTTTAACGTTCGTGAATCACCGGTCAACTTGGGTGGTCAATTGTCTATATGAAACATATTTCAATTAATCAAGTCTTGACAAGTTTGATTGCTTAACATGTTGGAAACATTTAATCATGTAAATATCAATCTCAATTAATATATATAAACATGGAAAAGTTCGGGTCACTACAGTACCTACCCGTTAAATAAATTTCGTCCCGAAATTTTAAGCTGTTGAAGGTATTGACGAATCTTCTGGGAATAGATGCGGGTATTTCTTCTTCATCTGATCTTCACACTCCCAGGTGAACTCGGGTCCTCTACGAGCATTCCATCGAACATTAACAATTGGTATCTTATTTTGCTTAAGTCTTTTAACCTCACGATCCATTATTTCGACGGGTTCTTCGATGAATTGAAGTTTTTCGTTGATTTGGATTTCGTCTAACGGAATAGTGAGATCTTCTTTAGCAAAACATTTCTTCAAATTCGAGACGTGGAAAGTGTTATGTACAGCCACGAGTTGTTGAGGTAACTCAAGTCGGTAAGCTACTGGTCCGACACGATCAATAATCTTGAATGGTCCAATATACCTTGGATTTAATTTCCCTCGTTTACCAAATCGAACAACGCCTTTACAAGGTGCAACTTTAAGCATGACCATCTCTCCAATTTCAAATTCTATATCTTTTCTTTTAATGTCAGCGTAGCTCTTTTGTCGACTTTGGGCGGTTTTCAACCGTTGTTGAATTTGGATGATCTTCTCGGTAGTTTCTTGTATAATCTCCGGACCCGTAATCTGTCTATCCCCCACTTCACTCCAACAAATCGGAGACCTGCACTTTCTACCATAAAGTGCTTCAAACGGCGCCATCTCAATGCTTGAATGGTAGCTGTTGTTGTAGGAAAATTTTGCTAACGGTAGATGTCGATCCCAACTGTTTCCGAAATCAATAACACATGCTCGTAGCATGTCTTCAAGTGTTTGTATCGTCCTTTCGCTCTGCCCATCAGTTTGTGGATGATAGGCAGTACTCATGTCTAGACGAGTTCCTAATGCTTGCTGTAATGTCTGCCAGAATCTTGAAATAAATCTGCTATCCCTATCAGAGATAATAGAGATTGCTCAGCTTCAAATACAGTCGTGCTAACTTCTCCATCTTGTCATCTTCTTTTATTGGCAGAAAGTGTGCTGATTTGGTGAGACGATCAACTATTACCCAAATAGTATCAAAACCACTTGCAGTCCTTGTCAATTTAGTGATGAAATCCATGGTAATGTTTTCCCATTTCCATTCCGGGATTTCGGGTTGTTGAAGTAGACCTGATGGTTTCTGATGCTCAGCTTTGACCTTAGAACACGTCAAACATTCTCCTACATATTTAGCAACATCGGTTTTCATACCCGGCCACCAAAAATGTTTCTTGAGATCCTTGTACATCTTCCCCGTTCCAGGATGTATTGAGTATCTGGTTTTATGAGCTTCTCTAAGTACCATTTCTCTCATATCTCCAAATTTTGGTACCTAAATCCTTTCAGCCCTATACCGGGTTCCGTCTTCCCGAATATTAAGATGCTTCTCCGATCCTTTGGGTATTTCATCCTTTAAATTTCCCTCTTTTAAAACTCCTTGTTGCGCCTGAATCATTATATTCATAGATTTTACTCGAATGGGTTCTCTGTCCTTCCTGCTCAAGGCATCGGCTACCACATTTGCCTTCCCCGGGTGGTAACGAATCTCAAAGTCGTAATCATTCAATAATTCAATCCACCTACGCTGCCTCATATTCAGTTGTTTCTGATTAAATATGTGTTGAAGACTTTTGTGGTCGGTATATATAATACTTTTGACCCCATATAAGTAGTGCCTCCAAGTCTTTAATGCAAAAACAACCGCGCGTAATTCCAAATCATGCGTCGTATAATTTTGTTCGTGAATCTTCAATTGTCTTGAAACATAAGCAATCACCTTCGTTCGTTGCATTAATACACAACCGAGACCTTGCTTTGATGCATCACAATAAATCACAAAATCATCATTCCCTTCAGGCAATGACAATATAGGTGCCGTAGTTAGATTTTTCTTCAATAACTGAAACGCTTTCTCTTGTTCATCATTCCATTCAAATTTCTTCCCTTTATGCGTTAATGCAGTCAAGGGTTTTGCTATTCTGAAAAAGTCTCTGATGAACCTTCTGTAGTAACCAGCTAGTCCTAAAAACTGGCGTATGTGTTTCGGAGTTTTCGGGGTTTCTCACTTTTCAACAGTTTCTATCTTTGCCGGATCCACCTTAATACCTTCTTTGTTCACTATGTGACCAAGGAATTGAACTTCTTCCAACCAAAATGCACACTTTGAAAACTTAGCGTACAATTCTTCCTTCCTCAATACTTCTAACACCTTTCTCAAATGTTCACCGTGTTCTTGGTCATTCTTTGAGTAAATAAGTATGTCATCAATGAAAACAATGACAAACTTGTCAAGGTATGGTCCACACACTCGGTTCATAAGGTCCATGAACACAGCTGGTACATTAGTTAAACCAAACGGCATGACCATAAACTCGTAATGATCGTAACGTGTTCTGAAAGCAGTCTTTGGAATATCATCTTCTTTCACCCGCATTTGATGATACCCGGAACGTAAGTCAATCTTTGAATAAACAGACGAGCCTTGTAGTTGATCAAATAAGTCGTCGATTCTCGGTAGTGGGTAGCGGTTCTTGATGGTAAGTTTGTTCAACTCTCAGTAGTCGATACACAACCTGAATGTACCATCTTTCTTCTTGACAAACAAAACAGGAGCTCCCCACGGTGATGTGCTTGGTCGAATGAAACCACGCTCTAAAAGTTCTTGTAATTGGCTTTGCAGTTCTTTCATCTCGATGGGTGCGAGCCTGTAAGGAGTACGAGCTATTGGTGCAGCTCCTGGTACAAGATCTATTTGAAATTCAACGGATCGATGTGGGGGTAATCCCGGTAATTCTTTCGGAAATACATCGGGAAATTCTTTTGCAATGGGAACATCATTGATGCTCTTTTCTTCAGTTTGTACTTTCTCGAAGTGTGCTAGAATAGCATAGCAACCTTTTCTTATTAGTTTTTGTGCCTTCAAATTACTAATAAGATGTAGCTTCGTGTTGCCCTTTTCTCCGTACACCATTAAGGGTTTTCCTTTTTCTCGTATAATGCGAAATGCATTTTTGTAACAAACGATCTCTGATTTCACTTCTTTCAACCAGTCCATACCGATTATCACATCAAAACTCCCTAACTCTACTGGTATCAAATCAATCTTAAATGTTTCGCTAACCAGTTTAATTTCTCGATTCCGACATATATTATCTGCTGAAATTAATTTACCATTTGCTAATTCGAGTAAAAATTTACTATCCAAAGGCGTCAATGGACAACTTAATTTAGCACAAAAATCTCTACTCATATAGCTTCTATCCGCACCCGAATCAAATAAAACGTAAGCAGATTTATTGTCAATAAGAAACGTACCCGTAACAAGCTCTGGGTCTTCCTGTGCCTCTGCCGCATTAATATTGAAAACTCTTCCGCGGCCTTGTCCATTCGTGTTCTCCTGGTTCGGGCAATTTCTAATAATGTGGCCCGGTTTTCCACATTTATAACAAACTACATTGGCATAACTTGCTCCGACACTACTTGCTCAGCCATTACTCGTTCCGACACCATTTGTTCCTTTCGTTCTATTAACCCCTGGTCCGTAGACCTCACACTTCGCCGCGCTATGACCATCTCTTTTACACTTGTTGCAAAATTTGGTAGAGAACCCCGAGTGATACTTTTCACACCTTTGGCATAGCTGCTTCTGATTGTTGTTGTTGTTGTGATTATTATTGTTGTTGGGATGATTGTTGTAGTTGCTGTTGTTGTTGTTGTTGTTGTTGTTGGGCCGTTTGTTGTAGTTGCGATTGATGTTGCGATTGTTGGGATAATTGTTGCGATTATTGTTGTAATTGCTGTTGTTATTGTATTGGTGATTCTTATCACCGTTTTCCTCCCACTTTCTTTTGACTTGCTTCACATTGGCCTCTTCAGCAGTCTGTTCTTTAATTCTTTCTTCAATCTGGTTCAATAGTTTGTGAGCCATTCTACATGCCTGTTGTATGGAGGCGGGCTCATGTGAACTTATATCTTCTTGGATTCTTTCCGGTAATCCTTTCACAAACGCGTCGATCTTCTCTTCCTCATCTTCGAATGCTCCCGGACACAATAGGCACAATTCTGTGAATCGTCTTTCGTACGTGGTAATATCAAATCCTTGGGTTCGTAACCCTCTAAGTTCTGTCTTGAGCTTATTGACCTCGGTTCTGGGACGGTACTTCTCGTTCATCAAGTGCTTGAATGCTGACCACGGTAGTGCGTACGCATCGTCTTGTCCCACTTGCTCTAGATAGGTATTCCACCATGTTAACGCAGAACCTGTGAAGGTATGCGTAGCGTAATTCACTTTGTCCTCTTCAGTACACTTACTTATGACAAACACCGATTCGACCTTCTCGGTCCACCGTTTCAATCCGATCGGTCCTTCGGTTCCATCAAATTCCAAAGGTTTGTAGGCAGTAAATTCTTTGTAGGTGCATCCTACACGATTTTCTGTACTGCTAGATCCAAGGTTATTGTTGGTATGTAGCGCAGCCTGTACCGCGGCTATGTTTGAAGCTAGAAAAGTACGGAATTCCTCTTCATTCATATTCACGGTGTGTCGAGTAGTCGGTGCCATTTCCTTCAAAATAGTCAAATGGAACAAGTTAATCATACAGAATATTAAGAGTAGTTAATAGTATTTCGTAGCATAATATGAACTCATTTATAAAAGCTTTTTCTTCATATTAGCGTTTTATAAGTTTAAATTCGGGTAGTACCTACCCGTTAAGTTCATACTTAGTAGCTAATATACAATTCAACTACTACAATTCTATATGAAAAACTGATTATAATAATATTACGCGTTCAAACTTTTACACAATATTTTACAAACTTACAATACCGCTTATTTTACATATAGCATGAAATATAGCACACAATAAATTTGATACAAGATGGTTGTGAAGATAATTCTAGCTAGTACACAAGTCGTTCAGAAAAGGCAACAAAGACACGTAATTCATACGTCCAGAAACAAGTCATGCATTCTGGTTTTACTAGGATTACTTCCCATCCTTGGTCTTGTGGAACATAACCGTTATGGCCGTTGATAAGACAGCGTGTTGTAACGTCGTCAAAGGGACGAGGGTTACGTAATGTCCAACAGTCCCGTAACAATCTAAAAACCTCATTTCTTACCCCAATTACCGACTCCGTCACTTGTGGGAACGTTTTGTTTAATAGTTGTAGCCCGATGTTCTTGTTCTCACTTTGGTGAAAAGCGAACATTACTAACCCGTAAGCATAACATGCTTATTTATGTTGCATGTTAGCCGCTTTTTCTAAATCACGAAGTCCAATATTCGGATATATTGAGTCAAAATAATTTCTTAACCCATTGCGTAAAATAGCATTTGGGTTCCCCGCAATATATGCGTCAAAGTAAACACATCGTAACTTATGGATTTCCCAATGTGATATCCCCCATCTTTCGAACGAAAGCCTTTTATAAACCAAGGCATTCTTGGAACGTTCTTCGAATGTCTTACAAACTGATCTCGCCTTAAATAGTTGTGCCGAAGAATTCTGACCGACTCTAGACAAGATTTCATCAATCATGTCTCCGGGTAGGTCTCTTAAAATATTGGGTTGTCTATCCATTTTGTGTTTTTATACTGTAAAATAGACAAGAGTTAGATTCATAAAAAAAATACTTATTAATACAAGCAATTTCTACATATATCATAAAGCATAAGCACACTATATTACATATATTACGCCACACGAATACAACTATCTTATTCCGACTCGCTTGTTTCTTCTTCTTCGGTTTTGGTTCGTTTTGCCAAGTTTCTAGGGATATATGATGTTCCCCTAATACGAGCTGTCGTTTTCCACAACGGTTTAGAAAAAACTGGTGGTTTAGAGGTTCCCGGGTCATTGTTACAACTTAAGGACTTCGGGGGTTGACGATACATATAAAGTTCATCGGGGTTGGAATTAGATTTCTCTATTTTTATGCCCTTTCCCTTATTATTTTCTTTTGCCTTTTTAAATTCAGTTGGAGTAATTTCTATAATATCATCGGAATTCTCGTCGGAATCCGATTCATCGGAGAATTGGTAATCCTCCCAATATTTTGCTTCCTTGGCGGAAACACCATTGACCATAATTAACCTTGGTCGGTTGGTTGAGGATTTTCTTTTACTTAACCGTTTTATTATTTCCCCCACCGGTTCTATTTCTTCATCCGGTTCTGATTCTTCTTCCGGTTCCGATTCTTCTTCCGGTTCCGACTCTTCTTCCGGTTCCTCTTCGGGAACTTGTGAATCAGTCCACGAATCATTCCAATTTACATTTGACTCTTCATTATTATTAGGTGAGTCAATGGGACTTGTTCTAGAGGTAGACATCTATCACATAATATCAAACGCGTTAAGAGATTAATATATCACATAATATTCACATGTTAAAAATATATAGTTTCCAACAAAATTTGTTAAGCAATCATTTTTCAAGTAAACACGGTCGAAGTCCAGACTCACTAATGCATCCTAACAAACTCGAAAAGACACACTAATGCAAAATTCTGGTTCTCTAAGACCAACGCTCGGATACCAACTGAAATGTCCCGTTCTTATTGATTAAAAACGTTCCATATTAATTGATTTTGTTGCGAGGTTTTGACTTCTATATGAGACGTTTTTCAAAGACTGCATTCATTTTAAAACAAACCATAACCTTTATTTCATCAATAAAGGTTTAAAAAGCTTTACGTAGATTATCAAATAATGATAATCTAAAATATCCTGTTTACACACGACCATTACATAATGGTTTACAATACAAATATGTTACAACAAAATAAGTTTCTTGAATGCAGTTTTTACACAATATCATACAAGCATGGACTCCAAATTTCGTCCTTATTTAAGTATGCGACAGCGGAAGCTCTTAATAATCACCTGAGAATAAACATGCTTAAAACGTCAACAAAAATGTTGGTGAGTTATAGGTTTAACCTATATATATCAAATCATAATAATAGACCACAAGATTTCATATTTCAATACACATCCCATACATAGAGATAAAAATCATTCATATGGTGAACACCTGGTAACCGACATTAACAAGATGCATATATAAGAATATCCCCATCATTCCGGGACACCCTTCGGATATGATATAAATTTCAAAGTACTAAAGCATCCGGTACTTTGGATGGGGTTTGTTAGGCCCAATAGATCTATCTTTAGGATTCGCGTCAATTAGGGTGTCTGTTCCCTAATTCTTAGATTACCAGACTTAATAAAAAGGGGCATATTCGATTTCGATAATTCAACCATAGAATGTAGTTTCACGTACTTGTGTCTATTTTGTAAATCATTTATAAAACCTGCATGTATTCTCATCCCAAAAATATTAGATTTTAAAAGTGGGACTATAACTCACTTTCACAGATTTTTACTTCGTCGAGAAGTAAGACTTGGCCACTGGTTGATTCACGAACCTATAACAATATATACATATATATCAAAGTATGTTCAAAATATATTTATAACACTTTTAATATATTTTGATGTTTTAAGTTTATTAAGTCAGCTGTCCTCGTTAGTAACCTACAACTAGTTGTCCACAGTTAGATGTACAGAAATAAATCGATAAATATTATCTTGAATCAATCCACGACCCAGTGTATACGTATCTCAGTATTGATCACAACTCAAACTATATATATTCTGGAATCAACCTCAACTCTGTATAGCTAACTCCAACATTCACATATAGAGTGTCTATGGTTGTTCCGAAATATATATAGATGTATCGACATGATAGGTCGAAACATTGTATACGTGTCTATGGTATCTCAAGATTACATAATATACAATATAAGTTGATTAAGTTATGGTTGGAATAGATTTGTTACCAATTTTCACGTAGCTAAAATGAGAAAAATTATCCAATCTTGTTTTACCCATAACTTTTTCATTTTAAATCCGTTTTGAGTGAATCAAATTGATATGGTTTCATATTGAACTCTATTTTATGAACCTAAACAAAAAAAGTATAGATTTATAGTCGGAAAAATAAGTTACAAGTCATTTTTGTAAAGGTAGTCATTTCAGTCGAAAGAACGACGTCTAGATGACCATTTTAGAAAACATACTTCCACTTTGAGTTTAACCATAATTTTTGGATATAGTTTCATGTTCATAATAAAAATAATTTTCTCAGAATAACAACTTTTAAATCAAAGTTTATCATAGTTTTTAATTAACTAACCCAAAACAGCCCGCGGTGTTACTACGACGGCGTAAATCCGGTTTTACGGTGTTTTTCGTGTTTCCAGGTTTTAAATCATTAAGTTAGCATATCATATAGATATAGAACATGTGTTTAGTTGATTTTAAAAGTCAAGTTAGAAAGATTAACTTTCGTTTGCGAACAAGTTTAGAATTAACTAAACTATGTTCTAGTGATTACAAGTTTAAACCTTCGAATAAGATAGCTTTATATGTATGAATCGAATGATGTTATGAACATCATTACTACCTTAAGTTCATTGGATAAACCTACTGGAAAAGAGAAAATTGGATCTAGCTTCAACGGATCCTTGGATGGCTCGAAGTTCTTGAAGCAGAATCATGACACGAAAACAAGTTCAAGTAAGATCATCACTTGAAATAAGATTGTTATAGTTATAGAAATTGAACCAAAGTTTGAATATGATTATTAACTTGTATTAGAATGATAACCTACTGTAAGAAACAAAGATTTCTTGAGGTTGGATGATCACCTTACAAGATTGGAAGTGAGCTAGCAAACTTGAAAGTATTCTTGATTTTATGTAACTAGAACTTGTAGAATATATGAAGAACACTTAGAACTTGAAGATAGAACTTGAGAGAGATCAATTAGATGAAGAAAATTGAAGAATGAAAGTGTTTGTAGGTGTTTTTGGTCGTTGGTGTATGGATTAGATATAAAGGATATGTAATTTTATTTTCATGTAAATAAGTCATGAATGATTACTCATATTTTTGTAATTTTATGAGATATTTCATGCGAGTTGCCAAATGATGGTTCCTACATGTGTTAGGTGACTCACATGGGCTGCTAAGAGCTGATCATTGGAGTGTATATACCAATAGTACATACATCTAAAAGCTGTGTATTGTACGAGTACGAATACGGGTGCATACGAGTAGAATTGTTGATGAAACTAAACGAGGATGTAATTGTAAGCATTTTTGTTAAGTAGAAGTATTTTGATAAGTGTATTGAAGTCTTTCAAAAGTGTATAAATACATATTAAAACACTACATGTATATACATTTTAACTGAGTCGTTAAGTCATCGTTAGTCGTTACATGTAAGTGTTGTTTTGAAACCTTTAGGTTAACAATCTTGTTAAATGTTGTTAACCCAATGTTTATAATATCAAATGAGATTTTAAATTATTATATTATCATGATATTATCATGTATGAATATCTCTTAATATGATATATATACATTAAATGTCTTTACAACGATAATCGTTACATATATGTCTCGTTTAAAAATCATTAAGTTAGTAGTCTTGTTTTTACATATGTAGTTCATTGTTAATATACTTAATGATATGTTTACTTATCATAGTATCATGTTAACTATATATATATATATCCATATATATGTCATCATATAGTTTTTACAAGTTTTAACGTTCTTGAATCACCAGTCAACTTGGGTGGTCAATTGTCTATATGAAACATATTTCAATTAATCAAGTCTTAACAAGTTTGATTGCTTAAGATGTTGGAAACATTTAATCATGTAAATATCAATATCAATTAATATATATAAACATGGAAAAGTTCGGGTCACTACAACGTACACACCTTGTCACTTCAGACAACGTCCAGTTTCCTTCGGCGTTCGAGCAACCAACACGTAAACTTCATACACGCATCGTACACCATAAATACATTATGTACAATAAATATTTGGGTCTTACAACTCTCCCCCACTTAAACTCGATCACGTCCTCGTGATCTTCTCCACTTAACCAATTCGGAATTACTCAACGACCCTCAATCCTAAGTTCCAATCCGAACTTTCTTAGGCAATCCTTCCCAATGAATCGCCTTTAACAACTAAATCGTCACCCGCGATTTAACAAAACCACCATCCGAGCACTAAAACCTGCTCTTTTCCCCATATCGGGAAAAACTCAACCATTCTCGTACCGAGATATCAATTCCTTAGCGTACCTTTACCAAAGACAACGCTAAAAGTGACCAAGTCTCAACCTAAAGTCAACAATCCGAACGTTGAAGATCGAACCACAAAAATCCTTACGGACTACACTTACCACTAAACATCCTTTGTAGTGCGCAATACAACCAATACGCCACTATCCTAACATCATAAGCAACGGCTAAAACCAAAAGCGCCCAAAACGACTATGGCAACGCTAAACCTAAGGTGTACAAAATCGACTATTGTCACACCCGTAACAACATGTGAGCGAAACACGGCTATCGCCTCACTAATCCCACGACATGGTCCCCACGACCCCACCATCGGCATATAAAACCACCGTTAGTTCACACAACGTGGTCCTTACGACCCCACCATTGGCGTATAAAACAACCAATAGATCATACATCCAACGACATGAAGGCTGGCAGAAAACTACACGCGACCCACTTCCCAAATCTCAACACCGGATGAAGTTAGCGGACCCCGTCAACGGTCATGCTTCACCGATATAACACTACACCCATGATGAAGTCAGCGGACCCCAAAGGTCATGCTTCACCAATCAACGATCTCATGATGAAGTCAGCGGACCCCGAAGGTCATACTTCACCAATCAACAATACCATGATGAAGTCAGCGGACCCCGAAGGTCATGCTTCACCAATCAACAATACCATGATGAAGTCAGCGGACCCCGAAGGTCATGCTTCACCAATCACATACGTACTTTTGGCCTCGAACAACGAGTAGTGCAACATCGCGCTCTGTTACACTATAGTGAACCCTAACGGATACCACTAACCATCCACACAATCGAGCAAGAACCACTTATATCAAACATAGGTACAAAACAATAATTCTCTAAAATAGAATCCGACACACACATCCCTTAACCGAGGGATATCACCTTGCTTGCCAAACACGTCCATTATCTCTCAACGAAATTTAGCACATTACTACCTTGGTGATAGTTCAAATCCAAAATCATAAGTAGAATTTAACCGAAATTGTACCCTACCACAAATCGACCAAATCTAGGTCCCGACACAAATTTCGGATCTACCAAAAGCATTGTCCGAAACCTCACATTAAAGCCTCCTCGTGCGGGAGTGTAACTCCCCTACTTGGAACTACATTCCATAACCGCATCTCGTACACCCGTACAATGCTACCAAAGGTAGACTTTACCAATAATTGGGTTCGCACGGCCTATCACCATGTCTTGCTCCAACTTTGAGCATACCAAGGATCCTAACCTATCCTTGAACATTTCGAACGAAAAGTGTACCATAAATTACACGAACTATACACTCGCAATCATCCAATTGCTTTAGTTTGTCGAATTTCACCCGATCACTCATGAACCTAAGGGTTTCACTTCGGTACCCTAACTACAATGTAACCGCAACACAATCGGAGTTGAACACCACGCTAGTAGGTATAAAAGAGGCACCTAATGTCGCGTCACATAGAATCCTTTACCAACATACATCGAGATCCAAAACACTCGATTTCTCGGGTTTCATCCCACCCGTCGAACCTCATGGTTCATCAACTTCAACACGAGAGCGAACACGCTCTAACATCCGAACACCAAAACTCATTTCCATGGCTTGGTAGAGACATTTCCCAAATACTAAGGAATGCTTGGTTACGCCAAGTCTTACGCCCTTCGCCCGACAATCCAAAGTCACCATAGGGTACTTCCATTAGGAACGTCACCCATATCAATAACATGCACAACACAATTGAGACCTTAAGGGTCTCACTCGAACGAGCTAAACAACCCGATACCAACCAAAATGCCTAAGCACCCAAGGATTCACACCATAGAGTCAAGGCACAACACACCACTTATACGCTCTGCTGAGAGCAAACCGGAACCATAAACGTAAACCGCCCGCTTGCTACAAATTATCTCCAACGGAGAATAAAGTTTATCTAAGACTTACGCACATACCGCATGTTATTACAAATGAATGACATATGATTTCGTACTAAAAGTACCTGATGTAGCGCTGTTGGGCTTCCGTGCTCCACTTCCCATCATATATTCGCGCTCTAACCTCCTAACCTGATCGTCCTGCGATTCGGAACACTCTGACTTCCGGTGTCCCTCCATCCGGCAAATGAAACACCTGATTGAGCCTAAAGGCACTACAGTACAATCTTGTGCCAAATGACCCCGTTCCCCACACTTAAAGCACGTAAGCTTGTAACCCTTCTTACTCTTCTTCTTCACATTCCCGACGCCTTCAGGCGTACTTCGTGCCCTCTTACCATGAGCACCGTGTAATCCTAACCTTTCAAGTACATCTTCATCATCGCTACCTCGAGGTTTGGGAAACCTCTTTTCAAACTCTTCCTTTACAACTTTAGTCACTTGGTCTCGGTCCACTTTCGTCATTTGTCCTTCGACCAACTCCTTGGTTACTTCTGTAACTCTGCCGGTGAAAATCGAGACATATCGTTCAAACACAGCCTCAATCTTTAACGTTAACTCATCCTTCCCTTCGTGAATAGGCTCACTCGTTCCGCATCCATCTTCCGTTTTCATTCTAAGGAATACAAACGATTAGATCACGAACGTATAAACCACACGCACAACACCGTCCCATCTTGCTAAACACTCGTCGTACATCACTTGCTAGACACGATTTGCACTCGTAATAAGGTTTGCAAGTCCTTATTACGTATACACGCCGTATCGGCTCGTTAGTACAATGACCGTCTCGCTCGATGATATATGCAACCGCAACATAAACAAAGCACAAACAAAATCCTACGCGATATAAACACACGCGAGAATTATTATCACATCACAATAATATATTAATAATATCCGCATTACTAATATACACGTTAGTCAATCTATAAACAAGGCACTAACTAAACCCATTCCGCCCCGTAATCCTACAAGTCCCGCAACAATTATGCACACACACAAGTCTAAGTCTAGGCACCTATCTCAAGTCACCTAAATCCCTTAGACCATGCTCTGATACCACTTGTAATAACCCAACCCGTTAACCAACCAATAACGCAGAAAAAAAATTTTTTTGCTGGTACAGCACATGGCGCGGCGCGCCATATGGCCGCGCGGCGCGCCAAAGTGGCCTGTCCAAAAAGTCATGAAATGCGAAAATGTTTGACCACTTCCCGACGTATTTAGACAAAACGCTTTTAACCATACATTAATATATGTAGAACTAACACGTTCCATTAATAAAATTAGTTTTACGAAGACCGGGCCCACATCGGCCGTTTTACGACTTTCGTACGAAAATACAAGTTTTCAACCACGTGATTTGTAATACAAAATAAAGGTCGAGCATGGCGATTGGGGATGCGCTACCCAATCCTAATCAATCCAAAAGCAAGCCTTCTAAAGCAACTACGCGAGTCCACTAGTCCTCGCTTACCCGAGCCTCCGCATCCATGCAATCTATAAAAAAGTCAACAACGAGAGGGTAAGCTAACGCTTAGTGAATGATAACATACTATATACATATATATGTATAAAATGGACACGCCACACAAATATCAAATACCGCATACCGAAGCATCCAAGCATAAAGGCAAGCTAGTCTAAGCATACCGTAACATCACTAACCAACAAGCTAACAATAAATAAAGTGAGTTCACCAACAACGATGTGAACAACGCCAATAAGCCACACCCGGAGGGTTAGCTACAACACAACAATTCATTAATATAAACAACATTATACGTATACAATATATATACATATATATATATATATATATATATATATATATATATATATATATATATATATATATATATATATATATATATATATATATATATATATATATATATATATATATATATCTCGAATAGCATAATTGATTACGCTTACATCACAATAACCATGGTTAACCAAATCTTCGCAAGGGAATGACTTCGCGAAATAAGTCATCGATGTTCATAACATTCTTTAGTATACTTAACACCTCGTATCACTAAACCCTAGGGTGGCACCTTAACACCTCGGTACTTCACCTCGAGTGGCATCTTAACACCTCGATGCTTCACTCATTATTTTACGGAGTGGTGTCTTAACACCTCGACACTACACCCCTAGGTGGCATCTTAACACCTCGATACTTTACCCCGAGTGGCATCTTAACACCTCGATGCTTCACCCGTCAATTACTTAGAGTGGCATCTTAACACCTCGATGCGTCACTCCGAGTGGCGTCTTAACACCTCGACACTTCACTCGTCACGTGAAACGTGGTGTCTTAACACCTCGACACTACACATTTCACGCTACCACAAATAGATATATTATATACCTACACATATAATTATTCCACTCACTACATTAACCCTTCGTCATTGGGGTTATATAAGTCCACATCACACGCCCATGTGACAACGTACACACAAAGTGTGCACCTCGCCAAAGTGGTCAACCAAAATGCACAATCGTGCCAATTGGACCTATACACAAGTCCAACAATTCTACCTATACGAGAAGCGAGCTCTACAAGCGAGAACCCCTTCACCCGACCCGCACCCATCCTACACATACATATGCATATAGGATATTAACACTCACCTTGTCGCCTTGAAGAATGCTACCGAATAATCCGCAATCGCCGATGGAATGTACCTAATCCATTTATCACATAACAAGTAACACAATTAGGGTGGATATACAAATCAACCCAAATTGACAACTAGTGCAATTTCGACCCAAATGCACTTCCAAGCACAAACCGCGCCCAAACTAACCAATAATCACTAACACAAGTGAGAATGGTCCTAATATGCCAATCAAACCCAATCATAGGTGTTAAACACCTATCTTGCTCAAAATGACACTTAAACCCTAATTTGACCCATAAGAAGTCAATATCACGCCATTAGCAAGTTTTGACACCAAAACATATTTAACTCGATTCTATGCTTCAACTTAATCCATTTTAAGTTCAAAACCTTACTAAATCGACAATTGGGTTATAATCATCACCAAACCCTAATCTTTGACTCTAGTCAAAGTTAGTCAACCAAACATACCCAAAAGAGTTTCAACACTACTAGAATCACTAATACTAGAGATTACACACTACATACAAGCCTTAAACATGGTTAAATCATTAACCAACCCTAAACCCACCAACATCAATAATAACTAGTTACAATTACCCATTTCACCTCCTAAATGGATTTTATAACTAACTAGTTCAAAACCCTAAACTTGAATATCAAATTACAAAGATGAAGTTCGGAGTTTGAACTTACCAATACCGCCAAAATGATGCCGTTGACGAGTAGAACAACTTTAATGCTTGAGGTTTGACCCGAAACAACCTCCTTCTTCTCCAAATGGAGTTCTCTCTCACTAGAACTCAATCTCTCTCTTGGGTTTGAGGATGGGAGTGTTTGATGAGTGAGATGTGATCCAAACTGATCAATGGATCAGTTTTGATGACCCCAAACCGACCCCAAGTGAAAAGACCAAAGTACCCCTCATTTAGACCTTTTAAAAAGGCTGAAAATTGCATCAGACGGGTTCGGCGCGCCGCGCCGAAAGGTGGAGCGCCGCTCCAACCTTCAGGTCAGTTTTCAGTTTCTTGTTTTGGCCATAACTTTTTGACCGTAGCTCCGTTTTTGATGAATCAAATATCGTTGGAAACGTGATAAGATTTCCTTTCCAATGGTAAGGCTTTGGAACATCAACACAAACTTTATTTGGGGTTGAAAGGATACGTACACACCTTGTCACTTCAGACAACGTCCAGTTTCCTTCGGCGTTCGAGCAACCAACACGTAAACTTCATACACACATCGTACACCATAAATACATTATGTACAATAAATATTTGGGTCTTACAACTAGTCGTGCTGTAGACACCCGCTGCTTAGAGTTGTCCACGCATGAACTACTTTACTTTGCATTCAAACACTAGTACTTTTGAATTATGACTTGTAACGACCATTTGGGGTCACGTACACTTATTTATTTGCTTCTACTTAGTGAAGCATGCTTTTGAAATGTAAAACATTTGATGTCGGTTATGACATCACCTTTTTATCGTGAATGCAAACTCTGTTTTGAAAACGCATATAGTACTTAACCTTGTAATGATCCTGCTGTTGATGGTCCGTACATGATGATTTAGTACGGGGCATCACAAACTATCCCAACAATCGCAACATCAATCGCAACTACAACAAACGGCCCAACAACAACAACAACAACAACAACAACAGCAACTATAACAATCATCCCAACAACAATAATAACCGCAACAATAACAACAATCAGAAGCAGCTATGCCAAAGGTGTGAAAAGTATCACTCGGGGTTCTGCACCAAATTTTGCAACAAGTGTAAAAGAAATGGTCATAGCGCGGCGAAGTGTGAGGTCTACGGACCAGGGGTTAACAGAACAAAAGGAACAAATGGTGTCGGAACGAGTAATGGCGGAGCAAGTAGTGTCAGAGCAAGTTATGCCAATGTAGTTTGTTATAAATGTGGAAAACCGGGCCACATTATTAGAAATTGCCCAAACCAGGAGAACACGAATGGACAAGGCCGCGGAAGAGTTTTCAATATTAATGCGGCAGAGGCATAGGAAGACCCAGAGCTTGTTACGGGTACGTTTCTTATTGACAATAAATCTGCTTACGTTTTATTTGATTCGGGTGCGGATAGAAGCTATATGAGTAGAGATTTTTGTGCTAAATAAAGTTGTCCATTGACGCCTTTGGATAGTAAATTTTTACTCGAATTAGCAAATGGTAAATTAATTTCAGCAGATAATATATGTCGGAATCGAGAAATTAAATTGGTTAGCGAAACATTTAAGATTGACTTGATACCAGTAGAGTTAGGGAGTTTTGATGTGATAATCGGTATGGACTAGTTGAAAGAAGTGAAAGCAGAGATCGTTTGTTACAAAAATGCAATTCGCATTATACGAGAAAAAGGAAAACTCTTAATGGTGTACGGAGAAAAGGGCAACACGAAGCTACATCTTATTAGTAATTTGAAGGCACAAAAACTAATAAGAAAAGGTTGCTATGCTATTCTAGCACACGTCAAGAAAGTACAAACTGAAGAAAAGAGCATCAATGATGTTCCCGTCGCAAAAGAATTTCCCGATGTATTTTCGAAAGAATTACCGGGATTACCCCCACATCGATCCATTGAATTTCAAATAGATCTTGTACCAGGAGATGCACCAATAGCTCGTTCTCCTTACAGACTCGCACCTAGTGAGATGAAAGAACTGCAAAGCCAATTACAAGAACTTTTAGAGCGTGGTTTCATTTGACCAAGCACATCACCGTGGGGAGCTCCTGTTTTGTTTGTCAAGAAGAAAGATGGTACATTTAGGTTGTGTATCGACTACTGAGAGTTGAACAAACTTACCATCAAGAACTGCTACCCACTACTGAGAATCGACGACTTATTTGATCAACTACAAGGCTCGTCTGTTTATTCAAAGATTGACTTACGTTCCGGGTATCATCAAATGCGGGTGAAAGAAGATGATATTCCAAAGACTGCTTTCATAACACATTACGGTCATTACGAGTTTATGGTCATGCCGTTTGGTTTAACTAATGCACCAGCTGTGTTCATGGACATTATGAACCGAGTGTGTGGACCATACCTTGACAAGTTTGTCATTGTTTTCATTGATGACATACTTATTTACTCAAAGAATGACCAAGAACACGGTGAATATTTGAGAAAGGTGTTAGAAGTATTGAGGAAGGAAGAATTGTACGCTAAGTTTTCAAAGTGTGCATTTTGGTTGGAAGAAGTTCAATTCCTCGGTCACATAGTGAACAAAGAAGGTATTAAGGTGGATCTGGCAAAGATAGAAACTGTTGAAATTTGGGAAACCCCGAAAACTCCAAAACACATACGCCAGTTTTTAGGACTAGCTGGTTACTACAGAAGGTTCATCCAAGACTTTTCCAGAATAGCAAAACCCTTGACTGCATTAACGCATAAAGGGAAGAAATTTGAATGGAAGGATGAACAAGAGAAAGCGTTTCAATTATTGAAGAAAAAGCTAACTACGGCACCTATATTGTCATTGCCTGAAGGGAATGATGATTTTTTGATTTATTGTGACGCATCAAAGCAAGGTCTCGGTTGTGTATTAATGCAACGGACGAAGGTGATTGCTTATGCGTCTAGACAATTAAAGATTCACGAGCAAAATTATACAATGCATGATTTGGAATTAGGCGCGGTTGTTTTTGCATTAAAGACTTGGAGGCACTACTTATATGGGGTCAAAAGTATTATATATACCGAACACAAAAGTCTTCAACACATATTTAATCAGAGACAACTGAATATGAGGCAGCGTAGGTGGATTGAATTGTTGAATGATTACGACTTTGAGATTCGTTACCACCCGGGGAAGGCAAATGTGGTAGCCGACGCCTTAAGCAGAAAGGATAGAGAACCCATTCGAGTAAAATCTATGAATACAATGATTCACACTAACCTTACTACTCAAATAAAGGAGGCGCAACAAGGAGTTTTAAAAGAAGGAAATTTAAAGGATGAAATACCCAAAGGATCGGAGAAGCATCTTAACATTACCATGGATTTCATCACTAAATTGCCAAGGACTGCAAGTGGTTTTGATACTATTTGGGTAATAGTTGATCGTCTCACTAAATCGGTACACTTCCTGCCAATAAGAGAAGATGGCACGATGGATAAGTTAGCACGACTGTATTTGAAGGAAGTCATCTCCAGACATGGAATACCAATCTCTATTATCTCTTATAGGGATGGCAGATTTATTTCAAGATTCTGGCAGACATTATAGCAAGCATTAGGAACTCGTCTAGACATGAGTACTGCCTATCATCCATAAACTGATGGGCAGAGCGAAAGGACGATACAAACGCTTGAATACATGCTACGAGCATGTGTTATTGATTTCGGAAATAGTTGGGATCGACATCTACCGTTAGCAGAATTTTCCTACAACAACAGCTACCATTCAAGCATTGAGATGGCGCCGTTTGAAGCACTTTATGGTAGAAAGTTCAGGTCTCCGATTTGTTGGAGTGAAGTGGGGGATAGACATATTACGGGTCCGGAGATAATACAAGAAACTACCGAGAAGATCATCCAAATTCAACAACGGTTGAAAACCGCCTAAAGTCGACAAAAGAGCTACGCTGACATTAAAAGAAAAGATATAGAATTTGAAATTGGAGAGATGGTCATGCTTAAAGTTGCACCTTGGAAAGGTGTTGTTTGATTTGGTAAATGAGGGAAATTAAATCCAAGGTATATCGGACCATTCAAGATTATTGATCGTGTCGGACCAGTAGTTTACCGACTTGAGTTACCTCAACAAATCGCGGCTGTACTTAACACTTTCCACATCTCGAATTTGAAGAAATGTTTTGCTAAAGAAGATCTCACTATTCCGTTAGATGAAATCCAAATCAACGAAAAAATTCAATTCATCGAAGAACCCGTCGAAATAATGGATCGTGAGGTTAAAAGACTTAAGCAAAACAAGATACCAATTGTTAAGGTTTGATGGAATGCTTGTAGAGGACTCTAGTTCACCTGGGAACAAGAAGATCAGATGAAGAAGAAATACCCGCATTTATTTCCAGAAGATACGTCAACACCTCCAACTGCTTAAAATTTCGGGACGAAATTTATTTAACTGGTAGGTACTGTAGTGACCCGAACTTTTCCATGTTTATATATATACATTAACTGGTAGGTACTGTAGTGACCCTAACTTAATGATTTTGAAACGAGACATATATGTAACGATTATCGTTGTAACGACATTTAATGTATATATATCATATTAAGAGATATTTGTACATCATAATATCATGATAATATAATAATTTAAAATCTCATTTGATATTATAAACATTGGGTTAACAACATTTAACAAGATCGTTAACCTAAAGGTTTCAAAACAACACTTACATGTAACGACTAACGATGACTTAACGACTCAGTTAAAATGTATATACATGTAGTGTTTTAATATGTATTCATACACTTTTGAAAGACTTCAAGACACTTATCAAAATACTTCTACTTAACAAAAATGCTTAAAATTACATCCTCGTTCAGTTTCATCAACAATTCTACTCGTATGCACCCGTATTCGTACTCGTACAATACACAGCTTTTAGATGTATGAACTATTAGTATATACACTCCAATAATCAGCTCTTAGCAGCCCATGTTAGTCACCTAACACATGTGGGAACCATCATTTGGCAACTAGCATGAAATATCTCATAAAATTATAAAAATATGAGTAATCATTCATGACTTATTTACATGAAAACAAAATTACATATCCTTTATATCTAATCCATACACCAACGACCCAAAACACCTACAAACACTTTAATTCTTCAATTTTATTCATCTAATTGATCTCTCTCAAGTTCTATCTTCAAGTTCTAAGTGTTCTTCATAAATTCTACAAGTTCTAGTTTCATAAAATCAAGAATACTTCCAAGTTTGCTAGCTTACTTCCAATCTTGTAGAGTAATCATCCAACCTCAAGAAATTTTTTTTATTTACAGTAAGATATATTTCTAATATAAGGTAATACTCATATTCAAAATTTGATTCAATTTCTATAACTATAACAATCTTATTTCGAGTGAAAATCTTACTTGAACTGTTTTCGTGTCATGATTCTGCTTCAAGAACTTTCAAGCCATCCAAGGATCCTTTGAAGCTAGATCCATTTTTATCATTTCCAGTAGCTTTATCCAGAAAACTTGAGGTAGTAATGATGTTCATAACATCATTCAATTCATACATATAAAGCTATCTTATTCGAAGGTTTAAACTTGTAATCACTAGAACATAGTTTAGTTAATTCTAAACTTGTTCGCAAACAAAAGTTAATCCTTCTAACTTGACTTTTAAAATCAACTAAAAACATGTTCTATATCTATATGATATGCTAACTTAATGATTTAAAACTTGGAAACACGAAAAACACCGTAAAACCGGATTTACGCCGTCGTAGTAACACCGCGGGCGGTTTTGGGTTAGTTAATTAAAAACTATGATAAACTTTGATTTAAAAGTTGTTCTTATGGGAAAATTATTTTTCTTATGAACATGAAACTATATCCAAAAATCATGGTTAAACTCAAAGTGAAAGTATGTTTTCTAAAATGGTCATCTAGACATCGTTCTTTCGACTGAAATGACTACCTTTACAAAAATGACTTGTAACTTATATTTCCGACTATAAACCTATACTTTTTCTGTTTAGATTCCTAAAATAGAGTTCAATATGAAATCATAGCAATTTGATTCACTCAAAACGGATTTAAAATGAAGAAGTTATGGGTAAAACAAGATTGGATAATTTTTCTTGTTGTAGCAACGTGAAAATTGGTAACAAATCTATATTAATCATATCCTAGCTAACTTATATTGTATTATACATGTATTCTAATATATTATGTAATCTTGGGATACCATAGACACCTATGCAAATGTTTTGACATATCATATCGACCCATGTGTATATATTATTTGGAACAACCATAGACACTCTATATGCAGTAATGTGGGAGTTAGCTATACAGGGTTGAGGTTGATTCCAAAAATATATATACTTTGAGTTGTGATCTAGCCTGAGACGTGTATACACTGGGTCGTAGATTGATTCAAGATAATATATATCAATTTTTTTTCTGTACATCTAACGTTGGACAACTAGTTGTAGGTTACTAACGAGGACAGCTGACTTAATAAACTTAAAACATCAAAATGTATTAAAAGTGTTGTAAATATATTTTGAATATACTTTGATATATATGTACATATTTGTTATAGGTTCGTGAATCGACCAGTGGTAAAGTCTTACTTCCCGACGAAGTAAAAATTTGTGAATGTGAGTTATAGTCCCACTTTTAAAATCTAATATTTTTGGGATGAGAATACATGCAGGTTTTATAAATGATTTACAAAATAGACACAAGTACGTGAAACTACATTCTATGGTTAAATTATCGAAATCGAATATGCCCCTTTTTATTAAGTCTGGTAATCTAAGAATTAGGGAACAGACATCCTAATTGACGCGAATCCTAAAAATAGATCTATTGGGCCTAACAAACCCCATCCAAAGTACCGGATGTTTTAGTACTTCGAAATTTATATCATATCCGAAGGGTGTCCCGGAATGATGGGGATATTCTTATATATGCATCTTGTTAATGTCAGTTACCAGGTATTCACCATATGAATGATTTTTATCTCTATGTATGGGATATATATTGAAATATGAAATCTTGTGGTCTATTGTTACGATTTGATATATATAGGTTAAACCTATAACTCACCAACATTTTTGTTGATGTTTAAAGCATGTTTATTCTCAGGTGAATATTAAGAGCTTCCGCTGTTGCATACTAAAATAAGGACAAGATTTGGAGTCCATGTTTGTATGATATTATGTAAAAACTGCATTCAAGAAACATATGTCGATATAATATATTTCTATTGTAAACCATTATGTAATGGTCGTGTGTAAACAGTATATTTTAGATTATCATTATTTGATAATCTACGTAATGCTTTTGAAACCTTTATTGATAAAATAAAGGTTATGGTTGTTTTAAAAATGAATGCAGTCTTTGAAAAACGTCTCATATAGAGGTCAAAACCTCGCAACGAAATCAATTAATATGGAACGTTTATAATCAATATGAACGGGACGTTTCAATAATTGCCACCATTGAATTATGTGGACGTGATAATTGCCACAATTGATATGAATATTTTTTCCCTGATTATTATTGCTTGGTAACCTAAGAATTAGGGAACATCACTAATTTTGAGAATTAGTGCACGCCTAATTGACGCGAATCCTAAAGGTAGCTACCGGGTTTAACACCCCCACCCAGAATGTTCACTAGACGGAAGGGCTAGTGGGCGTGGTGTTTAGTACTTCGAAGTTTATATGATTATTATACAGACGAGATGTTCTGTTTTGGGGATATTATTATGCGCATTATATGTTAAGGTCGGTTACCAAGCCAAGCTATGAAAGCAATGAAAAGTGAATGTTATGTATCGAGAGAATGATTTTATACACAAGTTATGTGTATGTTATTTTTGTGCACGAGATATGTGTACGGTTACTAAGATTTATGAAACATGATTTCGTACACGAGAAAGGTGTACTGTATTTAAAAGATATCGCATGTACATTACAGGTGGGTATAGGATTCGGGCCCATTTGTACCATGCAGCATTTAAATCTTGTGGTCTATCAAAATGATGAATTTTATTGTTTTATGATAAACCCATGAACTCACCAACCTTTTGGTTGACACTTGAAAGCATGTTTATTCTCAGGTATGAAAGAAATCTTCCGCTGTGCATTAGCTCATTTTAAGGATATTACTTGGAGTCATTCATGACATATTTTAAAAGACTTTGCATTCGAGTCATCGAGTTCATCAAGATTATTATTACGGCAATTATAGTTGGATATTTTATGAAATGACATGCATGTCGTCAACTTTCGATGTAAAAAAAGTTTGTCTTTCGAAAAACGAATGCAATGCTTGTAAAATGTATCATATAGAGGTCATGAACCTCGCGATGTAATCAACTATTGTGATTCATTTATATTGTTTATGAACGGGGCATTTCAGTTGGTATCAGAGCGGTGGTCTTAGCGAACCAGGTCTCTCATTAGTGTGTCTAACTGATAGTTGTTTAGAAGCATTAGTGAGTATGGACTTCGACCGTGTCTGCATGTAAAAAGTTTTCCTTATCATTTCTTGTCAGAAATTACCTGCTTATCATTATTAATCTAGACACGTTTTACTGCATTGACTGCATGAATAGTGTATAGACAAAATTCATATCTTAGCGTATCTGCTACTATAGATTTTGCCTGACAGCTTTCGTAGATTCCTCCGTAACTTATGGGATTTTAGTATTATATATGCATATGTAAATTATGTATTGCAGGGTATTAATCTACATCCTATAATCTATTTCTTATCGAAAATCCTTCATCTGATCGTACGAGATGAATCCCTCAACCAGTTCGAATTCCTCTGATTCCGACAGCTATTCCGATATGGAGTTTCACCTAAGCTCTGAAGGCAGTGTCACCAGAATGAATCAACCAATCATCCATCCCCAATTCATCTTATGGGTTCGTAGTCGACTTAATCAACGGAGACGCGCAGAAGGTGATCCCTTCCACTAATCGAATTCACCTCTTAATGAAGAACCTGAAGCACTTACCGGCGAACCTGTTTGTAATACCATTTTCTCTCTCATTCCCCGAATATCTCGTCGTGATTATATATTATCTCAAATTCAAAACCTTATTCACTCACTCGTTCTTACCAACAATCATCCCGGAGTAATCAAAGAAGTCAACGAGCTTCGCACCTGAGTAATGATATTTAGAGAATATGGTGCAAAATTTACCAGCTTCAACAACATCATCGGCACCAACAGTACCATCAGTAACAGCACCAGTACCATCAACAATCCATGCATCAACATCTCATTCTGTACCTCGAGCATAATCATCGTTCTACATGACGTTCTACATCATTTATCTTCGTTCGACATGATGATTATGTAATCTCTAATGTTTTAGAGATTATGTACTCTAATTCTAACCATAAATCATATGAGTTTAATATCATATTGACTCATTAAATCCATGATTACCTCTGAAGAAAATATATATGTAAGTATATTTTCATAAAGATTGTAATTAAAAATTCTTTTGTACAAACTGTTAATAGTGAAAAAAAATTAACGGGTAGGTAATACCCGAGGAATATTTAGATTTCACATTAATAAGTTACACTGTACATTCTTCGAATCTTATTCAACAGTCATTTACTATCCTACTTACATCTACCGATATACGAATCCGTTCACCACAGAATAACCATTTTCATTCAATTTCATATTTGGATTTTGATTTGTCAGAATTCAATAAGTGGCATAATGAAGAAAACATTTGACAAAATAAAATTTGTTAGAAACAAACGAATTAACTATGAGAAAAATTTTGTTAAGAATCCACGCTAACTTTTTCCAGCTAACTGTTCCTAGCTAACTGATTACATTTTATTTATCGCAGTTTATTTATCACAATTAATTATCGCAATTTTATTTATCGTCATTTAATTTCTGTTATTTACTTTACGCACTTTATTTATCGTTATTTAATTTCTGTTATTTATTTTATGCACTTTAAATATCGGGACATGTATACAAGGTTTTAACATATCATATAGACGCATCTATATATATTATTTGGAATAACCATCGACACTCTATATGCAGTAATGCTGGAGTTAGCTATACAGGGTTGAGGTTGATTCTACAATAATATATATAGTTTGAGTTGTGATCGAGTCTGAGACATGTACACGGGTCACGATACGTATTAATTAATTCGAATATTATATATTAAATTATATATGAATTATTGGACTGTTAACTATGGATTATCGACTGTGGACTAATGACATTGGACAATTAAAATAAATTAAAATCTTGATTATAATATATGAAACTAAATAATTCTTCAAGTTTGCCACTTTATTTCATCTTAAACCTCATTTGTATCTTGACGATTACAATCTGCGTTCAAACTTTTCATGATTCTTGAAAACACCTCAATCGAGAGGATGAACTAACCGCACTTCATCTACAGAAGAAAAGATTGATGCATATAGTTATGCACCTGAAAACTCTTGGAACCTGAATAAACGTTTAACACATATCTGTGATAGCTCCTTTGGCATTGTTATTACTGAAAATAACATTGCAATTCTTTTTCAAATTAGCCAATTTTGTCACAGCTTCAGCAAGTCAACTTCGACTTTCATTCGGATTAACCTTATTATAACCTTGATATATAAGTTTTCCTTTCGTCATCATTACCGAGGAACCATTTATATTCCACCACATTAGCAGTAAACTTACCTGCAACTTCATTACTTATTGGCTTGAATCTCTTCGAAGAACCATTACATTTGTCCATCAAAACTCTATCATATACTCATTCACATCTTGTAACGAGAATTTCCATATCAATTACTGGTACTCAGCAATCAGTATTTTGAAATCTCGTAGCATGCCTACATCAACAGTTATATGTATACATATAACATTTATCTCTTATAATTATGATCTTCCATTCTGAAATTCTGAAAAGCACTAAGTCTACGAATCAATACTCCAAGTTTTGAAAAAGCTGATGAAGTAGTGAAAACTAAAAACTACCGTAACAGTCAAAAGTTTGGTGATAAAGATTAGAGTGTTGAAAAAGCTCAAAGATTTTGATACTGAAAAATGAATTGAGCAAATCATGAAGGAGACTCTGAACAAATTACAAGGACTAAACTTGTACATAAAGAATCCTGATGATTCTGTTTTTGATGAAATCTTTAGCGAATATCTTACTCCTTAATCGCTCTAAATCATCGTGAATGAATTTCTTCATCACAATTTGATTCTGAAATTCTAAGATATCATCATATCTATCTTTATTAATATCCTCAATATTTCTAAAGATATCTTCATAAATATTCTCGTTCGATATTAATTATCTCTCCGCGCTATTTGTATTATATCATAAAAGGAAACTGTTTTAGTTTCTATATTCTGTGAACCTTCGAATTTAAAATATGAATGTTTTTTTAAGTAGAGTTGGAAATTGCTGCATGAGTTAGTATAATATAATGACACTTGATCAACGTGATTATATTACAGTAAGTCATGCTGAGGTTCTAATGGGACATGATGATTCACAGATCATAATGTCATCATGTGCCATATTACATAACTCTTTCATTCTGCTTAACTTCTGAAGATATCAAGAAAGTATATTCTTGATAGTTCTATTCTCAGTGATTCTGGTAATTTGACAAATCAAATCGTGTGATTTCATTCTTTCTTGTTTAGAACATTAAGTTCATTTGAAATTTCACACCTACGGATTCTGGACCATTATTTGCGAAAAGAAAACAAAAGCACGGAGCTCCGAAATAGAAGGGGGTATAAATCGTAGTAAATAAGAGAGAACATTAACTGTGAATGATAATATTATAGAAGACAAAAGTAGGGACTCCAAAATATAAGAGAAAATATAAAGCCCGATAACAACAAATGAATCACAAACCGTGGATATTAATACGAATAGAAATATAAAGACACGGTATAATTAAGAATAGTATCACCCAAGGTAATAGTAGAAGTAAACAGATTTTTCTGGAGGAAGATTGAAAAGAAGGATGACAGAAATGATAATACGAAAATATCAAGGATTAGAACTGGATTAAGCATTTTCACAATGTTTTGGATGTATGAACTAAGAAAGAAAATATAGGGATGGTGAGAATAATGGAATAGAAGAGTTTAATTTATAATGGAAATATCAGACAGAGTAATCGAGGCAAATCACCGTATTCAATTATAGAGATCTTAATTTCCTTACTCGCCGAAGAATCAAATCTTTTAGATTTCGAAGATTTTCTTTAAATCCCTTGAATTCCAGAATTCAACAAAGGCAACGTCAAAAGTTAAGACGCACCTTATTTTCTAAATTCAACCCTGACTCTGTCAAGAGTTAAGACGAACCTTTATCTTCTCATTTCACTCTTTTGGGATAGCTTTACTCATACGCTTCGAGTAATTGAATCATTTTATCCATATTACTCTATGGTAATAAAACTCTATGTATCGACTCATATTCGTCATGAAAACATTTTTTTTGTTAGCCATGACCACCTCACTCAAATTTTGGGACGAAATTTCTTTAACAGGTAGGTACTGTGACGACCCAGAAATTTTCGATCAAATTTAAACATTAATCTTTACATGGTTTCGACATGATAAGCAAAGTCTATTTAAATTAATCTCAAAAGTTTTGAAACTGATTTTCATATATGCAATTACCCTTCGACTATGTTCGACGATTCACGAACAACTATTGGTAAACCAATATGGAGATATATATATATATATATATATATATATATATATATATATATATATATATATATATATATATATATATATATATATATATATATATATATATATAAATAGATTTATATAATAAATAGAAAATGTTATTCATCCATTATATGAATTTGTTGTTACAAATAATCATGTAAAATAATATACTAAGTAAGGAAATTATTATTTTATAGATAAATATATATATAAATATGAATATTAATTGTAAAGATAATATAATAAATTTATTGATTTAAAAATATATAATTAGCATTTAATATATATATATATATATATATATATATATATATATATATATATATATATATATATATATATACATATGAAAAATAACTGAATGCACATATATTTGATTTTGAAGTTATTTAGTAAATGACAGAAATGCTCAATTGTCATTCGATTAATAATAAATGAGTTAAAAAGGGAGGTTATGTGACTTTAAAATAAACGGTGATCCGAAAATGAGTTTTTATAAACTATAGGCCTATTAAAAATATATTTAGGAACTATTTGTTGAATATTAAAACTTTTTATATTTTATTTAGGGTTGGGAGTGAGTAATTAATGTAATTTTTAATTAATCGTTAATAACCAAATTTTATACCATAAAGACCTAAATAAATAAAGATACTTAATTTAAAATTTTGAAATTTTTCAGAAGACTTTTATCCGCCACTAATTTCAAATAGTGCACGATACCCAATTCATGAAGAAGTGTCGGCAGAGGAAACTCACATGTGCACAAGTTACCGTTTTCAATCATTCACCTATTAATTAATCTAATTATTATTAATAATAAATATTATATATAATACATAACATATATCTATATATGTGCGTATGAGAATTTAAGTAAGGAAGAAGAGAAACCATCGGCTACCAGGCTCTCCCACCACCATAGCCACCACCAGAGCACCACTCCGGCATACACCACTGCCACCAAAAATCACCATCTCCTTCACCTCTTATTCTCTCTTTCTCGTTTTCTTCTTCTCTCTAATTATCTCTTTATTACCAAGAACCCTATCCATCGCCTTGTATACTCATTTTTACGACCACCATAAGCCATCATCACTGTGAATCACTATTATCACCACTGTATTTTTTTTATTTCTGTTCAGTCAAAAACCGCCAAAACTGCAGCTGCTATCATCACGTTTCTGTTCGAGAACTTGTAAACACCACCCCTTCATCGTGAACCACCGCTGCAACTACGGTTCGAGCTACTGTTTACTGTTACAGTGATCGGAAGTGATGACAAACTAGTAATGAGGAAGATGATGATGGATACGGAATAGGATAATGGTGATGATCGTATGATGATGACCCGAGATAAGGATGGTGTTAAAGAAGATTATAGACATGATCGTGATGTCATGATACATGGTTATGATGATGGCATAAGATGGGGAAGATGATGATATTGATGATGATGAAGATCGAAGGGTGTCGATGATGAGAATAATACGATGATGATATTAAGCGAAGATGATGTTGTATGATGATGATAATGTCGATGTAGTGATGATGATGTTGATTACATGATGATGATGATGATGATAATGGTAGTATCACGATGATGTTTTATTGATGATGATGGAATAGATAAGATGATGATAATGAGTGATGAAGTTTGATGTTGGTGAATATTCCTGGGTTTGGTTATGATGAAGAAGACAGTTTAGATTAATAGGTTAACTAAGTTATTAATCTAATTAAATCAGATACATGGCAAATGGTTCATTGGTTAGGAGTCTTGTTGGGTAGACAAAAGGTTCTAGGTTCGAACCTGGGTTACTGCAGGGTACTGTTTTATTTTAATTTTTTAAACTGCAAAGGAGGAAGTCAGACCAATAAAAGGGTTATATAAATTTAAATCCGGATTAAATCAAAAAAACAGAGTTGCTCAGGTGGTTTGGAGTGTTGGGTCTAAGCGAGAGGTCGCTGGTTTGAGCCCGGGTAGCGGCGTTTTATTTTAAAGCTCCTTTCTTCAAAGGTTGTATTTTTTTTTATTATTATTAGTATTATTATTATTATGATTACGATTATTATTATTATTATTTTGAAAACAATACAAATTATTATTATTTTCCTTAGTATTAGTATCATTTTTATTATTATTATGATTATAGATATTATAGTAATTGTTAATATTACTATTATTATTATAAAAATACAACCTTTTATTATAAGTAGTAGTTTTAACAAGTAAAATGTTAGTTACATAAAAATATATTTAATACATATAAAATATATATTAAAATGTTTATAATAAATAATAATTATTTATTTAAAGTATATATAAAATAAATGTACATAATTAATTAATAAGACCTATAGATTAATAAACTATATCACTAATAATATATAAGTTTGTTCAATTACAATTATATGTGTTAATATATATATATATATATATATATATATATATATATATATATATATATATATATATATATATATATATATATATATATATAAATGATATAGGTTCGTGAATCTGAGGCCAAACCCCACATTTGTTAAATGATGTCATATGTATTTTTACTACAAAATACAGTATGGTGAGTTCATTTGATTCCCTTTTACTCTTTAAATTTTTGGGACTGAGAATACATGCGCTACTTTTACAACTGCTTTATTAAATGCTTTTGAAATACATTTTGAACTGCGAATACATGAAATGCTTTTATAAATGTTTGACGAGATAGACACAAGCAAAACATTCCTCGAATTAATTATGTGGACGTGATAATTGCCACCATTGAATTATGTGGACGTGATAATTGCCACAATTGATATGAATATTTTTCCCCTGATTATTATTGCTTGGTAACATAAGAATTAGGGAACATCACTAATTTTGAGAATTAGTGCACGCCTAATTGACGCGAATCCTAAAGGTAGCTACCGGGTTTAACACCCCCACCCAGAATGTTCACTAGACGGAAGGGCTAGTGGGTGTGGTGTTTAGTACTTCGAAGTTTATATGATTATTATACAGACGAGATGTTCTGTTTTGGGGATATTATTATGCGCATTATATGTTAAGGTCGGTTACCAAGCCAAGCTATGAAAGCAATGAAAAGTGAATGTTATGTATCGAGAGAATGATTTTATACACAGGTTATGTGTATGTTATTTTTTTGCACGAGATATGTGTACGGTTACTAAGATTTATGAAAGATGATTTCGTACACGAGAAAGGTGTAATGTATTTAAAAGATATTGCATGTACATTACAGGTGGGTATAGGATTCGGGCCCATTTGTACCATGCAGCATTTAAATCTTGTGGTCTATCAAAATGATGAATTTTATTGTTTTATGATAAGCCCATGAACTCACCAACCTTTTGGTTGACACTTGAAAGCATGTTTATTCTCAGGTATGAAAGAAATCTTCCGCTGTGCATTAGCTCATTTTAAGGATATTACTTGGAGTCATTCATGACATATTTCAAAAGACGTTGCATTCGAGTCATCGAGTTCATCAAGATTATTATTACGTCAATTATAGTTGGATATTTTATAAAATGACATGCATGTCGTCAACTTTCGATGTAAAGAAAGTTTGTCTTTCGAAAAACGAATGCAATGATTGTAAAATGTATCATATAGAGGTCATGAACCTCGCGATGTACTCAACTATTGTGAATCGTTTATATTATTTATGAACGGGGCATTTCAGTTATAATATATTAATACCTTCATTATCATTATAAATATTAATATTAATGTGAGCATTATTAATTATGTTATATGAAATTTGATACATTTGAGTTGTTACATTATTATTAATATTATTAGCATTGTTAATAACATTATTATTATAACTAGTAGTAAAATTTTAATTTTTGTTATTACGATTTATCAATGTAATACTCATTGTGATATAATATGTATAGTTATAATACATTTAAGTGCAAGATTGAAAATAATTGTTATATTAATATTATTATCATTACTTTATAGATATTAAAACTTGTATAATTAATATTATTATTTTTAATACAAAGGATATATATAAAATTTGATATGTATAAGTTATTATATTATATTTATAATTAATAATATTAACATTATTATAACTAATAAAATTGTATTATCATTTTTAATATTATTATTAGTAAGTAAATTACTTACAAATTTTCATTTATTTCTAAGTAATAATATTATTTATCAATTATTATTACTAATTACTTTTTTAATATTTATACTTGTTAAATATCAAAAGTTAAAGAATTTAATATATATATACCTATATAAATAAGGATATATATAAATACATATTCTTATACAAAAAATACAGATTTATATATATATATAAAAATACAGATACAGATATTAGTATATATATAATTACAATCCTATATATATAAATAAACAAATAAATACGTAATCTGTTATTATCATTATCAATCTATTGGCAAATTTGGATTCTGTCCTTAACAAAAATCTGTACTAGAACGAATCCAGTAGCAGTAATATCCAAAATCAGTTTGCCATCTCTTTCAACTTTTTATTATTTATCTATATTTCTGTACTAGTTGATTGAACCTGTCGATTGTTCCTTGTTATAAAACAAGCAAATTACTCACATTATTAGAGGAAGTCCATCCGATTATCCATCAACAACATCAAATTACAACTATCTGTGATTTCTTTATTCTGTTAAAATATTTTTTTATATATGCAGCACGTTAACCTCTGTTATGAAACTCAAACTATCAAAGGTCGATTTCTTATCAAATTTCAAAATGTATTAATGCAAAGTTGTTAGGAATTGTCTTTTCAAACTATCTACAAAGTTTCAAGTATTAATTTTCAGAATCAAGTTTGAATTCTTGAGTCAAAGTGTTTGAATCAAAAAGTCAACAATTATGTTCTTCATAAAATTCACACCCGTTTTGAGGTTTTAAGTTTAATTATTGATCCAGATAGTTTATATTAATGATATAGAACCCTTTTCATTTAGAAATTTTTGTCTGAAACGTTCTTGATTTTAAAATCACATAATGAGTTCTTCATTATTTTTTTTCGTACAGCAACATCTAGTTCGTTTAAAATTTTTTTTTCTTTTTGATTGTTATTAATTTGGAAATCACGGAGGGTTGTATAAGTTCCAATTAAATGACCTAAATCCAATATTAAGCCTGCGTATACAATTGTAATTGAACTCTGTCGACTTGGAAAGATGAAGAAGAAAGGGGAGAAACAGAAACCTGTGGTAAATATAATTAGATACAAATATTAAACAGATAAACGAGTACAACAGAATGGTTATGAGTGTTTGTGGGTGAGCGGGAGGTCGGGGGTTTGAGCCCGGCTTGGGACGTTTATTTTTTTTTTAAAGGGCTTACATCAAGGTAGCCTTCCTAATATTTTTATTATTTGTATTATTATCATTATTATTATTATTTCATTATTATTATTGTTGTTATAATTATTATTATTATTATTATTATTATTATTATTATTATTATTATTATTATTATTATTATGTAGTATTATTATTAATCAAATCATTATTATTATTAACATTAATACAAGTTATATCATTATCATTATTATTACTAGTATTATTGTTTGTAAATTATTAGTATTATCATTATTAATATCATACTTATTATTAGTATTATTATTATTGTATTATTATTGTTAGTATTATTATTATTATTTCAATAATATTAAAAATGTTAATAACAAAAATATATAATAAAAGATGATATAATAAAGATTATAGAAACTAGTTATAATCATACGAATACATGTAAAAATTATAATTATAGTTACAAAATTAATGTTATAAGAAGCTATAGGCATTAGTATAGAAATTTAACATGAAGATCATAATTATTATGATTAGGAATACAAATGTTTTAATAATAGTATTATGATTATGACAATAAAAGTTGTAAAGATATTATCATAAAGATTATAAGAAGATATATAAATGTATGGATTTAAAAACTATGGATAAAATTATAATTTAAGTGAATTACTAATTAGTAGTATTATTATTAATAAAGTTATTATTATTATTATTAGTACATCATTATTATTATCAAAAACTATTTTTTTAAACAGATAAATATTTTGTACATAAAATATACTTAGTACATATACTATAATTATTAATATTTCACATAACTATATAAATCAAAACTTACTAATATTATTTATTTAAATACGTACATATAACAAACTATTAATTTTTAATATAACACTAAACAAAAATGTATATAAATATATTAATATCACTATATAGATATTAATCATTTTGAATATATACACAAATTAAATATATAATATATAAATTAAGATATAATAAATAAATTTGTTCGATTACGATTATTTGTATTAATAAATATACAAATGATATAGGTTCGTGAATCCGAGGCCAACCCTGCATTATTCAATGTCAACATATGTATTTTTCTACGAAATACAGTATTGTAAGTTTCATTTGCTCCCTTTTTAAATGCTTTTGCAATATATGTATTTGGGACTGAGAATACATGTGCTGCTTTTATAACTGTTTAACGAAATAGACACAAGTAATCGAAACTACATTCTATGGTTGAATTATCGAAATGCCCTTTTTTCATGTCCGAAGTTGTCCCGGAATGATGGCAAATTTATCATGTCCGAAATTGTCCCGGAATGATGGAGAATTTATCATGTCCGAAGTTGTCCCGGAATGATGGAGAAATTTATCATGTCCGAAGTTGTCCCGGAATGATAGCGAATTTATCATGTCCGAAGTTGTCCCAGAATGATGACGAATTTATCATGTCTGAAGTTGTCCAGGAATGACGGCGAATTTATCATGTCCGAAGTTGTCCCGGAATGATGGGAATATTCTATATGCATCTTGTTAAGGTCGATTACCAGGTGTTCAATCCATATGAATGATTTTTATCTCTATGTATAGGATGTATGTTTATGAGAAATGGAAATATGAAATCTTGTGGTCTATTAAAATTATGAAATGATTATTTATGATAAACTAATGAACTTACCAACCTTTTGGTAAACACTTTAAAGCATGTTTATTCTCAGGTATGAAAGAAATATTCCGCTCTGCATTTGCTCATTTTAGAGATATTACTTGGAGTCATTCATGACATATTTCAAAAGACGTTGCATTCGAGTCATTGAGTTCATCAAGATTGATAATAAGTCATTCATAGTTTGATATAGTATGGGATAGTGTGCATGCCGCCAACTTTCGATGTAAAAAAAGATTGTCTTTTAAAAACGAATGCAATGTTTGTAAAATATATCATATAGAGGTCAAGTACCTCGCGATGTAACCATTTGTAAAGTATTCGTCCAGATGGATTAGGACGGGTCATGAAAGTTGGTATCAGAGCGGTGGTCTTAGCAAACCAGGTCTTGCATTAGTGTGTCTAACTGATAGTTGTTTAGATGTATTAATGAGTCTGGACTTCGACCGTGTCTGCATGTCAAAAGTTTTGCTTATCTTCGTGTCGAAAATTACTTGCTTACCATCCTTAAAGTCTAGACACGTCTTACTACCTCTATTACATAGACAGTGTATAGATAAATTCATATCTTAGTGTATCTGTTATTGTTACCTTTACCTGACAGCTTCCGTAGATTCTTCCGTAACTTATGGGATTTTAATATTATATATGCATATGTAAATTATGTATTGCAGGGTACTAATCTACATCCTATAATATATTTCTTTTTGAAAATCCTTCATCTGATTGTACGAGATGAATCCCTCAACCAGTTTGAGTCCCTCGGATTCCGATAGCTATTCCGATAGTTATTCCGACAGCTATTTCGACATGGATATTCACCTAAGATCTGAAAGCAGTGTAAATGAAATGGATCAACCAACTAGTCATCCTCAATTCTGGATGAAAAAAGGATGGGTTCGTAGTCGACTCAACCAATGGAAACGAGAAGAAGGCGATCCTTTCCACTAACCAAATTGCCCTCTTGGCGAAGAACCTGAAGCACTTACCGGCGAACCAATCCGAAACACCATTTTCACCCTCATTTCCTGAATATCTCGCCATGAATATATTCTATCTAAAATTCTAAACCTTATTCATCCGCTCGTTCCGACCGACAATCATCCTGGAATAATAGAAGAAGTCAATGAACTTCGTGCTCGTGTAATCAATTGGGAGAATATGGTGCAAAATTTACCAGCTTCAGCAACATCATCGGCACCAACAGTACCAGCACCAGTACCATCAACAATCCATGCCTCAACATTTTATTCTATACCTCGAGTATAATCATCGTTCTACGTATCGTTGTACATCAATTATCTTTGTTCTTCACGGCGATTATGTAATCTCTAATGTTTTAGAGATTATGTATTCTGGTTCTAACGGTAAATCAAATGAGAGTAATATTATATTAACTCATTAAATCCATGATTACATATGAAGAAAATATATATGTAAGTATATTTTCATAAAGATTGTAATTAAAAATTCTTTCGTACAAACTGTTAATGATGAAAATATTTTAACGGGTAGGTAATACCCGAGGAATATTTAGATTTCACATTAATAAGTTACACTGTACATTCTTCGAATATGATTCAACAATCATTTACAATCCTACTTACATCTACCGATATACGAATCCGTTCACCACAGAATAACCATTTTCATTCAATTTCATATTTGGATTTTGACTCATCAGAATCTAACAAGTGGCATAATGAAGAAAACATTTGACAAAATAAAATTTGTTAGAAACAAACAAATTAACTATGAGAAATTTTGTTAAGAATTCACGCTAACAAAATCCTAGCTAACTGTTCCTAGCTAACTGCTAATTCCTTATTATATTTAATTATCGCAATTTATTTTATCGCAAATTAATTCTCGCAATTTAATTCTCACAATTTTATTTATTGTCATTTAATTTCAGTTATTTATTTTACGCACTTTATTTATCGTCATTTAAATACTGTTAATTACGCATTTTAAATATCAGGACACGTATACAAGGTTTTGACATATCATATCGACGCATCTATATATATTATTTGGAATAACCGTAGACACTCTATATGCAGTAATGCTCGAGTTAGCTATACCAGATTGAGGTTGATTCTACAATAATATATATACTTTCAGTTGTGATCGATTCTGAGACATGTATACAAGGGTCACGATACGTATTAATTAATTCGAATATTATATATTAAACTATATATGAATTATTGAATTTCTAACTGTGGACTACTAATTGTGGACTACCAACATTGGACAATTAAAATGAATTAAAATATTGATTATAACATATGAAACTAAACAAATTCTTCAAGTTTGCCACTTGATTTCATCTTAAACCTCATTTGTATCTTGACGATTACAATCTGCGTTCAAACCTTTCATGATTCTTGAAAACACCTCAATCGAGAGGACGAACCAACCGCACTTCATCCACGGAAGAAAAGATTTATGCATATAGTTATGCACCTGGAAAACTCTTGGAACCTGAGTAAACGTTTAACACGTATCGGTGTTAGCTCCTTTGGCATTGTTATTACCGAAAATAACTTTGCAATCCCTTTTCAAAGTAGTCAATTTTGTCACAGCTTCAGCAAATCAACTTCGACTTTCATTCGGATTAGCCTTATTATAACCTTGATATATAAGTTTGCCTTTCATCATCGTTACCGGAGAACCGTTTATATTCTACAACATTAGCAGTAAACTTACCAGCAACTTCATTATTCATTGGCTTAAGTCTCTCCAAAGAACCATTATATTTGTTCATTAAAACCCTATCATGTGCTCATCCACATTTTGTAACGATAATTTCCATACCAATTACCAGAAATCAGCAATCAGTATTTTGAATCTTGCAGCATGTCTACATCAACAGTTATATGTATACATATAATCTTTATCTCTTAGAATTATGACCTTCCATTCTGAAATTCTGATAAGCACCCAGTCTATGAATTAATACTCTGAATGTTGAGAATACTGAGGAAGCAGCAAACTGTAAACGACCTTAACAGTCGAAAGTATGATGATAAAGAGTGGAGTGTTGGAAACGCTCAATAGAAAATTTAGTACCAAAAAGCGGATTATGCGAATTTATGAAGGAGACTGTGGACAAATCACAAGGACTAAACTTGTACATAAAGAATCCTGATGGTCCTGTTTCTGATGAAATCTTTAGTGAATACATTACTCCTTAATTTGCTATAAATCATTGTGAATGAATTTCTTCATCACAATATGATTCTAAAATTCAAAGATAACATCATATCTTTCATTATAAATATCCTCGATATTTCTGAAGATACTTTCATAACTATTCTTATCTGAAATCATGTGTCTCTTCGCGCTATCTGTGTTACATTATGAAGGAAACTATTTTCATTTCTAAATTCTGAAAAATTCAAATCAAAATAGGAATGTTTTTGAAGTAATGTTGGGAACTGATGCATGAGTTTGTGTAATATAATGACACTTGATCAACATGATTATGTTACAGTAAGTCATGATGAGTTTCTAATCGAACGTGATGATTCACAGATCATAACGTCATCATGTGCCATGTTACATAACTCTGTCATTCTGCTTAACTTCTGAACATATCAAGAAAGTATATTCTTGATAGTTCTATTCTCAGTGATTCATGTAATTTGACAAATCAAATTGTGCGATTACGTTCTTTCTTGTTTAGAACATTGAGTTCATTCAAAACTCCATACTTACAAATTCTGGACCATTACTCGCTTTACTAGAGGTCGAGAAGAGAATAAAAAGGCAAAGAGCTCCAAAATATAAGAGAAGATATAAAGCCCAACAACAACACGGAGGTTACAACCCATGGATATTAATACGAATAGCAATATAAATACACGGTAGAATTAAGAATGGTATCACCCCAAGGTAATAGTTGAAGTAAACAGATTTTTCTGGTGGAAGATTGAAAAGAATGATGACAAAAATGATAATTAGGAAAATATCAAGAATTAGAACGGGATTAAGCATTTTCATAATCTTTTGGATGTATGAACTAAGAAAAAAAGTATATGGATGATGAAAATAATGGAATGAAAGAGTTTAATTTATAAAGGAAAAATTCGGATGTAACAATCGAGACAGATGACCGCATTTAATTAAAGAGATCCTAATTCCCTTAAATCCTGAAGAATCCGATCTTATAGATTTTGAAGATTTTCTTTAATCCCTTGAATTTCGGAATTCAACCAAGACAACGTCAAAAGTTAAGACGCACCTTATTTTCTAAATTCAAACGTGACTACGTCGAAAGTTAAGACGAAACTTTATTTCTTCAATTTACTCTTTTGTGATAACTTCACTCATACTCTTCGCGTAAACGAATTGTTTTATCCATATTACTCAATGATGATAAAACTCTATTTATCAACTCATATTCGTCATGAAAACATACTGATTGTCAGACATGACCATCCTAATCAAATTTCAGGACGAAATTTCTTTAACGGGTAGGTACTGTGACGACCCGAAAATTTCTGACCAAATTTAAACTTACTTTTAATATGAACTCGACACGATAAGCAAAGTCTGTAATGTTGAGTTTCGAAAACTTTGGAACAGTTTACATGAATACATTTGCCCTTTTACCATTCCCGATGATTCACGAACAATTGTTTGTAAATAAATATGTATATATATAAATGTAAGTATATGTATATATTAATTTGAAAATTATAAAATATAATTTAAGCATTAAAATTAAATATGAAAAATAGAATACAAAATAATTAAGTGTCAATTTAAAATGAATCTATACATAAATATATATGATTGCTATGACTAATTATTATTACATGTATGTTGTAATATATATATATATATATATATATATATATATATATATATATATATATATATATATATATATATATATATATATATATATATTCATAAATAATAAATATTCAATAAAGGTTATCATAGTATATATGATTATATTACAAAATTTATAATATATAATACAAATTGAAATATAGTTGTTATAATATATTAATACCTTCATTATCATTATAAATATTAATATTAATATTAATGTCAGCATTATTAATTATGTTATATGAAATTTGATACATTTGAGTTGTTACATTATTATTAATTTTATTAGCATTGTTAATAACATTATTATTATAACTAGTAGTAAAATTTTAATTTTTGTTATTAAGATTTATCAATGTAATACTCATTGTGATATAATATGTATAGTTATATTACATTTAAGTGCAAGATTTAAAATAATTGTTATATTAATATTATTATCATTACTTTATAGATATTAAAACTTGTATAATTAATATTATTATTTTTAATACAAAGGATATATATAAAATTTGATATGTATAAGTTATTATATTATATTTATCATTAATAATATTAATATTATTATAACTAATAAAATTGTATTATCATTTTTAATATTATTATTAGTAAGTAAATTACTTACAAATTTTCATTTATTTATAAGTAATAATATTATTTATCAATTATTATTACTAATTACTTTTTTAATATTTATACTTGTTAAATATCAAAAGTTAAAGAAGTTAATATATATATACCTATATAAATACAGATATATATAAATACATATTCTTATACAAAAAATACAGATTTATATACATATATAAATACAGATACAGATATTAGTATATATATAATTACAATCCTATATATATAAATAAACAAATAAATACGTAATCTATTATTATCATTATCAATCTATGGACAAATTTGGATTCTGTCTTTAACAAAAATCTGTACTAGAACGAATCCAGTAGCAGTAATATCCAAAATCAGTTTGCCATCTCTTTCAACTTTTTATTATTTATCTATATTTCTGTACTAGTTGATTGAACCTGTCGATTGTTCCTTGTTATAAAACAAGCAAATTACTCACATTATTAGAGGATGTCCTTCCGATTATCCATCAACAACATCAAATTACAACTATCTATGATTTCTTTATTCTGTTAAAATATTTTTTTTATATATGCAGCACGTTAACCTCTGTTATGAAACTCCAACTATCAAAGGTCGATTTCTTATCAAATTTCAATATGTATTAATGCCAAGTTGTTAGGAATTGTCTTTTCAAACTATCTGCAAAGTTTCAAGTATTAATTTTCAGAATCAAGTATGAATTCTTGAGTAAAAGTGTTTGAATCAAAAAGTCAACAATTATGTTCATCATAAAATTCACAACCGTTTTGAGGTTTTAAGTTTAATTATTGATCCAGATAGTTTATATTAATGATTTAGAACCCTTTTCATTTAGAAATTTTTTTCTGAAACGTTCTTGATTTTAAAATCAAATAATGAGTTCTTCATTATTATTTTTTCGTACAGCAACATCTAGTTCGTTAAATATTTTTTTTTCTTTTTGATTGTTATTAATTTGGAAATCACGGAGGGTTGTATAAGTTCCAATTAAACGACCTAAATCCAATTTTAAACCTGCGTATACAATTGCAAATCATAGTATTATCATTATTAATATCATAATTATTATTAGTGTTATTATTATTGTATTATTATTGTTAGTATTATTATTATTATTTCAATAATATTAAAAATGTTAATAACAAAAATATATAATAAAAGATGATATGATAAAGATTATAGAAACTAGTTATAATTATACGAATACTTGTAAAAATTATAATTATAGTTACAAAATTAATGTTATAAGAAGCTATAGGCATTAGTATAGAAATTTAACACGAAGATCATAATTATTATGATTTGGAATACAAATGTTTTAATAATAGTATTATGATTATGACAATAAAAGTTTTAAAGATATTATCATTAAGATTATAAGAATATATATAAATGTATGGATTTAAAAACTATGGATAAAATTATAATTTAAGTGAATTACTAATTAGTAGTATTATTATTAATAAAGTTATTATTATTATTATTAGTACATCATTATTATTATCAAAAACTATTTGTTTAAACAGATAAATATTTTGTACATAAAATATACTTAGTACGCATATTATAATTATTAATATTTCACATAACTATATAAATCAAAACTTACTAATATTATTTATTTAAATACGTAGATATAACAAACTATTAATTTTTAATATAACACTAAACAAAAATGTATATAAATATATTAATATAACCATATAGGTAATAATCATTTTGAATATATACGCAAATTAAATATATAATATATAAATTAAGATATAATAAATAAATTTGTTCGATTACGATTATGTGTATTAATAAATATACAAATGATATAGGTTCGTGAATTCGAGGCCAACCCTGCATTGTTCAATGTCGACATATGTATTTTTACTACGAAATATAGTATTGTGAGTTTCATTAGTCCCTTTTTAAATGCTTTTGCAATATATATTTTTGGGACTGAGAATACATGCGCTGCTTTTATAACTGTTTTATGAAATAGACACAAGTAATCGAAACTACATTCTATGGTTGAATTATCGAAATTGAATATGCCCTTTTTATCATGTCCGAAGTTGTCCCGGAATGATGGCGAATTTATCATGTCCGAAGTTGTTCCGGAATGATGGCGAATTTATCATGTCTGAAGTTGTCCCGGAATGATGGCGAATTTATCATGTCCGAAGTTGTCCCGGAATGATGGCGAATTTATAATGTCCGAAGTTGTCCCGGAATGATGGCGAATTTATCTTGTCCGAAGTTGTCCCGGAATGATGGCGAATTTATCATGTCCGAAGTTGTCCCGAAATGATGGGAATATTCTATATGCATCTTGTTAAGGTCGATTACCAGGTGTTCAATCCATATGAATGATTTTTATCTCTATGTATGGGATGTATGTTTATGAGAAATGGAAATATGAAATCTTGTGGTCTATTAAAATTATGAAATGATTATTTATGATAAACTAATGAACTCACCAACCTTTTAGTTGACACTTTAAAGCATGTTTATTCTCAGGTATGAAAGAAATATTCCGTTGTGCATCTGCTCATTTTAGAGATATTACTTGGAGTCATTCATGACATATTTCAAAAGACGTTGCATTCGAGTCGTTGAGTTCCTCAAGATTAGTAATAAGTCATTCATAGTTTGATATAGTATGGGATAGTGTGCATGCCACCAACTTTCGATGTAAAGAAAGATTGTCTTTTAAAAACGAATGCAATGTTTGTAAAATGTATCATATAGAGGTCAAGTACCTCGCGATGTAACCACTTGTAATGTATTCGTCCAGATGGATTAGGACGGGTCATGAAATGGGTAGCATAGAAATATTCGGTTTCTAAAAAATCAAAATTCATAGTGACAAATGATGTGCGAGCGGAGGTGTAGTACGAAATAGTATTATTGTTTACTACAAAATACGGCGAAATATGTTACAAGTTTTAATTATTTATAGATGGGATATACCTAAACCTTGCTACAACACTTATAGGCAGTGTACCTAATCGTAGAGTAGTGTAGTTTTTAGTAAGTCCGGTTCATTCCACAGGGAGCTAGTGATTACGTGATATATTTTTAACAACTATATTTATATAAAATATATAATTATATATAGTAATATTATTATATAAAAGGGGGTTTTACATTTTAATGAGCGGTTTGTCAGTTTTATATTTTAAGAGTAAAGATAAATGACGATGATATAAATGACAGAATTTAAATTGCGATAAAGTAAATTGCAGTAATTAAAATGACAGTAAATAAAGGTACGATGAAATATGAAATAAAAGTATTATGCTTATTTAAACTTCCGTAATCATGATGTTTGACGTTTTGATTTTAATTCATTACTCTGGGTTAATTGTCCTTTGTCCTGGATTTATTTGAAACCGATCTGGTTTTTGTCCATAATAGTTCATCGATCATAATTATAAAATGCTCGACAAATTAACCTTATTCCCGAAGTCAAATATTCCAACTAATTAGGGATTTAAACTATAACAAGGTTTTAATACTTTGTTAATAATTACACCAGGTTATCGACTGCGTGTAATCCAAGGTTTTAATACTTTGTTAACAATTACACCAATTACCCTTGTATGTAATCCACCCCTGTTTTAATAAGATATGAACATTAATTTACCCACTTGATTAGTTTGAATAATCAATTACCCAACTCGAATAATTAATTAAATGATCGTAAAAGATGTCGTATAAACGTCACTAAATAGGACATGCATAATCATTATTAATTATTATATTAACTAATTTGAAGATAGGTTCGACAGATTCTAATGAGTTGTCATTCGATTAGACAATACCCCCATCTATTAATAGTCCATAGTCCAATGTCCACAAGTGTCGGTCTTTTGTCCAAACCCTAATTATGGTACAAAATCCAATAATCCCATCTTAATATTTAGTCCAACATCACGATTACTTCGGCTCAAATAAGCATAATAATAACTTAGTTACGAGATATTAATTTAAAAAGGAAGAACATAGCTTACAGTGGTTATTAATCGCGTAGCGTTACACGGACAGAGTCTCGAATTTAAGACCCGTAAAACATTTCTTACAATAACCCAGTTATTATTAAACTTAAATTAAAATTAAAATTAAAATTATAATAATAAATATATATTACATATAGAGAGAAAGAAAGAAACTGAGGTGTGTTTTTACTCGTCCGAATTCGTGGCTATTTATAGCACTTGGCCAACTTTTTTGCTTCATGCGATTGTGACGACCCGGGAATTTCCGACCAAATTTAAACTTAATTTATTATGATTTCGACATGATAAGCAAAGTCTATTTAATTAAATCTTAAAATCTTTAAACTGTTTACATTGATTCATTTTACCTTTGATTGTTCCTACGATTCACGAACAATTACTTGTAAATAAATAAGTACATATCTAAATATGTATATATAAAAATGATAACTTGAAATATAATTTAAAATTACTAAATTTTTATAATTATTGTTATTAAACAACTATTTATCACTATCATTAATATTATTATTATTATTAATAACATTATTAACATTATTATTAATAAATATCATTATACTTGATGTTAAAACATTTTTATTATTATTATTAGTATTATTAATAATATTAAAAGTATTATTATTATTATTATTATTATTAATATATTTATACATACTGATTATTAATACTCCATAAACAAACATATCGATAATTATAAATTGTTAGCAATCTTTATCTAACTTTATAGGATTTTATCTCTAATCTAATTACATGTCGTGAATCATTCACAATAAAAACAAATTCAGTTACTGATTGCAATCTTACAAATTGAAATTATGTACATACACTGTGCCTAATTGATTCCTTACTATGCTTTTCGTTTCCTTTCTATCCATTCATAGGATGTGGTAAAGAAATATATATACATAGTACACACATACATAACCAAAACACTGATAACTTCCTTCTTCTGTTTGTGACACCCGACGACAATTCCATCACCACCGGAGCACCTCATCCACCACTTCCACCACCATAACCTCCACCTTGAAATTCCATGTAATCCGTTTAAAACCCGTGAACCATCACCACACTCTCGCGTTTATGTTTCTTCGAAAACAACCATACATCACCACCCTCGTGATTTTCTTTTTCTAACATTATCACCACCTGCAACAGCAGGTTCCCTACTGTTTGAACGTCACTCAAAACATGTTCAGGGACTCTCCACAATCCTAATGTGTTTCTATTACTATTTCTAATCGATTTCCATATGTAAACCACCACTTGTCACTCCTACTTCTAAAACGTGTTCTCTATTTCAAACATCACATAAACCATCACCAAGACATCACCAAAACTAAACCATTTGATTTGGTCAAGACTCAAACTACTGCTCGGAACCATCTTTCGTTTACAACTAGCATCAAACCCTTCTACTGCTACCAAAGTATGGTGCTGCTTATGCTTGTACCTGTTTATATTTCGATGGTAACCCACGACCCGAACACCTCATATGTACAGCTATTCCTCTTCTACTTCTGCTCATTGCTCGATCAGCCCCAGCCAAAACACCATCGAACCAATGATTAACTAACTGTTTATATTTTCTGATTTACTATTCGAAATAAACTATTTGAACATAATCATACGGCCACAATCACATTACCTCTTTTCTTCTTCATGATCATCACTCATAACCACCATCGTAAACCATTGTTTCTGTCTTGATATTCAAACCAAAACCCAACAAACCACGACAAAAACCACAAAACCCACCTTACCTTGTTGATAATCGATGTTGTTGCTGTCATATGATTTCTGATTCAAACCATAACCGTAGCCCCAAACTTACGTTTCTATTCCTATCTTTTCTTCTATCTCTTCCTCTCCTCTTTTGTTTTCCTTAATTCGAATATTGTAGCCCTATTGATGCTGAATTGTTTCTGATTAAAGCCGTCTCCAGCAACAACTTTGTGTACCTATTTCTTAACATACCATACTACAACAATCATGATAATAAATATAGAATGATAATAAAAGAAAGTGTTGATTAATAAGTGAGGTTACAAATGGCGGTTTTTTTTTATTTCTTGTCAAATGCTTTACATGTGGGGAAAAGCACACATAAATGAAATCCTTTACAGCTCATCTTATATTTTCCCATATGGTTGTTAATTGATGGGATGATTATCGACCAACATGGGTCCAAGGAAAACAACGGATGGTTATTATAAATAAATTTTTTTATGATGATTAACTAAGTGATGAAATGATTGTGATATTGAAGATCTTGACATTCGATTATATAATGACTATGGTAGAGGTCACGATGAAGAAGATATTACGCGTATGATGGTGACCAATATTTCGGCTGCTATATTTTTTTTTTACTTATTTCCGTTTTTAAATTAGATCAAAGCACACCACATATATTTTAGTTGGGCCGTATACCTTTATTTATTATTTGGGCTAGCGAATTTAAGGCTTATGAAGTTGTTGTGGGGTTGTGCAGTGGGGCTGAAAGCTCATATTGTTTCACTATGTTTCGGTTTCTAGTATTGGTCTGCCATTCTCCATTTGAGTCGTGAATTTGCTCATTATACCAATTAGATGAAAATGATGATATAGATACATGATATAAGTACACGTTATGAAAGATGATGATATACGGATTATGATTATGTTATGGTGATTTTATGTGGGATTAAGATGTTAGAGCTTATTAGATAATCAGGATGATGTTGGTAAAACTTTGATAATAAGGATGATGAATCACGATCAATATGATGATAATGATAATGAATTAAGGTGAGATTGATGATGATGATTAAATGTTGCTGCTCGAAATGGGTTAAAAGAATTAAATCCGAGAAGTTAATCAGAAAAATATAAGTAGTTCTATGGTTGATTGTGTTTGTGTGGAACGAGAGGTTTTGAGTTCCAGCTCGGGCAAGGGCGTTTATTTCTTATAAGGCTCGATACATTAAGGTAGTCCTTTATTATTATTATTATTATTATTATTATTATTATTATTATTATTATTATTATTATTATTATTATTATTATTATTATTATTATTATTATTATTATTATTATTATTATTATTTATTATTATTATTATTATTATTGTTATTGTTATTATTATTTTTAACAAAATTATATCATAATGATTAGTATTGTCATTAGACATTATTAGTATTAACATTACAAATATTATTATTATTATTATTATTAGTACTATATTTATTATTAATATTAAAATCATCATTATTATTATTATTATTACTATTATTATTATTATTATTATTATTATTATTATTATTATTATTATTATTATTATTATTATTATTATTATTATTATTAGGATTACCATAACTTTTATCATGATTTATATTATTTTTATCATTATTATTATTAATACTATTAATATATCAAATGTAGATTTTTCTATATAAAAATATATTGGTGACATAAAACCTAACCATATTAATACTTTTGTAATAAATGTTAATTATCTATATAAAGATAAATATATCTAATTAAGTTATTAATAAAACACATGATATAAAATAACAAATAAAATCACTAATAATATATATATTTTTCGATTACCATTACATGTATTAATATACATGATTGAATAATAGGTTCGTGAATCCGAGGCCAACCCTGCATTGTTGAATTTAGTCATATGTATTTTTACAACAAAATACAGTATGTGAGTTCATTTGCTCCCTTTTTCTCTTTACATTTTTGGGACTGAGAATACATGTGCTACTTTTACAACTGCTTTATTAAATGCTTTTGAAATACATTTTGAACTGCGAATACATGAAATGCTTTTATAAACGTTTGACGAGATAGACACAAGCAAAACTTTCCTCGAATGAATTATGTGGACGTGATAATTGCCACCATTGAATTATGTGGACGTGATAATTGCCACAATTGATATGAATATTTTTCCCCTGATTATTATTGCTTGGTAACTTAAGAATTAGGGAACATCACTAATTTGAGAATTAGTGCACGCCTAATTGACGCGAATCCTAAAGGTAGCTACCGAGTTTAACACCCCCACCTAGAATGTTCACTAGACGGAAGGGCTAGTGGGCGTGGTGTTTAGTACTTCGAAGTTTATATGATTATTATACAGACAAAATGTTCTATTTTGGGGATATTTTTATGCGCATTATATGTTAAGGTCGGTTACCAAGCCAAGCTATGAAAGAAATGAAAAGTGAATGTTATGTATCGAGAGAATAATTTTTGTACACAGGTTATGTGTATGTTATTTTTGTGCACGAGATATGTGTGCGGTTACTAAGATTTATGAAAGATGACTTCATACACGATAAAGGTGTACTGTATTTAAAAGATATTGCATGTACATTACAGGTGGGTATAGGATTCGGGCCCATTTGTACCATGCAGCATTTAAATCTTGTGGTCTATCAAAATGATGAATTTTATTGTTTTATGATAAACTTATGAATTCACCAACCTTGTGGTTGACACTTTAAAGCATGTTTATTCTCAGGTATGAAAGAAATCTTCCGCTGTGCATTTGCTCATAATACATGGAGTCGTTCATGGCATATAGAGGTCCGTTCATCGCAATGGTTCCAGATGTTATTGTATCCGTTCAGAAAAATTTGGACGGGGTTGAAAGGACCCGTTCATATACATTATAAACGATTCACAGTAGTTGATTACATTACGAGGTATTTGACCTCTATATGATACATTTTACAAACATTGCATTCGTTTTTAAAATATGAACTTTCTTTACATTGAAAATTGACAGGCATGCATACCATTTCATTATATCCACTATCCAACTATAAATTGATTTAATAATAATCTTTGATGAACTCAATGACTCGAATGCAACGTTCTTCAAAATATGCTATGAAAGACTCCAAGTAATATCTTTAAAATGAGCAAATGCACAGCAGAAGATTTCTTTAACACCAGAGAATAAACATGCTTTAAAGTGTCAACCAAAAGGTTGGTGAGTTCATTAGTTTATCATAATCATTTATTTCCATCATTTTAATAGACCACAAGAATTTCATTTCCAGTTCTCATAAATATACGTCCCATGCATAGAGACAAAAATAATCATTCATATGGTGAACACCTGGTAACCGACATTCACAATATGTATATAAGAATATCCCCATCATTCCAGGATCCTCCTTCGGACATGATATAAATTTCGAAGTACTAAAGCATCCGGTACTTTGGATGGGGCTTGTTGGACCCGATAGATCTATCTTTAGAGTTTGCGTCAATTAGGGTGTCTGTTCCCTAATTCTTAGATTACCAGACTTAATAAAAAGGGCATATTCGATTAGATAATCCAACCATAGAATGTAGTTTCGATTACTTGTGTCTATTTCGTAAAGCAATTATAAAAGCAGCGCATGTATTCTCAGTCCCAAAAATATATATTGCAAAAGCATTTAAAAAGGGATTAATGAAACTCACACATATAAATATTGTAAAACAGTTAATAAAGCATTTGCATGTATTCGCAGTTCAAAATATATTTCAAAAGCATTTAATAAAGCAGTTGTAACAACAGCGCATGTATTCTCAGTCCTAAAAATGTAAAGAGTAAAAGGGAATCAAATGAACTCACGCATATAATTATTGTAAAACAGTTAATAAAGCATTTGCATGTATTCTCAGCCCAAAAATGTAAAGAGTAAAAGGGGCAATGAAACTCACGCATATCAATATTGTAAAACAGTTAATAAAGCATTTGCATGTATTCTCAGCCCAAAAACGTAAAGAGTAAAAAGGGCAAATGAAACTCACCATACTGTATTTCGTAGTAAAAATACATATAACGTCATTGAACAAGTGCAAGGTTGGCCTCGGATTCACGAACCTAAATTAATTATATATAATTATGTGTTGGTCAATATTTGTCTAACAAATTAGGTCAAGTCATAGTGTACCACAATCCTAATGCTCGAGACTAATATGCAAAAGTCAACAAAAGTAAATTTGACTCAAAATAATTTCCAAAAAACTATACATGATTAATATATAGTTTAAATATCGTCGTTTTATATTTTTAAATATTTTTAAAAGATTTATTAGAGTAATAATATAATTTATTTATTAATAAATAAAATTTTATATTAAATTTATGTAATAAAATATACTTTTATATATATATTAAGTAATAAAATTTATAGGGTTCATATAATATCATAAAGATAATATGATAGGTATTATTAAAGTAAGTTATTACACGTAGTAAAATATGTTTGTATCACATATTTATTTGATAAAATAATATCTATAATGATAGTAAGTAAAAGTTGTATTATTTTGTAATAATAATTATTATTATAAAAATATCAATATTTATAATTATTAAGATGACATTATGATAAAACGATAATTCTAATTATGATAACTTTAATATTTACGATAATTTTTAATATTATCTTTAAAATAATAATTCTATTTAAAATAATAATAATAATGATATTTTATAGTAACAATGACATTTCTATTAAAATGATAATTTTTGTTAAAATGATAGTTTTAACACTAACAATACTTTTAATAATAATAGTAATGATAAAAATAATAAGAACGATAATTTTATCTAAATCAATATCTTATAATATTTTAATTTCATCATGATACTCTTACTCATTATTTCCTAATCGTTTCGTTTAATAGCTTTTAATCGTCTTTTATATCGTGTTCATAATAATGATAATAATAGTAATCAAAATAATTAGGTGTTACAAATATTTGTTTTAATTACACTTATATTAATAATGATAGTTACTATAACATTATTAACGATAATACTAATAATTATCTTAATGATAATATAGTAATAATAATAATAACAATAACAATAACCATTTTTAAATAATGATATATATTAATAATGATAATAATAATAATAATAATAATAATAATAATAATAATAATAATAATAATGATAATAATTGGATAATAATAATAATACTAATTATAACTTTAACGATAATAACGATAGTAATAATAAAAAAAAATTAACAATTTTTAATGATAAATCCCTTTTATTGATAAAGATAATAATAATGATAATAATAAGATAAAACTAGAACGACGATAAAAAACGACGATAATAATAATCATTTTTAATAAAAATATCAAAAATTCAATTGATTATAACTTCTAATCCGTTCATCGAAACCATTCGATATCTAAAGGAAAAGTTCTTAATTTTTCGCTAGCTTTCCAAGGACATGCATATCTTATACCTTATCTCAACCGCAAGTGTAACTAATTCAATATTCAACCTAACCTGTCTAAGGGCAATATCAAAAGTACAAGCATGCATAATCCTAAATACTCGAGCACTAGTCAGGGATACACTATTAGTATGTAAAAGTTAAATTATGAGTACTCACGTATCAATATTGAGATTCAATATTGCAGGAAAGGTATGTAGACGCAACGGAAATGATAAACACTATATTGACCTCATGAGCATACCCATGAACCATACTCAATCACCTCCATAGCTATAACCCATAATTTCCTTAATCCTATCCTACTCGAAAAACAATTTCGAAACCACTCGGACAGCACTCCGTCGTAATATTTTATGTATACTAATAATATCTTGAAATAATACGGAGTAAATATATATATGTAAATCGATTGAGAGAGTTTAGAGAAAAATATTTTCAAGTTTCTATGAAATAATGAAACCTATTGAATTCTATTTATAATAGATTTTTGAATTATTAAAGTGAATTATTAAAGTATGAATTATTAAAGTGAATTATTAAAGTATGAATTATTAAAGTGAATTATTAAAGTATGAATTATTAAAGTATGAATTATTAAAGTATGAATTATTAAAGTGAATTATTAAAGTTAAAGTAAAGTAAAAATAAAGTAAAGGTAAAGTTTAAGTATAGTAAAAGTATAAAACTATGTACGTATAATATGCGTATAAATATATATAATATTAATTTAAATCGTTATATATATTTAATAAAATAAAATATAAATATCGTTATCTTTATCATACTAGTTAAGTAATGAGTTGTCAAAAATGGTTCTAGATATTTATAAAAGTTATATACGTTTTAATAATAAAGTTCTTTTTAAACTGAAAACGTTTTTGTACGTTTGAAACTAAATAGATCAATCGAGTCTTTATGAGATTCAATCTTCCACTATCCTTTGTCTAGTTCTCAATGATTGACAATTTGTTCTTATTTATAAATCACTTTACCATTTTCCGAATATTGTTAAAATGGAAAGATTTCTCAAATCAACGTGGGCCTTTCAACCGAGACTTGTAATCATAATTCAATATATCTGATAATTCAATCATTTGATCTTATCTTCTAATTCCATTGATAAATATTTTGAAACAGATACAATCATATAAAGTATTTAATCTAATATTTTATTTACGTTTCAAGTTATAATATATATACACATATACATATATAATCATATTCGTTTAATGGTTCGTGAATCGTTGGAACTTGGTCGAGGTTGAATGAATGTATGAACATAGTTTAAAAGTCTTGCAATTTAACTTAACAAATATTGCTTATCGTGTCGGAAACATATAAAGATTAAAGTTTAAATTTGGTTGGAAATTTCCGGGTTATCACAGTACCTACCCGTTAAAGAAATTTCGTCCCAAAATTTGAGTGGAAAGGTCGTGAGTGATAATAAGTATGTTTTCATGATGCATACGGGCTGAAAATTAGAGTTTTATCATCATCGATTAATTTGGATAAACAATTCATTTATATGAAGAGTACGAATGAAGCTAACATAGAAGAGTGAAATGAGTAAGTGTAGATTCATCTTATCATTTGACGTAGATATGATTCATTCCCAGATTTCAAGGGATTTGAAGAAAATCTTCTTAATAAGATTTGACTCTCCGGTAATCAAGGGAATTAGGATCCGCTTTAAATGCGATCGTCCATTTTAATTGTTCTGTCAGAGATTTTCTTATAAATTCACCTCCATCGTTTTCTTACAACTCACACCTTCTGTTGATGCATTTTATGCAACTCCCTAGACATCTACCCACGTCCATTGCAGGTACAACAGTTTACAGGCCACCATGATTGCTCGTTATTATCCTATCAGTGTTTGTATGTGGTTACAGGAACTGCAGGAACGAGATTTAGATGTTTGACTATGTTAGACTTAGTCAGACGTACGAGTGAAGCCTCACTAGTACGGCTGACAGGCTCATATGCACGGTTGATGCTGAGCTAAGTCACAATTACAATCTAAATGAGAAGACACGAGTGAGTGATCACCCGTACGGCTGATGAAGCCAACTCGTACGTGTGATGAATGAATCGTATGGGTGAGTCAACAGCAGGGGTATATAAAGTCTTATGTTCTTCATTTTAGGTTAAGCCTTTCATATGTTACACACACTCAGATCTAGTGAGCTCCTCCGATTCTCTCTCAGTCCAAATCACCCAGGTGGTGAATAATAGCTCTAGGTGTTGATCTAATCATACTTGATTTAGTTGTGGTTTGACTAAATTAATCAAAAAAAAAAAAAAAAACTTAACCTATTCAGTAGAGGGTTTGATTCACTTATTCCGCCATTGTGTGAGTTAAATCTGTTGATTTCTAAGTTCCTAGTCATGTTTCATCACCTTCTATTCTTTCCCCCTCAACTCATATTTTAAAGTATTCATCAATATGCTCCATCCAGTTCTGATTCTCGATATACTTCTAACTTTCATATCGGTCATTCTTCTTTTTCATCTACCACCGAAAGAATCTATTTACTTCTACTATACTCTTGGGTTTATAGTGTTTCTAGTTCTCCCGTGTCTTTATACTGCTATATGCATCGATATATATGGTTTATAATTTCTGGTTTGTCGTTGGGCTTTATATGTTCCCTTATATTTCAAAGTCTCTGCTTCTGTCTTCTATAATCATTATCATTCACAGTTAATGCTCTCTTTTATTTGCTGCAATTTATACCCCAATTTCTATTTCGGAGTTTTGTCCTTTTATTTCTTCTTCTTGTAATTAAGCACCGCTTGTAATGGTCCAGAATTCACAGATATGAATTTCAGAATGAACATTGTTAATGTTCTAGGAAGAAAATTGTGATGGCACGATCTTAACTTGTCAAATTACTAGAATACCTTGGAAAAGGCCGAATCATCAAGAAATATTTTCTTGATATTTTAGAGGTTAAATAGAATACAAGAGTCATATAACATGGCACATGATGATGTTATGATCTGTGAATCATCACGTTTCATTTAGAAAATCAGCATGACTTACTGTAATATAATCACATTGATCAAGTGTCATTATATTATACTAATTCATGCTTCAGTTCCCAACACTACTTCAAAATATTCCTATTTTAAACTTGAATGTTTCAGAATTTAGAAACTAAAATAGTTTCTTTTATGATATAATACAGATAGCGCGAAGAGGTAAATGATTTCAAATAAGAAAAATTAAGAAAATATCTTCAGAAGTATGGAGGATATTTATAATGAAAGATATGATGATATTTTAGAATTTCTAATATCAGAGGATGATGAAGAATATTGTTCGCAGGGGTTTAGAGTCAGGAGCAAGGTATTCGTTAATGACTTCAGCAGGTACTGAATCATTTGGATCCTTTGAAGTCAGATTCAGTCTTTGTAATTTGTCCACAGCCTCCTTCCTACTTTGCTCAATCCATTTTCCAGTTCCAAAACTTCTCTTTTTCTGCGCTTTGCCAGCACACTTCATCATTATCATCCAGCTTTTACCATTTAAAGTCGTTTATAGTTTTTGCTGCTTCATCAGCATTTTTTTTTCGGAGAACCAATTCGTATTTCGGAGTGTTTTTCAGAAACTTCACATTCAAATTAAGTCCAGAAGATAGACGTTATATATACACATATAACTATTGGCGTAGACATGCTGTGAGATTTCAAAATACTGATTGCTAATTCCCAATGATTCGTATGGCAATTCTCATTACAAGATGCGAATGAGTAAATGATGGGGTTTCAATGAATAATTATAATGACTTTTTGGAGAGGCTAAAGTCAAAGGGTAATGAAGTTGTTGGTACATCTGCTAATAATGTGGTGGAATGTAAAAGGTTCCCTGGTAACGGTGGTGTATATCTCAAGGTTATAATAAGGTTAGTCTGACTGAAAAGTCGAAGTTGACTTGCTGAAGCTGTGACAAAACTGGCTACTTTGAATAGGAGTCGCAAAGTTATTTTTGCTAATAAATGCCAAAGAATCTGACGCGGATACGTTGTTTAAACTTTTACTTTAGTTTCAAGAGTTTTTCGGGTACATAACTGTGGGTAACATGTGGTTGGATCATCATCTCGATTGCTCATCATTCGAAGTGTCTTCAGAAATTTTCGAAGGGTTTGAACACAGATTGTAATCGTTAACATACATTTGATGTTCTAACACAGTTTTGAAGTCAAAATATAGCTTGTGAAAGATGTAAGGATCTAAGAGTGATGATTTTGGTCATATCTCAAGTTGAATTTTGAGATTTCAAAATCAGAATATGTAATTAAATTTTGAATGAGTATGGTTGTTTTGATTTCTATAAAAGAATGTATATTGTTGTGAAAGTAGGGAGTATAATGGATGATTTGCTGAATCAGATTCGAAGAATGTAACATATTAATTGTGAATTTATATATCTCTCGGGTATTACCTACCCGTTAAAAAAAATTTCACAATTAATATTTTGTACAAAAGAATTTTATTACAGTCTTTATGAAAATATATATATGTATATTTTCTTCAGATGTAACATAGATTTAATGAGTTAGTGTTAAATTAAACTCATTTGATTTACGGTTGAAACTATAATTGAATAATCCCTAAAGGCTTTAAAAAGTACATAACTTTTACGCTGTATTTATTTAATGACATTGAAATTATGAATCAATACTTCGTTATTTGTTGATGTATGATGTTCGGTCGTGGAATTCTTGTGAATTTCGCAAAGTACGAATGATGTTATCTGAAAAGTTTCAGGTACATCGATGATGAAAGTGTAAAATTAAATATATACTTGATTTATTATGAATTGGAATTTGTTGAATTGCGACAGAGATTGTAGTTAACGCTGGTTAAGTTACGGCCGAAGGACGTACATTATTGCATATTTGTAATATGAATTAACCGAGTAGTTAAGATTCACACACAATAGCTTAGCACGGAAAGATTTATTTCAATATATATATATATATATATATATATATATATATATATAATATACATATAATTTCTTCAGAGGGAATGAGTTAATTCTTCATAACTCGTTGATACAATATACACGTTATTGATTCGTAATGATGTCCATAATGATTCTTGAACTGACGGAGTTTGTGATGTTATCTGTGTTGTTGATTCGGATGTTGACTGTACTGACGATGCTGGTAACGCTGACGGTACTGTTGATGCTGTTGGTAAAGAAAGTTTAGCTTGTTAATCACACACCATTTTTGTCAGGGTTTCTACTCTTCCTTCTATCATTTTGGTTCGCTTAACTGATTTATGGTTAGGGCTAGATTAGATAATCTCTAAGACTTTAGAGATTACATAATCGCCGCGGAATGTTTCTCCAATGAAGTTATGAATTAATACTTCGTCAGTTATTGTTATTGGTACTCCTTGGTATCTATGGTGCGTATGGCGTTGATGCTCGCCGGACAGATTGTGAAGTTGAGGTTTACGACGCGGTTGTGGTTGGAGGTGGTAATGGTACTGTTAGCGTTGATGATGGTGGTACTGGTTATGCTGCTGGTGCTGCTGCTGGTATTTGTAATCTTTGCACCATATTCTCCAAAGCCACTACCCGAGCGCGAAGCTCGTTAACTTCTTCTATTATACCGGGGTGATTGTCGGTTCGGATGAGCGGATAAATATAATCTAGAATTTGATGTAGTATATAATCGTGACGAGATACTCTAGAAATGAGAGAGAAAATGGTGTTTCGGATTGGTTCGCCGGTAAGTGCTTCAGGTTCTTCGTTAAGAGGGCAATGGGGTGGATGGAATGGATCACCTTCTTCTTGTCTCCAATGATTGAGGAGGCTACGAACCCATCCCCAATTCATCCAGAATAGATGATGGATGATTGGTTGATCCATTCCAGTCACACTGCATTCAGAGCTGGAGTGGGATTCCATTTCGGAATCCGAGAAACTTGAATTAATGATGAATTCCATTTCGTACGATTAAATAAGGTTTTTTTTTTCGATATGAAATGATTTTCGGTTATCGGATGGTATTCTAATAACATAGAATATCCATAGATATAGAACAAAAGATTTTGGTAGATTACGGAGGAATTTGCTGGATATGTCAGGTAAAGTTTAAAGAAACGGATACGATAAGATATGATTTAGCAGATACGCTAAGATATGAATTGTGTCTATACACTACTCATGCAATTAATGTAGCAAGACGTGTCTAGACTAGTAATGATATGCAGGTAATTTCCTAAGAATGATAAGCAGATGATTTCTGACTAAAAATGATAAGCAAAACTTTTGACATGCAGACACGGTCGAAGTCCAGACTCACTAATGCATCCTAACGAATTATTAGTTAGACACACTAATGCAGACATGGTTCGCTAAGACCACCGCTCTGATACCAACTGAAAGGACCCGTTCATATACATTATAAACGATTCACAATAGTTGATTACATTACGAGGTATTTGACCTCTATATGATACATTTTACAAACATTGCATTCGTTTTTAAAATACGAACTTTCTTTACATTGAAAATTGACAGGCATGCATACCATTTCATTATATCCACTATCCAACTATAAATTGATTTAATAATAATCTTTGATGAACTCAATGACTCGAATGCAACGTTCTTCGAAATATGCTATGAAAGACTCCAAGTAATATCTTTAAAATGAGCAAATGCACAGCAGAAGATTTCTTTAACACCAGAGAATAAACATGCTTTAAAGTGTCAACCAAAAGGTTGGTGAGTTCATTAGTTTATCATAATCATTTATTTCCATCATTTTAATAGACCACAAGAATTTCATTTCCAGTTCTCATAAATATACGTCCCATGCATAGAGACAAAAATAATCATTCATATGGTGAACACCTGGTAACCGACATTCACAATATGTATATAAGAATATCCCCATCATTCCAGGATCCTCCTTCGGACATGATATAAATTTCGAAGTACTAAAGCATCCGGTACTTTGGATGGGGCTTGTTGGACCCGATAGATCTATCTTTAGAGTTTGCGTCAATTAGGGTGTCTGTTCCCTAATTCTTAGATTACCAGACTTAATAAAAAGGGCATATTCGATTAGATAATCCAACCATAGAATGTAGTTTCGATTACTTGTGTCTATTTCGTAAAGCAATTATAAAAGCAGCGCATGTATTCTCAGTCCCAAAAATATATATTGCAAAAGCATTTAAAAAGGGATTAATGAAACTCACACATATAAATATTGTAAAACAGTTAATAAAGCATTTGCATGTATTCGCAGTTCAAAATATATTTCAAAAGCATTTAATAAAGCAGTTGTAACAACAGCGCATGTATTCTCAGTCCTAAAAATGTAAAGAGTAAAAGGGAATCAAATGAACTCACGCATATAATTATTGTAAAACAGTTAATAAAGCATTTGCATGTATTCTCAGCCCAAAAATGTAAAGAGTAAAAGGGGCAATGAAACTCACGCATATCAATATTGTAAAACAGTTAATAAAGCATTTGCATGTATTCTCAGCCCAAAAACGTAAAGAGTAAAAAGGGCAAATGAAACTCACCATACTGTATTTCGTAGTAAAAAAACATATAACGTCATTGAACAAGTGCAAGGTTGGCCTCGGATTTACGAACCTAAATTAATTATATATAATTATGTGTTGGTCAATATTTGTCTAACAAATTAGGTCAAGTCATAGTGTACCACAATCCTAATGCTCGAGACTAATATGCAAAAGTCAACAAAAGTAAATTTGACTCAAAATAATTTCCAAAAAATCTATACATGATTAATATATAGTTTAAATATCGTCGTTTTATATTTTTAAATATTTTTAAAAGATTTATTAGAGTAATAATATAATTTATTTATAAATAAATAAAATTTTATATTAAATTTATGTAATAAAATATACTTTTATATATATTAAGTAATAAAATTTATAGGGTTCATTTAATATCATAAAGATAATATGATAGGTATTATTAAAGTAAGTTATTACACGTAGTAAAATATGTTTGTATCACATATTTATTTGATAAAATAATATCTATAATGATAGTAAGTAAAAGTTGTATTATTTTGTAATAATAATTATTATTATAAAAATATCAATATTTATAATTATTAAGATGACATTATGATAAAACGATAATTCTAATTATGATAACTTTAATATTTACGATAATTTTTAATATTATCTTTAAAATAATAATTCTATTTAAAATAATAATAATAATGATATTTTATAGTAACAATGACATTTCTATTAAAATGATAATTTTTGTTAAAATGATAGTTTTAATACTAACGATACTTTTAATAATAATAGTAATGATAAAAATAATAAGAACGATAATTTTATCTAAATCAATATCTTATAATATTTTAATTTCATCATGATACTCTTACTCATTATTTCCTAATCGTTTCGTTTAATAGCTTTTAATCGTCTTTTATATCGTGTTCATAATAATGATAATAATAGTAATCAAAATAATTAGGTGTTACAAATATTTGTTTTAATTACACTTATATTAATAATGATAGTTACTATAACATTATTAACGATAATACTAATAATTATCTTAATGATAATATAGTAATAATAATAATAACAATAACAATAACCATTTTTAAATAATGATATATATTAATAATGATAATAATAATAATAATACTAATAATAATAATAATAATGATAATAATTGGATAATAATAATACTAATTATAACTTTAACGATAATAACGATAGTAATAATAAAAAAAAATTAACAATTTTTAATGATAAATCCCTTTTATTGATTAAGATAATAATAATGATAATAATAAGATAAAACTAGAACGACGATAAAAAACGACGATAATAATAATCATTTTTAATAAAAATATCAAAAATTCAAGTGATTATAACTTCTAATCCGTTCATCGAAACCATTCGATATCTAAAGGAAAAGTTCTTAATTTTTCGCTAGCTTTCCAAGGACATGCATATCTTATACCTTATCTCAACCGCAAGTGTAACTAATTCAATATTCAACCTAACCTGTCTAAGGGCAATATCAAAAGTACAAGCATGCATAATCCTAAATACTCGAGCACTAGTCAGGGATACACTATTAGTATGTAAAAGTTAAATTATGAGTATTCACGTATCAATATTGAGATTCAATATTGCAGGAAAGGTATGTAGACGCAACGGAAATGATAAACACTATATTGACCTCATGAGCATACCCATGAACCATACTCAATCACCTCCATAGCTATAACCCATAATTTCCTTAATCCTATCCTACTCGAAAAACAATTTCGAAACCACTCGGACAGCACTCCGTCGTAATATTTTATGTATACTAATAATATCTTGAAATAATACGGAGTAAATATATATATGTAAATCGATTGAGAGAGTTTAGAGAAAAATATTTTGAAGTTTCTATGAAATAATGAAACCTATTGAATTCTATTTATAATAGATTTTTGAATTATTAAAGTGAATTATTAAAGTATGAATTATTAAAGTGAATTATTAAAGTATGAATTATTAAAGTGAATTATTAAAGTATGAATTATTAAAGTGAATTATTAAAGTATGAATTATTAAAGTGAATTATTAAAGTTAAAGTAAAGTAAAAATAAAGTAAAGGTAAAGTTTAAGTATAGTAAAAGTATAAAACTATGTACGTATAATACGCATATAAATATATATAATATTAATTTAAATCGTTATATATATTTAATAAAATAAAATATAAATATCGTTATCTTTATCATACTAGTTAAGTAATGAGTTGTCAAAAATGGTTCTCGATATTTACAAAAGTTATATACGTTTTAATAATAAAGTTCTTTTTAAACTGAAAACGTTTTTGTACGTTTGAAACTAAATAGATCAATCGAGTCTTTATGAGATTCAATCTTCCACTATCCTTTGTCTAGTTCTCAATGATTGACAATTTGTTCTTATTTATAAATCACTTTACCATTTTCCGAATATTGTTAAAATGGAAAGATTTCTCAAATCAACGTGGACCTTTCAATCGAGACTTGTAATCATAATTCAATATATCTGATAATTCAATCATTTGATCTTATCTTCTAATTGCATTGATAATATTTTGAAACAGATACAATCATATAAAGTATTTAATCTAATATTTTATTTACGTTTCAAGTTATAATATATATACACATATACATATATAATCATATTCGTTTAATGGTTCGTGAATCGTTGGAACTTGGTCAAGGTTGAATGAATGTATGAACATAGTTTAAAATTCTTGCAATTTAACTTAACAAATATTGCTTATCGTGTCGGAAACATATAAAGATTAAAGTTTAAATTTGGTTGGAAATTTCCGGGTTGTCACAGGGGTATGACATGTGGTATCAGAGCGGTGGTCTTAGTGAACCAGGTCTTGCATTAATGTGTCTAACTAATAGTTGTTAGGATGCATTAGTGAGTCTGGACTTTGACCGTGTCTGCATGTCAAAAGTTTTGCTTATCATTTAGTGTCGAAAATCATCCGCTTATCATTCTTAGGAAATTACTTGCTTATCATTCTTAATCTAGACATATCTTACTGCCTGGATTGCATGATTAGTGTATAGACAAAAATTCATATCTTAGCGTATCTGCTAATTCATATCTTAGCGTATCTGTTACTGTAAACTTTGCCTTACATATTCCGTAGATTCCTCCGTAACTTATGGGATTTTAGTATTATATATGCATATGTAAATTATGTATTGCAGGGTACTAATCTGCATCCTATAATATATTTGTTATCGAAAATCCTTCATCTGATCGTACGAGATGAATCCCTCAACTAGTTCGAGTCCCTCAGATTTCAATAGCTATTCCGATAGTTATTCCGACAGCTATTCCGACATGGATATTCACCTGAGCTCCGAAAGAGGTGTCACCAGAATGAATCAATCAATCAGCCATCCCCAATTCATCTGATGGGTTCGTAGACAACTTAACCGATGAAGACGCGAAGAAGGCGATCCCTTCCACCAACCGAATTCACTTCTTGGTGAAGAACCTGAAGCACTTACCGGCGAACCTATCCGAAACAACATTTTCAGCCTCATTTCCAGAATAGCTCGACACGATTATATTCTATCTACAATTCTAAACCTTATTCATCTGCTCGTGCCGACCGACAATCATCCCGGAGTAATACAAGAAGTCAACAAACTTCGCGCGCGAGTAATCAATTTGGAGAATATGGTGCAAAATGTACCAGCTTCAGCAACATCACCGGCATCAACAGTACCACCAATAACATAAATTTCAACATCACTTGCCCCAATATCTCATTCTGTACCTCGAATATAATCATCGTACTACGTATCGTTCTATCTATTTTATTTTCGTTCGACATGGCGATTATGTAATCTCTAATATTTTAGAGATTATATATTCTTGTTCTAATGGTAAATCAAATGATTTTAATATCATATTGACTCATTAAATCCATGATTACATCTGAAGGAAATATATATGTATATATGTTTTCATAAAGATTATAATTAAAAATTCTTTCGTACAAAACTGTTAATGATGAAAATATTTTAACAGGTAGGTAATACCCAAGGAATATTTAGATTTCACATTAATAAGTTACATTGTACATTCTTCGAATCTGATTCAACACTCATTTACTATCCTACTTACATCCACAAGATATACGAATCCATTCACCACAGAATAACCATTTTCATTCAATTTCATATTTGGATTTTGACCTATCAGAATCCAACAAGTGGCATAATGAAGAAAACGTTGGACAAAATAAAATTTGTTAGAAACAAACAAATTAACTATGAGAAACTTTGTTAAGAATCCACGCTAACTGCTCCTAGCTAACTGTTAATTCCGTATTACCTTTTATTTATCGCAATATATTTATCGCAATTTATTTATCGCATTTTATTTATCGCAATTTTAAATTCTCGCAATTTTATTTATTGTCATTTAATTTCTGTTATTTATTTTACGCACTTTAAATATCGAGACACGTATACAAGGTTTTGACATATCATATCGATGCATCTATATATATTATTTGGAATGACCATAGACACTCTATATGCAGTAATGTTGGAGTTAGCTATAAAGGGTTGAGGTTGATTCTACAATAATATATATAGTTTGAGTTGTGATCGAGTCTGAGACATGTACACGGGTCACGATACGTATTAATTATTCGAATGTTATATATTAAACTATATATATGAATTATTGAATTGCTAACTGTGGACTTTGAACTATGGACTATCAACAGTGGACAATTAAAACGAATTAAAATATTGATTATAACATATGAAACTAAAGAATTCTTCAAGTTTGCCACTTGATTTCATCTTAAACCTCATTTGTATCTTGACGATTACAATATGCATTCAAACCTTTCACGAATCTTGGAAACACCTCAATCGAGAGGATGATCCAACTACCCGTATCTGTGTCAGATCCTTTAGCATTGTTATTACCAAAAATAACTTTGCAATTCCTTTCTAAATTAGCCAATTTTGTCACAGCTCCATCAAGTCAACTTCGACTTCCATTTGGATTAGCCTTATTATAACCTTGATATCAAAGTTGGACTTTCGTCATCGTTACCGAGAAACCGTTTAAACCCCATCACAATAGCAGTAAATTTACCAGCAACTTCATTACTCATTGATTTAAGTTTCTCCGAAGAATCATTATATTTGTTCATTAAAACCCTACCGTATACACATCCGCATCCTATAACGAGAATTATCATACCAATTACCGGGAATTAGCAATCAGTATTTTGAAATCTCGCAGCATGTCTACATCAACAGTTATAAGTATACATATAATCCTTATCTCTTAAAATTATGATCTTTCATTCTGAAATTCTGAAAAGCACCCAGTCTACAAATCAATACTTCAAATTCTGAAGGAAAAAAAAAACTGAATACAGCAACAAAAACTATACACGACCTTTAACAGTCGAAGGAATAAAGATAAGGAATAAGTGTGTTTGCAAAACTCAGAAAAGTTAGAACTGGAAAACGGATTAAACAAACCATGAAGGAGACTCTGAACAAATCACAAGGACTAAACTTGTACATAAAGAATTCTGATGATTCCGTATCTAATGAAATCTTTAGCGAACACTTTGCTTCTGAATCTAAACCCTTATGGATAAATCTTCTTCATCCTTCGATATTAGAAATTCCAAGTTATCCTCATATCTTTCATTATAAATATCCTTGATATTTCTGAATATATTTTCATAACTAATCTTATCTGAAATCAATTATCTCTTTGCGCAATCAGTGTTACATCATATAAGAAACTATTAGTTTCTATATTCTGTAAACTTTCGAGTTTAAACTATGAATGTTTTTGAAGTAGTGTTGGGAAGTGAAGCATGAGTTAGTATAATATAATGACACTTAATCAACGTTATTATATTACAGTAAGTCATGCTGAGTTTCTAATGGGACGTGATGATTCACAGATCATAACGTCATCATGTGCCATGTTACATAACTCTTTCATTCTACTTAACTCTTGAACACATCAAGAAAATGTATTCTTGATGGTTCTATCTTCTGTGATGTTAATAAATTTGAAAATCAAATTGTACTATCACGTTCCTTCCTGCTTAGAACATTATAATCATTCGAAACTCTATATCTACAAATTCTGGACCATTATTCGCTTGACTTGAAGTCGGGAAGAGAAAACAAAAGCATAGAGCTTTGAAATATAAGGGAGAATATAAAGCCCGATAGCAACACATAATTTACAAACCGTGTATATTAATGTTTATCGCAACATAAACATACTGAAGAATTAAAAACATTATAATCCCAACGGCGAAGTAGAAGAAAGCAGATTCCTCTGGTGGAAGTTGGAAAAAGAGAATGATTGTTGTGATAGTAAGGATGAGGACAAGGATCATAACTGGATTAAGTATTTTCAGAATCGTTTGGATGTATGAAACAAGAAGGAAAGTATAAGAATGGTGAGAATAATGGAACGAAAGAGTTTAATTTATAATGGAAATATCAGTTAGAGTAATCGAAGCCAAACACCGTATTTAATTAGAGAGATCTTAATTTCCTTATTCACCGAAGAAGCAGATCTTATAGATTTCCAAAGATTTTCATTTAAATTCCTTGAATTCCGGAAGTCCATTATGACTACGTCGAAAGTTAAATCTCTATCTCAATCCTTTGTGACAAATTCACTCGCACGCTTCACATAATCGAATCGTTTTATCTACATTAGTCAACAATGATAAAAATCTATTTATTGACCCATATTCGTCATTAAAACATTTTTATTGTTAGTCATGACGACCTCACTTAATTTATTATGATTTCGACATGATAGGCAAAGTCTATTTAATTAAATCTTAAAATCTTTGAACTGTTTACATTGATTCATTTTACCTTTGATTGTTCCTACGATTCACGAACAATTACTTGTAAATAAATAAGTACATATCTAAATATGTATATATAAAAATGATAACTTGAAATATAATTTAAAATTACTAAATTTTTATAATTATTGTTATTAAACAACTATTTATCCCTATCATTAATATTATTATTATTATTAATGACATTATTAACATTATTATTAATTAATATCATTATACTTGATGTTAAAATTTTTTTATTATTATTATTAGTATTATTAATAATATTAAAAGTATTATTATTATTATTATTATTATTATTATTATTAATATATTTATACATACTGATTATTAATAATAAACAAACATATCGATAATTATAAATTTTTATCAATCTTTATCTAACTTTATAGGATTTTGTCTCTAATCTAATTACATGTCGTGAATCATTCACAATAAAAACAAATTCAGTTACTGATTGCAATCTTACAAATTGAAATTATGTACATACACTGTGCCTAATTGATTCCTTACTATGCTTTTCGTTTCCTTTCTATCCATTCATAGGATGTGGTAAAGAAATATATATACATAGTACACACATACATAACCAAAACACTGATAACTTCCTTCTTCTGTTTGTGACACCCGACGACAATTCCATCACCACCGGAGCACCTCATCCACCACTTCCACCACCATAACCTCCACCTTGAAATTCCATGTAATCCATTTAAAACCCGTGAACCATCACCACACTCTCGCGTTTATGTTTCTTCGAAAACAACCATACATCACCACCCTCGTGATTTTATTTTTCTAACATTATCACCACCTGCAACAGCAGGTTCCCTACTGTTTGAACGTCACTCAAAACATGTTCAGGGACTCTCCATAATCCTAATGTGTTTCTATTACTATTTCTAATCGATTTCCATATGTAAACCACCACTTGTCACTCCTACTTCTAAAACGTGTTCTCTGTTTCAAACATCACATAAACCATCACCAAGACATCACCAAAACTAAACCATTTGATTTGGTCAAGACTCAAACTACTGCTCGGAACCATCTTTCATTTACAACTAGCATCAAACCCTTCTACTGCTACCAAAGTATGGTGCTGCTTCTGCTTGTACCTGTTTATATTTCGATGGTAACCCACGACCCGAACACCTCTTATGTACAGCTATTCCTCTTCTACTTCTGCTCATTGCTAGATCAGCCCCAGCCAAAACACCACCGAACCAATGATTAACTAACTGTTTCTATTTTCTGATTTACTATTCGAAATAAACTATTTGAACAAAATCATACGGCCACAATCACATTACCTCTTTTCTTCTTCATGATCATAACTCACAACCACCATCTTAAACCGTTGTTTCTGTCTTGATATTCAAACCAAAACCCAACAAACCACGACAAAAACCAAAAAACCCACCTTACCTTGTTGATAATCGATGTTGTTGCTGTCATATGATTTCTGATTCAAACCATAACCGTGAAATGTCCCGTTCTTATTGATTAAAAACGTTCCATATTAATTGATTTCGTTGCGAGATTTTGACCTCTATATGAGACGTTTTTCAAAGACTGCATTCATTTTAAAACAACCATAACCTTTATTTCATCAATAAAGGTTTAGAAAGCTTTACGTAGATTATCAAATAATGATAATCTAAAATATCCTGTTTACACACGACCATTACATAATGGTTTACAATACAAATATGTTACAACAAAATAAGTTTCTTGAATGCAGTTTTTACACAATATCATACAAGCATGGACTCCAAATCTCGTCCTTATTTAAGTATGCGACAGCGGAAGCTCTTAATAATCACCTGAGAATAAACATGCTTAAAACGTCAACAAAAATGTTGGTGAGTTATAGGTTTAACCTATATATATCAAATCGTAACAATAGACCACAAGATTTCATATTTCAAAACACATCCCATACATAGAGATAAAAATCATTCATATGGTGAACACCTGGTAACCGACATTAACAAGATGCATATATATAAGAATATCCCCATCATTCCGGGACACCCTTCGGATATGATATAAATTTCGAAGTACTAAAGCATCCGGTACTTTGGATGGGGTTTGTTAGGCCCAATAGATCTATCTTTAGGATTCGCGTCAATTAGGGTGTCTGTTCCCTAATTCTTAGATTACCAGACTTAATAAAAAGGGGCATATTCGATTTCGATAATTCAACCATAGAATGTAGTTTCACGTACTTGTGTCTATTTTGTAAATCATTTATAAAACCTGCATGTGTTCTCATCCCAAAAATATTAGATTTTAAAAGTGGGACTATAACTCACTTTCACAGATTTTTACTTCGTCGGGAAGTAAGACTTGGCCACTGGTTGATTCACAAACCTATAACAATATATACATATATATCAAAGTATGTTTAAAATATATTTACAACACTTTTAATATATTTTGATGTTTTAAGTTTATTAAGTCAGTTGTCCTCGTTAGTAACCTACAACTAGTTGTCCACAGTTAGATGTACAGAAATAAATTAATAAATATTATCTTGAATCAATCCACGACCCAGTGTATACGTATCTCAGTATTGATCACAACTCAAACTATACATATTTTGGAATCAACCTCAACCCTGTATAGCTAACTCCAACATTCACATATAGAGTGTCTATGGTTGTTCCGAAATATATATAGATGTATCGACATGATAGGTCGAAACATTGTATACGTGTCTATGGTATCTCAAGATTACATAATATACAATACAAGTTGATTAAGTTATGGTTGGAATAGATTTGTTACCAATTTTCACGTAGCTAAAATGAGAAAAATTATCCAATCTTGTTTTACCCATAACTTCTTCATTTTAAATCCGTTTTGAGTGAATCAAATTGCTATGGTTTCATATTGAACTCTATTTTATGAATCTAAACAGAAAAAGTATAGGTTTATAGTCGGAAAAATAAGTTACAAGTCGTTTTTGTAAAGGTAGTCATTTCAGTCGAAAGAACGACGTCTATATGACCATTTTAGAAAACATACTTCCACTTTGAGTTTAACCATAATTTTTGGATATAGTTTCATGTTAATAATAAAAATCATTTTCTCAGAATAACAACTTTTAAATCAAAGTTTATCATAGTTTTTAATTAACTAACCCAAAACAGCCCGCGGTGTTACTACGACGGCGTAAATCCGGTTTTACGGTGTTTTTCGTGTTTCCAGGTTTTAAATCATTAAGTTAGCATATCATATAGATATAGACCATGTGTTTAGTTGATTTTAAAAGTCAATTTAGAAGGATTAACTTTTATTTGCGAACAAGTTTAGAATTAACTAAACTATGTTCTAGTGATTACAAGTTTAAACCTTCGAATAAGATAGCTTTATATGTATGAATTGAATGATGTTATGAACATCATTACTACCTCAAGTTCCTTGGATAAACCTACTGGAAATGAGAAAAATAGATCTAGCTTCAAAGGATCCTTGGATGGCTTGAAAGTTCTTGAAGCAGAATCATGACACGAAAACAATTTCAAGTAAGATTTCCACTCGAAATAAGATTGTTATAGTTATAGAAATTGAATTAAAGTTTGAATATGATTATTACCTTGTATTAGAAAGATAACCTACTGTAAGTAACAAAGGTTTCTTGATCTTGGATGATTACTTGGAATGGATTTAGAAAACTTGGAAGTAAACTTGCAATCTTGGAAGTATTCTTGATTTTATAAAACTAGAACTTTTGGAATTTATGAAGAACACTTAGAACTTGAAGATAGAACTTGAGAGAGATCAATTAGATGAATAAAATTGAAGAATGAAAGTATTTGTAGGTGTTTTTGGTCGTTGGTGTATGGATTAGATATAAAGGATATGTAATTTTGTTTTCATGTAAATAAGTCATGAATGATTACTCATATTTTTGTAATTTTATGAGATATTTCATGCTAGTTGCCAAATGATGGTTCCCACATGTGTTAGGTGACTCACATGGGCTGCTAAGAGCTGATAATTGGAGTGTATATACCAATAGTACATACATCTAAAAGCTGTGTATTGTACAAGTACGGATACGGGTGCATACGAGTAGAATTGTTGATGAAACTGAACGAGGATGTAATTGTAAGCATTTTTGTTAAGTAGAAGTATTTTGATAAGTGTCTTGAAGTCTTTCAAAAGTGTATAAATACATATTAAAACACTACATGTATATACATTTTAACTGAGTCGTTAAGTCATCGTTAGTCGTTACATGTAAGTGTTGTTTTGAAACCTTTAGGTTAACGATCTTGTTAAATGTTGTTAACCCAATGTTTATAATATCAAATGAGATTTTAAATTATTATATTATCATGATATTATCATGTATGAATATCTCTTAATATGATATATATACATTAAATGTCTTTACAACGATAATCGTTACATATATGTCTCGTTTAAAAATCATTAAGTTAGTAGTCTTGTTTTTACATATGTAGTTCATTGTTAATATACTTAATGATATGTTTACTTATCATAGTATCATGTTAACTATATATATATCCATATATATGTCATCATATAGTTTTTACAAGTTTTAACGTTCGTGAATCACCGGTCAACTTGGGTGGTCAATTGTCTATATGAAACATATTTCAATTAATCAAGTCTTAACAAGTTTGATTGCTTAACATGTTGGAAACATTTAATCATGTAAATATCAATCTCAATTAATATATATAAACATGGAAAAGTTCGGGTCACTACAGTACCTACCCGTTAAATAAATTTCGTCCCGAAATTTTAAGCAGTTGGAGGTGTTGACGTATCTTCTAGAAATAAATGCGGGTATTTCTTCTTCATCTGATCTTCATGCTCCCAGGTGAACTCGGGTCCTCTACAAGCATTCCATCGAACCTTAACAATTGGTATCTTGTTTTGCTTAAGTCTTTTAACCTCACGATCCATTATTTCGACGGGTTCTTCGATGAATTGAAGTTTTTCGTTGATTTGGATTTCATCTAACGGAATAGTGAGATCTTCTTTAGCAAAACATTTCTTCAAATTTGAGACGTGGAAAGTGTTATGTACAGCCGCGAGTTGTTGAGGTAACTCAAGTCGGTAAGCTACTGGTCCGACACGATCAATAATCTTGAATGGTCCAATATACCTTGGATTTAATTTCCCTCGTTTACCAAATCGAACAACGCCTTTCCAAGGTGCAACTTTAAGCATGACCATCTCTCCAATTTCAAATTCTATATCTTTTCTTTTAATGTCAGCGTAGCTCTTTTGTCGACTTTGGGCGGTTTTCAACCGTTGTTGAATTTGGATGATCTTCTCGGTAGTTTCTTGTATAATCTCTGGACCCGTAATCTGTCTATCCCCCACTTCACTCCAACAAATCGGAGACCTGCACTTTCTACCATAAAGTGCTTCAAACGGTGCCATCTCAATGCTTGAATGGTAGCTGTTGTTGTAGGAAAATTCTGCTAATGGTAGATGTCGATCCCAACTGTTTCCGAAATCAATAACACATGCTCGTAGCATGTCTTCAAGCGTTTGTATCGTCCTTTCGCTCTGCCCATCTGTTTGTGGATGATAGGCAGTACTCATGTCTAGACGAGTTCCTAATGCTTGCTGTAATGTCTGCCAGAATCTTGAAATAAATCTACCATCCCTATCAGAGATAATAGAGATTGGTATTCCATGTCTGGAGACGACTTCCTTCAAATACAGTCGTGCTAACTTCTCCATCTTGTCATCTTCTCTTATTGGCAGGAAGTGTGCTGATTTGGTGAGACGATCAACTATTACCCAAATAGTATCAAAACCACTTGCAGTCCTTGGCAATTTAGTGATGAAATCCATGGTAATGTTTTCCCATTTCCATTCCGGGATTTCGGGTTGTTGAAGTAGACCTGATGGTTTCTGATGCTCAGCTTTGAACTTAGAACACGTCAAACATTCTCCTACGTATTTAGCAACATCGGCTTTCATTCCCGGCCACCAAAAATGTTTCTTGAGATCCTTGTACATCTTCCCCGTTCCAGGATGTATTGAGTATCTGGTTTTATGAGCTTCTCTAAGTACCATTTCTCTCATATCTCCAAATTTTGGTACCCAAATCCTTTCAGCCCTATACCGGATTCCGTCTTCCCGAATATTAAGATGCTTCTCCGATCCTTTGGGTATTTCATCCTTTAAATTTCCCTCTTTTAAAACTCCTTGTTGCGCCTCCTTTATTTGAGTAGTAAGGTTATTATGAATCATTATATTCATAGATTTTACTCGAATGGGTTCTCTGTCCTTCCTGCTCAAGGCATCGGCTACCACATTTGCCTTCCCCGGGTGGTAACGAATCTCAAAGTCGTAATCATTCAATAATTCAATCCACCTACGCTGCCTCATATTCAGTTGTTTCTGATTAAATATGTGTTGAAGACTTTTGTGGTCGGTATATATAATACTTTTGACCCCATATAAGTAGTGCCTCCAAGTCTTTAATGCAAAAACAACCGCGCCTAATTCCAAATCATGCGTCGTATAATTTTGTTCGTGAATCTTCAATTGTCTAGACGCATAAGCAATCACCTTCGTTCGTTGCATTAATACACAACCGAGACCTTGCTTTGATGCGTCACAATAAATCACAAAATCATCATTCCCTTCAGGCAATGACAATATAGGGGCCGTAGTTAGCTTTTTCTTCAATAACTGAAACGCTTTCTCTTGTTCATCATTCCATTCAAATTTCTTCCCTTTATGCGTTAATGCAGTCAAGGGTTTTGCTATTCTGGAAAAGTCTTGGATGAACCTTCTGTAGTAACCCGCTAGTCCTAAAAATTGGCGTATGTGTTTCGGAGTTTTCGGGGTTTCCCACTTTTCAACAGTTTCTATCTTTGCCGGATCCACCTTAATACCTTCTTTATTCACTATGTGACCGAGGAATTGAACTTCTTCCAACCAAAATGCACACTTTGAAAACTTAGCGTACAATTCTTCCTTCCTCAATACTTCTAACACCTTTCTCAAATGTTCACCGTGTTCTTGGTCATTCTTTGAGTAAATAAGTATGTCATCAATGAAAACAATGACAAACTTGTCAAGGTATGGTCCACACACTCGGTTCATAAGGTCCATGAACACAGCTGGTGCATTAGTTAAACCAAATGGCATGACCATAAACTCGTAATGACTGTAACGTGTTCTGAAAGCAGTCTTTGGAATATCATCTTCTTTCACCCGCATTTGATGATACCCGGAACGTAAGTCAATCTTTGAATAAACAGACGAGCCTTGTAGTTGATCAAATAAGTCATCGATTCTCGGTAGTGGGTAGCGGTTCTTGATGGTAAGTTTGTTCAACTCTCGGTAGTCGATACACAACCTGAATGTACCATCTTTCTTCTTGACAAACAAAACAGGAGCTCCCCACGGTGATGTGCTTGGTCGAATGAAACCACGCTCTAAAAGTTCTTGTAATTGGCTTTGTACTTCTTTCATCTCGCTGGGTGCGAGTCTGTATGGAGCACGAGCTATTGGTGCAGCTCCTGGTACAAGATCTATTTGAAATTCAACGGATCGATGTGGGGGTAATCCCGGTAATTCTTTCGGAAATACATCGGGAAATTCTTTTGCAATGGGAACATCATTGATGCTCTTTTCTTCAGTTTGTACTTTCTCGACGTGTGCTAGAACAGCATAGCAACCTTTTCTTATTAGTTTTTGTGCCTTCAAATTACTAATAAGATGTAGCTTCGTGTTGCCCTTTTCTCCGTACACCATTAAGGGTTTTCCTTTTTCTCGTATAATGCGAATTGCATTTTTGTAACAAACGATCTCTGCTTTCACTTCTTTCAACCAGTCCATACCAATTATCACATCAAAACTCCCTAACTCTACTGGTATCAAATCAATCTTAAATGTTTCGCTAACCAGTTTAATTTCTCGATTCCGACATATATTATCTGCTGAAATTAATTTACCATTTGCTAATTCGAGTAAAAATTTACTATCCAAAGGTGTCAATGGACAACTTAATTTAGCACAAAAATCTCTACTCATATAGCTTCTATCCGCACCAGAATCAAATAAAACGTAAGCAGATTTATTGTCAATAAGAAACGTACCCGTAACAAGCTCCGGGTCTTCCTGTGCCTCTGCCGCATTAATATTGAAAACTCTTCCGCGGCCTTGTCCATTCGTGTTCTCCTGGTTCGGGCAATTTCTAATAATGTGGCCCGGTTTTCCACATTTATAACAAACTACATTGGCATAACTTGCTCCGACACTACTTGCTCCACCATTACTCGTTCCGACACCATTTGTTCCTTTCGTTCTATTAACCCCTGGTCCGTAGACCTCACACTTCGCCGCGCTATGACCATTTCTTTTACACTTATTGCAAAATTTGGTGCAGAACCCCGAGTGATACTTTTCACACCTTTGGCATAGCTGCTTCTGATTGTTGTTGTTGTTGCGGTTATTATTGTTGTTGGGATGATTGTTGTAGTTGCTGTTGTTGTTGTTGTTGTTGTTGTTGTTGTTGGGCCGTTTGTTGTAGTTGCGATTGATGTTGCGATTGTTGGGATAATTGTTGCGATTATTGCTGTAATTGCTGTTGTTGTTATATTGGTGATTCTTATCACCGTTTTCCTCCCACTTTCTTTTGACTTGCTTCACATTGGCCTCTTCAGCAGTCTGTTCTTTAATTCTTTCTTCAATCTGGTTCACTAGTTTGTGAGCCATTCTACATGCCTGTTGTATGGAGGTGGGCTCGTGTGAACTTATATCTTCTTGGATTCTTTCCGGTAATCCTTTCACAAACGCGTCGATCTTCTCTTCCTCATCTTCAAACGCTCCTGGACACAATAGGCACAATTCTGTGAATCGTCTTTCATACGTGGTAATATCAAATCTTTGGGTTCGTAACCCTCTAAGTTCTGTCTTGAGCTTATTGACCTCGGTTCTGGGACGGTACTTCTCGTTCATCAAGTGCTTGAATGCTGACCACGGTAGTGCGTACGCATCGTCTTGTCCCACTTGCTCTAGATAGGTATTTCACCATGCTAACGCAGAACCTGTGAAGGTATGCGTAGCGTACTTCACTTTGTCCTCTTCAGTACACTTACTTATGGCAAACACCGATTCGACCTTCTCGGTCCACCGTTTCAATCCGATCGGTCCTTCGGTTCCATCAAATTCCAAAGGTTTGCAGGCAGTGAATTCTTTGTTGGTGCATCCTACACGATTTCCTGTACTGCTAGATTCAAGGTTATTGTTGGTATGTAGCGCAGCCTGTACTGCGGCTATGTTTGAAGCTAGAAAAGTACGGAATTCCTCTTCATTCATATTCACGGTGTGTCGAGTAGTCGGTGCCATTTCCTTCAAAATTGTCAAATGGAACAAGTTAATCATACAGAATATTAAGAGTAGTTAATAGTATTTCGTAGCATAATATGAACTCATTTATAAAAGCTTTTTCTTCATATTAGCATTTTATAAGTTTAAATTCGGGTAGTACCTACCCGTTAAGTTCATACTTAGTAGCTAATATACAATTCAACTACTACAATTCTATATGAAAAACTGATTATAATAATATTTCGCGTTCAAACTTTTATACAATATTTTACAAACTTACAATACCGCTTATTTTACATAAAGCATGAAATATAGCACACAATAACTTTGATACAAGATAGTTGTGAAGATAATTCTAGCTAGTACACAAGTCGTTCAGCAAAGGCAATAAAGACACGTAATTCATACGTCCAGAAACAAGTCATGCATTCTGGTTTTACTAGGACTACTTCCCATCCTTGGTCTTATGGAACATAACCGTTATGGCCGTTGATAAGACAGCGTGTTGTAACGTCGTCAAAGGGACGAGGGTTACGTAATGTCCAACAGTCCCGTAACAATCTAAAAACCTCATTTCTTACCCCAATTACCGACTCCGTCACTTGTGGGAACGTTTTGTTTAATAGTCGTAGGCCGATGTTCTTGTTCTCACTTTGGTGAGAAGCGAACATTACTAATCCGTAAGCATAACATGCTTCTTTATGTTGCATGTTAGCCGCTTTTTCTAAATCACGAAGTCCAATATTCGGATATATTGAGTCAAAATAATTTCTTAACCCATTGCGTAAAATAGCATTTGGGTTCCCCGCAATATATGCGTCAAAGTAAACACATCGTAACTTATGGATTTCCCAATGTGATATCCCCCATCTTTCGAACGAAAGCCTTTTATAAACCAAGGCATTCTTGGAACGTTCTTCGAATGTCTTACAAACTGATCTCGCCTTAAATAGTTGTGCCGAAGAATTCTGGCCGACTCTAGACAAGATTTCATCAATCATGTCTCCGGGTAGGTCTCTTAAAATATTGGGTTGTCTATCCATTTTGTGTTTTTATACTGTAAAATAGACAAGAGTTAGATTCATAAAAAAAATACTTATTAATACAAGCAATTTTTACATATATCATAAAGCATAAGCACACTATATTACATATATTACACCACACGAATACAGCTATCTTATTCCGACTCGCTTGTTTCTTCTTCTTCGGTTTTGGTTCGTTTTGCCAAGTTTCTAGGGATATATGATGTTTCCCTAATACGAGCCGTCGTTATCCACATTGGTTTAGAAAAACCTGGTGGTTTAGAGGTTCCCGGGTCATTGTTACAACTTAAGAACTTCGGGGGTTGACGATACATATAAAGTTCATCGGGGTTGGAATTAGATTTCTCTATTTTTATGCCCTTTCCCTTATTATTTTCTTTTGCCTTTTTAAATTCAGTTGGGGTAATTTCTATAACATCATCGGAATTCTCGTCGGAATCCGATTCATCGGAGAATTGGTAATCCTCCCAATATTTTGCTTCCTTGGTGGAAACACCATTGACCATAATTAACCTTGGTCGGTTGGTTGAGGATTTTCTTCTACTTAACCGTTTTATTATTTCCCCCACCGGTTCTATTTCTTCATCCGGTTCCGACTCTTCTTCCGGTTCCTCTTCGGGAACTTGTGAATCAGTCCACGAATCATTCCAATTTATATTTGACTCTTCATTATTATTAGGTGAGTCAATGGGACTTGTTCTAGAGGTAGACATCTATCACATAATATCAAACGCGTTAAGAGATTAATATATCACATAATATTCACATGTTAAAAATATATAGTTTCCAACAAAATTTGTTAAGCAATCATTTTTCAAGTAAACACGGTCGAAGTCCAGACTCACTAATGCATCCTAACAAACTCGATAAGACACACTAATGCAAAATTCTGGTTCTCTAAGACCAACGCTCGGATACCAACTGAAATGTCCCGTTCTTATTGATTAAAAACGTTCCATATTAATTGATTTCGTTGCGAGATTTTGACCTCTATATGAGACGTTTTTCAAAGACTGCATTCATTTTAAAACAACCATAACCTTTATTTCATCAATAAAGGTTTAGAAAGCTTTACGTAGATTATCAAATAATGATAATCTAAAATATCCTGTTTACACACGACCATTACATAATGGTTTACAATACAAATATGTTACAACAAAATAAGTTTCTTGAATGCAGTTTTTACACAATATCATACAAGCATGGACTCCAAATCTCGTCCTTATTTAAGTATGCGACAGCGGAAGCTCTTAATAATCACCTGAGAATAAACATGCTTAACACGTCAACAAAAATGTTGGTGAGTTATAGGTTTAACCTATATATATCAAATCGTAACAATAGACCACAAGATTTCATATTTCAAAACACATCCCATACATAGAGATAAAAATCATTCATATGGTGAACACCTGGTAACCGACATTAACAAGATGCATATATATAAGAATATCCCCATCATTCCGGGACACCCTTCGGATATGATATAAATTTCGAAGTACTAAAGCATCCGGTACTTTGGATGGGGTTTGTTAGGCCCAATAGATCTATCTTTAGGATTCGCGTCAATTAGGGTGTCTGTTCCCTAATTCTTAGATTACCAGACTTAATAAAAAGGGGCATATTCGATTTCGATAATTCAACCATAGAATGAAGTTTCACGTACTTGTGTCTATTTTGTAAATCATTTATAAAACCTGCATGTATTCTCATCCCAAAAATATTAGATTTTAAAAGTGGGACTATAACTCACTTTCACAGATTTTTACTTCGTCGGGAAGTAAGACTTGGCCACTGGTTGATTCACAAACCTATAACAATATATACATATATATCAAAGTATGTTTAAAATATATTTACAACACTTTTAATATATTTTTATGTTTTAAGTTTATTAAGTCAGCTGTCCTCGTTAGTAACCTACAACTAGTTGTCCACAGTTAGATGTACAGAAATAAATTAATAAATATTATCTTGAATCAATCCACGACCCAGTATATACGTATCTCAGTATTGATCACAACTCAAACTATACATATTTTGGAATCAACCTCAACCCTGTATAGCTAACTCCAACATTCACATATAGAGTGTCTATGGTTGTTCCGAAATATATATAGATGTATCGACATGATAGGTCGAAACATTGTATACGTGTCTATGGTATCTCAAGATTACATAATATACAATACAAGTTGATTAAGTTATGGTTGGAATAGATTTGTTACCAATTTTCACGTAGCTAAAATGAGAAAAATTATCCAATCTTGTTTTACCCATAACTTCTTCATTTTAAATCCGTTTTGAGTGAATCAAATTGCTATGGTTTCATATTGAACTCTATTTTATGAATCTAAACAGAAAAATTATAGGTTTATAGTCGGAAAAATAAGTTACAAGTCGTTTTTGTAAAGGTAGTCATTTCAGTCGAAAGAACGACGTCTAGATGACCATTTTAGAAAACATACTTCCACTTTGAGTTTAACCATAATTTTTGGATATAGTTTTATGTTAATAATAAAAATCATTTTCTCAGAATAACAACTTTTAAATCAAAGTTTATCATAGTTTTTAATTAACTAACCCAAAACAGCCCGCGGTGTTACTACGACGGCGTAAATCCGGTTTTACGGTGTTTTTCGTGTTTCCAGGTTTTAAATCATTAAGTTAGCATATCATATAGATATAGACCATGTGTTTAGTTGATTTTAAAAGTCAAGTTAGAAGGATTAACTTTTATTTGCGAACAAGTTTAGAATTAACTAAACTATGTTCTAGTGATTACAAGTTTAAACCTTCGAATAAGATAGCTTTATATGTATGAATTGAATGATGTTATGAACATCATTACTACCTCAAGTTCCTTGGATAAACCTACTGGAAATGAGAAAAATAGATCTAGCTTCAAAGGATCCTTGGATGGCTTGAAAGTTCTTGAAGCAGAATCATGACACGAAAACAATTTCAAGTAAGATTTCCACTCGAAATAAGATTGTTATAGTTATAGAAATTGAATTAAAGTTTGAATATGATTATTACCTTGTATTAGAAAGATAACCTACTGTAAGTAACAAAGGTTTCTTGATCTTGGATGATTACTTGGAATGGATTTAGAAAACTTGGAAGTAAACTTGCAATCTTGGAAGTATTCTTGATTTTATAAAACTAGAACTTTTGGAATTTATGAAGAACACTTAGAACTTGAAGATAGAACTTGAGAGAGATCAATTAGATGAATTAAATTGAAGAATGAAAGTGTTTGTAGGTGTTTTTGGTCGTTGGTGTATGGATTAGATATAAAGGATATGTAATTTTGTTTTCATGTAAATAAGTCATGAATGATTACTCATATTTTTGTAATTTTATGAGATATTTCATGCTAGTTGCCAAATGATGGTTCCCACATGTGTTAGGTGACTCACATGGGCTGCTAAGAGCTGATAATTGGAGTGTATATACCAATAGTACATACATCTAAAAGCTGTGTATTGTACAAGTACGGATACGGGTGCATACGAGTAGAATTGTTGATGAAACTGAACGAGGATGTAATTGTAAGCATTTTTGTTAAGTAGAAGTATTTTGATAAGTGTCTTGAAGTCTTTCAAAAGTGTATAAATACATATTAAAACACTACATGTATATACATTTTAACTGAGTCGTTAAGTCATCGTTAGTCGTTACATGTAAGTGTTGTTTTGAAACCTTTAGGTTAACGATCTTGTTAAATGTTGTTAACCCAATGTTTATAATATCAAATGAGATTTTAAATTATTATATTATCATGATATTATCATGTATGAATATCTCTTAATATGATATATATACATTAAATGTCTTTACAACGATAATCGTTACATATATGTCTCGTTTAAAAATCATTAAGTTAGTAGTCTTGTTTTTACATATGTAGTTCATTGTTAATATACTTAATGATATGTTTACTTATCATAGTATCATGTTAACTATATATATATCCATATATATGTCATCATATAGTTTTTACAAGTTTTAACGTTCGTGAATCACCGGTCAACTTGGGTGGTCAATTGTCTATATGAAACATATTTCAATTAATCAAGTCTTAACAAGTTTGATTGCTTAACATGTTGGAAACATTTAATCATGTAAATATCAATCTCAATTAATATATATAAACATGGAAAAGTTCGGGTCACTACAAACCGTAGCCCCAAACTTACGTTTCTATTCCTATCTTTTCTTCTATCTCTTCCTCTCCTCTTTTGTTTTCCTTAATTCGAATATTGTAGCCCTATTGATGCTGAATTGTTTCTGATTAAAGCCGTCGCCAGCAACAACTTTGTGTACCTATTTCTTAACATGCCATACTACAACAATCATGATAATAAATATAGAATGATAATAAAAGCAAGTGTTGATTAATAAGTGAGGTTACTAATGGCTGTTTTTTTTTATTTCTTGTCAAATGCTTTACATGTGGGGAAAACCACACATAAATGAAATCCTTTACAGCTCATCTTATATTTTCCCATATGGTTGTTAATTGATGGGATGATTATCGACCAACATGGGTCCAAGGAAAACAACGGATGGTTATTATAAATAAATTTTTTTATGATTATTAACTAAGTGACGAAATGATTGTGATATTGAAGATCTTGACGTTCGATTATATAATGACTATGGTAGAGGTCACGATGAAGAAGATATTACGCGTATGATGGTGACCAATATTTCGGCTGCTATATTTTTTTTTACTTATTTCTGTTTTTAAATTAGATCAGAGCACACCACATATATTTTAGTTGGGCCGTATACCTTTATTTATTATTTGGGCTAGCGAATTTAAGGCTTATGAAGTTGTTGTGGGGTTGTGCAGTGGGGCTGAAAGCTCATATTGTTTCACTATGTTTCGGTTTCTTGTATTGGTCTGCCATTCTCCATTTGAGCCGTGAATTTGCTTATTATACCAATTAGATGAAAATGATGATATAGATACATGATATAAGTACACGTTATGGAAGATGATGATATACGGATTATGATTATGTTATGGTGATTTTATGTGGGATTAAGATGTTAGAGCTTATTAGATAATCAGGATGATGTTGGTAAAACTTTGATAATAAGGATGATGAATCACGATCAATATGATGATAACGATAATGAATTAAGGTGAGATTGATGATGATGATTAAATGTTGCTGCTCGAAATGGGTTAAAAGAATTAAATCCGAGAAGTTAATCAGAAAAATATAAGTAGTTCTATGGTTGATTGTGTTTGTGTGGAACGAGAGGTTTTGAGTTCCAGCTCGGGCAAGGGCATTTATTTCTTATAAGGCTCGATACATTAAGGTAGTCCTTTATTATTATTATTATTATTATTATTATTATTATTATTATTATTATTATTATTATTATTATTAGTATTATTATTATTATTATTATTATTATTATTATTATTATTATTATTATTGTTATTGTTATTATTATTTTTAACAAAATTATATCATAATGATTAGTATTGTCATTAGACGTTATTAGTATTAACATTACAAATATTATTATTATTATTATTAGTACTATATTTATTATTAATATTAAAATCATCATTATTATTATTATTATTATTAGGATTACCATAACTTTTATCATGATTTATATTATTTTTATCATTATTATTATTAATACTATTAATATATCAAATGTAGATTTTTCTATATAAAAATATATTGGTGACATAAAACCTAACCATATTAATACTTTTGTAATAAATGTTAATTATCTATATAAAGATAAATATATCTAATTAAGTTATTAATAAAACACATGATATAAAATAACAAATAAAATCACTAATAATATATATATTTGTCGATTACCATTACATGTATTAATATACATGATTGAATAATAGGTTCGTGAATCCGAGGCCAACCCTGCATTGTTGAATTTAGTCATATGTATTTTTACTACAAAATACAGTATGTGAGTTCATTTGCTCCCTTTTTCTCTTTACATTTTTGGGACTGAGAATACATGCGCTACTTTTACAACTGCTTTATTAAATGCTTTTGAAATACATTTTGAACTGCGAATACATGAAATGCTTTTATAAACGTTTGACGAGATAGACACAAGCAAAAATTTCCTCGAATGAATTATGTGGACGTGATAATTTCCACCACTGAATTATGTGGATGTGATAATTGCCACAATTGATATGAATATTTTTTCCCTGATTATTATTGCTTGGTAACCTAAGAATTAGGGAACATCACTAATTTGAGAATTAGTGCACGCCTAATTGACGCGAATCCTAAAGGTAGCTACCGGGTTTAACACCCCCACCTAGAATGTTCACTAGACGGAAGGGCTAGTGGGCGTGGTATTTAGTACTTCGAAGTTTATATGATTATTATAAAGATGAAATGTTCTGTTTTGGGGATATTTTTATGCGCATTATATGTTAAGGTCGGTTACCAAGCCAAGCTATGAAAGAAATGAAAAGTGAATGTTATGTATCGAGAGAATGATTTTTGTCCACAGGTTATGTGTATGTTATTTTTGTGCACGAGATATGTGTACGGTTACTAAGATTTATGAAAGATGACTTCGTACACGAGAAAGGTGTACTGTATTTAAAAGATATCGCATGTACATTACAGGTGGGTATAGGATTCGGGTCCATTTGTACCATGCAGCATTTAAATCTTGTGGTCTATCAAAATGATGAATTTTATTGTTTTATGATAAACTTATGAATTCACCAACCTTGTGGTTGACACTTTAAAGCATGTTTATTCTCAGGTATGAAAGAAATCTTCCGCTGTGCAATTGCTCATAATACATGGAGTCGTTCATGGCATATAGAGGTCCGTTCATCGCAATGATTCCAGATGTTATTGTATTCGTTCAGGAAAATGTGGACGGGGTATGACAGCGATCGCATGATAGTTCTTCTTCCTGGCCATGCGATCGCATGGCCAGCTGTATCAGGTCACTTGCTTGCTAAAAACGTGGGCGGCTTTGATTTAATTAATATATATATAATATATATAATTATATATATATTATATTATATTCTTGTGCATAGTAGACTTGTAATTTAAGGTCCGTTGTCTCGCGCGTTGATGCTCGGTTTATGTCTCAGTTTTGGATTTTAGAACGTCCTTTTGTACGCTTTAATATCTTGTACTTTATGTTTCGCAATTTGTACTCTTATAAATTTTAGACGTTTCTCATCAATAAATGGAACCACTTGGATTGTAACTTGTACAATTGAGCTTTTTGGTCACTTGCGTCTTCAAATCATCGTTTTCTTCTTTTGTCTTCGCACTTATTTATTTAAACGAATATTACTTGAAAATAGAACAAATGCAACTAAAAGCTTTACATATTGGAAGGATATTGCACCTAAATATATGTTCATTTGGAGCACTATCAAATATCCCCACACTTGAGCGTTGCTTGTCCTCAAGCAATACAGAACTTGAAATTAAATCACACTTCACTCGAATCACTTTTTTATTCTCACACTTTATACATCAGTGATTTTGATACGGTGGTATAAACAATGATAGTAACGATAGAACCATGGTTAAAGGTGGGTGTGCCATCCACAGTTGCCTCGGGTTCAGGTCAACGACACTTGCAATCAAATAGCCGATTTACTTTCGGTTTCCAAAGCAAAGTGCACATTTGAAAGGCAGTTTAAAGTCCCACGTGACTATGAAAATTTAGATCCTTAAAGAAATTAGATCTTTATGAAAACATTTGATCTTTTGAAAATTTAAGCTAGATTTTACCCTAGACAAGTTTTCCGGAATAACCCTTCACCGGTGTTTGCAAAATGTTTTTGTGGGTTTTGTGGGTTTCAGATTTTAAAATTTTAGCTCAAAACTTGTGGTTTTGTGTCACCCACTTGCTAACCTTGTATTAGGAAAGCACACGTCCAGTATACTTGCTCCGTATATTACTTTTCGGTAAACTACCGTCCAGTTGTAAAGGAAAGCGTTGAACAAGCAACTGTTAAGGCAATGTCCCATGACATGCAGATAATTATGGTCAAAAACATGTCGGATGTAATTACTATCCTTGGTAGGAGAAATAGTAAAGATCACCCTATAATTTTTCGATCTGGCACAAGGTCCTGTCTTCGACCATGCTATGCAACCACCGTTCTTACGGTTGAGACCCGATTTGGTTCAGGTGACCTAATGAATTCCGATGAATTCTCAAGATTTTACGTTCAATGGTAATGAACGCATTGAAAATAGGTTTTTTAGAAAACAAATCGGTTTTAATTTTGATCAAAATATTTTCTCGTTCAAGCTCGAGTTTAGATATCATCGAATTCCATGAGTTTGTAATTCTCAATCTTTTAAAGTCAATCTCAAGGATTGAGTAATATCAGGCTTAAATGCGGATTTTTAGTCTTTAAGGAGATTATCCTTTCTAGGGGTCTGTGTGACGATCGCTCCAAATCCATATGGACAAACACATCATTCATCGATTTCATTGGGAGGTATTTGACCTCTATATGATACATTTTGTAAACATTGCATTCTTTTGAAAAGGCACACCATAAATGAATATTTAAATCAAAGGTTTTCGACATCTGATGATTTCTACATATAGACAATCACCGTAAATAATAGTTTACAATAGTACTTTCGTTGACAATGCAGTCAAAATAAGATACATGGTGATGATTTGATGAATGCAACGTTTACTTGAAAAATATGCCATGTACGACTCCATGCACATAGCTTGTCTAACATATAAGCAAACAGCGGAAGACTTCTAGGAAACCTGAGAATAAACATGCTAACAAGTTTCAACACAAAGGTTGGTGAGTTCGTAGTTTTAGTGTTTCGCATAATCTGTATATAAAAGTGGATCACAAGATTTCAGTTGTTTCATCCAGAAACATTTATTAAAAGTTTATCAATAAATTCTACGTAACAGAGCACCCTGGTAACTAAGCTTTAACATTATAATGATAAATACCCCATTCGTTTTAATACACGCAAACCAACGTGTCCTAAACTCAAATAACACACGTCCGTTAAAAGGATAGCGCTCTAGCTCAGACGGGGATGTCAAGCCCTAAGGATCCATATACTGTTATTCGCGCCCACCAGTCCATATCCTATGTACTGGCAGCTATTAGTTACCAAAGCTAAGGGATTTTCGGTTCAAACTCAGTGTAGAATTAAGTATGTACTTGTATCCATTGCGTTTAAAATAAATTGCATGTATTCTCAGCCCAAAAATATATATTGCAAAAGCAATTAAAAAGGGAGCAATGAAACTCACCTTAACAGCATATAAAGTTGTTCACCAAAATGTGACCGAAACTCGGATTACCAATTAATCGTAGATCTCAACCTAGAGAACATATGTTGGTCAATAAATGTCTATCAAGCTAGGTCAAGTCATAGTGTATCACAATCCTAATACTCGAGATCGACATATAATAGTTATCCAAAGTCGTTTCAAAAAGTCAATTTTGACAATAGTTCAACAAAACGAGACGTGCCTTATATAAGGATTCATTTACTCGGTTGGTAATATTTAAAAGTTCACTTTATAAATCTCGTAAACAAGTTGTTTAAATCTTAATTGCATATTCAAAAGCAATTTCAATTAACGTCAATCATAATTCAGTTGATCATATCTTTTAATCCGTTCATCGAAACTATTCGATATCTAAATGAAAAGTTATTGATTTGTCGCCAGCTTGCCAAAAACATGTATATCATATACCTTTTACCAGTAATATATGTATTTAATTAGTGATTCATTATAAACTGTTTAACGATGAAATTTAGCATACAAGCATATATAAATATATATACTCGAGCACTAGACATGGATACATAATTAATATATAAAAGATAAGATATGAGTGCTTACGTATCAGTATTGAGATTCAATATTGTAGGAAAGTACGTAGACGTAACGGAGATGATAAACACTAGGTTTGATTCACAAATATACCCCCGAACATTACCCATAACCTCCTTGACAATAACCCATAATTTCCTTAGCTCTATCCCGCTTGAAAACCATTTTGAAAATAACCCACTCATGACCTCGTCGTAGTATTTTATGTATAATACATAATTAATAATACTAATAATAATAAGATTAATAATAATATTAATCTTAATAATATAAATAATAATAATAATAATAATAATAATAATAATAATAATAATAATAAATTAAATTAAATAAATATTACGGAGTAATAATACTAGAGAAAGAGAGATAGATTCAGCTGAGCCACAAATCGCGCAATTTATAGAACCTTTTCTGAAAAAGTACCCCATGCGATCGCATGGAATTTGTGCTTCAAGGCCATGCGATCGCATGGCCCTCTGATCCAGCTCACAAACTTTTAACTTTTTGTTTGTCGACATAATTTTATATAATATATATAATATATTTAATTTATATAACTAATTATATATTATATTAAATTCACATGTATAGTTGACTTGTAATTTTTGTTCCGATAAGTCGTACGTCATCACTCGACTTATGTCCCGGTTCCGGTTTTTCAAATATCCTTTCGTACACTGAGAAAACTTGTATTTTACATTTCGTGTCACGTACCTTTGTCAAAATATATCCTTAAATTATCCCTAAACTATACCACTCAAAGTATATCTTAAACTTTCGAGTATTTTGATCATTTACTACTATAAATCATCGTCTCGCTATTTGTTAATATATATATATATATATATATAATAACAATTCGTTTTTATGACCAAGTTAATATTATATTTTATCGTATTGTTAAATATATATTTTCAATATTAATAAACACGTTTTAAAATACATATCGCAAGTTATTCATATATCTAATTCCAACAGTTGATATTCCTTATTATTGTATGTGTCTAAATTACGTTATTTAAACAAACACTTTACCATTTATTCCGAATACCGTTAAGAATGAATGATTTCCCAAATCAACGTGGACCTTACAACAGAGACCCGTAATAATATCATAATCCTTAAGGGACTCAATAATTATCTTTTAATTTAATCGTTTGGCATAATCTTTTAACTCTGTATCTAAATATATCAATCAGATAATCAAACCAATAAGTTTAATGCACAGTATCATATACTCAACACTTTATTACGTTTTCAAGTTATGGTATATATATGTATCTATTTACATATAATTGTTCACAAATCGTTGAGAACAATCGAAAGGTAATTGAATAGTTCAAAAATTTTGAGATTCAACTTTACAGACTTTGCTTATCATGTTGGAAACGTTAAAGATTAAGTTTAAATTTGGTCAGAAATTTTCGGGTCATCACAGTACCTCCCCGTTAAAGAAATTTCGTCCCGAAATTTGAGTGAGGTCGTCATGGCTAACAATAAAAATGTTTTCATGACGAATATGAGTTGATAAATAGAATTTTTATTACCGTTGAATAATATGGATAAAATAATCCAATTACTCGAAGCATATGAGAGAAGTTATCGTAAAATAGTGAATTAAAGGAATAGAGATTCGCCTTAACTGTTGACGTAGTAACGATTGATTTTCAGAATTTAAGGAATAGAAAATCTTCATTATCTAAATAAGATTTGATTCTTCAGAATTTGCAGAAATTAGGATTTTCTTTGATTAAATGCGTAATCTGCATCGATTGCTATGTCTAATATTTTGCTATAAATTAAACACTTCCGTTTCATTATTTTCACCACTCCTATATCTTCTTCTTCATTTCATACTTCCAAAATATTGTGAAATGCTTCATCCAGTTCTGATTCTTGATATACTCCTAACTTTTATATATGTCATTCTTCTTTTCCATCTGCCGCCAGAAGAATCTATTCACTTCTACTATACTCTTGGTTTTATAGTGTTTTTAGTCCTCCCTTGTCTTTATATTGCTATATTCATCGATATATACGGTTTATAATCTCTGGGTGGTTGTTGGGTTTTATATATTTCCCTATATTTCGATGTCTCTGCTTCTGTCTTTCCATAATCATTGACATCCACAGTTAACACTCTCTCTAATTTACTGTGATTTATACTTCCATTAATATTTTGAAGCTTCATGCTTTTGTTTTCTCTTCCCGACTTTAAGTCAAGCGGATAATAGTCCAGAATTCGTAGATATGAATTTCGGAATGAACATAATTAATGTTCTAAGAAGGAAATTATGATGACACGATCTTGATTTGCCAAATTACCAGAATATCTGAAAAAATAGAACTATCAAGAAGATATGTTCTTAATATGTTTGGAGATGAGGTAGAATGTAAGAGTCGTGTAACATGGCACATGATGACAATATGGTCTGTGAACCATCACGTTCCATTTAGAAACTCAGCATGACTTACTGTAATATAATCACGTTGATCAAGTGTCATTATATTATACTAACTCATGCTTCAATTCCCAACATTACTTCAAAACATCCATTTTTTTTGAATTTTTCGAATTTTAGAAACTAAAATAGTTTCTTTTATGATGTAATACAGATATCGCAAGGAGAAAATTGATTTCTGATAAGAATGATTATGGAATTATCTCCAAAAATATGGAGGATATTTATAATGAAAGATACGATGATATCTTAGAATTTCTAATATCAGAGGATGATGAAGAATATTGTCCGCAAGGGTTTAGATTTGGAAGCAAGGTATTCGCTAAGGATTTCAGCAGACAGTGAATCATTTGGATTCTTTGAAGGCAGGTTCAGTCTTTGTGATTTATCCACAGCCTCCTTCATACTTTGCTCAATCCGTTTTCCAGTTCCAAACCTTCTATTTTTGTCAGCTTTACCACCATACTATTCTTTATCATCAAACTTTTGACTGTTAAGGTCGTTTACAGTTTTTGCTGCTTCATCAACATTTTTTTTTCCAAATTTCGGAGAACTAGTTTCGTAGTTTGGGGTGTTTTTCAGAAACTTCACATTCGAAGTATGTAAGTCCCGGAGGTAGACATTATATGTACACATATAACTGTTGGCGTAGACGTGCTGCAAGATTTCAAAATACTGATTTCTAACTCCCGATAATTCGTATGGCAATTCTCGTTACACGATGCAAATGAGTAAATGATAGGGTTTCAATGAGTATTAGGATTTTTTGAAAGGTTAAAGATCAATGAAGTTGTTGGTAAATTTACTGCTAATGTGGTGGGACATAAAAGGTTCCCCAGTAACAAAACATATATATCAAGGTTACATTAAGGCTTAATCAGAAAAGTTGAAGTTGACTGGTTGGAAGTGTGATAAAACTGGATACTTTGAAATGGGATTGCAAGGTTATTTTCGATAAAAACAACGCTAAAGGATCTTTCACAGTTTTGAAGTCAAAGTATATCTTTAAAAGATGTAGAGATCTAAGAATGATGTTACCGGTTCAGAGTTATGACTTGGATACTGATCCGTCAATATCAGAATATGTAATTGAATTTTTATGAAAATGATTGTATATCGTTGTGAGTATTGTTAATAATTTTTGAATCAAAGTTGAAGAATGTACAGTGTAACATATTAATTGCAAACTTAAATATTTCCCGAGTATTACCTACCCGTTAAAAACAATTTCACAATTAATACTTTATACAAAGAACTTTAATTACAGTCTCTATGAAAATATCTGTATGTATATTTTTTTCAGATGTAATACAGATTTAATGAGTTAATATCATATTAAGCTCATTTGATTTTCGGCTTGACTTAGAAATGATTAATCTCTAAAACATTAAAGATTACATAATCTTTGCGGAGTTTTTCGCTATTGAAATCAATACTTCATTATTTATTCTTATTGATATTCTTCGGTAAAGGATGTTGGTGTTTGTGGAATTTTTGTGAACCTTACAAGGCACAGATGATGTTTTCTGGAAAGTTTCGAATACATCGAAAATGAAAATGTAAAATCAATTATGTAATTGAATAATACTCCTAGTTTATTATGAAATGAAATTCATTGAGTTGAAACAGAAATTGTAGTTAACGATGGTTAAGTCATTAACGAAGGATGTACATCATAGCATATTAGTAATATGAACTAACCGAGTAGTACCTACCAGTTAAGATTCACACGTAATAGCTTAGTACGAAAAGATTTATTTTGATTTCAAAATTAATATATATTAAATATACATAAAAATTCTTCAGGGGAAATGAGTTAATACTTCATCGGTTATTGTTGCTGGTATTTCTTGGTAACTACGGTGCGTATGACGTTGATGCTCGTGGAACAGATTTTGAAGTTGAGGTTTGCGATGCGGATGTTGTTGGTGGTGGTAATGGTACTGTTGGTGTTGTTGTCGATGGTACTGTTGATGCCGGTGATGCTGCTGGTGCTTGTAACCTTTGCACCATATTCTCCAAAGCCACTACCCGAGCGCAAAGCTCGTTGACTTCTTCTACTACACCGGGATGATTGGCGGTTTGGACGAGCGGATGAATAAGATCCAGAATTTGATATAGTATATGGTCATGACGAGATACTCTGGAAATGAGAGAGAAAATGGTGTCTCGAACAGGTTCGCCGGTAAGTGCTTCAGGTTCTTCGCCAAGAGGGCAATGTGGTGGATGGAAGGGATCGCCTTCTTCTTGTCTCCAATAATTAAGTAAGCTACGAACCCATCCCCAATTCATCCAGAATAGATGATGGCTAATTGGTTGATCCATTCCAGTTACACTGTCTTCGGAATTCAGGTGAATATCCATATCGGAATAGCTGTCAGAGTTTAAGGAATTTGAACTAGATACGGGATCCATCTTGTATAATTAGGGAGATGATTTTTGATATGAATTAGATTATAGAATTTAGTTTGGTATTCTTCAATACATAATTTACATATGTATATATAATACCAAATTTCATAAATCACGGAGAAATTTTCGGAAGATGTCAGGAAAAGTTTACAGTAACAGAAACGCTAAGATATGAATTTTGTCTATACACTATTCATGCAATCAATGCAGTAAAATGTGTTTAGACTATGAATGATAAGCAGGTAATTTCCGACAAGAAATGATAAGCAAAACTTTTAACATGCAGACACAGTCGAAGTCCAGACTTACTAATGTATCCTAACAACTATCAGTTAGATACACTCATGCAAGACCTGGTTCACTAGGACCAACGCTCTGATACCAACTGTGACGATCGCTCCAAATCCATACGGACAAACACGTCATTCATCAATTTCATTGCGAGGTATTTGACCTCTATATGATACGTTTTGTAAACATTGCATTCTTTTGAAAAGGCACACCATAAATGAATATTTAAATCAAAGGTTTTTGATATCTGATGATTTCTACATATAGACAATCACCGTAAATAATAGTTTACAATAGTACTTCCGTTGACAATGCAGTCAAAATAAGATACATGGTGATGATTTGGTGAATGCAACGTTTCCTTGAAAAATATGCCATGTACGACTCCATGCACATAGCTTGTCTAACATATAAGCAAACAGTGGAAGACTTCTAGGAAACTTGAGAATAAACATGCTAACAAGTGTCAACATAAAGGTTGGTGAGTTCATAGTTTTAGTGTTTCGCATAATCTGTATATAAAAGTAGATCACAAGATTTTAGTTGTTTCATCCAGAAACGTTTATCAAAAGTTTGTCAATAGATTCTACGTAACAGAGCACCCTGGTAACTAAGCGTTAACGTTATAATGATAAATACCCCATTCGTTTTAATACACGCAAAACAACGTGTCCTAAACTCAAATAACACACGTTCGTTAAAAGGCTAGCGCTCTAGCTCAGACGGGGATGTCAAGCCCTATGGATACATATACCGTTATTCGCGCCCACCAGTCCATATCCTATGTACTGGCAGCCACTAGTTACCAAAGCTAAGGGATTTTCGGTTCAAACTCAGTGTATAATTAAGTATGTACTTGTATCCATTGCGTTTAAAATAAATTGCATGTATTCTCAGCCCAAAAATATATATTGCAAAAGCAATTAAAAAGGGAGCAATGAAACTCACCTTAGCAGCATATAAAGTTGTTTACCAAAATTTGACGTAAACTCGGATTACCAATTAATCGTAGATCTCAACCTAGAGAACATATGTTGGTCAATAAATGTCTATCAAGCTAGGTCAAGTCATAGTGTATCACAATCCTAATGCTCGAGATCGACATATAATAGTTATCCAAACTCATTTCAGAAAGTCAATTTTGATAATAGTTCAACAAAACGAGACGTGCCTTATATAAGGATTCATTTACTCGGTTGGTAAAATTTAAAAGTTCACTTTATCAATCTCGTAAATAAGTTGTCTAAATCTTAATTACATATTCAAAAGCAATTTCAATTAACGTCAATCATAATTCAGTTGATCATATCTTTTAATCCGTTCATCGAAACTATTCGATATCTAAATGAAAAGTTATTGATTTTTCGCCAGCTTTCCAAAAACATGTATATCATATACCTTTTACCAGTAATATATGTATTTAATTAGTGATTCATTATAAACTGTTTAACGACAAAATTTAGCATACAAGCATATATAAATATATATACTCGAGCACTAGACATGGATACATAATTAATATATAAAAGATAAGATATGAGTGCTTACATATCAGTATTGAGATTCAATATTGTAGAAAAGTACGTAGACATAACGGAGATGATAAACACTAGGTTTGATTCACAAATATACCCCCGAACATTACCCATAACCTCCTTGGCAATAACCCATAATTTCCTTAGCTCTATCCCGCTTGAAAACCATTTTGAAAATAACCCACTCATGACCTCGTCGTAGTATTTTATGTATAATACATAATTAATAATACTAATAATAATAAGATTAATAATAATATTAATCTTAATAATATAAATAATAATAATAATAATAATAATAATAATAATAATAATAATAAAAATAAATTAAATTAAATAAATATTACGGAGTAATAATACTAGAGAAAGAGAGATAGATTCAGCTGAGCCACAAATCGCGCAATTTATAGAACCTTTTCTGAAAAAGTACCCCTTGCGATCGCATGGGATTTGTGCTTCAAGGCCATGCGATCGCATGGCCCTCTGATCCAGCTCACAAACTTTTAACTTTTTATTTGTCGACATAATTTTATATAATATATATAATATATTTAATTTATATAATTAATTATATATTATATTAAATTCACATGTATAGTTGACTTGTAATTTTTGTTCCGATAAGTCGTACGTCATCACTCGACTTATGTCCCGATTCCGGTTTTTCAAATATCCTTTCGTACGCTGAGAAAACTTGTATTTTACATTTCGTGTCACGTACCTTTGTCAAAATATATCCTTAAATTATCCCTAAACTATACCACTCAAAGTATATCTTAAACTTTCGAGTATTTTGATCATTTACTTCTATAAATCATCGTCTCGCTATTTGTTAATATATATATATATATATATATATATATATATATATATATATATATATATATATATATATATATATATATATATATATATATATATATATATATATATATATATATATAATAAAAATTTGTTTTTATGACCAAGTTAATATTATATTTTATCGTATTGTTAAATATATATTTTCAATATTAATAAACACGTTTTAAAATACATATCGCAAGTTATTCATATATCTAATTCCAACAGTTGATATTCCTTATTATTGTATGTGTCCAAATTACGTTATTTAAATAAACACTTTACCATTTATTCCGAATACCGTTAAGAATGAATGATTTCCCAAATCAACGTGGACCTTACAACAGAGACCCGTAATAATATCATAATCCTTAAGGGACTCAATAATTATCTTTTAATTCAATCGTTTGGCATAATCTTTTAACTCTGTATCTAAATATATCAATCAGATAATCAAACTAATAAGTTTAATGCACAGTATCATATACTCAACACTTTGTTACGTTTTCAAGTTATGGTATATATATGTATCTATTTACATATAATTGTTCACGAATCGTTGAGAACAATCGAAAGGTAATTGAATAGTTTAAAATTTTTGAGATTCAACTTTACAGACTTTGCTTATCGTATCGGAAACGTTAAAGATTAAGTTTAAATTTGGTCAGAAATTTTCGGGTCATCACAGTCTGATTCATTAGTCTTATCAAGCTAATTTGCACGGCGCCCTCCCTATTTTATGAGACAGATCCTCTCATGGTTGGGATAAGTCTGACCACCTGGCGACCCTGTTTGATGCTGAGGTCCGTGGATTTCCAGCTGATTTTCGAGAAAACGTTTCAAGGTTTTTCGTAGACTCTACAACTGGTCTGGATGACAACTTCCTGACCTAAATCAAGAAGCGCGTGTCTTTTTCGGAAGACTTTACTTCCTTTTAATGATGGAATTGATTCATCGTGTAGATTTATCTTTCTTTCAAATATATTACAGTAAATCGGGTAAAATTGATTAGTTTAGTCCAAAGCAAACAGTACCTGCAATAATCTTGTACAAAAATATGTGATATATGTTTTAAAGAACTTGGTGCATTATTCCTACACTTAGCTTTTATTTATTCTTTTCTTTGCCTTTTTATTCTCCTTTATTCAATTTTAAATAAATTCAAGCATTTTAGGTTGTTTCTCAATTTATGTCCTTTCCGACGTAACAATAATTTCTGTAATAAAACCTAGTTTTACCGTTCATAAATATGTATAAACATGATTTTGAATTCATTTAATTAAAAAAATTCAAATTTTCACAAAATTTGGCAATTAAACCAAGTGTAAACCCGAGAGAATTTATAACCTTTCCCCACACTTGAGATCATGCAATGCCCTCATTTTTATGAAATCAGACTATAATTATAAATTCATGAGGGTGATTAGTGTAGAAAAGTGATTAAAAAAACATTTTGTAATTACTAAGTTCGTCGAATGATAGATGGCGCGCCTCATCGTTCATTCCTTTTGTTGTAATTTTACATGTGTTTTGCGTCTTATCGTCAAAATTAGTAGATTTTACTGAACTTAATGCCAGTCTTTGAAAGTGCGCTGTTTTACCCTATTTTACATAAGATAAACTACAAATAATATATATCCATATATATATTTTTTTATAAAACCTTTATTTAGTAAAACAATTTAAATTAATAATTTTTTAAAATTTTGTTTCCTTTTACTTTAGGTAGAGGTAGTTTCGGTACGTTTACCTAGTCCATCCTTCGACAAAATTTAAAAATTGTCGTTTTAAAGCGATTGTTTTAAAAACAAAGATTTTCGGGTTTTTTGAATTTTTTTTTTTTTTTTGGCATACTTTAGATCAATAATATTAAAAATAATGATAACAAAATTTTTCGCCCCGTCCTTGGGTAAAGCAATTTCGGTTCTATGACCTAGTGTTTAACTCACGACGAATTTTAGAAATCATTTTTTTTATACTTAATGAAATAAAGTAAATTTTGTTTTTAAATTCACACAAAACTTAAATTTAAAAAGCATATTAATTTTATACAAAACCTACAAAATAAAAAAATTTAGAATAGGGGGAGAAAACTAGTTCTTTAGTGTCTGCTAATAGAAAAGACCAATCGAATTCCATTCTTAGAACTACATGAGAACAGAACAACTAACTCTAGACAGCATTTTCTTTCTAGAACATTTGAATCTCCCCACACTTAAGTAGCTGTGGTGTCGAAATTGTGATTAACTTCATCGTCAATTTCTCTTAGACCATAATCAACTTGCATATCTGTGACTTTTGCTTTAAGCCATTGGTCGGATTCCTGTGTAATATTCACAAATTCAACTAGTTTTGCCCTTTCTTTAGGCGATAGATTGGATACTAACCGGTTACATAACTTAAAGTTCCCCTTGGTTCTAGCATCGCGAATTCGTTTAATAAGTTTCTTTATTGAACTATTAATAACGGGGTCATTTAATTTCGTATTAACAACGAGGTTCTTTGTTATCAAGTCATCATTAGGTGTTACTTCATCTTCCCCACACTTAGGAGTTTTATTATTGTTAAGCACTACCGTTAGAGTTGGTAAAACAATATGGTTCTTACCAATCGTTTTTGTTGGTTCAACAGTTTTGGTTGGTGGAGATTTAGCCTTTCGACTCACAAAGGTGATCAATTTGTCACCATCACTAGGTGTCATTCTACCCTCTCTTACATCAAATAACGCCCCGGTGGACGCTAAAAATGGTCGACCTAAAATTAGAGGAATGTTTGAGTCCTCTTCTATGTCAATGACAATAAATTCGACTAGAAAGGTTAAATTACCTACTTGAATGGGTAGGTTGTCAGCAATTCTAACTGGGTGCTTAATGGTTTGATCAAAGAGTCTAACACTCATTTTCGTTAGACTTAACTCACCTACTCCTAATCTCTTATATAATGAAAGAGGCATAACACTCACACTCACACCTAAATCTGCTAGTGCATCATACATGACACAATCACTAAGTAGACAAGGAACAATAAATTCACCCGGATCACCCAACCTGGGTGGAGGTTTCGGTGGAACTGTCATCACCGGGTTTACTTTTACGGTTTTTGTTTCTTGTACTTTCTTATTTTTCTTTTTCTTTCCAAAGGTATCACAAAATTTATTACCTATTACTTGCTCATACTCAACTCCTTTTCTTGAAAATGGGATGGGTGGTCTGTATGGTACAACTACTGGCTTTACATACTCGGGTGGTGGTGGTGGTGTTGTAGCTTCTTTATTGTTACTCACATCTAAAATCTTCCCATCTTCTGGTGCTGGTTTTTCAGAATTCGTTGAAACCATATTAACATTCTCATTCCGAGGAATTACTTCAGTATTACTCGGTAGCTTTCCTTGTTCCATCTCACTCATCATGCTAGCAAGAGTACCTATGTGTTTTTCTAGATTCAAAATGGAAGCTTGTTGAGTTCTAAATGACTGATCAAACCTTTCATTCGTTTGGGTTTGAGATGCAATAAATTGTGTTTTAGATTCCATTAGCTTTACCATCATTTCTTCCAGATTTGACTTTTTCTTTTCGGTTTGTTGTGGTGGTTTATACAAGCTAGGTCTTTGTTGATTGAAAGTGTTGTTTTGAGTTGGTTGGTTATTCGGACCTTGTTGGTTATACGAGTTATTGTTGGATCCATTTGGATTGTAAAGAATGTTTTGATTTCGATTGAAGTTTGGCCTTGGCGGTTGATAATTATTTTGATAATTATTTCCCGGCCTTTGGTTCATGTAGGAAACATTCTCACGTTGTTCCATGGTTTGTTCAATGTGACAATCTTTCGTTAAGTGTGGTCCACCGCATTGCTCACAACTGATTCGTATTGCGTGAATATCTTTAGTCATCTTTTCCATTCGTCTCTCGAAAGCACCTATTTTTGCGAAAACGGAATCAAAGTCATGGCTAGAATCGGCTCTAGCCGCTTTAGATGAACGAAAGATATCTTTTTTCTGGTGCCACTCGTGTGAGTGGGAGGCTGTGTTATCAATTATTTTGTGAGCTTCGGTTGCGGTTTTCTTCATAATGGAACCACCAGTTGCTGTGACGATGTCCTTTCGTGTAGCAACGTCGACACCTTGGTAGAATATTTGTACTATTTGATAAGTGTCTAAACCGTGCTGAGGACATCCTCTCAACAACTTTCCGAATCTTGTCCACGCCTCATATAATGTTTCATTTGGCTTTTGCGCGAACGTAACAATTTCTCCTTGAAGTCTCACGGCTTTAGGTGCGGAAAGAATCTTTTAAGAAATTTCTCAACTAAAACATCCCATGTGTCAATCGCCCCTTCAGGTAACGATTCTAACCAATCTTTGGCTTCTCCCTTTAAATTCCAGGGAGATAACATGAGATAGATCTGTTCATCCTCAACTTCTATGATTTTGAATAGAGTACAGATCCTATTAAATGTTCGAAGATGTTCGTTTGGATCTTCTTTTGGTGTACCACTATATAGGCATTGATTAGTTACCATGTGTAGGATTTGTCCTTTGATTTCATAATCTGGCGCATTAATGTCTCGTCGCGTAATGGCATGACCTTGGCCAGTGCGTGTAGCTCTCATTTGATCTTCCATACTTAGAGGTTCTGTTATTTCCATATTTGAAATTGTTGAATCCGAATTACTAGAAGATTTTGATTTAACGATTTGTGGTTCAGGAGGAATGATTAGTGGTTCTGGATCTTGGAATTTTCCTTGAATATCCTCCGGGTTCTCGATAGTGTAATCGGGTTCAAAAGATGGATTATCGGAAATTCGAATTGGAATACTTGTTCTACTAGATGATGATTCTAAAGAAAAATCAACGGCGATAATATTGGTTAGATGTCTTAATCGAGTTACAGGTGATGAACGTATGAAAGGTGGTGAACGTTTTGCTCGGTGCATTTACTGAATATCCTATTAGTTATAAAAATAAAAATTATATAAGTTATCAAATTAATAGACTTTTCTGATTTTGCCCACGTTTCGAATAGCCAATAGATGCAGCAGGTAGCCAGGACCCTTTAAATCGGAAGTCCACAACTGGCCACTAACAAATCCAACTATTACTACGAACCAGAAAATTTTGGATGTCTATCAATTTAACAGCTTAAAATAATTTTTCGTCGAACTTTAAAGAAAATAAAGAAAACTCTATGTCCTAAAAACTAGAGCGTAGAAATGAAAAAGAAAAAGTGCGCGTCGAAAAACGTCGAAAAATAAAAATAAGAAAGAAAAACATCGAAACTTAAAAGTCTAAGAATTAAATCTAAAAACTTACGCCTAAAGGTATTAAAACTTAAAAGGAATTCTATATCCAGAACGGCAGTAACTTAATTAGGCACTAAAATCTAAAAACTGCGTCGCAAAATTTTAAAGCGTCTAAATCTTAATCTAAAGAAACAGCACTTAAGGGATTTTACGGCAAAACTTAAAAAACTATAAAATAACTACGGCAAAAACTAAGTTTAAAACTAATTATGAACGATAAGTATACAAATTACGAATTAAACGAATAAAAAGATACAAAATATAAAAATAAAACTTAAAGTTATAAAAATACAATTTTTATAAAAATATTATTTTTATATTATTTATTAAAAAGGTACTAATTTATAAATTAATAAAACTAATTAAAACTTAAAGTACAAAATTAATTAAAATTAAAACTAATTATTATTAAATTAAAACCCTAACTATAATTAATTAATATAATTATTATTAATAACGTAACCCTAATTCGATAGTCTAAGGTTCAGACCTGTCACCTCACACCATGCGAATGCATGAATTTGAGGTTATACTTCCATGCGGTCGCATGGCCCGTTAATTCAGAAATTGTATTGGGCTGCTACAGTACTCGGCCCGATTACTTTTTATTTTTAATTTTTTTTCTGATTTTAATTTATATAAAATATTTATATAAATTCTAAAAATAAAAATATTTTTTAATTTTATATATCTTAAAATATATATATATATATATATATATATATATATATATATATATATATAAACACTTATATATATAGATATATATATATATATATATATATATATATATATATATATATATATATATATATATATATATATATAGTAATTTTTTTAATTTTTTTATATGTTTTTATATAAATACAAAATATTTTTTACAAAATTAGAGATAAGAAATATAGCGTAAAAATATAGCGTTTCGCCGGGTCCCTGGCAGTGGCGCTAAAAATACTTGATGAGCGAGCGATGGTATACGAAATAGTATTATTGTTTACTACGAAATACGGCGAAATATGATACAAGTTTTAATTATTTATAGATGGGATATACCTAAACCTTGCTACTACACTTATAGGCAGTGTACCTAATCGTAGAGTAGTGTAGTTTTTAGTAAGTCCGGTTCGTTCCACAGGGAGCTAGTGATTACGTACTATATTTTTAACAACTATATTTATATAAAATATATATAATTATATATAGTAATATTATTATATAAAAGGAGGTTTTACCATTTAATGACCGGTTTGTCGATTTTATATTTTAAGCGTAAAGATAAATGACGATGATATAAATGACAGAATTTAAATTGCGATAAAGTAAATTGCAGTAATTAAAATGACAGTAAATAAAGGTACGATGAAATATGAAATAAAAGTATTATGCTTATTTAAACTTCCGTAATCATGATGTTTGACGTTTTGATTTTAATTCATTAATCTGGGTTAATTGTCCTTTGTCCTGGATTTATTTGAAACCTATCTGGTTTTTGTTCATAATAGTTCATCGGTCATAATTATAAAATGCTCGACAAATTAACCTTATTTCCGAAGTCAAATATTCCAACTAATTAGGGATTTAAACTGTAACGAGGTTTTAATATTTTGTTAATAATTACACCAGGTTATCGACTGCGTGTAATCCAAGGTTTTAATAATTTGTTAACAATTACACCAATTACCCTTGTATGTAATCCACCCCTGTTTTAATAAGATATGAACATTAATTTACCCACTTGATTAGTTTGAATAATCAATTACACAACCCGGATAATTAATTAAATGATCGTAAAAGATGTCGTATAAACGTCACTAAATAGGACATGCATAATCATTATTAATTATTAGATTAACTAATATGAAGATAGGTTCGACAGATTCTAATTAGTTGTCATTCGATTAGACAATACCCCCCATCTATTAATAGTCCATATTCCAATGTCCACAAGTGTTGGTCTTTTGTCCAAACCCTAATTATAGTACAAAATCCAATAACCCCATCTTAATATTTAGTCCAACATCATGATTACTTCGGCTCAAATAAGCATAATAATAACTTAGTTACGAGACATTAATTTAAAAAGGAAGAACATAGCTTACAGTGGTTATTAATCGCATAGTGTTACACGGACAGAGTCTCGACTTTAAGACCCGTAAAACATTTCTTACAATAACCCAATTATTATTAAACTTAAATTAAAATTATAATTATAATTATAATTATAAATATATATTACATATAGAGAGAAAGAAAGAAATTGAGGTGTGTTTTTGCTCGTCCAAATTCGTGGCTATTTATAGCACTTTTGCTTCATACAATCGCATGATAGTTCTTCTTCCTGACCATGCGATCACATGGCCAGCTGTATCAGGTCACTTGCTTGCTAAAAACGTGGGCGGCTTTGATTTAATTAATATATATATAATATATATAATTTTATATATATAATTATATATATATATATATTATATTATATTCTTGTGCATAGTAGACTTGTAATTTAAGGTCCGTTGTCTCACGCGTTGATGCTCGGTTTATGTCTCGGTTCCAGATTTTCGAACGTCCTTTCGTACGCTTTAATATCTTGTACTTTATGTTTCGCAATTTGTACTCTCGTAAATTTTAGACGTTTCTCATCAATAAATGGAACCACTTGGATTGTAACTTGTACATTTGAGCTTTTTGGTCATTTGCGTTTTCAAATCGTCGTTTTCTTCTTTTGTCTTGGCACTTATTTATTTAAACGAATATTACTTGAAAATAGAACAAATGCAACTAAAAACTTTAAATATTTGAAGGATATTGCGTCTAAATATATGTTCATTTGGAGCACTATCAACAAACATATGTCTCTTTTTGGGGCTATAACATCGATACCCTTTTTGATTGACTCTGTAACCAACAAAGACACAATTCTCAGCACATGCATCAAGTTTGTTCGTTCAGTTTTAGGTATATGAACAAAAATAGAGCATCCAAAAATGCTAGGAAGAGTGAGATTTGACGGGGGTTTGTAAAATTTGGTTAAGGCTTCGAGGGGATTTTTAAGTTCTAAAGCTCTAGTTGGTAGTCGGTTAACTAAATAAGTTGTCGTGGCAAGTGCTTCCGGCCAAAAGAAATTCGGAACATTTGATTCAATCATTAAAGCACGAGTTATTTCTAATAGAATTCGATTTTTCCTTTCGGAAACCCCATTTTGTTGGGGAGTATGAGGACACGTAGTTTGATGAATAATACCATTTTCTTGACAAAAAGTTTTCATTTTTGTATTGACAAACTCTCCATCGTTATCGGATCTTAATTTGTATTTTACTTTGAAATTGAGTTTGAATCATGGAAAAAACATAGTAAACATATGAAATACTTCGGATTTGTTTGCTAAAAAATATGTCCATGTCATACGAGTGCAATCATCAATGAATAATAAAAAAAATATCGAAAGTTATACCCCCATTAACTTTTGCGGGGCCCCATACATCAGAGTGAACTAAGGAAAACGGACATTCAGTTTTTGTATTGCTTGTTTTAAAAGAGTTTTGATGGCTCTTAGCCAAGATACAAGTCTCAACTCAAACGTTTTATTCTTTGAAAATAAACTAGGAAATAAAATATTTAAATAACCAGCGGATGGATGACCAAGACGTGTATGTCATAACCATGCTTGCCTCTCAGTTATTCCATGAGCTAGCATAATAGTACCATCTTGAGTGACTTCATCCACATATTACAAATCATCACGTTCAGTACCACGATCAATTATCTCCCCCGTCCTGATGTCCTATAAGATACAGGACGTTGGGTGTAATAAAACAGTGCAATTAAGCTCTTTGGTGACGTGGCTAACGGATAATAGTTTATGAGAGAGAGCGGGGACGTATAAACAATTTTTTATAATTAAATTTTTAGATATTCAACCATCCCTCCACCCTTAACTTGGATAACCCCACCATTTGCCGTTTTAATTTTTTCTTTGTTAGGTTCCTATTGTACACAAATGTCGGTTTTGTCAAATGTCATGGTGTCTGTTGCACCACTATCAATAATCCATTAATTATTATTTGTTTTATTTGAAACAACATTAGTGTAAGAAACATTATGTTCGAGGATTTAGGTTTTAAAAAGGATTTTGTTTTAATTTTGATATGTTTAGTATAGTTACTAAAAGGGAAGGGGGAGGGGGGGGGGGGTATTCAGTAAATTAGTCCCAAGATGGGGGTCCTTAAAATATTTAACAAGGGTTGGTGGGTTAAATGCGTCCAACCCATTTTCTTCCCTCATTCGTGACAAGGGTTGGTGAAACCCTAACCCTAGCCCCAATTTGGGGTCCGATGAATACCCTTAATTACCTCCACCTTGTTGATCTGCTGCAAGTAATCTGAAACCTCCTGTTGCAGAGGCACCGGAGTTGTTGAACTCAGGGTTACCTCCGGTTGCTACTGTTTCTGTCACCATTGATGCTTTCCTTTTTTACGATCGTCGTTCCACCATTCCGGGTATCCGATTACCTTAAAGCATTATTCTTTTGTGTGTTTTTTTCATTCCACACGTGCTACACTCGAGTTTATCTTTCTCTCGAGATGCTTGTGAGTAATCAGGTCGGCTATAATTTTTGAGATGAGTCCATGGCCATCGTGATCTTTTGTTCTTGATGCTACGAGGCCAGTTGCAATGCCGGAGTGGGTAGGGACTTCGGTCTTAGTACCAAAGATGGTTTAATGTGCATTTTCTTTATGATTTGCAGCATATGCACTTTCAACAGTTGGTAAGGGATCTAATCTCAGAATTTCCCTTTTGATATTGTCGTGTTTGTGGTCTAAAGCATTTAAAAATTGGAACAATTTTTGTTCTGATCGAAGGTTGTTGTATTTGACAATATCATTAGGGTGTTCCTTTGGATTTGAATCCCTCATTTCGATTTCACCCCAAATCCCGTGCATTTTTAGCCATAAATCTTCTAAAGGCTTACCTTCTTGTCTGATGTTGTTAGCTTTGACATGCAAATCAAAATTTTGTACCTTATCTTTGCCTGCACTGTATGTTGTGATTAGTGCATTCCATAGAGTTTTTGTAGCTGAGAATTGGGTCAGGTTGCTTGCAATTTGTGGCTCTATGTTCTGAATAATCCAAGAGAACACAACCAGGTCTTCTTGATTCCATTTGTTGTTTGTGATTTTTGGTGGATCATCAGTCAGATGATTATGGAGGGTATCGGATTTTCCTCCGATTGCAACCTTCATCTTCCTTGACCATAAAGAAAAATTTGTGTTGTTTAGACTTAAATTGATTTTCAAAGAATCTGGAAGCATGTTTGCTTGTGATTCCATGTTTGGTTAAATTAACTTTGCCAATTGGCTCGTTAATTCACTGATTTCATTGGTTTGAGTATGGCTGCTGTCTTCTGACATTGTAACCACTTAAATGGAACCAAAAAAAAATGGCAGATGATTGAGATACAAAACGTTGTACTGATCTTTAGATCCTACACCTTTTGCTCTGATGCCATATTAAACTTTAAACAAGATAAAAATTGATTGTATTATTGATTTCTGAATTGAAAATGATTTTGAATTGGTTTAACAATATGAGATACACCTCAATTTATATTGTTACAAGGTCCTATATATGGTAAGGAGCCTTGGTATTCTGGATGAATACTAGCCGTTAGCCTGCCTAGTGTTTGTTGTAATGTTGCTGTCATTTGAACCTATTTATGGAAATGATGAATACGCCTTCTATTCTGATCCTTATTTGAATAATTTCTAACATTGTTTTGTAAATTCTAAAGTTGGTTTGGTTAATAATATAATAAAAGGATCAAATGTCCAGTGGCCTAGCGGTATCGTGATAGCCAATGTGCTTGTTCATAGGAGGGTTTCTTCGCTTACCCAAAAAAAAAAAATATAATAAAAGGGTTATTCATAGTTTGTGGTGTTCACAACTCACAAGTTTGTTTAAGAACGAAGTCATCTTAATAGTTTATATGTCAAATGTTTCAAACGTACAAATTTTTTTGCATATCGTAAACGCATAGACGAAATATGGTAAATTACATTTTGAAAATGACATATTGTCACATACTTCATAATTACATTCAACCAGACTCAAATTGAAGAGAATACGTTTCCGAAATTAAGAACGTATAATTAAAAATGATACGGAGTATATGATAATAATGATAATGATAAAATATATATAGAAAGCGACATACTCCGTGTACATTAAAGTATTTAACCATAATTAAGACGAAAAATGTCGTTTTGCACGTAAAAGCTTCCTTGTGGAGTGGGGATCAAGTGAAACATCTGCAAATATTTCAACATCAACTTACGAACAACTCTAAATAAATGAATGGGATTATTAGATTATGCAATTGAATATCGCATTTCAATTTATTTTTTATCATTCATATTAGAAATCACATTTTTGCAGACAACTCAAATAACAAATTTAATTGTTACTTCATATACATATACTAGTTCCGCCTAAAAACTCGGATATTTAAAAGAAGACAAATTAATTATGTTTTTTTTTTTTTTTTTTTTTTTTTTTTTTTCAATTCATGAGTATTTATAGTATTTATAATTATAAGATGAGTTTTTAATTTTGTATGGAACAACATACAAATTTAAGTGATGTATCATATCGTTTTCAAATATTATTGACATACAAAAACAAATACGCAGTAGTATACTTAGTCACCTTAGAATGAATTATCTTTAAATAAATCGAAAACAATATTAAATATGATTAAAAGATTGGAGGTTCAAGTTTCACTTAAATAATGAATGCAAATGTTTGTGATTGACACTTGATAGAACTATATTACATAGTAGGTTTGTTTTAGAAATTTTTTTTGATACAAGTAAACTTTAACTAAGAGGTACAGCTGAGATAAAAGGAAACCTGGCTAAATCGAAGAAGGTGTTCTTCATCGGAAAGTTGAAGGCTGCCGCTAACGAACACGACAATGCCGCCAGCGAATGACGATGGTTGTGAGTCAATAGTACTTATAAGATGATGACATTTACTAAAAGGCAATTGAGTAAATTTAGTACAAATATTATCAACACCTTGTAGTTTTTGACCTTCAAAAGTCAACATAGAGGATTGATTGTAAAGTGATGCAAGAGATGATCTATCACTATCAAATAAATGATAATAATGTTCCACAAATGCCCTTCCCACCATTTCCACTTGTTCTTCCATTTTTGATGTTCTAGTTTCTTGAATTGTTTTTTGATGGTGAAAAGAATATAAGGGTGTGCGTGGTGGTCTAAGTTAGAATATTGGCTGCTGCATTACCACGCAAAGTTGATCACAGTTCAACACTTTTGCTGCTTTTTATTATATATTAACATTACAAATTACGTGCATATAAATTATTTATATATATCTATACAAAATTAATATATTAACATAATGTGACAAAGGATGAAAGTAACAGATGTTTGGCTTCCTCGCACCTGCCAGATTACAGGGGTGGATGGGTGTTAAAATTATAACGTATTTTTGTTAGAAATTTATTTTTTTAATTTTGTGTTTTGTAGAAGTTAAACATCTGAGCCCAATAACGCTTATTATTGTCCTCAGACATCTAAAATGGAAAACATATTCTCACCAGGCCCAAAAGAACCATATTAATCTTCTGGCCCAAATGTAACAGAAAACATGGGCTTATCCAGTAACTGTTTCGGTGTCATTCCATTAAGTAATGAACATGAACATGAACATTTTAATACTGATAATCACAAGACGATCTATGTGTTCAATTCAATCCCTAAATCTCAAAACGTCGCTAACAACCATGAAACCAACTCTAATCCAAAGATAGCAGATGTACAATTACAATCCTCGAAGGAATCTTATGTTTTCCCAAACAAAAAGCGCAAAAAGACACATAGCAGAACCCCATCCAGATGATCTTATCATTCGAAAAAAGCTGGGCTAACCTACACAGGTGGAATACATCATCACGTTTTCTCCATATCAAAACCCAAGCTAGAACACCTGACAGGAAGAGGACAAAGGTAAAAGAAAAACTTGATAAGTTTACGAATGAAAAGTTATATGACTTTTGGGACTATCCACCATGTTTCCCTTCCACACTTCTCCTTTGACGATCTCTAGAATATGAAACGTTCTCTTCTTCTTCTTCCACCGCCGACGTATACTTCACTACTCCGGTAACGATTTTTGCTTTCTTTTTTCTGTATTACTCGCTCTTTTCTCCTTTTCTTTACGTGTATCTGTGCCCTACAATCTCTATCCACCATGTTTCCCTTCCACACTTCTCCTTTTACTTCTAAATCCTCAGACCGCCGACCAACTAATTCCGGCACCACCTCTAACCATATACAATATCGACCCATCAATGAAGGGATATGGGTAAAAGTTGATCGGAACAATCGTAATCCATCACCCAAAAACCCCATTAATACCGCTTCCCACAATCACCAACATAACCCTAAATCGAATGTAACCAATCTAAACTCATCTTCAAACCTCATATATAACCACTTTAAACAACGAGAAGCCTCCATCAATCTCATTAAGCAATACGGTAACCTCAAATCCAGCACCCCTCCAAACATGAAACCAATCGATAAAAACCGTATCACATCGTATATGTTTCATAATTTCCCCGAAAATTGGACTTCGGTAGATTTTTGGGCTATTTTCAAACGCTATGGCAACATACACGAAGTATACATCCCTAAAAAAACCCTTAAAAGTGGTAAAAAAATTCGGGTTTGTTCGATTTCTTGATGTGCCGGAATTTCACAAAGAGTCATTAGCACGACGACTCAATCTTGTCGTGGCTGGAGACTTTCTCTTAAAGGTATATATGGCATGGGATAACAATACCAAGGATAACAGGACTCCAAATCCTCAACAACCTTCGAAGCCTGTTAAATATCAACAAGCTAAATCGACGACTAAGCCCGTTAACTCTCACCAATCCAAACCGAACCTCTTTAACAACACAGACGATCGAACCTACATGGAGGCTACCTCTAACAAACAACCCTCCAAATCCAAAGTTCCTACTATTAAGGTAAGTGTTAACAAACCTCTAATTGATCTCCTGGGTCACGCGGTCATCGGCAAGGTTAAGGATCTAGAATATCTCGAATATTTTCATGAGATTTGTCATAATAAAAATCTAGATGGATCCTCTATCAAATATCTTGGTGGTCATGACATAATGCTTATATATGAAGATAAACGACCTGCTCTAGATATGCTAAATAACCCGGAACACCCCCTATGGAACTGGCTCGATGACATTACCCCTTGGGACCCGGAAGAATACACCACTTCCGGTCGCATTACTTATGTTAATATATTTGGTGTTCCGATCACTTGTTGGATGGAGTCCACCTTTCGGGATATCGCGTGTAATTGGGGTCAGGTTGTTGAGACCTTTAATTGTTCCATCACTAACGAAAACAACCAAGACCTTTCACATGGTTCGGTTATCATTAAAACCATGGACTTCAAACCTATCGATGAGCAAGCTATTATTATCCATGAAGAACATAAACAAGTCTCGGTCTTTATTAAAGAAGTGCAGAATTTTTCTATGTTTAACTACCACGAGGATTCGCCATACGAATCAAATTCGGACAACGGGTCAGACTTCAACGAACCAATTTCTGATGAAGAGTCAAACATGGAAGATGATAATCCTCTTGATGATTTCCCCCCAATCGACCCTATGCAGCATAATCATGATAACAATCTTTTTGGCAACATACCTGTCCACGATCGAGGTAATCCTCCCTCGAAAAGTGCTTCATCCTCTCAGTCATCTAGACGCATGGAAACTCACAATTATAAATTTAATCCCTCAACCTCCCCCATTAATGGCCCTAACGGGTCCATTCCCTCCAATGATGATATTGCATTCAATGCCAGTGATACAACCCCTAACGGGTCTAATACAAACTCGACCAACAACCATGTTACTCCGGATGTTACCGTAGGCCAATCAACAATTCCTGAAGCCCAATTACCGCCTAGCCCACCTCAACCTTGTGAGCCCACTACAACTCCCTCTCAACCCAATACCCCACGTAATATCACTGCAACCCAAACCCAAATTAATTCCAACGAATCACCCACTCATGGAACACCTGTACCCGATACTCCCATCCCTTTTACGATGCCTAGTAATCCTACCTCGCCTAAACAGCATCATCACATCTCCCCTGTAAGCCTCATGCCTGATCCACCCTCTACACATACCAATATCGTAACTTCTGACCCCTTTAACCTCGATGAACTACTCTCCATTGCTAAGGCCAAATCCAAGTCGAAACAAAAATCCACTAACCGCACGAAATCCACTTTGATCCCAAAAGATAAAGAGTATCCTTTCAAAAAATGCGTCAAAGACGATATCCTCAAAGCGAAACCCTCGAACCACATCCCACCTGCCGCTCCTCAATCTAATCCAAAAATGCGTCCTAGATCAAATATGCTCTACATCAAACACCTCGCTCGGAGTGGACAAAAATTACGATTTTCACAGTTAACAAAACGAGGCATATCATCATCTTCCAACGTGGACAATTCTGTATCCACTAACCACGGCCCGAAGACATCTTCAAAGCGCAATAACGTCAAATCTTCAACGAGCTCCTCAAAAGGTTTAAGCATCGACAAAAACGAATTCGGACAAAGTATCGGCATCCGTTGGAATGTACGGTAAACTCTCTCCTCTTACTCGTTACCTTTTCGTCTTATAAATGTGTATGATTTCTCTTAATATCCGGGGTATTGGGCAATTGGGTAAAATTAGCTGGCTCAAACGTATCTGTCATAATGAGAAACCTACAATATTAGGGTTACAAGAAACAAAAAGCGAACATACACAAGATAATATCATTGATTCTTTCTGGTACAATTCTGACTTCAAATTCGTTCAAAAAGATTCGATTGGCGCCTCTGGGGGTATCATCACGATTTGGGATTGCAACATATTTTCCTTCGATTATGCTATCGAAGGAGAATTCTTTCTTGCAATCTGCGGGTCTTGGGCGGGATTTGATTCAAAGATCGCACTTATCAACGTCTACGGTCCACATTCATCATCCAAAAAACTTAGATTCTGGTCTGAACTAACCTCCCTAGCAAATTCCCTCACGTTTCCTTTTATCATCTTCGGTGATTTTAATGAAGTTAGAAACACTTCGGAACGCATGAACTACGAATTTAACCAACAATGGGCTAATAACTTTAATAATTTCATTAACAATTCCGGACTAATTGATCTACCTCTTGGCGGGAAAAAATTCACTCGAATTTGTATAAAAAGAATGAAATTTAGTAAACTTGATAGATTCCTCATTTCCGATGAAATTTTTAAGTTATGGCCTAACATCTCCTCCAAAACTCTCGATCGCGACCTCTCCGACCACTGTCCTATACTTCTTAGAAACACATTCACTGATTCCGGTCCTAAGCCTATTCGTGTGTTCGACACATGGCTTGACCTCAAAGATGCAGACTCTGTCATTGCTCGGGCTTGGTCAATCCCAACGACCGGTAACCGCCCTGACTGCATACTTCGTAACAAGCTCAAAAACGTAAAAATGGAACTAAAAAAACATAGCACTCAACTCGATAACCTGGATTCTCAAATTCTGGATCACCTTAATGCTATTAACGAATGGGAAGCTTTAGCTGAAACTAGACCTTTGACTGAAATCGAGAAAAACAAATGGCTAAACGAGAAGTCCTCTCACATCGATAAAGAAAAAACTAAAACTAACATGCTAAAACAAAAATCAAGAATTAAATGGGCTCTCGAAGGCGATGAAAACTCGAAATACTTCCATAATTACATTAAAAAACGCATCAGTAAAAACAACATACACGGCGTTTCTATTAATGGAACTTGGACTGAAGATCCTAACATCATAAAACACGAAACCTTCCTTTACTTCAAAAACCTCTTCAAATCAAACAACCTTAACAATCACTGCCCCTTCGATAATGTTCCCCATCACCAATACATCTCTCCCCAAGACAACATCATTCTTGAGTCCGAACTCCACGAAGAAGAAATATGGGACGCACTTAATAACTGTGATAGCTCTAAGGCTCCCGGTCCTGATGGTTTTAATATGAAATTTTTCAAAAAATATTGGGATCTTATAAAAAACGACCTCATTAAAGCATTAAAATGGTTCTGGACCAATTCTGAAATCTCCAAGGGCTGCAACGCCTCCTTTTTCACCCTCATCCCCAAAAAACCCAACCCTATCAGTTTGAATGAATACCGACCTATCTGTCTAATAGGTAGTTATTATAAAATTCTAACCAAAATCCTCTCTAATCGCCTCGCCAAAGTCATCCATAAGGTCATTGGGATCGAACAAACCGCCTTTCTCAAAGGTCGTAACATCCTCGACAGCGTTCTTATTGCTAACGAAATTATTGATGAACTTAAGCGGAAAAAACGCAAAGGTTTAATTTTCAAAGTCGATTTCGAAAAAGCTTTCGACTGTATCGAATGGGACTTTCTTTTTAGCACCATGCAATACATGGGATTCGGTCCGAAATGGATTAGTTTCATTCGAGCATGTCTTTCCTCCTCATCCATTTCTATCCTTGTCAATGGTTCCCCCACATCGGAATTCTCCCCGGAAAGAGGAATACGCCAAGGCGATCCTATCTCGCCTTTCCTCTTCATCATCGTCGCCGAAGGTCTCAACATCCTAGCTAAACGGGCACTATCTAATGGCCATATACACGACATCAATGTTGGGAAGGATAACATCACCGTCACTCATCTCCAGTACGACGACGACACGATCTTTTTCGTGGAATGGAGTAAAAGGAATGCCAAAAACATTTCCAAACTCCTCAAATGCTTCGAGAAAATCTCGGGTCTTAAAGTCAATTTTCATAAAAGTAAACTATTCCGCATCGGTACCTCTCCCCATGAAATCGATGAAATGGCAAACTATATCTGTTGTTCTACCGGTACCACTCCCTTCACATATCTCGGTCTACCCATCGGTACCCCCACATCACATCCCTCATCCTAGCACCAAATTATAAAAAAGTTCGACAAAAGACTCTCCGACTGGGCGGCAAAAACGGTTTCTTTCGGGGGTCGACTCACACTCATCAAATCCATTCTAATTAGCTTACCGCTTTATTATTTCTCTCTCTTCCTTACACCTTCCTCCATCCTAAAACTCCTCGAAGCCAAAAGACGCATATTTTTCTGGGGTGGGTCATCTACTGAAAATAAAATAAATTGGATAAAATGGGATCAAATACTCCTACCCTACGAAAATGGTGGTTTAAACATTGGCTCACTTTTTAGCAAAAATATCTCACTACTATGTAAATGGTGGTGGCGATTTAAAAACGAGGATAATGCATTATGGGTTAAAATTATCAAAAGCATTTATGGGAAGGGGGGTTGGATTCTAACGTTTCTTGCAGGTACATTTCAGGTCGCACACTTTGGAAGGAAATCATTAAAGCCGGCAAGGTCGCGAACAACTTAGGCACCTGCTTTTCATCCTCCATTACAAAAAATATGGGAAATGGATTGTCTATTAAATTCTGGAACGACATCTGGTTTGGTTCAGAACGCTTTAGCACACTTTTTCACAGGTTATATATGCTCGAGACCAACAAAGAGGCAACTGTCGCGGATCGAATCACACAAATTAACGGATCTTCATCGGGTAATTGGTGCTGGACAAGGCCTCCAAATGGCCGAGCCCTTAACGAATTACTGGAACTTAACAACATCATATCATCCGTTACATTAACTAACAAACCCGACTCCTGGAAGTGCACGCTTGACCCCTCGGGTATCTACACCACCAAATCTATGGCACATCTAATAAACACATTAAAACTTGGTGGCAACGCTCTTAGCTTAACGATTCCCCACAACAAACTTCTTCCTCAAAAAGTCTACATTTTCATATGGCGGGCCTTTCAAAAAAAGTTACCGGTCAGATTTGAATTAGACAAACGAGGCATCGATCTAGACTCCATCTTATGTCCACTTTGCGAATTAGATACAGAATCCACTGATCACATACTCGGTCTTTGCCCTAAATCAGCTCTAATATGGAAACAGGTACTTGATTGGTGGGCCCAAGACAACACATTAATCTCCAATGTAATCGATGCGATTATCAATGACCAATCCTTCGCTACTAATAAACTCGGGATTTCAATATGGCAAGCAACCAAATGGACTACATGCTACACAATCTGGAAACATAGAAATTTAAAAGTATTCTCCAACAAAACATGGTCTCCCGCCTCGATCCTCTCCGAAATACAAACTCAAAGCTATAGCTGGATATCCAAAAGGCTACGTAAAAATAAATCAATCATATGGCATCAATGGCTCATCAATCCTTCCTTCTTCGTCATGGATCATCCGCACCGTGTCGGTATATGTGACGACCCGGCAATTTCCGACCAAATTTAAACTTTATCTTTATATTAATCCGACACGATAAGCAAAGTTTGTTATGTTAAGTCTCAAGGATTTGAAACTATATTCATATATGCATTTAACCTCGACTAAATTTCAATGATTCACAAACCACTTAATGAACGTATATGATTAGATATGTTTATGTATAAATATATTAACTTGAAAACGTTACGCGTTAAACTATCTTTCTAAGCAAAATAAAAATAAACTTTGAAAAATAAATAGTTTTGAAAAACTAAATGTTATACTATTAAATAAAAGATTTTGGATACAAACTTATATTTCTAAATATGTAACTATATATTTTTACTTAGTCATAAAACGTCCTAATTTAAAATAATATATTTTGGTAAACAACGAGTTACTGATTTATAGAAGCAAATGACCACAACACTCAAATTTTATAAGATACATTTTCACAAAGTAAATTTTTGATAAAAAAAAGTCAAATTATTATTAAAAGTACACGTCGCATAATGAAAAAGGCTAGTTTTCTAAATGAACGAGAGTGTGCTCGAAAAACCAAAAGTGGTACATGAGTCGTGAGATCACGACCGTGTCATTTTTGTAAAAATTATATTTTTACCATGCACGTAAATATAATATAATATTTAATTAATTCTAAAGATTAAATATATTATATATTAAATAATATATATAAAACATTACATTACGTATGTTATATGTGTCGGCAGATAAATTGAGATAAATTGTAGTGCATATGAGCTGTCAGGTGTGCTCATGCATCGCATGAGTTGTTTTGGGAGTTCACATCTATAAAGCTCAATTCGTTCTGGATTTAAAAACACACATACATCCGATATTACTCCCTTTGTTCTTAATTATATATTATTATTATTATTATTATTATTATTATTATTGTTATTATTATTAAAATTAATACTATTATCATTAGTAATAATTATACATAAAATACTACGACAAGGTGCTTTTCAAACAAGTTTTGCGAGTAGGATAGGGTTAAGAAAATTATGGGTAATAGCTATGGAGGTGATGGGTATGGTTCATGGGTATGCTCGTAAGGTCAAACTAGTGTTTAGCATCTCCGTTGCGTGTACGTACCTTTCCTGCAATATTGAACCACAATATTGATACGTGAGTTTTCATATTTTTTTATATTAATAGTGTATCCATGTCTAGTGCTCGAGTCTTTATGTGTATGCTTGGTTTTAGTCTCTAATTTGTCCGTTTAAGGTTTTGTTGTTGAATCCCAAATTTTATATGTATGCTACAAAATGAACTTGTTATTTTCATGCTTATGAAATGTTTGTATTTATCTATATACCGATTTCAACTGATGGTAGCTTATTGTGATTTTTTTTTACGTAATCATCACATGCAAATATGTGACTTAGAATACCACATAAACACAAAGTAAATAACTTATAAAACCTCAAATCATTAATACTAATTTTAAATATGTTGTAATTACTTATTGCTAAATTGCTATTGTTATTGTTATTATTGTATTTCCTTTTATCCTTAATAGTTACGGTTGTTATTAGTGTAATTATTATGATCGAACACTATATAGGTATAGTGTATTGTATTTGCCTTTATTTGACCTTTAAGCGGGTTAGTTTTTGGTTAAATATTTTTTTGTTATAGGAAATTTCTAATGACAGCCCATAGGATTTATATTGAAAATTTGTGACGGGTCCAATATAAATAGACACTATAGAGTAAAACTTGTTTACTTGTATTTTTAAAAAAAAATAATAATTAAATTTGTTCTATTTTTAAGAAAAACTACATGTCTCGTTTTATTATTATTATTATTATTTTTATTTTTTTTATTTGTTTGATTTTCATTCTAAAATTTAAATTTAAAAATTACTCCTCTTTTAATAACTATTTATTTCTTTTAAATTTATGTAATGTATTAAATATAATGAGTTGGTCCAAAAATAATTGTGGCCAGTTTTAGTGAACGTGACTAGTATGTGGCCCTCTTGTTATTTTATTCACCATCACCTCAATGTACAGATTTCTTATGACGGCCTACTTTTCAAACATATATAAGATTTAATATTCGCTAATTAACATTAGTTCTCACCATTATTATTAAATTTTAATTCGATCAATAATTTGTACTAGGAGATATTGATCAAATAAAATACAAACATTCATGATTAAACTTAGTGAACTATAATCCTACTGCCAACAAATAATTATAATGTGCAATTACATATGAAACCATTAATGTTATTTTGTTTCACATGTCACCTTTTACTTCAACTTTAAATGAGCATGATTAATATTATAAGTTATTATATTATATGTCAGATTCGAGCATTAGGATTGTGATACACTATGACCTGACCTAGATTAATAGACACTTATTGACCAACATATGTTCTCTAGGTTGAGGCCTACGGATTACTTGCATTCCGAGTTTTGGTCATATCTCCGTGATTTATTTGTTATGCTACAAATGTGAGTTTCATTTACCTTTTTAACCTTTATATTTTTTGGCTGAGAATACATGCGCAATTTTTATAAATGTTTTTACGAAATGGACACAAGTAATCAAAACTACATTATATGGTTGAATTATCAAAATCAAATATGCCCCTTTTTATTAAGTCTGGTAATCTAAGAATTAGGGAACAGACACCCTAATTGACGTGAATCCTAAAGATAGATCTATCAGGCCCAACAAGCCCCATCCAAAGTACCGGATGCTTTAGTACTTCAAAATTTATATCATGTCCGAAGGAGGATCCCGGAATGATGGGGATATTCTTATATGCATCTTGTTAATGTCGGTTACCAGGTGTTCAATCCATATGAATGATATTTTTGTCTCTATGCATGGGACGTATGTTTATGAGAAATGGAAATATAAAATCTTGTGGTCTATTAAAATGATGGAAATGTTTATTTATGTTAAACTAATGAACTCACCAACCTTTTGGTTGACACTTGAAAGCATGTTTATTCTCAGGTACGAAAGAAATCTTCCGCTGTGCATTTGCTCATTTTAGGGATATTACTTGTAGTCATTCATGACATATTTCAAAAGACGTTGCATTCGAGTCGTCGAGTTCATCGAGATTATTACTAAGTCAATTATAGCTAGATATATTATGAAATGGTATGTATGCCTGTCAACATTCGATGAAATGAAAGTTTGTCTTTTAAAAACGAATGCAATGTTTGTAAAATGTATCATATAGAGGTCAAATACCTCGTGATGTAATCATATGTAATGTTCTCGTCCATATGGATTTGGTCGGGGCACTACAGGTGGTATCAGAGCGGTGGTCTTAGCGAACCAGGTCTGCATTAGTGTGTATAACTGATAAGTCGTTAGGATGCATTAGTGAGTCTGGACTTCGATCGTGTCTGCATGTCAAAATTTTGCTTATCATTTTTGTCGGAAATCATCAGTTTATCATCCTTAGGAAATTACCTTTTTATCATTCTTAGTCTAGACACATCTTACTGCAATGATTGCATGAATAGTGTATAGACAAAATTCATATCTTAGCATATCTACTAATCCATATCTTAGCGTATTTGTCACTGTAGACTTTATCTGACACGTTTTCTTAATTTTCTCCGTAATTCATGGGATCTTTGGAAGTATGTATAGATATTCTATATATAATTAGAATATCATTCGATATTCTAAAATCATTTCATATCAAAACCCTTTAACTGATCGTGAGAGATGGATCCTACACCTAGCTTGGATTCCATTAGTTCCGGAAGCGATTTCAAGATGTATATTGAAGCAGACTCCGAAGTCAATGAACCAGAAGTGCCTCAACCATTTAGTTATTTTTCTTTCTGGAGGAGATGGGGGTGGGTCCGAGACTTACTCACTCGATGGAGAAATGAAGAAGGCGAGCCCTACCGCGAACCAAAATTTACCTCCTAACATCGGAGAAAACGATGTACTCACTGGTGAACCTATGCGCAACACTGTATTCAACCTCAGAAAATATTCAACCTCTACTTCCGAATACCAATCGAAGGGGAATATTAGAAGAAGTTAGGGAACTTCGAATTGATAATCAAGATCTATCGAATCAGATGAGTGGATGGATAGAAATGATAGAGGGAAGGATAGAAACCCTGACAAGAATGGTGCGTGATCTACAAGCTATACTTACTACACCAACATCATCACCAATCTCAGCACCAACAACACTTGTAGCACCGACAGCAACAGTACCACCATCAGCAGCACCAGCAGCATAACCAATACCGACAACAACATCATCACACGTCTCAACCTCGCAATCTATACCTCAAGCATAATCATCGTTCTACGAATCGTTCTACATAAACTATTTTCGTCCTTCGTGATGATTATGTAATCTCTAATGTTTTAGAGATTATGTACTCTAGTTCTAGCCGTAAATCTGATGAGTTTAATATCACAATGACTCATTAAATCCATGATTACGTCTGAAGAAAATATATATGTATATATGTTTTCATAAAGATTGTAATTAAAATTTTTATTGTACAAACTGTTAATGGTAAAAATATTTTAACGGGTAGGTAATACCCGAGGAATATTTAGATTCCACATTAATGAGGTACACTGTACATTCTTCGAACCTGATTCAACAGTCATTTACTATTCTACTTACATTCACCGATATACGAATTTATTCACCACAAAATAACCATTTACATTCAATTTCATATTTGGATTTTGATCTATCAGAATCCAACAAGTGGCATAATGAAGAATTAATTGACACAATAAAAATTGATTAGAAACAGACTAATTAAAAATATGAAATTTTGTTAAGAAACCACGCTAACACGATCCTAGCTAACTGTTCCTAGCTAACTGTTAATTCCGTATTACATATTATTTATCGCATTTTATTTATCGCAATTTTAATTCTCGCAATTTTATTTATCGTTATTTAATTTCTGTTATTTATTTTACACACTTTAAATATCGGGACACGTATACAAGGTTTTGACATATCATATCGACGCATTTATATATATTATTTGGAATAACCATAGACACTCTATATGCAGTAATGAACGAGTTCTCTATACAGGGTTGAGGTTGATTCTACAATAATATATATAGTTTGAGTTGTGATCGAGTCTGAGACATGTACACGGGTCACGATACGTATTAATTAATTCGAATATTGTATATTAAACTATATATGAATTATTGAATTGCTAACTGTGGACTATCAACTGAGCACTACCAACATTGGACAATTAAAATGAATTAAAATATAGATTATAACATATGAAACTAAACAATTCTTCAAGTTTGCCACTTGATTTCATCTTAAACCTCATTTGTACCTTGATGATTCCAATCTGTGTTCAAACATTTCATGATTCTTGAAAAACACATCAATCGAGAGAATGAACCAACCACACTTCATCTACGGGGGAAAAGATTGGTCATATAATTGTATACCTGAAAACACTCGGAACCTGACTAAACATTTAACACGTATATGTGCTAATTCTTTTAGTGTTATTATTACCCAAAATAACTTGGTGATTCCTTTCAAAGTAGCAAATTTTTTCACAGCTCCAGCAAGTCAACTTCAAATTTTCGTTCGAAACAATCTTATTATAACTTTGTTATATATGCGTGCTCTTTATTGTTACCGGGGAACCTTTTATATTCCACCATATTACCAACAGCCGTACCAGTAACCTCGTTGCTTCTTGGCTTAAATCTCTCTGATAAATCATTATATTTATTCATTGAAACCCTATTATATACTCATCCGCATCTTGTAACGAGAATTACCGTACCAAACTCCGAGAATCAGCAATCAATATTTTGAAATCTCGCAGCATGTCTACATCAACAGTTATATGTAAACATATAACATTTATCTCTTAGAATTATGATCTTCCATTCTGAAATTCTGAAAAGCACCCAGGCTACAAATCAATACCACAAATTCTGAAAAAAAAAAAAAAAAAAAAAAAAAAGCTGAATACAGTAGCAAAAAAACTGTACACGACCTTAACCGTCGAAAGTTTGATGATAAAGGATGGAGTATTGGAAACATTCAATAGAAAATTTAGTACCGAGAAGCGGATTATGCGAAACTATGAAGGAAGCCGTGGACAAATCACAAAGAATAAGTTTGACTTCAAAGAATTCAAATGATTCAATGTCTGCTAAAGTCTTTAGCGAATATCTTGCTCCTTACTTTAAACCCTTGCGGACGATAGTTTCTATCATCCTCTAATCTTAGATACTCTGAGATATTATCGTATCTTTCATTATAAATATCCTCGATATTTCTGAATATATTTTCATAACTAATCTTATCTGAAATCATTAATCTCTTTGTGCTATCAGTGTTACATCATATAGAAACTGTTAGTTTCTATATTCTGTAAACTTTCGAGCTTAAAATATGAATGTTATTGAAGTAATGTTGGGAATTGATGCATGAGTTAGTATAATATAATGACACTTGATCAACGTGATTATATTACAGTAAGTCATGCTGAGTTTCTAATGGGACGCGATGATTCACAGATCATAACGTCATCATGTGCCATGTTACATAACTCTTTCATTCTGCTTAACTTCTGAACATATCAAGAAAATATATTCTTGATAGTTCTATTCTCAGTGATTCAGGTAATTTAACAAAACAAATCGTGCTACTACCTTTTTCTTTCTACCTTGTATATTATGATAATTCGAAACTCCATACCTATGAATTCTGGACCATTACTTGCGAAAAGTAAACAAAAGCATGAAGCTCCGAAATAGAAAGGGGGTATAAATCGCAGTAAATAAGAGAGCGCATTAACTGTGGATGACAATAATTATAGGAGACAGAAGCAGAGACATTGAAATATAAGGGAAGATATAAAATCCAACAACAACGCAGAAATTACAAACCATGGATATTAATACGAATAGCAATATAAAGACACGGTATAATTAAGAATAGTATCACCCCAAGGTAATAGTAGAAGTAAAAAGATTCTTCTGATGGAAGATTGAAAAGAAGGCTGACAGAAATAATAATAATTAGAAAAATATTAGGAATTAGAGCTGTACTAAGCATTTTCACAATATTTTGGATGTATGAACTAAGAAAGAAAGTATAGGAATGGTAAGAATAATAGAACGGAAGAGCTCAATTTATAATGGAAATATCAGACAGAGTAATCAACACAGATCACCGTATTTAATTATAGAGATCTTAATTTACTTACTCGCCGAAGAATCAAATCTTTTAGATTTCGAAGATTTTCTTTAAATCCCTTGAATTCCGGAATTCAACCCTGACTCTGTCAAAAGGTAAGATGAATCTTTACTTTCCTATTTCACTCTTTGGTGATAGCTTCATTCGTACTCTTCGAATAATCGAATTATTTTTATCCATATTACTCAATGATGATAAAACTCAATTTATCAACTCATATTCGTCATGAAAACATTTTCATTGTTAGCCATGACCACCTCACCCAAATTTCGGGACGAAATTTCTTTAACGGGTAGGTACTGTGACGACCCGGCAATTTCCGACCAAATTTAAACTTTATCTTTATATTAATCCGACACGATAAGCAAAGTTTGTTATGTTAAGTCTCAAGGATTTGAAACTATATTCATATATGCATTTAACCTCGACTAAATTTCAATGATTCACAAACCACTTAATGAACGTATATGATTAGATATGTTTATGTATAAATATATTAACTTGAAAACGTTACGCGTTAAACTATCTTTCTAAGCAAAATAAAAATAAACTTTGAAAAATAAATAGTTTTGAAAAACTAAATGTTATACTATTAAATAAAAGATTTTGGATACAAACTTATATTTCTAAATATGTAACTATATATTTTTACTTAGTCATAAAACGTCCTAATTTAAAATAATATATTTTGGTAAACAACGAGTCACTGATTTATAGAAGCAAATGACCACAACACTCAAATTTTATAAGATACATTTTCACAAAGTAAATTTTTGATAAAAAAAAAAGTCAAATTATTATTAAAAGTACACGTCGCATAAATGAAAAAGGCTAGTTTTCTAAATGAACGAGAGTGCGCTCGAAAAATCGAAAGTGGTACATGAGTCGTGAGACCACGACCGTGTCATTTTTGTAAAAATTATATTTTTACCATGCACGTAAATATAATATAATATTTAATTAATTCTAAAGATTAAATATATTATATATTAAATAATATATATAAAACATTACATTACGTATGTTATATGTGTGGACAGATAAATTGAGATAAATTGTAGTGCATATGAGCTGTCAGGTGTGCTCATGCATCGCATGAGTTGTTTTGGAAGTTCACATCTATAAAGCTCAATTCGTTCTGGATTTAAAAACACACATACATCCGATATTACTCCCTTTGTTCTTAATTATATATTATTATTATTATTATTATTATTATTATTATTATTATTATTATTATTATTATTATTATTATTATTATTAATACTATTATCATTAGTAATAATTATACATAAAATACTATGACAAGGTGCTTTTCAAACAAGTTTTGCGAGTAGGATAGGGTTAAGAAAATTATGGGTTATAGCTATGGAGGTGATGGGTATGGTTCATGGGTATGCTCGTGAGGTCAAACTAGTGTTTAGCATCTCCGTTGCGTGTATGTACCTTTCCTGCAATATTGAACCACAATATTGATACGTGAGTTTTCATATTTTTTTATATTAATAGTGTATCCATGTCTAGTGCTCGAGTCTTTATGTGTATGCTTGGTTTTAGTCTCTAATTTGTCCGTTTAAGGTTTTGTTGTTGAATCCCAAATTTTATATGTATGCTACAAAATGAACTTGTTATTTTCATGCTTATGAAATGTTTGTATTTATCAATATACCGATTTCAACTGATGGTAGCTTATTGTGATTTTTTTTTTACGTAATCATCACATGCAAATATGTGACTTAGAATACCACATAAACACAAAGTAAATAACTTATAAAACCTCAAATCATTAATACTAATTTTAAATATGTTGTAATTACTTATTGCTAAATTGCTATTGTTATTGTTATTATTGTATTTCCTTTTATCCTTAATAGTTACGGTTGTTATTAGTGTAATTATTATGATCGAACACTATATAGGTATAGTGTATTATATTTGCCTTTATTTGACCTTTAAGCGGGTTAGTTTTTGGTTAAATATTTTTTTGTTATAGGAAATTTCTAATGACAGCCCATAGGATTTATATTGAAAATTTGTGACGGGTCCAATATAAATAGACACTATAGAGTAAAACTTGTTTACTTGTATTTTAAAAAAAAAAATAATAATTAAATTTGTTCAATTTTTAAGAAAAACTACATGTCTCGTTTTATTATTATTATTATTATTTTTATTTTTTTTATTTGTTTGATTTTCATTCTAAAATTTAAATTTAAAAATTACTCATCTTTTAATAACTATTTATTTCTTTTAAATTTATGTAATGTATTAAATATAATGAGTTGGTCCAAAAATAATTGTGGCCAGTTTTAGTGAACGTGACTAGTATGTGGCCCTCTTGTTATTTTATTCACCATCACCTCAATGTACAGATTTCTTATGACGGCCTACTTTACATATATAAGATTTAATATTCGCTAATTAACATTAGTTCTCACCATTATTATTAAATTTTAATTCGATCAATAATTTGTACTAGGAGATATTGATCAAATAAAATACAAACATTCATGATTAAACTTAGTGAACTATAATCCTACTGCCAACAAATAATTATAATGTGCAATTACATATGAAACCATTAATGTTATTTTGTTTCACATGTCACCTTTTACTTCAACTTTAAATGAGCATGATTAATATTATAAGTTATTATATTATATGTCAGATTCGAGCAATAGGATTGTGATACACTGTGACCTGACCTAGATTAATAGACACTTATTGACCAACATATGTTCTCTAGGTTGAGGCCTACAGATTACTTGCATTCCGAGTTTCGGTCATATCTCCGTGATTTATTTGTTATGCTACAAATGTGAGTTTCATTTACCTTTTTACCCTTTATATTTTTTGGCTGAGAATACATGCGCAATTTTTATAAATGTTTTTACGAAATGGACACAAGTAATCAAAACTACATTATATGGTTGAATTATCGAAATCGAATATGCCCCTTTTTATTAAGTCTGGTAATCTAAGAATTAGGGAACAGACACCCTAATTGACGCGAATCCTAAAGATAGATCTATCGGGCCCAACAAGCCCCATCCAAAGTACCGGATGCTTTAGTACTTCGAAATTTATATCATGTCCGAAGGAGGATCCCGGAATGATGGGGATATTCTTATATGCATCTTGTTAATGTCGGTTACCAGGTGTTCAATCCATATGAATGATATTTTTGTCTCTATGCATGGGACGTATGTTTATGAGAAATGGAAATATAAAATCTTGTGGTCTATTAAAATGATGGAAATGTTTATTTATGTTAAACTAATGAACTCACCAACCTTTTGGTTGACACTTGAAAGCATGTTTATTCTCAAGTACGAAAGAAATCTTCCGCTGTGCATTTGCTCATTTTAGGGATATTACTTGTAGTCATTCATGACATATTTCAAAAGACGTTGCATTCGAGTCGTCGAGTTCATCGAGATTATTACTAAGTCAATTATAGCTAGATATATTATGAAATGGTATGTATGCCTGTCAACATTCGATGAAATGAAAGTTTGTCTTTTAAACACGAATGCAATGTTTGTAAAATGTATCATATAGAGGTCAAATACCTCGCGATGTAATCATATGTAATGTTCTCGTCCATATGGATTTGGTCGGGGCACTACAGTATAGGCTGATAACACTCGTTCATACAAGTGTAGCTGGCGAATTCCATTTTGGCTATCGAGGGTCTGATTAATCGGGTTAGTCCGTTGGAACTTTGTAGGCGCTTGATCGTCACTGTTTCTCTCTCTCTCTCCTTGCTTGATTTATCAAGTTCTTACTCCCTCTTTAGCCTTTAATGGTCTTCGTTGGTTATTCTTAGTAATTAGACTCCTAGAATATTTTCTCCACTTCATATATTGTATAGAGTGTATAGGGCTTTGTAAGTTGTTTATTCCAATATTAATAATAATCTTTGCTTTTCAAAAAAAAAAAAAAACACCTGACAGGAAAAAGATAATTAGGAAAAACAATTCTAAAATAAGCTTGCCCTAGGAGAAACATAACACAGATCCCTCCAATTCTAACAGCTCTGTAAATAGGAAAGAAACTCGGCTTATCCAATGCAATGACCTTAATTTGTACAATCTGGACTCGTAGAATCGAAATTGAACTGAAACAACTTGACCTGGAAACTAGGTTTCGTGAATTAGCTTCGAAATCAAATTGACTTTATTAATCACAATTGGTTACAATTGGAATGTTTATAGAAAACAGGACTCAATTACAGAATTGATTAACAGAAAAACTGAATTACATTTGGGATCTAACAACTACTTTTAAACTGAATTTAGGCGAAATAGTTTGTTAATTCGGTTGCTTGCTTCAACACGTGCTTAGCACATGACTTGGAGCACGTGTTTGTCATGTGACCATGACATCCAAGAGGGAAAACTCCAAACCCTGAGATAATTTTACGATTTCGTGCATCAAATCAAATTAATATATAAATGGGGATTCTTTCTTTATATTTTAGAGGGACGGGTAAAGATGAGGCAAACAAATTAAAATGGTTTAAAAAGTTATGTAAAACTGAAAAATCAAATTTTCCTAACCATTTACGAAACTAAAAAGAAAAAATTTCGATACTGTTGGTTAGAAGACTTCTGGGGTAACACTGATTTTAATTACGCTTTTAAACCTTCAATTGGTAAATCGAGTGGTATATTAATGGTCTGGGACTCGATATTTTTCTCTGTTGTGATTGTGAGAGATTCATTCATAGCGGTAAAAGGTAAGTGAAAGAATTTCACAACTGAACAAATTCTCATCAATGTATATACAGTGATGAATGTAAACATAAGATGTGGGTTGACAACAACAATAAGACACAATATCACATAAGTAGAGTACGAGGGAGGTAAGATGTTTATCAAGTTAAATGAAACCATGAAATATCAACTGATGCAATATGGGTTATTTTTAGGGATTTTAATGAGGTAAAGTTTAACTCGGAGAAAAAAATTGTAAATTCAAGAGCAAAAGCTGATCTTTTTAATTACTTTATCAAATCAAATGGTTTGTTGGGCATGCCTCTCGGGGGTTATTCATATACAAGAATAAGTTACAATAGGAAAAAACGAAAATACTAAACAAGATCTCCGTAATTGGTTCTCAACTTCTCAAGGTAAAGTAAATACTAAATACTGAGATTGAAAATCTAAAAGCGTTAACAGAATGGGAGATTTTCGCTGAATCAGTAGAACTAACGGATGAGCAACAAGTGGCATGGAATTGTGATCGAGAGGCTTGGTTTAAAAAAGAAAAAACTAGGAATGAAATAAAAAAAAAATCTCGTGTGAAATGGGCTTTAGAGGGAGACGGAATAGTAAATTTTTTCATTCCTGAAATCGACGAAGGCAACTAAAAAATAATATCAATGGTGTTAGTGTAGCTGGCGTCAATTTCGGCGTCCCTGGTACAAGGTCGTCAGGCCAACGCTGGTCCAAATGACCGTTGGTGCTTTTTGATTTTGAATTCTAGTCGTTAAACGGCTAGTTTTCATATTATTTTTTTAAATTCTATGTTTGTGTTTGTAGAGGTCTGGTTAAGAGTTGAATCGTATGTTTGTGTTTATTTAGTGCTATGTTTTTAGAGTTGTATCTCTAATTCTCTTTTATATTTGTTATTTATAAAATTATAAATAGTAAATAAATAAAAATAAGTACTAAAAAGTAAAAAAATAACACTGAAATAGACATCGTAGACATCTACTCATGTCATTAAAAGTCAATTTCGCTTTTTATCAATAACACTGAAAACACTGAAATTATTAGTGAAAAATTTTCAGGAACATATTGTCTTGTTAGTATGACTAAAAATACAAATACTTGATGTCCAACTGGCATATGGAGGTATCATTTGTGGCAATGTGGTGTTGTGAATTATTACACCGACAATTAAAAGATGGAGCACGTGAGGGGTGCATGTGGTTAGAAAGAAGAATTTTGGCAACATGCCTACATGTTTCTTTTTGAAAAAAACAATTAGATAATTAATTCCCCTTTTTATCTTAACCGTTCAATATTAAATATATTATATTATACATGTATACAATTGAGCAAATTTGGGTTAGTATTCATGAATAGTAACCCACTTCCATGCTTCGAGTTATTGTACGTTCCGCTTAAATCGTTGTACTCATACGCATTCTTTACTATCAAATGTCAAACACCCCAAACTCAAAGGATTAAAGTGAAAATTAAATATTTCTAAATAAAAAAACTAAAAAAAATCACTCAAATCTTTAACGGACCACATCTTCTCGCTCGCCACGCGTTATATTTTTCCGAAAACACGGTTCAACTCGAAATAATTTTACGAACACAACGCAACCACCTATACACAAAATGGACGATTTTCAAAAAATGTTAAATATCTCGGTCTACTATATTTTAAGGTGCCTTATTAATTTGTGTTAATATATTCCGGATGTTACAGTCATGTTGGACAACTTTTGCTAACTACAAGTGCAGGAAAGACATTCCAAGATCAAAAAGAGCATGTGATTATGCAATGTATGCAAACTCGTGTAATAACATTTTGTATGTAATAACCAGCAATTTTTTGCGATAACCTGTGACTTTTCTAAATTCTTAAGATTATCGTAGCATCGCGCGGTGAATCAATTGCTTGTTAAATATAATAGTGTATATAAATATAAATTAGTATTACCAAAGGGCTTTTACGGTGGTATCGAGAGCCCATGATCTTGAAATCATAAGTATGATTCATGTTTAGAATATTATTTATGTGAAATTATGTAAGGTGCGTGAGTATGCTATTCTAATTAAAAGTATTTAGTATTATTATTTAAATATCAAATTAACTAGAACTATTAATTGTAATTTCTCTTATATTCATAGGCTTGTATATAGGTTTTGAAAAATTATGTTAGCTAAATGTCGTAATTATAAACTTAAAATAAACAATAAAGAAACAAATTATTATTTTTTTCTGGTAAGCGAGAAAACTCTCCTATGAATGAGCACATTGGCTCTCTCATAGAAGGTAAAACCTCGGGTAATCAAGCCCCCAGAGCGCCGAGACCTGGTACCGGGTGAATTGCGTATTATGCGCACACTCTAGTCACACTACATTTTTGAATAATTTGGCATAGCCAGAAATTGAATCCGAGTAGTATGTTTCATTGGGCAACTCGGTGACCACTCAGGCACGAATACAGTATGAAGTAATCTATAATTACCTAATTAATCTCTTAACATAATACAAAATATTATATTTATATAATTCGAATAGATACTCTCTTCCTCTCAAATTGATAGTTCTATTTTAACTTTTTTTCTAATTAGCGAGAAAATTCTCTATGAACGAGCACATTTGCTCCCTCATAGAGGGTAAACCTCGGGTAATCAATCAATCGAATACGAGACCTGGTACCAGGTGAATTGCGCATTATGCGCACCCCTAGTCACACTCCCTTTCTGAATGATTTGACATAGCTCGGAATCTAATTCGGGTAGTGTGCTTCATTGGGCAACTCTGTAGCCACTCAGCCAAGCTTGCGTGATTAAAATAATTAATTCTTAGCTTTGACTTAAAATAACTTTTTGTATATTGTATAATATTTGATGAAAGATATACCAAATAAAAAGGCATATAAAATTAATTTATCCTTAAAATTTCATTAAACTAAATATTATATAATACTAAAAAGTTATTTAAAGTCAAACTTAAAAGATAAATACATTCAAAGTCAACCAAATGATATTAATATGAGACGGAGGGATTATAATTTATCTTTTTTAATGTATATATTACAATATATACGAAGTAACAGTATAATATAATTTAAATATGCACAGATTTATTTACTAATGTTATACACACAGAGAGGTTTCGGTTGATGTGGTGGTGGCAGATCTAGAAATCGTAATCACATGTGTCACTAGTTAAAAATTTTGAAAAAAAATTACACTATCTAATGGTCACATAAAAAAATTACACTATCCAATCGTGTCACTATTTTATTGATAATTTATTTCTCTCTTATTTTTACTTTTTATATTATATTATATTACATTATATTAATATTAATTAATATTAATTGGTTTATATATTAATATAGAGTATTATATTATTATGTAGAGGTTTTCGTGTAAGAAATGTACGGTTATAGAATTTCCATTTTTAAAATTGAAATTTTTGTCTCACTACATATAGATAGATTTTTCTAATCACGGTACTTAAGAGTCTATAGTTGATGTACAAAAAATGGTTGTTCGTTAATGTACATAAAATGGTTGTACGTGACGATTATATATTGATTTGATAGTAATGATTATTGAATTATATAATCATTTTATATACGTTAATAACAGTTTTTAAAAAAAGTGTTGTCTTTACCAAAATCCTAACTTAATAATACTCCACGAATATATTTATTAATAGTTCACTCCTAGACTTATAACTCACGGTCCCAAAATAAATAGTCAATTTTTTATTCTTTAAAAGATGATAGTTATCATATTAAATTGATCTAATTAATTAATTTGAAAAGGTAAATGATCAAGCATATTTTCATGAGGTCAGGGTGAACCTGTGCTTGAGTGCATAAAAGGGTTTAAGGACAAACAAAATTCGAACCTACGACCATAGTCGTGGATAACCCACACCGGCATCGTTTCGATTCCGGTAGGGTGGCCGATTTGAGAGTCCACCAACAACCTAGCATACGAGGTTAAGTGGCCCAAAGACATGAATGTTTCATAGTTTGTAACATACCTGAAAGTCTTTACGTGAATGATGGTATGAAGCTTGTTCGTACGATAATATGTATGCTGTGTTATGTATTAGTAACGATTGTGTTTTTTAGGGTTTGAGAGCTATGTATTTATAGGCTCACGAATTAGGGTTTTAATAGGATTTCATCCCTAGATAAATGCGATCTTTTCCCTAACTAACTTACGTTATTTAAGGAAAAGAATCTGAATTAATTATGTCATATATTCTTCCAGAACATAATGGACCCTTATGCAAGTATACGAAACTCACATTAATTAGTATAGGCGCATAGAGTGCGGCTATACCCATGCCATATGTCTTAAATGGAAATTAGTATGCGGCTTAGGACTTTGGATGCGTAATTCGTATGGTCATGCGGATATGCATATCATTAAGTCCCCTCAGTTCGATGTTATATACGATGACAATAAGTGTATGACATCGAACTTAGTAAGAAAAAAATGATACTCAAAATGAACATACTTTATATTCATATTTGAATGCATAGTTGGATTCTAAGTGTAACCGGACAATGCAGATGATTATTTAAATATATATATGCGTAACCGGGTACTGTTGCAGCATTAAATGCAATGTATGCTTGCAGTCACAAAACTGTCTTTTCGGCTGTACTTCCTGCACCCGAGGTGACAACTGTCACTATTTACCGAAAAGGTAATGATTGTAATTATGCAACCGCCTAGTAATGCTAACGTGCACCGAGCATCTAATCAAGGTGTTTAGCTTAAGATTACCACACGTGTACGGTTGTGATTTTACCTCTTTTATTTTTGACCTACGTATTTTATCTATAAATACCGTTTTGGCTTATTTCGTTTCTTAATCTCTTCCATTTATAGCCATTCACAGCCGTTTCATCTTCTTTGCCAAAAAAACCCTTTTTCAAGGTATGTGATAGTAAAAAGTTGTTTACCATAGGCTTATACTTTTTTGCATTCTACTACGTAACCTTAGTTAAATATTAACTACGTATGCATATTTTGACAATATTATTTTATTTTGTAGATGAAGATGGAGTCGTATGCTCCTGCTCCAGTTACCAATGTCGGTAATTTCTCCAGCGTTCCGGCTACTCAACCAGAAACTACATCTTCGCTTTTTAAAGCCGATGAAGTTAGGAGCTTCTGTAGTCATAAGAGGCTATTCGATGAAGGTATTTATTTGACCCATCTGACTTGTTCTAAAATTTGTCTGTAAGTTCTCACAACATTTTGCCGAACAATTTTCTCACTTACAATCTTGCGCACCCCTTCATCTGGTACAAAAGTTTTCTGATCTATCTCTTGCCGAAGAGCTGTATGTTGATGCTCAATCTACGTTGTTTAATTTAGCCAAAGATTTTAATCGCCTTCACCAAAAATCAGCTGCTCTTGCTAATCCACCGGCGTCATCATCATCGGATGCAACCAAGATAGCTTTGTTGGAAGAGGACAACTCTAGGCTTTCTGCCCAACTTGCGGTTACTGTAACTGCGCATGTGCAAGCAGAAGAGCGCATCAATGTTCTAATGCTAAAGAGACAACAGGATCAAAATCAACACAATGCCGAGAAGAAGTTCATGGAGTCCGAAATTTTATCTTTGTCTGCTAAGTTGAAGGAGGCGGAAAGTCATGTTGCTTTCCTTAATGAAAGTTTTAGCGACTGGATTGCGGCCCAGGAGTCATGGGGCGCAAAACATGATGCGGTGAAGGCGGAGTACGACATCCTTCGCAAGGGTCTGCCGGTAATTGTGCAGCACGCCCTTGATTGTAAAGCTGTTGAGCAGCGATTTGGTGCAGCGATAGTAGCCGCACGTGCATATGAGCGCACTTTGTTTTGGGGTGTCATTTGTCAGGAAATGTACGTACCGCCTTCCATTCCTTCCAAAGTTTTTAAGCTTCTTTCTGATGGCACAAAAGAAAAATGTGACCATGCTTGTGCCTTGTTGAGCAGATACCCATTCCCCTTCTGGAGCAGTTGGTGAATGATGTTAATGTTTCTGCCCAGCAAATTGTGAATGACAAGTTTACCTAAACTTGTTATGCTACCCGATGTGACAACCCAGAAATTTTTGATCAAATTTAAACTTTATCTTTAAAGGATTTAATGTTTCTGACACGATAAGCAAAGTCTGTAATGTTAAAATATAATTATTTTTGAAAAACTAAAATATAATATTATTAAATAAATATTTCAATCCTATATAATATGTACAAAATTATATTTTTCGTTGAGAATATATATATATATTGTGATGACCCGGGAATTTCTGACCAAATTTAAACTTGAATCTTTATATGATTTCGACACGATAAGCAAAGTCTGCAATGTTAAATCTCAAATATTATGAAGTGTTTTCATTTATGCATTTACCCTTTGACTGTGCTCGACGATTCACGAACTTGTTATAGTAAACAGAAATGTAATTATAAATAATTATATATGTAAATAATTATATATAATAATTTAAATATATTTATTAGCTGTTATGTGATGTAGTTTTTATGAAAGATAATAACTAAAAACTTGTTATTTTAAATATATAATGTATGTTGAAAATAAATGATCTCGAATATAATTTGTCAACATTATCAATGTATTTAATGTATAATGATATACTTGGAGTTTACATGTTTATATATATATAATTAACCTAATTATCTAAGTAATAAAATAAAACTTGATAATTAAAACATAATTATATATGTAACAGTTTGAATATAAATTATATATCTAACTAGTATTATATGTATATTGTTAACATGCATAAGTTATTATATTATTATTAATGTTACTATTATCATTAATAAAACTAATAAGATTATTATTATCATTATTAGTAATCAAAATCATTAAAATTATCATCATTGTTAATAATAAGATTATTACTAAGCTATTTATTAATAATATTATTAGTATTATTAATAACCTTAATATATTTATACTTATTAAAAAAATCAAAAATTTAAGAAATTGATATATATAAATATATAAAAAGTTATATAAATACAGTGATATATAAATATACATACATATACAAATATAGATATACATATAAGACTACGTGTGTATATATACTTGTAGATATATAAAAAAATTACAGATTTATATATATATATATATATATATATATATATATATATATATATAAATTCAGAAAAATCCATAATCTGTTACATGTTGTTTTCAAAGCTGTAGATAATTGCCTTTATGATTAAAGGTTCGTACTAATCAATGTTCAATCACTTGTATAATCCAAAAGATCTGTTAACCAGCGATTCTTCTCTTATTTTTTTATTATATCTCTGTACTAGTCGAATAATACCTTGTCGACTCTTTTCTGGCTTCAAATAAAACGAATTACAAACTTATATGGAAGAAGTCATTCTTTTATACATATTAATTATCAATTGAAAACCTTTGCAGCTTTTATTTAATCAAATTTAAACCCAAAAATTGAATAAAACAGCTTCGTTCTCTGTTATTGCTTCATTTTTCAATTTGAAAGATTTTGAAATAAATTTCAAAATGTGTTATTGTGGTTTTGTTAGGAATTCCCTAATACAGCTAGCTGTAAAGTATCAAAACCTAATTTTTAGTAACGAATCCGAATTTGGAAGTCAAACTTATATTTTTCAAAAGTCAAACTTCGTTCATCATTCAAATTCGAGTTCAATTTGATGATTTGTTAAAATTAATGATTTACAAAGTTTACTGGAATGATTTAAAACGTAATTCATTTAATGAGTTTCATCTAAAACGTTTTGTAAATTTGATTTGGAATTAAAGTAAATACGTGTTCTTCATAAACTGCTGTGTCATTTTTTTTAAAATCTTCGATTGCTGCTGATCAAGAACTCATTCATTAAGTTTGATTTCATTTAAATTAGAAGTCTTAAAGCATTTGGATTATTATTGGGTTGATTCCGATCGAGGTGTTCTTGAGGAAGAAGGTGAATAGATAAAACAGAAAGTCGGGTTATATAAATTGAAAGATAGAATAATTTACAAAAACGTAAGCAGAGCAGTTGGTATGGGGGAGTGTTGGTGAACGGGAGGTCTCGGGTTCGATTTCGGTTTGGTGATTTCTTTTTATAAAAATTTCATAAGAGGGTATATTTCTTAAACTTTATTATTATTATTATTATTATTATTATTATTATTATTATTATTATTATTATTATTATTATTATTATCATTATTATTATTATTATTATTATTATTATTATTATTATTATTATTATTATTATTATTATTATTATTATTATTAATATTACAATTATTAAGATTATTAGTACAGATATATGTATTATGGTAGAAATTCATTTATTATTATTATAGATACAAATATGAATTTGCATTATTAGTAATGTTATTACTAATATCATTTAAAATATAACTTTATCATTTTACTACTAGTATAACTGTTATTATTATTAATAGGATTATGATTATTATTATTATTATTATTGTCATTAATATGGAAATAATAAAATTTATTAGTATTTTCTTTAAAATTAGTATTAGTAATATTTTATAATTATTAGTATCGTTATTATTATTATCAACAAAAATATTATTGATATTATCATTATTATCAGTTTTACAAAAATTATTATTTTGTTATCATTAAAACTATTATTATTATTATTATTATTATTATTATTATTATTATTATTATTATTATTATTATTATTATCAATTATTATCTATATCATTATTATTAAAATAATAGTAATTATGAAAATAAAAGTATTAAATGATTTTGATAAGATTATAAGTATTAAAATAAAGATTATAGATATAAAAATATATTTAAATTACATAACTTAACTATATTAATAATTCTATATATAAAACGAAAATATATAAATAATTAATAAACTTATAAATTATTAAATATAACAAGTACATCACTAATAATAATATATAAATTTATTCAAATACAATTATGTGTGTTAATATATATACACATGATATAGGTTCGTGAATCCGAGGCCAACCCTACATTTGTCCATTGTCATTATATGTATTTTTACTACAAAATACATTAGGTGAGTTTCAATTGCTCCCTTTTTAAATGCTTTTGCAATATATATTTTGAGACTGAGAATACATGCGCTGCTTTTATAAATGTTTGACGAGATAGACACAAGTACTTAAAACTACATTCTATGGCTGGATTATTAAACCGAATATGCATCTTTTTAGTCTGGTAATATAAGAATTAGGGAACAGACACCCTAATTGACGCGAATCCTAAAGATAGATCTATCGGGCCCAACAAGCCCCATCCAAAGTACCGGATGCTTTAGTACTTCGAAATTTATATCATGTCCGAAGGAGGATCCCGGAATGATGGGGATATTCTTATATGCATATTGTGAATGTCGGTTACCAGGTGTTCAATCCATATGAATGATTATTTTGTCTCTATGCATGGGACCTATATTTATGAGAACTGAAAATCTTGTGGTCTATTAAAATGATGGAAATGTTTATTTATGTTAAAATAATGAACTCACCAACCTTTTGGTTGACACTTGAAAGCATGTTTATTCTCAGGTACGAAAGAAATCTTCTGCTGTGCATTTGCTCATTTTAGAAACATTACTTGGAGTCATTCATGGCATATTTCAAAAGACGTTGCATTCGAGTCGTCGAGTTTATCAAGATTATTATTAAGTCAATTATAGTTGGATATATTCTGAAATGGTATACTTGCCGTCAATTTTCGTTGTAAAGAAAGATTGACTTTTAAAATTGAATGCAATGTTTGTAAAATGTATCATATAGAGGTCAAATACCTCTACAGTTGGTATCAGAGCGGTGGTCTTAGCGAACCAGGTCTGCATTAGTGTGTCTAACTGATAAGTCGTTAGGATGAATTAGTAAGTCTGGACTTCGACCGTGTCTGCATGTCAAAAATTTTGCTTATCATTTCGTATCGAAAAGTACCTACTTATCATCCTTAGGAAATTACCTGCTTATCATTCCTAGTCTAGACACATCTTGCTGCATTGATTGCATGCTTAGTGTATAGACAAAGATTGTTATCTTAGCGTATCTGCTGAATCATATCTTAGTGTATCTGTTACTGTAAACTTTGCCTAACACATTCCGTAAATTCCTCCGTAATTCACGGGTCAGTCTCGACACGTCTTATTGCAATTATTGTATAGATGATGTACAGACAAATTTACATCTCATCACATTAAACTTTATCTGAACGTCTCCTTAATTTCCTTCATAATTCACGGGATCTTCTGTACTATATATAGGTATCCTATATAATTAGAATATCATCCGACATCCGAAAATCATTTCATATCAAAATCCTCTTACTGATCGTGAAAGATGGATCCTACACCTAGTTTAGATTCCATTAGTTCCGGAAGTGACTTCGAAATGCGTATTGAAGTAGACCCCGAAGTCAATGAACCCGAAGTGTCTCCACCATTTAGCTATTTTTCTTTCTAGAGGAGATGGGGGTGGGTCCGAGACTTACTCACTCGATGGAGAAACGAAGAAGGCGAACCCTACCGTGAACCAAACTTACCACCTAACATCAGAGAAAACGATGTACTCACCGGTGAACCTATGCGCAACACTGTTTTCACCCTTCTTGCCAAAATATTCCGCCTCGAAGGTCATATTACTACAATCTCAGAAAATATTCAACCTCTACTTACGAATACCAATCAAAGGGGAATATTAGAAGAAGTTAGGGAACTTCGAATTGATAATCAAGATCTATCGAATCAGATGAGTGGGTGGATAGAAATGATAGAGGGCAGGATAGAAACCCTGAAAAGAATGGTGCGTGATTTACATGCATCACAAGCACCACAAGCACCGTCAACATCAGCCCCGTCACCATCAACAGTACCGATAGCATCAGCAGCATAAACAATACCACCATCCAGCAATAGCAACATCCGCATCTCACACCTCAAATTCACAATCTATCTCACGAACATCAACATCGTACGCACCATTGATACCAAGGAGTACCAACAACAATAAACGATGAAGTATTGATCCATAACTTCATTGAAGAAATATTCTGTGAAAAAGAAATATTCTGTGAAGAATATGAGGTTCCTAGAAGTTTTAAAGATTACTTATTCTAGCTCAAACCGAAAATCAAATGAGATTAATATCATATTAACTCATTAAATCCATGATTACGTCTGAAGAAAATATATATGTATATATGTTTTCATAGAGATTGTAATTAAAATTTTTATTTTACAAACTGTTAATGGTGAAGATATTTTAACGGGTAGGTAATACCCGAGGAATATTTAAATTTCGCATTAATAAGTTACATTGTACATTCTTCAAATCTGATTCAACAGTCATTTACTATCCTACTTACACCCACCGATATACGAATCTGTTCACCACAGAATAACCAATTTCATTCAATTTCATATTTGGATTTTGACCTATCAGAATCCAACAAGTGGCATAATGAAGAAAACGTATGACAAAATAAAATTTGTTAGAAACAGACTAATTAACTATGAGAAATTGTGTTAAGAACCCACGCTAACTGTTCCTAGCTAATTGTTCCTAGCTAACTGATTACATTTTATTTATCACAATTTAATTATCGCAATTTACATTCTCGCAATTTTATTTATCGTCATTTAATTTCTGTTATTTACTTTACGCACTTTATTTATCGTTATTTAATTTTTGTTATTTATTTTACGCACTTTAAATATCGGGACACGTATACAAAGTTTTGACATATTATATCGACGCATTTATATATATTATTTGGAATAACCATAGACACTCTATATGCAGTAATGAACGAGTTCTCTATACAGGGTTGAGGTTGATTCTACAATAATATATATAATTTGAGTTGTGATCGAGTCTGAGACATGTACACGGGTCACGATACGTATTAATTAATTCGAGTATTGTATATTAAACTATATATGAATTATTGAGTTAGTGACTGTGGACTGCTAACTGTGGACTACCAAGATTGGACAATTAAAATGAATTAAAATATTGATTATAACATATGAAACTAATCAATTCTTCAAGTTTGCCACTTGATGTCATCTTAAACCTCATTTGTATCTTGACGATTACAATCTGCGTTCAAACCTTTCATGATTCTTGAAAACATCTCAATCGAGAGGATGAACCAACCGCACATCATTTACGGAAGAGAAGATTGATGCATATAGTTATGCACTTGAAAACACTCGGAACCTGAGTAAATGTTTAACATGTATCTGTGTTAGATCCTTTAGCATTATTATTACCCCAAAATAACTTTACAATCCTTTTTCAAGGTAGTAAATTTTGTCACAGCTCCAACAAGTCAACTTCGACATTTCACTCGGATTAGCTTATTATAACCCTGATATAAAAGTTGCCTTTCGTCATCAATACCGAAAAACCGTTTGTATCTCACTACATTAGCAGTAAATTTACCAACAACATCATTGATCTTTGATCTTATGAAAAGTTATTATATTCATTGAAAACCTATCATCTACACATCTGCATCTGATAACGAGAATTGCCGTACCAAATACCGAGAATCAGCAATCAATATTTCGAATCTCGTAGCATTTCTACATTAATAAGTTGTATGTATACATATAACAATTATCTCCTAGAATTACGATCTTTAATTCTGAAATTTTGAAAAGGCACCCGGTTTACGAATCGATACTCTGAATGTTAAAAAAGCTGAATGAAGCAGTAGAAACTGTAGGCAACCGTAAACGACCCGGAAGTTTGATGATAAAGAATAATATGTTGGAAAAGCTCAGAAATGTTGGAACTGGAAAACGGATAAAGTTAACCATGAAGGAGACCAAGGACAAATACAAGGACCATACCCTATATTCAAAGAATTCAGATAATTCTGGATCCGTTGAAATCTTTAGAGAATATCTTGCTCCGAAGTCATGTTAAAATCTTGCGGAAAATCTTTCTCCATCAACCATCGAACTTAGAAATTTCAAAATATCATCATCAATATCTTCGATATTTCTGAGGATATTTTCATAAATATTCTTGTCCGAAATTATATATCTCTTAGTGCTTTCTGTGTATCATTATATTGGAAACATTCAATAGAAAATTTAGTATCAAAAAGCGGATTATGCAAAACTATGAAGGAAACCGTGGACAAATCACAAAGAATAAGTTTGACTTCAAAGAATCCAAATGATTCAATGCCTGCTGAAGCCTTTAGCAAATGTCTTGCTCCTTACTCTAAACCCCTGTGGATGATATTCTTCATCATCATCCGATCACAGAAATTCCAAGATATCATCGTATCTTTCATTATAAATATCCTCCATATTTCTGAAGATATTTTTATAACTATTCTTAACTGAAATCATCAATCTCTTCGTGCTATCAGTGTTACATCATATAGAAACTGTTAGTTTCTATATTCTGTAAACTTTCGAGCTTAAAATATGAATGTTATTGAAGTAATGTTGGGAACTGATGCATGAGTTAGTATAATATAATGACACTTGATCAACGTGATTATATTACAGTAAGTCAAGTTGAGTTTCTAAATGGAACATGATGATTCACAGATTACAACGTCATCATGTGTCATGTTACATAATTCTTCCATTCTGATTAACTTCTAAACATATCAAGAAAATATATTCTTGATAGTTCTATTCTCAGTGATTCTGGTAATTTGACAAATCAAATCGTGCTAATACATTCTTTCTTATTTAGAACATGATGCTTATCCGAAATTCCATACTTATGAATTCTGGACCGTTACTCGCTTTACTAGAGGTCGGGAGGATAATAACAAGGCAAAGAGCTCCAAAATATAAGAGAAAATATTAAGCCCAATAACAACACGGAGGTTACAAACAGTAGATATTAATACGAATACCAATATAAGACACGGTAGAATTAAGAATAGTATCACCCCAAGGTAATAGTAGAAGTAAACAGATTTTTTCTGGTGGAAAATTGAAAAGAATGATGACAGAAATGATAATTAGGAAAAATATCAAGGATTAGAAATGGATTAAGCATTTTCACAATCTTTTGGATGTATGAACTAAGAAAGAAAGTATAGGAATGGTGAGAATAATGGAACGGGAGAGTTTAATTTATAATGGAAATATCAGACAGAGTAATCGAGGTAGATCACCGTATTTAATTATAGAGATCTTAATTTCCTTATTTGCCGAAGAATCAAATCTTTTAGATTTCGAAGATTTTCTTTAATCCTTTGAATTTCGGAATTCAACCAAGACAACGTCAAAAGTTAAAACGAAACTTCATTTATTCATTTCACTCTTTGTGATAGCTTCATTCGTGCTCTTCGAATAATCGAATTATTTTATCTGTATTATTCAATAATGATAAAACTCTATTTATCAGCTCATATTTGTCAGGCAAACATATTTATTGTTAGTCATGACGACCTCGATCAAATTTCGGGACGAAATTTCTTTAACGGGTAGGTACTGTGATGACCCGGGAATTTCCGACAAAATTTAAACTTGAATCTTTATATGATTTCGACACGATAAGCAAAGTCTGCAATGTTAAATCTCAAATATTATGAAGTGTTTTCATTTATGCATTTACCCTTTGACTGTGCTCGACGATTCACGAACTTGTTATAGTAAACAGAAATGTAATTATAAATAATTATATATGTAAATAATTATATATAATAATTTAAATATATTTATTAACTGTTATGTGATGTAGTTTTTATGAAAGATAATAACTAAAAACTTGTTATTTTAAATATATAATGTATGTTGAAAATAAATGATCTCGAATATAATTTGTCAACATTAGCAATGTATTTAATGTATAATGATATACTTGGAGTTTACATGTTTATATATATATATATAATTAACCTAATTATCTAAGTAATAAAATAAAACTTGATAATTAAAACATAATTATATATGTAACAGTTTGAATATAAATTATATATCTAACTAGTATTATATGTATATTGTTAACATGCATAAGTTATTATATTATTATTAATGTTACTATTATCATTAATAAAACTAATAAGATTATTATTATCATTTTTATTATTATTATCATTATTAGTAATCAAAATCATTAAAATTATCATCATTGTTAATAATAAGATTATTACTAAACTCTTTATTAATAATATTATTAGTATTATTAATAACCTTAATATATTTATACTTATTAAAAAAATCAAAAATTTAAGAAATTGATATATATAAATATATAAAAAGTTATATAAATACAGTGATATATAAATATACATACATATACAAATATAGATATACATATAAGACTACGTGTGTATATATACTTGTAGATATATAAAAAAAATTACAGATTTATATATAAATATATAAATACATTATATATATATATATATATATATATATATATATATATATATATATATAGATATAAATATAAATTCAGAATAATCCATAATCTGTTACATGTTGTTTTCAAAGCTGTAGATAATTGCCTTTATGATTAAAGGTTCGTACTAATCAATGTTCAATCACTTGTATAATCCAAAAGATATGTTAACCAGCGATTCTTCTCTTATTTTTTTATTATATCTCTGTACTAGTCGAATAATACCTTGTCGTCTCTTTTCTGGCTTCAAATAAAACGAATTACACACTTATATGGAAGAAGTCATTCTTTTATACATATTAATTATCAATTGAAAACCTTTGCAGCTTTTATTTTATCAAATTTAAACCCAAAAATTGAATAAAACAGCTTCTTTCTCTGTTATTGCTTCATTTTTCAATTTGAAAGATTTTTAAATAAATTTCAAAATGTGTTATTGTGGTTTTGTTAGGAATTCCCTAATACAGCTAACTGTAAAGTATCAAAACCTAATTTTTAGTAACGAATCCGAATTTGGAAGTCAAACTTATATTTTTCAAAAGTCAAACTTCGTTCATCATTTAAATTTGAGTTCAATTTGATGATTCTATTAAAATTAATGATTTACAAAGTTTACTGGAATGATTTAAAACGTAATTCATTTAATGAGTTTCATCTAAAATGTTTTGTAAATTTGATTTGGAATTAAAGTAAATACGTGTTCTTCATAAACTGCTGTGTCATTTTTTTTTAAATCTTCAATTGCTGTTGATCAAGAACTCATTCATTAAGTTTGATTTCGTTTAAATTAGAAGTCTTAAAGCATTTGGATTATTATTGGGTTGATTCTGATCGAGGTGTTCTTGAGGAAGAAGGTGAATAGATAAAATAGAAAGTCGGGTTATATAAATTGAAAGATAGAATAATTCACAAAAACGTAAGCAGAGCAGTTGGTATGGGGGAGTGTTGGTGAACGGGAGGTCTCGGGTTCGATTCCGGTTTGGTGCTTTCTTTTTATAAAAATTTCATAAGAGGGTATATTTCTTAAACTTTATTATTATTATTATTATTATTATTATTATTATTATTATTAAATTATTATTATTATTATTATTATTATTATTATTATTTTTAATATTACAATTATTAAGATTATTAGTACAGATATATGTATTATGGTAGAAATTAATTTATTATTATTATAGATACAAATATGAATTTGCATTATTAGTAATGTTATTACTAATATCATTTAAAATATAACTTTATCATTTTACTACTAGTATTACTGTTATTATTATTAATAGGATTATGATTATTATTATTATTATTATTATCATTAATATGGAAATAATAAAATTTATTAGTATTATCTATAAAATTAGTATTAGTAACATTTTATAATTATTAGTATCGTTATTATTATTATCAACAAAAATATTATTGACATTATCATTATTATCAGTTTTACAAAAATTATTATTTTGTTATCATTAAAACTATTATTATTATTATTATTATTATTATTATTATTATTATTATTATTATTATTATTATTATCAATTATTATCTATATCATTATTATTAAAATAATAGTAATTATGAAAATAAAAGTATTAAATGATTTTGATAAGATTATAAGTATTAAAATAAAGATTATAGATATAAAAATATATTTAAATTACATAACTTAAATATATTAATAATTCTATATATAAAACGAAAATATATAAATAATTAATAAACTTATAAATTATTAAATATAACAAGTACATCACTAATAATAATATATAAATTTATTCAAATACAATTATGTGTGTTAATATATATACACATGATATAGGTTCGTGAATCCGAGGCCAACCCTACATTTGTCCATTGTCGTTATATGTATTTTTACTACAAAATACATTAGGTGAGTTTCAATTGCTCCCTTTTTAAATGCTTTTGCAATATATATTTTGGGACTGAGAATACATGCGCTGCTTTTATAAATGTTTGACGAGATAGACACAAGTACTTAAAACTACATTCTATGGCTGGATTATTAAACCGAATATGCCTCTTTTTAGTCTGGTAATCTAAGAATTAGGGAACATACACCCTAATTGACGCGAATCCTAAAGATAGATCTATCGGGCCCAACAAGCCCCATCCAAAGTACCGGATGCTTTAGTACTTCGAAATTTATATCATGTCCGAAGCAGGATCCCGGAATGATGGGGATATTCTTATATGCATATTGTGAATGTCGGTTACCAGGTGTTCAATCCATATGAATGATTATTTTGTCTCTATGCATGAGACGTATATTTATGAGAACTGAAAATCTTGTGGTCTATTAAAATGATGGAAATGTTTATTTATGTTAAACTAATGAACTCACCAACCTTTTGGTTGACATTTGAAAGCATGTTTATTCTCAGGCACGAAAGAAATCTTCCGCTGTGCATTTGCTCATTTTAGAAACATTACTTGGAGTCATTCATGGCATATTTTAAAAGACGTTGCATTCGAGTCATCGAGTTCATCAAGATTATTATTAAGTCAATTATAGTTGGATATATTCTAAAATGGTATACTTGCCGTCAATTTTCGTTGTAAAGAAAGATTGACTTTTAAAATTGAATGCAATGTTTGTAAAATGTATCATATAGAGGTCAAATACCTCGCGATGAAATCAACTGTTGTGAATCGTTTATAATCGATATGGACTTCGTCCGGATGGATTAGGACGGGTCTCTACATATATATATATATATATATATATATATATATATATATATATATATATATATATTTGCAAAGTGATTGAATATAATAATAACTAGATACAAAACGTTTTGATTTAAATTATCATATGTAAATATAACAAGACGTCGATTTATAGAAGCAAATGACCAAAACATTCAAATGTATAAGTTACATTTCATGGAGTATAATTATTGATGAAATAAATCTAATTATGGATAAAGGTACGTGTCGCGAAACGTAAAGTACAAGTTTTCAAAGCGTACGAAAATGCGTTCGAAAAACCGGAACCGGTACTTAAGTCGAGGGTCAATGTACAACACATCGGTGTAAAAATTACAAATCAACTATGCATGAGAATATAATATAATATTTAATTAATTCTAAAGATTAAATATATTATTTATTAAATAATATATATAATATTACATACATATTATGTCGACAGCGTGAATTTAGGAATGATTAGCTGTATGAAGGTCTCATGCGATCGCATTAGTCCTCCTCACAACTCTCATGCGATCGCATGAGGGGGAAGGTGAGGCCAAGTTTTTTAAAAGGCGAACGAATTCAGTTTTGTGATTCATTTTTTCATCCATCTATCCACTGATACTCCATATATCTTTATTATTTATATTATTATTCTTATTATTATTATTATTATTATTATTATTATTATTATTATTATTATTATTATTATTATTATTATTATTATTATTATTATTATTATTATTAAGATTAATATTATTATTATTAATCTTATTATTATTAGAAGTACTAGTATTATTATAATTAGTATTATACATAAAATATTACGACGAGGTCATGAGCGAGTTATTTCAAACGGGTTTTTCGAGCGGGATAGAGCTAAGGAAACTATGAGTTATAGCTATGGAGGCTATGGGTAATGTTCGTGGGTATTGTTCGTAAGTCATACTTAGTGTTTATCATCTCCGTTGCGTCTACGTACTTTTCTACAATATTGAATCACAATATTGATACTTGAGCATTCACATCTTATCTTTTATATATTAATAGTGTATCCATGTCTAGTGCTCGAGTATATATGTTTATGCATGCTTGTATGTTTTAATTTTCGTCATTAGATAGTTTTGATGAATTATGAATTTGATACATATGCTACTGAGATAAGGTATATGATATGCATGTTTTTGGAAAGCTGGTGAAAAATTATTAACTTTTCATTTAGAAATCGCGTGATTTCGATGAACGGATTAAAAGATATGGTCAACTGAATTATGGTTAACATTAATTGAAATTGTGTTTGAAACTGTAAATTAATATTTAAACAACTAGTCTATGAGATTGATAAATTGAATTTTCAAATATTACTAATCGAGTAAATGAATTTTTATATAAAGCACGTCTCGTTTTGTTGAACAACTGTCAAAGTTGATTGTCTTATCATGTTTTAAAGCTTTATAAACACTATAATCTAATTTTACAAGTATTGGAAAGCTATGTGAAATAATATAATATTTTCGATTGCCATGATAATTCAAATATAATATAAATCCTGAAATAAATAATATTGTGAGTTTGATAAACTATAAATTCGTTCAATTATCAAGACTTATACTATGATAATAAACATGTATAGATTTAAAGATCATATTGAGTCAGGTTGACTTTTGAGATGACTTTTGTTAACTTTTGCATGTCGGTCTCGAGCATTAGGATTGTGATACACTATGACCCGACCTAACTTGTTAGACATATATTGACCAACATATATTCTCTAGGTTGAGATCTACGGTTATTTTGCATTCCGAGTTTCGGTCACATTTCGATGAATGACCTTATGTGCTGCTAAGGTGAGTTTATAGATCCCTTTTTAAATGCTTTTGAAATCTATATTTTTGGGCTGAGAATACATGCACTTTATTTTAAACGCAATGGATACAAGTACTTACTAAATTCTACACTGAGTTTGAACCGAAAATCCCTTAGCTTTGGTAACTAGTAACTGTCGGTTATAAGAACTGGTTGGCGCGAGTAGTTGTATATGGATCCATAGGGCTTGACATCCCCGTCTGTTCCAGGTATAGAAACCCTAGCGTGAACTATAAAACAGACATATGCTATTTGATATTGCTTTAAACATACATATATTTTGACGCAATATCATTTATATTTCATCGGCTTTTACCGAAACGAAGTCATTCAAATGCATAATTCACGAGAAAAACGGCAAAAGTAAACGCGAGCTTGAAGTTTGAAGAAATGATAATATACAACGGGTTTTAACCAAATATATATCGAGATAACGTTTATCCGAAACAAAGTCCAAGATGATCGAAGAAAAAGAGTTCAAATGAAAGTTCCAAGTCAATATACGTCAACACTGGGTGAACAAAGATCAAACATAAAATTAAAAATAAAAAAAAATGACGTTTACTCTTACGCGAATCGAGTACAGAAGTACGTGGAACGCGTACTGTTCTTATTCTTACACGGATCGCGTGAAGCCTTACGCGAAACGCGTAATGTCGAGACCTGTGACGACCCGGAAATTTCCGACCAAATTTAAACTTTAATCTTTATATTATTCCGACACGATAAGCAAAGTTTGTTAAGTTAAATCTCAAGAATTTTAAACTGTGCTCATACATTCATTATAACCTTGACCAAATTCCGACGATTCACGAACCGTTATATATAAATAGATATGTATATGTATATATATATTATAACTTGAGAATATTAATAAAGTATTAAACGTATAATACTTTACACGAACGTATTTGTTTCAATATGATTTTTGACGAAAAAAATATTAAATGATTGAATTATCAGAAACATTGAATTATGATTACAAGTCTCTGTTGAGAGGTCCACTATGATTTGAGAAAATCTATTCCTCTTAACGATATTCAGAATAATTTGTAAAGCTATTTATAAATAAAAACAAAAAGTGTCATTTACGAAAGTTAGACAAAAGTTAGTGGAGAATTGGTTTCCATAATATTCTATTAATCTATTTTTAAACGTACAAAGACGTTTTCAGTTTAAAAAGAACTTTATTATTAAAACGTATATAACTTTTATAAATATCTAGAATCACTTTTGACAACTCATTACTTAACCAGTATAATAAATATAATGATATTTATATTTTATTTCATTAAATATATATAACGATTTAAATTAATATTATATATATTTATACGCGTATTATACATACATAGTTTTTTATACTTTTACTATACTTTAACTTTACCTTTACTTTACTTTTACTTTACTTTAACTTTAATAATTCACTTTAATAATTCATACTTTAATAATTCACTTTAATAATTCATACTTTAATAATTCACTTTAATAATTCATACTTTAATAATTCACTTTAATAATTCATACTTTAATAATTCACTTTAATAATTTAAAAATCTATTATAAATAGAATTCAATAGGTTTCATTATTTCATAGAAACTTGAAAATATATTTCTCTAAACTCTCTCAATCGATATATATATATATATATATATATATGTATATATATATATGTATATATATATATATATATTTGCTCTGTATTATTTCAAGATATTATTAGTATACATAAAATATTACGACGGAGTGCTGTCAGAGTGATTTCAAAATAATTTTTTTGAATGAGTCGAAGCTAAGGAAATTATGGGTTATAGCTATGGAGGTGATGGGTATGGTTCATGGGTATGCTCGTGAGGTCAATCTAGTGTTTATCATCTCCGTTGCGTCTACGTACTTTCCTGCAATATTGAATCTCAATATTGATACGTTCGTGAATCCGAGGCCAACCTTGCACTTGTTAAATGACGTTATATGTATTTTTACTACGAAATACAGTATTGTGAGTTTCATTTGCTCCCTTTTATATATATTTTTGGGACTGAGAATACATGCGCTGTTTTTATAAATGTTTTACGAAATAGGCACAAGTACTAAAACTAATTCTACGTGGGTTTAAACCAGAAATATACCCTTAGCTTGGTAACATTAAACTACTTGTCTATGTACGGTAGGTGCGAATCCTAAAGATAGATCTATTGGGCCTGACAAACCCCATCCTGACTATGGGATGCTTTAGTACTTTGAGGTTATTTTAAACACACCTGATCTGGTGTACTTTAGAGGGTAAAACATGAACGTTAAGGCTTGTTACCGGGTGCCTACAACTTATAGAATACTTTTATACACTTGCGAGTCTACATATATTTATAAACGGAAATCTTGTGGTCTATTAATATATTGAAATGATTGTTATGATAAACCTATGAACTCACCAACCTTTTAGTTGACACTTTAAAGCTGTTTATTCTCAGGTATTAAAGAAATCTTCCTCTGTGCATTAGCTCATTTTAAGGATATTACTTGGAGTCATTCATGGCATATTTTTAAAGACGTTGCATTCGAGTCATTGAGTTCATCAAGATTATTATTAAGCCAATTATAGTTGGATGTATTATGAAATGGTGTGCATGCCGTCAACTTTCGTTGTAAAGAAAGTTTGTCTTTTAAAAACGAATGCAATGTTTGTAAAATGTTTCATATAGAGGTCAAATACCTCGCGATGTAATCAACTATTGTGAATCGTTTATAATGTATATGAACGGGTCCTTTCAGTTGGTATCAGAGCGGTGGTCTTAGCGAACCAGGTCTGCATTAGTGTGTCTAACTGATAGTCGTTAGGATGCATTAGTGAGTCTAGACTTCGACCGCGTCTGCATGTCAAAAGTTTTGCTCATCATTTTTGTCGAAAATTACCTGCTTATCATTCTTAGTCTAGACACATCTTATTGCATTGATTGCATGAATAGTGTATAGACAAAATTCATATCTTAGCGTATCTGCTAATTCATATCTTAGCGTATCTGTTACTGTAAACTTTGTCTGACATATTCCGTAAATTCTTCCGTAATCTACGAAACCTTTTGCTCTATATAATTAGAATAATCGTACGAAATGGAATTCGTCATTAGTTCAAGTCCCTCGGATTCTGAAATGGAATCCCACTCAAGTTCCGAAAGCAGTGTGACCGGAATGGATCAACCAATTAGTCATCATATATTCTGGATGAATTGGGGATGGGTTCGTAGCCTCCTTAATCATTGGAGACAAGAAGAAGGTGATCCCTTCCATCCGCCACATTGCCCTCTTGGCGAAGAACCTGAAGCACTTACCGGCGAACCTATCCGAAACACCATTTTCTCTCTTATTTCTAGAGTATCTCGTCACGATTACATACTACACCAAATTCTAGATTTTATTGATCCGCTCGTCCGAACCAACAATCACCCCAGTGTAATAGAAGCAGTCAACGAGCTTCGCGTTCGGGTAGTGGCTTTGGAGAATATGGTGCAAAGGTTTCAAACACCAGCAGCAGCACCAGCAGCATAAACAGTACCACCATCAGCAACACCAACAGTACCATCACCACCACCAACAACAACATCCACATCCCACACCGCAACATCACAATCTGTATCTGATGATGTAGCGTGAGGGTACGAAATAGTATTATTTTTAATACAAAATACTACAAAATATGACACAAGTTTTATTAATTTACGGATGGGATATACCTAAACCTTGCTACAACACTATAGGCAGTGTACCTAATCGTAGAGTAGTGTAGTTTTTAGTAAGTCCGGTTCGTTCCACAGGGAGCTGGTGATACTTACTATATTTTTAACTATATTTATACAAAATATATATAATTATATAAGTAGTAATATTATTATAAAAGGGGGGTTTTACCGTTTAATGACCGGTTTGTCGATTCTATATTTTAAGCGTAAAGATAAATGACGATAATTAAAGTGCGTAAAATAATGACAATAAATAAAATGACAGTAAATAAAATTGCGAGTAATAAAATGACAGTAAATAAAGATACGATGAGAAATATAATAAAAGAATTATGCTTATTTAAACTTCCGTAATCATGATGTTTGACGTGTTGATTTTAATTTATTACCATGGGTTAATTGTCCTTTGTCCTGGTTTATTTGATACGTCTATCTGGTTTTTGTCCATAATAGTCCATCGGTCATAAATATAAAGTGCGAGTATCCTCGTCAAATTACCCTTATACCCGAAGTCAAATATTCCAACTGATTAAGGATTTAAACTGTGACGCAGTTATCACTTCTGTCAACAATTACACCAGTTATCACTGTATGTAATCCACCCCTGTTTTAATTAGTTTATGAATATTAATTCATCCACTTGATCAGAATGAATAATCAATTACCCAACCCAATTGATTAATTAAATGATTATAACAGATTCCATATGAACATCACTAAATAGGACAACCATAATCATTATTAATTATTAGGTTAATTAATTTGAAGATAGGTTCGACAGACTCCAATGAGTTGTCACTCAATTAGACAATACCCCCCATCTATTAATAGTCAATAGTTCAATTTCCACAAGTGTCGGTCTTTTGCCCAAACCTTAATTATGGTACAAAGCCCAATTACCCAATTTTAGTAATTAGCCCAACATCATGATTACTTCGTTTTAAATAAGCATAATAATAACTTAGCTACGAGACATTAATGTAAAAAGGTTGAACATAACTTACAATGATTAAAAATAGCGTAGCGTTACACGGACAGAATTTCGACTTACACACTCAAACGATCTCTATCATAAATCTTATTATTATCATAATTTAAAATTAAAATTAAGATTATTGTTATATCTGATTACATTAACATTATGATAGAGAATTATAGATATAAATTATAGATATTGATATTGATAGATAGAAAAATAAGAAAAAGATAGAAAAAATGATCGAAAAAAGTCTCCCTCTATCGATCGTAATACGTCGCCTTTTATAGGCAAATTATAAATTTGAATTTTCGCTTATGACCCCTGAACTATGCTCAATTAACAACTTTTTATTATTTAATATTATTCTTATTATGAATTATTTAAATATTATATTTTATTCTTGTGCATAGTTGACTCGTAATTTTTACACCGTTGCGTCGAGCGCTGAAAGTTGGTTCATGCCTCGGTTCCGGATTTTCGAACGTCCTTTCGTACAATTTTATATTGTGTACTTTCCGTTTTGTAACTTGTACTCTTGTCATTTTTAGACGTTCCTCATCAATAATTTGAACCTTTTTAATTGTATCTTGTACATTTGAGCATTTTGGACCTTTTTGTCTTCAAATCTTCGTTTTCGCCTTTTGTCTTCGCACTTATTTAAAATAAACGAATATTACTTGAAAATGGAACAATTGCAACTAAAATCTTGTCTTTCTTGGGGGATTTTGCTATGAAATATATGTTCCTTTTTAGCCTTATCAATATCCCCACACTTGAGCGTTGCTTGTCCTCAAGCAATACAGTCTTGAAATAATATAATACATCACACGAATCACTTCTTTATTCTTCACACTTTGTACATCGGTGATTTTGATAGAGCGGTATAAACAATGATATTAACAATAGAACTATGGTTAAAGGTGGGTGTGTCATCCACAGTTGCCTTGGGTTTAGGTCAACGACACTTGCAATCAAATAGCCGATTTACTTTCGGTTTCCAAAGCAAAATGCACATTTGAAAGGCGGTTTACAGTCCCACATGACTATGAAAATGTAGATCCTTAAGGAAATTGGATCTTTATGAAAACATTTGATCTTTTGAAAATTCAAGCTAGATTTTACTCTAGACAAGTTTTCTGATTTGATCCATCATCGGTGTTGTAAAATATATTTGTGGATCAATATTTTGGCTAAAAACTTTTAGGTTCGTGTAATCCACTGCTATCCCGGTATCGGAAAGCACACATCCAATTTACTTGTTCCGTATATTACCTTTCGGTAAACTACCGTCCGGTTGTAAAGGAAAGCGATGAACAAGAAACTGTTAAGGCAATGTCCCGTGACATGCAGATGATTATGGTCTTTTAACGTGTCGGATGCTAGAACTATCCTTGGTAGGAGCGATAGTAAAGATCATCCTATGATTTTTCGGTCTGGCACAAGGTCCTGTCTCCGACCATGCTATGCAACCACCGTTCTTACGGTTGACACCCGATTTGGTTCAGGTGACCTAATGAATTCCAGGTGAATTTCTAGGATTTTACGTTCAATGGTAATGAACGCATTGAAAATGGTTTTTCAGAAAACAAATCGGTTTGTATTTTTGATCAAAATATTTTCTCGTTCAAGCTCGAGTTTAGATATCATCGAATTCCATGAGTTTGAATTCTCAATCTTTAAGGTCAATCTCTAGGATTGAGTATTATCAGTCTTAAAAGCTGATTTTTAATCTTTAAGGAGATTATCCTTTTCTGGGGATCTGATTCATTAGTCTTATCAAGCTAATTTGCACGGTGCCTCCCCATTGTACGAGATAAATCCTTCTCATGGTTAGGATAAATCTGACCACTTGGCGACCCTGTTTGATGCTGAGGTCCGTGGATTTCCTGCTGATTTTAGAGATGACTTTTCTAGATTTTTCGTCAACCTACAGCTGGTCTGGACGACAACTTCATGACCTAAATCAAGAAGCGCGTGTCTTTTTCGGAAGACTTTACTTCCTTTTAATGATGGAATTGATTCATCGTGTAGATCCATCTTTCTTTCAAATGTATTACAGTAAACCGGGTAAAACTGATTAGTATCGTCCAAAGCAAAAGTACCTGCAATAATCTTGTACAAAAATATGTGATATATGTTTTAAATTGAATAACTTGGTACATTCTTCCCACACTTAGTTTCTTTCTTTGCCTTTTTATTCTCCTTTATTCCATTTTAAATGAATTCAAGCATTTTAGGTTGTTTCTCAATTTATGTCCTTTCCGATGTAACGATAATTTCGGTATTATCACCTAGTTTTCACCGTTCATAAATATGTATAAACATGATTTTGACTTCATTTAATTGAAAATTTTTCAAATTTTCACAAAATTTGGCAAATAAACTAAGTGCAAACCTGAGAGAATTTATAACCCTTCCCCACACTTAAGATCATGCAATGCCCTCATTTGCATGAAATCAGACTATAATTATAAATTCATGAGGGTGATTAGTGTAGAAAAGTGATTAAAAATACCCAGTTTGTAAGCATATTATTTTACATCACATTTGATATTTTGCGCCTTGTCATCAAAATTAGTAGCTTTTTGTTGAACTTAATGACAGTCTTTGAAAGTGCGCTGTTTTACCCTGTTGTGTACATAACATAAAATACAAACATATATACATATTTTTGAAGTTTGGTATATAACCCCTACGTTCAAAAATTAATATAATATTTTTGGCATACTTTAAATCAATAAAATTAAAAATAATGATAACAAAATTTGTCGCCCCGCCCTCGGGTAAAGTAATTTCGGCTTAATGACCTAGTCTTAAACTCACGACGAATTTTAGAAATCATTTTTTTCAACTTAATGAATTAAAGTAAATTTTGTTTTTAAAATTCACACAAAACTTAAATTTAAAAAAAAAAAAACATATTAATTTTATATAAAACCTACAAAACAAAAATTCAGAATGGAGGGAGAAAACTAGTTCTTTAGTGTCTGCTAGCGGAAAAGACCAATCGGATACCATTCTCGGAACTACACGAGAACAGAACAACTAACTCTAGATAGCATTTTCTTTTTAGAACACTTGAATCTCCCCACACTTAGGTAGCTGTGGTGTCAAAATTGTGATTAACTTCATCGTCAATTTCTCTTGGTCCATAATCAACTTGCATATCTGTGACTTTCTCTTTAAGCCATTGGTCGGATTCCTGTGTAATATCCACAATTTCAACTAGCTTCACCTTTTCTTTAGGCGATAGATTGGATACTAACCGGTTACATAACTTAAAGTTCCCCTTGGTTATAGCATCGCGAATCCGTTTAATAAGTTTCTTCATTGAACTATTAATAACGGGGTCATTTAATTTCGTATCAACAACGGGGTTCTTTGTTATCATGTCATCATTAGGTGTTACTTCATCTTCCCCACACTTAGGCGTTTTATTATTGCTAAGTATTACCGTTGGAGTTGGTAAAACCACATGGTTCTTACCAATCGTTTTTGCTGGTTCAACGGTTTTGGTTGGTGGAGATTTAGACTTTCGAATCATAAAGGTGATCGATTTGTCACCACTTTTAAGTGTCATTCTTCCATTTCCTACATCAAATAACGCCTTGGTGGACGCTAAGAATGGTCGACCTAAAATTAGAGGAATGTTTGGGTCCTCTTCTATGTCAATGACAATGAATTCGACTAGAAAGGTTAAATTACCTACTTGAACGGGTAGGTTGTCGGCAATTCCAACTGGGTGCTTAATGGTTTGATCAAAGAGTCGAACACTCATATCCGTTGGAGTTAACTCACCTACACCTAATCTCTTATATAAGGAAAGAGGCATAACACTCACACTTGCACCTAAATCTGCTAGTGCATCATACATGACACAATCACTAAGTAGACAAGGAACAATAAATTCACCCGGATCACCTACCCTAGGTGGAGGTTTTGGTGGAACTGTCTTCACCGGGTTTACTTCTACGGTTTTTGTTTCTTGCACTTTCTTATACTTCTTCTTCTTCTTCTTTCCAATGGTATCACCAACTTTATTACCTATTACTTGCTCATACTCAACTCCTTTTCTTGGAAACGGGAGGGGTGGTTTGTATGGTGTCACCACTGGCTTTACATACTCGGGTGGTGGTGGTGGTGGTGTAACTTCTTCATTGTTACTCACATCTAAAATCTTCCCATCTTCTGGTGCTGGTTTTTCAGAATTTGTTGACACCATGTTAACATTCTCTTTCCGAGGATTTACTTCAGTATTACTCGGTAGCTTTCCTTGTTCCCTCTCACTCATCATGCTAGCAAGAGTACCTACGTGTTTTTCTAGATTCAAAATGGAAGCTTGTTGAGTTCTTAATGACTGATCAAACCTCTCGTTCGTTTGGGTTTGAGTTTCAATAAATTGTGTTTGAGATTCAACTAGCTTGAATACCACGTCTTCCATATTTGACTTTTTCTCTTCAGTTTGTTGTTGTGGTTTATATAAGCCAGGTCTTTGTTGATTGAAAGTGTTGTTTTGAGTTGGTTGGTTATTCGGACCTTGTTGGTTATACCAGTTATTTTCGGGTCCTTTTGGATTGTAAAGAATGTTTTGATTTCGATTGAAGTTTAGCTTTGGCGGTTGATAATTATTTTGATAATTATTTCCCGGCCTTTGGTTCATATAGAAAACATTCTCTCGTTGTTCCATGGTTGGTTCAATGTGACAATCTTTCAATAAGTGTGGTCCACCGCATAGCTCACAACTGATTCGTATTGCGTGAATATCTTTATTCATCTTTTCCATTCTTCTTTCGAAAGCATCTATTTTTGCGGAAACGGAATCAAAGTCATGGCTAGAATCGGCTCTAGCCGCTTTAGATGATCGAAAGATATCTTTTTCTTGGTGCCACTCATGCGAGTGGGAGGCTGTGTTATCAATGATCTTGTAAGCTTCAGTTGCGGTTTTCTTCATAATGGAACCACCAGCTGTTATGTCGATGTCTTTTCATGTAGCAACATTGACACCTTGGTAGAATATTTGTACTATTTGGTAAGTGTCTAAACCGTGTTGAGGACATCCTCTCAACATCCTTCCGAATCTTGTCCACGCCTCATATAATGTTTCATTTGGCTTTTGCGCGAACGTAACAATTTCTCCTTGAAGTCTCACGGCTTTGGATGCCGGAAAGAATTGTTTAAGAAATTTTTCAACTAAAACATCCCATGTGTCAATCGCCCCTTCAGGTAACGATTCTAACCAATCTTTGGCTTCTCCCTTTAAAGTCCAGGGAAACAACATGAGATAGATCTGCTCATCTTCCACTTCTCGGATTTTGAATAGTGTACAAATTCTTTTAAACGTACGAAGGTGTTCGTTTGGATCTTCATTCGGCGCACCACTATATTGGCACTGATTAGTTACCATGTGTAGAATTTGTCCTTTGATTTCATAATCTGGAGCATTAACTTCTGGTTTAATAATGGCATGACTTTGGCCCATGCGTGTAGCTCTCATTCGGTCTTCCATACTTAGAGGTTCTAGATTTTCCATGATTGGAAGTGTTGTATCTGAATCACTAGAGGTTTCTGATTTAATGGTTTCTTTCCTCAACAATCTCTGTTTGAATGATTGGTGGTTCCGGAGGAAAGTTTAATGGTTCGGGATCTACAAACCGTTCCTGAATATTCTCCGGATTCTCAATTGTGAGGTTTGTTTCAAAAACTGGATTATCGGAAATTTGAGTTTGAGGATTTGGTCGACTTGATGACGATTCTAAAGAAAAATCAACGGCGGCGATATTCGTTAAACGATGTCTTGATCGAGTTACAGGTGGTGAACGTATGACCGGCGGCGAACGTCTTGCTCGGTGCATTCACTGAATATCCTATTAGTTTTTAAAAAGGAAAGAAAAATTATAATAAGTTATCCAATTAATAGACTTTTCTGATTTTGCTCACGTTTCGAATAGCCAAAAGATGCAGCAGAGGGGCAGGATTCGTTTGGTCTCAATATAATTGAGTACTGTTTGGCTCCAATAACCCGGTCCACGTACAAATCCAACTATTACTACGAACCAGAAAATTTTGATGTCTATCAATTTAACCACTTAAAATAAATTTTCGTAATTTTAAGAAATTTAGAGAAGAAGTAGAAAAAATTCTAAGTCCTAAAAACTAGAATGGCGAGAAATAAGAGAGAAAAAGATTGCGCGTCGAAAAGTGTCGAAAAATGAAAAAGACGAAGAGTGGTTTGTAAACACGCGGTTAATCCAACCTTATAACTATCACTATCTTAAAATTAAAACTACAAATAGAGATTACTAATTGGAATTGTAATTGATACATAGGTAAACGGCGTCGAAAGATAAATAAAAATAAGAAAGTAGCACGAAAAATAGCGTCGCAAAATTTTAAGGCACCTAAATCTTAGTCTAAAGAAAAAGCACTTAAGGGATTTTACGGCAAAACTAAAAATTCTAGAAGTAAAAATAACTATGGCAAAACTAAACTTAATACTAAAAGTTGCGAATATAGTCTAAAAATCTAAAGGTAATAAAACTAAAAAAAAAAATTTTTTATAGACAAAATCTTAAAAATATATTTTTTTTTTATAATTTTTTTTTTTTTTTACGTTTTTTTTTTTTTTTTTTACGTTTTTTTGTTTTTTTTTTTACGTTTTTTTGTTTTTTTTTTATATTTTTGCAAATATAAATTAAAAATATAGCGTTTTAGTGCTCCCCGGCAGCGGCGCCAAAAACTTGATGATGTAGCGTGAGGGTACGAAATAGTATTATTTTTAATACAAAATACTACAAAATATGACACAAGTTTTATTAATTTACGGATGGGATATACCTAAACCTTGCTACAACACTATAGGCAGTGTACCTAATCGTAGAGTAGTGTAGTTTTTAGTAAGTCCGGTTCGTTCCACAGGGAGCTGGTGATACTTACTATATTTTTAACTATATTTATACAAAATATATATAATTATATAAGTAGTAATATTATTATAAAAGGGGGGTTTTACCGTTTAATGACCGGTTTGTCGATTCTATATTTTAAGCGTAAAGATAAATGACGATAATTAAAGTGCGTAAAATAATGACAATAAATAAAATGACAGTAAATAAAATTGCGAGTAATAAAATGACAGTAAATAAAGATACGATGAGAAATATAATAAAAGAATTATGCTTATTTAAACTTCCGTAATCATGATGTTTGACGTGTTGATTTTAATTTATTACCATGGGTTAATTGTCCTTTGTCCTGGTTTATTTGATACGTCTATCTGGTTTTTGTCCATAATAGTCCATCGGTCATAAATATAAAGTGCGAGTATCCTCGTCAAATTACCCTTATACCCGAAGTCAAATATTCCAACTGATTAAGGATTTAAACTGTGACGCAGTTATCACTTCTGTCAACAATTACACCAGTTATCACTGTATGTAATCCACCCCTGTTTTAATTAGTTTATGAATATTAATTCATCCACTTGATCAGAATGAATAATCAATTACCCAACCCAATTGATTAATTAAATGATTATAACAGATTCCATATGAACATCACTAAATAGGACAACCATAATCATTATTAATTATTAGGTTAATTAATTTGAAGATAGGTTCGACAGACTCCAATGAGTTGTCACTCAATTAGACAATACCCCCCATCTATTAATAGTCAATAGTTCAATTTCCACAAGTGTCGGTCTTTTGCCCAAACCTTAATTATGGTACAAAGCCCAATTACCCAATTTTAGTAATTAGCCCAACATCATGATTACTTCGTTTTAAATAAGCATAATAATAACTTAGCTACGAGACATTAATGTAAAAAGGTTGAACATAACTTACAATGATTAAAAATAGCGTAGCGTTACACGGACAGAATTTCGACTTACACACTCAAACGATCTCTATCATAAATCTTATTATTATCATAATTTAAAATTAAAATTAAGATTATTGTTATATCTGATTACATTAACATTATGATAGAGAATTATAGATATAAATTATAGATATTGATATTGATAGATAGAAAAATAAGAAAAAGATAGAAAAAATGATCGAAAAAAGTCTCCCTCTATCGATCGTAATACGTCGCCTTTTATAGGCAAATTATAAATTTGAATTTTCGCTTATGACCCCTGAACTATGCTCAATTAACAACTTTTTATTATTTAATATTATTCTTATTATGAATTATTTAAATATTATATTTTATTCTTGTGCATAGTTGACTCGTAATTTTTACACCGTTGCGTCGAGCGCTGAAAGTTGGTTCATGCCTCGGTTCCGGATTTTCGAACGTCCTTTCGTACAATTTTATATTGTGTACTTTGCGTTTTGTAACTTGTACTCTTGTCATTTTTAGACGTTCCTCATCAATAATTTGAACCTTTTTAATTGTATCTTGTACATTTGAGCATTTTGGACCTTTTTGTCTTCAAATCTTCGTTTTCGCCTTTTGTCTTCGCACTTATTTAAAATAAACGAATATTACTTGAAAATGGAACAATTGCAACTAAAATCTTGTCTTTCTTGGGGGATTTTGCTATGAAATATATGTTCCTTTTTAGCCTTATCAGTATCTCAAACATCAACGTCATACGCCCTGTAAATATCCAGGAATATCAACAACAACAAACGATGAAGTATTAATTCATAAACTTCATTGAAGAGATATCTCTGCGGCAGTTATGTAATCTCCAAAATCTTAGAGATTATTTAATTCTGACCGTAAATCAGATGAGTGAACGGAGATGGTAGAGTAGAAACTTTGATCGAAAATGGTGTACGATTTACAAGCTAGAATTGTTTTACCAACAACATCAACAGGACCGTAGCATCATCAACACAGTCAGTGCCGTCAGTATCGTCAGAATCAATAGCACATGTAACATCACAAACTCTGTCAGTTCAAGAATCATTGTGGACATCATTACGAATCAACAACAAATATATTGTATCAACGAGTTATGAAGTATTAACTCATTTCCAATCGAAAGATTTATATGTATATTTTATATGTATAAATTTTTAAACCATAATAAATCTTCCCGTACTAAGCTATTATGTGTGAATCTTAACTACTCAGTTAATTCATATTAAAAATATGCAATGATGTACGTCCTTCGTCCGCAACTTAACCATTGTTAATTACAATCTCTGTCTCAATTCAATAAAAATCCAATTCATAATAAATCAAGTGTATTATTCGAATATATGTTTGATTTTACACTTTCATCATCGATGTACTCGAAACTTTTCAAATAACATCATTCGTACCTTGCGAAGTTCACAAGAATTTCACGAAAATCAACAAATAACAAAGTAATGATTCATAATTTCAATATTATTGAAGAAATACTTATGCAATTTATAAAGTTTTAGGGATTACTCAATTCTAGTTCCAACCATAAAACAGATGAGTTTAATTTAATATTAACTCATTAAATCTATATTACATCTAAAGAAAATATACACATATATTTTCATAAAGACTGTAATAAACTTCTTTTGTACAAAATATTAATTGTGAAAAATTTTTTAACGGGTAGGTAATACCCGAGAGATATATAAATTCACAATTAATATATTACATTTTTTGAAACTGATTTAGCAATCATCAACTATACTCCCTACTTTCACAACAATATCCATTCTTTCATATAAATCAAAACAATCATACTCATTCAAATTCAATTACATATTCTGATTTTGAAATCGCATAATTCAATTCGAAATATAACCAGTATCATCACTCTTAGATTCCTATATCTTTCAAAGCTATACTTTGACTTCAAAACTGTGTTAGAACATCATATGTATTAACGATTACAATATGTGCTCAAACCCTTCGAAATTTCTGAAGACACTTCAACTAAGGAACAATCGAGATGATGATCCAACCACATGTTACCCACAGTTATACACCTGAAAAACTCTCAAAACCCAAGTCATAGTTCGACACGTATCTGTGTTAGACCCTTTGGCATTTACTAGCTAAAATAACTTTTCAATTCCGTTTCAAAATAGACAGTTTTGTCACAGCTCCAGCAAGTCAACTTCGACTTCTCAATCAAAACAGTCTTATTATAACCTCGAAAGATACGTTGCCCTTTCGCCAACGTTACCGGGAAATCGTTTATATTCACCACATTAGCAATAAACTTACCAACAACTTCACTGATCTTTGACTTTCCCAAAAAAAATCATTATAATTATCGAAACCCTATCATATACTCATTCGTACCGTATAACAAGAATTGCCATACCAATTATTGAGAATCAGCAATCAGTATTTTGAAACCTCGCAGCATGTCTACATCAACAATTACATATACACACAACGTCTACCTCCAAGACTTACATTCTTTGAATGAGAAATTTCTGAAAAACATCCTAAACTGCGAACCAGTTCTCGAAATTTTGAAAAATGCTGATGAAGCAGCAAAAATTGTAAACGACCTTAACAGTAAAAAGTTGGATGATAAAGGATAGTATATTGGCAAAGCTCAGAAAAAGAGAAGCGTTGGAACTGGAAAACGGATTGAGCAAAGTATGAAGGAGGTTGTGGACAAATTACAAAGGCTGAACCTGCCTTCAAAGAATCCAAATGATTCAGTACTTGCTGAAGTCATTAACGAATACCTTGCTCCTGACTCTAAACCTCTGCGGACAATATCCTTCATCATCCTCTGATATTAGACATTCTAAGATATCATCGTATCTTTCATTATAAATATCATCCATACTTCTGAAGATATTTTTATAATTATTCTTATCTGAAATTATTTACCTCTTCGCGCTATCTGTATTATATCATAAAAGAAACTATTTTAATTTCTAAATTCTGAAACATTCGAGTTTAAAATAGGAATATTCTTAAAGAAGTGTTGGGAGCTGAAGCATGAGTTAGTATAATATAATGACACTTGATCAACGTGATTATATTACAGTAATTCATGCTGAGTTTCTAAATGGAACATGATGATTCACATATCATAACGTCATCATGTGCTATGTTACACGACTCTTGTATTCTCTTTGATCTCTAAATATCAAGAAAATATTTCTTGATGATTCGGCCTTTTCCGAGGTATTCTGGTAATTTGACAAGTCAAGATCGTGCCATTACAATTTCCTTCCTAGAACATTAACAATGTTCATTCCGAAATTTATATCTGTGAATTCTAGACCATTACAAGCGGTGCTTAATCGCAAAAAGAAGAAACGAAAGGACAAAGCTCCTAACTAGAAATGGGAGTATAAATCATAGCAAATAGAAGAGAGCATTAACTGTGGATGACAATGATTATAGAAGAAGAAAGGACTTTGAAATATAAGGGAAGATATATAACCCAACAACAACCCAGAAATCACAAACCGTATATATCAATGTATATAGCAATATAAAGACACGGGAGAACTAAAAACACTATAAAACCAAGAGTATAGTAGAAGTAAATAGATTCTTCCGGAGGCAGATGAAAAAGAAGAGCGACAGATATCAAAGTGAGGAGTATATCAAGAATCAGCACTGGATGAAGCATATTGACAAATACTTTAAAATATGAGTTGAGAAGGTGTGAGTTGTAAGAAAACAAATGAGGTGGATTTATAGTGAAATATCCGACAGAGAAATCAAAATGGATTATCGCATTAATTCGAAGAGGATCATAATTTCCTTAATCGCCGAATAATCAAATCCAATATAGATTACAAAGATTTTCTTTTCGGAGATCAATCGTGATGACGTCAAAAGATACGACGAATCACTATTATCTTAATTCATTCATTTACGATAACTTCACTCACATACTTTGAGTAATCGAATTATTTTATCCATTCTTCTTGAACATGATAAAACTCTATAATCATTATAATAACATTCTCATTGTTAGTCATGACGACCTCTATCAAATTTCGGGGACGAAATTTCTTTAACGGGTAGGTACTGTGACGACCCGAAAATTTCCGACCAAATTTAAACTTTAATCTTTATATTATTCTGACACGATAAGCAGAGTTTGTTAAGTTAAATCTCAAGAATTTTAAACTGTGTTCATACATTCATTATAACCTCGACCAAATTCCGACGATTCACTAACCGTTATATATAAATAGATATGTATATGTATATATATATTATAACTTGAGAATATTAATAAAGTATTAAACGTATAATACTTTACACGAACGTATTTGTTTCAATATGATTTTTTACGAAAAAATAATATATTAAATGATTGAATTATCAGAAACATTGAATTATGATTACAAGTCTCTATTGAGAGGTCCACTATGATTTGAGAAAATGTATTCCTCTTAACGATATTCAGAATAATTTGTAAAGCTATTTATAAATAAAAAAACAAAAAGTGTCATTTACGAAAGTTAGACAAAAGTTAGTGGAGAATTGGTTTCCATAATATTCTATTAATCTATTTTCAAACGTACAAAGACGTTTCCAGTTTAAAAAGAACTTTATTATTAAAACGTATATAACTTTTATAAATATCTAGAATCACTTTTGACAACTCATTACTTAACCAGTATAATAAATATAATGATATTTATATTTTATTTCATTAAATATATATAACGATTTAAATTAATATTATATATATTTATACGCGTATTATACATACATAGTTTTTATACTTTTACTATACTTTAACTTTATCTTTACTTTACTTTTACTTTACTTTAACTTTAATAATTTACTTTAATAATTTATACTTTAATAAATCACTTTAATAATTCATACTTTAATAATTCACTTTAATAATTCATACTTTAATAATTCACTTTAATAATTCATACTTTAATAATTTACTTTAATAATTCATACTTTAATAATTCACTTTAATAATTCATACTTTAATAATTCACTTTAATAATTCATACTTTAATAATTCACTTTAATAATTCAAAAATCTATTATAAATAGAATTCAATAGGTTTCATTATTTCATAGAAACTTGAAAATATATTTCTCTAAACTCTCTCAATCGATTTATATATATATATATATATATATATATATATATATATATATATATATATATATATATATATATATATATATATATATATATATATATATATATATATATATATATATATATATATATATATATATATATATATATATGTATATGTATGTTTGCTCTGTATTATTTTAAGATATTATTAGTATACATAAAATATTACGACGGAGTGCTGTCAGAGTGATTTCAAAATAATTTTTTTGAATGAGTCGAAGCTAAGGAAATTATGGGTTATAGCTATGGAGGTGATGGGTATGGTTCATAGGTATGCTCGTGAGGTCAATCTAGTGTTTATCATCTCCGTTGCGTCTACGTACTTTCCTGCAATATTGAATCTCAATATTGATACGTTCGTGAATCCGAGGCCAACCTTGCACTTGTTAAATGACGTTATATGTATTTTTACTACGAAATACAGTATTGTGAGTTTCATTTGCTCCCTTTTATATATATTTTTGGGACTGAGAATACATGCGCTGTTTTTATAAATGTTTTACGAAATAGGCACAAGTACTAAAACTAATTCTACGTGGGTTTAAACCAGAAATATACCCTTAGCTTGGTAACATTAAACTACTTGTCTATGTACGGTAGGCGCGAATCCTAAAGATAGATCTATTGGGCCTGACAAACCCCATCCTGACTATGGGATGCTTTAGTACTTCGAGGTTATTTTAAACACACCTGATCTGGTGTACTTCAGAGGGTAAAACATGAACGTTAAGGCTTGTTACCGGGTGCCTACAACTTATAGAATACTTTTATACACTTGCGAGTGTACATATATTTATAAACCGAAATCTTGTGGTCTATTAATATATTGAAATGATTGTTATGATAAACCTATGAACTCACTAACCTTTTGGTTGACACTTTAAAGCATGTTTATTCTCAGGTATTAAAGAAATCTTTCGCTGTGCATTATCTCATTTTAAAGATATTACTTGGAGTCATTCATGGCATATTTTGAAAGACGTTGCATTCGAGTCATTGAGTTCATCAAGATTATTATTAATCCAATTATAGTTGGATGTATTATGAAATGGTGTGCATGCCGTCAACTTTCATTGTAAAGAAAGTTTGTCTTTTAAAAACGAATGCAATGTTTGTAAAATGTTTCATATAGAGGTCAAATACCTCACGATGTAATCAACTATTGTGAATCGTTTATAATGTATATGAACGGGTCCTTTCAAGACCAGATTCAGATTCAATTTCACATGGGACGGTTGCTTTTTGAGTATAGTATTACTACTTTTTCAGCTTTACAGATACACAAGAATATTACAGTTCAAGGGCAATTTTGATCAAATCTTCAACTCTCAGATAAATATAATACGAAGTACTAGTGCAAGGGATATACGATACAGAGTACACAACATCAAACAACATACATACAGAAAAATATAGAGAGAGTAGAGCAGAGAGAATTTATTTTATTTCCTTCAAGTATTCGTACCATTTTATTGTTCCATATTAATTTCCAAGGTTAAATTTTTAGGATAGTTTCAATATTAAGGGTGTATTATTCATGATTAAGGGTATTATTGTGCGAGTAAAAAAAAGGGTGTTGTTATTGTAATTTTCTACCGTTTGAAGTAAATGAAAGTGAAGATTTTCGTAAGTATATTCTATTAAAATTATCATTATCAATTTTTATCGTTGTTATTATGTTTGTATGTTTATATTTTTATGTTTACCCTAGTATAATGAGTAGCTAAATTTCCCTAATGTTTGCTTAGATGTAGAGCCCCTAGTGAAATGGATTGTTATCATTTGTAAAAATTAAAATGTAACTTAAGTATTTTTAATATTGAGCCTAATTAAAAGAACCATTATTATGTATTTGGACATTTAACCCTTGTCACTTAATTTATCAGATTCAAATAACGAAAGTTATTTTTATTTATATAAATTAAACTTCAACATTAAAAGTGATTTAGACGAACTTATGAATAATTTATTAACACTAAATTAGAAATAAAGTTCGGTGGTTTGGGTAATATCATTAGGTATATAATAGTGAAATTGTAAAAAGGGAAACCGTTATGATTTGGGTTTTGGCGAAAGTCAAAACTGGGTTGGGTCTCAAATTAAATACTTGGGAAATAGTAACTATCTAAATAAGATCCGATGAAAATTAGACTTAATTTAGCTAGTTGAAACTTCATTTATTCGAAAGAAAAAACATAAAGTTTTATACTAAACATTTTAATAGAGCTTAAACTTAAAACAATCCATGGATCTAGAGGTGAAACATTTAAGTGAATACTCCTATTTATATATTGAAAATAATTATTATTATTGTTTTTACGTATTATTATTCAGCTAAAAATTAAAATTATATCTCAAATAAACTTCAATTTATACGTACCGTTTTGTCACATCAAACATAACATACGCGGATCGCGTATAAATTCACACAATCCGCGTATCTTCAAAAGTATACGCGGAACGCGTATATACATATGCGAAATGCATACGTGTAACACCAGTACTGTTACGAATTTGTTCAAAATAATAAGTTTTAATTAAATCTTTTATTATTACTTTTAAAGTATTTAATTTATAATTAGTATAATTATTATAATTATCTTTAATTCAATTTTAATTTAATTAAAACTTATTATTTAATTAATTTAAATAAATTTGTATTATATTTTATTGCTCAAAACAAAATTCTAATCATTTAGTTTTATTACAAGTTATTGTTTTATTAATTACCATTTACGAATAAAATATTTCTATCACAAATAGTATAGTTTCATATTAGTTCACTTTTAAGTTAATAATTATAAATCATGTAATCTTGTAATTTTAATTAATAAGTAGTTCAATTAAATTAAGATTAAGTTATATTTTATTATTATTTTGTTAAATATAGATTCCTAATCCAAAACCCCCTTTTAAATAAGTTTAACTTCAAAGACTATTAAAAACCATTAACACTCCATCTCCCTGTGAAACGAATCGAATTTACCTATAAAACTAAACTACGCGGATAGGACTAGTTGCCTATATATGTGTGAAATCAACCTGAATTCATTAAAATACCATATATACAATAAATCAATTCGTGTAACAAAATAACTCAAATCCGTTCATAAAAAAAGGTATGGTTTCAACGCATCAACTTTTTGGCGCCGCTGCCGGGGAGCGGTTTTGTTTAAAAGATTTTAATAGACTTTAGGTTATTCGGTCCTTTTGTAGGAATTCATTCCTAGAAAAGCTTTTGGTGTTATGATTTCATAATAGAAATTAATGCATGAATTTACATTCCTCCAACACTGAATTAACTCCTCCATATCCTGAACCCGAAAGAGAATTTCACGAAAGCTTAAGAGCTCAAGAAGTAGAATCTCTTGCTGAGGATTTAGAATCACTTTCATTAGATTCTAACTCTGAACCAGTTATTCAACCAATCATAGAGCCAGTTATTAAAGAAGAAGAGATGACTGCTACAAATCAAACGATGGAAGCATTAATGAAAGCGACAAGAACAGGTCAAGGTCACGCAATTATTCAACCTACGATGACTGAAGGCTTTGAAATAAAAGGTCAATTCCTCCACATGGTGACTAATACATGCCAATTCGGTGGAGCTCCAAATAAGGATGCTAACGAACATCTTCGTAAGTTTGTAAGCATTTGCAAGCTATTCAAAATCAAAGATGTCTCCGATGAAGTCGCATGTTTGAAAATCTTTCCATGGTCCCTAAAGGATGATGCAAGAGATTGGCTAGACTCATTACCGGAAGGTTATATTGAAGATTGGAATGACATGATGGACAAGTTTTTGTCAGAGTTCTTCCCTGCTTCAAAAGCAGCAAAGTTGCAAAGTGCTATAAATCACTTCAAGCAAAAGTCTAACGAGACTCTTTATGAAGCTTGGACCCGATTCAATAAAATGATTAGGGTATGTCCTCAACACGGGTTGAATACATTCCAAAAAGTCCAAATATTCTATAAAGGAGTTAATGTAGCTACTCGAAAGGATATAGATGTTGCAGCAGGAGGATCAATCATGAAGAAAACACCGGAAGACACTCACACAATCATTGCCGATATAGCAGCACATTCTCATAATTAGCATCAAGAGATAGAATTCTCTAGATCATCAACCGTTGCTAATATCGAAAGCAATGATGAAATTGCTTTTTTAAAAGTTCAAATGGCAAATCAAGCAAGGCAAATTGAGAAAGTAACCAAGGAAATGCATGCTATCAGGGTAGGATGTGAACTTTGTGAAGGTCCCCATCTTACTAGAGATTGTGATAAAACAACGATGGAAGAGCAAGCGAATTTCTTAGGTTACTTACGAAAAGGTGAAATGAATTTCAACGATTTTCCAGCGATAGAAGCAAATAACTGGAAATATCCTCCTATCAACAGCTACCAAATAGGAGGACCTTCAGGTTTAAACAATAATTACCAAGGAGGAAATCCAGTTTACCAAAATAACCGGAATTTCCCAAATCAAAATCAAAGAAATGCACCACCAGGTTACAATAACCTAAACAACCGAAATCAACCTCAACGAATTTATCAAAATAATTTTCAACACAATCAACCACAACCACAAGCACTTATACAACCACAACCCGAGAAGAAATCCGGTTTAGAAGATCTCTTGAGAGATTTTATGGTTAAACACGAGCAAACTGCGGAAATTCAAACTCAGCAAATTCGAAATCAACAAGCTATGATTTAGAATTTAGAAAGAGATGTTAGAAGGATCTCACAGTTACTATCAGAGAGACCACCAGACACTCTCCCCTCAAATACTCAAGTGAATCCCAATAATAATCAAACAAGGAATGAACATGTAAATGCTATAACTACTAGAAGTGGGTTAACTGTTAACCCAGAAACTAGTAAGTCCTCAGAAGTTCCTTTGTCTCCTTCTATTTTACAAGTACCCATTGATATAGATGAGCATGTTGAGAAAGAACAAGAGAAAGATGATCCACCTGAGATCATATCGAAGAAAAGTGAAGAACCACCAGTGAAGGTGCACAAGGCACATATTCCATACCCAAAGGCATTAAAGAAAGACAAACTAGCGAGCCAATATCAGAAATTTGCAGATATGATCAAGCAAATTAGCATTAACATGCCACTCGCGGAAGTTCTTAGGGGTATGCCAAATTATGGAAGGTTTATCAAGGATCTCATAGCCGATAAAGGTAAATATGAAGAAGTTTCAACCACATTCCTCAATGAGGAATGCTCAGTAATTTTGCAAAAGCAAAAGATGCCACCAAAACTCGAAGATCCTGGTAGTTTCATTATTCTGTGTCTGATGGGAGATTCAGTAATGTACGATGCATTAGCTGACTTAGGCGCAAGTATCAATCTTATGCCACACTCCTTGTACTTAAAACTAAACCTAGGTAATCTAAAACCAACTAGGATGTGTATACACCTAGCCGATAGAACTTTTAACTATCCTATTGGTATTGCCGAAAATCTACCGGTTAAAATTAATCATTTAATCTTTCCTGCCGATTTCGTTGTCCTTGAAATGGAAGAAGATAGCAAGGTTCCCCTAATTCTAGGGAGACCTTTTCTAAATACCGCCGACGCAATTGTGTGTGTTAAAGATAAAAAACTTAGTCTAGGTGTAGGGGAAGATAGAGTTACCTTAAACATAGATAAAGCTATGAAACAACCTATCTCCTCCGATGACGAATGTTATAAAGTAGACATCGTTGATTGTTGTGTTGAAAAAGAATTGCAAGAATTACTAAATGTAGACACCTCGAACTTAACCCCAATGAGTGAAAGTGATGAATTTAATGTAGAACTTGAACTTGACGAATTGTTGAAAGTAGTCATCGATGAAGATTGCTGTGAGGAAGAAATTCTCAAGGAAGATGAACCCTTTGAAGAAATTACCGATGGTAACAGGTTCCAGATAAAATCTTCCTTGGAAGAACCACCAACCTTGGATCTTAAAGAACTCCTGGAGCATTTGGAGTATGCTTATCTCCAAGGTACGTCACAATTACCTGTTATAATCTCATCAAAACTCTCCGATAACGAAAAAAGTAGGTTAATGTCCATTCTAAAAACTCACAAGAAAGCAATTGCTTCGAAAACAACAGATATTACAGGGATTAACCCCGCTTATTATACTCATAAGATTCTAATGGAAGAAGATTTTAAACCCGTGGTATCAAGTTACTGAAAGTTAAACCCTAACATGAAAGAAGTTTTCAAAAAGGAGGTTATCAAGTTACTTGATGCCGGGTTAATGTACCCTATATCCGATAGCCCATGGGTTAGCCCTGTTCAAGTAGTACCCAAGAAAGGGGGTACAACTGTCGTCCTTAATGATAAGAATGAACTCGTTCCTACAAGAACAGTCATTGGCTGGAGAGTCTGTATAGACTACCATCGTTTAAACGACGCCACAAGGAAAGATCATTTCCCACTTCCTTATATTGACCAAATGCTAGAACGATTAGCGGGAAAAGAGTACTATTGTTTCCTTGATGGATTCTCTGGTTATTTTCAAATTCCCATTGATCCAAAAGACCAAGACAAGACAACTTTTACTTGTCCATTTAGTACATTCGCATACCGACGAATGCCGTTCGGATTATGCAACGCGCCAGGCACCTTTCAAAGGTGTATGATGGCAATATTTCACGACATGATAGAAGAAAGTATGGAAGTCTTTATGGACGATTTCTCTGTTTTTGGAGACTCCTTCGATTCATGCCTTTCAAACCTCGAGCGAATGTTAATTCATTGTGAGGAATCAAATCTTGTTTTAAATTGGGAAAAATGCCACTTCATGGTGAAGGAAGGCATTGTTTTAGGACACAAGATTTCTCGAGATGGAATGGAAGTAGACAAAGCTAAGATCGATGTAATCTCAAAGCTTCCTCCTCCAACTAACGTTAAAGGAATTCGTAGTTTCTTAGGTCATGCGGGATTCTATCGACGATTCATAAAGGACTTTTCCAAAATCGCTCGACCCATGACTAAACTTCTTGAGAAAGACAGTACATTCGACTTCAATGACGAATGCTTACAAGCTTTCTCCATTCTAAAAGATAAACTTACGAATGCACCTATCATAGTATCTCCCGATTGGTCCAAACCATTTGAACTAATGTGTGATGCTAGTGATTTCGCACTAGGAGCCGTTTTAGGACAATGTCAAGATAACAAATTTCAACCAATATATTATGCAAGTAAAACACTAACAGGAGCACAATTCAACTATACGACCACAGAAAAAGAGCTCCTTGCAATTGTATTTGCTTTTGATAAATTTAGATCATATCTTGTGTTATCCAAAACGATTGTTTTTACCGATCATTCAGCTCTAAAGTACTTGTTCAAGAAACATGATGCAAAAACTAGATTGATACGTTGGATTCTTCTTTTATAAGAATTTGATATAGAAATCAAGGATAAAAAGGGTGCTGAAAATCTCGCTGCTGATCACTTGTCTCGTCTTGAGAATCCCGACCTAGAAAAACTAGATGAGTCAGTTATTCATGACACTTTTCCTGATGAGCTTCTAATAAGAATAGAAACCGAATTTGAAGTTCCATGGTTTGCGGATTTTGCAAACTACCTCGCTGCAGGAGTATTAATTAAAAACCAAACGTACCAGCAAAAGAAGAAATTCTTTGCTGATTTAAAATTTTACTTCTGGGAAGACCCTAATCTTTTTCGAATAGGAGCGGATCAAGTTATCCGTCGATGCGTATATGGTAAAGAAGCTCAATAAATATTGGAGCACTGTCATCAAGGTCCAGCGGGTGGTGATTTCGGACCTAGCTATACAGCTAAGAAGGTCTTTGACTCAGGTTTTTATTGGCCAGCCATTTTCAAAGATGCACACCACATGGTTAAAACATGTAATGCATGTCAAAGATCCGGTAACATCTCAAAAAGGGACGAAATGCCACAAAAAGGCTTTCTTGTATGTGAAGTATTTGACATTTGGGGTATTGAAATTCATGGGTCCATTTTCTGCATCGAATAAATGCAAATACATCCTTGTGGAAGTTGACTACGTTTCTAAATGGGCCGAAGCAAAAGCTTTACCCACAAATGATGCCCGTGTTGTTGTCAGCTTTCTTAAAAATCTATTTTCACGTTTTGGGATTCCAAAAGCATTAATCAGTGATCGTGGAACCCATTTTACAAATCAATTGCTCGAGAAAGTACTTAAAAAGTACGGAGTTAATCATCGTTTCTCAACTTCTTACCACCCTCAAACGAGTGGCCAAGTTGAAAACACAAATCGAGGTCTTAAATGGATTTTAGAAAGAACGGTTAAAAATAATCCTAAAATCTGGTATCGAAAGTTAGATGATGCGCTTTGGGCATTTAGAACTGCATTCAAAATGCCCATTGGTACTACACCTTTCCGATTAATTTATGGTAAGGCTTGTCATCTACCTGTCGAAGTTGAACACAAGGCATATTGGGCTATAAGAGAATGTAACACCGACCTTGTGGAAGCCGGAGAAAACTGATTCTTACAACTTAATGAATTAGACGAATTAAGACTACAAGCTTATGAAAACTCTAAAACATACAAAGAGAAAACTAAGAGATGGCACGATGCATGATTAAAAGAAAGAAAAGAATTCGAACAAGGGGATAAAGTATTAGTTTTCCAATCACGTTTTAAGTTTTCACCTAGGAAACTTAGATCCCGGTGGACTGGGCCATATATAATAAAATAGGTTTTTCCATCTGGATATGCAGAGCTATATAGCAAAGACGGTGGAACTTTCAAGGTGAACGGTCATTGGCTCAAGTTATACTTTGACGGAATCAACACTACAGAAAGAGACGAAATCACCTTCTACCCTAAGGACAAATAAATTCGGGGTAACTTTAAGTTTTTCAACTCCATTCTCGATCTTTAGTTTTATCTTTAAGAGTGGGGTTTGTTCGGTCTTTCCCTAGCAGACACTAAAGAACTAGTCTTCTCCCTCCATTCTACATTTTTATTTTTCTTTTCGTTTTTAATTATTGTTTATTTTCAAGATGCGCAATCAATATGTCTACAACCACTTCCTTTTGATGTGCGATAAAATTCTACTGAGGGATGTGGTATTAGATATAAAGAGTAGATGCGATCAGGCTAGTAAAGAAATGATACAAGAACTTAATGAGAAAAATTATGCCAAAGGCAAATCAAAACCAGCTAAGAAGCGTCGAGCGCATCATTTGGGCAAGTGTGTAAAATGTGGAAAACCGACTCATTATGGAAATTGCCCAAAGAACCAGACAGACTCTAATTACGAGTACGTGACCTTGTGCCGAGAAGGGCCTTTTAAATGTTCAAAGGAAAACCTCTTAAACCAACGAGGTTACGCCTACGAAGCCATGGGGGGCGAAATGGTACGACTCTACTATGAGGCGAGTCAACGCGGTTTCACCATCTAAATCTTTTTCTCGCCAATTGTATGTTTGTGCATTTTTGTGTGTTTGTGTTTTGATGTGTTTTAGTTTGTATGTGTTTGTTGTTTGTTTTTATTAAAAAGGTCTACAATTTAAAATTGATGAACCTTGAGTTCAACCTGTTTTCATTGAAAACGATAATGTTAAGTGTAACAACTGAATTGTCGTTCTTCAAATTGCACGAAATTTATTGTTGGATTCATAATATATCTTTTAAATAGTAAACCACAAAAACAAAAAACAAAAAAAATTAAAACTACTAAAAATATACTTTTTTATCAATAACCGTAAAAATATATAATTTGTAAACTTTGTCGTGGGTAATGATAGGTGTAACAACCGAGATTATCTCTACCTAGTTGATAGGAAACAAAGTTTTAAGTTTGAAAATTAGTTGGTTTGAAAGTATATATATATATAAGTATATATATATATATATATATATATATATATATATATATATATATATATATATATATATATATATATATATATATATATATATATAAATAGAGTGTATTTTAAATTCATTTAATTTTTATTTTTTATTTTTCATGTACTTGTTTTAAAATTTTAAAATATTAATTTTCTTTTAATTTTAAAAATTTAAAAAAGAAAAATAGAGTGTTTTGTTTCTAAGTTGTTTTCGAAAAATATTAAAACTTTAACTTTTAAAGAATTAAATTTTATAAATTGAATTTGAAAATTTATAAATGGATAAAGACTAGGTATAACAACTGAAATTTCCGTTACAACAAATATAAATTTAAAAATGATATTTTGAAATTTAAGTACTTATAAAGTTGAAAAAAAAGGGCTTAACACTTACGCGGAAGGTGTAGACATCACACGGAACGCGTATAATCTAAAACTACGCGGATCGCGTATTTATACGCGAAACGCGTAATTTTTAAAATCAGAGAGCATATCTGGTCGAACAGCTCTTTCTTTTTCACATTTAATTTTTTTTTCTCTTCTTTGCTTACTGTGAACGAACGAGAGGGGTATCCAAAACCCATAAAAATCACACCCAAAAATCTAATTAACACTATAAATCTCCTCCAATTCATCCATCTTTCAACATGCCGAGATTGGTAAGTGTCCTAACTCATTTTTTTCACTTGTTCTTAAAATTTTTCATTATTTATTTTTATAGCTTTAATCCAAATTGATGCATGTTATTGTTGAATTTTGCTTGATTAATGCTATATCTATGTTGTTAGTGTGATATTAAACCCGATTAGCATGAGAATTTGATGTTTGATTGATTATTTTAAAGTTAGGGTTTATACTGTAGTGACCCGAACTTTTCCATGGTTATATATATTAATTGAGATTGATATTTACATGATTAAATATTTCCAACATGTTAAGCAATCAAACTTGTTAAGACTTGATTAATTGAAATAGGTTTCATATAGACAATTGACCACCCAAGTTGACCGGTGATTCACGAACGTTAAAACTTGTAAAAACTATATGATGACATATATATGGATATATATATAGTTAACATGATACTATGATAAGTAAACATATCATTAAGTATATTAACAATGAACTACATATGTAAAAACAAGACTACTAACTTAATGATTTTTAAACGAGACATATATGTAACGATTATCGTTGTAAAGACATTTAATGTATATATATCATATTAAGAAATATTCATACATGATAATATCATAATAATATAATAATTTAAAATCTCATTTGATATTATAAACATTGGGTTAACAACATTTAACAAGATCGTTAACCTAAAGGTTTCAAAACAACACTTACATGTAACGACTAACGATGACTTAACGACTCAGTTAAAATGTATATACATGTAGTGTTTTAATATGTATTTATACACTTTTGAAAGACTTCAATACACTTATCAAAATACTTCTACTTAACAAAAATGCTTACAATTACATCCTCGTTCAGTTTCATCAACAATTCTACTCGTATGCACCCGTATTCGTACTCGTACAATACACAGCTTTTAGATGTATGTACTATTGGTATATACACTCCAATGATCAGCTCTTAGCAGCCCATGTGAGTCACCTAACACATGTGGGAACCATCATTTGGCAACTAGCATGAAATATCTCATAAAATTACAAAAATATGAGTAATCATTCATGACTTATTTACATGAAAACAAAATTACATATCCTTTATATCTAATCCATACACCAACGACCAAAAACACCTACAAACACTTTCATTCTTCAATTTTCTTCATCTAATTGATCTCTCTCAAGTTCTATCTTCAAGTTCTAAGTGTTCTTCATAAATTCCAAAAGTTCTAGTTTCATAAAATCAAGAATACTTTCAAGTTTGCTAGCTCACTTCCAATATTGTAAGGTGATCATCCAACCTCAAGAAATCTTTGTTTCTTACAGTAGGTTATCATTCTAATACAAGGTAATAATCATATTCAAACTTTGGTTCAATTTCTATAACTATAACAATCTTATTTCAAGTGATGATCTTACTTGAACTTGTTTTCGTGTCATGATTCTGCTTCAAGAACTTCGAGCCATCCAAGGATCCATTGAAGCTAGATCCATTTTTCTCTTTTCCAGTAGGTTTATCCAAGGAAATTAAGGTAGTAATGATGTTCATAACATCATTCGATTCATACATATAAAGCTATCTTATTCGAAGGTTTAAACTTGTAATCACTAGAACATAGTTTAGTTAATTCTAAACTTGTTCGCAAACAAAAGTTAATCCTTCTAACTTGACTTTTAAAATCAACTAAACACATGTTCTATATCTATATGATATGCTAACTTAATGATTTAAAACCTGAAAACACGAAAAACACCGTAAAACCGGATTTACGCCGTCGTAGTAACACCGCGGGCTGTTTTGGGTTAGTTAATTAAAAACTATGATAAACTTTGATTTAAAAGTTGTTATTCTGAGAAAATGATTTTTATTATGAACATGAAACTATATCCAAAAATTATGGTTAAACTCAAAGTGGAAGTATGTTTTCTAAAATGGTCATCTAGACGTCGTTCTTTCGACTGAAATGACTACCTTTACAAAAACGACTTGTAACTTATTTTTCCGACTATAAACCTATACTTTTTCTGTTTAGATTCATAAAATAGAGTTCAATATGAAACCATAGCAATTTGATTCACTCAAAACGGATTTAAAATGAAGAAGTTATGGGTAAAACAAGATTGGATAATTTTTCTCATTTTAGCTACGTGAAAATTGGTAACAAATCTATTCCAACCATAACTTAATCAACTTGTATTGTATATTATGTAATCTTGAGATACCATAGACACGTATACAATGTTTCGACCTATCATGTCGACACATCTATATATATTTCGGAACAACCATAGACACTCTATATGTGAATGTTGGAGTTAGCTATACAGGGTTGAGGTTGATTCCAAAATATATATAGTTTGAGTTGTGATCAATACTGAGATACGTATACACTGGGTCGTGGATTGATTCAAGATAATATTTATCGATTTATTTCTGTACATCTAACTGTGGACAACTAGTTATAGGTTACTAACGAGGACAGCTGACTTAATAAACTTAAAACATCAAAATATATTAAAAGTGTTGTAAATATATTTTGAACATACTTTAATATATATGTATATATTGTTATAGGTTCGTGAATCAACAGTGGCCAAGTCTTACTTCCCGACGAAGTAAAAATCTGTGAAAGTGAGTTATAGTCCCACTTTTAAAATCTAATATTTTTGGGATGAGAATACATGCAGGTTTTATGAATGATTTACAAAATAGACACAAGTACGTGAAACTACATTCTATGGTTGAATTATCGAAATCGAATATGCCCCTTTTTATTAAGTCTGGTAATCTAAGAATTAGGGAACAGACACCCTAATTGACGCGAATCCTAAAGATAGATCTATTGGGCCTAACAAACCCCATCCAAAGTACCGGATGCTTTAGTACTTCGAAATTTATATCATATCCGAAGGGTGTCCCGGAATGATGGGGATATTCTTATATATGCATCTTGTTAATGTCGGTTACCAGGTGTTCACCATATGAATGATTTTTATCTCTATGTATGGGATGTGTATTGAAATATGAAATCTTGTGGTCTATTATTATGATTTGATATATATAGGTTAAACCTATAACTCATCAACATTTTTTGTTGACGTTTTAAGCATGTTTATTCTCAGGTGATTATTAAGAGCTTCCGCTATCGCATACTTAAATAAGGACGAGATTTAGAGTCCATGCTTGTATGATATTGTGTAAAAACTGCATTCAAGAAACTTATTTCGTTGTAACATATTTGTATTGTAAACCATTATGTAATGGTCGCGTGTAAACAGGATATTTTAGATTATCATTATTTGATAATCTACGTAAAGCTTTTTAAACCTTTATTGATGAAATAAAGGTTATGGTTTATTTTAAAATGAATGCAGTCTTTGAAAAACATCTCATATAGAGGTCAAAACCTCGCAACGAAATCAATTAATATGGAACGTTTTTAATCAATAAGAACGGGACATTTCAGTTGGTATCAGAGCGTTGGTCTTAGAGAACCAGAAAATTTGCATTAGTGTGTCTTATCGAGTTTGTTAGGATGCATTAGTGAGTCTGGACTTCGACCGTGTTTTCTTTAAAAATGATTGCTTAACATTTTTGTTGGAAACTATATATTTTTAACATATGAATATTATGTGATATATTAATCTCTTAACGTGTTTGATATTATGTGATAGATGTCTACCTCTAGAACAAGTCCAATTGACTCACCTAATAATAATGAAGAGTCAAATGTAAATTGGAATGATTCGTGGACTGATTCACAAGTTCCCGAAGAGGAACCGGAAGAAGAGTCAGAACCGGAAGAAGAATCAGAACCGGAAGAAGAGTCGGAACCGGAAGAAGAATCGGAACCGGAAGAAGAATCGGAACCGGAAGAAGAATCGGAACCGGTGGGGGAAATAATAAAACGGTTAAGTAAAAGAGAATCCTCAACCAACCGACCAAGGTTAATCATGGTCAATGGTGTTTCCGCCAAGGAAGCAAAATATTGGGAGGATTACCAATTCTCCGATGAATCGAATTCCGACGAGAATTCCGATGATGTTATAGAAATTACCCCAACTGAATTTAAAAAGGCAAAAGAAAATAATAAGAGAAAGGGCATAAAAATAGAGAAATCTAATTCCAACCCCGATGAACTTTATATGTATCGTCAACCCCCGAAGTCCTTAAGTTGTAACAATGACCCGGGAACCTCTAAACCACCAGGTTTTTCTAAACCAATGTGGATCACGACGGCTCGTATTAAGGGAACATCATATATCCCTAGAAACTTGGCAAAACGAACCAAAACCGAAGAAGAAGAAACGAGCGAGTCGGAATAAGATAGTTGTATTCGTGTGGTGTAATATATGTAATATAGTGTTCTTATGCTTTATGATATATTTAAAAATTGCTTGTATTAATAAGTATTTTTTTTTATGAATCTAACTCTTGTCTATTTTACAGTTTAAAAACACAAAATGGATAGACAACCCAATATTTTAAGAGACCTACCCGGAGACATGATTGATGAAATCTTGTCTAGAGTCGGCCAGAATTCTTCGGCACAACTATTTAAGGCGAGATCAGTTTGTAAGACATTCGAAGAACGTTCCAAGAATGCCTTGGTTTATAAAAGGCTTTTGTTCGAAAGATGGGGGATATCACATTGGGAAATCCATAAGTTACGATGTGTTTACTTTGACGCATATATTGCGGGGAACCCAAATGCTATTTTATGCAATGGGTTAAGAAATTATTTTGACTCAATATATCCGAATATAGGACTTCGTGATTTAGAAAAAGCGGCTAACATGCAACATAAAGAAGCATGTTATGCTTACGGGTTAGTAATGTTCGCTTCTCACCAAAGTGAGAACAAGAACATCGGCCTACAACTATTAAACAAAATGTTCCCACAAGTGACGGAGTCGGTAATTGGGGTAAGAAATGAGGTTTTTAGATTGTTACGGGACTGTTGGACATTACGTAACCCTCGTCCCTTTGACGACGTTACAACACGATGTCTTATCAACGGCCATAATGGTTATGTTCCACAAGACCAAGGATGGGAAGTAATCCTAGTAAAACCAGAATGCATGACTTGTTTCTGGACGTATGAATTACTTGTCTTTATTGCCTTTGCTGAACGACTTGTGTACTAGCTAGAATTATCTTCACAACCATCTTGTATCAAATTTATTGTGTGCTATATTTCATGCTATATGTAAAATAAGCGGTATTGTAAGTTTGTAAAATATTGTGTAAAAGTTTGAACGCGAAATATTATTATAATCAGTTTTTCATATAGAATTGTAGTAGTTGAATTGTATATTAGCTACTAAGTATGAACTTAACGGGTAGGTACTACCCGAATTTAAACTTATAAAACGCTAATATGAAGAAAAAGCTTTTATAAATGAGTTCATATTATGCTACGAAATACTATTAACTACTCTTAATATTCTGTATGATTAACTTGTTCCATTTGACTATATTGAAGGAAATGGCACCGACTACTCGACACACCGTGAATATGAATGAAGAGGAATTCCGTACTTTTCTAGCTTCAAACATAGCCGCAGTACAGGCTGCGCTACATACCAACAATAACCTTGGATCTAGCAGTACAGGAAATCGTGTAGGATGTACCTACAAAGAATTCACTGCCTGCAAACCTTTGGAATTTGATGGAACCGAAGGACCGATCGGATTGAAACGGTGGACCGAGAAGGTCGAATCGGTGTTTGCCATAAGTAAGTGTACTGAAGAGGACAAAGTGAAGTACGCTACGCATACCTTCACAGGTTCTGCGTTAACATGGTGGAATACCTATCTAGAGCAAGTGGGACAAGACGATGCGTACGCACTACCGTGGTCAGCATTCAAGCACTTGATGAACGAGAAGTACCGTCCCAGAACCGAGGTCAATAAGCTCAAGACAGAACTTAGAGGGTTACGAACCCAAGGATTTGATATTACCACGTACGAAAGAAGATTCACAGAATTGTGCCTATTGTGTCCGGGAGCATTCGAAGATGAGGAAGAGAAGATTGACGCGTTTGTGAAAGGATTACCGGAAAGAATCCAAGAAGATATAAGTTCACACGAGCCCGCCTCCATACAACAGACATGTAGAATGGCTCACAAACTAGTGAACCAGATTGAAGAAAGAATTAAAGAACAGACTGCTGAAGAGGCCAATGTGAAGCAAGTCAAAAGAAAGTGGGAGGAAAACGGTGATAAGAATCACCAATACAACAACAACAGCAATTACAACAATAATCGCAACAATTATCCCAACAATCGCAACATCAATCGCAATTACAACAAACGGCCCAACAACAACAACAACAACAACAACAACAACAACAACAGCAACTACAACAATCATCCCAACAACAATAATAACCGCAACAACAACAACAATCAGAAGCAGCTATGCCAAAGGTGTGAAAAGTATCACTCGGGGTTCTGCACCAAATTTTGCAACAAGAAAAAAGAAATGGTCATAGCGCGGCGAAGTGTGAGGTCTACGGACCAGGAGTTAATAGAACGAAAGGAACAAATGGTGTCGGAACGAGTAATGGCAGAGCAAGTAGTGTCGGAGCAAGTTTTGCCAATGTAGTTTGTTATAAATGTGGAAAACCGGGCCACATTATTAGAAATTGCTCGAACCAGGAGAACACGAATGGACAAGGCCGCGGTAGAGTTTTCAATATTAATGCGGCAGAGGCACAGGAAGACCCGGAGCTTGTTACGGGTACGTTTCTTATTGACAATAAATCTGCTTACGTTTTATTTGATTCGGGTGCGGATAGAAGCTATATGAGTAGAGATTTTTGTGCTAAATTAAGTTGTCCATTGACGCCTTTAGATAGTAAATTTTTACTCGAATTAGCAAATGGTAAATTAATTTCAGCAGATAATATATGTCGGAATCTAGAAATTAAACTGGTTAGCGAAACATTTAAGATTGACTTGATACCAGTAGAGTTAGGGAGTTTTGATGTGATAATCGGTATGGACTGGTTGAAAGAAGTGAAAGCAGAGATCGTTTGTTACAAAAATGCAATTCGCATTATACGAGAAAAAGGAAAACCCTTAATGGTGTACGGAGAAAAGGGCAACACGAAGCTACATCTTATTAGTAATTTGAAGGCACAAAAACTAATAAGAAAAGGTTGCTATGCTGTTCTAGCACACGTCGAGAAAGTACAAACTGAAGAAAAGAGCATCAATGATGTTCCCGTCGCAAAAGAATTTCCCGATGTATTTCCGAAAGAATTACCGGGATTACCCCCACATCGATCCGTTAAATTTCAAATAGATCTTGTACCAGGAGCTGCACCAATAGCTCGTGCTCCTTACAGACTCGCACCCAGCGAGATGAAAGAACTGCAAAGCCAATTACAAGAACTTTTAGAGCGTGGTTTCATTCGACCAAGCACATCACCGTGGGGAGCTCCTGTTTTGTTTGTCAAGAAGAAAGATGGTACATTCAGGTTGTGTATCGACTACCGAGAGTTGAACAAACTTACCATCAAGAACCGCTACCCACTACCGAGAATCGACGACTTATTTGATCAACTACAAGGCTCGTCTGTTTATTCAAAGATTGACTTACGTTCCGGGTATCATCAAATGCGGGTGAAAGAAGATGATATTCCAAAGACTGCTTTCAGAACACGTTACGGTCATTACGAGTTTATGGTTATGCCATTTGGTTTAACTAATGCACCAGCAGTGTTCATGGACCTTATGAACCGAGTGTGTGGACCATACCTTGACAAGTTTGTCATTGTTTTCATTGATGACATACTTATTTACTCAAAGAATGACCAAGAACGCGGTGAACATTTGAGAAAGGTGTTAGAAGAATTGTACGCTAAGTTTTCAAAGTGTGCATTTTGGTTGGAAGAAGTTCAATTCCTCGGTCACATAGTGAACAAAGAAGGTATTAAGGTGGATCCGGCAAAGATAGAAACTGTTGAAAAGTGGGAAACCCCGAAAACTCCGAAACACATACGCCAGTTTTTACGACTAGCTGGTTACTACAGAAGGTTCATCCAAGACTTTTCCAGAATAGCAAAACCCTTGACTGCATTAACGCATAGGAAGAAATTTGAATGGAATGATGAACAAGAGAAAGCGTTTCAGTTATTGAAGAAAAAGCTAACTACGGCACCTATATTGTCATTGCCTGAAGGGAATGATGATTTTGTGATTTATTGTGACGCATCAAAGCAAGGTCTCGGTTGTGTATTAATGCAACGAACGAAGGTGATTGCTTATGCGTCTAGACAATTGAAGATTCACGAACAAAATTATACGACGCATGATTTGGAATTAGGCGCGGTTGTTTTTGCATTAAAGACTTGGAGGCACTACTTATATGGGGTCAAAAGTATTATATATACCGACCACAAAAGTCTTCAACACATATTTAATCAGAAACAACTGAATATGAGGCAGCGTAGGTGGATTGAATTATTGAACGATTACGACTTTGAGATTCGTTACCACCCGGGGAAGGCAAATGTGGTAGCCGATGCCTTGAGCAGGAAGGACAGAGAACCCATTCGAGTAAAATCTATGAATATAATGATTCATAATAACCTTACTACTCAAATAAAGGAGGCGCAACAAGGAGTTTTAAAAGAGGGAAATTTAAAGGATGAAATACCCAAAGGATCAGAGAAGCATCTTAATATTCGGGAAGACGGAACCCGGTATAGGGCTGAAAGGATTTGGGTACCAAAATTTGGAGATATGAGAGAAATGGTACTTAGAGAAGCTCATAAAACCAGATACTCAATACATCCTGGAACTGGGAAGATGTACAAGGATCTCAAGAAACATTTTTGGTGGCCGGGTATAAAAGCCGATGTTGCTAAATACGTAGGAGAATGTTTGACGTGTTCTAAGGTCAAAGCTGAGCATCAGAAACCATCAGGTCTACTTCAACAACCCGAAATCCTGGAATGGAAATGGGAAAACATTACCATGGATTTCATCACTAAATTGCCAAGGACTGCAAGTGGTTTTGATACTATTTGGGTAATAGTTGATCGTCTCACCAAATCAGCACACTTCCTGCCAATAAGAGAAGATGACAAGATGGAGAAGTTAGCACGACTGTATTTGAAGGAAGTCGTCTCCAGACATGGAATACCAATCTCTATTATCTCTGATAGGGATGGCAGATTTATTTCAAGATTCTGGCAGACATTACAGCAAGCCATAGGAACTCGTCTAGACATGAGTACTGCCTATCATCCACAAACTGATGGGCAGAGCGAAATGACGATACAAACGCTTGAAGACATGCTACGAGCATGTGTTATTGATTTCGGAAACAGTTGGGATCGACATCTACCGTTAGCAGAATTTTCCTACAACAACAGCTACCATTCAAGCATTGAGATGGCGCCGTTTGAAGCACTTTATGGTAGAAAGTGCAGGTCTCCGATTTGTTGGAGTGAAGTGGGGGATAGACAGATTACGGATCCGGAGATTATACAAGAAACTACCGAGAAGATCATCCAAATTCAACAACGGTTGAAAACCGCCCAAAGTCGACAAAAGAGCTACGCTGACATTAAAAGAAAAGATATAGAATTTGAAATTGGAGAGATGGTCATGCTTAAAGTTGCACCTTGGAAAGGCGTTGTTCGATTTGGTAAACGAGGGAAATTAAATCCAAGGTATATTGGACCATTCAAGATTATTGATCGTGTCGGACCAGTAGCTTACCGACTAGAGTTACCTCAATAACTCGCGACTGTACATAACACTTTCCACGTCTCGAATTTGAAGAAATGTTTTGCTAAAGAAGATCTCACTATTCCGTTAGATGAAATCCAAATCAACGAAAAACTTCAATTCATCGAAGAACCCGTCGAAATAATGGATCGTGAGGTTAAAAGACTTAAGCAAAACAAGATACCAATTGTTAAGGTTCGATGGAATGCTCGTAGAGGACCCGAGTTCACCTGGGAGCGTGAAGATCAGATGAAGAAGAAATACCCGCATCTATTTCCAGAAGATTCGTCAACACCTTCAACAACTTAAAATTTCGGGACGAAATTTATTTAACGGGTAGGTACTGTAGTGACCCGAACTTTTCCATGGTTATATATATTAATTGAGATTGATATTTACATGATTAAATGTTTCCAACATGTTAAGCAATCAAACTTGTTAAGACTTGATTAATTGAAATAGGTTTCATATAGACAATTGACCACCCAAGTTGACCGGTGATTCACGAACGTTAAAACTTGTAAAAACTATATGATGACATATATATGGATATATATATATATATAGTTAACATGATACTATGATAAGTAAACATATCATTAAGTATATTAACAATGAACTACATATGTAAAAACAAGACTACTAACTTAATGATTTTTAAACGAGACATATATGTAACGATTATCGTTGTAAAGACATTTAATGTATATATATCATATTAAGAAATATTCATACATGATAATATCATAATAATATAATAATTTAAAATCTCATTTTTATATTATAAACATTGGGTTAACAACATTTAACAAGATCGTTAACCTAAAGGTTTCAAAACAACACTTACATGTAACGACTAACGATGACTTAACGACTCAGTTAAAATGTATATACATGTAGTGTTTTAATATGTATTTATACACTTTTGAAAGACTTCAATACACTTATCAAAATACTTCTACTTAACAAAAATGCTTACAATTACATCCTCGTTCAGTTTCATCAACAATTCTACTCGTATGCACCCGTATTCGTACTCGTACAATACACAGCTTTTAGATGTATGTACTATTGGTATATACACTCCAATGATCAGCTCTTAGCAGCCCATGTGAGTCACCTAAAACATGTGGGAACCATCATTTGGCAACTAGCATGAAATATCTCATAAAATTACAAAAATATGAGTAATCATTCATGACTTATTTACATGAAAACAAAATTACATATCCTTTATATCTAATCCATACACCAACGACCAAAAACACCTACAAACACTTTCATTCTTCAATTTTCTTCATCTAATTGATCTCTCTCAAGTTCTATCTTCAAGTTCTAAGTGTTCTTCATAAATTCCAAAAGTTCTAGTTTCATAAAATCAAGAATACTTTCAAGTTTGCTAGCTCACTTCCAATCTTGTAAGGTGATCATCCAACCTCAAGAAATCTTTGTTTCTTACAGTAGGTTATCATTCTAATACAAGGTAATAATCATATTCAAACTTTGGTTCAATTTCTATAACTATAACAATCTTATTTCAAGTGATGATCTTACTTGAACTTGTTTTCGTGTCATGATTCTGCTTCAAGAACTTCGAGCCATCCAAGGATCCATTGAAGCTAGATCCATTTTTCTCTTTTCCAGTAGGTTTATCCAAGGAAATTAAGGTAGTAATGATGTTCATAACATCATTCGATTCATACATATAAAGCTATCTTATTCGAAGGTTTAAACTTGTAATCACTAGAACATAGTTTAGTTAATTCTAAACTTGTTCGCAAACAAAAGTTAATCCTTCTAACTTGACTTTTAAAATCAACTAAACACATGTTCTATATCTATATGATATGCTAACTTAATGATTTAAAACCTGGAAACACGAAAAACACCGTAAAACCGGATTTACGCCGTCGTAGTAACACCGCGGGCTGTTTTGGGTTAGTTAATTAAAAACTATGATAAACTTTGATTTAAAAGTTGTTATTCTGAGAAAATGATTTTTATTATGAACATGAAACTATATCCAAAAATTATGGTTAAACTCAAAGTGGAAGTATGTTTTCTAAAATGGTCATCTAGACGTCGTTCTTTCGACTGAAATGACTACCTTTACAAAAACGACTTGTAACTTATTTTTCCGACTATAAACCTATACTTTTTCTGTTTAGATTCATAAAATAGAGTTCAATATGAAACCATAGCAATTTGATTCACTCAAAACGGATTTAAAATGAAGAAGTTATGGGTAAAACAAGATTGGATAATTTTTCTCATTTTAGCTACGTGAAAATTGGTAACAAATCTATTCCAACCATAACTTAATCAACTTGTATTGTATATTATGTAATCTTGAGATACCATAGACACGTATACAATGTTTCGACCTATCATGTCGACACATCTATATATATTTCGGAACAACCATAGACACTCTATATGTGAATGTTGGAGTTAGCTATACAGGGTTGAGGTTGATTCCAAAATATATATAGTTTGAGTTGTGATCAATACTGAGATACGTATACACTGGGTCGTGGATTGATTCAAGATAATATTTATCGATTTATTTCTGTACATCTAACTGTGGACAACTAGTTATAGGTTACTAACGAGGACAGCTGACTTAATAAACTTAAAACATCAAAATATATTAAAAGTGTTGTAAATATATTTTGAACATACTTTAATATATATGTATATATTGTTATAGGTTCGTGAATCAACAGTGGCCAAGTCTTACTTCCCGACGAAGTAAAAATCTGTGAAAGTGAGTTATAGTCCCACTTTTAAAATCTAATATTTTTGGGATGAGAATACATGCAGGTTTTATGAATGATTTACAAAATAGACACAAGTACGTGAAACTACATTCTATGGTTGAATTATCGAAATCGAATATGCCCCTTTTTATTAAGTCTGGTAATCTAAGAATTAGGGAACAGACACCCTAATTGACGCGAATCCTAAAGATAGATCTATTGGGCCTAACAAACCCCATCCAAAGTACCGGATGCTTTAGTACTTCGAAATTTATATCATATCCGAAGGGTGTCCCGGAATGATGGGGATATTCTTATATATGCATCTTGTTAATGTCGGTTACCAGGTGTTCACCATATGAATGATTTTTATCTCTATGTATGGGATGTGTATTGAAATATGAAATCTTGTGGTCTATTATTATGATTTGATATATATAGGTTAAACCTATAACTCACCAACATTTTTTGTTGACGTTTTAAGCATGTTTATTCTCAGGTGATTATTAAGAGCTTCCGCTATCGCATACTTAAATAAGGACGAGATTTAGAGTCCATGCTTGTATGATATTGTGTAAAAACTGCATTCAAGAAACTTATTTCGTTGTAACATATTTGTATTGTAAACCATTATGTAATGGTCGCGTGTAAACAGGATATTTTAGATTATCATTATTTGATAATCTACGTAAAGCTTTTTAAACCTTTATTGATGAAATAAAGGTTATGGTTTATTTTAAAATGAATGCAGTCTTTGAAAAACATCTCATATAGAGGTCAAAACCTCGCAACGAAATCAATTAATATGGAACGTTTTTAATCAATAAGAACGGGACATTTCATATACATATTGGGAAAAATTGAGGAATTGCTATTAAATTGTGTTATTGTGGTTATAATTTTATGTTTTTAACTGTTTTGATAGTAGTTAGAACCTTTGAACTTGAATTTGATTGTTTGATTTTGTGATTTTAATTTTAGCCTAAATTTGATAATTTTTGTTATTGACATGAATCAAGTATAAATTGTTATGATGTTAAGGATTATTTGGAAGCTGGAATGCACGCAATGTGATTGAATTGAATTATATATGCTTAGTTCATTGAATGTTTTCCCTTTTGAATTAAACTTTGTTTATGAAACTTGATTGATTATATTGAATTTTTTTGGTTTGTTTTTGTTTGTTTTAATTTTTAGAAGTAATGCTTTGACTGTTGTTAATATATTGGTTCCTGTGGTGTTGAAAACATGCTTGTATGCTTAATATGGATTCTTTGCTAATATTAACATACCCAATTGGGACGATTTTCTTGTTTTAAAATATTATACAGGGATTATTTAGAATGAGGGCTGTAAACCAACAGCAAGAAGAGGAACAAGTAACACCACAAATGGAACAACAACTCCAAACCTTACACCCGAACCTGAGATTCCCTAATGATTTACCTCAACGGGTGCAAAAGGTTAAGGACTTACTTTCTCTGATCAATAGAAACACCTCTCCGGTATATGTTGTGGACTGGGCTCCCTTAGGACACCCAGTCAACTTAGATACACAAATAAGGGAAATTTTAAACCAAAGTTTCACAAACGAATTTGGGATGATGTAGCGACCCGACCAAATCGTCATTGACGGCGCCGACTACTTAGGTCCCATTGCGTGGTCGTAAGTCTTTAAAATGACGTTTGACCAAAGATATGTCGCATTCCTTTCAAAAATAAAGATTGTTTCAAAGTTTACAAGAATTGTTCATCCAAAAGTTACGTTACAAGGTTATAGTTACATGTGAAACCTATGCGACACAGTTTTAAAGAAAGTCAAAAGACGCTCCATGAAATGCATGTATACTCGACATCCAAAGCAAGTATCAAATAATGAGCGGAAGCATGTTTCACATAGCGTTCAAAGGCCTGAGAAAAACATAGATATCTGTCAACGAAAACGTTGGTTAAATCATAGGTTTAAGTAAGTAAGTGAGTAAAAGTAAGTCGAACCACAAGATTTGCAACATTGATAAAATAGTAATACATTCTAAAAGTTAATATTCACGAGCATTCAATTATCAAGGCTTAACATTCCATCCGTTGAACCCCATTAATAGTGCTAGAACAACACTGTTTCTCGAAAATATATTTCATCCGTAGACGGTAGCGAACCGTCCGAGATGATGGTTTTTCAAACCCATATGGCCATACAACATAAGTTCACGCCTACACTTACACACTGCAAGAGTAACTAATGATAATCGAATTGAGGATTTTGTTCTAAACTCATATGTAGAATCTTTGTTTTCCTCTACTTGTGTTCACTTAGTTAAAAAAAAATGTTTATGTTTTCTCATCCCAAATGTAAGTTCAAAAGAGTAAAAGTGGGACTATGATCTCACCTTGAGTGCAAGAGTAATAAAGTACTTCAACAAGTAAACGCGTGCAAAGACAAAGCTAGTCTTGACCTAAACATATAGGTTGTATCAATAACGGTAAACACGATAAGTCAAAGATGTTCAATTAGTCCTATGGCTCGTTACGACTCGATTATGAAGCATGTGAATCAAATTGTCAAGTTACATGCAAGATACAAGTAAAGAATCATGTTAGAAAGATTGCATAATCATTTGGTCAAGTTTGACAAAAAGTCAAACTTTGGTCGGTCAAAGTCAACGAAAAAGTCAACACGTTCGGGTCGGGTCCCGAACTATTTTTCTGAGATTTTTATTCATATATAAGCATGTTAGAACAAGTCTCATGTGAATCGGAGGTCCATAGCGTTCCAAACATTTTTCTTATTTTGACCAAGGAGGTCAGAACCTGGACACGGCTTATGCCGCGCCGCGGCCCACAATTGTCGCGCCGCGACAATACAGGGGAGCTGGTACTTGGCCAGTTTCAGTTTTTCTAAGTCCAAACCAAAATCTTTTCATGCACAAAACACAAACCGAAAACACTTAGAACTCGCACCTTATATCGTTGGAAAGCTCTTTTGACAAGGAACACAACTAAACACATTTCATCAAACAAAAAACATCATTTCCAATAACCGATTTCTCGTCAAGTGATCATTTAAAGTCCGTTTTTAAAGTTTCAAGTTCTTGAAATGCATTACATGATTCGGGAATCCAATCCACACATGTGATATGCCGTTTCGAAGGTAATTACTCATGCAATACAACTAAACACTTACTAACAACATTTCATGGCATTCAAAGTATCAAAAGTTTATTTCAAGTTCATCAAACCCTAATCAAAATTCACAAAATCACTAATCATGTATTTGAAATTTTACAAATCAACCTACACATCAAAATGAAGCTAGTGATACTAGTAACACAATTAAAACATGAACTTTAACAATTTAACAACATTTAATCTTCCAAAATCAAAGATTAAGCAAACCAATTTTCAAGTTCATGCTAGTTACTCCAAAACAACAAATCGAGCATACAAGTCATATATTCATGTTAGACTTGAGCCATAGACACTATTTAACAACTTTATAATTCAAAAACATCAAGAACATAAAATCTAGTGATTTTAGAAAGTTACCCAAATGAGATGAAATTGGTATCAAATTGTAGAGGATGAAGAGAGGATTCCAAATATGTAATTTGTTTTGATGTTAGCCTCCAAATCTGAAATTAGATGATGAATTTGTGTGTTTGGGTGTTATGGATAAAAAATGGAAGTAAGAAGAGAGAAAGAGAGAAAGAGGAGGTGGAGGTGGAAATGAGTGGTGGATAAGGTGGGTTGACTAGTTGACCTAGTCAACTAGTTTGCCCACTTGGCAACCTCGGTCCCTCAAGTTTCAAAGCAGGTGCGGGAATTAACCAAATGAATTATTTTGAATTACACGAGAGTACGGGAGACGTTATAATCCAATAACGAAAATATTATGAATGTTTGCTAACGGAGGTTACGAATCTAGATACGAAGAATATTATTAAAATAAAATAAAATAAAATAAAAAGACGGCGTTAAAAATAATTTAACGGAAAAATGCGGGATGTTACATTACCCACGCCTTATGGAAGCAATAGTTGATGTCTCTTACTCGAGACCTAGTGTTGTCAATGCTATGAATAAGTGAATATATGTCCTTGGGCATTTCCACGAATTTGGATAGTCGGTGTTTCACGTTGTATTAAGGCTTGGTTTACGATCCACCATTTCAACTGGTTTTCCCATGGAGGGGAGTTTGTCATCAATAGTAGGTTTATCTAGAAGGATAGCACGTTCCTGTTCCGCAGGACACGTCTCTAAGTTTGTTACACGAAATGTAAGGTAAACGGAAACTTTTGAGTCAGGAGATCTAAACGGTAGGAGGCGGTTCCAATACGCCCCAAGATTTTCAAAAGGATCAATATTACGGATATAACTTTCCTCGATTTCTCGAAACGGGTTACACCTTTCCAAGGTGCGGTTTTTCAATGTTACGCGGTTACTGACCTGGGATTCGAGAGGTTTACGTCGAATATCGGTATAGCCCTTTTGGCGACTACGGGTCGTCTTGAGTCCTTCTCGGACTTGAACGATCTCAACTGTTATTTCTTGAATGAGTTCGGATTCGGTGATTTGCTTGCCACATGCTTTGGTCCAACGAATAGGGGTATGACATTTGCGGTCATATAGGGTTTCGAAAGTGCGGCGTTAATACACGAATGCTAACTGTCGTTGTAAGAGGAACTACTAAAGGTAACAATACCAGCTTGTAACATGTCTTTCCAAGATGTGAAACGTAAGTTTGTTTGGTCCGTTGGTTGTGGATGATACACGGCACTCATGTTTGGACGGGTCCCCGAGGTTCCTTGTAAGGCATCCCAAATTTAGAAGTGAGACGAGTATCCCGATCTGAAATTTTAATGGAGATGGTACGTCGTGCCGAGCTAGAATTTTCTTTAAAACACGTTTGAATAGGTTTCGTTTCTCAAGAGGTCCGCACCGTGGAAGATCCATCGGTTCCCGAAAATGGTCGTTAGGACTATTCACCCTTGTGGCGAATACTAATATAATGTGAAGAGTTTCTCTCTCCATTGAGAAGTTTTATAAAAAGTTTCCTTACACGAAAGTGCGAGCGATAAGACAGGAGCGAAATGAGAACTTAGAATAGGATGAGTTCACACCTTGAGGTAACCATGTCGCGCACTTAGTGGTCGAATGTTGAGGCTTGGTGGGATAACGAGATAGTACACGTAGTTGTATGATAAGTCAAAGAAGAGTGAAGTATCCTTGGATTGGGTGTTATCTTAAGTTCTAGTAATATCAGGCGGAAAATGGTGAAATAACAGAGCTATGTAACGTGGCACGTGTTGACGAGAAAGTTGATCTGGTCCATGATTAAGTATTCAAATTTTTCGAGCAAATTAACGAATTTCAGTTTCCTTGATTTCGAGTCGAGAGAGTATGCCTTTAGGGCTTTCAAGTAGAAATATTTCCATATTTGAGTTCCAGTGTGCTAAACAAATTTAGCTAGTAAGGTTTGTGTGAAAGATCATGTTCAAAGTTCGGACACGGAGAGGTTTAAATTTTTCCCTCAGTGAGTTAACGAGTCTAAAGGTCGTGCAACACGAGAAAAGTCGGAAATGAATCTTCAGTAATAACCGGCGAGATCTAAGATTTTATGAATACAAGTCTGAGTCGTAAGGGTTTCCCAATTATGTGTGGTTCCGATTGCGAGATGTATTGAAATACTTTGACCACTAACAACATGGTCTAAAAATTGGACTTCGTTTAACCAAAATTCTCACTTGGAGAATTCGGCATAGAGTTGCTCTTTTCTTAAGAGTTCGAGCGTAAGACGGAGATGTCGTTCTTTTTCTTCTTTACTTGAATAGGTTTAGACATCATCTATAAATACGATAACGGATTCATCTAGATAAGTTTACAAACGCGGTTCAGGAGGCCTATGAATATGGGCGGAGGCCTAGATAATCGAACGGTACTAAAAGAAATTTACAACTATCATAGCGAGTTCTAAAAGCGGGTTAGGAGACATCTTCTTCCTGATCTCTCAATTGATGATAATCGGAACAGAGGTTGGTTTGGAATATACGCGAGATTCATGTAAATAATCATGAGGTCATGGATAAGAGGAAAAGGGTATCGGTTTTCAACCGAAAGTTACTTAGTTCCAATGATCTATACATAATTGTAGGGGAAACATTTCTCCTTAACGAATAGGTTTTGAGCTCCTTATTTCTATAGGTGTCAAGTCACAATTCAAATTATCCACCCAATAAGTTTAACGTATATCCTCCGATAAAATTTATAGGTACACAATATTTTTCCGTTGGTCACTTAAATTGCCTAAGTAGTATTTAAAGGAAAAAAGTGGAGTGCAAAGAGTACGAGTCAAAGCCTTGGTTATAAAACATCTAACGGTAACCGAATCGAATAAGTATGAAATATGCGGGTTGTTGTGAAGAAACGTACCCGTGACTAGTCCATCGTCGTCTCGGGCATCCTAGGTGTCGATGTTGAAAGTTCAACGGCGTGCGTTAGGGTTGGCTTTCTTCTTTGGGCACGCATTCCTATAATGACCCGGTTGGCCACATTCGAAACAAACAACCGCTCTTGGCGCATTGGGTGTCTTTTGAGCGACGGTAACGGTACTTTTACAAATATGGGCCACATGGCCACTTCTTTGACACCTGATGCAAAATGGTTTGCCACATTCACCCAAATGATATTTGCGACATTCGTTACAGTAGGGCAGGTTTCCGGCATACCCTTTCTTACCGTCGGAGGTGAAGGACTTCTTGGTGAAGTTGTTGTTGTAGTTGCTCGATGGAGAGGCTTCCCATTTTCTTTTGTTGTTACCCGGTTGGTCCTCGATCGTTGGTGTCGGCGCTTCAATTTCATTCACCGTTTTTATAGATTGGCGGGCCATCGTTAAAGCCTCTTGTAGGTTGGTGGGTTTGGATGCTACTACCTCGTGGTGAATGCTCTTTGGGAGGCCTTCCATGTAAAGTTCAACTCTTAGGGATTCAGGAGTCATAAGGTTCGGGCAACTTAAGGCTAGTTCGACAAACCGTTGATTATAAGCTTCGAGGTCATTCCCGACCGTTTTTAAATTCCTTAGCCCCTGTTCGAGCCTTTGAGTTTCGTCTCGCGGGAAGTATTCGGTGATCATTCTTTCTCTTAATTCGGTCCAAGAGAGTGTGTGGGCTTCATCGATACTCACCGATTGTACATGTGTGTTCCACCATGAGAGAGCAACACCGGTGAAAGTGAGGGTGGAGAATTTGACCTTATCTCGGTCTCGATAACCGCTTATGCTAAAAACGGATTCCGTTTGATCAAACCATCGGGTGAGAGCAACCGGTCCTCCGGTTCCATCGAAAGTGGGAGGATTGTACTTCATGAAGTTTTTGTAGGAGCAACCTTCGTTTGAATTACCGGCCCTGCGATTGTTGTTGTTGGAAAAGTGATCGGCCACGGCCGTACCCACGGCGGTGGTTATCATTCGTTGAAGAGCTTGTTCTAGAGTTTCGAGAGGAGTATTGTGTTGACCTTGGTGAGCCATTGTTCCTTCATGACACAAGATCATCATTGATTAGTATTCTCAACAATACTAACCGTGGCATGGAATAAGGATAGAGAGAGAATTTTTCCTTGACTCGCCTTAAATTCTTTATGTCATAATGTCGGAACGTCCATGTGAGTCACCGTAATATAATCCCGGAAATTATATTACCCTAATTCATATGTGCATTCGACATTACTTCATATAGTCAAGGTGGCGTGTCAATCAAATTAGTCAACGTGAGATTAAGGTAGAATAAGAATAGATATGAGTAGAAACGTTCGAGTATAAATTTAGTCAAGTAATTCCTACTTCAAGTCTATATGCCGGTTGTAGTCTAGATTCACGAATGTACCCTATGACTCGGGGTTGACACCAATGAACTCTAAATCCCTACAACCAATGCTCTGATACCACTTGTAGCGACCCGACCAAATCGTCATTGACGGCGCCGACTACTTAGGTCCCATTGCGTGGTCGTAAGTCTTTAAAATGACGTTTGACCAAAGATATGTCGCATTCCTTTCAAAAATAAAGATTGTTTCAAAGTTTACAAGAATTGTTCATCCAAAAGTTACGTTACAAGGTTATAGTTACATGTGAAACCTATGCGACACAGTTTTAAAGAAAGTCAAAAGACGCTCCATGAAATGCATGTATACTCGACATCCAAAGCAAGTATCAAATAATGAGCGGAAGCATGTTTCACATAGCGTTCAAAGGCCTGAGAAAAACATAGAAATCTGTCAACGAAAATATTGGTGAAATCATAGGTTTAAGTAAGTAAGTGAGTAAAAGTAAGTCGAACCACAAGATTTGCAACATTGATAAAATAGTAATACATTCTAAAAGTTAATATTCACGAGCACCCAATTATCAAGGCTTAACATTCCGTCCGTTGAACCCCATTAATAGTGCTAGAACAACACTGTTTCTCGAAAATATATTTCATCCGTAGACGGTAGCGAACCGTCCGAGATGAGGGTTTGTCAAACCCATATAGCCATACAACATAAGTTCACGCCTACACTTACACACTGCAAGAATAACTAATGATAATCGAATTGAGAATTTTGTTCTAAACTCGTATGTAGAATATTTGTTTTCCTCTACTTGTGTTCACTTAGTTAAAAAGAAATGTTTATGTTTTCTCATCCCAAATGTAAGTTCAAAAGAGTAAAAGGGGACTATGATTTCACCTTGAGTGCAAGAGTAATAAAGTACTTCAACAAGTAAACGCGTGCAAAGACAAAGCTAGTCTTGACCTAAACATATAGGTTGTATCAATAACGGTAAACACGATAGGTCAAAGATGTTCAATTAGTCCTATGGCTCGTTACGACTCAATTATGAAGCATGTGAATCAAATTGTCAAGTTTCATGCAAGATACAAGTAAAGAATCATGTTAGAAAGATTGCATAATCATTTGGTCAAGTTTGATAAAAAGTCAAACTTTGGTCGGTCAAAGTCAACGAAAAAGTCAACACGTTCGGGTCGGGTCCCGAACTATTTTTCTGAGGTTTTTATTCATATATAAGCATGTTAGAACAAGTCTCATGTGAATCGGAGGTCCATAGCGTGCCAAACATTTTTCTTATTTTGACCAAGGAGGTCAGAACCTGGACACGGCTTATGCTGCGCAGCGGCCCACAATTGTCGCGCCGCGACAATACACGGGAGCTGGTACCTGGCAAGTTTCAGTTTTTCTAAGTCCAAATCAAAATCTTTTCATGCACAAAACACAAACCGAAAACACTTAGAACTCGCACCTTATATCGTTGGAAAGCTCTTTTGACAAGGAACACAACTAAATACATTTCTTCAAACAAAAAACATCATTTCCAATAACCGATTTCTCGTCAAGTGATCATTTAAAGTCCGTTTTCAAAGTTTCAAGTTCTTGAAATGCATTACATGATTCGGGAATCCAATCCACACATGTGATATGCCGTTTCGAAGGTAATTACTCATGCAATACAACTAAACACTTACTAACAACATTTCATGGCATTCAAAGTATCAAAAGTTCATTTCAAGTTCATCAAACCCTAATCAAAATTCACAAAATCACTAATCATGTATTTGAAGTTTTACAAATCAACCTACACATAAAAATGAAGCTAGTGATACTAGTAACACAATTAAAACATGAACTTTAACAATTTAACAACATTTAATCTTCCAAAATCAAAGATTAAGCAAACCAATTTTCAAGTTCATGCTAGTTACTCCAAAACAACAAATCGAGCATACAAGTCATATATTCATGTTAGACTTGAGCCATAGACACTAATTAACAACTTTATAATTCAAAAACATCAAGAACACAAAATCTAGTGATTTTAGAAAGTTACCCAAATGAGATGAAATTGGTATCAAATTGTAGAGGATGAAGAGAGGATTCCAAATATGTAATTTGTTTTGATGTTAGCCTCCAAATCCGAAATTAGATGATGAATTTGTGTGTTTGGGTGTTATGGTTCAAAAATGGAAGTAAGAAGAGAGAAAGAGAGAAAGAGGAGGTGGAGGTGGAAATGAGTGGTGGATAAGGTGGGTTGACTAGTTGACCTAGTCAACTAGTTTGCCCACTTGGCAACCTCGGTCCCTCAAGTTTTAAAGCAGGTGCGGGAATTAACCAAACGAATTATTTTGAATTACACGAGAGTACGGGAGATGTTATAATCCAATAACGAAAATATTATGAATGTTTGCTAACGGAGGTTACGAATCTAGATACGAAGAATATTATTAAAATAAAATAGAATAAAATAAAAAGACGGCGTTAAAAATAATTTAACGGAAAAATGCGGGATGTTACAGATGATTTTGGTTTTTAATGATTTTGAGAGGTTGTTTAGTTTAAATAGTCATGTATATAGAGAATGGTACTTAGAATTCTATTCTACTGTTAGAATGAGCATACACCCAGAAACTATCGATGATACTAATTTTCTACAATTTAGACTGGGTGGGGTAGATAGAAGAATGTCCCTAAGCAACGTGACTAACGGTCATTTGGTAATACTGATAAAATTAATTATATTGACGTTTGGTATTTAGATGTGATCAGAGATAGGGATACTTTTGTTAGTATACCCTATGGAGTTTCCTACTTCTTAGCTCATGTAGGTAAGGGTGCTAGAGGATCAAGTGACATGTCGGGGGGTCACTATATCACTTGTTTAGGAAACTGGTTCGGACTCGACCCGAGTGAATCAGAACCTCCAATCATACCGGTAGATCAAGCCGTTAAAACTTTAGGATTGGATGTATATAAAACTGCAAAAGCTATACAAGTGAGGGGTGGGGTAATTAGTTTAAGACGACAAGAAGTTGTTGCTCCCGCTCCTATGGAGGAAGATGATGAACCTGAGCGAGATACTAGGAGAAGACGGAGACAGCCAGATCAGGCTAGTTCGTATAATGTAGGTACTTCTGATTTCGATATGTTACAAAATTCGTTTAATTCATTGAGTTTAGATGTAAGGAACTCATATGAAACTTGGGGACAGAGATCAGAAAACCAGTACACTAGTTTGTCTCGGAAATTAGGGGACTGATGTGTAATTTCGTACTCTAAATTATTAGCTAAATACCTATCGATTATCACACAATACAGGCAACTATAACCAGTTCGTGTAGTAATTAAACAAGTATTTGACCAATTCGTTCCACAGAGAGCAGGTAATTGAAAACTTGAACTATTAATTATTCTAAGATTTAAAAGGGGGTTTTGTTGTAAAACTGATTAAACGCGAAAGTAAATTAAACTTAATTCAATAAGATGCAAAGGTATCCACTTAGCTACAATTCCCTAGGCTAGGATTGCTCGTTTAAACTCGTTAAGTAAACAATTACAAAGATGTGACACTGTATTTATATGTCGATTCCTACAGTTTTAGACTAATAACCTAAGTATAACTGTCGTTAACCTAGAGTTACTAACCAATTCACAATGATATTACTCAAGATTATAATCTAACTTAGGTTGGTTTGGTGTCCCTTACAACCTCACAATTATTGCAACTAATTTCAAGTTCAACCACTATACGATTAATTTTATTATCGGTGTCCCTCATAAAATCTCACGTATTCCTAAATTATTCACGTTCAATAATCTATTAAAAGCTATTAATCAATTTAACTGTCGTTAGTTAATCAATAACTTCCGTGATTTAACAATCAAAAAGCTTTAATAACAGTGGATCTTAGCTAGACATAAACTTGTGTAATTTTAATTAATTGTTATTAACTAAAAGATCGCAATCCATCACCTAGGTTCATGCATCTAAGTGAATACTAAATATTTAGCTACTCATGGTAAAGCAAAGAACAAGTAAATAATAAAAACAATTAAACATAATCATTGAATTGAATGAAGAACAAATTAATAAAAGTAATAAAAGTTAATACAAAGATTAAACTGACCAAGAATGATATTGTAGCTTAAACCCTTGTAAAACAATGAAGAAAGACAAAGAAATTCGTAACTAATGTTGCTGTGGAAGAAAATTCGTAAAATAAAATTGGATACCCTAAATTGGGGTAAAATTCATCTATTTATAGAATCTGGAAAACAGCTGAAACCGACTCAGGTCGCGTTCTGCGACACACCATCGTGATCCGCGATAACCAGGACGCGACAAAGGTTGTTTAAACGCGATAAATTGGTCAGAACACCCTTTTTCCATGTCGTGTTCTGATGCACTTTGTCACGTATCACGATGACCAAAATGCGATAAACATCATCCTGAAGCGATGGAAACTGACTTTTTCACCCTAGACGCGTTTATCTTCAACTCTAACTCCGTTTTGGCTATATCTTCAATAAAAATCATCGTTAATGAGCCAACATACCATAACTTGACACTTTCTTCATATTAAGCTCAAATAACTCGATATCTCCATCAAAGTCTTTAAAATATCAACAAATTGACCAGGATAACGCCCAAAATATATGGATGAAAATGGCGTTATCAAAATTCCCCACACTTGAACCTTGCTTGTCCTCAAGTAAGCTTATCTTCAAAATAGTAAAATCCAATGTAAGAGCAAACATACCCGGAGCGTCTTCAACAATAATAGGAAGCAAGATACACCAATACTATCTTCATGAGCAAATAAAACCAATGTGTGGTGATCTTCAACAAGCAATCGCAAGGTTCAAGCCGTTCACTAAGGAATCTGTCATGCACAAAGTATATACCTTCAAAAAGTATGCTTCTTACATCAACCCGCTATGGCTATCCCTCTTTCACCTCCATGCCCCCAAAACACCAATGATTCGTCAATTCCATATAAAATCGTCAATTCCAAAAATTAGGTTAAGGTGGGTGCGCCAAAGCGTAGGGGACTGGTTACCCCTATCTTTATGGTCAATCCGGGCACAGGATGACCGGCACTTATCAAGCTTTCTATCACAACTCTATGGTTTCTCTCATAGTAGGGCGAAAGCATTGACGGAGGTTCGTGGAATTAGTGCCTCACGTGGCTAATTAAGAGGTTCATCAATTCCATGATTTGGCTCAAAATCCGGTGTGCATACAAGCCTTCCCAATTATGGGATAGCCGCACGGGTAGTTGCACTGAAGCGAACTACCTTGGGTGTAAATTTTCGGAGGGTCTATTGCACGAAACCTGAAAGACTTTACTTTCAAGCAATGGTCTTTTGAAACAAACTTTACTTGTAAGACTTTACTTACAAGTTCGGAAGACTTTACTTCCTAAGAACAACATGGGAGGACTCGATTCTCCCGGAAGTGTTTAAACACTTGGTTAATTTTATTTAAGGTCCTTGGACCCCACTTCCCACGCATCTTAGCTTTTATGCTAATTTTAAGAAAATGTAGGAAGCAGATACTACATTCCCGTATTTTAAAGGTTACCATGGCTTTTGGCCATGGTGTGCGTTGTCTAAGCAAACGCTAGCACGAAGCCATTGCTCTTACATAAAAAGACAGCACGGTTGAAGCTCAAGGCTCCTCTTCCTACAGTACGATACATCGGTGTAATACATCGTGAAATGAAGTATTAACCAATGTCAGTATGAAATGATGTAGATTAGGAAGTCTCCTACACCAAGTAAGATGGGCATTCGGAAGACTTGACTTCCTTCATGGATGCACTTGAATCATCCTACAATTTTAACTTACAAAAGTGATAACATTTACTTTCATAAAACAACTACACCTGGCTTTTTGAATGAGTCAAAAAATTTTTTAAAATTTCTCAAAAATTTCTCAAATTTTTCAAAAAAAAAAATAAGACTCAAGCCAAGTGTATTACATCCGCGAGAATTTATATCTCTCCCCCCCACACTTAAGATCATGTAATGCCCTCATTTACATGAAATCAAAAAATCAAAAATAAATTCGAGAGGACAAAATAGTGAAAAAGGGAAAAGAAAAGATAAGAGAAACCCGGATTTTTAGATCCGTAGATCGCGGAAAGACGGTGCACGATGGCGCTGAACTTACTGCCAGCATAAGAACATCGGCATCCACTCGATCACCAAAACATCATAATCAAGTAAGGTGCTGAACTTACTGCCAGACTTTGAAAAATAATAAAGCACAACCACCGTGAAACCTGAAATGAAAACATACATACCATAACTAACGGGGTGGTACCACCACGGTACCGAAACGCCCCATTTAAAATCCAAAGTATTAAGTTTAAATACTAACAACTACCATCATCCTAATTAAGATTACAGTTGTAGTGACCCGAACTTTTCCATGTTTATATATATTAATTGAGATTGATATTTACATGATTAAATGTTTCCAACATGTTAAGCAATTAAAGTTGTTAAGACTTGATTAATTGAAATATGTTTCATATAGACAATTGACCACCCAAGTTGACCGGCGATTCACGAACGTTAAAACTTGTAAAAACGACATGACGATATATATATGGATATACATATGGTTAACATGAGATTATGATAAGTAAGTATCTCCATAAGTATATTAACAATGAGTTATATACATATAAACAAGACTACTAACTTAAGGATTTCGAAACGAGACATATATGTAACGATTATCGTTGTAACGACATTTAAATGAATATATATCATATTAAGATATATTAATATATCATAATATCATGATAATATAATAATTTAAAATCTCATTTGATATTATAAACATTGGGTTAACAACATTTAACAAGATCGTTAACCTAAAGGTTTCAAAACAACACTTACATGTAACGACTAACGATGACTTAACGACTCAGTTAAAATGTATATTCATGTAGTGTTTTAATATGTATTTATACACTTTTGAAAGACTTCAAGACACTTATCAAAATACTTCTACTTAACAAAAATGCTTACAATTACATCCTCGTTCAGTTTCATCAACAATTCTACTCGTATGCACCCGTATTCGTACTCGTACAATACACAACTTTTAGATGTATGTACTATTGGTATATACACTTCAATGATCAGCTCTTAGCAGCCCATTTGAGTCACCTAACACATGTGGGAACCATCATTTGGCAACTAGCATGAAATATCTCATAAAATTACAAAAATATGAGTAATCATTCATGACTTATTTACATGAAAACAAAATTACATATCCTTTATATCTAATCCATACACCAACGACCAAAAACACCTACAAACACTTTCATTCTTCAATTTTCTTCATCTAATTGATCTCTCTCAAGTTCTATCTTCAAGTTCTAAGTGTTCTTCATATATTTTACAAGTTCTAGTTACATAAAATCAAGAATACGTTCAAGTTTGCTAGCTCACTTCCAATCTTGTAAGGTGATCATCCAACCTCAAGAAATCTTTGTTTCTTACAGTAGGTTATCATTCTAATACAAGGTAATAATCATATTCAAACTTTGGTTCAATTTCTATAACTATAACAATCTTATTTCAAGTGATGATCTTACTTGAACTTGTTTTCGTGTCATGATTCTGCTTCAAGAACTTCGAGCCATCCAAGGATCCGTTGAAGCTAAATCCATTTTTCTCTTTTCCAGTAGGTTTATCCAAGGAACTTAAGGTAGTAATGATGTTCATAACATCATTCGATTCATACATATAAAGCTATCTTATTCGAAGGTTTAAACTTGTAATCACTAGAACATAGTTTAGTTAATTCTAAACTTGTTCGCAAACAAAAGTTAATCCTTCTAACTTGACTTTTAAAATCAACTAAACACATGTTCTATATCTATATGATATGCTAACTTAATGATTTAAAACCTGGAAACACGAAAAACACCGTAAAACCGAATTTACGCCGTCGTAGTAACACCGCGGGCTGTTTTGGGTTAGTTAATTAAAAACTATGATAAACTTTGATTTAAAAGTTGTTATTCTGAGAAAATGATTTTTGTTATGAACATGAAACTATATCCAAAAATTATGGTTAAACTCAAAGTGGAAGTATGTTTTCTAAAATGGTCATCTAGACGTCGTTCTTTCGACTGAAATGACTACCTTTACAAAAACGACTTGTAACTTATTTTTCTGACTATAAACATATACTTTTTCTGTTTAGATTCATAAAATAGAGTTCAATATGAAACCATAGCAATTTGATTCACTCAAAACGGATTTAAAATGAAGAAGTTATGGGTAAAACAAGATTGGATATTTTTTCTCATTTTAGCTACGTGAAAATTGGTAACAAATCTATTCCAACCATAACTTAATCAACTTGTATTGTATATTATGTAATCTTAAGATACCATAGACACTGATAATGCTAAAAACGAACATATATTTCATAGCATTATTCCTCAAGAAAGACAAGCTTTTAGTTGCAATTGTTCTATTTACAAGTGATATTCGTTTAAATAATAAAAGGTGAAGACAAAAGACAGATTCGACGATTTGAAGACGCAAACGACCAAAAAGCTCAAAAGAACAAAAGACAATCAAAAAGGTTCCAATTATTGATAAGAAACGTCTCGAAATCACAAGAGTACAAGATTCAAAACGCAAAGTACAAGATATTAAATTGTACGCGAGGACGTTCGAAAATCCGGAACCGGGACTAGAGTCAACTCTTAACGCTCGACGCAACGGACTAAAAATTACAAGTTAACTATGTATATAAATATAATATAATATATAATTAATTATATTAATTATATATATATTATATATATATATTAAAAACTGTCGGCAGCCAGAAACTCCAAGGGTGTGAATTGAAAATACCTCTCCGCGACTCGCGGAGTTTGAAGGGCTTTTTGCCGCGAGTCGCGGAGCCCCAAATTTCACTTCTGGCTATAAAGCCAACCGAATTCTGATCGAATTTATCATCATTTTTTTTCTTCTCATTCATACGAAGTAATATATATTTATATTTTATATTTTAATTTTAATTATAATTCTAATAATAAGGGTATGTTAGCGAATGTTGTAAGGGTGTAAGTCGAAATTCTGTCCGTGTAACGCTACGCTATTTTTAATCATTGTAAGTTATGTTCAACCTTTTTATATTAATGTCTCGTAGCTAAGTTATTATTATGCTTATTTAAAACGAAGTAATCATGATGTTGGGCTAATTACTAAAATTGGGTAATTGGGCTTTGTACCATAATTGGGGTTTGGACAAAAGAACGACACTTGTGGAAACTAGACTATGGGTTATTAATGGGCTTTATATTTGTTTAACTAAATGAAAGTTTGTTAATGTTAATATAAAGATTTACAATTGGGCGTCCCTATAAATTACCATATACACTCGATCGGACACGATGGGCAGGGTATTTATATGTACGAATAATCGTTCATTTAACCGGACACGGGAATGGATTAATAGCCACTAGAATAATTAAAACAGGGGTGAAATTACATTCAAGGGTAATTGGTGTAATTGTTAACAAAGTAGTAAAACCTTGGTTTACACGCAGTCGATAACCTGGTGTATTCATTAAACAAAGTATTAAAACCTTGTTACAATTCGAATCCCCAATTAGTTGGAATATTTATCTTCGGGTATAATAATAATTTGACAAGGACACTTGCAATTTATATTTATGACTGATGGACTGTTATGGACAAAAACCAGACGGACATATTGAATAATCCAGGACAAAGGACAATTAACCCATGGGCATAAAACTAAAACCAACACGTCAAACATCATGATTACGGAAGTTTAAATAAGCATAATTCTTTTATATCATATTTTATTTCCTTTATTTTATATTTAATTGCACTTCTAATTATCGCACTTTTATTTATTGTTATTTCATTTTATCGCACTTTTAATTATCGTACTTTTTAATTATCGCAATTTAATTTTTATCGCATTTTTATTATTCGCAATTTCATTATCGTTATTTACTTTACGCTTTAATTTAAAGTCTTGTATTTATTTTATATTTTACATTAGGTTTTAACTGCGACTAAAGTTTTAAAATCGACAAACCGGTCATTAAACGGTAAAAACCCCTCTTTATAATAATAATATTACTTATATATATATTTGTATTTTTATAAAAGTAAACTAATATAGCGTTGAGCTTTGCTTAAAGATCTCCCTGTGGAACGAACCGGACTTACTAAAAACTACACTACTGTACGATTAGGTACACTGCCTATAAGTGTTGTAGCAAGGTTTAAGTATATCCATTCTATAAATAAATAAATATCTTGTGTAAAATTGTATCGTATTTAATAGTATTTTCTAGTAAAATAATAACTATTTTATATACTACCCCGCTGCACATCAAGTATTTTTGGCGCCGCTGCCGGGGACTTACTCTTAAAAGCCGGAAGCGCAACGCTAATAAAAAAAAAAAGATTTTTATTTACTTTTATTAAAAGTCGTTTTTGTAAAAATTACGTTTTAATCATTCAAAAATATAAAAAGAAAAACAAAAATATAAGTATTTTTAGGATTTTGTTAAATATTTAAGTTTTATAAGTTTCTTTATCTTTATTTTAATTTATAAAAATATAAATTTTATTAAAAATCGTTTATTTAAATTAAAAACAGAAAACAGAAAATAATAAAAAAAAAATAAATAAAGAAAACGCGTAAAAATTAGTACCTGTCAACTGAATTACTGAACCCCGCGACTCGCGGGGTTTTCCTCATTTATCACCGCAACTCGCGGAGGGCTTCTGACACACGGACAAAACCCTAATCAAGCATTGATTACGGGGTATTATTAATTATTATTATTAAAACCTAAATATTATTATTATTATTATTAGTATTAGTTTTAAGTTTTATTTTTATTTAATTTATGTATTTAGTTTAAATAAGTTTAATTAAAATTGTAAAATTAGTAGTTTTATTAAATAAATAATATAAAAATAATATTTTTATAAAAATTGTACTTTTTACAACTTTTTGTATATTTTTATAATTTGTACCTTTTTAATCGTTGTAGCGTAACTTTTGTATTTTTAGCTCATAATTAATTTTAAACTTAGTTTTTGCTATAGTTATTTTTACTCCTATATTTTTAGGCTTTGCCGTAGAATTCCTTAAGTGCCTTTTCTTTAGACTAAGATTTAGGTGCTTTAGAATTTTGCGACGCCTTTTTAAGTTTTAGTTTCTTTTTAAGTTATTTCCATTTGGGATTTAGTTTTTCTTGTAAGCTTTAATATTTTTACACCTTTTACTATGTATCAATTATCATTCCAATTAGTAATTTCAATTTGCGATTATAATTTTAAGTTAGTTGTAGTAATAAGGTTAAATTAGTTAAGTATTTTTAAGTTTTGATAAGTTTCTTTTATTTTTCCGTCACCTTTTATTTTTCAACCATTTTTTCTTTTTCGACATTTTTCGACGCGCAATCTTTTTCTCTCTTATTTCTCGCCATTCTAGTTTTTAGGACTTAGAATTTTATTCTACTTCTTATCTAAATTTCTAAAAATTACGAAAATTTATTTTGAGTGGTTAAATTGATAGACATCAAAATTTTCTGGTTCGTAGTAATAGTTGGATTTGTACGTGGACCGGGTTATTGGAGCCAAACAGTCCTCAATTATATTGAGACCAAACGAATCCTGCCCCTCTGCTGCATCTTTTGGCTATTCGAAACGTGGGCAAAATCAGAAAAGTCTATTGATTGGATAACTTATTATAATTTTTCTTTCCTTTTTAAAACTAATAGAATATTCAGTGAATGCACCGAGCAAGACGTTCACCACCTTTTGTACGTTCACCACCTGTAACTCGATCAAGACATCATTTAACAAATATAACCGCCGTTGATTTTTCTTTAGAATCGTCATCCAGTCGACCAAGTACTTCAGTTCAAATTTCCGATAATCCATTTTTTGAACCCGACCTCACAATTGAGAATCCAGAAAATATTCAGGAACGGTTCATAGATCCTGAACCATTAAACTTTCCTCCGGAACCACCAATCATTCAAACAGAGATTGTTGAGGAACGAACTATTAAATCAGAATCATCTAGTGATACCGATTCAACAAATTCAATTATGGAGAATCTGGAACCTTTAAGTATGGAAGACCGAATGAGAGCTAAACGCACTGGCCAAGGTCACGCAATTACTCATCCAGACATTAATGCGCCAGATTATGAAATCAAAGGACAAATTCTACACATGGTGACTAATCAATGCCAATTTAGTGGTGCGCCGAAGGAAGATCCAAATGAACATCTACGTACCTTTAATAGGATCTGCACACTATTTAAAATCCGAGAAGTGGAGGATGAACAGATATATCTCATGTTATTTCCCTGGACTTTAAAGGGAGAAGCCAAAGATTGGTTGGAATCGTTACCTGAAGGGGCGATCGATACATGGGATGTTTTAGTTGACAAATTTCTTAAACAATTTTTTCCTGCATCTAAAGCCGTAAGACTTCAAGCAGAAATTGTTACGTTCACACAGAAGCCAAATGAAACTCTATATGAGGCGTGGACAAGATATGGAAAGTTGTTAAGAGGATGTCCGCAACATGGTTTAGACACTTGTCAAATAGTACAAATATTCTACCGAGGATGCGACATCACTACAAGAAAAGACATAGATATAGCAGCTGGTGGTTCGATTATGAAGAAAACCGAAACTGATGCTTACAAAATTATTGATAATACTGCTTCCCACTCACATGAGTGGCACCAAGAAAAAGATATCATTAGATCATCTAAAGCAGCTAGAGCCGATTCTAGCCATGACTTAGATTCCATTTCCGCAAAGATAGATGCTTTCGAGAGACGAATGGAAAAGATGACTAAGGATATTCATGCTATACGAATTAGTTGTGAGCAGTGTGGAGGACCACATTTGACAAAAGATTGTCTCAGTATTGAATTAACAATGGAACAAAGAGAGAATATTTCATACATAAACCAAAGGCCTGGAAATAATTATCAGAATAATTATCAACCGCCAAGACCGATTTACAATCAAAACCAGAATTATAACCGAAATATTCCATACAACAACCAACAAGGTCCTAGCAATCAACAAGTATCCAATAATACTTACAATCAGCAAAGACCGAATTTTCAAAACAAACCACCACAACAAACCGATGATAAAAAGCCGAATTTAGAAGATATGATGACGAAGCTAGTTGAAACTCAAACGCAGTTTTTCACATCTCAAAAACAAACCAATGAACAAAATGCTCAAGCATTTAGAAATCAACAAGCTTCTATTCAAAATCTGGAACAAGAAGTAAGTAACCTAGCAAGGTTAATAGGTGAAAGAAAACCGGGAAGTTTACCTAGTGATACGAATGCTAACCCCCGGAATGAAACAGCTAAAGCTATTACCACAAGAAGTGGTACAACACTTAAACCACCTGAAATACCTGTAACTTCTGATGAAACTATTCCTACTCCACAAGAACCACAACCTGATCAGGATAAGGAAAAAGAACCGGTAGTTGAAAAGGTTAATAAAGATAACACAGTTAAGGATAAACCTTATGTTAAACCATACCAACCACCACTTCCTTACCCGAGTAAAATGAAGAAAGAAAAACTTGAAGCCGAGCAATCCAAATTCTTGGATATGTTTAAACAGATAAATGTAAATCTTCCTTTCATTGATGTGATTTCAGGAATGCCAAGGTATGCTAAATTCTTGAAAGATCTAATCACGAATAGAAAGAAAATGGAAGAACTCTCGGCTGTTACTATGAATGCTAATTGTTCAGCAGTGCTGTTGAATAAGATACCAGAAAAATTATCTGATCCAGGAAGTTTCACAATTCCATGTTTTCTGGGTAGCCTTAGTTCAATAGAAGCATTGGCAGATTTAGGTGCTAGTATAAATCTAATGCCGTATTCACTATACGCTAAACTAGACCTTGGAGAATTGAAACCAACCAGAATAAGCATACAACTAGCCGATAGATCAATAAAATATCCTAGAGGGATAATGGAGAACATGCTAGTTAAAGTTGGTACTTTAGTATTCCCAGTAGATTTTGTTGTTTTAGACATGGAAGAAGATTCTCAAGTTCCTCTCATATTAGGAAGACCATTCTTAAACACGGCTAAAGCAATGATAGACGTGTTCGGTAAGAAACTGACCCTAAGTATAGAGGATGAGAGTGTTACCTTTTCAGTTGATAGAGCAATGCAACAACCACAATCTGCAGATGATACATGTTATTATATTCAAACTATAGATGCACATGCAGAATTATTAGAAGAATTTCCAGAATTACAAGGAACAGGAGAATGTTCTTTAGGAGAAGGAAATGAACCAATTGATGAATCTGAAATGTTAGCTACACTTATAGCTAATGGATATGAACCAACAACAGAAGAAATTCAAATGCTAAAAGAAGAAGACAGATATCGATATAAATCATCAATAGAAGAACCTCCGAAATTAGAGTTAAAGCCACTTCCAAACCATTTGGAATACGCTTATTTACATGGTGAATCTGAATTACCTGTAATAATATCGTCTTCTCTTACTGAAAATGAGAAATCACAACTCATTTCTGTGTTGAAAGCTCATAAACCAGCCATTGCATGGAAGATTCATGATATTAAAGGAATAAGTCCTTCGTATTGCACACATAAAATCCTTATGGAAGAAGGTCATAAAACGTATGTGCAACGCCAACGAAGACTAAATCCTAATATGCAAGATGTAGTTAAGAAAGAGATTATTAAACTGCTAGATGCAGGTTTGATATATCCAATTTCTGATAGTCCATGGGTAAGCCCAGTTCAATGCGTGCCGAAGAAGGGTGGCATGACTGTCATTACAAATGAGAAAAATGAGCTTATTCCTACTAGGACTGTAACAGGATGGCGTGTATGTATTGATTATAGAAAATTAAATGACGCCACCAGAAAAGATCACTTTCCCTTACCTTTCATAGATCAAATGTTGGAAAGATTAGCCGGAAATAGTTACTATTGTTTTCTAGATGGATTTTCCGGATATTTTCAAATTCCAATAGCACCCGAGGACCAAGAGAAAACCACATTCACGTGCCCTTATGGTACTTTTGCTTACAAAAGAATGCCATTTGGACTTTGTAACGCCCCTGCAACCTTTCAAAGGTGTATGATGGCGATTTTTCATGACATGATAGAAGAATGCATGGAAGTATTCATGGATGACTTTTCAGTCTTCGGTGATACATTTAAATCATGTCTAGTAAATCTGGAACGAATGCTAATTAGATGCGAAAAATCAAATCTAGTACTTAATTGGGAGAAATGCCATTTCATGGTTAAAGAAGGCATCGTTCTTGGACATAAAATTTCAAAAGAAGGAATTGAAGTGGATAGAGCTAAAGTAGATGTAATTGCTAAACTTCCACATCCCACAAATGTTAGAGGAGTTAGGAGTTTTCTAGGGCATGCCGGTTTTTACCGACGTTTCATAAAAGATTTTTCTAAAATTGCCACTCCTATGAATAAACTCCTAGAAAAGGATGCGCCATTCATCTTTTCAGATGAATGTATCAAATCTTTTAATATTCTTAAAGAAAAACTCACTAATGCGCCGATCATGATAACACCAAATTGGAATCTACCATTTGAACTAATGTGCGATGCAAGTGATTTTGCAATGGGAGCCGTTTTAGGACAAAGGATTGAAAAACGATTTCAACCTATATATTATGCTAGTAAGACGTTACAAGGAGCACAAACGAACTATACAACTACTGAAAAAGAACTCCTTGCTATTGTCTTTGCTTTTGACAAATTTCGATCATATCTCGTTCTAGCAAAAACGGTGGTCTATACCGACCATTCTGCTCTTAGATACCTATTTTCAAAACAAGATGCTAAACCAAGATTAATCCGTTGGATCTTACTCTTACAAGAGTTTGATATTGAAATCCGAGATAAAAAAGGAGCAGAAAATCTCGCCGCTGATCATCTTTCTCGTCTTGAAAATCCCGAATTAGAAGTTCTGAATGAATCGGCCATACAAGACAACTTTCCTGATGAATATCTATTGAAGATAGATTATAAAGAAATCCCATGGTTTGCAGACTATGCAAACTACTTGGTTTGTGGATTCCTTGAAAAAGGATTATCGTACCAAAGACGAAAGAAATTCTTCAGTAATATAAAACACTATTTCTGGGAAGATCCACACCTGTTTAAAAGTTGTCCCGATGGAATAATACGCCGATGTGTATTTGGAGATGAAGCTAGTAAAATTTTAAACCATTGTCACACAGGACCAACAGGAGGGCATTATGGGCCTCAACTAACAACAAGAAAAGTTTATGAAGCTGGATTCTATTGGCCTACAATTTACAAAGACGCACACCTTCTTTGCAAATCCTGTGATGCATGTCAAAGGGCCGGAAAAATAAGTCAACGTGATGAAATGCCACAAAATGTCATCCAAGTATGTGAAGTATTTGACATTTGGGGTATTGACTTTATGGGTCCATTTCCAAAATCTCATAATAATTTATATATACTCGTAGCCATTGATTATGTATCTAAATGGGCGGAAGCACAAGCTCTCCCAACTAACGATGCACGAGTTGTAGTCAACTTTTTAAAACGTCTTTTTGCAAGGTTTGGAACACCGAAAGCTTTAATAAGTGATCGGGGAACTCATTTTTGTAATAATCAACTTGAGAAAGTTCTTAAAAGATATGGAGTAACTCATAAAATCTCCACCGCATATCATCCACAAACAAGTGGACAAGTTGAAAATACCAACCGAGCTTTAAAACGTATTCTAGAGAAAACCGTAGGATCAAATCCAAAGGAATGGTCCATTAAATTGGAGGATGCACTCTGGGCTTTTAGAACAGCCTACAAAACTCCAATTGGAACCACACCTTTTAGACTTGTTTATGGAAAAGCATGTCATCTTCCAGTAGAAATTGAACACAAAGCATTTTGGGCTTTGAAGACATGTAATCTTGATTTACATGAAGCCGGACGTCTACGATTAAGTCAACTAAACGAATTAGAAGAATTAAGACATGAAGCATACGAAAATTCGTTAATCTATAAAGAAAGAACGAAGAAATGGCATGATAAAAGAATCAGAAGTTCAAAAGAATTCAAAGAAGGAGACAGAGTTCTTCTTTTCAATTCACGATTCCAGCTATTTCCTGGAAAATTGAAATCAAGATGGTCTGGACCATTCATAGTCAAAAGAGTTTTCCCATACGGAACGATAGAATTAATAAATTCAAATGGGATTGAATTTAAAGTTAATGGTCACAGAGTTAAACATTACATACATGGTCCGATGGAAGTCGACAACGAAGTTAATCACAATTTCGACACCACAGCTAACTAAGTGTGGGGAGAATCAAGTCTTTAAAGGATAATATGTATTTCTGTTAGAGTTAGATTGTCTGTTTTCGTGTAGTTCTCGAAAATGGAACACGTATGGTCTTTCCCTAGCAGACCCTAAAGAACTAGTCTTCTCTCCCCATTCTGAATTTTTATTTTTTTTAGGTTTTTACAAAATGAAGACTGCCTGTGAACTAAACCATGGTCTAATGCTACACGCTTTGATCACTAAACGTAATAATGACATACTCCCGAGTGAAATAGTATCAGTAATCAGAGAAAGAATGGACGGAGTTAGAAAAGGATCCAGATGCGAAGATAATAAGTTACAATTTGGTAAAGGAAAATCAAAATCCGCAGCGAAAAGAAGAGCACGACACCTAGAAAAATGTCACAAATGCGAAAAATGGTCACATGGAGGTAAATGTTCAAATAATCAAACCTATTCAAATACCGAATTTGTTACTTTATGCAGAGACGGACCGTTCATATGTTTAGAAGAAAAGACAATGAATGCTCGAGGTTACACCTATGCAGCCATGGAAAACCAATTAAACCGACTATCTTATGAATATAATAGATCATATAACTAAGAAATCTATTTCACAGGTATGTCTGTACAGTTTTTATTTTTATTTTTATTTTTAACCTTTTGATAATAAACGCTAATTTGTTCGCTAAAAAGTATTAAATTGGTATTAAATAAAATTAGGTTTGGCGACCGAAATTATTGATATCCTTCAAAAATTTATTACATCACTGCGAAATTTAACGTTTATTCCCAAGGTATAAATATCTTTAATCAATCAACCCAAAATATTTCAAAAATTCGTCATGAGTTAAAATTAGGTCTTGGAACCGAAATTACTTTACCGAAAAGAGGGGCGCATATTTTTGATAATATTTGATTGATTAAAGTGGGATAAAAAGAAAAAAAAAAAAGATTTTTAAATTTATTTTTACCATGTTTTTAAAATTAATATTTAAATCTTAAATTAATATTGTAAACTTTGTAAAAACAATATTTTTAAAATTGTAAATATTTGAAAAATTAATATAAGTTTGGTATGAATTTATGAATTTTTAAAATAAGTTTGGTATGAATTTATGAATTTTTAAATTAAGTTTGGTGTGAATTTTTAATTTTTAAAATATGAAATTTTAATTTTATGCATTTCAAATTTTAAGTTTGGTGTGAATTTTTAATATTAATTTTGAATTTTATATTTATGTTGTGTGAATTTAAAAACAAAAATTTACTTTATCTCATTAAGTTAAAAATATGATTTTAAAATTCGTCGTAAGTTGAAGACTAGGTCTTTGAACCGAAATTGCTTTACCCGAGGGAGGGACGAGAACTTTTATTATCATTATTTTTAATCTTATTGATTTAAAGTATGCCAAAAACATTAAAAAAACCCAAAAATCTTAGCTTTTAAAACAATCGCTACAAAAAGACAAATTTTAAAATTTTGTCGAGGGACGGACTAGGACATCGATCCGAAACGACCTCGTCCTAAATAACAAGGGAAACAAAATTTTAAAATTAAATACTTGATTGTTTTATAAGTTAAAGATTATATAAAAAAAAAAAAAAAAAAAAAGGGTAAACTCCGCGACTCGCGGAGTTTACAGTGCAAACCTCCGCGACTCGCGGTGGTATGAAAATACAGAAAAAAAAAATAAAAGGGACGAGCTGGAACAGAATAACACACACACACATACTGCACTTCGAAAAAACCCGAGAAAACCCACGAAAATCATCCCAAAAACTCGATTTTTCACCGTTAATCTTCAAATTTTTCACTACAATCATGTTGAGGAGGATCTTATCTAAGAATTACTCAAGAAAACAGGTACAATTACACCCCAAATCACCTTTAAATCCGAATTTTAGTGTGTTCTTGAGCATATTTTCATAATTTGAATTTTGTTAATTTTTAGTGTAATTAGTGTTAAATTGTTAGTATATTATGCATGTATAACCTAGATTGATGCTTGTTAACATGATTTGAAGCCAAAAACTTCAAAATCTTTAGAATCTAGGGTTTGTGTTCTTGAGCAAATTTGGGGCTTTTTGATATAAACAGGTTATGGCCGATTTTTGTCATGAATTGTTGCTAAATTGAGTAGTGTAACATGTCTAGGTAGTTAAATGATCCAAACTTTGAGCCTAAACATGATTTTGAGAATTAAAGTGGACTTTTTCAAGTCCAAAATTCATGAACTTGATTTTTGAAAGATAATGCCATTTGAGACTTGTTTATTTGCTAGTAATGATTATTTTGACATGTTATTTGAGTTGAATGTTTATGAACTTGGCGAAAATTTTCGTATATGCTTATTTGAAAAAGTGTAGATTTGATAAAAATGTGAAAATAAGCTTAAGTTTGATATAAATTGATAATGTCATTGTAATTATTTTGATTGATGATTTTGCTGACACTAATGCATATTTGGATGCACAAAATTTGTGTTTGATGTGTTTTGCAGAATGAAAGGGGTGAATCTTCATCCCAAGCCCGTCATGCTCCTGCTGAGAACTTGGAACAACAGGAGGTAGATAACTACTACAAGCAGGATGTACCTCATCCAGTCATGACCTTTTCAGATATGCACTTGGAACAGTTGCACCCGAACCTGAGATTTGACAGACTTTGGATAGATTATCCAAAATATCAACGGGGTTTGCATACTCTTCATTCCAAGGTTGTTGAGGTACCAAGGGTCATAGAATGGGGACCCTTGGAAGCTGTAGAATTGGCCGGGCCAATTAGGGAATTACTGGTACAGAGGTATGGTAATTCTTATTTTAATGACTGGATATGTTTATTCACCATACGCAGACCTGTATATAAAGTATGGTGTGAAGAGTTGTTATGTAGTATAGAGTTGAATGATCGGGTAGCTAGTTTAACCGATCGTTCTTTTATTAGATTTTTGTTAGGCGGTTCGATGCGCCACATGTCTTTACTGGACATGGCTCAGGCTTTACGTATATATACGCCTGAGGAATTAGCGTCTGCCGATTGTAGAGGATTGATACTAAACGGTAGGAAAATAGATGAAAATTTTGATACACACGGTGTGTGGAGTCAAATGACAAGCCATCACCGTTTTAAAGGGGGAAACTACTCTTATTTGGATATAGATAGAGCCGAATTAAGAGTGATACATAGGTTTTTAGCTAATTCAATTACACAAAGGGGTAAAAACAAAGAAAAGGTAAATGAACAAGATTTGTTTTACCATATGTGTATTCGAGACCCACACAGCGCTGTAAGTATACCATATTGTGTGGGTTATTATTTATCAGCTATGGTTCGAGGGATGCGTCCACATAGCATAATAGGAGGTGGTATTTTTATTACTTTGATTGGTGAATATCTCGGTGTGGATATAAGTCGGGGGGGATTATTAGTAGAAGAGCCGGAACCCCGCGACACTATAGGTTTAAATGTATACCATGGTGCGAAAGTGTTGAAGCGGCGAAATAACGCCGCAGTACGATACAATGGTAGACATCCACAGGTAGAGAGAAACCAGGAACAAGGTAATGTAGGAGGGGGAAATGAGATGCATAGGTTTATAGCTTCTCAGGAATACGAAAATGCTAGACAGAGAGCATTTGAAGATTGGCAAGTTCATCAGAACCAGATCATAGCGCATTGCCAACATATAGGTAGAAACTATATTCCTACACCGAAGCCCGTCTTCCCTCCTTGGTCGATAGAGATGCAGCCACCATATCCTACGTATGACCCTGCCGAAGCATTCTATAGCACTTATGGTTATGCGTGGAACCCCTATTGGTACCAATATCATCCTTAGTTTACTTATTTTTTTTTATTATTATGTAATTTGTAATTATTGATGTATTTAATATTTTTGTTAATATTGTAATCATTTTTATAATTATCTAACTTTTATTCTTAGATTTTAATAATTTTTGAATGTGGGGTAATAAACCAAACTTCAAAAATATGTATATATGTTTGCAGTTTATCTTATGTAAACAACAGGGTAAAACAACGCATTTTCAAAGACTGGCATTAAGTTCAGCAAAAGCAAGTAATTTTGACGACAATGATGCAAAATATATGTGAAATAACAACAAGACGGAATGAACAAATGATGTGCACCATTTATCATTCAGCAAACAAACGCCAATATATTTGGAAACTTTGGTAAAAATTTAATCATTTTCACACAAATCACCCTCAATAATTTAAATTGTTACTGATTTCTTGCAAATGAGGGCATTGCAAGATCTTAAGTGTGGGAAGGGGTTAAATTCTTTCGGATTTTAAAATTTTTTACTTTATACACTTGGTTACCATTAAAAATACTAGTAAAGCAGTAGTTGTATTAGAATCTAGTGCTCTCTGATAAAAAAGAACAGCCCTAGTCTTATATACTGACTACCCAATTCTAGTAAAAATTTTCAAATAAATGAATTCAAAATCATGTTTATACATATTTATGAACGATAAAACTAGGTTTTAACACCGAAATTATTGTTACCTCGGAAAGGACATAAATTGAGAAACAAACTAAAATGTTAAAATTCATTTAAAATGGAATAGAGGACGATAAAAAGAAAAATAAAAAGCCAAGTGTGGGAAAATTTACCAAGTTATTTTAAACATATGCCACATATATTTGTAACAAATAACTGAAAATACTTTTGCTTTGAACTAAACTAAACTGTTTTACCCGATGAAAGAAAAGAAGAGATGGATCTACACGATGAATCAATTCCATCATTAAAAGGAAGTAAAGTCTTCCGAAAAAGACACGCGCTTCTTGATTTAGGTCATGAAGTTGTCGTTCAGACCAGCTGTAGGTTGACGAAAAATCTAGAAAAGTCATCACTAAAATCAGCAGGAAATCCACGGACCTCAGCATTAAACAGGGTCGTCAAGTGGTCAGATTTATCCTAACCATGAGAAGGATTTATCTCGTACAATGGGGAGGCACCGTGCAAATTAGCTGGATAAGACTAATGAATCAGATCCCCAGAAAGGATAATCTCCTTAAAGATTAAAAATCAGCTTTTAAGACTGATATTACTCAATCCTAGAGATTGACCTTAAAGATTGAGAATTACAAACTCATGGAATTCAATGATATCTAAACTCGAGCTTGAACGAGAAAATATTTTGATCAAAATTATAAACCGATTTGTTTTCTGAAAACCCTATTTTCAATGCGTTCATTACCATTGAACGTAAAATCCTAGGAATTCACCTGGAATTCATTAGGTCACCTGAACTAAATCGGGTGTCAACCGTAAGAACGGTGGTTGCATAGCATGGTCAAAGACAGGACCTTGTGCCAGACCGACAAATTATAAGGGTGAGCTTTACTATTGCTCCTACCAAGGATAGTAATTGCGTCCGACACGTTATAGACCATAATCAAAAGCATGTCACGGGACATTGCCTTAACAGTTGCTTGTTCAACGCTTTCCTTTACAACCGGACGGTAGTTTGCCGAAAGGTAATATACGGAACAAGTAAACTGGACGTGTTGCTTTCCAAATACAAGGTTAGCAAGTGGGTGACACAAAACCGCAAGTTTTGAGCTAAAATTTTCAAATCTGAAACCCACCAAACCCACAAAAATATTTTGCAAACACCGGTAAAGGGTTATTCCGGAAAATTTATCTAGGGTAAAAACTAGATTTAATTTTCAAAAGATCAAATGTTTTCATAAAGATCCAATTTCCTTAATGGATCTAAATTTTTATAGTCATGTGGGACTGTAAACCATATCGTTACTACCATTGTTTATACCGCCGTATAGAAATCACTGATGTACAAAGTGTGAAGAATAAAAAAGTGATTCTAGTATTTCAAGACGATATTGCTTGAGGACAAGCAACGCTCAAGTGTGGGAATATTTGATAATGCTAAAAACGAACATATATTTCATAGCATTATTCCTCAAGAAAGACAAGCTTTTAGTTGCAATTGTTCTATTTACAAGTGATATTCGTTTAAATAATAAAAGGTGAAGACAAAAGACAGATTCGACGATTTGAAGACGCAAACGACCAAAAAGCTCAAAAGAACAAAAGACAATCAAAAAGGTTCCAATTATTGATAAGAAACGTCTCGAAATCACAAGAGTACAAGATTCAAAACGCAAAGTACAAGATATTAAATTGTACGCGAGGACGTTCGAAAATCCGGAACCGGGACTAGAGTCAACTCTTAACGCTCGACGCAACGGACTAAAAATTACAAGTTAACTATGTATATAAATATAATATAATATATAATTAATTATATTAATTATATATATATTATATATATATATTAAAAACTGTCGGCAGCCAGAAACTCCAAGGGTGTGAATTGAAAATACCTCTCCGCGACTCGCGGAGTTTGAAGGGCTTTTTGCCGCGAGTCGCGGAGCCCCAAATTTCACTTCTGGCTATAAAGCCAACCGAATTCTGATCGAATTTATCATCATTTTTTTTCTTCTCATTCATACGAAGTAATATATATTTATATTTTATATTTTAATTTTAATTATAATTCTAATAATAAGGGTATGTTAGCGAATGTTGTAAGGGTGTAAGTCGAAATTCTGTCCGTGTAACGCTACGCTATTTTTAATCATTGTAAGTTATGTTCAACCTTTTTATATTAATGTCTCGTAGCTAAGTTATTATTATGCTTATTTAAAACGAAGTAATCATGATGTTGGGCTAATTACTAAAATTGGGTAATTGGGCTTTGTACCATAATTGGGGTTTGGACAAAAGAACGACACTTGTGGAAACTAGACTATGGGTTATTAATGGGCTTTATATTTGTTTAACTAAATGAAAGTTTGTTAATGTTAATATAAAGATTTACAATTGGGCGTCCCTATAAATTACCATATACACTCGATCGGACACGATGGGCAGGGTATTTATATGTACGAATAATCGTTCATTTAACCGGACACGGGAATGGATTAATAGCCACTAGAATAATTAAAACAGGGGTGAAATTACATTCAAGGGTAATTGGTGTAATTGTTAACAAAGTAGTAAAACCTTGGTTTACACGCAGTCGATAACCTGGTGTATTCATTAAACAAAGTATTAAAACCTTGTTACAATTCGAATCCCCAATTAGTTGGAATATTTATCTTCGGGTATAATAATAATTTGACAAGGACACTTGCAATTTATATTTATGACTGATGGACTGTTATGGACAAAAACCAGACGGACATATTGAATAATCCAGGACAAAGGACAATTAACCCATGGGCATAAAACTAAAACCAACACGTCAAACATCATGATTACGGAAGTTTAAATAAGCATAATTCTTTTATATCATATTTTATTTCCTTTATTTTATATTTAATTGCACTTCTAATTATCGCACTTTTATTTATTGTTATTTCATTTTATCGCACTTTTAATTATCGTACTTTTTAATTATCGCAATTTAATTTTTATCGCATTTTTATTATTCGCAATTTCATTATCGTTATTTACTTTACGCTTTAATTTAAAGTCTTGTATTTATTTTATATTTTACATTAGGTTTTAACTGCGACTAAAGTTTTAAAATCGACAAACCGGTCATTAAACGGTAAAAACCCCTCTTTATAATAATAATATTACTTATATATATATTTGTATTTTTATAAAAGTAAACTAATATAGCGTTGAGCTTTGCTTAAAGATCTCCCTGTGGAACGAACCGGACTTACTAAAAACTACACTACTGTACGATTAGGTACACTGCCTATAAGTGTTGTAGCAAGGTTTAAGTATATCCATTCTATAAATAAATAAATATCTTGTGTAAAATTGTATCGTATTTAATAGTATTTTCTAGTAAAATAATAACTATTTTATATACTACCCTGCTGCACATCAGACACGTATACAATGTTTCGACCTATCATGTCGACACATCTATATATATTTCGGAACAACCATAGACACTCTATATGTGAATGTTGGAGTTAGCTATACAGGGTTGAGTTGATTCCAAAATATATATAGTTTGAGTTGTGATCAATACTGAGATACGTATACACTGGGTCGTGAATTGATTCAAGATAATATTTATCGATTTATTTCTGTACATCTAACTGTGGACAACTAGTTGTAGGTTACTAACGAGGACAGCTGTCTTAATAAACTTAAAACATCAAAATATATTAAAAGTGTTGTAAATATATTTTGAACATACTTTGATATATATGTATATATTGTTATAGGTTCGTGAATCAACAAGTGGCCAAGTCTTACTTCCCGACGAAGTAAAAATCTGTGAAAGTGAGTTATAGTCCCACTTTTAAAATCTAATATTTTTGGGATGAGAATACATGCAGGTTTTATAAATGATTTACAAAATAGACACAAGTACGTGAAACTACATTCTATGGTTGAATTATCAAAATCGAATATGCCCTTTTTTTATTAAGTCTGGTAATCTAAGAATTAGGGAACAGACACCCTAATTGACGCGAATCCTAAAGATAGATCTATTGGGCCTAACAAACCCCATCCAAAGTACCGGATGCTTTAGTACTTCGAAATTTATATCATATCCGAAGGGTGTCCCGGAATGATGGGGATATTCTTATATATGCATCTTGTTAATGTCGGTTACCAGGTGTTCACCATATGAATGATTTTTATCTCTATGTATGGGATGTGTATTAAAATATGAAATCTTGTGGTCTATTATTATGATTTGATATATATAGGTTAAACCTATAACTCACCAACATTTTTGTTGACGTTTTAAGCATGTTTATTCTCAGGTGATTATTAAGAGCTTCCACTGTCGCATACTTAAATAAGGACGAGATTTGGAGTCCATGCTTGTATGATATTGTGTAAAAACTGCATTCAAGAAACTTATTTTGTTGTAACATATTTGTATTGTAAACCATTATGTAATGGTCGTGTGTAAACAGGATATTTTAGATTATCATTATTTGATAATCTACGTAAAGCTTTTTAAAACCTTTATCTATGAAATAAAGGTTATGGTTTGTTTTAAAAATGAATGCAGTCTTTGAAAAATGTCTCATATAGAGGTCAAAACCTCGCAACGAAATCAATTAATATGGAACGTTTTTAATCAATAAGAACGGGACATTTCAGTTGGTATCCGAGCGTTGGTCTTAGAGAACCAGAATTTTGCATTAGTGTGTCTTATCGAGTTTGTTAGGATGCATTAGTGAGTCTGGACTTCGACCGTGTTTACTTGAAAAATGATTGCTTAACAAATTTTGTTGGAAACTATATATTTTTAACATGTGAATATTATGTGATATATTAATCTCTTAACACGTTTGATATTATGTGATAGATGTCTACCTCTAGAACAAGTCCCATTGACTCACCTAATAATAATGAAGAGTCAAATGTAAATTAGAATGATTCGTGGACTGATTCACAAGTTCCCGAAGAGGAACCGGAAGAAGAGTCGGAACCGGAAGAAGAATCGGAACCGGAAGAAGAATCGGAACCGGATGAAGAAATAGAACCGGTGGGGGAAATAATAAAACGGTTAAGTAAAAGAAAATCCTCAACCAACCGACCAAGGTTAATTATGGTCAATGGTGTTTCCGCCAAGGAAGCAAAATATTGGGAGGATAACCAATTCTCCGATGAATCGGATTCCGACGAGAATTCCGATGATGTTATAGAAATTACCCCAACTGAATTTAAAAAGGCAAAAGAAAATAATAAGGGAAAGGGCATAAAAATAGAGAAATCTAATTCCAACCCCGATGAACTTTATATGTATCGTCAACCCCCGAAGTCCTTAAGTTGTAACAATGACCCGGGAACCTCTAAACCACCAGGTTTTTCTAAACCAATGTGGAAAACGACGGCTCGTATTAGGGGAACATCATATATCCCTAGAAACTTGGCAAAACGAACCAAAAACCGAAGAAGAAGAAACAAGCGAGTCGGAATAAGATAGTTGTATTCGTGTGGTGTAATATAAGTAATATAGTGTGCTTATGCTTTATGATATATGTAAAAATTGCTTGTATTAATAAGTATTTTTTTTTATTATGAATCTAACTCTTGTCTATTTTACAGTATAAAAACACAAAATGGATAGACAACCCAATATTTTAAGAGACCTACCCGGAGACATGATTGATGAAATCTTGTCTAGAGTCGGTCAGAATTCTTCGGCACAACTATTTAAGGCGAGATCAGTTTGTAAGACATTCGAAGAACGTTCCAAGAATGCCTTGGTTTATAAAAGGCTTTCGTTCGAAAGATGGGGGATATCACATTGGGAAATCCATAAGTTACGATGTGTTTACTTTGACGCATATATTGCGGGGAACCCAAATGCTATTTTACGCAATGGGTTAAGAAATTATTTTGACTTAATATATCTGAATATTGGACTTCGTGATTTAGAAAAAGCGGCTAACATGCAACATAAAGAAGCATGTTATGCTTACGGATTAGTAATGTTCGCTTCTCACCAAAGTGAGAACAAGAACATCGGGCTACAACTATTAAACAAAATGTTCCCACAAGTGACGGAGTCGGTAATTGGGGTAAGAAATGAGGTTTTTAGATTGTTACGGGACTATTGGACATTATGTAACCCTCGTCCCTTTGACGACGTTACAACACGATGTCTTATCAACGGCCATAACGGTTATGTTCCACAAGACCAAGGATAGGAAGTAATCCTAGTAAAACCAGAATGCATGACTTGTTTCTGGACGTATGAATTACGTGTCTTTATTGCCTTTGCTGAACGACTTGTGTACTAGCTAGAATTATCTTCACAACCATCTTGTATCAAATTTATTGTGTGCTATATTTCATGCTATATGTAAAATAAGCGGTATTGTAAGTTTGTAAAATATTGTGTAAAAGTTTGAACGCGAAATATTATTATAATCAGTTTTTCATATAGAATTGTAGTAGTTGAATTGTATATTAGCTACTAAGTATGAACTTAACGGGTAGGTACTACCCGAATTTAAACTTATAAAACGCTAATATGAAGAAAAAGCTTTTATAAATGAGTTCATATTATGCTACGAAATACTATTAACTACTCTTAATATTCTGTATGATTAACTTGTTCCATTTGACTATTTTGAAGGAAATGGCACCGACTACTCGACACACCGTGAATATGAATGAAGAGGAATTCCGTACTTTTCTAGCTTCAAACATAGCCGCAGTACAGGCTGCGCTACATACCAACAATAACCTTGGATCTAGCAGTACAGGAAATCGTGTAGGATGCACCTACAAAGAATTCACTGCCTGCAAACCTTTGGAATTTGATGGAACCGAAGGACCGATCGGATTGAAACGGTGGACCGAGAAGGTCGAATCGGTGTTTGCCATAAGTAAGTGTACTGAAGAGGACAAAGTGAAGTACGCTACGCATACCTTCACAGGTTCTGCGTTAACATGGTGGAATACCTATCTAGAGCAAGTGGGACAAGACGATGCGTACGCACTACCGTGGTCAGCATTCAAGTACTTGATGAACGAGAAGTACCGTCCCAGAACCGAGGTCAATAAGCTCAAGACAGAACTTAGAGGGTTACGAACCCAAGGATTTGATATTACCACGTACGAAAGACGATTCACAGAATTGTGCCTATTGTGTCCGGGAGCATTCGAAGATGAGGAAGAGAAGATCGGCGCGTTTGTGAAAGGATTACTGGAAAGAATCCAAGAAGATATAAGTTCACACGAGCCCACCTCCATACAACATGCATGTAGAATGGCTCACAAACTAGTGAACCAGATTGAAGAAAGAATTAAAGAACAGACTGCTGAAGAGGCCAATGTGAAGCAAGTCAAAAGAAAGTGGGAGGAAAACGGTGATAAGAATCACCAATACAACAACAACAGCAATTACAACAATAATCGCAACAATTATCCCAACAATCACAACATCAATCGCAACTACAACAAACGGCCCAACAACAACAACAACAATAACAACAACAACAGCAACTACAACAATCATCCCAACAACAATAATAACCGCAACAACAACAACAATCAGAAGCAGCTATGCCAAAGGTGTGAAAAGTATCACTCGGGGTTCTGCACCAAATTTTGCAACAAGTGTAAAAGAAATGGTCATAGCGCGGCGAAGTGTGAGGTCTACGGACCAGGGGTTAATAGAACGAAAGGAACAAATGGTGTCGGAACGAGTAATGGCGGAGCAAGTAGTGTCGGAGCAAGTTATGCCAATGTAGTTTGTTATAAATGTGGAAAACCGGGCCACATTATTAGAAATTGCCCGAACCAGGAGAACACGAATGGACAAGGCCGCGGAAGAGTTTTCAATATTAATGCGGCAGACTCACAGGAAGACCCGGAGCTTGTTACGGGTACGTTTCTTATTGACAATAAATCTGCTTACGTTTTATTTGATTCGGGTGCGGATAGAAGCTATATGAGTAGAGATTTTTGTGCTAAATTAAGTTGTCCATTGACGCCTTTAGATAGTAAATTTTTACTCGAATTAGCAAATGGTAAATTAATTTCAGCAGATAATATATGTCGGAATCGAGAAATTAAACTGGTTAGCGAAACATTTAAGATTGATTTGATACCAGTAGAGTTAGGGAGTTTTGATGTGATAATCGGTATGGACTGGTTGAAAGAAGTGAAAGCAGAGATCGTCTGTTACAAAAATGCAATTCGCATTATACGAGAAAAAGGAAAACCCTTAATGGTGTACGGAGAAAAGGGCAACACGAAGCTACATCTTATTAGTAATTTGAAGGCACAAAAACTAATAAGAAAAGGTTGCTATGCTGTTCTAGCACACGTCGAGAAAGTACAAACTGAAGAAAAGAGCATCAATGATGTTCCCATTGCAAAAGAATTTCCCGATGTATTTCCGAAAGAATTACCAGGATTACCCCCACATCGATCCGTTGAATTTCAAATAGATCTTGTACCAGGAGCTGCACCAATAGCTCGTGCTCCTTACAGACTCGCACCCAGCGAGATGAAAGAACTGCAAAGCCAATTACAAGAACTTTTAGAGCGTGGTTTCATTCGACCAAGCACATCACCGTGGGGAGCTCCTGTTTTGTTTGTCAAGAAGAAAGATGGTACATTCAGGTTGTGTATCGACTACCGAGAGTTGAACAAACTTACCATCAAGAACCGCTACCCACTACCGAGAATCGACGACTTATTTGATCAACTACAAGGCTCGTCTGTTTATTCAAAGATTGACTTACGTTCCGGGTATCATCAAATGCGGGTGAAAGAAGATGATATTCCAAAGACTGCTTTCAGAACACGTTACGGTCATTACGAGTTTATGGTCATGCCGTTTGGTTTAACTAATGCACCAGCTGTGTTCATGGACCTTATGAACCGAGTGTGTGGACCATACCTTGACAAGTTTGTCATTGTTTTCATTGATGACATACTTATTTACTCAAAGAATGACCAAGAACACGGTGAACATTTGAGAAAGGTGTTAGAAGTATTGAGGAAGGAAAAACTGTACGCTAAGTTTTCAAAGTGTGCATTTTGGTTAGAAGAAGTTCAATTCCTCGGTCACATAGTGAACAAAGAAGGTATTAAGGTGGATCTGGCAAAGATAGAAACTGTTGAAAAGTGGGAAACCCCGAAAACTCCGAAACACATACGCCAGTTTTTAGGACTAGCTGGTTACTACAGAAGGTTCATCCAAGACTTTTCCAGAATAGCAAAACCCTTGACTGCATTAACGCATAAAGGGAAGAAATTTGAATGGAAGGATGAACAAGAGAAAGCGTTTCAGTTATTGAAGAAAAAGCTAACTACGGCACCTATATTGTCATTGCCTGAAGGGAATGATGATTTTATGATTTATTGTGACGCATCAAAGCAAGGTCTTGGTTGTGTATTAATGCAACGAACGTAGGTGATTGCTTATGCCTCTAGACAATTGAAGATTCACGAGCAAAATTATACGACGCATGATTTGGAATTAGGCGCGGTTGTTTTTGCATTAAAGACTTGGAGGCACTACTTATATGGGGTCAAAAGTATTATATATACCGACCACAAAAGTCTTCAACACATATTTAATCAGAAACAACTGAATATGAGGCAGCGTAGGTGGATTGAATTGTTGAATGATTACGACTTTGAGATTCGTTACCACCCGGGGAAGGCAAATGTGGTAGCCGATGCCTTGAGCAGGAAGGACAGAGAACCCATTCGAGTAAAATCTATGAATATAATGATTCATAATAACCTTACTACTCAAATAAAGGAGGCGCAACAAGGAGTTTTAAAAGAGGGAAATTTAAAGGATGAAATACCCAAAGGATCGGAGAAGCATCTTAATATTCGGGAAGACGGAACCCGGTATAGGGCTGAAAGGATTTGGGTACCAAAATTTGGAGATATGAGAGAAATGGTACTTAGAGAAGCTCATAAAACCAGATACTCAATACATCCTGGAACGGGGAAGATGTACAAGGATCTCAAGAAACATTTTTGGTGGCCGGGTATGAAAGCCGATGTTGCTAAATACGTAGGAGAATGTTTGACGTGTTCTAAGGTCAAAGCTGAGCATCAGAAACCATCAGGTCAACTTCAACAACCCGAAATCCCAGAATGGAAATGGGAAAACATTACCATGGATTTCATCACTAAATTGCCAAGGACTGCAAGTGGTTTTGATACTATTGGGTAATAGTTGATCGTCTCACCAAATCAGCACACTTCCTGCCAATAAGAGAAGATGACAAGATGGAGAAGTTAGCACGACTGTATTTGAAGGAAGTCGTCTCCAGACATGGAATACCAATCTCTATTATCTCTGATGGGGATGGCAGATTTATTTCAAGATTCTGGCAGACATTACAGCAAGCATTAGGAACTCGTCTAGACATGAGTACTGCCTATCATCCACAAACTGATGGGCAGAGCGAAAGGACCATACAAACGCTTGAAGACATGCTACGAGCATGTGTTATTGATTTCGAAAATAGTTGGGATCGACATCTACCATTAGCAGAATTTTCCTACAATAACAGCTACCATTCAAGCATTGAGATGGCGCCGTTTGAAGCACTTTATGGTAGAAAGTGCAGGTCTCCGATTTGTTGGAGTGAAGTGGGGGATAGACAGATTACGGGTCCGGAGATTATACAAGAAACTACCGAGAAGATCATCCAAATTCAACAACGGTTGAAAACCGCCCAAAGTCCACAAAAGAGCTACGCTGACATTAAAAGAAAAGATATAGAATTTGAAATTGGAGAGATGGTCATGCTTAAATTTGCACCTTGGAAAGGCGTTGTTCGATTTGGTAAACGAGGGAAATTAAATCCAAGGTATATTGGACCATTCAAGATTATTGATCGTGTCGGACCAGTAGCTTACCGACTTGAGTTACCTCAACAACTCGCGGCTGTACATAACACTTTCCACGTCTCGAATTTGAAGAAATGTTTTGCTAAAGAAGATCTCACTATTTCGTTAGATGAAATCCAAATCAACGAAAAACTCCAATTCATCGAAGAACCCGTCGAAATAATGGATCGTGAGGTTAAAAGACTTAAGCAAAACAAGATACCAATTGTTAAGGTTCGATGGAATGCTCGTAGAGGACCCGAGTTCACCTAGGAGCATGAAGATCAGATGAAGAAGAAATACCCGCATCTATTTCCAGAAGATTCGTCAACACCTTCAACAGCTTAAAATTTCGGGACGAAATTTATTTAACGGGTAGGTACTGTAGTGACCCGAACTTTTCCATGTTTATATATATTAATTGAGATTGATATTTACATGATTAAATGTTTCCAACATGTTAAGCAATTAAAGTTGTTAAGACTTGATTAATTGAAATATGTTTCATATAGACAATTGACCACCCAAGTTGACCGGCGATTCACGAACGTTAAAACTTGTAAAAACGACATGACGATATATATATGGATATACATATGGTTAACATGAGATTATGATAAGTAAGTATCTCCATAAGTATATTAACAATGAGTTATATACATATAAACAAGACTACTAACTTAAGGATTTCGAAACGAGACATATATGTAACGATTATCGTTGTAACGACATTTAAATGAATATATATCATATTAAGATATATTAATATATCATAATATCATGATAATATAATAATTTAAAATCTCATTTGATATTATAAACATTGGGTTAACAACATTTAACAAGATCGTTAACCTAAAGGTTTCAAAACAACACTTACATGTAACGACTAACGATGACTTAACGACTCAGTTAAAATGTATATTCATGTAGTGTTTTAATATGTATTTATACACTTTTGAAAGACTTCAAGACACTTATCAAAATACTTCTACTTAACAAAAATGCTTACAATTACATCCTCGTTCAGTTTCATCAACAATTCTACTCGTATGCACCCGTATTCGTACTCGTACAATACACAACTTTTAGATGTATGTACTATTGGTATATACACTTCAATGATCAGCTCTTAGCAGCCCATGTGAGTCACCTAACACATGTGGGAACCATCATTTGGCAACTAGCATGAAATATCTCATAAAATTACAAAAATATGAGTAATCATTCATGACTTATTTACATGAAAACAAAATTACATATCCTTTATATCTAATCCATACACCAACGACCAAAAACACCTACAAACACTTTCATTCTTCAATTTTCTTCATCTAATTGATCTCTCTCAAGTTCTATCTTCAATTTCTAAGTGTTCTTCATATATTTTACAAGTTCTAGTTACATAAAATCAAGAATACGTTCAAGTTTGCTAGCTCACTTCCAATCTTGTAAGGTGATCATCCAACCTCAAGAAATCTTTGTTTCTTATAGTAGGTTATCATTATAATACAAGGTAATAATCATATTCAAACTTTGGTTCAATTTCTATAACTATAACAATCTTATTTCAAGTGATGATCTTACTTGAACTTGTTTTCGTGTCATGATTCTGCTTCAAGAACTTCGAGCCATCCAAGGATCCATTGAAGCTAGATCCATTTTTCTCTTTTCCAGTAGGTTTATCCAAGGAAATTAAGGTAGTAATGATGTTCATAACATCATTCGATTCATACATATAAAGCTATCTTATTCGAAGGTTTAAACTTGTAATCACTAGAACATAGTTTAGTTAATTCTAAACTTGTTCGCAAACAAAAGTTAATCCTTCTAACTTGACTTTTAAAATCAACTAAACACATGTTCTATATCTATATGATATGCTAACTTAATGATTTAAAACCTGGAAACACGAAAAACACCGTAAAACCGGATTTACGCCGTCGTAGTAACACCGCGGGCTGTTTTGGGTTAGTTAATTAAAAACTATGATAAACTTTGATTTAAAAGTTGTTATTCTGAGAAAATGATTTTTGTTATGAACATGAAACTATATCCAAAAATTATGGTTAAACTCAAAGTGAAAGTATGTTTTCTAAAATGGTCATCTAGACGTCGTTCTTTCGACTGAAATGACTACCTTTACAAAAACGACTTGTAACTTATTTTTCTGACTATAAACATATACTTTTTCTGTTTAGATTCATAAAATAGAGTTCAATATGAAACCATAGCAATTTGATTCACTCAAAACGGATTTAAAATGAAGAAGTTATGGGTAAAACAAGATTGGATATTTTTTCTCATTTTAGCTACGTGAAAATTGGTAACAAATCTATTCCAACCATAACTTAATCAACTTGTATTGTATATTATGTAATCTTGAGATACCATAGACACGTATACAATGTTTCGACCTATCATGTCGACACATCTATATATATTTCGGAACAACCATAGACACTCTATATGTGAATGTTGGAGTTAGCTATACAGGGTTGAGGTTGATTCCAAAATATATATAGTTTGAGTTGTGATCAATACTGAGATACGTATACACTGGGTCGTGGATTGATTCAAGATAATATTTATCGATTTATTTCTGTACATCTAACTGTGGACAACTAGTTGGAGGTTACTAACGAGGACAGCTGACTTAATAAACTTAAAACATCAAAATATATTAAAAGTGTTGTAAATATATTTTGAACATACTTTGATATATATGTATATATTGTTATAGGTTCGTGAATCAACCAGTGGCCAAATCTTACTTCCCAACGAAGTAAAAATCTGTGAAAGTGAGTTATAGTCCCACTTTTAAAATCTAATATTTTTGGGATGAGAATACATGCAGGTTTTATAAATGATTTACAAAATAGACACAAGTACGTGAAACTACATTCTATGGTTGAATTATCGAAATCGAATATGCCCCTTTTTATTAAGTCTGGTAATCTAAGAATTAGGGAACAGACACCCTAATTGACGCGAATCCTAAAGATAGATCTATTGGGCCTAACAAACCCCATCCAAAGTACCGGATGCTTTAGTACTTCGAAATTTATATCATATCCGAAGGGTGTCCCGGAATGATGAGGATATTCTTATATATGCATCTTGTTAATGTCGGTTACCAGATGTTCACCATATGAATGATTTTTATCTCTATGTATGGGATGTGTATTGAAATATGAAATCTTGTGGTCTATTATTATGATTTGATATATATAGGTTAAACCTATAACTCACCAACATTTTTGTTGACGTTTTAAGCATGTTTATTCTCAGGTGATTATTAAGAGCTTCCGCTGTCGCATACTTAAATAAGGACGAGATTTGGAGTCCATGCTTGTATGATATTGTGTAAAAACTGCATTCAAGAAACTTATTTTGTTGTAACATATTTGTATTGTAAACCATTATGTAATGGTCGTGTGTAAACAGGATATTTTAGATTATCATTATTTGATAATCTACGTAAAGCTTTTTAAAACCTTTATCTATGAAATAAAGGTTATGGTTTGTGTTAAAAATGAATGCAGTCTTTGAAAAATATCTCATATAGAGGTCAAAACCTCGCAACGAAATCAATTAATATGGAACGTTTTTAATCAATAAGAACGGGACATTTCAACAGTCATCCGAAATAAAAACAAATAAACGATATAAAAAAAATGTTTGTTTTGCTTGCCACCACCGCATCCAATCACCAAGGGTTATACCCTCCATAAGAGCCATCATATTGCCCACCATAAGGACCTCCACCACCTGACTGACCTCCCTGATTACCTTCATCATACTGAGAACTAGAACCTGCTCCTCTTAGTCTGACCATATCCTCCCAAACCTCCTGAGCTGCTGTGCGATCATAAACCCGATAAGGACCCGTCGACTCCGGAGTCCATGGAACACGAGTGCCATAAGGAGTAAAGATGGTATTAGGAGAAACAAGCTCCATGTTGTGTCGATGCCAATCGTGATGATACGTAACCTCACTAATGCCATATGCAATCTGACTTTCCGAACGTGCTCGGGTTTCCTCATTATAGAGCTGCATAGTACGCATCTGTTCCATCAAATCTCGGTTGGTAAACCTCTGACCCCCAACACCATGACCTGCATTTTGACCACCCTCGGTCATCTCTTCATCCTCCTCATGTGCCCCTTGCGCATCTCGGGGACGGCGACGACGAACCCTATACGGAATAACCTGACCGTGCTCAATAGATATCACTCTTGCTCCTCGGAAAACATTTTCTCCTAACACAACCGCCTCAGTAACAATTCGCTCCATATCCGATCTATCAATCTCAAAAACTGATGCAATCCTCGTGATAAAATGACCACCTCGAATCGGACTTCCCGCAGAACGAAGTCCATTACCCTGATGTTTAAGAAAATAAGCCACTCCATAAGCAACCGATGTAGGTGTTTTGGTTCGGAATTGGTTCACATACCAAAGGTCCGGTAAAGAGACCTTCTCGTTCCCACTTCTTCTATGTGTAATAGTATGCGCAACCATTAGTTGAATTGCACGAAGAGTGAGATCCATGATATGAACACAAGGGCAGTTACTCGGGCTCCATTCAGAATCAGAAGCAATATCCCCCCAAACTCTAGCTGCATCAAATTCACGAGGATCAATCATATCAATAACCCTTTCAGCATTCCAAAGATAATCTCGGAAACTAACTCGTGTGCGTTCTTCATCGGTATAAATTCCCAAACAAATAGCCAATTGAAATAATGACATAGAGCGGTTAACCCCACCCAATCAAAAAGTCATAAACGTTGGATCATCAACATTTTCAGGGTGAAGATTCATCACATATGTAGCGTAAAACTCGATAACCAACTCCCGGTAAACTGTTTCATGAATACCAAAGAAAGCAACCCAATCATTATACACATTACCGCGCCATTCCAACTGCAAATACTCCATAACCGTAGCATGTAAACCTCCCCTTTGCAAAACATTCCAATCAACCACCCGGTGTGGTTTAAATTCTTTCCGAATCAATTCTTGCACATCCGCCTTTCTCTGTTTAATTACCTCGGATCGGCCATTAAACCTTAAGTTAACATGCAACTCTGATTAAGCAATTGGAGGTTGCGGTTCAACCTCCTGAGCTGCACCGGCCGCAGTACCAAAACTTGAAGCACCCCTAGCACTACCACGTCTGTAGTGACCCGAACTTTTCCATGTTTATATATATTAATTGAGATTGATGTTTACATGATTAAATGTTTCCAACATGTTAAGCAATCAAACTTGTTAAGACTTGATTAATTGAAATAGGTTTCATATACACAATTGACCACCCAAGTTGACCGGTGATTCACGAACGTTAAAACTTGTAAAAAAACTATATGATGACATATATATGGTTATATATATAGTTAACATGATATTATGATAAGTAAACATATCATTAATTATATTAACAATGAACTACATATGTAAAAACAAGACTACTAACTTAATGATTTTGAAACGAGACATATATGTAACGTTTATCGTGGTAACGACATTTAATGTATATATATCATATTAAGAGATATTCGTACATCATAATATCATGATAATATAATAATTTAAAATCTCTTTTGATATTATAAACATTGGGTTAACAACATTTAACAAGATCGTTAACCTAAAGGTTTCAAAACAACACTTACATGTAACGACTAACGATGACTTAACGACTCAGTTAAAATGTATATACATGTAGTGTTTTAATATGTATTTATACACTTTTGAAAGACTTCAATACACTTATCAAAATACTTCTACTTAACAAAAATGCTTACAATTACATTCTCGTTCAGTTTCGTCAACAATTCTACTCGTATGCACCCGTATTCGTACTCGTACAATACACAGCTTTTAGATGTATGTACTATTGGTATATACACTCCAATGATCAGCTCTTAGCAGCCCATGTGAGTCACCTAACACATGTGGGAACCATCATTTGGCAACTAGCATGAAATATCTCATAAGATTACAAAAATATGAGTAATCATTCATGACTTATTTACATGAAAACAAAATTACATATCCTTTATATCTAATCCATACACCAACGACCAAAAACACCTACAAACACTTTCATTCTTCAATTTTCTTCATCTAATTGAACTCTCTCAAGTTCTATCTTCAAGTTCTAAGTGTTCTTCATAAATTCCAAAAGTTCTAGTTTCATAAAATCAAGAATACTTTCAAGTTTGCTAGCTCACTTCCAATCTTGTAAGGTGATCATCCAACCTCAAGAAATCTTTGTTTCTTACAGTAGGTTATCATTCTAATACAAGGTAATAATCATATTCAAACTTTGGTTCAATTTCTATAACTATAACAATCTTATTTCAAGTGATGATCTTACTTGAACTTGTTTTCGTGTCATGATTTTGCTTCAAGAACTTTGAGCCATCCAAGGATCCATTGAAGCTAGATCCATTTTTCTCTTTTCCAGTAGGTTCATCCAAGGAACTTAAGGTAGTAATGATGTTCATAACATCATTCGATTCATACATATAAAGCTATCTTATTCGAAGGTTTAAACTTGTAATCACTAGAACATAGTTTAGTTAATTCTAAACTTGTTCGCAAACAAAAGTTAATCCTTCTAACTTGACTTTTAAAATCAACTAAACACATGTTCTATATCTATATGATATGCTAACTTAATGATTTAAAACCTGGAAACACGAAAAACACCGTAAAACCGGATTTACGCCGTCGTAGTAACACCGCGGGCTGTTTTGGGTTAGTTAATTAAAAACTATGATAAACTTTGATTTAAAAGTTGTTATTCTGAGAAAATGATTTTTATTATGAACATGAAACTATATCCAAAAATTATGGTTAAACTCAAAGTGGAAGTATGTTTTCTAAAATGGTCATCTAGACGTCGTTCTTTCGACTGAAATGACTACCTTTACAAAAACGACTTGTAACTTATTTTTCCGACTAGAAACCTATACTTTTTTTGTTTAGATTCATAAAATAGAGTTCAATATGAAACCATAGCAATTTTATTCACTCAAAACGGATTTAAAATGAAGAAGTTATGGGTAAAACAAGATTGGATAATTTTTCTCATTTTAGCTACGTGAAAATTGGTAACAAATCTATTCCAACCATAACTTAATCAACTTGTATTATATATTATGTAATCTTGAGATACCATAGACACGTATACAATGTTTCGACCTATCATGTCGACACATCTATATATATTTCGGAACAACCATAGACACTCTATATGTGAATGTTGGAGTTAGCTATACAGGGTTGAGGTTGATTCCAAAATATATATAGTTTGAGTTGTGATCAATACTGAGATACGTATACACTGGGTCGTGGATTGATTCAAGATAATATTTATCGATTTATTTCTGTACATCTAACTGTGGACAACTAGTTGTAGGTTACTAACGAGGACAGCTGACTTAATAAACTTAAAACATCAAAATATATTAAAAGTGTTGTAAATATATTTTAAACATACTTTGATATATATGTATATATTGTTATAGGTTCGTGAATCAACCAGTGGCCAAGTCTTACTTCCCGACGAAGTAAAAATCTGTGAAAGTGAGTTATAGTCCCACTTTTAAAATCTAATATTTTTGGGATGAGAATACATGCAGGTTTTATAAATGATTTACAAAATAGACACAAGTACGTGAAACTACATTCTATGGTTGAATTATCGAAATCGAATATGCCCCTTTTTATTAAGTCTGGTAATCTAAGAATTAGGGAACAGACACCCTAATTGACGCGAATCCTAAAGATAGATCTATTGGGCCTAACAAACCCCATCCAAAGTACCGGATGCTTTAGTACTTCGAAATTTATATCATATCCGAAGGGTGTCCCGGAATGATGGGGATATTCTTATATATGCATCTTGTTATTGTCGGTTACCAGGTGTTCACCATATGAATGATTTTTATCTCTATGTATGGGATGTGTATTGAAATATGAAATCTTGTGGTCTATTGTTACGATTTGATATATATAGATTAAACCTATAACTCACCAGCATTTTTGTTGACGTTTTAAGCATGTTTATTCTCAGGTGATTATTAAGAGCTTCCGCTGTCGCATACTTAAATAAGGACAAGATTTGGAGTCCATGCTTGTATGATATTGTGTAAAAACTGCATTCAAGAAACTTATTTTGTTGTAACATATTTGTATTGTAAACCATTATGTAATGGTCGTGTGTAAACAGGATATTTTAGATTATCATTATTTGATAATCTACGTAAAGCTTTTTAAACCTTTATTGATGAAATAAAGGTTATGGTTTGTTTAAAAATGAATGCAGTCTTTGAAAAACGTCTCATATAGAGGTCAAAACCTCGCAACGAAATCAATTAATATGGAACGTTTTTAATCAATAAGAACGGGACATTTCAGTTGGTATCAGAGCGTTGGTCTTAGAGAACCAGAAAATTTGCATTAGTGTGTCTTATCGAGTTTGTTAGGATGCATTAGTGAGTCTGGACTTCGACCGTGTTTTCTTTAAAAATGATTGCTTAACATTTTTGTTGGAAACTATATATTTTTAACATATGAATATTATGTGATATATAAATCTCTTAACGTGTTTGATATTATGTGATAGATGTCTACCTCTAGAACAAGTCCCATTGACTCACCTAATAATAATGAAGAGTCAAATGTAAATTGGAATGATTTGTGGACTGATTCACAAGTTCCCGAAGAGGAACCGGAAGAAGAGTCGGAACCGGAAGAAGAATCGGAACCGGAAGAAGAATCGGAACCGGATGAAGAAATAGAACCGGTGGGGGAAATAATAAAACGGTTAAGTAAAAGAAAATCCTCAACCAACCGACCAAAGTTAATTATGGTCAATGGTGTTTCCGCCAAGGAAGCAAAATATTGGGAGGATTACCAATTCTCCGATGAATCGGATTCCGACGAGAATTCCGATGATGTTATAGAAATTACCCCAACTGAATTTAAAAAGGCAAAAGAAAATAATAAGGGAAAGGGCATAAAAATAGAGAAATCTAATTCCAACCCCGATGAACTTTATATGTATCGTCAACCCCCGAAGTCCTTAAGTTGTAACAATGACCCGGGAACCTCTAAACCACCAGGTTTTTCTAAACCAATGTGGATAACGACGGCTCATATTAGGGGAAAATCATATATCCCTAGAAACTTGGCAAAACGAACCAAAACCGAAGAAGAAGAAACCAGCGAGTCGGAATAAGATAGTTGTATTCATGTGGTGTAATATATGTAATATAGTGTGCTTATGCTTTATGATATATGTAAAAATTGCTTGTATTAATAAGTATTTTTTTTTATGAATCTAACTCTTGTCTATTTTACAGTATAAAAACGCAAAATGGATAGACAACCCAATATTTTAAGAGACCTACCCGGAGACATGATTGATGAAATCTTGTCTAGAGTCGGTCAGAATTCCTCGGCACAACTATTTAAGGCGAGATCAGTTTGTAAGACATTCGAAGAACGTTCCAAGAATGTCTTGGTTTATAAGAGACTTTCGTTTGAAAGATGGGGGATATCACATTGGGAAACCCATAAGTTACGATGTGTTTACTTTGATGCATATATTGCGGGGAACCCAAATGCTATTTTACGCAACGGGTTAAGAAATTATTTTGACTCAATATATCCGAATATTGGACTTCGTGATTTAGAAAAAGCGGCTAACATGCAACATAAAGAAGCATGTTATGCTTACGGATTAGTAATGTTCGCTTCTCACCAAAGTGAGAACAAGAACATCGGGCTACAACTATTAAACAAAACGTTTCCACAAGTGACGGAGTCGGTAATTGGGGTAAGAAATGAGGTTTTTAGATTATTACGGGACTGTTGGACATTACGTAACCCTCGTCCCTTTGATGACGTTACAACACGCTGTCTTATCAACGGCCATAACAGTTATGTTGCACAAGACCAAGGATGGGAAGTAGTCCTAGTAAAACCAGAATGCATGACTTGTTTCTGGACATATGAATTACGTGTCTTTATTGCCTTTGCTGAACGACTTGTGTACTAGCTAGAATTTTCTTCACAACTATCTTGTATCAAAGTTATTGTGTGCTATATTTCATGCTTTATGTAAAATAAGCGGTATTGTAAGTTTGTAAAATATTGTATAAAAGTTTGAACGCGAAATATTATTATAATCAGTTTTTCATATAGAATTGTAGTAGTTGAATTGTATATTAGCTACTAAGTATGAACTTAACGGGTAGGTACTACCCGAATTTAAACTTATAAAACGCTAATATGAAGAAAAAGCTTTTATAAATGAGTTCATATTATGCTACGAAATACTATTAACTACTCTTAATATTCTGTATGATTAACTTGTTCCATTTAACTATTTTGAAGGAAATGGCACCGACTACTCGACACACCGTGAATATGAATGAAGAAGAATTCCGTACTTTTCTAGCTTCAAACATAGCCGCAGTACAGGCTGCGCTACATACCAACAATAACCTTGGATCTAGCAGTACAGGAAATCGTGTAGGATGCACCTACAAAGAATTCACTGCCTGCAAACCTTTGGAATTTGATGGAACCGAAGGACCGATCGGATTGAAACGGTGGACCGAGAAGGTTGAATCGGTGTTTGCCATAAGTAAGTGTACTGAAGAGGACAAAGTGAAGTACGCTACGCATACCTTCACAGGTTCTGCGTTAACATGGTGGAATACCTATCTAGAGCAAGTGGGACAAGATGATGCGTACGCACTACCGTGGTCAGCATTCAAGCACTTGATGAACGAGAAGTACCGTCCCAGAACCGAGGTCAATAAGCTCAAGACAGAACTTAGAGGGTTACGAACCCAAGGATTTGATATTACCACGTACGAAAGACGATTCACAGAATTGTGCCTATTGTGTCCGGGAGCATTCGAAGATGAGGAAGAGAAGATCGACGCGTTTGTGAAAGGATTACCGGAAAGAATCCAAGAAGATATAAGTTCACACGAGCCCGCCTCCATACAACAGGCATGTAGAATGGCTCACAAACTAGTGAACCAGATTGAAGAAAGAATTAAAGAACAGACTGCTGAAGAGGCCAATGTGAAGCAAGTCAAAAGAAAGTGGGAGGAAAACGGTGATAAGAATCACCAATACAATAACAACAGCAATTACAACAATAATCGCAACAATTATCCCAACAATCGCAACATCAATCGCAACTACAACAAACGGCCCAACAACAACAACAACAACAACAACAACAGCAACTACAACAATCATCCCAACAACAATAATAACCGCAACAACAACAACAATCAGAAGCAACTATGCCAAAGGTGTGAAAAGAATCACTCGGGGTTCTGCACCAAATTTTGCAACAAGTGTAAAAGAAATGGTCATAGCGCGGCGAAGTGTGAGGTCTACGGACCAGGGGTTAATAGAACGAAAGGAACAAATGGTGTCGGAACGAGTAATGGCGGAGCAAGTAGTGTCGGAGCAAGTTATGCCAATGTAGTTTGTTATAAATGTGGAAAACCAGGCCACATTATTAGAAATTGCCCGAACCAGGAGAACACGAATGGACAAGGCCGTGGAAGAGTTTTCAATATTAATGCGGTAGAGGCACAGGAAGACCCGGAGCTTGTTACGGGTACGTTTCTTATTGACAATAAATCTGCTTACGTTTTATTTGATTCGGGTGCGGATAGAAGCTATATGAGTAGAGATTTTTGTGCTAAATTAAGTTGTCCATTGACGCCTTTGGATAGTAAATTTTTACTCGAATTAGCAAATGGTAAATTAATTTCAGCAGATAATATATGTCGGAATCGAGAAATTAAACTGGTTAGCGAAACATTTAAGATTGATTTGATACCAGTAGAGTTAGGGAGTTTTGATGTGATAATCGGTATGGACTGGTTGAAAGAAGTGAAAGCGGAGATCGTTTGTTACAAAAATGCAATTCGCATTATACGAGAAAAAGGAAAACCCTTAATGGTGTACGGAGAAAAGGGCAACACGAAGCTACATCTTATTAGTAATTTGAAGGCACAAAAACTAATAAGAAAAGGTTGCTATGCTGTTCTAGCACATGTCGAGAAAGTACAAACTGAAGAAAAGAGCATCAATGATGTTCCCATTGCAAAAGAATTTCCCGATGTATTTCCGAAAGAATTACCGGGATTACCCCCACATCGATCCGTTGAATTTCAAATAGATCTTGTACCAGGAGCTGCACCAATAGCTCGTGCTCCTTACAGACTCGCACCCAGCGAGATGAAAGAACTGCAAAGCCAATTACAAGAACTTTTAGAGCGTGGTTTCATTCGACCAAGCACATCACCGTGGGGAGCTCCTGTTTTGTTTGTCAAGAAGAAAGATGGTACATTCAGGTTGTGTATCGACTACCGAGAGTTGAACAAACTTACCATCAAGAACCGCTACCCACTACCGAGAATCGACGATTTATTTGATCAACTACAAGGCTCGTCTGTTTATTCAAAGATTGACTTACGTTCCGGGTATCATCAAATGCGGGTGAAAGAAGATGATATTCCAAAGACTGCTTTCAGAACACGTTACGGTCATTACGAGTTTATGGTCATGCCGTTTGGTTTAACTAATGCACCAGCTGTGTTCATGGACCTTATGAACCGAGTGTGTGGACCATACCTTGACAAGTTTGTCATTGTTTTCATTGATGACATACTTATTTACTCAAAGAATGACCAAGAACACGGTGAACATTTGAGAAAGGTGTTAGAAGTATTGAGGAAGGAAGAATTGTACGCTAAGTTTTCAAAGTGTGCATTTTGGTTGGAAGAAGTTCAATTCCTCGGTCACATAGTGAACAAAGAAGGTATTAAGGTGGATCCGGCAAAGATAGAAACTGTTGAAAAGTGGGAAACCCCGAAAACTCCGAAACACATACGCCAGTTTTTAGGACTAGCTGGTTACTACAGAAGGTTCATCCAAGACTTTTCCAGAATAGCAAAACCCTTGACTGCATTAACGCATAAAGGGAAGAGATTTGAATGGAATGATGAACAAGAGAAAGCGTTTCAGTTATTGAAGAAAAAGCTAACTAAGGCACCTATATTGTCATTGCCTGAAGGGAATGATGATTTTGTGATTTATTGTGACGCATCAAAGCAAGGTCTCGGTTGTGTATTAATGCAACGAACGAAGGTGATTGCTTATGCGTCTAGACAATTGAAGATTCACGAACAAAATTATACGACGCATGATTTGGAATTAGGCGCGGTTGTTTTTGCATTAAAGACTTGGAGGCACTACTTATATGGGGTCAAAAGTATTATATATACCGACCACAAAAGTCTTCAACACATATTTAATCAGAAACAACTGAATATGAGGCAGCGTAGGTGGATTGAATTATTGAATGATTACGATTTTGAGATTCGTTACCACCCGGGGAAGGCAAATGTGGTAGCCGATGCCTTGAGCAGGAAGGATAGAGAACCCATTCGAGTAAAATCTATGAATATAATGATTCATAATAACATTACTACTCAAATAAAGGAGGCGCAACAAGGAGTTTTAAAAGAGGGAAATTTAAAGGATGAAATACCCAAAGGATCGGAGAAGCATCTTAATATTCGGGAAGACGGAACCCGGTATAGGGCTGAAAGGATTTGGGTACCAAAATTTGGAGATATGAGAGAAATGGTACTTAGAGAAGCTCATAAAACCAGATACTCAATACATCCTGGAACGGGGAAGATGTACAAGGATCTCAAGAAACATTTTTGGTGGCCGGGTATGAAAGCCGATGTTGCTAAATACGTAGGAGAATGTTTGACGTGTTCTAAGGTCAAAGCTGAGCATCAGAAACCATCAGGTCTACTTCAACAACCCGAAATCCCGGAATGGAAATGGGAAAACATTACCATGGATTTCATCACTAAATTGCCAAGGACTGCAAGTGGTTTTGATACTATTTGGGTAATAGTTGATCGTCTCACCAAATCAGCACACTTCCTACCAATAAGAGAAGATGACAAGATGGAGAGGTTAGCACGACTGTATTTGAAGGAAGTCGTCTCCAGACATGGAATACCAATCTCTATTATCTCTGATAGGGATGGCAGATTTATTTCAAGATTCTGGCAGACATTACAGCAAGCATTAGGAACTCGTCTAGACATGAGTACTGCCTATCATCCACAAACTGATGGGCAGAGCGAAAGGACGATACAAACGCTTGAAGACATGCTACGAGCATGTGTTATTGATTTCGGAAACAGTTGGGATCGACATCTACCGTTAGCAGAATTTTCCTACAACAACAGCTACCATTCAAGCATTGAGATGGCGCCGTTTGAAGCACTTTATGGTAGAAAGTGCAGGTCTCCGATTTGTTGGAGTGAAGTGGGGGATAGACAGATTACGGGTCCGGAGATTATACAAGAAACTACCGAGAAGATCATCCAAATTCAACAACGGTTGAAAACCGCCCAAAGTCGACAAAAGAGCTACGCTGACATTAAAAGAAAAGATATAGAATTTGAAATTGGAGAGATGGTCATGCTTAAAGTTGCACCTTGGAAAGGCGTTGTTCGATTTGGTAAACGAGGGAAATTAAATCCAAGGTATATTGGACCATTCAAGATTATTGATCGTGTCGGACCAGTAGCTTACCGACTTGAGTTACCTCAACAACTCGCGGCTGTACATAACACTTTCCACGTCTCGAATTTAAAGAAATGTTTTGCTAAAGAAGATCTCACTATTCCGTTAGATGAAATCCAAATCAACGAAAAACTCCAATTCATCGAAGAACCCGTCGAAATAATGGATCGTGAGGTTAAAAGACTTAAGCAAAACAAGATACCAATTGTTAAGGTTCGATGGAATGCTCGTAGAGGACCCGAGTTCACCTGGGAGCGTGAAGATCAGATGAAGAAGAAATACCCGCATCTATTTCCAGAAGATTCGTCAACACCTTCAACAGCTTAAAATTTCGGGACGAAATTTATTTAACGGGTAGGTACTGTAGTGACCCGAACTTTTCCATGTTTATATATATTAATTGAGATTGATGTTTACATGATTAAATATTTCCAACATGTTAAGCAATCAAACTTGTTAAGACTTGATTAATTGAAATAGGTTTCATATACACAATTGACCACCCAAGTTGACCGGTGATTCACGAACGTTAAAACTTGTAAAAAAACTATATGATGACATATATATGGTTATATATATAGTTAACATGATATTATGATAAGTAAACATATCATTAATTATATTAACAATGAACTACATATGTAAAAACAAGACTACTAACTTAATGATTTTGAAACGAGACATATATGTAACGTTTATCGTGGTAACGACATTTAATGTATATATATCATATTAAGAGATATTCGTACATCATAATATCATGATAATATAATAATTTAAAATCTCTTTTGATATTATAAACATTGGGTTAACAACATTTAACAAGATCGTTAACCTAAAGGTTTCAAAACAACACTTACATGTAACGACTAACGATGACTTAACGACTCAGTTAAAATGTATATACATGTAGTGTTTTAATATGTATTTATACACTTTTGAAAGACTTCAATACACTTATCAAAATACTTCTACTTAACAAAAATGCTTACAATTACATTCTCGTTCAGTTTCGTCAACAATTCTACTCGTATGCACCCGTATTCGTACTCGTACAATACACAGCTTTTAGATGTATGTACTATTGGTATATACACTCCAATGATCAGCTCTTAGCAGCCCATGTGAGTCACCTAACACATGTGGGAACCATCATTTGGCAACTAGCATGAAATATCTCATAAGATTACAAAAATATGAGTAATCATTCATGACTTATTTACATGAAAACAAAATTACATATCCTTTATATCTAATCCATACACCAACGACCAAAAACACCTACAAACACTTTCATTCTTCAATTTTCTTCATCTAATTGAACTCTCTCAAGTTCTATCTTCAAGTTCTAAGTGTTCTTCATAAATTCCAAAAGTTCTAGTTTCATAAAATCAAGAATACTTTCAAGTTTGCTAGCTCACTTCCAATCTTGTAAGGTGATCATCCAACCTCAAGAAATCTTTGTTTCTTACAGTAGGTTATCATTCTAATACAAGGTAATAATCATATTCAAACTTTGGTTCAATTTCTATAACTATAACAATCTTATTTCAAGTGATGATCTTACTTGAACTTGTTTTCGTGTCATGATTTTGCTTCAAGAACTTTGAGCCATCCAAGGATCCATTGAAGCTAGATCCATTTTTCTCTTTTCCAGTAGGTTCATCCAAGGAACTTAAGGTAGTAATGATGTTCATAACATCATTCGATTCATACATATAAAGCTATCTTATTCGAAGGTTTAAACTTGTAATCACTAGAACATAGTTTAGTTAATTCTAAACTTGTTCGCAAACAAAAGTTAATCCTTCTAACTTGACTTTTAAAATCAACTAAACACATGTTCTATATCTATATGATATGCTAACTTAATGATTTAAAACCTGGAAACACGAAAAACACCGTAAAACCGGATTTACGCCGTCGTAGTAACACCGCGGGCTGTTTTGGGTTAGTTAATTAAAAACTATGATAAACTTTGATTTAAAAGTTGTTATTCTGAGAAAATGATTTTTATTATGAACATGAAACTATATCCAAAAATTATGGTTAAACTCAAAGTGGAAGTATGTTTTCTAAAATGGTCATCTAGACGTCGTTCTTTCGACTGAAATGACTACCTTTACAAAAACGACTTGTAACTTATTTTTCCGACTAGAAACCTATACTTTTTTTGTTTAGATTCATAAAATAGAGTTCAATATGAAACCATAGCAATTTTATTCACTCAAAACGGATTTAAAATGAAGAAGTTATGGGTAAAACAAGATTGGATAATTTTTCTCATTTTAGCTACGTGAAAATTGGTAACAAATCTATTCCAACCATAACTTAATCAACTTGTATTATATATTATGTAATCTTGAGATACCATAGACACGTATACAATGTTTCGACCTATCATGTCGACACATCTATATATATTTCGGAACAACCATAGACACTCTATATGTGAATGTTGGAGTTAGCTATACAGGGTTGAGGTTGATTCCAAAATATATATAGTTTGAGTTGTGATCAATACTGAGATACGTATACACTGGGTCGTGGATTGATTCAAGATAATATTTATCGATTTATTTCTGTACATCTAACTGTGGACAACTAGTTGTAGGTTACTAACGAGGACAGCTGACTTAATAAACTTAAAACATCAAAATATATTAAAAGTGTTGTAAATATATTTTAAACATACTTTGATATATATGTATATATTGTTATAGGTTCGTGAATCAACCAGTGGCCAAGTCTTACTTCCCGACGAAGTAAAAATCTGTGAAAGTGAGTTATAGTCCCACTTTTAAAATCTAATATTTTTGGGATGAGAATACATGCAGGTTTTATAAATGATTTACAAAATAGACACAAGTACGTGAAACTACATTCTATGGTTGAATTATCGAAATCGAATATGCCCCTTTTTATTAAGTCTGGTAATCTAAGAATTAGGGAACAGACACCCTAATTGACGCGAATCCTAAAGATAGATCTATTGGGCCTAACAAACCCCATCCAAAGTACCGGATGCTTTAGTACTTCGAAATTTATATCATATCCGAAGGGTGTCCCGGAATGATGGGGATATTCTTATATATGCATCTTGTTATTGTCGGTTACCAGGTGTTCACCATATGAATGATTTTTATCTCTATGTATGGGATGTGTATTGAAATATGAAATCTTGTGGTCTATTGTTACGATTTGATATATATAGATTAAACCTATAACTCACCAGCATTTTTGTTGACGTTTTAAGCATGTTTATTCTCAGGTGATTATTAAGAGCTTCCGCTGTCGCATACTTAAATAAGGACAAGATTTGGAGTCCATGCTTGTATGATATTGTGTAAAAACTGCATTCAAGAAACTTATTTTGTTGTAACATATTTGTATTGTAAACCATTATGTAATGGTCGTGTGTAAACAGGATATTTTAGATTATCATTATTTGATAATCTACGTAAAGCTTTTTAAACCTTTATTGATGAAATAAAGGTTATGGTTTGTTTAAAAATGAATGCAGTCTTTGAAAAACGTCTCATATAGAGGTCAAAACCTCGCAACGAAATCAATTAATATGGAACGTTTTTAATCAATAAGAACGGGACATTTCAACGTCCTCCTGTCTGAAAAACAGACACAATAACAAACCAAAAAGATATATCCCAAAGGACATGTTAGAGTTAGCTATACCCTGCATTCTTTCAAAAATACACTTAAGGCACACAATGTCAATGGTCACGTAAAAACATGTCAAAAGCATAGATCATATAAGACTTCAACAACTGTCATGCACTTATAACAAATTCCCAAGTATCATCCTTAATCATCATACAAATCCTCACAGTTATAAACAATACAAAGCATGGATGTCAAATTAAATCAACACAAATCTATCTACTAACATCGTCCTCTTAGTAAGATATGCAACTTTAACTAAGTAAATCAACAATCCAAACACGTAATCAAAGCATACATATCATCGGCACATGTTAAACACAATCCAAAAGTCAAACTGAGTCAAACCCAGTCAACCAAGTCAAAATCCCTAATTACACATGAACCCTAGAATTCAAAATCAAAATCTATACAATTTAAACATGCATTCATGGTAATCATACTCAACTAACAATCATAGAACATTCAAAACATATCAATTTAACTCACAAATTCAAAACCCCCAATTATTCATACCTAAGAACCCCTTAGAAATAAAAGAATGAAATTATAGAACAATAGGCATGAAATCGAAGTAATAACATGTTAAGCATACATAATCTCCAATAAAAATCAAACAATAACACATAAACACACCCCCACACTTTTTTTTGCACTTAAACCCTAATGTAATTCGGATTAAGCATGAGAAGGAAAGAAAAACAAGCAAGAAGAGGTTAAATCATACCCTAGCCATGATGTTAGTGTTGATTAAATGAAGATTCGTGAGCAAATTGAAGATTTAATTGATGGGTTATGGCCAATTGAGAACAGAAAATACGAGATAGATAAAAAAAATATAAGAGTGGTTGTAGCGACCCCGACAAATCGTCAAATGACGGCGCCGACTACTTATGGTCCCATTGCATGATCATAAGTCTTTATGACAAAGTTTAACCGAAAATATGTCGCATTCGTTTCATAAATAAGGATGTTTCAAGTTTACAAAAGTAGTTCCCATAACAAGTACATAACAAGGTTTAAAGTTCATATGAAACACGTGCGACACAGTTTAAAAGTAGTCAAAAAGACTCTCCACGTATGCAAGTATACTCGACATCCAATGTAAGTATCAAAAGTATGAGCGGAAGCATGTATCACTAAGCATTCAAAACCTGAGAAAACATGGAAGAAATCTGTCAACGAAAACGTTGGTGAAATCATAGGTCTAGTAAGTGAGTATGTAAGTAAAATAAGTTGAACCACAATTTATAGTATAAATCGATTTTCCAAATCGTTTGAATTTCCATAAGTATTGTTGTTTACCGAGCACCCAATTATCAAAGCTTAACTGTATCATTTACCTCAGCATAAAAGTGTTAGAACATACACCGTACCAAAATATATTTCATTCGCTTAACGGTAGCGAGCCGTCCGAATGAGGGTTAGTCAAACCCGTATGGATCCACACAACATAGTCTCGCTTACACCATCTAATGTAACTAATGATAATTGAATTGAGGATTTTCGTTCAAACTCGTCCGTATCTTTGTATTCACAATTGTGTTCAATGTATAACAGTATGAAAAATATATATACGTGTGAAATGTATATAAGTACGTAATGTATATGTTTCTCAGCCCACGATTTAAAAGTATAAAAGTTGTTGAAAAGTGGGACTATGATCTCACCTTGAGTGCAAGAGTTAATAAAGTACTCCAACAAGTAAATGCGTGCAAAGACAAAGCTAGTCTTGACCTAAACATATAGGTTGTATCAATAACGGTAAACACAAATGGTCAAAGATGTTCAATTAGTCCTATGGCTCGTTACGACTCGATTATAAAGCATGTGAATCAAATTGTCAAGTTTCATGCAAGATATAAGTAAAGAATCATGTTAGGAAGATTTCATAATCAATTGGTTAAGTTTGACAAAAAGTCAAACTTGGGTCGAGTCAAAGTCAACGAAAAGTCAACATGTTCGGGTCGGACCTCGGACTATTTTTCTATGCTAGTTATTCATATATAAGCATATTAAAACAAGTTGCACGTGAATTGGAGGTCCCTAGCATGCCAAACATTTTATGTAAAACGAGCAAGTGGGACAGAATCCTGGACCCGGCTTATGCCGCGCCGCGGCCAGGTCTGTCGCGCCGCGACATTGGTCGTGGCCTGACTCCTGGTCTGTTTCAAGATTAAATCAAATTCCAAACAAACACAAAACGCAAACCGTAAACACTTAGAACTCGTATCTTATATCGTCGGAAAGCTCTTTTGACAAGGAACACAACTAAACATGTTTCATCAAACAAAAACATCATTTACAATAATCAAATTCTCGTCATGTGATCAATAAACGTTTATTTTCAAAGTTTCAAGTTCATCAAATGCATTTTGAGTTTCGGGAATCCAATTCACACATGTGATATGCCGTTTTGAAGGTAATGAAGCATACATTACTACTAAACACTAACAATTTACATTTCATGGCATTCAAGCATCAAAAGTTCATCTTAAGAACTATCAAACCCTAATCAAGAATCACAAAACCATTATTCATGTTTTTGAAGTTTTACAAATCAACCTACACATCAAAATGAGGCTAGTGATACTAGTAACACAATTAAAACATGAACTTTAACAAATTAACAACATTTAATCTTCCAAAATCAAAGATTAAGCAAGCACTTTTCATATTCAAGCTAGTTACACCAAAAACAACAAATCGAGCATACAAATTACATACACGACATCACAATGAGCCATAGACACTAATTAACACACTTTTAAGTCAAGAGCATGAATTTAAAGAAAACTAGTGATTTTAGAAAGTTACCCAAATGAGATGAAATTGGTATCAAATTGAAGAGGATGAAGAGAGGATTCCAAATATGTAATTTGTTTAGTTGTAAGCTTCCTAGATGTGATTTAGATGATGATTCTTTGATTGGGAGAATTGAAGGAAAATAGGAAAGTATGAGAGGAAAATGGAAAAAGAAAAGGAAATTAATGAATGGAGGAGGTTGAGTTTGACCATTTGACCTAGTCAAATGTTTGGCTTTTGGGCAAGTTTGGTCCCTCTAGTTTGTAGTCGGGTGCGGGAATTTACCGAACAAATTATTTTAAATTACACGAGAGTACGGGAGACGTTATAATCCCATAACGAAAATATTTTAAGAATGTAGCTAATGGAGGATACGATTCGAGATGCCGAGGATATTAGATAAAAAAAAAAGACGGCGTTAAAAGTAATTTAACGGAAAAACGCGGGATGTTACAGTGGTGGTGATGAATCAGGCTGTAACCCTTAAAATACCTCGACCTGCTGAACATGTCGCGTTTCGCAACAAGGTGTCGCGTTTCGCGACAAGGTGTCGCGTTTCGCGACAAGGTGTCGCGTTACGCGACAAACTGGATTCAAACGCGATAAATGAGGCCCAAACGCGACAGCCTATGGGGTCCGTTCTGATCATTCTGTCGCGTTCTGGTGGTTTTGGTCGCGTTTTGGTGACTTTTTTTTTTTTTTTTTTTTTTAGCTTTTATATTGTTTTTGGATTTTCAAGCTTTTCTAATTAAAGCAAAAATACACACAATTTACCTAACAACAATACAAAACTCTACACGATTTGATTTTTTAACGAGTCGTTTTCTCGACTCATGGCCATGCTCATGTGTCTCTCGGGTAGAGGGTGAGGTCCTCCCTCTCGGAGTTATCGAATGCCTTATGATACAATTTTAACTTATGACCATTCACCTTAAAGCTTCTACCCTTGTTGTTTAACAATTCCACGTGCCCGGCAGGAAAAGCTTTCTTTACCACGAATGGACCGAACCATCGTGACCTAAGCTTTCCGGCGGAGAATTTGAACTTAGATTGAAATAACAAAACTTTATCACCCGGTTCAAATTCTTTTCTCATCTTCAAACGTGCATCATGCCATAACTTCGTCTTCTCCTTATAAATGCGCGAATTCTCATAAGCGTGGTTTCGCAATTCCTCAAGTTCATGAATTTTCAAAAATCGATGTTCTCCCGCTTCCTTAAGGTCCGTATTACACTGTTTAAGTGCCCAATACGCCTTATGCTCCACCTCAACCGGCAAATGACACGCTTTTCCATAAATGAGACGGAATGGTGTAGTACCAATGGGCATTTTATACGCAGTTCAAAATGCCCATAGCGCGTCATTCAACTTCCGGTTCCAAATCTTAGGATTGTTTTTCACCGTTCTTTCAAGAATGCGTTTTAGTGCGCGGTTAGTATTCTCAACTTGGCCACTCGTTTGAGGGTGGTAAGCCGTGGAGAAATGGTGGGTTACTCCATACTTCTTAAGCACCTTCTCGAGTAGTTGATTTGCAAAGTGCGTACCGCGATCACTAATCAAGGCTTTTGGAAGCCCGAAACGCGAAAAGAGATCTTTAAGGAAGTCAACAACGACTCTTGCGTCATTAGTAGGCAAAGCTTTGGCCTTCGCCCACTTTGACACATAGTCAACTGCCACAAGGATGTATTTGCATTTGTTGGATGCGGGAAAAGGTCCCATGAAGTCTATCCCCCAAATGTCAAATATCTCACAAACTTGAATACTTGTTTGGGGCATCTCATCTCTTTTGGAGATGTTTCCCGCCCTTTGGCAAGCATCACAAGTTTTGATAAAGGCACTAGCATCTTTGAAAATGGTAGGCCAATAGAATCCCGAATCGAAGATTTTCTTAGTCGTATAATTAGCTCCAAGATGCCCACCTGTGGGTCCTTGGTGATAATGCTCTAGAATTTGACAAGCTTCCTTCCCATAAACACAACGACGAATCACTTGATCCGCCCCAATTCGAAAAAGATGTGGGGAATCTCAAAAGTAGAACTTAATATCCGCAAAGAATTTCTTCTTTTGTTGGTAAGTTAAACCTTTGGAAAGAATGCCCGCGACTAGATAATTAGCAATATCGGCGAACCAAGGAGTTTCGGATTCAATTTCGATACCCATAAGGGACTCATCGGGGAATGTATCATGAATGTCCGATTCATTGAGTTCCTCTAAGTTTGGGTTTTCAAGACGAGATAAATGATCCGCGGCTAAATTTTCGGCACCCTTTTTATCCTTGATCTCAATGTAAAATTCTTGGAGAAGAAGAATCCAACGAATGAGTCTAGGCTTAGCATCTTGTTTAGAGAACAAGTACTTAAGGGCCGAATGATCGGTGTAGACGACCGTTTTAGACAACACCAAATATGACCTAAATTTATCAAATGCAAAGACGACCGCAAGGAGCTCCTTTTCCGTGGTGGTATAATTTAATTGAGCCCCCGTAAGTGTCTTACTCGCGTAGTAAATAGGTTTAAAGTGATTAATGTGGCGTTGACCTAAAACCGCGCCTAGCGCGAAATCACTAGCATCACACATGAGCTAGAAAGGTTGAGACCAATCGGGAGATACCATGATAGGAGCGTGTGTGAGCTTCTCTTTTAAGAAGTTGAAAGCGTTCTCGCATTCGATATTAAAGTCGAAAGGAACGTCCTTCTCAAGGAGTTTAGTCATTGGTCGGGCAATCTTAGAAAAGTCCTTAATGAACCGTCTATAGAATCCCGCATGACCAAGAAAACTACGAATGGCTTTAACGTTTGTAGGTTTGGGAAGGCCTGAAATAACATCAATTTTGGCCTTATCAACCTCAATACCTGCACGAGAGATTTTGTGCCCTAAGACAATGCCTTCCTTCACCATGAAGTGGCATTTTTCCCAATTAAGAACAAGGTTTGATTCCTCGCACCTTTTTAGCACTTTTTCAAGATTAACAAGACACGAATCGAAAGAGTCTCCAAAGACAGAAAAATCGTCCATGAAAACTTCCATGAAGTCCTCGATCATGTCATGAAAGATGGTGACCATACACCTTTGAAAGGTGCTCGGGGCATTGCATAGCCCGAATGGCATTCGCCGATAAGCAAAGGTACCGAAAGGACAAGTAAATATGGTTTTATCTTGGTCCTTCGGATCAATGGGGATTTGGAAGTAGCCTGAAAATCCATCTAGGAAACAATAGAACTCCCTTCCCGCTAAACACTCAAGCATTTGATCAATAAATGGAAGCGGGAAGTGGTCCTTCCTAGTGGCGTCGTTCAAACGACGATAATCGATACAAACTCAAGCATTTGATCAAGTTCGTCCTTCTCGTTGAGAACAACAGTCGTGCCTCCCTTTTTGGGCACAACTTGAATAGGGCTTACCCACGGGCTGTCTGAAATGGGATAAATTAACCCGGCATCGAGCAATTTAACCACCTCTTTCTTAACGACCTCTTTCATATTCGGGTTTAGACGACGTTGCCTTTGTACCAATGGTTTAAAATCATCTTCCATTAGGATTCGATGAGTACAAAAGGCCGGATTGATGCCCGGTATGTCCGAGGTTTTCCAAGCTATTGCCCTTTTGTGGGATTTGAGAACGGAAACCAACCGACCCTTTTGGTCGCCGGTAAGTGTCGAAGAAATAATAACCGGCAATTGGGACGTACCTTGAAGATAAGCATATTCCATGTGAGGTGGAAGCTCCTTAAGCTCCAAGGTGGGCGGTTCTTCGAGAGATGTTTTAATACGGAATTCATTTTTCAACCGGATAGTTTCAAATGATTCCGATTCTTTAAGCTCATCCTCTTTAAGAAATTCCTCCAACTCTACTTCCGAGTCGAAGTCACCGTTAACTTCACCCATCATGATTACATCCGACGTGTCTACACTTAATAATTCCTGCAAATCATGCTCAACACAATCGTCAATAACATCAATAGCAAAACATTCATCATCGGTTGAAATAGGGTGTCTCATGGCTTTATTAATGTGACAAATCACCCTCTCATTCCCAACACCTAAGCTAAGTTGTTCTTTTTGAACGTGGATAATAGCATCCGCGGTGTTAAGGAATGGTCGACCTAGAATAATGGGCACCTTAGTGTCCTCTCTCATCTCTAAGATCACGAAATCAACTGGAAATACAAGTGATTCAACCTTTACCAATATGTCCTCAGCTATTCCAATGGGGGTATCAAAAGAGTGGTTCGCTAAGCGAATCCCTATCCTCGTAGGTTTCAAGTCACCTAGGCCGAGTTTAAGATATAGCGAATATGGCATAAGGTTAACACTAGCACCTAAGTTGGCAAGTGCATCGTACACTTCCGAATTACCCATAGCACAAGGGATAAGAAAACTACCCGGGTCGCCCAATTTTGGAGGCATCTTGCTCTTTTTCAAGATGGCCGAACATTCCTTATGGAGGAATGCGGCGGATACCTCATGGTACTTACCTTTCTTGGAGATAAGATCTTTGAGAAACTTCCCATAGTTAGGCATCCCTTGGAGCACTTCCGCGAGTGGCATGTTCATGCTAATCTGCTTAATCATGTTTGCAAATTTCTGATATTGACTAGCGAGCTTATCCTTTTTCAACGCTTTTGGGTAAGGAATTGGTGCTTTGTATTCCTTCAACGGCGGTGATTTAGTTATGATCTCCGGCGGATCATCTTCCTTTTTCTCTTCATCAAGCGACTTTTCTAACTCAGGCTCTTCCTCCTTTTTCTCCTCATTAATAGGTACCTGCAAAACATTAGAAGAAACAACAAGAGAAGACTTCAGAGTCTCCTTGTTAGTAACCAAACCACTTCGAGTGGTTATAGCATTCACTTGCTCATTCCTAGCCGACACCTTGTTGTTGGGATTGGATTGCGTATTTGCTGGAAGAGTACCCGGTGGTCTCTCCGATAATGATTGAGCAATACGTCCTACATCCCGTTCCAAGTTCTGAATAGAAGCCTGCTAATTTCTAACTTGCTGTTTTGTCGATTCCCCATCTTGCCTCAAAGCAGTGATACTCTCATCTGTTTTCATAATAAAACCCCTTAGCAATTCTTCCAACGGAGGCATCTTATTTTCTGGCTGCTGAACTTGTGGCATAGGCTGCTGGAAATTCCTAGGTGGTGCTTGCGGATTTCCATTATTAAACCCAGGCGGCCTGTACGGATATACCTTCTGATTGCCCTGATAACCCTGATTACCTTGATAAACTTGATTACCACTCTGATAATTGTTACCACCCGTATTGCTCGCCTGATTGAAAAACTGTTTTCCACCTGGAAATTCATTAAGGGCAAAATCTCCCTTCTTAACATAACCCAGATAATTAGCCTGTTCCTCCATTGATGCTTGATCACAATCTTTAGTAAGATGCGGTCCTTGGCATAATTCACAACCCACCTTCATAGCTTGCATCTCTTTAGTCATCGATTCCATTTGTCTTTTAACAGTTGCTAGTTGTGCTCTAACCGATGCGAGCTCATCACTAGTTTCGGTACTAGCGACATGAGAAGAGCGAGAAACATCTAATTCTTGATGCCAATCATACGAATGCGTGGCAGTATCTGAGATGATTTCGTAAGCGTCATCCGGAGTCTTTTTCATCAAAGAACCACCTGCAGCAATATCAAGTTCTTTCCTCGTCGGCACATTAACACCTTTGTAGAAAATTTGGACCTTATTGAAGTTGTTCAACCCGTGTTGAGGACAATTACGTAACATTTTTCCGAATCGTGTCCAAGCATCATAAAGTGTCTCATGTGGCTTCTGAAGAAAGTGATTAATTTCGCTCTGCAGTTGAGCGGCCTTTGCAGCTGGAAAGAAACGTTGCAGAAACTTATCTTCCATTGTAGCCCAACTATCAATTTCACCTTCAGGCAATGAGTCTAACCAATCCTTGGCGTCATCTTTCAAAGACCAAGGAAAAACCCTCAAATAGATAACTGTTTTCGCTATATTTGCAATCTTAAACAAGTTGCAAATGCTTTTAAAGTTCTGAAGATGCTCGAATGCATCCTCTTTCGGTGTACCCCTGAACTGACATTGATGAGTTATCATATTAAGAATCTGTCCCTTGACTTCAAAATCTGTAGTGACTGGTGGTTGCCTGATGGCGTGTCCGTTACCAGCCCTTGTGGCTTTCATCAATGCTTCCATAGTCTGCCCTGCTGCTCCTTCAGCCATGTTAACTTCTTCCTTAATATACTCAAATTCCGAAATATAAAAAGGTAACTCAGCGAAATCCTCGGCGATTTCCTGTTCTTCTTTAGCTTTGCTGCGTGTGTAGTAAACTCTAGACGGTTCCAGAGATATTGGTACCTAACCTGCGATCACACCACAACAAAAACTGCGCGTAAATCCAAACAAAAATAATAAAATAGAAAAATAACTTTTGCAAGAATTGCTTCTCACAAAAGGATCGAATAATCAAAAGCTTAACCAAATTTCCAATAATTACACCGCTCCCCGGCAGCGGTGCCAAAAAGTTGATGTGTAATTTCGTACTCTATATTATTAGCTAAATACCTATCGATTATCACACAATACAGGCAACTATAACCAGTTCGTGTAGTAATTAAACAAGTATTTGACCAATTCGTTCCACAGAGAGCAGGTAATTGAAAACTTGAACTATTAATTATTCTAAGATTTAAAAGGGGGTTTTGTTGTAAAACTGATTAAACGCGAAAGTAAATTAAACTTAATTCAATAAGATGCAAAGGTATCCACTTAGCTACAATTCCCTAGGCTAGGATTGCTCGTTTAAACTCGTTAAGTAAACAATTACAAAGATGTGACACTGTATTTATCTGTTGATTCCTACAGTTTAAGACTAATAACCTAAGTATAAATGTCGTTAACCTAGAGTTACTAACCAATTCACAATGATATTACTCAAGATTATAATCTAACTTAGGTTGGTTTGGTGTCCCTTACAACCTCACAATTATTGCAACTAATTTCAAGTTCAACCACTATACGATTAATTTTATTATCGGTGTCCCTCATAAAATCTCACGTATTCCTAAATTATTGACGTTCAATAATCTAGTAAAAGCTATTAATCAATTTAACTGTCGTTAGTTAATCAATAACTTCCGTGATTTAACAATCAAAAAGCTTTAATAACAGTGGATCTTAGCTAGACATAAACTTGTGTAATTTTAATTAATTGTTATTAACCAAAAGATCGCAATCCATCACCTAGGTTCATGCATCTAAGTGAATACTAAATATTTAGCTACTCATGGTAAAGCAAAGAACAAGTAAATAATAAAAACAATTAAACATAATCATTGAATTGAATGAAGAACAAATTAATAAAAGTAATAAAAGTTAATACAAAGATTAAACTGACCAAAAATGATATTGTAGCTTAAACCCTTGTAAAATAATGAAGAAAGACAAAGAAATTCGTAACTAATGTTGCTGTGGAAGAAAATTCGTAAAATAAAACTGGATACCCTAAATTGGGGTAAAATTCGTCTATTTATAGAATCTGGAAAACAGCTGAAACCGACTCAGGTCGCGTTCCGCGACACACCATCGCAATCCGCGATAACCAGGACGTGACAAAGGTTGTTTAAACGCGATAAATTGGTCAGAACACCCTTTTTTCCATGTCGTGTTCTGATGCACTTTGTCACATATCACGATGACCAGAACGCGATCATCCTGAAGCGATGGAAACTGACTTTTTCACCCGAGACGCGTTTATCTTCAACTCTAACTCCGTTTTGGCTATATCTTCAATAAAAATCATTGTTAATGAGCCAACGTACCATAACTTGACACTTTCTTCATATTAAGCTCAAATAACTCGATATCTCCATCAAAGTCTTTAAAATATCAACAAATGGACCAGGATAACGCCCAAAATATATGTATGAAAATGGCGTTATCAGGGACATTAGGGGTACCCAACTAGCTCAGGGTAATATTTTAGAAATCATCCGATATGATCAAAGGGGCCAGGGAGCACAACTTGAGTGGGCACATCATCAAGCATATTTATACGCAGCTAACCCACAACATTACGCACCCTCAGTCTTTCCTTTATACACCCCATGGCAAGCATCCAGTGATCCTCTGCCTCCACCTTATGATCCCAACGCTGCTCTAGCTGCAAGTCAAGATGCCTATCGGCGTTTTTACGAGGAACAACGCCAAAATGAACAGCGGCAGCAACAACAACAGGAACAGGAAGATCAAGGAGGCCCTGTATGGCCATTTTTCTAGTTTTTAGTTTTTATTTTTTATTTTTTTATATTGTTTGTAAAAAATGATTTTTATGATGTGTTTTAAGTATTTACTTTTACTTTTATATATTTTATATATACAAAAACTTTTAGTGTGGGGTAAAATTTTTGTACTACTAAAGTACAACCCCATATTTTGTGTGATTAACATGTTTATTGACAGGTACTTACGATGATGAGATTCGACATAACGAAACACGAAAGTATTATTGTGATATGAGGATTGGATATGTTCATACAATAAGCATTTTACAATGTCCAATTACTTAACAAAGGAAGTTCCATATACTTTACACTTTTTGTCCTCTCAAATTTATACATTTAATCTGATTTTATGTAATGAGGGCATTACATAATCTTAAGTGTGGGGTAGGGAATATATAAATTCTCGATAACTTATAAATTGGAGGTTTTTATGAAAATTTTGAACATTTTTTAACAAATATATCTAGTCAATTTTTAAGGTAATTACGAGCAATTAAAGATTAGGTGTCAAAAACCGAAATTATTGTCTCCATACATTAAAAATATGTAAGTTTATTTGATTAAAACCTATAAAAGAAAACCAAGTATAACAGAATTTATAAACCCATATTTTAGGAACCATTTATCACATGTTTCTATGAAGTTTATTGCAGATATCATTGCTTTGGAATATATAAACCTGAATATCCCATTAAGGAAGTAAAGTCTTCCAAAATGACACACTTGCTAACTTATGTTAGAAGATGTAGTCCAGAACAGCTGTAGGTTGACGAAAAATCTTGAAAAGTCATCTCTATCATCGGCTGAAAATCCACCTCACCTCAGCATCAAACAGGGTTTTTGGTGGTCAGACTTATCCTAACCATGAGATGGATCTGTCTCGTACAATGGGGGGCACATTGCAAATTAGCATTTAAGACTAATGAATCTAATCCCCAGATGGATGATCTCCGTAAAGATCAACCGCATCTATGTTTGACCGCGGTCAACATACATATGCCTTAACAAATTAAGGTGTGCAAACTCATGGTTCACCAATGATATTTGGACACGATATAATTTTATTCTAAAACTTATGCTATTTTATGAATTATATTGTGTAAAACCATTTTTAGGACATTCAGTTTCAAGTTCCATGATACTTCAATCATGGGGGCAGATAGCTTGCTAATCACCGACTAAGACTACGGTTTTCAGTTACCCTCGATCGGAATTTGAGGTTAAAACCGGAAAACGTGTCTAGTGTAAAAACTAGCATGCCATTTTATAAAATCATAAAAACGTTTTCACAAGGTCCAATTTTCCCTAAGGATCCAAATTTTTGAAACCTTAATCACGAGTTTCAACTTTGTTTCTGTTGTCAGAATTTCATTTCGTGTGGTGTGCGTGTGATCCAATAAATATTGTGTAGTGTTTCCAATTTATTCCATATAGCGTGTTTTTTCATTTCGTGTGGAGTGTGTTGTGTGATCTAATATTCTATATGAAAAAAATATGTAATGTTTCGATTCTATTTAGAAGATGTAATTGCTTGAGGACAAGCAACGTTCAAGTGTGGGGTATTTTGATATTGCTTTAAACATACATATATTTCGACGCAATATCATTTATATTTCATCGGCTTTTACCGAAACGAAGACATTCAAATGCATAATTCACGAGAAAAACGGCAAAAGTAAACGCGAGCTTGAAGTTTGAAGAAATGATAATAAACGACGGGTTTTAACCAAATATATATCGAGATAACGTTTATCCGAAATAAAGTCCAAGATGATCGAAGAAAAAGAGTTCAAATGAAAGTTCCAAGTCAATACACGTCAACACTGGGTGAACAAAGATCAAACATAAAATAAATAAATAAATGACGTTTATTCTTACGCGGATCGCGTACAGAAGTACGCGGAACGCGTACTGTTCTTACTCTTACGCGGATCGCGTGAAGCCTTACGCGAAACGCGTAATGTCGAGACCAGATTCAGATTCAATTTCACATGGGACGGTTGCTTTTTGAGTATAGTATTACTACTTTTTCAGCTTTACAGATACACAAGAATATTACAGTTCAAGGGCACTTTTGATCAACTCTTCAACTCTCAGATAAATATAATACGGAGTACTAGTGCAAGGGATATACGACACAGAGTACACCACATCAAACAACACACATACAGAAAAATATAGAGAGAGTAGAGCAGAGAGAATTTATTTTATTTCCTTCAAGTATTCGTACCATTTTATTGTTCCATATTAATTTCCAAGGTTAAATTTTTAGGATAGTTTCAATATTAAGGGTGTATTATTTGTGATTAAGGGTATTATTGTGCGAGTAAAAAAAAAGGTGTTGTTATTGTAATTTTCTACCGTTTGAAGTAAATGAAAGTGAAGATTTTCGTAAGTATATTCTATTAAAATTATCGTTATCAATTTTTATCGTTGTTATTATGTTTGTATGTTTATATTTTTATGTTTACCCTAGTATAATGAGTAGCTAAATTTCCCTAATGTTTGCTTAGATGTAGAGCCCCTAGTGAAATGGATTGTTATCATTTGTAAAAATTAAAATGTAACTTAAGTATTTTTAATATTGAGCCTAATTAAAAGAACCATTATTATGTACTTGGACATTTAACCCTTGTCACTTAATTTATCAGATTCAAATAACGAAAGTTATTTTTATTTATTTAAATTAAGCTTCAACATTAAAAGTGATTTAGACGAACTTATGAATAATTTATTAACACTAAATTAGAAATAAAGTTCGGTGGTTTGGGTAATATCATTAGGTATATAATAGTGAAATTGTAAAAAGGGAAACCGTTATGATTTAGGTTTTGGCGAAAGTTAAAACTGGGTTGGGTCTCAATTTAAATACTTGGGAAATAGTAACTATCTAAATAAGATCCGATGAAAATTAGACTTAATTTAGCTAGTTGAAACTTCATTTATTCGAAAGAAAAAACATAAAGTTTTATACTAAACATTTTAATAGAGCTTAAACTTAAAACAATCCATGGATCTAGAGGTGAAACATTTAAGTGAACACTCCTATTTATATATTGAAAATAATTATTATTATTGTTTTTACGTATTATTATTCAGCTAAAAATTAAAATTATATCTCAAATAAACTTTAGTTTATACGTACTGTTTTGTCACATCAAACATAACATACGCGGATCGCGTATAAATTCACACGAACCGCGTATTTTCAAAAGTATACGCGGAACGCGTATATACGTACACGAAACGCGTACGTGTAACACCAGTACTGTTACGAATTTGTTCAAAATAATAAGTTTTAATTAAATCTTTTATTATTACTTTTAAAGTATTTAATTTATAATTAGTATAATTATTATAATTATCTTTAACTCAATTTTAATTTAATTAAAACTTATTATTTAGTTAATTTAAATAAATTTGTATTATATTTTATTGCTCAAAACAAAATTCTAATCATTTAGTTTTATTACAAGTTATTGTTTTATTAATTACCATTTACGAATAAAATATTTCTATCACAAATAGTATAGTTTCATATTAATTCACTTTTAAGTTAATAATTATAAATCATGTAATCTTGTAATTTTAATTAATAAGTAGTTCAATTAAATTAAGATTAAGTTATATTTTATTATTATTTTGTTAAATATAGATTCCTAATCCAAAACCCCCTTTTAAATAAGTTTAACTTCAAAGACTATTAAAAACCATTAACACTCCATCTCCATGTGAAACGAATCGGATTTACCTATAAAACTAAACTACGCGGATATGACTAGTTGCCTATATATGTGTGAAATCAACCTGAATTCATTAAAATACCATATATACAATAAATCAATTCGTGTAACAAAACAACTCAAATTCGTTCATAAAAAAGGTACTGTTTCAACGCATCACTATTTGAGTTTAGTACACGTTGGATTTCGTGTATTGTACATGTTGGTTGCATGTATGTTAAAACAGGGGTACTTATTATATATACGTTAAAGTTTAGTTACCAGGGTGCTCAATTTCATAGAATCTTTTGATAAACGTTTCGGATGAAACAACTGAAATCTTGTGATCCACCTTTATATACAGAATATGTGCAACATTAAAACTATGAACTCACCAACCTTTGTGTTGACACTTTTAAGCATGTTTATTCTCAAGTTTCTAGAAGTCTTCCGCTGTTTGCTTATACGTTATACAAGATATGTGCATGGAGTCATACATGCTTTATTCGAGAAAACTTTGCATTCACAAAATCATCACCATATATCTTATTTTGACTACATTGTCAACGGATGTATTATGGTAAACTATTATATACGGTGATTGTTTATACGTAGAAATCATCAGACGTCGAAAACCTTTGATTTATATATTCATTTATGGTGTACCTTTTCAAAAGAATGCAATGTTTACAAAACGTATCATATAGAGGTCAAAACCTCACTATGAAATCAATGAATGATGTATTCGTCCAAGTGGATTTGGACGGGTCATCACAGTTGGCATCAGAGCTTGAGGTCATAGGGAACCAGAATTTGCATTAGTGTGTTTAACTGGTAATTGTTAGGATACATTAGTGAGTCTGGACTATGACCGTATCTGTTTTTACCGAGTTTTGCTTATTATTTCATGTCAGAAAATACCTGCTTATCATTCCTAAGTCTAGACATGTCTTACTGCATTTACTGCATAGATAGTGTATCGACAAAATTAATATCTTAGCATATCTGTTACTGTAAACTTTTCCTGACATCTTCCGAAAATTTCTCCGTAATTTACGGGATTTTGGTATTATATATACATATGTAAATTATGTGTTGAAGAATACCAATCTAAGTTCTATAATCTATTTCATATCAAAAATCATCTCCCTAATTATACAAGATGGATCCCGTATCTAGTTCAAATTCCTTAAACTTCGATAGCTATTCCGATATGGATATTCACCTGAACTCCGAAAATAGCGTAACCGGAATGGATCAACCAATTAGACATCACCTATTCTGGATGAATTGGGGATGGGTTCGTAATCTACTTAATCATTGGAGACAAGAAGAAGGTGATCCCTTCCATCCACCACATTCACCTCTTGGAGAAGAACCTGAAGCACTTAGCGGCGAACGTGTTCGTAATACCATTTTCTCTCTCATTTCCAGAGTATCTTGTCACGATATTATACTATTTCAAATTCTAGATCTTATTCATCCGCTCTTCCGAACTGACAATCACCCTGGTGTAATAGAAGAAGTCAACGAGCTTCGCGCTCGAGTAGTGGCTTTGGAGGATATGGTGCAAAGGTTACAAGCACCAGTATCATCACCGGCATCAACAGTACCACCATTATCTACACCAACAGTACCATTACCACCACCAACAACAACATCCGCATCCCACACCTCAACACCACAATCTGTACCTCGAACATCAGCGTCATACACACCGTAGATAACAAGGAGTACCAACAACAAACGATGAAGTATTAATTCATAACTTCATTGAAGAAATATTCTACGGCGATTATGTAATATCTAAAGTTTTAGAGATTATATATTCTAGTCCTAATCGAAAACCAGATGAGATTAATATTATGTTAACTCATTAAATATATGATTACATCTAAAGAAAATATGTATGTAGGTATATTTTCATAAAGATTTTAATTAAAAATTCTTTTGTACAAACTGTTAATGGTGAGAATATTTTAACTGGTAGGTAATACCCGAGAGATATATAAATTCACAATTAATATGTTACATTCTTCGATTCTGATTCAACAAATCATCAACTATACTCACTACTTTCACAACGAGATATATTCTTTCATAGAAATTAAAACAACCATACTCATTCAAATTCAATTACATATTCTGATTTTAACATATCAGAATCCAAGTCGAGATATAATCGATATCATCATTCTTAGATTCCTACATCTTTCAAAGTTATACTTTAACTTCAAAACTGTGCTAGAACACCACTTTTATTCATAAAACCCAGAAAAATATTTGTATCATTCAAAATTCTAGAACAGCATATGTATCTTGACAATTACAATCTTCATGCAAACCCTTCAAACTTTTAAAAACACATCGGATTTGTAGCGACCCGAACTTTTCCATGTTTATATATATATTAAATGAAATTGTTATTTACATGATTAAGTGTTTCCAACATGTTAAGCAATCAAACTTGTTAAGACTTGATTAATTGAAATAGGTTTCATATAGAAAATTGACCACCCAAGTTGACCGGTGATTCACGAATGTTAAAACTTGTAAAAACTATATGATGACATATATATGGATATATATATATATATATATATATATATATATATATATATATATATATATATATATATATATATATATATATATATATATATATATATATATATATAGTTAACATGATATTATGATAAGTAAACATATCATTAAGTATATTAACAATGAACTACATATGTAAAAGCAAGACTACTAACTTAATGATTTTGAAACGAGACATATATGTAACGATTATCGTTGTAACGACATTTAATGTATATATATCATATTAAGAGATATTCATACATCATATTATCATGATAATATATTAATTTAAAATCTCATTTGATATTATAAACATTGGGTTAACAACATTTAACAAGATCGTTAACCTAAAGGTTTCAAAACAACACTTACATGTAACGACTAACGATGACTTAACGACTCGGTTAAAATGTATATACATGTAGTGTTTTAATATGTATTCATACACTTTTGAAAGACTTCAATAAACTTATAAAAATACTTCTACTTAACAAAAATGCTTACAATTACATCCTCGTTCAGTTTCATCAACAATTCTACTCGTATGCACCCGTATTCGTACTCGTACAATACACAGCTTTTAGATGTATGTACTATTGATATATACACTCCAATGATCAGCTCTTAGCAGCCCATGTGAATTACCTAACACATGTGGGAACCATCATTTGGCAACTAGCATGAAATATCTCATAAAATTACAAAAATATGAGTAATCATTCAAGACTTATTTACATGAAAACAAAATTACATATCCTTTATATCTAATCCATACACCAACGACCAAAAACACCTACAAAAACTTTCATTCTTCAATTTTATTCATCTAATTGATCTCTCTCAAGTTCTATCTTCAAGTTCTAAGTGTTCTTCATAAATTCTACAAGTTCTAGTTTCATAAAATCAAGAATACTTCCAAGTTTGCTAGCTTACTTCCAATCTTGTAGAGTGATCATCCAACCTCAAGAAATCTTTATTATTTACAGTAATATATCTTTCTAATACAAGGTAATACTCATATTCAAACTTTGATTCAATTTCTATAACTATAACAATCTTATTTCAAGTGGAAATCTTACTTGAACTTGTTTTTCGTGTCATGATTCTGCTTCAAGAACTTTCAAGCCATCCAAGGATCCTTTAAAGCTAGATCCATTTTTCTCATTTCCAGTAGCTTTATCCAGAAAACTTGAGGAAGTAATGATGTTCATAACATCATTCGATTCATACATATAAAGCTATCTTATTCGAAGGTTTAAACTTGTAATCACTAGAACATAGTTTAGTTAATTCTAAACTTGTTCACAAACAAAAGTTAATCCTTCTAACTTGACTTTTAAAATCAACTAAACACATGTTCTATATCTATATGATATGCTAACTTAATGATTTAAAACCTGGAAACACGAAGAACACTGTAAAACCGGACATACGCCGTCGTAGTAACACCGCGGGCTGTTTTGGGTTAGTTAATTAAAAACTATGATAAACTTTGATTTAAAAGTGGTTCTTCTGGAAAAATGATTTTTCTTATGAACATGAAACTATATCCAAAAATCATGGTTAAACTCAAAGTGGACGTTTGTTTTCTAAAATGGTCATCTAGACGTCGTTCTTTCGACTGAAATGACTACCTTTACAAAAATGACTTGTAACTTATATTTTTGACTATAAACCTATAATTTTTCTATTTAGATTCATAAAATAGAGTTCAATATGAAACCATAGCAATTTGATTCACTCAAAACGGATTTAAAATGAAGAAGTTATGGGTAAAACAAGATTTGATAATTTTTCTTGTTGTAGCAACGTGAAAATTGGTAACAAATCTATATTAATCATATCCTAGCTAACTTATATTGTATTATACATGTATTCTAATATATTATGTAATCTTGGGATACCATAGACACGTATGCAAATGTTTTGACATATCATATCGACCCATGTGTATATATTATTTGGAACAACCATAGACAATCTATATGCAGTAATGTGGGAGTTAGCTATACAGGGTTGAGGTTGATTCCAAATATATATATACTTTGAGTTGTGATCTAGCCTGAGACGTGTATACACTGGGTCATGGATTGATTCAAGATAATATATATCAATTTTTTCTGTACATCTAACTTTGGACAACTAGTTGTAAGTTACTAACGAGGACAGCTGACTTAATGAACTTAAAACATCAACATGTATTAAAAGTGTTGTAAATATATTTTGAACATACTTTGATATATATGTACATATTTGTTATAGGTTCGTGAATCGACCAGTGGCCCAGTCTTACTTCCCGACGAAGTAAAAATTTGTGAAAGTGAGTTATAGTCCCACTTTTAAAATCTAATATTTTTGGGATGAGAATACATGCAGGTTTTATAAATAATTTACAAAATAGACACAAGTACGTGAAACTACATTCTATAGTTGAATTATCGAAATCGAATATGCCCCTTTTTATTAAGTCTGGTAATCTAAGAATTAGGGAACAGACACCCTAATTGACGCGAATCCTAAAGATAGATCTATTGGGCCTAACAAACCCCATCCAAAGTACCGGATGCTTTAGTACTTCGAAATTTATATCATATCCGAAGGGTGTCCCGGAATGATGGGGATATTCTTATATATGCATCTTGTTAATGCCGGTTACCAGGTGTTCACCATATGAATGATTTTTATCTCTATGTATGGGATGTGTATTGAAATATGAAATCTTGTGGTCTATTGTTACGATTTGATATATATATAGGTTAAACCTATAACTCAACAACATTTTTGTTGACGTTTAAATCATGTTTATTCTCAGGTGAATACTAAGAGCTTCCGCTGTTGCATACTAAAATAAGGACAAGATTTGGAGTCCATGTTTGTATGATATTGTGTAAAAACTGCATTCAAGAAACTTATTTCGATGTAACATATTTGTATTGTAAACTATTACGTAATGGTCGTGTGTAAACAGGATATTTTAGATTATCATTATTTGATAATCTACGTAAAGCTTTTTAAACCTTTATTTATGAAATAAAGGTTATGATTTGTTTTAAAAATGAATGCAGTCTTTGAAAAACGTCTCATATAGAGGTCAAAACCTCGCAACGAAATCAATTAATATGGAACGTTTTTAATCAATAAGAATGGGACATTTCAGGATTGATAACCGACGATCTGGTTATGATAACTTTGAATGCTGATGAAGCATCAAAAACTGTAAACGACCTTAACAACCAAAAGTTTGATGACAAAGAATAGTGTGTTGGCAAAGCTCAGAAAAAGAGAAGGTCTGGAACTGAAAAACGGATTGAGCAAACCATGAAGGAGGCTGTGGAAAAATCACAAAGACTAAACCTGCCTTCAAAGAATCCAAATGATTCAGTATCTGCTGAAGTCATTAACGAATACCTTGCTCCTAACTCTAAACCTTTACGGACAAATCTTCTTTATCATCTTTAGATATTAGAAATTCTAAGATATCATCATATCTTTCATTATAAATATCCTCGATATTTCTGAAGATATTTCTGAAAACCTTTGAGTTTAAAATATGAATGTTTTGAAGAAGTGTTGGGAACTGAAGCATGAGTTAGTATAATATAATGACACTTGATCAACATGATTATATTACAGTAAGTCATGCTGAGTTTCTAAATGGAACGTGATGGTTCATAGACCATATCGTCATCATATGCCATGTTACACGACTCTTACATTCTACCTCATCTCCAAACATATTAAGAACATATCTTCTTGATAGTTCTATTTTTCCGGATATTCTGGTAATTTGACAAGTCAAGATCGTTTCATTACAATTTCCTTCTTAGAACATTAATAATGTTCATTCCGAAATTAATATCTACGTATTCTGAACCATTATTCGCTTGACTTGAAGTCGGGAAGAAGAAAACAAAAGCATGAAGCTCCGAAATGGAAATGGGAGTATAAATCGTAGCAAATAGAAGAGAGCATTAACTACGAACGACAATAATTATAGAAGACAGAAGCAGGGATTTCGAAATATAAAGGAAGATATAAAGCCCAACGACAATCCAGAAATTATAAACCATATATATCGATGCATAAAGCAATATAAAGACACGGGAGAACTAAAAACACTATAAAACCAAGAGTATAGTAGAAGTAAATAGATTCTTCCGGCGACAGATGAAAAAGAAGGATGACAGATATGAAAGTTATGAGTATATCAAGAATTAGAACCGGATGGAGCATATTTTAAAATATGTATTGAGGGAGAAAGAATAGAAGGTATGAGCTGTGGAAATAAGGAAACAAAGAAGGTGGATTTATAGTAAAATATCCGACAGAGCAATCAAAACAGCTGATCGCATTTAAAGCGGATCCTAATTTCCTTGATTACCGATGAATCAAATCTTATTACAAGGATTTTCTCCAAATCCCTTGAACTCTGGAAATCAATCCTATCTACGTCAAAAGATATGAGGAATCTACACTTACCCATTTCACTCTTTATTGATAGCTTCACTCGTACTCTTCACATAAATGAATTGTTTTATCCAAATTACTCGCTGATGATAAAACTCTAATTTTCAGCTTGTATGCGTCATGAAAACATACTTATTGTCATCCATGACCATCCCAACCAAATTTCGGGACGAAATTTTTGACCAAATTTAAACTTTATCTTTAAATGATTTAATGTTTCCGGCACGATAAGCAAAGTCTGTAATACTGAAATATAATTATTTTTGAAAAACTAAAATATAATATTATTAAATAAATATTTCAATCCTATATAATATGTACAAAATTATATTTTTCTTTGAGAATATATATATATATATATATATATATATATATATATATATATATATATTTGTAAAGTGATTGAATATAATAATAACTAGATGCAAAACGTTTTGATTTAAATTATCATATGTAAATATAACAAGACGTCGATTTATAGAAGCAAATGACCAAAACATTCAAATGTATAAGTTACATTTCATGGAGTATAATTATTGGTGAAATAAATCTAATTATTGATAAATGTACGTGTCGCGAAACGTAAAGTACAAGTTTTCGAAGTGTATGAAAATGCGTTCGAAAAACCGGAACCAGTACTTAAGTCGAGGGTCAACGTACAACACATCGGTATAAAAATTACAAATCAACTATGCACGAGAATATAATATAATATTTAATTAATTCTAAAGATTAAATATATTATTTATTAAATAATATATATAATATTACATACATATTATGTCAACAGCGTGAATTTAGGAATGATTAGCTGTATGAAGGTCTCATGCGATCGCATGAGTCCTCTTCACAACTCTCATGCGATCGCATGAGGGGGTAGGTGAGGCCAAGTTCTTTAAAAGGCGAACGAATTCAGTTTTGTGATTCATTTTTTTCATCCATCTATCCACTGATACTCCATATATCTTTATTATTTATATTATTATTATTATTATTATTATTATTATTATTATTATTATTATTATTATTATTATTATTAAGATTAATATTATTATTAATCTTATTATTATTAGAAGTACTAGTATTATTATAATTAGTATTATACATAAAATATTACGACGAGGTCATGAGCGAGTTATTTCAAACGGGTTTTTTGAGCGGGATAGAGCTAAGGAAACTATGAGTTATAGCTATGGAGGCTATGGGTAATGTTCGTGGGTATTGTTCGCAAGTCAAACTTAGTGTTTATCATCTCCGTTGCGTCTACGTACTTTTCTACAATATTGAATCACAATATTGATGCGTGAGCATTCACATCTTATCTTTTATATATTAATAGTGTATCCATGTCTAGTGCTCGAGTATATATGTTTATGCATGCTTGTATGTTTTAATTTTCGTCATTAGATAGTTTTGATGAATTATGAATTTGATACATATGCTACTGAGATAAGGTATATGATATGCATGTTTTTGGAAAGCTGGTGAAAAATTATTAACTTTTCATTTAGAAATCGCGTGATTTCGATGAACGGATTAAAAGATATGGTCAACTGAATTATGGTTAACGTTAATTGAAATTGTGTTTGAAACTGTAAATTAATATTTAAACAACTTGTCTATGAGATTGATAAATTGGATTTTCAAATATTACTAATCGAGTAAATGAATTTTTATATAAAGCACGTCTCGTTTTGTTGAACAATTGTCAAAGTTGACTGTCTTATCATGTTTTAAAGCTTTATAAACACTATAATCTAATTTTACAAGTATTGAAAAGCTATGTGAAATAATATAATATTTTCTATTGCCATGATAATTCAAATATAATATAACTCCTGAAATAAATAATATTGTGAGTTTGATAAACTATAAATTCGTTCAATTATCAAGACTTATACTATGATAATAAACATGTATAGATTTAAAGAACATATTGGGTCAGGTTGACTTTTGAGATAACTTTTGTTAACTTTTGCATGTCGGTCTCGAGCATTAGGATTGTAATACACTATGACCCAACCTAACTTGTTAGACATATATTGACCAACATATGTTTTCTAGGTTGAGATCTACGGTTATTTTGCGTTTCGAGTTTCGGTCACATTTCGATGAATGACCTTATGTGCTGCTAAGGTGAGTTTATAGATCCCTTTTTAAATGCTTTTGAAATCTATATTTTTGGGCTGAGAATACATGCACTTTATTTTAAACGCAATGGATACAAGTACATACTAAATTCTACACTGAGTTTGAACCGAAAATCCCTTAGCTTTGGTAACTAGTAACTGTCGGTTATAAGAACTGGTGGGCGCGAGTAGTTGTATATGGATCCATAGGGCTTGACATCCCCGTCTGTTCCAGGTATAGAAACCCTAGCCTGAACTCTAAAACAGACGTATGCTATTTGATTTTAGTACACGTTGGATTTCGTGTATTGTACATGTTGGTTGCATGTATGTTAAAACGGGGGTACTTATTATATATACGTTAAAGTTTAGTTACCAGGGTGCTCAATTTCGTAGAATCTTTTGATAAACGTTTCGGATGAAACAACTGAAATCTTGTGATCCACCTTTATATACAGAATATGTGCAACATTAAAACTATGAACTCACCAACCTTTGTGTTGACACTTTTAAGCATTTTTATTCTCAGGTTTCTAGAAGTCTTCCGCTGTTTGCTTATACGTTATACAAGATATGTGCATGGAGTCATACATGCTTTATTCGAGAAAACTTTGCATTCACAAAATTATCACCATGTATCTTATTTTGACTACATTGTCAACGGATGTATTATGGTAAACTATTATATACGGTGATTGTTTATACGTAGAAATCATCAGACGTCGAAAACCTTTGATTTATATATTCATTTATGGTGTACCTTTTCAAAAGAATGCAATGTTTACAAAACGTATCATATAGAGGTCAAAACCTCACTATGAAATCAATGAATGATGTATTCGTCCAAGTGGATTTGGATGGGTCATCACACCCGAGGTGGATGTTGTTTGTCCATTTTGGGTAGCGATTTTTTGGTAGTGAAGGATGGGCCTTGCAGTTCGGAGGTTTCGCATCCCTATATTATATTTTTGTTTTCGTTTAAAGCAGGGTATGCGTCTTATCGCTGCGGGCGAAGATTGCATACTCTCCTTAGTGTAGGGCAACATTCCAGCCAAGCCACCCTATTATTATTAGCATATATTAGTTTTTATTTTGTATAAGTCACGCCATTATGCTAAGCGTTAGACTTTATATCTTTTACTCCAAATGTAATTGATAGTTTTAAATATTATAATCGAATATATTTGTTTGTTATGTGCATTTATACTATTGTATTTTGTGAATTCATTATGGCGGATATAACGATTCTTTACAGTTCTTATGCATATCATAACTTGTTTTAGAATAAATGTCATGATTTCATGACGGGAGCGACCCCTCAATCTTATCATGATCTTTTTATTCTTACGCTAACAATCCAATGTTATAAAGAAGCAAACCAATGCTTGTATGTTTATACTCAAGACTTTTATAAAAAAATTTATAAGTGTGTACGCATATGCAATCCAATGCAATTTATCCGTATTTAAGACAAACCAATGTCTATATTCAAGAGTCTTCCGGCCACACCAATGTCCGGGTATTTTTAAACAAGTAAACCAAACTTGTATTTTATAGTCTAGACTGTGCAAGTCTCCGTCTTGCGTGGTGTACAAGCTTTTGAAACAATCCAATGTTTTACTGCTGTCACCATTAAAAATAGTATTAGTAACCAAACTAAACTATGCAACTTGAGACTCAGAGTGTGTCCATGTGCAGCTTAGGGGCATGCAATCAACAAATGTAAAAATACACACGTTATTGGCTTAAACTGAATAACTCAATTTATTTCAAACATCTTTTGATCAGCACTTAGTTGTCATGTTTACAATGAAAAATAGAAAATTACATAATAAAAATTCAAACAGTTGTTTGGGGTGATCAATCCCTCTGTTGTTTTTCATATGTAGCACAGTTTGAGTGTTTGTGCATGTCAGGTGCACTTTATTGTTTTTCCATCTAAATTTACTAACCGATACGCCCCTGCATCGCTTACACCAATAACCTTGTATGGTCCTTCCCATTTTGGTCCAAGTTTACCCGTATCTTCCGCTCTGCTTGCTTCATTTTTTTGCCACACCAAATCATCCAACTGGAAAGATAATGGTTGTATGCGTTTATTATAGTAGCTTGCAATTCTTTGCTTGTTGATTGCTTCTTTTATTGCCGCCATTTCCCTGCGCTCTTCAACCAAATTGAGATTTTCACGCAGTTCTTCGCTATTGCTACTTTCATCAAAGGAGGCTATGCGCATGGTAGCCACATTTATCTCCGCAGGTATTACTGCCTCGGATTCGTACACCAAGCTGAAAGGTGTTTCATTAGTTGCACCCTTTGAGGTCGTGCAGTGTGCCCATAACACGTTTGGTAGTTTATCTATCCAACCCTTTCGGCAAAGCCCAAGTCTCGCTTTGATACCTAATACGATATCTCGATTTGTTACTTCATATTGGCCATTTGCCTGAGGGTGTGCAACTGATGTGAATGTTTGCTTTATATTCAGTTATTGGCACTAGTCACTGAATGGGTTCCCTTCAAATTGTGTACCATTGTCGCTCACAATTTCATTTGGTATTCAGAGCCGACAAACAATGTTTTCCCATACAAAATTGCGGACTTGTTTGCCCAAAATTGTTTTAAGCGGTTTGGCCTCTACCCACTTTGTGAAGTAATCTATGGCTACGACCAAAAACTTTACGCCTCCTGGTCCTGTGGGGAATGGTCCCACTATATCGATTGCCCATTTGCAGAATGGCCATGGAGACTTGACTGGTATCATTGGATGTCGTGGAGCTTTGCTTACCGGTGCATGCAGCTGACATGACCGACATTTGCGTACTATTTCCGCGGCATCTCTGTACATTGACGTCCAATAGTATCCAAGCCGCATTATCTTGGATGCCACCGTTTTATGTCCTAAATGCAAAGTGCACATTCCTGTGACAACCCGGAAATTTTTGACCAAATTTAAACTTTATCTTTAAATGATTTAATGTTTTCGACACGATAAGCAAAGTCTGTAATGTTGAGTCACGAAAGTTTTGAAACTATATTCATGTAATCAATTATTCTTTGACTGTTCTCAAAGATTCACGAACAATATATATATAACTTAATGTGCATATATATATATATATATATATGATTTCAAGTTATTTAGTAAACGATAGTAACATTCGATTATTGATTCGATTGATATTTATATAAGTTAACTAAAACATTTAAGATGAACTAGTAAAACACTAATTTGTTACAGTATTTTCAAGTTGCTACAGTACCCGAAAAGCTACAGTGTTTTCAACAATCACTATTTGCTACAGTAAAAAACTTTGCTACAGTACTTTGCTACAGTAAAACACTATTTCAAAATAAAAATATATATATGCGTATGTATATACTATGAGACGATGATTTATAGAAGCAAATAACCAAAACACTTAATTGATTAAAGCTACACTTCGAGTGACATAGTTTATCAATGATTAAGTTTAATTTTTGATAAAGGTACACGTCGCGTAATGGAAAGTACTAGTTTTCTAAGCATACAAAAATGCATTCGAGAAACCGGAACCGGGACATAAGTCGAGTGACAACGTACGAGTCATCGGACCAAAAATTATAAGTCAACTATGCACGTGAATTTAATATAATATATAATTAATTATATAAATTAAATATATTATATATATTATATAATAATATGTCGACAGGCTAAACAACAAACGATCATGAGCTGGAAATAGGGGTCATGCGATCGCATGGTTTCCCCTCACATTTCCCATGCGATCGCATGGTGTGAGTTGGTGGCTCAAGTCTATAAAATTCGACGTTTTGGTTCATTTGTTGCACACTTCCTCTGATCTTATATTACACCGTAATTATTTATTTATTTTATTATTAATTATTATTATTAATCCTAATATTATTAGTAGTATTAGTATTAATATTATTAGTATTATACATAAAATACTACGACGAAGTCAAGAGCGTGTCACTTTCAAAATGGGTTTTCAAGCGGGATAGAGCTAAGGAAACTATGGATTATAATTATGGAGGTTATGGGTAATGTTCGCGGGTATTATTTGCAAGTCAAACCTAGTGTTTATCATCTCTGTTGCGTCTACGTACCTTCCTGCTATATTGAATCACAATATTGATATGTGAGCATTCATATCTTATCTTTTATATATTAATAGTGTATCCATGGCTAGTGCTCGAGTATATATGTTTATGCATGCTTGTATGTTAAATTTCGTCGTTAAACAGTTTATGATGAATCACGAATTAAATACATAAATTACTGATAAAAGATATATGATATGCATGTTTTTGAAAAGCTGGCGAAAAATCAATAACTTTTCATTTAGAAATCGCGTAATTTCGATGAACGAATTTAAAGATATGGTCAACTGAATTATGATTGACATTAATTGAATTGCTTTTGAATATGCAATTGATATTTAAACAACTTGTTTATAAGATTGATAAATTGGATTTTCAAATATTACTAATCGAGTAAATGAATTTCTATATAAGGCACGTCTCGTCTTGTTGAGTAATTGTCAAAATTGATTGTTTATTATATTTTAAAGCCTTATAAAAACTATAGTTTAATTTTACAAGAATTGGGAAACTATGTGAAATGTTAGAATGTTTCGATTACCATGATCATTCAACAATAGTATTGAGTCAGATTGACTTTTTGAAACGACTTTTGATAACTTTTGTATGTCGGTCTCGAGCATTAGGATTGTGACACACTATGACCTGACCTAGCTTGATAGACATTTATTGACCAACATATGTTCTCTAGGTTGAGATCTACGGTTATTTGGTATTCCGAGTTTCGGTCACGTTTCGGTGAATGACTTTATGTGCTGCTAAGGTGAGTTTCATTTGCTCCCTTTTTAATTGCTTTTGCAATCTATATTTTTGGGCTGAGAATACATGCACTTTATTTTAAACGCAATGGATACAAGTACATACTAAATTCTACACTGACTTTGAACCGAAAATCCCTTAGTTTTGGTAATAGTAACTGCCGATTATAAGAACTGGTGGGCGCGAGTAGGTATATATGGATCCATAGGGCTTGACATCCCCGTCTGTTCCAGGTATAGAAACCCTAGCCTGAACTATAAAACAGACGTATACTATTTGAGTTTAGTACACGTTGAATTGCGTGTATTGTACATGTTGATTGCATGTATGTTAAAACAGGGGTACTTATTATAACGTTAAAGTTTAGTTACCAGGGTGCTCAATCTTGTAGAATATTTTGATAAACGTTTCTGGATGAAACAACTGAAATCTTGTGATCCACCTTTATATACAGTTTATGCACAATATTAAAACTATGAACTCACCAACCTTTGTGTTGACACTTTTAAGCATGTTTATTCTCAGGTCCCTAGAAATCTTCCGCTGTTTGCTTATACGTTATACAAGCTATGTGCATGGAGTCATACATGTTTTATTCGAGAAAACTTTTCATTCACAACGGATGTAGTATTGTAAACTATTGTTTACAGTGATTATCTATAAGTAGAAATCATCATATGTCGAAAACCTAAGATTTATATATTCATTTATGGTGTGCTTTTTCAAAAGAATGCAATGTTTACAAAACGTATCATATAGAGGTCAAAACCTCACTATGAAATAAATGAATAATGTACCGCGTCAATAGCGATTTTGACGGGTCATCACAATTCCCTCATGCACTTCTCGGATAATTGATTCTGCTTGAGTTGGATTAAGACACCGCAAATGATGTCCCAAGAAATATTTTCTATATAGAACTCCTTTGTCTAGCAAATACATTGGTGCTTTCATTTTAATTTTTCTTGCCTCTATTAAATCTATTGGCAATGTTCCGGTGTTCAAAAATTTCACTATCGGTGTCATCCAACTTGGCTCATCTTCTTCGACTGCGGCAGATACGCAGTCTGTGTCAATGGATTTGACTTTCACTTCTTTCACCCAAATTTCTTTTTGAAATGACTGAACGTTAAGGCAGCCAACTTACTAAGCGCATCTGCCTTTTTGTTCAACGTTCTTGAATCCTGCATTATCTGTAATATATCGAAGTCTACCGCAAGTTCTTGCACCAGTTTCAGATATTTTTGCATTGATTCATCATGTGCTTCGAATATTCCGTTGAATTGATTTACAACTAACTGTGAATCAACATATACTGATAACTCTTTTACTTCCAAGTATTTTGCTACTCGCATTCCAGATAGTAATGCTTCATACTCAGCTTCATTATTTGTTACAGGGAAGTTAAAACGCAGCGCGAAGGTATATTCCACTCCTTCTGGACTTTTTAGGACTATACCCGCCCCTGTGCCTTCTGGACCACAGGCCCCGTCTGTATGCATCTCCCACAACTACTCGGGTGGAGGTGGTATTTCTTTTGACTCGTGCGAGATTTCAATACAACGGCTGTTTCAGCCAGATAATCTGCTAAGACTTTCCCTTTCACCGCACTTCTTGGTGAGAAACTTATCTCGTGCTCACCTAATTCAATAGCCCATTTGGCCATGCGACCAGAATTTTCTGGTTTGTATAGCACCTGCTCAACAATTGTTAGCGAATGTAAATTTGCGAGAATTTGTTCAAGCAATTTTAGGCTTGTACTAATATTTTTTTTTTCATACCTGCTTTATTGGTTGATCCGTTAAGACCATTATTGGATGCGCTTGGAAATATCTCCTTAAGCGTCTGGCCGTATGCACAAGCGCATAGACGAGTTTTTCAATTGCAGATTAATTTAATTCGCATCATGTTAAGGCTTTACTAACAAAATATATAGGCATTTGTACCTGTTCGCATAGCATAATACATATAATTTTAAATGACTATTGAATAAGAAATAACTAAGTTTTAGTTTGAAGTGCGTACCTGCCCCCTGTTTGCTATCAACACTGAACTTATTGCTTCTTTTGATGCCGCTAAGTAAAGTATTAATGTTTCTCCTGCAACGGGCGCAATCATCGTTGGCAATTCCTTTAACAACTTTTTCATCTCTTGAAAAGCAACTTCCGCTTCCTCTTTCCATTTGAAATCCGTTTTCTTTAAACAATTTTTTAGCGTCCCAAAAAAGGTGCGGATTTTGATAAGAATCTCATTAACGCGGCCAACTTACCCGTCAAACTTTGCACCTCCTTCTTACTTCTAGGTGATGGCATACTTTTGATGGCTTCTATTTTCTTTGGATTTGCGCATATTTCGCGTTCAGTGATTATATGGCCTAGAAATTTCCCTTCTTCTTCTTCTCCAAAGCTACATTTTGACGGATTGAGCTTCATGTTTATCTTTCTTAATGACGCAAACGTTTCTAATATATCATCCAATAAACCTTACTCTGTAGTGCTTTTTATCACCAAATCATCCACATATGCTTCTAAATTTCTGCCAATTTGACTTTTAAAAGCCTCATCTATTACGCGTTGGTATGTTGCCCCGGCATTCTTCAAACCAAATGGCATCTTTGTATAACAATAAATGCCTTGGCTGGTGTGGAGAGCAGTTTTGTCTTCATCTTCCGCGGCCATCTGTATTTGATGGTATCCTTTGTACGCATCCAAAAAACATTTATACCTGAAACCAGCTAGCGATTCAACTTTCCAGTCTATTTCTGGTAACGGATAGTTATCCTTAGGACAAGCCTTATTAATATCTGTGAAGTCGACGCACATGCGTCAAGATCCATCTGGCTTTTTCACCAGTACCGGGTTTGCTACCCAAGTTTGATACCGCACTTCTCGCAATATGTTTGCTTTAACCAATTTGTCGACTTCTGCCTTTAACCATTCGCTTCTTTCTGGTTCCATACCGCGTTTCTTTTGGCGTACTGGCGTTAGACTTTTGGGTTTGCATTAAGCTTACGTTCAGCTACTTCCCTTGGCACGCTGGTCATATCTGCTTCTTTCCATGCAAAGACGACTGTGTTAAAAGCTAATATGTTACAGAGTTTAAACTTTGTTTCATCAGACAATCCTCCGCCGATCTTATTTTTTGGTCCGGATACCGCGGATTTGCGATAATCATGTAGCTCCACAACTGCTCTTCTTCACTTGGCTGTTTTTCTGATTGTTCTACAGCTGCAACACTTGCGTCTTGTGTTTCTGATTTTATTGTCGCGATTCCTAATGGAGTTGGGAATTTTATATGACCATGCACCGTGGAAGTAATGGCCGCCAACTTTTACAATGTTGTGCGTCCTAAGAGCGCATTGTATTTTGATTAAGATCTTACTACAATAAATTCTACTGTTGTACTTCTTACTAATTCCTTATTATCATCATCTACTAGCTCCAATTCCAGCTCGGTGATCCCAATTGGCCATGTGGACTCGCCAGAAAATCTTGATAGTGCGGTGCTGGGAGCTATTAGTTTTGCCCGAACCGTTTCAGGCAGCAACCGGAAACAGCGTTCGTACATTATATCGACGCCGCAACCAGTATCTATGTGCAATCGTTTTATAATGTACCCGCAGCTTTTAACGCGCCCTTTAATAGTGATGGCGCATCTGATGGTTCTTGCGCAATTGACGGGAATAAGATGGGAGTGTTTTCCCATTCCTCTGACAATTCTATTTTGCGTAGCTGATTTGCTCGTCCGCTAATGACCATATTGATAGTTTTCTCTATTTTCCTTCCATCATTCTTTCTTTGCTATGGATATTCTTTTTCTCATTTTGGCTTCTCACTTGATGCTTTTCCGCCCTTCTTCAAGTGTTACAATCTTCCTCTTTTGAGTTCAGCAACTACCTTTTCTATTGGATGCCGACATTCATTGGTTTCATGACCATAATCATCATGTAAATCACAAAATTTGCTTTTGTCTCTATTCCCATATTTTGACAAAGGTATCGGGGGATCAAAACATTTGCATACTGCCTCCGTAACCAATATTTCTTTTGGTGTTTTTGTGAAGTCTTTTATCAATGCAACATTATCAGCGTGGTTATTTTTATACCTTTGGCTTCCTCCCCCTTATTATTGTTAAACTTGCGGTATTTATCATTATTTTAATTACCGCCTCTGGACGGCCCATTACTACTATAACGCTTGCCAGATTCTGAAGTTCTTCCTTGTGCCCGATAATAATCGTCATCAATATCCATATTTGAAGAGGTATTTTCACAATTTTTCTTTATGTCCTCTTGTGTACGCATGTAATCATGCGTTTCTTTTATAGCTTCTGCGAAAGTTTCCGGCACTCTTCTGTGCAACCGCTGCCACAAAGAGAGATGTCTGTCTGTATCTATGCAACGTATAAAGCCAGACACCTTCTGACTTTCTGGGAGATCTTGTATTTTGGCCACTTCCTTGGTGTACCTGTCTATGACTTCCCCCAAACTTTCTTTTGGTTTTTGTTTGATGTCATGGCATTCGACGTGCGTTCTTTTGCGGGCGCGCATATTGTGGAAATTTAACAGGAATCTTGAACGCAAATCCACAAAGCCTGTAATGCTTTGGGATGGCAAATTGTTGAACTATTCCCTTGCTACCTCCTGCAGCACTATTGGTAGCATGTGACATGCTACTGCGTCACCCCAGCTGTGCGTTCTTGCGGTTCCTTCAAATTTTTGCAAGAAATTTTCTGGATCTGGCAATCCATTGTAACTTCCCAATGTTAAGGGTAACACAGGTGTTACTATAAAAGGATGATTTGCAATATGCGGCACAAATTTTTCTGTCGTAGGAGCTAACTCGAGACTTTGTTTAGCTTTTTGCCCTTGCATTACCGCGAACCAGTTATTCATAAACTCTTGTACTCGTGCTGGTTCATTAAAAGCTGGTGCCAGATGCGGCGGCGCAACTTGCTGCAACTGAGATATAAAGCTGTTGGATTGAGTCGGGACATATTGCGTCCTACTGTATTGATTGCTTATAGCATTAAAAATTGGTTGCGAAGACGCATATGCTGTTGACCCTTGTTGTGGTGTCAGTGTGATATATGAACCGTCTGGGTTTCTCAGGGCCATCTGTCTGATTCTTTCTTGAGCATTCTCGGTTGTAACTCTCTCGATCGAAGTTTCGGGCTCGATCGAAGTGATTATTGGTATGTTGCCTACACAGGTAGTTTTAACTTTATAACCTGGCAGGATGGTTTCGCTTGGAGAACCAAAGCTCAAGTTTTTTGGTGGTAGGTCTTCAAATGGTTTGAAGTTAGTTCCCGTTTCTAACACGCTTCCATCAGGAGAGTGCCACCAATTCTTAGATGGTTCTTTTGAAACAGTTTCTGCTGCAGATGGTCCAGTTTCGACATTTAATGTCGATGGAGGCTTGGATGTGCCTTTGACTGGCGCAGGCAACGTCGGTGGTGTGTTCATAACAGTCGTTGTAGGTGTTTGAAACCCTGGACTTACTAGAGAGTCCGATCGCCCCTGATTTTGGCATGCTTGTTTCCTCCACCCATACTTGCTGACAATTTTAAAAACCTGAAAGTGACCGATTAATTAAACAAAAAAGTTTTATGGAAAAAAGACATAATGAATCATACACATGTAACAACCCAAACCAAATTGCAAACGAACCCGCTTAAATATAACAAATAATTTTTTTTTTGCTGGAACAGCACATGGCGCGGCGCGCCATATGGCCGCGCGGCGCGTCAAACTGGTCTGTCCAAAAAGTCATGATACACGAAAAAGATCGGCCACTTTCCGACATAATTAGACAAAACGCTTTTAACCACATATTCAAACATGTAAAACTAACACAAATCAACCATAAAAATAAGTTTTACAAGGTGGGGCCCACATCGGCCGTTTTACGAGTTTCATACAAAAGTTTGAGTTTCGACCACATTAAGTTTAAATACCAAACGATACTACGAGCATGGTGTTTGGGGTTAAACTACCCAAGCCTCGGTCAAACTCCAAAAGCTAACACATCTAAAAAGCGTCCAACAACAACAAAGCGGGATCTCTAATCCAAGATAATGCCCTTACCCTTGTCCACAACCGAACCTATAAAAAGGTAAACAACGAGAGGGTAAGCAAAGCTTAGTGAATGCAATAATTATACATATACATATATAATATATCTACTTGCAAACACTTACACAATACCGTACACAAGCTAGCAATTCGACAACCATGCAAAACATTATGCATATACCAATAACCGCAATTCACATTTGAGCTAGCAATAACTAAAGCATATAGTTCATAATTAAATATGCTAATACACAATTCATACAACCATAGTTAACCAATCCTAATAGGAATGGTACTCAAATTTCCCATCGGTGTTCATAACAACCGTTAGTGCACAACACATATATCACTAACCCTTGGACAACACATATCCGTTTATAAAATCGTTAGTGTACAACACATATAACACTAAATTGGACAACACATATCCATTGATAAATCATTAGTGTACAACACATATAACACTAAATTGGACAACATATATCCGTTCTTAAAACCGTTAGCGTACAACGTATATATCACTAACTTGGACAACACATATCCATTTCTACAAGTAAACACATCATATACGTACATGTATACTTATTCCACTCACCTTACGCCTTTGGTGAATCAATAAACCAAGCTTGAATCTTCAAGGTAACGCACCTATTATAATGTACATATAATCAATCAACCAATCAAGTAGGTCAAACTCACAACACTCACCATTACTAAGTCATTTTGACCCATTTGGACACTTACCCTAAAATCGGGTCAACTCACACCAAAACCCTAATATTAGCCAAGATAGGTTTAAAACACACTTCAACACAAGGTTTATGCATTAATCACAAACATTAACTAACTTAGATCCATTTTGACCCATTTGACCAATTTAAGGTCAACACACCCATTTCGGGTCATCCACTAACCCACACAACGTCCACTTACATAAATATAGGCGTGCTAGCAATTTACTAACTAATTTAAGTTCATAAACATCAATCTAACACTTTGAAAATCCTAGTTAGTCATCTTTGAGTCTACATGACCCAATTTCACCCAAAACACCCAATTCACCCACAAATGGGTTTTAAGTTCATCATCTACCCCAAACCCTAACCCTTAATCAAATTAAATAAGGAAATTAAGATTAAAGCATACCATTACACTCAAAATGTAGCTAGGAAGTAGATGAACAACTTTATAACTTGAGCTTAAGCAACATTCCTTCTTCTTCTTCTTCTCCAAAATGAGTTTTCTCACACTAGGATCTTACTCTCTCTCTAGAATTGAATGGATGAGGTTGAAGTAGATGGAAATGGAGTTAATGAGACTCCAACAACTGATCCCAAGCCTTAAAGTCGGGTCCCATGTGAATTTACCAAAAAGCCCTTAAAATATCTAATTTAAAAGCAAGAGTTGGGCTGTCAGCCCGTAATGGCGCGGCGCGCCATAATTCTGCGCGGCGCGCAGATAGCCTGGGCAGCATTCTTTTCTCTTTTTTTAAAATATACAAAGAAACCCCACAATTCATTCAACCTAAAAGCACCTATGAACAAGGAAATATCCGGGTCTTACAACACAACGTAAATTCCAATCTTATTTGTTCATATAACCGGTCCCACGGATGGCGCCAAATGATCAAGCATATTTTCACGAGGTCAGAGTGAACCTGTGCTTGAGTGCATAAAAGGGTTTAAGGACTAACAATATTCGAACCTCTGACCTTAGTCGTGGATAACCCACACCGGCATCGTTTCGATTCCGGTAGGGTGACCGATTTGAGAGTCCACCAACAACCTAGCATACGAGGTTGAGTAGCCCAAAGACATGAAGGTTTCATAGTTTGTAACATACTTGAAAGTCTTTACGTGAATGATCGTATGAAGCTTGTTCGTACGATAATATGTATGTTGTGTTACGCATTAGTAACGATTGTGTTTTTTAAGGTTTGAGAGCTATGTATTTATAGGCTCCCCAATTAGGGTTTTAATAGGATTTCATCCTTAAATAAAATGCGATCTTTTCCCTAACTAACTTACGTTAATGGACCCTTATGCAAGTATACGAAACTCACATTAATTGGTATAGGCGCATAGAGTGCGGCTATACCTATGCCATATGTCTTAAATGACAATTAGTATGCGGCTTATGTAACGACCCGCACTTTTTCGATCATTCTATACTTATAAGATTAATATTTACATAAATTAAACCTTGCCAACATGATAAGCAATCCAAATTGTCGAGATTTATATTTCCGAAAAGAGTTTTACACAACGTTTGACCGTCTAGTTTGACCGATGATATCACGAACTATACAATATATGATAATTATACGTTTGTGTATGTATATGTATATATACATATTTAACATGATTAATAAATGTTTTAATATCTCATTTTATATTAATAACAACAAGTTATATGTGTATTTTGAAACTACTAACTTAAGTTTTCAAAATGATAACTATACGTAACGTTATTTGACATAAATACTTAAGATATATAATGTTTATACATATATTGTATAAGTAATGTATTTAATCACTTTTAAAGACTTAAATACATAAAACCATATAAGTGTATTCACAAAAGATAGCTATATTTGAATCCTCATTCCATTTTTCACAAAATTTCTATACGTATACCTAGAGTATTTATACTCGTATCATACCTAGCTTTTATACGTATTTACTAATAGTAAATACACATCAAATCACCACCAAACCTACTCTTGTTACTGCCCTTAGAGCTAGGTAATTGAACTTGGACACAAATAAGGCTAGATACATGAAATCATAACTTGAAATTTTTGTCCTTGTCCCCCCATTCCCACGATTTTAAGGAGTATGAGTACTCCATCATTTTGATTCATTTTATCTCAAATTCTCTAGCAAAACACACACATACTTTGAAGCCTTAAAACCCTTAATCAATTCAGCAAAGTTTCCAAGAAGATCTAGCTTCAAAAACCATACTAAAACACCATAAGAAAACCATACAAAAACACTTCAAGAAAACCCTCCAAGAACACCAACTTACTTCCAATCTTTCATCCACTTCTATCACCCTCTTGATTCTAGCTTCTTACTCCTCTTTTACAGCAAACTTATCCAAGGAACTTGAGGTAGAATCTATGTTCATAACCTTATTCGATTCATATATATATAGCTATCTTATTTTGTGGTACAAAAGTTTAACAACAAGAACATAGTTTGAATGTTTTCAAACTTGTTTGCAAACTAAATAGATCCTTCTAACTTAACTTTTAAAATACTTCAAGACATGTAACATAACTTATTTATATGTTAATTTAACAAGGAAAAACTTGGTTTTTCAAAGTATAAGTATTTTTAGAAAAATGGTCATTAAATGATTTTGTTGTAACAAAAATGTTTAACTTCATATGTTTCACTAAAGTCTCACCTATGCCGTATGATTTTGAATACAAACCAAGGTATTTACAGTTCATAGTCTTATAGAAGAACTCGATCCAAGAAGATGGCAACTTGAATCAACGAAAACGGATTTGTAACGAAGAAACTATGACCGAAACAAAATTGGCTATCCTAGACATTTTCAACTTCGGGATTCATTGGAAAAATTTACATAAAATCACATACTTCTAAGATAACATGATATTTTATATATATGTACTCATAATTCAATTTCATATGGTTCAGGATCACCCGTAAGCAACACGAGAAGATTAATCATAAGATCCCATGTTTGTACGCAATACGTCATTTGACAACACCGGTACTTTATGTACGCAATACGTCATTTGACAACACCGGTACCGTGGGTCAAGATTAATCTCGACCAATACATTTACGATGGGGTTTTACGGAAGTTTTATTTATTTCGTTGGGGGTTTTATTTATTGCGGGTATATAAAACATCTAAGAATGAACCATTAAAAATTGAATTACTAACATCGACATGCTAACTACGGACTAAGGAAATATTCAAAGTATTAAAAGTATAACAAGTATATATATATATAACGTTTGTTAAAAAGAAAAGGCAATGATATATTATATATGGATAGGTTCGTGATATCAACCGGGAGATCAAATCAATTATCTATATCTTCAAAGACAACCGTGAGTATATAGTCCCACTTTTAAACTCTAAATATTTCGGGATGAGAATACATGTATTTTATGTTTTACAATATGGACACAAGTAACTGAAAAATATATTCTACGTTGAGTTGTACCACTGGCATACTTCCCTGTAGCTTGGTAACTAATATTTACAGCGGTATTGTAAACGCGAATCCTGTTGATAGATCTATCGGGCCTGACAACCCCAACCGGACTGGACGACCAGTATTCAACGGTTGCACAGTACTTCGTTTTGTGACTACACTTGGTACGGTGTAGTAAGAATTCATATTAAAGGGAATATGCGACGTGAAAATGTTAAGTATGGTTACCAAGTGCTCAACCACTTAGAATACTTTTATTAAACTGTTTATATACGAAATCTTGTGGTCTATATATATATATTGCTGCCGGCATTAAACCTATATCTCACCAACTTTATGTTGACCTTTTTAAAACATGTCTATTCTCAGGTGATTTCTAAAGCTTCCGCTGCATCATGTTGGATCTAACCAGGATCTTGCGTACGCATGTTTGTGTCAAAAATAAAACTGCATATCCGAGATGTTGTATTGTAAAATATGCTAGAAACCGTGTTGTTGTCATCATTTGTAAAGTTTGTAAGTCGAAGATTATCGCTAAACGTTAATCTTCTTTTTATTGTCTTAAGCTTGTAACAAAAATAATGGTTATGGTTTGTAATGTATAATATATGCAGTTTTCTTTCAAAAATGTCTCATATAGAGGTCAATACCTCGCGATGAAATCATACGTTATCTAACGCGTTCTTATGGTTAAGGACGGGTTATGACATGTGGTATCAGAGCGTTGGTCTTAGCGAACCAGGTTTGCATTAGTGTGTCTAACCGAGAAGTCGTTAGGATACATTAGTAAAGTCTGGACTTTGACCGGGTCTGATTTTAAAAACCATTGCTTATCACTGTTGGTTAAAATTTATGTGTAAATATTATGTAAGTACTAATGGGTTAGTTGTTATGTGATAGATGTCGGGCTCGAAACTTATTATCACATTCAGCGACTCCGAATCAGAACCTTCAGATTGTGTTTCAGTCATTAACATATCCGATGACGAAAGTGGTATTTTTGGGGAAGACTCACAATTTCCGGATGAACCAACTATAGAAATATCGGAAAGTGAACCCGAAGAGGAAAGTGAACCCGAGGAGGAAAGTGAACCCGAGGAGGAAAGTGAACCCGAGGAAGAAATACAGGAAATTACAAAAGACGAGTTCGAACTAGGAAAGAAACGAAAGGCTAATGAATTAGAAAATTCAAATCCTGAGTTTAATAAGGATGAAGTGGCACCAATTCCACTAAACACTACCACCCCTATCCCCGCTATTCCTATTAGTGCTATCCCGGCGTCTAGTTCTTCGGCTCCTCAGCCAAAACGTAGGGAGACAGCTAGGATTCGCGTTGGGGGATTCCCTGGACATAAATGTTTTGGGAAATAGATCAAACGATGCGCTGCCGAATTAAACCATGGAATCAAATAATGTTTTGTATAATATTATTAGTATGGTTTGTTTAATGTTCGATGTAAGATAAGCATATGTAAAATAGCGAAGTATGAAATGCAATAATTTTCCATGGTTAAATATTATTTAGATTGTAGTAATTGGTTCTGTACTAAGCTATTAAGTATGAACATTAACGGGTAGGTACTACCCTAGATATAATTATAAAACGCTAATAAGAAGAAAAGGCTTTTATAATAATACCTGGTTCATATTATTAACAAGCTATAAATGTACTATAAATACACACTACATCTATAATATTCCATGTGAATAATTATTTTCTTTCATTAGGAAATGGCGCGACTGAATCGAATGACGGAACAAGAACTCGAGGAACTCATCAACCAGCGAGTGAACGACAGAATGTTATGGGTTGAGGCTGCAAGAGCTGCTGCAGTTAACCCAAATCCTCGTGTAGGATGCTCCTACAAGACGTTTCAAGCTTGCAAGCCCTCATCATTCAGTGGAACGGAAGGACCGATCGGTTTAACCCGATGGATAGAAAAGATGGAGACGGTGTTTAAAATCAGTGGTTGTGATGAAAAAGACATGACCAAGTTTGCATCGTGCACTTTACAAGATAGTGCACTCACATGGTGGAAGAATTATGTGAAGGCGGTAGGAGGAGATGTAGCTTATGATACTCCATGGGAAGAATTCAAAGCAATGATAATCACCGAGTATTGTCCAAGGAATGAGGTTATTAAGTTAGAAGATGAGTTACGAAGTTTGAAGGTGGTTGGTACTGAAATCACCAACTACAATCAGCGATTCATGGAATTGGTTTTACTATGTCCTGAATTGGTTCCAACCGAAGCACGGAAGATTGAAATGTACAAAGGTGGTTTGCCCAGAAAGGTCAAGGCAAACGTTACGGCGTCGAAACCTAAGACAATTCATGAAGCTATAACCATGGCGAACGAGTTAATGGATCAGGTCATTCTGGATAAGAAAGCATTCACTACTGAGGGGAAGGTATCGAGTAACAAAAGGAAGTGGAACGGAAATTATGATCGAGGTTATCAACAGCAATCTTTTAAGAAACCAGAAACCCCGAAAGGTGCGGGTAGCGGTTCAGGCTTTGGTTACAAAGGACAAAGTCCTTTATGCAACCGTTGTCACAAACATCACTTTGGTTACTGTAGTGTGTTGTGCACCAAATGCAATCGACAGGGACATCTTGCTGAAGATTGTAAGGCTCTCGTTACAAATGCAAATGGTAACAAGACTCCTGCCACCAACGCAAATAGAACTGCTTTGGCTAACATTACTTGTTTTGGGTGTGGAAAACAAGGTCATTATAAGAGCCAGTGCCCGAATCAGAATGGCGGACCTGCACGTGGAAGAGCGTTTGTTATTAATGCTAGAGAGGCACGAGAAGACCCGGAGCTTGTTACGGGTACGTTTACCATCAATAACTTATCAGCATCTATTTTATTTGATACTGGCGCCGATAGAAGTTACGTGTGTATAAATTTTTACACTAAATTGAATTGTCCATCATTACCTTTAGATGCTAAGTACTTGATTGAGTTAGCTAATGGTAAACTAATTAAAGCCGATAAAATTTGTCGTGATTGTGAAATAAATCTAGCCGGAGAAACGTTTAAAATCGACTTAATACCCGTAGAATTAGGAGGTTTTGATGTAATAGTCGGCATGGACTGGATGTCCAAAATAGGAGCGGAAGTTGTTTGTGCCAAGAAGGCAATTCGTATTCCTGGTAAGGATAAAATACCGGTGATGATTTATGGAGAGAAGGGTAATTCAAAGCTAAAACTCATTAGCTGTTTGAAAGCCAAGAAGTGTTTAGAAAAGGGATGTTATGCTATTATAGCACATGTTAATAAAGTTGAAAAGAAAGAAAAGTGTATCAACGACGTGCCTGTGGCAAGAGATTTTCCTGAAGTTTTTCCGGAAGAATTGCCGGGATTACCTCCATTTAGATCGGTAGAATTTCAAATAGATTTAGTACCAGGAGCTGCACCAGTGGCTCGTGCTCCATATAGACTTGCACCGTCCGAGTTAAAAGAACTTCAAAGTCAGTTAAAAGAATTACTGGACCGTGGATTCATACGACCGAGTACTTCACCGTGGGGAGCTCCAATTTTGTTTGTTAAGAAGAAAGATGGATCTTTCAGGATGTGTATAGATTATCGTGAATTAAATAAGTTAACTATCAAGAATCGGTATCCACTACCGAGAATTGATGACTTATTTGATCAATTGCAAGGATCATGTGTGTATTCGAAAATCGACTTAAGATCGGGCTATCATCAACTACGCGTCAAAGAAGAGGACATTCCGAAAACTGCTTTTCGGACACGTTATGGTCATTACGAATTTTTGGTTATGCCGTTTGGATTGACGAATGCGCCAGCTGTATTCATGGACCTCATGAATCGAGTTTGTAGTCCGTATTTAGATAAGTTTGTTATCGTTTTCATTGATGATATTCTTATCTATTCCAAGAGTGAGCAAGAGCATGAAGAGCATTTAAGGTTGATATTGGAGTTGTTAAGAAAAGAACAGCTATATGCTAAATTTTCTAAGTGTGCTTTTTGGTTGAAAGAAGTGCAATTTCTTGGCCACGTTGTTAATAGCGAAGGAATTCAGGTTGATCCAGCAAAAACTGAAGCTATAGAAAAATGGGAGACTCCTAAGACACCAACACAGATACGCCAATTTTTGGGTTTAGCCGGTTATTATAGAAGGTTTATTCAAGATTTTTCCCGAATAGCTAAGCCGTTGACAGCGTTAACTCAAAAAGGGAAGAAATATGAATGGACCTCGGAGCAGGAGAACGCATTTCAAATACTGAAGAAGAAGTTAACTACGGCGCCTATATTATCGTTACCAGAAGGGAACGATGATTTTGAAATATATTGTGACGCTTCGCGACAAGGTTTTGGTTGTGTTCTTATGCAACGGAAGAAAGTTATTGCATTTGCATCCCGACAATTGAAGATTCACGAGCGAAATTATACGACGCACGATCTAGAACTGGGAGCAGTCGTGTTTGCATTGAAGATGTGGAGACATTACTTGTATGGGGTTAAATTCACTGTATTTACTGATCATAAAAGCCTTCAACATATTTTTGATCAGAAACAATTGAACATGAGGCAACGTAGGTGGGTCGAGTTAATAAACGACTATGATTGTGAAATTCGTTATCATCCCGGGAAGGCGAACGTGGTGGCTGATGCTTTAAGCAGAAAGGAACGAGAACCAATTCGAGTTCGAGCAATGAATATAAAAATTCGCATGAACCTCAACTCACAAATCAAAGAAGTTCAACGAGAAGCACTTAATGAAGAAAACATAAAGAATGAAATAATGAAGAAGTATGAGAAGCAACTCGTTGTACGGGAAGATGGAATTCGATATTTTGCAAATCGTATTTGGGTACCGAAGTTGGGTGGATTAAGGAAGTTGATATTGAACGAGGCACATAAGACAAGATACTCGATACATCCTGGAGTTGGAAAGATGTATCAAGATCTTAAGACACGATATTGGTGGCCTAATTTAAAGACCGACGTTGCAACATATGTTGGGGAGTGTTTAACTTGTTCTAAGGTCAAAGCAGAACACCAGAAGCCGTCAGGGTTACTTCAACAACCAGAAATTCCAGAATGGAAATGGGACGGTATTACCATGGATTTCATCACGAAGTTACCAAAGACTGCCTGGGGATACGACACCATTTGGGTAATTGTTGATCGTCTTACCAAATCTGCACATTTCTTGCCTATAAAGGAAACGGATAGAATGGAGAAACTATTACGATTGTATATAAAGGAAGTTGTTTCAAGGCATGGGATACCTATTTCCATTATATCCGATCGTGATAGTAGATTTACCTCAAAGTTTTGGCAATCACTACAGGAGGCACTAGGAACTCGTTTGGATATGAGTACCGCATATCATCCACAAACCGATGGACAGAGTGAGAGAACGATTCAGACTCTCGAAGACATGCTCAGGGCATGTGTGATCGATTTTGGAAACGGATGGGATAAATATCTACCGTTAGCAGAATTCTCGTATAATAATAGTTATCATGCGAGCATTGGAGCTGCGCCATTCGAAGCATTGTACGGAAGGAAGTGTAGATCTCCTATCTGTTGGAATGAAGTAGGAGATCGACATTTAACTGGTCCCGAGATCATACATGAAACGACTGAGAAGATAGTGCAAATCAAGGAGAGATTAAAAACAGCCCGCAGTCGCCAAAAGAGCTACGCCGATGTCCGAAGGAAACCATTAGAGTTTCAGGTCGGGGACATGGTTATGCTAAAGGTGTCACCTTGGAAAGGTGTGATACGTTTTGGAAAAAGGGGTAAACTGAACCCAAGGTACGTAGGCCCGTTTAAGATCATCGAACGCATTGGACCGGTAGCTTATCGGCTCGAGTTACCGCAACAACTCGCTGGAGTACATAATACCTTTCACGTCTCAAACCTGAAGAAGTGTCTTGCAAAGGAAGACCTCACCATTCCTCTTGAAGAAATCCATGTCGACGAGAAACTACAATTCGTCGAAGAACCAATCGAAATCATGGACCGTGAAGTTAAACAGCTCAAACAGAGCAATATACCGATTGTTAAGGTTCGTTGGAATGCTAGAAGAGGTCCCGAGTTTACTTGGGAACGAGAGGATCAGATGAAGCAAAAGTATCCACACTTGTTTCTCGATGACGCAAAATAGGTACAATTTTAAAATTTCGGGACGAAATTTATTTAACGGGGAGGTAATGTAACGACCCGCACTTTTTTGATCATTCTATACTTATAAGATTAATATTTACATAAATTAAACCTTGCCAACATGATAAGCAATCCAAATTGTCGAGATTTATATTTCCGAAAAGAGTTTTACACAACGTTTGACCGTCTAGTTTGACCGATGATATCACGAACTATACAATATATGATAATTATACGTTTGTGTATGTATATGTATATATACATATTTAACATGATTAATAAATGTTTTAATATCTCATTTTATATTAATAACAACAAGTTATATGTGTATTTTGAAACTACTAACTTAAGTTTTCAAAATGATAACTATACGTAACGTTATTTGACATAAATACTTAAGATATATAATGTTTATACATATATTGTATAAGTAATGTATTTAATCACTTTTAAAGACTTAAATACATAAAACCATATAAGTGTATTCACAAAAGATAGCTATATTTGAATCCTCATTCCATTTTTCACAAAATTTCTATACGTATACCTAGAGTATTTATACTCGTATCATACCTAGCTTTTATACGTATTTACTAATAGTAAATACACATCAAATCACCACCAAACCTACTCTTGTTACTGCCCTTAGAGCTAGGTAATTGAACTTGGACACAAATAAGGCTAGATACATGAAATCATAACTTGAAATTTTTGTCCTTGTCCCCCCATTCCCACGATTTTAAGGAGTATGAGTACTCCATCATTTTGATTCATTTTATCTCAAATTCTCTAGCAAAACACACACATACTTTGAAGCCTTAAAACCCTTAATCAATTCAGCAAAGTTTCCAAGAAGATCTAGCTTCAAAAACCATACTAAAACACCATAAGAAAACCATACAAAAACACTTCAAGAAAACCCTCCAAGAACACCAACTTACTTCCAATCTTTCATCCACTTCTATCACCCTTTTGATTCTAGCTTCTTACTCCTCTTTTACAGCAAACTTATCCAAGGAACTTGAGGTAGAATCTATGTTCATAACCTTATTCGATTCATATATATATAGCTATCTTATTTTGTGGTACAAAAGTTTAACAACAAGAACATAGTTTGAATGTTTTCAAACTTGTTTGCAAACTAAATAGATCCTTCTAACTTAACTTTTAAAATACTTCAAGACATGTAACATAACTTATTTATATGTTAATTTAACAAGGAAAAACTTGGTTTTTCAAAGTATAAGTATTTTTAGAAAAATGGTCATTAAATGATTTTGTTGTAACAAAAATGTTTAACTTCATATGTTTCACTAAAGTCTCACCTATGCCGTATGATTTTGAATACAAACCAAGGTATTTACAGTTCATAGTCTTATAGAAGAACTCGATCCAAGAAGATGGCAACTTGAATCAACGAAAACGGATTTGTAACGAAGAAACTATGACCGAAACAAAATTGGCTATCCTAGACATTTTCAACTTCGGGATTCATTGGAAAAATTTACATAAAATCACATACTTCTAAGATAACATGATATTTTATATATATGTACTCATAATTCAATTTCATATGGTTCAGGATCACCCGTAAGCAACACGAGAAGATTAATCATAAGATCCCATGTTTGTACGCAATACGTCATTTGACAACACCGGTACTTTATGTACGCAATACGTCATTTGACAACACCGGTACCGTGGGTCAAGATTAATCTCGACCAATACATTTACGATGGGGTTTTACGGAAGTTTTATTTATTTCGTTGGGGGTTTTATTTATTGCGGGTATATAAAACATCTAAGAATGAACCATTAAAAATTGAATTACTAACATCGACATGCTAACTACGGACTAAGGAAATATTCAAAGTATTAAAAGTATAACAAGTATATATATATATAACGTTTGTTAAAAAGAAAAGGCAATGATATATTATATATGGATAGGTTCGTGATATCAACCGGGAGATCAAATCAATTATCTATATCTTCAAAGACAACCGTGAGTATATAGTCCCACTTTTAAACTCTAAATATTTCGGGATGAGAATACATGTATTTTATGTTTTACAATATGGACACAAGTAACTGAAAAATATATTCTACGTTGAGTTGTACCACTGGCATACTTCCCTGTAGCTTGGTAACTAATATTTACAGCGGTATTGTAAACGCGAATCCTGTTGATAGATCTATCGGGCCTGACAACCCCAACCGGACTGGACGACCAGTATTCAACGGTTGCACAGTACTTCGTTTTGTGACTACACTTGGTACGGTGTAGTAAGAATTCATATTAAAGGGAATATGCGACGTGAAAATGTTAAGTATGGTTACCAAGTGCTCAACCACTTAGAATACTTTTATTAAACTGTTTATATACGAAATCTTGTGGTCTATATATATATATTGCTGCCGGCATTAAACCTATATCTCACCAACTTTATGTTGACCTTTTTAAAACATGTCTATTCTCAGGTGATTTCTAAAGCTTCCGCTGCATCATGTTGGATCTAACCAGGATCTTGCGTACGCATGTTTGTGTCAAAAATAAAACTGCATATCCGAGATGTTGTATTGTAAAATATGCTAGAAACCGTGTTGTTGTCATCATTTGTAAAGTTTGTAAGTCGAAGATTATCGCTAAACGTTAATCTTCTTTTTATTGTCTTAAGCTTGTAACAAAAATAATGGTTATGGTTTGTAATGTATAATATATGCAGTTTTCTTTCAAAAATGTCTCATATAGAGGTCAATACCTCGCGATGAAATCATACGTTATCTAACGCGTTCTTATGGTTAAGGACGGGTTATGACAGCTTAGGACTTTGGATGCGTAATCCGTATGGTCATGCGAATATGCGTATCATTAGTAAATGATATATTCACTCATCAAATTGATAGATTCACTTAAGATACGTAATATACCCTTAAATGAAATGATGTATTGCACAGTTTTATTGTAGAATTTATTTGAGGATATTATTGAAAAATATTATAAAATAATTGTAGATCTATACCTTGAAAATATTACTACCCATTGAATAACTCCCAATAAGACAACTATGTCACTTTCGTTTATGTAACTTTGGTGATCTAACATATCCAGCCTGGATCTTCTATGTTCCATCCTTTTCACTTTTATCAATTTCTTTTATTATTATTTTTTATTTTTATAATAAAATTATAAATAAATAAAAACCTTAATGTAAGACTCCATCATGTATTTTCAACTTATTAATCGATAGAGCTAATTATATACTCCGTATTATCTTTTTCACATAGTTAATTGCTTTTATAAAGTATGAATCATTATCCTTGTTTTTTCAGAAAAAAATAAATAAAATGAATCGCTTTATTCATGTATGTACAACAAGCAATTGGTCTACCGCGCGATGTTGCGGTAAACTTAAGAATTTAGAAAAGTCACAGGTTATCGCAAAAAGTTACTGGTTATTACATACAAAAGGTTATTACATGAGTTTGCATACATTGCATAATCACATGCTCTTTTTGATCTTGGAATGTCTTTCCTGCACTTGTAGTTAGCAAAAGTTGTCCAACATGACTGTAACATTCGGAATATATTAACACAAATTAATAAGGCACCCTAAAACGTAGTAGCCAGAGGTATTTAGCGTTTTTTGAAGAGCGTCCATTTTGTGTATAGGTAGTTGCGTTGTGTTCGTAAAATTATTTCGAGATGAACCGTGGTTTCGGAAAAATATAACGCATGGCGAGCGAGAATATGTGGTCCGTTGAAGATTTGAGTGATTTTTTAAAGTTTTTTTTATTTAGAAATATGTAATTTTCACTTTAACCCTTAGAGTTTGGGGTGTTTGATATTTGATAGTAAAGAATGCTTGTGGGTACAACGATTTAAGCGGAATGTACAACTACTCTAAGCATGGAAGTGGGTTACTATTCATAAATAGTAACTCAAATTTGCTAAATTGTATATATGTATAATGTACAATCCATGAGTAAGTTCATAAAAGTATAAATAAATATAAAATGAATGTTAAATTTATAGTTTTATTTTAACGTTATATCGACAGGAGAATAACTCACCCACATGATCATTTTCCACACACACACGTCCTAGAATACGGGTCGGTCTCACTCCATAAATCAGGTAAATACCCTAGAATGTTTTAAAGGATGAGACTCAAACTTGAGACCTCCCACCCCCAATTAATACACAAGGTGTTGGATATGCCACTAGGTCACAAGAGCGGATACAACATTATATTTGTTTATATCATTCAAATTTCACAAAATTTACTCAGGTATCCAATCCACTTTGTGAATCGAATATTTTTTGGCTAGCTTCTGCTTTGTGAGTAGCTCGAAGAGGTTGCGGGTGAACATCCATGGTGACAAAGAGATGTACGTTTTCTCATTTAATTCGGATTTGAAAACTCCAAGTATTTTCACCTTTAGAGATTAAGTCTTTACCACTAAATTACCACACATGTTTTTTCTTGCTCTAATATTCCATTTATTTAAGGTTTTTTACTTGTCCAAAACTAATCATATAAACCAACTTACTTTTTTTATATATATAATAATTAGGAACTCTCCAATGAATCACATTGGCTTTTTCGTAGTAAGTAAACCTCGAACATCGGAAACTCAGGAGTTACCCTGATGACTAGGGATGGCAATGGATTGGATATGATCGGATGATGCCATATCCACATCCACATCCATATCCATTTAGTTTTTTGTTCATCCATATCCATATCCATATCCATATCCATTTAATTTCATTTCATCCATCCATATCTATATCCGGTGGATTAAGCGGGTTAATGGATATCCGTTGGATATCAAATGAAATGTTAATTTAACGACGATTTATCAATTTAATATAGATTATAACAAATGTAAATATTTTATGTTTATGTTTTTGATTCGTTGCACATGTTTTGATTGTAATTTGTCACTGATTATGAATTTAATTGAGCAAAATACGTTATAATATAAATAATATACTTTTAAACTAATCTAAATAAGTAACTTTGAATATTGTTAGTAACAATTTAATAATTGTGACTCTCACAAACCTTATTTTCGTTAATAATGTAAGTACTTGTAGGTTATATGTATATTTATATCGATATGTAGATGCATATGCATATATTTTAGTACGTATATATGTATATATAGATGAATTTCGGATGATAATGGATATATCCGTGGATGATAAGTTGTCATCCATATCCGATCCACGAAATATTTAGATCATCCATATCCATATCCATATCCGTTAATCGTCCATTTACATCATCCATATCCATTATAAATGGATCGGATCGGGTGGATGTTCATGGATGGAACATCCATTGCCATCCCTGCTGACCGGTAAAAACCAACTTACATTTTGTATGAATAAAACATTTCAATTATTTTGATCATGTTATATCATGGGCATTCTGTAACCATTAACATGTGCAAACTTTTTTCTATAATGTAAAATAAATTAAAAAAAAAATGAAAGAAAAACATATGGATATATTATAAAAAGAATGACTATGAAATGTCTAGTAACAACAAGTCAACAATGTAACTTGCACTAGTATTATTGAAAAAAATAATAACCTTTCTCTTTCCTTTCAATTATACAATTAAATGCATGTGTATATAAAGGTCAATGAGAGAAGCTTTAATCACTTGTTATTTGTACAAGTCTTGATCTCCACTAAAAAAATGGAGAAAAAAGCTTCATTTTCTTCAATGGCTATGGCTATGATGTTGTGCTTCATTGTTTATCTTGTATTTGCTACAACTTGTTGCTCAGCTGATGCAAAATCTTCATTTGATGATAACTTTAGTATCATGTGGTCTGAGAATCATTTCAAAACTTCAGAAGATGGTCAAACCTGGTTTCTCTCATTGGATAATGATACAGGTAATATAATCATCTTACTAAAAGCACCAATCACCATATCATTGAGTGTGACAAAATGGGTAGTACTTATGTTAAACTAAAAATAGTTGTATATTTATAAATCGTAGTTTTAATATCTATTTATCCATGACAGTTATTTTGTAGAATGTAAAAGTACAAACCGTCACTCTGTACATTAATAAGAATCTGGAATTAGGAAATGTTAAATATGCTAGTAAAAAAAAAAAAAAAGTCAACATCTGATTAGCATATTCAAAAGTTTCTTCTATTCTCTTCAAATCTATAATTCTTTTGAAATTATGCATGTTTTCAGCTATTTTCCTTGTGTTGTTTTACCATATTAATGTATTTGAGTAATGAATTCATATGATTCCTAGCTAATAATTGTAGTGTATGAAAAAAGTTAAATTTTACTTTTATTGTAACTAAGAAGAATTTGAAAAATGTGTTTGATGGATCAGGTTGTGGGTTTCAGACGAAACAAAAGTATCGGTTCGGTTGGTTTAGTATGAAGCTAAAGTTGGTCGGAGGTGATTCTGCCGGAGTTGTCACTGCATACTATGTAAGTTTCCATTCTAATAAAATGACTTTCATACTTAGTTTTATACTATACTAGGAGTATTACTTAAGTTGATTTTTTTTTTTTTTTTTTAAATTGATGATTTAGGATCTGATATGTTTTGTGGACAATGTAGATGTGTACAGAGGATGGTGCAGGGCCAACAAGAGATGAGCTTGACTTTGAGTTTTTAGGTAACCGAAGCGGTGAACCATACTTGATCCAGACCAATGTCTACAAAAATGGAACCGGAAACAGGGAGATGAGACACAAACTTTGGTTTGATCCAACTCTTGACTACCACACTTATTCCATCTTATGGAATTCTCATCAGATCGTGTAAGTTATGATTCAATTTATCGTTAATTGGGGTGGTCTAAACACTTTAATTTGACAAATAAACCAAGTCTTAGGTAAATGATCAATTTCTTTAGTAACAAACTAAGAAAGTCTAGTATTTTGTTTGTTTGATTAAAACAGATTCTTTGTGGATAGAGTTCCAGTGAGAGTATATAAGAACGCTGACTACGAGAACGACTTTTTCCCGAATCAAAAACCAATGTACTTGTTTTCAAGCATATGGAACGCAGATGATTGGGCAACTCGAGGAGGGCTTGAGAAGACAGATTGGAAAAAGGCACCGTTTGTTTCTTCGTATAAAGATTTCACGGTCGACGGGTGCCAATGGAAAGACCCTTATCCTGACTGTGTTTCAACCACAACTCGACATTGGTGGGATCAATATGAAGCATGGCATCTTACAAAAGATCAAAAATTGGACTTTGCTTGGGTTCAGAGGAACTTAGTCATATATGATTATTGCAAGGATACTAAGAGGTTCCCTAAATTGCCCGAAGAATGCTCACTTAGTCCTTGGGATTAGATTGTTACATTTTTTTTTATTTTTTTTTTGGAGTTTATAATGTAATATTTGATTCAATATTTGTTTTTTTATTCATCTTAATTAATTTATTTTTTGCATGAAAATGTATGTCAAAGTAAGTCAACTCGAGATTGTGTCCCAACTGTTGGTTATAGTTTTGGTTAGAAGATGAATATGGTTGCTAGCTATATTGGTAAAATGGATGTTATCCCACATAGGTGGGAGGAAGAACTTGGAAGGAGGTGACTTGGTTATAAAAGGAGTGTTAAGCCTCACTTCCAAATTGCACCAATCAATACACTTTAAGTATTTGATTATTTCTTTCTTTCTTACTCTTGTTTGAGAGTTGTATTAGTTAAATATTTTGGAGAGTGTAGTTGGCTTAAGAGAGTCGTCTATATCATTGTAACAATTTGTGATATAGTGTATTTTCTCTCTTTGGGGGCCGGTGGTTTTTCTCCTGTTTTGGAGTTTCCACGTTAAATCTTGTGTTGTGTATTGTTCTTATTTCTTTACTATTATTGTTGGGCTGAGTGGTGGGAATTAGTGAGACCGTAATTTCCCAACAACTGGTATCAGAGCGTCAGGTTTGACGGGGGTCTCGGTTATAGGAGTCGGAGTATGCTCTGTGGTTGCCACGTGAGTGGATCGTCCACATCAGAAACGAGTTCTATTGATCGTATAGGGTATCTTGTTAGACAATATTTTTTCTGATTCGTAGTAATAGTTGGATTTGTTAGTGGCCTAGTTGTGGATTTCCGATTTAAAGGGTCCTGGCTACCTGCTACATCTTTTGGCTATTCGAAACGTGAGCAAAATCAGAGAAAGTTGTTGTCTATAGGATACGGATACGATGTCGAAGTTCAGTCCAATGAGGTTTGATGTAGAGAAATTTGATGGGATGATCAATTTTGGCTTATGGCAGGTTCAAGTCAAGGATGTGTTGATTCAGTCCGGTTTACACAAGGCTTTGAAGGGTAAACCCACCCTTGTTCCTGGCAGTGATTCTAGCAGTAAGTGTAGCGACCCCGACAAATCGTCAAGTGACGGCGTCGACTACGTGGGTCCCATTACCTGGTCATAAGTCTTTATGACAATGTTTGACCAAAATATGTCGCCCTCATTTCAAAATAAAGATTGTTTTCAAAGTTTACAAGAATTGTTCAACCAAAAGTTAAGTTACAAGGTTATAAGTACATTTGAAATCTAGGCGACACGGTTTAAAGTAAAGTCAAAAGACGCTCCAAGTAATGCATGTATACTCGACATCCAATGCAAGTATCAAATAGTGAGCGGAAGCATGTATCACATATCGTGCAAGACCTGAGAAAAACATAGAAAAATCTGTCAACGAAAACGTTGGTGAAATCATAGGGTTAGTAAGTATTAAACGTTGTTTTTGAACCACAAGATTTTGTATTTCCATAACGTAGATTATCCAAATCATTTGCATTCCAAAAGTGTTGTTATACGCGAGCACTCAATTATCAAAACTTAACCAACGTTACCCCATCACACAGTGCTAGAACCCGCACTAAAACACAAAAATATATTTCATCCGCATAACGGTAGCGAACCGTCCGAATGAGGGTTTGTTAAACCCGTATGGCCACACAATATAAGTTCTCGCTTACACCCTGCAAGTGTAACTAATGATAATCGAATTGAGGCATTTTTGTTCTAACTCGCACGTGGAATGTTTGTTTTCACACTTGTGTTCAAAACATAAAAGTAAGTAGTACAAGATGTAACAAAGTATATGTTTTCTCAGCCCACGATTTAAAAGTATAAAAGTTGTTGAAAAGGTGGGACTATGATCTCACCTCGAGTGCACGAGTATAAAGGTACTTCAACAAGTAAACGTGTGCATGAAAGTTGCTTAGCCTTGACCTAAACAAGTAAGTTATATCAATTAACCGGTTACGACACAAGGTCGGGTGAAATGTGTTCAATTAGTCCTATGGCTCAATACGACTCGATTAAATATAGCATGTGAATCACGTTGTCAAGTTTCATACAAGAAACAAGTATAAAAGCATGTTAGAATGATTGTATAAAAGTTTGGTTAAGTTTGACTAAAAGTCAAACTTGGTCAAAGTCAACGAAAAAGTCAACGCGTTCGGGTCGGGTCCCGGACTATTTTTCTATGCTAAATATTCATATACAAGTATATTAAAACAAGTTTCATGTGAATCGGAGGTCGATAGCTAGTCAAACATTTCGCGTGAAAAGTGACAAAGTGAGCAGAATTCTGGCCAGGCCAATCCGCGCGCCGCGCGGGGATGGGGCGCGCCGCGCAACCATCTGGGCAGAGATTTCTGGTCAGTTTTTCAAAGTATGCACGAACCAAACATCAAACATTCACCATTTATGATCCGCAAACAACCAAAACATGTATCTTATATCCTCGGAAAGGTATTTTGACGAGCAATACAACTAACCACATATCATCAAACAAAAACATCATTTACAATAACCGAAAACTCGTCAATTGATCAAGAAAGGTTTATTTTCAAAGTTTCAAGTTCGTAAAACGTATTTTATGATTCGGGAATCCAATTTACACATACGATATGCCGTTTCGAAGGTAATTAAGTATACATTGCATCTAAACACTTACTAACAACATTAACAAGCATTCAACGCATCAAAAGATCATTTCAAAGTCTATCAAACCCTAGTCAAACATCACAAAATCCTTAATCGGGTTTTTGAAGTTTTCTTAATCAACCTACACATCAAAATGTAGCTAATGATACTAGTAACACAATTAAAACATGAACTTTAACAATTAAACAACTTTAACTCATCCAAAATCAAGGATTTAGCACACCCATTTCAAATGTTCAAACTAGTTACTCAAAACAACGAATCGAGCAAACAAAGCATATATTCATGTTATACACGAGCCATAGACACTAACTAACACCATTTCAAGTCAAAAACACGAATTTAGAGAAATCTAGAGTTTTAGAATTGTTACCCAAAATCGATGAAGTTAGTATCAAATCGTAGAGAATGAAGAGAGGATCACGAAAATGTAATTTGTTTTGTTGTAAGCCTCCTAGATCGAATTTAGATGATGATTTTATGAAGTTGGGGTTTGTGTGTGTGTTCTTGCTAGAGAGAAAGAGAGAGAGAGGGAGATGGTTGAATGGTGGTGATTGGGGTGGACTAGTTGACCTAGTCAACTAGTTTGCCCCGTGTCAATTTTAGTCCCTCGAGTTTAGAAGCGGGTGCGGGATTTAACCGATCGAATATTTTTAAAGCGCAAGTTAACGAGAGATGTTATAATTAAATAACGAGAATATTATGAACGTTCGTCAACGGAGTCGACGAATTTAAATACGAAAGATATTATTTTAAAAAAAAAGACGGTGTTAAAATAAATTTAACGGAAAAACGCGGGATGTTACATTATCCACACCTCAAAAGAAATTTCGTCCCGAAATTTAGTTGGAAGTAGTAGTCGATATCTCTTACTTGAGACTTTACGTTGTTCATAATATGAATAAGTGTAGGTACGTCCTTGAGTGTTCTCATGAATTTGGATAGTCAGGGTTTTACGTTGTATTAAGGTTTGGTTTTACGATCCCCGATTTCAACTGGTTTTCCTATGAAGAGAAGTTTGTCATCGATAGTTGATGTACCTAGCAGGATTGCACGTTCCTGTTCCACAGGACACGTTTCTAAGTTTGTTACACGAAATGTAGGGTAAACGGAAACTTAATTGAGTCCGAAGTTCTAAACGATAGGAAGCGGTTCCAATACGCCCCAAGGTTTCAAAAGGTTCGATATTGCGGATATAGCCTTTCTCGATTTCCCAAATTGGATTACACCTTTCCAAGGTGCGGTTTCTCAATATTACGCGGTTACACACTGGGATTTGTGAGGTTTTCATCTAAGTTTGGTATGACTCTTTTGGGCGACTACGAGTCGTCTCGAGCCCTTCTCGGACTTGGATTATCTCAATTGTTGTTTCTTGGATGAGTTAAGATTCGGTGTTTTGTTTGCCACATGCTTTGGTCCAACGAATAGGGGTATGACATTAGCGGTCATATAGGGTTTCGGAAAGTGCGTGTGAACACACGAGTGGTAACTACTGTTGTAAGAGGGATCTACTAAGAGCGACCATGCAAGTTTGAAACATGTCTTTTGAAGACGTAAATCGTTCGTTTGTTCGGTTCGTCTGTTTGTGGGTGGTACGCGGTACTCATGTCTAAGCGGGTCTCCAAGGTTTCTTGTAAAACTAGAGGCGAAACGAGTATTTCGATACGGGATATTTGACAAAGATACTCCGTGTTGGAATAGAATCTCTTAAGATATGTTTGAACAAGTCAGTTAGGGTTCGAAAAATGTTCGTTAGGACTATTCACCCTCGTGGCGAATACTAATATAATATGAGGAATTTCTCTATCCATGGAGAAATGTCACAAGGAGTTTCCTTAAACGGAAATGCGAGCGATAAAGATAGGAGTGAAATGAGGACTGAGAATAGGATGAGCTTACATCTCGAGGTTGCCATAACGCGCCTCTAGTTGTCGAAAATTGAAGTCTGGAAGAGAAACAAGATAGTACACGTAGTTGTATAGTTCGGGGTTGAATAATAGTTGGCCGATTATCAGAAACACAAGGACGTTAAGTCAAAGAAGAGTGAAGTATCGTTGGATTGTGTGTTATCTTAAATTCCAGTAATATCAGACAGTAACGGTGAAATAATAGAGGTATGTGTGTGGTACGTGATGACGAGAAAGTTGATCGGATCTACAGTTTAATATTCGAATTCTTCGTGCAAAATAACGAATTTTAGTTACGTTAATTTTGAGTCGAGAGAGTATGCCTTTCGGCGTTCATGTAGAAATATTTCCATGTTTGAGTTCCATCTGTTGCTATACGATTTTAACTAGAAATGTTGGTGTGAAGAATCACGCTCAAGGTTCGAACACGGAGAGGTTTAAAGTTTTCCCTTAGTGAGTTAACGAGTGTAAAAGTCGGGTAACACGAGAAAAGTCAGAAATGAATCTTCGGTGATAACAGACGAGATCTAAGATTTTACGAATACAAGTCTGAGTTGGGAGAGTTTCCTGATTACATGTGGCTTGATTTCGAGATTGATTGTAATGCCTTGACCATTAACATCATGGTCTAGAAAATTGGACTTCGTTCAACAGAAATTCTCACTCGGAGAATTTGGTATAAAGTTGCTCTTTTCTCAAAAGTTCGAGCGTAAGATGGTGATGTTGTTCGTTTTCCTTCTTTACTTAAATAAGTTAAGATGTCATCTATAAATACGATAACAGATTAGTCTATATGAATTTGCATATGCGGTTCAAGAGGTTTATGGATACGGGCGAGCCCTAAATAAATCAAACGGTACTAAGAGAGTTTTACAACTAACGTTGCGAATTCGGAAAGTGGCTTAGGAGACATCGTCTCACTTAACCCCCAATTGATGATAACCGGAACGGAGGTCGATTTGGAACATACGGGATTCGTGCAAATAATCATGAGGTCATGGATGCGAGGGAGAGGGTATCGGTTTCCAACCGAAAATTACTCAGTTCACAATAATCTATACAAGATGATGGGGAAACATTTTTTTTTTTTTTTTTTTTTTTTAACGAATAGGTTCCGAGCTCCCTAGTTCTATAGGTGTCAAGTCAAAAGTCTTAACGTATATCATCCAATAAAATTTATAGGCACACAATATTTTCCGTCGGTCACTTAAATCGTCTAAGTAGTATCTGGGGGAAAGAGGTGGAATATAAAGAGCACGAGTCAAATCCTTGGTTATAAAACGTCTAACGGTACTCGAATCGAATAAGTATGAAATATACGGTTTGTTGTGAGGAAACGTACCCGTGACTAGTCCATCATCGTCTCGGGCATCCTAGGTGTCGATGTCGTAAGTTCAACGGCGCGCGTTGGTTTTTGCTTTATTCTTTGGGCATTCATTCCTAAAATGACCCGATTGGCCGCATTTGTAGCAAATACTCGGCTTTGGTGCGTCGGGCCCCTTTTGAGTGACGGGGGCGGTACTTCCACAATACTTGGCAATATGACCACTACCTTGGCACCGATGGCAAATTAGCTTGCCACATTCACCAAAATGATGCTTGTGGCATTTGTTGCAAAAAGGTCGTGTCCCGGCATAACTTTTCTTGCCGACGGGGGTGAGAGGTTCCTTGGAAAAGTTGTTGTTGTAGTTACTCGATTGGGGGGCTTCCCATTTTCTTTTGTTGTCACCCGACTCGTCCTCGGCTTTAGGTGCCGGCACTTCAATCTCGTCTACCGTTTCGATCAATTGACGGGCCATATTCAGGGCCTCTTGGTGATTACTGGGTTTGGATGACATTACTCCTTGTTTGATGCTCTTGGGAAGACCATCCATGTAAAGTTCAACCCTTAGAGGTTCGGGGGTCACGAGGTTTGGGCACATCAAGGATAGCTCAGAAAATCGTTGATTATATGCCTTTAGGTCATTCCCGACCGCTTTTAAAGTTCTTAGTTCGTGTTCGAGCTTACGGGTCTCTTCGCGCGGGAAGTATTCGGTGATCATCTTTTTCTTTAAGTCGGCCCATGAGAGTGTGTGGGCTTCATCGATACCCACCGACAGCACATACGTATTCCACCATGTGAGGGCGATACCGGCAAAAGTGTGGGTGGAATATTTGACTTTGTCTTGGTCCCGACAACCGCTTATGCTAAAAATGGCTTCTGTTTGCTCAAACCATCGGGTGAGCACAACCGGTCCTCCGGTCCCATCGAAGGTGTGAGGTTTGCACCCCATGAAAGTTTTGTAGGAGCAACCCTCGTTTGAATTACCGGCTCCATGGTTGTTGTGGTTGTGGTTGTTATTGATGTCGGAGGAGATACTAGCCATAGCCGCACCTATGGCGGCGGCTATCATGCGTTGAAAAGCTTGTTCGGAAGTTTCATTACGTGGCCCGCGACGGGGAGGCATTGTTCCTTCAAGACACAAGAATATCGTTGATTAGTATTCTCAATAATACTAATCATGATATGGAATGATGATGTAGAGAAAATTTTCCTTGACTCGCCTTAAATTCTTTATGTCATAATGTCGGAATGTCCATATGAATCACCGTAATATAATCCCGGAAATTATATTACCCTGATTCTCATGTGCATTTAACATTACTTCATAAAGTCAAGGTGGCGCGTCAACAAAATTTATCAACGTAAGATCAAGATCGAATACGAGTTAGATATGATAGAAGAGTTCGAGTATAAATGCACAAATAGTCAAGTAATTCCTACTTCAGTCTATATGCCGGTTGTAGTCTAGATTCACCTATGTACCCTATGACTCGGGGTGGACACAAATGAACTCTAAATCCCTACAACCAAGGCTCTGATACCACTTGTAGCGACCCCGACAAATCGTCAAGTGACGGCGTCGACTACGTGGGTCCCATTACCTGGTCATAAGTCTTTATGACAATGTTTGACCAAAATATGTCGCCCTCATTTCAAAATAAAGATTGTTTTCAAAGTTTACAAGAATTGTTCAACCAAAAGTTAAGTTACAAGGTTATAAGTACATTTGAAATCTAGGCGACACGGTTTAAAGTAAAGTCAAAAGACGCTCCAAGTAATGCATGTATACTCGACATCCAATGCAAGTATCAAATAGTGAGCGGAAGCATGTATCACATATCGTGCAAGACCTGAGAAAAACATAGAAAAATCTGTCAACAAAAACGTTGGTGAAATCATAGGGTTAGTAAGTATTAAACGTTGTTTTTGAACCACAAGATTTTGTATTTCCATAACGTAGATTATCCAAATCATTTGCATTCCAAAAGTGTTGTTATACGCGAGCACTCAATTATCAAAACTTAACCAACGTTACCCCATCACACAGTGCTAGAACCCGCACTAAAACACAAAAATATATTTCATCCGCATAACGGTAGCGAACCGTCCGAATGAGGGTTTGTTAAACCCGTATGGCCACACAATATAAGTTCTCGCTTACACCCTGCAAGTGTAACTAATGATAATCGAATTGAGGCATTTTTGTTCTAACTCGCACGTGGAATGTTTGTTTTCACACTTGTGTTCAAAACATAAAAGTAAGTAGTACAAGATGTAACAAAGTATATGTTTTCTCAGCCCACGATTTAAAAGTATAAAAGTTGTTGAAAAGGTGGGACTATGATCTCACCTCGAGTGCACGAGTATAAAGGTACTTCAACAAGTAAACGTGTGCATGAAAGTTGCTTAGCCTTGACCTAAACAAGTAAGTTATATCAATTAACCGGTTACGACACAAGGTCGGGTGAAATGTGTTCAATTAGTCCTATGGCTCAATACGACTCGATTAAATATAGCATGTGAATCACGTTGTCAAGTTTCATACAAGAAACAAGTATAAAAGCATGTTAGAATGATTGTATAAAAGTTTGGTTAAGTTTGACTAAAAGTCAAACTTGGTCAAAGTCAACGAAAAAGTCAACGCGTTCGGGTCGGGTCCCGGACTATTTTTCTATGCTAAATATTCATATACAAGTATATTAAAACAAGTTTCATGTGAATCGGAGGTCGATAGCTAGTCAAACATTTCGCGTGAAAAGTGACAAAGTGAGCAGAATTCTGGCCAGGCCAATCCGCGCGCCGCGCGGGGATGGGGCGCGCCGCGCAACCATCTGGGCAGAGATTTCTGGTCAGTTTTTCAAAGTATGCACGAACCAAACATCAAACATTCACCATTTATGATCCGCAAACAACCAAAACATGTATCTTATATCCTCGGAAAGGTATTTTGACGAGCAATACAACTAACCACATATCATCAAACAAAAACATCATTTACAATAACCGAAAACTCGTCAATTGATCAAGAAAGGTTTATTTTCAAAGTTTCAAGTTCGTAAAACGTATTTTATGATTCGGGAATCCAATTTACACATACGATATGCCGTTTCGAAGGTAATTAAGTATACATTGCATCTAAACACTTACTAACAACATTAACAAGCATTCAACGCATCAAAAGATCATTTCAAAGTCTATCAAACCCTAGTCAAACATCACAAAATCCTTAATCGGGTTTTTGAAGTTTTCTTAATCAACCTACACATCAAAATGTAGCTAATGATACTAGTAACACAATTAAAACATGAACTTTAACAATTAAACAACTTTAACTCATCCAAAATCAAGGATTTAGCACACCCATTTCAAATGTTCAAACTAGTTACTCAAAACAACGAATCGAGCAAACAAAGCATATATTCATGTTATACACGAGCCATAGACACTAACTAACACCATTTCAAGTCAAAAACACGAATTTAGAGAAATCTAGAGTTTTAGAATTGTTACCCAAAATCGATGAAGTTAGTATCAAATCGTAGAGAATGAAGAGAGGATCACGAAAATGTAATTTGTTTTGTTGTAAGCCTCCTAGATCGAATTTAGATGATGATTTTATGAAGTTGGGGTTTGTGTGTGTGTTCTTGCTAGAGAGAAAGAGAGAGAGAGGGAGATGGTTGAATGGTGGTGATTGGGGTGGACTAGTTGACCCAGTCAACTAGTTTGCCCCGTGTCAATTTTAGTCCCTCGAGTTTAGAAGCGGGTGCGGGATTTAACCGATCGAATATTTTTAAAGCGCAAGTTAACGAGAGATGTTATAATTAAATAACGAGAATATTATGAACGTTCGTCAACGGAGTCGACGAATTTAAATACGAAAGATATTATTTTAAAAAAAAGACGGTGTTAAAATAAATTTAACGGAAAAACGCGGGATGTTACAGTAAGTTCGATGAAGAAGAATGGGATGATATTGATTTGAGGGCAGCAAGTGCGATTCGTTTGTGTCTTGCAAAGAACGTGCTTGCAAATGTGCACGGGTTATCAACGGCAAAGGAGCTTTGGGTTAAACTAGAGCAGTTGTACCAGGGCAAGGGCATCTCAAATCGGTTGTGTCTTAAAGAACAATTTCATACTCTGCGTATGGATGGGGGTTCAGAGATTTCAGATCATCTAAGTATTCTTAACGGTATTGTTTCAGAACTGGAGGCTATTGGAGTTAAAACGGATGATGAAGATAAAGCTTTGAGGTTGATATTATCTTTATCACCGTCTTATGAACACATGAAACCTATTTTGATGTATGGGAAGAAAACTCTGAAGTTTGAAGACGTTACTAGCAAGCTCCTATCCGAGGAGAAAAGACTGGAAGGTAACGGGGTCTCGTCATCAGGAGATACGATAGTGTTGTGTTCGGATAGGCAGAAGAGAAACTCTAGAAAGAATCTGACATGCTGGAAGTGCGGGAAGACTGGACATGTAAGGGTTAATTGTCCCGGTGGAGCTAATCCGGCAAATGGCTCCAAAGACGCTAACATTGTCTCCGTTGTTACGGAGAGTGACGAATTCCTCTGAAGTCACGTCATCCTCATGGTGTGTCCGCGCCACCGTGGAAAGGGATGTTCGTTAGCGGTTCCACAATTACACATGGGCATTGGTTTGGCGTTGATGCAAGGTGTGTGGTGGAAACTGATGTTGTAGCTGATGAAACTTCCAGGGAAAGCCAAACATGAAGTTGCACCATAACTGTTCAGCTGGTTATACAACATGTGCCGAGGTGAAATGCTTGGAATGTGATATTCTAAGTGCTATACTCTTTATGGTGGAGTATGATAATTCTGTTAAGAGTTATGATTGTCTGTTATGACAATGATTGTCGGGTCTTGACAATATTCGATGAAGATGCAAATTTTATTTCCTGGGTTAGAGATAATGTCAGCGGCATGAAGATAAGGATCTTGAAGTTGTCGTCAAGGAAGCATCTACGTCGGTTATCCTTGCAATGTGGAAGCATGGTTATCTTCTTCTATCCAAAAGGTGGAGATTTGTTGGTTATAGTTTTGGTTAGAAGATGAATATGGTTGCTAGCTATATTGGTAAAATGGATGTTATCCCACATAGGTGGGAGGAAGAACTTGGAAGGAGGTGACTTGGTTATAAAAGGAGTGTTAAGCCTCACTTTCAAATTGCACCAATCAATACACTTTAAGTATTTGATTATTTCTTTCTTTCTTACTCTTGTTTGAGAGTTGTATTAGTTAAATATTTTGGAGAGTGTAGTTGGCTTAAGAGAGTCGTCTATATCATTGTAACAATTTGTGATATAGTGTATTTTCTCTCTTTGGGGGCCGGTGGTTTTTCTCCTGTTTTGGAGTTTCCACGTTAAATCTTGTGTTGTGTATTGTTCTTATTTCTTTACTATTATTGTTGGGCTGGGTGGTGAGAATTAGTGAGATCGTAATTTCCCAACACCAACCACCCCTCACGTTAACACACTGAACCTACAATTGCAACAGAGTATGGTTACAACATAGACTTGAGACCACCGTGACTAGGACCAGAACCACAGATACTAAACCTTTGTGATGAATACTAGCATGATTGAAAAATAAGCAAAAAAAAGAATTTGGAATAAGGATCCATGTATTAGTACGCTTGTTATATTGGCAATTTGGATCTGTGTTCAGACATTCGTATATGTATATGTCAAGGTTATTGAAGCGTATGCAAATAAGTAAATGTTTCCCCTAAAGGATGCCATGGAAGCAATTGAAATAATAAGAAGATAACAAAATATATCACACTTGAATAACACTGAAATTATGATTAATCACCATAATATCAAAATCTTCAAAGGTTCTACAAGGTTTATTACTCTAGAAAACAAGCATAAGGATCATCAAGACCAACATACGACAAACTTTTGAGGAATATGAAAGGAGAAAAATGTATGAGACAGACTGTCACTGAAATATAGCAGAAATTAACCAGCTCACTATCACAGAAACCACCATTTAAAAACCATGAATCTTAATGCGGTCTTTCTTCACAATGCCAGCCTGTTAAGGAAAAAAAAAAAAAAAAAATTGCCAGAATTAGAAGCACGATATGAGGAAGCGTACTTAGTTGAGTTTGAAAATTCAGTTTTATCTAACAATGGGTCAAATGGGTCAAAGCAAAAAAGATGTATAGAATGCGAATGGTTTAATGTAGCCCAAAGTAGGATTTTGACAATAATTGTGTATTGATGGATTAGATTATCATTATTACTAATGTAAAACAAAATGTGTTTCCACCCACAATTAATACATTAAATATTAAATAAAAATGGATAAAAAAGTTTTCTTTCGTCAACCCACAATCAACTTGGCCTGTTCTTAACCAACCCACCCATCTTACCACCTCCACAAACTAGTATGGTGTGAAGAATAGGAAGAATCCTTACTTGAACAAGGAATGTAGAGACATTTTTCCTCTGATCACCTTGAAGTTGGATGACCTGCATTATCAGCACCAACTCATTAACATGACATATTTACCCGCACAACTGAACATGCATATACTACACGTGTAAAACCATTATTAACTCCATTACTGTTGAAAATTTCGATATGTTTCAGCATTTATATCCTTCGGCCTTTTTACCCGTTTCTATTGCACAAAAGATTTTAAATACATCTAGCCCTATATGTGGCATTTTGGTAAAATGCTCACCTGATGATCATAATCATAATGTGTGTTATTGGAAAAATTCAAAAATAAACCATGACAAGAAGGTTTGTCTTACATATCCATTGTTCAAATGAGCAGAAACCAAGTTGAAGAAAACATATTTTAGCAATAAAAAATTACTAAACTAATCTATTATATATTAAGATCCACGATCTTGCCAACCTAGCATCCCCAATCACCAATGTGATAAACTTTAAAATATGATAGGAAAGAGATAAAAATGCTTACTTGACCGAGCTCTGGATCTTCAACAACAGTTCCATTGCAGCAAAATTCCTTTTTAAGGTCCTTGAGTATCTTATTGTAGCTGAACTCCTTTTTCAAACCTTGAACAGTCGTCAAGCTTTTCCTACCATTCCGCTGCTGTATACGTATATGAACGTATTCTTTTGTTGACCCGGCACTCGAGTCCTCAGCATTTGCCTCAGCGAATGGGTCTGTCGATTACCAAAATACATAAGGGGATACTCTGAATTCGTTAGACAGAAATTAATGCTCAAGAAAAGGTTAATTAATTTAAATATAGAACAGAACAAAACAGAACAGAACACATCAAATGAATGCTCATGACATGCCTTATTTCTAATATATAACCCTTCTTATGTTCCACACTTCAAAGTACATTTTACCATATTAACTCGTGCATTTACCATTATTTTAACATTAACGTAAAGAGTGTTCAGAAACCTTCGACGCTTGTTTAAAAGCGCCATGAGACACTAAAGCGAGCCTTGTTCATGAGGCGCTACCTAGGCGCCAGGAAAATTAAGTCAGTGCCTTCGGATATGCAATTTTGTGGGTTTTCGTGTATTTGATTGTATATGCTAGCTCATTTTCTTAAGAAACAGTGAGTTACACAATTTTATCCATTATGCAATATTGAGTCCATTAATCCACTGTTCATTTACTATATCCTAAGAGAAGGTATACAACAGCTCTGAGCCTCTAACAACACAACAGCTCCAAATTTCTAACCGCTCATGTCTCCAAAAAGACCTAAGTGAAGTTAGGTTAAAGTTAGATTATGAACTAATTGAAGACCGACTTTTCAAGCCAAGTACTAACTGAAGACTATGAAGCTAGATTGAAGTTGTATGAATAATTAATTTATGTCGGGCTTTCGCCTTAGCACCTCTGATCACCTATAGCCTTTTTAAACCAAGTTACAACATTCAGAAACATAAATTTTTAATATTGCACGAAACACTTGAACCATGCGACAAAATGTATCACTTACATTATTTGTTAAAGCACAAACTTATTTTTTATTTGTTTAAATCCGTCACAGTAGTAAATAACTCTAGCTTATTCTAATATTATCATCATTAATTCACCACAACTTGAAAAGATATGATTCCACTAGTACAATAAGCAGTGTGTACTAACCATTTTGAAGCAATTGTACGATGAGAGAAAAAAAATGAGCAGCAATATGTATAATAAAGAGATACATCATACATACCGAAGGCGCTTGGAATCTGGAGGTCGATTTCAGACATGAAAATTTGAGTACTAGGATTAAAGGCAAAGAACAAACAAGCAAATACTCTTCTTCGTCCTTCAGGAAAGTCCAAACTGACATGGAAGTTATATTAAAGCACGTTTAGTTAATATATAAAACAGATATAAATAAATATAAATATACAGTATTGTAAAATGCAACGAAATTTAGAACACACACCATGAAACCAAAAAAATTAACCAAAGCCACTCGAGATTCATCCACTAAATATTTACTTGTGGTTTAACTATGTGAATTGTGAGGCGATAAGGTCAATTTTTAATAATTTACTATAACAAAACATGATCTTCTCAGATTAACACAATTATATTAATATATTATAGTTCTAATTAATAATTTGAACAAGTATATCTACAATCAGTCCAACGCAGTAACGCTGGATCTAACTTAATAACACCAGATGAGTTATATGAAGAAGATGATTCAATAAGCTAGATCCTATTAGCATCTCTAATATAATCTCGCCTTCATTATAAGCAAAACTTGAGCATATTGCAAATATAAATATCAGACTTTTATTCCAAAAACACGCACAAAAGATTAACCCTAATTATTCCATAAATACGCAATCGTTTTTTTTTTTTCAATGAGTTAATTTCAACATATTATAAAACTTATTTTATAACAACAGATTCGAAAGAAGTAATCATCTATACTCAATTGAAAAAAAGAAGATCTATACATAACCGTAATCGTAAAAATTAAATTCCATAGTAATTTGTAAAGGTTCAGAATTCGAAGAAATACAGAGAACGAAAAGGTATTTCTAATCGAATCAAAATAGAATACAAAAACGTTACCTGATTGAATTGATGAAAAACGGATTGAAATCGGAGTATTAGATTGAATTAATATCGAAAGAAAAGATGATATTTGTGATTTGGGGATAAAAAAAAAAAGTGATACAAGCATGCGTGATATATACGCAACAGGTCTGCTAAAGTTGGATAAAATTACGCGATTTGGTCCATAAATTTTGTAGATAATTGCATGATAGACCTTTTAGTTTAATCTTGATCTGGATAAATTTAAACTTTTCAATTTTTTTCAAATAAGACCCTTAGACCAATTTTAACGCGGCGTCAGAGGGGTCCCGTCAGACGAGCTGGCGATGGGTGACGCCCCCTGACGCCTCGCCTCTAGTGGGGCGTCACGCGTGACGAATTTGGGGCGTCAGTGAGTGTCAAAACGGAAAAGAAAAAAAAAGGGAGTGTCACGGACACGTGTCAGGTGCTGATTGGTCAAAAAAACAAACCGTTGGGCAATGGCTAGAATCCCATTTTTTGAGTTTTTTTTATTTAAATTATATATATATTTATCTATATAAACCCATACACACTATCATTTTTAACACACCTAAACTCATTTTTAACACACCTAAATTCAAAAGGCGTTTTCGTATGCGGATTCAACTATTTCTCCGAATATCGCAAGGTATTTCTAATTTCGATAGTCATGATATTCCCGAGCATTTTAGATTTTTTAGGGAACGTTTCGATGCTATCGGTCGGCCGACTTTTATAATCGTCTTATTAAATTTATGTAATAGTTAAATTTTATGTAATGGTTAAATTTTATGTAATGGTTAAATTTATGACTTTTTAATATTTTTATATGTATTTAATTATATGTAATATATTTTGTATTCATAATAATAAAAAAAGGAAAAATAAAAAATAAAACTGGTGGGACCTATTTGACACTGGAGGGGGCGTCAGGGTTATTGAGTGTCAAATGCTGACATTGCCACGTCACAGGTCACGTCACAGGCAGATTGCACTTTTTGGTCAAAAAGTGAACAATCTGCCTGTGACGTCACAGGCAGGGTTATTCATGGTCTTAGACTAACGATAGTTAATCTTGTGTCGTTAAGTCCAGTTATGTGCCAAACACATAAGGGTAACTTTGTAATTTTATCTTTTCGACATATCATTGATCATCATCATCATCTTCTTCATCGTCAACCTTTCAAATTCATCTCAAAAACCCAAATCTAATACTTAGTCCCCTGTTTAAAACCATTGTCCTGTATAATTTTTATAACCTTGATTTCAACTCTATTTCATAGTCAAACCTAGATCTTAACCTATGGCAAAACCTAAATATTATTCATTGAGATGCATCATCCATTGCAATAATTATTTTAGGTAAAATCATAGAATGTAACAAATTAAAGATCTTAACCGTCTCCATCCACTATGTTGTCATCTACATCAGTGGAGAGGTCATTTTAACAATTGTTTCCATCGTCGAAATCTGATGGATCGATAACATGCCAACATATTCTTCTTTTGTAATGGATGACGCAGGTGACGATTCATTCGCCATTTCTTGTTCTTTTGTAATGAATGATGCCGACGATGATGAATCGAGTAAAAACAATTGATATTCGAATCTGGTTGTCGCTGAATCCGAGCAATCGATGCTAAGTTTGCAAATTGACATAGTTTGAAGGTCGCTAGGGTTGTAACTTTGTAAAAAAGGGGATCAATTTTGTTGTGTTCATCTTGTAAAGGAACTATGATATGATGTGAACAAAGGGTTAAATATAATTTTGGTCTCAAAGCTTTGAAAAATAATTGCATTTTTGAGTGGGCATGTTTTTAAAAGATAAAAAATTGATGCTTGGTACCATGTAGTACCATCTTTTTGAACAAGGGACTATGGTTTTACTATTTACTTTGAGTGATAGATTATGATTTTAGATTTTAGGGTTTTTTTTATGAATTTGAAAAGTTGAAGACGAGGATAGTAATAAAAGATAGGTAAAAAAGATAAAATGATGGAATTACCTTCATGTGTTTGACTTGTGATTAAAGATACAAAACTAATGATCATTAGTGTCAATGTCTCTATTGAAACGATTCGAAAGTTTAAGGTCGTCCAATACCTAAATTGAAAAAAGGTCATCCGTGCAATTTTTAACAAACTTTAGGTACCAACCGCATAATTTTGTCATTAAAGTTGTTTGTTATACGTCAAGGACATTATGGTAATTTTAAACTTCACAATTGTTCCATTCCAACTCTTTGGATGTATAGACTAGCTGAAAGTTTGAGTCGAGTTCGAACTTAATATATTAGACAACTGAATTCACTACAAATCTTAAACGCGTTGAGCATGAATCTAGTAGAATTCGCACTTGACACAACACGTTTACACATATATTATAAAATTCTGACCTCGGTTAGAACTTTTAAATTACAAAAAATGAGCACAATTTTTAGAAAGTTTAGCACGCTAAATATAATAGATAAAATAAACACGTACCAACAAGATATATAATGTAAAGAGAAGTGATAAATGTAATAAATGTTTTGTTAAATTCACTCACTCAGTGCATCGACAGATTGTATTGTACAAACAAGTAATGCATAATGTGAACGGATTCAAAGAAGCTTAATACTTTTTACGAATTTGTGTAGCAATATAAACGAGAAATGTTTAATTATTAAGTATAATACCGGTTCAATTATCAATTGCACCAATGTTAGTTATAGTTAACTATAAAAATCGTTCATATGGTTTATGTGACGACCCGGGAATCTCCGACCAAATTTAAACTTAATTTGTAAATGATTCTGACACGATAAGCAAAGTCTATTAAACCGAGTCTCAAAATATTGGAACTATTTTTCATGAATGCATTTGACCTTGACTATTCCTGACGATTCACGAACGATTGTTTGTAAATAAATATGTGTATATATATATAAGTATATAAATAATAATTAGAGATATTAAATAAAGCATTATATGATTTGATGATTTGAATTAATAATTAAATTGTTAGTTAATGTAAATATAATGTAATTCGAAAATAAATGGTTTTGAATTTATATAGGAAACAATAATAACACTCGTTTATCATTTAAATGGTTATCTAAACAAACTTATATGATTTTAAAATAAACGACGATCCAAAAATGAGTTCTATAAATTTTAGGCTTACTAAAAATATATTTAGGAACTAGTTGTTGATTTTTAAAACTTTTCATATTTTACTTGGGGTTAGGAGTGAATAACTAATGTAATATTTATTTAACAATTAATGAACAAATTTTATACCATGATGATCAAAATTAATAAAGCTACTTAATCTAAAAATATGAAAATTTTCAAAATACTTCTATCCGCCACTAATTATCAGCGGAGCACAAAATATTACTTCGTAATTTGGATGTCGACAGATACAAGACAAATGTTAGGCTGCAAATTATATTCTATTAAATTATATTACTGTATACGATTAATTCCTTACCTATCAACTTGCATATATGTTTGACTATATTATGCAAATTGAGGTGTAATATGTTTCAATCACTGATTCCTTGTTGCTTTTTGTCGACCACTCATCATACACACATACATCACCCAAATTATTAATCAGTAAACTGAATTGATTACCTTGCTTTATCAATATATAAATTACATATATATAAACTCACATATGCACATAAGAGATACATATCTCTTGCTAGAATTATCACCTCCCACTTCATAACACTTCAATTTAAAATAAGTGCTCCTTCTTTCCTTCTTTATGTCAAGCAACAAACGAACCAAGATGGGACACGGCTACCAAGCCGCCACCACCATCATCATCCACACACACCACAACCATAATCCACCTTCCTTCCATCGTGTACTATCAAAACAGTCCACCGCCCCACTGTCATATTGCTGTCCCTATTGCAGCCATTCGATGACCAAAAAGCACCCAAAGAACCCTCTTTTTGTGTTACTGTATGTGTCACCATATCATCATATTACGCTACTATTTCAATTGCCATAATTTGACAAAACTTGTTGCAGTTGCATCATCTAACCCGTGATATACTACTTCTGATCTACATATATGTTCGTTTCAAGTCCATGGTAAACTATTAATACATTTTATGTTTTGGTATCATCGAACACTATAGGTAATTGTCATTATCACTTGTCACAGCGTATATTGTTATTACATGTTTATTCTTCCTGTTTGCTTCACCATCGATGAAGCCCACCCCACAAACTATCTACCGGTTACAACATCAAACCACTCTTGTAGCTAGGTTACTACCACTTCTTGCTATTGTTATGACCACAACCACCACTTTACTATAATCCATTGAAACCCAACCCATTACCAATGTTTTGTTATTCAGTCGTAAAAGAACCACCATAACCCCATCGAATATTTATTGCTAAGCTGATGTTGCAAGTTACGTTTCCTTGTTGTCGATCTGCAATACAAAACAAACTCAATTGTGATTTTAATATTGTTCAACAACTACCACTAATCAAAACCTAAAGATGACCGATCCACTATCACCTTTATTACTATTTTAATGAAGGGACAAATGATAATGGGTGATGATATGAGAGCCATATAGTTGGTGAATATTAAGATAATAGTAGGGTCATAAAGAACGTGTTCTTTGGATTCTTTTCCATGTACTGACGTAGACAGGAACTCAATTAAGATTAATACGAAACCTAAATTGGGCCATTAGTTTTACTTAGGGTTATGCTGGCCGTAACATACTAGAAAAAAAAAAAGATATTAGAGCAAATAGGATTGGACTTGATCATAAATAATGATGATATGGATGATGATGTTGAAATCGTAAGATATAGATAAAATGACGATGATGAGGATAATGTATATGAAGGATATAGATGAAGAGCAAAGATAATTATGATAACGATGAAAGTATAATCGTTATTGTTTTCTGATTATTATTTTCGTTCAGATGAAAACCCCAAACAAATTATGTTACAGCTCTTTGGTTATAATTTTTTTTTCTGTCGACATTAAATCCCTACTGTGACGACTTGGATTTAGTTTGGGCTTGTAAATCTGCAGTTGGCCATGAACTTGTTAATTGGGCCGAGATTTTGTATCTATATGATTGGGCTTGGGTTAATGTTGTTGGGCCGAAGGATTTGGCCATGTCATAAGAGGAACGGATTATAAACAATTGAATTATGCTATAATCAGAAAAACATTGGTGGTTCACTGGTTAGAGCAAGTGTTTGTGAACGGGAGGTTGTGGGTTCGAATCCGGGCTATGGCCTTTATTTCTTTTTAAGCTATTAAGGTAGTCTTCTCTTATTTTAATTATTATTATTATTATTATTATACTAATACAAATATATACAATACACTTATTAATATTACTATCATCACAATTAAATTTTTTTTAGAATATTATTACTGTTATTATGTCTATAATTATTACTAGTATTAAAATGAGTATTATTATTATTTTTATAACAAATAAATATTATACTTATATTACATATAATTATATATTAAACATATTAACATTATTTTTATAAATATTACAAATAACAAATTATTGATAAAATACTAATATAGATATTAAGATATCTACATGTATAATATTAATCATTTTAAATATATACAAATTAAATACATATAACACATAAACTAAGAAATAATATATATAAATTTGTTCGATTACAAATATATGTGTTAATATATATAAATGATATAGGTTCGTGAATCCAAGGTCAACCCTGCTTTGTTCAATTGTTCAATACCGTCATATGTATTTTTACTACAAAATACAGTATGGTGAGTTTCATTAATCCCTTTTTAAATGCTTTTGCAATATATATATTTGGGACTGAGAATACCTGCGCTGCTTTTATAACTGTTTTACGAAATAGACACAAGTAATCGAACTACATTCTATGGTTGGATTATCTAATCGAATATGCCCTTTTTATTAAGTCTGGTAATCTAAGAATTAGGGAACAGACACCCTAATTGACGCGAATCCTAAAGATAGATCTATCGGGCCCAACAAGCCCCATCCAAAGTACCGGATGCTTTAGTACTTCGAAATTTATATCATGTCCGAAGGAGGATCCCGGAATGATGGGGATATTCTTATATGCATATTGTTAATGTCGGTTACCAGGTGTTCAATCCATATGAATGATATTTTTGTCTCTATGCATGGGACGTATGTTTATGAGAAATGGAAATCTGAAATCTTGTGGTCTATTAAAATGATGGAAACGATTGTTTAAGTTAAACTAATGAACTCACCAACCTTTTGGTTGACATTTTAAAGCATGTTTATTCTCAGGTACGAAAGAAATCTTCCGCTGTGTATTTGCTCATTTTATAGATATTACTTGGAGTCATTCATGGCATATTTCAAAAGACGTTGCATTCGAGTCATCGAGTTCATCAAGATTATTATCAAGTCAATTATAGTTGGATATATTATGAAATGGTATGCATGTCTGTCAACTTACGATGTAATGAAAGTTTGTCTTTTCAAAAACGAATGAAATGTTTGTAAAATGTATCATATAGAGGTCAAATACCTCGCGATGTAATCAACTGTTGTGAATCGTTTATATTCGATATGGACTGCGTCCGGATGGATTAGGACGGGTCTTCACAGTTGGTATCAGAGCGGTGGTCTTAGTGAACCGGGTCTTGCATTAGTGTGTCTAACTGATAGTCGTTAGGATGCATTAGTGAGTCTGGACTTCGACCGTATTTGCATGTCAAAAGTTTTGCTTATCATTTTTGTCGGAAATCATCTACTTATCATCCTTAGGAAATTACATGCTCATTATTCTTAGTCTAGACACGTTTTACTGCATTGACTGCACGAATAGTGTATAGACAAAATTCATATCTTAGCGTGTCTGACAATTCATATCTTAGCGTATCTGACAATTCATATCTTAGCGTATCTGTTACTGTAGACCTTGCCTGATATCTCTTGTAAATTTCTCCTTAATTTAAGGGATCCTGGTACTATATATATCTATGTAAATTATGCATTGAGAATACCATCCAACTATCAATTACTGTCACTAAACTCTTCATATCAAAAATCTTTCCTGAGATCGCGTAAGATGGCCTCTACGAATCGACCAAGTTTCTCTGACTCCGAAGACAGCGTGACAGGAGCACACCAATCGATCAATTATCGTGATTACTGGAGAAAATGGGGGTGGGTTCGCCACATACTCACTCTATGGAGAAGGGAAGAAGGTACTCCATATCATGAATCGAATCTACCACCTAACCTTGGAGTACTCGACCCGCTCACCGGCGAACCTGTTCGCAACACCGTTTATACCCTTTTTGCCAGAATTTTTCGTCTTGAGACTACCATTAACGGAACTAGAGAAGATATCCAATCTCTACCCCACACTGATAACCAACCAGGGTTAGTAGAAGAAGTTAAAGAACTCCGAGCTCGAGTGTTAACTTTAGAGAGCACGGTACACAGTTTGCAAGCACCAGCAGTATCACCAACACTAGTCACATCACCAACCTCAGCACTAATGGCACCAGTACCACCAACAACCCATGTTTCAACAATCCATGCCTCAACATCTCATTCTGTACCTCGAGTATAATTATCGTTCCACGAATCATTCTACATCATTTATCTTCGTTCGACATGACGATTATGTAAACTCTAATGTTTTAGAGATTATGTATCATAGTTCTAATCGTAAATCTGATGAGTTTAATATCACATTGACTCATTAAATCCATAATTACATCTGAAGAAAATATATATATATATAAATATATTTTCATAAAGATTGTGATTAAAAATTCTTTCGTACAAACTGTTAATGGTAAAAAATATTTTAACGGGTAGGTAATACCCGAGAAATATTTAAGATTTCACATTAATAAGTTAAACTGTACATTCTTCGAATCTGATTCAACAATCATTTACTATCATATTTACATCCACCGATATACAAATCTGTTCACCACAGAATAACCATATTCATCCAATTTCAAATTTGGATTTTGATTTATCAGAATCCAACAAGTGGCATAATGAAGAAATAATGGACACAATAAAAATTGATTAGAAACAGACTAATTAACAATATGAAATTTTGTTAAGAAACCACGCTAACAAGATCCTAGCTAACTGTTCCTAGCTAACTATTCCTAGCTAACTGGTTACATTTTATTTATCGCAATTTAATCATCGCAATTTACATTCTCGCAATTTTATTTATCGTCATTTAATTTTTGTTATTTATTTTACGCACTTTATTTATCGTCATTCTGTTATTTACGCATTTTAAATATCGGGACACGTATACAATATTTTGACATATCATATCGACCCATCTATATATAATATATATATACTTGGAGTTGTGATCGAGTCTGAGACATGTACACGGGTCACGATATTTATTAATTAATTCGGACATTATATATTAAACTATATATAAATTATTAGACTGTTAACTGTGGACTATCGACTGTGGACTAATAATATTGGACAATTAAAATGAATTAAAATATTGATTATAATATATGAAACTAAACAATTCTTCAAGTTGCCACTTGATTTCATCTTAAACATCATTTGTATCTTCACGATTACATTTTGCGTTCAAACCTTTCATGATTCTTGAAAACACCTCAATCGAGAGTATGAACCAATCGCACTTCATTTACGGGAGAAAAGATTTATGCATATAGTTATGCACCTGAAAACACTCGCAACCTGAGTAAACGTCTAACACGTAGCTATGCTAATTCCTTTAGCGTTGTTATTACCCAAAATAACTTTGCATTCCCTTTCCAAATTAGCAAATTTTGTCACAGCTTCAACGAGCCAACTTTGACTTTTCATTCAAAACAACCTTATTATACCTTCGATATATACGCGTGCTCTTTTATTGTTACCAGGGAACCTTTCATATTCCACCATATTACCATCAGCGTTTAGTCATCTAAAAACACAATTCTCCTGAAACCACCTCGGATTAATAACTGATGACTCAGATATCATAACATTAAATGCAGAGGAAACAGAAAAATGGTAGATGGTCTAAACGGCCAAAAGTTTGATGATAAAGAAAGGAGTGTTAGGAACGCTCGATAGAAAATTGGGTATTGAAAAACAGATTGAGCTACCCATGAAGGAGACCAAGGACAAATACAAGAACCAAACCCTATATTCAAAGGATTCAGGTAATTCTGGATCCGTTGAAATCTTTAGAGAATATCTTGCTCTGTACTCATGTTAAAATCTTGCGGAAAAATCTTCCTCATCAACCATCGAACTTAGAAATTCCAAAATATCATCATCAATGCCTTCGATATTTCTGAGGATATTTTCATAAATATTCTCGTCCGAAATTATATACCTCTTCATGCTTCCTGTATATCATTATATTGGAAACATTCAATAGAAAATTTAGTGCCGAGAAGCGGATTATGCGAAACTATGAAGAAAGCCGTGGACTAATCACAAAGAATAAGTTTGACTTCAAAGAATCTAATTGATTCAATGTCTGCTAAAGTCTTTAGTGAATATCTTGCCCTTTACTCTAAACCCTTGCGGACAATAGTTTCTATCATCCTCTGATTTTAGATATTCCGAGATATTATCGTATCTTTCATTATAAATATCCTCCATATTTCTGGAGATATTTTTATAACTATTCTCATCTGAAATCATTAATCTCTTCGTGCTATCAGTATTACATCATATAGAAACTGGTAGCTTCTATATTCTGTAAATTTTCCAGCTTAAAATATGAATGTTATTGAAGTAATGTTGGGAACTGATGCATAAGTTAGTATAATATAATGACACTTGATCAACGTGATTATATTACAGTAAGTCATGCTGGAAGTTCTATTGGAACATGATGATTCACAGATCATAACATCATTATGTGCTATGTTACATAACTCTTTCATTCTACTTAATTTCCGAACATATCAAGAAAATGTATTCTTGGTGGTTCTATCTTCCGTGATATTGATAAATTCGAAAATCAAATCGTGCTATCACGTTCCTTCCTGCTTAGAACATTATAATCATTCGAAACTCTATAACTACAAATTCTGGACCATTATTCGCTTGATTTAGAATCGGAAAGAGAAAACAAGAGCATGGAGCTCCGAAATATAAAGGAAAAATATAAAGCCCGACAACAACACAGCAATTACAAACCGTGTATATCAATACGTATTGCAACGTAAAGACATGGGAGAATTAAAAATATTATAACCCCAAGGTAATTGTAGAAGTAAACAGATTCCTCTGGTGATAAATGAAAGAGAAGAATGACAGAAGCGGTAGTCAGAAAAATACAATGTATTAGAACTGGATTAAGCATTTTCAGAATCTTTTAGAAGTTTGAATTGAGTAAAAGAATGGTGAGAATAATGGAACGGAAGAATTTAATTTATAATGGAAATATCAGACAGAGAAATCGAAACAGATCACCGTATTTAATTAAAGAGATCTTAATTTTCTTCTTCGCCAAAGAATCAAATCTTTTAGATTTCAAAGATTTTCTTTAATCCTCTGATTTCCGAAAATCAACCGTGACTGCGTCACCAAACAAGACGAATCTGCTTTATTCACTTCACTCTTTTGTGATAGCTTCATTCGTGCTCTTCGAATAATCGAATTGTTTTATCCATAATACTCAATGATGATAAAACTCTATTTATCAACTCTTATTCGTCATGAAAACATTTTTATCGTTAACCATAACAACCACACTCAAATTTCGGGACGAAATTTCTTTAACGGGTAGGTACTGTGACGACCCGGGAATTTCCGACCAAATTTAAACTTAATTTGTAAATGATTCTGACACGATAAGCAAAGTCTATTAAACCGAGTCTCAAAATATTGGAACTATTTTTCATGAATGCATTTGACCTTGACTATTCCTGACGATTCACGAACGATTGTTTGTAAATAAATATGTGTATATATATATAAGTATATAAATAATAATTAGAGATATTAAATAAAGCATTATATGATTTGATGATTTGAATTAATAATTAAATTGTTAGTTAATGTAAATATAATGTAATTCGAAAATAAATGGTTTTGAATTTATATAGGAAACAATAATAACACTCGTTTATCATTTAAATGGTTATCTAAACAAACTTATATGATTTTAAAATAAACGACGATCCAAAAATGAGTTCTATAAATTTTAGGCTTACTAAAAATATATTTAGGAACTAGTTGTTGATTTTTAAAACTTTTCATATTTTACTTGGGGTTAGGAGTGAATAACTAATGTAATATTTATTTAACAATTAATGAACAAATTTTATACCATGATGATCAAAATTAATAAAGCTACTTAATCTAAAAATATGAAAATTTTCAAAATACTTCTATCCGCCACTAATTATCAGCGGAGCACAAAATATTACTTCGTAATTTGGATGTCGACAGATACAAGACAAATGTTAGGCTGCAAATTATATTCTATTAAATTATATTACTGTATACGATTAATTCCTTACCTATCAACTTGCATATATGTTTGACTATATTATGCAAATTGAGGTGTAATATGTTTCAATCACTGATTCCTTGTTGCTTTTTGTCGACCACTCATCATACACACATACATCACCCAAATTATTAATCAGTAAACTGAATTGATTACCTTGCTTTATCAATATATAAATTACATATATATAAACTCACATATGCACATAAGAGATACATATCTCTTGCTAGAATTATCACCTCCCACTTCATAACACTTCAATTTAAAATAAGTGCTCCTTCTTTCCTTCTTTATGTCAAGCAACAAACGAACCAAGATGGGACACGGCTACCAAGCCGCCACCACCATCATCATCCACACACACCACAACCATAATCCACCTTCCTTCCATCGTGTACTATCAAAACAGTCCACCGCCCCACTGTCATATTGCTGTCCCTATTGCAGCCATTCGATGACCAAAAAGCACCCAAAGAACCCTCTTTTTGTGTTACTGTATGTGTCACCATATCATCATATTACGCTACTATTTCAATTGCCATAATTTGACAAAACTTGTTGCAGTTGCATCATCTAACCCGTGATATACTACTTCTGATCTACATATATGTTCGTTTCAAGTCCATGGTAAACTATTAATACATTTTATGTTTTGGTATCATCGAACACTATAGGTAATTGTCATTATCACTTGTCACAGCGTATATTGTTATTACATGTTTATTCTTCCTGTTTGCTTCACCATCGATGAAGCCCACCCCACAAACTATCTACCGGTTACAACATCAAACCACTCTTGTAGCTAGGTTACTACCACTTCTTGCTATTGTTACGACCACAACCACCACTTTACTATAATCCATTGAAACCCAACCCATTACCAATGTTTTGTTATTCAGTCGTAAAAGAACCACCATAACCCCATCGAATATTTATTGCTAAGCTGATGTTGCAAGTTACGTTTCCTTGTTGTCGATCTGCAATACAAAACAAACTCAATTGTGATTTTAATATTGTTCAACAACTACCACTAATCAAAACCTAAAGATGACCGATCCACTATCACCTTTATTACTATTTTAATGAAGGGACAAATGATAATGGGTGATGATATGAGAGCCATATAGTTGGTGAATATTAAGATAATAGTAGGGTCATAAAGAACGTGTTCTTTGGATTCTTTTCCATGTACTGACGTAGACATGAACTCAATTAAGATTAATACGAAACCAAAATTGGGCCATTAGTTTTACTTAGGGTTATGCTGGCCGTAACATACTAGAAAAAAAAGAAAAAGAAAAAAGATATTAGAGCAAATAGGATTGGACTTGATCATAAATAATGATGATATGGATGATGATGTTGAAATCGTAAGATATAGATAAAATGACGATGATGAGGATAATGTATATGAAGGATATAGATGAAGAGCAAAGATAATTATGATAACGATGAAAGTATAATCGTTATTGTTTTCTGATTATTATTTTCGTTCAGATGAAAACCCCAAACAAATTATGTTACAGCTCTTTGGTTATAATTTTTTTTTTCTGTCGACATTAAATCCCTACTGTGACGACTTGGATTTAGTTTGGGCTTGTAAATCTGCAGTTGGCCATGAACTTGTTAATTGGGCCGAGATTTTGTATCTATATGATTGGGCTTGGGTTAATGTTGTTGGGCCGAAGGATTTGGCCATGTCATAAGAGGAACGGATTATAAACAATTGAATTATGCTATAATCAGAAAAACATTGGTGGTTCACTGGTTAGAGCAAGTGTTTGTGAACGGGAGGTTGTGGGTTCGAATCCGGGCTATGGCCTTTATTTCTTTTTAAGCTATTAAGGTAGTCTTCTCTTATTTTAATTATTATTATTATTATTATTATACTAATACAAATATATACAATACACTTATTAATATTACTATCATCACAATTAAATTTTTTTTAGAATATTATTACTGTTATTATGTCTATAATTATTACTAGTATTAAAATGAGTATTATTATTATTTTTATAACAAATAAATATTATACTTATATTACATATAATTATATATTAAACATATTAACATTATTTTTATAAATATTACAAATAACAAATTATTGATAAAATACTAATATAGATATTAAGATATCTACATGTATAATATTAATCATTTTAAATATATACAAATTAAATACATATAACACATAAACTAAGAAATAATATATATAAATTTGTTCGATTACAAATATATGTGTTAATATATATAAATGATATAGGTTCGTGAATCCAAGGCCAACCCTGCTTTGTTCAATTGTTCAATACCGTCATATGTATTTTTACTACAAAATACAGTATGGTGAGTTTCATTAATCCCTTTTTAAATGCTTTTGCAATATATATTTTTGGGACTGAGAATACCTGCGCTGCTTTTATAACTGTTTTATGAAATAGACACAAGTAATCGAAACTACATTCTATGGTTGGATTATCTAATCGAATATGCCCTTTTTATTAAGTCTGGTAATCTAAGAATTAGGGAACAGACACCCTAATTGACGCGAATCCTAAAGATAGATCTATCGGGCCCAACAAGCCCCATCCAAAGTACCGGATGCTTTAGTACTTCAAAATTTATATCATGTCCGAAGGAGGATCCCGGAATGATGGCGATATTCTTATATGCATATTGTTAATGTCGGTTACCAGGTGTTCAATCCATATGAATGATATTTTTGTCTGTATGCATGGGACGTATGTTTATGAGAAATGGAAATCTGAAATCTTGTGGTCTATTAAAATGATGGAAACGATTGTTTAAGTTAAACTAATGAACTCACCAACCTTTTGGTTGACATTTTAAAGCATGTTTATTCTCAGGTACGAAAGAAATCTTCCGCTGTGTATTTGCTCATTTTATAGATATTACTTGGAGTCATTCATGGCATATTTCAAAAGACGTTGCATTCGAGTCATCGAGTTCATCAAGATTATTATCAAGTCAATTATAGTTGGATATATTATGAAATGGTATGCATGTCTGTCAACTTACGATGTAATGAAAGTTTGTCTTTTCAAAAACGAATGCAATGTTTGTAAAATGTATCATATAGAGGTCAAATACCTCGCGATGTAATCAACTGTTGTGAATCGTTTATATTCGATATGGACTGCGTCCGGATGGATTAGGACGGGTCTTCACAGTTTATATTAGATTACACTGATTATTCTTATCTTTTGATAAATATAATATCGATCATCTCTCATTTTATAAAGATGGTAGTTCATGCACTAACTTTCGGTAAAAAAAAGAAAAAAAAGAATGTGTGAAAAGTTTATCAAATGATACATGTATTACAACTATACATTAAGCCCATAATGCTCGATATCCATTCGGAACTTTTTAGTTGTATTTCGTTGACGAGCGTTGCACTATTTAACTTTGTGCCGAAAATTGATGCATTGCGATTTTTCCATATTGAGTACCCGGTTATCCATTCAACTACTTGCCACAATTGTTTACCGAATGAAGAGCAGAAGTTGTAACCATTGCCTATGAATGCCTCGAACAAGCTCAGATTCAAAGGTGAACCAAGATGCCTCCATTTGTAAAAAAAGTATCATAAGCCAAATTACAAAGTATAAGTGTGCGATCTACATTTTCAAACCCATCGTTACATATTGGGCATCTTATAGTCCCCAAGTCTATTTCAAGTTTATCACGTTATGTCGGTCTCAGTTAAGCGACGAAGAACGTTATTATGCAATTAAATTAAATATGAACAATATCACGTGCGAAATTAATTGTATAATACACAAATATAAAGAACGCACAGTTATGGAAGATATTCTAAATTGCTCCGCATATCCGTTACCCGATTATTTAAGCTGGTTTCATCAAAGACGTGATGCATGTGGTGTAGTGACCCGAACTTTTCCATGTTTATATATATTAATTGAGATTGATATTTACATGATTAAATGTTTCCAACATGTTAAGCAATCAAACTTGTTAAGACTTGATTAATTGAAATATGTTTCATATAGACAATTGACCACCCAAGTTGACCAGTGATTCACGAACGTTAAAACTTGTAAAAACTATATGATGACATATATATGGATATATATATAGTTAACATGATACTATGATAAGTAAACATATCATTAAGTATATTAATAATGAACTACATATGTAAAAACAAGACTACTAACTTAATGATTTTTAAACGAGACATATATGTAACGATTATCGTTGTAAAGACATTTAATGTATATATATCATATTAAGAGATATTCATACATGATAATATCATGATAATATAATAATTTAAAATCTCATTTGATATTATAAACATTGGGTTAACAACATTTAACAAGATCGTTAACCTAAAGGTTTCAAAACAACACTTACATGTAACGACTAACGATGACTTAACGACTCAGTTAAAATGTATATACATGTAGTGTTTTAATATGTATTTATACACTTTTGAAAGACTTCAATACACTTATCAAAATACTTCTACTTAACAAAAATGCTTACAATTACATCCTCGTTTAGTTTCATCAACAATTCTACTCGTATGCACTCGTATTCGTACTCGTACAATACACAGCTTTTAGATATATGTACTATTGGTATATACACTCCAATGATCAGCTCTTAGTAGCCCATGTGAGTCACCTAACACATGTGAGAACCATCATTTGGCAACTAGCATGAAATATCTCATAAAATTACAAAAATATGAGTAATCATTCATGACTTATTTACATGAAAACAAAATTACATATCCTTTATATCTAATCCATACACCAACGACCAAAAACACCTACAAACACTTTCATTCTTCAATTTTCTTCATCTAATTGATCTTTCTCAAGTTCTATCTTAATGTTCTAAGTGTTCTTCATAAATTCTACAAGTTCTAGTTACATAAAATCAAGAATACTTTCAAGTTTGCTAGCTCACTTCCAATCTTGTAAGGTGATCATCCAACCTCAAGAAATCTTTGTTTCTTACAGTAGGTTATCATTCTAATACAAGGTAATAATCATATTCAAACTTTGGTTCAATTTCTATAACTATAACAATCTTATTTCAAGTGATGATCTTACTTGAACTTGTTTTCGTGTCATGATTCTGCATCAAGAACTTCGAGCCATCCAAGGATCCGTTGAAGCTAGATCCATTTTTCCCTTTTCCAGTAGGTTTATCCAAAGAACTTAAGGTAGTAATGATGTTCATAACATCATTCGATTCATACATATAAAGCTATCTTATTCGAAGGTTTAAACTTGTAATCACTAGAACATAGTTTAGTTAATTCTAAACTTGTTCGCAAACAAAAGTTAATCCTTCTAACTTGACTTTTAAAATCAACTAAACACATGTTCTATATCTATATGATATGCTAACTTAATGATTTAAAACCTGGAAACACGAAAAACACCGTAAAACCGGATTTACGCCGTCGTAGTAACACCGCGGGCTGTTTTGGGTTAGTTAATTAAAAACTATGATAAACTTTGATTTAAAAGTTGTTATTCTGAGAAAATGATTTTTATTATGAACATGAAACTATATCCAAAAATTATGGTTAAACTCAAAGTGGAATTATGTTTTCTAAAATGGTCATCTAGACGTCGTTCTTTCGACTGAAATGACTACCTTTACAAAAATGACTTGTAACTTATTTTTCCGACTATAAACCTATACTTTTTCTGTTTAGATTCATAAAATAGAGTTCAATATGAAACCATAGCAATTTGATTCACTCAAAACGGATTTAAAATGAAGAAGTTATGGGTAAAACAAGATTGGATAATTTTTCTCATTTTAGCTACGTGAAAATTAGTAACAAATCTATTCCAACCATAACTTAATCAACTTGTATTGTATATTATGTAATCTTGAGATACCATAGACACGTATACAATGTTTCGACCTATCATGTCGACACATCTATATATATTTCGGAACAACCATAGACACTCTATATGTGAATGTTGGAGTTAACTATACAGGGTTGAGGTTGATTCCAAAATATATATAGTTTGAGTTGTGATCAATACTGAGATACGTATACACTGGGTCGTGGATTGATTCAAGATAATATTTATCGATTTATTTCTGTACATCTAACTGTGGACAACTAGTTGTAGGTTACTAACGAGGACAGCTGACTTAATAAACTTAAAACATCAAAATATATTAAAAGTGTTGTAAATATATTTTGAACATACTTTGATATATATGTATATATTGTTATAGGTTCGTGAATCAACCAGTGGCCAAGTCTTACTTCCCGACGAAGTAAAAATCTGTGAAAGTGAGTTATAGTCCCACTTTTAAAATCTAATATTTTTGGGATGAGAATACATGCAGGTTTTATAAATGATTTACAAAGTAGACACAAGTACGTGAAACTACATTCTATGGTTGAATTATCGAAATCGAATATGCCCCTTTTTATTAAGTCTGGTAATCTAAGAATTAGGGAACAGACACCCTAATTGACGCGAATCCTAAAGATAGATCTATTGGGCCTAACAAACCCCATCCAAAGTACCGGATGCTTTAGTACTTCGAAATTTATATCATATCCGAAGGGTGTCCCGGAATGATGGGGATATTCTTATATATGCATCTTGTTAATGTCGGTTACCAGGTGTTCACCATATGAATGATTTTTATCTCTATGTATGGGATGTGTATTGAAATATGAAATCTTGTGGTCTATTGTTACGATTTGATATATATAGGTTAAACCTATAACTCACCAACATTTTTGTTGACGTTTAAAGCATGTTTATTCTCAGGTGAATACTAAGAGCTTTCGATGTTGCATACTAAAATAAGGACAAGATTTGGAGTCCATGTTTGTATGATATTGTGTAAAAACTGCATTCAAGAAACTGATTTCGATGTAACATATTTGTATTGTAAACCATTATGTAATGGTCGTGTGTAAACAGGATATTTTAGATTATCATTATTTGATAATCTACATAAAGTTTTTTAAACCTTTATTTATGAAATAAAGGTTATGGTTTGTTTTAAAATGAATGCAGTCTTTGAAAAACGTCTCATATAGAGGTCAAAACCTCGCAACGAAATCAATTAATATGGAACGTTTTTAATCAATAAGAACGGGACATTTCAGTTGGTATCAGAGCGTTGGTCTTAGAGAACCAGAATTTTGCATTAGTGTGTCTTATCGAGTTTGTTAGGATGCATTAGTGAGTCTGGACTTCGACCGTGTTTACTTGAAAAATGATTGCTTAACAAATTTTGTTGGAAACTATATATTTTTAACATGTGAATATTATGTGATATATTAATCTCTTAATGCGTTTGATATTATGTGATAGATGTCTACCTCTAGAACAAGTCCCATTGACCCACCTAATAATAATGAAGAGTCAAATGTAAATTGGAATGATTCGTGGACTGATTCACAAGTTCCCGAAGAGGAACCGGAAGAAGAGTCGGAACTGGAAGAAGAATCGGAACCGGAAGAAGAATCGGAACCGGATGAAGAAATACAACCGGTGGGGGAAATAATAAAACAGTTAAGTAAAAGAAAATCCTCAACCAACCGACCAAGGTTAATTATGGTTAATGGTGTTTCCGCCAAGGAAGCAAAATATTGGGAGGATTACCAATTCTCCGATGAATCGGATTCCGACGAGAATTCCGATGATGTTATAGAAATTACCCCAACTGAATTTAAAAAGGCAAAAGAAAATAATAAGGGAAAGGGCATAAAAATAGAGAAATCTAATTCCAACCCCGATGAACTTTATATGTATCGTCAACCCCCGAAGTCCTTAAGTTGTAAAAATGACCCGGGAACCTCTAGACCACCAGGTTTTTCTAAACCAATGTGGAAAACGACGGCTCGTATTAGGGGAACATCATATATCCCTAGAAACTTGGCAAAATGAACCAAAACCGAAGAAGAAGAAACAAGCTAGTCGGAATAAGATAGTTGTATTCGTGTGGTGTAATATATGTAATATAGTGTGCTTATGCTTTATGATATATGTAAAAATTGCTTGTATTAATAAGTAATTTTTTTTTTTTATGAATCTAACTCTTGTCTATTTTACAGTATAAAAACACAAAATGGATAGACAACCCAATATTTTAAGAGACCTACCCGGAGACATGATTGATGAAATCTTGTCTAGAGTCGGTCAGAATTCTTCGGCACAACTATTTAAGGCGAGATCAGTTTGTAAGACATTCGAAGAACGTTCCAAGAATGCCTTGGTTTATAAAAGGCTTTCGTTCGAAAGATGGGGGATATCACATTGGGAAATCCATAAGTTACGATGTGTTTACTTTGACGCATATATTGCGGGGAACCCAAATGCTATTTTACGCAATGGGTTAAGAAATTATTTTGACTCAATATATTCGAATATTGGACTTCGTGATTTATAAAAAGCGGCTAACATGCAACATAAAGAAGCATGTTATGCTTACGGATTAGTAATGTTCGCTTCTCACCAAAGTGAGAACAAGAACATCGGGCTACAACTATTAAACAAAACGTTCCCACAAGTGACGGAGTCGGTAATTGGGGTAAGAAATGAGGTTTTTAGATTGTTACGGGACTGTTGGACATTACGTAACCCTCGTCCCTTTGACGACGTTACAACACGCTGTCTTATCAACGGCCATAACGGTTATGTTCCACAAGACCAAGGATGGGAAGTAATCCTAGTAAAACCAGAATGCATGACTTGTTTCTGGATGTATGAATTACGTGTCTTTATTGCCTTTGCTGAACGACTTGTGTACTAGCTAGAATTATCTTCACAACCATCTTGTATCAAATTTATTGTGTGCTATATTTCATGCTATATGTAAAATAAGCGGTATTGTAAGTTTGTAAAATATTGTGTAAAAGTTTGAACGCGAAATATTATTATAATCAGTTTTTCATATAGAATTGTAGTAGTTGAATTGTATATTAGCTACTAAGTATGAACTTAACGGGTAGGTACTACCCGAATTTAAACTTATAAAACGCTAATATGAAGAAAAAGCTTTTATAAATGAGTTCATATTATGCTACAAAATACTATTAACTACTCTTAATATTCTGTATGATTAACTTGTTCCATTTGACTATTTTGAAGGAAATGGCACCGACTACTCGACACACCGTGAATATGAAGGAAGAGGAATTCCGTACTTTTCTAGCTTCAAACATAGCCGCAGTACAGGCTGCGCTACATACCAACAATAACCTTGGATCTAGCAGTACAGGAAATCGTGTAGGATGCACCTACAAAGAATTCACTGCCTGCAAACCTTTGGAATTTGATGGAACCGAAGGACCGATCGGATTGAAACGGTGGACCGAGAAGGTCGAATCGGTGTTTGCCATAAGTAAGTGTACTGAAGAGGACAAAGTGAAGTACGCTACGCATACCTTCACAGGTTCTGCGTTAACATGGTGGAATACCTATCTAGAGCAAGTGGGGCAAGATGATGCTTACGCACTACCGTGGTCAGCATTCAAGCACTTGATGAACGAGAAGTACCGTCCCAGAACTGAGGTCAATAAGCTCAAGACAAAACTTAGAGGGTTACGAACCCAAGGATTTGATATTACCACGTACGAAAGACGATTCACAGAATTATGCCTATTGTGTCCGGGAGCATTCGAAGATGAGGAAGAGAAGATCGACGCGTTTGTGAAAGGATTACCGGAAAGAATCCAAGAAGATATAAGTTCACACGAGCCCGCCTCCATACAACAGGCATGTAGAATGGCTCACAAACTAGTGAACCAGATTGAAGAAAGAATTAAAGAACAGATTGCTGAAGAGGCCAATGTGAAGCAAGTCAAAAGAAAGTGAGAGGAAAACGGTGATAAGAATCACCAATACAACAACAACAGTAATTACAACAATAATCGCAACAATTATCCCAACAATCGCAACATCAATCGCAACTACAACAAATGGCACAACAACAACAACAACAACAACAACAACAACAGCAACTACAACAATCATCCCAACAACAATAACAACCGCAACAACAACAACAATCAGAAGCAGCTATGCCAAAGGTGTGAAAAGTATCACTCGGGGTTCTGCACCAAATTTTGCAACAAGTGTAAAAGAAATGGTCATAGCGCGACGAAGTGTGAGGTCTACGGACCAGGGGTTAACAGAACGAAAGGAACAAATGGTGTCGGAACGAGTAATGGAGGAGCAAGTAGTGTCGGAGCAAGTTATGCCAATGTAGTTTGTTATAAATGTGGAAAACCGGGCCACATTATTAGAAATTGCCCGAACCAGGAGAACACGAATGGACAAGGCCGCGGAAGAGTTTTCAATATTAATGCGGCAGAGGCACAGGAAGACCCGGAGCTTGTTACGGGTACGTTTCTTATTGACAATAAATCTGCTTACGTTTTATTTGATTCGGGTGCGGATAGTAGCTATATGAGTAGAGATTTTTGTGCTAAATTAAGTTGTCCATTGACGCCTTTGGATAGTAAATTTTTACTCGAATTAGCAAATGGTAAATTAATTTCAGCAGGTAATATATGTCGGAATCGAGAAATTAAACTGGTTAGCGAAACATTTAAGATTGATTTGATACCAGTAGAGTTAGGGAGTTTTGATGTGATAATCGGTATGGACTGGTTGAAAGAAGTGAAAGCAGAGATCGTTTGTTACAAAAATGCAATTCGCATTATACGAGAAAAAGGAAAACCCTTAATGGTGTACGGAGAAAAGGGCAACACGAAGCTACATCTTATTAGTAGTTTGAAGGCACAAAAACTAATAAGAAAAGGTTGCTATGCTGTTCTAGCACACGTCGAGAAAGTACAAACTGAAGAAAAGAGCATCAATGATGTTCTCATTGTAAAATAATTTCCCGATGTATTTCCGAAAGAATTACCGGGATTACCCCCACATCGATCCGTTGAATTTCAAATAGATCTTGTACCAGGAGCTGCACCAATAGCTCGTGCTCCTTACAGACTCGCACCCAGCGAGATGAAAGAACTGCAAAGCCAATTACAAGAACTTTTAGAGCGTGGTTTCATTCGACCAAGCACATCACCGTGGGGAGCTCCTGTTTTGTTTGTCAAGAAGAAAGATGGTACATTCAGGTTGTGTATCGACTACCGAGAGTTGAACAAACTTACCTTCAAGAACCGCTACCCACTACCGAGAATCGATGACTTATTTGATCAACTACAAGGCTCGTCTGTTTATTCAAAGATTGACTTACGTTCCGGGTATCATCAAATGCGGGTGAAAGAAGATGATATTCCAAAGACTGCTTTCAGAACACGTTACGGTCATTACGAGTTTATGGTCATGCCGTTTGGTTTAACTAATGCACCAGCTATGTTCATGGAACTTATGAACCGAGTGTGTGGACCATACCTTGACAAGTTTGTCATTGTTTTCATTGATGACATAGTTATTTACTCAAAGAATGACCAAGAACACGGTGAACATTTGAGAAAGGTGTTAGAAGTATTGAGGAAGGAAGAATTGTACGCTAAGTTTTCAAAGTGTGCATTTTGGTTGGAAGAAGTTCAATTCCTCGGTCACATAGTGAACAAAGAAGGTATTAAGGTGGATCCGGCAAAGATAGAAACTGTGAAAAGTGGAAAACCCCGAAAACTCCGAAACACATACGCCAGTTTTTAGGACTAGCTGGTTACTACAGAAGGTTCATCCAAGACTTTTCCAGAATAGCAAAACCCTTGACTGCATTAACGCATAAAGGGAAGAAATTTGAAGGGAATGATGAACAAGAGAAAGCGTTTCAGTTATTGAAGAAAAAGCTAACTACGGCACCTATATTGTCATTGCCTGAAGGGAATGATGATTTTGTGATTTATTGTGACGCATCAAAGCAAGGTCTCGGTTGTGTATTAATGCAACGAACGAAGGTGATTGCATATGCGTCTAGACAATTGAAGATTTACGAACAAAATTATACGACGCATGATTTGGAATTAGGCGCGGTTGTTTTTGCATTAAAGACTTGGAGGCACTACTTATATGGGGTCAAAAGTATTATATATACCGACCACAAAAGTCTTCAACACATATTTAATCAGAAACAACTGAATATGAGGCAGCGTAGGTGGATTGAATTGTTGAATGATTATGACTTTGAGATTCGTTACCACCCGGGGAAGGCAAATGTGGTAGCCGATGCCTTGAGCAGGAAGGACAGAGAACCCATTCGAGTAAAATCTATGAATATAATGATTCATAATAACCTTACTACTCAAATAAAGGAGGCGCAACAAGGAGTTTTAAAAGAGGGAAATTTAAAGGATGAAATACCCAAAGGATCGGAGAAGCATCTTAATATTCGGTAAGACGGAACCCGGTATAGGGCTGAAAGGATTTGGGTACCAAAATTTGGAGATATGAGAGAAATGGTACTTAGAGAAGCTCATAAAACCAGATACTCAATACATCCTGGAACGGGGAAGATGTACAAGGATCTCAAGAAACATTTTTGGTGGCCGGGTATGAAAGCCGATGTTGCTAAATACGTAGGAGAATGTTTGACGTGTTCTAAGGTCAAAGCTGAGCATCAGAAACCATCAGGTCTACTTCAACAACCCGAAATCCCGGAATGGAAATGGGAAAACATTACCATGGATTTCATCACTAAATTGCCAAGGACTGCAAGTGGTTTTGATACTATTTGGGTAATAGTTGATCGTCTCACCAAATCAGCACACTTCCTGCCAATAAGAGAAGATGACAAGATGGAGAAGTTAGCACGACTGTATTTGAAGGAAGTCATCTCCAGACATGGAATACCAATCTCTATTATCTCTGATAGGGATGGCAGATTTATTTCAAGATTCTGGCAGACATTACAGCAAGCATTAGGAACTCGTCTAGACATGAGTACTGCCTATCATCCACAAACTGATGGGCAGAGTGAAAGGACGACACAAATGCTTGAAGACATGCTACGAGCATGTGTTATTGATTTCAGAAACAGTTGGGATCGACATCTACCGTTAGCAGAATTTTCCTACAACAACAGCTACCATTCAAGCATTGAGATGGCGCCGTTTGAAGCACTTTATGGTAGAAAGTGCAGGTCTCCGATTTGTTGGAGTGAAGTGGGGGATAGACAGATTACGGGTCCAGAGATTATACAAGAAACTACCGAGAAGATCATCCAAATTCAACAACGGTTGAAAACCGCCCAAAGTCGACAAAAGAGCTACGCTGACATTAAAAGAAAAGATATAGAATTTGAAATTGGAGAGATGGTCATGCTTAAAGTTGCACCTTGGAAATGCGTTGTTCGATTTGGTAAACGAGGGAAATTAAATTCAAGGTATATTGGACCATTCAAGATTATTGATCGTGTCGGACCAGTAGCTTACCGACTTGAGTTATCTCAACAACTCGCGGCTGTACATAACACTTTCCACGTCTCAAATTTGAAGAAATGTTTTGCTAAAGAAGATCTCACTATTCCGTTAGATGAAATCCAAATCAACGAAAAACTCCAATTCATCGAAGAACCCGTCGAAATAATGGATCGTGAGGCTAAAAGACTTAAGCAAAACAAGATACCAATTGTTAAGGTTCGATGGAATGCTCGTAGAGGACCCGAGTTCACCTGGGAGCGTGAAGATCAGATGAAGAAGAAATACCCGCATCTATTTCCAGAAGATTCGTCAACACCTTCAACAGCTTAAAATTTCGGGACGAAATTTATTTAACGGGTAGGTACTGTAGTGACCCGAACTTTTCCATGTTTATATATATTAATTGAGATTGATATTTACATGATTAAATATTTCCAACATGTTAAGCAATCAAACTTGTTAAGACTTGATTAATTGAAATATGTTTCATATAGACAATTGACCACCCAAGTTGACCGGTGATTCACGAACGTTAAAACTTGTAAAAACTATATGATGACATATATATGGATATATATATAGTTAACATGATACTATGATAAGTAAACATATCATTAAGTATATTAACAATGAACTACATATGTAAAAACAAGACTACTAACTTAATGATTTTTAAACGAGACATATATGTAACGATTATCGTTGTAAAGACATTTAATGTATATATATCATATTAAGAGATATTCATACATGATAATATCATGATAATATAATAATTTAAAATCTCATTTTATATTATAAATATTGGGTTAACAACATTTAACAAGATCGTTAACCTAAAGGTTTCAAAACAACACTTACATGTAACGACTAACGATGACTTAACGACTCAGTTAAAATGTATATACATGTAGTTTTTTAATATGTATTTATACATTTTTGAAAGACTTCAATACACTTATCAAAATACTTCTACTTAACAAAAATGCTTACAATTACATCCTCGTTCAGTTTCATCAACAATTCTACTCGTATGCACCCGTATTCGTACTCGTACAATACACAGCTTTTAGATGTATGTACTATTGGTATATACACTCCAATGATCAGCTCTTAGCAGCCCATGTGAGTCACCTAACACATGTGGAAACCATCATTTGGCAACTAGCATGAAATATCTCATAAAATTACAAAAATATGAGTAATCATTCATGACTTATTTACATGAAAACAAAATTACATATCCTTTATATCTAATCCATACACCAATGACCAAAAACACCTACAAACACTTTCATTCTTCAATTTTCTTCATCTAATTGATCTCTCTCAAGTTCTATCTTCAAGTTCTAAGTGTTCATCATAAATTCTACAAGTTCTAGTTACATAAAATCAAGAATACTTTCAAGTTTGCTAGCTCACTTCCAATCTTGTAAGGTGATCATCCAACCTCAAGAAATCTTTGTTTCTTACAGTAGGTTATCATTCTAATACAAGGTAATAATCATATTCAAACTTTGGTTCAATTTCTATAACTATAACAATCTTATTTCAAGTGATGATCTTACTTGAACTTGTTTTCGTGTCATGATTCTGCTTCAAGAACTTCGAGCCATCCAAGGATCCGTTGAAGCTAGATCCATTTTTATCTTTTACAGTAGGTTTATCCAAGGAACTTAAGGTAGTAATGATGTTCATAACATCATTCGATTCATTCATATAAAGCTATCTTATTCGAAGGTTTAAACTTGTAATCACTAGAACATAGTTTAGTTAATTCTAAACTTGTTCGCAAACAAAAGTTAATCCTTCTAACTTGACTTTTAAAATCAACTAAACACATTGGGAGGTATGCGTAGCGTACTTCACTTTGTCCTCTTCAGTACACTTACTTATGGCAAACACCGATTCGACCTTCTCGGTCCACCGTTTCAATCCGATCGGTCCTTCGGTTCCATCAAATTCCAAAGGTTTGCAGGCAGTGAATTCTTTGTAGGTGCATCCTACACGATTTCCTGTACTGCTAGATCCAAGGTTATTGTTGGTATGTAGCGCAGCCTGTACTGCGGCTATGTTTGAAGCTAGAAAAGTACGGAATTCCTCTTCATTCATATTCACGGTGTGTCGAGTAGTCGGTGCCATTTCCTTCAAAATAGTCAAATGGAACAAGTTAATCATACAGAATATTAAGAGTAGTTAATAGTATTTCGTAGCATAATATGAACTCATTTATAAAAGCTTTTTCTTCTTATTAGCGTTTTATAAGTTTAAATTCGGGTAGTACCTACCCGTTAAGTTCATACTTAGTAGCTAATATACAATTCAACTACTACAATTCTATATGAAAAACTGATTATAATAATATTTCGCGTTCAAACTTTTACACAATATTTTACAAACTTACAATACCGCTTATTTTACATATAGCATGAAATATAGCACACAATAAATTTGATACAAGATGGTTGTGAAGATAATTCTAGCTAGTACACAAGTCGTTCAGCAAAGGCAATAAAGACACGTAATTCATACGTCCAAAAACAAGTCATGCATTCTGGTTTTACTAGGATTACTTCCCATCCTTGGTCTTGTGGAACATAACTGTTATGGCCGTTGATAAGACAGCGTGTTGTAACGTCGTCAAAGGGACGAGGGTTACGTAATGTCCAACAGTCCCGCAACAATCTAAAAACCTCATTTCTTACCCTAATTACCGACTCCGTCACTTGTGGAAACGTTTTGTTTAATAGTTGTAGCCCGATGTTCTTGTTCTCACTTTGGTGAGAAGCGAACATTACTAATCCGTAAGCATAACATGCTTCTTTATGTTGCATGTTAGCCGCTTTTTCTAAATCACGAAGTCCAATATTCTGATATATTGAGTCAAAATAATTTCTTAACCCATTGCGTAAAATAGCATTTGGGTTCCCCGCAATATATGCGTCAAAGTAAACACATCGTAACTTATGGGTTTCCCAATGTGATATCCCCCATCTTTCAAACGAAAGTCTCTTATAAACCAAGACATTCTTGGAACGTTCTTCGAATGTCTTACAAACTGATCTCGCCTTAAATAGTTGTGCCGAGGAATTCTGACCGACTCTAGACAAGATTTCATCAATCATGTCTCCGGGTAGGTCTCTTAAAATATTGGGTTGTCTATCCATTTTGTGTTTTTAAACTGTAAAATAGACAAGAGTTAGATTCATAAAAAAAATACTTATTAATACAAGCAATTTTTACATATATCATAAAGCATAAGCACACTATATTACATATATTACACCACACGAATACAACTATCTTATTCCGACTCGCTCGTTTATTCTTCTTCGGTTTTGGTTCGTTTTGCCAACTTTCTAGGGATATATGATGTTCCCCTAATACGAGCCGTCGTTTTCCACATTGGTTTAGAAAAACTTGGTGGTTTAGAGGTTCTCGGGTCATTGTTACAACTTAAGGACTTCGGGAGTTGACGATACATATAAAGTTCATCGGGGTTGGAATTAGATTTCTCTATTTTTATGCCCTTTCCCTTATTATTTTCTTTTGCCTTTTTAAATTCAGTTGAGGTAATTTCTATAACATCATCGGAATTCTCGTCGAAATCCGATTCATCGGAGAATTGGTAATCCTCCCAATATTTTGCTTCCTTGGCGGAAACACCATTGACCATAATTAACCTTGGTCGGTTGGTTGAGGATTTTCTTTTACTTAACCGTTTTATTATTTCCCCCACCGGTTCTATTTCTTCATCCGGTTCCGATTCTTCTTCCGGTTCCGACTCTTCTTCCGGTTCCGACTCTTCTTCCGGTTCCTCTTCGGGAACTTGTGAATCAGTCCATGAATCATTCCAATTTACATTTGACTCTTCATTATTATTAGGTGAGTCAATGGGACTTGTTCTAGAGGTAGACATCTATCACATAATATCAAACGCGTTAAGAGATTAATATATCACATAATATTCACATGTTAAAAATATATAGTTTTCAACAAAATTTGTTAAGCAATCATTTTTCAAGTAAACACGGTCGAAGTCCAGACTTACTAATGCATCCTAACAAACTCGATAAGACACACTAATGCAAAATTCTGGTTCTCTAAGACCAACGCTCGGATACCAACTGAAATGTCCCGTTCTTATTGATTAAAAACGTTCCATATTAATTGATTTCGTTGCGAGGTTTTGACCTCTATATGAGACGTTTTTCAAAGACTGCATTCATTTTTAAAACAAACCATAACCTTTATTTCATAAATAAAGGTTTAAAAAGCTTTACGTAGATTATCAAATAATGATAATCTAAAATATCCTGTTTACACACGACCATTACATAATGGTTTACAATACAAATATGTTACATCGAAATCAGTTTCTTGAATGCAGTTTTTACACAATATCATACAAACATGGACTCCAATTCTTGTCCTTATTTTAGTATGCAACAGCGGAAGCTCTTAGTATTCACCTGAGAATAAACATGCTTAAAACGTCAACAAAAATGTTGGTGAGTTATAGGTTTAACCTATATATATCAAATCATAATAATAGACCACAAGATTTCATATTTCAATACACATCCCATACATAGAGATAAAAATCATTCATATGGTGAACACCTGATAACCGACATTAACAAGATGCATATATAAGAATATCCCCATCATTCCGGGACACCCTTCGAATATGATATAAATTTCGAAGTACTAAAGCATCCGGTACTTTGGATGGGGTTTGTTAGGCCCAATAGATCTATCTTTAGGATTCGCGTCAATTAGGGTTGTCTGTTCCCTAATTCTTAGATTACCAGACTTAATAAAAAGGGGCATATTCGATTTCGATAATTCAACCATAGAATGTAGTTTCACGTACTTGTGTCTATTTTGTAAATCATTTATAAAACCTGCATGTATTCTCATCCCAAAAATATTAGATTTTAAAAGTGGGACTATAACTCACTTTCACAGATTTTTACTTCGTCGGGAAGTAAGACTTGGCCACTGGTTGATTCACGAACCTATAACAATATATACATATATATCAAAGTATGTTCAAAATATATTTACAACACTTTTAATATATTTTGATGTTTTAAGTTTATTAAGTCAGCTGTCCTCGTTAGTAACCTACAACTAGTTGTCCACAGTTAGATGTACAGAAATAAATCGATAAATATTATCTTGAATCAATCCACGACCCAGTGTATACGTATCTCAGTATTGATCACAACTCAAACTATATATATTTTGGAATCAACCTCAACCCTGTATAGCTAACTCCAACATTCACATATAGAGTGTCTATGGTTGTTCCGAAATATATATAGATGTGTCGACATGATAGGTCGAAACATTGTATACGTGTCTATGGTATCTCAAGATTACATAATATACAATACAAGTTGATTAAGTTATGGTTGGAATAGATTTGTTACCAATTTTCACGTAGCTAAAATGAGAAAAATTATCCAATCTTGTTTTACCCATAACTTCTTCATTTTAAATCCGTTTTGAGTGAATAAAATTGCTATGGTTTCATATTGAACTCTATTTTATGAATCTAAACAGAAAAAGTATAGGTTTATAGTCGGAAAAATAAGTTACAAGTCGTTTTTCTAAAGGTAGTCATTTCAGTCGAAAGAACGACGTCTAGATGACCATTTTAGAAAACATACTTCCACTTTGAGTTTAACCATAATTTTTGGATATAGTTTTATGTTCATAATAAAAATCATTTTCTCAGAATAACAACTTTTAAATCAAATTTTATCATAGTTTTTAATTAACTAACCCAAAACAGCCCGCGGTGTTACTACGACGGCGTAAATCTGGTTTTACGGTGTTTTTCGTGTTTCCAGGTTTTAAATCATTAAGTTAGCATATCATATAGATATAGAATATGTGTTAAGTTGATTTTAAAAGTCAAGTTAGAAGGATTAACTTTTGTTTGCGAACAAGTTTAGAATTAACTAAACTATGTTCTAGTGATTACAAGTTTAAACCTTCGAATAAGATAGCTTTATATGTATGAATCGAATGATGTTATGAACATCATTAATACCTTAAGTTCCTTGGATAAACCTACTGGAAAAGATAAAAATGGATCTAGCTTCAACGGATCCTTGGATGGCTCAAAGTTCTTGAAGCAGAATCATGACACGAAAACAAATTCAAGTAAGATCATCACTTGAAATAAGATTGTTATAGTTATAGAAATTGAACCAAAGTTTGAATATGATTATTACCTTGTATTAGAATGATAACCTACTGTAAGAAACAAAGATTTCTTTAGGTTGGATGATCACCTTACAAGATTGGAAGTGAGCTAGCAAACTTGAAAGTATTCTTGATTTTATGTAACTAGAACTTGTAGAATTTATGAAGAACACTTAGAACTTGAAGATAGAACTTGAGAGAGATCAATTAGATGAAGAAAATTGAAGAATGAAAGTGTTTGTAGGTGTTTTTGGTCGTTGGTGTATGGATTAGATATAAAGGATATGTAATTTTGTTTTCATGTAAATAAGTCATGAATGATTACTCATATTTTTGTAATTTTATGAGATATTTCATGCTAGTTGCCAAATGATGGTTCCCACATATGTTAGGTGACTCACATGGGCTGCTAAGAGCTGATCATTGGAGTGTATATACCAATAGTACATACATCTAAAAGCTGTGTATTGTACGAGTACGAATACGGGTGCATACGAGTAGAATTGTTGATGAAACTGAACGAGGATGTAATTGTAAGCATTTTTGTTAAGTAGAAGTATTTTGATAAGTGTATTGAAGTCTTTCAAAAGTGTATAAATACATATTAAAACACTACATGTATATACATTTTAACTGAGTCGTTAAGTCATCGTTAGTCGTTACATGTAAGTGTTGTTTTGAAACCTTTAGGTTAACGATCTTGTTAAATGTTGTTAACCCAATGTTTATAATATCAAATGAGATTTTAAATTATTATATTATCATGATATTATCATGTATGAATATCTCTTAATATGATATATATACATTAAATGTCTTTACAACGATAATCGTTACATATATGTCTCGTTTAAAAATCATTAAGTTAGTAGTTTTGTTTTTACATATGTAGTTCATTGTTAATATACTTAATGATATGTTTACTTATCATAGTATCATGTTAACTATATATATATATATATCCATATATATGTCATCATATAGTTTTTACAAGTTTTAACGTTCGTGAATCACCGGTCAACTTGGGTGGTCAATTGTCTATATGAAACATATTTCAATTAATCAAGTCTTAACAAGTTTGATTGCTTAACATGCTGGAAACATTTAATCATGTAAATATCAATCTCAATTAATATATATAAACATGGAAAAGCTCGGGTCACTACACATATTTATGTAGTGCATTTTAAAAGGGGTTGGTGGAACAAAGTGGAGGAAAAATGGGCCGACCAAAGTGGCTTTTGAAATGATGAAATGTTATTTTTTTAAAGTGATTATGAGGATAAGAATTAAGTCTAGAAAATGCGGATGATATAAATGATTATGATTATGATGATGGGGTTATAATTATCCGATGATGATGATCATTACGATATGATATTGATGGTGTTAAGTTTAAGATTATGATAGATGATATTAAAGAAGAAGATGAAAACAGTTAAAGGGTAAATAAATTTAAGATACAAATTATTTCAGATAAACATAAGCAGAGCAATGGTTTGGGTGAGTGGTCGTGGAATGAGAGGTCTTGGGTTCGAGCCTGAGTTATGCAAAATTTTTTTTATAAGAAGAAGAAGATATTAAAATTGAGTTATATATATTTTAGAGAGAAGGAGAAGAGATAAAAAACCCAAAATATTGATAAAACTTGAAACACATAAACCCATTTAATCATACATTTTTCAACAATAAGAAAACACATGAGCAAAGTATTGTTGCTTCGTGTGTGTGTTGATCGATCCCTCTTCGCAGTAGCCTTTGTCCTCATAATATACTCCGTATCATTGATTAAAGTTAGACCCACAAGTCCTTGATTAATTCCACTCTCAATTTCTTTTGCATATAATATAGGGTAAAGTGTAAAGACCTATGTATTGTAGATAATGGTAGCATACACACTATGATCAAATATAAGAAATATTTCAATTGATTTAAATCAAATGAATGAATCATAAATACTATATCAGGTCTTGCAAACTTAATATAAGAAACGAAAAAGGAAAAAATTCATATTACCAAATGGTACGAATTTTCTGATAAACAATGCTTTGTTTTCTCCCAAATCAAAGAAAAATTTGTTAAGTTTCTCTGATATATATATATCATAATGGTATCATTCAATGATAACCGGAAATGAGAAATACCTATGTAGCACCAAAAAGCGCATATGATGAAAAGCGCAACGAATATGATTAAAAGCGCATATGATAAAAAGTGCATATGATGAAAAGCGCAGTGCATATGATTAAAAGCGCATATGGTGAAAAGGATATATGATGAAAAACACATGGTGATTAATGAAAAAGCGCATATGGTGATTAATGAAAAGCACATATGGTGATTAATGAAAAGCACATATGGTGATTAATCAAACAGCACATATGGTGATTAATGAAAAGCACATATGGTGATTAATGAAATGAATATTGAGAAAGAATCACCAATGTTTCTTGAAAGAATTCAAGGTTATATATATATGGACCAATTCATCCATCATGTGGACCATTTTGATATTTCATGGTTCTAATAGACGCATATAGCGGATGGTCTCATGTTTGTGTGTTATCAAGTCGAAATGTGGCATGTGCCTATAGGGATTGTTGTTGAACATCTTGTTGCTCATGTGCATACAAAAATTGGTTTAGCTGAATCATTAATTAAACGATTGCAACTAATAGCTAGACCATTGAAAATGAGTACACAACTCTCAGAATTTATATGGGGACATGCAAATTTGCATGCTGCGACATTATTTCATATTAGACAAAATGCAAGTCATAAATATTCTCTCTTACAACTTGATTTTGGCCGAGAGCCAAATATTTCCCATTAGAACATTTGTTTGTACAATATATGTTCTAGTTGCACAACCACAACGCACTAAAATGGGTCCTCAAATGAGGATGGGGATATATATATTGAATATGAAACATCTTCAATTATAAGATATATTGAACCCATGATGGGTGATGTTTTTACGGCACGTTTTGCTGATTGTCATTTTAAAAATTATTCCCTATATTAGAGGGAGAAATGAAAAATAAAGAAAAAGATGCTTCATGATATGAGCATCAATTAAGGTATATAGAACTCGAACAAAAGAATGCGAAACGAAAGTTAAAAAATAATGCATATGCAATAACTTGCAAATCGATTACGTGATGCATTTAAAGATATAAAAGAGTGACTAAATCATATATAATACCAGTAAATGCTCCAGCTCGAATTGAAATTCCAAAAGCTGACAATAATGTCACTCTTGAGTCTTTGCCACGCATGAAATGTGGAAGATCAATTGGTTCCAAAGATAAAAAATCCTCGAAAAGAAAATCAGCTGATAATGAGGTAAAATAAAGTGTTCAATAAGAACCAAATATCAATACTCCTTCTGAAGAGGATATTGATAATAAATACAGAAATTGCAATAAATTATGCAATATTATTGAACCGAAACGGAATGACAAATATTGATGAGAATTTTTCATATAATGACATCATGAATAAAAATGATGAGCTGGAACCAAAATCTGTCATTGAATATCAAAATAGACATGATTGAGCTCAATGGAAAGGAGCAATACGAGCTGAATTAGAATCGCTCAATAAAAGAAAAGTTTTCGGAACAATCGTTATCACTTTTAAATATGTGAAACGTATGAGATACAAATAAATTTTTATCCGAAAAAGAAATGTGCAAATGAAGTTACAAGGCAAAACTAGACTTGTAACTCAAGATTTCCCACAAAGACCAGAAATGAATTATGAGGAAAACTTATCCTCCTGTAATGGATACAATTACTTATCAGATACTTAATCAACCTAGTAGTTACTTAAATGCATCTCATGGATGTTGTTACTACTTATCTGTATGGATCACTTGATAGTGATATACATGAATATACCTGAAAGGTTTAAGGTATCATAAGCATCTAATGCAAAACCCAAGGGAATGTATTCCATTAAATCACAAAGATTTTTATATGGATTTATGCAATCGGGACGTATGTGGTATAACCGATTAAATTACTACTTGATAAGAAAAGGGTATACATATAAACTTATTTGCACGTATGTTTTATAAAACAATGTTCGGATATGTGATCATAACTATTTATATCAATTATCTTAAATAAAGAAATCTATGAAGCCATTTAACTTCTAAAGAAAGATTTTGAAATAAAAAAAAATCAAGTATTACGTTGATTTACATATTGAGCATATGACTAATGACTTACTTATACATCAAACAACTTATACCGAAAAGATTTTAAAACATTTTAATATGGACAAGACAAAAACCATTAAGTACTTATATGGTTGTTAGATCTCAATATTGATACTAATCCATTTCATCCTCTAGAAAGATCATGAAGATCTTCTTGGTTCAGAAGTTCTATATTTTAGTGCAATTGGGGCTCTTATGTATTTTACAAATTATACAAGATCTGACATTTCATTTGCAGTTAATTTGTTGACAATGTTCAGCTCAGCCCCTACCAAAAGATATTGGAATAAGATCAAACAAATAGTTTGATACCTTCGGGGAACTATTGATTTATAATTATTTTATTCTAACAACTCGAAACAAGATTTGTTTGGTTATACAGATGCATATTATTTATCTGATCCACATAAAGCTAAATCTCAAACTGGATATGTATTCCTAAATGGAGGCACCGCAATATCATGACGTTCTCAAAAACAAACATTTGTTGCAACATCATCAAATCATGCCAAAGTGATTGCATTACATGAAGCCACTCGGGAATGTTTTTGGTTAAGATCAATGACACAGCTCATTACTGATTCTTGTGGACTAGAACGCGATAAAAGTCCAACAACTATCTATGAAGATAATGCAGCTTGCATAGCACAGATGAAAGAAGGGTATATCAAAAGTGACCGAACAAAACACATACCCCCTAGATTCTTCTCATATACTCAAGATCTCATCAAGGACAACCAGAACACACGTTCACAATATTGGCATGAGGCATATTCAAAAGATGTAACAGCTCAACGATGTCCACTTGAGGGGGAGTCAACTCTATGCTGCACTCTTTTTCCCTTGGCTAAAGTTTTTATCCCACTGAGTTTTTCTTTAGCAAGGTTTTTAACGAGACAGTACTAGTTGATCTCTAATGAAACAAAATTATCATCCAAGGGGGAGTGCTACGATATGGATGGATTCTCATTTTGTACGCATGCAGATGAATAGAGATGATTGATAATCATGCATAGTAAAATTATGAATTATTGATTACTATTTCACCTACTCTATAATTAATTGTGAAAACGAGTAATGTACAGTTAACTTTTAGTATTATAAATATTCACTCAATTGTAAGGATATGTATACCATTCTTGAATAAGAATTCTCTCTTCTATCTTTCTTCATATTAGTATCTTCCTTCATATTAGTAAGATATATTTCATATACAATATGAAATTATAACAAAAATTAAATTGATAACAAGTATTCGGGTCGGTCCGCTTCGCTGGACCCAAAATCGCTAGCCTGAAAGGAAAAAAAAAACCCTGCAAGAATCGAACTTGCACCCATCTGGAAACAATAAACACTACCAAGCCACCCAGCCACTTATGTCTTTGTGTTATTATTTTACAGTGTTTAATATATATCTCTTAAAATTAGAGGGGTGGGCAAAATTAAAAAGGTAATCAAAAGGGGGTGAAATTTAACATAATGTAAAGACCGGGGTAAGGTGACAAAATTATGAAAAAGTTTCAAATGAATAGTTCCAATTTTTTTTGTCTTTTTGTGTTTTCTAATTGATACTATATATAATTACGGAGTACTATATATATTAACGATCAAAGTGGAATGGTGCCTTTCTATTGGTCGATCACTATTCATCAATAGTGGTCGACCACTATTCACCTTTTTTTTCCGGATTCCTATTGGCTGAGCATTGTTCATCATTTTAATTTTTTTTAGGCCTATTATGTCTTTATCATTTGAAAAAAGTTGATAGAATAGTATACATGGATACATATACTCGCTATTATACGGTTTAAAATATATAATATTATTTAATCTTTTTTTAATTAAATCGTTAGTACTTTTCAAACAGCAGCGCGCGAACCCCACCTTTCTTGTTGATAACAATTTTTCACATAAGAGTGAAAAATTAAGCAATACAAGGATATAGCAAACTGGACTACACTATGACTTGTCCATTTGCATAAGTCCAACATATACTAAGTCCATACAAAGGACTTAAATAAGATACACATGAAGCTATAATAACATTAACAAAACACCTCTTTCTATTTTCCTGCCTTTGTAATACTTTACGCTTGATTTTAAATTCAATCAACCTTTAAGCTTCCACATTGGAGATCTCTGTTACTTCTTGAACTAGCATAAAATCTTGGATGACTTTCCAAAACAGCAAGCTGTAACTTGGTATTGCACACATGTTCATCATTCCAAATCTTCAAGTCTTTTATTTTATTTTATTTTATTTTTTTTTTAACTTTTGACATTTAGCAAGTAAAACCTATGCGGCTATGCTGCATGCCCTTGGACATTATAAGAAGTCCACAAATCCTTACATACATAAAAAAAAAAAAAAAAAAAAAAAAAAATCTTAGGCACTTCGAACCACCCATTAACTAACCGAAAGGGGTTCGGCCCCCAAAAAAGTGATTTATTGCCCCAAATTAACGGGTTATGATCCGATGAGTTTTAATCTCCCGCAATTAGAACCGAATTCGGACACAAATTAATCCATTCTACGATCACCAATACTCTATCAATCCTACACTTTTTCCCATATGGGCTGATCAATCCTAAATTAGATGTTGAGATCTAATTTAGGAATTGAGTGCAATGAGGGGTGGATGGTGGTGTTGATAATGTTTTTGGGACCTTATGATCGTCTTTCACTTAGATTACAGTGATCAATCACCATGTCCCGGTCTTGATTGCATTACCTTGGCTTGATTATGACTAAGGCTTGGGCGTATTCACAAGCGAACCATAAAAACCTTGGCAATTGCACAGAATCAACAACCTAAATGAGAGGTCAAGCTCCCTATTTATAGGTTTGGAATTTTCGCGGATCGAATGACTGCGCAGCACCGACATATCCGCAATGTTTGTGCGGGACATCTTCACACACTTTCTTTCTGCGGGCTTCCGCCATGTTTTAAGCGCAGCGCAGAAATGCTAACTCATGTCCGCGGTGCTGTTTGTACTTGCATTTAAATTGCCTTTTGCAGTTGAAATATACATATATATGCCTATATATATGATCATGGGGCATCCCAAGTGTACATCTTATTTTGAAGGTTCTGATCTTTAAGATTAGCACCAATTGCGACATTCAAAATGAACTTTAAGGGTGAAACAATCGGCCCTCCGATATGATACCAAACCACCCGATCTCCCGCACGAAGATACTTGAACACCTTCATATATAATCCCTTTCCATGTTTCTCTAAGATCCGTAAGAGATACATTGTCAACCATAGTTTCTTGTATAGCCATAAATTGAATTTGAAACTTGTTAATCAAATTGCCTACTCTTCCCCATCTATCTTTATTTCCAAAACTCCTAGTGTTCCAAGTAGCCACTCTTATGCTTTTGATTTGCTTAATTTTTCATTACTATTAAACATTCCTTCTAAAAAGTTTCCAAACTCCACCTTATCTTTAGCTTTAGAATGATTCTTAGGATTTAAAAGTTTACCCGTAACCTTAACAGGTTTTCGAGAAAATTCACTTGATTGTTCAACTTGAAGCTCGTCATCTTCTGAATAAGCATCCTCCAATGAATATACTTCATCGTTGAAATCTCTTGGCTTAATTCTTTCTTTTATGTCCCTTAGAGGAGCTTCGTTTACTTATGTTAGGAGTTCGGGTATGGGAATCAATGCGGTTTATTTTGGAGGTTAATCGGCACAGTTTCAATTTGGTATATTTGGTTCGCTAGAATTAATGCACTATTTAATGACGAATTCAAAATTTGGTCTACGATAGTGAAGAAGGTCAAGGCTAAATCGTTCGAATGGGTAATAAACGCAAAGCTTTACTATTCTCACCAATTTTACATTTGGAATTCAAGGCCGCATGTTCTGCTTTAATGGTGATTTCTAGTATTCAGTATATGATATAGACATGCCATGTTAGATCACTTTGTTTAGATTCAAGTTACTTGTCTAGTGATCAAGTTTTGTAACATTGGATTTTGATTCGGGCCTCTAATCCAACTTTGTAATGGATCTTGAGAGGTTCATGATTGTAATGGGCAAAGCCAACAATTTGATGGCTAGCGTTATTAATTTATATATTTAATTCCTTGTTTTGTGCCAACAAAAAAAATAATAATAAAAAAATAAAAAAAATTAAGGTGCCGTGCTGTTCGCTTGTTGCCTATTATAGTTTTCTTTTAGCATTAGGTTTTGATTTTGAAATTGGATTGGAATATTCTAGAACTAGAACATATATAAGAAGAAGTCCTTGTTGGAGTATTATTTTTCTTGGTAATCAACTAGTTTTCTAATCCTCGCTTTGCGCCGGGGGTTCGGTTTTCAATGTATTTTATTGCGTTTAGTTTGTAAAATTATTTCGTGGCTAACGATGATGTCGTTGAAGTGCAACTCGAGTCGAACTAAAAGATATAACCCGTGGAAGATTTAAATGTTATTTTAAATTAACAATATATGTGCATCTCCGCGTTTCGCTATGGAATTGTCGACTTTAAAAAATTTAACGCAAAATCAACGTGTATTAAAAGTACCCCAAATATTTAGCGTTTTTTAAAAAGCGTCTGTTTTGCGTATAGTTAGTGACATTGTGTTCCTAAAATTATTTCGAGTTTAACGATGGTGTAGGAAAAATTTAACTCGTTGCGAGCGAGAGCATATGACCTGTTTAATATTTGGGTGGAGTTTATCTAATTTTTTTTTTATGAAAATGATTATTTTACACTTTACATCCCTATTTGGGGGGTCTATTTGATTTTTTGAAAAGTGGAGAGAGCTTTGTAAGTGAAATGAAATTTATGGAAGGAAAAAAAGTAAAAAGACAAAAACGCCCCTAATTACTATTTATCATTTTTGTCTTATAGACCCTATAGTAATAGTAATAATCAATTAACGTGCCCTGTAGTTGGCTTATGTAAAGACCCGTTCTAATCCACCTGGACGAAGTCTTTAACATATGGTCCCATTGCGAGGTACTGACCTCTATATGCCATGAACGACTCCAAGTAATATCTTTAAAATGAGCAAATGCACAACGGAAGATTTCTTTCAGACCTGAGAATAAACATGTTTTAAAAGTGTCAACCAAAAGGTTGGTGAGTTCATAGGTTTATCATAAACGGTAAAATTCATAATTTTGATAGACCACAAGATTTAAATGTGCATGGTACAAATGGGTCCGTATCCTACACCCACCTTTAATGTACATGCGATTTCTTTTAAATACAATACACATATCTCGTGTACGAAATCATTTTTCATAAATCTTAATAACCGTACACATATCTCGTGTACAAAATATCTTACACATAACCTGTGTATAAAAAAATCATTCTCTCTATATATAACCTTTGCTTGGTAACCGACCTTAACATTTAATGCGCATAAATAATATCCCAAAACAGAACCTCTCGTCTGTATAAATATATAAACCTCGAAGTACTAAACACCACACCCACTAGTTCTAATGTCTAGTGAACATTCTGGGTGGGGGTGTTAAACCTGGTAGCTACCTTTAGGATTCGCGTCAATTAGTAGGCAATTATAACGTCCAAACTAATTCTTAGGTTCAAGCTATAATAATTAGGGGGAAATATTCACATCAATTAGTGGCAATTATAACGTCCAACTAATTCAACAAAACTTCTGTCTGTATAATAATTCATTAGAGGAATGTTTTGCTTGTGTCTATCTCGTTAAACATTTATAAAAGCATTTCATGTATTCTCAGTCCCAAAAATATATATTGCAAAAGCATCTAATAAAAAGTGATCAAATGAAACTCACGATATGATATTTTGTAGTAAACATATGCATACGACGGAACTGAACAATGCAGGGTTGGCCTCGGATTCACGAACCTATATCATTTATATATATATGTTAACACATATAATGGTAATCGAACAACTTTATATATATTTAGTTATGTATTAAGATTTATATTCATATATAATTTTATTAATACTTATAATATATCATAATGCTTATTTGATATATGATTTAATTAACGTTATATCAATATAAATAATATTATATTAGTTAAAACATAATATTATGTAATATTAGTATACATAAATATATTTTTATATAAATATCTTATGTTTACAAAAATTAATAATTGTAATAATACTAAGTTAAGGATAATAATAATAATAATAATAATGATAGTAATACTAGTAATAATAATAATAAAAATGTTACTTTCTAATAATGAAAATTTTAATAAAGAAAATGATAATTTTTAATGATAACAAAATAACAATTTTAGTAGGAATGATACTTTTAATAATAATAGTAGTTTTTAATAAAAAAATAAGTTTAATAATAATGATAATGAAAATAATAATTTTGATAATAATACTTAATAATAATAATAATAATAATAATAATAATAATAATAATAATAATAATAATAATAATAATAATAATAATAATTTAACTATAATCTTAATAATAATAATACATGATAATTACTACTTATATTAGTAATAATAATAATAATAATAATAATAATAATAATAATATAATAATAATAATAATAATAATAATAATAATAATAATAATAATAATAATAATAATAATAATAACAATAATGGTAATAGTAATACTACCTCAAAGAAGTAGTCCTTAAAAAAATGCTCAAGTCCGGATTTAAACCCGCGACCTCCCGCTAACCCGATAATATCCTTAACCATTACCATATCAGAACCTCATCATCATCTTTATGTTACCATCATCATCATACTAATTCGTTGTCCACCAAAAAATAGAAGCACAACAGTAGCAATCGATCACACTTTGTTTTGGTTTTCAACTCGTGAGGGAGCAAGAGTTTATATGGGTTTCGATTGTAACAGAAAATAAAGACTAGCGGCTGTTAAGATTTATTTTGCTTAGTGGGCTGCAGCAGTCCACTTAAAGTGGCAGCCCAATTTACAAGTTCACTTAAAAATATAAATGGCCCAAAAATCCAACATCAAACAAGCCCAACAACAAGATTTAATTAACGATGGATTGTGGATGTGCTGCAGTTTGGTCCAAAACAGAAATAGAGCTGTTGTAACAACCACGTTAACATTGGATCCCTCATATCATACCCGACAGAAAACAAATAAAATGAAAAGAATGATGATAGTAACGGTTGTGGATTAGAAACCAGAGTGAGAAAAAATTACGCGACTAGTAGCAGTAGTTGGTCCTCGTAACATCTTTATTCTCATTTGTTGTATTAGAAACAGAAATAATAAAGATCATAGCAACAATGGTGGTGAAAGGAAGAAGAAAAGGTGGTGAGGATGATTGGTTCCGGTTGCTTGAAACAGAAACAGGAACACGATGGTTTTAGTGGTGGGTTGTGAGTCGTGATTGTTCAAGGTGTGATTTTTTTATTCTTGGTGATGGTGGTCATACTCACGGTACGGTGGTGGTGATTTCATGGAGTGATCGATGTTTTAAATGATGTTGTTGGTGGTCTTGGCCCAAAGAGGAGTAGTAGCTCAACTAAGTGGTGGTTGTGGGTGGTCCGTGGCTACAAAAATGGAAAGAAACGAGTAGGTGCAGGAGATGAGGGATGAGGGTGTATTGTGGTTGGTTGTTCCGGCTTATCAAGGTGAGGTTTAACGCCTTTAAACAATAGAATTTTTTTTTTTTTTTTTAAAAAAATAGGTGTCCGCCCAGACTAAGTTATTTGCCGCGGCGCGGCAGCCCTTTGTCGCGGCCCGACATATAAAGGATTTTCTGACATGTTTAGCAGCCCTTCTGTAATCAAATCACATTCAATGCCGTGGCGCGGCACATAATGTCGCGGCGCGACATAGCACGTGAGCTGGGACTGATCTGCAACTTGTTACAAAAACTACAATTTTCACTATTTCATATTCACCCAACACATTTTAACAATACATTACATAATCAAACTTAATTAAAACATTTCCTTACATAGTTAAGCATTACGGAAATCTTTTACTCATGAACAACACGTTTAACCAACTTAATGTGATGACCCGGGAATTTCCAACCGAATTTAAACTTTAATCTTTATGTTATTCCGACACGATAAGCAAAGGTTGTTAAGATAAATTTCAAAGTTATTAAACTATGTTCATGCATTCATTTAACCTCGACCAAGTTCCGACGATTCATGAACTAGTAAATAAACAAATGTGATTATATATGTATATGTGTACACATTATAATTATTAGTTAATAATATTAATTAAATAGAAATAATAAAATTATAAATTATAAAAACTGTACTATTCTGTTACGAGTCTCAATCGATATTTTATTTAATTGTTTGTATATTTGCAAGTTGATTCTTCATATCAATATCTTCACTACATACAAAAAAAATTGAACACTTTATAGTACTACATCAAATATTGTTTATACAACTATCCACACTGCAATTATTCATCTCTTTGACTAATCAATGAATAAATCTATATGAGCATATACAGATATTATCCTAACATATAAGACAACATATTTACATATATTACAAGAACAATAAAAATAACAACACATATCACTCTAATATACATGCAGAGAGTTAGAGAAATCAATCATTAACCAAAAACACCTTCATCATATCGAAACACAAACCACCACCTTCTCAATCTCTTTCTCCTCTTCCCTTGTCAAGAACACCATCAACCCAACTACATCACCATGAACTTCAACCATTAAACCTCCACCTTATTAAACTGCTACGTTAATATTTTGTTTATGTCATACGATCAAAAACCCAATCGAAACCCACATGATTAAGTGCATACTGCTGCTGCGTTGTTGAAGCCGTGAAAACACCACTAACCTATTTGAACTGTCACCAACGAAACCCTCTTGAAACTCATCACTTCGATTACCATAAAACTGCTGCACAACTCTAAATTCTGTTTTTCCTTCGAAGATCACTCAAGAACCACCATCCATCAAATTAGTTACACCCCTGAGGTATATGAATTTTGTTTCAATCAATATCTATCCATTTAATCACCTTATAAAAACGGCACCTGCTATACATGCTGATTATTCAGACGTAAACCACACACACTCCAAAAATTCATTTCCAATTACATTTAATAGTTTATAGAAATTGATTTAAACAGAAAAAGAAACCAAGAACATCACCTAAACACTGCTATTGCTGGGTTGTTATCAACATCACCACCACCAAATACTTTTATTCCTTTGGCTTGCTGTTCGATCTATAACACAAGTAAGCTACTGCACTATTATCTATCAATCTAGGAAACAAACAATAATAATATCTTATGAATAATCAGTTTAGAATAGAAAACAAATCATACCTGCTGCACGTTTTATTTTTTTTTCCTTTCTTCCTGCTCCTGCTGCAGTTGCTCTTTTGCTTTCCTGTTTATCTCGAACCACCACCAAAACCACCATCGAACCACACCTCATATTGCTGAAATTAATAATCAAAATCACACACAAGCTAATAATTATAACAGACTATCACCAAACCCTTCAAGAATATCAATTATTAACAGTTCAGGTTCAATTCATTTAAAATACAGGATATGTATAAATGGATGAAGAAATTAAGAGAGTATTAAAGAACCAATTACATATATCACCAATCAACGAATCGATTAATACCCGAATTAACTGATGAATCGAAACACTCACCAAACCTTGAGGATTACTGTCCAATCGAGGGTGCTGCTTGATTGATTTGATTAACGATGATGATAGAGACAGATGATGACGGTGGAACGATGAAGATGATGAATCCATAAACTATTGAACACCAACGATTGTTGTTAAGCCGATTGATTGGTGATGAAACGAGGAAACCCTAATTTGGGTTCGATCTAATTTGGGAGAAAATAAAACGAGTGCTTCTTTTACTTATTAAGTACTCCGTATTTTCTTTTATTTATTTATTTATTTATTTATTTATTATTATTATTATTATTATTATTATTATTATTATTATTATTATTATTATTATTATTATTATTATTATTATCATTATTATTAAAATTATCATTATCATTATTATTATTGTTATTGCTATTGTTATTATTATTATTAGTATTATTAAAATTATCGTTAATAACTATTATTATTATCATTATTAATATCAAAACTACTTTTTATACAGATGTATATTTTGTACATAAAGACAATACATTTAATACATATACGATAATTATATTAAAATCTCACATAACTATATACATCAAATCTACTAATACTATTTATATAAAAATTTACAAATAACAAATTATCAATTTTTTTAAATATAATATTAAACAAGTATGTATATTAATACATAAATATTAATATAACTAAATAAATATTAACCATTTTGAATACATACACAAATTAAATATACATAAGATATAAATCAAGGTTATAATAAATAAATTTGTTCGATTACGAGTATGTGTATTAATAAATATACAAATGTTATAGGTTCGTGAATCCGAGGCCAACCTTGCATTGTTTAATGATGTTATATGTATTTTTACTACAAAATACAGTATGGTGAGTTTCATTTGATTCCCTTTTTACTCTTTACATTTTTGGGACTGAGAATACATGCGCATTTATAAATGTTTGACGCAATAGACACAAGTACATTAACTGCATTCTATGATAGAATTATCTGGAATTGGGGTTGATTATTATGACACGCATTAGCCCTCAGTTTCCGTTAGAGCGTATGTGCTCCCGAGCCGGGTGGATGGTTTATTATTGATGACATTTTGGCACCGGTTGTCCTATATTTTATATACATGTGTTCAGCCGTGGGGGAGTAAAGATCGGCACAGAGGTTCTATATTTTGAAGGCACATGTATTCAGCCGTGGGGTGTAAGACCGGCACAGATGGTTACTATGTTATATTTTGAAATCCTCAACCAGGTGTTCTTCATATGAATGATTTTTTTTTTGTGCAGTTGGAATGGGACTTCTGCACGTTTATTATAATACTTAAAATCTTGTGGTCTATTAAAATGATGAAATGAAATGATTACTATAAACTAATGAACTCACCAACCTTTTGGTTGACACTTTAAAGCATGTTTATTCTCAGGTTTGAAAGATATCTTCCGCTGTGCATTAGCTCATTTTAAGGATATTATTTGGAGTCACTCATGACATATTTCAAAAGACGTTGCATTCGAGTCATTGAAGTTCATTAGAGATGTTATTATTAAGTAAATGGCAGATTAGGTCATTTATAGTTTGGATATTATGAAATGGTAGGCATGTCTATCAGGTTATGAAGAAATGAAAGTTGTTTAGTTATAACGAATGCAATGTTTGTAAAAATGTATCATATAGAGGTCAAGTACCTCGCGATGTAATCAATTGATGTGATCCGTTTATAATCGATATGGATTTTTTTTCCGGATGGATTAGGACCGGGTCTTTTCAGTTGGTATCAGAGCGGTGGTCTTAGCGAACCAGGTCTGCATTAGTGTGTCTAACTGATAAGTTGTTAGGATGCTTTAGTGAGTCTGGACTTCGACCGTGTCTGCATGTCCAAAGTTTTGCTTATCATTTTGTGTCGAAAATCATCTGCTTATCACCCTTAGGAAACTACCTACTCATTATTCATAGTCTAGACACGTTTTACTGCATTGACTGCATGAATAGTGTATAGACAAAATTCAGATCTTAGCGTATCTGACAATTCATATCTTAGCGTATCTGACAATTCATATCTTGGCGTATCTGTTACTGTAGACCTTGCCTGATATCTCTCATAAATTTCTCCTCAGTTTAAGGGATCCTGGTACTATATATATCTATGTAAATTATGCATTGAGAATACCATCCAACTATCAATTACTATCACTAAACTCTTCATATCAAAAATCTTTCCTGAGATCGCGTAAGATGGCCTCTACGAATCGACCAAATTCCTCTGAATCCGAAGACAGCGTGACAGGAGCACATCAATCAATCAACTATCGTGATTACTGGAGAAAATGTAGGTGGGTTCGCGACATACTCACCCTATGGAGAAGGGAAGAAGGTACTCCATATCATGAATCGAATCTACCACCTAACCTTGGAGTACTCGACCCGCTCACTGGCGAACCTGTTCGCAACACCGTTTATACCCTTTTTGCCAGAATTTTTCGTCTTGAGACTACCATTAATGGAACTAGAAAAGATATCCAATCTCCACCTCACATTGATAACCAACCAGGGTTAGTAGAAGAAGTTAAAGAACTCCGAGCTCGAGTGTTAACTTTAGAGAGCACGGTACACAGTTTGCAAACACCAGCAGTATCACCAACACCAGTCACGTCACCAACCTTAGCACCAACAACACTAGTACCACCAACAACAACATCCGCATCACCAGCTTCGACATCTCATTCTATACCTCAAGTATAATCATCGTTCTACGTATCGTTCTATCTATTTTATTTTCGTTCGACATGGCGATTATGTAATCTCTAATGTTTTAGAAATTACATATTCTTGTTCTAATGATAAATCAAATGAGATCAATATCACATTAACTCATTAAATTCATGATTACATCTGAAGAAAATATATACGTATATATGTTTTCATAAAGATTGTAATTAAAAATTCTTTTGTACAAACTGTTAATGGTGAAATTATTTTAACGGGTAGGTAATACCCGAGGAGTATTTAGATTTCACATTAATAAGTTACACAGTACATTCTTCGGAATTGATTCAACGATCATTTACTATCCTATTTACAACCACCGATTTACGTATCCGTTCACCAAAGAATAACTATTTTCATTCAAATTCAATTTCATATTTGGATTTTGATCTATCAGAATCCAACAAGTGGCATAATGAAGAAATAATGGACACAATAAAAATTGATTAGAAACAGACTAATTAACAATGTGAAATTTTGTTAAGAAACCACGCTAACAAAATCCTAGCTAACTGTTCCTAGCTAACTGTTAATTCCATATTACATTTTATTTATCGCAATTTATTTTATCGCAATTTTAATTCTCGCAATTTTATTTATCGTTATTTAATTTCTGTTATTTACTTTACGCATTTTATTTATCGTCATTTAATTTCTGTATTTATTTTACGCACTTTAAATATCGGGACACGTATACAAAGTTTTGACATATCATATCGACACATCTATATATATTATTTGGAATCACCATAGACACTCTATATGCAGTAATGATCGAGTTCTCTATACAGGGTTGAGGTTGATTCTATAATAATATATATACTTTGAGTTGTGATCGAGTCTGAGACATGTACACGGGTCACGATACGTATTAATTTATTCGAATATTACATATTAAATTATATATGAATTATTGGACTGTCAACTATGGACTAATAACATTGGACAATTAAAATGAATTAAAATATTGATTATAATATATGAAACTAAATAATTCTTCAAGTTTGCCACTTGATTTCATCTTAAATTCCATTTGTATCTTAATGATTACAATCTGCGTTCAAACCTTTCGTGATTCTTGAAAACACCTCAATCAAGAGGATGAACCAACCGCACTTCATCCATAGAAGAAAAAAATTAATGTATATAATTATGCACCTGAAAAATCACGGAACTTGAGTAAACATTTAAAACATAGCTGTGCTAATTCCTTCGGCATTGTTATTACCGAAAATAACTTTGCGATCTCTTTTCAAAGTAGCCAATTTTGTCACAGCTCCAGCAAATCAACTTTGACTTTTCATTCGAAGTAGCCTTACTATAAATCATGATTACCCTTTTGATATCGGAGAATTCTTTTATATTCTACCATATTACCAGTAGACATACCTGTAATCTCGTTGCTCCTTGGTTTAAATTCCTCAGGCAAATCACTACATTTATCTATTGAAGTCTCATCACATTCTCATCCACATCTGGTAACGAAAATTGCCATACCAATTACCGAGAATCAGCAAATCTGTATTGTGAGCCTCGCAACGCTTCCACATCAACAGTTATATGTAAACATATAACATTTATCTCTTAGAATTATGATCTCTCATCTGAAATCCTGAAAAGCACTCAGTCTACAAATCAAATACTCTGAATGTTGAAAAAGCTGAATGAAGCAGCAGAAATCGTAGACAACTGTAAACGACCCTAATCGTCAGAAGTCTTGATGATAAAGAATGGAGTATTGAAAACACTCAATAGAAAATTTAGTACTGAAAAGCAGATTATGCGAAACTATGAAGGAAGCCGTGGACAAGTCACAAAGAATAAGTTTGACTTTAAAGAATCCAAATGATTCAATGCCTGCTGAAGCCTTTAGCAAATGTCTTGCTCCTTACTCTAAACCCTTGTGGACGATATTCTTCCTCATCCTCCGATCATAGATATTCCAAGATATCATCGTATCTTTTATTATAAATATCTTCAATATTTCTGAAGATAATTTTATAACTATTCTTATCTGAAATCAATAATCTCTTCATGTTATCAGTGTTACATCATATAGAAACTGTTAGTTTCTATATTCTGTAAACTTTCGAGCTTAAAATATGAATGTTTTTGAAGTAATGTTGGAAACTGATGCATGAGTTAGTATAATATAATGACACTTGATCAACGTGATTATATTACAGTAAGTCATGCTGAGTTCTAATGGGACATGATGGTTCACAGTAGATCATACCACCATCATGTGTCATGTTACATAACTCTTTCATTCTAATTAACTTCTGAACATATCAAGAAAGTATATTCTTGATAGTTCTATTCTCAATGATTCTGGTAATCTGACGAATCAAATCGTGCTATTACGTTCTTTCTTGATTATAACATTAAATTCATCCGAAACTCCATACTTACAAATTCTAGATCATTACTCGTTTTTCTAGAGATCGGGAGGAGATTAAAAAGACGAAGAGCTCCGAAACATAAAGGAAGATATAAAAACTCGACAACAACACTGAGATTACAATAATTAAAAATTAAAACATCACTACAATAAAAAAAAAATTAAAAGATTATAATCAAACTAATCGTCGTCATCAATTGTCATCTGCAAAGTAGCGTTCACCAGTCATTTCACCATCCGTAAGGTACTCTGGAGACATCGGTATTTCTCTTGATGCCTCAACTGCTGCTTCAGCTGATTCATCGAGGTAACGATAACCCAACGTCTCTTCATCTTCAAGAACCGCATACAAAGAAATGCGTTTACCGCGATCTTCAATGGTATCTTTTATAAAGTACCATTGATCATCGGTACACAGAAAACTTGCCCTACAATCCGCATCATAATCGTCTTTATAAAAGAACACAGACGTGAATTCACACGGAACTTTTTCCTTCAGAAAGGATAGCAAGTCTTGTAAACTAACATCACGAATGTCGATATCTTCAAACGAAATACTGTCGCCCCACTTATATTCCTTCATTTGATTACGGAAATCACCTCCGTAATGAACATCGAATGAAACAATCATTGGGGGAAGTGTTAACATTTTGCAGTTTGGGAGTGTTTAATTTTGATTTTTGAGAAAGGGGGAAATATAAAAGAAATATATGTTTGAGTGTTTAAAATGAAGTATATGGTTGGTGTTTTTATAGTGTAAAAATGACCGTTGGGATAGCCGTTGAAATTTTTTTACTAATGGCTAAAAATTTGGGCAAGTTTTGGGCGAAGGTGGACGATGCCCGTTGGGACCTCTCTCTTGATAGTTTCATTCGTGCTCTTCGAATAATCAAATTATTTTATCTGTATTATTCAATAATGATAAAACCCTATTTATCAACACATATTCGTCATGAAAACATTTTTATAGTGAGCCATGACGACCTCACTCAAATTTCGGGACGAAATTTCTTTTAACGGGTAGGTACTGTGATGACCCGGGAATTTCCAACCGAATTTAAACTTTAATCTTTATGTTATTCCGACACGATAAGCAAAGGTTGTTAAGATAAATTTCAAAGTTATTAAACTATGTTCATGCATTCATTTAACCTCGACCAAGTTCCGACGATTCATGAACTAGTAAATAAACAAATGTGATTATATATGTATATGTGTACACATTATAATTATTAGTTAATAATATTAATTAAATAGAAATAATAAAATTATAAATTATAAAAACTGTACTATTCTGTTACGAGTCTCAATCGATATTTTATTTAATTGTTTGTATATTTGCAAGTTGATTCTTCATATCAATATCTTCACTACATACAAAAAAAAATTGAACACTTTATAGTACTACATCAAATATTGTTTATACAACTATCCACACTGCAATTATTCATCTCTTTGACTAATCAATGAATAAATCTATATGAGCATATACAGATATTATCCTAACATATAAGACAACATATTTACATATATTACAAGAACAATAAAAATAACAACACATATCACTCTAATATACATGCAGAGAGTTAGAGAAATCAATCATTAACCAAAAACACCTTCATCATATCGAAACACAAACCACCACCTTCTCAATCTCTTTCTCCTCTTCCCTTGTCAAGAACACCATCAACCCAACTACATCACCATGAACTTCAACCATTAAACCTCCACCTTATTAAACTGCTACGTTAATATTTTGTTTATGTCATACGATCAAAAACCCAATCGAAACCCACATGATTAAGTGCATACTGCTGCTGCGTTGTTGAAGCCGTGAAAACACCACTAACCTATTTGAACTGTCACCAACGAAACCCTCTTGAAACTCATCACTTCGATTACCATAAAACTGCTGCACAACTCTAAATTCTGTTTTTCCTTCGAAGATCACTCAAGAACCACCATCCATCAAATTAGTTACACCCCTGAGGTATATGAATTTTGTTTCAATCAATATCTATCCATTTAATCACCTTATAAAAACGGCACCTGCTATACATGCTGATTATTCAGACGTAAACCACACACACTCCAAAAATTCATTTCCAATTACATTTAATAGTTTATAGAAATTGATTTAAACAGAAAAAGAAACCAAGAACATCACCTAAACACTGCTATTGCTGGGTTGTTATCAACATCACCACCACCAAATACTTTTATTCCTTTGGCTTGCTGTTCGATCTATAACACAAGTAAGCTACTGCACTATTATCTATCAATCTAGGAAACAAACAATAATAATATCTTATGAATAATCAGTTTAGAATAGAAAACAAATCATACCTGCTGCACGTTTTATTTTTTTTTCCTTTCTTCCTGCTCCTGCTGCAGTTGCTCTTTTGCTTTCTTGTTTATCTCGAGCCACCACCAAAACCACCATCGAACCACACCTCATATTGCTGAAATTAATAATCAAAATCACACACAAGCTAATAATTATAACAGACTATCACCAAACCCTTCAAGAATATCAATTATTAACAGTTCAGGTTCAATTCATTTAAAATACAGGATATGTATAAATGGATGAAGAAATTAAGAGAGTATTAAAGAACCAATTACATATATCACCAATCAACGAATCGATTAATACCCGAATTAACTGATGAATCGAAACACTCACCAAACCTTGAGGATTACTGTCCAATCGAGGGTGCTGCTTGATTGATTTGATTAACGATGATGATAGAGACAGATGATGACGGTGGAACGATGAAGATGATGAATCCATAAACTATTGAACACCAACGATTGTTGTTAAGCCGATTGATTGGTGATGAAACGAGGAAACCCTAATTTGGGTTCGATCTAATTTGGGAGAAAATAAAACGAGTGCTTCTTTTACTTATTAAGTACTCCGTATTTTCTTTTATTTATTTATTTATTTATTTATTTATTATTATTATTATTATTATTATTATTATTATTATTATTATTATTATTATTATTATTATTATTATTATTATTATCATTATTATTAAAATTATCATTATCATTATTATTATTGTTATTGCTATTGCTATTGTTATTATTAGTATTATTAAAATTATCGTTAATAACTATTATTATTATCATTATTAATATCAAAACTACTTTTTATACAGATGTATATTTTGTACATAAAGACAATACATTTAATACATATACGATAATTATATTAAAATCTCACATAACTATATACATCAAATCTACTAATACTATTTATATAAAAATTTACAAATAACAAATTATCAATTTTTTTAAATATAATATTAAACAAGTATGTATATTAATACATAAATATTAATATAACTAAATAAATATTAACCATTTTGAATACATACACAAATTAAATATACATAAGATATAAATCAAGGTTATAATAAATAAATTTGTTCGATTACGAGTATGTGTATTAATAAATATACAAATGTTATAGGTTCGTGAATCCGAGGCCAACCTTGCATTGTTTAATGATGTTATATGTATTTTTACTACAAAATACAGTATGGTGAGTTTCATTTGATTCCCTTTTTACTCTTTACATTTTTGGGACTGAGAATACATGCGTATTTATAAATGTTTGACGCAATAGACACAAGTACATTAACTGCATTCTATGATAGAATTATCTGGAATTGGGGTTGATTATTATGACACGCATTAGCCCTCAGTTTCCGTTAGAGCGTATGTGCTCCCGAGCCGGGTGGATGGTTTATTATTGATGACATTTTGTCACCGGTTGTCCTATATTTTATATACATGTGTTCAGCCGTGGGGGAGTAAAGACCGGCACAGAGGTTCTATATTTTGAAGGCACATGTATTCAGCCGTGGGGTGTAAGACCGGCACAGATGGTTACTATGTTATATTTTGAAATCCTCTACCAGGTGTTCTTCATATGAATGATTTTTTTTTTTGTGCAGTTGAAATGGGACTTCTGCACGTTTATTATAATACTTAAAATCTTGTGGTCTATTAAAATGATGAAATGAAATGATTACTATAAACTAATGAACTCACCAACCTTTTGGTTGACACTTTAAAGCATGTTTATTCTCAGGTTTGAAAGATATCTTCCGCTGTGCATTAGCTCATTTTAAGGATATTATTTGGAGTCACTCATGACATATTTCAAAAGACGTTGCATTCGAGTCATTGAAGTTCATTAGAGATGTTATTATTAAGTAAATGGCAGATTAGGTCATTTATAGTTTGGATATTATGAAATGGTAGGCATGTCTATCAGGTTATGAAGAAATGAAAGTTGTTTAGTTATAACGAATGCAATGTTTGTAAAAATGTATCATATAGAGGTCAAGTACCTCGCGATGTAATCAATTGATGTGATCCGTTTATAATCGATATGGATTTTTTTTCCGGATGGATTAGGACCGGGTCTTTTCACTTAACACAACATTTGGTCCCAATACGCAAAAAACATAATCGTGGATACAAAAAGACTTAGCGTTGATAAGCGGTATCTTTTGAGCTAGATTTAAAATAGGGACTTGCACTACCACTTACTAATATGCCAATGCTTTGCTATCCTCAAACGGGCTCTTTACCTTCACGGTGACCATTCGTTCCTATAAAAACATAAAACAACATGGGGGTAAGCTTTTACGCTTAGTGAGTTATAGGTGAATGGTAAAGCATACAATATTGAGCATAATCATTACATTACTTTGTCTTTCCAACCAAATGGTAGCTTACTTACTTTCGGATCCGACCCATTACTTACCATAGACATAACTTACTAAGGTCAACCCTAGTAATTATGTCTAAGCTAACACAACCATAGACATACACATATGCCTAAGCTTCCTTAAACTCATTACATTCATACATACATACATAGACACTCAAAGTGTCTAAGCTAAATCGTACCATAGACAAGATTATTAAGCAAGCTTAATAATCTTGCCTAAGCTACTCGTCAACCATAGATACAATTATTAGGTGAGCCTAATAATTATATCTAAGCTAACTCTCTAGTGCACTTATTCATTACTCTCTTGCACGGATGCAATCCGAGAACACTAAGCCACTCTTGACCCGCCCTATTTACGCCTATAAACTTACCTTGATCACTTAAAGCTCCTATGCCTTGATTAGCACCTATACATGAGCTAATTTCATCAATAACATAATCCTAACAAATCACAACTTTCAAAAGCTTTTAACACATTCATACACTTACACACATAACATGTTTAAATTATCTTTTTCAATATAACAACATTATCATGCCAACATCATTTTCTTAATTACACAATATCTCTAGTTCATCCCTTACAATCATGACTTGCAATTCTTTCAAATATTTCATCAAACATCAAATGTGCATAAACCCGTTTCTACTACTAGCAATCCTAAATCATCATTTGTCCAAATTTCATTACTTACAACAATAACAACAATTCACATATAAACTTTCTCCTTTACAATTTTTAACTAACTCACATAAACATTTCATTGAGGCATTTCATCAAACACCTAGTGTGCAGGACTTGATTCTAAGCTAAATTAGCATCAATTCCATCTTATTCACTACATGCACTCAATTAGCAAGTTTATTCATGAACTTACTTCCATTATAATCACAAATTCGTTTTAAATCATACAAGTGTGCATATTTTCAACATACACCATTTTTTTAAGCTAGAGATTCATCTAAGACATCCAACTTTAGTAATACTTAAACATAGAAATTCATACCTTGTCTCTAAGGATTCAAGAACCCTAATTGTGCATAAAGGAGAAGAAATTGAAGAATTAAAGTTTGCTAGGATGATTAGAGTACACTAGATTTCACAAATTTCTAATTGCATGTACTCAATTTCTTCAATTGAAGATCCTCCCTCTTCCTCTTGTTTGGATCGACACACACAAGCACACACACACTCTCTGTATTTTTTTTTTGCAACTAATAATAAAAATTCTGCATTTTACATCTTTGATTAAATTAACTTTGTCTTATTTGCACTTTCTACCCTCCCCACCAAAACTATATTTTGGGAGGTCCTTAATATTAACTTTGCATCCCTAGTCCCTTCCAACTTAACTAACAAACATTAACTATTGTCCATTTATTTATACTAAATCATACCATCCATATATAAGATAGTTAAATTATATAATGTAATCCTTAATTAATTGGGATGTTACAACTCTCCCCCCGTTGGATTGTTCGCGTCCTCGCGAACCATTCTTGATGCAATGATGGATAATACTTCATAAGCCATTCTTCGGGTTCCCACGTACATTTGGAGCCCTTTCTAAATTTCCATAACACTTTCAATAACATAACCAACTTATTTCTTAATTGCTTAACCTTCTGATCCAAAATCTTTATAGGCTTTTCCGTATACCTTAACTTTTCATCAACCTCAATCTCATTTAAAGGGACATATGTTGATTCATCCACCAAACACTTTCTCAATTGTGACACATGAAACGTGTCATGTATGTTACTCAATTCATCGGGCAGGGCCAAACGATAGGCTACCTTCCCGACTTTCGCCACTATTTCAAATGGTCCCACAAATCTTGGACCCAATTTTCCTCTTTTTCTAAATCGAATAATACCCTTCCATGGGGAAACTTTAAGCATTACCTTATCACCCACTTGAAATTCTATCAGCTTTCTTCTTTTATCCACATAAGACTTTTGTCGATCTTGTGCCGCTTTCATTCTTTCACAAATTTGATCTATCATTTCGGTTGTTTGTTGGACTACTTTTGTGCTTCCTAATTCCCTTTGACCCACTTCACCCCAACATATTGGAGTCCTACACCTTCTCCCATACAACATTTCATAAGGTGCCATTCCAATGGTAGAATGATAACTATTATTATCCAAAAATTCAACTAAAGGTAGGTGAGTATCCCAACTACCACCAAAATCAATGACGCACGCTCTTAACATATCCTCAAGAGTTTGGATAGTTCGCTCACTTTGACCATCCGTTTGTGGGTGAAACGCGGTACTCACATGCAATTTAGTGCCCATCTCTTCTTGAAACTTTCTCCAATATCGTGAGGTGAATCGGGTGTCACGGTTTGAAACGATGGAAACCGGCACTCCATGCCTTGCAACAACCTCCTTCATATATAATTTAGACATTGCTTCCGACGATGAAGCTTCTCTTATTGCCAAAAATAGCGCACTCTTAGTTAATCTATCAACAATAACCCAAATGGCGTCGTGTTGTCGAGGGGTCTTAGGCAACTTAGTCACTAAATCCATTGTAATATGTTCCCATTTCCACACCGGTACCTCTAATGGTTGTAGCTTACCATACGGCATTTGATGATCGGCTTTCACTTGAAGACAAGTAAGATATTTATGAACATACTTTACTATATCTCTCTTCATTCCAGGCCACCAATAGTCTTTCCTTAGATCCCTATACATTTTCGTAGCACCGGGGTGAATCAAATACTTAGATTTATGAGCTAAATCAAGGAGCTCACTTCTAACACCACTTTGTAAAGGTACCCAAATTCTTCCATATCTAAGTCTTAGACCACGAGAATCTATCATAAAATCATTAACTTGCCCTTTGATCCTTTCTTTCCTCACGTTTTCGGGTTTTAAAGCTTCATCTTGTGCTACTCGGATACTATAGAATATTTGTGGTGATATTACCATGGCCAAACTCGTTATCTTAATCGGTTGATGGCTCGTCTTCCTACTAAGAGCATCCGCCACCACATTAGCCTTCCCGGGGTGATATAAAATTTCACAATCATAATCTTTCACCAGGGTCGAGCCCTCTCCTTTGCCTATCATTCAAATCTCTTTGATCGAACAAATACTTTAAGTTCTTATGATCGGTATAAATAGAGAACTTAAAACCATAAAGATAATGACGCCATATTTTCAAAGCAAAAACCACGGCCGTTAATTCTAAATCATGGGTGGGATAGCGTTTTTCATGTACCTTCAATTGTCGGGAAGCATAAGCTATGAATTTTCCATTTTGCATTAGCACACACCCTAAACATTTCTTAGAAGCATCGCAATAAACCGTCATATTCTCATTCCCTTCCGGTAAAACTAGTATAGGAGCTTAAACAAGTTTCTCCTTAAGGAGTTGAAATGCTTGTTCTTGCTTTTCTTCCCATTTCCATGGCATATTCTTTTGGGTCAATTTTGTGAGTGGGGTGGATATTCTAGAAAAATCTTGTATAAACCGTCAATAATACCCCGCTAAACCTAGAAAACTCCTAACTTCGGTGGGATTCATAGGCGGTTCCCATCTCATTATCGCTTCAATCTTCGTCGGATCAACACAAATACCCTTCTTATTAGTGACATGTCCCAAAAATTGAACTTCACGAAGCCAAAACTCGCACTTAGAGAACTTGGCAAACAACTTTTATCTCCTTAAAGTTTCTAACACTTGTCGTAAATGCAACGCATGCTTCTCTTCCCCCTTGGAATATACTAAAATATCGTCAATGAATACTATCACAAACCTATCGAGCATCGGTCGACAAACTCTATTCATCAAATCCATAAACGCGGCCGGAGCATTAGTTAACCCAAAAGGCATAACCACAAATTCATAATGACCATATCTCGTGCGAAAAGCCGTTTTAGGGATATCTTCTCCCTTCACCTTTAATTGATGATAACCCGACCTTAGATCTATCTTTGAAAAGAAACATGCACCTTGTAATTGATCAAACAAATCATCTATCCTTGGCAATGGATATTTATTCTTAATAGTGACCTTATTCAATTCACGATAATCTATACACATTCTCATTGTTCCATCCTTCTTTTTCACAAACAAAACCGGAGCTCCCCAAGGTGAACTACTTGGACGTATAAAACCTTTATCTATCAAATCTTGTAGTTGAGTCATCATTTCTCTCATTTCCGATGGAGCTAGTCGATAAGGTGCTTTGAAAATTGGCGTGGCTCCGGGAATCAACTCTATTCGAAATTCTACCTCTTGTTCGGGAGGAACACCGGGCAACTCATTCGGAAACACATCCGGAAACTCATTAACTATCGGTACATCACTTATTTCAACAACCTTCTTCGAATCATCTACAACATGTGCCAAAAATGCACAACACCCATGAGACAAAAATCTTTTAGCTCTAGCATACGTGCATATAGGAATAGCACGTCTAGCCCGTTCCCTATAAATCCAAATAACTTTCCCACTTGGTGATTTAACTAATACAATTTTCTTACGACACAAAATTATTCCTTCATTGTCATCTAGCCAATCCATACCCACAATTACTTGAAATTCTCCCATATGCATGGGTATTAAATCAATAACAAACTTCTCATCATCCAAAATAATTTCACATCCTTTAATGATACTATACACCATAACGGTTTTATTATCCGCTATCTCAACCTCTAAAGGATGCTCTAACATACTTGGGGTTATGTTAAAATGTTTACAAAAAGAATAAGAAACAAACGACCGCGTAGCACCGGAATCAAACAAAACATGCGCAGGTAAAGAGTTTACAATAAAGGTACCGGACACCACATTTTGGGACTCCTTCGCTTCGAGTGCGGTAATCTGATGAGTTCGGGCTCTTGGTTGGCTATCACTAGTCTTTGGTTCCGTTTTAACCTCCTTCTTAACACTACCACTCGCCAAATCTTTCTTATACTCTGGACATTCAGCTTGAAAATGACCATTTTCAAAACAATAGTAACACTGTTTGCCCTTCTTAGGACATTCGGCGGCTCTATGACCCGGCTTCCTGCATGAATAGCAATCGGTGGTACCCGCTTTACACTCGCCTGAATGATTCTTACCACACCTATTACACGCCTTCACTTCTTTACCACCACTCTTCCCCGGCATGAAACCCCCTTTTGATTTGTGTGGAGATTTGGAATTAAACTTACCCTTCTTCGGGCTCATACTTTGCATTGACTTTGAATCTTGATCTAACTTTCGTTTAAACGCAGCTTTCTTCCTAAGTTCGTGTTCCCTCACAAGGGCCCTATTCATCATCTCGGCTAAAGTCTTATATGTACCCTTATCAATAAACTCACTTATTTCGGGGTTTAACTTCTCATGATAGTGATCCATCATCAACTTAGGACTTGAAACAAAGTCCGGGCAAAAACAAGACTTATCATTAAACTCGGCATTAAATTCGGTCACTGATTTACTTCCATGCTTGATATTCATGAATTCGAACTTCAACCTACTAACTTCGGCGGGTGGAGCAAATTGATCCATAAACATCCCACGAAACTTTTCCCATGAAAAACTTGTTGCCACATCCCGCCCATGAGACTTAACTATGAAATTCCACCATTCATAACCACTTCCTTTCATTTGGTGAGCCGCGTAGATTACTTTTAAGTGCTCGGGACATTCACATAACATAAAAGTTTCCTCTATCTCATCAATCCACCTTTGACTAACAATCGGATCAACCTTACCATGAAATTCCGGTGGATGATAATTTGCAAAATTCTTGAACTCAAAACGCTCATCTTTTCTTCTCGGGGCTTCTACTTCTTCTTGTCTTACCCCACTTCCCCCTTTCCCTCTTAACGTAGGATTATTGGTCATAAGAGTCTTTAACTTTTCATCCAATTGATCATTAATCAATGTCTTTATCTTTTCTAGAAGGGTTGGGGTGTATCGTATCAAAGCTTGTCCTATTTGTCCTGAAATATCATTTGCCATAGTAACCTCATTGGATTCAGAGTGTGAGCCTTCTATAAACTCCATTGACGGGGTGTGGATGTACTCATCATCCTCATCATTACCTCTATTTGGGGATACGATAGCCATTCTGACACAAGACATCCCACTCATTAGTTCAAATACATGCATCATCAATTTATCATAACAAAGGAGACCGAAAGAATTCCTAACTCATTTCACCATGACCATAGTAGACGTTCATGCGTACTAAAATGAAGTAATGGCAATGGTCGGTCGTCATTATACCATATTATTACGCACTTGATCCATTATGACCCATGGTTAATGAGTATTAAACTCTTTGTTTAAATCAACCAAGACCTTAGTATCACACTACAAGTCTCGTCAACAACTCTATCCTATGGAGCATAGCACAATCATTCAATCTTAACTATCTTGCAAGTCCTAAAACCGCTTATCCTTTAACAACAATGGTTTAAGCCTAGATAATCCCTATAGTGGATTATCCAAGTCCCTTAAACCATAGCTCTGATACCAACTTTTAACGCCTTTAAACAATAGAATTTTTTTTTTTTAAAAAATAGGTGTCCGCCCAGACTAAGTTATTTGCCGCGGCGCGGCAGCCCTTTGTCACGGCGCGACATATAAAGGATTTTCTGACATGTTTAGCAGCCCTTCTGTAATCAAATCACATTCAATGCCGCGGCGCGGCACATAATGTCTCGCGGCGCGACATAGCACGTGAGCTGGGACTGATCTGCAACTTGTTACAAAAACTACAATTTTCACTATTTCATAATCACCCAACACATTTTAATAATACATTACATAATCAAACTTAATTAAAACATTTCCTTACATAGTTAAGCATTACGGAAATCTTTTACTCATGAACAACATGTTTAACCAACTTAACACAACATTTGGTCCCAATACGAAAAAGAAACATAATCGTGGATACAAAAAGACTTAACGTTGATAAGCGGTATCTTTTGAGCTAGATTCAAAATAGGGACTTGCACTACCACTTACTAATATGCCAATGCTTCGCTATCCTCAAACGGGCTCTTTACCTTCGTGGTGACCTTTCGTTCCTATAAAAACATAAAACAACATGGGGGTAAGCTTTTACGCTTAGTGAGTTATAGGCGAATGGTAAAGCATACAATATTGAGCATAATAATTACATTACTTTGTATTTCCAACCAAATGGTAGCTTACTTACTTTCGGATCCGACCCATTACTTACCATAGACATAACTTACTAAGGCCAACCCTAGTAATTATGTCTAAGCTAACACAACCATAGACATACACACATGCCTAAGCTTCCTTAAACTCATTACATTCATACATACATACATACATAGACACTCAAAGTGTCTAAGCTAAATCGTACCATAGACAAGATTATTAAGCAAGCTTAATAATCTTGCCTAAGCTACTCGTCAACCATAGATACAATTATTAGGTGAGCCTAATAATTATATCTAAGCTAACTCTCTAGTGCACTTAGTCATTACTCTCTTGCACGGATGCAATTCGAGAACACTAAGCCACTCTTGACCCGCCCAATTTACCCCCTATAAACTCACCTTGATTAAACGAGGTTCCTTGATCACTTAAAGCTCTTATGCCTTGATTAGCACCTATACATGAGCTAATTTCATCAATAACATAATCCTAACAAATCACAACTTTCAAAAGCTTTTAACACATTCATACACTTACACACATAACATGTTTAACTTATCTTTTTCAATATAACAACATTATCATGCCAACATCATTTCCTTAATTACACAATATCTCTAGTTCATCCCTTACAATCATGACTTGCAATTCTTTCAAATATTTCATCAAACATCAAATGTGCATAAACCCATTTCTACTACTAGCAATCCTAAATCATCATTTGTCCAAATTTCATTACTTACAACAATAACAACAATTCACATATAAACTTTCTCCTTTACAATTTTTAACTAACTCACATAAACATTTCATTGAGGCATTTCATCAAACACCTAGTGTGCATGACTTGATTCTAAGCTAAATTAGCATCAATTCCATCTTATTCACTACATGCACTCAATTAGCAAGTTTATTCATGAACTTACTTCCATTATAATCACAAATTTGTTTTAAATCATACAAGTGTGCATATTTTCAACATACACCATTTTTTTAAGCTAGAGATTCATCTAAGACATCCAACTTTAGTAATACTTAAACATAGAAATTCATACCTTGTCTCTAAGGATTCAAGAACCCTAATTGTGCACAAAGGAGAAGAAATTGAAGAATTAAAGTTTGCTAGGATGATTAGAGTACACTAGATTTCACAAATTTCCAATTGCATGTACTCAATTTCTTCAATTGAAGATCCTTCCTCTTCCTCTTGTTTGGATCGACACACACAAGCACACACACACTCTCTATATTTTTTTTTTTTGCAACTAATAATAAAAATTCTACATTTTACATCTTTTATTAAATTAACTTTGTATTATTTGCACCTTCTACCCTCCCTACCAAAACTCTATTTTGGGAGGTCCTTAATTCTAACTTTGCATCCCTAGTCCCTTCCAACTTAACTAACAAACATTAACTATTGTCCATTTATTTATACTAAATCATACCATCCATATATAAGATAATTAAATTACATAATATAATACCTTAATTAATTGGCATGTTACATGAGGTGGTTGTTTGAGCAGAATATAATCGATAGTAGCTCGTCATCATCATGTATCAAGTCTTCACCATCTTCGTTCTTCATCCACCATTACTATTCATCATCATCAACCTCACATCCTTCCTCATCATCATACACCCTAACCGTAATCATCATCATCGTTGTCTAATAGAACAGGAAAATAACTAAAATTTTACGTACTGTAGCGAGTAGCAGCAATCGAATTAGTGGTAGTAAACTGTGGCTATTCGTTGGGTTTATGGTGGGTTTACTATGGTGAGGATTTATGGTGGTTTATGGGTGACTGATGGAAGGTTGTGGTGTACGGTGGTGGTAAGCTTGTGTAGTTCGACTAACAGAGAGAAAATGCAAGGTTGGATTTAAGGTGGTGTTCAAAGTTGAATTGAAATATAAAGAAAACATTCTTGGTTTCTAATTGTGATTGTGGAGTTTTGTTGATCATAAACGAAAAACGGTTATAGATGGTTATGGTAGTTTGAAGATAATGGTAGAAAACAAATGAGTTTCGGTTTGTACAAGAAGCAGAAACCTTCAAGTAAAAATGATAAAGTGATTCGGTGGGTTTAGTGTTCGAAGGTGATGGTTATTGGGTTGTAGGAAGTGATGATCGAGTGAAGAAGATGTATTGCAAGAGGAAGAGAAAGAAGACGATGTGTCGAGTGATACATGGTGATAGGGTGTGTGTTTGTTGTTATGGTTGTGGTGATGGTTTTTTTATCTCTGCATATCTCCTATGTATATATATATTAGAGAAGATAATAATATATAAAGAAAGTTAAAGACAGAAAACGATAGATGGGGACGGATAACAACTAGTAACAATTATCAATTGAAAACACAGAATGAATAATAATAATAATAATTATTATAATATACTATAAAATTAAAACGTGTGATTAAGCTAGCCATCGTCTACTATTTCATTCGTGGACTGGATTTCATACTCCGTTTTTAATCAGTGGCGGATAAAAAAAAGTTTCCGAAAAAATCCCAAATTTTTACCTTAAGTTTCTTTAATTATTTCAGTCATTAATGTATAAAAATGGTCATTAATTATTAAATAAAAAATTAACTCAATTATGAGCGCTCAATCTCAGGTAAAATATAAAAAGTGTTAAAATTAAATAATTAGATCCTAATATACTTTTAATAAGCCTATAACTTATATAACTCATTTTTGAATCATCGTTTATTTTAAAATTATATAAGTTTGAATTTAACTTGCTTAATATCAATTGGAACATCAAACGAGTATTACAAAATTATTTAATATTTATTTTTAATACACTATATATATATATATATATATATATATATATATATATATATATATATATATATATATATGTTTTAATTAATAATTATTATAATATCCTATTTTATTTTATTTTTGTTAACACCTATTTCCTTATGAGGTAAGGCTTAGTGTGTCAACACAATACTAAAAGTTATCTAGCTTTAGGAGGGTGGAGTGTTGCCGATTGATGTTTACCCTTGGGAAATAATCCCTGCAGACCCGGTTCACAAGTGTAGAAACTTGTGGGGTGGCTTAATCAATCTGTCGTCCGTAGAGCGTAAAAGTGCTAGCCGGATGACTTCTAGTGAGATTAAGTGCTAGAGAGAGCGAGAGAGAAGAGTGAAGTCTCAGCTCTCAAAGTTGTCAGAATATCTGAACTGTGTAAAATGATGACCCAAGGGGTCTATTTATAGTGTCAGATCCACCAGATTGCTCGGGGACACGTGTCAGATGATGATACATTCTGTTATTTGTGATCCGAAATTTATGCTGAAGGTGAAGTTCTCCGGCCAGGGCTTACGCACGACGGAGCAGCCTGTTCAGCAGAGAACGCTGGACGGATAACTCCACAAAACCGTTGTTTCCAGCCTTCCTGATGCTACTTTTATGCAACCATTACGTCTTTTATGCATGTTATACGATAGGATACACCATTAAGTCCCCCCCCCCAGTTTAATGACTTAAGCATTTAAAAATTGATTAAGTTGTTAAACTTGGAATAACGCATGCCAACCAAGTCTTCACGTTTTCCTTTTGCATCGGGGAGTACATCACAGGTATTAAATGATAGGCGAATTTTACTGACATTATGATGATTGCTTTTTGCACAGCTATGATACCGCACGCACCTCTAGCTGTAAAAAGGCTTTTCAATGTACTCGCCTTTTTATCTTGTCCTTACACGTGTGTGGCTGAAAACAAAACCCCCAAAATCACCATCAATTAAAGCTGTTATATCTTTTTGCTCTTTAACCACCATAAACCCTAACCGATCATTTACTTTTACAACTTCCTTCTATAGTGTTCATCTTCTTCCATCAATACCTTCTTTACTTCCTGTTTCATTAGAACATTAATGGCAGCCATAAAGGATGTTTCAGCTATTCATAGCAGAGTAAATGAGAAATATTTAGGCGAGCTACTGCAACATTTTCCTAGATTAGCTGGTGTTGAACCAATGATTCCTGCAATCAATGCCAGAGCCTGCTCACCGCCCCCTGGCAAGGTTGCTATTTATGGCCACTCAATTTTCAACTTTTGCTTGCTTCTGCCATTTACACCATTCTTCTTAGAAGTTTGCAAGTTTTACGGTGTTGCTGTTGGTCAATTCGAACCAGCATCAATTAGAAAGATCTTGATTTTTGAAATGTATTGTCACGCAAGGAATATTGAGCCATCTATTAGGATATTTTGCCATTTGGTACGTATAGCACGCCATGAAAATGGTTGGTTCACATTCAATAAAATTCATGGATTTCTGAAACCTACACTTGATCATCCCGGCGATAACTGGTATGCTTCATTTATCTTTATTAATGAAGATGCAATTGATGACCAATACTCAGCTACTCGAGTGTGGCACAAATACTCGCATACCGTATCAGTTACCTTTCCAAAACTCGTTACCAAGGAAAACATTTTGTTTAAGAAGATTAAAGATGAACAAATCAATGACATTAAATATGGGGAACACATGCTTTCGCTGACATCCGTAAGCCAAGATTGGGATATCACACAAGGTTATGCCTGTGTTCTTGCTTGGAGGAAGAGTGAGCATTTACTTTTGCTACATATGCTTAATAAGATGCCCTCCTTTATCTATCCAATTAACCACTGTGACTTTTAAACTTTTGCAAAAATTACTCCGCTTACCGCCATGCGGTTATCGTGTTATTCACAGCTTACCTTTACTACTCAGAAAATTATTGATGATATCCCCAAAATATATGAAGTGAGGGAGGAGGAAGATGAAGAAGAAGAAGAAGACATATGTATGAATCAAGTTGCCTCTAGAGAACGTCGTGCCTCGGGTAATGAGAATGATAACACTGAATTATGTAAAATACCATACCAAAACCTGTACTTGTTTTCTTGTATGCCCAGTACTGGTGGATTTTATAATCCAAACCCTTCCTTATATTGTATGCCACCCTTGAAATGTTGTGAAGCATATTGGAACTCTTTTATAAGTAACAATTTCCCTTTATCTCCAACAGCTAGTGCATCACATCAAGACACTACATTAGTGACTCTTTCGCCTTCCGCCAAGAGGAGAAGAACTGGTCAAATTCCTCCGTCATCCGCTCAACAAGGAGCTGGCCCTAGTTCTTCTCAACAACAAATTACGCTTCCCAATCTTGACACAAATATGCTTTCCTCCCTTTTAAAAGGACCACCACACTCGTACGAAGATTTCATGACTTTTTTGAATGCCATGGTGTGTCCTTCACTAGCCCAATTCTTTAGCAGCCTATCTGATGCAGATGCCAAGAAGGTTAAGGCACAAAGTATCATTCTAAACATTGCTTCTGGCTTAAATGACCTTCAACGCCTATCTGAGTTGCAAAACAATGAAATCACTACAAATAAGGAGCTATCTGCTGAAAAGGAGAAAGTAGCCAGGACTGAACAAATAGCTACAGAGATAAAGAGGGAATACGAGACAATGAAGAGGCTTTATGATAATAGCAACGATCAGAGGGTGGAGTATAAGGAGCAAGTCAAAGAACTATCCTCCAGAGAAAAGCGACATCTGAGCAAAATTGATGAACTAGTAAAGGAGAATGAAAAAATGCTTGAGCAGAATAACATGTTGAAAGAACAGCTTAAAGCCAAAGAGGCGAATGAAAGACGAATGATAACTTGCATCCCTGCGCTTGTAGAGCGTATCTTTAATTGCCAAGCTCTGTCTCACAGGATACGTGAGTTTGTCCGTCTTACGAAGTCTGCTGAACGACTAAATTTTTTCAACTTTATGAAAAGAAAACTGCCATAATTGCCAAATCCAATGCCTGTTGTTATTACATCGAAGATTAATGAAAACGCCATAAAAGAAGCTGACGCAGCTGGTGCACTAATAGAAAATATGAAGTTTTATGATCTTAAAAATCTTTGTAAAAGGCCGGATGTAACAATAGATGATGTATTGAATTATACTCCGCAGGATGAATGAAATACTATGTTTTATACATCTGCTTTTGCATAATGTTTAATATTGTACTTGGTTGTATATATTAGAAATATGCTGTAACTTAGTAAGATTGTTGTAGTGAACAATGCATAAGATATTGAGATTGTACTTTGCAATCATTATGCTTGTAAATATTGAAATCATATTCTCCGTTATACGCTTTCCGTCATAAAACTCATGAGGAAAAGTTATGCATTATTTTCACCTTTAAATATTTTGCTGGACACCATGGTCCGTTTTCCGTTTTGCTCTGCATTTTGTGTATATAAGTTGTGTCATGACATTTTTTGTAGATTCGTTTCATCGCTTCGATGCTTTAGTGAGTTCTACATGTCTCACTATCGATACAACCATTTTGAGTATGATTGTACTTCTACCACCGAAAGGCTTTCTTTCTTTCTGCGGGTAGGGATGACACACAGCTATGTGACACCTGGGCTAAAAAATCCTTGGCCGGATAAAACTTATGAAAAATATTGCCATAAGAATAATTGCTATTATTCATATTCTTAAAGAAATTTTTACATTTATGACTATATCTCATGCATTTGACAGTTGATCAAGCTGTCCATGCATATAGTGCTACGCATAAAATTTCTTTAAATTCATTGCATTCCAAGCTATTTCATATTGCTCGCCGGAAGGCGCAGCAAGCATGTATGATCCATTTTGATTTACTTTTGTGACCTTATAAGGTCCTTCCCATTTTGGGGCTAGCTTTCCAAATTTGATTTGCATGCTTGCCTCATTATCTTGTAGTACTAAATCACCTACTTCAAACTGCACATTCTGCACTTTCTTGTTATAATATTTTGCCATTTTATGCCTGTGATCTGCTTGCCGGATGGCGGCCATCAACCTTCTTTCCTCCAACAAGTTGAGATTCTCCCTTAATGCCTCAGAATTAGCCTCAACATCAAATGCCATAATGCGTTGCGTTGGCACACATATTTCAGCCGGTATCACTGCCTCTGTTCCATACACTAGACTGAAAGGTATTTCCCCCGTGCTCCGCTTTGGCGTCGTCCGGTGTGCCCACAATACATTTGGCAGCTCATCCACCCATCCAGTTTGACTCAGACCCAACTGTGCCTTAATGCCAGCAACGATTTCCTTGTTGGTAACCTCCACTTGTCCGTTCGCTTAAGGATGAGCAACAGATGTAAAGTTTTGCTTTATGCCCAACTCTTCACACCAACTCCGAAATGGATTTTCTGCAAATTGCTTGCCGTTATCGCTGACTATTTCATTTGGCACCCCATAACGGCATACAATATCATGCCAGACAAACTTCTTGACATTTTCTCCTGTGATTTTTGCTAAAGCCTTAGCTTCAACCTATTTCGTGAAAAAATCGATCACTACCACCAAGAACTTAGCATTACCAGTGCTCCTATTGAATGGCCCCACAATATCAATAGCCCACTTGCAGAACGGCCAAGCGGATGACACCGGTATCCAGTCATACTTTGGAAGACGCTGAATTGTACCATGCCTCTGACAATTCTCACATGCTTTTATGATTTCTGCGACATCCCGATAAAGGGAAGGCCAAAAATACCCTTGTCGCATGATCCGTGATGACACAGTACGGAAACCAGAGTGTTGAGAACAAACTCCTTCATGCATTTCTTTGACCACTTTTAATGCTTCATCATCGGTTAAACACCTTAACAATGGACCATTGTATGATTTTCGATAAAGGACACCATTAACAATTTCATACATTGGTGCGGTCACTCTTATTCTTCTTGCTTCCGCCTTATCAACAGGTAACCATCCGTCATGCAAATATCTCAAATACGGAGTCATCCAAGTTTCCTTAGCTCCTTCAACTATTGCAATAATTGGTTTTCCATGTATTGATTTCTCCTAAAGCTCTTCAACCAACACTCGTTTGTGCAAATGATCAAAGGTTAAAGTAGATAACTTGCTCAAGACGTCAGCTTTTTTGTTCTTATTTCGAGGAATTTGCACGACTTCAAGGTTATCAAATTTCTTTGAAATTGCCTCCACCAACTTTATGGATGTATCCCTTGCATCAAACGTTCCATTGACCTGCTGGGCGACAATTTGAGAATCAACATATGCTCGTAAATTTGTTATGCCCATTTCTACTGCTATGCGGAGGCCGGAGAGTAATACCTCATACTCTGCTTCATTGTTTGAAGCATAAAAACAAAATTTCAATGCATAAGTATACTCTTCACCGTATGGACTTGTTAAAACTAGTCCTGCACCTGTTCCCTCTTCACTGGATGCTCCATCAGTGTGTAACTCCCACTCATACTGTGATGGTGCCATTTTGTTGTCATACTCTACCTTTTCATTTGTCTCCAAGAGGAAATCTGCCAAAATTTGTCCTTTAACTGCATTCCGGGGAGCAAAATTGATTTCATACTCCCCCAACTCGATGGCCCATTTTGCTAAACGGCCAGATGATTCTGGACGCCGGAGTATTTGCTTCAATGGTTGATCTGTTAACACTAAAATGGGATAACCTTGAAAATATCTTCGTAAACATCGTGCAGTATGCACAAGGGCATAAACCATGCGGTGAAGTGGTGGATAATTTGTTTCACTAAGCTGCAACACTTTGCTAACAAAATATATAGGCATTTGCACACCGTTCCATTCTGCGATTAGGACAGAACTTATTATTTCCTTTGAGACAGCTAAGTATAAAATTAGGGTTTCCCCCTCTTGGAATGCATTTTCGGCTTCCGCCGTCCACACAAAATCTTTTTTATTTAAACAGCCCTTTAACACCTTCATGAATGGAAGCGACTTTTCTGCTGCTCTGGACAAGAATCTTGTTAATGCTGCTAGACATCCATGTAACCGTTGAACATCTTTCTTGCTAGTTGGTGACTTCATATCTTCAATTGCTTGAATTTTCTTAGGATTAGCTTTAATACCACGTTCTGTGACAATATGACCTAAGAATTTTCCCTCTTCTACACCAAACGTGCACTTCTTGGGATTTAATTTCATGTTAATTTTTCGCAGAGATGCAAAAGTTTCCTGTATATCTCGTAACATCTTTTCTTCAGTATGACTTTTGATGAAAATGTCATCAACATAAGCTTCTAAGTTTCGCCCAATTTGATCCTTAAACGCCATATCAATAAGTCGTTGATATGTTGCTCCTGCATTCTTCAAACCAAAATGCATTTTCATGTAACAGAATATGTCTTTCGTCGTGTGAAAAGCCGTTTTGTCTTCATCTTTTAAAGCCATTGGGATTTGATGATATCCCTTAGCTGCATCTAGGAAACATTTGAATCGATATCCTGCCAATGATTCAACCTTCTAATCAATTTCAGGTAAAGGATAATTATCCTTTGGACATGATTTATTGATATCCGTGAAATCCACACACATCCGCTATGAGTTGTCCGGCTTCCTAACCATGACTGGATTGGCTACCCATGTCTGATATTTGACCTCTCGCAAGATCCCAGCATCCACCAAACTTCGTACCTCATCACGGAGGAATTTGCTTCTTTCTGGCGCTATGCCACGCTTTTTCTGACAAACAAGATGTATGTTGGGATTCACGTTTAGCCTATGCTCTGCAATTTCCCTTGGAACACCAGTCATATCAGAAAGTTGCCATGCAAAAACGTCTAAATTTGTTGTCAAAATGTTGTATAATTTTTCTTTACATTTGGCGGACAACGTGTGCCTAATTAGGATTTTCTGATCTGGAAATTTAAGATTTGGTGAAATTGACCCATCATCGTGTATGATTGGCTTAATTACTGCCTTTGTTACTTGAGAACACTCAATTGACTTCTGCCGTTCTGCATATAACGTTGCTACTCCGCCTGGCGCTGGAAACTTCATCATACCATGTACAGTTGATGTTACATCTCCAAACGTCATTAAAGTAGTTCTTCCCAAAATTATGTTGTACTGTGAAATTGCTTTAACCACCAAGAACTCAATGTTGGCTGTGCGTCTTAGGGGTGGCTTGCCCAAGGTTACTTCAAGCAGAATACTTCCTTCAGACCAGGACGGCTCACTTGTAAAACTTGCTAACAGCACATATGTTTCCTTCATTTTTTCTTGTACATCTTTGGAAAGCTGTATGAAGCAATGTTCATACATAATGTCTGATCCAGCTCCTGTGTCAGTGTAAATGTTGCGTATTAAGCAATTAGTAACTCGCGCTTCTATAACCACTGGACCATCGGATGGATTTGTGTTGCACATAGAAGGAAATGATATTAATTGCTCTTCCCAATCTTCTAACACTTATGCCTTCCTCCGTTGTCCAGCTTTCCATGGATGTATCATGCCCACCTCTATGGGTATGAATTCATTATCATCGCCTTCTTTATCAGTGTTGGTGAGATGATTCGTCTTAATAATGGATGGCGTCATTGTTAACACCTATTTTCTTATGAGGTAAGGCTTAGTGTATCAACACAATACTAGAAGTTATCTCACTTTAGGAGGGCGGAGTATTGCCGATTGATGTTTACCCTTGGGAAATAATCCCTGCAGACCCGGTTCACAAGTGTAGAAACTTGTGGGGTGGCTTAATCAATCTGTCATCCGTAGAGCGTAAAAGTGCTAGCCGGATGACTTCTAGTGAGAGAAAGTGCTAGAGAGAGAGAGAAGAGTGAAGTCTCAGCTCTCAAAGTTGTCAGAATATCTGAACTGTGTAAAATGACGACCCAAGGGGTCTATTTATAGTGTTAGATCCACCAGATTGCTCGGGGACACGTGTCAGATGATGATACATTCTGTTATTCGTGATCCGAAATTTATTCTGAAGGTGGCGTTCTCCGGCCAGGGCTTACGCGCTAGGCGGCCTTCAGGGCTTACGCACGACGGAGCAGCCTGTTCAGCGGAGAACGCTGAATGGATAACTCCACAAAACTGTTGTTTCCAGCCTTCCTGATGCTACTTTTATGCAACCATTACGTCTTTTATGCGTGTTATACGATAGGATACACCATTAATTTTACATACTTAATTTTAATAACAACAACATATAATATTTCAAATTATATTTTCAATTATTATATATATATATATATACACACACACACACATATCTATTTACAATTAATTGTTAGTGAATCGTTGGAAACAGTAGAAGGTCAATTGAATATATGAAACAATTCAAAATTTTTGAGACTCAACCTAACAGACTTTTTTTATTGTGTCAAAAATATTAAATCGTATCGAGAGTTTGATTTAAAATTAGTCGAAATTTTTCAGGTCGTCACAGCTTATTTCCTATACTTTTACTTTTCTTTTTTGTTATTCGGTTTTGATTTTGAAGGAATATTCTAGAACTACGACATATCTAGGAAAAAAAGTTACCTACACCTATAAATAAAATAAAATTATTTAACAAATTAGACAATTAAAATCTAAAAATTAGTATTACAACAACACACAATTTCACGTTTGCGAGGTGGGATGTGAAATGTATATAAATCATTCCTCTATCTATTATAGAAAATAGATTAAAAGTCATTTCTCTACACTCACGTTTTAAGAATGAAATCTCCACCTACAGGGGAAAAAAAAACATCTCTCTCTACTTGAGGCTCATAGATTGTTCCAAAAGGACCTTCGGCAATCAAAAATCGCAACGTACATAAGTGTGCAAACACACGGCTCTTTTACTCAATTGATTTCTTTTCTTTCCTCTAAAAACCTTTGAAATTTAATTGAAACCTCACTGCCCCTCTTGGGAATGGTTTTGGTGATTTCCTTTGCTTGAGCTCGTGTAATGTTTCTCACAAGTCTTCTTCTTCGACAGGTTTTGATGTTTCGGCTCCTGGTGTTGGTAATAAGAGGAACATGGACAAGCTCAAAATAATGCGGTAGAAGAAGAGGTAGTGTTTCGGGCCAAGGACGAGAAGTGTGCTATGGATTCAAACGGCTCCGGTTTCTTTGATGGGTCTTGTAAAGCGTGTTTGTTTCTGAAACTTTGATTAGCAACGGTTCGTCCAATGTTCTAATTTATAAGTTTGACAACATGTCAGGTAAGAAGGTTCGCTGCGAAAAGGTTAACTGAAAGGTGATCAAACCAGGGGATACGATTCGTAAAGCTCCATATATATATAGTAAAATGTTCAAACGAGAACCAAAAAAATTGCGAGAACTGCGAGAACTATTAAATTATAAAGATTTTCATATATTAGTTTGTTGAATCACATATAAATGTGGATGGAGAGTATGATTGAACGGAAAAAAGTTTGAAAAAACCTATAATTTAACTATATAATTAAGTATATAATTTCTCGTTCACATTTGTAGATGTGTTTGTGAACATGCGAACATCTTCGTATAATTCACAATTGAACATGTAATTTGTGATTGTGAACATTTGTTTTGCAATGATATGAACATTAGATAACAATTATATGTAATTTGTTAAATATAAATACATATAAATCATGTATTTAAAAGGTTCTCGCAGTTCTCGCCCTTTTTGTGGTTATCGTTATAAATATATATATAGTAAAATGTTCAAACGAGAACCAAAAAAATTGCGAGAACTGCGACAACTATTAAATTATAAAGATTTTCATATATTAGTTTGTTGAATCACATATAAATGTGGATGGAGAGTAAGACTGAACGGAAAAAAGTTTGAAAAAACCTATAATTTAACTATATAATCAAGTATATAATTTCTCGTTCACATTTGCAGATGTGTTTGTGAACATGCGAACATCTTCGTATAATTCACAATTGAACATGTAATTTGTGTTTGTGAACATTTGTTTTGCAATGATATGAACATTAGATAACAATTATATGTAATTTGTTGAATATAAATACATATAAATCATGTATTTAAAAGGTTCTCGCAGTTCTCGCCATTTTTGTGGTTCTCGTTATATATATATATATATATATATATATATATATATATATATATATATATATATATATATATATATATATATATATATATATATATATATATATATATATAAAACAGGCCAACGAGCAAAACTCATTATTTATTTTTTGTCGTTCAATATATATATATATATATATATATATATATATATATATATATATATATTAATATATGTATATTTATATACATTTTTTTCTAGATTTTACAAGATTATATGAGAAATGAGTGAGAAAATCTGAGAAATTACGAGATTTTACAAGAGAATATGAGAAATTAGCAAGAAATCCGATAAATCGTGGCTTTGACCAAGTTCGACCCCGTTGACCGTGAAATTTCGAGAGATGGACATCTCATCTCCGTTGTCTTCTAAAAACGAGATCTCTGGAAGATCTCGGGGAGAAATAAGAAGATTTATAACACTGGTTTTGGATATATTCTTTTTCGGCTTTTATCATCATTCGAGGATTTAGATTTTGTTATATAATTTCTCCTTAATTTTTGCAAATAAAAAAGGAAAGACAATTCAATATAGCATTTTATCATTCTATTTTAATTAACACTCTTTTTATTTCTTCTTCATTTTTATCTAAACCTGCTTTTTTCCTTACTGTAGCATAGGCCTTCGTCACTCTAAACGGGCGCTTCGCTCCTCTTTCTTTTATCAGAAAGAGTGGGGCCTTACTTATCTAGTTCGTGGGTTTGTTTAATCTATACTTTTCTCTTATCAAAATATTTTGATACAACTTTAACATTTTGTTGTTACACACAGGGGCGGACCAAAGAAGGGGCAGGGTGGGGCGCCCGCCTCCAGTGAATTTGCAATTTTTAGTGAAATTTTTTTCAGTTTTTGATTTTGCCCTCGGTGGAATTTTTTTTGCCCTAAACACTTCATATTTTGCCAAAAAAAATCCCTACATTTAAAAAAAAAAAAATTCACCCCCGGTGAAAAGTTTTCCTAGGCCCGCCACTGATTACACATTACGGGGTGCTCGAAGAAATGACGAAGATGCATTTCATCTATGTTAGTAGACTATGTTGGGTTTTATTTGGGTTTCCATTTATGAGGATGGCCCAAAGCCCAACAATTAGGCCCATACTGAAATGTCCCGTTCTTATTGATTAAAAACGTTCCATATTAATTGATTTCGTTGCGAGGTTTTGACCTCTATATGAGACGTTTTTCAAAGACTGCATTCATTTTTAAAACAAACCATAACCTTTATTTCATAAATAAAGGTTTAAAAAGCTTTACGTAGATTATCAAATAATGATAATCTAAAATATCCTGTTTACACACGACCATTACATAATGGTTTACAATACAAATATGTTACATCGAAATCAGTTTCTTGAATGCAGTTTTTACACAATATCATACAAACATGGACTCCAATTCTTGTCCTTATTTTAGTATGCAACAGCGAAAGCTCTTAGTATTCACCTGAGAATAAACATGCTTTAAACGTCAACAAAAATGTTGGTGAGTTATAGGTTTAACCTATATATATATCAAATCGTAACAATAGACCACAAGATTTCATATTTCAATATACATCCCATACATAGAGATAAAAATCATTCATATGGTGAACACCTGGTAACCGACATTAACAAGATGCATATATAAGAATATCCCCATCATTCCGGGACACCCTTCGGATATGATATAAATTTCGAAGTACTAAAGCATCCGGTATTTTGGATGGGGTTTGTTAGGCCCAATAGATCTATCTTTAGGATTCGCATCAATTAGGGTGTCTGTTCCCTAATTCTTAGATTACCAGACTTAATAAAAAGGGGCATATTCGATTTCGATAATTCAACCATAGAATGTAGTTTCACGTACTTGTGTCTATTTTGTAAATAATTTATAAAACCTGCATGTATTCTCATCCCAAAAATATTAGATTTTAAAAGTGGGACTATAACTCACTTTCACAGATTTTTACTTCGTCGGGAAGTAAGACTTGGCCACTGGTTGATTCACAAACCTATAACAATATATACATATATATCAAAGTATGTTCAAAATATATTTACAAAACTTTTAATACATTTTGATGTTTTAAGTTTATTAAGTCAGCTGTCCTCGTTAGTAACCTACAACTAGTTGTCCACAGTTAGATGTACAGAAATAAATCGATAAATATTATCTTGAATCAATCCACGACCCAGTGTATACGTATCTCAGTATTGATCACAACTCAAACTATATATATATTTTGGAATCAACCTCAACCCTGTATAGCTAACTCCAACATTCACATATAGAGTGTCTATGGTTGTTCCGCAATATATATATAGATGGGTCGACATGATAGGTCAAAACATTGTATACGTGTCTATGGTATCTCAAGATTACATAATATACAATATAAGTTGATTAGGTTATGATTGGAATAGATTTATTACTAACTTTCACGTAGGTAAAATGAGTAGTTTTTATCAATCTTGTTTTACTCGTCATTTCTTCGTTTCTAATCCGTTTTGAGTGATTCCAGTGGCCACGGTTTTGTATTGAACTTAAATTTATGAATCTAAACAGAAAAAGTATAAGTTTATAGTCAGAAATACAAGTTACAAGTCGTTTTTGAAAGAGGTAGTCATTTCCGTTGAAAGAACGACATCTTGATGACCATTTTGAAAAACATACTTTCACTTTGAGTTTAACCATGATTTTTGGATATAGTTTCATGTTCATAAGAAAAATCATTTTTCTAGAAGTATAGCTTTTAAATCAAAGTTCTTTTAGCTTTTAATTATCCCAACCAAAACAGCCCCCGATTTTACTACGACGGCGTATATCCAGTTTTATGGTGTTTATCGTGTTTCCGGGTTTTAAATCATTAAGTTAGTATATCATATAGATATAGAACATGTGTTTAGTTGATTTTAAAAGTCTAGTTAGAAGGATTAACTTTATTTGCGAACAAGTTTAGAATTAACTAAACTATGTTCTAGTGATTACAAGGTTATAACGTTGAATAAGACAGCTTTTTATGTATGAATCGAATGATGTTATGAACATCATTACTACCTCAAGTTCCTTGGATAAACCTACTGGAAATGAGAAAAATGGATCTAGCTTCAAAGGATCCATGGATGGCTTGAAAGTTCTTGAAGCAGAATCATGACACGAAAACAATTTCAAGTAAGATTTCCACTCGAAATAAGATTGTTATAGTTATAGAAATTGAATTAAAGTTTGAATATGATTATTACCTTGTATTAGAAAGATAAACTACTGTAAGTAACAAAGGTTTATTGATCTTGGATGATTACTTGGAATGGATTTAGAAAACTTGGAAGTAAACTTGCAATCTTGGAAGTATTCTTGATTTTATGAAACTAGAACTTTTGGAATTTATGAAGAACACTTAGAACATGAAGATAGAACTTGAGAGAGATCAATTAGATGAAGAAAATTGAAGAATGAAAGTGTTTGTAGGTGTTTTTGGTCATTGGTGTATGGATTAGATATAAAGGATATGTAATTTTGTTTTCATGTAAATAAGTCATGAATGATTACTCATATTTTTGTAATTTTATGAGATATTTTATGCTAGTTGCCAAATGATGGTTCCCACATGTGTTAGGTGACTCACATGGACTGCTAAGATCTGATCATTGGAGTGTATATACCAATAGTACATATATCTAAAAGTTATGTATTGTACGAGTACGAATACGGGTGCATACGAGTAGAATTGTTGATGAAACTGAACGAGGATGTAATTGTAAGCATTTTTGTTAAGTAGAAGTATTTTGATAAGTGTCTTGAAGTCTTTCAAAAGTGTATGAATACATATTAAAACACTACATGTATATACATTTTAACTGAGTCGTTAAGTCATCGTTAGTCGTTACATGTAAGTGTTGTTTTGAAACCTTTAGGTTAACGATCTTGTTAAATGTTGTTAACCCAATGTTTATAATATCAAAATAGATTTTAAATTATTATGTTATCATGATATTATGATGTACGAATATCTCTTAATATGATATATATACATTAAATATCGTTACAACGATAATCGTTACATATATGTCTCGTTTCAAAATCATTAAGTTAGTAGTCTTGTTTTTACATATGTAGTTCATTGTTAATATACTTAATGATATGTTTACTTATCATAATATCATGTTAACTATATATATAACCATATATATGTCATCATATAGTTTTTACAAGTTTTAACGTTCGTGAATCACCGGTCAACTTGGGTGGTCAATTGTCTATATGAAACCTATTTCAATTAATCAAGTCTTAACAAGTTTGATTGCTTAACATGTTGGAAACACTTAATCATGTAAATAAAAATTTCATTTAATATATATAAACATGGAAAAGTTCGGGTCACTACAGTACCTACCCGTTAAATAAATTTCGTCCCGAAATTTTAAGCAGTTGGAGGTGTTGACGTATCTTCTGGAAATAAGTGCGGGTATTTCTTCTTTATCTGATCTTCTCGTTCCCAGTGAACTCGGGTCCTCTACAAGTATTCCATCGAACCTTAACAATTGGTATCTTGTTTTGCTTAAGTCTTTTAACCTCACGATCCATTATTTCGACGGGTTCTTCGATAAATTGAAGTTTTTCGTTGATTTGGATTTCATCTAACGGAATAGTGAGATCTTCTTTAGCAAAACATTTCTTTAAATTCGAGATGTGGAAAGTGTTATGTACAGCCGCGAGTTGTTGAGGTAACTCAAGTCGATAAGCTACTGGTCCGACACGATCAATAATCTTGAATGGTCCAATATACCTTGGATTTAATTTCCCTCGTTTACCAAATCGAACAACGCCTTTCCAAGGTGCAACTTTAAGAATGACCATCTCTCCAATTTCAAATTCTATATCTTTTCTTTTAATGTTAGCGTAACTCTTTTGTCGACTTTGGGCAGTTTTCATCCGTTGTTGAATTTGGATGATCTTCTCGGTAGTTTCTTGTATTATCTCTGGACCCGTAATCTGTCTATCCCCCACTTCACTCCAACAAATCGGAGACCTGCACTTTCTACCATAAAGTGCTTCAAACGGCGCCATCTCAATACTTGAATGGTAGCTGTTGTTGTAGGAAAATTCTGCTAACGGTAGATGTCGATCCCAACTGTTTCCGAAATCAATAACACATGCTCGTAGCATGTCTTCAAGTGTTTGTATCGTCCTTTCGCTCTGCCCATCAGTTTGTGGATGATAGGCAGTACTCATGTCTAGACGAGCTTGCTGTAATGTCTGCCAGAATCTTGAAATAAATCTGCCATCCCTATCAGAGATAATAGAGATTGGTATTCCATGTCTGGAGACGACTTCCTTCAAATACAGTCGTGCTAACTTCTCCATCTTGTCATCTTCTCTTATTGGCAGGAAGTGTGCTGATTTGGTGAGACGATCAACTATTACCCAAATAGTATTAAAACCACTTGCAGTCCTTGGCAATTTAGTGATGAAATCCATGGTAATGTTTTTCCATTTCCATTCCGGGATTTCAGGTTGTTGAAGTAGACCTGATGGTTTCTGATGCTCAGCTTTGACCTTAGAACACGTCAAACATTCTCCTACGTATTTAGCAACATCGGATTTCATACCCGGCCACCAAAAATGTTTCTTGAGATCCTTGTACATCTTCCCCGTTCCAGGATGTATTGAGTATCTGGTTTTATGAGCTTCTCTAAGTACCATTTCTCTCATATCTCCAAATTTTGGTACCCAAATCCTTTCAGCCCTATACCGGGTTCTGTCTTCCTGAATATTAAGATGCTTCTCCGATCCTTTGGGTATTTCATCCTTTAAATTTCCCTCTTTTAAAACTCCTTGTTGCACCTCCTTTATTTGAGTAGTAAGGTTATTGTGAATCATTATATTCATAGATTTTACTTGAATGGGTTCTCTGTCCTTCCTGCTCAAGGCGTCGGCTACCACATTTGCCTTCCCCGGGTGGTAACGAATCTCAAAGTCGTAATCATTCAATAATTCAATCCACCTACGCTGCCTCATATTCAGTTGTTTCTGATTAAATATGTGTTGAAGACTTTTGTGGTCGGTATATATAATACTTTTGACCCCATATAAGTAGTGCCTCCAAGTCTTTAATGCAAAAACAACCGCGCCTAATTCCAAATCATGTGTCGTATAATTTTGTTCGAGAATCTTCAATTGTCTAGACGCATAAGCAATCACCTTCGTTCGTTGCATTAATACACAATCGAGACCTTGCTTTGATGCGTCACAATAAATCACAAAATCATCATTCCCTTCAGGCAATGACAATTCAGGTGCCGTAGTTAGCTTTTTCTTCAATAACTGAAACGCTTTCTCTTGTTCATCATTCCATTCAAATTTCTTCCCTTTATGCGTTAATGCAGTCAAGGGTTTTGCTATTCTGGAAAAGTCTTGGATGAACCTTCTGTAGTAACCAGCTAGTCCTAAAAACTGGAGTATGTGTTTCGGAGTTTTCGGGGTTTTCCACTTTTCAACAGTTTCTATCTTTGCCGGATCCACCTTAATACCTTCTTTGTTCACTATGTGACCGAGGAATTGAACTTCTTCCAACCAAAATACACACTTTGAAAACTTAGCGTACAATTCTTCCTTCCTCAATACTTCTAACACCTTTCTCAAATGTTCACCGTGTTCTTGGTCATTCTTTGAGTAAATAAGTATGTCATCAATGAAAACAATGACAAACTTGTCAAGGTATGGTCCACACACTCGGTTCATAAGGTCCATGAACACAGCTGGTGCATTAGTTAAACCAAACGGCATGACCATAAACTTGTAATGACCGTAACGTGTTCTGAAAGCAGTCTTTGGAATATCATCTTCTTTCACCCGCATTTGATGATACCCGGAACGTAAGTCAATCTTTGAATAAACAGACGAGCCTTGTAGTTGATCAAATAAGTCGTCGATTCTCGGTAGTAGGTAGCGGTTCTTGATGGTAAGTTTGTTCAACTCTCGGTAGTCGATACACAACCTGAATGTACCATCTTTCTTCTTGACAAACAAAACAGGAGCTCCCCACGGTGATGTGCTTGGTCGAATGAAACCACGCTCTAAAAGTTCTTGTAATTGGCTTTGCAGTTCTTTCATCTCGCTGGGTGCGAGTCTGTAAGGAGCACGAGCTATTGGTGCAGCTCCTGGTACAAGATCTATTTGTAATTCAACGGATCGATGTGGGGGTAATCCCGGTAATTCTTTCGGAAATACATCGGGAAATTCTTTTGCAATGGGAACATCATTGATGCTCTTTTCTTCAGTTTGTACTTTCTCGACGTGTGCTAGAACAGCATAGCAACCTTTTCTTATTAGTTTTTGTGCCTTCAAACTACTAATAAGATGTAGCTTCGTGTTGCCCTTTTCTCCGTACACCATTAAGGGTTTTCCTTTTTCTCGTATAATGCGAATTGCATTTTTGTAACAAACGATCTCTGCTTTCACTTCTTTCAACCAGTCCATACCGATTATCACATCAAAACTCCCTAACTCTACTGGTATCAAATCAATCTTAAATGTTTCGCTAACCAGTTTAATTTCTCGATTCCGACATATATTATCTGCTGAAATTAATTTACCATTTGCTAATTCGAGTAAAAATTTACTATCCAAAGGCGTCAATGGACAACTTAATTTAGCACAAAAATCTCTACTCATATAGCTTCTATCCGCACCCGAATCAAATAAAACGTAAGCAGACTTATTGTCAATAAGAAACGTACCCGTAACAAGCTCCGGGTCTTCCTGTGCCTCTGCCGCATTAATATTGAAAACTCTTCCGCGGCCTTGTCCATTCGTGTTCTCCTGGTTCGGGCAATTTCTAATAATGTGGCCCGGTTTTCCACATTTATAACAAACTACATTGGCATAACTTGCTCCGACACTACTTGCTCCGCCATTACTCGTTCTGACACCATTTGTTCCTTTCGTTCTGTTAACCCCTGGTCCGTAGACCTCACACTTCACCGCGCTATGACCATTTCTTTTACACTTGTTGCAAAATTTGGTGCAGAACCCCGAGTGATACTTTTCACACCTTTGGCATAGCTGCTTCTGATTGTTGTTGTTGTTGCGGTTATTATTGTTGTTTGGATGATTGTTGTAGTTGTTGTTGTTGTTGTTGTTGTTGTTGTTGTTGGGCCGTTTGTTGTAGTTACGATTGATGTTGCGATTGTTGGGATAGTTGTTGCGATTATTGTTGTAATTGCTGTTGTTGTTGTATTGGTGATTCTTATCACCGTTTTCCTCCCACTTTCTTTTGACTTGCTTCACATTGGCCTCTTCAGCAGTCTGTTCTTTAATTCTTTCTTCAATCTGGTTCACTAGTTTGTGAGCCATTCTACATGCCTGTTGTATGGAGGCGGGCTCGTGTGAACTTATATCTTCTTGGATTCTTTCCGGTAATCCTTTCACAAACGTGTCGATCTTCTCTTCCTCATCTTCGAACGCTCCCGGACACAATAAGCACAATTCTGTGAATCGTCTTTCGTACGTGGTAATATCAAATCCTTGGGTTCGTAACCCTCTAAGTTCTGTCTTGAGCTTATTGACCTCGGTTCTGGGATGGTACTTCTCGTTCATCAAGTGCTTGAATGCTGACCACGGTAGTGCGTAAGCATCATCTTGTCCCACTTGTTCTAGATAGGTATTCCACCATGTTAACGCAGAATCTGTGAAGGTATGCGTAGCGTACTTTACTTTGTCCTCTTAAGTACACTTACTTATGGCAAACACCGATTCGACCTTCTCGGTCCACCGTTTCAATCCGATCGGTCCTTCGGTTCCATCAAATTCCAAAGGTTTGCTGGTAGTGAATTCTTTGTAGGTGCATCCTACACGATTTCCTGTACTGCTAGATCCAAGGTTATTGTTGGTATGTAGCGTAGCCTGTACTGCGACTATGTTTGAAGCAAGAAAAGCACGAAATTCCTCTTCACTCATATTCAAGGTGTGTCGAGTAGTCGGTGCCATTTCCTTCAAAATAGTCAAATGAAACGAGTTAATCATATAGAATATCAAGAGTAGTCAATAGTATTTCGTAGCGTAATATGAACTTATTTATAAAAGCTCTTTCTTCATATTAGCATTTTATACTCTTTAATTCGGGTAGTACCTACCCGTTAAGTTCATACTTAGTAGCTAACATACCATTTCAACTACTACAATTCTATATGAAATACTAATCACAACAAAAAAAAAAAATATCATATTCAAACTGATGTTATGCGAGGTGTATATAAAATAGCTTAAATTTTAGCAGGAAATACTATTAAATACGATACAATTTTACACAAGATATTTATTTATTTAGAGAATGGATATACTTAAACCTTGCTACAACACTTATAGGCAGTGTACCTAATCGTACAGTAGTGTAGTTTTTAGTAAGTCCGGTTCGTTCCACAGGGAAAATCTTTAAACAAAGCTTAACGCTATATTAGTTTACTTTTATAAAAATACAAATATATATATAAGTAATATTATTATTATAAAGGAGGGTTTTTACCGTTTAATGACCGGTTTGTTGATTTTAATTCTTCAGTCGCAGTTAAAATCAAATGTAAAATATTAAATAAAAGACTTAATTTAAAGCGTAAAGTAAATAACGATAATGAAATTACGAATAATAAAAGTGCAATAAAATAAACTTGTCATAATTAAAAAGTACGATAATTAAAAGTGCAATTAAATACAATAACAATAAACAAAAGTGCTATAATTAGAAGTGCAATTAAATATGAAATAAAGGAAATTAAATATGAAATAAAAGAATTATGCTTATTTAAACTTCCATAATCATGATGTTTGATGTGTTGATTTTAGTTTTATGCCCATGGGTTAATTGTCCTTTGTCCTGGATTATTTGATATGTTCGTCTGGTTTTTGTCCATAACAGTCCATCAGTCATAAATATAAAGTGCGAGTATCCTCGTCAAATTATCCTTATACCCGAAGTCAAATATTCCAACTAATTGGGGACTTAAACTGTAACAAGATTTTAATACTTTGTTTAATAATACACACCAGGATGTCGACTGAGTGTAACCCAAGGTTTTAATACTTTGTTAACAATTATGCCAAGTGTCCTTGTACATAATTTCACCCCTGTTTTAATAATTCTAGTGGCTATTAATCCATTCCCGTGTCCGGTTAAATGAACGATTATTCGTACATATAAATACCCCGCCCATCGTGTCTGATCGAGTGTATATGGTTATTTATAGGTACGTCCAATTGTAAATCTTTATATTAAAATTAACAAACTATCATTTAGTTAAACAAATATAAAGCCCATTAATAGCCCATAGTCTAATTTTCACAAGTGTCGTTCTTTTGTCCAAACCCCAATTATGGTATAAAGCCCAATTACCCAATTTTAGTAATTAGCCCAACATCATGATTACTTCAGATTAAATAAGCATAATAATAACTTAAGTACGAGACATTAATTTAAAAAGGAGAACATAACTTACATTGAGTATTTATCACGTAGTGTTACACGGACAGAATTTTGACTTCAAAAACCCGTAAAATAACCTTTACATAACCCGAACTAATCTAATATAAAACTACCCTATACTATATATATTATATATATTTATTTATTTATTACAGAGTATTATTATTTTTTTTTAAACTCGGCAGAATGCATGGCCTTTTATAGGCGTTTTGATTTCTGACAGCTCCGCGAGTCGTGGAGTTTTTGGCCTTCAAATTCCGCGAGTCGTGAAGTTTGAAAATCCAGCTCAGGATCCATTGTCTCATAGCTTGTCGACATGATTATATATATATATATATATATATTTATAATATATAAATAATTTATATAATTATTTATATATTATATTTTATTCTTGTGCATAGTTGACTCATAATTTTTGGTCCATTGCGTCGGGCGTTGATAGTTGACTCATGTCCCGGTTCTGGATTTTCGAACGTCCTTGCGTACAATTTAATATCTTGTACTTTGCGTTTTGTAACTTGTACTCTTGTCATTTTGAGACGTTTCTCATCAATAAATTGAACCTTTTGAATTGTATTTTGTACATTTGAGCTTTTTGGACGTTTGTGTCTTCAAATCTTCGTTTTCGCATTTTGTCTTCGCACTTATTTATTTAAACAATTACAATGAAAATATAATATAATTACATATGAAAACCTATTATTTAGGAGGGATATTGCTATGAAATATATGTTCCTTTTTAGCCTTATCAAATATCCCCACACTTGAGCGTTGCTTGTCCTCAAGCAATACAGAACTTGAAATAAAAACATACATGAATCGCTTTTTTATTCATCACACTTTGTACATTAGTGATTTTGATATGGTGGTATAAACAATGATAGTAACGATAGAACCATGGTTAAAGGTGGGTGTGTCATCCACAGTTGCCTCGGGTTTAGGTCAACGACACTTGCAATCAAATAGCCGATTTACTTTCGGTTTCCAAAGCAAAGTGCACATTTGAAAGGCGGTTTACAGTCCCACATGACTATGAAAATGTAGATCCTTAAGGAAATTGGATCTTTATGAAAACATTTGATCTTTGAAAATTCAATCTAGCTTTTACCCTAGATAAGTTTTCCGGAATAACCCTTCACCGGTGTTGCAAAATATTTTTGTGGGTTTCAGATTTGAAAATTTTAGCTCAAAACTTATGGTTTTGTGTCACCCACTTGCTAACCTTGTATTAGGAAAGCAACACGTCCAGTATACTTGCTCCGTATATTACCTTTCGGTAAACTGCCGTCCGGTTGTAAAGGAAAGCGATGAACAAGAAACTGTTAAGGCAATGTCTAATAACATGCATTTGATTATGGTCCATAAACGTGTCGGATGCTAGTACTATCCTTTGTAGGAGCAATAGTAAAGATCATCCTATAATTTTTTCGGTCTGGCACAAGGTCATGTCTCCGACCATGCTATGCAACCACCGTTCTTACGGTTGACACCCGATTTGGTTCAGGTGACCTATGAATTCCAGGTGAATTCCTAGGATTTTACGTTCAATGGTAATGAACGCATTGAAAATGGGTTTTCAGAAAACAAATCGGTTTATAATTTTGATCAAAATATTTTCTCGTTCAAGCTCGAGTTTAGATATCATTGAATTCCATGAGTTTGAATTCTCAATCTTTAAGGTCAATCTCAAGGATTGAGTAATATCAGTCTTAAAAGCTGATTTTTAATCTTTAAGGAGATTATCCTTTCTGGGGATCTGATTCATTAGTCTTATCAAGATAATTTGCACGGTGTCCCCCCCATTGTACGAGATAAATCCTTCTCATGGTTAGGATAAATCTGACCACTTGGCGACCCTATTTGATGCTGAGGTCCGTGGATTTCCTGCTGATTTTAGTGATGACTTTTCTAGATTTTTCGTCAACCTACAGCTGGTCTGGATGACAACTTCTTGACCTAAATCAAGAAGCGCGTGTCTTTTTCGAAAGACTTTACTTCCTTTTAACGATGGAATTGATTCATCGTGTAGATCCATTTTTCTTACAGTAAATCAGGTAAAACTTTTTAGTTTAGTCCAAAGCAAAAGTATTTTCAGTTATTTGTACAAAAATATGTGACATATGTTTTGAATAACTTGGAGAATTTTCTCACACTTGGCTTTTATTTTCCTTTTTATTGTCCTCGATTTCATTTTAAATGAATTTTAACATTTTGGTTTGTTTCTCAATTTATGTCCTTTCCGAGGTAACAATAATTTCGGTGTTAACACCTAGTTTTATCGTTCATAAATATGTATAAACATGATTTTGAGTTCATTTAGTTGAAAATTTTTTAAAAATTTTACTAGAATTGGGTAGTCAGTATATAAGATTAGGGCTGTTCTTTATTATTAGAGAGCACTAGATTCTAATACAACTATTGATTTACTAGTATTTTTAATGATAACCAAGTGTTTAAGATAAAAATTTTAAAATCCGAAAGAATTTAACCCCTTCCCACACTTAAGATCTTGCAATGCCCTCATTTGCAAGAGATCAGTAACAATTTAAATTATTGAGGGTGATTTGTGTGAAAATGATTAAATTTTACCAAAGTTTCCAAACATATTTGTGTTTGTGTTGAATGATAAATGGTGCACATCATTTGTTCATTCCGTCTTGTTGTTATATCACATTTATTTTGCATCTTGTCGTCAAAATTAGTTACTTTTGCTGAACTTAATGCCAGTCTTTGATAATGCGTTGTTTTACCCTGTTGTGTACATAAGATAAACTGCAAACATATATACATATTTTTGAAGTTTGGTATATTACCCCACATTAAAAAATTATTGAAATCTAAGAATAAAAGTTAGAAAATTATAAAAACTATTACAATATTAACATAAGTATTAAACGTATCAACATTACAAATTACAAAATAAATAAAACTAAGTAGACTAGGGATGATACTGATACCAGTAGGGGTTCCATGCATAACCATAGGTGCTATAAAATGTTTTGGCTGGGTTATACGTAGGATACGGTGGTTGGATCTCTATAGACCAAGGAGGGAATATGGGCGATGGAGTAGGAATATAGTTTATACCTATATGTTGGCAATAAGCTATGATTTGGTTTTGACGAACTTGCCAATCTTCAAATGCTCTATGTCTAGCATTTTCATACTCTTGTGAAGCTATAAACCTTTGCATTTCTGCCATTTCATTTCCCCCTCCTACATTACCTTGCTGTTGGTTTCTCTCAACCTGTGGATGTCTACCATTATATCGTGATGCGGTGTTATTTCGCCTCTTCAAAACTTTCGCACCATGGTATACATTTAAACCTATTGTATCTCGGGGTTCTGGTTCTTCGATTAGTAATCCCCCCCGACTTATATCCACACCGAGATATTCAGCAATCAAAGTAATAAATATACCACCTCCTATTATGCTATGCGGTCTCATCCCCCTAACCATAGCTGATAAATAATAACCCACACAATAAGGTATACTTACAGCGCTTTGTGGGTCTCGAATACACATGTGATAAAACAAATCCTGTTCATTTACCTTTTCCTTGTTCTTACCTCGTTGTGTAATCGAATTGGCTAAAAACCTATGAATTACTCTTAATTCAGCTCTATCTATATCCAAATAAGAGTAATTTCCCCCTTTAAATCGGTGATGGCTAGTCATTTGACTCCATACACCATGCGTATCAAAATTTTCGTCTATCTTTCTACCATTTAGTATCAACCCTCTAAAATCGGTAGATGCTAACTCCTCAGGCGTATATATACGTAAAGCCTGAGCCATGTCTAGTAAAGACATGTGGCACATCGAACCTCCTAACAAAAATCTAATAAAAGATCGATCGGTTAAACTAGCTACCCGATCATTTAATTCTATACTACACAACAATTCTTCACACCATACTTTATATACAGGTCTACGCATGTTGAATAACCGTACCCAATCGTTAAAAGTAGAATTACCATACCTCTGTGCAAGTAATTCCCTTATTGGCCCGGCCAATTCTACAGCTTCTAATGGTCCCCATTCTATGACCCTAGGTACTTCAACAGCTTTAGAATGAAGAGTATGCAAACCCCTTTGGTATTTTGGATAATCTATCCAAAGTCTGTCAAATCTCAGGTTCGGGTGCAAATCTTCCAAGTGCATATCAGAAAATGTCATGACTGGATGAGGTATATCTTGTTTGTAGTAGTTATCCACCTCCTGTTGTTCCGTATTCTCAGTAGGAGCATTGCGAGCTTGGGATGAAGATTCACCCCTTTCAGTCTGCAAAACACATCAAACACAATTTTCGTGCATCCAAATATGCATTAGTGTCAGCAAAATCATCAATCAAAATAATTACAATGACATGTTCAATTTATATCAAACATAAGCTCATTTTCACATTTTTATCAAATCTACACTTTTTCAAATAAGCATATACGAAAATGTTCACTAAGTTCATAAGCATTCAACTCAAATAACATGTCAAAATAATCATTACTAGCAATTAAACAAGTTTCAAATGGCATTATCTCTTAAAAATCAAGTTCATGAATTTTAGACTTGAAAAAGTCCACTTTAATTCTCAAAATCATGTTTAGGCTCAAAGTTTGGATCATTTAACTACCTAAACATGTTACACTACTTAATTTAGCAACAATTCATGACAAAAATCGGCCATAACCTGTTTATATCAAAAAGCCCCAAATTGCTCAAGAACACAAACCCTAGATTACTCAAAATTTGAAGTTTAAGGCTTCTAATCATGTTAAATAGCATCAATCTAGGTTATACAAGCATAATACATAAACAATTTAAGCATAAGTACACTAAAAAGCATCAAAATCAAATTGGGTATAAAATTGCTCAAGAACACTAATTTTCGGATTAAATGGTGTTTAGGTGTAGAAATTTACCGTTTTTCTTGAGTAATTCCTTGATAGCATCCTTCTTAACATGATTTTAGTAAAAGATTTGATGATTAACGGTGAAAAATTGTGAATTTGGGAGGTCTTTTTCGTGTATTTTCGGGTTTTATTTCGCAGAATTTGTGGTGTGGGGATGGGGATACTGATCTGTTCGATCAGTATATATTTTTTTCTGGATTTTTCATCCTCCGCGAGTCGCGGTGGATTTCCCTTTCAAACTCAGCGAGTCGCGGAGTTTTTTTTTTTATATAAAAACCTTAACTTATAAAACAATTAATTAATTAATTTTAAAATTTTGTTTCCCTTGTTATTTAGGACGAGGTCGTTTCGGATCGATGTCCTAGTCCGTCCTTCCACAAAATTTTCAAATTTGTCTTTTTGTAGCGATTGTTTTAAAAGCTAGATTTTTGGTTTTTTTTTTTTTTTTTTTTTTTTTTTTTTATGTTTTAGGCATACTTTAATTCAATAAGATTAAAAATAATGATAATAAAAGTTCTCGTCCCTCACTCGGGTAAAGCAATTTCGGTTCAAAGACCTAGTCTTCAACTTACGACGAATTTTAAAAATCATATTTTTAACTTAACGAAATAAAGTAAATTTTTGTTTTTAAATTCACACAACTTAAATATAAAATTCAAAATTAATATTAAAAATTCACACCAAACTTACCATTTAAAATGCATAAAAATAAAATTCATATTTTAAAAATTAAAAATTCACACCAAACTTAATTTAAAAATTCATATTATAAATTCACACCAAACTTAATTTAAAAATTCATATTATAAATTCACACCAAACTTATATTAATTTTTCAAATATTTACAATTTTAAATATATTGATTTTACAAAGTTTACAATATTAATTTAAGATTTATATATTAATTTTAAAAACATGGTAAAAATAAAATTAAAAATCTTTTTGGCTTTTTATCCCACTTTAATCAATCAAATATTATCAAAAATATGCGCCCCTCTTTTCGGTAAAGTAATTTCGGTTCCAAGACCTAATTTAACTCATGACGAATTTTTGAAATATTTTGGGTTGATTGATTAAAGATAATTATACCTTAAGAATAAACGTTAAATTTCGCAGTGATGTAATAAATTTTTGTATGATATCAATAATTTCGATCGCCAAACCTAATTTTATTCAATACCAATTTAATACTTTATAGCGAACAAATTAGCGTTTATTATCAAAAGTTTAAAAATAAAAATAAAAACAAAAAACTGTACAGACTTACCTGTGAGATAGTATTCTTAGTTATATCTATCCCATTCATAAGATAGTCGGTTCAATTGGTTTTCCATGGCTACATAGGCGTAACCTCGAGCATTCAGTGTTTTTTCTTCTAAACATATGAACGGTCCGTCTCTGCATAAAGTAACAAATTCGGTATTTGAATAGGTTTGATTATTTGAACATTTACCTCCATGTGACCATTTTCCGCATTTGTGACATCTTTCAAGGTGTCGTGCTCTTCTTTTCGCTGCGGATTTTGATTTTCCTTTACCAAATTGTAACTTATTATCTTCGCATCTGGATTCTTTTCTTACTCCGTCCAATCTTTCTCTGATTACTGATACTATTTCACTCGGTAGTGTGTCATTATTACGTTTAGTGATCAAAGCATGTAGCATTAGACCATGGTTTAGTTCACAGGCAGTCTTCATTTCGTAAAAACCTAAAAAAAATAAAAACTCAGAATGGGGGGAGAAGACTAGTTCTTTAGGGTCTGCTAGGGAAAGACCATTCGGGTTACATTTTCGAGAACTACATGAAAACAGACAATCTAACTCTAACAGAAATACATATTATCCTTTAAAGACTTGATTCTCCCCACACTTAGTTAGCTGTGGTATCGAAATTGTGATTAACTTCATTGTCAACTGCCATTGCACTATCTATGTGGTGTTTATCTCTGTGACCATTAACTTTAAATTCAATCCCATTTGAATTTATTAATTCTGTCGTTCCGTATGGGAAAACTCTTTTGACTATGAATGGTCCAGACCATCTTGATTTCAATTTTCCAGGAAATAGCTTGAATCGTGAATTGAAAAGAAGAACTCTGTCTCCTTCTTTAAATTCTTTTAAACTTCTGATTCTTTTATCATGCCATTTCTTCGTTCTTTCCTTATAGATTAACGAATTTTCGTATGCTTCATGTCTTAATTCTTCTAATTCATTTAGTTGACTTAATCGTAGACGTCCAGCTTCATGCATATCAAGATTACATGTCTTCAAAGCCCAAAATGCTTTGTGTTCAATTTCTACTGGAGATGACATGCTTTTCCATAAACAAGTCTAAAAGGTGTGGTTCTAATTGGAGTTTTGTAGGCTGTTCTAAAAGCCCAGAGTGCATCCTCCAATTTAATGGACCATTCCTTCGAATTTGATCCTACGGTTTTCTCTAGAATACATTTTAAAGCTCGGTTGGTATTTTTAACTTGTCCACTTGTTTGCGGATGATATGCGGTGGAGATTTTATGAGTTACTCCATATCTTTTAAGAACTTTTTCAAGTTGATTATTACAGAAATGAGTACCCCGATCACTTATTAAAGCTTTCGGTGTTCCAAACCTTGCAAAAAGATGTTTTAAAAAGTTGACTACAACTCGTGCATCGTTAGTTGGGAGAGCTTATGCTTCCGCCCATTTAGATACATAATCAATGGCAACGAGAATATAGAGATTATTATGAGATTTTGGAAATGGACCCATAAAGTCAATACCCCAAATGTCAAATACTTCACATACTTGGATGACATTTTGTGGCATTTCATCACGTTGACTTATTTTTCCGGCCCTTTGACAAGCATCACAGGATTTGCAAAGAAGGTGTGCGTCTTTGTAAATTGTAGGCCAATAGAATCCAGTATCGTAAACTTTTCTTGCTGTTTGTTGAGGCCCATAATGCCCTCCTGTGGGTCCTGTGTGACAATGGTTTAAAATTTTACTAGCTTCATCTCCGAATACACATCGGCGTATTATTCCATCTGGACAACTTTTAAATAGATGTGGATCTTCCCAAAAATATTGTTTCATATCACTGAAGAATTTCTTTCATTTTTGGTACGACATTCCTTTTTCAAGGAATCCACATACTAAATAATTTGCATAGTCAGCAAACCATGGAATTTCATTATAATCTATCTTCAATAGATATTCATCAGGAAAGTTGTCTTGTATGGCCGATTCATTTAGAACTTCTAATTCGGGATTTTCAAGATGAGAAAGATGGTCAGCGGCGAGATTTTCTGCTCCTCTTTTATCTCGGATTTCAATATCGAACTCTTGTAAGAGTAAGATCCAACGGATTAATCTTGGTTTAGCATCTTGTTTCGAAAATAGGTATCTAAGAGCAGAATGGTCGGTATAGACCACCGTTTTAGCTAGAACGAGATATGATCGAAATTTGTCAAAAGCAAAGACAATAGCAAGGAGTTCTTTTTCAGTAGTTGTATAATTTGTTTGTGCTCCTTGTAACGTCTTACTAGCATAATATATAGGTTGAAATCGTTTTTCAATCCTTTGTCCTAAAACGGCTCCCATTGCAAAATCACTTGCATCGCACATTAGTTCAAACGGTAGATTCCAATTTAGTGTTATCATGATCGGTGCATTAGTAAGTTTTTCTTTAAGAATATTAAAAGATTTGATACATTCATCTGAAAAGATGAATGGAGCATCCTTTTCTAGGAGTTTATTCATAGGAGTGACAATTTTAGAAAAATCTTTTATGAAACGTCGGTAAAAACCGGCATGCCCTAGAAAACTCCTAACTCTTCTAACATTGGTGGGATGTGGAAGTTTAGCAATTACATCTACTTTAGCTCTATCCACTTCAATTCCTTCTTTTGAAATTTTATGTCCAAGAACGATGCCTTCTTTAACCTTGAAATGGCATTTCTCCCAATTAAGTACTAGATTTGATTGTTCGCATCTAATCAGCATTCGTTCAAGATTAACTAGACATGATTCAAATGTATCACTGAAGACTGAAAAGTCATCCATGAAAACTTCCATGCATTCTTCTATCATGTCATGAAAAATCGCCATCATACACCTTTGAAAGGTTGCAGGGGCGTTGCAAAGTCCAAATGGCATGCGTTTGTTAGCAAAAGTACCATAAGAGCACGTGAATGTGGTTTTCTCTTGATCTTCGGGTGCTATTGGAATTTGAAAGTATCCGGAAAATCCATCAAGAAAACAATAATAACTATTTCCGGCTAATCTTTCCAACATTTGATCAATGAAAGGTAAGGGAAAGTGATCTTTTCTGGTGGCGTCATTTAATTTTATATAATCAATACATACATGCCATCCTGTTACAGTCCTTGTAGGAATAAGCTCATTTTTTTCATTTGTAATGACAGTCATGCCACCCTTCTTAGGCACGCATTGAACTGGGCTTACCCATGGACTATCAGAAATTGGATATATTAAACCTGCATCTAGCAGTTTAATAATCTCTTTCTTAACTACATCTTGCATATTAGGATTTAGTCTTCGTTAGCGTTGCACATACGTTTTATGACCTTCTTCCATAAGGATTTTATGTGTGCAATACGAAGGACTTATTCCTTTAATATCATGAATCTTCCATGCAATGGCTGGTTTATGAGCTTTCAACACAGAAATGAGTTGTGATTTCTCATTTTCAGTAAGAGAAGACGATATTATTACAGGTAATTCAGATTCACCATGTAAATAAGCGTATTCCAAATGGTTTGGAAGTGGCTTTAACTCTAATTTCGGAGGTTCTTCTATCGATGATTTATATCGATATCTGTCTTCTTCTTTTAGCATTTGAATTTCTTCTGTTGTTGGTTCATATCCATTAGCTATAAGTGTAGCTAACATTTCAACTTCATCAATTGGTTCAGTTCCTTCTCCTAAAGAACATTCTCCTGTTCCTTGTAATTCTGGAAATTCTTCTAATAATTCTGCATGTGAATCTATAGTTTGAATATAATAACATGTATCATCTGTAGATTGTGGTTGTTGCATTGCTCTATCAACTGAAAAGGTAACACTCTCATCCTCTATACTTAGGGTCAATTTCTTACCGAACACGTCTATCATTGCTTTAGCCGTGTTTAAGAATGGTCTTCCTAATATGAGAGGAACTTAAGAATCTTCTTCCATGTCCAGAACAACAAAATCTACTGGAAATACTAAAGTACCAACTTTAACTAGCATATTCTCCATTATCCCTCTAGGATATTTTACTGATCTATCGGCTAGTTGTATGCTTATTCGTGTTGGTTTCAGTTCTCCAAGGTCTAGTTTAGTGTATAGTGAATATGGCATTAAATTTATACTAGCACCTAAGTCTGCCAATGCTTCTATTGAATCAAGACTACCCAGAAAACATGGAATTGTGAAACTTCCTGGATCAGATAGTTTTTCTGGTATCTTATTCAACAGCACTGCTGAACAATTAGCATTCATAGTAACAGCCGAGAGTTCTTCCATTTTCTTTCTATTTGAGATTAGATCTTTCAAGAATTTAGCATATCTAGGCATTCCTGAAATCACATCAATGAAAGGAAGATTTACATTTATCTGTTTAAACATATCCAAGAATTTGGATTGCTCGGCTTCAAGTTTCTCTTTCTTCATTTTACTCGGGTAAGGAAGTGGTGGTTGGTATGGTTTAACATAAGGTTTAGCCTTAACTGTGTTATCTTCATTAACCTTTTCAACTACCGGTTCTTTTTCCTTATCTTGATCAGGTTGTGGTTCTTGTGGAGTAGGAATAGCTTCATCAGAAGTTACAGGTATTTCAGATGGTTTAAGTGTTGTACCACTTCTTGTGGTAATGGCTTTAGCTGTTTCATTCCGGGGGTTAGCATTTGTATCACTAGGTAGACTTTCCGATTTTCTTTCACCTATTAACCTTGCTAGGTTACTTACTTCTTGTTCCAGATTTTGAATAGAAGCTTGTTGATTTCTAAATGCTTGAGCATTTTGTTCATTGGTTTGTTTTTGAGATGTGAAAAACTGCGTTTGAGTTTCAACAAGCTTCATCATCATATCTTCTAAATTCGGCTTTTTATCATCGGGTTGTGGTGGTTTGTTTTGAAAATTAGGTCTTTGCTGATTGTAAGTATTATTGGATACTTGTTGATTGCTAGGACCTTGTTAGTTGTTGTATGGAATATTTCGGTTATAGTTCTGGTTTTGATTGTAAATAGGTCTTGGCGGTTGATAATTATTCTGATAATTATTTCCAGGCCTTTGGTTTATGTATGAAATATTCTCTCTTTGTTCCATTGTTAATTCAATACTGAGACAATCTTTTGTCAAATGTGGTCCTCCACACTGCTCACAACTAATTCGTATTGAGTGCATATCTTTAGTCATTTTTTCCATTCGTCTCTCGACACCATCTATCTTTGCGGAAACGGAATCTAAGTCATGGCTAGAATCAGCTCTAGCTGCTTTAGATGATCTAACGATATCTTTTTCTTGGTGCCACTCATGTGAGTGGGAAGCAGTGTTATCAATAATTTTGTAAGCATCAGTTTCGGTTTTCTTCATAATGGAACCACCAGCTGCTATATCTATGTCTTTCCTTGTAGTGATGTCGCATCCTTAGTAGAATATTTGTACTATTTGACAGGTGTCTAAACCATGTTGCGGACATCCTCTTAATAACTTTCCAAATCTTGTCCACGCCTCATATAGAGTTTCATTCGGTTTTTGTGTAAACGTAACAATTTCTCCTTGAAGTCTTACGGCTTTAGATGCAGGAAAGAATTGTTTAAGAAATTTTTCAACTAAAACGTCCCATGTATCAATCGCCCCTTCAGGTAACGATTCCAACCAATCTTTGGCTTCTCCCTTCAAAGTCCAGGGAAATAACATGAGATATATCTGTTCATCCTCTACTTCTCGAATTTTAAATAGTGTGCAGATCCTATTAAAGGTACGAAGATGTTCATTTGGATCTTCCTTCGGTTCACCACTAAATTGGCATTGATTAGTCACCATGTGTAGAATTTGTCCTTTGATTTCATAATCTGGCGCATTAATGTCTGGATGAGTAATTGCGTGACCTTGGCCAGTGCGTTTAGCTCTCATTCGGTCTTCCATACTTAAAGGTTCCAGATTCTCGATAATTGAATTTGTTGAATCGGAATCACTAGAGGATTCTGATTTAATGGTTCGTTCCTCAACAATCTCTGTTTGAATGATTGGTGGTTCCGGAGAAAAATTTAATGGTTCAGGATCTATGAATTGTCCCTGAATATTCTCCGGATTCTCAATTGTGAGGTCGGGTTCAAAAAATGGATTATCGGAAATTTGAACTGGAGTACTTGGTCAACTGGATGACGATTCTAAAGAAAAATCAACGGCGGTAATATTTGCTAAATGTCTTGATCTAGTTACAGGTGGTGAACGTACAAAAGGTGGTGAACGTCTTGCTCGGTGCATTCACTGAATATCCTATTAGTTTTTAAAAAGGAAAGAAAAATTATATAAGTTTTCCAATCAATAGACTTTTCTGATTTTGCCCACGTTTCGAATAGCCAAAAGATGCAGCAGAGGGGCAGGATTCGTTTGGTCTCAATATAATTAAGGACTCTTTGGCTCCAATAACCCGGTCCACGTACAAATCCAACTATTACAACGAACCAGAAAATTTTGATGTCTATCAATTTAACCACTTAAAAGAAATTTTCGTAATTTTAAGAAATTTAGATAAGAAGTAGAATAAAAAATCTATGTCCTAAAAACTAGAATAGCGAGAAATAAGAAAGAAAAAGAGGGCGTCGGAAAAAGATCGAAAAATAAAAATAAGAAAGAAAAAGAGTGACTTATAGAACTTAAAAACACTAGACTAACCCAACCTTATTACTATCACTATCTTAAAATTATAATCGCAAATTGAGATTACTAATTGGAATGATAATTGATACATAGGTAAAAGGTGTCTAAAAATATTAAATCTTACAAGAAAAACTATATCCCAAATGGCAATAACTTAAAAAGAAACTAAAACTTAAATAGGCGTCGCAAAATTCTAAAGTACCTAAATCTTAGTCTAAAGAAAAGGCACTTAAGGGATTTTACGGCAAAGCCTAAAAATCTAGAAGTAAAAAAAAATAACTATGGCAAAAACTATATCTTAAAACTAAATACGAGCGAAAAATACAAATATTACGCTAAAGCAATTAAAAAGGGACAAAATATAAAAATATACAAAAAGTTGTAAAAATTACAATTTTTATAAAAATATTATTTTTATATTATTTATTTTATTAAACTATTAATTTTATATTTTAATTAAACTAATTTAACTAAAATACAATTTAATTTAAAAACTTAAAACTAATTATAATAATAAATAAGTAATTAGGGTTAATAATAATAAATAAATAATAATTACCCCGTATTTAATGCTGATTAGGGTTTCTGTCGGCGTGTCAGAGTGTCTCCGCGAGTCGCGGTATTCCAAGCAGCAAACTCCGCGAGTTGCGGGGTTCCAATTTTCAGATGACAGGTTGATTTAAATTCGACGCATTTTTTTTATATTCTGTTTTATATTTTCTGTTTAAATAAAAATATTTAAATAAAACTTATATTTTTATAAAATAAAAATAAAGAAACTTCATAAAACTTAAATATTTAACAAAATCTAAAAAAAATATATAAATTTTTGTTTTCTTTTTATATTTTTGAATAATTAAAAACGTATTTTTACAAAAGTGAATTTTAATAAAAGTAAACTAAAAATAAAAATCTTTTTTTTATATTCTTATTTATTTAGCGTTGCGTTTCCGGCTTTTAAGTTTGATAGTCTTCTCCCCGGCAGCGGCGCCAAAAATATACTTGATATTATGCTAGGTGTATATAAAATAGCTTAAATTTTAGCAGGAAATACTATTAAATACGATACAATTTTACACAAGATATTTATTTATTTAGAGAATGGATATACTTAAACCTTGCTACAACACTTATAGGCAGTGTACCTAATCGTACAGTAGTGTAGTTTTTAGTAAGTCAGGTTCGTTCCACAGGGAAAATCTTTAAACAAAGCTTAACGCTATATTAGTTTACTTTTATAAAAATACAAATATATATATAAGTAATATTATTATTATAAAGGGGGGTTTTTACCGTTTAATGACCGGTTTGTCGATTTTAATTCTTCAGTCGCAGTTAAAACCAAATGTAAAATATTAAATAAAAGACTTAATTTAAAGCGTAAAGTAAATAACGATAATGAAATTACGAATAATAAAAGTGCGATAAAATAAACTTGCGATAATTAAAAAGTACGATAATTAAAAGTGCAATTAAATACAATAACAATAAATAAAAGTGCTATAATTAGAAGTGCAATTAAATATGAAATAAAGGAAATTAAATATGAAATAAAAGAATTATGCTTATTTAAACTTCCGTAATCATGATGTTTGACGTGTTGATTTTAGTTTTATGCCCATTGGTTAATTGTCCTTTGTCCTGGATTATTTGATATGTCCGTCTGGTTTTTGTCCATAACAGTCCATCAGTCATAAATATAAAGTGCGAGTATCCTCGTCAAATTATCCTTATACCCGAAGTCAAATATTCCAACTAATTGGGGACTTAAACTGTAACAAGATTTTAATACTTTGTTTAATAATTACACCAGGATGTCGACTGAGTGTAACCCAAGGTTTTAATACTTTGTTAACAATTATGCCAAGTGTCCTTGTACATAATTTCACCACTGTTTTAATAATTCTAGTGGCTATTAATCCATTCCCGTGTCCGGTTAAATGAACGATTATTCGTACATATAAATACCCCGCCCATCGTGTCCGATCGAGTGTATATGGTTATTTATAGGTACGTCCAATTGTAAATCTTTATATTAAAATTAACAAACTATCATTTAGTTAAACAAATATAAAGCCCATTAATAGCCCATAGTCTAATTTTCACAAGTGTCGTTCTTTTGTCCAAACCCCAATTATGGTACAAAGCCCAATTACCCAATTTTAGTAATTAGCCCAACATCATGATTACTTCAGATTAAATAAGCATAATAATAACTTAAGTACGAGACATTAATTTAAAAAGGAGAACATAACTTACATTGAGTATTTATCGCGTAGTGTTACACGGACAGAATTTTGACTTCAAAAACCCGTAAAATAACCTTTACATAACCCGAACTAATCTAATATAAAACTACCCAATACTATATATATTATATATATTTATTTATTTATTACAGAGTATTATTATTATTATTATTTTTTTTTAAACTCGGCAGAATGCATGGCCTTTTATAGGCGTTTTGATTTCTGACAGCTCCGCGAGTCGTTGAGTTTTTGGCCTTCAAACTCCACGAGTCATGGAGTTTGAAAATCCAGCTCAGGATCCTTTGTCTCATAGCTTGTCGACATGATTATATATATATTTTTATAATATATAAATAATTTATATAATTATTTATATATTATATTTTATTCTTGTGCATAGTTGACTCATAATTTTTGGTCCATTGCGTCGGGCGTTGATAGTTGACTCATGTCCCGGTTCCGGATTTTCGAACGCCCTTGCGTACAATTTAATATCTTGTACTTTGCGTTTTGTAACTTGTACTCTTGTCATTTTAAGACGTTTCTCATCAATAAATTGAACCTTTTGAATTGTATTTTGTACATTTGAGCTTTTTGGACGTTTGTGTCTTCAAATCTTCGTTTTTGCCTTTTGTCTTCGCACTTATTTATTTAAATAATTACAATGAAAATATAATATAATTACATGTGAAAACCTATTATTTAGGAGGGATATTGCTATGAAATATATGTTCCTTTTTAGCCTTATCACAAACCTTTATACAATAACTTGCAAACTTACAATACCGCTATTTTACATATAGCATGAAATATAGCACATAAAACTTTGATACAAAGTAGTTGCGAAGATAATTCTAGTTAATAAATAAGGCGTTCAGCAAAGGCAACAAAGACACGTAATTCATACGTCCAGAAACAAGTCATGCATTCTGGTTTTACTAATACCACTTCCCATCCTTGGTCTTGCGAAACGTAACTGTTGTGACCGATAGTATGACAACGTGTTGTAATGTTGTCAAAAGGGCGAAGGTTACGTAATGACCAACAGTCTCGTAATAACCTAAAAATCTCATTTCTTACCCCAATTACCGACTCCGTCACTTGTGGGAACGTTTTGTTTAATAGTTGTAGCCCGATGTTCTTTTTCTCACTTTGGTGAGAAGCGAACATTACTAACTCATAAGCATAACATGCTTCTTTATGTTGCATGTTAGCCGCTTTTTCTAAATCATGAAGTCCTATATTCAGATACATTGAGTCAAAATAATTTCTTAACCCGTTGCGTAAAATAGCATTTGGGTTCCCCACAATATATGCGTCAAAGTAAACACATTGTAACTTATGGGTTTCCCAATGTGATATCCCCCATCTTTCAAACGAAAGCCTTTTATAAACCAAGGCATTCTTGGAACGTTCTTCGAATGTCTTACAAACTGATTTTGCCATAAATAGTTGTGCCGAGGAATTCTGACAGACTGTAGACAAGATTTCATCAATCATGTCTCCGGGTAAGTCTTCTAAAATATTGGGTTGTCTATCCATTTTCTGTTTTTATACTGTAAAATAGACAAGAGTTAGATTCATAAAAGATACTTATTAATACAAGCAATTTTTACATATATCGTAAAGCATAAGCACACTATATTACATATATTACACCGCACAAATACAACTATCTTATTCCGACTCACTCGTTTCTTCTTTTTCGAACTTTGTTCTTTTTGCTAAGTTTTTAGGGATATATGATGTTCCCCTAATACGAGCCATCATTATCCACATTGGTCTAGAAAAACCTGGTGGTTTAGAGGTTCCCGGGTTATTGTTACAACTTAAGAAATACGGGTGTTGACGATACATATAAAGTTCATCGGGGTTAGAATCAGATTTCTCTATTTTTATGCCCTTTCCCTTATTGTTCTCTTTTTCCTTTTTAAATTCAGTTGGGGTAATTTCTATAACATCATCGGAATCCTCGTCGGGATCCGATTCATCGGAGAATTGGTAATCCTCCCAATATTTTGCTTCCTTGGCGGAAACACCGTTGACCATAATTAACTTTGGTCGGTTGGTTGAAGATTTTCTTCTACTTAACCGTTTTATTATTTCCCCCACTAGTTCTTCTTCCGGTTCTGATTCTTCTTCGGGTTCCGATTCTTCTTCCGGTTCCGACTCTTCTTCCGGTTCCTCTTCGGGAACTTGTGAATCAGTCCACGAATCATTCCAATTTACATTTGACTCTTCATTATTATTAGGTGAGTCAATGGGACTAGTTCTAGAGGTAGACATCTATCACATAATATCAAACACGTTAAGAGATTAATATATCACATAATATTCACATGTTAAAAATATATAGTTTCCAACAAAATTTGTTAAGCAATTTTTTTTTTTTTTTTCAAGTAAACACGGTCGAAGTCCAGACTCACTAATGCATCCTAACAAACTCGATAAGACACACTAATGCAAAATTCTGGTTCTCTAAGACCAACGCTCGGATACCAACTGAAATGTCCCGTTCTTATTGATTAAAAACGTTCCATATTAATTGATTTCGTTGCGAGGTTTTGACCTCTATATGAGACGTTTTTCAAAGACTGCATTCATTTTTAAAACAAACCATAACCTTTATTTCATAAATAAAGGTTTAAAAAGCTTTACGTAGATTATCAAATAATGATAATCTAAAATATCCTGTTTACACACGACCATTACATAATGGTTTACAATACAAATATGTTACATCGAAATCAGTTTCTTGAATGCAGTTTTTACAAAATATCATACAAACATGGACTCCAATTCTTGTCCTTATTTTAGTATGCAACAGCGGAAACTCTTAGTATTCACCTGAGAATAAACATGCTTTAAACGTCAACAAAAATGTTGGTGAGTTATAGGTTTAACCTATATATATCAAATCGTAACAACAGACCACAAGATTTCATATTTCAATATACATCCCATACATAGAGATAAAAATCATTCATATGGTGAACACCTGGTAACCGACATTAACAAGATGCATATATAAGAATATCCCCATCATTCCGGGACACCCTTCGGATATGATATAAATTTCGAAGTACTAAAGCATCCGGTACTTTGGATGGGGTTTGTTAGGCCCAATAGATCTATCTTTAGGATTCGCGTCAATTAGGGTGTCTGTTCCCTAATTCTTAGATTACCAGACTTAATAAAAAGGGGCATATTCGATTTTGATAATTCAACCATAGAATGTAGTTTCACGTACTTGTGTCTATTTTGTAAATCATTTATAAAACTTGCATGTATTCTCATCCCAAAAATATTAGATTTTTAAAAATGGGACTATAACTCACTTTCACAGATTTTTACTTCGTCGGGAAGTAAGACTTGGCCACTGGTTGATTCACAAACCTATAACAATATATAAATATATATCAAAGTATGTTCAAAATATATTTACAAAACTTTTAATACATTTTGATGTTTTAAGTTTATTAAGTCAGCTGTCCTCGTTAGTAACCTACAACTAGTTGTCCACAGTTAGATGTACAGAAATAAATCGATAAATATTATCTTGAATCAATCCACGACCCAGTGTATACGTATCTCAGTATTGATCACAACTCAAACTATATATATATTTTGGAATCAACCTCAACCCTGTATAGCTAACTCCAACATTCACATATAGAGTGTCTATGGTTGTTCCGCAATATATATATATAGATGGGTCGACATGATAGGTCGAAACATTGTATACGTGTCTATGGTATCTCAAGATTACATAATATACAATATAAGTTGATTAGGTTATGGTTGGAATAGATTTATTACTAACTTTCACGTAGGTAAAATGAGTAGTTTTTATCAATCTTGTTTTACTCGTCATTTCTTCGTTTCTAATCCGTTTTGAGTGATTCCAGTGGCCACGGTTTCGTATTGAACTTAACTTTATGAATATAAATATAAAAAGTATAAGTTTATAGTCAGAAATACAAGTTACAAGTCGTTTTTGAAAGAGGTAGTCATTTCCGTCGAAAGAACGACATCTTGATGACCATTTTGAAAAACATACTTTCACTTTGAGTTTAACCATGATTTTTAGATATAGTTTCATGTTCATAAGAAAAATCATTTTTCCAGAAGTATAGCTTTTAAATCAAAGTTCTTCTTAGCTTTTAATTATCCCAACCAAAACAGCCCCCGGTTTTACTACGATGGCGTATATCCAGTTTTATGGTGTTTATCGTGTTTTCGGGTTTTAAATCATTAAGTTAGCATATCATATAGATATAGAACATGTATTTAGTTGATTTTAAAAGTCTAATTAGAAGGATTAACTTTATTTGCGAACAAGTTTATAATTAACTAAACTATGTTCTAGTGATTACAAGTTTATAACGTTGAATAAGACAGCTTTTTATGTATGAATCGAATGATGTTATGAACATCATTACTACCTCAAGTTCCTTGGATAAACCTACTGGAAATGAGAAAAATGGATCTAGCTTCAAAGGATCCATGGATGGCTTGAAAGTTCTTGAAGCAGAATCATGACACGAAAACAATTTCAAGTAAGATTTCCACTCGAAATAAGATTGTTATAGTTATAGAAATTGAATTAAAGTTTGAATATGATTATTACCTTGTATTAGAAAGATAACCTACTGTAAGTAACAAAGGTTTCTTGATCTTGGATGATTACTTGGAATGGATTTAGAAAACTTGGAAGTAAACTTGCAATCTTGGAAGTATTCTTGATTTTATGAAACTAGAACTTTTGGAATTTATGAAGAACACTTAGAACATGAAGATAGAACTTGAGAGAGATCAATTAGATGAAGAAAATTGAAGAATGAAAGTGTTTGTAGGTGTTTTTGGTCGTTGGTGTATGGATTAGATATAAAGGATATGTAATTTTGTTTTCATGTAAATAAGTCATGAATGATTACTCATATTTTTGTAATTTTATGAGGTATTTTATGCTAGTTGCCAAATGATGGTTCCTACATGTGTTAGGTGACTCACATGGGCTGCTAATAGCTGATCATTGGAGTGTATATACCAATAGTACATACATCTAAAAGCTGTGTATTGTACGAGTACGAATACGGGTGCATACGAGTAGAATTGTTGATGAAACTGAACGAGGATGTAATTGTAAGCATTTTTTTTAAGTTGAAGTATTTTGATAAGTGTCTTGAAGTCTTTCAAAAGTGTATGAATACATATTAAAACACTACATATATATACATTTTAACTGAGTCGTTAAGTCATCGTTAGTCGTTACATGTAAGTGTTGTTTTGAAACCTTTAGGTTAACGATCTTGTTAAATGTTGTTAACCCAATGTTTATAATATCAAAAGAGATTTTAAATTATTATATTATCATGATATTATGATGTACGAATATCTCTTAATATGATATATATATACATTAAATGTCGTTACAACGATAATCGTTACATATATGTCTCGTTTCAAAATCATTAAGTTAGTAGTCTTGTTTTTACATATGTAGTTCATTGTTAATATACTTAATGATATGTTTACTTATCATAATATCATGTTAACTATATATATAACCATATATATGTCATCATATAGTTTTTACAAGTTTTAACGTTCGTGAATCACCGGTCAACTTGGGTGGTCAATTGTCTATATGAAACCTATTTCAATTAATCAAGTCTTAACAAGTTTGATTGCTTAAGATGTTGGAAACACTTAATCATGTAAATAAAAATTTCATTTAATATATATAAACATGGAAAAGTTCGGGTCACTACACATACAAGGTTTCCTTGGCCTTGTATTTTTTAGGGCATCATTTAAAAGGTTTTTGTGCAGCCATTTGACACATCAAGAGAGTGGAGAGATTAAGAAAAAGAGAGAAACCTCGATTCCCCTTTTTGAAGACTGCAGCTCACAAATCGAACGATCCCTGGAGATCCGACCGTTGAATATTCACCATTTTTTGGACAACGTGTTCCTTACATCTGGGCCAAGTTTTTCAATCGTTGAATTTATCTCAAGTGGTCTCTAACTCAAGTTACAGCCGGTCAAACAGTATCAGTTTTTTGGGTGACGAATTTCCTCTTTTGTCTTTAGATTTTCATATACTTGTTGATTGTTGTCGTTCAAGAGTATGATGATGTTGTATGCCTCTAGTTGATCTAGAGAAGACTTATTGTATTGCTCTCTTGTTGGTGATAGTGGAATTTAAGTGGCCTACGGGTCCCGTGGTTTTTTACTCTTGTTTTAAGAGGTTTTTCCACGTAAAAAAGCTCGTGTCTTTGTGTTTGCTCAATTATTCTTTATATTGTTGTTTTGGGGCTGATTTGAATTGCATTTGGTATAATTTAATTGTTAGCATCCTCACGGTTTCATACGGGTTGGGAAAGTGTTTGTCTAACGAGGTTTATAAAGAATTCAGTCAGAAGAGCATACTTCTCAACTAAAGTACAAAGCTAGGTTAGTTGTCAAAGGATTCAGCCAGAAAAGGGGTATTGATTTTTAGGAGATTTTCTCAGCGGTTGCGAAAATGGGATCTATCCGAGTGATTCTTGGGTTAGCTGCTAGTCTTGACCTTGAGGTTGAACAAATGGATGTCAAGACTGCTTTCCTTCACGGTGATTTGGATAAGGAAATCTACATGGTGCAACTTGAAGGGTTTCGGGTTAAGGGTAAAGAAGATTATGTTTGTAGACTACAGAAAAGTCTATATGGGTTGAAGCAAGCACCGAGACAGTGGTATAAGAAGTTTGAGTCGGTTATAGGAAAGCAAGGCTACCGAAAGACAACTTCAGATCATTGTGTTTTCTTTCAGAGGTTTGGTGATGATGACTTCATCATATTGTTGATATACGTTGATGATATGCTGATTGTTGGTAAAAATATTGAAAGAATTGCGAAGTTGAAGCAAGAATTGAGCAAGTCTTTTGCTATGAAAGACTTGGGGCCACAAAACAGGTTCTTGGCATTCGGATTTCTAGAGATAGAGGTGCCAAGACGTTACATATATCACAAGAGCAATACATTGAAAATGTGCTTAGTAGATTCAACATGGGAAAAGCTAAAGTGGTTAGTTCCCTCTTACTACCAACTTTAAGCTAATCGATAGAGATTGCCCTTCTTCAAAGGAAGATGTTGAGGAGATGGACAGAGTTCCATATGCTTCGGCGGTTGGTAGCTTGATGTATGCTATGGTGTGTATCAAGCCTGATATAGCTCATGCGGTAGGTGTTGTTAGTCGGTTTATGTCAAATCCGGGTAAGAAGCATTGGGAAGCAGTTAAATGGATTTTGAGATACTTGAGAGGTACTTCAAAATTGGCTATCACATTTGGAAATGGAGAGCCGATGCTTGTTGGTTATACAGACTCAGATATGGCAGGAAACAAAGATAACATGAAGTCCACTTCTGGATATTTGATGACCTTCGCAGGGGGAGCAGTTTCATGGAAATTAAGGTTGCAAAAGTGTGTTGCATTGTCTACGACCGAGGCTGAGTATATGGCAGCAACAGAAGCATGCAAAGAACTTTTGTAGATGAAAAGGTTTCTACAAGACCTTCGGTTTAAGCAGTCACGATATGTGGTTCTTTGTGATAATGAGAGAGCGATTCACTTGGCTAGAAACTCTATGTTTCATAAACATACAAAACATATTGATGTGCGGTATCATTGGATTAGAGAAGGTCTTGAAGATGGTTTGTTTGAACTTGATAAAGTTTATACCGATGATAATGGCTCTAACATGTTCACAAAGGCTTTGGCAAGTGAGAAGCTCAAGGTATGTTGCTTGATCGTCGGGATGGCGATCTGTTCCTCATACTTGGAAAGGGGGAGATTTGTTGGGTTTTATTTGGGTTTCCATTTATGAGGATGGCCCAAAGCCCAACAATTAGGCCCATACAAGGTTTCCTTGACCTTGTATTTTTTAGGTAATCATTTAAAAGGTTTTTGTGCAACCATTTGACACATCAAGAGAGTGGAGAGATTAAGAAAAAGAGAGAAATCCCAATTCCCGTTTTTAAAGACCGTAGCTCACAAATCAGACGATCCCCGGACTTCCAACCGTTGAATAATCACCAGTTTTTGACAGCATGTTCCTCACATTTGGGCTAAGTTTTTCAACTGTTAAATTCATCTCAAGTGGTCTCTAACTTGAGTTACAGTCGGTCAAACAATAGCCGTTTTTTGGGTGACGAATTTCCTCTTTTGTCTTTAGATTTTCATATACTTGTTGATTGTTGTAGTTCAAGAGTATGATGATGTTGTATGCCTCTAGTTGCTCTAGAGAAGACTTATTGTATTGCTCTCTTGTTGGTGATAGTGGAATTTAAGTGGCCTACGGGTTCCGTGGTTTTTTACTCCCATTTTGAGAGGTTTTTCCACGTAAAAGCTCATGTCTTTGTGTTTGCTCAATTATTCTTTATATTGTTGTTTTGGGGCTGATTTGAATTGCATTTGGTATAATTTATTTGTTAGCATCCTCACGATTTCATACAAGTCGGGAAAGTATTTGTCTAACGGGGTTTATTTCCGCTTTGTCAAATTGCCCGTTGTGACTTATTTTCCCTTCAGACTATGCAACTTGGATAATGAATTAAAGAAACAAGAATTCATATTAGTATCTTTAATTTACACTAGGTAGTTTCCATTTCAATTTTAACTTTTATATTATACATTATAAAATTTAACTTTTATATTATAACTAGTTGTGGAGCCCTTGCTTCGTGCCGGGGCTCCATTTTTGCGAGTAAAAAAAAACCTCTTGATCTATTTTGTAAATTTTTTTGTTTCGACATCTAACATTGAATGGTTGTTCCTTTTGTAAACGTTGTTTCTTTTAGCATTCGTTTTGTAACAACCTCACATTGGGCCTAGTGGTAATTGTCCTAATTGCCCTCGTGTGTTATTATATGTTATTTTAATAACTATATGTATATAATTATTTAATTATATAGTTGAGACCAGTTTGTGACAAGGGTCACAGAACATGTTTGTTTATTTAATTTGGACCTCGTTTGGACCACTTAATGTGGTGTTTCATATTTCAGATAATTGGTAAATACCCGCGTGTATCACGGAAGAGATTTCCCTCATATAAAGGAAACCTCCTTTGCCTTTTATTCATGCTTCTACTATTTATTCTATTTTTAGAAATTTAACCCACACACACACTTACGCTTCTATCCCATCAAACCCTAATCCAAATTCGTTTTTGGTTGTCCAATTGAATCATATTTTTAGAACCCTTGTGATTTCACGAATCCAACAAGGTAAACTAATCAGATTTTCATAGCCAAATCAGTTTGCAAAATGGGTTTTTGTTTAGGTTTTGGTAAAAGTAGGTTTTGAATCAAAAAGTGATTTGAATGTGTTATTTATGTCAAATTAATGTTAGAAAACGTTTGTATATGAGTTATATATGTTTCCTAAGTGATTTGTAGTGTCAAAATAGTGCAAAAACGAGTTTTGGGGTTAAAAATGATGAAAACAGCGACCTGGAACTAATGAACAGCTCCCGTACGGTTGCAGGTTGCATCCGTACGATTACGGGGTGTATCCGGACCATTTCTGATGCAACCGGGTGGTTGCAGGTGTAACCGGGCGGTTGCAGGTGTTCCCGCGCGGTTGTAGTCTGGCAGCTTTTTGGAAAACTTGTTTTGGCCCTCCGTTTTTGATGAATAAACTACCGTTGGAAACGTAATGAGATTTAATTTCTAATGGTGAAGTTTTGAAACACTGAGTCAAACTTCAATTTGGGTCAAAATGATGGGATTGCGTGTATGCCTCGTTCTACACGCTTGGGATAGTTGCAATTGGATGGGGAACCATGTAAACTTATAATATATGGATATATTATGCTATATGATGTTGTTTAGAGTATGAATTGATGATATTATTGATTAGATATGTGCTAACTTGAGATATGATATTCTCAGGTAATAAGGGAACGGAGAAGGCTCAGTAATATAAGACTTCTGAGTTCTTACTGTTTATCAGGTGAGTGGGACTATCTTAACTGTTATATGTATGTAGTAGCGGGTTATGCTACTGTTTTCCTGCCATGTTATACCTGATGAGTTAGCATATGATGTTTATGCTTATGTGATGATTATGTGCACTTGGGTATTATCGGCTATGATGTCTAGTCGGTAATCAGCTTTGGGTATAAAGCTGAGCATAATGTCAACCTTGCTGTCAGGTTGGGTTCAAGAGTTACTATTCGTGTAGTATAGTTTGAATGACGCATCCCCTGCGTCCGGATTACTATGCGAGGGAGACAGTAACAGGAACTTTCGGTAAACTCTAGCTCGATCAACTAGTAATTAATAGCCCGTACAAGCCACCGAGCCTAGTGTTACAATTCTGGTTTACCTTGTTGATGCTATGTCATTGTGCTTAGCTTGATGCTAGATACCTATGACTATTAGGATAATTCCATTCACTTAGCTTCATGCTAACCCCCCACAGTTCCTCCCTTGCAGGTTAAGCTTTGCATGCTATAGTTTTGGGAGTGGTTACTTTTGGATATGTTTGACAGGCTACACTCTGATGTTTATATTTTGATACCTATATGTGTGTTAAAGCTTTTAGTTAACGTAACACCTGGATGACTGTAATAACTATGGTTTAGTTAATTACTACGTATAGTTTGTAAATATCAATATATTATGTTTCCGCTGTGATTTTAAAAAAAAAGTGTACGGTGTTACAAGTTGGTATCAGAGCGTAGGTTTGGCAATGTGTACACATGGATGTCATGTTCCCAAACCTTGCTTATGTTGTATCAAATATATCCGTGGGGTAGAGTTAAGTGAATGTGGAAGTTGTATGTTAGTCTTAGGTACTAACAAGTTATCCACTAAGCTTTGGTGAGATGATGTGCAGTACAGGTTAAAGATGACTGACGGACAACAGAATGTTCATGCTCCCCCGACACCTGGTATCTTCAGAGCTCCGACAGAGGGTGAAATTTCAGAAGAAGATCAAGGAGATTACATCCAGAGGTTAGAAAGTGAGCTACAGGAAGCTCGGGAAAAGATTACAGAACTAGAAAATACTCTTCCTGCACGTAACTTAGGAGCAAATGTGGAACCGCCACCTCCGAGTTTTCCATTTCCCCAACGTGGGCCTGCATCCACTGGAAATTCATCTCAGCAACAATAACAGTACCAGTTTCCTTTACCTCCTCAATTCCAAACACCACAGCCTAACTAGATACCCCTCCAAACTGGAAACCAATATCCTAACCAGTTTATGTACACTTACCCATTACAAATGATACCGCAACTAGTTGCTGAAACCCGAAAGAAATGTACATTCAAACAATTCATGGATTGTAAACCCCCAGAGTATTCTGGAAGTACAAACCCGACAGACACCTTAGATTGGCTGCATGAAGTAGATCGAGCATTGGATGCTTGTCAATGTGAACCTGAATTACGTGTTACTTATGCAAGCCGACTTCTAAAAAAGAAAGCAATGGGCTGGTGGGATTCTTTGACTGCCCAGGTTTTAAAAGAACAGTTGAGTCAAGTCACGTGGGAACAATTTTCAGCAAAGGTGTGCGAGCAATACTGTACTCCTTACGAAATCTCCAAAATGAAGCGCGAGTTTATGAAATTAAGAATGACTGAGCAGATGTCAGTTGATGAAGTAATCGAAAAGTACACGGACAAACTCCGCTTTGTACAATAATGGCTTCCTGAAGAACAATCCAGAATTGATTAGTTTGTTAAAATGATTCTGCCTGAATACCGATCAATGGTGAGATTAGCAACAACCTTACCTCAAGTGTAGGCTATGGCAAGAATGGTGGAAGGAGACGTCAAAGCCACCAAGAGTAAACAGAGAGAGCAGATGTTGCAACCAAAACAAGTGACAAACCAGACGAGCCAAATGAGTAGTAAATCTAGAAGATCTCATGGTAACCAACAAAGAGGTAGGGTTACTCAAAGCAGTGGTAGTAATTTAAGTCAGAAAATGTGGTACAATGTGTGTAGGTCAACACACGCTGGACCCTGTACAGAGTAGACAAAAAGGTGTATAAGGTGTGGAGCGATGGGTCATGATGTTCAAGTTTGTTCATTTCGATAAAATGTTTGTTGGAATTGCAAAAAAAACTGGGTCATCGATCAGCTGATTGTCCTTCTGCAAGGCGAGCGAGCTCTGGGGTAGGGGCCGGAGCAAGAACAATGTCAGTCGGAGGATCCTCTGCTTCTTCAACGGGACAGAAGTGAAAGAATCCTCCACCACCTGAAGCAAGAGCCTTTCAAATGTCGGTTGATACAACTACTGAAACCGACAATGCGATTACCGGTATGTTTCTGATAAATTCTTCGCCGGCTCATGTGTTATTTGATTGTGGAGCAAATCTCTCTTTTATGTCTGTTACACTATGTGATAAGTTGAAATTGCCTATCAACGTATTATCTGAACCTTTAAGAATAGAAGTGGGTGATGGTAGAACGGTTCCAGTCACAACCTCTGTGTCTGGAGTAACCATTGAAATAGATGGGAATGAATTCCCTATGACTTGTCTTGTTATGCCTATACTGAGCTTTGATGTCGTATTAGGTATGGATTGGTTAAGCCGCCATAAGGCAAGTATAAAATGTGATAAGAAAATAATTCATTTTCCTTTGGCCGATGGGACACGGGCTGTGGCCCGTGGTGAACAGGGCGGGTTTAATTGTCCATTAATTTCGATGATGAAAGCCAAGAAATCGTTAGCCAAGGGATGTGATTCGTTTTTAGCATATGTGATCGATGCAAAGAAAGAGAAGAAATACGTGTCCGATATCCCGATAGTGTCCGAATTCCCAGAAGTGTTTCCTGATGAGTTACCGGACTTACCGTCAGTAAGAGAGGTAGAGTACAAGATTGAATTATTTTCGGGTTCTACACCAGTGGCAAAGGCTCCGTATCGAATAGCACCGTCCGAGATTCGTGATATGATGTCGCAAATTCAGTAGTTGCTAGATCGTGGGTTTATTCTGCCAAGTTCTTCGCCATGGGTGCTCCAGTGTTGTTCGTGAAGAAGAAAGACGGAACTCGCCGTATGTGCATTGATTATCGAGAATTAAATAAAAGAACGGTGAAGAACAAGTACCCGTTGTCAAGAATTGATGATCTGTTTGATCAGCTACAAGGGGCATCGTACTTCTCTAAAATTGATCTACGATCAGGTTATCACCAGGTTCGTGTAGCCGAGGAAGATATTCCAAAGATAGCTTTTTGTATAAGATACGGTCATTACGAGTTTTTAGTTATGCCGTTCGGGTTGACAAATGCGCTAGCAATATTCATGGATTTAATGAATCGGGTGTGCAGATAGTTTCTCGACAAATTCGTGATAGTATTTATCGATGATATTTTGATTTATTCAAACACAGAATCAGAACATGCTATACATCTAAGACAAGTATTAGAACTGTTGAAATGGGAAAAGTTGACGCCAAGTTTTCTAAATGTGAGTTCTGGTTAAGAGAAGTGCAGTTTTTGGGTCACGTTATCTGCCAAGAGGGTATCAAAGTCGATCCGTCTAAGATAGAAGCGGTAATGAATTGGAATTCACCGAAGACTCCGACAGAGATTAAGAGTTTTCTAGGTTTAGCCTGTTACTACCGAAGGTTTATTAAAGATTTCTCAAAGATCGCGGGTCCATTGATGTAAGACCCAAATATTTATGGTACATAGAGTTTAAAATGATGTAGGTATAGTGGGTGAAGCAGGGTATAAATTAAAAGCTGACAGGCTGTTTTGAGCATCATGCGCGCTGCGCAAATTTGTGGGAGCGCTCCGCGCACACCACCTGGCGTCAGTTTTCTGCTTTTTTCAATTAGAGTTAAATGAGGGGCTTTTTGGTCATTTCACCTGGGGACGGATCTGAAGCCATATCAGCTGGTTTGGATCCAACTTTGGATCATTTTAACATCCACAAACACTCTCAACTATCTTAGAGAGAGAGAGAGAGTTCTAGAGAGAGAATTGGGGTTTTGGAGAAGAAGAAGCTCGAATTGATCAAAAGCTCGAGTGTTAAAGCTGTTCACCCCGTTTCTAGCTACATTTTGGTTGTTGTGGTAAGTTCTAACTCTGAATTTCAATGTTTGATTTGATATTCAAAGTTAGGGTTTGAACTTGAATTGTAGAGAAACCCATTTAAACTCTTGAAGTGAGTTCTTTGATGCTAGTAATCGGGTTTATTGTTGTTGTTAGTGGGTTTTGGGTTGGAAACTGACTTGGCCATGATTTGGGACTTGTATTTGGGTTTAATCACTAGGCTTGGTGATTATGGAAGTGTTGGAACCCATCTTAGTGTATTTGAAAGACTAATTTTGAAATGAGTCAAAATTAGGGTATATGGGTGATTTTGAGAATGATAAGTGTTTAACACTTATGTTTGGGTTAAATTGGTATATTAGGACCATTGTCACCAGTGTTAGTGATTATTGGTTAGGTTGGGCGAGTTTTGTGCTTGGAAGTGCATTTGGGTTGAAATTTGCACTAAGGGTCAATTGGGATGGTTTGTAAATCCACCCTAATTTTGTTGCTTGTATTGTGATAATGGAATAGGTACTTTCCATTGACGTGTTGCGTTTTTTTACGGTTGCATTCATCAAGACGACAAGGTGAGTGTTAATATCCTATGTGCATATGTATGTGTAGGATGGGTACGCGTTGGGTGAAGTGGTTCTCGATTATAGAACTCACTTCATATATAAGTGGATTTGATGGGCTTGTGTAATAAGTCCAATTGGCACGGTTGTGTGTTTTGGTTGACCACCTTTGGCGAGGTGCACACTTCGTGTGTACGTTATCACATGGACTTGTGATATGGAGTTATATAATCCCAATGTAGTGGGATTGGTATTGAGTTACGGTTGAGTAACCCTGATAATGTGGGTTTTGATGAGGTAGCGAATCTCGGGTAGTGCAGATTCATGATGATTCGGGTTGTTCGGTCATCTTATTGATGAGGTAGTGAATCTAGGGTTGTACGAATTCACTAAGGCACGGGTAGTACGGCCGCCCTCGGTTGTTGAATTGGTGAAGGAAGTGGTTGTGCGAATTCACTAAGGCTCGGGTTGTTCGGCCAACCTTCATGGGTTTAAGGTTAAGGGGTTGACCTTATTGTATTATCGGAAGTATTTTTGTATATGCGTATATATACTTATTGTATGTTGTAGCTAATCGGCTTGGTGGTACGTTAGGTATAACATTTCTTAGTTATGCTCGGATTGTGGTATGTGTTTACTATTTGTGTGTTGGCGATGCGTATTCATTTTATGCATATATATGTATGTAGTTGATGTGTGCAGAGGTATATACGAAATACTATTAATTTTATTACAAAATAATATTAAATACGATACAATTTTACACAAGTTATTTATTTATTTATTGAATGGATATACCTAAACGTTGCTACAACACTTATATGCAGTGTACCTAATCGTAGAGTAGTGTAGTTTTTAGTAAGTCCGGTTCGTTCCACATGGAGCTGGCTGAGTTTAACGCTATATTTTTCACAACTATATTTGTATAAATATATATAAGTATTATTATTATTAATATTATTATAAAAAGGGGGTTTTACCGTTTAATGACCGGTTTGTCGATTTTAAGTCCTAATGCAAAATAATAACTTAATTTAAAGCGTAAAGTAAATGACGATAAATAAAAATGCGATAAAATAAAAGTACGATAATTAAAAGTGCAATAATTTAAAGTACGATAAATAAAATGACGATAAATAAAAGTGCGATGAGATATAAAATAAAGGAATTATGCTTATTTAAACTTCCGTAATCATGATGTTTGACGTGTTGATTTTAATTTATTACCATGGGTTAATTGTCCTTTATCCTGGATTATTTGATAAGTCCATCTGGTTTTGTCCATAATAGTCCATCGGTCATAATTATAAAGTGCGAGGGTCTTCGCCAAATTAACCTTATACCCGAAGTCAAATATTCCAACTAATTAGGGATTCAAACTGTAACAAGGTCTTAATACTTTGTTTAATGAGTACACCAGGTTATCGACTACGTGTAATCGAAGGTTTTAATACTTTGTTAACAATTACACCAATTACCCTTAAATGTAATCCACCCCTGTTTTAATGAGGCCATTGACTATTAATCCATCCCCGTGTCCGGTCAAATGAACAATTATTAGTATTTATAGATATCCCGTCCACCGTACCCAGTCGAGCGTATGTGGTTATATATAAATACGTCAAATTATAAATCTCTATATTAAATTAACGAGATATCATTTAGTTAATATAAAGCCCATTAATAGCCCATAGTCCAATTTCCACAAGTATCGGTCTTTTGTCCAAACCCCAATTATGGTCCAAAGCCCAATAACCCCGTCTTTAATATTTAGTCCAACATCACGATTACTTCGGCTTAAATAAGCATAATAATAACTTAGCTATGAGACATTAATTTAAAAAAGGTTGAACATAACTTACAATGAGTATTAATTGCATAGTGTTACACGGACAGAGTTTCGACTTACAAATCTTAAAACATTCGCTATAATAACCTTATTATTATTAACTTAATATTAAAATTATAATTATAAAATATAAATATAAATATAAAGACAGATAGTGAGAGTAATTGATGATGAATGGTGTGTAAAATTCGTCTGAAATCCGTAGCAATTTATAGCACTTGGCCACCCATCTGGGCTCATGCGATCGCATGAGTTTTACTCATTCTGGCCATGCGATTGCATGGCCGCCATATCCTGGTCACAATGATTTTTTTTGCTAGTCTGCCGACGTTTTATTTAATTATATATATATATATATATATATATATATATATATATATATATATATATATATATATTATATTATATTCATGTGCATAGTTGACTTGTAATTTTAGATCCGTTGACTCGCGCGTTGATAGTTGGTTCATGTCTCGGTTCCTGATTTTCGAACTTCTTTTCGTACGCTTTTATATCTTGTACTTTGCGTTTCGCGGCTTGTACTCTTGTAATTTTTAGACGTTTCTCATCAATAATTTGAACCACTTGGATTGTACTTTGTACTTTTTAGTGTTTTGGTCATTTGCGTATTCAAATCGTTGAATCTGTCTTTTGTCTTCACCTTTTATTATTTAAACGAATATCACTTGGAAATAGAACAATTGCAACTAAAAGCTTGTCTTTCTTGAAGGATAATGCTATGAAATATATGTTCGTTTTTAGCATTATCAAATATTCCCACACTTGAGCGTTGCTTGTCCTCAAGCAATATAGAACTTGAATATAACTTTACTAGAATCACTTCTTTATTTTTCACACTTTGTACATCTGTGATTTTGATACGGCGGTATGAACAATGATAGTAACGATGTGGTTTACAGTCCCACATGACTATGAAAATTTAGATCCTTTAAGGAAATTGGATCTTTATGAAAATATTTGATCTTTTAAAAATTCAATCTAGCTTTTACCCTAGATAAATTTTCCGGAATAACCCTTCACCGGTGTTTGCAAAATGTTTTTGTGGGTTTTGTGGGTTTCAGATTTGAAAATTTTAGCTCAAAACTTATGGTTTTGTGTCACCCACTTACTAACCTTACATTAGGAAAGCAACACGTCCAATATACTTGCTCCGTATATTACCTTTCGGTAAACTACCACCCGGTTGTAAAGGAAAGCGTTGAACAAGCAACTGTTAAGGCAATGTCTAATGACATGCAGATGTTCATGGTCCACAACATGTCAGATGTAATTACTATCCTTTGTAGGAGCAATAGTATAGATCACCCTATAATTTTTCGGTCTGGCACAAGGTCTTGTCTTTGACCATGCTATGCAACCACCGTTCTTATGGTTGACACCCGATTTGGTTCAGGTGACCTAATGAATTCTGGTGAATTCTTAGGATTTTACGTTCAATGGTAATGAACGCATTAAAAATAGGTTTTCAGAAAACAAATCGGTTTTAATTTGATCAAAATATTTTCTCGTTCAAGCTCGAGTTTAGATATCATCGAATTCCATGAGTTTGTAATTCTCAATCTTTTATAGTCAATCTCAAGGATTGAGTAATATCAGGGTTAAAAGCTGATTTTTAATATTTAAGGAGATTATCCTTTATGGAGATCTGATTCATTAGTCTTATAAGCTAATTTGCACGGTGCCCCCCCATTGTACGAGACAGATCCTCTTATGGTTTGGATAAGTCTGACCACTTGGCGACCCTGTTTGATGCTGAGGTCCGTGGATTTCCAGCTAATTTTCGAGAAAACTTTTCAAGGTTTTTTGTAGACTCTACAACTGGTCTGGACGACAACTTCCTGACCTAAATCAAGAAGCGCGTGTCTTTTTCGGAAGACTTTACTTCCTTCTAAATCAAGTGGCACATTTCTTTAAAATATATTATAAGAAATGGGGTAAAACTGATTAAAATCGTCCAAAACAAAAGTACCTTCAATTATTTGTACAAAAATATGTGATATGTGATTTAAATAACTTGGTAAATTTTTCCCACACTTGGCTTTTATTTTTCTTTCTTTGCCTTTTTATTCTCTTCTATTCCATTTTAAATGAATTCAAGCGTTTTAGGTTATTTCTCAATTTATGTCTTTTTTGAGGCAACAATAATTTCGGTAATAACACCTAGTTTTATCGTTCATAAATATGTATACACATGATTTTGAATTCATTTATTTGAATTTTTTTAAAATTTTTACTAGAAGTGGGTAGTCAGTATATAAGACTAAGGATGTTCTTTATTATCAGAGAGCACTAGATTCTAATACAACTACTGCTTTACTAGTAAAATTTAACGGTGGCTATTAAACCAAGTGTATAAGTCAAATGTTTAAAACCGAAAGAATTTAATCATTTCCCACACTTAAAATCTTGCAGTGCCCTCATTTGCAAGAAATCAGTAACAATTTAAATTATTGAGGGTGATTAGCGTAGAAAAATGATTAAATTTTACCAAAGTTTCTAAACATATTGTTGTTTGTTTGAATGATAAATGGTGCACTTCATTTGTTCATTCCTGCAGTTGTTATTTCACATATATTTTGCATCTTGTCATCAAAATTAGTTGCTTTTGCTGAACTTAATGCCAGTCTTTGAAAGTTCGCTGTTTTACCCTGTTGTGTACAATTCACAATATACATACAATACAAATATAAACATGCATGGTAATTTGAAATGGGACTTAATATCCCACTTTCAAATTATAAATATGAAATATTAGTAACAAAATAATAAAAATGTTAAAAATTACATAAAAATATCAAAATATTAACTGTTTAAACATAAATAGATAAAAATGATAAAAAGATAAGAAATCACCAATGGAACTGTATCAATATGGATATGGATTCCAGTTCATGTCATCGCTCGGGTTCCATGGCTGGTGATAGGTGTCTTGATAGGCTTGGTTGGGGTCGTACAGGTTAAAGGGTGGTCGCATATCAGGCTGATGTGGTGGATAGTAAGCAGGTTGAGTCGGGATGTAGTTTTGTGGTACCTGATATGATAAATGGCTCATGATCTGGTGCTGATGAATGTGCCATCTATCGTGTTGGAGTCGCCTGGATTGCTCGTACTCATCTGCGGCTCTCCACTGCTCATAAAGACGATGCCGAGCCTCGTTAATCATTTCCACCTCATCTATATGCTGGAAAACATCAGTATAACTATCCCTAATGACATCCTTAATGTAATCTGCTTCCTCCTTCTCCTCGTTCGAACCCCTCTCTACCTGTGGATGGGTGCCCTGATATGGTATTGGCCTATTGTGACTCCGAGTTAGTACCTTTGCACCTTGATAAACATGCAATCCTATACTCTCGGCTTGTTCCTGAACCACGATCATTGGACCCCCTTGTTCCCTATCTACACCTAAATACTCTCCAATGAGAGTAACAAAAATTCCACCTCCTATTATTCCCCCCTCCTGTATACCTTCCACCATTTTGGACAAATAATAACCAACACAGTAAGGGATGTTAACAAAGCCTCTAGTGTCTCGAATGCACTTAAGGTAGAATAAATTGTTTAGGGTCATTTTCTCCTTGTTTCTACCTCTTTGTGTAATCGAGTTCGCTAAAAATCTATGAATTACGCGAAGCTCTGCCTTGTCAATATCTAAGTAGGAGTGTCTACCACCCTGCGTAAAAACATTAAATTTTTACATTCGCCTCCATATGGCATTAGCATCAAAATTTCTATCTACCCTCTCACCTTCATAAATTAAAGCTGTACAATCAGGTGATAATAATTCAGCGGGGGTGTAAATCTGTAAAGCCCTAGCCATGTCTATCATGGACATCCTGTACATCCTACCTCCAAGTAAAAATCTAAGAAAAGTCATATCGTCTAACAGAGATACATCCTTATTAAATGCTATAGTACTCATTAATTCAACACACCATTCCTTATATACATGCCTACGAATGGTAAACAAACGTTCCCAGTCAGGAAAAGAAGAGTTCCCATACCTTTGGATTAGTAACAGTCTATCTGAGTTAGCTAGGTTGACTTCTTCCAAAGGTCTCCAATCTATTACCCTTGGTACTTTCACATTCTTGGTGCAAAGCTTAAATTTGTTACGTTGGTACGTCGGGTAATCTGCCCAGTTTCGCTCAAATCTAAGATTGGGATGTAATTCATGATCATGAACTCTTGAGTGTATTATTAACTGGTGAGGCGGAAATTGTATGTAGGCAGTAAAAAATTGTGGTTCCGGTTCATAATATGGTAGGTGTTGATTATGATGTTGTTGCTCTTGTTGTGGCTCAGGTGGCATCTCTGGCTGTGGCTCTGGATCAGCTTGTCTAGATGATGATGCACCGTTAGTATCTGTATTTCTCTGCAAAGCACATTAAACACAAAATTTGTGCATTCAAATATGCATTAGTGTTAGCAAAATAACAAATTAAAACAATTACAATAACATGTCTAATTCATATTAAACTTATACACATTTTCATATTTTTATCAATTCTACAATTTTTCAAATAAGCATATATGAAAATGTATACAATGTTCATAAGCATTCATCTCAAATAACATGTTAAAATAACTATTACTAGCAATTAAACAAGTTTCAAATGACAATTATATCAAAATAATCAAGTTCATGAATTTTAGACTTAAAAAGTCCACTTTGATGTTTAAAAATCATGTTTAGGATCAAAGTTTTGATCATTTAGCAACCTAAACATGTTACACTACTTAATTTAGCAATAATTCATAGCAAAAATCGGCCATAACCTGTTATATCAAAAAGCCCCAAATTTGCTTAAGAACACAAACCCTAGATTTCTAAATTTTTTGAAGTTTAAGGCTTCAAATCATGACAAATAGCATCAATCTAGGTTATATATGTATAATATACTAACAATTTAACTCTAATTAAGCTAGAAATCATCAAAATTAAATTAGGTAAAAATTTGCTCAAGAACACTATAAATCCGAATTAAAGAGGGTTTAAGGGGTGGAATTTTTACCTTCTTTGAAAAAACTTCTTGATAGGAAACTCCTCATTGTGATTTTAGTGAAGATTTGGTGAAAAATGATGAAAAATTTCGAATTTTAGGGGTGTTTATGTGTGTGTGTAGCGACCCGACTTTTTCAACTTGCTTTTGTGCTTTGTGCTTTCATGAAACTGCGTATTTATGCGTACTGTGCTATCTTATACTCTGAAATATTAATACACGTGGTTTACTTTCATTTATATGTTAAAACGTGCCTTTGAGTACGTAGGATACTTAACTTGATCATCGGAAGCCTTTATGACCGTTAGTGTCACTTGACGTTTCGAACAAACTGCGTACTGCGTACACGTTTAACTTTTGTCGTAATCGGAATATTATGACTACGAAATATTAATTGTTATTTTATAATAGCAATTACTTAGGTTTTTGGATGCTTAATTACGCTTAGTAATTTACTTATGCTTACCAGTTAGTCTTGTTGGACTTTCTACCTTGTTGGACTTTAGCCCACCCTAAACTAGTTAGTGGACTATTTAATTAGCCCAATTATTATTAGCTAGTGACCCATTAATATGTAAGACAAACGCCCATTTATTAGAGGGAACATGCTAGCATTTATGTCAAGTATTATCCTTAATGTTGCATGAGATCCTAACATAAGCACCAACTTTAGACAACCATTAACCAAAAAGCAAAAGTTGGTCTCCCTTGTCCCCCTCCAAAAATCACGGCCACCTTACCCCCTCCCTCACCTCATTCACCTATAAATACAAGCCTTATTCCATCCATTTTACACTTGCTTTCATTTGTAATTCACACACACTCACTCTCTAATTCTTTCTCTAGTTCTTTCTCTCTCTAAAAAGTGTAAGTATTGATTTTTCTTCTTCTTCTTCCTCTCTCTCTCACGAATTTATCATCATCATCATCATGGGTCTAGCTTTTTAGCTTTTGATCTTGATTACATCTTGTAGATTCAAACTTAGATTTGAATCCTTCAAGAACATGGAAGATTCAAGCTTTCTAGCTTTGAATCTTCACCTACTTTGTAGATCTATATTTTTATAACTTTAATCTTGCTATTTTGTTATAAAGATTCAAACTTGTGTTTGTAATCTTCATGTAACTTAAAGATCCAAGCTTTATGCTTCAAGATCTTCAAGAACAACCAAGATGCAAGCTTTCTAGCTTGAGTCTTCATATCTTTTGATGGATCTAAGTTTTCTAACTTATGATCTCATTATTTTGTTATAAAGATCAAAACTTGTGTTTATGGTCTTCATGTAACTTAAAGATCCAAGCTTTATGCTTCAGGATCTTCAAGAACACTAAAGGTTCAAGCTTTCTAGCTTTGTGACCTTATAACTTGTGTGAAAGGGATCCAAGCTCTCTAGCTTAGGGTTCCATCACTTCATTTGACTTAGATTATGTTCATACTTGCTTGATTGAAGTAAAGTTTATAACTTTAATTGTAAATGTAACTTGTAATTGTGTTAAGACTAAGGATATGATGTAACCTTGGTTCATCATCCATCTAAGACTCTTAAATGAGTTGTGTTCTTACTTGGTCTTAACATATTGTGTGTTGATGGTAGAATCTTGGTCAAGGTGATGCTAAACCATCAACGAGTTGTACACTTGAAGCTACAAGCATCAAGGATGAGAACCGTGATGAGCATCAAGCACTAAGAACCCCACCGGAGTACCTTGCTTACTGTTTTAGGGATCTTATCAGACCACCTGGCTACTAGAAAGTTTATTTTCAGTTAGTTCGGTTCGATTAGATGATTTTCCGTTTAGACCTTGTCTTAATCCGAGTTACGGTTTAGGATTTATGGCCTTCCGAAAGTCACTACACCCTATTAACGTTGTGCTGAAATTTCTGACCTACTCACACTTAAACCGTCGTCACGGTCAAACGAAGACGAATTAGGTTCTGAAAATTGGTCAGCGGTTAGGGGACTCCCATACGGAGCCATGGACACTGATTATGTGTCTTTTTGATTTACGTAGAGGTCGTAGCAGCTGACCGAAGTCAGCCTATTGTTTCGATCTCTATTCTTGTCAAACTTACTTAGCTTTTATGATGATGAACGATGATGATGATGACACTTAAACTTATTTTATGCACTATTAGAACTTATGAGGATAACATACTGACCTAGTAACCTTTTACTTAGGTTGACGACCTTTTGGACCGACTTACTACTTGCATACTTTCCTTATCGACTTTACCGCTCTTATCACTGTGAGTTATAGCATCCCTTTTTACTTTAACTATTTTGGGACTGAGAATACATGCGCTTTTTACGTTTTACATACTAGGCACGAGTACTTAAACTTTATATATGTGTGGGTTATACAACGGCATAAACTTTCCCTTTAGCTCGGTAACGTTTAGTCATTGGTTTTTGAACCGGTGAACGCGAATCTTAGATATGGATCCATAGAGTTTGACATCCCCACTCGGGCTAGTCGCGCTAGCATTTAATGGGTGTTTAATGGTTCGTAAACTTACGTACTCGCCAAGTGTACTTTTAGGGGGTAATATTACGTTAACTTAGTTACCGGGTGCCCACGGATAAGCATATACTTTATCATACTGAATTGAATTATTGATTTAAACTGCTAGTTGAAGCACTAAAATCTCGTGGCCTAAATTACATTACTGATTACAAACAAACTATAGCTCACCAACATTCCTGTTGACTTTTTAAGCATGTATTTCTCAGGTGCTTAGACGTTGTTGCTTCCGCTGTTAGACTTGCTGTCTTGGTGTTATAGACTTGCTATTAAGGACCTGCTGTGCTAGATTTCCGCTGCATTACTTAGAGATGTCTCAATCATGGAACTTTTATCTTGCATTCGTAACTTATGTTATTTTCAAATAATGACTTTGTAACGACCTTTATGTCACGTTATCTTTTGTAAACGCTATCTTTTCATGAATGCAAAACTGGTTTTCAAACAGCATATAGTATTTGACCTTGTAATGATCCTGTTGTTGACAATCCGTACACAATGGTTTTGTACGGGGCGTCTCATTTGGTATCAGAGAATTGGTTGTAGGGAATTAGGTTGCATTAGTGAGTCTAGACTGGACCGAGTAGGATTCACTAATAGGACTAATCTACAACTTGCTAGTTTACTAGTTTCTGCGGACTGCTGCATGCTACTAATAGATATTACTGCATGTTACTGCTTATTACTACTGCATGCTACTGCTTACTTTTACTGCTGTATGAACTTACTGCATGCTATCGCTTCCTTTTACTACTATGTGAACTTGTTGTAAGCTATTGCTATTCTTGCTACTCCATGCTACTACCTGCCTTTGATTGTATGTTACTTCTGCTTAGTACTATTATTATTGCCATGCTATGTACTGCTGTAGACGATCTAGGCTGCTGTAGTTATTATGCCCGATTACGTTCTTGCTACATGCCTGCTATTCGCTGTGCCGACTTGGAGAACTTATCTTTTCTAGTTCAGATGTTTTTCTGAACCCTTTCCCGCTCGTCTAACCCTAAGGACTAGTAATGTAATCCACCTATTACTAGCGTTCCACCGTTCCAGATATCGAAACATTACTTCACGCAATCTAGGAAGAGTACCCCTCGGATTACACGCCCACTAAAGTTGATCCTCGGAGGAGGGGATATGTGAGGACTTGTCGGAGTAACCGCACCCCGAGCTCACCCTAATTAGCCACGTACGACGTATGAATATTAGAAGGTTGTTCAGTTTTCGCAAGTTGACCCGTATTCCGTACGCTTTCATGACCGTCACTTATCTCTTTCATTCTATACTACTACTCGAAGATCTAACGACACTTCTGGACTTAGGTCCCCAACTCTCATAGGCATTGGAGAAGTCAGGAAGGCATCTCCTTTCACAAGGTCAGAGTGTCATCTACTGATGCCCAACCATACTCGAAGGCTTGGGAGTCGCCTCAAGACATATCATATTACTACTTACTACACATACAGTTCGACACGAGACCCAGATGGAATTTCTAGAAAGGAACCTAACGACGTTACCTGAACCCGAACATTTTGAAGAAATTTCGGGACATTTAGGCATTGATGCATGACCTGCGGAACCTACGCACCCACACCAAGATAATCATGAGATTAATTATGTAGATTTTGTTTTGAGATGGCATAGATAAAAGCACCGTTAGATGAAATTGAGTAGAACTTGAAGTGATCACGTTACATTGACTATATGGAGCGATATTGGAATGAACGTACGATTTAGTACAATATAATGATGCCAGGCCAGCGTGATTATATTGAAGTAAATCATGCAGAAGTCCCAATGTTATTACATGAGGAATATGAAGCGATTCAAAGAAAATTTTGGTAGGAACCACTTGAGTATACGCATTATGGTCTGTTAGAGGTAGGGAAAGAATAACCACGTAGCTCAGATATTGTACAAGGAAGGCCTTTATTGCAGAATTGATAACCCGAAAATTTGTAATAGATATAGACACCCTGGATACTTAAGGAAAAGTTCTGAAATTGGAAAAACTTTGGACTCACTTGCGGTAGAGCAATCGTTATGGAAACTCGCATGGATCCTAATTATAGTTAGGGGACGATTCGTCACAACGTTTTATTGTCTCGAGGTTGTTTAATACCAGAGCGATAGAAACCTTATATCTAAGAACCTTAGTGTTATGACTGATAAGCCATTAACCACCATGAGAGTTAAGTATTCTATAGGATAAGCTAATGGTAAGCTGGCAGAGATAGAGGAGTAATTTAAGGTAGTACCTTAAAATTAAAAGGTGGGTCATTTGGAGATGACCTCATGCCAACAAAACTTGGAAGTTTTATAGTAGTAGTTGGAAAGGATTAGTTACCTGCGCACAAGCAGATGTTATTTGAGAAGGTTGATAAAATTTTCACGGCAGTATAATAAGATTTGGTTGGAATGGACCTTAAGATTAACCTAATACTCATCAAGTTAGGAAGCTTGATGTAAAAGTTGGAATGAACTTTAGGGTTAAACTAATACTCATTAAGTTAGGAAGCTTTGATGAGATAGTTGGAATGGACTGGATTTCAAGGATGAAATCGAAAGTTATTTATAGTAAGAAGATTATTCGTATACCTCGCGAGGATGGTGAGCCAAAAGCCATCTGGGTTACTTCAACAACCGGAGATCCCACAATGGAAATGGGAAGGGATGACGATGGATTTCATCCCGAAGCTACCGAAAACAATAGAAAGTTATGACACTATCTGGATCATCGTTGACCGCCTCACCAAATATTCTCACTTTCTAACCATGAAAGAAACCGATACAATGGACAACGATACATAAAGGAAATTGTATCCCGTCACTTCAGCAATTCAAATTCTATACTACCCAAGAATCTTATTTGATGCTCATTCTTACGCAACTCTAAATCCTAACTTATTTCGAGAGATATCTTATTTGATGATAATCACAACATCATCCTTCTCACTTTGATATTAGTCATACCAGTTTAAAATTTCCAAAATCAATGGGTAGTTAATCCCCGTCCTCATACTCTCCCTTTCGTAACTCACTTATAAGCAACAATATTTTTGGTCGAAAGACTTATGCCCTACCAATAGTCATCAACTACTTTTAAACTCAATGGTTTTTATTACCTCAAAGATCACCCGAAATTTTCAAAATCTTTTACTCAATCCTTATCAATCCTTTTCCAACTTGTAACCTCCGAAATATGAAAATTTTGTTTGCCAAAAATTTTTCACACACTATTTTACGGTACGATCCTCTCAAAGTTTTATAAAAATAAATTTATTTTATTTGCCATTCGTGCAAAATTTTGAAATCGTATATGTTATATAAAATAAAGTAAATAATTACTTATTTTTGACTAAGACATATGAAATTTTACTTTCACTTTTACAAACCAAATCTTTCATTCAAAAGATATTTTACTTTAAATGGTACATGTTATACATAACCTTAGTTTACTAAGAACTTCTTTTCTTTTCTTACATTGTCACCTAAAACGATTTCGATAAAATTTCTGTTGCTTATTATATAAAATTTTTCGTTGCTTATTCGTATCCAAGTCATCGTGAAGACTTTACAACCGTCGAAACCTAGAGATTCATGTGTGTATGTATATGTGATGAAGGCACTTACTATCACGTCATGCAGAGCCTTCGGGCATCCACTAACACTTAAACCATTCAAAATTATTGCGTCACTCCAAGGATACTATTTGCCACACCTGTTGGAACGATGCTCTTTCTTACATAACTCTAAATCCTGACATATTCTAAGGGATTCTCATCTAGCGATATTAACACCATTAGTATTCCGACTCTAGTATTAGTCATAACCTGTTTGGCATTTTGCAAAGTCAAGAAGTGATTAACTTCTCATCCTCATTCTCTATCCTTCATACCTCACTTTTTAGCAACAGCTTCGCACGTGAACATTTTTGACCCAAAGAATTGTGTCCTGATAATTATGAAAACTACATTTAATTCATTAGTTTTCATTACCTAGTAACATGTCACCCGACGATTCAAAGATTTTTCACTCAATCTTTTTCAACTCGTAGCCTCTGAAATACGAAAAACTATATTTATCAAAATTTTTACACGTTGCTTATTTGTGCGGTCCTCACGAGATTTGAGGACAAATGAAAGTACTAAAAACTTTTCTGTCACTTATGCGATTTATAAAATCATATATGTATAAATCTATCCTTACTTATTTTGGTTAGTACATACCAAGTTATACATCCAAATTCTTCAAAAATCGCTCCTCTGTTGAGTTGTTTAACTTAAGACAAATAGTTTTGAGCAAAATGGTACACGTTATACATACTTCTAAATTTACTAGGAACTTCATTCCGTTCATGTTGTCACATCGAACGTTTAAAGATTTTTCAAAACTTCCTCGGTTGATTTTTATTAAAGGTTTTCGTATTAGACTACACCATATAGGGATCACACTTCTTCTCGCCCTCCGTTAGGGACGAAGCTTACTATTAAAATCTTTGTTAAAAATGCTTGAGCCACTTTGGGTGGCAAATTTATAAAATTTGTTAGAAAGTCTTTCAGCTCGTAAAATGTTCCTTTTAAGGTTAGACATGGCAAAAATGCGGGCCGATGAATCAGTAGGTTGAGGTACAAGGAATCGTTTTTGAGATTCTTTTCACTTAGAGTAAACCGTTCTTTATGACCAAGAGTTCACATATCTTCTCATCCGCGCATCCCCTTAAGTATAAGGACAAATTCAGAACAACCCACTCGAAGAGTTCACTCTCGTTCAAAGATCACACCTTACGTGCGATTTTCTTTCGGAAATGTAATATAGATTACTTTAGAAATCTAAGAATCATGTTATCCTCTTGGAAGGGACTGCTTAAAATGTCTATAACACTGATGTGGTTACTCTATATGTATCTTCCTTCATTGGTTGCAACTATGTGTTGCTCTGGTCGATGTTAACCATAACTTCAACATGTAACTGAAAGGATAAAGTTACATTATGGAACTGTGCTTTCATTCCATCCAAGGATAAGTATGCAGTATATTGTAATGGCCATGTTTTCCATTCTACCTATCAGCTTGGTATTGCGACATAAGCGCTCGATGTTTTAGATGGGTTTGGTAACATTCATGATGCATTTCATGCATCCAACCTACTGAAGATGCCTGTAAGGCTAAAAACATCATCTTTCATTTTGTGGGTATATATTTAGTTGACATATTCATCTTAACAAGAAACGAAATCAAATTGTTGATCTCTTAGGACAAGAGACTTAATTAATGGCATATACCTATTCTTACATTTATATGCCCAAGTACCTTTCAAGGTAAATAGCTCACTTTTGAGCCCACAAATCTTTTGGAACTTTGATACGCTACTTCTTATTTAAATACGGTACCATTTTTAGTCACTCCTCAAATTTCGAGACGAAATTTCCATTAACGGGTGGGTAATGTAGCGACCCGACTTTTTGACTTGCTTTTGTGCTTTGTGCTTTCACGAAACTGCGTATTTGTGCGTACTGTGCTATCTTATACTCTGAAATCTTAATACACGTGGTTTACTTTCATTTATATGTTAAAACATTCCTTTGAGTACGTAGGATACTTAACATGATCACCGAAAGCCTTTATGACCGTTAGTGTCACTTGACGTTTCGAACAAACTGCGTACTGCGTACACGTTTAACTTTTGTCGTAATCGGAATATTATGACTATGAAATATTAATTGTTATTTTATAATAGCAATTACTTGGGTTTTTGGATGCTTAATTACGCTTAGTAATTTATTTATGCTTACTAGTTAGTCTTGTTGGACTTTCTACCTTGTTGGACTTTAGCCCACCCTACACTAGTTAGTGGACTATTTAATTAGCTCAATTATTATTAGCTACTGACCCATTAATATGTAAGACAAATGCCCATTTATTAGAGGGAACATGCTAGCATTTATGTCAAGTATTATCCTTAATGTTGCATGAGATCCTAACATAAGCACCAACTTTAGACAACCATTAATCAAAAAGCAAAAGTTGGTCTCCCTTGTCCCCCTCCAAAAATCATGGCCACCTTACCCCCTCCCTCACCTCATTCACCTATAAATACAAGCCTTATTCCATCCATTTTACACTTGCTTTCATTTGTAATTCACACACACTCACTTTCTAATTCTTTCTTTAGTTCTTTCGCTCTCTAAAAAGTGTAAGTATTGATTTTTCTTCTTCTTCTTCCTCTCTCACGAATTTATCATCATCAACATCATCATGGGTCTAGCTTTTTAGCTTTTGATCTTGATTACATCTTGTAGATTCAAACTTAGATTTGAATCCTTCAAGAAAATGGAAGATTCAAGCTTTCTAGCTTTGAATCTTCACCTACTTTGTAGAACTATATTTTTTTAACTTTAATCTTGCTATTTTGTTATAAAGATTCAAACTTGTGTTTGTAATCTTCATGTAACTTAAAGATCCAAGCTTTATGCTTCAAGATCTTCAAGAACAATCAAGATGCAAGCTTTCTAGCTTGAATCTTCATATCTTTTGATGGATCTAAGTTTTCTAACTTATGATCTCATTATTTTGTTATAAAGATCAAAACTTGTGTTTATGGTCTTCATGTAACTTAAAGATCCAAGCTTTATGCTTCAGGATCTTTAAGAACACTAAAGGTTCAAGCTTTCTAGCTTTGTGACCTTATAACTTGTGTGAAAGGGATCCAAGCTCTCTAGCTTAGGGTTCCATCACTTCATTTGACTTAGATTATGTTCATACTTGCTTGATTGAAGTAAAGTTTATAGCTTTAGTTGTAAATGTAACTTGTAATTGTGTTAAGACTAAGGATATGATGTAACCTTGGTTCATCATCCATCTAAGACTCTTAAATGAGTTGTGTTCTTACTTGGTCTTAACATATTGTGTGTTGATGGTAGAATCTTGGTCAAGGTGATGCTAAACCATCAACGAGTTGTACACTTGAAGCTACAAGCATCAAGGATGAGAACTGTGATGAGCATCAAGCACTAAGAACCCCACCGTAGCACTTTGCTTACTGTTTTCGGGATCTGATCAGATCACCTGGGCCACTGGAAAATAGATTTTCAGTTAGCTTGGTTCGAGTAGATGATTTTCCATTTAGATCTTGTCTTAATCCGAGTTACGGTTTAGGATTTATGGCCTTCCGAAAGTCACTACACCCTATTAACGTTGTGCTGAAATTTCTAACCTACTCGCACTTAAACCATCACCACGGTCAAACAAAGACGAGTTAGGTTCTGAAAATTGGTCAGCGGTTAGGGGAATCCCATACGGAGCCATGGCCACTGATTACGTGTCTTTTCAATTTACGTAGAGGTCGTAGCAGCTGACCGAAGTCAGCCTATTGTTTCGATCTCTATTCTTGTCAAACTTACTTAGCTTTTATGATGATGAACGATGATGATGAAACTTAAACTTATTTTATGCACTATTAGAACTTATGAGGATAACATACTGACCTAGTAACCTTTGACTTAGGTTGACGACCTTTCGGACCGACTTACTACTTGCATACTTTCATTATCGACTTTACCGCTCTTATCACTGTGAGTTATAGCATCCCTTTTTACTTTAACTATTTTGGGACTGAGAATACATGCGCTTTTTACGTTTTACATACTAGGCACGAGTACTTAAACTTTATATATGTGTGGGTTATACAACGGCATAAACTTTTCCTTTAGCTCGGTAACGTTTAGTCATTGGTTTTTGAACCGGTGAACGCGAATCTTAGATATGGATCCATAGGGTTTGACATCCCCACTTGGGCTAGTCGCGCTAGCATTTAACGGGTGTTTAATACTTCGTAAACTTACGCACTCGCCAAGTGTACTTTTAGGGGGTAATATTACGTTAAGTTAGTTACCGGGTGCCCACGGATAAGCATATACTTTATCATATTGAATTGAATTACTGATTTAAACTGCTAGTTGAAGCACTGAAATCTCGTGGCCTACATTACATTACTAATTACAAACAAACTATAGCTCACCAACATTCGTGCTGACTTTTTAAGCATGTATTTCTCAGGTGCTTAGACGTTGTTGCTTCCGCTGTTAGACTTGCTGTCTTGGTGTTATAGACTTGCTGTTAAGGACCTGCTGTGCTAGATTTCTGCTGCATTACTTAGAGATGTCTCAATCATGGAACTTTTATCTTGCATTCGTAACTTATGTTATTTTCAAATAATGACTTTGTAACGAACTTTGTGTCACGTTATCTTTTGTAAACGCTATCTTTTCATGAATTTAAAACTGGTTTTCATACAGCATATAGTGTTTGACCTTGTAATGATCCTGTTGTTGACGATCCGTACACGATGGTTTTGTACTGGGCGTCATAGTGTGTGTTCGTGTTTGTGTGTGTGAAGTGGGATAGAGAAGACAATCGACTGGGTATTTTAACCTGTCCAGTTTTTTTGGTCCATGCAACTGCATGGTTTTACAGCACAAACCCCATGCGATCGCATGGGGTGTAATATATTTTTTTTATAAACCTTTAACTTATAAAATAAATAATTAATTAATTTAAAATTTTGTCTCTTTTTATATTGAGGGTGTTTCGGTATGTTTACCTAGTTCGTCTTTCGACAAAATTTTAAAATTTGTCATTTTAAAGCGTTATTTTAAAAGCAAAGATTTTTAGAATTTTTTTTAAATGTTTTTGGCATACTTTAGATCAATAAAATTTAAAAACAATGATAACAAAATTTCTCGCCCCGCCCTGGGGTAAAGCAATTTCGGTTCAACGACCAAGTCTTCAACTCACGACGAATTTTCAAAATCAATTTTTTAACTTAATGAAATAATGTAAATTTTGTTTTTAAATTCACACCAAACTTAAATTTAAAATGCATAAAATTTCATATAAATATTATTAGTATTTATATAAATTAGTTTACAAACTTACATTTAAAAATAATATAGTTATATATTAATTTAGAAAACAAGGTAAAAATAAAAATCTTTTTGGTCTTTTATCCCACTTTGATCAATTAAATATTAACAAAAATATACGTCTCTCTTTTGGGTAAAGTAATTTCGGATATATTATCTAGTTTTACTCTTGATGAATTTCTGAAATATAAATTAGTTTACAAACTTACATTTAAAAATAATATAGTTATATATTAATTTAGAAAACAAGGTAAAAATAAAAATCTTTTTGGTCTTTTATCCCACTTTAATTAATTAAATATTAACAAAAATATACGTCTCTCTTTTGGGTAAAGTAATTTCGGCTATATTATCTAGTTTTACTCCTGATGAATTTCTGAAATATTTTGAATTGATTGATTAAAGATATTTATACCTTACGAATAAACGGTAAATTTTGCAGTGATGAATTAAATTTTTATCTGATATCAATAATTTCGGTTTATTATACCTAATTTTATTGAATATCAATTTAATACTTTATAGCGAACGATTCAACGTTTATTATCAAAAGGTTAAAAGCAATAAATAAAAATAAAATAAAAACTGTACATACTTACCTATGAGATAAAATTCTCAGAGACCTGCTTTAGTCGACTCATAGGAGAGTCGTTCGATTTGGTTTTCCATAGCTACATAGGCATAACCTCGATTTTTCAATAACTTTTCTTCTAAACATATGAACGGTCCTTCTCTGCATAAAGTAACGAACTCGGTATTGGAATGTGTTTGATTGTTCAAACATTTTCCTTCGTGTGACCATTTTCCGCATTTATGACATCTTTCAAGGTGTCGTGCTCTTCTTTTTGTTGCGGATTTTGATTTTCCTTTACCAAAATGTGTCTTATTATGATCTTTCCTGAGTTCTTTTCTTACTTCATCCATTTTGCCTCTTATGAATGATACCAGTTCACTCGGGGAAGGTGTTATTATTATGTTTAGTAATCATAGTGTGTAGTAGTAGACCATGGTTCAAATCAAAGGAATTCTTCATCTCGTAAAACCTTTAAACCAAAAATTCAGAATGGAGGGAAAAGACTAGTTCTTTAGGGTCTGCTAGGGAAAGACCATTCGGATTCCATTTTCGAGAACCATACGAAAACAGAATATCTAAATTTAGACAACATTATATTGTCCTTAAAAGATTTGATTCTTCCCACACTTAGTTAGCTGCGGTATTGAAATTGTGATTAACTGCATTATTAACTTCAATTAGACCATCAACAACTTTCATATCTCTGACTTTTGCTTCAAGCCATTTGTTGATTTCCTCTGTAACATTCACAAATTCAATTAACATCGCCTTTTCTTTAGGCGACAAATTGGATACTAATCGGTTACATAACTTAAAGTTCCCCTTAATCCTAGCATCTTGAATCCGTTTATTAAGTTTCTTCGTTGAACTGTTAAAAACGGGTTCATCTAATTTCCCCACACTTAGGCGTTTTTATTGGTTCAACAGTTTTGGTTGGTGAAGATTTAAACTTTTGGTTCACAAAGGTGACCGATTTGTCACCATCTCTAAGTGTCATTCTACCCTCTCTTACATCAAAGAACGCCTCAGTGGATGCTAAAAATGGGTGACCTAGAATTAGAGGAGTATCAAGGTCTTCCTCCATATTAATAACTATGAAATCTGCAACAAAGGTCAAACTTCCCACTTTAACAAGTAAATTATTGGCTATTCCAACCGGGTGTTTAATGGTTAGGTCAAATGATTGAACACCTATGTTGTTTGGTCTTAATTTACCCACGCCTAATCTTTTGTATAAGGAAAGAGGAATAACATTTGCACTTGCTCCTAAATCTGCGAGCCCATTATACATAGCACTATCATTAAGTAAGCAAGAAATGATAAATTCACCTGGGTCTCCCACTTTAGTAAGTGGAGTTGGTTTGTTAATCTTTTCCAGATGCTCTTTTCTTGGTTCTTTCACTTCTACTTGAATTTCTTGTTCATATTTTTCTTCGTTTCTTGGAATGGGAGGTTTATATAGAAATTCTTCTTCATCACTCCAATTTGAAATCTCTCCATCTTCAACTTTTGGTTTTTCACATGTCGTTGAAAACATATTTATGTTTTCATTCTGATGGTTTTCTTTGGTGGTGAAATTGTGATTAACTTCATTGTCAACTTCCATCAGACCATGAGTATAGTGTTTAACTCTGTGACCATTAACTTTAAATTCAATTCCATTTGAATTTATTAACTCTATTGTTCCGTATGGGAAAACTCTTTTGACTATGAATGGTCCAGACCATCTTGATTTCAATTTTTGAGGAAATAGCTTGAATCGTGAATTGAAAAGAAGAACTCTGTCTCCTTCCTTAAATTCTTTTAAACTTCTGATTCTTTTATCATGCCATTTATTTGTTCTTTCCTTATAGATTAATGAATTTTCATATGCATCATGTCTTAATTCTTCTAATTAGTTTAGTTGACTTAATCATAGACGTCCGGCTTCATGCAAATCAAGATTACACGTCTTCAAAGCCCAAAATCTTTGTGCTCAATTTTTACTGGAAGATGACATGCTTTTTCGTAAACGAGTTTAAAAGTGTGGTGCCAATTGGAGTTTTGTAGGCTGTTCGAAAAGCCCAGAGTGCATCCTCCAATTTCATAGACCATTCCTTCGGATTTGATCCTACGGTTTTCTCTAGAATACGTTTTAATGCTCGGTTGGTATTTTCAACTTGTCCACTGGTTTGTGGATGATAAGTGGTTGAGATTTTATGAGTTACTCCATATCTTTTGAGAACTTTCTCAAGTTAATTATTACAAAAATGAGTACCCCGATCACTTATTAAAGCTTTTGATGTTCCGAACCTTGCAAAAAGATGTTTTAAGAAGTTGAATACAACTCGTGCATCGTTAGTTGGGAGAACTTGTGCTTCCGCCCATTTAGATACATAATCAATGGCAACGAGAATGTAGAGATTATTATGAGATTTTTGAAATGGACCCATAAAGTCAATACCCCAAACGTCAAATACTTCACATACTTGAATGACATTTTGTGGCATTTCATCACGTTGACTTATTTTTCCGGCCCTTTGACATGCATCACAGGATTTACAAAGAAGGCGTGCGTCTTTGAAAATTGTTGGCCAATAGAATTCAGCATCGTAGACTTTCCTTGCTCTGAGTTGAGGCCCATAATGCCCTCCTGTTGGTCCTGTATGACAATGGTTTAATATTTGACTAGCTTCATCTCCAAATACGCATCGGCGTATTATTCCATCGGGACAACTTTTAAACAGATGTGGATCTTTCCAAAAATAGTGTTTTATATCACTAAAGAATTTATTTCGTTTCTGGTATGACAACCCTTTTTCAAGGAATCCACATACTAAGTAGTTTGCATAGTCTGCAAACCATGGAATTTCATTATAATCGATCTTCAATAGATATTCATCAGGAATGTTGTCTTGTATGGCCGATTCGTTTAGAACTTCTAATTCGGGATTTTCAAGGCGAGAAAGATGATCGGCGGCGAGATTTTCTGCTCCCTTTTTGTCTCGGATTTCAATATCGAATTCTTGTAAGAGTAAGATCCAACGGATTAATCGTGGTTTGACATCTTATTTTGAAAATAGGTATCTAAGAGCAGAATGATCAGTATAGACCACCGTTTTTGCTAGAACGAGATATGAACAAAATTTTTCAAAAACAAAAACGATAGCAAGGAGTTCTTTTTCAGTAGTTGTGTAATTCATTTGTGCTCCTTGTAATGTCTTACTAGCGTAATAAATAGGTTGAAATTGTTTTTCAATCCTTTGACCTAAAACGGATCCTATTGCAAAATCACTTGCATCGCACATGAGTTCAAATGGTAGATTCCAATTTGGAGTTATCATGATCGGCGCGTTAGTGAGTTTTTCTTTAAGAATATTAAAAGATTTGATGCATTCATCCGAAAAGATGAATGGAGCATCCTTTTCTAGGAGTTTATTCATAGGAGTGGCAATTTTAGAAAAATCTTTTATGAAACGTCGGTAAATACCGGCATGCCCTAGAAAACTCCTAACTCCTCTAACATTGGTGGGATGTGGAAGTTTAGCAATTACATCTACTTTAGCTCTATCCACTTCAATTCCTTACTTTGAAATTTTTTGACCAAGAACGATGCCTTCTTTAACCATGAAATGGCATTTCTCCTAATTAAGTACTAGATTTGATTTCTCGCATCTAATAAGCATTCGTTCAAGATTAACTAGACATGTTTCAAAAGTATCACCGAAGACTGAAAAGTCATCCATGAAAACTTTCATGCATTCTTCTATCATGTCGTGAAAAATCGCCATCATGCACCTTTGAAAGGTTGCAGGGGCGTTGCAAAGTCCAAATGGAATGCGTTTATAAGCAAAAGTACCATAAGGGCACGTGAAGGTGGTTTCTCCTGGTCCTCGGGTGCGATTGGAATTTGAAAGTATCCGGAGAAACCATCAAGAAAACAATAGTAACTATTTCCGGCTAACCTTTCCAACATTTGATCAATCAAAGGTAAAGGAAAGTGATCTTTTCTGGTGGCGTCATTTAATTTTCTATAATCAATACAAACACGCCATCCCGTTACAGTCCTAGTAGGAATAAGCTCAACTTTTTCATTTGTGATGACAGTGATGCCACCCTTCTTAAGTACGCATTGAATTGGGCTTACCCATGGATTATCAAAAATTGGATAAATTAAACCTGCATCAAACAGTTTAATAATTTCTTTCTTAACAACATCTTGCATATTAGGATTTAGTCTTCGTTGGCGTTGCACATATGTTTTATGACTTTCTTTCATAAGGATTTTATGTATGCAATACGAAAGACTTATACCTTTAATGTCATGAATCTTCCATGCAATAGCTGGTTTATAAGCTTTTAGCACAGAAATAAGTTGAGATTTTTCATTTTCCGTAAGAGAAGATGATATTATTACAGGTAATTCAGATTCACCATGTAAATAAGCGTATTCCAAATGGTTTGGAAGTGGATTTAACTCTAATATCGGTGGTTCTTCTATCGATGATTTGTATCGATATCTGTCTTCCTCTTTTAGTATTTGAAGTTCTTCTGTTGTTGGTTCGTATTCATTTGCCATAAGTGTGGCTAACATTTCAGCTTCATCAATTGGTTCATTTCCTTCTCCTAAAGAACATTCTCCTGTTCCTTGTAATTCTGGAAATTCTTGTAACAATTCTGCATGTGAATCTATAGTTTGAACATAATAACATGTATCATCTGCAGATTGCGGTTGTTCCATGGCTCTATCAACAGAAAAGGTAACACTTTATTCCTCTATACTTAGGGTCAGTTTCTTTCCAAACATGTCTATTATTGCTTTAGCCGTATTTAAGAATGGTCTTCCTAATATGAGAGGAACTCGAGAATCTTCTTCCATGTCCAGAATAACAAAGTCTACTAGAAATACTAAAGTACCAACTTTAACTAGCATGTTCTCGATTATCCCTCTAGGATATTTTACTGATCGATCGGCTAGTTGTATGCTTATTCGTGTTAGTTTCAATTCTCCAAGGTCTAGTTTAGTGTATAATGAATTTGGCATTAAATTTATACTAGCACCTAAGTCTGCCAATGCTTCTATTGAACTAAGACTACCCAGAAAATATGGAATTGTGAAACTTCCTGGATCAGATAATTTTTCTGGTATCTTGTTCAACAGCACTGCAGAACATGTATCGTTCATAGTAACAGCCGATAGTTCTTCCATTTTCTTTCTATTTGTGATTAGATCTTTCAAGAATTTAGTGTATCTTAGCATTCCTGAAATCACATCAATGAAAGGAAGATTTACATTTATTTGTTTAAACATATCCAAGAATTTGGATTGCTCGGCTTCAAGTCTTTCTTTGGTAAGGAAGCGGTGGTTGATATGGTTTAACATAAGGCTTTGCCTTAACTGTGTTATCTTCATTAACCTTTTCAACTACTGGTTCTGATTCCTTCTCTAACTCAGGCTGTGGTGCCTGTGTAGTAGGAATAGAGTCATCAGAAATTACAGGCATTTCAGGTGGTTTAAGTGTAATACCACTTCTTGTGGTAATGGCTTTAGCTGTTTCATTTCGGGGGTTAGCATTTGTATCGCTAGGTAAACTCCCCGGTTTTCTTTCACCTATTAACCTTGCTAGGTTGCTCACTTCTTGTTCCAGATTTTGAATCGAAGCTTGTTGATTTCTAAATGCTTGAGCATTTTGTTCATTAGTTTGTTTTTGAGATGTGAAAAATTGAGTTTGAGATTCAACTACCTTTGACATCATATCTTCTAAATTCAGATTTTTATCATCGGTTTGTGGTGGTTTATTTAGAAAAATAGGTCTTTGCTGGTTGTAAGTATTATTAGATACTTGTTAATTGCTAGGACCTTGTTGGTTGTTGTATGGAACACTTCGGTTATAATTCTGATTTTGATTGTAGTTTGGTCTTGGCGGTTGATATTTATTCTGATAATTATTTGCAGGCCTTTGGTTCATGTATGAAACATTCTCTCTTTGTTCCATTGTTTGTTCAATACTGAGACAAACTTTTGTCAAATGTGGTCCTCCACACTGCTCACAACTAATGTGTATTGCGTGAATATCTTTAGTTATCTTTTCCACTCGTCTCTCGAAAGCATCTAACTTTGCGAAAATGAAATCAAAGTCATGGCTAGAATCGGCTCTAGCCACTTTAGATGAACAAAAAATATCTTTTTCCTGATGCCACTCATGTGAGTGGGATGTAGTGTTATCAATAATTTTGTGAGCTTCAGTTGCGATTTTCTTCATAATGGAACCACCAGCTGCTGTGTCGATGTATTTTCGTGTGGCAACATCAACACCTTGGTAGAATATTTGTACTATTTGATAAGTGTCTAAACCGTGTTGAGGACATCCTCTCAACAACTTTCCGAATCTTGTCCACGCCTCATATAATGTTTTATTTGGCTTTTGCACGAACGTAACAATTTCTCCTTGAAGTTTCACGGCTTCAGATTCCGGAAAGAATCTTTTAAGAAATTTCTCAACTAAAACATCCCATGTGTCAATCGCCCCTTCAGGTAACGATTCTAACCAATCTTTGGCTTCTCCCTTTAAAGTCTAGGGAAACAACATGAGATAGATCTGTTCATCCTCAACTTCTCTGATTTTAAATAGAGTACAGATTCTATTAAAGGTTCGAAGATGTTCATTTGGATCTTCTCTTGGCGTACTACTAAATTGGCATTGATTAGTTACCATGTGTAGGATTTGTCCTTTGATTTCATAATCTGGCGCATTAATGTCTGGTTGAGTAATGGCATGACCTTGGCCAGTGCGTGTGGCTCTTATTCGATCCTTCATACTTAGAGGTTCCTGATTTTCCATGATTGAATTTGTTGAATTTGAATCACTAGAGGATTCTGATTTAATGGTTTCTTCCTCGACAACCTCTGGTTGTATGATTTGTAGTTCAGGAGAAATGATTAGTGGTTCAGGATCTCTGAATTGTCCTTGAATATCCTCCGAGTTCTCAATTGTGAAGTTGGGTTCAAAAAATGGATTATCGGAAATTTGAATTGAAGTACTTGATCCACTAGATGATGATTCTAAAGAAAAATCAACGACGACAATATTGGCTAGATGTCTTGATCGAGTTACAGGTGGTGAACGTATGAAAGGTGGTGAACGTTTTGCTCGTTGCATTCACTGAATATCCTATTAGTTATAAAGATAAAAATTATATAAGTTATCAAATTAATAGACTTATCGGATTTTGCCCACGTTTCGAATAGCCAATAGATGCAGCAGGTAGCCAGGACCCTTTAAATCGGAAGCCCACAACTCGCCACTAACAAATCAAACTATTACTACGAACCAGAAAATTTTGGATGTCTATCAATTTAACTGCTTAAAATAATTTTTTGTCGAAATTTAAAGAAAATAAAAAACTATGTCCTAAAAACTAGAGCGTAGAAATGAGAAAGAAAAAGCGCGTAGAAAAATAAGAGGTCGAAAAACAAACGTCGAAAAACAAACCGTCGAAAAATAATAATAAAAAAGTAAAGCTTCGACACTTAAAAGCCTAAAAACTAAAAATTAAAACTTGCGTCTAAAGGTATTAAAGCTTAAAAGGAATTCTAAACGAAAAACGGCAATTACTTAAATAGGCACTAAGATCTATAAACTGCGTCGCAAAATTCTAAAGCGCCTAAGTCTTAATCTAAAGAAAAAGCACTTAAGGAATTTTACGGCAAAGCCTAAAAATCTAGAAATATAAAATAACTACGGCAAAAACTATCCTTAAAACTAATTATTACGAACGACAAATATTAAATACTACGAACTAAATGATTAAAAAGATACAAATTATAAAAAAATGATAAAATTACTTATTTTTATAAAAATATATATATTTTATAAAAGTATTAATTTATAAAACTAATTAAAACTTAAAAATACCAATTTAATTAAAAACTAAAACTAAATATTAAATAACTAAACCCTAATTTAATTAACTAATTATAATTATTATTAATAGTCAAACTCTAATTCTGTCGTACTAGGATCAGAGCTGTCAGACGATACCATGCGGTCACATGGGTTTAGAGCCTCATTCTCATGCGATCGCATGAGAGTGCAGTTTCAGATTTTATTTTATTTTATTTTATTTTTTTTACAGTTTCAAATTGTGCAGGTTCAATGTGTGTTTCTTTTTGTTTTTATTTTTTTAATTTATTTTCTGATTTTAATTTATAGAAAATATTATATAATAAAACTTATAAAAAAATATTACTTATTATTTTTTATAACTTTTAATAAATATAAAGTTTTTTACTTAAATATATATATATATATATATATATATATATATATATATATATATATATATATATATATATATATATATATATATATATATATATATATATATATATATATATATATATATATATATATATATATATATATATATTTTCCTTATATTTTTGTTTTTTTTTAAATTTAAAATATATTTTTACAAAAATAGATTAAAACTTAATAAAAATCTTTTTTTTATATATATAGCATTTCGCTTCGGCGTTATTCCCCGGCAACGGCGCCAAAAAATACTTGATGTGTGCAGCGGTGTATACGAAATACTATTAATTTTATTACGAAATAATATTAAATACGATACAATTTTATACAAGTTATTTATTTATTTATTGAATGGATATACCTAAACATTACTACAACACTTATAGGCAGTGTACTTAATCGTAGAGTAGTGTAGTTTTTAGTAAGTCCGGTTCGTTCCACAGGGAGCTGGCTGAGTTTAACGCTATATTTTTCACAACTATATTTGTATAAATATATATAAGTAGTAGTATTATTATTATTATAAAAAGGAGGTTTTACCGTTTAATGACCGGTTTGTCGATTTTAAGTCCTAATGCAAAAAAATAACTTAATTTAAAGCATAAAGTAAATGATGATAAATAAAAATGCGATAAAATAAAAGTACGATAATTAAAAGTGCAATAATTTAAAGTACGATAAATAAAATGACGATAAATAAAAGTGCGATGAGATATAAAATAAAGGAATTATGCTTATTTAAACTTCCGTAATCATGATGTTTGACGTGTTGATTTTAATTTATTACCATGGGTTAATTGTCCTTTGTCCTGGATTATTTGATAAGTCCATCTGGTTTTGTCCATAATAGTCCATCGGTCATAATTATAAAGTGCGAGGGTCTTCGCCAAATTAACCTTATACCCGAAGTCAAATATTCCAACTAATTGGGGATTGAAACTGTAACAAGGTCTTAATACTTTATTTAATGAATACACCAGGTTATCGACTGCATGTAATCCAAGGTTTTAATACTTTGTTAACAATTACACCAATTACCCTTGAATGTAATCCACCCCTGTTTTAATGAGTCCATTGACTATTAATCCATCCCCGTGTCCGGTCAAATGAACAATTATTAGTATTTATAGATATCCCGCCCACCGTACCCAGTCGAGCGTATGTGGTTATATATAAATACGTCAAATTATAAATCTCTATATTAAATTAACAAGATATCATTTAGTTAATATAAAGCCCATTAATAGCCCATAGTCCAATTTCTACAAGTGTCGGTCTTTTGTTCAAACCCCAATTATGGTCCAAAGCCCAATAACCCCGTCTTTTATATTTAGTCCAACATCACGATTACTTCGGCTTAAATAAGCATAATAATTACTTAGCTATGAGACATTAATTTAAAAAAGGTTGAATATAACTTACAATGAGTATTAATCGCGTAGTGTTACACGGACAGAGTTTCGACTTACAAACCTTAAAACATTCGCTATAATAACCTTATTATTATTAACTTAATATTAAAATTATAATTATAAAATATAAATATAAATATAAAGACAGAGAGTGAGAGTAATTGATGATGAATGGTGTGTAAAATTCGTCTGAAATCCGTTGCAATTTATAGCACTTGGCCACCCATCTGGGCTCATGCGATCGCATGATTTTTACTCATGCTGGCCATGCGATCGCATGGCCGCCATATCCTGGTCACAATGATTTTGTTTGTTAGTCTGCCGACGTTTTATTTAATTATATAATATAATATATATAATTATATATATATTATATTATATTCATGTGCATAGTTGACTTGTAATTTTAGGTCCGTTGACTCGCGCGTTGATAGTTGGTTCATGTCTCTGTTCTGGATTTTCGAACGTCTTTTCGTACGCTTTGATATCTTATACTTTGCGTTTCGCGGCTTGTACTCTTTTAATTTTTAGACGTTTCTCATCAATAATTTGAACCACTTAGATTATACTTTGTACTTTTTAGCGTTTTGGTCATTTGCGTCTTCAAATCGTTGAATCTGTCTTTTGTCTTCACCTTTTATTATTTAAACGAATATCACTTGGAAATAGAACAATTGCAACTAAAAGCTTGTCTTTCTTGAAGGATAATGCTATGAAATATATGTTCGTTTTTAGCATTATCAGTAGTATATTCTCACTCACTAAGCGTTAGCTTACCCTCTCGTTGTTTATATTTTTTTTATAGATTTGCATGGATGTGGTGGCTCGGGTAAGCGTGAGAACTAGTGGACTCGCGTAGTTGCTTAGAATATGTGCTTTTGGATTTGATTAGGATTGGGTAGCATATTCCCAATCACCATGCTTGGTCTTTATTTTGTGTTTAAACTCACGTGGTCATAAACTTGTATTTTGTACGAAAGTCGTAAAACGGCCGATGTGGTCCCGGTGTCGTAAAACTCATTTTATTATTGGAACATGTTAGTTTTATCTAATATTATGTGTTGTGAGAACCGTTTCGTCTAAAAGTGTCGGGAAGTGGGAGGTCTTTAAACGAAAAATGGAAATTTCGGACCGAAGCTGACCAGGCTTGTGCACACCGCGCACCCTTCTGTCTTGTATAAAAAAAATTTCTTGGGTATTCGGTTGGATAACGAGTTGGGTCGTTACAAGTGGTATCAGAGCATGGTCTAAGGGATTTAGGTGACTTGAGATAGGTGCCTAGACTTAGACTTTTGTGTGTGCTTATTTGTTGCGGGACTTGTAGGAGTACGGATCGAAATGGGAAATGTGGTTAATGCCTTAATTCGTAGGTGGACTAACGGTCATATTAATATGGGGATATTATTAATATACTATTGCGTTGTGTTTGTAATTATGTTTGCGTTGTGAATATCATCAAGCAAGATAGTCGTTGTACTAACCAGTTGATACAGCGTGTGTGCGTAATAAGGACTTGCAAACCTTATTACGGGTGCAAATCGTGTCTAACAAGTGATGTACGACGAGTGTTGAGCAAGATGGGGCGGTGTTGTGCGTGTGGTTTTATACGTTCGTGGACTAATTGCTTTGCATTCTTTAGAATGACGACGAGGAACGGGATCGAGGCGAGCGATGATGAGTTTAATGCTAGAGTTGCGGCCGCCGTTGCGGAGCAAGTGGGTGCATTTCGAAAAGAAATGGATAGGAAGTATTCCGAATTTCAAAGTAGTGGTGAAATGGAGCGTTGTCATAAGTGCTTCGTGAGGACTAAACCCCCGATGTATGGCGGGAAACCGGAGCCTTTGGTAAGCACCACATGGATCTCAGATGTCGAAGGGTGTTTTCGCACTATCGAATGCCCTCCCAAGAAGAGGACACGACTCACTACTAGCTTGTTGCGGGGTAGGGCGAAAGATTGGTTGGACGGTAAAATCGATATTGTTGGTGGTGAGTCATTTATGGGGTTATCGTGGGACGATTTTAAGAAGGAATTCTTCGAGGAGTTCCGGACTCGAGCCAATTTGTCAGATTTGCGTAACGAGTTGCGAAATTTGCAACAAGGATCTATGGACTTGAATACTCTCAAGATGACCTTTATGGCAAAGGCTCGTTTTTGCCCGGAGTATTATGGGAATGATCGTATGTTGATGGAGGATTTCCATCGAACTTTGAATGATGACTTGCAGAACAAAATTAGCATTGGTCAAGTGAAATTGTTTGCGGAATTATTCGCCATGGCTAGGGGTTTCGAATCGTATTCACGATCGAGGGTTAGTGAACCTTCAAGTAAGAGAAGGGTTGATTCGTATGGCGCTCCAAGTAAGAAAACTAAGGGTGCAAGTGCGAGTATGGGTAATGTGGAGAAAGGCACGACGAGTTCTCGTGCGCCTAGATGTTTCAATTGTGGTGTTATGGGCCACAAGTTATGGGAGTGCACAATGCCAAGAAGTGATGACGGAATGTGCTACTATTGTCATAAAGAGGGAAGTCGCAAGCCCGATTGTCCCGAGTTGGCGGCGGCGAATGCCGCAAGGAGACGTTAAGGTACGTTTCATTTTAATAAATATGTCCTTTGGATATTTATTATGTGTCGTTGTGTACAAGTTTGTTGAAAGCATTGTGTTGTACATATTTTGTTATGGGTGACGTTCCTAGTGGAATTACCCTATGGTGACGTTTTGATTGACGGGCGAAGGGCGTAAGACTTGGTGCAACCAAGCATTCCTTAGTGTTTAGGAAAAGTTTCCACCAAGCCATGGGTATGGGCTTTGGTGTTTGGTTGTGAGTGCGTGTTCGCTTTTGTGTTGAAGATGGTGAACCATGAGGTTCGTCGGGTGGATTGAACCCTTGAGATCGAGTGTTTGATCTTGACGTATGTTGGTAATGGAGTCTACGTGACGCGATGTTAGGTGCCTTATTCATACCTACTAGCGTGGTGTTCGACTCCGATGGTGTTGCGGTTACATTGTACTTAGGGTACCCTATAGAGACCCTTAGGTACATGAGTGACTAGGTGGAAATGAAACAAGCTATGGCAATCGGAGGATTACAAGAATAAAGTTTGTGTAATTTGTAGTGAACGCTTCGTTCGAAGTGATGAAGGATAGGTTAAAATCCTTCGTATGCTCAAAGTTGGAGCAAGATGTGGTGATGGGTCGTGTGAACCCAATTGATAGAAAAGTCTACCTTTTAGTAGCATTGTACGGTTGTACAAGGTGCGTGTTGTGTTGGTTTTGTGGCGTTGTTTAAATAAAGCCAACAGGTGACGGTGAGCGTCAATTTCTAGTACGCGAAATGAATTTCATGAGAATTCGAGTGTTATGACTAATGGAGAGATTGGTCACGTATATCGAAGAGTGGTAATTATCACGGATGATGTTACCACGACGATGCGGCTATGGAACGTAGTTTCAAGTGGGGGAGTTACACTCCCACACTAGGAGATTTTAGTGTGAGATTTCGGATAATGGTCATAGTAGATCCGGAATTAGTGTCGGGACCTAGATTAGTCAATTTGTGGTAGAGTACAATTTTGGTTAAACTGTACTTATGGTTTTGGATTTAAATTATTACCAAGGTGGTAATATGGTGAATCTCTTTGGGAGATAAATGGACGTGTTTGGCGAGCAAGGTGAAATCCCTCGGTTAAGGGATGTGCGTGTCGGATTCTCTTCTAGAGAACTATTGTTTTGTGCCTATGTGCGATATAGGTGGTTCTTGTGTAGCGACCCGAACTTTTCCATGATTATATATATTATGTGAGATTAATATTTACATGAATAAATGTTTCCAACATGTTAAGCAATCAAAGTTATTAAGACTTGATTAATTGAAACGGATTTTGTGTTAACGTTTGACCACCCAGTTTGTCCGATGATTCACGAACGTTATAACTTATATATATATATATATATATATATATATATATATATATATATATATATATATATATATATATATATATATATATATATATATATATATATATATATATGGACATATAGATATGTTTAACATGATTAAATGATATTTATGTATCTCATTATGTATATTAACAACAAACTATATACATAAAACAAGACTACTACTAACTTAAGGAATTCAAAACGATATCTATATGTAACGATTATCGTTGTAATAATGTCTTACTATTTATATATCATATTAAGATATATTAACACACTATGTTATCATGATAACATAACAATTTAACATCTCATTAAGTATTATAACAATGGATTAATTACATATAACAAAATCGTTAACTTAAAGATTTCGAAACAACACTTACATGTAACGACTAACGATGACTTAACGACTCAGTTAAAATGTATATACATGTAATGTATTAAGATGTATTAATACACTTTTGAAAGACTTCATGACACATATCAAAGTACTTCTACTTAACAAAAATTCTTACAATTACATTCTCATTCATTTTCATCAACAATTCTACTCGTATGAACCCGTATTCGTACTCGTACAATACCCAGCCTTTAGATGTATATACTATTGGTATATACACTCAATGATTAGCTCCTTAGCAGCCTTAATGAGTCATCAAACATGTGGGAACCATCATTTGGCAACTAGCATGAATGATTACACTAAAAATCAAACTAATGGAGCCTATATACACATGCATACATTCACGTGAATGATGAACACACATACACACACATTTTCAATCAACTTCCATGCAACAAACACATATCTCTCAAGTTCTCTCTTGATTTTCTAAGTGTTCTTCATCATCTTCATAAAAATCTACATCAATCTAGCTCATAAATCCATACATAAATCAACCTACAAAACAACTACTCAAGAACACATCAAGAACACTTTCAAGTTTACTAGTTTACTTGCTAGCTTTCTAATCCATTCCAAGTAATCATCCAAGATCAAGAAACCTTTGTTATTTATAGTAGGTTATCTTTCTAATTCAAGGTAATATTCATATTGATGTGTGGAGCAGATGGGTACGAAATACTATTATTTTTATTACGAATACGATACACAAGTTTTAATTATTTATTTACAGATGGGATATACCTAAACTCTGCTACAACACTATAGGCAGTGTACCTAATCGTAGAGTAGTATAGTTTTAGTAAGTCCGATTCGTTCCACAGGGAGACGACTTATTTTACACTATATTTTAAACAACTATATTTGTACAAAATATATATAATTATTATTAGTAATAATATATAAAAAGGGGGTTTACCGTTTAATGACCGGTTTGTCGATTTTATATTTTAAGTCAAGCGTAAAGTAAATGACGATATTTAAATAACGATAAAATAAATAACAATAATTAAAATGACAATAAATAAAAGTACGAGGAAATATAAAATAAAATATATTATGCTTATTTAAACTTCCGTAATCATGATGTTTGACGTTTTGATTTTAATTTATTACCCTGGGTTAATTGTCCTTTGTCCTGGATTTATTTGAAACCTATCTGGTTTTTACCCATAATAGTCCATCGGTCATAATTATAAAATGCTCGTCAAATTAACCTTATACCCGAAGTTAAATATTCCAACTAATTAGGGATTTAAACTGTAACAAGGTTTTAATATTTGTTAATAATTACACCAGGTTATCGACTGTGTGTAATCCAAGGTTTTAATACTTTGTTAACAATTACACCAATTATCCTTGTATGTAATCCACCCCTGTTTTAATGAGTCCATTGACTATTAATCCATTCCCGTATCCGGTCAAATGAACGATTATTAGTATTTATAAATATCCCACCCATCGTATCCGATCGAGTGTATGTGGTTATTTATAGATACGTCAAATTGTAAATCTCTATATTAAATTAATGAACTATCATTCAATTAAACAAATATAAAGCCCATTAATAACCCATAGTTCAATTTGCACAAGTGTCGTTCTTTTGTACAAACCCTAATTATGGTCCAAAGTCCAATAACCCCGTCTTAATATTTTGTCCAACATCACGATTACTTCGGCTCAAATAAGCATAATAATAACTTAGTTACGAGACATTAATTTAAAAAGGAGAACATAATGATTATTTATCGCGTAGTGTTACACGGACAGAACTTTGACTTCCAAACCCGTAAAATAACCGTTACATAACCCAAACTAACTAATATAAAACTAAACTATATTATATATATATATATATATATATATATATATATATATATATATATATATATATATATATATATATATATATATATATATATATATATATATATATATATATATATATTATCACAGAGAGAGTATAGATATTGTGTGAAATGCCCCGTTCATACCGATTATAAACGATTCACAATAGTTGATTTCATTGTGAGGTATTTGACCCCTATATGATACATTTTACAAACATTGCATTCGTTTTTAAAAGACAAACTTTCTTTACATCGAAAGTTGACGGCATGCATACCATTTCATAATACATCCAACTACAATTGACTTAATATTAATCTTGATGAAATCAACGACTCGAATGCAAAGTCTTTTAAAAAATGCCATGAATGACTCCAAGTAATGTCCTTAAAATAAGCTAAAGCACAGCGAAAGATTTGTTTAATACCTGAGAATAAACATGCTTTAAAGTGTCAACCAAAAGGTTGGTGAGTTCATTAGTTTATCATAAACAATCATTTCCAATAATATAATAGACCACAAGATACTCATATTTCGAAAACAATCTGTGCAGGTCTGCTCACTACTGTAAAATCATTCATACGATATATAAACACATGCTAATCGACCTTAACTAGATGCATATAGAATATCCCCCGCATACCGGCATTCCGCACGGTCATGCAAAAGCATACAAACAGGCCACTCTTTTAAATGTGATGGTTGTGTACACCTCAAAAACAGATCATATCTTTTAAAGTTGGCGGTTGTATACCTATTTTGAAATACTAAAGCAGTTCAATTTCTCTGACTAGGGCTTGTGAGCGCCCATAGATCTATCTTTAGAATCCGCGTCAATTAGGGGCTCGGTTCTCTAATTCTTAGATTACCAGAATATAAAGGGGTGATATCCGGTGTACTCGTAACTCAATCGTAGAATGTTTTTAACTACTTGTGTCTATTTCGTCAAACATTTATAAAAACAGCGCATGTATTCTTCAGTCCCAAAAATATATATTGCAAAAGCATTTAAAAATGGAGTAATGAAACTCACTTAATGTATTTTGTAGTAAAAATACATATGACGATATTGAACAATGCAGGGTTGGCCTCGGATTCACGAACCTATATCATTTGTGTAGATATATTAATACACATAATCGCAATCAAATAATTTTATATATATCACCTAGTAATGATATCATTTTTATATTAATAATATATTTATATTTCATATATTCCTTTTATATAATAAAATATTTTGTTATGTTGTATGTGTTAAATATATATATTTATGTAATTCATTTGTTTATCGAAATAGGAGTTCAAATTATACTAAGTTAATATTAGTAAAAACCATGATAATAACATTAATAATATACTTATGTTAGTAATAACTATATTAGTGATAATAACAATGATATTAATAATAATACTTGTAAAAATATTAATATTACGGTTAATGATAGTTATGATATTGATTTTAGTAATTACATAATAATAATATTCGTGATAATATAAATAATGGTACTTATGTTAATATTAACAATTCTATTATTTGTAAAAAGATACTAATACTAATATTTACGAAAATAATAATAATTTATATTATTTTCATAATAAATATAATAATAAACCTTTTCATCATAATGATAATAATATTAGATTACCAGAATATAAAGGGGTGATATCCGGTGTACTCGTAACTCAATCGTAGAATGTTTTTAACTACTTGTGTCTATTTCGTCAAACATTTATAAAAACAGCGCATGTATTCTTCAGTCCCAAAAATATATATTGCAAAAGCATTTAAAAATGGAGTAATGAAACTCACTTAATGTATTTTGTAGTAAAAATACATATGACGATATTGAACAATGCAGGGTTGGCCTCGAATTCACGAACCTATATCATTTGTGTATATATATTAATACACATAATCGCAATCAAATAATTTTATATATATCACCTAGTAATGATATCATTTTTATATTAATAATATATTTATATTTCATATATTCCTTTTATATAATAAAATATTTTGTTATGTTGTATGTGTTAAATATATATATTTATGTAATTCATTTGTTTATCGAAATAGGAGTTCAAATTATACTAAGTTAATATTAGTAAAAACCATGATAATAACATTAATAATATACTTATGTTAGTAATAACTATATTAGTGATAATAACAATGATATTAATAATAATACTTGTAAAAATATTAATATTACGGTTAATGATAGTTATGATATTGATTTTAGTAATTACATAATAATAATATTCGTGATAATATAAATAATGGTACTTATGTTAATATTAACAATTCTATTATTTGTAAAAAGATACTAATACTAATATTTACGAAAATAATAATAATTTATATTATTTTCATAATAAATATAATAATAAACCTTTTCATCATAATGATAATAATATTAAAGTTTTAAAATTAATGATAATATCATAACTAATACTCATAATAATAATAATAATAATAATAATAATAATAATAATAATAATAATAATAATAATAGGTATAATACTTATAATTATGGTAATAATAATTATAAGTATGGTAATAATACTAATATTAATGATAATGATAATAGGTTGTATTGATTTCCTAATAATGTTAATAATAATCATAATCATAATAATAATAATACTTATAATAATAAATATAATGATAATACTAATAATCATAATAATACTTACTTTGACATTAATAATAATATTGATATTCATAATACTTAATATTAATAATTTAATAATACTAATAATAACACTCCTACTTAATAATAATAACAATAATAATAACAACAACAATAATAATAATCATAATAATAATAATAATTAATAACTAATAATAATAATAGAATTTGAAAACTACCTCAAGTGAAATGGGTTAAAACAAAATTGTGACAACCCATGGACTCAAACCCGTGACCACATGCTAACCCGAACATTGCCTTAACCATTACTCTATTGGTGTCTTTCTGTTTTATAACCGATTCAAATTTATTTAACCATCAATCTGTTCTCTTTAACTTCCTTCTACAGGGACCAGTCGACCAGAGATCAAAATTCTCTTTCAAATCATTTATTAAACTTAATTAGATTATTCATTAGAACCTATCTAACCATTTGTGTTTGTTTGTATTTAAAGAAAAACGGAAAAAAAAACAAAACAAATAAGCGTAGAACAGGTCTGCTGTTCGAGAAAATAAAATAAAACTCAATAATGGATTTCGAATTTAAGATTGTTTTAGAAAAATATTATAACATAACTTGTATTGAAAATGCTTCATATAAACTTTATAAATTATCAAATTACCATCATCTGTAACAGATACTTTAAATTTGATTAAAGAACAATTTTTGACTTTTTAAAGCTAAAACTTTGACTCAGAAATTAACACTCAATTTAAAGATTTGAAGGCTGAATTTTTACAGGAAGTTCATTCATAAGATTCCTAACATCACTACATTTGTAGATTTTGAAATGAAATTCGAATTGAAGTTGATGTTAATCACAGTCATAAATACGATGAACTTGAAATCAAATCTGAATTTTTAGAACATTTTATACCACAATTACAGAATGAAAAAAGTTATAAATCATCTTTAGAAGCTTTATGAATCTTTAATTTAACTTGAAACCTCAAATTGAATTCGAATTTCAGTAAGAATAGATCCTTTGACTTTTGAAATCGAGACTTTGACTCCAAAATTGAAACTCAATATAAAGATTTGGAACCTGAGATTTTCCAGATAATTTGAGTAAAAGATTCTTAACAAGACTGCGTTAATACATTTTGAAATTCGTTAAGAAATCGAACTGTTTGAAAAATGGAACTAAGAACAGGGTATCCGTCTGGTTTCATGTTTTTCTGATTAAATTTGACTAGATAAAAGTTGTGAAAGGTTTTTGTGGTTGATGAATGATAATGTGAGTCAATTTGGCTTCGTTTACAACTGGATTATGATGGGATTAAATAAGAATTGAAAATTGACAGGTTATTAATCAAGTACAGAGAAATAAAGAAAAAAGAATATAAGAAGAAAGGGATTTCTAATAGAATTTGAAATCTTGTGATTCATTTTGGAATCAAATCGTACTGAAATCAGATAGAAGACAAATTGCCTACAGTTTGAGAACGATGGAAAACTGTATACGTTCTTATTTGTATCTATATATGTATAATACGGTATTTATATAAATATCACTATCTGTATATATATTTATATATATATAAAGCTGTATTTTTATATATGCATATGTTTTTATATATGTATTTATATTTATATATCAATTATATATATATATATATATATATATATATATATATATATATATATATATATATATATATATATATATATATATATATATATATATTACATTCTTAATTTTTGATAATGATAAATATAAATATATTAATATTACTAATAATCAATAATACTAATAATAATATTATTAATAATAATGTTATTGATAAAGATAATAATATGATAATATTAATACTAACAATAATGATAATAAAAATAATAAGTTTAATAATAATTTTTGATGAAAAAAATAATTATTGATAATAATCATAATACTATATTAATTATAATAATGTTTATAATTTTAATGATAATAATATTATTAGTAATAATAATAATAATATAACAATTTATATATAACAAGTTTCATATTTATATGTTATTTTAATAATACTACTTTTGATATTAATATTGAAAATAATAATAATATTACTATAACAATTAATTTAACTTGTATCTATCTTTAATATATTAATATCACATATTATTAATTATGTAGTATTTAATAATTATATATATAATAACATATATTGAATATTTGCTATTTATACACTTCATATTTATATACATATTATAATATACATATTATGTACAGTAATCATATATACATATTATTTACAAACATTTGTTCGTGAATCGTCGGGAATTATCAAAGGTCAAATGGTAACATGTATACAGTTTCAAAAATTTTTGAGACTCAACATTACAGACTTTGCTTATTGTGTCAAAAATATTAAATCGTATAGAGAGTTTGGTTTAAAATTAGTCGAAATTTTCCGGGTCATCACAGTACCTACCCGTTAAAGAAATTTCGTCCCCGAAATTTGATAGAGATCATCATGGTTGATAATAAGTATGTTTTCATGATGAAAATGAGTTGATAAGTAGAGTTTTATCATTCTTGAGTAATATGAATGAAATAATTCGATTACTCGAAACGTACGAGTAAAGCTACCACAAAAGAGTGAAATGAGAAAGACATGTTTCATCATAACTTTTGACTAGTCATGGTTGAGTTCCGGAATTCAAGGGATTTCAAAAAAAATCTTAGTTATCCATATAAGATTTGATTCGTCAGTGATTAAGGAAATTAAGATCTCTTTAATTAAATGAGAACATCTGTCTTGATTGCTCTGTCTGATATTTAATTATAAATCTACCCTCTTCGTTCCATTTACATTTTGGAGTTCCATTCTTTTGTTTTCTCTTCCCGACTTTAAGTTAAGTGAATAATGGTCAAGAATTCATAGGTAAGAAGTTTCGAATGAACATGACTAACGTTTTAAGAGAGAGATTGTATTAGCACAATCTTGATTGGTTAAATTATCAGGATTCAGGAGAAAAGATAGAACTATCAGGAAATTACGTTCTTGATATGTTTATATACTAGATAGAGTGTAAGAGTCGTGTAACATGGCACATGATGACGTTATGATCTGTGAATCATCACGTTCCATTAGAAACTCAGCATGACTTACTGTAATATAATCACGTTGATCAAGTGTCATTATATTATACTAACTCATGCATCAATTTCCAACACTACTTCAAAAAAAAAAAAAAACATTCATAATTTAAACTCAATGGTTTACAGAATATAGAAACTAAATAGTTTCCTTTATGATGTAACACTGATAATGCGGAGAGAGAAATGATTTCAGATAAAAAAATTGTTATGAAAATATCTTCAGAAATATCGAGGATATTTATAATGAAAGATACGATGATATCTTAGAATTTTAGAATCAAAGTGTGATGAAGAAATTCATTCACAATGATTTAGAGCGATTAAGGAGTAAGGTATTCGATAAATATTTCATCAGAAACAAAATCATCTAGATTCTTTTAAATACAGGGTTTGTACCTTGTATTTGTCCTTAGTCTCCTTCATAGTTTGCTCAATCCGTTTTTCAGTTTCAAACTTTTTTTGAGCTTTGCCAACACACTATTCTTTATTATCAAACTTTTAACTATTTTTGTTGTCTACAGTTTCTGCTGCTTCATTCAGCTTTTTCAAAGTTCAGTGTATTGATTCGTATGCTGGGTACTTTTCAAAATTTCAGAATTGAAGATCATAATTTTAGGAGATAGATGTTATATGTATACATATAACTGTTGGTGTAGACATGCTACGAGATTTCAAAACACTGATTGCTAATTCCCGGTAATTGATGTGGTAATTTTCATTATAAGATGTGGATGAGTATAGGAATAGGTTTTAACAAACAAATATATAATGGTTCTTCGGAGAGACTTAAGCCAATGAGTAGTGGAGTTGTTGGTACGTTTACTGCTAATGTGATGGGATATAAATGGTTTTCCGATAACGATGACGAAGGACAACTTATATATCAAAGTTATAATAAGGCTTATTCGAATGAAAATTCGAAGTTGACTTGTGAAGTTGTGACAAAACTGGCTGTAACAAACCGACTTTTTCCGTTAACTTTTTCTATAAATACTTAACGACAGTTAGTTAAATTCTATGAATTTATACGCCCGAACTTTTTCTTAGAAAATACTATTTCTAATAGGTGCTACATATTACTTTATTTCATACTTTGGTTTAGAAGTATGCGAGAAACTTAGAAAACGCAAGAAAAACGTACGGTTAGTGAAAACCGAAAAAACGTCTTTAAGACAACAAAATGATTGATAATTCACTTTTAATAATTATTTTATTTAATTATTATTCTTTAAAGATACTTTTAATTTATTAGAAGTTTTAAAAATTTAAAACGCGTAGAATTCGCTAAAACGCTCGGTTAACGTTCCAGCTTTAGGTTTCGGTTAACGACACTTAGCAATGAATTAAATAATTATTAAGAAAAATAATTATTCCATGTATTTTATAAAATTTAGAATTCTTTTATGATTAAGAGAATTTAATTTAATTAAAGAATCCGAAAGAATTAACGTTTAGCAATTCAGTTTGCGTTTTCGGCTAACGACACTTGAAGGCTCTTAACGGGATCCCATAGAAATTTGTCTAGCAATATTATAAAGTCCAAAGACTCCCTTTTAGGCCCTCTAGGTCATTCTCCTCAATCCTTCCTTAAAATCCAACCCATCTAAAACTAATACTTAGGCCCTAAGTACTTAAGACAAGCAATAACCTAAAACCTAACATAATTTTTGCTTTCCCTCTCTTGTATCTATTATTTACGGCTCCAAATCAGCCTCTCACCATCAAAATAGACGTTCACCTTCATCCCATCAAGAAGACATCGAAAACTTGGATGTTTGCTAAATCGTTTATGTATTCGTGTCCTCCTCGTTCTTCTTTACGCGTGGATACAAGAAATTGCTTGATTGGTGGTAAAAATTTTCAAACCCTAATCGCTAAAAATCTGATCTTTTTTATGTTTCATAGTTTATGTTGTCAATTGCTCAAGTCTATACGCGTTATTGTTGATTGGTGTCGTTAATTTGATCGTTTGATGCATTTAGGGTTAAAACTGAATTTGATTCTTGTGAGTACAGAAAATTGACTTTACTAAATGTTAATTATTATGATGTAATTAGAATCCTCATGAAAAACTATTGAGTTTAGGCTTTGCATTCACTTGATTTCGTTTCCGGATGATCAAGTTATGACTAATTGAAATTAAGGTTGTGTTTTTATGTGTAATCAGAAATCTGAGTTTGATAGACCATGAATTTGCATGTGAAACTTATACCACTGGAAATATAATTTAAAAACACTCAAGTTACACTAGGATATCATGTTGTTTGCTTATGTATAACCCAAGATATGCTTGATTTAGTGTAAAAGTGAATTTATACAGCACCTGCATGAAAGCAGCCTTGTATGATAAAATGTGTTAACTTCTGTGATTAAAGCTTTACTTATTTGAAATTTACACAAAAATTACTTCACCTTTCATGTAGATATCATAGGCTAATTGTATCTAGATATTCGGATAATTGCGTGCGAATGTGACTAGCTAAACTAGAATCGAATCTGTAAATTGCTCATTGTTTTATACTCTGTAGATTGTGTTTATTGAATGAGAATGTAAGGTTATGGAATATGAATTTTGACATGATATGTGACTTATGGTTAGTTTATTTCAAACTCCGAAACTTTATGCATTGGGCACACTAGTGTCATACTTTGTGTGACTTCTGAATTGAGCTGAAAAACTGAACATTCAACTTGCATAAAAAAACTGTACAAATTGGCTGAACAAAAATTGCTTGATTTTTGATATGTGTTAGTTTGACTTGTCCTTGAACTATGGCCACTGGTCTTGTATCAATTTCATGTTCCTCGCTCCGGTTATAGCCAAAAGGAAATCAGTGCGAGGTCAGAAACTGACTTGGCAAACCCCAAATGTACCCCTTCTGATTCCTGAAATTTAATTATCGTATGAGACCCTGGCTGGACTTTTTGGAATCTATTTTGAGTATACTTATGATCTGGAGTTTTCCATGTTTACTTGAATTTTTTACTATGAGATAATGTGCTAAGTATGCTACGTGTTCATGAACATTGTGCACAACGATAAACTGAAATTGTGAAAATGATCATTCATGGTCTAAAACGTGTTATTTGACTTAGGATTGACATGTTGACCAACATTTGACATGAAACTACTGTTGTTGACTTTAGTTGACCACATTGACCAAGTTTGACTTCCGGTTTGACTTCGGTTGACTTTGTTTGACTTGCATGAATTACTTGACTATATGTTGACTGTTACTTTGAAACGCGTCGAGTCGAGCAATAAGACAACTTATACTATGAAACCACCCTTATTTAAGATACATATATTGACCAACCTAAATACTGTTGGGATTTAACAAGTTTGAGAAGTCTTAAAACCTTTTAAGAATCTTAATAAACGGAAGCGTGTAATTATCAAATTTTACTTGTTAAACTTTAAGCCAATTAAAGCTAAATCCCAATAGGATCAAGTTGTGAATATATACTTACAAATAACAAGAGAGGATAAGAAATGTAAATCCTCAAATTAATTGAGGGTTTAGATTTCTAACAAGATGATGTTGAAGATGATGAAGAAATTGCTTCTAAGCTTCTAACTTGAAGCCTCAAACAAGTAATACCCCAAGCTTTAGTGCACCAACACCACCCTTAATGTAGTTAGGATTTAGAGACACTTGAATGACCAAAAACCAAGCTTGAAGACCCTTCTTTCTGCCCAAAAATTTCGAACAGCAGCAGCAGTTTTTGGACAGAAAATGTCAGCTGTTTTGGCACTTGAAATGTTGTCTCTTTTGAGTCTTTCTTTGGTCTATTAAAACTAGCATGCACTTAGGGAGTTGTGGTCTTTAAAAGTCACAAGAATAAGCATGGGTGGACTCTTCTTGGAGCCTACAAAACTGCCCACACTTACACATTTATTTTATACAAGATTCAATTTTATAAAACTTGTATATAAGTTTATAAAACTTATATAAAACAAACATGTATTTGTTACTTGCAACAATTTTATAAACCATTTTATAAAATATAACACAACATAATTATTTAAACCTATAAATAATTACATATAAATTATCCAAATAATTTATCCCAAGTGATGATATTTTAGAAAACCGATTTTCTAAAATCCAAGTGTCGCGTATTTATTTAACGATCCATTCGTTAAGATTAAATACATATAAGGTGTCGGTTAGCTTGTTATTGGGTATGACCCGACTTGGATCATAACATATTAGCCACATTAATTTAATATGTCTCTCGGGCATACGAAATACCTTCAATCTCCCACTTGCACGAGAAACATAAGAAATTAATGCAAGTGATGGATTCCACCTAACGACCGTCCATCACCCCCAATATGCTATGACTTTGTGCCATTCAATAACATCATCCCTTTCGAGTTCCCACCTCGAATATGAATAGGTGAATCTTTCATTATATCCTTTCGTCCTAGATGTCATGTTAAATCCAAGAGGTATAGAGTGATCACCCTCTTATAGATTTAACTTTATCAGGCCTTAGACATCTGACTCTCAACGAATAAGAGGGACAAATTCCATCTTGACTACATACGTCCTAGACACTACACTTCGTACCATACCTGAAGCCTCCCTTATGAGCTACCTTCTCAGAATAGCGGAGGAAAGAATCAAGGCACGATTTCGGTGAATATCTGAACCCAATATGTATCTCAGGTCAAAGGATACAATGATATTCTCCTTTACTCAAGATTACATGTGATCAACCACAAAGGCTCCATTTAGTAAATCTTGAGAGCGGGTCTTCCAATATTTGTATCCCACAAATATCTATGAACCTTGGTTGCAACCTTGCCCCACATTCATCCCGTGAATGTATACCAATCCAAGTTCATAATAGTATAAACCTCACACTTGTTCCCACAACTGTGATCGACTACAGAATTTAGAATAATTACTTATTCATGGATAAAATATGCAAAATAGGAACATAACTCAAAATAAATTAATACCATAATTATATTAATGAGTTTGAACAATTTCGTTCCGTTACAATACTTAAAACAGATCATGACCAATCACTAGAATATCGAAGCCCTAATTCACAAACATGTCCAGTATGTTTTGCTCCATGTAAGAGCTTCGTGAGAGGATCCGCTATATTAAGATCTGTGTGAACTTTGCGAATACATATCTTTCCCTTTTCAACTTCATCCCTTATGTAGTTGAATCTCCGCTCAATGTGACGGGTCTTTTGGTGAGCACGAGGTTCTTTGATTTGAGCAATCGCACCCTCGTTGTCACAAAAGATCTCAAGAGGGTCCTGAATGGAAGGGACTACTCCTAAGTGGTCGATGAATTTCTTCATCCATGCAGCTTCCTGCGCTGCCAATGAGGCGGCAATGTACTCCGACTCTGTAGTGGATAATGCAACAACATCCTGTTTTGAACTCTTCCAAGAGACCGCACCTCCATTTAACATGAAGACATAACCGGATTGTGATCGAGAATCATCTCGATCAGTTTGGAAACTCGCGTCCACGTAACCTTTTACAGCGAGTTCCTCCTCACCAGACCCATATATTAGAAATATATCCTTAGTTCTCCTAAGGTATTTCAATATACTTTTAACAGCAATCCAATGATTGTTTCCTAGGTTATTCTGGTATCTACTTGTCAAGCTTAGAGCGCATGACACATCCGGTCTAGTACATATCATTGCATACATGATTGTCCCAATAGCAGATGCGTATGGGACATTTTTCATCCTCTCTTGTTCATCTTTTGTGGTGGGACACTGAGATGAACTGAGAATGGTTCCTCTTTGAATAGGTACCAAACCTTTCTTAGAGTTTTCCATCTTGAACCTTTTCAAGATTTTATCAATGTATGTACTTTGACTTAAACCTATCAATCTCTTGGATCTATTCCTATAGATCCCTATCCCCAATATGTATTGTGCTTCTCCAAGATCCTTAATGGAGAAGCAACTCTTTAGCCAAGTTTTGACTTCTTGCATTGTGGTAATATCATTCCCAAATAATAATATATCATCCACATATAGCACAAGGAACATAACAGAGCTCCCACTAGCTTTCTTGTATACACAAGCTTCATCACCATTTTTAATGAAGCCAAATTTCTTTGCCTCTTGGTTAAAACGATGATTCCACATTCTAGATGCTTATTTCAATCCGTAGATTGATTTCTTTAACTTGCATACCTTTTTAGGATTTTTCGGATCAACAAAACCTTCGGGCTGTACCATATAGACATCTTCCTCAAGATATCCATTTAGGAAAGCGGTTTTGACATCCATTTGCCATATTTCGTAATTATAATGAGCAGCAATGGCAAACAATATCCTAATAGACTTTAGCATTGCCACAGGCGAGAAAGTTTCATCATAGTCAACCCCTTGAGTTTGAGTGAAACCTTTTGCTACAAGTCTAGCTTTGTATGTATCCAAGTTTCCATGTATGTCGGTTTTCTTCTTGAAAAGCCATTTGCAATCAACTATCTTGGAGCTAGGAGGTTGCACAACAAGTTCCCAAACTTGGTTTTCATACATGCATTGCATCTCGGCGTTCATGGCTTCCTGCCATTTGTCTTTATCAATCCTTGATAAAGCATCTTCGTAGTTTGTCGGTTCATCCAAATCAACCGTATAGCAACCATCCACGAGAAAACCATATCTCTCAGGAGGATTACTAATCCTACTAGATCTACGAACGCTCTGTATACTTTGATCATCCACATGATTATTTTCAACATCCTCATGTTGAGTGCTAGTGTCAACCATTTATGTATCATCGGCTTGATCTTGAACCTCTACAAGATCTATTTTCCTTTCACCATCACTTTCCATAAGGAATTTGGTTTCAAGGAATTTCGCCTTTCGAGCAACAAATACATTTTGCTCGGTCGGATCATAGAAATAGTATCCCATATCATCCTTGGGATATCCTATGAAAATACACTTTGTGGATCGAGCATGTAACTTATTAGCAACATGGCGCTTAGGATAAGCTTCACATCCCCATACTTTCAAGTATGATAGAGAAGGAGGTTTTCCAAACCACATCTCATGAGGAGTTCGTTCCACTTTCTTGGTTGGGGCCATATTTAAAATACGAGCCGCGGAGCTTAGACAATAACCCCAAAATGATAGAGGTAACGAGCTTCTTGCCATCATAGATCGAACCATATCCATTAGGGTTCGGTTCCTCCTTTCGGAAACTCCATTAAGTTGGGGTGTTCCGGGTGGAGTAAGTTGTGAGATGATTCCACAACTCCTAAGATGATCTTAGAAAGCATAGCTTAGGTATTCACCTCCTCTATCGGTACGAAGTACCTTAATTGTCTTATTGAGTTGATTTTGTACTTCGTTTTGATATTCTTTGAATGCTTCAAACGTTTTGTCCTTGTGTCTTAATAAGTAGACATATCCGAAAAGACTAAAGTCATCAATGAATGTAACAAAGTATCTTTCACCATTCCTTGTCATGGGCTTAAAGGGTCCACACACATCCGAATGTATTATTCCCAATAAGTCTTTAGCCCTTTCATAGGTCCCTTTGAAAGGTGCTTTAGTCATCTTGCCTTGTAAACAAGACTCACATACATCAAACGAATCCATTTCATTTGATTTCAAAAGTCCATTCTTTTGAAGTGTATGCATTCGGTTCTTGTTAATGTGACCAAGGCGACAATGCCATAAGTAGGAATCACTCAAATCCCTTTTGAGTTTCTTGGTGCTTGTATGGTACATTGAGCTACTAGATGATGTGTCATCATGAACCAATTCATAAATTCCATTTGAAGGCGAAGCCTTGAAATAGAATACATTATCTAAATAAACATGGATATCATCATTAACAAAATTAAGATTAAAACCACATTGTTTTAAACGGGAAACGGAAATAATGTTTCGACATAAATCGGGTGCATACAAAACATCTTTCAAAATGAGTTCCAAACCACTTGGAAGCTTTAACACAAAGTCTCCTTGAGCCTTCACTTGCACTTTAGCTCCATTACCCATGTAGAGACTTGATGTTCCCGTTTGCTTGCTACTTCCTATGAACCCCTGCAATGAATTGCAAATGTGAGTTCCACATCCAGTGTCTAATACCCATGTATTAGAAGAAGTAATGCTAAGCTCTATATATACCATATATATATTACCTGAGGATTGCCCCGCATCGCTCTTTTCCTTCAACTCCTTAAGGTAGACCGGGAAGTTTCGTTTCCAGTGACCCATTTCACCGCAACCGAAACATGGGTCTTCCTTGGGGTTTGCTTGTCCGGCAACCTTTTGTTTCTTATTCTTGTTTTTGGTTGGGGTAGCCATCTTTCCATTTCCCTTGCCTTGATGGGCGGGTCCTTTCCTCTTAGCCACCTTAGGCTTAGAGGTGTTGTTACCTTTGGACCCACCATCATTGATCACTAGCACGGGTGAAGTCCTTTTACCCATGCTAGTTTCGGCCGTCCTTAACATGCCATGAAGCTCACCAATGGTCTTATCCATCCCATTCATATTGTAATTAATTACAAATTGGTCAAACCTCTTTGACAAGGAGTTTAGGATAAGATCGGTGGCTAACTCATTGGATATGTTGAGATTGAGACGGTTAGCGCGATTAATGAGGCTTTTCATTTTGAGAACATAAGATGAGATGGATTGGGTGTCATCCATACGACATGCATGTAGCGCTCGAACCGTTTCAAAGCGCTCGACACGTGCTTGTTGAAGGAACATCTCCTTCAATTGCGTAATCATGTCATATGCACTATGATGTTCGAAATCCTTTTGGAGTTCGGGTATCATAGTCCCAAGCATTAGGCAAGCGACTTGCACCGAATCGGCGCAATACTTGTCATAATAAGCCATGCCCTCTAGATCTTCCTCATCCGGTTGGTCGGGAATAGGGTCCTCCAACACATACGGTTTATCCTCAAGTTTGAGGACAATCCTAAGATTACGGAACCAATCCATAAAGTTCGTATGGTTGAGTTTGTCTTTCTCGAGGAGAGACCTTAACGATAGGTTGTTTAGGTTAAGTGGTGCATTTTGCATGTTGTTGTTGTTATTGGCGGCCATCTACAAAATTCAACAAAGTTCTTTTAAGTATCGATTTTAAATTTAATAAATAATACCCTTTTATTTTTAATTGTTTTATTAAATCTTAGAATCCAACGGTAAATCAAATTTCGGTTAGGTGACCTTTATCCCGTCATTTGATTTAGCTAGGTAGTCATTTATGTGACAATTGCAATCCTTTTGCAACTTCTAAGTTATGGGATCATGCAATCCTTTTGCATGGCATATTTATCCCATCAACGCCTATTTGTTCCTCATGCTTCGGTGACCCTAAGTTCATGATTCCTAAATCAAGTCGTCCTACTTGTGCAAACATGTAAAATTAACATACAAGTGGTTAGGTGACCTTTATCCCACAAGCATGCGAATTTTACCTTAAGCATATTAGTTAGTTCATAATGGTTAGGTGACCTTTATCCCATTATGAGTTCCCTACTATGTTCAAGTGTTCCCACAAAAGGATGGCGTTAAACTTGTTTACCTTGTTTTAGTTAAGGGATTTTAAGTTTTCATTAATTCTAGTTTGAGAAAACTTTTATGCCATACACTAACATGCATTTAGTGTATGGTTTATTTGAAATCCATTTTCATGTCTATAAACCATTTTATATATATGATCCTAATCATGATCTTAATAACCGTTTATTAATGTCCTTTTAGCCATTTTTAATTTAACCAATTAAATTTCCATTTTGCTTGTTGTTAACTTGTGTGATTAACTTGTAGCATACAACCATACAATAAACAACCACGCATGCAAAACAAATATGTTCACAATCAAGCCATTTTGGTAGACATTTGTTTAGCCGAAAACAAATGCCACCGGATAAGGGGTTATAACACAAAGTAGGAGATTTCAAATCTCCCACTTAACCTTGCATCCAAATGCTTCTTCATGTGTTCTTCAAGTCTTCATCATTCTTCATCATTTTACAAAATATATCCTAATACATTTTGTCTAAAAAATGAAATTACAACCTAATCTATTTTACATACCAAATATAAAATAAATTACATAACCTAATGAATTATTACATGCCAAATGAATAAATATTATTACAAACCAATTGAATAAATATCAATCAACCATGCATGCAACCAAACACAAGGTCAAGGCTTAGATTGTGAACATCATCAACATAAGTGATAGGCAATACAGAATCACAAGTGATTGGAAACACAGAATCACAAGTGATCTGCAACACAGAATCACAAGTGATTGGCAATACAGAATCACAAGTGATCGACAACACAGAATCACAAGTGATTGGCAGTACAGAATCACAAGTGATTTGCAGTACAGAATCACAACTGATTTGCAGTACAGAATCACAAGTGATTGGCAGTACAGAATGCAGAATCACAAGTGATTTTGGCCAAAATGACAAACCACCCAAAACCGAAAATTTTACATTCTACTTCATGCATGTTCATAGAATGCAAAATTATAATGGGTTTAATAACCATCTCGAAGCATATTTCAACAACTTCGGCTCTAGATACCATTGTTGGGATTTAACAAGTTTGAGAAGTCTTAAAACCTTTTAAGAATCTTAATAAACGGAAGCGTGTAATTATCAAATTTTACTTGTTAAACTTTAAGCCAATTAAAGCTAAATCCCAATAGGATCAAGTTGTGAATATATACTTACAAATAACAAGAGAGGATAAGAAATGTACCTCCTCAAATTAATTGAGGGTTTAGATTTCTAACAAGATGATGTTGAAGATGATGAAGAAATTGCTTCTAAGCTTCTAACTTGAAGCCTCAAACAAGTAATACCCCAAGCTTTAGTGCACCAACACCACCCTTAATGTAGTTAGGATTTAGAGACACTTGAATGACCAAAAACCAAGCTTGAAGACCCTTCTTTCTGCCCAAAAATTTCGAACAGCAGCAGCAGTTTTTGGACAGAAAATGTCAGCTGTTTTGGCACTTGAAATGTTGTCTCTTTTGAGTCTTTCTTTGGTCTATTAAAACTAGCATGCACTTAAGGAGTTGTGGTCTTTAAAAGTCACAAGAATAAGCATGGGTGGACTCTTCTTGGAGCCTACAAAACTGCCCACACTTACACATTTATTTTATACAAGATTCAATTTTATAAAACTTGTATATAAGTTTATAAAACTTATATAAAACAAACATGTATTTGTTACTTGCAACAATTTTATAAACCATTTTATAAAATATAACACAACATAATTATTTAAACCTATAAATAATTACATATAAATTATCCAAATAATTTATCCCAAGTGATGATATTTTAGAAAACCGATTTTCTAAAATCCAAGTGTCGCGTATTTATTTAACGATCCATTCGTTAAGATTAAATACATATAAGGTGTCGGTTAGCTTGTTATTGGGTATGACCCGACTTGGATCATAACATATTAGCCACATTAATTTAATATGTCTCTCAGGCATACGAAATACCTTCAAATACGTATACTTAGGTTGCATTATTCAGCTGTAAACCGTACAAGTTTTGCCTTTAAATCCGAGCTTTATTCAAAGGTGAGTCTACAGTCCCGCTTTTTACATGTTTTCAGGGATGAGAATACACGCTGTTATACTTACATTTGCAAATACTTTTGTATTGACATGAGTACTATATATGCATATTGAGTTTGTTCAAAAAGCCTCTAGCTTGAATACTTTTAATACCATCGGTGTAAGCACAATTTAGATGGACGGATCCATTAGGTTGACAACCTCACCCACTATAAAAACTGTGGTGCATTTACTTTAAACATTAAATACATTTGAACAAATGTATAACATTTTACGAGGTAAGGGCGGATATAGTGGTTTCTGTACTCAGGTCATTGCTAGTATTCAGGTGCTCAGATTATGCAAACGTTTTTGCAACTTGGTGTTGTACTTGTAACATCTCGTGGTCAAGGAAATTTAAACTATTTTTCTGATAATTGTTTTTCAGATACTATACAACGTTATTTAAACTGTGGTTTACGAACAAATGAGATAAAACATGACAGGGTGTTGTCTACAAATGATTGAAACTTGACATGGTAGTGTCAACAAACTTTTGAAACGAGAAACGGTGTTGTCTAAAAACTTTAAAATTAAACCTTGGTGATCTCCCACTAATAAACGTTTTCAAAATATTATTTCTTAAACATACTGTATTGTTTATCTAAAACCTGTAGATTCACTCAACATTATTGTTGATCAGTTTTGCGTGTTTTATTCTCAGGTATTAATTGCTTCCGCTATAGAATATTGCTGTTACATAGAAGTTAAGCCAAGCACTGGGACCAGAGTTAACATTCCGTTAAAAGGATTTTTGACGGGGTGTTAAAGATGGTATCAGAGCTTTAGCTATATATGGAACTAAGATACATTAGTGTGTCTAACCGTAGGACGCATTAGTGAAGTCTAGTCTATAGCCGTGTGTCTTGGACGACTTTTATGCATTATACTTGCACTGTTTGTGACATCATGCTACATGTAGGGCTACACATCACCTCACAAACATATATACCTTATACCAATACGATACGAACTTAGACTAAATACTGTATCACGAATCGCATACGTACACACGACGCGAGACTTAAATGAATTAAGTTGACTGCGCTATCTTGAACTTATGGAGTGATGTCGAATGGAAATGCGAGATAGCATAATGTAATGACCGGGATTACATTACGGTAACTCATATAGAAGTTCTGACATTGCAAAATAAGGAATTGGGGCCGAGTCAAGTGAGTTACTTGGAAAATCAACGTTTAGAAAACAAACCGTGTAATCCCAAATGTGAGAAGAAGCATACAATATGCAAACTAATTGTTAATATAACTTGTAAGTAACTTGTAATCATGACACAACTCGTCACTGCTTGACACTGACCGCCACCACTGATCACTACTTGTCACTACAAAGACACTACTTGAACACACTCGTTACCTCATACCATTACTCAACACTATTTAATGCTACTAACTACTACTCAACGCTGCCTCTCACTGCCAGTCACAACTGATCACTACTTTTCACTGTTTGTCGTTACTAAATAATACTTGCTGCTACCCCTTGCTACTTGCTACTACTCAATACTAATCATTACTACTTACCACTACCAAGTACTACTCGTCACCACTAACACATCCACGCTTTACTACTCACTACTGTGCATCACGACTCAATTCTGATACGTCTTTAGAGGAGGATTTCCTGGTAACAGCCCGCACAATACGTAGTAGGTATTGTCCACTCAATTTCCAACTTGCCTATCATTCAGCCACCCGCCGTTCATGATTTTGTTTCTAAACACGAGCCTACCGACTGATGACTATTATGCCTTATTGGGTGCATTAAAATACATGTGTATATACTTATGATGCGAGCATGCTACCTAACAACTTATACGTCACAACTATCATCACTGCTTATCACAACCCATCACTATTTATTGCTGACACCATCACTCATTACTACTAGTAAGACTACTTGTTACTGTATCCTTTCTTATTCTGTCTTAACGTACTTTTCTCAAGTAGAAATCATTTTCGTTATACCCACAAACATTATCAACCAACTTTGGACACATCGACGCGAACTACACTTCATCAGTTCCCGCGAGACACACCCATCTGGGAGTTTGTATCAATCCTTTTCGATTAAATATCAGATTTTGTTTGAGTTGCCATTACACCTTGTTCAATTTCGTTTTCCATGAAATTCATCACGAGATTGTTCTCACTCATTGATCATACTGTTTATATTATACTGTCAACACCAATGCTGATAGAAGCTTTAATGCTAGAGAATTTGGTCACAACGTTTATAACCATGTACCTTCCTTAGACAACGTGTACTTTATAGAACTATTAAACTAGGAAGTTTTAACCTCGTGGTTGAAACAAACTGGTTATCTGATGATACAACCGAGGCAGCTACGACCAGAAGGCTATTCGAATTCCTTTTTACCGATGATAGTAGTGTACAAAGAGGAGATCAGTACACCGTCAAGTTACACTAATTACTCGAAGGTCCAGAAGTACATGAGATGATAATGTCTCGCAAATCTGGCACATGTGAGTAAAGATGAATCGACATTTAAGAGACCCAAATATGTCCCGACTATTAGAGAATGTCCTAGGGTTACACGTCCACCCCACCGTGAAGTCGAATTTTGGATTGATTTGGTGCCAGCAGCTGCACCCGTTACGCGTACAATATACGGAATTGCACCTTTAGAACTACAAGGGCTTTCCATGGTGAAGAGCATCAGCGTTGTAATGCCCTAATTTGTGACAGGTACTAGAAGGTGGGTCACATAACCATGAATTTCCGAGTTGGAGATCCGGTCTTGTTTGTTAAAAAGAAGGATGGGTCGATGAGATTGTGTATCGACTACAGAGAATTGAACAAGTTGACAATCAATAATCGGTATCCGCTACCGATGATTGATGACTTATTTGATCAACTACAGGGATCTAGTTATTATTCGAAGATTGATTTGAGATTCGGGTATCACTAATTGAGAGTCAAAGAAGCTGATGTCCCGAAGACGGCGTTTAGAACACGTTATGGACATTATGAGTTTACAGTGATGCCGTTTGGTTTGACGAACGCACCAGCAGTGTTCATGGACCTCATGAACCTTGTGTGTAAGCCATACCTAGATAAATTTGTCATTGTGTTTATTGATGATATATTGGTGTACTCCAAGAACAAGGAAGAGCACGAACAGCATCTACGTTCGATATTGACTATGCTTAGAAAAGAGCAGTTATATGCATAATTCTCTAAGTGTGACTTTTGGTTACCAGAGGTACAATTTCTTTCCCATGTTGTAGGGGCCAATGGAATACAGGTCGATCCAGCAAAGATTGAGTCGGTTAAGAATTGGGAAACTCCAAAGACGCCAACTCAGATACGACAATTTTTAGGTCTAGCTAGTTACTACAGGAGATTCATTGAAGGATTCTCTAAGAGTGCCCGACTATTAACCGTGTTGAATCATAAAGGTAAGAAGTATGAGTGGTCAGAACCGCATGAAATTGCATTTCAGTTGTTGAAGGAGAAGTTAACAACTGCACCGGTATTGTCTCTACCCAAGGGAAGTGAAGATGTTGTTGTTTATTGTGATGCCTCACGTCAAGGAATGGGTTGCATGCTTATGCAATTAAATAAGGTTATTGCTTATGGATCACGTCAGTTAAAGATTCATGAGCAGAACTACACTACGCATGACCTTGAACTAGGAGCTGTTGTCTTTCCACTTAAAATGTGGAGACATTACCTGTATGGAACCAAGTTTACTATCTTCACCAACCATAAGAGTTTATAGCACATATTTGATCAGAAACAGCTCAACATGAGACAACGACGTTGGATGGAACTACTTAACGATTATAACTGCGAACTTCAGTACCATCCGGGCAAAGCGAATGTTGTGGCGGATGCCTTAAGCAGAAAAGAGCGAGAGAAACCCCTCAAAGTTAAAGCGCTTAACATAGTTGTCCATATGAATCTCACATCACAGATCTGTAAAGCACAACGGGAAGTCGTGAAATAAGAAAATGTCGATGTTGAATTTATCAAGGGGATGGATAAGAAATTTGACATCAAGGAGGACGAAACACGATATTTTGCTAACCGAATATGAGTACCAAAGTTCGGTGTATTGAGAGAGCTAGTGTTGGAGGAAGCACACAAGTCAAGATCCTCAATCCATCCGAGGTCAGATAAAATGTACCAAGATTTGAAGGCGTTTTATTGGTGGCCAAATTTGAAAGTTGACATTGCTACCTATGTCGGGAAGTGCTTGACTTGCGCTAAATTTAAGGCTGAGCATCAGAAGCCATCAGGATTATTAACTCAACCAGAGATTTCCCAGTGGAAGTGTGAAGGTATTACAATGGACTTCATCACGAAAATGCCGAGAACAGTGGGAGGTTACGATACTATTTGGGTTATCGTGGATCATCTCACTAAGTCTGCACATTTCTTACCGATAAGAGAAACTGATAAAGTGGAGAATTTGGCTCAAGTCTACATTAAGGAGGCCGTCTCTAGGCATGGAGTGCCTAAATCTATTATATCCGATCACGACAACAGATTCACTTCCAGAATTTGGCAGTCATTATAGAAAGCAATGGGGACCCGTTTAGATATGAGTACAGCATATCACCCCCAGACAGATGGCCAGAGCGAGCGAACTATTCAAACTTTTAAAGACATGTTGCGAGCATGTGTCATTGATTTCGAAAACGGTTGGGATAAGTACTTACCACTACCTGAGTTCTCATACAATAACAGCTACCATGTGAGCATTAAAGCTGCACCTTTCGAAGCGTTGTACGTAAGGAAGGGTAGATCTCCCGTATGTTAGAGCGAATTGGGGGATAGTCAGTTGACAGGTCCTGAAATTATTTAGGAGACAACGGAGAAAGTCCTACAGATTCAGGAACGATTGAGAATGACTCGGAGTCGTTAGAAGAGTTATGCCGATGTTATACGGAAGGATATAGAATTCTAAGTTAGTGACAAAGTCTTGCTTAAAGTATCACCTTGGAAGGGTGTTATACAATTCGGGAAATGAGGTAAACTGAGTCCTAGATATGTCGGACCGTTCGAGATAACTGAAAGGGTTGGACCGGTAGCTTACAGATTGGAACTACCACAAGCACTCAGTGGTATACACAACGTTTTTCACGTATCCAACCTAAAGAAATGCCTAGCCAATGAGAATTTGATTATTCCTTTAGAGGAACTGCGTATTGATGACAAACTTCATTTCATTGAAGAACCTGTCGAAGTCTTGGGCCGTGAGGTCAAATAGTTAAGCAAAGTAGAATTCCCATCGTTAAAGTTCGGTGGAACGCGAGAAGAGGATCAGAATTCACGTGAGAGCGTGAAAATCAAATGAGACTGAAATACCAGCAACTGTTTCCAGAAGGAACTACTTCATCGGATGTTCAATAAAATTTTGGGACGAAATTTTCAATAACGGGTAGGTAATGTAACAACCCGACTTTTTCCGTTAACTTTTCCGTTAAATACTTAACGACCATTAGTTAAATTCTATGAATTTATACGCCCGAACTTTTTCTTAGAAAATACTATTTCTAATATGTGCTACATATTACTTGATTTCATACTTTGGTTTAGAAGTATGTGAGAAACTTAGAAAATGCAAGAAAAACGTACGGTTAGTGAAAACCAGAAAAACGTCTTTAAGACAACAAAACGATTGATAATTCACTTTTAATAATAATTTTATATAATTATTATGCTTTAAAGATACTTTTAATTTATTAGAAGTTTTAAAAATTTAAAACGCGTAGAATTCGCTAAAACGCTCGGTTAACATTCCAGCTTTAGGTTTCGGTTAACGACACTTAGCAACGAATTAAATAATTATTAAGAAAAATAATTATTCCATGTATTTTATAAAATTTAGAATTCTTTTATGATCAAGAGAATTTAATTTAATTAAAGAATCCGAAAGAATTAACGTTTAGCGATTCGGTTTGCGTTTTCGGCTAACGACACTTGAAGGCTCTTAACGGGATCCCATAGAAATTTGTCTAGCATTGTTATAAAGTCCAAATACTCCCTTTTGGGCCCTCTAGGTCATTCTCCTCAATCCCTCCTTAAAATCCAACCCATCTAAAACTAATACTTAGGCCCTAAGTACTTAAGACAAGCAATAACCTAAAACCTAACATAATTTTTGCTTTCCCTCTCTTGTATCATTTATTTACGTCTCCAAATCAGCCTCTCACCATCAAAATAGACGTTCACCTTCATCCCATCAAGAAGACATCGAAAACTTGGTTGTTTGCTAAATCGTTTACGTATTCGTGTCCTCCTCGTTCTTCTCTACGCGTGGATACAAGTAATTGCTTGATTGGTGGTAAAAATTTTCAAACCCTAATCGTTAATTGCTCAAGTCTATACGCGTTAATTGATCTTTTTGATGTTTCATAGTTTATGTTGTCAATTGCTCAAGTCTATACGCGTTATTGTTGATTAGTGTCGTTAATTTGATCGTTTGATGCATTTTGGGTTAAAACCAAATTTGATTCTTGTGAGTACAGAAAATTGACTTTACTAAATGTTAATTATTATGATGTAATTAGAATCCTCATGAAAAACTATTGATTTTAGGCTTTGGATTCACTTGATTTCGTTTCCGGATGATCAAGTTATGACTAATTGAAATTAACGTTGTGTTTTTATGTGTAATCAGAAATATGGGTTTGATAGACCACGAATTTGCATGTGAAACTTATACCACTGGAAATATAATTTAAAAACACTCAAGTTACACTAGGATATCATGTTGTTTGCTTATGTATAACCCGAGATATGCTTGATTTAGTGTAAAAGTGGATTTATACAGTACATGCATGAAAACAGCCTTTTATGATAAAATGTCTTAACTTATGTGATTAAAGCTTTGCGTATTTGAAATATACACAAAAATTACTTCACCTTTCATGTAGATATCATATTCTAATTGTATCTAGATATTCGGATAATCGCTTGCGAATGTGACTAGCTAAACTAGAATCGAATCTGTAAATTGCTCCCTGTTTTATACTCTGTGGATTGTGTTTATTGAATGAGAATGTAAGCTTCTGGAATATGAATTTTGACATGATACGTGACTTATGGTTAATTTCAAACTCCAAAACTTTATGCATTGGGCACACTAGTGTCATACTTTGCGTGACTTCTGAATTGAGCTGAAAAACTGAATATTCAACTTGCATAAATAAACTGTACAAATTGGCTGAACAAAAATTGCTCGATTTTTGATATGTGTTAGTTTGACTTGTCCTTGAACTATGGACACTGGTCATGTATCAATTTCATGTTCCTATCTCCGGTTATAGCCAAAATGAAATCAGTGCGCGGTCAGAAACTAACTTGGCAAACCCCAAATGTACCCCTTCTGATTACTGACTTTTAATTATCGTATGAGATCCTGGCTAGACTTTTTGGAATCTATTTTGAGTATACTTATGATCTGGAGTTTTCCATTTTTACTTGAATTTTTTACTATGAGATAATGTGCTAAGTATGCTACGTGTTCATGAACATTGTGCACAATGATAAACTGAAATTGTGAAAATGATCATTCATGCTCTAAAACGTGTTGTTTGACTTAGGATTGATATGTTGACCAAAATTTGACATGAAACTACTGATGTTGACTTTATTTGACCATATTGACCAAGTTTGACTTCTAGTTTGACTTCGGTTGACTTTGTTTGACTTGTATGAATTACTTGACTATATGTTGACTGTTACTTTGAAACGTGTCGAGTCGAGCAATAAGACAACTTATACTATGAAACCACCCTTATTTAAGATACATATATTGACCAACCTAAATACGTATACTTAGGTTGCATTATTCAGCTGTAAACCGTACAAGTTTTGCCTTTCAATCCGAGCTTTATTCAAAGGTGAGTCTACAGTCCCGCTTTTTACATGTTTTCAGGGATGAGAATATACGCTGTTATACTTACATTTTCAAATGCTTTTGTATTGACATGAGTACTATATATGCATATTGAGTTTGTTCAAAAAGCCTCTAGCTTGAATACTTTTAATACCATCGGTGTAAGCACAATTTAGATGGACGGATCCGTTAGGTTGACAACCTCACCCACTATAAAAACTGTGGTGCATTTACTTTGAACATTAAATACATTTGAACAAGTGTATAACATTTTACGAGGTAAGGGCGGGTATAGTAGTTTCTGTACTCGGGTCATTGCTAGTATTCAGGTGCTCAGATTATGCAAACGTTTTTGCAAGTTGGTGTTGTACTTGTAAAATCTCGTGGTCAAGGAAATTTAAACTATTTTTCTGATAACTATTTTTCAGATACTATACAACGTTATTTAAACTGTGGTTTACGAACAAATGAGATAAAACATGACAGGGTGTTGTCTACAAATGATTGAAACTTGACATGGTAGTGTCAACAAACTTTTGAAACGAGAAACGGTGTTGTCTAAAAACTTTAATATTAAACCTTGGTGGTCTCCCACTAATAAAAATTTTCGAAATATTATTTCTTAAACATACTGTATTGTTTACCTAAAACCTGTATATTCACTCAACATTATTGTTGATCAGTTTTGTGTGTTTTATTCTCAAGTATTAATTGCTTCCGCTGTAGAATATTGCTGTTACATAGAAGTTAAGCCAAGCACTGGGACCAGAGTTAACATTCCGTTATAAGGATTTTTTACGGGGTGTTAAACTGGCTAACTTGAAAAGGAATTGCAAAATTATTTTCGGTAATAACAATGCCAAAGGAGCTAGCACAGACACGTGTTAAACATTTACTCAGGTTCCGAGTGGTTTTTAGGTGCATAACTATATGTATCAATCTTTTCTTCCGTAGATGAAGTGCGGTTGGTTCATCTTCTCGATTGAGGTGTTTTCAAGAATCATGAAAGGTTTGAACGCAGTTTGTAATCGTCAAGATAAAAATGAGGTTTAAGATGAAATCAAGTGGCAAACTTGAAGAATTGTTTAGTTTCATATGTTATAATTAATATTTTAATTCATTTTTAATTATCCAATGTTGGTAGTCCACAGTTAGTAATTCAATAATTCATATATAATATTCGAATTCATTAATACGTATCGTGACCCATTGTATACATGTCTCAGACTCGATCACATCTCAAAGTATATATATTATTGTAGAATCAACCTCAACCCTGTATAGCTAACTCGATCATTACCGCATATAGAGTGTCTATGGTTATTCCAAATAATATATATAGATGCGTCAATATAATATGTCAAAACTTTGTATACGTGTCCCGATATTTAAATGCGTAAAATAAATAACAGAAATTAAATGACGATAAATAAAATTGCGAGAATTTAAATTGCGATAAATAAATTACGATAATTAAATTGCGATAAATAAAATGTAATCAGTTAGCTAGGAACAGTTAGCTAGGAACAGTTAGCGTGGATTCTTAACAAAATTTCTCACAGTTAATTTGTTTGTTTCTAACAAAATTTATTTTTGTCCAATGTTTTCTTCATTATGCCACTTGTTGGATTCTGATAAGTCAAAATCCAAATATGAAATTGAATGAAAATGGTTATTCTACGGTGAACGAATACGTATATCGGTGGATGTACGTAGGATAGTAAATGACTGGTAAATTAGATTGGAAGAATGTACAGTATAACATGTTAATATGAAAGTTAAATATTTTCTCGGGTATTACCTACCCGTTAAAATATTTTCACCATTAACAGTTTGTACGAAAGAATTTTTAATTACAATCTTTATGAAAACTTATATACATATATATTTTCTTCAGAGGTAATCATGGATTTAATGAGTTAATGTGATATTAAAATCATTTAATTTACCGTTGGAACAAGAATATATAATCGCTAAAACATTAGAGATTACATAATCGCCATGAAGAACGAAGATAATTGATGTAGAACGATACATAGAACGATGAATATACTCGAGGTACAGAATGATGAGGCATGGATTGTTGATGGTACGGGTGCTGTTACTGATGGTACTGTTGGTGCCAGTGATGTTGCTGAAGCTGGTACGTTTTGCACCATATTTTCCAAGGCTACAACACGGGTGCGAAGCTCGTTGACTTCTTCTATTACACCGGGATGATTTTCGATTGGAACAAGCGGATGAATAAGGTTCAGAATTTGGGATATCATATAATCATTGTGAGATATCCTGGGAATGAAGGTGGATATGGTGTTTCGGATAGGTTCGCTGGTAAGTGTTTTAGGTTCTTCACCAAGAGGTGAATTCGGTTGGTGGAAAGGATCGCCTTCTACTCGTCTCCATTGATTAGGTCGACTACGAACCCATCAGATGAATTGGGGATGGATGATTGGTTGATTCATTCTGGTGATGCTACTTTCGAAGCTTAGGTGAACATCCATGTCGGAATAGCTGTCGGATTCTGAAGAACTTGAACTAGTGGCGAGTTCCATTTAGTACGATTGAATAACGGATTTTTCGATATGAAATGATTTTCGGATACCAGATGATATTCTAATTACATAGAATATCTATATATATATATATATATATATATATATATATATATATATATATATATATATATATATATATATATATATAGAACAAAAGATTTCGTAGATTACGGAGAAATTTACGGAATATATCAGGCAAAGTTTATAGTAACAGATACGCTAAGATATGAATTTTGTCTATACACTATTCATGCAATCAATGCAGTAAGATGTGTCTAGACTAAGAATGATAAGCAGGTAATTTCCTAAGAATGATAAGTAGGTAATTTTCGACACGAAATGATAAGCAAAACTTTTGACATGCAGACACGGTCGAAGTCCAGACTCACTAATGTATATAAGCAACTATCAGTTAGACACACTAATATAAGACCTGGTTCGCTAAGACCACCGCTCTGATACCAACTGAAATGCCCCATTCATACCGATTATAAACGATTCACAATAGTTGATTTCATTGCGAGGTATTTGACCCCTATATGATACATTTTACAAACATTGCATTCGTTTTTAAAAGACAAACTATCTTTACATCGAAAGTTGATGGCATAGATACCATTTCAGAATACATCCAACTATAATTGACTTAATATTAATCTTGATGAACTCAATGACTCGAATACAACGTCTTTTGAAAAATGCCATGAATGACTCCAAGTAATGTCCTTAAAATGAGCTAATGCACAGCGGAAGATTTCTTTAATACCTGAGAATAAACATACTTTAAAGTGTCAATCAAAAGGTTAGTGAGTTCATTAGTTTATCATAAACAATCATTTCCAATAATATAATAGACCACAAGATACTCATATTTCGAAAACAATCTGTGCAGGTCTGCTCACTGCTGTAAAATCATTCATACGATATATAAACACCTGGTAATCGAATTTAACAAGATGCATATAGAATATCCCCCACATACCGGCATTCCGCACAGTCATGCAAAAGCATACAAACAGATCACTCTTTTAAATATGATGGTTGTGTACACCTCACAAACAGATCATATATTTTAAAGCTGGCGGTTGTATACCTATTTTGAAGTACTAAAGCAGTTCAAATTCTCTGACTGGGGCTTGTGAGTGCCCATGGATTTATCTTTAGGATCCGCATCAATTAGTGGCTCGGTTCCCTAATTTTTAGATTACCAGACTATAAAGGGGTGATATCCGGTGTACTCGTATATCAATAGTAGAATATTTTTATGTACTTGTGTCTATTTCGTCAAACATTTATAAAAACAGCGCATGTATTCTCAGTCCCAAAAATATATATTGCAAAAGCATTTAAAAAGGGAGTAATGAAACTCACTTAATGTATTTTGTAGTAAAAATACATATGACGATATTGAACAATGCAGGGTTGGCCTCGGATTCACGAACCTATATCATTTGTGTATATATATTAATACACATAATCGCAATCAAATAAGTTTATATATATCACCTAGTAATGATATCATTTTTATATTAATAATATTTTTACAAGTATTATTATTAATATCATTGTTATGATCACTAATAGAGTTATTACTAACATAAGTATATTATTAATGTTATTATCATGGTTTTTATATAATAAAATATTTTGTTATGTTATATGTGTTAAATATATATATTTATGTATTTCATTTGTTTATCAAAATAGGAGTTCAAATTATACTAAGTTAATATTAGTAAAAACCATGATAATAACATTAATAATATACTTATGTTAGTAATAACTCTATTAGTGATAATAACAATGATATTAATAATAATACTTGTAAAAATATTAATTTTACTGTTAATGATTGTTATGATATTGATTTTAGTAATTACATAATAATAATATTCGTGATAATATAAATAGTAGTACTTATGTTAATATTAATAATTCTATTATTTGTAAAAAGATACTAACACTAATATTTACGAAAATAATAATAATTTGTATTATTTTCATAATAAATATAATAATAAACCTTTTCATCATAATGATAATAATATTAAAGTTTTAAAATTAATGATAATATCATAACTAATACTCATAATAATAATAATAATAATAATAATAATAATAATAATAATAATAATAATAATAATAATAATAATAATAATAATAATAATAATAATAATAATAATAATAATTATAGGTATAATACTTATAATTATGGTAATAATAATTATAAGTATGGTAATAATAGTAATATTAATGATAATGATAATAGGTTGTATTGCTTTCCTAATAATGTTAATAATAATAATAATAATCATAATCATAATAATAATAATACTTATAATAATAATTATAATGATAATACTAATAATCATAATAATACTTACTTTGACATTAATAATAATAATGATATTCATAATACTTAATATTAATAATAATAATAATAATAATAATAATAATAATAATAATAATAATAATAACACTCCTACTTAATAATAATAACAATAATAATAACAACAACAATAATAATAATTATAATAATAATTAATAACTAATAATAATAATAATAGAATTTGAAAACTACCTCAGGTGAAATGGGTAAAAAAAAATTGTGACAGCCCCTGGACTCGAACCCGTGACCACATGCTAACCCGAACATTGCCTTAACCATTACTTTGTTGGTGTCTTTCTGTTTTATAACCGATTCAAATTTATTTAACCATCAATCTGTTCTCTTTAACTTCCTTCTACAGGGACCAGTCGACCAGAGATCAAAATTCTCTTTCAAATCGTTTATTAAACTTAATTAGATTATTCATTAGAACCTATCTAACCATTTGTGTTTATTTGTATTTAAAGAAAAACGAAAAAAAACAAAATAAATAAGCGAAGAACAGGTCTGCTGTTCGAGAAAATAAAATAAAACTCAATAATGGATTTCAAATTTAAGATTGTTTTAGAAAAATATTATAACATAACTTGTATTGAAAATGCTTCATATAAACTTTATAAATTATCAATTTAACATCATCTGACAGATACTTTAAATTTGATTAAAGAACAATTTTTGACTTTTTAAAACTAAAACTTTGACTCAGAAATTAACACTCAATTTAAATATTTGAAGGCTGAATTTTTACAGGAAGTTCGTTCATAAGATTCCTAACATCACTACATTTGTAGATTTTGAAATGGAATTCTAATTGAAGTTGATGTTAATCACAGTCATAAATACGATGAACTTGAAATCAAATCTGAATTTTCAGAACGTTTTATACCACGATTATAGAATGAAAAAAGTTATAAATCATCTTTAGAAGCTTTCTAAATTTTTAATTTAACTTGAAACCTCAAATTGAATTCGAATTTTAGTATGAACAGATCCTTTGACTTTTGAAATCGAGACTTTGACTCCAAAATTGAAACTCAATATAAAGATTTGGAACCTGAGATTTTCCAGATAATTTGAGTAAAAGATTCTTAACAAGACTGCATTAATACATTTTGAAATTCGTTAAGAAATCGAGCTGTTTGAAAAATGGAATTAGGAACAGGGTATCCGTCTGGTTTCATGTTTTTCTGATTAAATTTGACTAGATAAAAGTTGTGAAAGGTTTTTGTGGTTGATGAATGATAATGTGAGTCAATTTGGCTTCGTTTACAACTGGATTATGATGGGATTAAATAAGAATTGAAAATCGACAGGTTATTCATCAAGTACAGAGAAATAAAGAAAAAAGAATAGAAGAAGAAAGGGATTTCTAACAGAATTTGAAATCTTGTGATTCATTTTGGAATCAAATCGTACTGAAAATCAGACAGAAGACAAATTGCCTACAGTTTGAGAACGTTGGAAAACTGTATACGTTCTTATTTGTATCTATATATGTATAATACGGTATTTATATAAATATCACTATCTGTATATATATTTATATATATAAAGCTGTATTTTTATTTATGTATATGTTTTTATATATGTATTTGTATTTATATATCGATTATATATTTTTATATATTTATATATATATATATATATATATATATATATTACATTCTTAATTTTTGATAATGATAAATATAAATATATTAATATTACTAATAATCAATAATACTAATAATAATACTATTAATAATAATGTTATTGATAAAGATAATAATATGATAGTATTAATACTAACAATAATGATAATAAAAATAATAAGTTTAATAATAATTTTTGATGAAAAAAATAATTATTGATAATAATCATAATACTATATTAATTATAATAATGTTTTTAATTTTAATGATAATAATATTATTAGTAATAATAATAATATAACAATTTACATATAACAAGTTTCATATTTATATGTTATTTTAATAATACTACTTTTGATATTAATATTGAAAATAATAATAATATTACTATAACAATTAATTTAACTTGTATCTATCTTTAATATATTAATATCACATATTATTAATTATGTAGAATTTAATAATTATATATATAATAACATATATTTAATATTTGCTATTTATACACTTCATATTTATATACATATTATAATATACATATTATGTATAGTAATCATATATACATATTATTTACAAACATTTGTTCGTGAATCGTTGGGTGTTAGAACCCCGAAGTTGTATAGTGTTAATGTGAATTAAGCATAAATGAAGGTTCCTTAGAAGAGAGCTATATAAGGAACCTAAGTAGTCCTAATTAGATAGCCATTGTATTGTAACTGAGTTCTATAAGCTGTGGAATATAATTTTACCGATTCTCTCTCATACCGAGTCTTCTTCCTACATATCGAATCTCACTCTATCTTATCATTTCTCTCAATCTCATCATGATCTGACCTATCATTTGGTATCAGAGCTTCCAGGAAGTGATTCTACATCACTATATCAACCCAGAGATTGTAGATTACAGAATCTGAATACTCTCGGTAAAATGAATCAGATTCGGTATTATCGAATTTGATAATCTGACGTTCAGATTCTTGTGATAAGTTCAGCGAAGGTGTATTAGATCTATTATAAAGAGTTTCGATCATCATTACAGCTTATTAACTTCAATTATGGAGAATCAAGTTGATTTTTAGAGTTTGTGGCTAAAACTCTCGGTATTGCTTAATTCAAGCTTGATTCTGGATTTTTGTGAAGATTTAAAGATTCAGTTGTGTTTGTGAGGTGTTAAATCACATTTCTGTCGGTTCAATTTCTTCAATTCTTCAAGTTTTGAAGATTTGATCAACATTCGGTATCATAACCGTCATACCGAGTCTACTTCGTTACTGAAGATTCATCTTAAGTGTTGCAGATTGTGGTGTGTTTGTGATTCTATCACATTTGGTTTGATTATACGCAGCTAATTGGTGTGGTTTGAGAAAGGATTCTGTTATATTTCTAAGTTTTAGACTTAGACTCGGTATTGTCAACTGCTACAGTTGACATTCGGTATCCTGAATCTTTGGTATCATTGATATTCTGTTTGTTACTAACTTGTTTTCTTGTGCAGCAAGGTTATCGAATCTAATTCAAGGGAATTGGATTGAGTTACACATAATATTTTACAGAATTTGACTACCGAGTCATTTACCTAATCAGAGTCTCGGTTTCACTTAATTCTTTGGTTTTAAGTATTCTGAGGCTTCAAGTTGTGTGGTTACTGAATCCATACCGAATTTGGGTGTGTTACTTGTGATTCTTATCAGTTTCTGATACAGAATCTGGTTTACCGAATTGTTACCGAATCTGCTACAGTACCGAACCACTTACCGAATCTGCTACTGTACCGAATCTTTACCGAATCTGACATTCTTGTTAGATTTTATACTGAACCCTGATCATAGATTGTGTTTAATACCGAATCTATACCGAATCTACCTCAATTTAAGATGGCTACTCAGGATACTCTTATCATTGGATCAGATTCCCGACCTCCAGTGTTGTTTGATGGCAAGTACACTCAGTGGCTTCATCGTATCACTCAGTACATAGACTATAAGGGTGAGAAAGCTAAACATATATGGGCTTCTCTGAGAGATGGTCCAGTTGTTGATTTTCATCCGGATACTGGTATGCCAATTCCAGTCTATGAACTTTCTGGTGATAAATGTGAAAGAGCTCAGGGTGACATAGAGGCTAAGAATATTGTCATGCAAGCTATCCCATATGAGCTATTTGAAAAAGTTGATAGCAACACTACTGCAAAAGATATATGGGATGAGATTAAACGACAACAAGAAGGTTATGACATGTCAGACATTACTAAATTGAATAAGGCTCTGGGATTGTATGAAGATTTCAAGCAGGAATCAGAAGAACTACTCAAGGACACCTACCGTCATTTCAATGGTGTTCTCAATGAGTTGAAAAGGTGTAAGATTGTAAAAGTACATGCTGAAGTCAACATGAAATTCCTCAAAAAGCTCAATGCTGATTGGCTTCCTTATGGAACCATTGTTCGATCTACCAAAGAGATTGACAAGTTGACTATTCATGAGCTTGTAGGAGTTCTTATGCATTACCAACCTGAGGTGTCTAAACTTCAAGAAGGAAGGAAAGAGTCTTCTCCGGGTGATCCTCTTGCTGTAATTGCCAAAAAGAAGAGCAAATCATTTTCCAAAAGCTTGTCCAAGAAAGTGCTTGTTGAAGAATCAACTGATTCTGAAGAGTTGAATCTTTCTGATGTTGATGATTCTCACCTTGAATTAGTCAAGATGGCAGCCATGTTCACAAACACTTTGAACAAACACAAGTTTAAAGGAAAATCAAGCAATCAACGCAAAAACTCATCATCTTCCTCGTACTACAAGAAAGCTGATCAATCCAAACAACAACATGCCGATGATTCCAAGAAGGAAGTTTCAATCTGTTTCAATTGTGGCAAAGCTGGTCATTACTCTTGTGAGTGCAACATGCCTAAGAAGAAGGACGCAGCTTTCTACAAGAAGAAAATGTTGATGGCTAAGATTGTGGAAACTGGGGGAGAGCTGAAACCGGTTAATGATACTTGGTTTAACTGGACTGATGATTCAGACTCAGAGGTGGAACATGCAAATGTTTGCAAGGTGACTAAGCTCATCAAAGCTAAGGAAACATTGGAGAATTTTGACTCAACATCTGACGATGATGAGGTACAATCAACTGAAATCTCACCTGATTTTATAAAAATGCAAAATGACTTGATGAAGAATCCGGTCTCAATGTCAAAAGAAGTCAAAGGCTTAAAATCTGAAAACAAGATTTTAAAAGATAAAATCAAACTAAATGAGACCAGACCTTCCTCATCCAAAATGCAAATGGATGTGCAACGATTGACTCTCCAACTCAACTCTACGGAAACTGAGTTGGAAGATCTTAAGAAGACAATTCATCCGATTAAAGTCGAACGAACTGATTATCGTTTAAAATCAGAATGACTTGCAGAAAAAGTTCAATTCTTAGAAAAAGATCTCTCTGATTTAAAAACCAACATGAACCCACACTTTCAAAGCTAAACAAGAAAATTATTCATTTGAAAAATGCCATAATTGAAAAAGACACTGAAATTTCTTTGTTGTCAAAAGAGTCTGTTCTAATGAAAGCTCAACTTGCTCGATATGAGGAAAAACTCTTTCGTACAGAGCAATCTAAAGCTATCATTGATTTAGAACTTTTAAAATAAACAATTTTCATGAACAGACCAAAAAAGATTCATGGTGAAAAGTGGGGGTTGGGTTATGAAGATCCTAAGATCTTAGATGGAGCTTCCAAAAAGATTCCAGGATTATATCATTCTGATTACTTTCATGCTGGTTTACCACCGCATTTTGTGCATTCTTCTGATGCTGATTTTGATGATATTATTGTTATTCACAAATCTAAAAAATACCATCAAATTAGCTTAATGTATGAGAAAATTAATGCAAAAATGGATAAATCAAATCCTAATTTCTTGAAGGAACTTGTTGAAACTGAAAAGAATGTGCAATGTGCTAATTATGTGCCAACACGTAGATTAGTTTACATTCCTACACTCATGCTAGAGAAATACATTTTAATGCTTGAGAATGAAGTGTTTAACAAACCTAGTTATAGCATTGTTAACATATATGAGGTGTTTGATGAATCAAATTTTGATGTGAAACCAATTCTACCTGCTTTACCTGCATGTTCTGATAATATTTTTTGTGAAGACCTAGCACATGAACTAACTGTTTTCTTTGAGACAGAATCTCTAGGTCAAAATTCTTTAGATGAAAAAATAGAACCTCATAATGAACCGATCATTGAACCTTTGATAGATTTTGAAAGTCAACTTGATCCTTTGCACGATTATTATTTGCATTTACCTGCTGTACGTAATTTGAATAGTATAGTAGCTCAACTAGAAAAGGAGAATATTGACTTGCAACTTAAGTGCCAATCATTAGAACAAATGCTTGCTTTGTGTGATATATTGCCTTCACTGCCTAAGAAAGAATGTACCTATGCTTTTAAGGAGGGTGAAGTGATAGTTTCTGCTGAAGAATTATGTCTTGAGATTAAAAGCTTAAAACAAAAGATAATTCAACTGAAACAGGCTAACACACTTAAGCAATCGTCTAATGTTGAAACCAATGTGCTTGAATGTATTGGTGGGATTACTAAGAAGGGGAAGGGAACAACGACATCTAAGGATGTAAAACCCATTACTATTCTTAAAAATCCTCTACGTTCTCAATTTGGCAATCGTGGTTCAAAAGTTGTTTCTACAACTCAATTTGTTGTCAAAAAGGTTCATTCTCCCGATGGTTCTTTGTCAACTAAAAAGATTCCTATGATTCCAATGACAAAAACTTCAAAAGCGAGTCTTTTAATGACATCAGTTAAGTCCACACAACACACAAGTCCTAAACCTGATTTAAGTGAGTATGATGCAAAAGAACGTAAAATCAAATTGGAAATTTTGCAAAATCAATCATCTCATGTGTCAACTGAAAAGTTTGGATGTCTAACTAACAAAGGTGTTTTTCGTGTCACATGTCATAATCCAAACTTGAATTACAAATCTGTATGGGTTCCTAAGTCCACGACTAAGAAAGTAGCAACCAAACCAACGCAATCTACTAGTCGGCCTAGGAAATCATCTCATGTTTTTCAATTTTTGTCTGTGAACAAAACATCTACTTGGAATAATTTGTGTGTTAAGACTTCTGATAACGATGTACAACTTGATATTGCGTATGATGCTTCATGTAATGTGGTTTTAAATGATGCTTTATTGTCTAAACTGCATGATGCTTTACGTGATTATCTTGTCGTTGATCCAAAGTTTATTGTTGGTACTAACCGTAGAGGACCCAAGAAACTTTGGGTACCTAAACTCTAGGAAATTCACATTTACAGGGTTTCGACGTCTGTGTTTGGTATATTGATTCCGGTTGCTCTCGACACATGACGGTCGATAAATCCTTGCTTGTCAACTTCATTGACAAATTCCTAGGAACGGTTACTTTTGGAAATGATGAAATTGCAGCGATAACGGGTTACGGAGATTATGTGGAAAATGGCATAACAATCACGGGTTTCATATGTTGAAGGTTTGGGGTGCAGTTTATTTAGTGTGAGTCAATTCTGCGATGGCGATCTTAAAGTTCTGTTTGAACGTCGACAATGCTCGGTGCAATCCACCGAAGGAAATGATCTTCTTGTTGATAAACGTTGTGCTTCACTATACACTATTGATCTCAATGATGCACCTTCTCATGCAACCATGTGTTTGGCTACTCGTTCTACCAAAGAAAATTCATGGTTATGGCATCATCGGATGTCACACCTGAATTACAAGGGTATCAATCGACTAGTCTCTAAAGACTTAGTTGATGGTATTCCAACCTTTCACTATGATAAGCATCATGTGTGTCCATCATGTGCGATGGGTAAGCTGAAACGGACTAATCATCCGCTTAAGCAAAACCCCAGTACTTCATCATCTTTGCAATTATTGCATATGGACTTATGTGGACCCATGCGTATTTCTAGCCTCGGTGGCAAGAAACATGTGCTTGTCATTGTCGATGACTATACCCGGTTTACATGAATTTTTCTTTTGCGAACTAAGTCAGAAACCCCCGCAATTATCATTGAGTTCATTAAAAAGACTCAACGCTCTTTTAACAAACATGTTAAGAGCATTAGAACTAATATTGGGACGGAATTTAAGAATACCCCGCTTGATAGTTATTTGAAAGACCAAAGCATTGAACATCAGTTCTCTGCTGCTCGGACCCCCCAACAGAATGGAGTAGTCGAACGACGTAATCGTACGTTGTGCGAAGCAGCTTGAACGATGCTTGCTTACTCCAAACTACTTCCAAAAATGTGGGGGGAGGCCATTTCAACTGCATGCTATACCCAAAATCGTTGTATTGTTAATAAACGTTTTGATAAAACTCCATATGAGTTATTATATGGTAGACGCCCGAATGTCAAATATTTCCGTGTCTTTGGTTGTATATGCTATGTGATTAACAATTTTGATAGCCTCGGAAAGTTTGATCCATATGGCGATTAAGCCATATTTCTCGGTTATTCTTTGAACAAAGTTGCTTATCGGGTTTATCACAAACGGACAAAATCGATTAAAGAGAGCATAAATGTCAAGTTCGATGAATTTTCAGGAATGGCTTTTGAATAACTCAGTTCAAAACCCGATCCTAACCTGGCTACTTCTTCTTCCACGCAAAACTCAATTTTCTCGACGAAGGATGTTCCTACGGTTACGTCAGAGGAACTGGATATCTTGTTTGATAGTCTTTATGCTACTCAACGGAATTCAAATGTTCAAGCCGTACCGGTTACACCGTCACAGTCAACTACTATAGAGACTCAACAAAGTCTTTTTGATGAAGATACAACACCAACTAATTCACCTATTGCTTCTTCATTCTCCCTATCACCTCCTGTTACTAATAATCTTGAACCCATTCAAGATTCATCAGTTGATACAACTCCAGCTGTTTCTCCAGACACTCAACTGAATCCATTAGATAATGTTACATCAGATCAAGCATATCAAGGCTCAACGTCAACATGGTTGATGTTTCAATGGATACCACTGATGTACAACCTCTTCCACACAACCGATGGACTAAAATTCATCCAATAGATCTTATTATTGGTGATGCATCTGCTCCAGTCTCAACTCGAAGGGCTACTTGGAATATATGTCTATACACTGCCTTTCTTAGTAAGATTGAACCAACAACAGTTTCTCAAGCTTTACTAGATCCGAACTGGGTGGTTCCAATGCAAGAAGAGATCAATTAATTTAAACGGTTGAAAGTATGGCGATTAGTTCCAAGACCAACGGGTCAACGACCAATAGGGGTTAAGTGGATTTTTAAGAACAAGAAGGATTCTGATGGAATTGTGGTTCAGAATAAGGCACGTCTTGTAGCCAAGGGATATAGACAACAAGAGGGTATTGATTATGACGAAACGTTTGCTCCGGTTACTAGGATTGAGGCTATTCATCTTTTTCTTGCCTTTGCTTCTTTTATGAAGTTTACGGTGTTTCAAATGGACGTCAAAACTGCTTTTCTGAACGGTCATCTTCAAGAGGAAGTCTATGTCGATCAACCAGAAGGCTTTGTCGATCCCATTCATCCAAATCACGTATACTACTTGGAAAAGGCTTTGTATGGTCTGAAGCAAGCATCGCGTGCATGGTACGAGACCTTAACAAAGTATTTGCTGGACAATGACTTCTCTCGTGGAACGATTGATACAACGCTATTCATCCGTAAAGACCACGGTCATATTCTCTTCGTTCAAATTTACGTTGATGACATTATTTTTGGTTCCACGTCCCCGGCCTTATGCAAAGAATTTGGTGACCTTATGGACAACAAATTTGAAATGAGCATGCTTGACCAGTTAAATTTCTTTCTAGGGTTACAAGTAAAACAATTACCAAACGGGATTTTTCTCAGTCTGTGATGACCCGTCCTAATCCATCCGGACGAAGTCCATATCGATTATAAATGATTCACAATAGTTGATTACATTGCGAGGTACTTGACCTCTATATGATACATTTTACAAACATTGCATTCGTTTTTGAAAAGACAATCTTTCATTACATCGAAAGTTGACGGCATGCATACCATTTCATAATATATCTAACTATAATTGACTTAATAATAATCTTGATGAACTCAACAACTCGAATGCAACGTCTTTTGAAATATGTCATGAATGACTTCAAGTAATATTTCTAAAATGAGCAAATGCACAGCGGAAGATTTCTTTCGTACCTGAGAATAAACATGCTTTAAAGTGTCAACCAAAAGGTTGGTGAGTTCATTAGTTTTACGTAAATAATCATTTCATAATTTTAATAGACCACAAGATTTCATATTTCCATTTCTCATAAACATACGTCCCATGCATAGAGACAAAAATATCATTCATATGCATTGAACACCTGGAAACCGACATTCACAATATGTATATAAGAATATCCCCCTCATTCCGGGATCCTCCATCGGACATGATATAAATTTCGAAGTACTAAAGCATCCGGTACTTTGGATGGGGCTTGTTGGGCCCGATAGTTCTATCTTTAGAGTTCGCGTCAATTAGGGTGTCTGTTCCCTAATTCTTAGATTACCAGACTTAATAAAAAGGGGCATATTCGATTTCGATCATTCAACCATATAATGTAGTTTTGATTACTTGTGTCTATTTCGTAAAAACATTTATAAAAATTGCGCATGTATTCTCTGCCCAAAAATATAAAGGGTAAAAAGGTAAATGAAACTCACGCATATAAATATTGTAAAACAGTTATTAAAACAGTGCATGTATTCTCAGCCCAAAAATGTAATGAGTAAAAGGGAGTAAATGAAACTCACCTAATGTATTTTGTAGTAAAAATGCATATGACAATATTGAACATTGCAGGGTTGGCCTCGGATTCACGAACCTATATCATTTGTATATTTATTAATATTCATGGTTGTAATTGAACACACACATATATATAAATGTATTAGTTTTATCATTTTTATGTTAATAATTTATATATACTTTATATGTTATTTTTGTATATAAAAATATTAAATTTTGTTATGTTATATGTGTTAGATATCTAAATTTATGTATGTATTTCATTTGTTTATCGAAACAGTAGTTCAAGTTATACTAAGTTAATATTAGTACTAATAATGATAGTAACATTAGTAATATATTTATGTTAATAATAATTCTATTAGATAATAATAATGATATTAATAATAATACTTGTAAAATATAAATTTTATGGTTAGTGATCATTATGATATCGATTTTAGTACTTACATAATAATAATACTCGTGATAATATAATTAATAATATTTATGTTAATATTAACAATTCTAATATTTGTAAAAAGATACCAATACTAACATTTGCGAAAATAATTATAATTTGTATTAATTTCATAATAGTAATTCTAATAATTCTAATCCTAATCATAATAAAAATAGAATTATTAGTGATATATAATAGTAATCTTCATACTTGTATTGATAATCATGATTTTATCATAATGCTTATATTTGTAAAGAAAATAATAATTTTGATACTAATAATAACAATATTGATAATTATATTAATGATGATTCTACAAACAATACCAATAATAATAATTATACTAATAACAATAACAAGAATAATTAGTATAATAATAATAACAAATAATAATAATAATAATAATAATAATAATAATAATAATAATAATAATAATAATAATAATAATAATAATAATAATAATAATAATAATAATAATAATAATGAATTCTAATGTGTAAAACTACCTTTAGAAATCCCTAAAATAAAAATGTCGCAAGCAGGATTCGAACCCGAGACCTCCCTTCCACAAACACACTACTTAACCAATGATCTGTCAGTTGTTTTTGTTTTAAATCACAGCGTAAAACCTTTTAACCCAACAAATCCTTCGGCCCAACTGCAAAACATATAATGATTCATGGCCCAACAACACAATAAGGGATTCGGCCCAACAGAACCCAAAACACGGCAGCCCACTCGATTTAACTTAGCAACCCAACAAATTAAAAGGATTAAATCGTGAATACGCTGGAAGGTTATACGTGGGGTTTGGAACTTCGACAGAAACAAGTGGATTAGGTGTGTGTCGGCCAATTTATTAATCATCCTAGCAGCGTGAACCTCCTTTATAATCTTCATCATCAATTTACTTCCTGATCATCTTATCATCATCGTTAAACGTATTATCATCAATATCCTTATCATACTCTAACCCTAAACATCATTATCATAAACGGATAATGTTATCATCTTCATCGTTGTTTACCAGAGACAGAAATAAGAACAACGAATAACAGTAACAGATTTCATCACTTAAATAATTAATTACGCGAATTGTGTAACCTACAAGCTAAACGCGTAATTCCTCATCATCTTTGATTATAGAAGAAAAGGAGAAAGAAAGAAGGAACGTATCTGTAGTAGTAATTAGTTATCAAAGGTTGGTGTCAATATAGATTTACGAAAGTGATGATGATCATTGGTGGTGGTTGTTTGTGTACCGGTTGCAATTGCAGGAAAGTGAAAGTAGTAGGTGATCGTTGTTTTGGTGAAGAAGGAAGCCGAATAGTATAAGTAAATTATAGTAGTTGCAGGTGGTGATAGAAACGAACAAGATAGGGTGTTTGATGATCGTTTGTAGCTGATACATAAGCAAATAGTGACCGTAACCTCTTAACAATAGCAAACCGTTCACCATGGTTCAATTAGTGGTGTTCGGTTGTAAAGGTATATGGGGTTTTCTTTAATCAACAAGATGTACAGGGACAGGAACTATTCGATGGTGTTTCATCGATGATGATGTGATGGGTTTCATTCGTTTGATGAACCGAAGGTGGCAAGGTTTGATGTGGAGGTTATGGTGTTGGCCGTCGGTGGTGATGGTTCACCATGGTTCGAACATAAACACCAGGTTAGTAGTAGTATAAACCCGTAGGTGTGAATGTATTTGATAAAAATGAAACAGATATAATATAAAGAAGATGGTGATTGGTTGTCTCGGATTAAAACATAAACAGGAAGGTGTTTTGTTTGCTTTGTGGTTGAGAACAATTAATTATGCAGCAGTAAGTTTAAATGGGTTCGATGGCCATTTTAATGACGGTTATGGTTTTGTAGCTGTAACCATAACAGAAAACGAAAGGGAATCAGAAGTAGTAGTTTCGAACAAAGTGGGTTTGGTGTTAGTGATCAAATTAATAGTGATTCAGTTTATACAGGAGGAAATGAGGAAGCTCGAGAGAGAAAGGGATGCAGAAGGCTCCGATAGTGTATCCTCTTTTTTTTTGTAGATCATATGTATTTGACATGAATTAGTGGAAGGCAAAGAATCAGGTGTAAGGAAGGAGGAATAAAAGAATCAAAAAGTAGAGTTGATTTATAACTGATTTTGTTTTGTACCATTTGGATTGGACATAGTCACTCAGGAACAGAAAAAAAAAATAATAAAAAGTGAAATGGATAGTTAACAGAATCTGGGATTATGCGTGTGATTAGATTTTGATTTGTACTGTTAATTGGACTGAAAACAAATCAAGATAGTGAGTTTCATACATGTAACCGATTTTAGATTCACTCCCTTGCTATATAATATTTTCTATTAAAATAAATAAATATAACTACATTTATAATACTAAAATAAAATACTAATAATAATAATATTAATGTTAATAATTAATAATAATAAATACTAATAATAATTATAATAATAAATATAATCATAATATTAATAATATTATTAAAGATAATGATAGTAAGTTGTATTTTAATATTAATAACAATAACAATAATTAATAATAAATTTTAAAAATGAGAATGCTAATACCTTTTAATATAACAAATAATATTACTACTTAACTATTTACATGAACTAAGTTATTATAAATTTATATATATATTATTTACAATTTACTTATGTTACAATATTATATATATATATATATATATATATATATATATATATATATATATATATATATATATATATATATATATATATATATATATATATATATATATATATATATATATATATATATATATATATATATATATATATATATATATATATATATATATATATATATATATATATAATTAACTGTTCGTGAATCGTTTGGAATGTCGCAGGTCAATTGAATATTTGAAACAGTTAAACTTTTTGAGACTCAAACTTACAGACTTTGCTTATCGTGTTGGGAACATTCAAAGATTAAATTTAAATTTGGTCGGAAATTCCCGGGTCATCACAGTACCTACCCGTTAAAGAAATTTCGTCCCGAAATTTGAGTGAGATGGTCATGGCTAACAATAAAAATGTTCTCATGAAGAATATGAGCTGATAAATTGAGTTTTATCATTATTAAGTAATATGGATGAAAAATAAATCGATTATTCGAAGAGTAGGAATGAAGCTATCACCAAAGAGTGAAATAGGAAAGTAAAGATTCATCTTAACTTTTGACAGAGTCAGGGTTGAATTTAGAAAATAAAGTTGATCTTAACTTTTGACGTCGTCTTGATTGAATTCCGGAATTCAAGGGATTTTAAGAAAATTTTCGAAATCTAAAAGATTTGATTCTTCTGCGAATAAGGAAATTTAGATTTCTATAATTAAATGCGGTGATCTGCCTCGATTCCTCTGTCTGATATTTTCATTATAAATTTTTCTTGTTCCGTTCCATTAATCTTCACCACTTCAATACTCAATTCCCAAATTCAGAAGATCGTGAAATGCTTAATCCAGTTCTGATCCTTGTCCTTATCCTGATTATCGCAACAATCATTCTCCTTTTCCAACTTCCACCGGAGGAATCCGTTTATTTCTACTATGCTTTAAAGATTATTGTATTTATAATCCTCCCGTGTCTTTATATTGTTATACGCACTGATATCCATGGTTTGTAATTTCGGTGTTATTGTTGGGCTTTATATTTTCTCTTATATTTTAGAGCTCTTTGCCTTTTTATTATCCTACCGACCTCTAGTAAAGCGAGTAATGGTCCAGAATTCATAAGTATGGAATTTCGAATAATCGTCGTGTTCTAAATAAGAATTAATGTATTAGCACGATTTGGTTTATCAAATTACCAGAGTCACTGAAAATAGAACTATCAAGAAAATACTTTCTTGATATGTTCAGAAGTTAAGCATAATGAAAGAATTATGTAACATGGCACGTGATGACGTTAGGATCTGTGAATCATCACGTCTCATTAGAAACTCAGCATGACTTACTGTAATATAATCACGTTGATCAAGTGTCATTATATTATATTAACTGGTGCATCAGTTTCCAACACTACTTTAAAAACATTCATATTTTAGATTCGAAAGTTTACAAAATATAGAAACTAACAGTTTCTATATGATGTAACACTGATAGTTCGAAAAGATTAATGATTTCAGATAAGAATAATTATAAAAATATCTTCAGAAATATGGAGGATATTTATAATGAAAGATACGATAATATCTTTGAATATCTAAGATCAGAGAATGATGGAAACTATTGTCTACAAGGGTTTAGAGTAACGAGCAAGATATTCGTTAAAGACTTCAGCAGACATTGAATCATTTAGATTCTTTGAAGTCAAACTTATTCTTTGTGATTTGTCCACGGCTTTCTTCATAGTTTCGCATAATCTGCTTTTCGATACTAAATTTTCTCTTGAATGTTTCCAATATAATGATACACAGGAAACACGAAGAGGTATATAATTTCGGACGAGAATATTTTTGAAAATATCCTCAGAAATATCGAAGATATTGATGATGATATTTTGGAATTTCTAAGTTCGATGGTTGATGAAGAAAGATTTTTCGCAAGATTTTAACATGGATATGGAGTAAGATATTCGTTGAAGGTTTCATCGGATTCAGAATTACTTAGGTTCTTTGAATATATGGTATGGTCCTTGTATTTGTCCTTGGTCTCCTTCATGGTTAGCTCAATCCGTTTTCCAGTTCCAACTTTTCTTAGCTTTTCCAACATACTATTCTTTATCATCAAACTTTCGATGATTAAGGTCATTTACGGTTGTCTATGGTTTCTGCTGCTTCATTCAGCTTTTTCAACATTTAGAGTATTGATTCGCAGACTGGGTGCTTTTCAAAATTCCATAATGGAAGATCATGATTCTAAGATATAAGTGTTATATGTATACATATAACTGTTGATGTAGTAATGGTGTGAGTTTTCAAAGTACTGATTGCTGATTTCCCGGTATTTGGTATGGCAGTTCTCTTTACAAGATGCGGATGGGTATATGATAAGACTTTAATGAATAATTATAATGGGTTTTTTTTTTCCGGAGATAAACTTAAGTTAGTGAGTAATGAATTTGCTAGTAAGTTTACTACTAATGTGGTGGTATATAAACGGTTCTCCGGTAACGATGATGAAGGGGTAATCTTTATAATAAAGTTTATTTGAATGAAAAATTGAAGTGGATTTGTTGGAGCTGTGACAAAATTGGCTAATTGTGAAAAAGAATTGCAATGTTATTTTGGGTGATAATAACACTAAGGAATTAGCACAACTACGTTTTAAACGTTTAATCAGTTTCCTAGAGTTTTTCAAGTGCATAACTATATGCATAAGTTCTTTCTTTCGTAGGTATCGTGTGGTTGGTTCATCTCCTCGATTGAGGTGTTTTCAAGAATCATGAAAGGTTTGAACGTAGATTGTAATCGTGAAGATACAAATGAGGTTTAAGATGAATTCAAGTGGCAACTTGAAGAATTGTTTAGTTTCATATGTTATAATCAATATTTTAATTCATTTTAATTGTCCAATGTTGGTACACCTCAGTCGATAATTCACAGTTAACAGTCCAATAATTTATATATAATTTAATATATAATATTCGAATTAATTAATACGTGTCGTGACCCGTATACGTCTCAGACTCGATCACAACTCAAAGTATATATATTATTATAGAATAAACCTCAACCCTGTATAGAGAACTCGATCATTACTGCATATAGAGTGTCTATGGTTATTCCAAATAATATATATAGATGCGTCGATATGATATGTCAAAACCTTGTATACGTGTCCCGATATTTAAAGTGCGTAAAATAAATACAGAAATTAAATGACAATTAATAAAATACGTAAAGTAAATAACAGAAATTAAATGACGATAAATAAAATTGCGAGAATGTAAATTGCGATAATTAAATTGCGATAAATAAAGTGTAATCAGTTAGCTGGGAACAATTAGCTAGGAACAGTTAGCGTGAATTCTTAACAAAATTTCTCATAGTTAATTTATTTGTTTCTAACAAATTTTATTATGTCAAATGTTTTCTTCATTATGCCACTTGTTGGATTATGATAGGTCAAAATCCAAATATGAAATTGAATGAAAATGGTTATTCTGTGATGAACAGATTCGTATATCTGTGGATGTAAGTAGAATAGTAAATGACTTTTGAAACAGATTCGAAGAACGTACAATGTAACTTATTAATGTGAAATTTAAATAGTCTTCTGGTATTACCTACCCGTTAAAATATTTTCACCATTAACAGTTTGTACAAGAGAATTTTTAATTACAATCTTTATGAAAACATATGTACATATATATTTTCTTCAGATGTATTCATGGATTTAATGAGTTAATATGATATTAAACTTATTTGCTTTTCGGTTGGAACTAGAATAAATAATCTCTAAAACTTTAGAGATTACATATTCGCCATGTCGAACGAAGATAAATGAGGTAGAACGATATGTAGAATGAAGATCATACTCAAAGTACATATGATGATATTGAAGCATGGATTGTTGATGGTACTGGTGCTGTTATTGACTGTACTGTTGGTGCCGGTGATTTTGCTGAAGCTGGTACATTTTGCACCATATTCTCCGAATTGATTATTCGAGCGTGAAGTTCGTTGACTTATTACTCCAGGATGATTGTTGGTCGGAACGAGAGGATGAATAAGGTTCAGAATTGTGGATATAGTATAATCTTGTCGAGTTACCCTGGAAATGAGACTGAAAATGGTGTCTCGAACATGTTCGCCGGTAACCGCTTCAGGTTCATTGTGAGGTGAATTCGGTTGGTGGAAGGGATTACCTCCTGCGCGTCTCCATTGATTTAATAGACTACGAACTCATCAGATGAATTAGTTGATTCATTCTGGTGACACTGCTTTCGGAGCTTAGGTGAAATTCCATGTCGGAATAGCTGTCGGAATAACTATCGGAATAGCTATCGGAATCTGAGGAATTCGAACTGGTTGAGGGATTCATCTCGTACGATCAGATGAAGGATTTTCGATAAGAAATAGATTATAGGATGTAGATTAGTACCCTGCAATACATAATTTACGTATACATCTATAATACTAAAATCCCATAAGTTAAGGAGGAATCTATGGAAGCTGTCAGGCAATGTCTACAGTAACAGATATGCTAAGATACGAATGAGCATATACGCTAAGATACGAATTTTGTCTATACACTAATTATGCAATCATTGCAGTAAGATGTGTCTAGACTAGGAATGATAAGCAGGTAATTTCCTAAGGATGCTAAGCAGATGATTTCCGACTAGAAATGATAAGCAAAACTTTTGACATGTAGACACGGTCGAAGTCCAGACTCACTAATGCATCCTAACGACTACTAGTTAGACACACTAATGCAAGAAGTGGTTCGCTACGACCACCGCTCTGATACCAACTGTGATAACCCGTCCTAATCCATCCGGACGAAGTCCATATCGATTATAAATGATTCACAACAGTTGATTACATTGCGAGGTACTTTACCTCTATATGATACATTTTACAAACATTGCATTCGTTTTTGAAAAGACAATCTTTCATTACATCGAAAGTTGACGGCATGCATACCATTTCATAATATATCTAACTATAATTGACTTAATAATAATCTTGATGAACTCAACAACTAGAATGCAACGTCTTTTGAAATATGTCATGAATGACTTCAAGTAATATTTCTAAAATGAGCAAATGCACAGCGGAAGATTTCTTTCGTACCTGAGAATAAACATGCTTTAAAGTGTCAACCAAAAGGTTGGTGAGTTCATTAGTTTTACATAAATAATCATTTCATAATTTTAATAGACCACAAGATTTCATATTTCCATTTCTCATAAACATACGTCCCATGCATAGAGACAAAAATATCATTCATATGCATTGAACACCTAGAAACCGACATTCACAATATGTATATAAGAATATTCCCATCATTCCGGGATCCTCCATCGGACATGATATAAATTTTGAAGTACTAAAGCATCCGGTACTTTGGATGGGGCTTGTTGGGCCCGATAGATCTATCTTTAGAGTTCGCGTCAATTAGGGTGTATGTTCCCTAATTCTTAGATTACCAGACTTAATAAAAAGGGGCATATTCGATTTCGATCATTCAACCATATAATGTAGTTTTGATTACTTGTGTCTATTTCGTAAAAACATTTATAAAAATTGCGCATGTATTCTCTGCCCAAAAATATAAAGGGTAAAAAGGTAAATGAAACTCACGCATATAAATATTGTAAAACAGTTATTAAAACAGTGCATGTATTCTCAGCCCAAAAATGTAATGAGTAAAAGGGAGTAAATGAAACTCACCTAATGTATTTTGTAGTAAAAATACATATGACAATATTGAACATTGCAGGGTTGGCCTCGGATTCACGAACCTATATCATTTGTATATTTATTAATATTCATGGTTGTAATTGAACACACACATATATATAAATGTATTAGTTTTATCATTTTATGTTAATAATTTATATATACTTTATATGTTCTTTTTGTATATAAAAATATTAAATTTTGTTATGTTATATGTGTTAGATATCTAAATTTATGTATGTATTTCATTTGTTTATCGAAACAGTAGTTCAAGTTATACTAAGTTAATATTAGTACCAATAATGATAGTAACATTAGTAATACATTTATGTTAATAATAATTCTATTAGATAATAATAATGATATTAATAATAATACTTGTAAAATATAAATTTTATGGTTAGTGATCATTATGATATCGATTTTAGTACTTACATAATAATAATACTCGTGATGATATAATTAATAATATTTATGTTAATATTAACAATTCTAATATTTCTAAAAAGATACCAATACTAACATTTGCGAAAATAATTATAATTTGTATTAATTTCATAACAGTAATTCTAATAATTCTAATCCTAATCATAATAAAAATACAATTATTAGTGATATATAATAGTAATCTTCATACTTGTATTGATAATCATGATTTTATCATAATGCTTATATTTGTAAAGAAAATAATAATTTTGATACTAATAATAACAATATTGATAATTATATTAATGATGATTCTACAAACAATACCAATAATAATAATTATACTAATAACAATAACAAGAATAATTAGTATAATTGTTATAAAAGTCATGGATGCTAATTTTATTATTATTATAAACATTGTATAGTAGTTTTTTTTAGTATATATATGTGTGTTATGAGCACATAAGGTGTACACCAAAAACATAAATAAAACACCTACTTCTCTCATATTTCCTCTATATACTTATTAGTAGTCTACAGTCAAGAACCAGACCACTAAAGGAAGTTATAAGCCTACAAAATTATAACACGTTATCAGCATGAAGTGCTCTGTATAATCAAGGTTTATCTAAGCAAGCACACGTCACTAATCTAGGTAAGAAATTGTTTAACTTTTATTAACTCCACTAACATTTATATTTATGTTATTTAAGTTATATATGGTCGGTTCTACCACCTGAATTATATTTATGTAATCTAACTTTTATCAACTCCACTAACATTTATATTTATGTTATTTAAGTTATATATGGTCGGTTCTACCACCTGAATTATATTTCTGTAATCTAACTTTTATTAACTCCACTAACATTTATATTTATGTTATTTAAGTTATATATGGTCGGTTCTACCACCTGAATTATATTTCTGTAATCTAACTTTTATTAACTTCACTAACATTTATATTTATGTTAAGTTATATATGGTCGGTTATACCGCCTGAATTATATTTTCTGTAATCTAACTCTTATTAACTTCACTAACATTTATATTTATGTTATTTAAGTTATATATGGTCGGTTATACCGCCTGAATTATATTTTCTGTAATCTAACTCTTATTAACTTTACTAACATTTATATTTATGTTAATAAGACCTCATGATTGTACGTAACACGTCATTTGACAACACGGTACTTTATGTACGTAACACGTCATTTGACAACACGGTACCATGGGTCGAGATTAATTCCGATCAATACGAATACGATGGGGTCTTTATATATTATCTAACATTTATGATTACTTATGAAATTAATCATTATTTATTTCATGCATACTAATGTTTATTCTTAAATTTATAATCTTAAAAGTTAAAATAAGAAAAAGCAGTTTGTATTTTTATTAAAAGTAAATCTTAAAAGTTAAAATAAGAAAAAGTAGTTTGTATTTTTATTAAAAGTAAATCTTAAAAGTTAGAATATAAAAGTAGTTTGTATTTTTATTAAAAGTAAATCTTAAAAGTTAAAATAAAAAAAGTAGTTTGTATTTTTATTAAAAGTAAATCTTAAAAGTTAAAATAAGAAAAAGTAGTTTGTATTTTTATTAAAAGTAAATCTTAAAAGTTAAAATAAGAAAAATATATTATAATAATATATATTATAACTTAATATATATTATAATAATATTATTAATAATATAATATGAACATATATTCTATCCTTCCCTTATGGTTTTATTATTTGTAATCATACCATTATTCCTTTGTTTGCTACTTATGAATCTAAACTAATTCTAATTTCATGTTGTTATTTGTCTATAAAAAAATTTGATTATGATTATGATTATGATTTATGTTGTTCATCTTTCTGAAAATAGAAAATGTCAAACTTATCAAAGCTTGAGTTTGATGCCTTAGACGTATCGGGAACAAACTACACATCATGGGTTATGGACGTAGAAATAAATCTTGGATCATTGGGTATTCTTGAAACTTTAAAAGAAAATAATACTTGTTCCGATCAAGATAAATTAAAATCAATTGCTTTTATTCGCAAACATATTGATACCACTTTAAAACATATGTTTCTCACTATCAAAGATCCACATGTTTTATGGAAAAGTATCAAGAGTAGATTCAATAATCAAAAGGAAATATTACTCCCAGCTGCGAGGGAAGAATGGAGAAATCTAAGGTTCCAAGATTTAAAAAAGGTAAGTGAATACAACTCGGCCATGTTCAAGATTCATTCAAAGCTTCAATTCTGTGGCCAAGAAATAAGTGATGCTGATATGATGGAGAAAACTTTCTCCACAATGCATTCTGCAAACATAACTGTGCAAGAAAATTTAAGATTGCAGAATTATAAAACTTTTTCCAAACTTCAAACTTATCTCTTAGTTGTAGAAGTTAATAAAGAATTATTGATGAAAAATCAAGAATCTCCTCCTACCGGTGCGCTAGCATTTCCTGAAGCTAATGCTATTAACAATAATAATAATAAAAGAAGAAATGTACATGGACGAGGGCGTGGACAAGGTCGTGGCCATATTGGCCAAAACCATCATCATGGAAATTACCATAACAATAATAAAAATCATAACTATGTTCGAAATCACCCTTATGGTAATGGTCGTGGTGGTGGTCGTGGTCGTGGTGGTCGTGGTCGTGGACAAAGAAATGATAATCCACAAAATTATAAAATTCAAACACCATACAATCCCACAAATCACAATGTTGAAGAAGGCTCTTCAAAGAATGTTGAAGATTCTTGTTACCGATGTGGTAAAATTGGCCACTGGTCTAAAAACTGCCGAACAAATCAGCATTCTGTTAATCGGTATCAAGAATCCCTAAAGGGAAAACGAAAAGAAGCAAATCTTGTGGATGACCTTGATACAAAAATCACTGAGCCAACTTGTGACTACTTTAATGAATAAATTTCTAATATCTATATATATAGATATCCTATTATATGTTTCCGTTAAATAAATGATTGTAGATTTTCAATCTACACCATATCTAGTTTACTACATATTTCCTTATTATGTGCTATCGTTTGTAACATGTTTTGAATGTAATATATTGATGAATTATGTACTCATTATTTGTTTCTCATATTTTTTTTGAAGTTCATGATGTATACTGCTGGAGTAAAAAATCAGTCAAATGGTAGAGATATTTGTATTGCAGACAGTGGTGCCACTCACACCATACTCAAATCTAAAAAATATTTCACAGACTTGAAAGCAACGGAAGGAACTATACATACTATATCAGGTCCCGTTGACTTAATAAAAGGAATGGGAAAGGCAAAATTCATGTTACCAAATGGTACGAATTTTTTGATAAATAATGCCTTATTTTCTCCCATGTCAAAGAGAAATTTGTTAAGTTTCTCTGACATATACACCAAAATGGATATGATTATCAGTCAGTGACAACAGAAAATGAAAAATATTTAAGTATCACTGATAAGAATCGTGTAATTGAAAAACTACCAAGACTTCATTCTGGTTTACATTATACACATATAAATGTACCTGAAGTAAATGTGGTAGTTAAAGAAAAATCATGTGATCCTGTAATGATCAGTTTGTGGCATGAGAGATTAGGCCACCCAGGATCAACAATGATGAAAAGAATAATACAAAATACACATGGACATCCATTGGCGGATCAAAGGATCCCTCATGATGCACTTATCCCATGTACATCATGCTCACTTGGAAAGTTGATAATAAGACCATCACCTCTTAAGGTTGAAAAAGAATCACCAATGTTTCTTGAAAGAATTCAAGGTGATATATGTGGACCAATTCATCCACAATGTGGACCATTTAGATATTTTATGGTTCTAATAGACGCATCTAGTAGATGGTCTTATGTTTGTCGATTATCAAGTCGAAATATGGCATTTGCAAAATTTCTTGCTCAAATTATTAAATTGAGAGCACATTTCCCTGATTATACTATTAAAAGGGTGAGACTAGATAATGCCGGTGAGTTTACGTCTCAAGCGTTTAATAACTTTTGCATGTCTATTGGGATTATTGTTGAACATCCCGTTGCCCATGTACATACACAAAATGGTTTAGCTGAATCATTAATTAAACGATTGCAACTAATAGCTAGACCATTGATAATGCGAACAAAACTCCCAGTATCTGTATGGGGCCATGCAATTTTGCATGCTGCATTATTGATTCGCATTAGACCAAGCGCAAGTCATACATATTCTCCCTTGCAACTTGCTTTTAGCCATCAGCCAAATATTTCCCACCTTAGAACATTTGGTTGTGCGGTTTATGTCCCTATCGCACCACCACAACGCACTAAAATGGGTCCTCAAAGAAGGATGGGAATATATGTTGGATATGAAACATCTTCAATAATAAGATATATTGAACCTATAACGGGTGATGTTTTTACAGCACATTTTGCTGATTGTCACTTTAATGAAACATTATTCCCTAGATTAGGGGGAGAAATAAAAAATAAAGAAAATGATGTCTCATGGTGTGAACCTCAATTAATGTATCTTGATCCTCGCACAAAAGAATGCGAGACCGAAGTTCAAAAAATAATGCATATGCAAGAACTTGCGAATAAATTGCCTGATGCATTTACAGATACAAAAAGAGTGACTAAATCATATATACTAGCAGCAAATTGAAATGTCCCGTTCTTATTGATTAAAAACGTTCCATATTAATTGATTTCGTTGCGAGGTTTTGACCTCTATATGAGACGTTTTTCAAAGACTGCATTCATTTTAAAACAAACCATAACCTTTATTTCATCAATAAAGGTTTAAAAAGCTTTACGTAGATTATCAAATAATGATAATCTAAAATATCCTGTTTACACACCACCATTACATAATGGTTTACAATACAAATATGTTACAACAAAATAAATTTCTTGAATGCAGTTTTTACACAATATCATACAAACGTGGACTCCAAATCTCGTCCTTATTTAAGTATGCGACAGCGGAAGCTCTTAATAATCACCTGAGAATAAACATGCTTAAAACGTCAACAAAAATGTTGGTGAGTTATAGGTTTAACCTATATATATCAAATCATAATAATAGACCACAAGATTTCATATTTCAATACACATCCCATACATAGAGATAAAAGTCATTCATATGGTGAACACCTGGTAACCGACATTAACAAGATGCATATATAAGAATATCCCCATCATTCCGGGACACCCTTCGGATATGATATAAATTTCAAAGTACTAAAGCATCCGGTACTTTGGATGGGGCTTGTTGGGCCCGATAGATCTATCTTTAGGATTCGCGTCAATTAGGGTGTCTGTTCCCTAATTCTTAGATTACCAGACTTAATAAAAAGGGGCATATTCGATTCCGATAATTCAACCATAGAATGTAGTTTCACGTACTTGTGTCTATTTTGTAAATCATTTATAAAACCTGCATGTATTCTCATCCCAAAAATATTATATTTTAAATGTGGGACTATAACTCACTTTCACAGATTTTTACTTCGTCGGGAAGTAAGACTTGGCCACTGGTTGATTCACGAACCTATAACAATATATACATATATATCAAAGTATGTTCAAAATATATTTGCAACACTTTTAATATATTTTGATGTTTTAAGTTTATTAAGTCAGCTGTCCTCGTTAGTAACCTACAACTAGTTGTCCACAGTTAGATGTACAGAAATAAATCGATAAATATTATCTTGAATCAATCCACGACCCAGTGTATACGTATCTAAGTATTGATCACAACTCAAACTATATATATTTTGGAATCAACCTCAACCCTGTATAGCTAACTCCAACATTCACATATAGAGTGTCTATGGTTGTTCCGAAATATATATAGATGTGTCGACATGATAGGTCGAAACATTGTATACGTGTCTATGGTATCTCAAGATTACATAATATACAATACAAGTTGATTAAGTTATGGTTGGAATAGATTTGTTACCAATTTTCACGTAACTAAAATGAGAAAAATTATCCAATCTTGTTTTACCCATAACTTCTTCATTTTAAATCCGTTTTGAGTGAATCAAATTGCTATGGTTTCATATTGAACTATATTTTATGAATATAAACAGAAAAAGTATAGGTTTATAGTCGGAAAAATAAGTTACAAGTCATTTTTGTAAAGGTAGTCATTTCAGTCGAAAGAACGACGTCTAGATGACCATTTTAGAAAACATACTTCCACTTTGAGTTTAACCATAATTTTTGGATATAGTTTCATGTTCATAATAAAAATCATTTTCTCAGAATAACAACTTTTAAATCAAAGTTTATCATAGTTTTTAATTAACTAGCCCAAAACAGCCCGCGGTGTTACTACGACGGCGTAAATCCGGTTTTACGGTGTTTTTCGTGTTTCCAGGTTTTAAATCATTAAGTTAGCATATCATATAGATATAGAACATGTGTTTAGTTAATTTTAAAAGACAAGTTAGAAGGATTAACTTTTGTTTGCGAACAAGTTTAGAATTAACTAAACTATGTTCTAGTGATTACAAGTTTAAACCTTCGAATAAGATAGCTTTATATGTATGAATCGAATGATGTTATGAACATCATTACTACCTTAAGTTCCTTGGATAAACCTACTGGAAAAGATAAAAATGGATCTAGCTTCAACGGATCCTTGGATGGCTCGAAGTTCTTGAAGCAGAATCATGACACGAAAACAAGTTCAAGTAAGATCATCACTTGAAATAAGATTGTTATAGTTATAGAAACTGAACCAAAGTTTGAATATGATTATTACCTTGTATTAGAATGATAACCTACTGTAAGAAACAAAGATTTCTTGAGGTTTGATGATCACCTTACAAGATTGGAAGTGAGCTAGCAAACTTGAAAGTATTCTTGATTTTATGTAACTAGAACTTGTAGAATATATGAAGAACACTTAGAACTTGAAGATAGAACTTGAGAGAGATCAATTAGATGAATAAAATTGAAGAATGAAAGTGTTTGTAGGTGTTTTTGGTCGTTGGTGTATGGATTAGATATAAAGGATATGTAATTTTGTTTTCATGTAAATAAGTCATGAATGATTACTCATATTTTTGTAATTTTATGAGATATTTCATGCTAGTTGCCAAATGATGGTTCCCACATATGTTAGGTGACTCACATGGGCTGCTAAGAGCTGATCATTGGAGTGTATATACCAATAGTACATACATCTAAAAGCTGTGTATTGTACGAGTACGAATACAGGTGCATACGAGTAGAATTGTTGATGAAACTGAACGAGGATGTAATTGTAAGCATTTTTGTTAAGTAGAAGTATTTTGATAAGTGTATTGAAGTCTTTCAAAAGTGTATAAATACATATTAAAACACTACATGTATATACATTTTAACTGAGTCGTTAAGTCATCGTTAGTCGTTACATGTAAGTGTTGTTTTGAAACCTTTAGGTTAACGATCTTGTTAAATGTTGTTAACCCAATGTTTATAATATCAAATGAGATTTTAAATTATTATATTATCATGATATTATCATGTATGAATATCTCTTAATATGATATATATCCATTAAATGTCTTTACAACGATAATCGTTACATATATGTCTCGTTTAAAAATCATTAAGTTAGTAGTCTTGTTTTTACATATGTAGTTCATTGTTAATATAGTTAATGATATGTTTACTTATCATAGTATCATGTTAAATATATATATATCCATATATATGTCATCATATAGTTTTTACAAGTTTTAACGTTCGTGAATCACCGGTCAACTTGGGTGGTCAATTATCTATATGAAACATATTTCAATTAATCAAGTCTTAACAAGTTTGATTACTTAACATGTTGGAAACATTTAATCATGTAAATATCAATCTCAATTAATATATATAAACATGGAAAAGTTCGGGTCACTACAGTACCTACCCGTTAAATAAATTTCGTCCCGAAATTTTAAGCTGTTGAAGGTGTTGACGAATCTTCTGGAAATAGATGCGGGTATTTCTTCTTCATCTGATCTTCACGCTCCCAGGTGAACTCGGGTCCTCTACGAGCATTCCATCGAACCTTAACAATTGGTATCTTGTTTTGCTTAAGTCTTTTAACCTCACGATCCATTATTTCGACGGGTTCTTCGATGAATTGAAGTTTTTCGTTGATTTGGATTTCATCTAACGGAATAGTGAGATCTTCTTTAGCAAAACATTTCTTCAAATTCGAGACGTGGAAAGTGTTATGTACAGCCGCGAGTTGTTGAGGTAACTCAAGTCGGTAAGCTACTGGTCCGACACGATCAATAATCTTGAATGGTCCAATATACCTTGGATTTAATTTCCCTCGTTTACCAAATCGAACAACGCCTTTCCAAGGTGCAACTTTAAGCATGACCATCTCTCCAATTTCAAATTCTATATCTTTTGTTGACTTTGGGCGGTTTTCAACCGTTGTTGAATTTGGATGATCTTCTCGGTAGTTTCTTGTATAATCTCCGGACCCGTAATCTGTCTATCCCCCACTTCACTCCAACAAATTGGAGACCTGCACTTTCTACCATAAAGTGCTTCAAACGGCGCCATCTCAATGCTTGAATGGTAGCTGTTGTTGTAGGAAAATTCTGCTAACGGTAGATGTCGATCCCAACTGTTTCCGAAATCAATAACACATGCTCGTAGCATGTCTTCAAGTGTTTGTATTGTCCTTTCGCTCTGCCCATCAGTTTGTGGATGATAGGCAGTACTCATGTCTAGACGAGTTCCTAATGCTTGCTGTAATGTCTGCCAGAATCTTGAAATAAATCTGCCATCCCTATCAGAGATAATAGAGATTGGTATTCCATGTCTGGAGATGACTTCCTTCAAATACAGTCGTGCTAACTTCTCCATCTTGTCATCTTCTCTTATTGGCAGGAAGTGTGCTGATTTGGTGAGACGATCAACTATTACCCAAATAGTATCAAAACCACTTGCAGTCCTTGGCAATTTAGTGATGAAATCCATGGTAATGTTTTCCCATTTCCATTCCGGGATTTTGGGTTGTTGAAGTAGACCTGATGGTTTCTGATGCTCAGCTTTGACCTTAGAACACGTCAAACATTCTCCTACGTATTTAGCAACATCGGCTTTCATACCCAGCCACCAAAAATGTTTCTTGAGATCCTTGTACATCTTCCCCGTTCCAGGATGTATTGAGTATCTAGTTTTATGAGCTTCTCTAAGTACCATTTCTCTCATATCTCCAAATTTTGGTACCCAAATCCTTTCAGCCCTATACCGGGTTCCGTCTTCCCGAATATTAAGATGCTTCTCCGATCCTTTGGGTATTTCATCCTTTAAATTTCCCTCTTTTAAAACTCCTTGTTGCGCCTCCTTTATTTGAGTAGTAAGGTTATTATGAATCATTATATTCATAGATTTTACTCGAATGGGTTCTCTGTCCTTCCTGCTCAAGGCATCGGCTACCACATTTGCCTTCCCCGGGTGGTAACGAATCTCAAAGTCGTAATCATTCAATAATTCAATCCACCTACGCTGCCTCATATTCACTTGTTTCTGATTAAATATGTGTTGAAGACTTTTGTGGTCAGTATATATAATACTTTTGACCCCATATAAGTAGTGCCTCCAAGTCTTTAATGCAAAAACAACCGCGCCTAATTCCAAATCATGCGTCGTATAATTTTGTTCGTGAATCTTCAATTGTCTAGACGCATAAGCAATCACCTTCGTTCGTTGCATTAATACACAACCGAGACCTTGCTTTGATGCGTCACAATAAATCACAAAATCATCATTCCCTTCAGGCAATGACAATATAGGTGCCGTAGTTAGCTTTTTCTTCAATAACTGAAACGCTTTCTCTTGTTCATCATTCCATTCAAATTTCTTCCCTTTATGCGTTAATGCAGTCAAGGGTTTTGCTATTCTGGAAAAGTCTTGGATGAACCTTCTGTAGTAACCAGCTAGTCCTAAAAACTGGCGTATGTGTTTCGGAGTTTTCGGGGTTTCCCACTTTTCAACAGTTTCTATCTTTGCCGGATCCACCTTAATACCTTCTTTGTTCACTATGTGACCGAGGAATTGAACTTCTTCCAACCAAAATGCACACTTTGAAAACTTAGCGTACAATTCTTCTTTCCTCAATACCTCTAACACCTTTTTCAAATGTTCACCGTGTTCTTGGTCATTCTTTGAGTAAATAAGTATGTCATCAATGAAAACAATGACAAACTTGTCAAGGTATGGTCCACACACTCGGTTCATAAGGTCCATGAACACAGCTGGTGCATTAGTTAAACCAAACGGCATGACCATAAACTCGTAATGACCGTAACGTGTTCTGAAAGCAGTCTTTGGAATATCATCTTCTTTCACCCGCATTTGATGGTACCCGGAACGTAAGTCAATCTTTGAATAAACAGACGAGCCTTGTAGTTGATCAAATAAGTCGTCGATTCTCGGTAGTGGGTAGCGGTTCTTGATGGTAAGTTTGTTCAACTCTCGGTAGTCGATACACAACCTGAATGTACCATCTTTCTTCTTGACAAACAAAACAGGAGCTCCCCACGGTGATGTGCTTGGTCGAATGAAACCACGCTCTAAAAGTTCTTGTAATTGGCTTTGCAGTTCTTTCATCTCGCTGGGTGCGAGTCTGTAAGGAGCACGCGCTATTGGTGCAGCTCCTGGTACAAGTTCTATTTGAAATTCAACGGATCGATGTGGGGGTAATCCCGGTAATTCTTTCGGAAATACATCGGGAAATTCTTTTGCAATGGGAACATCATTGATGCTCTTTTCTTCAGTTTGTACTTTCTCGACATGTGCTAGAATAGCATAGCAACCTTTTCTTATTAGTTTTTGTGCCTTCAAATTACTAATAAGATGTAGCTTCGTGTTGCCCTTTTCTCCGTACACCATTAAGGGTTTTCCTTTTTCTCGTATAATGCGAATTGCATTTTTGTAACAAACGATCTCTGCTTTCACTTCTTTCAACCAGTCCATACCGATTATCACATCAAAACTCCCTAACTCTACTGGTATCAAATCAATCTTAAATGTTTCGCTAACCAATTTAATTTCTCGATTCCGACATATATTATCTGCTGAAATTAATTTACCATTTGCTAATTCGAGTAAAAATTTACTATCCAAAGGCGTCAATGGACAACTTAATTTAGCACAAAAATCTCTACTCATATAGCTTCAATCCGCACCCGAATCAAATAAAACGTAAGCAGATTTATTGTCAATAAGAAACGTACCCGTAACAAGCTCCGGGTCTTCCTGTGCCTCTGCCGCATTAATATTGAAAACTCTTCCGCGGCCTTGTCCATTCGTGTTCTCCTGGTTCGGGCAATTTCTAATAATGTGGCCCGGTTTTCCACATTTATAACAAACTACATTGGCATAACTTGCTCCGACACTACTTGCTCCGCCATTACTCGTTCCGACACCATTTGTTCGTTTCGTTCTATTAACCCCTGGTCCGTAGACCTCACACTTCGCCGCGCTATGACCGTTTCTTTTACACTTGTTGCAAAATTTGGTGCAGAACCCCGAGTGATACTTTTCACACCTTTGGCATAGCTGCTTCTGATTGTTGTTGTTGTTGCGATTATTATTGTTGTTGGGATGATTGTTGTAGTTGCTGTTGTTGTTGTTGTTGTTGTTGTTGTTGTTGGGCCATTTGTTGTAGTTGCGATTGATGTTGCGATTGTTAGGATAATTATTGCGATTATTGTTGTAATTGCTGTTGTTGTTGTATTGGTGATTCTTATCACCATTTTCCTCCCACTTTCTTTTGACTTGCTTCACATTGGCCTCTTCAGCAGTCTGTTCTTTAATTCTTTCTTCAATCTGGTTCACTAGTTTGAGAGCCATTCTACATGCCTGTTGTATGGAGGCGGGCTCGTGTGAACTTATATCTTCTTGGATTCTTTCCGGTAATCCTTTCACAAACGCGTCGATCTTCTCTTCCTCATCTTCGAATGCTCCCGGACACAATAGGCACAATTCTGTGAATCGTCTTTCGTACGTGGTAATATCAAATCCTTGGGTTCGTAACCCTCTAAGTTCTGTCTTGAGCTTATTGACCTCGGTTCTGGGACGGTACTTCTCGTTCATCAAGTGCTTGAATGCTGACCACGGTAGTGCGTACGCATCGTCTTGTCCCACTTGCTCTAGATAGGTATTCCACCATGTTAACGCAGAACCTGTGAAGGTATGCGTAGCGTACTTCACTTTGTCCTCTTCAGTACACTTACTTATGGCAAACACCGATTCGACCTTCTCGGTCCACCGTTTTAATCCGATCGGTCCTTCGGTTCCATCAAATTCCAAAGGTTTGCAGGCAGTGAATTCTTTGTAGGTGCATCCTACACGATTTCCTGTACTGCTAGATCCAAGGTTATTGTTGGAATGTAGTGCAGCCTGTACTGCGGCTATGTTTGAAGCTAGAAAAGTACGGAATTCCTCTTCATTCATATTCACGGTGTGTCGAGTAGTCGGTGCCATTTCCTTCAAAATAGTCAAATGGAACAAGTTAATCATACAGAATATTAAGAGTAGTTAATAGTATTTCGTAGCATAATATGAACTCATTTATAAAAGCTTTATCTTCATATTAGCGTTTTATAAGTTTAAATTCGGGTAGTACCTACCCGTTAAGTTCATACTTAGTAGCTAATATACAATTCAAGTACTACAATTCTATATGAAAAACTGATTATAATAATATTTCGCGTTCAAACTTTTACATAATATTTTACAAACTTACAATACCACTTATTTTACATATAGCATGAAATATAGCACACAATAAATTTGATACAAGATGGTTGTGAAGATAATTCTAGCTAGTACACAAGTCGTTCAGCAAAGGCAATAAAGACACGTAATTCATACGTCCAGAAACAAGTCATGCATTCTGGTTTTACTAGGATTACTTCCCATCCTTGGTCTTGTGGAACATAACCGTTATGGCCGTTGATAAGACAGCGTGTTGTAACGTCGTCAAAGGGACGAGGGTTACGTAATGTCCAACAGTCCCGTAACAATCTAAAAACCTCATTTCTTACCCCAATTACCGACTCCGTGACTTGTGGGAACGTTTTGTTTAATAGTTGTAGCCCGATGTTCTTGTTCTCACTTTGGTGAGAAGCGAACATTACTAATCCGTAAGCATAACATGCTTCTTTATGTTGCATGTTAGCCGCTTTTTCTAAATCACGAAGTCCAATATTCGAATATATTGAGTCAAAATAATTTCTTAACCCGTTGCGTAAAATAGCATTTGGGTTCCCCGCAATATATGCGTCAAAGTAAACACGGTTTCCCAATGTGATATCCCCCATCTTTCAAACGAAAGTCTCTTATAAACCAAGACATTCTTGGAACGTTCTTCGAATGTCTTACAAACTGATCTCGCCTTAAATAGTTGTGCCGAGGAATTCTGACCGACTCTAGACAAGATTTCATCAATCATGTCTCCGGGTAGGTCTCTTAGAATATTGGGTTGTCTATCCATTTTGTGTTTTTATACTGTAAAATAGACAAGAGTTAGATTCATAAAAAAAATACTTATTAATACAAGCAATTTTTACATATATCATAAAGCATAAGCACACTATATTACATATATTACACCACACGAATACAACTATCTTATTCCGACTCGCTCGTTTCTTCTTGTTCGGTTTTGCTTCGTTTTGCCAAGTTTCTAGGGATATATGATGTTCCCCTAATACGAGCCGTCGTTGTCCACATTGGTTTAGAAAAACTTGGTGGTTTAGAGGTTCCCGGGTCATTGTTACAACTTAAGGACTTCGGGGGTTGACGATACATATAAAGTTCATCGGGGTTGGAATTAGATTTCTCTATTTTTATGCCCTTTCCCTTATTATTTTCTTTTGTCTTTTTAAATTCAGTTGGGGTAATTTCTATAACATCATCGGAATTCTCGTCGGAATCCGATTCATCGGAGAATTGGTAATCCTCCCAATATTTTGCTTCCTTGGCGGAAACACCATTGACCATAATTAACCTTGGTCGGTTGGTTGAGGATTCTCTTTTACTTAACCGTTTTATTATTTCCCCCACCGGTTCTATTTCTTCTTCCGGTTCCGATTCTTCTTCCGGTTCCGATTCTTCTTCCGGTTCCGACTCTTCTTCCGGTTCCTCTTCGGGAACTTGTGAATCAGTCCACGAATCATTCCAATTTACATTTGACTCTTCATTATTATTAGGTGAGTCAATGGGACTTGTTCTAGAGGTAGACATCTATCACATAATATCAAACACGTTAAGAGATTAATATATCACATAATATTCATATGTTAAAAATATATAGTTTCCAACAAAAATGTTAAGCAATCATTTTTAAAGAAAACACGGTCGAAGTCCAGACTCACTAATGCATCCTAACAAACTCAATAAGACACACTAATGCAAATTTTCTGGTTCTCTAAGACCAACGCTCGGATACCAACTGAAATGTCCCGTTCTTATTGATTAAAAACGTTTCATATTAATTGATTTCGTTGCGAGGTTTTGACCTCTATATGAGACGTTTTTCAAAGACTGCATTCATTTTAAAACAAACCATAACCTTTATTTCATCAATAAAGGTTTAAAAAGCTTTACGTAGATTATCAAATAATGATAATCTAAAATATCCTGTTTACACACGACCATTACATAATGGTTTACAATACAAATATGTTACAACAAAATAAATTTCTTGAATGCAGTTTTTACACAATATCATACAAACGTGGACTCCAAATCTCGTCCTTATTTAAGTATGCGACAGCGGAAGCTCTTAATAATCACCTGAGAATAAACATGCTTAAAACATCAACAAAAATGTTGGTGAGTTATAGGTTTAACCTATATATATCAAATCATAATAATAGACCACAAGATTTCATATTTCAATACACATCCCATACATAGAGATAAAAGTCATTCATATGGTGAACACCTGGTAACCGACATTAACAAGATGCATATATAAGAATATCCCCATCATTCCGGGACACCCTTCGGATATGATATAAATTTCGAAGTACTAAAGCATCCGGTACTTTGGATGGGGCTTGTTGGGCCCGATAGATCTATCTTTAGGATTCGCGTCAATTAGGGTGTCTGTTCCCTAATTCTTAGATTACCAGACTTAATAAAAAGGGGCATATTCGATTCCGATAATTCAACCATAGAATGTAGTTTCACGTACTTGTGTCTATTTTGTAAATCATTTATAAAACCTGCATGTATTCTCATCCCAAAAATATTATATTTTAAAAGTGGGACTATAACTCACTTTCACAGATTTTTACTTCGTCGGGAAGTAAGACTTGGCCACTGGTTGATTCACGAACCTATAACAATATATACATATATATCAAAGTATGTTCAAAATATATTTGCAACACTTTTAATATATTTTGATGTTTTAAGTTTATTAAGTCAGCTGTCCTCGTTAGTAACCTACAACTAGTTGTCCACAGTTAGATGTACAGAAATAAATCGATAAATATTATCTTGAATCAATCCACGACCCAGTGTATACGTATCTCAGTATTGATCACAACTCAAACTATATATATTTTGGAATCAACCTCAACCCTGTATAGCTAACTCCAACATTCACATATAGAGTGTCTATGGTTGTTCCGAAATATATATAGATGTGTCGACATGATAGGTCGAAACATTGTATACGTGTCTATGGTATCTCAAGATTACATAATATACAATACAAGTTGATTAAGTTATGGTTGGAATAGATTTGTTACCAATTTTCACGTAGCTAAAATGAGAAAAATTATCCAATCTTGTTTTACCCATAACTTCTTCATTTTAAATCCGTTTTGAGTGAATCAAATTGCTATGGTTTCATATTGAACTATATTTTATGAATATAAACAGAAAAAGTATAGGTTTATAGTCGGAAAAATAAGTTACAAGTCATTTTTGTAAAGGTAGTCATTTCAGTCGAAAGAACGACGTCTAGATGACCATTTTAGAAAACATACTTCCACTTTGAGTTTAACCATAATTTTTGGATATAGTTTCATGTTCATAATAAAAATCATTTTCTCAGAATAACAACTTTTAAATCAAAGTTTATCATAGTTTTTAATTAACTAACCCAAAACAGCCCGCGGTGTTACTACGACGGCGTAAATCCGGTTTTACGGTGTTTTTCGTGTTTCCAGGTTTTAAATCATTAAGTTAGCATATCATATAGATATAGAACATGTGTTTAGTTAATTTTAAAAGACAAGTTAGAAGGATTAACTTTTGTTTGCGAACAAGTTTAGAATTAACTAAACTATGTTCTAGTGATTACAAGTTTAAACCTTCGAATAAGATAGCTTTATATGTATGAATCGAATGATGTTATGAACATCATTACTACCTTAAGTTCCTTGGATAAACCTACTGGAAAAGAGAAAAATGGATCTAGCTTCAACGGATCCTTGGATGGCTCGATGTTCTTGAAGCAGAATCATGACACGAAAACAAGTTCAAGTAAGATCATCACTTGAAATAAGATTGTTATAGTTATAGAAACTGAACCAAAGTTTGAATATGATTATTACCTTGTATTAGAATGATAACCTACTGTAAGAAACAAAGATTTCTTGAGGTTTGATGATCACCTTACAAGATTGGAAGTGAGCTAGCAAACTTGAATGTATTCTTGATTTTATGTAACTAGAACTTGTAGAATATATGAAGAACACTTAGAACTTGAAGATAGAACTTGAGAGAGATCAATTAGATGAATAAAATTGAAGAATGAAAGTGTTTGTAGGTGTTTTTGGTCGTTGGTGTATGGATTAGATATAAAGGATATGTAATTTTGTTTTCATGTAAATAAGTCATGAATGATTACTCATATTTTTGTAATTTTATGAGATATTTCATGCTAGTTGCCAAATGATGGTTCCCACATATGTTAGGTGACTCACATGGGCTGCTAAGAGCTGATCATTGGAGTGTATATACCAATAGTACATACATCTAAAAGCTGTGTATTGTACGAGTACGAATACGGGTGCATACGAGTAGAATTGTTGATGAAACTGAACGAGGATGTAATTGTAAGCATTTTTGTTAAGTAGAAGTATTTTGATAAGTGTATTGAAGTCTTTCAAAAGTGTATAAATACATATTAAAACACTACATGTATATACATTTTAACTGAGTCGTTAAGTCATCGTTAGTCGTTACATGTAAGTGTTGTTTTGAAACCTTTAGGTTAACGATCTTGTTAAATGTTGTTAACCCAATGTTTATAATATCAAATGAGATTTTAAATTATTATATTATCATGATATTATCATGTATGAATATCTCTTAATATGATATATATCCATTAAATGTCTTTACAACGATAATCGTTACATATATGTCTCGTTTAAAAATCATTAAGTTAGTAGTCTTGTTTTTACATATGTAGTTCATTGTTAATATACTTAATGATATGTTTACTTATCATAGTATCATGTTAAATATATATATATCCATATATATGTCATCATATAGTTTTTACAAGTTTTAACGTTCGTGAATCACCGGTCAACTTGGGTGGTCAATTATCTATATGAAACATATTTCAATTAATCAAGTCTTAACAAGTTTGATTGCTTAACATGTTGGAAACATTTAATCATGTAAATATCAATCTCAATTAATATATATAAACATGGAAAAGTTCGGGTCACTACACAAATGCTCCAGCTCGAATTGAAATTCCAAAAACTGGCAATAATGTCATTCTTGAGTCTTTGCCACGCCAGAAACGTGGGAGACCAATTGGTTCCAAAGATAAAAATCCTCGAAAAAGAAAATCAGCTGATAATGAGGTAAAAGAAAGTGTTCAAGAAGAACTACAAATCAATACTCCTTCTGCAGAGGGGATTGATGATGTCAATACGGAATTTTCAATCAATTATGCACATTCAAAAATATTATGGAACCGAAATGAAATGAAAAATCTTGATGAGATATTTTCATATAATGTTGCATATGACATCATGAATGATGATGATGATGATCCAGAACCAAAATCTGTCATGGAATGTCAAAATAGACATGATTGGGATCATTGGAAAGGAGCAATACGAGCTGAATTTGAATCGCTCAATAAAAGAAAAGTTTTCGGATCTATCATTCTCACACCTAAAGATGTGAAACCTGTGGGATATAGATGGGTTTTTGTACCAAAAATAAATGAGAAAAATGAAGTTACAAGGTATAAAGCTAGACTTGTAGCTCAAGGTTTTTCTCAAAGACCAGGAATTGATTATGAGGAAACTTATTCTCCTGTTATGGATGCAATTACTTTTAGATACTTAATCAGCCTGGCAGTTTCTAAAAATTTAGAAATGCATCTCATGGATGTTGTGACTGCTTATCTTTATGGATCACTTGATAGTGATATATATATGAAGATATCTGAAGGATTTAAGGTATCAGAAGCAACCAATGCAAAACCCAAAGAAATGTACTCAATCAAGTTACAAAGGTCTTTATATGGGTTGAAACAATCGGGTCGCATGTGGTATAAACGATTAAGTGATTACTTGATAAGCAAAGGGTATACCAATAATCTTATTTGTCCATGTGTTTTCATTAAGAAAACAACATCCGGATATGTGATCATAGCTGTTTATGTTGATGATCTTAACATCATAGGAACAAATAAAGAGATCCATGAAGCTATTCAACTTCTAAAGAAAGAATTTGAAATGAAAGATCTCGGAAAAACCAAGTATTGCCTTGGTTTACAAATTGAGCATATGCCTAATGGTTTACTTATACATCAAACAACATATACTGAAAAGATTTTAAAATGTTTCAATATGGACAAGGCAAAACCATTAAGTACTCCTATGGTTGTTAGATCACTTAATGTTGACACTGATCCATTTCGTCCCTGTGAAGATCATGAAGATATCCTGGGATCAGAAGTACCATATCTTAGTGCAATTGGAGCTCTTATGTATCTTACAAATTGTACAAGACCTGACATTTCTTTTGCAGTTAATTTGTTGGCAAGGTTCAGCTCAGCTCCTACCAAAAGACACTGGAATGGGATCAAACACATATTTCGATACCTTCGAGGAACTACTGATTTAGGATTATTTTATTCTAACGAATCAAAACAAGATTTGGTTGGTTATACAGATGCAGGTTATTTATCTGATCCACATAAAGCTAAATCTCAAAATGGATATGTATTCCTAAATGGAGGTACCGCAATATCATGGCATTCTCAAAAACAAACACTTGTTGCAACATCATCAAATCATGCCGAAGTGATTGCATTACATGAAGCTACTCGAGAATGTTTTTTCGTTGAGATCAATGACACAACTCATTACTAATTCTTGTGGACTAGAACGCGATAAAAGTCCAACAACTATATATGAAGATAATGCAGCTTGAATAGCACAGATGAAAGAAGGGTATATCAAAAGTGACCGAACAAAACACATACATCCTAGATTCTTCTCATACACTCAAAATCTCATTAAGGACAACGTGATTGAAATGAGATATGTTCAGTCCAGCAAAAACTCTGCCGACCTTTTCACCAAAGCACTTCCAACTGCTATTTTCAGAACACACGTTCATAATATTGGCATGAGACATGTCCAGAAGATGTAACAATTCAGGAGTTGCCTACTTGAGCGGGAGTCAACTCTATGCTGCACTCTTTTTCCCTTAGCTAAAGTTTTATCCCAATGGGTTTTCTTTAGCAAGGATTTTAACGAGGCAGTACTAGTTATTCTATAATAAAATTGTCATCCAAGGGGGAGTGTTATAAAAGTCATGGATGCTAATTTTATTATTATTATAAACATTGTATAGTAGTTTTTTTTAGTATATATATGTGTGTTATGAGCACATAAGGTGTTCACCAAAAACATAAATAAAACACCTACTTCTCTCATATTTCCCCTATATACTTATTAGTAGTCTACAGTCAAGAACCAGGCCACTAAAGGAAGTTATAAGCCTACAAAATTATAACAATAATAATAATAACAAATAATAATAATAATAATAATAATAATAATAATAATAAAAATAATAATAATAATAATAATAATAATAATAAAAATAATAATAATTATAATAATAATAATAATAATAATAATAATAATAATAATAATAATAATAATAATGAATTCTAATGTGTAAAACTACCTTTAGAAATCCTTAAAATAAAAATGTCGCAAGCATGATTCGAACCCGAGACCTCCCTTCCACAAACACACTACTTAACCAATGATCTGTCAGTTATTTTTGTTTTAAGTCACAGCGTAAAACCTTTTAACCCAACAAATCCTTCGGCCCAACTGCAAAACATATAATGATTCATGGCCCAACAACACAAGAAGGGATTCGGCCCAACAGAACCCAAAACACGGCAGCCCACTCGATTTAACTTAGCAGCCCAACAAATTATAAGGATTAAATTGTGAATAAGCTGGAAGGTTATACGTGGGGTTTGGAACTTCGACAGAAACAAGTGGATTAGGTGTGTGTCGGCCAATTTATTAACCATGCTAGCAGCGTTAACCTCCTTTATAATCTTCATCATCAATTTACTTCCTGATCATCTTATCATCACCGTTAAACGTATTATCATCAATATCCTTATCATACTCTAACCCTAAACATCATTATCATAAATGGATAATGTTATCATCTTCATCGTTGTTTACCAGAGACAGAAATAAGAACAACGAATAACAGTAACAGATTTCATCACTTAAATAATTAATTACGCGAATTGTGTAACCTACAAGCTAAACGCGTAATTCCTCATCATCTTTGATTATAGAAGAAAAGGAGAAAGAAATAATGAACGTATCTGTAGTAGTAATTAGTTATCAAAGGTTGGTGTCAATATAGATTTACGAAAGTGATGATGATCGTTGGTGGTGGTTGTTTGTGTACCGGTTGCAATTGCAGGAAAGTGAAAGTAGTAGGTGATCATTGTTTTGGTGAAGAAGGAAGCCGGATAGTATAAGTAAATTATAGTAGTTGCAGGTGGTGATAGAAACGAACAAGATAGGGTGTTTGATGATCATTTACAGCTGATACATAAGCGAATAGTGACCGTAACCTCTTAACAATACCAAACCGTTCACCATGGTTCAATTAGTGGTGTTCGGTTGTAAAGGTATATGGGGTTTTGTTTGATCAACAAGATGTACAGGGACAAGAACTATTCGATGGTGTTTCATCGATGATGATGTGATGGGTTTCGTTCATTTGATGAACCGAAGGTGGCAAGGTTTGATGTGGAGGTTATGGTGTTAGCCGTCGGTGGTGATGGTTCACCATGGTTCGAACATAAACACCAGGTTAGTAGTAGTATAAACCCGTAGGTGTGAATGTATTTGATAAAAATGAAACATATATAATATAAAGAAGATGGTGATTGGTTGTCTCGGATTAAAACATAAACAGGAAGGTGTTTTGTTTGCTTTGTGGTTGAGAACAATTAATTATGCAGCAGCAAGTTTAAATGGGTTCGATGGCCATTTTAATGACGGTTATGGTTTTGTAGCTGTAACCATAACAGAAAACGAAAGGGAATCAGAAGTAGTAGTTTCGAACAAAGTGGGTTTGGTGTTAGTGAAAAAATTAATAGTGATTCAGTTTATACAAGAGGAAATGAGGAAGCTCGAGAGAGAAAGGGATGCAGAAGGCTCCAATAGTGTATCCTCTTAATTTTTTTTTTTTTTTTTTTTTTTTTTTTTTTTTGTAGATCATATGTATTTGAGATGAATTAGTGGAAGGCAAAGAATCACGTGTAAGGAAGGAGGAATAAAAGAATCAAAAAGTAGAGTTGATTTATAACTGATTTTGTTTTGTACCATTTGGATTGGACATAGTCACTCAGGAACAGAAAAAAAAAATAATAAAAAGTGAAATGGATAGTTAACAGAATCTGGGATTATGCGTGTGATTAGATTTTGATTTGTATTGTTAATTGGACTGAAAACAAATCAAGATAGTGAGTTTCATACATGTAACCGATTTTGGATTCACTCCCTTGCTATATAATATTTTCTATTAAAATAAATAAATATAACTACATTTATAATACTAAAATAAAATACTAATAATAATAATATTAATGTTAATAATTAATAATAATAAATACTAATAATAATTATAATAATAAATATAATCATAATATTAATAATAATATTAAAGATAATGATAGTAAGTTGTATTTTAATATTAATAACAATAACAATAATTAATAATAAATTTTAATAATGAGAATGCTAATATATTTTAATATAACAAATAATATTACTACTTAACTATTTATATGAACTAAGTTATTATAAATTTCTATATATATATTATTTACAATTTACTTATGTTACAATGTTACATATATATATATATATACAATTAACTGTTCGTGAATCGTTAGGAATGTCGCAGGTCAATTGAATATTTGAAACAGTTAAACTTTTTGAGACTCAAACTTACAGACTTTGCTTATCGTGTCGGGAACATTCAAAGATTAAATTTAAATTTGGTCAGAAATTCCCGGGTCATCACACAGTCAAACAAAGTATATCAATGATATGCTAAAACGTTTTAAAATGACTGCTTTAAAACCAATGACAACCCCAATGAGGACTTTACTGGATGGTGATACTAATGGGGAACCCTTTGATATTACGCTTTATCGAAGCATGGTTGGTTCTTTATTGTATCTGACTGCAAGTCTACCTGACATTACACTTGCTGTAACTGTCTGTGCCCGCTTTCAGTCAAACCCTAAGAAATCTCATTCCAAAGCGGTTGTTAGGATTTTTCAGTACCTTAAAGGTACACCTAACCTTGGGATCTGGTATCCTCATGGATCCGATTTCAATCTCACTGCTTACACTGATGCGGATCATGGCGGTTGCCATGTTGATAGAAAAAGCACATCTGGATCAATTTAGATGTTGGGGAATAGGCTAGTTGGTTGGTCATTCAAAAAGCAGAACTGTGTGTCTTTATCAACAGCTGAGTCTGAGTACATTGCTGCAGCCCATTGTTGTTCACAAGTTTTGTGGATGCAAATTTAACTTTCAGACTATGGCTTTAAGTTTTCTAAGACCCCGATTTTCTGTGATTCACAAAGTGCTATTGCAATAACAAGCAACCCGGTCCAGCATTCTAAGACTAAACACATAGATATTCGCTATCATTTCATTAAGGACCATGTAGAGAAAGGGGATGTAGAGTTATACTTTGTGCCTACCAAAGTGCAATTAGCTGACATGTTCACTAAGCCCTTAGATAAACTTAGGCTAAAGTTCTTGATCAAAGAGATTGGCATGGTAGCGTATAGTGCTTGATATTCCTTAGATCTGTTGGGACTTATTCTTGGGATCTTGTGTTTAGGGGGAGTAGATACTTTCTAAGGAGAGCAACTACTTTCATATGCTTTGGATATCATCTTTTAAGGGGGAGCCTTTAGATTTATGATAACTTCCTGGAAATATTTGTTCAATGGTTACAAAAGGGGGAGGTAACTCATTGATATCATATTTCAAGGGGGAGTTAATTCATTTTCTTGGGAATTTTATCAAAATGCTGATTTACATTCGTGTATATCACATTTTGAGGGGGAGAAAAAGGGAGAAAATGAGAAAATTACTAAAAAATATTGTTTTTCAAAACTGAATTCACAAATTCTTGGTTTTATATCTGAAATAATTCACTAAGGCTTGTATACATCTCAGTATTGTAACACCCCAGGTAAAACGTTCCCCGTAGCATGATATTGTACGCTTTGCCCGTAGGCGCACGGATTTTTCTTGGTGACCAAATACGACAAGCACTTACCCAGGAGGTCACCCATCCCGGTAGTGCTCTCACCTGAGCACGCTTAACTGTAGAGTTCTCATGGGATCTGCTGCGCTTGTGGTCCCAAAACGCGTCATGCTAGGAAAGGTCTCCACACCCTTATAAGGCATGCTTCGTTCCCCTCTCCAACCGATGTGGAATGGATGTAACACGGATGTTACAATCCTCCCCCCTAATGGGACACAGCGTCCTCGCTGTGCACGTTTGGTCCGAGGCCTGGCTCTGATACCATTTGTAACACCCCAGGTAAAACGTTCCCCGTAGCATGATATTGTTCGCTTTGCCCGTAGGCGCACGGATTTTTCTTGGTGACCAAACACGACAAGCACTTTCCCAGGAGGTCACCCATCTCGGTAGTGCTCTCGCCTGAGCACACTTAACTGCAGAGTTCTCATGGGATCTGATGCGCTTGTGGTCCCAAAACGCTTCATGCTAGGAAAGGTCTCCACACTCTTATAAGGCATGCTTCGTTCACCTCTCCAACCGATGTGGGATGGATGTAACACGGATGTTACAATAATGTAACACCCTAGGCAAATCCCACATTGCCCACGGACATGAGTGATCATGGGATTATAAGGTAATACTCATGCTTAAATGACACAACGCGTTTTGGGATCACAGGTAGAGCAGATGTGTGAGTACGCTGCAGTTAAGCGTGCTCGGTCGAGAGCACTACCAGGATGGGTGACCTCTTGGGAAAGTGCTTCTCGTGTGTGGTCGCCAAGAAAAAGTCGTGCGCCTGCGAGCAAAGCGGACAATATTGTGGTCATGTTAAGCTGGGGTGTTACAGAATGGTATCAGAGCCACTCATGTGCCGTTGGGGGGTGGTGGGGCAAACCTCATCGAGGACGATGAGTCCCTAGGGGGGTGAATGTAACACCCTAGGCAAATCCCACATTGCCCACGGACATGAGTGATCATGGGATTATAAGGTAATACTCTCGCTTAAATGACACAATGCGTTTTGGGATCACAGGCAGAGCAGATGTGTGAGTACGCTGCAGTTAAGCGTGCTCGGGCGAGAGCACTACCAGGATGGGTGACCTCCTGGGAAAGTGCTTCTCGTGTGTGGTCGCCAAGAAAAAGCCGTGCGCCTGCGGGCAAAGCGGACAATATTGTGGTCATGTTAAGCTGGGGTGTTACAAGTATGCAACCCGTTCTAACAATTGGTATCACTGAAGATTTGTACTTTGTTCACAAATTCAAAGTTCTTTTAAGTACAAATCTTATTTTAAAAAAATTCATAAAAATTGGAAAAGATAAAATCCAAAAATATTTGATTTTTACTGAATAAATGCTATTTTAAGCATTATACCGAATCTGACATCCAACAGTACAGATTCGGTAAGTTCAAAGTTTTCAAAAATTGTCTCAGAATTGTTTACCATGAAAAGATTGAAATGAATTTTAATAGGAAAAATCAATTTGTCAAGATTTTGAAGTTAAATTGATAAAGTTTTGAAAAGTGGACTGTATTCGGTAAAATAGGCCCATTCGGTAAAGCCCATTCGGTATTTTATCTTCGGTATATATAAAAGGAGGGTCAAAGTCAAACTAACTCTCTTACTGTGCTTAATTACCTACCGAGTCTAATTGAACATACCGAATCTGCCTAATCTACCGAATCTGTTCTTCTGTTTCTTCAAATCTTTGGTATAATTTCATTTTAATCATTGCATTAGATACATACGTGTAGATCTGAGATAATTAAATGTTTTTTCAACCAGAAAAGATCAAAATAACTGGATTATGACTCTCAATTTTGAAATTTTGTTGATTATACCGAGTCTGAGTCGTATTCTACTAATCTTTGATTAAACTCAATTGATTTGGTTAATTAACATGAATTCTTGTCTACTCTGAGTTATATTAATTGATCTATCATTTGACCAAGTTTGATTACATGTTTAATTGATTGTTTGATGGATTCTGTATCTACCGAATATGTTCTGTCTACTGTACCGAGTCTGTTCATACGATTAACATGTTGATCTGCTTTTAATTGAGTGGTTAATTGATTATGGTTGTGATTTTACATGATAGAATATGCATGTTTGAGTGACTTTATGTTAATTTTGGAGATACCGAATCTGTTCTTCTCTTGATACCGAGTCTGACTTTTGGTACCTTGAAACTTTTTGATTTTTATCTTCAAACACTTAACATGTTTATTTTATATCTTTCTGATCTGATAACTCAAGCTTATTTGGTTACAGAATCTCAAGTTTTCATGACTATCGAATCTGCTTGAATTGTGTTTAAAAATTGACTAAGTGTTGTTCTGATTCTTTGTGTTATATAATTGATTTTGCATGATGAATTTGTATTGTGATGAATATCATATGAATGTCATGATTGTCAATTACTTGTCCATATTTGAGAATAAAGGATTTTTATATCTTTGAAAAACCATAAAAATCATAAAATATAAAAGATAAAACATATACAAAGGATTTCAAAGGCAAATAAGAATAGAGATATATGCTTTATGTTAAATATCTTGTGGTCTTCTATTTCTTATTTATACAGTTAAATGACGAACAATCACTTCATCAACTCTGAAACCAACATTCCCTGCAACTACTGGACTGCAATTCTAGAGAGGCACACTCTGTGGCCTGCTCTAAACTCTACAGTCAGTGTACCTGTAACAAATCTGGAGCTACTTAACAGAACAATTAGGTTTGTGGAAGCTACACAACCTACTGCTAAAAATCCAGAGGGAACATAAGCACGTTTTGAATTTCAACTGAGAGGAGTTCAAGGGAGGAGGAGTATCACTAAGGCTGATTTCAGGAGGATATTCAGACTTCCTGTTGTGCAGAATGCTCCTGCTTTTCCTGCTACTCAGCAGATGATGTCATCTGTCTTTGATCTTGGTTATGTTGGAGCCTGCAATGTTCCTCCGGCTAAGTTTCAGAAGAAATATCTGCACTCAAGGTGGAATGTGATCTTCTCAATCATCAAAAGATGCTTGCTGATGACAAGGAGTGGATCCGACAGCCTGAATGTGCCTATGCTGAAGTTGTTCTACTCTTTCATAAGAGTAGAAGCTCCTGACTATGCAGAACTAATATGGAATTTGGTTCAAGCTCAAGTTGATAAGTCAAGGGGTTCATACATCCCTTGTGAAAGGTTTTTTTGTATCTTTATCCATGATGCTATAAATGCTTGCAGAAATGCAAATATATTTATACCAGGTATACATGGATTACAGATGAAACGATTTAGGGAGCTGAAGATGAATACCCCGATGGTATCTGATAATCAATTCACTGTGCCGATTCCAAATTGGCTAGTGAGGCTAGCTGAACCCCAAGACGCTCGTATGCATTCTTATTTTGAGGCTGTAGGAATACCTCTTCCGAACCCGGTACAACAAGAACAAGTTGAACCCGCCGCGGTTCCAGCCCCAGAGGTTGTAGAGGAACCTATAGTACAATCACCTAGACCATCTAATCCTCCACTTAGGATGAACCTTAAACGATCTAGGGCAACACACTAAGCTCAACCCGTGAGGATAAGGGAACCTAGTCCAACTAGGATTGAACCAACCCTTTCCACAACACCCAAAGTGAGCAGTGACACTGACACTTCAGCAACAGCATCTGAATCATCTCCCGAACATTCTCCTAAGAGAACTCGATATGTGCCTGATGAGATGATTCAGACTCCACCAACCCAACGAGTAATTAGATCTAGGACTTCGACACCTATCGTCTGCCAAACATTTACTACAACCGTTGGTGATACGGACCAAGACCTAGAACCAATTAGGTAACCCTCACCCATTTCCGTATCACATCCAATAATGCACAGATGGTACAAAGACCACTAAGCCCATCCAATCTAAACAGGACTTAAGAATAAATCCTACAAAGCAAGGTGCTTCGGCATCTAAGGAAGTAAAGTCTTCCTCTGCAGTAAAGTCTGCGTTGTCTCAATCGATTGAGGAAACTCAATCATTGAAGTCCAGAACGGCCGAAGGGGAGCCAAAAAATCTTGAAAAGGCACCCTGCGTATCGGCTGGAAATCTTCCTGTGCCTCAATGTACAACAGGGTTTCGAGGTCCGGCTTATCTTAATGAAGGAGATCTGCCGTGTCCCATGGAAACGAGTCAACATGACAATCCTTCGGGATATTTATCAGACTTCCAGCAGACTGATCCCTTAGTTCGTGAAAGTGATCTATTTGATCAAACCACTTCTCTTCCGGATTCTGAAACTCGGAGTTTGGAGGAAGAGTCTTTAACTGAAAGAGATTTGCCACCTCATGGTATATCAATGATTTCGGGAGTCGGAGATAGCAATATCTCTGCGAGGGCTAAACCAACGGGTAGTTCTGCTACTCTGTCAGAGTCCCATGAGACTAAAGTCATGGAGGCGGATGCTTCGAAAGAAACTTCGCCGATGACAACTCCGGTTGTTACCCAACCTCCATCAGAAGGGGATATCACGAATCTGACTAGTAGTATGTACAGCCCTACATATAAGAATAATAACGCACAATCATCCTTACCTGCCCTCACAGCAACTCAAACACTTCCATCGACATCGCCTTCATCCGATACTTCTGCTTCTACTATTCCGATTGTTACTTTTCCATCATCACCCTCTCGTTTACCACATTTCTATGATGCTTTGGAGCAAGAATATTTCAGTCGTAGGTTTTCTAGAGTCAATCTTGATGTTCTTCGACGCACTTCGCTTCAATCATTGTTTCGTGCTCGTGTTCGATATCCACTTACTTCCTGCTCTTCTCCTTTGAGTCCTCACCGTGATGATGAACATGACGATTCTGATCCTCAGAATAGCCATGAGGGGGAGATAGGAGTAGATGGAGAATATCTATCGGTGAACATTTCAACCAAGGGTGGTGGTGTGAGGTCTTCATTACCTTCACAAGCTCAACAAGTTCAAACGGAATCAAAAATGGTTTCTACACATGATGAAATTGATGATAAGGAGTCTGAGCAAGTTATAATTCCAATTGTTCATAATGAGGCTGATAGTGGACCAGTAGATTAGGATTTGAACTTAATTGATTTTTATCTTGAAGAAACGGATGATGATGGGTTTGTCATCTTAAGCAAGTTATCTTCAGTATCTTCAATTCCAGAAGATGTAGAGATTATAGATGAAGGGAATCCTGATCCAGTAATAGAAAGTGATGATGAAATGGATTCTTCTGATGACGATGAAGACAATCTTTATGTTAATCCAAATGATGATGATATCTTTGATCATATTGAAGATAATTATGTTCCAAATGATGATGCAACAAATTGTACTGATCATTCATCGAATTCTACACCCTCATCGAGTTCACATCCAACAAATGCTAATGAAAGCTCAACTTCTGGTACATCTACATCAAGTGAAACAGTAAATTCCAGATTTAAATACAACCATGGAATATTCTTTAAGAATCGGGAACAAAGATTGTTATTGGGAGTTGAACATGATTTTATAATGTTACGAAACACATTCATCGAAGAAAATGATTACAAGATCTTCCGCATCAATGATACACCAAGGAGTAAAAGGTTTACTTATATAGGTTCACGATTGCTTCCAGCAAGTGAAAGGAATTGGTATGAGTTTATGTGGAGGAAACATATCAACAAAGATGAGGATGATTTGTGTCTTCAAAGAAAATATCGTATTTGTTGTTATGCGAGGTGTATATGAAATAGCTTTATTTTTAGTAGGAAATACTATTAAATACGATACAATTTTACACAAGATATTTATTTATTTATAGAATTGATATACCTAAACCTTGCTACAACACTTATAGGCAGTGTACCTAATCGTACAGTAGTGTAGTTTTTAGTAAGTCCGGTTCGTTCCACAGGGAATCTTTTAAACAAAGCTTAACGCTATATTAGTTTTAATTTATAAAAATACAAATATATATAAGTAATATTATTATTATAAAAAGGTGGGTTTTTACCGTTTAATGACCGGTTTGTCGATTTTTAAAACTTTAGTCGCAGTTAAAACTTAATGTAAAATATTAAATAAATAAAAGACTTAATTTAAAGCGTAAAGTAAATAACGATAATGAAATTGCAATAAATAAAAGTGCGATGAAAAATTGCGATAATTAAAAAGTGCGATAATTAAAAGTGTAATTAAATACAATGACAATAAATAAAAATGTAATAATTAGAAGTGCAATTAAATATGAAAATAAAGGAATTATGCTTATTTAAACTTCCGTAATCATGATTTTTGACGCGTTGATTTTAGTTTTATGCCCATGGGTTAATTGTCCTTTGTCCTGGATTATTTAATTTGTCCGTCTGGTTTTTGTCCATAACAGTCCATCAGTCATAAATATAAAGTGCGAGTATCCTCGTCAAATTATCCTTATACCCGAAGTCAAATATTCCAGCTAATTGGGGACTTAAACTGTAACAAGGTTTTAATACATTGTTTAATAATTACACCAGGATATCAACTGCGTGTAACCCAAGGTTTTAATACTTTGTTATCAATTATGCCAAGTGTCCTTGTACATAATTTCACCCCTGTTTTAATAAATCTATTAACTATTAATCCATTCCCGCGTCCGGTTAAATGAACGATTATTCGTACATATAAATATCCCGCCCATCGTGTCCGATTGAGTGTATATGGTTATTTATAGGTATGTCCAATTGTAATCTTTATATTAAAATTAACAAACTATCATTTAGTTAAACAAATATAAAGCCCATTAATAGCCCATAGTCTAATTTTCACAAGTATCGTTCTTTTGTCCAAACCCCAATTATGGTACAAAGCCCAATTACCCAATTTTAGTAATTATCCCAACATCATGATTACTTCGTTTAAATAAGAATAATAATAACTTAGCTACGAGACATTAAATTAAAAAGGTTGAACATAACTTACAATGATTAAAAATAGCGTAGCGTTACACGGACAGAATTTCGACTTACACCCTTACAACATTCGCTAACATACCGTTATTATTAGGATTTAAAATTAAAATAAAAATAAAAATAAAAATATATATATATATATATATATATATATATATATATATATATATATATATATATATATATATATATATATATATATATATATATATAAGTTTACGTATGAGTGAAGAGAAAAAGATGTGTAAATTTCGGCCGAATGCTCGGCCTTTTATAGGCCCACGTAATACTATTTGACCTCCGCGAGTGCGGAGGTTTTTGCCTTTATAAGCTCCGCGAGTGCGGAGCTGTGGATTCCAGCTCACACAAGCTTGGCTCCTAGCTTGCCGATGGTTTTATAATATAATATAATATATATATTAATTTTAAGAATTAATTATATATTATATTATATTCATGTGCATAGTTGGCTTGTAATTTTTAGTCCGTTGCGTCGAGCGTTGAGAGTTGACTCTGGTCCCGGTTCCGGATTTTCGAACGTCCTTGCGTACAATTTAATATCTTGTACTTTGCGTTTCGTGTCTTGTACTCTTGTAATTTTGAGACGTTTCTTATCAATAATTGGAACCTCTTTGATTGTACTTTGTACTTTTGAGCTTTTTGGTCGTTTGCGTCTTCAATTCGTCGAATCTGTCTTTTGTCTTCACCTTTTATTATTTAAACGAATATCACTTGTAAATAGAACAATTGCAACTAAAAGCTTGACTTTCTTGAGGGATAATGCTATGAAATATATGTTCGTTTTTAGCATTATCAAATATTCTCACACTTGAGCGTTGCTTGTCCACAAGCAATATAGTCTTGAAATATACTAGAATCACTTCTTTATTCTTCACACTTTGTACATCAGTGATTTCTATACGGCGGTATAAACAATGGTAGTAACGATGTGGTTTACAGTCCGACATGACTATAAAATTTAGATCCTTTAGGGAAATTGGATGTTTATGAAAACATTTGATCTTTTTGAAAATTAAATCTAGCTTTTACCCTAGATAAGTTTTCCGGAATAACCCTTCACCGGTTTGTGGGTTTGGTGAGTTTTAGATTTGAAAATTTTAGTTCAAAACTTGCGGTTTTGTGTCACCCACTTGCTAACCTTGTATTGGGAAAGAAACACGTCCAGTATACTTGTTCCGAATATTACCTTTCGATAAACTACCGTCTGGTTGTAAAGGAAAGCGTTGAACAAGCAACTGTTAAGGCAATGTCCCCTGACATGCTTTTAATTATGGTCTATAACGTGTCGGACGCAATTACTATCCTTTGTAGGAGCAATAGTAAAGCTCACCCTTATAATTTTCCGGTCTGGCACAAGGTCCTGTCTTTGACCATGCTATGCAATCACCGTTCTTACGGTTGACACCCGATTTGGTTCAGGTGACCTAATGAATTCCAGGTGAATTCCTATGATTTTACGTTCAATGTTAATGAACGCATTGAAAATGGGTTTTCAGAAAATGAATCGGTTTGTAATTTTTATCAAAATATTTTCTCGTTCAAGCTTGAGTTTAGATATCATTGAATTCCATGAGTTTGTAATTCTTAATCTTTAAGGTCAATCTCAAGGATTGAGTAATATCAGTCTTAAAAGCTGATTTTTGATCTTTAAAGGAGATTTTCCTTTCTGGGGATCTGATTCATTAGTCTTATCCAGCTAATTTGCACAGTGTCCTCCCCATTTTACAAGACAGATCCTCTCATGGTTAGGATAAGTCTGACCACTTGGCGACCCTGTTTGATGCTGAGGTCCGTGGATTTCCTACTGATTTTAGAGATGACTTTTCTAGATTTTTCGTCAACCTACAGCTGGTCTGGACGACAACTTCATGTCCTAAATCAAGAAGCGCGTTTCTTTTTCGGAAGACTTTACTTCCTTTTAATGATAGAATTAATTCATCGTGTAGATCCATCTTTCTTACAGTAAATCAGGTAAAACTTTTTATTTTAGTCCAAAGCAAAAGTATCTTAAATTATTTGTTACAAAAATATGTGACTTATGTTTTAAATAACTTGGTAAATTTTCCCACACTTGGCTTTTATTTTCTTTTATTTGCCTTTTTATTGTCCTCTATTCCATTTTAAATGAATTCTAACATTTTGGTTTGTTTCTCAATTTATGTCCTTTCCGAGGTAACAATAATTTCGGTGTTAACACCTAGTTTTATCGTTCATAAATATGTATAAACATGATTTTGAGTTCATTTAATTGAAAATTTTGAAAATTGTTACTAGAATTGGGTAGTCAGTATATAAGACTAGGGCTGTTCTTTATTATCAGAGAGCACTAGATTATAATATAATTACTGCGTTACTAGTATTTTTAATGGTAACCAAGTGTATAAGTTAAAAATTTTAAAAATCCGAAAGAATTTAACCCCTTGCCACACTTAAGATCTTGCAATGCCCTCATTTGCAAGAAATCAGTAATAATTTAAATTATTGAGGGTGATTAGCGTAGAAAAATGATTAAATTTTACCAAAGTTTCCAAACATATTGGCGTTTGTTTGCTGAATGATAAATGGTGCACATCATTTGTTCATTCCGTCTTGTTGTTACATCACATTTGTTTTTCGTTTTTTTTATAAAACCTTACACTTTTAGAACATATAATTAATTAAATTTAAAATTTTGTTTCTTTTTAGGATGAGGGTGTTTCGGAACAATGTCCTAGTCCGTCCCTCGACAAAAAAATTTAAAATTTGTCATGTTTAAGCGTGATTTTAAAAGCAAAGATTTTTGGGTTTTTTTTAATATTTTTGGCATACTTTAATTCAATAAGATTAAAAATAATGATAATAAAAGTTCTCGTCCCTCCCTCGGGTAAAGCAATTTCGGTTCAACGACCTAGTCTTCAACTTACGACGAATTTTAAAAAACATATTTTTAACTTAGCGCAATAAAGTAAATTTTTATTTTTATAATCACACCAAACTTAAATTAAAAATGCATAAAATTAAAAATTCACACCAAACTTATATTATATTTTTATTTTCATACATTTATATTAAAAATATTAATTTTTCAAATATTTACAATTTTAATATATATATTAATTTAAAAAGTTTACAATATTATTTTAATATTAATTTTAAAAACAAAGTAAAAATAAAATTAAAAATCTTTTTGGTCTTTTATCCCACTTTAATCAATCAAATATTATCAAAAATATACGCCCCTCTTTTCGGTAAAGTAATTTCAGTTCCATGACCTAATTTAACTCATGACGAATTTTTGAAATATTTTGGTTGATTGATTAATGATATTTATACCTTAAGAATAAACGGTAAATTTCGCAGTGATGTAATAAATTTTTGTATGATATCAATAATTTCGGTCGCAAGACCTAATTTTATCGAATACCAATTTAATACTTTATAGCGAACAAATTAGCGTATATTATCCAAAGGTTAAAAATAAAAATAAAAACTGTACAAACTTACCTGTGAGATAGTATTCTTAGTGATATGCTCTAGCCCACTCATAAGATAGTCGAACTAATTGATTTTCCATGGCTACATAGGCGTAACCTCGAGCATTTAATGTTTTTTCTTCTAAACATATTAACGGTCCGTCTCTGCATAAAGTAACAAATTCAGTGTTTGAATAGGTTTGATTATTTGAACATTTACCTTCGTGTGACCATTTTCCGCATTTGTGACATTTTTCAAGGTGTCGTGCTGTCATAACCTGACCTTAACCATAAGGAAGAATACAGTAACATATGATTTCATCGCGAGGTATTGACCTCTATATGCGACATTTTTCAAAAACTGCATTCGTTTTTACAATACAAACCACAGCTTTTATTACAAATACAAGGTTTAAACAACTTAATAATGATTATCGTTTAGCGATAATCTTAGACTTACAAATTTTACATGTGATAATAACAATACGACTTCCAACATATTTTACATTACAAATCCTCCGATATGCAGTTTTATTTTTGACAAAAATATGCATACTCAAGATCTTGCTTAAATTCAACATGTTGCAGCGGAAGCTTTTAGTTATCATCTGAGAATAAACATGCTTAAAACGTCAACATAAAGTTGGTGAGATATAGGTTTAATGCCGGCAGCGTTATAAATATAGACCACAAGATTTCATATATAAACGTTTTAATAAAAATATTCTAAGTTGTTGAGCACTTGATAACCATACTTAACATTTAATCAACGTTGCATATTCCCTTTATTATGAAATCTTACTACACCGTACCAAGTGTAGTCACCGAAACGAAGTACAGTGCAACCGTTGAATACTGGTCGTCCAGTCCGGTTGGGGTTGTCAGGCCCGATAGATCTATCAACAGGATTCGCGTTTACAATACCTCATGTAAATAATAGTTACCAAGTTACAGGGAAGTATGCCAGTGGTACAACTCAACGTAGAATATATATTTTTAATCACTTGTGTCCATAACGTAAATCATAAAATGCATGTATTCTCATCTCGAAATATTTAGAGTTTAAAAGTGGGACTATATACTCACTTTTGCCTTGAAGGTATTTAACTCGACTTGGTCTCCGATAGATATCACAAACCTAACCATATATATAATATATCAACATATTTTCTTTTCAAGTAATCGTTACATATATATATATATATATATATATATATATATATATATATATATATATATATATATATATATATATATATATATACTTTTAATACTTTTAATATTTTCTTAGTCCGTAGTTAGCAGTCCGATGTTAGTGGTCCACAAATATTGTCAAGTGACGTGTTGCGTACATAAAGTACCGTGTTGTCAAATGACGTGTTGCGTACAATCATGAGGTCTTATGATTAATCTTCTTGTGTTGTTTACGGGTGGTCCTGAAATATATAAAATCAAATCATAAGTAAATATATATGAAATATCATATTAATTAGAAAATATATGATTAATTTAATTTTTCTCCAAATATTTTCGTAGCTAAACTAGCTTCGGATACCCGATCTTGTTTTAGTCGTAGTTTCTTCATTACAACTCCGTTTTTGTTGGTTCAACTTGCCACTTCCTTGGATCGAGTCAAATTTTAAGAATATGAACTGATAATACCTTAGTTTGTATTCAAAATCACAGGTTTTAGGTCAAACTTTGGTGAAACTTATGAAAGTGATCATTTTCCATCATAAAAATAACATTTAATGATCATTTTTCTAAAAATACTTACACTTTGAGTTAAACCATGAAATTTTTATGTGTTAACATATTCATAAGAAATATCATTTTTCCAGAACATGAACTTCCAATTCAAAGCTTAAGATGGTTTTTAATTATCCAACCCAAAACAGCCCCGGGTTGCACTCCGACTACGTAGATTCAGTTTTTAAGATGTTCTTTGTAAAACCAAGTTATATCTTGTTAAGTTAGCATATCATTATGATATATTAAAGGTCTTGAAGTATTTTAAAAGTTAAGTTAGAAGGATCTATTTAGTTTGCAAACTAGTTTGAAATCATTCAAACTATGTTCTTGTTGTTAAAATTTTACAACACAAAATAAGATAGCTATATAAATATGAATCGAATAAGGTTATGAACAAGGTTACTACCTCAAGTTACTTGGACAAAGTTACTATAAAAGATGAGAAAAATCTTAGAACCAAAAGAGTGGTGAAGTTGGATCAAAAGGTTGGAAGTAAACTTGTATTTTTGGAAGGATTATTGAAGTGTTCTTGGAAGGTTTTTCTTATGAAGATTAAGGCTTGTTTTTGAAGCTAGATCTTCATGGTAACTTGCTGAATTGTTGAAGAACACTTAAGGTTCCTAAGAGTGTGTTTTTGGTTAGAGAAAATGTGTAGTAAAAATGAAATTGAAATGGAGTATAAATGGTGGTGAAAAGATGTATAAATTTGTAATATTGTGCAAAAGTCTTGTAATATGCCAAATTGATTAATCATGCATGCTAAGATCCAAAATTGTCTGACTCATGGCTGCTAATAAAGTAATTGTGATGTGTATATACTAATAGTAAATACGTATAGGAGCTGGGTATGATACGAGTACATATACTCTAGGTATACATGTAGAAATTTTGAGGATACGGAACGAGAATTCAAATATAGCTATCTTTTGTAAATATACCTATATTGTTTTATGTATATAAGCCCTTTAAAAGTGATTAAATACATATTTATACGATACTTGTATAAGTATTATAGGTTAAAGGTATATATGTCAAATAACGTTACGTATAGTTATCATTTTGAAAACTTAAGTTAGTAGTCTCAAAGTATACTTATAACTTATTGTTATTAGTACACAATAAGATGTTAAACCATTCTTAGATCATGTTAAATATATATAAATACATATATATACACAAACGTATAATTATCGTTTATTATATAGTTCGTGATATCATCGGTCAAATTGGACGGTCAAACGTTGTGTAAAACTCTTTTTAAAAACATAAATCTCAACAATTTGGATTGCTTATCATGTTAGTAAGGTTTAATTTATGTAAATATTAATCTCATAAGTATAAAATGATCGGAAAAATCCTGGTCGTTACAGTACCTACCCGTTAAATAAATTTCGTCCCGAAATTTTAAAGTTGTACCTATTTTGCGTTCTCGGGAAACAAATGCGGGTACTTTTGTTTCATCTGATCCTCTCGTTCCCAAGTAAACTCGGGACCTCTTCGAGTATTCCAACGACCTTAACGATTGGTATGTTGCTCTGCTTGAGTTGTTTAACTTCACAGTCCATGATTTCGATTGGTTCTTCTATGAATTGTAATTTCTCGTCGACTTGGATTTTTTCAAGAGGAATGGTGAGGTCTTCCTTTGAAAGACACTTCTTAAGGTTTGATACGTGAAATGTATTATGTACTCCGGCTAGTTGTTGCGGTAACTCGAGTCGATAAGCTACCGGTCCAATGCGTTCGATGATCTTGAACGGGCCTACATACCTTGGGTTCAGTTTACCCCTTTTACCGAAATGTATTACACCTTTCCAAGGTGACACCTTTAACATAACCATGTCACTGATCTGAAACTCTAATGGTTTCCTTCGGACATCGGCGTAGCTCTTTTGGCGACTACGGGCTGTTTTCAATCTCTCCTTGATTTGTACTATCTTCTCAGTCGTTTCGTGTATGATCTCGGGACCAGTTAATTGTGGATCTTCTACTTCAATCCAACAGATAGGGGATCTACACTTCCTTCCATACAGTGCTTCGAATGGTGCAGCTTTAATGCTCGCATGATAACTGTTATTATACGAGAATTCTGCTAATGGTAGATATTTATCTCATCTGTTTCCAAAATCGATCACACATGCCCTGAGCATGTCTTCAAGAGTCTGAATTGTTCTTTTACTCTGCCCGTCAGTTTGTGGATGATATGCGGTACTCATATCCAAACGAGTTCCTAGGGCTTCCTGTAGTGATTGCCAGAACTTTGATGTAAATCTACTATCACGATCGGATATAATGGAAATAGGTATTCCATGCCTTGAAACAATTTCCTTTATGTACAGTCGTAATAGTGTAGCGACCCGACCAAATCATGTTTGACGGCGCCGTCTACTTAGGTCCCGTTACGTGGTCATAAGTCTTTAAGACAAAGTTTGACCAAAATATGTCGCCTTCATTTCATAATAAAGATTTGTTCCCAAAGTTTACAAGAATTGTTCAACCAATAGTTAAGTTACAACGTTATAATACGAATGAAATCTAGGCGACACGGTTTAAAGTAAAGTCAAAAGACGCTCCATGAAATGCACATATACTCGACATCCAATGCAAGTATCAAATAATGAGCGGAAGCATGTATCATGTATCGTTCAAGGACCTGAGAAAAACATAGAAATCTGTCAACGAAAACGTTGGTGAAATCATAGGTTTAAGTAAGTAAATACAAGTGAACCACAAGATTTGCATCAATGAAATAATAGTAATACATTCCAAAAGTTTGTTTCACGAGCACCCAATTATCAAAGCTTAACATTCCTTCCATTGTATACCCCATCACTTAGTGCTAGAACAAACACTGATTCTCGAAAATATATTTCATCCGTAGACGGTAGCGAACCGTCAAGGATGAGGGTTGTCAACCCATATGGCCATATAACATAAGTTCTCGCTTACACCCGGCAAGTGTAACTAATGATAATCGAATTGAGGATTTTGTTCTAAACTCGTATGTAGAATGTTTGTTTTCCCGTTCTTGTGTTCACTTAGTTCAAAAGAATCGTTTATGTTTTCTCATCCCAATATAAGTTCAAAAAGAGTAAAAGTGGGACTATGATCTCACCTTGAGTGTACGAGTAGTAAAGTACTTCAACAAGTAAACGTGTGCAAAGAACAATGCTAGTCTTGACCTAAACAATAGGTTTGTATCAATAACGGTAAACACGATAGGTCAAAGATGTTCAATTAGTCCTATGGCTCGTTAAGACTCGATCATAATAGTATGTGAATCAAATTGTCATGTTTCATGCAAGGTACAAGTATAAAAACATGTTAGAACGATTGCACAAATATTTGGTTAAGTTTGATTAAAAGTCAAACTTTGGTCGGTCAAAGTCAACGAAAGTCAACACGTTCGGGTCGGGTTCCGAACTATTTTTCTGAAGTTTTTAATCATATATGAACATGTTAGAACAAGTTTCATGTGAATCGGAGGTCCGTAGTATGCCAAACATTTTTCGTAATTTGGACATGGTGGTCAGAGCCTGACCAAGGCTTATGTCGCGCCGCGACATAGTCTGGCCGCGCCGCGGCATTAGCCGTGCGCTGGTACCTGGTCAGTCTCAATTGTTCAAGTCCCAAATCAAAACTCTTTCAAGCATAAATTACAAACCGCTAACATTTAGAACTCGCACCTTATATCGTTGGAAAGGTAATTTGACAAAGAACACAACTAAACACAATTCATCAACCAAACTTCCACTTACAACCACCAAAAACCGTAATTTAACGTTCATAATCAAAGTTCAAGTTCCAAAACGCATTTTATGATTCGGGCAACCAATTTACATGAATGATATGCCGTTTCGAAGGTAATCAAGCATACAATCCAACTAAACACTTACCAATAATAATCCATGGCATTCAATGCATCAAAAGTCCATTTCAAGTTCATCAAACCCTAACCCAAATTCACCAAAATCAATAATCAAGTTCATGAAGTTTTTCTAAGGCAACCTACACATCAAATTGAAGCTAGTGATGCTAGTAACACAATTAAAACATCAACTTTTAACATCTAACAAGATATGATCATCCAAAATTCAAGAATAACACACCAAAATTCAAGTTCATGCTAGTTACACTAAAACAACGAGATCGAGCATATAAATCATATATTCATGTTAGACTTGAGCCATAGACACTAATTAACACTTTTATAAGTTAAAAACATCAAGAACACAAAATCTAGTGATTTTAGAAAGTTACCCAAATGAGATGAAGTTGGTACCAAAACGAAGAGGATGAAGAGAGGATCACGAATATGTAATTTATTTTGTTGTAAGCCTCCTAGATCGAATTTAGATGATGATTGAATGAATATGGTTTTGGGTGTGTGTGTTCTTGCTAGAGAGAAAGAGAGAGAGATGAAGATGAAATGAATGGGTGAAAGGGGTTTGACCCTTTGACCTAGTCAAGGGTTTGATCCCTTGTCAAGTTTAGTCCCTCAACTTTCGCTCGGGTGCGGGAATTACCTAAACGAGATAATTTAAAACGCGTATCAACGGGAGATGTTATAAACATATAACGGACTTTATATTAGTATAACGGAAAAATAAATGGAAAAAGGCGGGATGTTACATTACCTACTCCTTAAAAGAAATTTCGTCCCGAAATTTAAGTAGGCGTAGTAGTCGTTGTTTCTTCCTCGAGATCTCGCGTTTCCGAATTCACGAATAGATGAGGATACTTCCTTTGCATTTGATCTTGTCTTTCCCAAGTAAACTCGGGTCCTCTTTTGGCATTCCAACGAACCTTGACAATCGGAATTCGGCTTTGTTTCAATGTCTTGAAGGAGGTGTCCACAATTTCAACCGGTTCCTCCACAAAATGAAGTTTGTCATCAATGGTAAGTTCTTTGAGAGGGATGACGATATCGGGTTTGGCAAGACACTTTTTCAAGTTAGATACATGGAAGGTAGGATGAACGGAGTTCAATTGAGGCGGAAGATCTAAACGATAAGCAACGGTTCCAATACGCTCCAAGATTTCGAAAGGACCAATATACCGTGGATTTAGCTTCCCGCGTTTCCCAAAACGGATTACACCCTTCCAAGGTGCGACTTTTAACATTACTCGGTCACCGACTTGAAATTCGAGATCGTTGCGTCATTTGTCGGTATAGCTCTTTTGACGACTTCGGGCCGTCCTAAGCCTATCTCGGATTTGAACGATTTTCTCGGTGGTTTCGTGAATGAGTTCGGGTCCGGTGATTTGCACGTCGCCTACCTCGGCCCAACAAAGAGGTGAACGACATTTGCGGCCATATAGCGCTTCAAAGGGTGCGGCTTTAATACTCGCGTGATAACTATTGTTGTAAGAGAACTCGGCGAGAGGTAAGTGCTTGTCCCAAGCTTTTCCGAAATCAACCACGCAAGCTCGTAACATGTCCTCTAAGGTTTGAATTGTACGTTCGCTTTGTCCATCGGTTTGAGGATGATATGCGGTGCTCATGTCTAAACGCGTTCCCAACCCTTCTTGCAATGTACGCCAAAATCTAGAAACGAAACGGCCATCTCGGTCGGAGATAATCGATAAAGGTACACCGTGTCGGGCTACGACCTCCTTAATGTAAAGTTGCGCAAGTTTCTCCATTTTGTCCGTTTCTTTCATGGCAAGGAAGTGTGCGGATTTGGTGAGACGGTCAACAATAACCCAAATGGTATCATAACCGCCCGTCGTTTTTGGTAGCTTGGTGATAAAATCCATCGTTATCCTTTCCCACTTCCATTGCGGAATCTCGGGTTGTCGAAGTAGTCCGGACGGTCTTTGGTGTTCGGCTTTGACTTTGGAACATGTCAAACACTTGGAAACATAAGTAGCTACGTCCCTTTTGATGTTCGGCCACCAATATAGCTGTTTAAGGTCGTGGTACATCTTATTGGCACCGGGGTGAATCGAGTATCGTGACTTATGGGCTTCATCTAAAATAAGGCTTCGTAGGTCCCCATAACTAGGCACCCAAATTCTTCCGGCGAAATATCGGAGTCCGGTTTCTTTAACTTCGAATCGAGAGGTGAGGACGTTCAAGTGTTCGAGAGAGATGTTCTCATCCTTGAGAGCCTCATCTTGGGCTACCCGAATTTGGCTATTAAGGTTTGTGTGGATGGTGATGTTTAAGGCTCGGACACGAAGAGGCACCACTCTTTCTTTTCGACTTAAGGCATCGGCTACTACATTTGCCTTCCCGGGATGGTAACGAAGCTCGCAATCGTAATCGTTTAAGGTTTCAATCCACCTTCGTTGTCTCATGTTTAGTTGCTTTTGATCGAAAATGTGTTGAAGGCTTTTGTGATCGGTGAAGATAGTACTCTTGGTTCCATAAAGATAGTGTCTCCACATTTTAAGTGCAAAGACAACGGCTCCGAGTTCGAGATCATGTGTCGTATAGTTTCGTTCATGAATTTTGAGTTGTCGAGAAGCATAAGCAATGACTTTCGTTCGTTGCATCAATACACACCCAAAACCATGTTTTGAGGCATCGCAATATACAACAAAGTCATCATTGCCTTCGGGAAGTGACAAGATAGGAGCGGTGGTTAGCTTCGTTTTCAAGATTTGGAATGCGGATTCATGTTCGGTCGCCCAAATGAATTTCTTTCCCTTGTGAGTCAATGCGGTTAGAGGACGTGCAACCAAAGAGAAATTTTCGATGAATCTACGATAGTACCCGGCGAGACCCAAAAATTGCCGAATGTGAGTAGGAGTAGTAGGAGTCTCCCATTTGCTAATGGCTTCGATTTTCGTTGGATCTACTTTAATACCTTGATCACTTACAACATGACCAAGAAATTGAACTTCCTTTAACCAAAATTCACACTTGGAGAATTTGGCATAGAGTTGTTCTTGTCTTAAAAGTTCAAGCACAAGTCGGAGATGTTGTTCGTGCTCTTCTTCATTTTTAGAATAGATCAATATGTCATCGATGAACACAATAACGAATTTATCAAGATACAGTTTGCACACGCGGTTCATAAGATCCATGAACACCGCCGGTGCGTTAGTGAGACCAAATGGCATGACAAGGAATTCATAACTACCATAACGAGTTCGGAAAGCGGTTTTGGAGACATCTTCCCCCTTAACCCTCAATTGATGATAACCCGAGCAGAGATCGATTTTCGAATATACACAAGACCCTTGTAGTTGATCAAAGAGGTCATCGATGCGGGGAAGAGGATATCGGTTCTTAACCGTCAATTTATTTAGTTCACGATAATCAATGCACATTCGTAGGGATCCGTCTTTCTTTTTAACGAACAAAATCGGAGCGCCCCAAGGTGAATGGCTAGGTTGGATAAAACCTCTATCAAGTAGTTCTTGGATTTGACTTTGCAATTCTTGCATTTCAGATGGAGCGAGTCTATATGGTGCACGTGCTACGGGTGCGGCTCCCGGAATAAGATCGATTTGGAATTCAACCGGTCGATGAGGCGGAAGACCCGGCAATTCATCGGGAAATACATCGGAATAGTCACTAATAATTGGCACATCATCGATATGCTTATCATCGAACTCGACTTTCTTAACATGGGCAAGGATCGCAAAACAACCCTTACGGAGCAGTTTTCTAACTTTAAGGCACGAAACGAGGTTGAGTCTGGTGCAACTCTTATCGCCGTAGACAATCAAAGGTTCACCATTCTCGATAGGAATTCGGATTGCGTTAAGATCACAAAGAATGTGGGATTTCGTTTTGACTAACCAATTCATACCGATTATTACATCAAAGCTTCCTAGTTCCATGGGTATCAAGTCAATTTCAAATTCCTTACCCAAAATGTTTAACGTACACCCCCGATAATATGTGTTGGCGCTTAATAGTTTCCCGTTAGCCACCTCAATGGTATAAGTGGTATCTAATGGAAGAGGTGGAGTGCTAAAATAATGAGTCAAAGTCTTGGATACAAAGCATTTATCGGCACCCGAATCGAATAAGCAAGAGACATAAGAATTGTTGAGAAGGAACGTACCCGTGACTAGTTCAGTGTCATCCCGGGCTTCCTCGGTGTTGATGTTGAAAGCTCGGCCGCGCATATTGGTGTTATCTTTCCTTTTCGGGCATGCATTTCTATAATGACCCGTTTGACCACATTCGTAACAAGTGCCCGTCTTTGGTGCATTGGGCCACTTTCGAGCGACGGGAGTGGCACTTTTACAATCGTTGGCCTTATGACCAACTCCTTGGCACCGGTGGCAAATTAACTTGCCACATTCACCAAAGTGATGTTTGTTGCATTTGTTGCAAAGAGGTAGATTCCCGGCATAACCCTTCTTGCCGTCGGAAGTGAAAGATTTCTTGGCAAAGTTGTTGTTGCTTGATTGGGGAGCTTCCCATTTTCTTTTGTTGCCGCCCGATTTATCCTCAGCCTTAGGTGCCGGAACTACGATTTCGTCAACCGTTTCGATTAGTTGGCGAGCCATGTTCATAGCGGCTTGATGAGTAGTGGGTTTGGATGACATCACCCCTTGTTTGATGCTTTTTGGAAGACCGAGCATGTAGAGCTCAATCCTTTGAGATTCGGGGTTAACAAGATTAGGACACATCAAGGATAGTTCGGCGAAGCGTTGATTATAAGCTTTAAGATCGTTTCCGACCGCTTTCAAAGCTCTTAGTTCCTCCTCAAGCTTTCGGGTTTCTTCGCGCGGAAAATATTCAACAATCATCTTTTCCTTTAGATCGGCCCAAGAGAGGGCATGAGCTTCATCGGTACCCACCGATTGAACATAGGTGTTCCACCATGTTAGAGCAATTCCGGAGAAAGTGTGAGTGGAGTATTTGACCTTGTCTTGGTCTCGACAACCGCTTATGCTAAAGACGGCTTCCGTTTGCTCAAACCATCGGGTGAGCACGACCGGTCCCCCGGTTCCATCAAAAGTGTGAGGTTTGCACCCCATGAAAGCTTTATAGGAGCATCCCTCGTTTGAGTTTCCGGCTCCATTGTTGTTGTTGTTGTTGTTGTTGTGGTTGTTATTATTATTGTTGTTGGATGAGTGACCGGCCATGGCCGCATCTACGGCGGTAGCTATCATCCGTTCGAGAGCTTGTTCGGGAGTTTCATTGCGGCGTACACGACGAGGAGCCATTGTTCCTTCAAGACACAAGAATATCATTGATTAGTATTCTCAATAATACTAACCGTGATATAGAATAAAGATAAAGAGAAGTTTTTCCTCGACTCGCCTTAAATTCTTTATGCCATAATGTCGGAACGTTCATATGAGTCACCGTAATATAATCCCGGAAATTATATTACCCTGATTCATATGTGCATTCGACATCATTTCATATAGTCAAGGTGGCGTGTCAATCAAATTAAACAACGTGAGATTAAGATGAACTAAGAGTAGATATGAGTAGAATCGTTCGAGTATAAATGCACAAGTAGTCAAGTAATTCCTACTTCAAGTCTATATGCCGGTTGTAGTCTAGACTCACCAATGTACCCTATGACTCGGGGTTGACACTAATGAACTCTAAATCCCTACAACCAACGCTCTGATACCATCTGTAGCGACCTGACCAAATCATGTTTGACGGCGCCGTCTACTTAGGTCCCGTTACGTGGTCATAAGTCTTTAAGACAAAGTTTGACCAAAATATGTCGCCTTCATTTCATAATAAAGATTTGTTCCCAAAGTTTACAAGAATTGTTCAACCAATAGTTAAGTTACAACGTTATAATACGAATGAAATCTAGGCGACACGGTTTAAAGTAAAGTCAAAAGACGCTCCATGAAATGCACATATACTCGACATCCAATGCAAGTATCAAATAATGAGCGGAAGCATGTATCATGTATCGTTCAAGGACCTGAGAAAAACATAGAAATCTGTCAACGAAAACGTTGGTGAAATCATAGGTTTAAGTAAGTAAATACAAGTGAACCACAAGATTTGCATCAATGAAATAATAGTAATACATTCCAAAAGTTTGTTTCACGAGCACCCAATTATCAAAGCTTAACATTCCTTCCATTGTATACCCCATCACTTAGTGCTAGAACAAACACTGATTCTCGAAAATATATTTCATCCGTAGACGGTAGCGAACCGTCAAGGATGAGGGTTGTCAACCCATATGGCCATATAACATAAGTTCTCGCTTACACCCGGCAAGTGTAACTAATGATAATCTAATTGAGGATTTTGTTCTAAACTCGTATGTAGAATGTTTGTTTTCCCGTTCTTGTGTTCACTTAGTTCAAAAGAATCGTTTATGTTTTCTCATCCCAATATAAGTTCAAAAAGAGTAAAAGTGGGACTATGATCTCACCTTGAGTGTACGAGTAGTAAAGTACTTCAACAAGTAAACGTGTGCAAAGAACAATGCTAGTCTTGACCTAAACAATAGGTTTGTATCAATAACGGTAAACACGATAGGTCAAAGATGTTCAATTAGTCCTATGGCTCGTTAAGACTCGATCATAATAGTATGTGAATCAAATTGTCATGTTTCATGCAAGGTACAAGTATAAAAACATGTTAGAACGATTGCACAAATATTTGGTTAAGTTTGATTAAAAGTCAAACTTTGGTCGGTCAAAGTCAACGAAAGTCAACACGTTCGGGTCGGGTTCCGAACTATTTTTCTGAAGTTTTTAATCATATATGAACATGTTAGAACAAGTTTCATGTGAATCGGAGGTCCGTAGTATGCCAAACATTTTTCGTAATTTGGACATGGTGGTCAGAGCCTGACCAAGGCTTATGTCGCGCCGCGACATAGTCTGGCCGCGCCGCGGCATTAGCCGTGCGCTGGTACCTGGTCAGTCTCAATTGTTCAAGTCCCAAATCAAAACTCTTTCAAGCATAAATTACAAACCGCTAACATTTAGAACTCGCACCTTATATCGTTGGAAAGGTAATTTGACAAAGAACACAACTAAACACAATTCATCAACCAAACTTCCACTTACAACCACCAAAAACCGTAATTTAACGTTCATAATCAAAGTTCAAGTTCCAAAACGCATTTTATGATTCGGGCAACCAATTTACATGAATGATATGCCGTTTCGAAGGTAATCAAGCATACAATCCAACTAAACACTTACCAATAATAATCCATGGCATTCAATGCATCAAAAGTCCATTTCAAGTTCATCAAACCCTAACCCAAATTCACCAAAATCAATAATCAAGTTCATGAAGTTTTTCTAAGGCAACCTACACATCAAATTGAAGCTAGTGATGCTAGTAACACAATTAAAACATCAACTTTTAACATCTAACAAGATATGATCATCCAAAATTCAAGAATAACACACCAAAATTCAAGTTCATGCTAGTTACACTAAAACAACGAGATCGAGCATATAAATCATATATTCATGTTAGACTTGAGCCATAGACACTAATTAACACTTTTATAAGTTAAAAACATCAAGAACACAAAATCTAGTGATTTTAGAAAGTTACCCAAATGAGATGAAGTTGGTACCAAAACGAAGAGGATGAAGAGAGGATCACGAATATGTAATTTATTTTGTTGTAAGCCTCCTAGATCGAATTTAGATGATGATTGAATGAATATGGTTTTGGGTGTGTGTGTTCTTGCTAGAGAGAAAGAGAGAGAGATGAAGATGAAATGAATGGGTGAAAGGGGTTTGACCCTTTGACCTAGTCAAGGGTTTGATCCCTTGTCAAGTTTAGTCCCTCAACTTTCGCTCGGGTGCGGAAATTACCTAAACGAGATAATTTAAAACGCGTATCAACGGGAGATGTTATAAACATATAACGGACTTTATATTAGTATAACGGAAAAATAAATGGAAAAAGGCGGGATGTTACAAATAGTTTCTCCATTCTATCCGTTTCCTTTATAGGCAAGAAATGTGCAGATTTTGTGAGTCGATCAACTATTACCCAAATGGTGTCATAACCCCAGGCAGTCTTAGGTAACTTTCTGATGAAATCCATGGTAATACCATCCCATTTCCATTCTGGGATTTCTGGATGTTGAAGTAACCCTGACGGCTTCTGGTGTTCTGCTTTGACTTTGGAACAAGTTAAACATTCCCCAACATATGTTGCAACGTCTGTCTTCAAATTAGGCCACCAATAATGCGTCTTAAGATCTTGATACATCTTTCCAACTTCAGGATGTATCGAGTATCTTGTCTTATGTGCCTCATTCAATATCAACTTCCTTAATCCACCCAACTTCGGTACCCAAATACGGTTTGCAAAATATCGAATTCCGTCTTCCCGCATAACGAGTTGCTTCTCATACTTCTTCATTATTTCATTTCCTATGTTTTCTTTAGTAAGAGCTTCTCGTTGAGCCTCTTTGATTTGTGAGTTGCGATTCATGCGAATTTTTATGTTCATTGCTCGTACTCGAATTGGTTCCCGTTCCTTTCTGCTTAGAGCATCGGCCACTACATTCGCTTTCCCGGGATGATAGCGAATCTCACAATCATAGTCGTTTATCAGCTCGACCCACCTACGTTGCCTCATGTTCAGCTGTTTCTAATCGAAGATATGTTGAAGGCTTTTATGATCGGTAAACACAGTGCATTTAACCCCATATAAGTAGTGTCTCCGTATCTTCAATGCAAACACTACTGCTCCCAATTCTAAATCATGCGTCGTATAATTCCGCTCATGAATCTTCAATTGTCGGGATGCGTATGCTATAACTTTCTTCCGTTGCATAAGGACGCAACCAAAACCTTGTCGCGAAGCGTCACAATATATCTCAAAATCATCGTTCCCTTCAGGTAAAAATAAAGTAGGTGCCGTGGTCAACTTCTTCTTGAGTAATTGAAATGCACTCTCCTGCTCAAAGGTCCATTCGTACTTCTTCCCTTTTTGTGTTAACGCTGTCAATGGTTTAGCTATTCGGAAAAAATCTTGAATAAACCTTCTATAATAACCGACTAAACCCAAAAATTGGCGTATCTGCGTTGGTGTCTTAGGAGTCTCCCATTTTTCAATGGCCTCAATTTTAGCTGGGTCAACCTGAATTCCTTTGCTACTAACAACATGGCCAAGAAATTGCACTTCTTTCAACCAAAATGCACACTTAGAAAATTTGGCGTATAACTGTTCTTTTCTTAACAATTCTAATACCAACCTTAAATGCTGCTCATGCTCTTGCTCACTCTTGGAATAGATAAGAATATCGTCAATGAAAACGATAACAAACTTATCTAAATACGGACTACAAACTCGATTCATGAGGTCCATGAATACAGCTGGCGCATTAGTCAACCCAAACGGCATAACCAAAAATTCGTAATGATCGTAGCATGTCTGAAAAGCATTTTTTGAAATGTCTTCTTCCTTAACACGTAGTTGATGATAGCCCGACCTTAGGTCGATTTTCGAGTAAACTCATGATCCTTGCAATTGATCAAATAAGTCATCAATTCTCGGTAGTGGATACTGATTCTTTATAGTTAACTTATTTAATTCACGATAATCTATACACATTCGGAAAGATCCGTCTTTCTTCTTGACGAATAAAATCGGAGCTCCCCACGGTGAAGTACTTGGTCGTATGAATCCACGGTCCAGTAATTCTTTTAACTGACTCTGAAGTTCTTCTAACTCAGATGGTGCAAGTCTATATGGAGCACGAGCCACTGGTGCAGCTCCTGGTACTAGATCTATTTGAAATTCTACAGATCTAAATGGAGGTAATCCCGGCAACTCTTCCGGAAAGACTTCAGGAAAATCTCTTGCCACAGGCACGCCATTGATGCTCTTCACTTTTTCCTTCGTTTTGACTTTATTAACATGTGATAAGATAGCATAACACCCTTTCTTCAAGCACTTTTGAGCTTTCAAACAACTAATGAGTTTTAGCTTTGAGTTACCCTTCTCTCCATAAATCATTACTGGCATTTTATCCTTACGAGGAATGCGAATTGCCTTCTTGGCACATACAACTTCAGCTCCTATTTTGGACATCCAGTCCATGCCGACTATTATATCAAAACTTCCTAATTCTACGGGTATCAAATCAATCTTAAATATTTCTCCGGCTAAATTTATTTTACAATCACGGCAAATTTTATCGGCTTTAATTAGTTTACCATTAGCTAACTCAATCATGTACTTAGCATCTAGAGGTAATGATGAACAATTCAATTTAGCGTAAAAGTCTCTACTCACGTAACTTCTATCGGCACCAGTATCAAATATAATAGATGCGGATAAGTTATTAATGGTAAACGTACCCGTAACAAGCTCCGAGTCTTCACACGCCTCTCTAGCATTAATAACAAATGCTCTTCCACGTGCAGATCCATTATTCTTCTATGGATTCGGACACTGGCTCTTATAATGACCCTGTTTCCCACACCCATAACAGGTAACAGTGGCCAAGACAGTTCTATTTGCATTAGTGGCAGGAGTCTTGGTGCCATTTGTATTTGTAACAGGAATCCGACAATCTTCAGCAAGATGACCCCTTCGATTACAATTTTCGCACACCACATTATAATAACTAGAGTGATGTTTGTGGCATCTGTTACATAAAGGATTTCGTCCTTTGTAACCTGAGTTCGAAACGCTACCCGCACCTTGCGTGGTTTCTTGTTTCTTGTTGGATTGTTGATGATTACCTTCCCACTTTCTTTTATTTCCCGATGTCTTGACATCGGTGTTCTTATCCAGAATAATCTGGTCCATCAAATCGTTCGCCATGGTGATGGCTTCGTGAATAGTCTTGGGTTTCGATGCTGTAACATTTGCTTTGACATTTTTAGGCAAACCATCTTTGTACAGTTCTATCTTCCGTTCTTCGGTTGGTACCAATTCGGGACATAGCAAAGCTAATTCCATGAATCGCTGATTGTAGTTGGTGAGTTCAGTACCAACAACTTTCAGGCTTCGTAATTCAGCTTCCAGCTTCCTAACCTCGTTCCTTGGACAATACTCATTGATTAGCATTGTTTTGAATTCTTCCCAGGGAGTATCATAAGCTACATCTCCTCCTACGGCCTTCACATAGTTTTTCCACCATGTGAGTGCACTATCTTGTAAGGTGCACGATGCATACTTGGTCATGTCCTTCTCAATACAACCACTGATTTTAAACACAGACTCAATCTTTTCGATCCACCGGGTTAAACCGACTGGTCCTTCTGTTCCACTGAATGATGAGGGCTTGCAACCTTGAAAAGTTTTGTAAGTACATCCCACACGAGGATTTGGGTTAACTGCAGCACCTCTCGCAGCCTCGACCCATAACATTCTGTCGTCCACTCGCTGATTGATGAGTTCCTCGATTTCTTGTTCCGTCATTCGGTTCAATCGCGCCATAATCTTCAATAAGAATGAAAAAAAATAATTATTCACATGGAATATTATAGATGTAGTATGTATTTACAGTACATCGTAGCTTATTAATAATATGAACCAGTTATTATTATAAAAGCCTTTTCTTCTTATTAGCGTTTTATAATTATATCTAGGGTAGTACCTACCCGTTAAAGTTCATACTTAATAGCTTAGTACAGAAATTAATTACTATCACCCAAATAATACTCAACCATGGAAAATTATTGGATTTCACACTTCACTATTTTACATATGCTTATCTTACATCAAACATTAAGCAAACCACACTAGTAATATTATACAAAACGTTATATGATCCCATGGTTTAAAACAACAGCGCATCATTTAACCCAAAACGTTTGTGTTCAAAGAAATCGCTTATAGGTTATCTTGACTGTCTCCCTGCGTTTTGGCGGAGGGGCTGAAGAACTGGATGCCGGGATAGAACTAATAGGAATAGCGGGAATAGGGGTGGAAGTGTCTGGTGGAGTTGGTGCCACAACATCCTCACTAAACTTAGGATTTGAATTTTCCAATTCAGTAGCCTTTCGTTTCTTTCCTCTTTCAAACTTGTCTTTCGTAATTTCCTGTATTTCTTCCTCCTCAGGATCACTTTTTGGTTCCTCTTCAATTGATTCATCTGAAAATTGTGAATCTTCCCCAAAGGTATCGTTTTCATCATCGGACAGGTTAATGACTGGAACACCATCTGAAGATTCTGGTTCGGAGTCGCTGAATGTGATAACAAGTTCTAAGCCAGACATCTATCACATAACAACTAGCACGTTAGTACCACATAATATTTACATATTAATTTTTTTTTAACCAACAAGGATAAGCAATAGTTTTCGAAATCAAACACGGTCAAAGTCCAGACTCACTAATGCATCCTAACAAACTCGATAAGACACACTAATGCAAATTTTTTGGTTCTCTAAGACCAACGCTCTGATACCACATGTCATAACCTGACCTTAACCATAAGGACGAATACAATAACATATGATTTCATCGCGAGGTATTGACCTCTATATGCGACATTTTTCAAAAACTGCATTCGTTTTTACAATACAAACCATAGCTTTTATTACAAATATAAGGTTTAAACAACTTAATAATGATTATCGTTTAGCGATAATCTTAGACTTACAAACTTTACATGTGATAATAACAATACGACTTCCAACATATTTTACATTACAAATCCTCCGATATGCAGTTTTATTTTTGACACAAATATGCATACTCAAGATCTTGCTTAAATTCAACATGTTGCAGCGGAAGCTTTTAGTTATCACCTGAGAATAAACATGCTTAAAACTTCAACATAAAGTTGGTGAGATATAGGTTTAATGTCGGCAGCGTTATAAATATAGACCACAAGATTTCATATATAAACGTTTTAATAAAAATATTCTAAGTTGTTGAGCACTTGATAACCATACTTAACATTTAATCAACGTCGCATATTCCCTTTATTATGAAATCTTACTACACCGTACCATGTGTAGTCACCGAAACGAAGTACTGTGCAACCGTTGAATACTGGTCGTCCAGTCCAGTTGGGGTTGTCAGGCCCAATAGATCTATCAACAGGATTCGCGTTTACAATACCTCATGTATATAATAGTTACCAAGTTACAGGGAAGTATGCCAGTGGCACAACTCAACGTAGAATATATATTTTTAATCACTTGTGTCCATAACGTAAATCATAAAATGCATGTATTCTCATCCCGAAATATTTAGAGTTTAAAAGTGGGACTATATACTCACTTTTGCCTTGAAGGTATTTAACTCGACTTGGTCTCCGATAGATATCACAAACCTAACCATATATATAATATATCAACATATTTTCTTTTCAAGTAATCGTTACATATATATATATATATATATACTTTTAATAATTTTAATATTTTCTTAGTCCGTAGTTAGCAGTCCGATGTTAGTGGTCCACAATTAGTTACTTAAATAAAATAAATAAAGACCCCATCGTATTTGTATTGATTAGAATTAATCTCGACCCATGGTACCATGTTGTCAAGTGACGTGTTGCGTACATAAAGTACCGTGTTGTCAAATGACGTGTTGCGTACAATCATGAGGTCTTATGATTAATCTTCTCGTGTTGTTTACGGGTGGTCCTGAAATATATAATATCAAATCATAAGTAAATATATATGAAATATCATATTAATTAGAAAATATATGATTAATTTAATTTTTCTCCAAATATGTTCGTAGCTAAACTAGCTTCAGATACCCGATCTTGTTTTAGTCGTAGTTTCTTCATTACAACTCCGTTTTTGTTGGTTCAACTTGCCACTTCCTTGGATCGAGTCAAATTTTAAGAATATGAACTGATAATACCTTAGTTTGTATTCAAAATCACAGGTTATAGGTTAAACTTTGGTGAAACTTATGAAAGTGATCATTTTCCATCGTAAAAACAACATTTAATGATCATTTTTCTAAAAATACTTACACTTTGAGTTAAACCATGAAATTTTTATGGGTTAACATATTCATAAGAAATATCATTTTTCCAGAACATGAACTTCCAATTCAAAGCTTAAGATGGTTTTTAATTATCCAACCCAAAACAGCCCCCGGTTGCACTCCGACGACGTAGATTCAGTTTTTAAGATGTTCTTTGTAAAACCAAGTTATATATTGTTAAGTTTGCATATCATTATGATATATTACAGGTCTTGAAGTGATTTAAAAGTTAAGTTAGAAGGATCTATTTAGTTTGCAAACAAGTTTGAAATCATTCAAACTATGTTCTTGTTGTTAAAATTTTACAACATAAAATAAGATAGCTATATAAATATGAATCGAATAAGGTTATGAAAAAGGTTACTACCTCAAGTTACTTGGACAAAGTTACTGTAATAGATGAGAAAAATCTTAGAACCAAAAGAGTGGTGGAGTTGGATCAAAAGGTTGGAAGTAAACTTGTATTTTTGGAAGGATTATTGAAGTGTTCTTGGAAGGTTTTTCTTATGAAGATTAAGGCTTGTTTTTGAAGCTAGATCTTCATGGTAACTTGCTGAATTGATGAAGAACACTTAAGGTTCCTAAGAGTGTGTTTTTGGTTAGAGAAAATGTGTAGTAAAAATGAAATTGGAATGGAGTATAAATGGTGGTGAAAAGATGTATAAATTTGTAATATTGTGCAAAAGTCTTGTAATATGCCAAATTGATTAATCATGCATGCTAAGATCCAAAATTGGCTGTCTCATGGCTGCTAATAAAGTGATTGTGATGTGTATATACTAATAGTAAATACGTATAGGAGCTGGGTATGATACGAGTACATATACTCTAGGTATACATGTAGAAATTTTAAGGAAACGGAACGAGAATTCAAATATAGCTATCTTTTGTAAATATACTTATATTGTTTTATGTATATAAGCCCTTTAAAAGTGATTAAATACATTTTATACGATACTTGTATAAGTATTATAGGTTAAAGGTATATATGTCAAATAACGTTACGTATAGTTATCATTTTGAAAACTTAAGTTAGTAGTCTCAAAGTATACTTATAACTTATTGTTATTAGTACACAATAAGACCTTAAACCATTCTTAGATCATCTTAAATATATATAAATACATATATATACACAAACGTAAAATTATCGTTTATTATATAGTTCGTGATATCATCGGTCAAATTGGACGGTCAAACGTTGTGTAAAACTCTTTTTAAAAACATAAATCTCAACAATTTGGATTGCTTATCATGTTGGTAAGGTTTAATTTATGTAAATATTAATCTCATAAGTATAAAATGATCGGAAAAATCCGGGTCGTTACACGTGCTCTTCTTTTCGCTGCGGATTTTGATTTTCCTTTACCAAATTGTAACTTATTATCTTCGCATCTGGATTCTTTTCTTACTCCGTCCAATTTTTCTCTGATTACTGATACCAGTTCACTCGAAAGTGTGTCATTATTACGTTTAGTAATCAAAGTGTGTAGCATTAGACCATGGTTTAGTTCACATGAAGTCTTCATTTCGTAAAAACCTAAAAAAAATAAAAATTTAGAATGGGGGGAGAAGACTAGTTCTTTAGGGTCTGCTAGGGAAAGACCATTCGGGTTCCATTTTCGAGAACTACACAAAAACAGAAAATCTAACTCTAACAGAAATACATATTATCCTTTAAAAGACTTGATTCTCCCCACACTTAGTTAGCTGTGGTATCGAAATTGTGATTAACTTCGTTGTCAACTTCCATCAGACTATCTATGTAATGTTTAACTCTGTGACCATTAACCTTAAATTCAATCCCATTTGAATTTATCAATTCTACTGTTCCGTATGGGAAAACTCTTTTGACTATGAATGGTCCAGACCATCTTGATTTCAATTTTCCAGGAAATAGCTTGAATCGTGAATTGAAAAGAAGAACTATGTCTCCTTCTTTAAGTTCTTTTGAACTTCTGATTCTTTTATCATGCCATTTCTTCGTTCTTTCCTTATAGATTAACGAATTTTCGTATGCTTCATGTCTTAATTCTTCTAATTCATTTAGTTGACTTAACCGTAGACGTCCAGCTTCATGTAAATCAAGATTACATGTCTTCAAAGCCCAAAATGCTTTGTGTTCAATTTCTACTGGAAGATGACATGCTTTTCCGTAAACGAGTTTAAAAGGTGTGGTTCCAATTGGAGTTTTCATGATTGGCGCATTAGTGAGTTTTTCTTTAAGAATATTAAAAGATTTGATGCTTTCATCTGAAAAGATGAATGGAGCATCTTTTTCTAGGAGTTTATTCATAAGAGTGGCAATTTTAGAAAAATCTTTTATGAAACGTCGGTAAAAACCGGCATGCCCTAGAAAACTCCTAACTCCTCTAACATTGGTGGGATGTGGAAGTTTAGCAATTACATCTACTTTAGCTCTATCCACTTCAATTCCTTCTTTTGAAATTTTATGTCCAAGAACGATGCCTTCTTTAACCATGAAATGGCATTTTTCCCAATTAAGAACTAGATTTGATTGTTCGCATCTAATAAGCATTCGTTCAAGATTAACTAGACATGATTCAAATGTATCACCGAAGACTAAAAAGTCATCCATGAAAACTTCCATGTATTCTTCTATCATGTCATGAAAAATCGCCATCATGCACCTTTGAAAGGTTGCAGGGGCATTGCAAAGTCCAAATGGCATGCGTTTGTAAGCAAAAGTACCATAAGGGCACGTGAAAGTGGTTTTCTCTTGGTCTTCGGGTGCTATTGGAATTTGAAAATATCCGGAAAAACCATCAAGAAAACAATAGTAACTATTTCCGGCTAATCTTTCCAACATTTGATCAATGAAAGGTAAGGGAAAGTGATCTTTTCTGGTGGCGTCATTTAATTTTCTATAATCAATACATACACACCATCCTGTTACAGTCCTAGTAGGAATAAGCTCATTTTTCTCATTTGTAATGACAGTCATGCCACCCTTCTTAGGCACGCATTGAACTGGGCTTACCCATAGACTATCAGAAATTGGATAAATTAAACCTGCATCTAGCAGTTTAATTATTTCTTTCTTAACAACATCTTGCATATTAGGATTTAGTCTTCGTTGACGTTGCACATACGTTTTATGACCTTCTTCCATAAGGATTTTATGTGTGCAATACGAAGGACTTATTCCTTTAATATCATGAATCTTCCATGCAATAGCTGGTTTATGAGCTTTTAGCACAGAAATGAGTTGAGATTTTTCATTTTCAGTAAGAGAAGACGATATTATTACAGGTAATTCAGATTCACCATGTAAATAAGCATATTCCAAATGGTTTGGAAGTGCCTTTAACTCTAATGTCGGTGGTTCTTCTATCGATGATTTATATCGATATCTGTCTTCTTCTTTTAGCATTTGAATTTCTTCTGTTGTTGGTTCATATCCATTAGCCATAAGTGTAGCTAACATTTCAGTTTCATCAATTGGTTCAGTTCCTTCTCCTAAAGAACATTCTCCTGTTCCTTGTAATTCTAAAAATTCTTCTAACAATTCTGCATGTGATTCTATAGTTTGAATATAATAACATGTATCATCTGCAGATTGTGGTTCTTGCATTGCTCTATCAACTGAAAAGGTAACACTCTCGTCCTCTATACTTAGGGTTAGTTTCTTACCAAACACGTCTATCATTGCTTTAGCGCTGTTTAAAAATGGTCTTCCTAATATGAGAGGAACTTGAGAGTCTTCTTCCATGTCCAGAACAACAAAATCTACTGGAAATACTAAAGTACCAACTTTAACTAGCATGTTCTCCATTATCCCTCTAGGATATTTTACTGATCTATCGGCTAGCTGTATGCTTATTCGTGTTGGTTTCAATTCTCCAAGGTCTAGTTTAGTGTATAGTGAATACGGCATTAAATTTATACTAGCACCTAAGTCTGCCAATGCTTCTATTGAACTAAGACTACCCAGAAAACATGGAATTGTGAAACTTCCTGGATCAGATAGTTTTTTTGGTATCTTATTCAACAGCACTGCTGAACAATTAGCATTCATAGTAACAGCCGAGAGTTCTTCCATTTTCTTTCTATTTGAGATTAGATCTTTCAGAAATTTAGCATATCTAGGCATTCCTGAAATCACATCAATGAAAGGAAGATTTACATTTATCTGTTTAAACATATCCAAGAATTTGGATTGCTCGGCTTCAAGTCTCTCTTTTCTCATTTTACTTAGGTAAGGAAGTGGTGGTTGGTATGGTTTAACATAAGGTTTTTCCTTAACTGTGTTATCTTCATTAACCTTTTCAACTACCGGTTCTTTTTCCTTATCTTGTTCAGGTTGTGATTCTTGTGAAGTAGGAATAGCTTCCTCAGAAATTACAGGTATTTCAGGTGGTTTAAGTGTAATACCACTTCTTGTGGTAATGGTTTTAGCTATTTCATTCCGGGGGTTAGCATTTGTATCACTAGGTAGACTTCCCGGTTTTCTTTCACCTATTAACCTTGCTAGGTTACTTACTTCTTATTCGAGATTTTGAATAGAAGCTTGTTGATTTCTAAATGCTTGAGCATTTTGTTCATTGGTTTGTTTCTGAGATGTGAAAAACTGTGTTTGAGATTCAACTAGCTTTGTCATCATATCTTCTAAATTTGGCTTTTTATCATCGGTTTGTGGTGGTTTGTTTTGAAAATTAGGTCTTTGCTGATTGTAAGTATTATTGGATACTTGTTGATTACTTGGACCTTGTTGGTTGTTGTATGGAACATTTCGATTATAATTCTGGTTTTGATTGTAGATTGGTCTTGGCGGTTGATAATTATTCTGATAATTATTTCCAGGCCTTTGGTTTATGTATGAAACATTCTCTCTTTGTTCCATTGTTAGTTCAATACTGAGACAATCTTTTGTCAAATGTGGTCCTCCACACTGCTCACAACTAATTCGTATTAAGTGGATATCTTTAGTCATCTTTTCCATTCGTCTCTCGACAGCATCTATCTTTGCAGAAATGGAATCTAAGTCATTGCTAGAATACGCTCTAGCTACTTTAGATGATCTAACGATATCTTTTTCTTGGTGCCACTCATGTTAGTGGGAAGCAGTGTTATCAATAATTTTGTAAGCATCAGTTTCTGTTTTCTTCATAATGGAACCACCAGCTGCTATATCTATGTCTTTTCTTGTAGTGATGTCGCATCCTTGGTAGAATATTTGTACTACTTGACAGGTGTCTAAACCATGTTGCGGACATCCTCTCAATAACTTTCCAAATCTTGTCCATGCCTCATATAGAGTTTTATTTGGCTTTTGTGTGAAAGTAACAATTTCTCCTTGAAGTCTTACGGCTTTAGATGCCGGAAATAATTGTTTAAGAAATTTTTCAACTAAAACGTCCCATGTATCAATCGCCCCTTCAGGTAACGATTCCAACCAATCTTTGGCTTCTCCCTTTAAAGTCCACCGAAATAACATGAGATATATCTGTTCATCCTCCACTTCTCTTATTTTAAATAGAGTACAGATCCTATTAAAGGTACGAAGATGTTCATTTGGATCTTCCTTCGGCGCACCACTAAATTGGCATTGATTAGTCACCATGTGTAGAATTTGTCCTTTGATTTCATAATCTGGCGCATTAATGTCAGGTTGAGTAATTGCGTGACATTGGCCAGTGCATTTAGCTCTCATTCGGTCTTCCATACTTAAAGGTTCCAGATTCTCCATGATTGAATTTGTTGAATCTGAATCACTAGAGGATTCTGATTTAATGGTTGGTTCCTCAATAATCTCTGTTTGAATGATTGGTGGTTTCGGAGGAAAGATTAATGGTTCAGGATCTATGAATTGTCCTTGAATATTCTCCGGATTCTCAATTGTGAGGTCGAGTTCAAAAAATGGATTATCGGAAATTTGAATTGGAGTACTTGGTCGACTGGATGACGATTCTAAAGAAAAATCAATGGCGACAATATTTGCTAGATGTCTTGATCGAGTTACAGGTGGTGAACGTACAAAAGGTGGTGAACGTTTTGCTCGGTGCATTCACTGAATATCCTATTAGTTTTTAAAAAGGAGGAAAAATTATATAAGTTATCCAATTAATAGACTTTTCTGATTTTGCCCACGTTTCGAATAACCAAAAGATGTAGCAGAGGGGCAGGATTCGTTTGGTCTCAATATAATTGAGTACTGTTTGGCTCCAATAACCCGGTCCACGTACAAATCCAACTATTACTACGAACCAGAAAATTTTGATGTCTATCAATTTAACCACTTAAAATAAATTTTCGTAATTTAAAGAAATATTAGATAAGAAATAGAGAAAATTCTAAGTCCTAAAAACTAGAATGGCGAGAAATAAGAAAGAAAAAGAGCACGTCGAAAAAAATAGAAAAATAAAAGGGTTGAAAAATAAAAGGCGTCGAAAAATAAAAATAAGAAAGTAGCGCGTCTAAACTTAAAAAGGAAATAAAAACTAAAAACGGCGTCGCAAAATTCTAAAGCACCTAGATCTTAGTCTAAAGAAAAAGCACTTAAGGGAATTTACGGCAAATCTTAAAAATCTATAAGTAAACACAAAATAACTATGGCAAAAACTATGACTTAAAACTAAATACGAGCGAAAAATATACAAATATTACGCTAAAAACAAATAAAAAGAAAAAAAATATAAAAATAAACTAAAAGTTGTAAAAATTACAATTTTTATTAAAATATTATTTTTATATAAAACTATTAATTTTATATATTTAATAAAACTTAATATAACTTAAAAATACAAATTAATTAAAAACTAAACTAAATAATTTAAAATTAAAACCTAATTAATATTAATATTAATATAATTAACCCTAATTTCGCATTAAATGATACCAGGTTTGACCTGTCAGAGGACCTCCGCGAGTGCGGTATAGTCCAGTTCAAATACTCCGCGAGTCGCGGAGGGTCAAATTTAAGTTGAGAAAGGGTTCGTTTTTTATATATATATTTTTTTTAATTTTCTGTTTTTCTATAAATATAAAATATATATATAAATATAAATAAATATTTATATAAAACAATAAAATACTTATATTTAAACTCAAAAATAAAAATACTTTTTAACTTTCTATATTTTTTAACAAACTCTTTTTGTAGTTTTATATTTTTATATATTTTTTTAAAAACTTATATTTTTATACGAAGGACTTAATAAAAACTTTTACAAAATTATATTATTATTTTTTTTATATCATTAGCGTTGCGCTTTCGGCGTTTAAGTTTCCCGACAGCGGCGCCAAAAATACTTGATGTTATGCGAGGTGTATATGAAATAGCTTTATTTTTACTAGGAAATACTATTAAATACGATATAATTTTACACAAGATATTTATTTATTTATAGAATGGATATACCTAAACCTTGCTACAACACTTATAGGCAGTGTACCTAATCGTACAGTAGCGTAGTTTTTAGTAAGTCCGGTTCGTTCCACAGGGAATCTTTTAAACAAAGGTTAACGCTATATTAGTTTTAATTTATAAAAATAGAAATATATATAAGTAATATTATTATTATAAAAAGGGGGTTTTTACCGTTTAATAACCGGTTTGTCGATTTTTAAAACTTTAGTCGCAGTTAAAACTTAATGTAAAATATTAAATAAATAAAAGACTTAATTTAAAGTGTAAAGTAAATAACGATAATGAAATTGCAATAAATAAAAGTGCGATGAAAAATTGCGATAATTAAAAAGTGCGATAATTAAAAGTACAATTAAATACAATGACAATAAATAAAAATGTAATAATTAGAAGTGCAATTAAATATGAAAATAAAGGAATTATGCTTATTTAAACTTCCGTAATCATGATGTTTGACGCGTTGATTTTAGTTTTATACCCATGGGTTAATTGTCCTTTGTCCTGGATTATTTAATTTGTCCGTCTAGTTTTTATCCATAACAGTCCATCAGTCATAAATATAAAGTGCGAGTATCTTCTTCAAAATATCCTTATACCCGAAGTCAAATATTCCAGCTAATTGGGGACTTAAACTGTAACAAGGTTTTAAAACTTTGTTTAATAATTACACCAGGATATCAACTGCGTGTAACCCAAGGTTTTAATACTTTGTTATCAATTATGCCAAGTGTCCTTGTACATAATTTCACCCCTGTTTTAATAAATCTATTAACTATTAATCCATTCTCGTGTCCGGTTAAATGAACGATTATTCGTACATATAAATATCCCGCCCATCGTGTCCGATTGAGTGTATATGGTTATTTATAGGTATGTCCAATTGTAATCTGTATATTAAAATTAACAAACTATCATTTAGTTAAACAAATATAAAGCCCATTAATAGCCCATAGTCTAATTTCCACAAGTGTCGTTCTTTTGTCCAAACCCCAATTATGGTACAAAGCCCAATTACCTAATTTTAGTAATTAGCCCAACATCATGATTACTTCGTTTTAAATAAGCATAATAATAACTTAGCTATGAGATATTAAATTAAAAAGGTTGAACATAACTTACAATGATTAAAAATAGCGTAGCGTTACACGGACAGAATTTCAACTTACACTCTTACAACATTCGCTAACATACCCTTATTATTAGGATTTAAAATTAAAATTAAAATATAAATATATATATATATATATATATATATATATATATATATATATATATAATATATATATATATATATATATATATATATATATATATATATATATATATATATATATATATATATAAGTTTACGTATGAGTGAACAGAAAAAGATGTGTAAATTTCGGCCGAATGCTCGGCCTTTTATAGGCCCACGTAATACTATTTGACCTCCGCGAGTGCGGAGGTTTTTGCCTTTATAAGCTCCGCGAGTGTGGAGCTGTGGATTCCAGCTCACACCAGCTTGGTTCCTAGCTTGCCTACGGTTTTATAATATAATATAATATATATATTAATTTTAAGAATTAATTATATATTATATTATATTCATGTGCATAGTTGACTTGTAATTTTTAGTCCGTTGCGTCGAGCGTTGAGAGTTCACTATGTTCCCGGTTCCGGATTTTCGAACATCCTTGCGTACAATTTAATATCTTGTACTTTGCCTTTCGTGTCTTGTACTCTTGTAATTTTGAGACGTTTCTTATCAATAATTGGAACCTCTTTGATTGTACTTTGTACTTTTGAGCTTTTTGGTCGTTTGCGTCTTCAATTCGTCGAATCTGTCTTTTGTCTTCACCTTTTATTATTTAAACGAATATCACTTGTAAATAGAACAATTGCAACTAAAAGCTTGTCTTTCTTGAGGGATAATGCTATGAAATATATGTTCGTTTTTAGCATTATCAGTATTTCAGAAGTGTTGAATATTGCTTGAGTCAGAGTAGAGATAAGTGAAAAGAAAGACGTCATCAGTCAGTTCCACGTTATTAGAGAAGATGAGAAAGAGTACAAGTTCACAGAAGTAGATTTTCATAATCTTGATATGCTTGACATCATTCACATCTACAACTACCTCTGTATCATCACCATTCGACCTTTTGCTAAAGCTCAAGCTTTGGAAGCTGTGAAAAGATATATGATGGAGACAATTAAACAGATGAGACATGAAGATTTTCAAATAGGTCTCAAAGTAAATAGGAAAAAGATTCGAATAACGTGTTCGAATCAATTTACGGAGGGACTGAAGGATATGAGGATGTTTCAAATGCAATTCGAACCCGAAGGGTTTGTATTTGTAAATTCTCAAAAGGAAAAAGTGTTCATTCGTATTGAAGAGCTAAACAAATATTCAGATGGAACACTTAAGGCTGCACTGAAGTATCTTAAAATTCGTCAAAGCAAGGTTGATGGCTTTGATACAAAAATGGGTCTTGGAGAGTTTATAAAGCATATCAGAGATCGTTTAAAGCTCCGAATCCGTACAAGACAGTTTGAGATTCTTCGTGGCCAGAGAAAGAGAAGGTATTTCAAGGAAATGGATGAATATCCATTACATGAGGGAGATCCAAGGAAAGTGTGAGGAGTCTGGAAAACTTCTAAGCAAATTTCAGAAAATCAAGTAGAAGTTTCAAAACCAGATGGCTCACGATGGAAACTAACGTTTGGACCTCTCAAGATTTCACAATAGGATTTTATTGTAAAGTTCACATTTAACACTAAGGGGGAGATTGTTAGGACCCCGAAGTTGTATAGTGTTAATGTGAATTAAGCTTAAATGAAGGTTCCTTAGAAGAGGGCTATATAAGGAACCTAAGTAGTCCTAATTAGATAGCCATTGTATTGTAACTGAGTTCTAGAAGCTGTGGAATGTAATTTTACCGATTCTCTCTCATACCGAGTCTTCTTCCTACATACCAAATCTCACTCTATCTTATCATTTCTCTCAATCTCATCATGATCTGACCTATCATCGGGAATTATCAAAGGTCAAATGGTAACATGAATACAGTTTCAAAAATTTTTGAGACTCAACATTACAGACTTTGCTTATCGTATCAAAAATATTAAATCGTATCGAGAGTTTGGTTTAAAATTAGTCAAAATTTTCTGGGTCGTCACAGTACCTACCCGTTAAAGAAATTTCGTCTCGAAATTTGATAGAGATCGTCATAGTTGACAATAAGTATGTTTTCATGATGAAAATGAGTTGATAAGTAGAGTTTTATCATTCTTGAGTAATATGAATGAAACAATTCGATTACTCAAAACGTACGAGTAAAGCTATCACAAAAGAGTGAAATGAGAAAGAAATCTAACTTTTGACTAGTCATGGTTGAGTTCCAGAATTCAAGGGATTGCAAAGAAAATCTTCGTTATCCATATAAGATTTGATTCGTCAGTGATTAAGGTAATTAAGATCTCTTTAATTAAATGCGAACATCTGTCTTGATTGCTTTGTCTGATATTTCATTATAAATCCACCCTCTTCGTTCCATTTACATTTTGGAGTTCCATTCTTTTGTTTTATCTTTCCGACTTTAAGTCAAGTGAATAATGGTCCAGAATTCGTAGGTATGAAGTTTCGAATGAACATGACTAACGTTCTAAGAGAGAGATTGTATTAGCACAATCTTGATTGGTTAAATTATCAGGATTCAGGAGAAAAGATAGAACTATCAAGAAATTACGTTCTTGATATGTTTATATACTAGATAGAGTGTAAGAGTCGTGTAACATGGCACATAATGACGTTATGATCTGTGAATCATCACGTTCCATTAGAAACTCAGCATGACTTACTGTAATATAATCACGTTGATCAAGTGTCATTATATTATACTAACTCATGCATCAATTTCCAACACTACTTCAAAAAAAAAAACATTCATAATTTAAACTCGAAGGTTTACAGAATATAGAAACTAAATAGTTTACTTTATGATGTAACACTGATAGCGCGGAGAGAGAAATGATTTCAGATAAAAAAATAGTTATGAAAATATATTCAGAAATATCAAGGATATTTATAATGAAAGATACGATGATATCTTAGAATTTTAGAATCAAAGTATGATGAAGAAATTCATTCACAATGATTTAGAGCGATTAAGGAGTAAGGTATTCGCTAAATATTTCATCAAAAACAGAATCATCAAGATTCTTTTAAATACAGGGTTTGGTCCTTGTATTTGTCCTTAGTCTCCTTCATAGTTTGCTCAATCCGTTTTTTAGTTTCAAACTTTTCTAAGCTTTGCAAACACACAATTCTTTATTATCAAACTTTTGACTATTTTGGTTGTCTACAGTTTCTGCTGCTTCATTCAGCTTTTTCAAAGTTCAGTGTATTGATTCGTAGGCTGGGTACTTTTCAGAATTTCAGAATTGAAGATCATAATTTTAGGAGATAGATGTTATATGTATACATATAACTGTTGATGTAGACATGCTGCGAGATTTCAAAACACTGATTGCTAATTCCTGGTAATTGATGTGGTAATTCTGGTTATAAGATGTGGATGAGTATAGGAATAGGTTTTAATGAACAAATATATAATGGTTCTTTGGAGAGACTTAAGCCAATGAGTAGTGGAGTTGTTGGTACATTTACTGCTAATGTGATGGGATATAAATGGTTTTTCGATAACGATGATGAAGGACAACTTATATATCAAAGTTATAATAAGGCTTATTCGAATGAAAAGTCTAAGTTGACTTGCTGAAGTTGTGACAAAACTGGCTAACTTGAAAAGGAATTGCAACGTTATTTTCGGTAATAACAATGCCAAAGGAGCTAGCACAGACACGTGTTAAACGTTTACTCAGGTTCCGAGTGGTTTTTAGGTGCATAACTATATGTATCAATCTTTTCTTCCGTAGATGAAGTGAGGTTAGTTCATCTTCTCGATTGAGGTGTTTTCAAGAATCATGAAAGGTTTGAACGCAGTTTGTAATCGTCAAGATACAAATGAGGTTTAAGATGAAATCAAGTGATAAACTTGAAGAATTGTTTAGTTTCATATGTTATAATCAATATTTTAATTCATTTTTAATTGTCCAATGTTGGTTGTCCACAGTTAGTAATTCAATAATTCATATATAATATTTAAATTAATTAATACGTATCGTGACCCATTGTATACATGTCTCAGACTCGATCACAACTCAAAGTATATATATTATTGTAGAATCAACCTCAACCCTGTATAGCTAACTCGATCATTACCGCATATAGAGTGTCTATGGTTATTCCAAATAATATATATAGATGCGTCGATATGATATGTCAAAACTTTGTATACGTGTCCCGATATTTAAATGCATAAAATAAATAACAGGAATCAAATGACGATAAATAAAATTGCGAGAATTTAAATTGCTATAAATAAATTGTGATAATTAAATTGCGATAAATAAAATGTAATCAGTTAGCTAGGAACATTTAGCAAGGAACAGTTAGCGTGGATTCTTAACAAAATTTCTCACAGTTAATTTGTTTGTTTCTAACAAAATTTATTTTTTTCCAATATTTTCTTCATTATGCCACTTGTTGGATTCTGATAAGTCAAAATTCAAATATGAAATTGAATGAAAATGGTTATTCTGCGGTGAACGAATACATATATCAGTGGATGTACGTAGGATAGTAAATGACTGTTAAATCAGATTGGAAGAATGTACAGTATAACATGTTAATATGAAAGTTAAATATTTCCTCGGGTATTACCTACCCGTTAAAATATTTTCACCATTAACAGTTTGTACGAAAGAATTTTTAATTACAATCTTTATGAAAACATATATACATATATATTTTCTTCAAAGGTAATCATGTATTTAATGAGTTAATGTGATATTAAACTCATTTGATTTACCGTTGGAACAAGAATATATAATCTCTAAAACATTGGAGATTACATAATCGCCATGAAGAACGAAGATAATTGATGTAGAATGATACGTAGAACGATGATTATACTCGAGGTACAGAATGAGATGTTGAGGCATGGATTGTTGATGGTACGGGTGCTGTTACTGATGGTACTATTGGTGCCGGTGATGTTGCTGAAGCTGGTACGTTTTGCACCATATTTTCCAAGGCTACAACTCGGGTACGAAGCTCGTTGACTTCTTCTATTACATCGGGATGATTGTCGGTTGGAACAAGTGGATGAATAAGGTTCAGAATTTGGGATATCATATAATCATTGCGAGATATCCTGGGAATGAAGGTGGATATGGTGTTTCGAATAGGTTCGCCGGTAAGTGTTTCAGGTTCTTCACCAAGAGGTGAATTCGATTGGTGGAAAGGATCGCCTTCTACTCGTCTCCATTGATTAGGTCGACTACGAACCCATCAGATGAATTGGGGATGGATGATTAGTTGATTCATTCTGGTGACGCTACTTTCGGAGCTTAGGTGAACATCCATGTCGGAATAGCTTTCGGATTCCGAAGAACTTGAACTAGTGGCGAGTTCCATTTAGTACGATTGAATAACGGATTTTTCGATATGAAATGATTTTCGGATACCAGCTGATATTCTAATTACATAGAATATCTATATATATAGAACAAAAGATTTCGTAGATTATGGAGAATTTTCCGGAATATATCAGGAAAAGTTTACAGTAACAGATACGCTAAGATATGAATTTTGTGTATACATTATTCATGCAATCAATGCAGTAAGATGTGTCTAGACTAAGAATGATAAGCAGGTAATTTCCTAAGGATGATAAGTAGGTAATTTTTGACACGAAATGATAAGCAAAACTTTTGACATGAAGACACGGTCGAAGTCCAGACTCACTAATGCATCTAAGAAACTATCGGTTAGACACACTAATGGAAGACCTGGTTCGCTAAGACCACCGCTCTGATACCAACTGAAATGCCCCGTTCATACCGATTATAAACAATTCACAATAGTTGATTTCATTGCGAGGTATTTGACCCCTATATGATACATTTTACAAACATTGCATTCGTTTTTAAAAGACAAACTTTCTTTACATCAAAAGTTGACGGCATGTATACCATTTCATAATACATCCAACTATAATTGACTTAATATTAATCTTGATAAAATCAACGACTCGAACGCAACGTCTTTTGACAAATATCATGAATGACTCCAAGTAATGTCCTTAAATGGAGCTAATGCACAACGGAAGATTTCTTTAATACCTAAGAATAAACATGCTTTAAAGTGTCAACCAAAAGGTTGGTGAGTTCATTAGTTTATCAAAAACAATCATTTCCAATAATATAATAGACCACAAGATACTCATATTTCGAAAACAATATGTGCAGGTCTGCTCACTGCTGTAAAATCATTCATACGATATATAAACACCTGGTAATCGAACTTAACAAGATGCATATAGAATATTCCCCGCATACCGGCATTCCACACGGTCATGCAAAAGCATACAAACAGGCCACTCATTTAAATATGATGGTTGTGTACACCTATTTCGAAGTACTAAAGCAGTTCAAATTCTCTGACTGGGGCTTGTGAATGCCCATAGATCTATCTTTAGGATCCGCGTCAATTAGGGGTTCAGTTCCCTAATTCTTAGATTATCAGACTATAAAGGGGTGATATCTGGTGTACTCGTAACTCAATCGTAGAATGTTTTTAAGTACTTGTGTCTATTTTGTCAAACATTTATAAAAACAGCGCATATATTCTCAGTCCCAAAAATATATATTTCAAAAGCATTTAAAAGGGAGTAATGAAACTCACTTAATGTATTTTGTAGTAAAAATACATATGACGATATTGAACAATGCAGGGTTGGCCTCGGATTCACGAACCTATATCATTTGCGTATATATATTAATACACATAATCGCAATCAAATAAGTTTATATATATCACCTAGTAATGATATCATTTTTATATTAATAATATATTTATATTTCATAGATTCCTTTTATATAATAAAATATTTTGTTATGTTATATGTGTTAAATATATATATTTATGTATTTCATTTGTTTATCAAAATAGGAGTTCAAATTATACTAAGTTAATATTAGTAAAAACCATGATAATAACATTAATAATATACTTATGTTAGTAATAACTCTATTAGTGATAATAATAATGATATTAATAATAATACTTGAAAAAATATTAATTTTACTGTTAATGATAGTTATGATATTGATTTTAGTAATTACATAATAATAATATTCGTGATAATATAAATAATAGTACTTATGTTAATATTAACAATTCTATTATTTGTAAAAAGATACTAATACTAATATTTACGAAAATAATAATAATTTGTATTATTTTCATAATAAATATAATAATAAACCTTTTCATCATAATGATAATAATATTAAAGTTTTAAAGTTAATGATAATATCATAACTAATACTCATAATAATAATAATAATAATAATAATAATAATAATAATAATAATAATAATAATAATAATAATAATAGGTATAATACTTATAATTATGGTAATAATAATTATAAGTACGGTAATAATAGTAATATTAATGATAATGATAATAGGTTGTATTGCTTTCCTAATAATGTTAATAATAATCATAATCATAATAATAATAATACTTATAATAATAATTATAATGATAATACTAATAATCATAATAATACTTACTTTGACATTAATAATAATAATGATATTCATAATACTTAATATTAATAATAATAATAATAATAATAATAATAATAATAATAATAATAATAATAATAATAATAATAACACTCCTACTTAATAATAATAACAATAATAATAACAACAACAATAATAATAATCATAATAATAATTAATAACTAATAATAATAATAATAATAGAATTTTAAAACTACCTCAAGTGAAATGGGTTAAAAAAATTGTGACAGCCCCTGGACTCGAACCCGTGACCACATGCTAACTCGAACCCATCATCATCTTCATCAAAATCTACATCAATCTAGCTCATAAATCCATACATAAATCAACCAACAAAACAACTACTCAAGAACACATCAAGAACACTTTCAAGTTTACTAGTTTACTTCCAAGCTTTCTAATCCATTCCAAGTAATCATCCAAGATCAAGAAACCTTTGTTATTTACAGTAGGTTATCTTTCTAATTCAAGGTAATATTCATATTCAAACTTTGATTCGATTTCTATAACTATAACTATCTTAATTCAAGTAGAAATCTTACTTGAACTTGTTTTTGTGTCATGATTCTACTTCAAGAACTTTCAAGCCATCCAAGATCCTTTGAAGCTCTAGATCATTTCTTTTCTTTTCTAGTAGATTTACCTACTATACTTGAGGTAGTGATGATGTTCATAACATCATTCGATTCATATGTATAAAACTATCTTATTCAAATATTATAACTTGTAATCACAAGAACATAGTTTAGTTAATTCTAAACTTGTTCGCAAACAAAGTTAATCCTTCTAACTTAACTTTTAAAATCAACTAAACACATGTTCTATATCTATATGATATGCTAACTTAATGATTTAAAACCTGGAAATGCAAAAAACACCGTAAAACCGGACATACGCCATCGTAGTAAAACCGAGGGCTGTTTTGGGTTAGAAAAATAAAAACTATATTAATCTTTAAATTTGAAGCTTTTTTTCTGGAAAAAATGATATTTCATATGAACATAATACTATATCCAAAAATCATGGTTAAACACAAAGTTGAAATATGTTTTTCAAAATGGTCATCAAGATGTCGTTCTTTCGACGAAAATGACTACCTCTTTCAAAAATGACTTGTAACCTGTATTTCCAACTATAATAAACTTATACTTTTTCTGTTTAGTTTCATAAATTTCAGTTCGTTATGAAACCATAGCAACTTGATTCACTCAAAACGGATTTGAAACGAAGAAATGATGGGTAAAACAAAATTGGATAAATTTACTAGTTTTAGCTACGAAAATTTTATAACAAATCTATACTAACCATAACTTAACTAACTTATATTGTATTATACATGTAATCTAACATATATTATGTAATCTTGATAGACCATAGACACGTATACAATGTTTTGACATATCATATCGACGTTATCTATATATATTATTTGGAATAACCGTAAGTCACTCTATATGCGGTAATGCTCGAGTTAGCATATAAAGGGTCGAGGTTGATTCTAAAATAATATATATACCTTGAGTTGTGATCGAGTCTAAGACATGTATACAATGGGTCGTGGATTGATTCGAGATAACATATTTATTTATGTACTACTAATTGTGGACTACTAATGTTGGACTGCTAACTTAACAACTTAAAACGTCAACACGTAATAAATGTTGTGAATATATTTTGATCATATTTTGATATATATGTATATATTTGTTATAGGTTCGTGAATCGACCCGTGGCCAAGTCTTATTTTTCTGACGAAGTGAAAATACGTGAAAGTGAGTTATAGTCCCACTTTTAAAATCTAATATTTTTGGGATGAGAGTACATGCAGTTTTATAAATGATTTACAAAATAGACACAAGTACGTGAAACTACATTCTATGGTTGAATTATTAAACCGAATATGCCCCTTTTAGTCTGGTAATCTAAGAATTAAGGAACATACATCCTAATTGACGCGAATCCTAAAGATAGATCTATCGGGCCCAACAATCCCCATCCAAAGTAACGGATGCTTTAGTACTTCGAATTTATCATGTCCGAAGGGAGTCCCGGAATGATGGGGATATTCTATATGCATCTTGTTAAGGTCGGTTACCAGGTGTTCAACATATGAATGATTTTTATCTCTATGCAGTTTGTGAAATGCCTGATATGAGATGGATGTTTATGAAAAATGAAATCTTGTGGTCTATTATTACAATTTGATATACATATAGGTTAAACCTATAAATCACCAACATTTTTGTTGACGTATTAAGCATGTTTATTCTCAGGTGATTATTAAGAGCTTCCTCTGATGCATGCTAAATTAAGGACAAGATTTGGAGTCAGCATGCTTGTATGATAATGTTTAAAGAAAAACTGCATTCGGAAAATAAATTATTGTAATATTTTATCGTAACCTATTATGTAATGGTCGTATGTAAACGTTGTACTTTAGATTACCATTATTTGGTAATCTACGTTATGTCTTTTAAACCATTATCGATAAAGTAAAGGTTATGGTTTGTTTTAAAAATCGAATGCAGTCTTTGAAAAACTTCTCATATAGAGGTTAAAACCTCACAACGAAACCAATTAATATGAAACGTTTATAATCGATATGAAAGGGACATTTCATCTTGCTCGATTATGATGTCGTGATGTATGCGTACGTATGATGCGTGTGCAAAGATTCCAAGTGAGTGGAATGTTTTTAAGTATGGTATATACTTGTGGTTTGGGATGGATGGTTAGTGTATTCCGTTAGGATTCACTATGGTGTGGCAGTGCGCGATGTTACACTACTCGTTGATTGAGGCCAAAAGAGCGTATGTGATTAGTGGGTTATGGCCATTGACTCGGTCCGCTAACTTCACCTTGGGAGTAGTGTTGTACCAGCATGGTATAACATTATCGGAATGGGAGTACCATTCAGGTGATGTGTTGTAGGATGTGAATATCGGGTTGTTCGTATTCACAAAATTTCGGGTAGTATGATTGTCCCTTTTGGTTGGACTCATAGTTTGAGGTAGCGAATGTCGGGTAGTTCGGATTCACTAAGGCTCGGTTTGCATAGCCATCCTCGCTTATACTATGTGGTGGAGGTAGTGAATATCGGTTTGCACGTATTCACGATGACTCGGGTTGTGCGGTCATCTCGTTGTGGGAAATATTGATTGGGTTGGTGAATTTCTGTTTATTGCAAATTCACTAAGGTTCAGGTTGTTTCGACCATCCTCCATATATGTTAGGCTCGGGTTGTTTCGGCCATCTTGGTGTGTTCAGAGATGCGATAGTTGTGTTTCACTCACATGTTGTTAAGGTTGTGACATTTGTTGATTTTGTACACCTTGGGGTTTGTGTTGCCCTAGTCGTTTTGGGCACTAGCAGTTTAGCCGTTGGCTTATGATGTTATGATAGTGGCGTATTAGTCGTATTTGTGCACTACGAGGGATATTAGGTGGTAAGTGTTATCCGTAAGGATTTGCTTGGATTCAGTCTTCATCGGTTTGGTTGTTGACCTTAATTTTGGTATGCGGTTGTTATTACCATTGTACTTGGTATGAGTACGCTAAGGGTTGATATCTCGGTACGAGATTGGCGAAGTTTTTCCGATGTGAGGAATTGAGCAAGTGTTAGTGCTCGGACTTGTGGATTTTAATGAATCACGAGTGACGATTTTGTTGTTAAAGGTGACTCTTTGAGAAGAATTTCCTAGAGGAGTTGGAAGAATATGTGGCAATTCCGCGTACTCTAAGTGATCGTTATAGATTTTGAATGTTGTGTGCATTTCATATCTCGAAATGCGTGTACGTGTGTAATTTGTAAATGGAATAATCTTCGAGTTTATAATAATTATGGTGGAAGTCGGTTTGGAACGTATGTTTAAGGACCATAAAGTGTGGGTCCGATTGGTTAAGTGACGAGGATCACGAGGACGTGATCGATTCTAAGTGGGGGAGAGTTGTAAGACCCAAATATTTATGGTACATAGAGTTTAAAATAATGTACGTATAGTGGGTGAATCAGGGTATAAATTAAATACTGACTGACTGTTTTGAGCATCATGCGCGCCGTGCACATTTGTGGGAGCGCGCCGCGCACATCATCTGGCGTCAGTTTTCTGCTTTTTCCAATTAGAGTTAAATGAGGGGCTTTTTGGTCATTTCACTTGGGGACGGATCTGAAGCCATACCAGCTGGTTTGGATCCAACTTTAGATCATTTTTACATCCACAAACACTCTCAACTATCTTAGAGAGAGAGAGAGAGAGTTATAGATAGAGAATTGGGGTTTTGGAGAAGAAGAAGCTCGAATTGATCAAAAGCTCGAGTGTTAAAATTGTTCACCTCGTTCCTAGCTATGTTTTAGTTGTTGTGGTAATTTCTAACTCTGAATTTCAATGTTTGATTTGATATTTAAAGTTAGGGTTTGAACTTGAATTGTAGAGAACCCCATTTAAACTCTTGAATTGAGTTCTTTGATGCTAGTAATCGGGTTTATTGTTGTTGTTGGTGGGTTTTGGGTTAGAAACCAACTTGGCCATGATTTGGGACTTGTTTTTAGGTTTAATTACTAGGCTTGGTGATTATGGAAGTGTTGGAACCCATTTTAGTGTATTTGAAAGACTAATTTTCAAATTAGTCAAAATTAGGGTTTACGAGTGATTTTGAGAATGATAAGTGTTTAACACTTATGTTTGGGTTAAATTGGCATATTAGGATCATTGTCACTAGTGTTAGTGATTATTGGTTAGGTTGGGCGCGTTTTGTGCTTGGAAGTGCATTTGGGTCGAAATTTGCACTAAGGGTCAATTGGGTTGGTTTGTAAATCCACCCTAATTGTGTTGCTTGTATTGTGATAATAGAATAGGTACTTTCCATTGATGTTGAGGTTTTGTTTCAGTTGCATTCATCAAGACGACAAGGTGAGTGTTAATATCCTATGTGCATATAGTGGGTTTTGATGAGGTAGCGAATCTCGGGTAGTGCGGATTCATGATGACTCGGGTTGTTCGGTCATCTTATTGATGAGGTAGTGAATCTCGGGTTGTACGAATTCACTAAGGCATGGGTTGTACGGTCGCCCTCGGTTGTTGAAGTGGTGAAGGAAGTAAATCTCGGGTTGTGCGAATTCACTAATTCTCGGGTTGTTCGGCCAACCTTCGTGGGTTTAAGGTTAAGGGGTTGACCTTGTTGTATTATCGAAAGTATTTTTGTATATACGTATATATACTTATTGTATGTTGTAGCTAATCTTGCGGATTTTGGCTTGGTGGTACGTTAGGTATAACATTTCTTAGTTATGCTCGGATTGCGGTATGTGTTTACTATTTTTGTGTTGGCGATGCGTATTCATTTTATGCATATATATGTATGTAGTATATTCTCACTCACTAAACGTTAGCTTACCCTCTCGTTTTTTATATTTTTTTTTATAGATTTGCATGGATGTGGTGGCTCGGGTAAGCGTGGGAACTTGTGGACTCGCGTAGTTGCTTATAAGACATGCTTTTGGATTTGATTAGGATTGGGTAGCATATCCCCAATCACCATGCTCGATCTTTATTTTTGTGTTTAAACTCATGTGGTCATAAACTTGTATTTTGTACGAAAGTCGTAAAATGGCTGATGTGGGCCCGGTGTCGTAAAACTCGTTTTATTATTGGAACATGTTAGTTTTATCTAATATTATGTGTTATGAAAACCATTTCGTCTAAAAGTGTCGGGAAGTGGGAGATCTTTAAACGAAAAATGGAAATTTCGGACAGAAGCTGACCAGGCTTGTGCGCGCCGCGTACAAGTAGTGGAACACGTCGCGCACCCTTCTGTCTTGTATATAAAAAAAAATCTTGCGTATTCAGTTGGATAACAGGTTGCGTCGTTACAATTGACCAAGTTAACCAGGAAAGATGTAACTTTTCGATGGAGCGATGAATAAGAAAACGCCTTTCAGACATTGAAACGGTTATTGTGTCAAGCTCCGATTTTAGCGTTACCTGAGGGTACAGAAGATTTCATTGTGTATTGTGATGCGTTATTAGCTGGATTGGAATGTGTGTTAATGCACAGAGAGAAAGTCATTACCTATGCCTCTAGACAGTTAAAAACTCATGAGTAGAATTATCCGACACATGATCTAGAGTTGGCTGCGGTTGTATTTGCATTGAAATTATGGAGACATTATCTTTACAGCACTTATTATGTGATTTGTACCGACCACAAGAGTCTTCAGCATATATTTTCGCAGAAAGAATTAAACATGCGTCAGAGACGGTGGCAATAGCTAATCAAGGATTATGATTGTGAAATTCGTTAATATCCAGGAAAGGCAAATGTAGTTGCAGATGCTTTGAGTCGAAAGAAATCCACTGATAATGTAAAATTCATGCGAATTGAGATTGTGTCAGATTTTATTGATCGATTAAAGATAGCACAATTAGAAGCCTTGAAGGATGAACATTTGAAATCTGAGATATTAGTAAAGCGGAAAGTGGAATTAATTGATGATTCTCGTGAATTAAAGACTTTGAGTAACAAAATTTGGGTTCCTTTGCTCAGAGGATTGAGGGATTTAATCTTGAATGAAACACACAAATCGAGATTATCTATCCATCCTGGAAGTAAGAAGATGTATCATGATCTGAAACCTTTATATTGGTGGCTAACAATGAAGAAAGATATCGTGCATTACGTGAAAAAGTGTCATATATGCACTCAAGTAAAAGCTGAACATCAGAAACCTTATGGGTCATTACGTCAACTTGAGATTCCTCAGTGGAAGTGAGAGCACATAATGATGGATTTCGTAGCAAAGTTACCCCGAACCCAGAAAGGTCATGACATGATTTGGGTGATAGTTGACAGATTGAATAAAAGCGCGCATTTTCTGGCCACAAGTGAGACAGCTTCGCTCAGTAAGTTAGCCCAACTATATGTGAATGAGATTATAGTTCGACATGGAATACCATTATCTATTGTATCAGATAGAGATTCAAGGTTCGTGTCTAATTTTTGGCAGAGTTTACACGAGAATTTGGATACTCGAGTTAATCTCAGCACAACGTATCATCCTCAAACAGACAGTCAAAGTGAACGTACTATTCAGACATTAGAGGATATGTTAAGAGCTTGTGTATTAGAATATGGAGAATCGTAGGATTCTCATCTACCTTTGATTGAATTCACTTACAACAACTCGTATCACTCTAGTATAGGCATGCCGCCATATTAAATGCTCTATGGTCGTCGCTGTAGAACGCCGACTTATTGGTTAGAAGCTGGAGAGAAATAGTTTGCGGGTCCAAAGATTGTACAGTTAACTGCAGAGAAAGTGGCAATTGCACGCGAGAAATTGAAAGCCTCAAGAGATAGACAAAATATTTACACCGATCCAAGCAGATGGCCAATTATTTTCACCGTAGGTGAGTAGGTACACTTGAAAGTATCGCCCTGGAAAGGTGTAATTCGTTTCGGTAAAAGAGGTAAATTAGCTCCGAGGTACATTGGGCCGTTAAGAATACAACAGGTGTTGAATGATCAGACAGTAGTATTAGATCTTCCTGCTGAGTTAGCTGGTATTCACAACACATTCAATGTGTGTTATCTTCGTAAGTGCAAGGTAGACGATGAAAGTCAGATTCAACCAATGCAAGATTTGAAAGTTGATGTGGATAAAAAGTTAGTGGAAGAGCCAGTAAGAATTGTAGACATGAAGATTACTAAGTTACGACATAAGAAGATACCCACGGTATTAGTTGAGTGAAAGCACAGCTTAGGTTCAAACTTAACATGGGAGACAGAAGAGTTGATGAGAACTCGTTACCCTCGTTTGTTTGATCTTGACCAGATTTCGAGGACAGAATCTCCTTTAAGGGGGTAGATTTGTAATAACCTCACATTGGGCCTAGTGGTAATTTTCCTAATTACCATTGTGTGTTATTATATGTTATTTTAATAACTATATGTACATAATTATTTAATTATATAGTTGAGACCAGTTTGTGACAAGGGTCACAGAACAGGTTTGTTTATTTAATTTGGACCTCGTTTGGACCACTTAATGTGGTGTTTCGTATTTCGGATAACTGGTAAATACCCGTGTGTATCACGGAAGAGATTTCCATCATATGAAGGAAACCTCCTTTGCCTTTTATTCCTGCTTCTACTCTTTATTTCTATTTTTAGAAATTTAACCCACACACACACTTACGCTTCTATCCTCTCAAACCCTAATCCAAATTCGTTTTTGGTTGTCCAATTAAATCATATTTTCAGAATCCTTGTGATTTCAAGAATCCAACAAGGTAAACTAATCAGATTTTCGTAGCAAAATCAGTTTGCAAAATGGGTTTTTGTTTAGGTTTTAGTAAAAGTGGGTTTTGAATTAAAAAGTGATTTGAATGTGTTGTTTATGTCAAATTGATGTTAGAAAATGTTTGTATATGAGTTATATATGTTTCCTAAGTGATTTGTAGTGTCAAAATAGTGCAAAAACGAGATTTGGGGTTAAAAATGACGAAAACAGCGACCTGGTACTGATGAACAGCTCCCGTATAGTTACAGGATACATTCGTACGATTATAGGGTGTATCTGGACCATTTCTGATGCAACCGGGCAGTTTTAGGTGCAACTGGGCGGTTGCAGGTGCTCCCGCGCGGTTGTAGTCTGTCAACTTTTTGGAAAACTTGTTTTGGCCGTAACTTTCAAACCGTAACTCCATTTTTGATGAATAAACTACCGTTGGAAACGTAATGAGATTTAATTTCTAATGGTAAAGTTTTGAAACACTAATTCAAATTTCAATTTGGGTCAAAATGATGGGATAGCGCGTATGCCTCATTCTACACGCGTGAGATAGTTGCAATTGGATGGGGAACCATGTAAACTTGTCATATATGGATATATTATGCTATATGATGTTGTTTAGAGTATGAATTGATGATATTATTGATTAGATATGTGCTAACTTGAGATATGATATTCTCAGGTAATAAGGGAACGGAGAAGGCTCAGTAATATAAGACTTCTAAGTTCTTGCTGTTTATCAGGTGAGTGGGACTATCTTAACTATTATATGTATGTAGTAGTGGGTTATGCTACTGTTGTCCTGCCATGTTATACCTGATGAGTTAGCATATGATGTTTATGCTTATGTGATGATTATGTGCACTTGGGTATTATCGGCTATGATGTCTAGTCGGTAATCAGCTTTGGGTATAAAGCTGAGCATAAGGTCAACCTTGCTGTCAGGTTGGGTTCAAGAGTTACTATTTGTGTAGTATAGTATGAATGAAGCATTCCCTGCGTCCGGATTACTATGCGAGGGAGACAGTAACGGGAATTTTCGGTAAACTCTAGCTCGATCAACTAGTAGTTAATGGCCCGTACAAGCCGCCGAGCCTAGTGTTACCATTCTGGTTTACCTTGTTGATGCTATGTCATTGTGTTTAGCTTGATGCTAGATACCTATGACTGTTAGGATAATTCCATTCACTTAGCTTCATGCTAATCCCCCACAGTTACTCCTTTGCAGGTTAAGCTTTGCATGCTATAGTTTTGGGAGTGGTTGCTTTTGGATATGTTTGACAGGCTACACTCTGATGTTTATATTTTGATACCTATATGCGTGTTAAAGCTTTTGGTTAATGTAACACCTGGATGACTGTAATAACTATGGTTTAGTTAATTACTATGTATAGTTTGTAAATATCAATATATTATATTTTCGCTGTGATTTTTTAAAAAAAAATTGTACGGTGTTACACATTTTTTTTTAAAAGTTAGTTGATCTATTTTGTAAAAAAAAATATTTTTCGACATCTTTTAGTAGCATTGAAGGGTTGTTCCTTTTATGAAAGTTGTCTCCTTTATCGTTGAGGGGAAAAAAAGGTTAGTTGATTTTTTTGGTAAAAAATATTTTTTTTCGACATCTTTTGGTAACATTGAAGGATTGGTTCTTCTATGAGAGTTGCTTCTTTTATTGTTGGAGACCAAAAAAAAGTGAAATGATGAAAATACCCCTGGTTACTATTGATGAATATGCTACAGGGTTTTGTCTATTAGATATATAGATAATACATAGTATAGTATTATCCTTTCATCACATAAAGCATGTGGTAACTTGCTGACGTGGCACTAGTTTAATGACCCCGCTAATGACGGTCCACATGTAATTATCTCTGTTAATTACAATTAAATTGCTTAATTACCTGATGCATACACGTGTGATGTGCGTAGAGGTGTATACAAAATAGTTATATTTTTACTAGGAAATACTATTAAATACGATACAATTTTACACAAGATATTTATTTATTTATAGAATGGATATACCTAAACTTTGCTACAACACTTATAGGCAGTGTACCTAATCATACAGTAGTTGATGTTATGCGAGGTGTATACGAAATAGCTTTTATTTTTACTACGAAATACGATGAAATATAATACAAGTTTTAATTAATTTATTTACAGATGGGATATACCTAAACCTTGCTACAACACTATAGGCAGTGTACCTAATCGTAGAGTAGTATAGTTTTTATTAAGTCCGGTTCGTTCCACAGGGAGCGGGCTTATTGCACACTATATTTTTAAACAATTATATTTGTACAAAATATATATAATTATATATAATAATATATAAAAGGGGGTTTTACCGTTTAATGACCGGTTTGTCGATTTTATATTTTAAGCGAAGCGTAAAGTAAATGACGATATTTAACTAACAATATAAAATAAATAACAATAATTAAAATGACAATAAATAAAAGTACGAGGAAATATGAAATAAAATATATTATGCTTATTTAAGCTTCCGTAACTATGATGTTTAACGTTTTGATTATTTATTACCCTGGGTTAATTGTCCTTTGTCCTGAATTATTTGATAAGTCCATCTGGTTTTTGTCCATAACAGTCCATCAGTCATAAATATAAAGTGCGAGTATCCTCGTCAAATTATCCTTATACCCGAAGTCAAATATTCCAACTAATTGGGGACTTAAACTGTAACAAGGTTTTAATACTTTGTTTAATAATTACATCAGGATATCAACTGCGTGTAATCCAAGGTTTTAATACTTTGTTATCAATTATGCCAAGTGTCCTTGTACATAATTTCACCCCTGTTTTAATAATTCTAGTGACTATTAATCCATTCCTGTGTCCGGTTAAATGAACGATTATTCGTACATATAAATATCCCACCCATCGTGTCCGATCGAGTGTATGTGGTTATTTATAGGTACGTCCAATTGTAAATCTTTATATTAAAATTAACAAACTATCATTTAGTTAAACAAATATAAAGCCCATTAATAGCCCATAGTCTAATTTCCACAAGTGTCGTTCTTTTGTCCAAACCCCAATTATGGTACAAAACCCAATTACCCCGTCTTTAATATTTAGTCCAACATCATGATTACTTTGGCTCAAATAAGCATAATAATAACTTAAGTACGAGACATTAATTTAAAAAGGAGAACATAACTTACATTGAGTATTTATCGCGTAGTGTTACACGGACAGAATTTCGACTTCAAAAACCCGTAAAATAACCTTTACATAACCCAAACTAACTAATATAAAACTATCCTATACTATATATATATATATATATATATATATATATATATATATATATATATATATATATATATATATATATATATATATATATATATTATATATATTTATTTATTATTTATTTATTACAGAGTATTATTATTATTATTATTTTATTTTTATCGAACGAATGCATGTCCTTTTATAGGCGTTTTGATTTCTGACAGCTCCGCGAGTCGTGGAGTTTTTGGCCTTCAAACTTCGCGAGTCGTGGAGTTTGAAAATCCAGCTCAGGATCCTTTGTCTCATAGCTTGTCGACATGATTATATATATATTTATAATATATAAATAATTTATATAATTATTTATATATTATATTTTATTCTTATGCATAGTTGACTCATAATTTTTGGTCCATTGCGTCGGGCGTTGATAGTTGACTCATGTCCCGGTTCCGGATTTTCGAACGTCCTTGCGTACAATTTAATATCTTGTACTTTGCGTTTTGTAACTTGTACTCTTGTCATTTTTAGATGTTTTTCATCAATAAATTGAACCTTTTGAATTGTATCTTGAACATTTGAGCTTTTTGGACGTTTGTGTCTTCAAATCTTCGTTTTCGCCTTTTGTCTTCGCACTTATTTATTTAAACAATTACAATGAAAATATAATACAATTACATATGAAAACCTATTATTTAGGAGGGATATTGCTATGAAATGTATGTTCCTTTTTAGCCTTATCAAACATCCCCACACTTGAGCGTTGCTTGTCCTCAAGCAATACAGAACTTGAAATAAAAACATACATGAATCACTTTTTTATTCATCACACTTTGTACATCAGTGATTTTGATATGGTGGTATAAACAATGATAGTAACGATAGAACCATGGTTAAAGGTGGGTGTGTCATCCACAGTTGCCTCGGGTTTAGGTCAACGACACTTGCAATCAAATAGCCGATTTACTTTCGGTTTCCAAAGCAAAGTGCACATTTGAAAGGCGGTTTACAGTCCCACATGACTATGAAAATGTAGATCCTTAAGAAAATTGGATCTTTATGAAAACATTTGATCTTTTGAAAATTCAAGCTAGATTTTACCCTAGACAAGTTTTCCGGAATAACCCTTCACCGGTGTTTGCAAAATATTTTTGTGGGTTTTGTGGGTTTCAGATTTAAAATTTTAGCTCAAAACTTGCGGTTTTGTGTCACCCACTTGCTAACCTTGTATTTAGGAAAGCACACATCCAGTATACTTGCTCCGTATATTACCTTTTGGTAAACTACCGTCCGGTTGTAAAGGAAAGCGTTGAACAAGCAACTGTTAAGGCAATGTCCCCTGACATGCTTTTAATTATGGTCAAAAACGTGTCGGATGTAGTTACTATCCTTTGTAGGAGCAATAGTAAAGATCACCCTATACTTTTTCGGTCTGGCACAAGGTCCTGTCTTCGACCATGCTATGCAACCACCGTTCTTACGGTTGACACCCGATTTGGTTCAGGTGACCTAATGAATTCCAGGTGAATTCCTAGGATTTTACGTTCAATGGTAATGAACGCATTGAAAATGGGTTTTCAGAAAATAAATCGGTTTTAATTTTCAAAATATTTTCTCGTTCAAGCTCGAGTTTAGATATCATCGAATTCCATGAGTTTGTAATTCTCAATCTTTAAAGTCAATCTCAAAGATTGAGTAATATCAGTCTTAAAAGCTGATTTTTAATCTTTAAAAGGAGATTATCCTTTCTGGGGGTCTGATTCATTAGTCTTATCAAGCTAATTTGCACGGCGTCCTCCCCATTTTACGAGACAGATCTTCTCATGGGTAGGATAAGTCTGACCACTTGGTGACCCTGTTTGATGCTGAGGTCCGTGGATTTCCTGCTGATTTTAGTGATGACTTTTCTAGATTTTTCGTCAACCTACAGCTGGTCTGGACGACAACTTCCTGACCTAAATCAAGAAGCGCGTTTCTTTTTCGGAAGACTTTACTTCCTTTTAATGATGGAATTGATTCATCGTGTAGATCCATCTTTTCTTTTCTTTCATCGGGTAAAATAGTTAATTTAGTCCAAAACAAAAGCACCTGCAATAACTTTACGGAAACATGTGCTAGATAGTTTTTAATTGAATAACTAGGTACATTCTCCCCACACTTAGTTTCTTTCTTTGCCTTTTTATTCTCCTTTATTCCATTTTAAATGAATTCAAGCGTTTTAGGGTGTTTCTCAATTTATGTGCTTTCCGAGGTAACGATAATTTCGGTATTAACACCTAGTTTTCACCGTTCATAAATATGTATAAACATGATTTTGAATTCATTTAGTTGAAAAATTTTAAAATTTTCACAATATTTAGAAAATAAGCCAAGTATAAACCCGAGAGAATTTATAACCCTTCCCCACACTTGAGATCATGCAATGCCCTCATTTGCATGAAATCAGACTCTAATTATAAATTCATGAGGGTGATTAGTGTAGAAAAGTGATTGAAAAAACCTAGTTTGTAATTACAAAGCTCGTCGAATGATAGATGGCGCGCCTCATCATTTATTCCTTCTTGTTTTATCACACATATTTTTCTTCAAAAATGGTTGCTTTTCTGAATTGTTTGCTAATCTTTAAAAATGCGTCTTTTACCCTAATCATGCATTTTTATTAACGAGTTATGCACTAACCCGAACCCCTAATTTAACGTTAAGTGGGGTTAGACTTCTCCATACTTAGCTGACGACATGTGAAGTCGGTAGAATAAGTTCTACAAATTAGAATAGTGAGCCAGTTATTTACATCTCGGGTGGTGTATAATATATCAATGGGTTTAAAGTTTAGACTCTCCCGATCGTCACTACTTAATTCTTTTTTAAGTGTAGCTTTTAGTAAATGGATATGTCTCTTTTCTGGTTCTTGGTCAAATGGATCGATATACATCGACATACATATTTCTATAGGGTGGATAATTCCTAACATTTCCTTCCGTTCATTCTCGGGATCAAAGGTTTCACCTCTATTACCCAATTGGGTGAAATTCGAGGTGTCATTATCTATTAAAGCTCGTAGTTCATCTTCGGTAGATGACTCGTCTATTGAGAATATTGGGTTGGAAGGTTGTGGAATGGTGAATTTCGGGATTGGAGTAGATTCTTCTTCATTAACGGTACTTATTGGTCTCACCATTTTGGTCTCGGGGATAAAATTTTCAACGTTATCGTTTTCCCAAGAGTACCAATTTGTCACCCTTACTTCTTCTTTATCCATTGATGGATCGATGATTTCGTCGGTAGAGGCTAATGTGTCGATATGTTGTGAAATTGGTAAGACTGAATAAAAAGTATAATCGGGATAGTTGGTAATTTCGGAGCTCTCGAATTCATCAAAATTCGATGATATGAGATTTTCTTGCACAATACTCCTCAGATCAAGAGGTGTGTAGTCTGATAGAGTTTCAGCTTGCCGGTTTACAAACTCTCTCATTTTTTTCATTTTGAGCATTGAGTTCTTCGAGTTTGATTTTTATATTGTCTAATAAATTTTCAGACACGTAATTTTCCTCGTCTACTGGTTGTTGAGTTTGGATATATTCTTGGGAATAATCCCAATTTGAATTGTATTCTTCATAATCATTCCATTCAGGTTCCGTGGGTGCGTAATTTTCCATAGGAACGTAATAATAACATTTCCATGTTGAGTGATAATCTCCACAGATTTCACAACCAGTTATTGTTTCGTCATTCGTAATCCAAGATTGACCGAACGAATTGTCATCAACACTCGTTTGAGAGTATTGATTTAATTGATTTTGGATATCAAAAAGGGTTTTCATAGCCTTGTTTTTAAAATTTTCCATTTTATTGTGATGGCCAAATTTTAGCTACAATGTGGTGCATTTACTAATTATCCTATTAGTTATAAAAATAGAAAAACTTATATAAGTTGTCCAATTAATAGACTTTTCTGCTTTTGCCCACGTTTCGAATAGCCAAAAGATGCAGCAGGGAGCCAGAACCCTTTAAATCAGAAGCTCACAACTCAGCCACTAACAAATCCAACTATTACTACGAAGCAGAAAATTGTCAACGTCCATTAATTTAACCACTTAAATAATTTTTCTTTCCGTTTGAGATATTAGATAAGAAATAGAGAAAATTTCTAAGTCCTAAAAACTAAAGCGTCGAGAAATAAGAAATAAAAAGAATGCGCGTCGAAAAATGTCGAAAAATAAAAATAAGAAAATAGCGCGTCGTAACTTAAAAGTCTAAAAATTATATCTAAAAAGTTGCGCCTAAACGTATTAAAGCTTAAAGGAATTCTATATCCAAAACGGCAATAACTTAATTAGGCACTAAAATCTAAAAACGGCGTCGCAAAATTCTAAAGCGCCTAAATCTTAGTCTAAAAAAAAGAACTTAAGGGATTTTACGGCAAAGCCTAAAAATCTAGAAAATAAAAATAAGCTACGGCAAAACTAAATTTAAAATTAACTACGAACGATAAAAATAAAAATATTACGATTACACTAAATAAAAGGATACAAAATATAAAAATAAATAGTGATAAAATTACTTATTTTTATAAAAATATTATTTTTATATTTATTTTATAAAAGTATTAATTTTTATATATAATAAAACTAATTATAATTAATTAAAACTAATTAATTAAAACTAAAACTAAATAATAAATTAATTAAACTAATTTAGGGTTTTAAAAATAATAATAATTAATATAATCAATTAATGCAGTGTAGGGTTCCTGGGTTCGCCTATCAGGGTGGCTCCGCGAGTCGCGGTGCCACGTAGCAGAAAATCTCCGCAAGTCGCGGAGTTTGCAAGACGTTTTTTTTTTAAATTTTATATTGTTTTTCTAAAATGATATATAAATATATTTATACAAAAATAAATTAAAAATATAGTGTTTCGCCGATTCCCCGGCAGCGGCGCCAAAAACTTGATGTTATGCGAGGTGTATACGAAATAGCTTTTATTTTTACTACGAAATACGATGAAATATAATACAAGTTTTAATTAATTTATTTACAGATGGGATATACCTAAACCTTGCTACAACACTATAGGCAGTGTACCTAATCGTAGAGTAGTATAGTTTTTAGTAAGTCCGGTTCGTTCCACAGGGAGCGGGCTTATTGCACACTATATTTTTAAACAACTATATTTGTACAAAATATATATAATTATATATAATAATATATAAAAGGGGGTTTTACCGTTTAATGACCGGTTTGTCGATTTTATATTTTAAGCGAAGCGTAAAGTAAATGACGATATTTAACTAACAATATAAAATAAATAACAATAATTAAAATGACAATAAATAAAAGTACGAGGAAATATGAAATAAAATATATTATGCTTATTTAAGCTTCCGTAACCATGATGTTTGACGTTTTGATTATTTATTACCCTGGGTTAATTGTCCTTTGTCCTGAATTATTTGATAAGTCCATCTGGTTTTTGTCCATAACAGTCCATCAGTCATAAATATAAAGTGCGAGTATCCTCGTCAAATTATCCTTATACCCGAATTCAAATATTCCAACTAATTGGGGACTTAAACTGTAACAAGGTTTTAATACTTTGTTTAATAATTACATCAGGATATCATCTGCGTGTAATCCAAGGTTTTAATACTTTGTTATCAATTATGCCAAGTGTCCTTGTACATAATTTCACCCATGTTTTAATAATTCTAGTGACTATTAATCCATTCCCGTGTCCGGCTAAATGAACGATTATTCGTACATATAAATATCCCACCCATCGTGTCCGATCGAGTGTATGTGGTTATTTATAGGTACGTCCAATTGTAAATCTTTATATTAAAATTAACAAACTATCATTTAGTTAAACAAATATAAAGCCCATTAATAGCCCATAGTCTAATTTCCACAAGTGTCGTTCTTTTGTCCAAACCCCAATTATGGTACAAAACCCAATTACCCCGTCTTTAATATTTAGTCCAACATCATGATTAATTTGGCTCAAATAAGTATAATAATAACTTAAGTACGAGACATTAATTTAAAAAGGAGAACATAACTTACATTGAGTATTTATCGCGTAGTGTTACACGGACAGAATTTCGACTTCAAAAACCCGTAAAATAACCTTTACATAACCCAAACTAACTAATATAAAACTATCCTATACTATATATATATATATATATATATATATATATATATATATATTATATATATTTATTTATTATTTATTTATTACAGAGTATTATTATTATTATTATTTTATTTTTATCGAACGAATGCATGGCCTTTTATAGGCGTTTTGATTTCTGACAGCTCCGCGAGTCGTGGAGTTTTTGGCCTTCAAACTTCGCGAGTCGTGGAGTTTGAAAATCCAGCTCAGGATCCTTTGTCTCATAGCTTGTCGACATGATTATATATATATTTATAATATATAAATAATTTATATAATTATTTATATATTATATTTTATTCTTATGCATAGTTGACTCATAATTTTTGGTCCATTGCGTCGGGCGTTGATAGTTGACTCATGTCCCGGTTCCGGATTTTCGAACGTCCTTGCGTACAATTTAATATCTTGTACTTTGCGTTTTGTAACTTGTACTCTTGTCATTTTTAGACGTTTTTTATCAATAAATTGAACCTTTTGAATTGTATCTTGAACATTTGAGCTTTTTGGACGTTTGTGTCTTCAAATCTTCGTTTTCGCCTTTTATCTTCGCACTTATTTATTTAAACAATTACAATGAAAATATAATACAATTACATATGAAAACCTATTATTTAGGAGGGATATTGCTATGAAATGTATGTTCCTTTTTAGCCTTATCAGTAGTGTAGTTTTTAGTAAGTCCGGTTCGTCCACAGGGAACTTGTCAAGTTTAACGCTATATTTTTACCAAATATAAAAATATATATATATGTAGTATTATTATTATTATAAAAGGGGCTTTTTACCGTTTAATGACCGGTTTGTCGATTTTAAAACTTAAGTCACAATTAAAACCTAATGTAAAATATTAAATATATAAAAGACTTAATTTAAAGCGTAAAGTAAATAACAATAATGAAATTGCGATAAATAAAAGTGCGATAAATAAAATTGTGATAATTAAAAAGTACGATAATTAAAAGTGCAATTAAATAAAATGACAGTAAATAAAGGTGCAATATTTAAAAGTTCAATTAAATATGAAATAAAGGAATTATGCTTATTTAAACTTCCGTAATCATGATGTTTGATGTGTTGATTTTAGTTTATTACCATGGGTTAATTTTTCTTTGTCCTGGATTATTCAATATGTCCATACGGATTTGTCCATAATAGTCCATCAGTCATAATCATAAAATGAGAAAGTCTTCGTAAAATTATTCTTATTTCCGGTCAAATATTCCAACTAATTGGGGATTCGAATTGTAACAAGGTCTTAATACTTTGTTTAATGAATACACCAGGTTATCGACTACGTGTAATCCAAGGTTTTATTATTTTGTTAACAATTACACCAATTACCCTTGTATGTAATTCACCCCTGTTTCAACAAGTCTATTAACTATTAATCCAGTTCTGTGTCCGGTCAAATGAATAATTATTGATATTTTTAGATATCCCGCCCACCGTACCCAGTCAAGCGTATGTGGTTATATATAAATACGTCAAATTATAAGTCTATATATTAAATTAACGAGGTATCATTTAGTTAATATAAAGCCCATTAATAGCCCATAGTCTAATTTCCACAAGTGTCGTTCTTTTATCCAAACCCCAATTATGGTCAAAAGCCCAATTACCCAATTTTAATATTTAGCCCAACATCACGATTACTTCGGCATTAAATAAGCATAATAATAACTTAGCTACGAGACATTAATTTAAAAAGGTTGAACATAACTTACAATGATTAATAATAGCATAGCGTTACACGGACAGAATTTCGACTTACACCCTTACAACATTCGCTAACATTCCCTTATTATTAAAATTAAAATTAAAATTAAAATTATAATATATAATATATAATATATAATATATATATATATATATATATATATATATATATATATATATATATATATATATATATATATATATATATATATATATATATATATATTACGAGTGAGAGATAGATAGATGGTGTATGGATTCAGTCGACCAGAGCCTGCTTTTATAGGAATGTGGCCATGTACAGTAGCACATGCGATCACATGGGCTTGAGGTTATAATGCCATGCGATCGCATGGCTGGGAATTCCAGCTCACATGAGTTTGTTTCTTTCTTGCCGACGGTTTTATAAATATAATATAATATATATATAATTTTAAGAATTAATTATATATTATATTATATTCATGTGCATAGTTGACTTGTAATTTTTAGTCCATTGCGTCGAGCGTTGAGAGTTGACTCTGGTCCCGGTTCCGGATTTTCGAACGTCCTTGCGTACAATTTAATATCTTGTATTTTGCGTTTTGCGTCTTGTACTCTTGTAATTTTGAGACGTTTCTCATCAATAATTGGAACCACTTTGATTGTACTTTGTACTTTTTAGCTTTTTGGTCATTTGCGTCTTCAAATCGTCGAATCTGTCTTTTGTCTAAACGAATATCACATGTAAATAGAACAATTGCAACTAAAACCTTGTCTTTCTTGAGGGATAATGCTATGAAATATATGTCCGTTTTTAGCATTATCAAATATTCCCACACTTGAGCGTTGCTTGTCCTCAAGCAATATAGTCTTGAAATAAAAATACTAGAATCACTTCTTTATTCTTCACACTTTGTACATCTGTGATTTCTATACGGCGGTATGAACAATGGTAGTAACGATGTGGTTTACAGTCCCACATTACTATAAAAATTTAGATCCTTAAGGAAATTGGATCTTTATGAAAACATTTGATCTTTTGAAAATACAATCTAGCTTTTACCCTAGATAAGTTTTTCAGAATAACCCTTCACCGATGTTTGCAAAATATTTTTGTGGGTTTGGTGGGTTTCAGATTTGAAAATTTTATCTCAAAACTTGTGGTTTGGTGTCACCCACTTGCTAACCTTGTATTTGGAAAGTAACACGTCCAGTATACTTGCTCTGTATATTACCTTTCTGTAAACTACCGTCTGTTTGTAAAGGAAAGCGTTGAACAAGCAACTGTTAAGGCAATGTCCCCTGACATGCATTTAATTATGGTCTATAACATGTCGGATGCAATTACTATCCTTGGTAGGAGAAATAGTAAAGCTCACCCTACAGTTTTTCGGTCTGGCACAAGATCCTGTCTTCGACCATGCTATACAACCACCGTTCTTACGGTTGACACCCGATTTGGTTCAGGTGACCTGATAAATTCCAGGTGAATTCCTAGGATTTTACGTTCAATGGTAATGAACGCATTGAAAATGGGTTTTTTAGAAAACAAATCGGTTTGTAATTTTGATCAATATATTTTCTCATTCAAGCTCGAGTTTAGATATCATCGAATTCCATGAGTTTGTAATTCTCAATCTTTAAAGTCAATCTCAAGGATTGAGTAATATCAGTCTTAAAAGCTGCTTTTTGATCTTTCAAGGAGATTATCCTTTCTGGGGATCTGATTCATTAGTCTTATCAAGCTAATTTGCACGGCACCCTCCCCATTTTACAAGACAGATCCTCTCATGGTTAGGATAAGTCTGACCACTTGGCGACCCTGTTTGATGCTGAGGTTCGTGGATTTCCAGCTGATTTTCGAGAAAACTTTTCAAGGTTTTTCGTAGACTCTACAACTGGTCTGGACGACAACTTCCTGACCTAAATCAAGAAGCGCATGTCCTTTTCGGAAGACTTTACTTCCTTTTAATGATGGAATTGATTCATCGTGTAGATCCATCTTTTCTTTCAAATATATTATAAGAAATTTGGGTAAAACTGATAAAATTGTCCAAAACAAAAGTATCTTCAGTTATTTGTACAAAAATATGTGATATATGTTTTAAATAACTTGGTAAATTTTCCCACACTTGGCTTTTATTTTCCTTTCTTTGCCTTTTTATTGTCCTCTATTCCATTTTAAATGAATTCTTACATTTTGTGTTGTTTCTCAATTTATGTCCTTTCTGAGGTAACAATAATTTTGGTGTTAACACCTAGTTTTACCGTTCATAAATATGTATAAACATGATTTTGAGTTCATTTAATTGAAAATTTTGAAAATTTTTACTAGAATTGGGTTGTCAGTATATAAGACTAGGGCTGTTCTTTATTATCAGAGAGCACTAGATTCTAATACAACTACTGCGTTACTAGTATTTTTAATGGTAACCAAGTGTATAAGTTAAAATTTTAAAAATCCGAAAGAATTTAACCCCTTCCCACACTTAAGATCTTGCAATGCCCTCATTTGCAAGAAATCAGTAACAATTTAAATTATTGAGGGTGATTAGCGTAGAAAAATGATTAAATTTTACCAAAGTTTCCAAACATATTGGCGTTTGTTTGTTGAATGATAAATGGTGCACATCATTTGTTCATTCCGTCTTGTTGTTACATCACATTTGTTTTTCGTTTTATCTTCAAAATTAGTAGCTTTTGCTGAACTTAATGCCAGTCTTTAAAAATGCGCTGTTTTACCCTGTTGTGTACAATTGACAATATACATACATACAAATATAAACATGCATGGTAATTTGAAATGGGACTTTAACATCTCACCTTCAAATCAAATATGAAATATTAGTACAACATAATAAAAATATTAAACATTCAATAAAAGTATCACAAATATTATCTGTTTAAACATAAATAAATAGAAATAATAAAAATCAAAGAAATCATAAAAATCACCAACTGGAACTATATCAATCTGATAGGGGTTCCAGTTCATGTCGTCAGTCGGGTTCCATGGTTGGTGATAGGTGTACTGGTAGGCCTGGTTAGGGTTGTAGAGAGTATATGGTGGTCTCATCTCAGGCTGGTGTAGAGGATAGTAAGCGGGTCAGGTCGGTACGTAGTGATCCTGAGGTGATAGCCGGCTCATGATCTGATGCTGATGATAGTGCCATCTATCATGTTGTCGTTGCCTGGAATGCTTGTAATAATTCTGGGCTTGCCACTGCTCGTACCGTCTATGTCTCTCCTTGTTTGTCATATCTACCTCATCTACATGCTGGTAGACGTCAGTCCTAGCCTCCCTAATGACATCCCTAATGTCATCTGCTTCATCCACTTCCTCATCTGAACCTCTCTCTACCTGAGGATGATTACCAACATATGGTATTGCCTGATTGCGTCTGCTCTTTAATACCTTAGCACCCTGATAGACCCTCAATCCTAAAGGCTTAACCTGTTCCCTACATTCCAAAAGTGGACCTCCTTGATCCCTATTTACACCCAAATACTCTCCAATGAGAGTAACAAAAATACCTCCTCCTATTATTCCCCCTTCCTGTATTCCTTCCACCATCTTAGATAAATAAAAGCCAACACAGTAAGGGATATTAACAAAGCCTCTTGGGTCTCGAATACACTTAAGGTAGAATAAATCATGTAAGGTCATTTTCTCCTTGTTGTGACGTCTCTGTGTAATCGAGTTAGCCAGAAATCTATGAATTATACGAAGCTCGGCTCTGTGAATATGTAAGTAGGTGTGTGTTCCTGCCCGCCCAAAAACATTAAAATCTAACATACGCCTCCAGACGGCGTTAGCATCAAAATTCCTATCTACCCTTTCACCATGATAAATCAAATTCATACAATCGGGTAGTAGTAATTCAGTGGGCGTATATATCTGTAAAGCCCTGGCCATGTCCAGCATGGACATCCTGTACATCCTACGACCAAGTATAAATCTAAGAAAACTTCTATCATCTAACCTATCTACATCCGCATAAAGTGAAATAGTACTCATAAGTTCAATGCACTATTCCTTATATACAGGTCTACGAATGGTGAATAAACGTTCCCAATCGGGAAAAGAAGAGTTGCCATACCTTTGGATCAAATGATGTCTAACTGAGTTAGAAAGTTGGACCCTTTCCAAAGGCTACCAATCGATTACCCTTGGCACTTCTACATTTTTCGGTACCAATTTGAATTTGTTACTTTGATATGTTGGGTAATCTTTCCAGCTTCGATCAAATATTAGATTAGGATGCAACTCTTCTTCATGAATCGTTGGGTGAGCTATTATCGGATACATTGGAAATACTACGTAAGCATCAACGTATTCTTGATGTGGATCATAATAAGGTACGTGTTGATCAGGTTGTTGTTGTTGTTTCTGTTATTGCTCCGGTTCAGGTTCATATTGCATTTCTGGTTCAGGCTCCGGAGCAGGTTGTCTAGATGATGATGATGCACCATCAGTATTAGTAAATCTCTGCAAAACACATTAAACACAAAATTTGTGCATCCAAATATGCATTAGTGTTAGCAAAATAACAAATTAACACAATTACAATAACATGTTCAATCAAAATTAAACTTATATACATTTTCACAATTTTTACAATTCTACACTTTTCCAAATAAGCATATATGAAAATGTTTACAAAGTTCATAAACATTTAACTCAAATAACATGTTAAAACAACCATTACTAGCAATTAAACAAGTTTCAAATGGCATTTACATCAATTTAATTAAGTTCATGAATTTTATACCTAAAAAGTCCACTTTAATTCTCAAAAATCATGTTTAGGAGCAAAGTTTGGATCATTTAACTACCTAAACATATTACACTACTTAATTTAGCATTAATTCATAACAAAAATCGGCCATAACCTGTTTATATCAAAAAGCCCCAAATTGCTCAAGAACACAAACCCTAGATTCCTAAAAATTTTGAAGTTTTTGGCTTCAAATCATGTTAAATAGCATTAATCTAGGTTATACATGCATAATATACTGACAATTTAACTCTAATTACACTAGAAATTAACAAAATCAAATTAGGTAAAATATTGATAAATATCACAAAAACTAGAAAATTTATGAGTTTAGGGGAGTAATTTTTACCTTCTTTGAAAAGCTTCTGAACTATTTCATGATTAAAGCAAGAAATTTGACGAATTACGGTGAAAATTTGCGAATTTTAGAGAGGTTTTTGGGGTATTTTCATGTGTGTGTGTGTGTTGGAAGTGAGGAGCAGCAGCAACGACTGCTTTTTTATATCCTAGCCTGATTTCGGTCTCCATGCGATCGTATGGATTTGAAGGCCAAACCCCATGCGATCGCATGGGGGTCTGGTATTTTATTTTTTATTTTTTATAAAACCTTATACTTATTAAAACAAATAATTAATTAAATTTAAAAAATTTTGTTTCTTTTTAGGAGTGAGGGCGTTTCGGATCGTTGTCCTAGTCTGTTCCTCGACAAAATTTTAAAAATTTGTCACGTTTTAAGCGTTGTTTTAAAAGCAAAGATTTTTAGTTTTTTTTAATGTTTTTGGAATACTTTAATTCAATAAGATTAAAAATAATGATAATAAAAGTTCTCGTCCCTCCCTTGGGTAAAGCAATTTCGGTTCAACGACCTAGTTTTCAACTCACGAAGAATTTTAAAAATCATATTTTTAACTTATGAAATAAAGTAAATTTTTGTTTTTAAATTCACACCAAACTTAAATTTAAAATGCATAAAATGAAAAATTCATATAAATATCATTTTTATACATACAAACTTATATTAAAAATATTAATTTTTCAAATATTACAAACTTAAATATATTGATTTTAAAAAGTTTACAATATTAATTTAATATTTATATATTAATTTTAAAAACATGGTAAAAATTAAAAATTAAAAATCTTTTTGGTCTTTTATCCCACTTTAATCAATCAAATATTATCAAAAATATACGTCCCTCTTTTCGGTAAAGTAATTTCGGTTCAACAACCTAGTTTTACTCCTGACGAATTTTTGAAATATTTTGGGTTGATTGATTAAAGATATTTATACCTTAAGAATAAAAGGTAAATTTCACAGTGATGTAATAAATTTTTGTATGATATCAATAATTTTGGTTACGCATACCTAATTTTATTGAATACCAATTTAATACTTTATATCGAACGATTTAGCGTTTATTATCAAAAGGTTAAAAGCAAAAAAAATAAAAATAAAAATTGTACATACTTACCTGTGAGAAAGAATTCTCAGAGACCTGCTTTAGCCGACTCATAGGAGAGTCGTGTGATTTGGTTCTCCATAGCTACGTAAGCATAACCTCGAATCTTCAATATCTTTTCTTCTAAACATATGAACGGTCCTTCTCTGCATAGAGTAACAAATTCGGTGTTTGAATATGTTTGATTATTTGAACATTTACCTTCGTGTGACCATTTTCCGCATTTATAACATCTTTCAAGGTGTCGTGCTCTTCTTTTTGTTGCGGATTTTGATTTTTCTTTACCAAAATGTATCTTATAATGATCTTTTCTAAGTTCTTTTCTTACTCCGTCCATTTTTTCTCTTATGAATGATACCAGTTCACTCGAAAGTGTGTCATTATTACGTTTAGTAATCATAGCGTGTAGCATTAGACCATGGTTCAGATCAAAGGAATTCTTCATCTCGTAAAACCTAAAAAAAAAATAAAAATTCAGAATGGGGGGAGAAGACTAGTTCTTTAGGGTCTGCTAGGGAAAGACCATTTGGATTCCATTCTCGAGAACTACACGAAAACAGAATATCTAAATCTAACAAAAATACATATTACCCTAAAAAGATTCGAACCTTCCCTCACTTAGTTAGCTGTGGTGTTGAAATTGTGATTAACGTAATTTTCAATTGGATCATCAACAACTTGTATATCTCTAACTTTTGCTTCAATCCATTTGTTGATTTCCTCCGTAACTTTCACAAATTCAACTAACATCGCCTTTTCTTTTGGCGATAAATTGGATACTAATCGGTTACATAACTTAAAGTTTTCCTTAATCCTAGCATCGTGAATCCGTTTATAAAGTTTCTTCGTTGAACTGTTAAAAACGGGTTCATCTAATTTTGTATCATCAACGGGGTTCTTTGTGATCGGATCATCATTAAGTGTTTCTTCATCTTCCCCACACTTATGTGTTTTTATTGGTTTAATAGTTTGGTTGGTGGAGATCTAAACTTTCGGTTCACAAAGGTGATCGATTTATCACCATCCCTAAGTGTCATTCTACCTTCTCTTACATCAATGAATGCTTCAGTGGTTGCTAAAAATGGGCGACCTAAAATTAGAGGAATATCAAGATTTTCCTCCATATTAATCACTATGAAGTTTGCAACAAAGGTCAAACTTTCCACGTTAACAAGTAAATTATTTGCTATTCCAACCGGGTGTTTAATGGTTAGGTCAAATGATTGAACACCTATTTTGGTTGGTTTTAATTTACCCATACCTAATCTTTTGTATAAGGAAAGAGGCATAATATTTGCACTTGCTTCTAAATCTGCGAGTCCATTATATATAGCACCATCATTAAGCAAGCAAGATATGATAAATTCGCCCGGGTCTCCTACTTTAGTAAGTCGAGTTTGTTTGTAAACCTTTTTCGGGTGTTCTTTTCTTGGTTCTTTCACTTCTATTTGAACTTCCTTTTCTTCATTTCTTGGAATGGGAGGTTTATATAGGAATTCTTCTTCATCACTCCAATTTGAATCCTCCCTATTTACCAATTTTGATTTTTCATATGTTGTTGATAACATATTTATGTTTTTATTTTGAGGGTTTTCTTGCGTGGTGAAATTATGATTGACTTCATTGTCAACTTCCATCGGACCATGTATGTAATGTTTAACTCTGTGACCATTAACTTTAAATTCAATCCCATTTGAATTTATTAACTCTATTGTTCCATATGGGAAAACTCTTTTGACTATAAATGGTCCAGACCATCTTGATTTCAAGTTTCTAGGAAATAGCTTGAATCTTGAATTGAATAGAAGAACTCTGTCTCCTTCTTTAAATTCTTTTGAACTTCTGATTCTTTTATCATGCCATTTCTTCATTCTTTCTTTATAGATTACCGAATTTTTGTATGCTTCCTGTCTTAATTCTTCTAATTCGTTTAGTTGACTTAACCGTAGACGTCCAGCTTCATGTAAATCAAGATTACATGTCTTCAAAGCCCAAAATGCTTTGTGTTCAATTTCTACTGGAAGATGACATGCTTTTCCGTAAACGAGTTTAAAAGGTGTGGTTCCAATTGGAGTTTTGTAGGCTGTTCTAAAAGCCCAGAGTGCATCCTCCAATTTCATAGACCATTCCTTCGGATTTGATCCTACGGTTTTCTCTAGAATACGTTTTAAAGCTCGGTTGGTATTTTCAAATTGTCCACTTGTTTGTGGATGATAAGCAGTGGAGATTTTATGAGTTGCTCCATATCTTTTGAGAACTTTCTCAAGTTGATTATTACAGAAATGAGTACCCCGATCACTTATTAAAGCTTTCGGTGTTCCGAACCTGGCAAAAAGACGTTTTAAAAAGTTGACTACAACTCGTGCATCATTAGTTGGGAGAGCTTGTGCTTCCGCCCATTTAGATACATAATCAATGGCAACGAGAATGTAGAGATTACAATGAGATTTTGGAAATGGACCCATAAAGTCAATACCCCAAATGTAAAATACTTCACATACTTGAATGACATTTTGTGGCATTTCATCACGTTGACTTATTTTTTCGGCCCTTTGACAAGCATCACAGGATTTGCAAAGAAGGTGTGCGTCTTTAAAAATTGTAGGCCAATAGAATCCAGCATCGTAAACTTTTCTTGCTATGAGTTAAGGCCCATAATGCCCTCCTGTTGGTCCTGTGTGACAATGGTTTAAGATTTGACTGGCTTCATCTCCGAATACACATCGGCGTATTATTCCATCGGGACAACTTTTAAACAAATGTGGATCTTCCCAGAAATAGTGTTTTATATCACTAAAGAATTTCTTTCGTTTTTGGTACGACAGCCCTTTTTCAAGGAATCCACATACTAAGTAGTTTGCAGAGTCTGCAAACCATGGAATTTCATTATAATCTATCTTCAATAGATATTCATTAAGAAAGTTGTCTTGTATGGCCGATTCATTTAGAACTTAAAATTCAGGATTTTCAAGACGAGAAAGATGATCAGCGGCGAGATTTTCTGCTCATTTTTTATCTCGGATTTCAATATCGAACTCTTGTAAGAGTAAGATCCAACGGATTAATCGTGGTTTGGCATCTTGTTTTGAAAATAGGTATCTAAGAGTAGAATGGTCGGTATAGACCACTGTTTTAGGTAGAACGAGATATGAACGAAATTTGTCAAAAGCAAAGACAATGGCAAGGAGTTCTTTTTCAGTAGTTGTGTAATTCGTTTGTGTGACGATCCTGAAATTTTCGACCAAATTTAAACTTAACCTTTATATGATTTCGACACGATGAGCAAAGTCTGAAAAGTTGAGTCTTAAAATTTTGAAACTGTTTACATAAATTCATTTGACCTTTGACTATTCCCTACGATTCACGAACAATTATTTGTAAATGAGTATATATATATATACATATAAATTATGATGTGTTTAAGTTGCATTATGATTATCATTATTGTAGAAAGTATCATTACCATTATCATTAAAAAGCATTATTCTATAGTTATCATTTTTAATGAAACAACATATATTATTATTATCCTAAATAATATTATTATCATCCTCATAACTATTATTATTAGAGTTATTAGAATTATTATTTATTATTATCAGTATTATTTATTATTATTATTAGTATTATTATTAAAAGTATTATTATTTACATAATTATATTAATTAATCATTATTATTTTGTATTATAACTTATAAAAATCAAGGAGAAAGGATAAAATCAGTTAGACTTAAACATCCAAATATATTTCCTGTCTAATATGGTACAATTTGATTTCAAACAACTCCATTAACAAACAAATTCAAATACCAACTGATGTCCTTTTTATAATTTTATTTTACGATTGCTTTGACAATTCTGCTGATCAATTTGGATATATATAATTGATTGGCATTCAGTGTGAAGGATTACCAATAAACCTACATCATCAATTAACAACTATAGATACCTTTTACAGAGTCTAAAATTATCGAATTAAAGCAAATATCGAAGAACACCCGAGAACCACCTTAAATCTTCATCAAACCATTAAGCTTTCTTCGATCACCATTTAGCAACAAACACTTGATGTTACACGATGACAATCACTTAACCACCCTTCCTCATCAAACCACCACATAACCTTCTTGTTTATATCCGATGTATTGCAGTTGCTATACGTTTCTGGTTTCTGTTACAGCCACATCTTCTTCTTCGTCAACATGCACCACAGCCCAAGTAATCGACCACCATTTCCATCGAATGTTACTACATTTCTGTTTAAATCAATCATCACCACCTTGAACTATTACAACACTAAATGACCACTTGAACATCACAAATTTATGTTTATTTGCTGTTTGAATCGAACCCATGTCAAACACCTTCTTTTCTCTCCTCTTTACATATTTTCCTGTTCTTCTGTTTTAATCGGCCAACACAAACCACATGAACAAAAACCACACACATTTAATCATCATGAAACCAACCCATATTTTTGTGTTATTGATCAATAAAATCGCCAACCTTGTTAACCATTGAGACGATCATTAAAACAACCATCTTCATCATTCCAAACAATCACCACCACCTTCATTATTTACTTTGATCAACCATCACCGCTACTATGATGCTCCTGCTATACCTTTTCTATGTCAATCGAAGAGGTATAAATTATTATGTGCTGTTTAGGAGTTGCTAAAGATTAATGATAGTTTACACTCCCTTTTATTTCTATTATTGGCCGACATCTAACCAACTCCACTTGTTAATGTTTACCCACTAGTTTATGGTTAAAAAGATAAAGCACTGAAATACCACCTTTATGTAGTTGATTAAACTAACTTGACTGTATATTTAAGTGGACTAAAAGGGTTCAATTTTCTTTTGTGATAGTAACGGTTATGATGATAAAGGTTGAGGTGGTGGGATTATAAAAAGGATAGTGGATTAAATGGAAGGATACGAGGTACATAAGGTTAGACGATAAATAATACGAAGTACAGTAGTATATTAAGTGTTGAAGAGGGCATGAAATAAAAGTGGAAGGATGAGGATAAAAAGGGGTGGCCGACAAAATGTATAACAAACAGAATACATTTCATTTATTTATTTAATCGACTAGTTGGATATCAAAAATTCTGTTTTATGAATCAAGCCGAGTTCTTTTTTTTCTTCCTTCTATTGGTCGAGATGATCAGATTAACCTTTGGATTTGTATCTTAGTTTATATGTTGGGCCGAGGTTTTACAATTTCTAGTTGAACCGTGATATAGTTGCATAATTGGGCTAACATATTCTAGCATTTATATGGGTCGTTTATCTATTATGTTAATTGGGCCGAGACATAATTTAGGCTCCTGTTGTAATGAGTTGTGGTGATGATGAAAGGTGCAGCAGGGTGATGAATACATGATAATAATATACGGGATACATTGTTATGATGATTAAGGTATACTAGATGATGATGACGATGAGTAGTAGACTAGATATAGGATAATGGTGATAGTGTCACAAAACTGATTTATGATTACGGTTTAGATGATGAAATAGATGACGATGTTGAAGAATAAGTCAGACGAATATGGGTTAATTAAATTTAAGCTGTGATTTAGTTCGGAAAGTAATAGATAGAGGAATAGTTAGGTGTGTGGGTGGTTAAGCAAGAGGTTGCAGTTCAAGTCCTGTCAGAGACAGTTTTATTTTTTTTTAGAGATTATACTCTTAAGGTAGTTTTATTATCATTATTGTTATTATAATTGTTATTATTATAATTGTTATTATTATTATTATTATTATTATTATTATTATTATTATTATTATTATTATTATTATTATTATTATTATTATTATTATTATTATTATTAACCCTAGTAATAGTAATATAAACAAGAATATTATTAGTAGTATCGTTTTATAAAAATTATCACTTTTATCAAAACCACTACCTTATATAAAAATTATCACATCTAGTGTTATTATTATTAATATCAATTTTATTAGTCATATCATTTTCATTATCATATTTATGTAAAGTATCATTATTATTAAAAATTCTCATAGATATTAAAACTACCACTCTTATTAAAATTATCATTATCATTATTATTACTATATTATGACCAGTACAGATTTTGTACATAAAATATATTTATATCATCCATAATTATATAATAAACATATTAACACATATATATATAGTATATAATGTAATATATAGGAAAAATCTGGTACAAATTCTATACAAACTACAATAACAAATAAATATAAATATTAAATAATTAATAAATGAAAAATTATGTGAATTCCATAATATGTTTTAATAAGATATACAATTGATATAGGTTCGTGAATCCAAGGTCAACCCTACACTTGTTAAATGACGTCATATGTATTTTTACTACAAAATACATTATGGTGAGTTTCATTTGCTCCCTTTTTAAATGCTTTTGAAATATATATTTTTGGGACTGAGAATACATGCGCTACTTTTACAACTGCTTTATTAAATGCTTTTGAAATACATTTTGAACTGCGAATACATGAAATGCTTTTATAAATGTTTACGAGATAGACACAAGCAAAACATTCCTCGAATGAATTATTATGCAGACAAAAGTTCTGCGGATTATTATTGAATTATGTAGACATGATAATTGCCACCATTGAATTATGTGGACATGATAGTTTTCACCATTGAATTATGTGGACATGATAATTGCCACCAATTGATATGAATGTTATGTATCGAGAGAATGATTTTATACACAGGTTATGTGTATGTTATTTTTGTGCACGAGATATGTGTACGGTTACTAAGATTTATGAAAGATGATTTCGTACACGAGAAAGGCGTACTGTATTTAAAAGATATCGCATGTACATTACAGGTGGGTATAGGATTCGGGCCCATTTGTACCATGCAGCATTTAAATCTTGTGGTCTATCAAAAATAATAAATTTTATTGTTTTATGTTAAACCTATGAACTCACCAACCTTTTGGTTGACACTTTTAAGCATGTTTATTCTCAGGTATGAAAGAAATCTTTCGCTGTGCATTTGCTCGTATTACATGGAGTCGTTCTTGGCATATAGAGGTCCGTTAATCGCAATGGTATCAGATGTTATAGTATTCGTTCAAGAGAATTTGGACGGGGTATGACATGTGGTATCAGAGCGGTGGTCTTAGCGAACCAGGTCTTGTATTAGTGTGTCTAACTGATAGTTGTTTAGATACATTAGTGAGTCTGGACTTCGACCGTGTCTGCATGTCAAAAGTTTTGCTTATCATTTAGTGTCGAAAATTAATTGCTTATCATCCTTAATGTCTAGACACATCTTACTGCCTCTATTGCATAGACAGTGAATAGACAAAATTCATATCTTAGCGTATTTGTTACTGTAGACTTTGCTTGACAACTTCCGTAGATTCCTCCGTAACTTATGGGATTTTAGTATTATATATGCATATGTAAATTATATATTGCATGGTACTAATCTACATCCTATAATCTATTCTTATCGAAAATCCTTCATCTGATCGTATGAGATGAATCCCCCAACCAGTTCGAGTCCTTTCGATTACGATAGCTATTCCAATAGTTATTCCGACAGCTATTCCGATATGGATTTCCACTCGAACTCCGAAAGCAGTGTAACCGGAATGGAGCCACCAATCAGCCATCCCCAATTCATCTGATGGGTTCGTAGTCGACTGATGTGCAGCGGGGTAGTATATAAAATAGTTTATATTTTACTAGGAAAAACTATTAAATACGATACAATTTTACACAAGATATTTATTTATTTATAGAATGGATATACTTAAACCTTGCTACAACACTTATAGGCAGTGTACCTAATCGTACAGTAGTGTAGTTTTTAGTAAGTCCGGTTCGTTTCACAGGGAAATCTTTAAACAAAGCTCAACGCTATATTAGTTTACTTTTATTAAAAATACAAATATATATATAAGTAATATTATTATTATAAAGGGGGGTTTTTACCATTTAATGACCGGTTTGTCGATTTTAAGATTTTAGTCGCAGTTAAAACCTAATGTAAAATATAAATTAAATACAAGACTTAAATTAAAGCGTAAAGTAAATAACGATAATGAAATTGCGAATAATAAAAATGCGATAAAATAAAATTTGCGATAATTAAAAAGTACGATAATTAAAAGTGCGATTAAATAACAATAAATAAAAGTGCGATAATTAGAAGTGCAATTAAATATAAAATAAAGGAAATTAAATATGAAATAAAAGAATTATGCTTATTTAAACTTCCGTAATCATGGTGTTTGACGTGTTGATTTTAGTTTTATGCCCATGGGTTAATTGTCCTTTGTCCTGGATTATTTAATATGTCCGTCTAGTTTTTGTCCATAACAGTCCATCAGTCATAAATATAAATTGCAAGTGTCCTTGTCAAATTATTATTATACCCGAAGATAAATATTCCAACTAATTGGGGATTCGAATTGTAACAAGGTTTTATTACTTTGTTTAATGAATACACCAGGTTATCGACTGCGTGTAAACCAAGGTTTTACTACTTTGTTAACAATTACACCAATTACCCTTGAATGTAATTTCACCCCTGTTTTAATTATTCTAGTGGCTATTAATCCATTCCCGTGTCCGGTTAAATGAACGATTATTCGTACATATAAATACCCCGCCCATCGTGTCCGATTGAGTGTATATGGTAAATTATAGGGACGCCCAATTGTAAATCTTTATATTAACATTAACAAACTATCATTTAGTTAAACAAATATAAAGCCCATTAATAGCCCATAGTCTAATTTCCACAAGTGTCGTTCTTTTGTCCAAACCCCAATTATGGTACAAAGCCCAATTACCCAATTTTAGTAATTAGCCCAACATCATGATTACTTCGTTTTAAATAAGCATAATAATAACTTAGCTACGAGACATTAATATAAAAAGGTTGAACATAACTTACAATGATTAAAAATAGCGTAGCGTTACACGGACAGAATTTCGACTTACACCCTTACAACATTCGCTAACATACCCTTATTATTAGAATTATAATTAAAATTAAAATTAAAATATAAATTATATATATATATATATATCGTATATATGAGAGAAGAGAGAAATAGAATATGAAATTTTGATCAGAATTCGGTTTGCTTTATAGCCAGAGTTGAAATTTGGGGCTCCGCGACTCGCGGCAAAATCCCCTTCAAACTCCGCGAGTCGTGGAGGTTAATTTTACAGCTCAGTCCTTGGAGTTTCTCTGCCGACGGTTTTTATTATATATATATATAATATATATATAATTAATATAATTAATTATATATTATATTATATTTATATACATAGTTAACTTGTAATTTTTAGTCCGTTGCGTCGAGCGTTAAGAGTTGACTCTGGTCCCGGTTCCGGATTTTCGAACGTCCTTGCGTACAATTTAATATCTTGTACTTTGCGTTTTGAATCTTGTACTCTTGTAATTTCGAGACGTTTCTTATCAATAATTGGAACCTTTTTGATTGTCTTTTGTACTTTTGAGCTTTTTGGTCGTTTGCGTCTTCAATTCGTCGAATCTGTCTTTTGTCTTCACCTTTTATTATTTAAACGAATATCACTTGTAAATAGAACAATTGCAACTAAAAGCTTGTCTTTCTTGAGGAATAATGCTATGAAATATATGTTCGTTTTTAGCATTATCAAATATTCCCACACTTGAGCGTTGCTTGTCCTCAAGCAATATCGTCTTGAAATACTAGAATCACTTCTTTATTCTTCACACTTTGTACATCAGTGATTTCTATACGGCGGTATAAACAATGGTAGTAACGATATGGTTTACAGTCCCACATGACTATAAAAATTTAGATCCATTAAGGAAATTGAACTTTATGAAAACATTTGATCTTTTGAAATCTAGTTTTTACCCTAGATAAGTTTTCCGGAATAACCCTTTACCGGTGTTTGCAAAATATTTTTGTGAGTTTGGTGGGTTTCAGATTTGAAAATTTTAGCTCAAAACTTGCGGTTTTGTGTCACCCACTTGCTAACCTTTTATTTGGAAAGCAACACGTCCAGTTTACTTGTCCCGTATATTACCTTTCGGTAAACTACCGTCCGGTTGAAAGGAAAGCGTTGAACAAGCAACTGTTTAAGGCAATGTCCCGTGACATGCTTTTGATTATGGTCTATAACGTGTCGAACGCAATTACTATCCTTGGTAGGAGCAATAGTAAAGCTCACCCTTATAATTTTTCGGTATGGCACAAGGTCCTGTCTTTGACCACTATGCAACCACCGTTCTTACGGTTGACACCCGATTTAGTTCAGGTGACCTAATGAATTCCAGGTGAATTCCTAGGATTTTACGTTCAATGGTAATGAACGCATTGAAAATAGGGTTTTCAGAAAACAAATCGGTTTGTAATTTTTGATCAAAATATTTTCTCGTTTAAGTTCGAGTTTAGATATCATCGAATTCCATGAGTTTGTAATTCTCAATCTTTAAGGTCAATCTCTAGGATTGAGTAATATCAGTCTTAAAAGCTGATTTTTAATCTTTAAGGAGATTATCCTTTCTGGGGATCTGATTCATTAGTCTTATCCAGCTAATTTGCATGGTGCCCCCTCATTGTACGAGATAAATCCTTCTCATGGTTAGGATAAATCTGACCACATGGCGACCCTGTTTAATGCTGAGGTCCGTGGATTTCCTGCTGATTTTAGTGATGAATTTTCTAGATTTTTCGTCAACCTACAGCTGGTCTGGACGACAACTTCATGACCTAAGTCAAGAAGCGCGTGTCTTTTTCGAAAGACTTTACTTCCTTTTAGTGATGAAATTGATTCATCGTGTAGATCCATCTTTTCTTTTCTTTCATCGGGTAAAACAGTTTAGTTTAGTCCAAAACAAAAGTATTTTCAGTTATTTGTTACAGATATATGTGACATATGTTTAAGATAACTTGGTAAATTTTCCCACACTTGGCTTTTATTTTCCTTTTTATCGTCCTCTATTCCATTTTAAATGAATTTTAACATTTTAGTTTGTTTCTCAATTTATGTCCTTTCCGAGGTAACAATAATTTCGGTGTTAAAACCTAGTTTTATCGTTCATAAAAATGTATAAACATGATTTTGAATTCATTTAATTGAAAATTTTGAAAAATTTTACTAGAATTGGGTAGTCAGTATATAAGACTAGGGCTGTTCTTTTTTATCAGAGAGCACTAGATTCTAATACAACTACTGCTTTACTAGTATTTTTAATGGTAACCAAGTGTTTAATATAAAAATTTTAAAATCCGAAAGAATTTAACCCCTTCCCACACTTAAGATCTTGCAATGCCCTCATTTGCAAGAAATCAGTAACAATTTAAATTATTGAGGGTGATTTGTGTGAAAATGATTAAATTTTTACCAAAGTTTCCAAATATATTGGCGTTTGTTTGCTGAATGATAAATGGTGCACATCATTTGTTCATTCCGTCTTGTTGTTATTTCATATATTTTGCATCTTGTCGTCAAAATTAGTTGCTTTTGCTGAACTTAATGATAGTCTTTGAAAATGCGTTGTTTTACCCTGTTGTGTACATAAGATAAACTGCAAACATATATACATATTTTTGAAGTTTGGTATATTACCCCACATTCAAAAATTATTAAAATCTAAGAATAAAAGTTAGATAATTATAAAAATGATTACAATATTAACAAAAATATTAAATGTATCAATAATTACAAATTACAAAATAAAAAAAAATAATAAGTAAACTAAGGATGATATTGGTACCAATAGGGGTTCCAGGCATAACCATAAGTGCTATAGAATGCTTCGGCAGGGTCATACGTAGGATATGGTGGCTGCATCTCTATCAACCAAGGAGGGAAGACGGGTTTCGGTGTAGGAATATAGTTTCTACCTATATGTTGGCAATGAGCTATGATCTGGTTCTGATGAACTTGCCAATCTTCAAATGCTCTCTGTCTAGCATTTTCGTATTCCTGAGAAGCTATAAACCTATGCATTTCTTGCATCTCATTCCCCCCTCCTACATTACCTTGTTGCTGGTTTCTCTCTACCTGTGGATGTCTACCATGGTATCGTACTGCGGCGTTATTTCGCCGCTTCAAAACTTTCGCACCATGGTATACATTTAAACCTATAGTATCGTGGGGTTCCGGTTCTTCTAGTAATAATCCCCCCCGACTTATATCCACACCGAGATATTCACCAATCAAAGTAATAAAAATACCACCTCCTATTATGCTATGTGGTCGCATCCCCCGAACCATAGCTGATAAATAATAACCCACACAATATGGTATACTTACAGTGCTCTGTGGGTCTCGAATACACATATGGTAAAACAAATCTTGTTCATTTACTTTTTCTTTGTTCTTACCCCTTTGTGTAATCGAATTAGCTAAAAACCTATGTATCACTCTTAATTCGGCTCTATCTATATCCAAATAAGAGTAGTTTACCCCTTTGAAACGGTGATGGCTTGTCATTTGACTCCACACACCGTGTGTATCAAAATTCTCATCTATCTTTCTACCGTTTAGTATCAATCCTCTACAATCGGCAGACGCTAACTCCTCAGGCGTATATATACGTAAAGCCTGAGCCATGTCCAGTAAAGACATGTGGCGCATCGAACCGCCTAACAAAAATCTAATAAAAGAACGATCGGTTAAACTAGCTACCCGATCATTCAACTCTATACTACATAACAACTCTTCACACCATACTTTATATACAGGTCTGCGTATGGTGAATAAACATATCCAGTCATTAAAAGAAGAATTACCATACCTCTGTACAAGTAATTCCCTAATTGGCCCGGCCAATTCTACAGCTTCTAAGGGTCCCCATTCTATGACCCTCGGTAACTCAACAACCTTGGAATGAAGAGTATGCAAACCCCGTTGATATTTTGGATAATCTATCCAAAGTCTGTCAAATCTTAGGTTCGGGTGCAACTCTTCCAAATGCATATCGGAAAAGGTCATGACTGGATGAGGTACATCCTGCTTGTAGTAGTTATCCACCTCCTGTTGTTCCAAATTCTCAGCAGGAGCATTGCGGGCTTGGGATGAAGATTCACCCCTTTCATTCTGCAAAACACATCAAACACAAATTTTGTGCATCCAAATATGCATTAGTGTCAGCAAAATCATCAATCAAAATAATTACAATGACATTATCAATTTATATCAAACTTAAGCTCATTTTCACATTTTTATCAAATCTACACTTTTTCAAATAAGCATATACGAAAATGTTCGCCAAGTTCATAAGAATTCAACTCAAATAACATGTCAAAATAATCATTACTAGCAATTAAACAGGTCTCAAATGGCATTATCTTTCAAAAATCAAGTTCATGAATTTTAGACTTTGAAAAAGTCCACTTTAATTCTCAAAATCATGTTTAGGCTCAAAGTTTGGATCATTTAACTACCTAGACATGTTACACTACTCAATTTAGCAACAATTCATGACAAAAATTGGCCATAACCTATTTATATCAAAAAGCCCCAAATTTGCTCAAGAACACAAACCCTAGATTATTCAAAATTTGAAGTTTAAGGCTTCTAATCATGTTAAACAGCATCAATCTAGGTTATACAAGCATAATACATAAACAATTTAAGTCTAATTACACTAAAAAGCATCAAAATCAAATTGGGGAAAAAAAATAGCTCAAGAACATCAAATTTCGAATTAAATGGTGTTTAGGTGTAGAAATTTACCGTTTTTCTTGAGTAATTCTTAGATAGCATCCTTCTCAACATGATTTTAGCAAAAAATTTGGTGATTAACGGTTAAAAATTGGGATTTTTGGGGGTTTTTTTCGTGTTTTTCGGGTGCAGTTTCGAGCTGTATTTTTGCAGTGTGTTTTTGTGGGGAGTAAACTGATCTGTTTTTGCGTTTTATTTTTTTTTCTGGGTTTTGGTCCCTCCGCGAGTCGCGGAGGTTTTGCACTTCAAACTCCGCGAGTCGCGGAGTTTATTCTTTTTTTTTTTTTTTTTTATAATCTTTAACTTATAAAACAATTAAGTATTTAATTTTAAAATTTTGTTTCCCTTGTTATTTAGGACGAGGTCGTTTCGGATCGATGTCCTAGTCCGTCTATCGACAAAATTTTAAAATTTGTCTTTTTGTAGCGATTGTTTTAAAAGCTAAGATTTTTGGGTTTTTTAATGTTTTTGGCATACTTTAAATCAAAAAGATTAAAAATAATGATAATAAAAGTTCTCGTCCATCCCTCGGGTAAAGCAATTTCGGTTCAAAGACCTAGTCTTCAACTTACGACGAATTTTAAAAATCATATTCTTAACTTAATGAGATAAAGTAAATTTTTGTTTTTAAATTCACACAACTTAAATATAAAATTCAAAATTAATATTAAAAATTCACACCAAACTCAAAATTTAAAATGCATAAAATTAAAATTTTATATTTTAAAAATTCAAAATTCACACCAAACTTAAAATTTGAAATGCATAAAATTAAAAATTTATATTTTAAAAATTCATAAATTCATATCAAACTTATATTAATTTTTCAAATATTTTAAATATATTGTTTTTACAAAGTTTACAATATTAATTTAAGATTTAAATATTAATTTTTAAAATATGGTAAAAATAAAATTAAAAATCTTTTTGTCTTTTTATCCCACTTTAATCAATCAAATATTATTAAAAATATGCGCCCTTCTTTTCGGTAAAGTAATTTCGGTTCCAAGACCTAATTTAACTCATGACGAATTTTTGAAATATTTTGGGTTGATTGATTAAAGATATTTATACCTTAAGAATAAACGTTAAATTTCGCAGTGATGTAATAAATTTTTGAATGATATCAATAATTTCGGTCGCCAAACCTAATTTTATTCAATACCAATTTAATACTTTTTAGCGAACAAATTAGCGTTTATTATCAAAAGGTTAAAAAAAATAAAAATAAAAATAAAAACTGTACAGACATACCTGTGAAATAGATTTCTTAGTTATATGATCTATTCCATTCATAAGATAGTCGGTTTAATTGGTTTTCCATGGCTGCATAGGCGTAACCTCGAGCATTCAGTGTCTTTTCTTCTAAACATATGAACGGTCCGTCTCTGCATAAAGTAACAAATTCGGTATTTGAATAGGTTTGATTATTTGAACATTTACCTCCATGTGACCATTTTCCGCATTTGTGACATCTTTCTAGGTGTCTTGCTCTTCTTTTCGCTGCGGATTTTGATTTTCCTTTACCAAATTGTAACTTATTATCTTCGCATCTGGATTCTTTTCTAACTCCGTCCATTCTTTCTCTGATTACTGATACTAATTCGCTCGGTAGTATGTCATTATTACGTTTAGTGATCAAAGCGTGTAGCATTAGACCATGGTTTAGTTCACAGGCAGTCTTCATTTCGTAGAAACCTAAAAAAATAAAAATTCAGAATGGGGGGAGAAGACTAGTTCTTTAGGGTCTGCTAGGGAAAGACCATACGTGTTCCATTTTCGAGAACTACACGAAAACAGACAATCTAACTCTAACATAAATACATATTATCCTTTAAAGACTTGATTCTCCCCACACTTAGTTAGCTGTGGTGTCGAAATTGTGATTAACTTCGTTGTCGACTTTCATCGGACCATGTATGTAATGTTTAACTCTGTGACCATTAACTTTAAATTCAATCCCATTTGAATTTATTAATTCTATCGTTCCGTATGGGAAAACTCTTTTGATTATGAATGGTCCAGACCATCTTGATTTCAATTTTCCAGGAAATAGCTTGAATCGTGAATTGAAAAGAAGAACTCTGTCTCCTTCTTTAAATTCCTTTGAACTTCTGATTCTTTTATCATGCCATTTCTTCGTTCTTTCTTTATAGATTAACGAATTTTCGTATGCTTCATGTCTTAATTCTTCTAATTCATTTAGTTGACTTAATCGTAGACGTCCGGCTTCATGTAAATCAAGATTACATGTCTTCAAAGCCCAAAATGCTTTGTGTTCAATTTCTACTGGAAGATGACATGCTTTTCCATAAACAAGTCTAAAAGGTGTGGTTCCAATTGGAGTTTTGTAGGCTGTTCTAAAAGCCCAGAGTGCATCCTCCAATTTAATGGACCATTCCTTCGAATTTGATCCTACGGTTTTCTCTAGAATACGTTTTAAAGCTCGGTTGGTATTTTCAACTTGTCCACTTGTTTGTGGATGATATGCGGTGGAGATTTTATGAGTTACTCCATATCTTTTAAGAACTTTCTCAAGTTGATTATTACAGAAATGAGTACCCCGATCACTTATTAAAGCTTTCGGTGTTCCAAACCTTGCAAAAAGACGTTTTAAAAAGTTGACTACAACTCGTGCATCGTTAGTTGGGAGAGCTTGTGCTTCTGCCCATTTAGATACATAATCAATGGCTACGAGTATATATAGATTATTATTAGATTTTGGAAATGGACCCATAAAGTCAATACCCCAAATGTCAAATACTTCACATACTTGGATGACATTTTGTGGCATTTCATCACGTTGACTTATTTTTCCGGCCCTTTGACATGCATCACAGGATTTACAAAGAAGGTGTGCGTCTTTGTAAATTGTAGGCCAATAGAATCCAGCTTCATAAACTTTTATTGCTGTTAGTTGAGGCCCATAATGCCCTCCTGTTGGTCCTGTGTGACAATGGTTTAAAATTTTACTAGCTTCATCTCCAAATACACATCGGCGTATTATTCCATCGGGACAACTTTTAAACAGATGTGGATCTTCCCAGAAATAGTGTTTTATATCACTGAAGAATTTCTTTCGTCTTTGGTACGATAATCCTTTTTCAAGGAATCCACAAACTAAGTAGTTTGCATAGTCTGCAAACCATGGGATTTCTTTATAATCTATCTTCAATAGATATTCATCAGGAAAGTTGTCTTGTATGGCTGATTCATTTAGAACTTCTAATTCGGGATTTTCAAGACGAGAAAGATGATCAGCGGCGAGATTTTCTGCTCCTCTTTTATCTCGGATTTCAATATCAAACTCTTGTAAGAGTAAGATCCAACGGATTAATCTTGGTTTAGCATCTTGTTTTGAAAATAGGTATCTAAGAGCAGAATGGTCGGTATAGACCACCGTTTTTGCTAGAACGAGATATGATCGAAATTTGTCAAAAGCAAAGACAATAGCAAGGAGTTCTTTTTTAGTAGTTGTATAGTTCGTTTGTGCTCCTTGTAATGTCTTACTAGCATAATATATAGGTTGAAATCGTTTTTCAATCCTTTGTCCTAAAACGGCTCCCATTGCAAAATCACTTGCATCGCACATTAGTTCAAATGATAGATTCCAATTCGGTGTTATCATGATTGGTGCATTAGTGAGTTTTTCTTTAAGAATATTAAAAGATTTGATACACTCATCTGAAAAGATGAATGGCGCATCCTTTTCTAGGAGTTTATTCATAGGAGTGGCAATTTTAAAAAAATCTTTTATAAAACGTCGGTAAAAACCGGCATGCCCTAGAAAACTCCTAACTCCTCTAACATTGGTGGGATGTGGAAGTTTAGCAATTACATCTACTTTAGCTCTATCCACTTAAATTCCTTCTTTTGAAATTTTATGTCCAAGAACGATGCCTTCTTTAACCATGAAATGGCATTTCTCCCAATTAAGTACTAGATTTGATTTTTCGCATTTAATTAGCATTCGTTCCAGATTAACTAGACATGATTTAAATGTATCACCGAAGACTGAAAAGTCATCCATGAATACTTCCATGCATTCTTCTATCATGTCATGAAAAATCGCCATCATACACCTTTGAAAGGTTGCAGGGGCGTTGCAAAGTCCAAATGGCATTCTTTTGTAAGCAAAAGTACCATAAGGGCACGTGAATGTGGTTTTCTCTTGATCTTCGGGTGCTATTGGAATTTGAAAATATCCGAAAAATCCATCTAGAAAACAATAGTAACTATTTCCGGCTAATCTTTCCAACATTTGATCTATGAAAGGTAAGGGAAAGTGATCTTTTCTGGTGGCGTCATTTAATTTTCTATAATCAATACATACACGCCATCCTGTTACAGTCCTAGTAGGAATAAGCTCATTTTTCTCATTTGTAATGACAGTCATGCCACCCTTCTTAGGTACGCATTGAACTGGGCTTACCCATGGACTATCAGAAATTGGATATATCAAACCTGCATCTAGCAGTTTAATAATCTCTTTCTTAACTACATCTTGCATATTAGGATTTAGTCTTCGTTGGCGTTGCACATACGTTTTATGACCTTCTTCCATAAGGATTTTATGTGTGCAATACGAAGGACTTATTCCTTTAATATCATGAATCTTCCATGCAATGGCTGGTTTATGAGCTTTCAACACAGAAATGAGTTGTGATTTCTCATTTTGAGTAAGAGAAGACGATATTATTACAGGTAATTCAGATTCACCATGTAAATAAGCGTATTCCAAATGGTTTGGAAGTGGCTTTAACTCTAATTTCGGAGGTTCTTCTGTCGATGATTTATATCGATATCTGTCTTCTTCTTTTAGCATTTGAATTTCTTCTGTTGTTGGTTCATATCCATTAGCTATAAGTGTAGCTAACATTTCAGCTTCATCAATTGGTTCATTACCTTCTCCTAAAGAACATTCTCCTGTCCCTTGTAATTCTGGAAATTCTTCTAATAATTCTGCATGTGCATCTATAGTTTGAATATAATAACATGTATCATCTGCATATTGTGGTTGTTGCATTGCTCTATCAACTGAAAAGGTAACACTCTCATCCTCTATACTTAGGGTCAGTTTCTTACCGAACACGTCTATCATTGCTTTAGCCGTGTTTAAGAATGGTCTTCCTAATATGAGAGGAACTTGAGAATCTTCTTCCATGTCCAAAACAACAAAATCTACTAGAAATACTAAAGTACCAACTTTAACTAGCATGTTCTCCATTATCCCTCTAGGATATTTTACTGATCGGTCGGCTAGTTGTATACTTATTCTTGTTGGTTTCAATTCTCCAAGGTCTAGTTTAGCGTATAGTGAATACGGCATTAGATTTATACTAGCACCTAAGTCTACCAATGCTTCTATTGAACTAAGACTACCCAGAAAACATGGAATTGTGAAACTTCCTGGATCAGATAATTTTTCTGGTATCTTATTCAACAGCACTGCTGAACAATTTGCATTCATAGTGACAGCCGAGAGTTCTTTCATTTTCTTTCTATTTGTGATTAGATCTTTCAAGAATTTAGCATATCTAGGCATTCCTGAAATCACATCAATGAAAGGAAGATTTACATTTATCTATTTAAACATATCCAAAAATTTGGATTGCTCGGCTTCAAGTTTCTCTTTCTTCATTTTACTCGGGTAAGGAAGTGGTGGTTGGTATGGTTTAACATAAGGTTTATCCTTAACTGTGTTATCTTCATTATCCTTTTCAACTACCGGTTCTTTTTCCTTATCTTGATCAGGTTGTGGTTCTTGTGGAGTAGGAATAGTTTCATCAGAAGTTACAGGTATTTCAGGTGGTTTAAGTGTTGTACCACTTCTTGTGGTAATAGCTTTAGCTGTTTCATTCTGGGGGTTAGCATTTGTATCACTAGGTAGACTTCCCGGTTTTCTTTCACCTATCAACCTTGCTAGGTTGCTCACTTCTTGTTCCAAATTTTGAATCGAAGCTTGTTGATTTCTAAATGCTTGAGCATTTTGTTCATTGGTTTGTTTCTGAGATGTGAAAAACTGCGTTTGAGTTTCAACTAGCTTCGTCATCATATCTTCTAAATTCGGCTTTTTATCATCGGTTTGTTGTGGTGGTTTGTTTTGAAAATTTGGTCTTTGCTGATTATAAGTATTATTGGATACTTGTTGATTGCTAGGACCTTGTTGGTTGTTGTATGGAATATTTCGGTTATAATTCTGGTTTTGATTGTAAATCGATCTTGGCGGTTGATAATTATTCTGATAATTATTTCCAGGCCTTTGGTTTATGTATGAAATATTCTCTCTTTGTTCCATTGTTAATTCAATACTGAGACAATCTTTTGTCAAATGTGGTCCTCCACACTGCTCACAACTAATTCGTATTGAGTGAATATCTTTAGTCATCTTTTCCATTCGTCTCTCCACAGCATCTATCTTTGCGGAAATGGAATCTAAGTCATGGCTAGAATCGGCTCTAGCTGCTTTAGATGATCTAATGATATCTTTTTCTTGGTGCCACTCATGTGAGTAGGAAGCAGTGTTATCAATAATTTTGTAAGCATCAGTTTCGGTTTTCTTCATAATAGAACCACCAGCTGCTATATCTATGTCTTTTCTTGTAGTGATGTCGCATCCTTGGTAGAATATTTGTACTATTTGACAGGTGTCTAAACCATGTTGCGGACATCCTCTTAACAACTTTCCATATCTTGTCCACGCCTCATATAGAGTTTCATTTGGCTTCTGTGTGAACGTAACAATTTCTGCTTGAAGTCTTACGGCTTTAGATGCAGGAAAGAATTGTTTAAGAAATTTGTCAATTAAAACATCCCATGTATCGATCGCCCCTTCAGGTAACGATTCCAACAAATCTTTGGCTTCTCCCTTTAAAGTCCAGGGAAATAACATGAGATATATCTGTTCATCCTCCACTTCTTGGATTTTAAATAGTGTGCAGATCCTATTAAAGGTACGTAGATGTTCATTTGGATATTCCTTCGGCGCACCACTAAATTGGCATTGATTAGTCACCATGTGTAGAATTTGTCCTTTGATTTCATAATCTGGCGCATTAATGTCTGGATGAGTAATTCCGTGACCTTGGCCAGTGCGTTTAGCTCTCATTCGGTCTTCCATACTTAAAGGTTCCAGATTCTCCATAATTGAATTTGTTGAATCGGTATCACTAGATGATTCTGATTTAATGGTTCGTTCCTCAACAATCTCTGTTTGAATGATTGGTGGCTCCGGAGGAAAGTTTAATGGTTCAGGATCTACGAACCGTTCCTGAATATTTTCTGGATTCTCAATTGTGAGGTTGGGTTCAAAAAATGGATTATCGGAAATTTCAACTGAAGTACTTGGTCGACTGGATGACGATTCTAAAGAAAAATCAACGGCGGTTATATTTGCTAAATGTCTTGATCTAGTTACAGGTGGTGAACGTACAAAAGGTGATGAACGTCTTGCTCGGTGCATTCACTGAATATCCTATTAGTTTTTAAAAGGAAAGAAATATTATAATAAGTTATCCAATCAATAGACTTTTCTGATTTTGCCCACGTTTCGAATAGCCAAAAGATGCAGCAGAGGGGCAGGATTCGTTTGGTCTCAATATAATTGAGGACTGTTTGGCTCCAATAACCCGGTCCACGTACAAATCCAACTATTACTACGAACCAGAAAATTTTGATGTCTATTAATTTAACCACTTAAAATAAATTTTCGTAATTTTAAGAAATTTAGATAAGAAGTAGAATAAAAATCTAAGTCCTAAAACTAGAATAGCGAGAAATAAGAGAGAAAAAGAGTTCGTCGCAAAAGGTCGAAAAAGAAAAAAAAATGGATGAAAAATAGAAGGTGACGGAAAAATAAAAGAAACTTATAAAAACTTAAAAATACTTAATTAACCTAACCTTATTACTACAACTAACTTAAAATTATAATCGAAAATTGAAATTACTAATTGGAATGATAATTGGTACATAGTAAAAGGTCTAAAAATATTAAAGCTTACAGGAAAAACTAAATCCCAAATGGAAATAACTTAAAAAGAAACTAAAACTTAAAAAGGCGTCGCAAAATTCTAAAGCACCTAAATCTTAGTCTAAAGAAAAAGCACTTAAGGAATTCTACGGCAAAGCCTAAAAATCTAGGAGTAAAAATAACTGTAGCAAAAACTAAGTTTAAAATTAAATATGAGCTAAAAATACAAATATTACGCTACAACGATTAAAAAGGGACAAAATATAAAAATATACAAAAAGTTGTAAAAATTACAATTTTTATAAAAATATTATTTTTTTATATTATTTATTTAATAAAACTACTAATTTTACAAATTAATTAAACTAATTTAACTAAAATATATAAATAAAAAGTAAAAGTAAAAATTAAACTAATAATAATAATAATAATAATTAGGTTTAAATAATAATTATAATTAATAATAACCCGTAATTAATGCTCGATTAGGGCTTCCTGTCGCCTGTCAGATACCCTCCGCGAGTTGCGGTGATTAATGAAGAAAACCCCGCGAGTCGCGGGGTTCAGAATTTCAGCTGACAGGTTTTATCTTCAACGCGTTTTTCTTTATTTATTTATTTATTTTATTTTCTGTTTTTAACTTTTATATAAATAAAAGATATTAAAATTAAACTTATATTTTTATAAACTAAAATAAAAATAAAGAAACTTATAAAACTTAAATATTTAACAAAATCTTAAAAATACATATATTTTTGTTTTTCTTTTTATATTTTTTGAATATTTAAAACGTATTTTTACAAAAACGAATTTTAATAAAAGTAAACAAAAATTTTTTTTTTTTTTTTTTATATTAGCGTTGCGCTTCCGGCTTTTAAGATGATCCCCGGCAGCGGCGCCAAAAATACTTGATGTGCAGCGGGGTAGTATATAAAATAGTTTATATTTTACTAGGAAAAACTATTAAATACGATACAATTTTACACAAGATATTTATTTATTTATAGAATGGATATACTTAAACTTTGCTACAACACTTATAGGCAGTGTACCTAATCGTACAGTAGTGTAGTTTTTAGTAAGTCCAGTTCGTTCCACAGGGAAATATTTAAACAAAGCTCAACGCTATATTAGTTTACTTTTATTAAAAATATAAATATATATATAAGTAATATTATTATTATAAAGGGGGGTTTTTACCGTTTAATGACCGGTTTGTCGATTTTAAGATTTTAGTCGCAGTTAAAACCTAATGTAAAATATAAATTAAATACAAGACTTAAATTAAAGCGTAAAGTAAATAACGATAATGAAATTGCGAATAATAAAAATGCGATAAAATAAAATTTGCGATAATTAAAAAGTACGATAATTAAAAGTGCGATTAAATAACAATAAATAAAAGTGCGATAATTAGAAGTGCAATTAAATATAAAATAAAGGAAATTAAATATGAAATAAAAGAATTATGCTTATTTAAACTTCTGTAATCATGGTGTTTGACGTGTTGATTTTAGTTTTATGCCCATGGGTTAATTGTCCTTTGTCCTGGATTATTTAATATGTCCGTCTAGTTTTTGTCCATAACAGTCCATCAGTCATAAATATAAATTGCAAGTGTCCTTGTCAAATTATTATTATACCCGAAGATAAATATTCCAACTAATTGGGGATTCGAATTGTAACAAGGTTTTATTACTTTGTTTAATGAATACACCAGGTTATCGACTGCGTGTAAACCAAGGATTTACTACTTTGTTAACAATTACACCAATTACCCTTGAATGTAATTTCACCCCTGTTTTAATTATTCTAGTGGCTATTAATCCATTCCCGTGTCCGGTTAAATGAACGATTATTCGTACATATAAATACCCCGCCCATCGTGTCCGATTGAGTGTATATGGTAAATTATAGGGACGCCCAATTGTAAATCTTTATATTAACATTAACAAACTATCATTTAGTTAAACAAATATAAAGCCCATTAATAGCCCATAGTCTAATTTCCACAAGTGTCGTTCTTTTGTCCAAACCCCAATTATGGTACAAAGCCCAATTACCCAATTTTAGTAATTAGCCCAACATCATGATTACTTCGTTTTAAATAAGCATAATAATAACTTAGCTACGAGACATTAATATAAAAAGGTTGAACATAACTTACAATGATTAAAAATAGCGTAGCGTTACACGGACAGAATTTCGACTTACACCCTTACAACATTCGCTAACATACCCTTATTATTAGAATTATAATTAAAATTAAAATTAAAATATAAATTATATATATATATATATCGTATATATGAGAGAAGAGAGAAATAGAATATGAAATTTTGATCAGAATTCGGTTTGCTTTATAGCCAGAGTTGAAATTTGGGGCTCCGCGACTCGCGGCAAAATCCCCTTCAAACTCCGCGAGTCGCGGAGGTTAATTTTACAGCTCAGTCCTTGGAGTTTCTCTGCCGAGGGTTTTTATTATATATATATAATATATATATAATTAATATAATTAATTATATATTATATTATATTTATATACATAGTTAACTTGTAATTTTTAGTCCGTTGCGTCGAGCGTTAAGAGTTGACTCTGGTCCCGGTTCCGGATTTTCGAACGTCCTTGCGTACAATTTAATATCTTGTACTTTGCGTTTTGAATCTTGTACTCTTGTAATTTCGAGACGTTTCTTATCAATAATTGGAACCTTTTTGATTGTCTTTTGTACTTTTGAGCTTTTTGGTCGTTTGCGTCTTCAATTCGTCGAATCTGTCTTTTGTCTTCACCTTTTATTATTTAAACGAATATCACTTGTAAATAGAACAATTGCAACTAAAAGCTTGTCTTTCTTGAGGAATAATGCTATGAAATATATGTTCGTTTTTAGCATTATCATCGACTTAATTAATGGAGACGCGAAGAAGGTGATCCTTTTCAACAACCGAAATTACCTCTTGATAATGAACCTAAAGCACTTTCCGGTGAACCTGTCCGTAATGCCATTTTCTCGCTCATTTCTAGAGTATCTCGTCATGATTATATTCTATCCACAATCCTAAACCTTATTCATCCGCTCGTTCCGACCAACAATCATCCCGGAATAATGGAAGAAGTCAACGAACTTCGCGCTCGAATAATCAATCTGGAAAATGTGGTGCAAAGCCTACCAGCTTCAGCAACAGCACCGGTAACACCAGTACCATCAACAACAACATCTGCAGCACAAACCTCAACATCTCATTCTATACCTCGAGTATAATCATCGTTCTACGTATCGTTCTACATCATTTATCTTCATTCGACATGGCGATTATGTAATCTTTAATGTTTTAGAGATTATAAATTCTTGTTCTAACGGTAAATCAAATGAGTTTAATATCATATTGACTCATTAAATCCATGGTTACATCTGAAGAAAATATATATGTATATATGTGTTCATAAAGATTGTAACTAAAAATTCTTTTGTACAAACTGTTAATGGTGAAAATATTTTAACGGGTAGGTAATACCCGAGAAATATTTAAATTTCACATTAGAAAGTACACTGTACATTCTACGAATTTGATTCAACGGTCATTTACTATCCTACTTACATCCACAGTTATACGAATCCGTTCACCGCAAAATAACCATTTTCATTCAATTTCATATTTGAATTTTGATCTATCAAAATCTAACAAGTGGCATAATGAAGAAAACATTGGACAAAATAAAATTTGTTAGAAACAAACGAATTAACTATGAGAAATTCTATTAAGAATTCACGCTAACAAAATCCTAGCTAACTGTTCCTAGCTAACTTTTAATTCCGTATTACCTTTTATTTATCGCAATTTATTTATCGCATTTTATTTATCGCAATTTTAATTCTCGCAGTTTTATTTATCATCATTTAATTTCTGTTATTTATTTTACGCACTTTAAATATCGGGACACGTATACAAGGTTTTGACATATCATATCGACGCATCTATATATATTATTTGGAATAACCATAGACACTCTATATGCAGTAATGCTGGAGTTAGCTATACAGGGTTGAAGTTGATTCTACAATAATATATATAGTTTGAGTTGTGATCGAGTCTGAGACATGTACACGGGTCACGATACGTATTAATTAATTCGAATATTATATATTAAACTATATATGAATTATTGGACTGTTAACTGTGGACTATCGACTGTGAACTAATAACATTGAACAATTAAAATGAATTAAAATACTGATTATAACATATGAAACTAAACAATTCTTCAAGTTTGCCACTTGATTTCATCTTAAACCTCATTTGTATCTTGACGATTACAATCTGCGTTCAAACCTTTCATAATTCTTAAAAACACCTCAATCCAGAGGATGAATCAACCGCACTTTATCTACGGAAGGAAAGATTTATGCATATAGTTATGCACCTGAAAAACTCTCGAAAACTGAGTAAACGTTTAGCACGTATCTGTGCTAATTCCTTTAGTGTTATTATTACCCAAAATAACTTGGCAATCCCTTTCAAAATAGCAAATTTTGTCACAGCTTCAGCAAATCACCATCGACTTTTCGTTCGAAACAATCTTATTATAACTTTGATATATATGTGTGCTGTTTATTGTTACCGGGGAACCTTTTATATTCCACCATATTACCATCAGCGTTTAATCATCTAAAAACATAATTCTCTTGAAACCTCCTCGGATTGATAACCAATGATCCAGATCCGGTAACTTTGAAAATATTAACAAAGCAGCATGTAGTAAATGGTCTTAATGGCCAAGAGTTTGATGATAAAGAATGGAGTGTTGGGAACGCTCGATAGAAAATTTGGTACTGAAAAATGGATTGAGCTAACCATGAAGGAGACCAAGGATAAATACAAGGATCAAACCCTATATTCAAAGAATCCAGGTAATTTTGGATCCGATGAAATCTTTAGAGAATATCTTACTCCGAAGTCATGTTAAAATCTTGCGGAAAACTTTTCTTCATCAACCTTTGAACTTAGAAATTCCAAAATATCATCATAAATATCTTCGATATTTCTGAGGATTTTTTCATAAATATTCTTGTCCGAAATTATCTACCTCTTCGTGTTTTCTGTATTCCATTATATTGAAAACTCCTGAAAAATCTAAGTATAAATTATGAATGAATTGTGGAGAAGTGTTGGGAACTGAAGCATGGGTTAGTATAATATAATGATGCTTGGCCAACGTGATTATATTATAGTAAGTCATGCTGAGTTTCTAATGGAACGTGATAAAGGATCACAGATCATATCTTATCATGAACTATGTTACATAACTCTTTCATTCTACTTAACCTCCGAACATATGAAGAAAAAAAATATATATTCTTGATAGATATATCTTCTGTAATTCTGGTATTTTAACCAATTAAATCGTACTATTACAATTCTTCTGCTTAGTATATTATGATCATTCAAAATTTCATACATATGAATTCTGGACCATTATTCGCTTGACTTGGAGTTGGGAAGAGAAAACAAGAGCAAGGAGCTCCGAAATATAAAAGGAAATATAAAGCCCAATAACAATACATAAATTACAAACCGTGTATATCAATGTTTATCGCAACATAAAGACACGGGAGAATTAAAAACACTATAACCCCAAGGGCGAAGTAGAAGAAAACAGATTCCTCCGGTGGAAGTTGGAAAAGGAGAATGATTATTGCGATAGTAAGGATAAGGACAAGGATTAGAACTGGATTAAGCATTTTCACAATCTTTTGAATTTGGGAATTGGGTATAGAAGTGGTAAAAGGAATGTAACGAAAGAAATTAAGTTAGAAGGAAATATTTGACAAAGTAATCGAGGCAGATCATCGCATTTAATTAAGGAGATCCTAATTTCTTTAAATCTCGAAGAATCAGATCTCATAGATTTCCAAGATTTTATTTTGAATTCCTTAAATCCCAGAAATCAATGCTATCTACGTCAAAAGATATGACGAATCTACATTCATTCATTTCACTCTTTTGTGATAGCTTCACTCGTACGCTTCGAGTAATCAAATTGTTTTATCCATATTACTCAATGATGTTAAAACTCTATTTAGCAACTCATATTCATCATGAAAACATTTTTATTGTTAGCCATGACCACCTCACTCAAATTTCGGAACGAAATTTCTTTAACGGGTAGGTACTGTGACGACCCGGAAATTTACGACCAAATTTAAACTTAATCTTTATGTGACGACCCGGAATATACATATAAATTATGATGTGTTTAAGTTGCATTATGATTATCATTATTGTAGAAAGTATCATTACCATTATCATTAAAAAGCATTATTCTATATTTATCATTTTTAATGAAACAACATATATTATTATTATCCTAAATAATATTATTATCATCCTCATAACTATTATTATAAGAGTTATTAGAATTATTATTTATTATTATCAGTATTATTTATTATTATTAGTATTATTATTAAAAGTATTATTATTTACATAATTATATTAATTAATCATTATTATTTTGTATTATAACTTATAAAAATCAAGGAGAAAGGATAAAATCAGTTAGACTTAAACATCCAAATATATTTCCTGTCTGATATGGTACGATTTGATTCCAAACAACTCCATTAACAAACAAATTCAAATACCAACTGATGTCCTTTTTTTAATTTTATTTTACGGTTGCTTTGACAATTCTGCTGATCAATTTGGATATATATAATTGATTGCCATTCAGTGTGAAGGATTGCCAATAAACCTACATCATTAATTAACAACTACAGATACCTTTTACAGAGTCTAAAATTATCGAATTAAAGCAAATATCGAAGAACACCCGAGAACCACCTTAAATCTTCATCAAACCATTGAGCTTTCTTCGATCACCATTTAGCAACAAACACTTGATGTTACACAATGACAATCACTTAACCACCCTTCCTCATCAAACCACCACATAACCTGCTTGTTTATATCCGATGTATTGCAGTTGCTATACGTTTCTGGTTTCTGTTACAGCCACATCTTCTTCTTCATCAACATACACCACAGCTCAAGTAATCGGCCACCATTGCCATCGAATGTTACTACATTTCTGTTTAAATCGATCATCACCACCTTGAACTATTACAACACTAAATGACCACTTGAACATCACAAATTTATGTTTATTTGCTGTTTGAATCAAACCCATGTCAAACACCTTCTTTTCTCTCCTCTTTATATATTTTCATGTTCTTCTGTTTTGATCGACCAACACAAACCATGCACAAAAACCACACACATTTAATCATCATGAAACCAACCCATATTTTTGTGTTATTGATCAATAAAATCGCCATCCTTGTTAACCATCGAGACCATCATTAAAACAACCATCTTCATCATTCCAAACAATCACCACCACCTTCATTATTTCCTTTGATCAACCATCACCGCCACTATGATGCTCCTGCTATACCTTTTCTATGTCAATCGAAGAGGTATAAATTATTATGTGCTGTTTAGGAGTTGCTAAAGATTAATGATAGTTTACACTCCCTTTTATTTCTATTATTGGCCGACATCTAACCAACTCCACTTGTTAATGTTTACCCACTAGTTTATGGTTAAAAAGATAAAGCACCGAAATACCACCTTTATGTATTTGATTAAACTAACTTGACTGTATATTTAAGTGGACCGAAAGGGTTCAATTTTCTTTTGTGATAGTAACGGTTATGATGATAAAGGTTGAGGTGGTGGGATTATAAAAAGGATAGTGGATTAAATGGAAGGACACGAGGTACATAAGGTTAGACGATAAATAATACGAAGTACAGTAGTATATTAAGAGTTGATGACGGCATGAAATAAAAGTGGAAGGATGAGGATAAAAAGGGGCGGCCGACAAAATGTATAATAAACAGAATACAATTCATTTATTTATTTAATTGACTAGTTGGATATCAAAAATTCTGTTTTATGAATCAAGCCGAGTTCTTTTTTTTTTCTTCCTTCTATTGGCCGAGATGATCAGATTAACCTTTGGATTCGTATCTTAGTTTATATGTTGGGCCGAGGTTTTACAATTTCTAGTTGAACCGTGATATAGTTGCATCATTGGGCTAACATATTCTAGCATTTATATGGGTCGTTTATCTATTATGTTAATTGGGTCGAGACATAATTTAGGCTCCTGTTGTAATGAATTGTGGTGATGATGAAAGGTGCAGCAGGATGATGAATACATGATAATAATATACGGGATACATTGTTATGATGATTAAGGTATACTAGATGATGATGACGATGAGTAGTAGACTAGATATAGGTTAATGGTGATAGTGTCACAAAACCGATTTATGATTACGGTTTAGATGATGAAATAGATGATGATGTTGAAGAATAAGTCAGACGAATATGGGTTAATTAAATTTAAGCTGTGATTTAGTTCAAAAAGTAATAGATAGAGGAATAGTTAGGTGTGTGGGTGGTTAAGCAAGAGGTTGCGGTTCAAGTCCTGTCAGAGACAGTTTTATTTTTTTTAGAGATTATACTCTTAAGGTAGTTTTATTATCATTATTGTTATTATCATTTTTATTATTATTATTATTGTTGTTGTTATTATTATTATTATTATTATTATTATTATTATTATTATTATTATTATTATTATTATTATTATTATTATTATTATTATTATTATTATTATTATTATTATTATTATTATTATTATTATTAACCCTAGTAATAGTATTATAAACAAGAATATTATTAGTAGTATTGTTTTATAAAAATTATCACTTTTATTAAAACCACTACCTTATATAAAAATTATCACATCTAGTGTTATTATTATTAATATCAATTTTATTAGTCATATCATTTTCATTATCATATTTATGTAAAGTATCATTATTATTAAAAATTCTCATAGATATTAAAACTACCACTCTTATTAAAATTATCATTATCATTATTATTACTATATTATGACCAGTAAAGATTTTGTACATAAAATATATTTATATCATCCATAATTATATAATAAACATATTAACACACATATATATATATATATATATAGTATATAATGTAATATATAGGAAAAATCTGGTACAAATTCTATACAAACTACAATAACAAATAAATATAAATATTAAATAATTAATAAATGAAAAATTATGTGAATTCCATAATATGTTTTAATAAGATATACAATTGATATAGGTTCGTGAATCCAAGATCAACCCTACACTTGTTAAATGACGTCATATGTATTTTTACTACAAAATACATTATGTTGAATTTCATTTGCTCCCTTTTTAAATGCTTTTGCAATATATATTTTTGGGACTGAGAATACATGCGCTACTTTTACAACTGCTTTATTAAATGCTTTTGAAATACATTTTGAATTGTGAATACATGAAATGCTTTTATAAATGTTTACGAGATAGACACAAGCAAAACATTCCTAAAATGAATTATTATGCAGACAGAAGTTTTGCAGATTATTATTGAATTATGTGGACATGATAATTGCCACCATTGAATTATGTGGACATGATAGTTGCCACCATTGAATTATGTGGACATGATAATTGCCACCAATTGATGTGAATGTTATGTATCGAGAGAATGATTTTATACACAGGTTATGTGTATGTTATTTTTGTGCACGAGATATGTGTACGGTTACTAAGATTTATGAAAGATGATTTCGTACACGAGAAAGGTGTACTGTATTTAAAATATATCGCATGTACATTACAGGTGGGTATAGGATTTGGGCCCATTTGTACCATGCAGCATTTAAATCTTGTAGTCTATCAAAAATGATAAATTTTATTGTTTTATGTTAAACCTATGAACTCACCAACTTTTTGGTTGACACTTTTAAGCATGTTTATTCTCAGTTATGAAAGAAATCTTCCGTTGTGCATTTACTCGTATTACATGGAGTCGTTCATGGCATAGAGGTTCGTTCATCGCAATGGTACCAGATGTTATTGTATTCATTCAAGAGAATTTGGACGGGGTATGATAGTTTGTGCTCCTTGTAACGTCTTACTAGCGTAATAAATAGGTTGAAATCGTTTTTCAATCCTTTGTCCTAAGACGGCTCCCATTGCAAAATCACTTGCATCGCACATTAGTTCAAACGGTAGATTCCAATTTGGAGTTATCATGATCGGCGCATCAGTGAGTTTTTCTTTAAGAATATTAAAAGATTTGATACATTCATCTGAAAAGATGAATGGAGCATCTTTTTCTAGGAGTTTATTCATAGGAGTGGCAATTTTAGAAAAATCTTTTATGAAACGTCGGTAAAAACCGGCATGCCCTAGAAAACTCCTAACTCCTCTAACATTGGTGAGATGTGAAAGTTTAGCAATTACATCTACTTTAGCTCTATCCACTTCAATTCCTTCCTTTGATATTTTATGACCAAGAACGATGCCTTCTTTAACCATGAAATGGCATTTCTCCCAATTAAGTACTAGATTTGATTGTTCGCATCTAATAAGCATTTGTTCAAGATTAACTAGACATGATTCAAATGTATCACCGAAGACTGAAAAGTCATCCATGAAAACTTCCATGCATTCTTCTATCATGTCGTGAAAAATTGCCATCATGCACCTTTGAAAGGTTGCAGGGGCGTTGCAAAGTCCAAATGGCATGCGTTTATAAGCAAAAGTACCATAAGGGCACGTGAATGTGGTTTTCTCTTGATCTTCGGGTGCTATTGGAATTTGAAAATATCCGGAAAAACCGTCAAGAAAACAATAGTAACTATTTTCGGCTAATCTTTCTAACATTTGATCAATAAAAGGTAAGGGAAAGTGATCTTTTCTGGTGGCGTCATTTAATTTTCTATAATCAATACAAACACGCCATCCTGTTACAGTCCTAGTAGGAATAAGCTCATTTTTTTCATTTGTAATGACAGTCATGCCACCCTTCTTAGGTACGCATTGAACTGGGCTTACCCATGGACTATCAGAGATTGGATAAATTAAACCTGCATCCAGCAGTTTAATAATTTCTTTCTTAACAACATCTTGCATATTAGGATTTAGTCTTCGTTGGCGTTGCACATACGTTTTATGACCTTCTTCCATAAGGATTTTATGTGTGCAATACGAAGGACTTATTCCTTTAATGTCATGAATCTTCCATGCAATAGCTGATTTATGAGCTTTTAGCACAGAAATGAGTTGAGATTTTTCATTTTCAGTAAGAGAAGACGATATTATTACAGGTAATTCAGATTCACCATGTAAATAAGCATATTCCAAATGGTTTGGAAGTGACTTTAACTCTAATGTCGGTGGTTCTTCTATCGATGATTTATATCGATATCTGTCTTCTTCTTTTAGCATTTGAATTTCTTCTGTTGTTGGTTCATATCCATTAGCCATAAGTGTAGCTAACATTTCAGTTTCATCAATTGGTTCAGTTCCTTCTCCTAAAGAACATTCTCCTGTTCCTTGTAATTCTGGAAATTCTTCTAACAATTCTGCATGTGAATCTATAGTTTGAATATAATAGCATGTATCATCTGCATATTGCGGTTGTTGCATGGCTCTATCAACAGAAAAGGTAACACTCTCGTCCTCTATACTTAGGGTCAGTTTCTTACCGAACACGTCTTTTATTGCTTTAGCCATGTTTAAGAATGGTCTTCCTAATATGAGAGGAACTCGAGAATCTTCTTCCATGTCCAGAATAACAAAATCTACTGGAAATACTAAAGTACCAACTTTAACTAGCATGTTCTCCATTATCCCTCTAGGATATTTTACTGATCGATCGGCTAGTTGTATGCTTATTCGTGTTGGTTTCAATTCTCCAAGGTCTAGTTTAGCGTATAGTGAATACCGCATTAAATTTATACTAGCACCTAAGTCTGCCAATGCTTCTATTGAACTAAGACTTCCCAGAAAACATGGAATTGTGAAACTTCCTGGATCTGATAATTTTTCCGATATCTTATTCAACAGCACTGCAGAACAATTTGCATTCATAGTAACAGCTAATAGTTCTTCCATTTTCTTTCTATTTGTGATTAGATCTTTCAGAAATTTAGCATATCTAGGCATTCTTGAAATCATATCAAAGAAAGGAAGATTAACATTTATTTGTTTAAACATATCCAAGAATTTGGATTTCTCGGCTTCAAGTCTCTCTTTTACTCGGGTAAGGAAGTGGTGGTTGGTATGGTTTAACATAAGGTTTTGCCTTAACTGTGTTATCTTCATTAACCTTTTCAACTACCGGTTCTGTTTCCTTATCTTGCTCAGGTTGTGGTTCTTGTGGAGTAGGAATAGCTTCATCAGAGATTACAGGCATTTCGGGTGGTTTAAGTGTAATACCACTTCTTGTGGTAATGGCTTTAGCTATTTCATTCCGGGGGTTAGCATTTGTATCACTAGGTAGACTTCTCGATTTTCTTTCACCTATTAACCTTGCTAGGTTTCTTACTTCTTGTTCCAAATTTTGAATAGAAGCTTGTTGATTTCTAAATGCTTGAGCATTTTGTTCATTGGTTTGTTTCTGAGATGTGAAAAATTGAGTTTGAGATTCAACTAGCTTCGACATCATATCTTCTAAATTTGGCTTTTAATCATCGGTTTGTGGTGGTTTATTTTGAAAAATAGGTCTTTGCTGATTGTAAGTATTATTGGATACTTATTGATTGCTATGACCTTGTTGGTTGTTGTATGGAATATTTCGGTTATAATTCTGATTTTGATTGTAGATCGGTCTTGGCGGTTGATAATTATTATGATAATTATTTTCAGGCCTTTGGTTTATGTATTAAACATTCTCTCTTTGTTCCATTGTTAGTTCAATACTGAGACAATCTTTTGTCAAATGTGGTCCTCCACACTGCTCACAACTAATTCATATTGAGTGGATATCTTTAGTCATCTTTTCCATTCGTCTCTCGACAGCATCTATCTTTGCAGAAATGGAATCGAAGTCATGGCTAGAATCGGCTCTAGCTGCTTTAGATGATCTACCAATTTCTTTTTCTTGGTGCCACTCATGTGAGTGGGAAGCAGTGTTATCAATAATTTTGTAAGCGTCGGTTGCAGTTTTCTTCATAATGGAACCACCAGCTGCTATATCGATGTCTTTTCGTGTAGTGATGTCACATCCTTAGTAGAATATTTGTACAATTTGACAGGTATCTAAACCATGTTGCGGACATCCTCTTAATAACTTTCCAAATCTTGTCCACGCTTCATATAGAGTTTCGTTTGGCTTTTGTGTGAACGTAACAATTTCTCCTTGAAGTCTTACGGCTTTAGATGCCGGAAAGAATTGTTTAAGAAATTTTTCAACTAAAACGTCCCATGTATCAATCGCCCCTTCAGGTAACGATTCTAACCAATCTTTGGCTTCTCCCTTTAAAGTCCAGGGAAATAATATGAGATATATCTATTCATCCTCCACTTCTCTAATTTTGAATAAAGTACAAATCCTATTAAAGGTACGAAGATGTTCATTTGGATCTTCCTTCGGCGCACCACTAAATTGACATTGATTAGTCACCATGTGTAGGATTTGTCCTTTGATTTCATAATCTGGTGCATTAATGTCTGGTTGAGTAATTACGTAACCTTGGCCAGTGCGTTTAGCTCTCATTCGGTCTTCCATACTTAGATGTTCCAGATTTTCCATGATTGAATTTGTTGAATCTGAATCACTAAGGGATTCTGATTTAATGGGTTGTTCCTCGACAATCTCCATTTGAATGATTGGTGGTTTCGGAGGAAAGATTAATGGTTCAGGATCTCTGAATTGTCCCTGAATATTCTCCGGATTCTCAATTGTGAGTTCGGGTTCAAAAAATGGATTATCGGAAATTTGAATTGGAGTACTTGGTCGACTTGATGACGATTCTAAAGAAAAATCAACGGCGACAATATTGGCTAGATGTCTTGATCTGGTTACAGGTGGTGAACGTATAAAAGATGGTGAACGTTTTGCTCGGTGCATTCACTGAATATCCTATTAGTTATAAAAGATAAAAATTATTAAAGATATCAAATTAATAGACTTTTCTGCTTTTGCCCACGTTTCGAATAGCCAAAAGATGTAGCAGGGAGCCAGAACCCTTTAAATCGGAAGCTCACAACTCAGCCACTAACAAATTCAACTATTACTACGAACCAGAAAATTTTGGATGTCTATCAATTTAACCACTTAAAATAATTTTTCGTTGAAATTTAAAGAAATTTAGAGAAGAACTAAAAAAAATTCTAAGTCCTAAAAACTAGAGCGGCGAAAAATAAGAAAGAAAAAGAGCGCGTTGAAAAATGTCGAAAAATAAATGGTCGAAAAATAATAAAAAGAACGTAGCGCATCGAAACTTAAAAGTCTAAAAACTAAGAATTAAAATTTTCGTCTAAAAATATTAAAGCTTTAAAAGGAATTCTAAATCCAAAACGGCAATAACTTAAAAAGTACTAAAATCTTAAAACGACGTCGTAAAATTCTAAAGCACCTAAATCTTAGTCTAAAGAAAAAGCACTTAAGGGATTTTACGGCAAAGCCTAAGAGTCTAGAAATAAAAATAACTATGGCAAACACTATATTAAAACTAATTACGAGAGATAAAAATACAAATATTAAGCTAAAACAAATAAAAAGATACAAAAATATAAAAATAAACTTAAAGTTGTAAAAAGTACAATTTTTATAAAAATATTATTTTGATATTATTTATTTTATAAAACTATTAATTTTATATATTTATAAAACTAATTAAACTAAAAATACAAATTAAATACTAAAACTAAACTAATTAATATAAAATATAACCCTAATTAGGGTTTAATAATAATAATAATAATTAAAACTCCGTAATTATTGCTGTACTAGGTTCAGAGCTGCGTGTCAGAACTAGTCATACGATCGCATGAGATTGGAGTTAAAAATCCATGCGGTCGCATGGAGTAGGGTTTCGGGCCAGGTTGGGCTGCTACAGTACCGGGCCTCGTACAATTTTATAATTTTTTTCTGTTTTCTGTTTTATATTTATACAAAATATATATAAATTAAATAGAAACTTTAATTTTTAAATAAAAATAAAAACTTTATAATTTTATATATTTAAAACAAACTCTTAAAAATATATATATGCTGTTTTTTTATATATTTTTGTATTTTTTTAAAAATTAAAAAGTATTTTTACAAAAGCGTATTTTTACAAAAGTAAACTAAGAATCTCTTTTTTTATAGCGTTGCGCTTTCGACGTTTTAGTGTCCCCGGCAGCGGCCCCAAAAATACTTGATGTGCGTAGAGGTGTATACAAAATAGTTATATTTTTACTAGGAAATACTATTAAATACGATACAATATTACACAAGATATTTATTTATTTATAGAATGGATATACCTAAACCTTGCTACAACACTTATAGGCAGTGTACCTAATCGTACAGTAGTGTAGTTTTTAGTAAGTCCGGTTCGTCCACAGGGAACTTGCCAAGTTTAACGCTATATTTTTAACAAATATGAAAATATATATATGTAGTATTATTATTATAAAAGGGGGGGGGGGGGTTTACCGTTTAATGACCAGTTTGTCAATTTTAAAACTTAAGTCACAGTTAAAACCTAATGTAAAATATTAAATATATAAAAGACTTAATTTAAAGTGTAAAGTAAATAACAATAATGAAATTGCGATAAATAAAAGTGCGATAAATAAAATTGCGATAATTAAAAAGTACGATAATTAAAAGTGCAATTAAATAAAATGACAGTAAATAAAAGTGCGATAATTAAAAGTGCAATTAAATATGAAATAAAGGAATTATGCTTATTTAAACTTCCGTAATCATGATGTTTGACGTGTTGATTTTAGTTTATTACCATGGGTTAATTGTCATTTGTCCTGGATTATTCAATATGTCCATACGGATTTGTCCATAATAGTCCATCAGTCATAATCATAAAATGCGGAAGTCTTCGTCAAATTATTCTTATTCCCGAAGTCAAATATTCCAACTAATTGGGGATTCGAATTGTAACAAGGTCTTAATACTTTGTTTAATGAATACACCAGGTTATCGACTGCGTGTAATCCAAGGTTTTATTACTTTGTTAACAATTACACCAATTACCCTTGTATGTAATTCACCCATGTTTCAACAAGTCTATTAACTATTAATCCAGTTCCGTGTCCGGTCAAATGAATAATTATTGGTATTTATAGATATCCCGCCCACCGTACCTAGTCAAGTGTATGTGGTTATATATAAATACGTCAAATTATAAGTCTATATTTTAAATTAATGAGGTATCGTTTAGTTAATATAAAGCCCATTAATAGCTCATAGTCTAATTTCCACAAGTGTCGTTCTTTTATCCAAACCCCAATTATGGTCCAAAGCCTAATTACCCAATTTTAATATTTAGCCCAACATCACGATTACTTCGGCATTAAATAAGCATAATAATAACTTAGCTACAAGACATTAATTTAAAAAGGTTGAACATAACTTACAATGATTAATAATAGCGTAGCGTTACACGAACAGAATTTCGACGTACACCCTTACAACATTCGCTAACATTCCCTTATTATTAAAATTAAAATTAAAATTAAAATTAAAATTATAATATATATATATATATATATATATATATATATATATATATATATATATATATATATATATATATATATATATATATATATATATTACGAGTGAGAGATAGATAGATGGTGTATGGATTCAGTCGACCAGAGCCTGCTTTTATAGGAATATGGCCATGTACAGTAGCCCATGCGATCACATGGGCTTGAGGTTATAATGCCATGCGATCGCATGGCTGGGAATTCTAGCTCACATGAGTTTGTTTCTTTCTTACCGACGGTTTTATAAATATAATATAATATATATATAATTTTAAGAATTAATTATATATTATATTATATTCATGTGCATAGTTGACTTGTAATTTTTAGTCCATTGCGTCGAGCGTTGAGAGTTGACTCTGGTCCCGGTTTCGGTTTTTCGAACGTCCTTGCGTACACTTTAATATCTTGTATTTTGCATTTTGTGTCTTGTACTCTTGTAATTTTGAGACGTTTCTCATCAATAATTGGAACCACTTTGATTGTACTTTGTACTTTTTAGCTTTTTGGTCGTTTGCGTCTTCAAATCGTCGAATCTGTCTTTTGTCTTCACCTTTTATTATTTAAACGAATATCACTTGTAAATAGAATAATTGCAACTAAAAGCTTGTCTTTCTTGAGAGATAATTCTATGAAATATATGTTCATTTTTAGCATTATCAACGTGTCCATGAGAGCTTGGTTGATAACAGTTTTATCAAAAGAAGTCGCTGCATTCACAGCCTTTTCCTCTTTCTTCCAAACTGAAAAAACCCCATTTTTATCCCATCGATCACGGCTTATTGCCGCCGTAATTGAAAACGCCGGTATCACTAAAAAAATAGTGGCGATTTTCTCTACAAATCGGTATAAATTTTGCATACTAACACAAGACTCTTCGAATCCGTGTGAAGCTTACCGGCGCGATTAATACGATGATGATTTCGATTGTTACGGAGACCGTCGGAGTCATTTGAGCGGAGATTGTTATTTAGATTATACTTCTCATTATGATCTGTTTTATCGTATGTGAGAAGATAACTAAGTGAAGCAACACTCCAATTATGAAAATTGGAGTTAAAATGAAAAGCTATGTGCATTAATATTGGCTTATTCTGATCGATTAATCAATCGATTTCTTATTCGATTTCTTAATCGATTTTTTAAATTGACTTCTCAATCAATAAATAGTCAGTTTAAAATTTGATAAATGATTGCTTTTTCTCAGCCGTTTATAATCGCTAGGGTTTAATCTGAGATGTCGACTGCATTTGAGGACATGGATATGATTGAGGTTTGGAACTTATTGATCGAGTTATAATCTTCAAGCTGTACTTGATAAGGTGTTTTCAGATCGATTTCATGTTTTCAATCCCCTGTAAATAAATCATCTTGCTTGGTATTTGTCTGCAAATTCGATCGAAACGCCCAATTCAATTTTCCATCTCAAGGTTTGATTATTTTTGTTTATTCAATGCAATTCAATAAATTTTGTTTGTATTAATTAAGCTTTTCTGGTTTGGTTTTGATTCGATATTCGAATTATGCATCAGTCTGAATATTAAACCATCATTCTTTTATGTTTTTGATAATTGAAACATGTTATCTCATTATTTTGAATATGTTTATGTTTCATATGTTATATGAGTAAAATTGGTAATTTGGTTAAATATTATATACAAGGTCTTGTGTACATTTACATTATACTTAAGCGAGTTTTGGCAAGTTACCGTTTAAAGTAATTTTACTATTTTACCAGTTACAATAAAACATTACACGAATTGAACCATATTGTTCATGGGCTGAGATTGCCACCACTAATACTCTTCAAGGTGTTACTATTACAAGCTCATTTCATTGACTCTTTTGATTATGTAGGGTCTTCAAGTACAATAGTACTCTAACAACTTCAACCATCGCAGTGTTAAGCTACCCGCAGTTGACTTCCTTTCAACAAATGTAAGTATATTTTTTAACCTACATATTGTTGTTTATTTATTTTTTTATTTTTTTTTTTGATTACAAAGATATCTGTGTTTGGTGTATTGTCAAAGTGGGTGGGTTAGGTGTGACGACCCGAAAATTTCTGACCAAATTTAAACTTTATCTTTAAATGATTTAATGTTTTCGACATGATAAGCAAAGTCTGTAATGTTAAGTCTCAAAGTTTTGGAACTATATTCATGTAATCAATTATTCTTTGACTATTCTCGAAGATTCACGAACAATATATATATAACTTAATGTGCATATATATATATATATATATATATATATATATATATATATATATATATATATATATATATATATATATATATATATATATATATATATATATATATGATTTCAAGTTATTTAGTAAACGATAGTGACATTCGATTATTGATTCGATTGATATTTAGATAAGTTAACTAAAACTTTTAAGATGAACCAGTAAAACACTAATTTGCTACAGTATTTTTGAATTGCTACAGTACCTAAAAAGATACAGTGTTTTCGAAAAATCACTATTTGCTACAGTAACTTTGCTACAGTAAAACCCTATTTCAAAATGAAAATGTATATATGTATATGTATATACTACGAGACGATGATTTATAGAAGCAAATAACCAAAACACTTAATTGATTAAAGCTACACTTCGAGTGACATAGTTTATCAATGATTAAGTTTAATTTTTGATAAAGGTACACGTCGCGTAACGAAAAGTACTAGTTTTCTAAGCGTACGAAACAACATTCGAAAAACCGAAACCGAGACATAAGTTGAGTGACGACATACGACTTATCGGAACAAAAATTACAAATCAACTATGCACGGGAATATAATATAGTATATAATTAATTAATATAAATTATATATATTATATATTATTTTATTATGTCGACGAACTAGTGTACAAAAACAGATGTGAGCTGTAAAATCATCCCATGCGATCGCATGGGATATGGCCTAGGAAGCCATGCGATTGCATGGCAACCCTGGACAGGCCAACCACTATAAATACGATCGAATTCTGTTTATTGATTCACAAATCTCTCCATCTCTATATTACTCTGTATTATATATTATTGTTATTATTATTATTATTATTATTATTATTATTATTATTATTATTATTATTATTATTATTATTATTATTATTAATATTAAGAATATTAATATTATTAATAGTAGTATTATTACACATAAAATATTACGACAAAGTGCTGTTCGGGTTATTTCAAAATGGATTTTCAAAAGGGATAGAGATAAGGAAATTATGGGTTATAGCTATGGAGGTTATGGGTATTGTTTGCAAATCAAACCTAGTGTTTATCATCTCTGTTACGTCTACGTACTTTCCTGCAATATTGAATTACAATATTGATACGTGAGCATTCATATCTTATCTTTTATATATTAATTGTGTATCCATGTCTAGTGCTCGAGTATATATATTTATGCATGCTTGTATGCTAAATTTCGTCATTAAACAGTTTATGGTGAATCACGAATTAAATACATATATTACTTATAAAAGGTATATGATATGCATGTTTTTGGAAAGCTGGCGAAAAATCAATAACTTTTCATTTAGAAATCGTGTAATTTCGATGAACGAATTAAAAGATATGGTCAATTGAATTATGATTGACATTAATTGGAATTGCTTTTGAATCTGCAATTAATATTTAAACAACTTGTTTGTATGATTGATAAATTGGATTTTTGAATATTACCAGCCGAGTAAATGAATCCTTATATAAGGCACGTCTCGTTTTGTTGAACTATTATCAAAATTGACTTTTTGAAACGACTTTGGATAACTTTTGTATGTCGATCTTGAGCATTAGGATTGTGATAAACTATGACCTGACCTAGCTTGATAGACAATTATTGACTAACATATGTTCTCTAGTTTGAGATCAATGGTTATTTGGTATTCCAAGTTTCGGTCACATTTCGGTGAACGACTATATGTGCTGCTAATGTGAGTTTCATTTGCTCCCTTTTTAATTGCTTTTGCAATCTATATTTTTGGGCTTAGAATACATGCACTTTATTTTAAACGCAATGGATACAGGTACATACTAAATTCTACACTGAGTTTGAACCGAAAATCCCTTAGCTTTGGTAACTAGTAACTGCCAGTTATAAGAACTGGTGGGCGTGAGTAGTAGTATATGGATCCATAGGGTTTGATATCCCCGTCCGAGCTAGAGCACTAGCCTTTTAACGAACGTATGCTATTTGAGAAGCGTACACGTTGGTTTGCGTGTATTATTAAGATGATTATACAACGGGTATAAATTATATATACATTAAGTTTAGTTACCAGGGTGCTCAAATTCGTAGAATATTTTGATAAACATTTCTGGATGAAACAACTGAAATCTTGTGATCCACCTTTATGTACAGATTATGCAAAACATTAAAACTATGAACTTACCAACCTTTGGGTTGACACTTGTTAGCATGTTTATTTTCAGGTTCCCTAGAAGTCTTTCACTATTTGCTTATATGTTAGACAAGCTATGTGCATGGAGTCTTACATGGCATATTTTTTTCAAGGAAATGTTGCATTCACCAAATCATCACCATGTATCTTATTTTAACTGCATTGTCAACAGAAGTTCTAATGTAAACTATTATATTAAGGTGATTGTCTATATGTAGAAATCATCAGATATCGAAAACCTTTGATTTAAATATTCACTTATGGTGTTCCTTTTCAAAAGAATGCAATATTTACAAAACGTATCACATGGAGGTCAAATACCTCGCAATGAAATCGATGAATGACGTGTTCGTCCATGTAGTGACCCAGAAAATTTCGACTAATTTTATATCAAACTCTCGATACGATATTGTATTTTCAACACGATAAGCAAAGTGTGTTAGGTTTAGTCTCAAAGATTTTGAACTATTTTTATGAATGTAATTACCCTTCAACTATTCTCGACGATTCACGAACAACTAAATGTAAATAGATATATATATATATGTATATAAATATGTATTTAAATACTACTTGTAAATATATAAAATAATATTAAATCTATTTGTTTAAAAATATATAATATATAATTATGTGATAAAACTTGTTATTTAAAACTGATTATATATAGAGAGAGAGTAAATGGAAAATGAATGATTTTTAGCTTAATTAGTAAATGTCAGTAACACTCGGTTGATGTTTTGTTAGTTTTAATATAGATATTGTACATGTTCATGAAGGATTGAAATAAAAGTTGGACTGTAAATTGATTACAAAGATTTTTGTTTTGTTAAAAATATTTTTACCTTTTTAGTTTAAATTTTAAGTGCCCCGTACATATTATTTGGAACAGAAAATAAATAATTATTGAACCTTTTTGATCAGGTTTCAAACAGTTAATGAGTGAAATAATTAAATATATTTAATCTAAAAGTTTGGGATTTTTAGGAACACTTTTATACATTAACTGTTTAGCAATGGACACGATATAGCCATCAGTGATAAACTGTCGGTAGAGTGATTCCAAATCATCCGGCTGCTAAATTGTTAATTACTATTTGGGTACTGTGCATATTAAAATAATCAATCACTGATTGATTAATTTTGTCCGTGTCTTTTACTTGAAATAATGGATATAAATTTACATATATGCATACACGTTACATATGCTTTACACATATTCAAACCCATCATCTATGATCTATTCTATCTTCTTTCTATTAGACTAACAACTCAAAACCACCTTATGCTTTTTGGTTTCCATCTTTGCAAAGTACCATCACCTTGAGAAGCTGTCTTACACCATCTACAAGAACCACCATAGCTACCATCTCTCTCCCTTTCTCTCATATTTCTTTCTTGTTAAAACCCAAGACCACCACCATTGTCTCTTAAATGTTTCTGCAGCCCAAAACCGAACCACAGACTACTACGATCACATACTTATTGTTGCTGCACTAGACCAAAACCTAACCCGCATAAAATCACAAATAATCACAATCACCACTTGTAACGCACCATCACCTTAGTTGTTTAAACCGCCACTTCCACCCACTTGTCAAGTCACAGTCTAACCAACCGATCCAATATGCATCACATTTCTTTCCTTATTTCCTACAACCGAAACCACTTGTCAAGTCACAGTCTAACCAACCGATCCAATATGCATCACATTTCTTTCCTTACTTCCTACAACCGAAACAACCACCTTGATCCATCACTCAAACCATCATTATGAACCACCTTTCACCACCATTCATCGAACCACCTACAAGTTTTTGTTTTCTGTTTTTCTTACTCAATGAAACCCACACGCCACCCATTTCTACTACTATATTACTGTCTTCTATGTTCCGATTTCACCACCATAAATCACACCTCAAGCAACCATTAAACCTCACCATTAGATACCATTACCTACGACTGCATACAACTTCTGTTTGTATCCGAAACAAAACCATCGCTATTCCTATTTTTTGTTTTATGTCGACAACCACTCAAGCTATCCACAATACACCGAAACCCACTTGTTATTTACAGTTACTATATTCGATTGCTACAAACAAGATAAAGATTATACCGTTACAAATATGTTAATGATGATGAGAAAGAAAATATTACGTGTATAATATTTATGTGGTAATAAAGGAATCGGTGGCTGCTACTTTTGTTCTTTGGTCGACAATTAAGAAACCAATACCCACTTGTACATGGACCCATTCCTTATTTAAAATCATAAGACTTTAAAACAAATTAGTGGGGTTAGTTATGTGGGAGGTGGATGATGAGGTAATGGTGATAAGGAAAGGAATACCAGCGAATTTTTTTTATTTATTCCCTGCCGTCAAATTTCCAAACTAAAACCACAAAGTTTTTTTGGGCCGTACACCTACAGTTGGGCCGAAATTTTTTTTTCCAGATGGACTGCTACTGCAGCACTTTTATTTCTTGTTTTATTTTTAGTCGTGAAGGGTGATGATGGTTAGCAATACTATGATGACCCAGAGATGATGAACGAAGAAAGAGATAACAATGGAAGATTAATGGTGAAGAAGGATCAAGGGAATGATGTTAGATGATAATGAAAATAATGATAATAAACGTTAAAGATGAATGATAAACGGTAACGAAAGTGGTGATGATTTTATGATGATAGGCGGTATTGTGATCATGATTTTATGTGGGTTAAGACGTTAGTGATTATGATAACAATAGATTAGATGATGATGATGATGAATCATAAAAATTATGATTATGATTGATGATGATAATAAGATTAATTGTGAGGATAGAATGAAGAAGAAGAAATAGATAGATACATAAGTTATATATATATTAATTCGTGAATTAAAACGTAATGGATATGGCAGCATGATGGTTAGGGATGTTTTTGGGTTAGCGGGACGTCGCGGGTTCAAACCTGGACTTGGGCATTTTTTTTAAGGACTACTTCATTGAGGTAGTTTAATTATTACTCATTTTATTATTATTATTATTATTATTATTATTATTATTATTATTATTATTATTATTATTATTATTATTATTATTATTATTATTATTATTATTATTATAATTATTATTATTATTATTATTATTATTATTATTATTATTATTATTATTATTATTATTATTATTATTATTATTATTATTATTATTGTTGTTGTTGTTGTTAAGTATTGTTAGATTATTTATTATTATTAACAAAATTACATCATAATTATTAGTATTATCATTAATCGTTATTAGTATTATCATTAAAAACAAATTTTATTATTAGTATTATCTATATCATTATTATTAAAAATAATTATGTGTATAAAAATTAAAAGTTTTAAGAATATTATTAAGGTTATAAATATGTTTTACACATATTAACAAAATTTATATAAATATTCATATATAACATGTTAGGTATTTTTAAATATATGTTAATATAACTATATAAATATCAAACATTCTGAATATATACACAAACTAAATAAATATAGTATATAATTTAAGATATAATATAAATAAACCTATTCGATTACAATTATATATTTTAATAAATATACCAATGATATAGGTTCGTGAATCCGAGGTCAACCCTACTCTTGTTAAATGATGCCATATGTATTTTTACTCTAAAATACAGTATGGTGAGTTCATTTGATTCCCTTTTACTCTTTACATTTTTGGGACTGAGAATACATGCGCTACTTTTACAACTGCTTTATTAAATGCTTTTGAAATACATTTTGAACTGCGAATACATGAGATGCTTTTATAAATGTTTGACAAGATAGACACAAGAAAAACATTCCTAGAATGAATTATGTGGACGTGATAATTGCCACAATTGATATGAATATTTTTCCCCTGATTATTATTGCTTGGTAACCTAAGAATTAGGGAACATCACTAATTTTGAGAATTAGTGCATGCCTAATTGACTTAAATCCTAAAGGTAGTTACCGGGTTTAACACCCCCACCCAGAATGTTCACTAGACGGAAGGGCTAGTGGGCGTGGTGTTTAGTACTTCGAATTTTATATGATTATTATACAGACGAGTGTAACACCCCATTTTTCTAAACATGACGCTCGGGGCGTCATTTGAAGTCCAAGAATGATTAATTAATGTTTTGGATGTAATTGGTTGACCACGTTGGACTTTGGGATGTCTTAAAAGTGAAATTTGAGAAAATCAGGTAAACTGTCGAGTTCGGGTGTGTTTTGTCGCGTTCTGGTCTGTCATGATCCGTGATAAACATGATCGAAACGAGACAACTTCTGATGATGAGTTCTGACCACCTTATCGCGTTTCGGGTGAATTTGTCGCGTCCTGGTGTCGTGAAACGCAACGAAGTGTCGCGAAATGCGACAAATGTCTTTGTAATGACAATTTTTGTCATTTTAATGGAATCTTTTGAGGGTGTTTTGGTAAATTCACATATGGACGGGTTTTATACCCCAAATCAGTTCCAATGCTTATCTTATCTCCATTTTCACATCCAAACACTCTCATCTTAAAAGTTTAGAGAGAGAGGGAGATTCTAGAGAGAGATTTGGAGTTTTGATGATGAAGAAGCTTGAATCGATCAAAGGTGCGAGTGATAAAGTTGTTCCTTTCGTTCTCGGCTACGTTTTGATTGTTATGGTAAATTCTAAATCCGAATTTCATTGTTTGATTTGAGATTTCATGTTAGGGTTTTGAGTTGGTTATTTGTAAAACCCATTTAGATGATGAAGAGGGTTTATGGAAACTCACTATTTTGATATTTTTGCGGGTTTTAGGTTGGTTAATGATTTAAGCATGTTTAAGGTTTGTAAGTGGGGTATAATCACTAGTATTAGTGATTTTAGGAGTGTTGGAACTTGTAAGACCCATTTGGGGGTAAAATGGGTGAAATTGGGTTATGTTGAGATAAGAAAAACCCTAATAGCAATGATCTAGGGTTTCGCCATGTGAATTGAAGTTGTAAGTGTTAAATTGTGTTGATTAGTCACTAATACACTTGTAAATGATGGAAGAATTGTAAATGGGTCATGTTTGGCTAAAATGGTATGTATAAGTGTTGAAATGGGTCAAATGAGTTAAGGTTGACCTAATTGGGTGAAATGGGTATGAAATACCCTAAGTTTGTGTTAATTAGTGTTAGTAGACTTACATCACTAGTTTTAGTAATTAAAGATGAGTCTTGGCCATTTATGGGCGGTTTTGGGTGTAAGTGAGTTATTTAATGCTTTTGGGTCATTAAATGCTCGAGAGTGAGTATTGTGGTTAATTTCACAAGTTGTGTATTAAATGTGTACTTATGTATTAGGTACCTTGCTCGAAGCATACGAAAGTGCTAAATCACCACCGACATGATAAGGTGAGTGGAATATCTATGTATGTACGTATATGATTTATGTGCTCGTATTAATGGTGTCACATAGCCGTTTTTGTGACCATAGTTGTGGGACATAGTCATTTTGTCCATATTGATAGTTGTGGGGCATAGCCGTTTTGTCCACATTGATAGTTACCCGTAGTAATGGTGTCACATAGCCGTTTTTGTGACCATAGTTGTGGGACATATTTAGTGACCCGAACTTTTCCATGTTTATATATATATTAAATGAAATTGTTATTTACATGATTAAGTGTTTCCAACATGTTAAGCAATCAAACTTGTTAAGACTTGATTAATTGAAATAGGTTTCATATAGACAATTGACCACCCAAGTTGACCGGTGATTCACGAACGTTAAAACTTGTAAAAACTATACGATGACATATATATGGTTATATATGTAGTTAACATGATTTTATTATAAGTATGTATCTCATTAAGTATTTTAACAATGAGTTATATACATAAAAATGAGACTATTAATTTAAGAAACTCGAAAACGATATATATAACGATTATCGTTATAACAACGTCTTACTAGGTACATATGAATCATATTAAGATATTGATACACTTGGTTAATTATGTTAAATGATAAGTAAATATATTATTAAGTGTATTAATAATGAAATACATATGTAAAAATAAGACTACTAACTTAATGATTTCGAAACGAGACATATATGTAACGATTATCGTTGTAACGACATTTGATGTATATATATCATATTAAGATATATTCATACATCATATTATCATGATAATATAATAATTTAAAATCTCATTTGATATTATAAACATTGGGTTAACAACATTCAACAAGATCGTTAACCTAAAGGTTTCAAAACAACATTTACATGTAACGACTAACGATGACTTAACGACTCAGTTAAAATGTATATACATGTAGTGTTTTAATATATATTCATAAACTTTTGAAAGACTTCAAGACACTTATCAAAATACTTCTACTTAACAAAAATGCTTACAATTACATCCTCGTTCAGTTTCATCAATAATTCTACTCGTATGCACCTGTATTCGTACTCGTACAATACATAGCTTTTAGATGTATGTACTATTAGTATATACACTCCAATGATCAGCTCTTAGCAGCCCATGTGAGTCACCTAACACATGTGGGAACCATCATTTGGCAACTAGCATGAAATATCTCATAAAATTACAAAAATATGAGTAATCATTCATGACTTATTTACATGAAAACAAAATTACATATCCTTTATATCTAATTCATACACCAACGACCAAAAACACCTACAAACACTTTAATTCTTTAATTTTCTTCATCTAATTGATCTCTCTCAAGTTCTATCTTCAAGTTCTAAGTGTTCTTCATAAATTCCAAAAGTTCTAGTTTCATAAAATCAAGAATACTTCCAAGATTGCAAGTTTACTTCCAAGTTTTCTAAATCCATTCCAAGTAATCATCCAAGATCAAGAAACCTTTGTTACTTACAGTAGGTTATATTTCTAATACAAGGTAATAATCATATTCAAACTTTAATTCAATTTCTATAACTATAACAATCTTATTTCGAGTGGAAATCTTACTTGAAATTGTTTTCGTGTCATGATTCTGCTTCAAGAACTTTCAAGCCATCCAAGGATCCTTTGAAGCTAGATCTATTTTTCTCATTTCTAGTAGGTTTATCCAAGGAACTTGAGGTAGTAATGATGTTCATAACATCATTCGATTCATACATATAAAGCTATCTTGTTCGAAAGTTTAAACTTGTAATTACTAGAACATAGTTTAGTTAATTCTAAACTTGTTCGCAAATAAAAGTTAATCCTTCTAACTTAACTTTTAAAATCAACTAAACACATGTTCTATATCTATATGATATGCTAACTTAATGATTTAAAACCTGGAAACACGAAAAATACCGTAAAACCGGATTTACGCCGTCGTAGTAACACCGCGGGCTGTTTTGGGTTAGTTAATTAAAAACTATGATAAACTTTGATTTAAAAGTTGTTATTCTGGGAAAATGATTTTTATTATGAACATAAAACTATATCCAAAAATTATGGTTAAACTCAAAGTGGAAGTATGTTTTCTAAAATGGTCATCTAGACGTCGTTCTTTCGACTGAAATGACTACCTTTACAAAAACAACTTGTAACTTATTTTTCTGACTATAAACCTATACTTTTTCTGTTTAGATTCATAAAATAGAGTTCAATATGAAACCATAGCAATTTGATTCACTCAAAAACGGATTTAAAATGAAGAAGTTATGGGTAAAACAAGATTGGATAATTTTTCTCATTTTAGCTACGTGAAAATTGGTAACAAATATATTCCAACCATAACTTAATCAACTTGTATTGTATATTATGTAATATTGAGATACCATAGACACGTATACAATGTTTCGACCTATCATGTCGACACATCTATATATATTTCGGAACAACCATAGACACTCTATATGTGAATGTTGGAGTTAGCTATACAGGGTTGAGGTTGATTCCAAAATATATATAGTTTGAGTTGTGATCAATACTGAGATACGTATACACTGGGTCGTGGATTGATTCAAGATAATATTTATCGATTTATTTCTGTACATCTAACTGTGGACAACTAGTTGTAGGTTACTAACGAGGACAGCTGACTTAATAAACTTAAAACATCAAAATATATTAAAAAGTGTTGTAAATATATTTTGAACATACTTTGATATATATGTATATATTGTTATAGGTTCGTGAATCAACCAGTGGCCAAGTCTTACTTCCCTACGAAGTAAAAATCTGTGAAAGTGAGTTATAGTCCCACTTTTAAAATCTAATATTTTTGGGATGAGAATACATGCAGGTTTTATAAATGATTTACAAAATAGACACAAGTACGTGAAACTATATTCTATGGTTGAATTATTGAAATCGAATATGCTCCTTTTTATTAAGTCTGGTAATCTAAGAATTAGGGAACAGACACCCTAATTGACGCGAATCCTAAAGATAGATCTATTGGCCTAACAAACCCCATCCAAAGTACCGGATGCTTTAGTACTTCGAAATTTATATCATATCCGAAGGGTGTCCCGGAATGATGGGGATATTCTTATATATATGCATCTTGTTAATGTCGGTTACCAGGTGTTCACCATATGAATGATTTTTATCTCTATGTATGGGATGTGTATTGAAATATGAAATCTTGTGGTCTATTGTTACGATTTGATATATATAGGTTAAACCTATAACTCACCAACATTTTTGTTGACGTTTAAAGCATGTTTATTCTCAGGTGAATACTAAGAGCTTCCGCTGTTGCATACTAAAATAAGGACAAGATTTGGAGTCCATGTTTGTATGATATTGTGTAAAAACTGCATTCAAGAAACTGATTTCGATGTAACATATTTGTATTGTAAACCATTATGTAATGGTCGTGTGTAAACAGGATATTTTAGATTATCATTATTTGATAATCTACGTAAAGCTTTTTAAACCGTTATTTATGAAATAAAGGTTATGGTTTGTTTTAAAAATGAATGCAGTCTTTGAAAAATGTCTCATATAGAGGTCAAAACCTCGCAACGAATTCAATTAATATGGAACGTTTTTAATCAATAAGAACGGGACATTTCAACATAGCTGTTTTGTCCACGTTTAGCATTTATGCACATAGCCGTGTTTGTGCATATAGTGGCGAGTAATAGCCTATTTTACTCACACATTGATCAAGTGATGCCATAGCCGTTTTTGGAACACCTCGGGGGTTAGCATGCCATAGCCGTGTTTGGAAGTTAACAGTTGTTATGAACATCGATGACTTGTTTCGCGAAGTCATTCCCTTGCGAAGATTTGGTTAACCATGGTTCATAATTTGTTGTTAGTAGCCTTTAATTATTATTATGATTATTTATGCTTATGATGTTGCTAGTTGTACGATTTGATGATACTAACTATTGATTGCTTATGGGGTTGCTAGTTGTATGATTCGATGATACTAGCTATTGATACGAAAGGGTATGTGATTATATGTATTTATGTGATGTCGTGGTTGCGAGTAGGTAAGTTGTATATGCATGTATATATTTATTCTACTCACTAAGCTTTATGCTTACCCCTCTCGTTGTTTACCTTTTTACAGGTATTGTGATTATGAAGCTAGCTACTTGTAGACTAGATGCTTAAGAGCGCTTGGGCTCGACGGGGTAGCTTTTGGATATTTGGACGCAGATGGGGGATTTGATAGTCCCCGGGATTATGCTCTTGGTATTGGGTTGGGTTATTGAGTCTTAACCCGTATTTCTTGTGATCGGGTCATTATTACAAATGACTTTGTAAAGTGTAATTTGTGTGCCAAGGGTCATGATAGATTGTTAAACGTATCATTATGATGTTATGTTTCGATTAAACAGAGTTGAAAATGTATTATATTAATGGGACCTAACTAATAAAAAAAATGTACTCCATTTTTGGTTAAATGGATTTGGGTTGTTACAAGTGGTATCAGAGCATAGTCTAAGGGAATTAGGTGACCTTGAAATAGGTGCCTAGTCTTAGACTTATTGGCCGTTGTGCGTTATTTGCGGGACTTGTAGGAACACGGGTCAGATTGAGAATTGTTAGTGCCTCAGAGTAGGTGACTAACTAGGACTTGTGCTTGTCCAATGTGAAATTATGTGGGGCCTTATTTCGTAAGAAAGTTTGTACCTTAGATAGCTAGTGCCTAATGTAAGTAGGCGGACTTGAACGTTGTTTAGTGATAGTCACCTGGGTTGTAGGTTGACTTATGTTGCAGTGTACTTGTGTATATTTATTATTATATTGTATATATGTGTATATATATACATGTATCTAATTGTGCGGTATCCTAGGGACTAATCAATTGGAGAGATTCTAATAATTGACAGTTTTGAGTGATCAAGTTCACGGTAAGGACTTTGGTCATTCGGGTACTAGGAGTTATCGCGTGTTATTTTGTGTGAATGTTGCGTCAGTTCGGGAAAGTACCTTGCATGACCATGTGAAAATGGTAAGGTACGCATTTGTAATAGTGACTGATCACCATTATTACAAAAGTGTATCTTGACACCAAGCATGACATGACAAGTACCGAACGGAGGAAACCTGGCATGGTTGGGGTAGAACGGGACGTGTTAGGAATCTTTTATTGGTTCTTAGGATATAGTGGTGTCGAGTGATGTGCTTGTTGCCACATCGAGTTCTTTGCGAGTCGGGAAGTGTTACTGTGGATTCGTTTAGTTAAGTGAGTGAGCCAACTCACGAGTTTGGTGCATGCTTAGTCACACTAAGTAGTGGGTGCATTTTGAGATTTTTCATTCGTTGAAGTTGCTCATCGTAACTACGATGACCGATTTACATGTACGTGTGTGCGATGAGGACTTGAATTCCGTAATGGAATGCGACAAGTATAATGATTGTGGTTTGAGTTACACTCGGTAGAGTGTGTGGTTAGAGAATCGTGTTAGGATTCTTGTTGTGAGTCGCCTTGGAATTGGCGAATCGGGAAGTCTTTGGGTCATTAAGCTCATGGGAGTGGGACCCGTATGACGACGGTTGCGTTAGTGTGTTGTGGATTATAGGGTAACATTCCTAATGGAATATCCCTTGTAGTAGTGGTTTTATCGAGGTATGGAAGGATGTAAGACTTGGTGTTTCCAAGCATCTCCTTAGTATTAGATGAAGGGCCTCATTAGGCTATATCGTTTGGCCTTGTGGAATTGCAGGTGACGTGTAATCGCTAGGAACTTTTGAGAAGACAATAAACCGTAAGGTTTGTCGGGTAGGTATGACATCGGGCGTATGGAACCCAATGATTGAGTTTCTAAATTTCGGTAGATTGTGGGGGGAGTCTGCATGACACTGCGTCAGGTGCCCCTTTATACCTGCAAAGTGTGATGTTCAACTCCGGTGATAGTGTGATCACTTTATGCTTAGGGTTCCCGTGAGATACCCTTGGAAGCAGCGGAGATTACAATAGTGATCGACAAGTAATTATAATTCGACGGTTATGAAAGTCGATTGTTTAAGAGCATTTCGGTAAATACTTCTCGGGAAGTAACGAATGAGCGAATCTTGTTGCTTTTAAGTGTTAGACGAGTAAAGATGACCGGAGAGCCGGTGACGGACTTAAGGGTCGGTTAGACCGAAGGTTATGAGGAAGTGTTGGTATTGCGGTCGACGAAATTATTGTGTCGGATTGGTCACTCTTCTCCATGAGAGTGAGCGATTGTTGGTAAAGGTTCGTTGAGTGGAAGGTCGGGTGATCTCGACCGAGATGCACGACTGATTTATCAGGGTGACATATGCTTAGGCATAGAGACGTATGTGGGACTTTGGTGGAGTTCGCTTTGCAAACCATTAAGGCAGTCGATTGTGACTTGTGGTATGAAGGTGCGAAGTCATTGCGTGTACGACATCCCTGGTAATTTTGTACGACGGCTCTGAGAACCTAAAGTGAATTTGCAGTGATTCGGTGTTTATGATCAGTGATGAGAATGATCATGTGTGTTGTGGAATGGAATTCTGAGGGATGTTATCATCTTTGCGGTAAGAATGTGGAGCTAAATCCTAAGTGGGGCAGTTTTATTACCTCCCGAGGGGGCTCCGATGGTGTTATGTATAGTGAAGTGTCAGAGTGTACCGTGCTAAGCCTCAATAGGTATTCGGAGTTCCTAACAAGGAAGAGTGACGAGTTGTTGATGTTGACTTAAGATCGTGCATTACGATTGTGAGTTACATTTCCGAAATGTTATGTGTGAAGATTGTGATGATGGGATCGAAGGAAGTGTAAGTCTTCTTGTGTAAGGTGGTCGTGTAGTACCAGAGTGCGGTATGAGACCAAATGTGAAGTTTGAGATCTCAGAGTGAGAGAATGTAATTGTCATTTCGGGTGCTCTCGTGATGTAATTTTGGGTTGGTGTGAAACCCGGATAGTACTGTTGAGTAGGTACGGGTTCGATTTGGGGATGTATACTGTATTTTCCCTATCGGGAAACGTGACCGTGAGAATTTTCAGTAGATCATTCTACTTTGTGGGTGGTTGTGAGGCGGGGAGTGCCAGTTTTGATTGTCTCACGTCGAGACACGCGGTTGTTGTTTGTTTGCGAGAGTGTGTTCCCTAGTGATGCGACCCGTTGGTTGTATGGAAATGTCAAGGCCATCCTTAATGGACGGTCTAGGTAGGAGGGTTCACCCGACGTCGGTGAATATTTTATGGGTCGTGTGACGAATTGCGAATTGTTGGGATAATAATTCGCCGTTGACAGGATTCTAGTACACGAATAGTTTCCATGCTAGTACTAGGAAGCCGTAGGGTATGGATGCGTTGTAGGGTTTAAGGGAGAAACCCTGCATTGAGTGTTGGTGATTTATTTAGCACGTGGTGTATTATCGTCGTCCTGGATTAATTCAGAGACGGGTGATCGTGCGCGGGTCGATTGATGTGAAAGTTTGTGTCCCTAGTCTGATTAGTTGGCGATACCGAGATTCCTTTGTTGAAGGAATGACCCGGTGGTGCAGACGGGGGAAGTTGGTTCTTGATTCAGAGAACATTCGTGATTGACTATTTGAGTGATGCGTTTATGGACCATTCTAAGTACGAAGTTTAACGCGGCATGGATCCTTATCGATCTAGATTAATGCAAGACTTGGTTCATGGCGTAGTGGATCTAGTAGATCGCGTTGGGTGATATAGTTATGGATGTAGCTTGTTGCGAGATTTAGTCGAGAGAACTTGAAGGGTTAATGGAGTTTTCTGTATTTTGACATTGAGTGCAAGAGATACCTGATAATGCTAAAAACGAACATATATTTCATAGCATTATTCCTCAAGAAAGACAAGCTTTTAGTTGCAATTGTTCTATTTAAAAGTGATATTCGTTTAAATAATAAAAGGTGAAGACAAAAGACAGATTCGAGGAATTGAAGACGCAAACGACCAAAAAGCTCAAAAGTACAAAATACAATCAAAGAGGTTCCAATTATTCATAAGAAAAGTCTCGAAATTACAAAAGTACAAGATTCAAAACGCAAAGTACAAGATATTAAATTGTACGCAAGGACGTTCGAAAATCCGGAACCGGGACCAGAGTCAACTCTCAACGCTCGACGCAACGGACTAAAAATTACAAGTCAACTATGCACATAAATATAATATAATATTTAAATAATTCTTATAATTATTTATATATTATATTAATATTTAAAACCGTCAGCAGACTAAGATCCAATTTAGAGTGAGCTGTATTTTCAAACTCCGCGACTCGCGGAGTTTGAAGGCAAAAATTGCCGCGAGTCGCGGAGTATCCCTGAACTCAATTCCCTATAAAGCCAACCGAATTCTGATCATTTTTCACACTCATATATCCATCCTCTCTATATCTATACGTAAATATTTATATTTATATTTTAATTTTAATTTTAATTTTAATTTTAATCCTAATAATAAGGGTATGTTAGCAAATGTTGTAAGGGTGTAAGTCGAAATTCTGTCCGTGTAACGCTACGCTATTTTTAATCATTGTAAGTTATGTTCAACCTTTTTAATTTAATGTCTCGTAGCTAAGTTATTATTATGCTTATTTAATCCGAAGTAATCATGATGTTGGGCTAATTACTAAAATTGGGTAATTGGGCTTTGTACCATAATTGGGGTTTGGACAAAGAAACGACACTTGTGGAAATTAGACTATGGGCTATTAATGGGCTTTATATTTGTTTAACTAAATGATAGTTTGTTAATGTTAATATAAAGATTTACAATTGGGCATCCCTATAAATTACCATATACACTCGATCGGACACGATGGGCGGGGTATTTATATGTACGAATAATCGTTCATTTAATCGGACACGGGAATGGATTAATAGCCACTAGAATAATTAAAACAGGGGTGAAATTATGTACAAGGACACTTGGTATAATTGATAACAAAATATTAAAACCTTGGGTTACACTCAGTCGACATCCTGGTGTAATTATTAAACAAAGTATTAAAATCTTGTTACAGTTTAAGTTCCCAATTAGTTGGAATATTTAACTTCGGGTATAAGGATAATTTGACGAGGACACTCGCACTTTATATTTATGACTGATGGACTGTTATGGACAAAAACCAGACGGACATATTAAATAATCCAGGACAAAGGACAATTAACCCATGGGCATAAAACTAAAATCAACACGTCAAACATCATGATTACGGAAGTTTAAATAAGCATAATTCTTTTATTTCATATTTAATTTCCTTTATTTTATATTTAATTGCACTTCTAATTATAGCACTTTTATTTATTGTTATTTAATTGCACTTTTAATTATCGTACTTTTTAATTATCGCAAGTTTATTTTATCGCACTTTTATTATTCGCAATTTCATTATCGTTATTTACTTTACGCTTTAAATTAAGTCTTGTATTTATTTATTATTTTACATTTGGTTTTAACTGCGACTAAAGTTTTAAAATCGACAAACCGGTCATTAAACGGTAAAAATCCCCCTTTATAATAATATTATTACTTATATATATATTTGTATTTTTATAAAAGTAAACTAATATAGCGTTAAGCTTTGTTTAAAGATTTTCCCTGTGGAATGAACCGGACTTACTAAAAACTACACTACTGTACGATTATGTACACTGCCTATAAGTGTTGTAGCAAGGTTTAAGTATATCCATTCTATAAATAAATAAATATCTTGTGTAAAATTGTATCGTATTTAATAGTATTTCTGCTAAAATTTAATAGCTATTTTATATACACCTCGTGTAACATCAAGTTATTTTTGGCGCCGCTGCCGGGGAACTCTTAAACGCCGGAAGCGCAACGCTAATATAAAGAGAAAAAAAAGATTTTTAGTTTACTTTTATTAAAATTTGTTTTTATAAAAATACGTTTTAAATATTCGAAAATATAAAAAGAAAAACAAAAATATAAGTATTTTTAAGATTTTGTTAAATATTTAAGTTTTATAAAGTTTCTTTATTTTTATATAAGTTTTATTTAAGTATTTTGTTTTTATTTAAAACATTATAAAACCGAAAAAAAAAATTTAATATATATAAATCTATTTTTAAGATATTTTTAAAATTATAAAGTAGTTCTATTTTTATTTAAGTTTTTAAATATAAGTTTTTATTATATAAATAGAAAATATAAAACAGAAAAAAAAATAAAATAAAAAACGCGTCAAATTTAAAACTGTACCTGAGTTGAATTCTGGAACCCCGCGACTCGCGGAGTTTTCTGCTTCGGGCACCGCAACTCGTGGAGCTACTCTGACACCGACAGAACCCTAATTCAGCATTAATTACGGGTAATTATTAATTATTATTATTATTAACCCTAAATAATTATTATTATTATAATTAGTTTTATTTTAAAGTTTCTTTTATTTAATTTGTTTTATTTAGTTAAATTAGTTTAATTAAATTGTAAAATTAATAGTTTTAATAAATAAATAATATAAAAATAATATTTTTATAAAAATTGTACTTTTTACAACTTTTTGTATATTTTTATATTTTGTCCCTTTTTAATCGTTTTAACGTAATATTTGTATTTTTAGCTCATATTTAGTTTTAAACTTAGTTTTTGCCATAGTTATTTTTACTTCTAGATTTTTAGGCTTTGCCGTAGAATTCCTTAAGTGCTTTTTCTTTAGACTAAGATTTAGGTACTTTAGAACTTTGCGACGCCTTTTTAAGTTTTAGTTTCTTTTTAAGTTATTTCCATTTGGGATTTAGTTTTTCCTGTAAGCTTTAATATTTTTAGACGACTTTTACCTATGTATCAATTATCATTCCAATTAGTAATCTCAATTTGCGATTATAATTTTAAGTTAGTTGTAGTAATAAGGTTAGGTTAGTCAAGTGTTTTTAAGTGTTATAAGTTTCTTTTATTTTTTCGCCACCTTTTATTTTTCAACCATTTTTCTTTTTCGACCTTTTTCCGACGCGCTCTTTTTCTTTCTTATTTCTCGCTATTCTAGTTTTAGGACATAGATTTTTATTCTACTTCTTATCTAAATTTCTTAAAATTACTAAAATTTATTTTAAGTGGTTAAATTGATAGACATCAAAATTTTCTGGTTCGTAGTAATAGTTGGATTTGTACGTGGACCGGGTTATTGGAGCCAAACAGTCCTCAATTATATTGAGACCAAACGAATCCTGCCCCTCTGCTGCATCTTTTGGCTATTCGAAACGTGGGCAAAATCAGAAAAGTCTATTGATTGGATAACTTATTATAATTTTTCTTTCCTTTTAAAAACTAATAGGATATTCAGTGAATGCACCGAGCAAGACGTTCACCACCTTTTTTACGTTCACCACCTGTAACTAGATCAAGACATTTAGCAAATATTACCACCGTTGATTTTTCTTTAGAATCGTCATCCAGTCGACCAAGTACTCCAGTTCAAATTTCCGATAATCCATTTTTTGAACCCGACCTCACAATTGAGAATCCGGAGAATATTCAGGAACGATTCGTAGATCCTGAACAACTAAACTTTCCTCCGGAACCACCAATCATTCAAACAGAGATTGTTGAGGAACGAACCATTAAATCAGAATCCTCTAGTGATTAATATTCAACAAATTCAATTTTGGAGAATCTGGAACCTTTAAGTATGGAAGACCGAATGAGAGCTAAACGCACTGGCCAAGGTCACGCAATTACTCATCCAGACATTAATGCGCCAGATTATGAAATCAAAGGACAAATTCTACACATGGTGACTAATCAATGCCAATTTAGTGGTGCACCGAAGGAAGATCCAAATGAACATCTACGTACCTTTAATAGGATCTGCACACTATTTAAAATCCGAGAAGTGGAGGATGAACAGATATATCTCATGTTATTTCCCTGGACCTTAAAGGGAGAAGCCAAAGATTGGTTGGAATCGTTACCTGAAGGGGCGATTGATACATGAGACGTTTTAGTTGAAAAATTTCTTAAACAATTCTTTCCTGCATCTAAAGCCGTAAGACTTCAAGCAGAAATTGTTACGTTCACACAGAAACCAAATGAAACTCTATATGAGGCGTGGACAAGATTTGGAAAGTTATTAAGAGGATGTCCGCAACATGGTTTAGACACCTTTCAAATAGTACAAATATTCTACCAAGGATGCGACATCACTACAAGGAAAGACATAGATATAGCAGCTGGTGGTTCTATTATGAAGAAAACCGAAACTGATGCTTACAAAATTATTGATAACACTGCTTCCCACTCACATGAGTGGCACCAAGAAAAAGATATCATTAGATCATCTAAAGCAGCTAGAGCTGATTCTAGCCATGACTTAGATTCCATTTCCGCAAAGATAGATGCTGTCGAGAGACAAATGGAAAAGATGACTAAAGATATTCACTCAATACGAATTAGTTGTGAGCAGTGTGGAGGACCACATTTGACAAAAGATTGTCTCAGTATTGAATTAACAATGGAACAAAGAGAGAATATTTCATACATAAACCAAAGGCCTGGAAATAATTATCAGAATAATTATCAACCGCCAAGACCTATTTACAATCAAAACCAGAATTATAACCGAAATATTCCATACAACAACCAACAAGGTCCTAGCAATCAACAAGTATCCAATAATACTTACAATCAGCAAAGACCTAATTTTCAAAACAAACCACCACAACAAACCGATGATAAAAAGCCGAATTTAGAAGATATGATGACGAAGCTAGTTGAAACTCAAACGCAGTTTTTCACATCTCAGAAACAAACTAATGAACAAAATGCTCAAGCATTTAGAAATCAACAAGCTTCTATTCAAAATCTGGAACAAGAAGTAAGTAACCTAGCAAGGTTAATAGGTGAAAGAAAACCGGGAAGTCTACCTAGTGATACAAATGCTAACCCCCGGAATGAAACAGCTAAAGCTATTACCACAAGAAGTGGTACAACACTTAAACCACCTGAAATACCTGTAACTTCTGATGAAGCTATTCCTACTCCACAAGAACCACAACCTGAACAAGATAAGGAAAAAGAACCGGTAGTTGAAAAGGTTAATGAAGATAACACAGTTAAGGCTAAACCTTATGTTAAACCATACCAACCACCACTTCCTTACCCGAGTAAAATGAAGAAAGAGAAACTTGAAGCCGAGCAATTCAAATTCTTGGATATGTTTAAACAGATAAATGTAAATCTTCCTTTCATTGATGTGATTTCAGGAATGCCTAGATATGCTAAATTCTTGAAAGATCTAATCTCAAATAGAAAGAAAATGGAAGAACTCTCGGCTGTTACCATGAATGCTAATTGTTCAGCAGTGCTGTTGAATAAGATACCAGAAAAACTATCTGATCCAGGAAGTTTCACAATTCCATGTTTTCTGGGTAGTCTTAGTTCAATAGAAGCATTGGCAGACTTAGGTGCTAGTATAAATCTAATGCCGTATTCACTATACGCTAAACTACACCTTGGAGAATTGAAACCAACCAGAATAAGCATACAACTAGCCGATAGATCAATAAAATATCCTAGAGGGATAATGGAGAACATGCTAGTTAAAGTTGGTACTTTAGTATTTCCAGTAGATTTTGTTGTTCTGGACATGGAAGAAGATTCTCAAGTTCCTCTCATATTAGGAAGACCATTCTTAAACACGGCTAAAGTAATGATAGACGTGTTCGGTAAGAAATTGACCCTAAGTATAGAGGACGAGAGTGTTACCTTTTCAGTTGATAGAGCAATGCAACAACCACAATCTGCAGATGATACATGTTATTATATTCAAACTATAGATGCACATGCAGAATTATTAGAAGAATTTCCAGAATTACAAGGAACAGGAGAATGTTCTTTAGGAGAAGGTAATGAACCAATTGATGAAGCTGAAATGTTAGCTACACTTATAGCTAATGGATATGAACCAACAACAGAAGAAATTCAAATGCTAAAAGAAGAAGACAGATATCGATACAAATCATCGATAGAAGAACCTCCGAAATTAGAGTTAAAGCCACTTCCAAACCATTTGGAATACGCTTATTTACATGGTGAATCTGAATTACCTGTAATAATATCGTCTTCTCTTACTGAAAATGAGAAATCACAACTCATTTCTGTGTTGAAAGCTCATAAACCAGCCATTGCATGGAAGATTCATGATATTAAAGGAATAAGTCCTTCGTATTGCACACATAAAATCCTTATGGAAGAAGGTCATAAAACGTATGTGCAACGCTAACGAAGACTAAATCCTAATATGCAAGATGTAGTTAAGAAAGAGATTATTAAACTGCTAGATGCAGGTTTAATTTATCCAATTTCTGATAGTCCATGGGTAAGCCAAGTTCAATGCGTGCCTAAGAAGGGTGGCATGACTGTCATTACAAATGAGAAAAATGAGCTTATTCCTACTAGGACTGTAACAGGATGGCGTATATGTATTGATTATAGAAAATTAAATGACGCCACCAGAAAAGATCACTTTCCCTTACCTTTCATAGATCAAATGTTGGAAAGATTAGCCGGAAATAGTTACTATTGTTTTCTAGATGGATTTTCCGGATATTTTCAAATTCCAATAGCACCCGAGGACCAAGAGAAAACCACATTCACGTGCCCTTATGGTAATTTTGCTTATAAACGCATGCCATTTGGACTGTGTAACGCCCCTGCAACCTTTCAAAGGTGTATGATGGCGATTTTTCATGACATGATAGAAGAATGCATGGAAGTTTTCATGGATGACTTTTCAGTCTTCGGTGATACATTTGAATCATGTCTAGCTAATCTGGAACGAATGCTTATTAGATGCGAACAGTCAAATCTAGTTCTTAATTGGGAGAAATGCCATTTCATGGTTAAAGAAGGCATCGTTCTTGGACATAAAATTTCAAAAGAAGGAATTGAAGTGGATAGAGCTAAAGTAGATGTAAGTGCTAAACTTCCACATCCCACCAATGTTAGAGGAGTTAGGAGTTTTCTAGGGCATGCCGGTTTTTACCGACGTTTCATAAAAGATTTTTCTAAAATTGCCACTCCTATGAATAAACTCCTAGAAAAAGATGCTCCATTCATCTTTTCAAATGAGTGTATCAAATCTTTTAATATTCTAAAAGAGAAACTCACTAATGCGCCGATCATGATAACACCAAATTGGAATCTACCATTTGAACTAATGTGCGATGCAAGTGATTTTGCAATGGGAGCCGTTTTAGGATAAAGGATTGAAAAACGATTTCAACCTATATATTATGCTAGTAAGACGTTACAAGGAGCACAAACGAACTATACAACTACTGAAAAAGAACTCCTTGCTATTGTCTTTGCTTTTGACAAATTTCGATCATATCTCGTTCTAGCAAAAACGGTGGTCTATACCGACCATTCTGCTCTTAGATACCTATTTTCAAAACAAGATGCTAAACCAAGATTAATCCGTTGGATCTTACTCTTACAAGAGTTTGATATTGAAATCCGAGATAAAAGAGGAGCAGAAAATCTCGCCGCTGATCATCTTTCTCGTCTTGAAAATCCCGAATTAGAAGTTCTAAATGAATCGGCCATACAGACTATGCAAACTACTTAGTTTGTGGATTCCTTGAAAAAGGATTATCGTACCAAAGACGAAAGAAATTCTTCAGTGATATAAAACACTATTTTTGGGAAGATCTACATCTGTTTAAAAGTTGTCCCGATGGAATAATACGCAATGTATATTCGGAGATGAAGCCAGTAAAATATTAAACCATTGTCACACAGGACCAACAGGAGGGCATTATGGGCCTCAACTAACAGCAAGAAAAGTTTATGATGCTGGATTCTATTGGCCTACAATTTACAAAGACGCACACCTTCTTTGCAAATCCTGTGATGCTTGTCAAAGGGCCGGAAAAATAAGTCAACGTGATGAAATGCCACAAAATGTCATACAAGTATGTGAAGTATTTGACATTTGGGGTATTGACTTTATGGGTCCATTTCCAAAATCTCATAATAATCTATATATACTCGTAGCCATTGATTATGTATCTAAATGGGCGGAAGCACAAGCTCTCCCAACTAACGATGCACGAGTTGTAGTCAACTTTTTAAAACGTCTTTTTGCAAGGTTTGGAACACCGAAAGCTTTAATAAGTGATCGGGGTGCTCATTTCTGTAATAATCAACTTGAGAAAGTTCTTAAAAGATATGGAGTAACTCATAAAATCTCCACCGCATATCATCCACAAACAAGTGGACAAGTTGAAAATACCAACCGAGCTTTAAAACGTATTCTAGAGAAAACCGTAGGATCAAATCCGAAGGAATGGTCCATTAAATTGGAGGATGCACTCTGGGCTTTTAGAACAGCCTACAAAACTCCAATTGGAACCACACCTTTTAGACTTGTTTATGGAAAAGCATGTCATCTTCTAGTAGAAATTGAACACAAAGCATTTTGGGCTTTGAAGACATGTAATCTTGATTTACATGAAGCCGGACGTCTACGATTAAGTTAACTAAACGAATTAGAAGAATTAAGACATGAAGCATACGAAAATTCGTTAATCTATAAAGAAAGAACGAAGAAATGGCATGATAAAAGAATCAGAAGTTCAAAAGAATTTAAGGAAGGAGACAGAGTTCTTCTTTTCAATTCACGATTCAAGCTATATCCTGGAAAATTGAAATCAAGATGGTCTGGACCATTCATAGTCAAAAGAGTTTTCCCATACGGAACGATAGAATTAATAAATTCAAATGGGATTGAATTTAAAGTTAATGGTCACAGAGTTAAACACTACATAGATAGTCCGATGGAAGTCGACAACGAAGTTAATCACAATTTCGACACCACAGCTAACTAAGTGTGGGGAGAATCAAGTCTTTAAAGGATAATATGTATTTCTGTTAGAGTTAGATTGTCTGTTTTCGTGTAGTTCTCGAAAATGGAACCCGAATGATCTTTCCCTAGCAGACCCTAAAGAACTAGTCTTCTCCCCCCATTCTGAATTTTTATTTTTTTAGGAAATGAAGACTGCCTGTGAACTAAACCATGGTCTAATGCTACACGCTTTGATCACTAAACGTAATAATGACACACTACCGAGTGAAATAGTATCAGTAATCAGAGAAAGATTGGACGGAGTTAGAAAAGAATCCAGATGTGAAGATAATAAGTTACAATTTGGTAAAGGAAAATCAAAATCCGCAGCGAAAATAAGAGCACGACACCTAGAAAGATGTCACAAATGCGGAAAATGGTCACATGGAGGTAAATGTTCAAATAATCAAACCTATTCAAATACCGAATTTGTTACTTTATGCAGAGACGGACCGTTCATATGTTTAGAAGAAAAGACCCTGAATGCTCGAGGTTACGCCTATGTAGCCATGGAAAACCAATTAAACCGACTATCTTATGAATGGGATAGATCATATAACTAAGAAATCTATTTCACAGGTATGTTTGTACAGTTTTTAATTTTTTTTTATTTTTAACCTTTTGATAATAAACGCTAATTTGTTCGCTATAAAGTATTAAATTGGTATTGAATAAAATTAGGTTTGGCGACCGAAATTATTGATATCATTCAAAAATTTATTACATCACTGCGAAATTTAACGTTTATTCTTAAGGTATAAATATCTTTAATCAATCAACCCAAAATATTTCAAAAATTCGTCATGAGTTAAATTAGGTCTTGGAACCGAAATTACTTTACCGAAAAGAGGGGCGCATATTTTTGATAATATTTGATTGTTTAAAGTGGGATAAAAAGCCAAAAAGATTTTTAATTTTATTTTTACCATGTTTTTAAAATTAATATTTAAATCTTAAATTAATATTGTAAATTTTGTAAAAATAATATTTTTAAAATTGTAAATATTTGAAAAATTAATATAAGTTTGGTGTGAATTTATAATATGAATTTTTAAATTAATTTTGGTGTGAATTTTTAATTTTTAAAATATGAATTTTTAATTTTATGCATTTCAAATTTAAGTTTGGTGTGAATTTTTAATATTAATTTTGAATTTTATATTTAAGTTGTTTGAATTTAAAAACAAAAATTTACTTTATCTCATTAAGTTAAAAATATGATTTTTAAAATTCGTCGTGAGTTGAAGACTAGGTCTTTGAACCGAAATTGCTTTACCCGAGGGAGGGACGAGAACTTTTATTATCATTATTTTTAATCTTATTAAATTAAAGTATGCCAAAAACATTAAAAAACCCAAAAATCTTAGCTTTTAAAACAATCGCTACAAAAAGACAAATTTTAAAATTTTGTCGAAGGACGGACTAGGACATCGATCCGAAACGACCTCGTCCTAAATAACAAGGGAAACAAAATTTTAAAATTAATTACTTAATTGTTTTAATTAATATAAGATGTTAAAAAAAAAAAAAAAAAAAAAAAACTCCGCGACTCGCGGAGTTTGAAGCTTTAAACCCCGCGACTCGCGGAGGGACCGAAATACAGAAAAAAAAATAAAACGCAAAGAACTGATCAGTCCACACCACAACTCAAACATACAGCGAAAATACTCCGAAAAAACCCGCAAAAACACCCCCAAAATCACAATTTTTAACCGTTAATCATCAAATCTTTTACTAAAATCATGTTGAGAAGAATGCTATCAAGGAATTACTCAAGAAAAACGGTAAATTTCTACACCTAAACACCATTTAATCCGAAAATTAGTGTTCTTGAGCAATTTTTTCCCCAATTTGATTTTGATGCTTTTTAGTGTAATTATGCTTAAATTGTTTATGTATTATGCTTGTATAACCTAGATTGATGCTATTTAACATGATTAGAAGCCTTAAACTTCAAATTTTGAGTAATCTAGTGTTTATGTTCTTGAGCAATTTGGGGCTTTTTGATATAAACAGGTTATGGCCGATTTTTGTCATGAATTGTTGCTAAATTAAGTAGTGTAACATGTTTAGGTAGTTAAATGATCCAAACCTTGAGCCTAAACATGATTTTGAGAATTAAAGTGGACTTTTTCAAGTCAAAAATTCATGAACTTGATTTTTGAAAGATAATGCCATGTGAAACTTGTTAAATTGCTAGTAATGATTATTTTGACATGTTATTTGAGTTAAATACTTATGAACTTGGCGAACATTTTCGTATATGCTTATTTGAAAAAGTATAGATTTGATAAAAATGTGAAAATGAGCTTAAGTTTGATATAAATTGATCATATCATTGTAATTATTTTGATTGATGATTTTGCTGACACTAATGCATATTTGGATGCACAAAAATTATGTTTGATGTGTTTTGCAGACTGAAAGGGGTGAATCTTCATCCCAAGCTCGCAATGCTCCTGCTGATAATGCGGAACAACAGGAGGTGGATAACTACTACAAGAAAGATATACCTCATCCAGTCATGATATTTTCTGATATGCACTTGGAAGATTTGCACCCGAACCTGAGATTTGACAGACTTTGGATAGATTATCCAAAATACCAAAGGGGTTTGCATACTCTTCATTCTAAAGTTGTTGAGGTACCTAGGGTCATAGAATGGGGACCATTAGAAGCTGTAGAATTGGCCGGGCCAATTAGGGAATTACTTGCACAGAGGTATGGTAATTCTACTTTTAACGACTGGGTACGTTTATTCACCATGCATAGACCTGTATATAAAGTATGGTGTGAAGAATTGTTGTGTAGTATAGAATTAAATGACCGGGTAGCTAGTTTAACCGATCGATCTTTTATTAGATTTTTTTTAGGAGGTTCGATGCGCCACATGTCTTTACTAGACATGGCTCAGGCTTTATGTATATATACGCCTGAGGAGTTAGCATCTGCCGATTGTAGAGGGTTGATACTAAATGGTAGAAAGATAGATGAAAATTTTGATACACATGGTGTATGGAGTCAAATGACAAGCCATCACCGATTCAAAGGGAGAAATTACTCTTATTTGGATATAGATAGAGCTGATTTAAGAGTAATTCATAGGTTTTTAGCTAATTCGATTACACAAAGAGGTAAGAACAAGGAAAAGGTAAATGAACAGGATTTGTTTTACCATATGTGTATTCGAGACCCACAAAGCGCTGTAAGTATACCTTATTGTGTGGGTTATTATTTATCAGCTATGGTTAGGGGGATGAGACCGCATAGCATAATAGGAGGTGGTATTTTTATTACTTTGATTGCTGAATATCTCGGTGTGGATATAAGTCAGGGGGGATTATTAGTCGAAGAACCAGAACCCCGCGATACAATAGGTTTAAATGTATATCATGGTGGGAAAGTTTTGAAGAGGCGAAATAACGCCGCAGTACAATACCATGGTAGACATCCACAGGTTGAGCGAAACCAACAACAAGGTAATGTAGGAGGGGGAAATGAAATGCAAGAAATGCAAAGGTTTATAGCTTCACAGGAGTACGAAAATGCTAGACAGAGAGCATTTGAAAATTGGCAAGTTCATCAAAACCAAATCATAGCTCATTGCCAACATATAGGTAGAAACAATATTCCTACTCCAAAACCCATATTCCCTCCCTGGTCTATAGAGATGCAACCACCGTATCCTACGTATAACCCAGCGGAAGCATTCTATAGCACCTATGGTTATGCATGGAACCCCTATTGGTATCAGTATCATCCCTAGTCTACTTAGTTTTATTAATTTTGTAATTTGTAATGTTGATACGTTTAATACTTATGTTAATATTGTAATAGTTTTTATAATTTTCTAACTTTTATTCTTAGATTTTAATAATTTTTGAATGTGGGGTAATATACCAAACTTCAAAAATATGTATATATGTTTGCAGTTTATCTTATGTACACAACAAGGTAAAACAACGCATTTTCAAAGACTGGCATTAAGTTCAGCAAAAGCAACTAATTTTGACGACAAGATGCAAAATATATGTGAAATAACAACAAGACGGAATGAACAAATGATGTGCACCATTTATCATTCAGCAAACAAACGCCAATATATTTGGAAACTTTGGTAAAATTTAATCATTTTCACACAAATCACCCTCAATAATTTAAATTATTACTGATTTCTTGCAAATGAGGGCATTGCAAGATCTTAAGTGTGGGAAGGGGTTAAATTCTTTCGGATTTTAAAATTTTTATCTTAAACACTGGGTTACCATTAAAAATACTAGTAAAGCAGTAGTTGTATTAGAATCTAGTGCTCTCTGATAATAAAGAACAGCCCTAGTCTTATATACTGACTACCCAATTCTAGTAAAATTTTTCAAAATTTTCAATTAAATGAACTCAAAATCATGTTTATACATATTTATGAACGATAAAACTAGGTTTTAACACCAAAATTATTGTAACCTCGGAAAGGACATAAATTGAGAAACAAACCAAAATGTTAAAATTCATTTAAAATGGAATAGAGGACAATAAAAAGAAAAATAAAAGCCAAGTGTGGGAAAATTCTCCAAGTTATTCAAAACATATATCACATATTTTTGTACAAATAACTGAAAATACTTTTGCTTTGGACTAAACTAAAAAGTTTTACCTGATTTACTGTAAGAAAGATGGATCTACACGATGAATCAATTCCATCATTAAAAGGAAGTAAAGTCTTCCGAAAAAGACACGTGCTTCTTGATTTAGGTCAAGAAGTTGTCGTCCAGACCAGCTGTAGGTTGACGAAAAATCTAGAAAAGTCATCACTAAAATCAGCAGGAAATCTACGGACCTCAGCATTAAACAGGGTCGCCAAGTGGTCAGATTTATCCTAACCATGAGAAGGATTTATCTCGTAAAATGGGGGGCACCATGCAAATTAGCTGGATAAGACTAATGAATCAGATCCCCAGAAAGGATAATCTCCTTAAAAGATCAAAAATCAGCTTTTAAGCCTGATATTACTCAATCCTTGAGATTGACCTTAAAGATTGAGAATTACAAACTCATGAAATTCAATGATATCTAAACTCGAGCTTGAACGAGAAAATATTTTGATCAAAATTACAAACCGATTTGTTTTCTGAAAACCCTATTTTCAATGCGTTCATTACCATTGAACGTAAAATCCTAGGAATTCACCTGGAATTCATTAGGTCACCTGAACTAAATCGGGTGTCAACCGTAAGAACAGTGGTTGCATAGTGGTCAAAGACAGGACCTTGTGCCAGACCGAAAAATTATAAGGGTGAGCTTTACTATTGCTCCTACCAAGGATAGTAATTGCGTCCGACACGTTATAGACCATAATTAAAAGCATGTCAGGGGACATTGCCTTAACAGTTGCTTGTTCAACGCTTTCCTTTACAACCGGACGGTAGTTTACCGAAAGGTAATATACGGGACAAGTAAACTGGACGTGTTGCTTTTCAAATACAAGGTTAGCAAGTGGGTGACACAAAACCATAAGTTTTGAGCTAAAATTTTCAAATCTGAAACCCACCAAACCCACAAAAAAATATTTTGCAAACACCGGTGAAGGGTTATTCCAGAAAACTTATCTAGGGTAAAAACTAGATTTAATTTTCAAAAGATCAAATGTTTTCATAAAGATCCAATTTCCTTAATGGATCTAAATTTTTATAGTCATGTGGGACTGTAAACCATATCGTTACTACCGTTGTTTATACCTCCGTATAGAAATCACTGATGTACAAAGTGTGAAGAATAAAGAAGTGATTCTAGTATTTCAAGATGATATTGCTTGAGGACAAGCAACGCTCAAGTGTGGGAATATTTGATAATGCTAAAAACGAACATATATTTCATAGCATTATTCCTCAAGAAAGACAAGCTTTTAGTTGCAATTGTTCTATTTAAAAGTGATATTTGTTTAAATAATAAAAGGTGAAGACAAAAGACAGATTCGATGAATTGAAGACGCAAAAGACCAAAAAGCTCAAAAGTACAAAATACAATCAAAGAGGTTCCAATTATTGATAAGAAACGTCTCGAAATTACAAAAGTACAAGATTCAAAAAGCAAAATACAAGATATTAAATTGTACGCAAGGACGTTCGAAAATCCGGAACCGGGACCAGAGTCAACTCTCAACGCTCGACGCAACGGACTAAAAATTACAAGTCAACTATGCACATAAATATAATATAATATTTAAATAATTCTTATAATTATTTATATATTATATTAATATTTAAAACCGTCGGCAGACTAAGATCCAATTTGGAGTGAGCTGTATTTTCAAACTCCGCGACTCGCGGAGTTTGAAGGCAAAAATTGCCGCGAGTCGCGGAGTATCCCTGAACTCAATTCCCTATAAAGCCAATCGAATTCTGATCATTTTTCACACTCATATATCCATCCTCATAAATATCTATACGTAAATATTTATATTTATATTTTAATTTTAATTTTAATTTTAATTTTAATCCTAATAATAAGGGTATGTTAGCAAATGTTGTAAGGGTGTAAGTCGAAATTCTGTCCGTGTAACGCTACGCTATTTTTAATCATTGTAAGTTATGTTCAACCTTTTTAATTTAATGTCTCGTAGCTAAGTTATTATTATGCTTATTTAATCCGAAGTAATCATGATGTTGGGCTAATTACTAAAATTGGGTAATTAGGCTTTGTACCATAATTGGGGTTTGGACAAAAGAACGACACTTGTGGAAATTAGACTATGGGCTATTAATGGGCTTTATATTTGTTTAACTAAATGATAGTTTGTTAATGTTAATATAAAGATTTACAATTGGGCGTCCCTATAAATTACCATATACACTCGATCGGACACGATGGGTGGGGTATTTATATGTACGAATAATCGTTCATTTAACCGGACACGGGAATGGATTAATAGCCACTAGAATAATTAAAACATGGGTGAAATTATGTACAAGGACACTTGGTATAATTGATAACAAAATATTAAAACCTTGGGTTACACTCAGTCGACATCCTGGTGTAATTATTAAACAAAGTATTAAAATCTTGTTACAGTTTAAGTCCCCAATTAGTTGGAATATTTAACTTCGGGTATAAGGATAATTTGACGAGGACACTCGCACTTTATATTTATGACTGATGGACTGTTATGGACAAAAACCAGACGGACATATTAAATAATCCAGGACAAAGGACAATTAACCCATGGGCATAAAACTAAAATCAACACGTCAAACATCATGATTACGGAAGTTTAAATAAGCATAATTCTTTTATTTCATATTTAATTTCCTTTATTTTATATTTAATTGCACTTCTAATTATAGCACTTTTATTTATTGTTATTTAATTGCACTTTTAATTATCGTACTTTTTAATTATCGCAAGTTTATTTTATCGCACTTTTATTATTCGCAATTTCATTATCGTTATTTACTTTACGCTTTAAATTAAGTCTTGTATTTATTTATTATTTTACATTTGGTTTTACCTGCGACTAAAGTTTTAAAATCGACAAACCGGTCATTAAACGGTAAAAATCCCCCTTTATAATAATATTATTACTTATATATATATTTGTATTTTTATAAAAGTAAACTAATATAGCGTTAAGCTTTGTTTAAAGATTTTCCCTGTGGAACGAACCGGACTTACTAAAAACTACACGACTGTACGATTAGGTACACTACCTATAAGTGTTGTAGCAAGGTTTAAGTATATCCATTCTATAAATAAATAAATATCTTGTGTAAAATTGTATCGTATTTAATAGTATTTTCCTGCTAAAATTAATAGTATTTTATACCACTCCGCTACCACATCAAGTTATTTTTAAAACTTAAATATTAATTTTGATTGATGATTTTGCTGACACTAATGCATATTTGGATGCACAAAAATTGTGTTTGATGTGTTTTGCAGACTGAAAGGGGTGAATCTTCATCCCAAGCTCGCAATGCTCCTGCTGATAATGCGGAACAACGGGAGGTGGATAACTACTACAAGCAAGATATACCTCATCCAGTCATGACATTCTCTGATATGCACTTGGAAGATTTGCACCCGAACCTGAGATTTGACAGACTTCGGATAGATTATCCAAAATACCAAAGGGGTTTGCATACTCTTCATTCTAAAGTTGTTGAGGTACCTAGGGTCATAGAATGGGGACCATTAGAAGCTGTAGAATTGGCCGGGGCAATTAGGGAATTACTTGCACAGAGGTATGGTAATTCTACTTTTAACGACTGGGTACGTTTATTCACCATGCGTAGACCTGTATATAAAGTATGGTGTGAAGAATTGTTGTGTAGTATAGAATTAAATGATCTGGTAGCTAGTTTAACCGATCGATATTTTATTAGATTTTTGTTAGGAGGTTCGATGCGCCACATGTCTTTACTAGACATGGCTCAGGCTTTACGTATATATACGCCTGAGGAGTTAGCATCTGCCGATTGTAGAGGGTTGATACTAAATGGTAGAAAGATAGATGAAAATTTTGATACACATGGTGTATGGAGTCAAATGACAAGCCATCACCGATTCAAAGGGGGAAATTACTCTTATTTAGATATAGATAGAGCTGAATTAAGAGTAATTCATAGGTTTTTAGCTAATTCGATTACACAAAGAGGTAAGAACAAGGAAAAGGTAAATGAACAGGATTTGTTTTACCATATGTGTATTCGAGACCCACAAAGCGCTGTAAGTATACCTTATTGTGTGGGTTATTATTTATCAGCTATGGTTAGGGGGATGAGACCGCATAGCATAATAGGAGGTGGTATTTTTATTACTTTGATTGCTGAATATCTCGGTGTGGATATAAGTCGGGGGGATTATTAGTCGAAGAACCAGAACCCTACGATACAATAGGTTTAAATTTATACCATGGTGCGAAAGTTTTGAAGAGGCGAAATAACGCCGCAGTACAATACCATGGTAGACATCCACAGGTTGAGAGAAACCAACAACAAGGTAATGTAGGAGGGGGAAATGAAATGCAAGAAATGCAAAGGTTTATAGCTTCACAGGAGTACGAAAATGCTAGACAGAGAGCATTTGAAGATTGGCAAGTTCATCAAAACCAAATCATAGCTCATTGCCAACATATAGGTAGAAACTATATTCCTACTCCAAAACCCATATTCCCTCCCTGGTCTATAGAGATGCAACCACCGTATCCTACGTATAACCCAGCCGAAGCATTCTATAGCACTTATGGTTATGCATGGAACCCCTATTGGTATCAGTATCATCCATAGTCTACTTAGTTTTATTTATTTTGTAATTTGTAATGTTGATACGTTTAATACTTATGTTAATATTGTAATAGTTTTTATAATTTTCTAACTTTTATTCTTAGATTTTAATAATTTTTGAATGTGGGGTAATATACCAAACTTCAAAAATATGTATATATGTTTGCAGTTTATCTTATGTACACAACAAGATAAAACAACGCATTTTCAAAGACTGGCATTAAGTTCAGCAAAAGCAACTAATTTTGACGACAAGATGCAAAATATATGTGAAATAACAACAAGACGTAATGAACAAATGATGTGCACCATTTATCATTCAGCAAACAAACGCCAATATATTTGGAAACTTTGGTAAAATTTAATCATTTTCACACAAATCACCCTCAATAATTTAAATTGTTACTGATTTCTTGCAAATGAGGGCATTGCAAGATCTTAAGTGTGGGAAGGGGTTAAATTCTTTCGGATTTTAAAATTTTTATCTTAAACACTGGGTTACCATTAAAAATACTAGTAAAGCAGTAGTTGTATTAGAATCTAGTGCTCTCTGATAATAAAGAACAGCCCTAGTCTTATATACTGACTACCCAATTCTAGTAAAATTGTTCAAAATTTTCAATTAAATGAACTCAAAATCATGTTTACACATATTTATGAACGATAAAAGTAGGTTTTAACACCGAAATTATTGTAACCTCGGAAAGACATAAATTGAGAAACAAACCAAAATGTTAAAATTCATTTAAAATGGAATAGAGGACAATAAAAAGAAAAATAAAAGCCAAGTGTGGGAAAATTCTCCAAGTTATTCAAAACATATATCACATATTTTTGTACAAATAACTGAAAATACTTTTGCTTTGGACTAAACTAAAAAGTTTTACCTGATTTACTGTAAGAAAGATGGATCTACACGATGAATCAATTCCATCATTAAAAGGAAGTAATGTCTTCCGAAAAAGACACGCGCTTCTTGATTTAGGTCAAGAAGTTGTCGTCCAGACCAGCTGTAGGTTGACGAAAAATCTAGAAAAGTCATCACTAAAATCAGCAAGAAATCCACGGACCTCAGCATTAAACAGGGTCGCCAAGTGGTCAGATTTATCCTAACCATGAGAAGGATTTATCTCGTAAAATGGGGGGCACCATGCAAATTAGCTGGATAAGACTAATGAATCAGATCCCCAGAAAGGATAATCCCCTTAAAAGATCAAAAATCAGCTTTTAAGCCTGATATTACTCAATCCTTGAGATTGACCTTAAAGATTGAGAATTACAAACTCATGGAATTCAATGATATCTAAACTCGAGCTTGAACGAGAAAATATTTTGATCAAAATTACAAACCGATTTATTTTCTGAAAACCCTATTTTCAATGCGTTCATTACCATTGAACGTAAAATCCTAGGAATTCACCTGGAATTCATTAGGTCACCTGAACTAAATCGGGTGTCAACCGTAAGAACGGTGGTTGCATAGTGGTCAAAGACAGGACCTTGTGCCAGACCGAAAAATCATAAGGGTGAGCTTTACTATTGCTCCTACCAAGGATAGTAATTGCGTCCGACACGTTATAGACCATAATTAAAAGCATGTCAGGGGACATTGCCTTACCAGTTGCTTGTTCAACGCTTTCCTTTACAACCGGACGGTAGTTTACCGAAAGGTAATATACGGGACAAGTAAATTGGACGTGTTGCTTTCCAAATACAAGGTTAGCAAGTGGGTGACACAAAACCATAAGTTTTGAGCTAAAATTTTCAAATCTGAAACCCACCAAATCCACAAAAAAATATTTTGCAAACACTGGTGAAGGGTTATTCCGGAAAACTTATCTAGGGTAAAAACTAGATTTAATTTTCAAAAGATCAAATGTTTTCATAAAGATCTAATTTCCTTAATGGATCTAAATTTTTATAGTCATGTGGGACTGTAAACCATATCGTTACTACCATTGTTTATACCGCCGTATAGAAATCACTGATGTACAAAGTGTGAAGAATAAAGAAGTGATTCTAGTATTTCAAGACGATATTGCTTGAGGACAAGCAACGCTCAAGTGTGGGAATATTTGATAATGCTAAAAACGAACATATATTTCATAGGATTATTCCTCAAGAAAGACAAGCTTTTAGTTGCAATTGTTCTATTTAAAAGTGATATTCGTTTAAATAATAAAAGGTGAAGACAAAAGACAGATTCGACGAATTGAAGACGCAAACGACCAAAAAGCTCAAAAGTACAAAATACAATCAAAGAGGTTCCAATTATTGATAAGAAACGTCTCGAAATTACAAAAGTACAAGATTTAAAACGCAAAGTACAAGATATTAAATTGTACGCAAGGACGTTCGCAAATCCAGAACTGGGACCAGAGTCAACTCTCAACGCTCGACGCAACGGACTAAAAATTACAAGTCAACTATGCACATAAATATAATATAATATTTAAATAATTCTTATAATTATTTATATATTATATTAATATTTAAAACCGTCGGCAGACTAAGATCCAATTTGGAGTGAGCTGTATTTTCAAACTCCGTGACTCGCGGAGTTTGAAGGCAAAAAGGACCGCGAGTCGCGGAGTATCCCTGAACTCAATTCTCTATAAAGCCAACCGAATTCTGATCATTTTTCACACTCATATATCCATCCTCTCTATATCTATACCTAAATATTTATATTTATATTTTAATTTTAATTTTAATCCTAATAATAAGGGTATGTTAGCAAATGTTGTAAGGGTGTAAGTCGAAATTCTGTCCGTGTAACGCTACGCTATTTTTAATCATTGTAAGTTATGTTCAACCTTTTTAATTTAATGTCTCGTAGCTAAGTTATTATTATGCTTATTTAATCCGAAGTAATCATGATGTTGGGCTAATTACTAAAATTGGGTAATTGGGCTTTGTACCATAATTGGGGTTTGGACAAAGGAACGACACTTGTGGAAATTAGACAATGGGCTATTAATGGGCTTTATATTTGTTTAACTAAATGATAGTTTGTTAATGTTAATATAAAGATTTACAATTGGGCGTCCCTATAAATTACCATATACACTCGATCGGACACGATGGGAGGGGTGTTTATATGTACGAATAATCGTTGATTTAACCGGACACGGGAATGGATTAATAGCCACTAGAATAATTAAAACAGGGGTGAAATTATGTACAAGGACACTTGGTATAATTGATAACAAAATATTAATACCTTGGGTTACACTCAGTCGACATTTTGGTGTAATTATTAAACAAAGTATTAAAATCTTGTTACAGTTTAAGTCCCCAATTAGTTGGAATATTTAACTTCGGGTATAAGGATAATTTGACGAGGACACTCGCACTTTATATTTATGACTGATGGACTGTTATGGACAAAAACCAGATGGACATATTAAATAATCCAGGACAAAGGACAATTAACCCATGGGCATAAAACTAAAATCAACACGTCAAACATCATGATTACGGAAGTTTAAATAAGCATAATTCTTTTATTTCATATTTAATTTCCTTTATTTTATATTTAATTGCACTTCTAATTATCGCACCTTTATTTATTGTTATTTAATTGCACTTTTAATTATCGTACTTTTTAATTATCGCAAGTTTATTTTATCGCACTTTTATTATTCGCAATTTCATTATCGTTATTTACTTTACGCTTTAAATTAAGTCTTGTATTTATTTATTATTTTACATTTGGTTTTAACTGCGACTAAAGTTTTAAAATCAACAAACCGGTCATTAAACGGTAAAAATCCCCCTTTATAATAATATTATTACTTATATATATATTTGTATTTTTATAAAAGTAAACTAATATAGCGTTAAGCTTTGTTTAAAGATTTTCCCTGTGGAACGAACCGGACTTACTAAAAACTACACTACTTTGCGTTTTGAATCTTGTACTTTTGTAATTTCGAGACGTTTCTTATCAATAATTGGAACCTCTTTGATTGTATTTTGTACTTTTGAGCTTTTTGGTCGTTTGCGTCTTCAATTCGTCGAATCTGTCTTTTGTCTTCACCTTTTATTATCTAAACGAATATCACTTTTAAATAGAACAATTGCAACTAAAAGCTTGTCTTTCTTGAGGAATAATGCTATGAAATATATGTTCGTTTTTAGCATTATCAAATATTCCCACACTTGAGCGTTGCTTGTCCTCAAGCAATATCGTCTTGAAATACTAGAATCACTTCTTTATTCTTCACACTTTGTACATCAGTGATTTCTATACGGCGGTATAAACAATGGTAGTAACGATATGGTTTACAGTCCCACATGACTATAAAAATTTAGATCCATTAAGGAAATTGGATCTTTATGAAAACATTTGATCTTTTGAAAATTAAATCTAGTTTTTACCCTAGATAAGTTTTCCGGAATAACCCTTCACCGGTGTTTGCAAAATATTTTTTGTGTGGGTTTGGTGGGTTTCAGATTTGAAAATTTTAGCTCAAAACTTATGGTTTTGTGTCACCCACTTGCTAACCTTGTATTTGGAAAGCAACATGTCCAGTTTACTTGTCCCGTATATTACCTTTCGGTAAACTACTGTCCGGTTGTAAAGGAAAGCGTTGAACAAGCAACTATTAAGGCAATGTTCCCTGACATGCTTTTAATTATGGTCTATAACGTGTCGGACGCAATTACTATCCTTGGTAGGAGCAATAGTAAAGCTCACCCTTATGATTTTTTGGTCTGGCACAAGGTCCTGTCTTTGACCACTATGCAACCACCGTTCTTACGGTTGACACCCGATTTAGTTCAGGTGACCTAATGAATTCCAGGTGAATTCCTAGGATTTTACGTTCAATGGTAATGAACGCATTGAAAATAGGGTTTTCAGAAAACAAATCGGTTTGTAATTTTGATAAAAATATTTTCTCGTTCAATCTCGAGTTTAGATATCATTGAATTCTATGAGTTTGTAATTCTCAATCTTTAAGGTCAATCTCAAGGATTGAGTAATATCAGGCTTAAAAGCTGATTTTTGATCTTTTAAGGAGATTATCCTTTCTGGGGATCTGATTCATTAGTCTTATCCAGCTAATTTGCATGGTGCCCCCCATTTTACGAGATAAATCCTTCTCATGGTTAGGATAAATCTGACCACTTGGCGACCCTGTTTAATGCTGAGGTCCGTGGATTTCCTGCTGATTTTAGTGATGACTTTTCTAGATTTTTCGTCAACCTACAGCTGGTCTGGATGACAACTTCTTGACCTAAATCAAGAAGCGCGTGTCTTTTTCGGAAGACTTTACTTCCTTTTAATGATGGAATTGATTCATCGTGTAGATCCATCTTTCTTATAGTAAATCAGGTAAAACTTTTTAGTTTAGTCCAAAGCAAAAGTATTTTCAGTTATTTGTACAAAAATATGTGATATATGTTTTGAATAACTTGGAGAATTTTCCCACACTTGGCTTTTATTTTTCTTTTTATTGTCCTCTATTCCATTTTAAATGAATTTTAACATTTTGGTTTGTTTCTCAATTTATGTCCTTTCCGAGGTTACAATAATTTCGGTGTTAAAACCTAGTTTTATAGTTCATAAATATGTATAAACATGATTTTGAGTTCATTTAATTGAAAATTTTGAAAAATTTTACTAGAATTGGGTAGTCAGTATATAAGACTAGGGCTGTTCTTTATTATCAGAGAGCACTAGATTCTAATACAACTACTGCTTTACTAGTATTTTTAATGGTAACCCAGTGTTTAAGATAAAAATTTTAAAATCCGAAAGAATTTAACCCCTTCCCACACTTAAGATCTTGCAATGCCCTCATTTGCAAGAAATCAGTAACAATTTAAATTATTGAGGGTGATTTGTGTGAAAATGATTAAATTTTACCAAAGTTTCCAAATATATTGGCGTTTGTTTGCTGAGTGATAAATGGTGCACATCATTTGTTCATTCCGTCTTGTTGTTATTTCACATATATTTTGCATCTTGTCGTCAAAATTAGTTGCTTTTGCTGAACTTAATGCCAGTCTTTGAAAATGCGTTGTTTTACCTTGTTGTGTACATAAGATAAACTGCAAACATATATACATATTTTTGAAGTTTGGTATATTACCCCACATTCAAAAATTATTAAAATCTAAGAATAAAAGTTAGAAAATTATAAAAACTATTACAATATTAACATAAGTATTAAACGTATCAACATTACAAATTACAAAATAAATAAAACTAAGTAGACTAGGGATGATACTGATACCAATAGGGGTTCCATGCATAACCATAGGTGCTATAGAATGCTTCGGCTGGGTTATACGTAGGATACGGTGGTTGCATCTCTATAGACCAGGGAGGGAATATGGGTTTTGGAGTAGGAATATAGTTTCTACCTATATGTTGGCAATGAGCTATGATTTGGTTTTGATGAACTTGCCAATCTTCAAATGCTCTCTGTCTAGCATTTTCGTACTCCTGTGAAGCTATAAACCTTTGTATTTCTTGCATTTCATTTCCCCCTCCTACATTACCTTGTTGTTGGTTTCTCTCAACCTGTGGATGTCTACCATGGTATTGTACTGCGGCGTTATTTCGTCTCTTCAAAACTTTCGTACCATGGTATACATTTAAACCTATTGTATCGCGGGTTTCTGGTTCTTCGACTAATAATCCCCCCGACTTATATCCACACCGAGATATTCAGCAATCAAAGTAATAAAAATACCACCTCCTATTATGCTATGCGGTCTCATCCCCCTAACCATAGCTGATAAATAATAACCCACACAATAAGGTATACTTACAGCGCTTTGTGGGTCTCGAATACACATATGGTAAAACAAATCCTGTTCATTAACCTTTTCCTTGTTCTTACCTCTTTGTGTAATCGAATTAGCTAAAAACCTATGAATTACTCTTAATTCTGCTCTATATATATCCAAATAAGAGTAATTTCCCCCTTTGAATCGGTGATGGCTTGTCATTTGACTCCATACACCATGTGTATCAAAATTTTCATCTATCTTTCTACCATTTAGTATCAACCCTCTACAATCGGCAGATGCTAATTCCTCAGGCGTATATATACGTAAAGCCTGAGCCATGTCTAGTAAAGACATGTGGCGCATCGAACCTCCTAACAAAAATCTAATAAAAGATCGATCGGTTAAACTAGCTACCCGATCATTTAATTCTATACTACACAACAATTCTTCACACCATACTTTATATACAGGTCTACGCATGGTGAATAAACGTACCCAGTCGTTAAAAGTAGAATTACCATACCTCTGTGCAAGTAATTCCCTAATTGGCCCGGCCAATTCTACAGCTTCTAATGGTCCCCATTCTATGACCCTAGGTACCTCAACAACTTTAGAATGAAGAGTATGCAAACCCCTTTGGTATTTTGGATAATCTATCCAAAGTCTGTCAAATCTCAGGTTCGGGTGCAAATCTTCCAAGTGCATATCAGAAAATGTCATGACTGGATGAGGTATATCTTGCTTGTAGTAGTTATCCACCTCCTGTTGTTCCGCATTATCAGCAGGAGCATTGCGAGCTTGGGATGAAGATTCACCCCTTTCAGTGTGCAAAACACATCAAACACAATTTTTGTGCATCCAAATATGCATTAGTGTCAGCAAAATCATCAATCAAAATAATTACAATGACATGATCAATTTATATCAAACTTAAGCTCATTTTCACATCTTTATCAAATCTATACTTTTTCAAATAAGCATATACGAAAATGTTCGCCAAGTTCATAAGAATTCAACTCAAATAACATGTCAAAATAATCATTACTAGCAATTAAACAAGTTTCACATGGCATTATCTTTCAAAAATCAAGTTCATGAATTTTAGACTTGAAAAAGTCCACTTTAATTCTCAAAATCATGTTTAGGCTCAAAGTTTGGATCATTTAACTACCTAAACATGTTACACTACTTAATTTAGCAACAATTCATGAAAAAAATCGGCCATAACCTGTTTATATCAAAAAGCCCCAAATTGCTCAAGAACACAAACCCTAGATTACTCAAAATTTGAAGTTTAAGGCTTCTAATCATGTTAAGTAGCATCAATCTAGGTTATACAAGCATAATACATAAACAATTTAAGCATAATTACACTAAAAAGCATCAAAATCAAATTGGGGAAAAAATTGCTCAAGAACACTAATTTTCGGATTAAATGGTGTTTAGGTGTAGAAATTTACCGTTTTTCTTGAGTAATTCCTTGATAGCATTCTTCTCAACATGATTTTAGTAAAAGATTTGATGATTAACGGTTAAAAATTGTGATTTTGGGGGTGTTTTTGCGGGGTTTTTCGGAGTATTTTCGCTGTATGTTTGAGTTGTGGTGTGGACTGATCAGTTCTTTGCGTTTTATTTTTTTTTCTGTATTTCGGTCCCTCCTCGAGTCGCGGGGTTTAAAGCTTCACACTCCGCGAGTCGCGGAGTTTTTTTTTTTTTTTAACATCTTATATTAATTAAAACAATTAAGTAATTAATTTTAAAATTTTGTTTCCCTTGTTATTTAGGACGAGGTCGTTTCGGATCGATGTCCTAGTCCGTCCTTCGACAAAATTTTAAAATTTGTCTTTTTGTAGCGATTGTTTTAAAAGCTAAGATTTTTGGGTATTTTAATGTTTTTGGCATACTTTAATTCAATAAGATTAAAAATAATGATAATAAAAGTTCTCGTCCCTCCCTCGGGTAAAGCAATTTCGGTTCAAAGACCTACTCTTCAACTCACGACGAATTTTAAAAATCATATTTTTAACTTAATGAGATAAAGTAAATTTTTGGTTTTAAATTCACACAACTTAAATATAAAATTCAAAATTAATATTAAAAATTCACACCAAACTTAAAATTTGAAATGCATAAAATTAAAAATTCATATTATAAATTCACACCAAACTTATATTAATTTTTCAAATATTTACAATTTTAAAAATATTTTTTTTACAAAGTTTACAATATTAATTTAAGATTTAAATATTAATTTTAAAAACATGGTAAAAATAAAATTAAAAATCTTTTTGGCTTTTTATCCCACTTTAATCAATCAAATATTATCAAAAATATGCGCCCCTCTTTTCGGTAAAGTAATTTCGGTTCCAAGACCTAATTTAACTCATGACGAATTTTTGAAATATTTTGGGTTGATTGATTAAAGATATTTATACCTTAAGAATAAACGTTAAATTTCGCAGTGATGTAATAAATTTTTGAATGATATCAATAATTTCGGTCGCCAAACCTAATTTTATTCAATACCAATTTAATACTTTATAGCGAACAAATTAGCGTTTATTATCAAAAGGTTAAAAATAAAAAATAAAAAAAACTGTACAAACATACCTGTGAAATAGATTTCTTAGTTATATGATCTATCCCATTCATAAGATAGTCGGTTTAATTGGTTTTCCATGGCTACATAGGCGTAATCTCGAGCATTCAGTGTCTTTTCTTCTAAACATATGAACGGTCCGTCTCTGCATAAAGTAACAAATTCGGTATTTGAATAGGTTTGATTATTTGAACATTTACCTCCATGTGACCATTTTCCGCATTTGTGACATCTTTCTAGGTGTCGTGCTCTTCTTTTCGCTGTGGATTTTGATTTTCCTTTACCAAATTGTAACTTATTATCTTCGCATCTGGATTCTTTTCTAACTCCGTCCAATCTTTCTCTGATTACTGATACTATTTCACTCGGTAGTGTGTCATTATTACGTTTAGTGATCAAAGCGTGTAGCATTAGACCATGGTTTAGTTCACAGGCAGTCTTCATTTCCTAAAAAAATAAAAATTCAGAATGGGGGGAGAAGACTAGTTCTTTAGGGTCTGCTAGGGAAAGACCATTCGGGTTCCATTTTCGAGAACTACACGAAAACAGACAATCTAACTCTAACAGAAATACATATTATCCTTTAAAGACTTGATTCTCCCCACACTTAGTTAGCTGTGGTGTCGAAATTGTGATTAACTTCGTTGTCGACTTCCATCGGACTATCTATGTAGTGTTTAACTCTGTGACCATTAACTTTAAATTCAATCCCATTTGAATTTATTAATTCTATCATTCCGTATGGGAAAACTCTTTTGACTATGAATGGTCCAGACCATCTTGATTTCAATTTTCCAGGAAATAGCTTGAATCGTGAATTGAAAAGAAGAACTCTGTCTCCTTCCTTAAATTCTTTTGAACTTCTGATTCTTTTATCATGCCATTTCTTCGTTCTTTCTTTATAGATTAACGAATTATCGTATGCTTCATGTCTTAATTCTTCTAATTCGTTTAGTTGACTTAATCGTAGACGTCCGGCTTCATGTGAATCAAGATTACATGTCTTCAAAGCCCAAAATGCTTTGTGTTCAATTTCTACTGGAAGATGACATGCTTTTCCATAAACAAGTCTAAAAGGTGTGGTTCCAATTGGAGTTTTGTAGGCTGTTCTAAAAGCCCAGAGTGCATCCTCCAATTTAATGGACCATTCCTTTGGATTTGATCCTACGGTTTTCTCTAGAATACGTTTTAAAGCTCGGTTGGTATTTTCAACTTGTCCACTTGTTTGTGGATGATATGCGGTGGAGATTTTATGAGTTACTCCATATCTTTTAAGAACTTTCTCAAGTTGATTATTACAAAAATGAGTACCCCAATCACTTATTAAAGCTTTCGGTGTTCCAAACCTTGCAAAAAGACGTTTTAAAAAGTTGACTACAACTCGTGCATCGTTAGTTGGGAGAGCTTGTGCTTCTGCCCATTTAGATACATAATCAATGGCTACGAGTATATATAGATTATTATGAGATTTTGGAAATGGACCCATAAAGTCAATACCCCAAATGTCAAATACTTCACATACTTGGATGACATTTTGTGGCATTTCATCACGTTGACTTATTTTTCCGGCCCTTTGACAAGCATCACAGGATTTGCAAAGAAGGTGTGCGTCTTTGTAAATTGTAGGCCAATAGAATCCAGCATCATAAACTTTTCTTGCTGTTAGTTGAGGCCCATAATGCCCTCTTGTTGGTCCTGTGTGACAATGGTTTAATATTTTACTGGCTTCATCTCCGAATATACATCGGCGTATTATTCCATCGGGACAACTTTTAAACAGATGTGGATCTTCCCAAAAATAGTGTTTTATATCACTGAAGAATTTCTTTCGTCTTTGGTACGATAATCCTTTTTCAAGGAATCCACAAACTAAGTAGTTTGCATAGTCTGCAAACCATGGAATTTCTTTATAATCTATCTTCAATAGATATTCATCAGGAAAGTTGTCTTGTATGGCCGATTCATTTAGAACTTCTAATTCGGGATTTTCAAGACGAGAAAGATGATCAGCGGCGAGATTTTCTGCTCCTCTTTTATCTCGGATTTCAATATCAAACTCTTGTAAGAGTAAGATCCAACGGATTAATCTTGGTTTAGCATCTTGTTTTGAAAATAGGTATCTAAGAGCAGAATGGTCGGTATAGACCACCGTTTTTGCTAGAACGAGATATGATCGAAATTTGTCAAAAACAAAGACAATAGCAAGGAGTTCTTTTTCAGTAGTTGTATATTTCGTTTGTGCTCCTTGTAACGTCTTACTAGCATAATATATAGGTTGAAATCGTTTTTCAATCCTTTGTCCTAAAACGGCTCCCATTGCAAAATCACTTGCATCGCACATTAGTTCAAATGGTAGATTCCAATTTGGTGTTATCATGATCGGCTCATTAGTTAGTTTCTCTTTAAGAATATTAAAAGATTTGATACACTCATCGGAAAAGATGAATGGAGCATCCTTTTCTAGGAGTTTATTCATAGGAGTGGCAATTTTAGAAAAATCTTTTATGAAACGTCGGTAAAAACCGGCATGCCCTAGAAAACTCCTAACTCCTCTAACATTGGTGGGATGTGGAAGTTTAGCAATTACATCTACTTTAGCTCTATCCACTTCAATTCCTTCTTTTGAAATTTTATGTCCAAGAACGATGCTAAACCAAAAATAATTTTAGCAGGAATCCGACCAATGGCTTAAAAAAAAAGTCATAGCCCAAAAACTTGATGATGTAGCGTGAGGGTACGAAATAGTATTATTTTTAATACAAAATAATACAAAATATGACACAAGTTTTATTAATTTACGGATGGGATATACCTAAACCTTGCTACAACACTATAGGCAGTGTACCTAATCGTAGAGTAGTGTAGTTTTTAGTAAGTCCGGTTCGTTCCACAGGGAGCTAGTGATTACGTACTATATTTTTATAAAACTATATTTATATAAATATATATATATATATATATATATATATATATATATATATATATATATATATATATATATATATATATATATATATATATATATATATATATATATATATATAAGTAGTAATATTATTATAAAAGGGGGGTTTTTTACCATTTAATGACCGGTTTGTCGATTTTATATTTTTAAGCGTAAAGATAAATGACAATAATTAAAGTGCGTAAAATATATAAATGACGATAAATAAAATAACAATAAATAAAATTGCGATAGAATATGAAATAAAAGGATTATGCTTATTTAAACTTCCGTAATCATGATGTTTAACGTTTTAATTTTAATTAATTGTTACTCGGGTTAATTGTCCTTTGTCATGTTTTATTTGATACCTATCTGGTTTTTATCCATAATAGTCCATCGGTCATAAATATAAAGTGCGAGTGTCCTCGTCAAATTACCCTTATACCCGAAGTCAAATATTCCAACTAATTAAGGATTTAAACTGTGACGCAGTTATCACTTCTGTCAACAATTACACCAGTTATCACTGTATGTAATCTACCCCTGTTTTGATTAGATATGAATATTAATTTACCCACTTGATCAGTTTGAATAATCAATTACCCAACTCGAATAATTAATTAAATGATTATAATAGATTCCATATGAACGTCACTAAATAGGACAACCATAATCATTATTAATTATTAGGATAATTAATTTGAAGATAGGTTCGACAGACTCCAATGAGTTGTCACTCAATTAGACAATACCCCCCATCTATTAATAGTCAATAGTCCAATTTCCACAAGTGTCGGTCTTTTGCCCAAACCTTAATTATGGTATAAAATCCAATAACCCCGTCTTAATATTTAGTCAAACATCACGATTACTTCGGCTTAAATAAGCATAATAATAACTTAGTTACGAGACATTAATTTAAAAAGGAAGAACATAACTTACAGTGATTATTAATCGTGTAGCGTTACACGGACAGAGTTTCGACTTTAAAACCCGTAAAACATTCCTTACAATAACCCAATTATTATTAAACTTAAACTAAAATTAAAATTAAAATTATAAATATATATATTACATGTAAAGAGAAAGAAAGAAGAAAAGGTGTACATAAATCGATCAAATGAATTACCTTTTATAGGCAAATATTGAATTGAAATTTTCACTTATGACCCCTTAACTATGCTCAATTAACAACTTTTTATTATTTATTATTATTCTTATAATGAATTAATTAAATATTATATTATATTCTTGTGCATAGTTGACTTGTACTTTCAGCTCCGTTGCGTCGAGCGTTGATAGTTGGCTCGGGTACCGGTTCTGGATTTTCGAACGTCCTTTCGTATAATTTAATATCTTGTACTTTGTGTTTTGTAACTTGTACTCTTGTCATTTTTAGACGTTTCTCATCAATAAATTGAACCTTTTGAATTGTATCTTGTACATTTGAGCTTTTTGGACGTTTGTGTCTTCAAATCTTCGTTTTCGCCTTTTGTCTTCGCACTTATTTATTTAAAAAATTACAATGAAAATATAATACAATTACATATGAAAACCTACTATTTAGAAGGGATATTGCTATGAAATATATGTTCCTTTTTAGCCTTATCAAATATCCCCACACTTGAGCGTTGCTTGTCCTCAAGCAATACAGAACTTGAAATAAAAACATACATGAATCACTTTTTTATTCATCACACTTTGTACATTAGTGATTTTGATATGGTGGTATAAACAATGATAGTAACGATAGAACCATGGTTAAAGGTGGGTGTGTCATCCACAGTTGCCTCGGGTTTAGGTTAACGACACTTGCAATCAAATAGCCGATTTACTTTCAGTTTCCAAAGCAAAGTGCACATTTGAAAGGTGGTTTACAGTCCCACATGACTATGAAAATGTAGATCCTTAAGGAAATTGGATCTTTATGAAAACATTTGATCTTTTTGAAAATTTAATCTAGCTTTTACCCTAGATAATTTTTCCGGAATAACCCTTCACCGGTGTTTGTAAAATATTTTTGTGGGTTGTGTGGGTTTCAGATTTGAAAATTTTAGCTCAACACTTGTGGTTTTGTGTTACCCACTTGCTAACCTTGTATTGGGAAAGCAACACGTCCAGTTTACTTGTTCCGTATATTACCTTTCGGTAAACTACCGTCCGGTTGTAAAGGAAAGCGATGAACAAGAAACTGTTAAGGCAATGTCTAATGACATGCATATGATTATGGTCTTAAAATGTGTCGGATGCTAGTACTATCCTTTGTAGGAGCAATAGTAAAGATCATCCTATGATTTTTCGGTCTGGCACAAGGTCCTGTCTCCGACCATGCTATGCAACCACCGTTTCTTACGGTTGACACCCGATTTGATTCAGGTGACCTAATAAATTCTGATGAATTCTCAGGATTTTACGTTCAATGGTAATGAACGCATTGAAAATAGGTTTTCAGAAAACAAATCGGTTTTATTTTTGATCAAAATATTTTCTCGTTCAAGCTCGAGTTTAGATATCATTGAATTCCATGAGTTTGTAATTCTCAATCTTTAAGGTCAATCTCTAGGATTGAGTAATATCAGTCTTAAAAGCTGATTTTTGATCTTTAAGGAGATTATCCTTTCTGAGGATTTGATTCATTAGTCTTATCAAGCTAATTTGCACGGTGCCCCCCCATTGTGCGAGACAAATCCTTCTCATGGTTAGGATAAATCTGACCACATGGCGACCCTGTTTGATGCTGAGGTCCGTGGATTTCCTGCTGATTTTAGAGATGACTTTTCTAGATTTTTCGTCAACCTACAGCTAGTCTGGACGACAACTTCATGACTTAAATCAAGAAGTGCATTTCTTTTTCGGAAGACTTTACTTCCTTTTAATGATGGAATTGATTCATCGTGTAGATCCATCTTTCTTACAGTAAATCGGGTAAACCAGTTAATTTAGTCCAAAGTAAAAGCACCTACAATAACTTTACAAAAAACATGTGATAGATAGTTTTTAATTGAATAACTTGGTACATTCTCCCCACACTTGGCATTTTTCATGCGTCTTTTTATATCTTAATAAATAAATTCAAGCATTTTAGTTGTTTCTCAATTTATGTCCTTTCCGAGGTAACAATAATTTCGGCATTAACACCTAGTTTTATCGTTCATAAATATGTATAAACATGATTTTGAGTTCATTTAGTTAAAAAATTTTAAAATTTTCATAATATTTAGAAAATAAGCCAAGTATAAACCCGAGAGAATTTATAACCCTTCCCCACACTTGAGATCATGCAATGCCCTCATTTGCATGAAATCAGACTATAATTATAAATTCATGAGGGTGATTAGTGTAGGAAAGTGATTAAAAATACCCAGTTTGTAATTACAAAGCTCGTCGAATGATAGATGGCGCGCCTCATCGTTCATTCCTTCATTTATTATATCACATTTGTTGTTTTGCATCTTGTCGTCAAAATCAGTAGCTTTTGCTGAACTTAATGTTAGTCTTTGAAAGTGCGTTGTTTTACCCTGTTGTTTACATGATAAAATACAAACATATATACATATTTTTAAAGTTGGGTATATTACCCCACGTTCAAAAATTTATAAAATCAAATATATTTTTTTTTGCATACTTTAAATCAATAAAATTAAAAATAATGATGACAAAATTTTTCGCCCCGCCCTCGGGTAAAGTAATTTCGGCTCAACGACCTAGTCTTCAACTCACGACGAATTTTAGAAATCATTTTTTTCAACTTAATGAAATAAAGTAAATTTTTGTTTTTAAATTCACACAAAACTTAAAAAGAAAACATATTAATTTCATATAAAACCTAAAAAACAAAAAAATTCAGAATGGGGGGAGAAAACTAGTTCTTTAGTGTCTGCTAGTGGAAAAGACCAATCGGATTTCATTCTCGGAACTACACGAGAACAGAACAACTAACTCCAAACAGCATTTTATTTTTAGAATATTTGAATCTCCTCACACTTAGGTAGATGTGGTGTCGAAATTGTGATTAACTTCATCGTCAATTTCTCTTGGACCATAATCAACTTGCATATCTGTGACTTTTGCTTTAAGCCAGTGACCAGCTTTTTCCATAATATCCACAAATTCAACTAGCTTCGCCTTTTCTTTAGGCGACAGATTGGATACTAACCGGTTATATAACTTAAAGTTCCCCTTACTTTTAGCATCAATAACCCGTTTAAAAAGTTTCTTCATTGAACTGTTAATAACGGGGTCATTTAATTTCGTATCAACTCTGGGGTTCTTTATTATCAAGTCATCATTAGGTGTTACTTCATTTTCCCCACACTTAGGCGTTCTATTATTGATAAGCGTTACCGTTGGAGTTGGTAAAACAACATGGTTCTTACCAATCGTTTTTGTCGGTTCAACGGTTTTGGTTTGTGGATATTTAAACTTTCGAATCATAAAGGTAATCGATTTCTCATCATTACTAAGTGTCATTCTACCCTTTCTTACATCAAATAACGCCCCGGTGGACGCTAAGAATGGTCGACCTAAAATTAGAGGAACGTTTGAGTCCTCTTCTATGTCAATGATAATGAATTCGACTAGAAAGGTTAAATTACCTACTTGAACGGGTAGGTTGTCAGCAATTCCAACTGGGTGCTTAATGGTTTGATCAAGGAGTCGAACACTCATATCTGTTGGAGTTAACTCACCTACACCTAATCTCTTATATAATGAAAGAGGCATAACACTCACACTTGAACCTAAATCTGCTAGTGCATCATACATGACACAGTCACTAAGTAGACAAGGAACAATAAATTCACCCGGATCACCTACCCTTGGTGGAGGATTTGGTGGAACTGACTTCACCGGGTTTACTTCTACTGTTTTTGTTTCTTGCACTTTTTTATTCTTCTTCTTCTTCTTCTTCTTCTTCTTTCCAGAGGTATCACAAACTTTATTACCTATTACTTGCTCATACTCAACTCCTTTTCTTGGAAACGAGATGGGTGGTCTGTATGGTGCCACCACTGGCTTTACATACTCGGGTGGTGGTGGTGGTGTAACTTCTTTATTGTTACTTACATCTAAAACCTCCCCATCTTCTGATGCTGGTTTTTCAGAATTTGTTGAAACCATATTAACATTTTCATTCCGAGGATTTACTTCAGTATTACTCGGTAGCTTTCCTTGTTTCCTTTCACTCATCAATCTAACAAGAGTACCTACTTGTTTTTTTAGATTCAAAATAGAAGCTTGTTGAGTTCTAAATGACTGATCAAACCTCTCATTCGTTTGAGTTTGAGTTTCAATAAATTGTGTTTGAGATTCAACTAGCTTATATACCACTTCTTCCAGATTTAACTTTTTCTCTTCAGTTTGTTGTGGTGGTTTATACAAGCCAGGTCTTTGTTGATTGAAAGTGTTGTTTTGAGTTGGTTGGTTATTCGGACCTTGTTGGTTATACGAGTTATTGTCGGGTCCTTTTGGATTGTAAAGAATGTTTTGATTTCGATTGAAGTTTGGCCTTGGCGGTTGATAATTATTCTGATAACTATTTTCCAGCCTTTGGTTCATGTAGACAACATTCTCACGTTGTTCCATCATTTGTTCAATGTGACAGTCTTTCATTAAGTGTGGTCCACCGCATTGCTCACAACTGATTCGTATTGCGTGAATATCTTTATTCATCTTTTCCATTCGTCTCTCGAAAGCATCTATTTTTGCGGAAACGGAATCAAAGTTATGGCTAGAATCGGCTCTAGCCGCTTTAGATGAACGATATATATCTTTCTCTTGGTGCCACTCATGAGAGTGGGAGGCTGTGTTATCAATAATTTTGTAAGCTTCAGTTGCGGTTTTCTTCATAATGGAACCACCAGCTGTTATGTCGATGTCTTTTCGTGTAGCAACGTTGACACCTTGGTAGAATATTTGTACTATTTGATAAGTGTCTAAACCGTGTTGAGGACATCCTCTCAACAACTTTCCAAATCTTGTCCACGCCTCATATAGAGTTTCATTTGACTTTTGTGTGAACGTAACAATTTCTCCTTGAAGTCTCACGGCTTTAGATGCCGGAAAGAATCTTTTAAGAAATTTCTCAACTAAAACATCCCATGTGTCAATCGCCCCTTCAGGTAACGATTCTAATCAATCTTTGGGCTCTCCCTTTAAAGTCCAGGGAAACAACATGAGATAGATCTGTTCATCCTCAACTTCTCGAATTTTGAATAGTGTACAGATCCTATTAAACGTACGAAGATGTTCGTTTGGATCTTCCTTCGGCGCACCACTATATTGGCACTGAATAGTTACCATGTGTAGGATTTGTCCTTTGATTTCATAATCTGGCGCATTAATGTCTGGCTTAATAATGGCGTGACCTTGGCCCGTGCGTGTGGCTCTCATTCGGTCTTCCATACTTAGAGGTTCCAGATTTTCCATAATTGAATTTGTTGAATACGAATCACTAGAAGATTCTGATTTAATGGTTTGTGGTTCAGGAGGAATGATTAGTGGTTCTGGATCTTGGAATTGTCCCTGAATATTCTCCGGATTCTCAATTGTGAGGTCGGGTTCAAAAGATGGATTATCGGAAATTTGAGTTGGAGTTCTTGGTCGACTAGATGATGATTCTAAAGAAAAATCAACGGCGACAATATTGGCTAGATGTCTTGATCGAGTTATAGGTGGTGAACGTATGAAAGGTGGTGAACGTTTTACTCGGTGCATTCACTGAATATCCTATTAGTTTTTAAAAGGAAAGAAAAATTATATAAGTTATCCAATTAATAGACTTTTCTGATTTTGCCCACGTTTCGAATAGCCAAAAGATGCAGCAGAGGGGCAGGATTCGTTTGGTCTCAATATAATTGAGTACTGTTTGGCTCCAATAACCTGGTCCACGTACAAATTCAACTATTACTACGAACCAGAAAATTTTGATGTCTATCAATTTAACAACTTAAAATAAATTTTCGTAATTTTAAGAAATTTAGATAAGAAGTAGAATAAAAATCTTATCCTAAAACTAGAATAGCGAGAAATAAGAAAGAAAAAAAACGCGTCGAAAAATAAAAGGTCGAAAAATAGGCGTCGAAAAATAAAAATAAGAAAGTAGCGCGAAAAACGGCGTCGTAAAATTCTAAAGCACATAAATCTTAGTCTAAGGAATAAGCACTTAAGGGATTTTACGGCAAACCTAAAAATTCTAGAAATAAAAATAACTATGGCAAAACTAAACTTAATACTAAAAACTGTAACTAGAGTCTAAAAATCTAAAGGTAATAAAAAAAAACTTTTTTTTAATTTTATTTTATATTTCGTTTTTTAAGGATTTTAAATTTTTTTTTTTAAATTTTTTTTTTTAAATTTTCTTTATAAAAAAAATACTTGATGTGGTAGCGGAGTGGTATAAAATACTATTAATTTTAGCAGGAAAATACTATTAAATACGATACAATTTTACACAAGATATTTATTTATTTATAGAATAGATATACTTAAACCTTGCTACAACACTTATAGGCAGTGTACCTAATCGTACAGTAGTGTAGTTTTTAGTAAGTCCGGTTCGTTCCACAGGGAAAATCTTTAAACAAAGCTTAACGCTATATTAGTTTACTTTTATAAAAATACAAATATATATAAGTAATAATATTATTATAAAGTGGGATTTTTACCGTTTAATGACCGGTTTGTCGATTTTAAAACTTTAGTCGCAGTTAAAACCAAATGTAAAATAATAAATAAATACAAGACTTAATTTAAAGCGTAAAGTAAATAACGATTATGAAATTGCGAATAATAAAAGTGCGATAAAATAAACTTGTGATAATTAAAAAGTACGATAATTAAAAGTACAATTAAATAACAATAAATAAAGGTGCGATAATTAGAAGTGAAATTAAATATAAAATAAAGGAAATTAAATATGAAATAAAAGAATTATGCTTATTTAAACTTCCGTAATCATGATGTTTGACGTGTTGTTTTTAGTTTTATGCCCATGGGTTAATTGTCCTTTGTCCTGGATTATTTAATATGTCCGTCTGGTTTTTGTCCATAACAGTCCATCAGTCATAAATATAAAGTGCGAGTGTCCTCGTCAAATTATCCTTATACCCGAAGTTAAATATTCCAACTAATTGGGGACTTAAACTGTAACAAGATTTTAATACTTTGTTTAATAATTACACCAGGATGTCGACTGAGTGTAACCCAAGGTTTTAATATTTTGTTATCAATTATACCAAGTGTCCTTGTACATAATTTCACCCCTGTTTTAATTATTCTAGTGGCTATTAATCCATTCCCGTGTCCGGTTAAATGAACGATTATTCGTACATATAAATACCCCGCCCATCGTGTCCGATCGAGTGTATATGGTAATTTATAGGGACGCCCAATTGTAAATCTTTATATTAACATTAACAAACTATCATTTAGTTAAACAAATATAAAGCCCATTAATAGCCCATAGTCTAATTTCCACAAGTGTCGTTCCTTTGTCCAAACCCCAATTATGGTACAAAGCCCAATTACCCAATTTTAGTAATTAGCCCAACATCATGATTACTTCGGATTAAATAAGCATAATAATAACTTAGCTACGAGACATTAAATTAAAAAGGTTGAACATAACTTACAATGATTAAAAATAGCGTAGCGTTACACGGACAGAATTTCGACTTACACCCTTACAACATTTGCTAACATACCCTTATTATTAGGATTAAAATTAAAATTAAAATTAAAATTAAAATTAAAATATAAATATAAATATTTACGTATAGATATAGAGAGGATGGATATATGAGTGTGAAAAATGATCAGAATTCGGTTGGCTTTATAGGAAATTGAGTTCAGGGATACTCCGTGACTCGCGGTAATTTTTGCCTTCAAACTCCGCGAGTCGCGGAGTTTGAAAATACAGCTCACTCCAAATTGGATCTTAGTCTGCCGACGGTTTTGAATATTAATATAATATATAAATAATTATAAGAATTATTTAAATATTATATTATATTTATGTGCATAGTTGACTTGTAATTTTTAGTCCATTGCGTCGAGCGTTGAGAGTTGACTCTGGTCCCGGTTCCGGATTTTCGAACGTCCTTGCGTACAATTTAATATCTTGTACTTTGCGTTTTGAATCTTGTACTTTTGTAATTTCGAGACATTTCTTATCAATAATTGGAACCTCTTTGATTGTATTTTGTACTTTTGAGCTTTTTGGTCGTTTGCGTCTTCAATTCGTCGAATCTGTCTTTTGTCTTCACCTTTTATTATTTAAACGAATATCACTTTTAAATAGAACAATTGCAACTAAAAGCTTGTCTTTCTTGAGGAATAATGCTATGAAATATATGTTCGTTTTTATCAAATATTCCCACACTTGAGCGTTGCTTGTCCTCAAGCAATTTCGTCTTGAAATACTAGAATCACTTCTTTATTCTTCACACTTTGTACATCAATGATTTCTATACCGCGGTATAAACAATGGTAGTAACGATATGGTTTACAGTCCTACATGACTATAAAAATTTAGATCCATTAAGGAAATTAGATCTTTATGAAAACATTTGATCTTTTGAAAATTAAATCTAGTTTTTACCCTAGATAAGTTTTCCGGAATAACCCTTCACCGGTGTTTGCAAAATATTTTTTTGTGGGTTTGGTGGGTTTCAGATTTGAAAATTTTAGCTCAAAACTTATGGTTTTGTGTCACCCACTTGCTAACCTTGTATTTGGAAAGCAACACGTCCAGTTTACTTGTCCCGTATATTACCTTTCGGTAAACTACCGTCCGGTTATAAAGGAAAGCGTTGAACAAGCAACTGTTAAGGCAATGTCCCCTGACATGCTTTTAATTATGGTCTATAACGTGTCGGACGCAATTACTATCCTTGGTAGGAGCAATAGTAAAGCTCACCCTTATGATTTTTTGGTCTGGCACAAGGTCCTGTCTTTGACCACTATGCAACCACCGTTCTTACGGTTGACACCCGATTTAGTTCAGGTGACCTAATGAATTCCAGGTGAATTCCTAGGATTTTACGTTCAATGGTAATGAACGCATTGAAAATAGGGTTTTCATAAAACAAATCGGTTTGTAATTTTGATCAAAATATTTTCTCGTTCAATCTCGAGTTTAGATATCATTGAATTCCATGAGTTTGTAATTCTCAATCTTTAAGGTCAATCTCAAGGATTGAGTAATATCAGGCTTAAAAGCTGATTTTTGATCTTTTAAGGAGATTATCCTTTCTGGGGATCTGATTCATTAGTCTTATCCAGCTAATTTGCATGGTGCCCCCCATTTTACGAGATAAATCCTTCTCATGGTTAGGATAAATCTGACCACTTGGCGACCCTGTTTAATGCTGAGGTCCGTGGATTTCCTGCTGATTTTAGTGATGACTTTTCTAGATTTTTCGTCAACCTACAGCTGGTTTGGATGACAACTTCTTGACCTAAATCAAGAAGCGCGTGTCTTTTTCGGAAGACTTTACTTCCTTTTAATGATGGAATTGATTCATCGTGTAGATCCATCTTTCTTATAGTAAATCAGGTAAAACTTTTTAGTTTAGTCCAAAGCAAAAGTATTTTCAGTTATTTGTACAAAAATATGTGATATATGTTTTGAATAACTTGGAGAATTTTCCCACACTTGGCTTTTATTTTTCTTTTTATTGTCCTCTATTCCATTTTAAATGAATTTTAACATTTTGGTTTGTTTCTCAATTTATGTCCTTTCCGAGGTTACAATAATTTCGGTGTTAAAACCTAGTTTTATAGTTCATAAATATGTATAAACATGATTTTGAGTTCATTTAATTGAAAATTTTGAAAAATTTTACTAGAATTGGGTAGTCAGTATATAAGACTAGGGCTGTTCTTTATTATCAGAGAGCACTAGATTCTAATACAACTACTGCTTTACTAGTATTTTTAATGGTAACCCAGTGTTTAAGATAAAAATTTTAAAATCCGAAAGAATTTAACCCCTTCCCACACTTAAGATCTTGCAATGCCCTCATTTGCAAGAAATCAGTAACAATTTAAATTATTGAGGGTGATTTGTGTGAAAATGATTAAATTTTACCAAAGTTTCCAAATATATTTGCGTTTGTTTGCAGAATGATAAATGGTGCACATCATTTGTTCATACCGTCTTGTTGTTATTTCACATATATTTTGCATCTTGTCGTCAAAATTAGTTGCTTTTGCTGAACTTAATGGCAGTCTTTGAAAATGCGTTGTTTTACCTTGTTGTGTACATAAGATAAACTGCAAACATATATACATATTTTTGAAGTTTGGTATATTACCCCACATTCAAAAATTATTAAAATCTAAGAATAAAAGTTAGAAAATTATAAAAACTATTACAATATTAACATAAGTATTAAACGTATCAACATTAAAAATTACAAAATAAATAAAACTAAGTAGACTAGGGATGATACTGATACCAATAGGGGTTCCATGCATAACCATAGGTGCTATAGAATGCTTCGGCTGGGTTATACGTAGGATACGGTGGTTGCATCTCTATAGACCAGGGAGGGAATATGGGTTTTGGAGTAGGAATATAGTTTCTACCTATATGTTGGCAATGAGCTATGATTTGGTTTTGATGAACTTGCCAATCTTCAAATGCTCTCTGTCTAGCATTTTCGTACTCCTGTGAAGCTATAAACCTTTGCATTTCTTGCATTTCATTTCCCCCTCCTACATTACCTTGTTGTTGGTTTCTCTCAACCTGTGGATGTCTACCATGGTATTGTACTGCGGCGTTATTTCGCCTCTTCAAAACTTTCGCACCATGGTATACATTTAAACCTATTGTATCGCGGGGTTCTGGTTCTTAAACTAATAATCCCCACGACTTATATCCAAACCGAGATATTCAGCAATCAAAGTAATAAAAATACCACCTCCTATTATGCTATGCGGTCTCATCCCCCTAACCATAGCTGATAAATAATAACCCACACAATAAGGTATACTTACAGCGCTTTGTGGGTCTCGAATACACATATGGTAAAACAAATCATGTTCATTTACCTTTTCCTTGTTCTTACCTCTTTATGTAATCGAATTAGCTAAAAACCTATGAATTACTCTTAATTCAGCTCTATCTATATCCAAATAAGAGTAATTTCCCCCTTTGAATCGGTGATGGCTTGTCATTTGACTCCATACACCATGTGTATCAAAATTTTCATCTATCTTTCTACCATTTAGTATCAACCCTCTACAATCGGCAGATGCTAACTCCTCAGGCGTATATATACGTAAAGCCTGAGCCATGTCTAGTAAAGACATGTGGCGCATCGAACCTCCTAGCAAAAATCTAATAAAAGATCGATCGGTTAAACTAGCTACCCGATCATTTAATTCTATACTACACAACAATTCTTCACACCATACTTTATATACAGGTCTACGCATGGTGAATAAACGTACCCAGTCGTTAAAAGTAGAATTACCATACCTCTGTGCAAGTAATTCCCTAATTGGCCCGGCCAATTCTACAGCTTCTAATGGTCCCCATTATATGACCCTAGGTACCTCAACAACTTTAGAATGAAGAGTATGCAAACCCCTTTGGTATTTTGGTTAATCTATCCAAAGTCTGTCAAATCTCAGGTTCGGGTGCAAATCTTCCAAGTGCATATCAGAAAATGTCATGACTGGATGAGGTATATCTTGCTTGTAGTAGTTATCCACCTCCTGTTGTTCCGCATTATCAGCAGGAGCATTGCGAGTTTGGGATGAAGATTCACCCCTTTCAGTCTGCAAAATACATCAAACACAATTTTTGTGCATCCAAATATGCATTAGTGTCAGTAAAATCATCAATCAAAATAATTACAATGACATGATCAATTTATATCAAACTTAAGCTCATTTTCACATTTTTTATTAAATCTATACTTTTTCAAATAAGCATATACGAAAATGTTCGCCAAGTTCATAAGCATTCAACTCAAATAACATGTCAAAATAATCATTACTAGCAATTAAACAAGTTTCACATGGCATTATCTTTCAAAAATCAAGTTCATGAATTTTAGACTTGAAAAAGTCCACTTTAATTCTCAAAATCATGTTTAGGCTCAAAGTTTGGATCATTTAACTACCTAAACATGTTACACTACTTAATTTAGCAACAATTCATGACAAAAATCGGCCATAACCTGTTTATATCAAAAAGCCCCAAATTGCTCAAGAACACAAACCCTAGATTACTCAAAATTTGAAGTTTAAGGCTTCTAATCATGTTAAATAGCATCAATCTAGGTTATACAAGCATAATACATAAACAATTTAAGCATAATTACACTAAAAAGCATCAAAATCAAATTGGGGAAAAAATTGCTCAAGAACACTAATTTTCGGATTAAATGGTGTTTAGGTGTAGAAATTTACAGTTTTTCTTGAGTAATTCCTTGATAGCATCCTTCTCAACATGATTTTAGTAAAAGATTTGATGATTAACGGTTAAAAATTGTGATTTTGGGGGTGTTTTTGCGGGTTTTTTCGGAGTATTTTCGCTGTATGTTTGAGTTGTGGTGTGGACTGATCAGTTCTTTGCGTTTTATTTTTTTTCTGTATTTCGGTCCCTCCGCGAGTCGCGGGGTTTAAAGCTTCAAACTCCGCGAGTCGCGGAGTTTGTTTTTTTTTTGTTTTTTTTTAACATCTTATATTAATTAAAACAATTAAGTAATTAATTTTAAAATTTTGTTTCCCTTGTTATTTAGAACGAGGTCGTTTCGGATCGATGTCCTAGTCCGTCCGTCGACAAAATTTTAAAATTTGTCTTTTTGTAGCGATTGTTTTAAAAGCCAAGATTTTTGGGTATTTTAATGTTTTTGGCATACTTTAATTCAATAAGATTAAAAATAATGATAATAAAAGTACTCGTCCCTCCCTCGGGTAAAGCAATTTCGGTTCAAAGACCTAGTCTTCAACTCACGACGAATTTTAAAAATCATATTTTTAACTTAATGAGATAAAGTAAATTTTTGTTTTTAAATTCACACAACTTAAATATAAAATTCAAAATTAATATTAAAAATTCACACCAAACTTAAAATTTGAAATGCATAAAATAAAAAATTCATATTATAAATTCGCACCAAACTTATATTAATTTTTCAAATATTTACAATTTTAAAAATATTGTTTTTACAAAGTTTACAATATTAATTTAAGATTTAAATATTAATTTTAAAAACATGGTAAAAATAAAATTAAAAATCTTTTTGGCTTTTTATCCCACTTTAATCAATCAAATATTATCAAAAATATGCGCCCCTCTTTTCGGTAAAGTAATTTCAGTTCCAAGACCTAATTTAACTCATGACGAATTTTTGAAATATTTTGGGTTGATTGATTAAAGATATTTATACCTTAAGAATAAACGTTAAATTTCGCAGTGATGTAATAAATTTTTGAATGATATCAATAATTTCGGTCGCCAAACCTAATTTTATTCAATACCAATTTAATACTTTATAGCAAACAAATTAGCGTTTATTATCAAAAGGTTAAAAATAAAAAAAAAATTAAAAACTGTACAAACATACCTGTGAAATAGATTTCTTAGTTATATGATCTATCCCATTCATAAGATAGTCGGTTTAATTAGTTTTCCATGGCTACATAGGCGTAACCTCGGGCATTCAGTGTCTTTTCTTCTAAACATATGAACGGTCCATCTCTGCATAAAGTAAGAAATTCGGTATTTGAATAGGTTTGATTATTTGAACATTTACCTCCATGTGACCATTTTCCGCATTTGTGACATCTTTCTAGGTGTCGTGCTCTTCTTTTCGCTGCGGATTTTGATTTTCCTTTACCAAATTGTAACTTAGTATCTTCGCATCTGGATTCTTTTCTAACTCCGTCCAATCTTTCTCTGATTACTGATACTATTTCACTCGGTAGTGTGTCATTATTACGTTTAGTGATCAAAGCGTGTAGCATTAGACCATGGTTTAGTTCACAGGCAGTCTTCATTTCCTAAAAAAATAAAAATTCAGAATGGGGGGAGAAGACTAGTTCTTTAGGTTCTGCTAGGGAAAGACCATTCGGGTTCCATTTTCGAGAACTACACGAAAACAGACAATCTAACTCTAACAGAAATACATATTATCCTTTAAAGACTTGATTCTCCCCACACTTAGTTAGATGTGGTGTCGAAATTGTGATTAACTTCGTTGTTGACTTCCATCGGACTATCTATGTAGTGTTTAACTCTGTGACCATTAACTTTAAATTCAATCCCATTTGAATTTATTAATTCTATCGTTCCGTATGGGAAAACTCTTTTGACTATGAATGGTCCAGACCATCTTGATTTCAATTTTCCAGGAAATAGCTTGAATCGTGAATTGAAAAGAAGAACTCTGTCTCCTTCCTTAAATTATTTTGAACTTCTGATTCTTTTATCATGCCATTTCTTCGTTCTTTCTTTATAGATTAACGAATTATCGTATGCTTCATGTCTTAATTCTTCTAATTCGTTTAGTTGACTTAATCGTAGACGTCCAGCTTCATGTAAATCAAGATTACATGTCTTCAAAGCCCAAAATGCTTTGTGTTCAATTTCTACTGGAAGATGACATGCTTTTCCATAAACAAGTCTAAAAGGTGTGGTTCCAATTGGAGTTTTGTAGGCTGTTCTAAAAGCCCAGAGTGCATCCTCCAATTTAATGGACCATTCCTTCGGATTTGATCCTACGGTTTTCTCTAGAATACGTTTTAAAGCTCGGTTGGTATTTTCAACTTGTCCACTTGTTTGTGGATGATATGCGGTGGAGATTTTATGAGTTACTCCATATCTTTTAAGAACTTTCTCAAGTTGATTATTACAAAAATGAGTACCCCGATCACTTATTAAAGCTTTCGGTGTTCCAAACCTTGCAAAAAGACGTTTTAAAAAGTTGACTACAACTCGTGCATCGTTAGTTGGGAGAGCTTGTGCTTCTGCCCATTTAGATACATAATCAATGGCTACGAGTATATATAGATTATTACGAGATTTTGGAAATGGACCCATAAAGTCAATACCCCAAATGTCAAATACTTCACATACTTGGATGACATTTTGTGGCATTTCATCACGTTGACTTATTTTTCCGGCCCTTTGACAAGCATCACAGGATTTGCAAAGAAGGTGTGCGTCTTTGTAAATTGTAGGCCAATAGAATCCAGCATCATAAACTTTTCTTGCTGTTAGTTGAGGTCCATAATGCCCTCCTGTTGGTCCTGTGTGACAATGGTTTAATATTTTACTGGCTTCATCTCCGAATATACATCGGCGTATTATTCCATCGGGACTACTTTTAAACAGATGTGGATCTTCCCAAAAATAGTGTTTTATATCACTAAAGAATTTCTTTCGTCTTTGGTACGATAATCCTTTTTCAAGGAATTCACAAACTAAGTAGTTTGCATAGTCTGCAAACCATGGAATTTCTTTATAATCTATCTTCAATAGATATTCATCAGGAAAGTTGTCTTGTATGGCCGATTCATTTAGAACTTCTAATTCGAGATTTTCAAGGCGAGAAAGATGATCAGCGGCGAGATTTTCTGCTCCTCTTTTATCTCGGATTTCAATATCAAACTCTTGTAAGAGTAAGATCCAACGGATTAATCTTGGTTTAGCATCTTGTTTTGAAAATAGGTATCTAAGAGCAGAATGGTCGGTATAGACCACCGTTTTTGCTAGAACGAGATATGATCGAAATTTGTCAAAAGCAAAGACAATAGCAAGGAGTTCTTTTTCAGTAGTTGTATAGTTCGTTTGTGCTCCTTGTAACGTCTTACTAGCATAATATATAGGTTGAAATCGTTTTTCAATCCTTTGTCCTAAAACGGCTCCCATTGCAAAATCATTTGCATCGCACATTAGTTCAAATGGTAGATTCCAATTTGGTGTTATCATGATCGGCGCATTAGTTAGTTTCTCTTTAAGAATATTAAAAGATTTGATACACTCATCGGAAAAGATGAATGGAGCATCCTTTTCTAGTAGTTTATTCATAGGAGTGGCAATTTTAGAAAAATCATTTATGAAACGTCGGTAAAAACCGGCATGCCCTAGAAAACTCCTAACTCCTCTAACATTGGTGGGATGTGGAAGTTTAGCAATTACATCTACTTTAGCTCTATCCACTTCAATTCCTTCTTTTGAAATTTTATGTCCAAGAACGATGCCCTCTTTAACCATAAAATGGCATTTCTCCCAATTAAGAACTAGATTTGATTGTTCGCATCTAATAAGCATTCGTTCCAGATTAACTAGACATGATTCAAATGTATCACCGAAGACTGAAAAATCATCCATGAAAACTTCCATGCATTCTTCTATCATGTCATGAAAAATCACCATCATACACCTTTGAAAGGTTGCAGGGGCGTTACACAGTCCAAATGGCATGCGTTTGTAAGCAAAAGTACCATAAGGGCACGTGAATGTGGTTTTCTCTTGGTCCTCGGGTGCTATTGGAATTTGAAAATATCCGGAAAATCCATCTAGAAAACAATAGTAACTATTTCCGGCTAATCTTTCCAACATTTGATCTATGAAAGGTAAGGGAAAGTGATCTTTTCTGGTGGCGTCATTTAATTTTCTATAATCAATACATACACGCCATCCTGTTACAGTCCTAGTAGGAATAAGCTCATTTTTCTCATTTGTAATGACAGTCATGCCACCCTTCTTAGGCACGCATTGAACTGGGCTTACCCATGGACTATCAGAAATTGGATAAATTAAACCTGCATCTAGCAGTTTAATAATCTCTTTCTTAACAACATCTTGCATATTAGGATTTAGTCTTCATTGGCGTTGCACATACGTTTTATGACCTTCTTCCATAAGGATTTTATGTGTGCAATATGAAGGACTTATTCCTTTAATATCATGAATTTTCCATGCAATGGCTGGTTTATGAGCTTTCAACACAGAAATGAGTTGTGATTTCTCATTTTCAGTAAGAGAAGACGATATTATTATAGGTAATTCAGATTCACCATGTAAATAAGCGTATTCCAAATGGTTTGGAAGTGGCTTTAACTCTAATTTCGGAGGTTCTTCTATCGATGATTTGTATCGATATCTGTCTTCTTCTTTTAGCATTTGAATTTCTTCTGTTGTTGGTTCATATCCATTAGCTATAAGTGTAGCTAACATTTCAGCTTCATCAATTGGTTCATTACCTTCTCCTAAAGAACATTCTCCTGTTCCTTGTAATTCTGGAAATTCTTCTAATAATTCTGCATGTGCATCTATAGTTTGAATATAATAACATGTATCATCTGCAGATTGTGGTTGTTGTATTGCTCTATCAACTGAAAAGGTAACACTCTCGTCCTCTATACTTAGGGTCAATTTCTTACCGAACACGTCAATCATTGCTTTAGCCGTGTTTAAGAATGGTCTTCCTAATATGAGAGGAACTTGAGAATCTTCTTCCATGTCCAGAACAACAAAATCTACTGGAAATACTAAAGTACCAACTTTAACTAGCATGTTCTCCATTATCCCTCTAGGATATTTTATTAATCTATCGGCTAGTTGTATGCTTATTCTGGTTGGTTTCAATTCTCCAAGGTCTAGTTTAGCGTATAGTGAATACGGCATTAGATTTATACTAGCACATAAGTCTGCCAATGCTTCTATTGAATTAAGACTTCCCAGAAAACATGGAATTGTGAAACTTCCTGGATCAGATAATTTTTCTGGTATCTTATTCAACAGCACTGCTGAACAATTAGCATTCATGATAACAGCCGAGAGTTCTTCCATTTTCTTTCTATTTGAGATTAGATCTTTCAAGAATTTAGCATATCTAGGCATTCCTGAAATCACATCAATGAAAGGAAGATTTACATTTATCTGTTTAAACATATCCAAGAATTTGGATTGCTCGGCTTCAAGTTTCTCTTTCTTCATTTTACTCGGGTAAGGAAGTGGTGGTTGGTATGGTTTAACATAAGGTTTAGCCTTAACTGTGTTATCTTCATTAACCTTTTCAACTACCGGTTCTTTTTCCTTATCTTGATCAGGTTGTGGTTCTTGTGGAGTAGGAATAGCTTCATCCGAAGTTACAGGTATTTCAGGTGGTTTAAGTGTTGTACCACTTCTTGTGGTAATAGCTTTAGCTGTTTCATTCCGGGGGTTAGCATTTGTATCACTAGGTACACTTCCCGGTTTTCTTTCACCTATTAACCTTGCTAGGTTACTTACTTCTTGTTCCAGATTTTGAATAGAAGCTTGTTGATTTCTAAATGCTTGAGCATTTTGTTCATTAGTTTGTTTCTGAGATGTGAAAAACTGCGTTTGAGTTTCAACTAGCTTCGTCATCATATCTTCTAAATTTGGCTTTTTATCATCGGTTTGTTGTGGTGGTTTGTTTTGAAAATTAGGTCTTTGCTGATTGTAAGTATTATTGGATACTTGTTGATTGCTAGGACCTTATTGGTTGTTGTATGGAATATTTCGGTTATAATTCTGGTTTTGATTGTAAATAGGTCTTGGCGGTTGATAATTATTCTGATAATTATTTCCAGGCCTTTGGTTTATGTATGAAATATTCTCTCTTTGTTCCATTGTTAATTCAATACTGAGACAATCTTTTATCAAATGTGGTCCTCCACACTGCTCACAACTAATTCGTATTGAGTGAATATCTTTAGTCATCTTTTCCATTCGTCTCTCGACAGCATCTATCTTTGCGGAAATGGAATCTAAGTCATGGCTAGAATCGGCTCTAGCTGCTTTAGATGATCTAACGATATCTTTTTCTTGGTGCCACTCATGTGAGTGGGAAGCAGTGTTATCAATAATTTTGTAAGCATCAGTTTCGGTTTTCTTCATAATAGAACCACCAGCTGCTATATCTATGTCTTTCCTTGTAGTGATGTCGCATCCTTGGTAGAATATTTGTACTATTTGATAGGTGTCTAAACCATGTTGCGGACATCCTCTTAATAACTTTCCAAATCTTGTCCACGCCTCATATAGAGTTTCATTTGGTTTCTGTGTGAACGTAACAATTTCTGCTTGAAGTCTTACGGCTTTAGATGCAGGAAAGAATTGTTTAAGAAATTTTTCAACTAAAACGTCCCATGTATTAATCGCCCCTTCAGGTAACGATTCCAACCAATCTTTGGCTTCTCCCTTTAAAATCCAGGGAAATAACATGAGATATATCTGTTCATCCTCCACTTCTCGGATTTTAAATAGTGTGCAAATCCTATTAAAGGTACGTAGATGTTCATTTGGATCTTCCTTCGGCGCACCACTAAATTGGCATTGATTAGTCACCATGTGTAGAATTTGTCCTTTGATTTCATAATCTGGCGCATTAATGTCTGGATGAGTAATTGTGTGACCTTGGCCAGTGCGTTTAGCTCTCATTCGGTCTTCCATACTTAAAGGTTCCAGATTCTCCATAATTGAATTTGTTGAATCGGAATCACTAGAGGATTCTGATTTAATGGTTCGTTCCTCAACACTCTCTGTTTGAATGATTGGTGGTTCCGGAGGAAAGTTTAGTGGTTCAGGATCTATGAATTGTCCCTGAATATTCTCCGGATTCTCAATTGTGAGGTCGGGTTCAAAAAATGGATTATCGGAAATTTGAACTGGAGTACTTGGTCGACTGGATGACGATTCTAAAGAAAAATCAACGGTGGTAATATTTGCTAAATGTCTTAATCTAGTTACAGGTGGTGAACGTACAAAAGATGGTGAACGTCTTGCTCAGTGCATTCACTGAATATCCTATTAGTTTTTAAAAGGAAAGAAAAATTATAATAAGTTATCCAATCAATAGACTTTTTTGATTTTGCCCACGTTTCGAATAGCCAAAAGATGCAGCAGAGGGGCAGGATTCGTTTGGCCTCAATATAATTGAGGACTATTTGGCTCCAATAACCCGGTCCACGTACAAATCCAACTATTACTACGAACCAGAAAATTTTGATGTCTATCAATTTAACCACTTAAAATAAATTTTCGTAATTTTAAGAAATTTAGATAAGAAGTAGAATAAAAATCTGTGTCCTAAAACTAGAATAGCGAGAAATAAGAAAGAAAAAGAGCGTGTCGGAAAAAGGTCAAAAAAGAAAAATGGTTGAAAAATAAAAGGTGACGGAAAAATAAAAGAAACTTATAACACTTAAAAACACTTGACTAACCTAACCTTATTACTACAACTAACTTAAAATTATAATCGCAAATTGAGATTACTAATTGGAATGATAATTGATACATAGGTAAAAGTCGTCTAAAAATATTAAAGCTTACAAGAAAAACTAAATCCCAAATGGAAATAACTTAAAAAGAAACTAAAACTTAAAAAGGCGTCGCAAAGTTCTAAAGTACCTAAATCTTAGTCTAAAGAAAAAGCACTTAAGGAATTCTACGGCAAAGCCTAAAAATCTAGAAGTAAAAATAACTATGGCAAAAAACTAAGTTTAAAACTAAATATGAGCTAAAAATACAAATATTACGCTAAAACGATTAAAAAGGGACAAAATATAAAAATATACAAAAAGTTGTAAAAAGTTACAAATTTTATAAAAATATTATTTTTATATTATTTATTTATTAAAACTATTAATTTTACAATTTAATTAAACTAATTTAACTAAAATATAAATTAAATAAAAAGTAAAACTAAATATAATAATAATAATTAATTAGGGTTAATAATAATAATAATTAATAATTTCCCGTAATTAATGCTGAATTAGGGTTCTGTCGGTGTCAGAGTGTCTCCGCGAGTTGCGGTGCCCGAAGCAGAAAACTCCGCGAGTCGCGGGGTTCCAGAATTCAACTCAGGTACAGTTTTTAATTCGACGTTTTTTTTTTCTTATTTTCTGTTTTATATTTTTCTGTTTTAAAATCTAAATATTTATATAATAAAAACTTATATTTAAAAACTAAAATAAAAATAGAACTATTTTATAATTTTATAAATAAAAATCGTAAAACTAGATTTATATATATTAAATATTTTTTTTCGATTTTATTATGTTTTAAATAAAAACAAAATACTTAAATAAAACTTATATAAAAATAAAGAAACTTTATAAAACTTAAATATTTAACAAAATCTTAAAAATACTTATATTTTTGTTTTTCTTTTTATATTTTTGAATATTTAAAACGTATTTTTATAAAAACGAATTTTAATAAAAGTAAACTAAAAATCTTTTTTTTTCTTTATATTAGCGTTGCGCTTCCGGCGTTTAAGAGTTCCCCGGCAGCGGCGCCAAAAATAACTTATATTGGTAGCGGAGTGGTATAAAATACTATTAATTTTAGAAGGAAAATACTATTAAATACGATACAAATTTACACAAGATATTTATTTATTTATAGAATGGATATACTTAAACCTTGCTACAACACTTATAGGCAGTGTACCTAATCATACAGTAGTGTAGTTTTTAGTAAGTCCGGTTCGTTCCACAGGGAAAATCTTTAAACAAAGCTTAACGCTATATTAGTTTACTTTTATAAAAATACAAATATATATATAAGTAATAATATTATTATAAAGGGGGATTTTTACCGTTTAATGACCGGTTTGTCGATTTTAAAACTTTAGTCGCAGTTAAAACCAAATGTAAAATAATAAATAAATACAAGACTTAATTTAAAGCGTAAAGTAAATAACGATAATGAAATTGCGAATAATAAAAGTGCGATAAAATAAACTTGCGATAATTAAAAGTGCAATTAAATAACAATAAATAAAGGTGCGATAATTAGAAGTGCAATTAAATATAAAATAAAGGAAATTAAATATGAAATAAAAGAATTATGCTTATTTAAACTTCCGTAATCATGATGTTTGACGTGTTGATTTTAGTTTTATGCCCATGGGTTAATTGTCCTTTGTCCTGGATTATTTAATATGTCCGTCTGGTTTTTGTCCATAACAGTCCATCAGTCATAAATATAAAGTGCGAGTGTCCTCGTCAAATTATCCTTATACCCGAAGTTAAATATTCCAACTAATTGGGGACTTAAACTGTAACAAGATTTTAATACTTTGTTTAATAATTACACCAGGATGTCGACTGAGTGTAACCCAAGGTTTTAATATTTTGTTATCAATTATACCAAGTGTCCTTGTACATAATTTCACCCCTGTTTTAATTATTCTAGTGGCTATTAATCCATTCCCGTGTCCGGTTAAATGAACGATTATTCGTACATATAAATACCCCGCCCATCGTGTCCGATCGAGTGTATATGGTAATTTATAGGGACGCCCAATTGTAAATCTTTATATTAACATTAACAAACTATCATTTAGTTAAACAAATATAAAGCCCATTAATAGCCCATAGTCTAATTTCCACAAGTGTCGTTCCTTTGTCCAAACCCCAATTATGGTACAAAGCCCAATTACCCAATTTTAGTAATTAGCCCAACATCATGATTACTTCGGATTAAATAAGCATAATAATAACTTAGCTACGAGACATTAAATTAAAAAGGTTGAACATAACTTACAATGATTAAAAATAGCGTAGCGTTACACGGACAGAATTTCGACTTACACCCTTACAACATTTGCTAACATACCCTTATTATTAGGATTAAAATTAAAATTAAAATATAAATATAAATATTTACGTATAGATATAGAGAGGATGGATATATGAGTGTGAAAAATGATCAGAATTCGGTTGGCTTTATAGGGAATTGAGTTCAGAGATACTCCGCGACTCGCGGCAATTTTTGCCTTCAAACTCCGCGAGTCGCGGAGTTTGAAAATACAGCTCACTCCAAATTGGATCTTAGGCGGTACCCGAGCCAACTATCAACGCTCGACGCAACGGAGCTGAAAGTACAAGTCAACTATGCACAAGAATATAATTAAGTATATCCATTTTACGCGAGGAATGGATATAATCAATAATTCTGATTAGAAGCCTTAAACTTCAAATTTTGAGTAATCTAGGGTTTGTGTTCTTGAGCAATTTGGGGCTTTTTGATATAAACAGGTTATGGCCGATTTTTTTTCATGAATTGTTGTTAAATTAAGTAGTGTAACATGTTTAGGTAGTTAAATGATCCAAACTTTAAGCCTAAACATGATTTTGAGAATTAAAGTGGACTTTTTCAAGTCTAAAAATTCATGAACTTGATTTTTGAGAGATAATGCCATTTGAAACTTGTTTAATTGCTAGTAATGATTATTTTGACATGTTATTTGAGTTGAATGCTTATGAACTTGGCGAACATTTTCGTATATGCTTATTTGAAAAAGTGTAGATTTGATGAAAATATGAAAATGAGCTTAAGTTTGATATAAATTGATCATGTCATGGTAATTATTTTGATTGATGATTTTGCTGACACTAATGCATATTTGGATGCACAAAAATTGTGTTTGATGTGTTTTGCAGACTGAAAGGGGTGAATCTTCATCCCAAGCTCGCAATGCTCCTTCTGAGAATGCGGAACAACAGGAGGTGGATAACTACTACAAGCAAGATATACCTCATCCAGTCATGACATTTTCTGATATGCACTTGGAAGATTTGCACCCGAACCTGAGATTTGACAGACTTTGGATAGATTATCCAAAATACCAAAGGGGTTTGCATACTCTTCATTCTAAAGTTGTTGAGGTACCTAGGGTCATATAATGGGGACCATTAGAAGCTGTAGAATTGGCCGGGCCAATTAGGGAATTACTTGCACAGAGGTATGGTAATTCTACTTTTAACGACTGGGTACGTTTATTCACCATGCGTAGACCTGTATATAAAGTATGGTGTGAAGAATTGTTGTGTAGTATAGAATTAAATGATCGGGTAGCTAGTTTAACCGAACCATCTTTTATTAGATTTTTGTTAGGAGGTTCGATGCGCCACATGTCTTTACTAGACATGGCTCAGGCTTTACGTATATATACGCCTGAGGAGTTAGCATCTGCCGATTGTAGAGGGTTGATACTAAATGGTAGAAAGATAGATGAAAATTTTGATACACATGGTGTATGGAGTCAAATGACAAGCCATCACCGATTCAAAGGGGGAAATTACTCTTATTTGGATATAGATAGAGCTGAATTAAGAGTGATTCATAGGTTTTTAGCTAATTCGATTACACAAAGAGGTAAGAACAAGGAAAAGGTAAATGAACAGGATTTGTTTTACCATATGTGTATTCAAGACCCACAAAGCGCTGTAAGTATACCTTATTGTGTGGGTTATTATTTATCAGCTATGGTTAGGAGGATGAGACCGCATAGCATAATAGGAGGTGGTATTTTTATTACTTTGATTGCTGAATATCTCGGTGTGGATATAAGTCGGGGGGGATTATTAGTCGAAGAACCAGAACCCCGCGATACAATAGGTTTAAATGTATACCATGGTGCGAAAGTTTTGAAGAGGCGAAATAACGCCGCAGTACAATACCATGGTAGACATCCACAGGTTGAGAGAAACCAAAAACAAGGTAATGTAGGAGGGGGAAATGAAATGCAAGAAATGCAAAGGTTTATAGCTTCACAGGAGTACGAAAATGCTAGACAGATAGGTAGAAACTATATTCCTACTCCAAAACCCATATTCCCTCCCTGGTCTATAGAGATGCAACCACCGTATCCTACGTATAACCCTGCCGAAGCATTTTATAGCACCTATCGTTATGCATGGAACCCCTATTGGTATCAGTATCATCCCTAGTCTACTTAGTTTTATTTATTTTGTAATTTGTAATATTGATACGTTTAATACTTATGTTAATATTGTAATAGTTTTTATAATTTTCTAACTTTTATTCTTAGATTTTAATAATTTTTGAATGTGGGGTAATATACCAAACTTCAAAAATATGTATATATGTTTGCAGTTCATCTTATGTACACAACAGGGTAAAACAACGCATTTTCAAAGACTGGCATTAAGTTCAGCAAAAGCAACTAATTTTGACGACAAGATGCAAAATATATGTGAAATAACAACAAGACGGAATGAACAAATGATGTGCACCATTTATCATTCAGCAAACAAACACCAATATATTTGGAAACTTTGGTAAAAATTTAATCATTTTGCACACAAATCACCCTCAATAATTTAAATTGTTACTGATTTCTTGCAAATGAGGGCATTGCAAGATCTTAAGTGTGGGAAGGGGTTAAATTCTTTCGGATTTTAAAATTTTTATCTTAAACACTGGGTTACCATTAAAAATACTAGTAAAGCAGTAGTTGTATTAGAATCTAGTGCTCTCTGATAATAAAGAACAGCCCTAGTCTTATATACTGACTACCCAATTCTAGTAAAAATTTTCAAAATTTTCAATTAAATGAACTCAAAATCATGTTTATACATATTTATGAACGATAAAACTAGGTTTTAACACCGAAATTATTGTTACCTCAGAAAGGACATAAATTGAGAAACAAACCAAAATGTTAAAATTCATTTAAAATGGAATAGAGGACGATAAAAAGGAAAATAAAAGCCAAGTGTGGGAAAATTTACCAAGTTATCTTAAACATATGTCACATATATCTGTAACAAATAACTGAAAATACTTTTGCTTTGGACTAAACTAAACAGTTTTACCCGATGAAAGAAAAGAAGAGATGGATCTACACGATGAATCAATTCCATCATTAAAAGGAAGTAAAGTCTTCCGAAAAAGACACGCGCTTCTTGATTTAGGTCAAGAAGTTGTCGTCCAGACCAGCTGTAGGTTGACGAAAAATCTAGAAAAGTCATCACTAAAATCAGCAGGAAATCCACGGACCTCAGCATTAAACAGGGTCGCCAAGTGGTCAGATTTATCCTAACCATAAGAAGGATTTATCTCGTAAAATGGGGGGCACCATGCAAATTAGCTGGATAAGACTAATGAATCAGATCCCCAGAAAGGATAATCTCCTTAAAAGATCAAAAATCAGCTTTTAAACCTGATATTACTCAATCCTTGAGATTGACCTTAAAGATTGAGAATTACAAACTCATGGAATTCAATGATATCTAAACTCGAGCTTGAACGAGAAAATATTTTGATCAAAATTACAAACCGATTTGTTTTCTGAAAACCCTATTTTCAATGCGTTCATTACCATTGAACGTAAAATCCTAGAAATTCACCTGGAATTCATTAGGTCACCTGAACTAAATCGGGTGTCAACCGTAAGAACGGTGGTTGCATAGCATGGTCAAAGACAGGACCTTGTGCCAGACCGAAAAATTATAAGGATGAGCTTTACTATTGCTCCTACCAAGGATCCAAATTGCGTCTGACACGTTATAGACCATAATTAAAAGCATGTCAGGGGACATTGCCTTAACAGTTGCTTGTTCAACGCTTTCCTTTACAACCGGACGGTAGTTTACTGAAAGATAATACACGGGACAAGTAAACTGGACGTGTTGCTTTCCAAATACAAGGTTAGCAAGTGGGTGACACAAAACCGCAAGTTTTGAGCTAAAATTTTCAAATCTGAAACCCACCAAACCCACAAAAATATTTTGCAAACACCGGTAAAGGGTTATTCCGGAAAACTTATCTAGGGTAAAAACTAGATTTAATTTTCAAAAGATCAAATGTTTTCATAAAGATCCAATTTCCTTAATGGATCTAAATTTTTATAGTCATGTGGGACTGTAAACCATATCGTTACTACCATTGTTTATACCGCCGTATAGAAATCACTGATGTACAAAATGTGAAGAATAAAGAAGTGATTCTAGTATTTCAAGACGATATTGCTTGAGGACAAGCAACGCTTAAGTGTGGGAATATTTGATAATGCTAAAAACGAACATATATTTCATAGCATTATTCCTCAAGAAAGACAAGCTTTTAGTTGCAATTGTTCTATTTACAAGTGATATTCGTTTAAATAATAAAAGGTGAAGACAAAAGACAGATTCGACGAATTGAAGACGCAAACGACCAAAAAGCTCAAAAGTACAAAAGACAATCAAAGAGGTTCCAATTATTGATAAGAAACGTCTCGAAATTACAAGAGTACAAGATTCAAAACACAAAGTATAAGATATTAAATTGTACGCAAGGACGTTCGAAAATCCGGAACTGGGACCAGAGTCAACTCTCAACGCTCGACGCAACGGACTAAAAATTACAAATCAACTATGCACATAAATATAATATAATATTTAAATAATTCTTATAATTATTTATATATTATATAAATATTATAAACCGTCGGCAAGAAAGGCTCCAAACTTGTGTGAGCTGTTAAAGCAAACTCCGCGACTCGCGGAGTTTGAAGGCAAAAAGGGCCGCGAGTCGCGGAGTATCCCTGAACTCAATTCCCTATAAAGCCAACCGAATTCTGATCATTTTTCACACTCATATATCCATCCTCTCTATATCTATACGTAAATATTTATATTTATATTTTAATTTTAATTTTAATTTTAATTTTAATTTTAATCCTAATAATAAGGGTATGTTAGCAAATGTTGTAAGGGTGTAAGTCGAAATTCTGTCCGTGTAACGCTACGCTATTTTTAATCATTGTAAGTTATGTTCAACCTTTTTAATTTAATGTCTCGTAGCTAAGTTATTATTATGCTTATTTAATCCGAAGTAATCATGATGTTGGGCTAATTACTAAAATTGGGTAATTGGGCTTTGTACCATAATTGGGGTTTGGACAAAGGAACGACACTTGTGGAAATTAGACTATGGGCTATTAATGGGCTTTATATTTGTTTAACTAAATGATAGTTTGTTAATGTTAATATAAAGATTTACAATTGGGCGTCCCTATAAATTACCATATACACTCGATCGGACACGATGGGCGGGGTATTTATATGTACGAATAATCGTTCATTTAATCGGACATGGGAATGGATTAATAGCCACTAGAATAATTAAAACAGGGGTGAAATTATGTACAAGGACACTTGGTATAATTGATAACAAAATATTAAAACCTTGGGTTACACTCAGTCGACATCCTGGTGTAATTATTAAACAAAGTATTAAAATCTTGTTACAGTTTAAGTCCCCAATTAGTTGGAATATTTAACTTCGGGTATAAGGATAATTTGACGAGGACACTCGCACTTTATATTTATGACTGATGGACTGTTATGGACAAAAAACCAGACGGACATATTAAATAATCCAGGACAAAGGACAATTAACCCATGGGCATAAAACTAAAATCAACACGTCAAACATCATGGTTACGGAAGTTTAAATAAACATAATTCATTTATTTCATATTTAATTTCCTTTATTTTATATTTAATTGCACTTCTAATTATCGCATTTTTATTGTTATTGTATTTAATTGCACTTTTAATTATCGTACTTTTTAATTATCGCAAGTTTATTTTATCGCACTTTTATTATTCGCAATTTCATTATCTTTATTTACTTTACACTTTAATTTAAGTCTTGTATTTATTTTTAATATTTTACATTTGGTTTTAACTGCGACTAAAGTTTTAAAATCGACAAACCGGTCATTAAACGGTAAAAACCCCCCTTTATAATAATAATATTACTTATATATATATTTGTATTTTTACAAAAGTAAACTAATATAGCGTTAAGCTTTGTTTAAAGATTTTCCCTGTGGAACAAACCGGACTTACTAAAAACTACACTACTGTACGATTAGGTACACTGCCTATAAGTGTTGTAGCAAGGTTTAAGTATATCCATTCTATAAATAAATAAATATCTTGTGTAAAATTGTATCGTATTTAATAGCATTTTCTGCTACAATTTAATAGTATTATATACCCCTCTGCTCACACATCAAGTATTTTTGGCGCCGCTGCCGGGGAATATTTTTGGCGCCTCTGCTCACCCATCCATTTAATTATGTTCGTTTTTAGCATTATCAAATATTTTACCTAAACCATGACAAAGGACAATTATATACACTCCGCTACCACATCAGATAAGGGTCTTCCCAAAAATAGTATTTTAGGTCACTAAAGAATTTCTTTCTTTTCTGATCTGACCAACCGGTTTCTAGGAATCCACCCGCAAGATAGTTGGCTATGTGCGGATGGAATTATTCATCGGTGTGTTTCGGGGAAAGAAGGCACCGAAATTCTGCTTGACTGTCACCTTGGTCCAATAGGTGGGCACTTTGGTCCCCAAATCACGGGGAGGAAAGTTTACGAGGCCGGTTTCTATTGGCCTACGATATTCAAAGATGCCTACACTGTTTGTAAGGCTTGTTACGCGTGCCAACGGGCCGGTCAAATCACTAAACGGGATGAAATGCCTCAACAAAGCATCCAAGTATGCGATGTGACAACCCAGAAATTTCCAACCAAATTTAAACTTTAATCTTTATATGTTTCCAACACGATAAGCAATATTTGTTAAGTTAAATTTCAAGAATTTTAAACTACCAAGTTCCAACGATTCACGAACCATTAAACGAATATGATTATATATGTATATGTGTATATATATTATAACTTGAAACGTAAACAAAATATTAGATTAAATACTTTATATGATTGTATCTGTTTCAAAATGTTTATCAATGGAATTAGAAGATAAGATCAAATGATTGAATTATCAGATATATTGAATTATGATTACAAGTCTCTGTTGAAAGGCCCACGTTGATTTGAGAAATCTTTCCATTTTAACAATATTCGGAAAATGGTAAAGTGATTTATAAATAAGAACAAATTGTCAATCATTGAGAACTAGATAAAGGATAGTGGAAGATTGAATCTCATAAAGACTCGATTGATCTATTTAGTTTTAAACGTACAAAAACATTTTCAGTTTAAAAAGAACTTTATTATTAAAACGTATATAACTTTTATAAATATCTAGAACCACTTTTGACAACTCATTACTTAACTAGTATGATAAAGATGACGATATTTATATTTTATTTTATATATAACGATTTAAATTAATATTATATATATTTATACGCGTATTATACGTACATAGTTTATACTTTTACTATACTTAAACTTTACCTTTACTTTATTTTTACTTTACTTTAACTTTAATAATTCACTTTAATAATTCATACTTTAATAATTCACTTTAATAATTCATACTTTAATAATTCACTTTAATAATTCATACTTTAATAATTCACTTTAATAATTCATACTTTAATAATTCATACTTTAATAATTCACTTTAATAATTCAAAAATCTATTATAAATAGAATTCAATAGGTTTCATTATTTCATAGAAACTTGAAAATATTTTTCTCTAAACTCTCTCAATCGATTTACATATATATATTTACTCCGTATTATTTCAAGATATTATTAGTATACATAAAATATTACGACGGAGTGCTGTCCGAGTGATTTCGAAATTGTTTTTCGAGTGGGATAGGATTAAGGAAATTATGGGTTATAGCTATGGAGGTGATTGAGTATGGTTCATGGGTATGCTCGTGAGGTCAATATAGTGTTTATCATTTTCGTTGCGTCTACGTACCTTTCCTGCAATATTGAATCTCAATATTGATACGTGAGTACTCATAATTTAACTTTTACATACTAATAGTGTATCCCTGACTAGTGCTCGAGTATTTAGGATTATGCATGCTTGTAACCCTTAGACAGGTTAGGTTGAATGTTGAATTAGTTACACTTGCGGTTGAGATAAGGTATAAGATATGCATGTCCTTGGAAAGCTAGCGAAAAATTAAGAACTTTTCCTTTAGATATCGAATGGTTTCGATGAACGGATTAGAAGTTATAATCAATTGAATTTTCGATATTTTTATTAAAATTGATTATTATTATCATCGTTTTTATCGTCGTTCTAGTTTTATCTTATTATTATGATTATTATTATCTTTATCAATAAAAGGGATTTATCATTAAAAATTGTTATTTTTTTTTATTATTACTATCGTTATTATCGTTAAAGTTATAATTAGTATTATTATTATTATCCAATTATTATTATTATTATTATTAGTATTATTATTATTATTATCGTTATTAATATATATATCATTATTTAAAATGGTTATTGTTATTGTTATTATTATTATTACTATATTATCATTAAGATAATTATTAGTATTATCGTTAATAATGTTATAGTAACTATCATTATTAATATTAGTGTATTTAAAACAAATATTTGTAACACCTAATTATTTTGATTACTATTATTATCATTATTATGAACACGATATAAAAGACGATTAAAAGCTATTAAACGAAACGATTAGGAAATAATGAGTAAGAGTATTATGATGAAATTAAAATATTATACGATATTGATTTAGATAAAATTATCGTTCTTATTATTTTTATCATTACTATTATTATTAAAAGTATCGTTAGTATTAAAACTATCATTTTAACAAAAATTATCATTTTAATAGAAATGTCATTGTTACTATAAAATATCATTATTATTATTATTTTAAATAGAATTATTATTTTAAAGATAATATTAAAAATTATCGTAAATATTAAAGTTATCATAATTAGAATTATCGTTTTATCATAATGTCATCTTAGTAATTATAAATATTTATATTTTTATAATAATAATTATTATTACAAAATAATACAACTTTTACTTACTATCATTATAGATATTATTTTATCAAATAAATATGTGATACAAACATATTTTACTACGTGTAATAATTTACTTTAATAATACCTATCATATTATCTTTATGATATTAAATGAACCCTATAAATTTTATTACTTAATATATATAAAAGTATATTTTATTATATAAATTTAATATAAAATTATATTTATTAATAAATAAATAATATTATTTACTCTAATAAATCTTTTAAAAATATTTAAAAATATAAAACGACGATATTTAAACTATATATTAATCTTGTATAGATTTTTGGAAATTATTTTGAGTCAAATTTACTTTTGTTGACTTTTGCATATTAGTCTCGAGCATTAGGATTGTGGTACACTATGACTTAACCTAATTTGTTAGACAAATATTGACCAACACATAAATATATATAATTAATTTAGGTTCGTGAATCCGAGGCCAACCTTGCACTTGTTCAATGACGTTATATGTATTTTTACTACGAAATACAGTATGGTGAGTTTCATTTGCCTTTTTACCCTTTATATTTTTGGGGCTGAGAATACATGCGCTTTTATAAATGTTTGACGAAATAGACACAAGTAATTGAAACTACATTCTGTGGTTGAATTATCGAAATCGAATATGCCCCTTTTTATTAAAGTCTGGTAATCTAAGAATTAGGGAACAGACACCCTAATTGACGCGAATCCTAAAGATAGATCTATTGGGCCTAACAAACCCCATCCAAAGTACCGGATGCTTTAGTACTTCGAAATTTATATCATGTCCGAAGGAGGATCCCGAAATGATAGGGGATATTCTTATATGTATCTAGTTAATGTCGGTTACCAGGTGTTCACCATATGAATGATTATTTTTGTCTCTATGCATGGGACGTATATTTATGAGAACTGGAAATGAAATTCTTGTGGTCTATTAAAATGATGGAAATAAATGATTATGATAAACTAATGAACTCACCAACCTTTTGGTTGACACTTTAAAGCATGTTTATTCTCAGGTGTTAAAGAAATCTTCCGCTGTGCATTTGCTCATTTTAAAGATATTACTTGGAGTCTTTCATAGCATATTTCGAAGAACGTTGCATTCTAGTCATTGAGTTCATCAAAGACTATTATTAAATCAATTTATAGTTGGATAGTGGATATTATGAAATGGTATGCATGCCTGTCAATTTTCGATGTAAAGAAAGATTGTCTTTTAAAAACGAATGCAATGTTTGTAAAATGTATCATATAGAGGTCAAATACCTCGCAATGTAATCAACTATTGTGAATCGTTTATAATGTATATGAACGGATCCTTTCAGTTGGTATCAGAGCGGTGGTCTTAGCGAACCAGGTCTGCATTAGTGTGTCTAACTGACAAGTCGATAGGATGCATTAGTGAGTCTGGACTTCGACCGTGTCTGCATGTCAAAAGTTTTGCTTATCATTTTGTATCGAAAATTAACTACTTATCATCCTCAGGAAATTACCTGCTTATCATTTTTAGTCTAAGACACGTCTTGCTGCATTGATTGCATGAATAGTGTATAGACAAAAATTCATATCTTAGCATATCTGCTAAATCATATCATATCGTATCTGTTACTTTAAACTTTGCCTGACATATCCCGCAAAGTCCTCCGTAATCTACGAAATCTTTTGATCTATATATATATATATATATATATATATATATATATATATATATATATATATATATATATATATATATATATATATATATATATATATGTATATATATATATATATCTATGTAATTAGAATACCATCCGTTAGCCAAAATCATTTCATATCGAAAAAAAATCCTTTATCCAATCGTACGAAATGGAATTCGTCATCAGTTCAAGTCACTCAGATTCCGAAATGGAATCCCATTCAAGCTCCGAAAGCAGTGTGACCGGAATAGATCAACCAATCAGTCATCACATATTCTGGATGAATTGGGGATGGGTTCGTAGCCTCCTCAATCATTGGAAACAAGAAGAAGGTGATCCCTTCCATCCACCACATTGCCTCTTGACGAAGAACCTGAAGCACTTACCGGCGAACCTGTCCGAAACACCATTTTCTCGCTCATTTCCAGAGTATCTCGTCACGATTATATATTACATCAAATTTTATATTTTATTTATCCGCTCGTCCGAACCGACAATCACCCCGCTGTAATAGAAGAAGTCAACGAGCTTCGCGCTCGGGTAGTGGCTTTGGAGAATATGGTGCAGAGATTACAAACACCAGCAGCAGCATCAGCAACATAACCAGTACCACCATCATCAATGCCAATAGTACCATTACCACCTCCAACCACAACCGTGTCGTAAACCTCAACTTCACAATCTGTCCCACGAGCATCAACGTCATACGCACCATAGATACCAAGGAGTACCAACAACAATAACTGACGAAGTATTAATTCATAACTTCATTGGAGAACCATTCTGCGGCGATTATGTAATCTCTAAAGTCTTAGAGATTATCTAATCTAGCCCTAACCATAAATCAGTTAAGCGAACCAAAATGATAGAAGGAAGAGTAGAAACCCTGACAAAAATGGTGTGTGATTAACAAGCTAAACTTGCTTTACCAACAGCATCAACAGTACCGTTAGCGTTACCAGCATCGTCAGTACAGTCAACATCCGAATCAACAACACAGATAACATCACAAACTCCGTCAGTTCAAGAATCACTGTGGACATCATTACGAATCAATAACGTGTATATTGTATCAACGAGTTATGAAGAATTAACTCATTCTCTCTCAAGAAATTATATGTATATTATATATATATATATATATATATATATATATATATATATATATATATATATATATATATATATATTTTTTGAAATAAATCTTTCCGTGCTAAACTATTGTGTGTGAATCTTAACTACTCGGTTAATTCATATTACAAATATGCAATAATGTACATCTTTCGGCCGCAACTTAACCAGCGTTAACTACAATCTCTGTCGCAATTCAACAAATTCCAATTCATAATAAATCAAGTATATATTTGATTTTACACTTTCATCATCGATGTACCCGAAACTTTTCAGATAACATCATCCGTACTTTGCGAAATTCACAAGAATTCCACGAACCGAACATCATACATCAACAAATAACGAAGTATTGATTCATAATTTCAATGTCATTAAAGAAATACTGCGTAAAAGTTATGTACTTTTTAAAGACTTTAGGGATTATTAAATTCTAGTTTCAACCGTAAATCAAATGAGTTTAATTTAACATTACTCATTAAATCTATGTTACATCTGAAGAAAATATAAATTATATATATATATATATATTCATAAAGACTGTAATAAAATTCCTTTGTACAAAATATTAATTGTGAAATTTTTTTTTTAACGGGTAGGTAATACCCGAGAGATATATAAATTCACAATTAATATGTTACATTCTTCGAATCTGATTCAGCAAATTATCCATTATACTCCCTACTTTCACAACAATATACATTCTTTTATAGAAATCAAAACAACCATACTCATTCAAAATTTAATTACATATTCTGATTTTGAAATCTCAAAATTCAACTCGATATATGACCAAAATCATCACTCTTAGATCCTTACATCTTTCACAAGCTATATTTTGACTTCAAAACTGTGTTAGAACATCAAATGTATGTTAACGATTACAATCTGTGTTCAAACCCTTCAAAAATTTCTGAAGACACTTCGAATGATGAGCAATCGAGATGATGATCCAACCACATGTTACCCACAGTTATGTACCCGAAAAACTCTTGAAACCAAAATAAAAGTTTAAACAACATATCCGCGTCAGATTCTTTGGAATTTATTAGCAAAAATAACTTTGCGACTCCTATTCAAAGTAGCCAGTTTTGTCACAGCTCCAACAAGTCAACTTCGACTTTTCAGTCAGACTAACCTTATTATAATCTTGAGATATACACCATCGTTACCAGGGAACCTTTTACATTCCACCACATTATTAGCAGATGTACCAACAACTTCATTACCCTTTGACTTTAGCCTCTCCAAAAAGTCATTATAATTATTTATTGAAACCCCATCATTTACTCATTCGCATCTTGTAATGAGAATTGCCATACGAATCATTGGGAATTAGCAATCAGTATTTTGAAATCTCGCAGCATGTCTACACCAACAGTTATATGTGTATATATAACGTCTATCTTCTGGACTTAATTTGAATGTGAAGTTTCTGAAAAACACTCCGAACTAAGAATTGGTTCTCCGAAAATGGAAAAAATGCTGATGAAGCAGCAAAAAAAACTAAAAACGACTTTAAACGGTAAAAGCTGAATGATAATGATGAAGTGTGCTGGCAAAGCGCATAAAAAGAGAAGTTTTGAAACTGGAAAACGGATTGAGCAAAGTAGGAAGGAGGCTTTGGACAAATTACAAAGACTGAACCTGACTTCAAAGGATCCAAATGATTCAGTACCTGCTGAAGTCATTAACGAATACCTTGCTCCTGACTCTAAACCCCTGCGGACAATATTCTTCATCATCCTCTAATATTAGAAATTCTAAAATATCATCATATCTTTCATTATAAATATCCTCCATATTTCTGAAGATATTTTCTTAATTTTTATGATTTGAAATCATTTACCTCTTTGCGCTATCTGTATTACATCATAAAAGAAACTATTTTAGTTTTTAAATTCTGAAACATTCAAGTTTAAAATAGGAATATTTTGAAGTAGTGTTGGGAACTGAAGCATGAATTAGTATAATATAATGACACTTGATCAACGTGATTATATTACAGTAAGTCATGCTGAGTTTCTAAATAGAACGTGATGATTCACAGATCATAATATCATCATGTGCCATGTTATACGACTCTTGTATTCTATTTAACCTCTAAAATATCAAGAAAATATTTCTTGATGATTCGGCCTTTTCCAAGGTATTCTAGTAATTTGACAAGTCAAGATCGTGCCATCACAATTTCCTTCCTAGAACATTAACAATGTTCATTCTGAAATTCATATCTGTGAATTCTGGACCATTACAAGCGGTGCTTAATCGCAAGAAGAAGAAACAAAAGGACAAAATTCCGAAATAAAAATTGGGGTATAAATTGCAGCAAATAAAAGAGAGCATTAACTGTTAATGATAATGATTATAGAAGACAGAAGCAGAGACTTTGAAATATAAGGGAACATATAAAGCCCAACGATAAACCAGAAATTATAAACCATATATATCGATGCATATAGCAATATAAAGACACGGGAGAACTAGAAACACTATAAACCCAAGAGTATAGTAGAAGTAAATAGATTCTTCCGGCGGTAGATGAAAAAGAAGAATGACCGATATGAAAGTTAGAAGTATATCGAGAATCAGAACTGGATGGAGCATATTTATGAATACTTTAAAATATGAGTTGGGGGGGAAAGAATAGAAGGTGATGCAACATGACTAGGAACTTAGAAATTAACAGATTTAACTCACACAATGGCGGAATAAGTGAATCAAACCCTCTAGTGAATAGGTTAATTTTTTTTTGATTAATTTAGTCAAACCACAACTAAATCAAGTGTGATTAGATCAACACCTAGAGCTATTATTCACCACCTGGGTGATTTGGACTGAGAGAAAATTGGAGGAGCTCACTAGATCTGAGTGTGTGTAACAAATGAGAGGCTTAACCTAAAATTGAAGAACATAAGACTTTATATACCCCTGTTGTTGACTCACCCATACGATTCATTCATCACACGTACGAGTTGGCTTCATCATCCGTACGGGTGATCACTCACTCGTGTCTTCTCATTTAGGTTGTAATTGTGACTTAGCTCAGCATCAGCCGTACGTATGAGCCTGTCAGCTGTACTAGTGAGGCTTCACTCGTACGTCTGACTAAGTCTAACATAGTCAAACATCTAAATCTCGTTCCTGCAGTTCCTGTAACCACATACAAACATATATAGGATAATAACGAGCAATCATGGTAGCCTGTAAACTGTTGTACCTGCAATGGACGTGGGTAGATGTCTAGGGACTTGCATAAAATGCATCAACAGAAGGTGTGAGTTGTAAGGAAACGAATGAGGTGAATTTATAAGAAAATCTCCGACAGAACAATTAAAATGGACGATCGCATTTAAAGCGGATCCTAATTCCCTTGATTACCGGAGAGTCAAATCTTATTACGAAGATTTTCTTCAAATCCCTTGAAATCTGGGAATCAATCATATCTACGTCAAATGATAAGATGAATCTACACTTACTCATTTCACTCTTCTATGTTAGCTTCATTCTACTCTTCATATAAATGGATTGTTTATCCAAATTATTCGCTGATGATAAAACTCTAATTTTCAGCCCGTATGCATCATAAAAACATACTTATTATCATTCACGACCTTTCCACTCAAATTTCGGGACGAAATTTCTTTAACGGGTAGGTACTGTGACAACCCAGAAATTTCCAACCAAATTTAAAATTTAATCTTTATATGTTTCCGACACGATAAGCAATATTTGTTAAGTTAAATTTCAAGAATTTTAAACTATGTTCATACATTTATTCAACCTCGACCAAGTTCCAACGATTCACGAACCATTAAACGAATATGATTATATATGTATATGTGTATATATATTATAACTTGAAACGTAAATAAAATATTAGATTAAATACTTTATATGATTGTATCTGTTTCAAAATGTTTATCAATGAAATTAGAAGATAAGATCAAATGATTGAATTATCAGATATATTGAATTATGATTACAAGTCTCTGTTGAAAGGCCCACGTTGATTTGAGAAATCTTTCCATTTTAACAATATTCGGAAAATGGTAAAGTTATTTATAAATAAGAACAAATTGTCAATCATTGAGAACTAGATAAAGGACAGTGGAAGATTGAATCTCATAAAGACTCGATTGATCTATTTAGTTTTAAACGTACAAAAACATTTTCAGTTTAAAAAGAACTTTATTATTAAAACGTATATAACTTTTATAAATATCTAGAACCACTTTTGACAACTCATTACTTAACTAGTATGATAAAGATAAAGATATTTATATTTTATTTTATATATATAACGATTTAAATTAATATTATATATATTTATACGCGTATTATACGTACATAGTTTATACTTTTACTATACTTAAACTTTACCTTTACTTTATTTTTACTTTACTTTAACTTTAATAATTCACTTTAATAATTCATACTTTAATAATTCACTTTAATAATTCATACTTTAATAATTCACTTTAATAATTCATACTTTAATAATTCACTTTAATAATTCATACTTTAATAATTCACTTTAATAATTCATACTTTAATAATTCATACTTTAATAATTCACTTTAATAATTCAAAAATCTATTATAAATAGAATTCAATAGGTTTCATTATTTCATAGAAACTTGAAAATATTTTTCTCTAAACTCTCTCAATCGATTTACATATATATATTTACTTCGTATTATTTCAAGATATTATTAGTATACATAAAATATTACGACGGAGTGCTGTCCGAGTGATTTCGAAATTGTTTTTCGAGTGGGATAGGATTAAGGAAATTATGGGTTATAGCTATGGAGGTGATTGAGTATGGTTCATGGGTATGCTCGTGAGGTCAATATAGTGTTTATCATTTTTGTTGCGTCTACGTACCTTTCCTGCAATATTGAATCTCAATATTGATACGTGAGTACTCATAATTTAACTTTTACATACTAATAGTGTATCCCTGACTAGTGCTCGAGTATTTAGGATTATGCATGCTTGTACTTTTAATATTGCCCTTAGACAGGTTAGGTTGAATGTTGAATTAGTTACACTTGCGGTTGAGATAATGTATAAGATATGCATGTCCTTGGAAAGCTAGCGAAAAATTAAGAACTTTTCCTTTAGATATCGAATGGTTTCGATGAACGGATTAGAAGTTATAATCAATTGAATTTTCGATATTTTTATTAAAATTGATTATTATTATCATCGTTTTTATCGTCGTTCTAGTTTTATCTTATTATTATGATTATTATTATCTTTATCAATAAAAGGGATTTATCATTAAAAATTGTTATTTTTTTTATTATTACTATCGTTATTATCGTTAAAGTTATAATTAGTATTATTATTATTATTATCCAATTATTATTATTATTATTAGTATTATTATTAGTATTATTATTATTATTATCGTTATTAATATATATATCATTATTTAAAATGGTTATTGTTATTGTTATTATTATTATTACTATATTATCATTAAGATAATTATTAGTATTATCGTTAATAATGTTATAGTAACTATCATTATTAATATTAGTGTATTTAAAACAAATATTTGTAACACCTAATTATTTTGATTACTATTATTATCATTATTATGAACACGATATAAAAGACGATTAAAAGCTATTAAACGAAACGATTAGGAAATAATGAGTAAGAGTATTATGATGAAATTAAAATATTATACGATATTGATTTAGATAAAATTATCGTTCTTATTATTTTTATCATTACTATTATTATTAAAAGTATCGTTAGTATTAAAACTATCATTTTAACAAAAATTATCATTTTAATAGAAATGTCATTGTTACTATAAAAATATCATTATTATTATTATTTTAAATAGAATTATTATTTTAAAGACAATATTAAAAATTATCGTAAATATTAAAGTTATCATAATTAGAATTATCGTTTTATCATAATGTCATCTTATTAATTATAAATATTTATATTTTTATAATAATAATTATTATTACAAAATAATACAACTTTTACTTACTATCATTATAGATATTATTTTATCAAATAAATATGTGATACAAACATATTTTACTACGTGTAATAACTTACTTTAATAATACCTATCATATTATCTTTATGATATTAAATGAACCCTATAAATTTTATTACTTAATATATATAAAAGTATATTTTATTATATAAATTTAATATAAAATTTTATTTATTAATAAATAAATTATATTATTTACTCTAATAAATCATTTAAAAATATTTAAAAATATAAAACGACGATATTTAAACTATATATTAATCTTGTATAGATTTTGGAAATTATTTTGAGTCAAATTTACTTTTGTTGACTTTTGCATATTAGTCTCGAGCATTAGGATTGTGGTACACTATGACTTAACCTAATTTGTTAGACAAATATTGACCAACACATAAATATATATAATTAATTTAGGTTCGTGAATCCGAGGCCAACCTTGCACTTGTTCAATGACGTTATATGTATTTTTACTACGAAATACAGTATGGTGAGTTTCATTTGCCTTTTTACCCTTTATATTTTTGGGGCTGAGAATACATGCGCTTTTATAAATGTTTGACGAAATAGACACAAGTAATTGAAACTACATTCTGTGGTTGAATTATCGAAATCGAATATGCCCCTTTTTATTAAAGTCTGGTAATCTAAGAATTAGGGAACAGGCACCCTAATTGACGCGAATCCTAAAGATAGATCTATTGGGCCTAACAAACCCCATCCAAAGTACCGGATGCTTTAGTACTTCGAAATTTATATCATGTCCGAAGGAGGATCCCGGAATGATAGGGGATATTCTTATATGTATCTAGTTAATGTCGGTTACCAGGTATTCACCATATGAATGATTATTTTTGTCTCTATGCATGGGACGTATATTTATGAGAATTGGAAATGAAATTCTTGTGGTCTATTAAAATGATGGAAATAAATGATTATGATAAACTAATGAACTCACCAACCTTTTGGTTGACACTTTAAAGCATGTTTATTCTCAGGTGTTAAAGAAATCTTCCGCTGTGCATTTGCCCATTTTAAAGATATTACTTGGAGTCTTTCATAGCATATTTCGAAGAACGTTGCATTCTAGTCATTGAGTTCATCAAAGATTATTATTAAATCAATTTATAGTTGGATAGTGGATATTATGAAATGGTATGCATGCCTGTCAATTTTCGATGTAAAGAAAGATTGTCTTTTAAAAAGGAATGCATTGTTTGTAAAATGTATCATATAGAGGTCAGATACCTCGCAATGTAATCAACTATTGTGAATCGTTTATAATGTATATGAACGGGTCCTTTCATGCGAGGTGTTCGATGTTTGGGGAATTGACTTTATCGGGCCCTTTCCAAAATCTCATTCTTACCTATACATACTTGTTGCCATAGATTATGTTTCCAAATGGGCGGAGGCAAAACCTCTACCAACAAATGATGGCCGAGTTGTGGTAAACTTTTTGATGGAACTTTTCTCTAGGTTTGGCACGCCAAAAGCTCTTATAAGTGACCAGGGCACACACTTTTGCAATAAGCAATTGGAAAAGGTGTTGAAGAGATATGGAGTAATCCATAAAATTTCAACATCCTATCATCTCCAGACAAGTGGGCAAGTAGAAAACACCAACCGGTCATTAAAACGCATACTTGAAAAGACCGTTGGTGCAAATCCAAAAGAGTGGTCAATCAAGTTAAACGATGCATTGTGGGCCTTTCGCACGGCCTACAAAACACCAATTGGAACAACTCCTTTCCGTATGGTATACGGAAAAGCATGCCATCTCCCGTTGGAGATTGAACACAAAGCGCATTGGGCGCTAAGGGCATGCAATTTGGATTACCAAGAAGCGGGTCTGTTACGTTTGACCCAACTAAACGAATTAGACGAGTTGAGGCTCGAAGCCTATGACAACTCTCTAATTTACAAAGAAAAAACCAAACAATGGCACGACAAAAGATTGAAACATCCAAAAGAATTCATGGAAGGAGATCGTGTCCTTATTTACAATTCCCGTTTGAAGTTATCACCAGGAAAGCTTAAGTCCCGATGGACGGGACCATTTGTGGTTAGAAAGGTGTACCCTTATGGTACAATTGAAATGGTGAACTGGAAGGGTGATACTTTTAAAGTGAATGGCCACCGGGTCAAACACTATGTTGATGGTCCCTTAGAAATTGAGGATGAGGTTAGCCTCAACTTCAAGAACAAAGCATAAATCAAAATGGGGACGAATTTGGTGAACGACTCATTAAAAAATGGTTCACAATTGTAAATAGGTTTGAAATGTGTGCACGATAAATTTTAGTTTGGTACAAAATGATTTACGTTTGGCCTTTAAACACGCGCGACTCAAAAAAATAGGTCAGTGAGTTTTAGTGCAATGGGACGCCGTCCCATTTTCCTGGACGCCGTCCCCATTTAAAGACCTGGACGCCGTCCCATTTTCCTGGACGCCGTCCCCATTTAAAGACCTGGACGCCGTCCTCTTTTGCTAGACGCCGTCCCAAAATGAAACCTTGGACGCCGTCCTCCTTTCTGAACGCCGTCTAGAGTGACTGACTCAAAAAAAAATACGTTTTAAATACCTATCCAACCCATTTCTTAACCACAAAAACACATTTTTATCCATTTCTCTCTGCCAAACACGAAACACTCTCCAAAAACCCTAATTTCTACCTCAATTTCGCGATTTCTTCTTCAAATCCAAACTTCAAATCATGTTTTCTAGGGTATGGATACTCCATTTTTACACTTTTCTTTATCAATTACTTGAATTGTATGTTTATATCTATAAATTGGTGAAGGATAAGTGTGGGGTGTTTGATTTGCTTGATTATTGTTAAGATTAACATGCCTTAGTAGTTTAATTGCCCATAATGTGTTTATTTTGCAAAGATTACATGCTTTTAAGGGTTTGTTCATGATTTTAGGGTTTGTGGAATTTGAATCCGAATTTAGGGTGATTAGTTCATGATGTTGAGTTTGTGTATGATGTTAATGAATCTTGTGAAGTATTTAATTGTGTTGGTGATATTGATGTCAACTTGGCAGGGTCATTTTTGAATGTTCTTGAATTTTTTAGCATATTGTTGAATTGTAATGAACTTATGAAGTATGTATGCTTGATTTTCATTTGTATGGGCCTGTTGAAGTAAATTGATGGAATGGAATGCCATAATGTATGATGTTATAATAGGTCATTTGAACTAAAATTGCGAAAAATGTGTTATGATTTGTGATGAATATCATTAGAATGCAAATTTAAATGTTATGACCTATAACACAACATGCTTGAATCCTTGAGTCATAAGTTGATGCTACATTGTGAAGTTGTGATTTTCATTTTTGAAAAGTTATTAACGGGTTTATGTTGACTATAGTTGACTTTGGTTTAAAATTGTGAACATACGCTTTTGCTTAAATGAGTCATAATACTTATGAACTTGAAATGGAATTATTAAGTTCTCTTGCTACTCGGTTATGTTTTAGCTAACATTAACACAACGGTTTCTATGTTCTTTTGGTCTGGTGTTAATGTTTTGCAGGGACATTCAACCCGAGGAGGACCGGCAAAGAGAGGAAGGACAGCAGGTTTGGCTCCACCACGACAACCACCACCACAACAGCAACATCATTCATCATCATCGTCAGGAGAAGAAGAAGAGGAGGATCGAAATGATCCTCGAGTTTGGTTGACACAGGTTCAAAACGACGAAGACTACACAGAAACATTTGAGACGATAAACCGTAGGCCTATTAATGCCACTTGGTATTTTATCTGGGGCCCATTGGAAGAGGCGGGTATGCGCTGCCATGTTTCTAACTTACTCGCCATCCCCTACGGTAGAGTAGTCACCCACGCTTGGGAGCAAGTTTTCAGCATCAACGAACCAATTTATCCGGTGTTGCTTAAAGAATTCTACTCAACTGTGTGGTTTAACAATGTCAGCGATTATTTGTCAAATGACTTTCTTCGATTTCGTTTAGGGGGTTAGTACAGGGGTATAAGTAGTTTTGAGCTATGCCGAGTTTTGGGTATTTTTGAGGAACTCACCGATACCCAGTTAGGTGAATACTTGCGGGCCTCCGATTATGTTGGCCGGCATGAATTTAGTGATGTTTCTTATTGGCGAAGGATTTGTAGGCCGAATGCGGCTGCACAGTTTAGATCAAGCAGGCACAGGTACAACGAAATCGCAGCCCGGGATGATAAACTGCTTCATAGACTTATCGCATGCACTTTTAATGCGAGGGTTGAGGGTCACGAGAAAGTGAAAACGTTGGATTTATGGATTATGGACCAAATAAAGCTGGGTTGCTATACTGACATTCCTGGGTTGATCGATAATTATTTCCTGGCCATTGCTACCGAGACACGGCAACAGAAGCCACTTCTGGGAGGCCACTACATCACCCGAATTGCTCGACATTTTAACATAGATTTCAGCAGATTACAGGAGTATACGAACGTCATGAAACCATTAAAAAAGGTTTCTTATATTAATGCTGAAATTCTTATGAAAGATAGAAATGGGCATTTGGTACCTTTTGAGGCAGGTGGCGCAAGTGGCAGTGGCGTGCAGCAAGAACAGCAGCAGGAAGAAGAGGCGGAAATGGAGGCACAGACTAACGTTGGTGATCAGGTTCCGTGGCATCCGTCCCAATCAAGTTGGGACAGTTTGGTTGGTAGTGTTAATAACATGAGGTTGAGCCCGAACGAACAAAGGACGCACAACAACCAAATGTGGGATAGTCAGCAACGAATGGAGCAACGCCAAATTGCTCAAGTACATAATACGGGATGGAACAGTTATGGTATTGATTGGAATAACCATAACTCAGAGTTGTTTTATTCCAACCCCGAGCAGTACTATGGAACGACACGTCTGACACCCCAATACTACACGGATCCTGAACATCCACCTCCCCCTCATCCGATTTATAACTCTACCGCTGCGTTGCAGGATGCTCGGAACAGATTTGAGCGGGAATATCCACAGGGACGCCCTTACAGAGATGGTTCGAGTAATTATTTTTGGCCGTATGATAACTAGGCCTGCGTGCCTTTGATCATTTTGTACTTTGTTTTGAGACAATTTAATTTGTGTGGTGTGATTTTAGACAATATTTGGTTTGTAATAACTGGCTAATTGTGTGGATTTATGAACGGTTGTGGTTGTAAAAACACCGTTCTTTTTATTATAAATTGTGTGGTTTGTTAATTTGTGCAGCGTGATTGAACTTCAAAGACTGGCATTAAGTTCAGCGACATTTGATATTATGATGTGTGTATGATGATAATCGCGGAATGGACGATGCTCTTATGCTGGCAGTAAGTTCAGCGGCATCCGTCTACATGTTCCACGATTTGCAGGTTAAAAATTGAAAATTTCTACAATCACCCTATCGCTTTACCCTCTAAATTTAATCCTTTTTCTGATTTCATGCAATGAGGGCCTTGCATGATCTCAAGTGTGGGGTGGGGAATAGAAATTTATCGGGAACTCGTTTCACTAAAATTAAGGCGTTTATTATAAAAATTTTAAAATTTTCAAGTAGCCTTAAAAACGATTAAAAGTCCAAAAACCATGTTATACGCATTATGATCTTAAAATCTAGAAAATAAATGTTGGTTTACATTTTAAATTATTAATAGTCTTTGAAGTTGCACTATCATTCAATTATTTGAATGAAAATCCTACTAGTTTAGTAAGCTAACTTGTAGGTCACTTGTACCAAAACGAGTGTAAACCGTGAGAGAGCGGTGATTGTATAGCGTGGTCGGAAATCGGATCTCGCGCCAGATCGAAAACCCTAAGGACGGTCCTCATTGTTTCTCCTAACAAGGACAATGTTGCGTCCGACCACTTGATATGACCAATAGGATGTATCTTTTCCATCCTCAAGGAAGTAAAGTCTTCCGAATGACACACTTACTGATTCAATTCAGAAGATGTAGTCCAGACCAGTTGCAGGGTGACAAAAACTCTTGAAAAGTCATTACTGACATCGACTGGAAATCTACCAGGCCTCAACGTCAAACAGGGAAACTGGTAGTCAAAGTTTATCTCAATGAGGGAGATTAACTAGTAAAACCGGGGGGCACCGTGTATACACAAAATGTTAGTGATTTATCAGATCCCCGGAAGGATAACCTCCAGAAAGGTAAAATATCAGCTTTTAAGACTGATAAACCTCAATCTTCATGATTGATTTAACGGATTAGATGATTACCTCATAATTGTCAATGATGTCTGGACGTAATGTGTATCCTCCTAAAGCACATTATTTTCTACCGACATCTCGTAATGTTAGGTACCGTGGGAGGGATTGGCTTGACCAATAGCGGGAAACCCGCACTCATTTTTAAAAATTCAGAAAATCTGATCAAAATCGGAAAACGTGCATAGTATTAAAAACTAGCATGATATTTTCAAAACCATAAAACGTTTTCATAAGATCCTGATTTCCCTAGGGTCAAATTTTTCGGATACTTAGCTCTAATCTCCCAAAAATGTGTGTGTGTGTTTCCATTGTGTATATAGCGTGCGTGTGATTTCAATAAAAGTGTGTTATACTTAAAGCGTGTGTTTCCATTGTGTATATAGCGTGAGTTGTGTTTCATATCAACGTGTGTGTTTCGTGTGCTTCGAGTGATTCATGTAATGTTTGTAATCTATATTGTGTGATTATGTTTGATATTGTTCTACTTTGTAAAGAAAGAATTGCTTGAGGACAATCAAGGTTTAAGTGTGGGGTGTTTTGATATTGCTCAATAACATCATATATATCTATCGCAATATCGTGTAAAATGCTCTAGAATCGAGGATAATGAAGGCGTTTCTACAAGTGATAATCCAAGATGCGCAAATTTGTATCGGAAGAGTGATTTACAAAGAGTTTTGATGATTTATGACATTGGTTGATCCCGATACGACTTAAGGTCTATTTAGTGCTCTAAAATGGTAAAACAAAGCTTCCAAGGTGTTAGGCTTCGTCCAAATAAAAGAGGATTGAAAAGAAAGCGAAACAGTGAATTTCAGCATATCTGGACGCCGTTCGGGGTTATAGGACGCCGTCCAGCATCTTGAAACAGGACGCCATCCTGGATTTGAAGATGCCGTCTAGCTCTTAAGGACGGGACGCCGTCCAGCCTTTTTGGACGCCATCCCGTAGTAGGTTTCAGCCGACTTTTGTGCTTTTTACCTACTTTCTCCACTTTAAAACTACTGTTTTGAGGGACTATTTCATAACTTACGAACCAGAGAGTACAGAGACGATTTTTAGGAGCAAAATTGGAGAACTCCAAGCTCTTGGAAGAGGCTCAACATCAAGACATCAAAGATCAAAACCTTCATCATCCAAGAACTCCTTGTTCTTGTAGGTTATTCCTTGTTCTAAAACAATGATTTCAGTTGTTAATCTGATTGTTATGTTGTCTGTTACCATGATTGTTGGCTAGTTTCTATAATGTTTGTCTAGATTAATAACCAAGGTATTGGATGTAATCTTATTGATTGAATGTATTATGTGTGATAGATTAAAGCTTGAATTAAGAACCATGCTTATTGCTGTTAAAATCATTTGTATCTAGTTAATTGATATGTTGTTGATAAAGAGAACTCTTGTTGATGTATCATATTGATTTACAATCAACTTGTCTTAGATTGATTGTTTACTAAACCGGACCAAGGGGGTAAACTAGATTAAAATGGTTAAACAAAATAGGAATGAATTGTGTAGAGCGAACGCAAAGACAATTGTTATTCAAGTCTTTGATCTAGCTAATCAACTAGTCACAAACGAAAAGGTCTAAGTAATAGGGAACCCTCACTTAGTAATTATAGTTTTAGTACTCGCTAAAGAGAACTCTTGGCGGGTCGATTTAGGTGATTATCATGCTTATAATAGTTATTTGATTACAAATACATGAACCATAGTGAAAAGGGAACCCTTGATCTTGTGATTGTGTTTGCGTGTTTATTCAAGAGAACTCTTAATGAACCTATTAGATAACTTACACACATAATTATTCAATCAGGCCTTAATATCAAAACTTACATCCAATACCGAGGGTAAAATATCTAGATGAACATTTCATCTCTTTGATTTAAATCAAAACTATCTTACTTGCTTCCTTTGCATTTATTTTCATCTTATAAATTTAAAAGACCAAAAATATTGTTTTTACATTTAACCTTCTCTAATTTGGCTAAATCGTTAAATGGCCACCAAAATATAAAACTTGTACCTTTAAGTTTCATTTACTTAGTTAATCATAATATAGTTTCTAATTCTAGTTTGGCTAATACAACTGTCCTTGGAACGATACACGGAACTAAACCAGTTACTATACTACTACACGATTGGGTACACTGCCCGTTAGTGTGTGGAAATCTTTAATCGGATTTTCGAACGTCCTTCCGGATTATCAAAAATACTTGATGTGGTAGCGGAGTGTATATAAAATAGCTATTAAATTTTACAAGAAATACTATTAAATACGATACAATTTTACACAAGATATTTATTTATTTAGAGAATGGATATACTTAAACCTTGCTACAACACTTATAGGCAGTGTACCTAATCGTACAGTAGTGTAGTTTTTAGTAAGTCCGGTTCGTTCCACAGGGAAAATCTTTAAACAAAGCTTAACGCTATATTAGTTTGCTTTTATAAAAATACAAATATATATAAGTAATATTATTATTATAAAGGGAGGTTTTTACCGTTTAATGACCGGTTTGTCGATTTTAAAACTTTAGTCGCAGTTAAAACCAAATGTAAAATATTAAAAAATAAATACAAGACTTAAATTAAAGCGTAAAGTAAATAGCGATAATGAAATTGCTAATAATAAAAGTGCGATAAAATAAACTTGCGATAATTAAAAAGTACGATAATTAAAAGTGCAATTAAATACAATAACAATAAAAATGCGATAATTAGAAGTGCAATTAAATATAAAATAAAGGAAATTAAATATGAAATAAAAGAATTATGCTTATTTAAATTTCCGTAATCATGATGTTTGACGTGTTGATTTTAGTTTTATGCCCATGGGTTAATTATCCTTTGTCCTGGATTATTTAATATGTCCGTCTGGTTTTTGTCCATAACAGTCCATCAGTCATAAATATAAAGTGCGAGTGTCCTCGTCAAATTATCCTTATACCCGAAGTTAAATATTCCAACTAATTGGGGACTTAAACTGTAACAAGATTTTAATACTTTGTTTAATAATTACACCAAGATGTCGACTGAGTGTAACCCAAGGTTTTAATATTTTGTTATCAATTATACCAAGTGTCCTTGTAGATAATTTCACCCCTATTTTAATTATTCTAGTGGCTATTAATCCATTCCCGTATCCGGTTAAATGAACAATTATTCGTACATATATATACCCCGCCCATCGTGTCCGATCGAGTGTATATGGTAATTTATAGGGACGCCCAATTGTAAATCTTTATATTAACATTAACAAACTATCATTTAGTTAAACAAATATAAAGCCCATTAATAGCCCATAGTCTAATTTCCACAAGCGTCGTTCTTTTGTCCAAACCCCAATTATGGTACAAAGCCCAATTACCCAATTTTAGTAATTAGCCCAACATCATGATTACTTCGGATTAAATAAGCATAATAATAACTTAGCTACGAGACATTAAATTAAAAAGGTTGAACATAACTTACAATGATTAAAAATAGCGTAGCGTTACACGGACAGAATTTCGACTTACACCCTTACAACATTTGCTAACATACCCTTATTATTAGGATTAAAATTAAAATTAAAATTAAAATATAAATATAAATATAAATATTTACGTATAGATATAGAGAGGATGGATATATGAGTGTGAAAAATAATCAGAATTCGGTTGGCTTTATAGGGAATTGAGTTCAGGGATACTCTGCGACTCGCGGCAATTTTTGCCTTCAAACTCCGCGAGTCGCGGAGTTTGAAAATACAGCTCACTCCAAATTGGATCTTAGTCTGCCGACGGTTTTAAATATTAATATAATATATAAATAATTATAAGAATTATTTAAATATTATATTATATTTATGTGCATAGTTGACTTGTAATTTTTAGTCCGTTGCGTCGAGCGTTGAGAGTTGACTCTGGTCCCAGTTCCGGATTTTCGAACGTCCTTGCGTACAATTTAATATCTTGTACTTTGCGTTTTGAATCTTGTACTTTTGTAATTTCGAGACGTTTCTTATCAATAATTGGAACCTCTTTGATTGTATTTTGTACTTTTGAGCTTTTTGGTCGTTTGCGTCTTCAATTCGTCGAATCTGTCTTTTGTCTTCACCTTTTATTATTTAAACGAATATCACTTTTAAATAGAACAATTGCAACTAAAAGCTTGTCTTTCTTGAGGAATAATGCTATGAAATATATGTTCGTTTTTAGCATTATCAAATATTCCCACACTTGAGCGTTGCTTGTCCTCAAGCAATATCGTCTGGAAATACTAGAATCACTTCTTTATTCTTCACACTTTGTACATCAGTGATTTCTATACGGCAGTATAAACAATGGTAGTAACGATATGGTTTACAGTCCCACATGACTATAAAAATTTAGATCCATTAAGGAAATTGGATCTTTATGAAAACATTTGATCTTTTGAAAATTAAATCTAGTTTTTACCCTAGATAAGTTTTTCGGAATAACCCTTCCCCGGTGTTTGCAAAATATTTTTTTGTGGGTTTGGTGGGTTTCAGATTTGAAAATTTTAGCTCAAACCTTATGGTTTTGTGTCACCCACTTGCTAACCTTGTATTTGGAAAGCAACACGTCCAGTTTATTGTCCCGTATATTACCTTTCGGTAAACTACCGTCTGGTTGTAAAGGAAAGCGTTGAACAAGCAACTGTTAAGGCAATGTCCCCTGACATGCTTTTAATTATGGTCTATAACGTGTCGGACGCAATTACTATCCTTGGTAAGAGCAATAGTAAAGCTCACCATTATGATTTTTCGGTCTGGCACAAGGTCCTGTCTTTGACCACTATGCAACCACCGTTCTTACGGTTGACACCCGATTTAGTTCAGGTGACCTAATGAATTCCAGGTAATGAACGCATTGAAAATAGGGTTTTCAGAAAACAAATCGGTTTGTAATTTTGATCAAAATATTTTCTCGTTCAAGCTCAAGTTTAGATATCATTGAATTCCATGAGTTTGTAATTCTCAATCTTTAAGGTCAATCTCAAGGATTGAGTAATATCAGGCTTAAAAGCTGATTTTTGATCTTTTAAGGAGATTATCCTTTCTGGGGATCTGATTCATTAGTCTTATCCAGCTAATTTGCATGGTGCCCCCCATTTTACGAGATAAATCCTTCTCATGGTTAGGATAAATCTGACCACTTGGCGACCCTGTTTAATGCTGAGGTCCGTGGATTTCCTGCTGATTTTAGTGATGACTTTTCTAGATTTTTCGTCAACCTACAGCTGGTCTGGACGACAACTTCTTGACCTAAATCAAGAAGCGCGTGTCTTTTTCGGAAGACTTTACTTCCTTTTAATGATGGAATTGATTCATCGTGTAGACCCATCTTTCTTACAGTAAATCAGGTAAAACTTTTTAGTTTAGTCCAAAGCAAAAGTATTTTCAGTTATTTGTACAAAAATATGTGATATATGTTTTGAATAACTTGGAGAATTTTCCCACACTTGGCTTTTATTTTTCTTTTTATTGTCCTCTATTCCATTTTAAATGAATTTTAACATTTTGGTTTGTTTCTCAATTTATGTCCTTTCCGAGGTTATAATAATTTCGGTGTTAAAACCTAGTTTTATGGTTCATAAATATGTATAAACATGATTTTGAGTTCATTTAATTGAAAATTTTGAAAAATTTTACTAGAATTGGGTAGTCAGTATATTAGACTAGGGCTATTCTTTATTATCAGAGAGCACTAGATTCTAATACAACTACTGCTTTACTAGTATTTTTAATGGTAACCCAGTGTTTAAGATAAAAATTTTAAAATCCGAAAGAATTTAACCCCTTCCCACACTTAAGATCTTGCAATGCCCTCATTTGCAAGAAATCAGTAACAATTTAAATTATTGAGGGTGATTTGTGTGAAAATGATTAAATTTTACCAAAGTTTCCAAATATATTGGCGTTTGTTTGCTGAATGATAAATGGTGCACATCATTTGTTCATTCCGTCTTGTTGTTATTTCACATATATTTTGCATCTTGTCGTCAAAATTAGTTGCTTTTGCTGAACTTAATGCCAGTCTTTGAAAATGCGTTGTTTTACCTTATTGTTTACATAAGATAAACTGCAAACATATATACATATTTTTGAAGTTTGGTATATTACCCCACATTCAAAAATTATTAAAATCTAAGAATAAAAGTTAGAAAATTATAAAAACTATTACAATATTAACATAAGTATTAAACGTATCAACATTACAAATTACAAAATAAATAAAACTAAGTAGACTAGGGATGATACTGATACCAATAGGGGTTCCATGCATAACCATAGGTGCTATAGAATGCTTCCGCTGGGTTATACGTAGGATACGGTGGTTGCATCTCTATAGACCAGGGAGGGAATATGGGTTTTGGAGTAGGAATATAGTTTCTACCTATATGTTGGCAATGAGCTATGATTTGGTTTTGATGAACTTGCCAATCTTCAAATGCTCTCTGTCTAGTATTTTCGTACTCCTGTGAAGCTATAAACCTTTGCATTTCTTGCATTTCATTTCTCCCTCCTACATTACCTTGTTATTGGTTTCTCTCAACCTGTGGATGTCTACCATGGTATTGTACTGCGGCGTTATTTCGCCTCTTCAAAACTTTCGCACCATGGTGTACATTTAAACCTATTGTATCGCGGGGTTCTGGTTCTTCGACTAATAATCCCCCCCGACTTATATCCACACCGAGATATTCAGCAATCAAAGTAATAAAAATACCACCTCCTATTATGCTATGCGGTCTCATCCCCCTAACCATAGCTGATAAATAATAACCCACACAATAAGGTATACTTACAGCGCTTTGTGGGTCTCGAATACACATATGGTAAAACAAATCCTGTTCATTTACCTTTTCCTTGTTCTTACCTCTTTGTGTAATCGAATTAGCTAAAAACCTATGAATTACTCTTAATTCAGCTCTATCTATATCCAAATAAGAGTAATTTCCCCCTTTGAATCGGTGATGGCTTGTCATTTGACTCCATACACCATGTGTATCAAAATTTTCATCTATCTTTCTACCATTTAGTATCAACCCTCTACAATCGGCAGATGCTAACTCCTCAGGCGTATATATACGTAAAGCCTGAGCCATGTCTAGTAAAGACATGTGGCGCATCGAACCTCCTAACAAAAATCTAATAAAAGATCGATCGGTTAAACTAGCTACCCGATCATTTAATTCTATACTACACATCAATTCTTCACACCATACTTTATATACAGGTCTACGCATGGTGAATAAACGTACCCAGTCGTTAAAAGTAGAATTACCATACCTCTGTGCAAGTAATTCCCTAATTGGCCCGGCCAATTCTACAGCTTCTAATGGTCCCCATTCTATGACCCTAGGTACCTCAACAACTTTAGAATGAAGAGTATGCAAACCCCTTTGGTATTTTGGATAATCTATCCAAAGTCTGTCAAATCTCAGGTTCGGGTGCAAATCTTCCAAGTGCATATCAGAAAATGTCATGACTGGATGAGGTATATCTTGCTTGTAGTAGTTATCCACCTCCTGTTGTTCCGCATTATCAGCAGGAGCATTGCGAGCTTGGGATGAAGATTCACCCCTTTCAGTCTGCAAAACACATCAAACACAATTTTTGTGCATCCAAATATGCATTAGTGTCAGCAAAATCATCAATCAAAATAATTACAATGACATGATCAATTTATATCAAACTTAAGCTCATTTTCACATTTTTATCAAATCTATACTTTTTCAAATAAGCATATACGAAAATGTTCGCCAAGTTCATAAGCATTCAACTCAAATAACATGTCAAAATAATCATTACTAGCAATTAAACAAGTTTCACATGGCATTATCTTTTAAAAATCAAGTTCATGAATTTTAGACTTGAAAAAGTCCACTTTAATTCTCAAAATCATGTTTAGGCTTAAAGTTTGGATCATTTAACTGCCTAAACATGTTATACTACTTAATTTAGCAACAATTCATGACAAAAATCGGCCATAACCTGTTTATATCAAAAAGCCCCAAATTGCTCAAGAACACAAACCCTAGATTACTCAAAATTTGAAGTTTAAGGCTTCTCATCATGTTAAATAGCATCATTCTAGGTTATACAAGCATAATACATAAACAATTTAAGCATAATTACACTAAAAAGCATCAAAATCAAATTGGGGAAAAAATTGCTCAAGAACACTAATTTTCGGATTAAATGGTGTTTAGGTGTAGAAATTTACCATTTTTCTTGAGTAATTCCTTGATAGCATCCTTCTCAACATGATTTTAGTAAAAGATTTGATGATTAACGGTTAAAAATTGTGATTTTGGAGGTGTTTTTGCGGGTTTTTTCGAAGTATTTTCGCTGTATGTTTGAGTTGTGGTGTGGACTGATCAGTTCTTTGCGTTTTATTTTTTTTTCTGTATTTCGGTCCCTCCGCGAGTCGCGGGGTTTAAAGCTTCAAACTCCGCGAGTCGCGGAGTTTGTTTTTTTTTTTTTTTAACAACTTATATTAATTAAAACAATTAAGTAATTAATTTTAAAATTTTGTTTCCCTTGTTATTAAGGACGAGATCGTTTCGGATCGATGTCCTAGTCCGTCCTTCGACAAATTTTAAAATTTGTCTTTTTGTAGCGATTGTTTTAAAAGCTAAGATTTTTGGGTTTTTTAATGTTTTTGGCATACTTTAATTCAATAAGATTAAAAATAATGATAATAAAAGTTCTCGTCCCTCCCTCGGGTAAAGCAATTTTGGTTCAAAGACCTAGTCTTCAACTCACGACGAGTTTTAAAAATCATATTTTTAACTTAATGAGATAAAGTAAATTTTTGTTTTTAAATTCACACAACTTAAATATAAAATTCAAAATTAATATTAAAAATTCACACCAAACTTAAAATTTGAAATGCTTAAAATTAAAAATTCATATTATAAATTCACACCAAACTTATATTAATTTTTCAAATATTTACAATTTTAAAAATATTGTTTTTACAAAGTTTACAATATTAATTTAAGATTTAAATATTAATTTTAAAAACATGGTAAAAATAAAATTAAAAATCTTTTTAGCTTTTTATCCCACTTTAATCAATCAAATATTATCAAAAATATGCGCCCCTCTTTTCGGTAAAGTAATTTCGGTTCCAAGACCTAATTTAACTCATGACGAATTTTTGAAATATTTTGGGTTGATTGATTAAAGATATTTATACCTTAAGAATAAACGTTAAATTTCGCAGTGATGTAATAAATTTTTGAATGATATCAATAATTTCGGTCGCCAAACCTAATTTTATTCAATACCAATTTAATACTTTATAACGAACAAATTAGCGTTTATTATCAAAAGGTTAAAAATAAAAAAAAAATTAAAAACTGTACAAACATACCTGTGAAATAGATTTCTTAGTTATATGATCTATCCCATTCATAAGATAGTCGGTTTAATTGGTTTTCCATGGCTACATAGGCGTAACCTCGAGCATTCAGTGTCCTTTCTTCTAAACATATGAACGGTCCGTCTCTGCATAAAGTAACAAATTCGATATTTGAATAGGTTTGATTATTTGAACATTTACCTCCATGTGACCATTTTCCGCATTTGTGACATCTTTGTAGGTGTCGTGCTCTTCTTTTCACTGCGGATTTTGATTTTCCTTTACCAAATTGTAACTTATTATCTTCGCATCTGGATTCTTTTCTAACTCCGTCCAATCTTTCTCTGATTACTGATACTATTTCACTCGGTAGTGTGTCATTATTACGTTTAGTGATCAAAGCGTGTAGCATTAGACCATGGTTTAGTTCACAGGCAGTCTTCATTTCCTAAAAAAATAAAAATTCAGAATGGGGGGAGAAGACTAGTTCTTTAGGGTCTGCTAGGGAAAGACCATTCGGGTTCCATTTTCGAGAACTACACGAAAACAGACAATCTAACTCTAACAGAAATACATATTATCCTTTAAAGACTTGATTCTCCCCACACTTAGTTAGCTGTGGTGTCGAAATTGTGATTAACTTCGTTGTCGACTTCCATCGGACTATCTATGTAGTGTTTAACTCTGTGACCATTAACTTTAAATTCAATCCCATTTGAATTTATTAATTCTATCGTTCCGTATGGGAAAACTCTTTTGACTATGAATGGTCCAGACCATCTTGATTTCAATTTTCCAGGAAATAGCTTGAATCGTGAATTGAAAAGAAGAACTCTGTCTCCTTCCTTAAATTCTTTTAAACTTCTGATTCTTTTATCATGCCATTTCTTCGTTCTTTCTTTATAGATTAACGAATTATCGTATGATTCATGTCTTAATTCTTCTAATTCATTTAGTTGACTTAATCGTAGACGTCCGGCTTCATGTAAATCAAGATTACATGTCTTCAAAGCCCAAAATGCTTTGTGTTCAATTTCTACTGGAAGATGACATGCTTTTCCATAAACAAGTCTAAAAGGTGTGGTTCCAATTGGAGTTTTGTAGGCTGTTCTAAAAGCCCAGAGTGCATCCTCCAATTTAATGGACCATTTCTTCGGATTTGATCCTACGGTTTTCTCTAGAATACATTTTAAAGCTCGGTTGGTATTTTCAACTTGTCCACTTATTTGTGGATGATATGCGGTGAAGATTTTATGAGTTACTCCATATCTTTTAAGAACTTTCTCAAGTTGATTATTACAAATATGAGTACCCCGATCACTTATTAAAGTTTTCGGTGTTCCAAACCTTGCAAAAAGACGTTTTAAAAAGTTGACTACAACTCGTGCATCGTTAGTTGGGAGAGCTTGTGCTTCCGCCCATTTAGATACATAATCAATGGCTACGAGTATATATAGATTATTATGAGATTTTGAAAATGGACCCATAAAGTCAATACCCCAAATGTCAAATACTTCACATACTTGGATGACATTTTGTGGCATTTCATCACGTTGACTTATTTTTCCGGCCCTTTGACAAGCATCACAGGATTTGCAAAGAAGGTGTGCGTCTTTGTAAATTGTAGGCCAATAGAATCCAGCATCATAAACTTTTCTTGCTGTTAGTTGAGGCCCATAATGCCCTCCTGTTGGTCCTGTGTGACAATGGTTTAATATTTTACTGGCTTCATCTCCGAATATACATCGGCGTATTATTCCATCGGGACAACTTTTAAACAGATGTGGATCTTCCCAAAAATAGTGTTTTATATCACTGAAGAATTTCTTTCGTCTTTGGTACGATAATCCTTTTTCAAGGAATCCACAAACTAAGTATTTTGCATAGTCTGCAAACCATGGAATTTCTTTATAATCTATCTTCAATAGATATTCATCAGGAAAGTTGTCTTGTATGGCCGATTCATTTAGAACTTCTAATTCGGGATTTTCAAGACGAGAAAGATGATCAGCGGCGAGATTTTCTGCTCCTCTTTTATCTCGGATTTCAATATCAAACTCTTGTAAGAGTAAGATCCAATGGATTAATCTTGGTTTAGCATCTTGTTTTGAAAATAGGTATCTAAGAGCAGAATGGTCGGTATAGACCACCGTTTTTGCTAGAACGAGATATGATCGAAATTTGTCAAAAGCAAAGACAATAGCAAGGAGTTCTTTTTCAGTAGTTGTATAGTTCGTTTGTGCTCCTTGTAACGTCTTACTAGCATAATATATAGGTTGAAATCGTTTTTCAATCCTTTGTCCTAAAACGGCTCCCATTGCAAAATCACTTGCATCTCACATTAGTTCAAATGGTAGATTCCAATTTGGTGTTATCATGATCGGCGCATTAGTTAGTTTCTCTTTAAGAATATTAAAAGATTTGATACACTCATCGGAAAAGATGAATGGAGCATCCTTTTCTAGGAGTTTATTCATAGGAGTGGCAATTTTAGAAAAATCTTTTATGAAACGTCGGTAAAAACCGGCATGCCCTAGAAAACTCCTAACTCCTCTAACATTGGTGGGATGTGGAAGTTTAGCAATTACATCTACTTTAGCTCTATCCACTTCAATTCCTTCTTTTAAAATTTTATGTCCAAGAACGATGCCCTCTTTAACCATAAAATGGCATTTCTCCCAATTAAGAACTAGATTTGATTGTTCGCATCTAATAAGCATTCGTTCCAGATTAACTAGACATGATTCAAATGTATCACCGAAGACTGAAAAGTCATCCATGAAAACTTCCATGCATTCTTCTATCATGTCATGAAAAATCGCCATCATACACCTTTGAAAGGTTGCAGGGGTGTTACACAGTCCAAATGGCATGCGTTTGTAAGCAAAAGTACCATAAGGGCACGTGAATGTGGTTTTCTCTTGGTCCTCGGGTGCTATTGAAATTTGAAAATATCCGGAAAATCCATCTAGAAAACAATAGTAACTATTTCCGGCTAATCTTTCCAACATTTGATCTATGAAAGGTAAGGGAAAGTGATCTTTTCTGGTGGCGTCATTTAATTTTCTATAATCAATACATATACGCCATCCTGTTACAGTCCTAGTAGGAATAAGCTCATTTTTCTCATTTGTAATGACAGTCATGCCACCCTTCTTAGGCACGCATTGAACTGGGCTTACCCATGGACTATCAGAAATTGGATAAATTAAACCTGCATCTAGCAGTTTAATAATCTCTTTCTTAACTACATCTTGCATATTAGGATTTAGTCTTCGTTGGCGTTGCGCATACGTTTTATGACCTTCTTCCATAAGGATTTTATGTGTGCAATACGAAGGACTTATTCCTTTAATATCATGAATCTTCCATGCAATGGCTGGTTTATGAGCTTTCAACACAGAAATGAGTTGTGATTTCTCATTTTCAGTAAGAGAAGACGATATTATTACAGGTAATTCAGATTCACCATGTAAATAAGCGTATTCCAAATGATTTAGAAGTGGCTTTAACTCTAATTTCGGAGGTTCTTCTATCGATGATTTGTATCGATATCTGTCTTCTTCTTTTAGCATTTGAATTTCTTCTGTTGTTGGTTCATATCCATTAGCTATAAGTGTAGCTAACATTTCAGCTTCATCAATTGGTTCATTACCTTCTCCTAAAGAACATTCTCCTGTTCCTTGTAATTCTGGAAATTCTTCTAATAATTCTGCATGTGCATCTATAGTTTGAATATAATAACATGTATCATCTGCAGATTGTGGTTGTTGCATTGCTCTATCAACTGAAAAGGTAACACTCTCGTCCTCTATACTTAGGGTCAATTTCTTACCGAACACGTCTATCATTACTTTAGCCGTGTTTAAGAATGGTCTTCCTAATATGAGAGGAACTTGAGAATCTTCTTCCATGTCCAGAACAACAAAATCTACTGGAAATTCTAAAGTACCAACTTTAACTAGCATGTTCTCCATTATCCCTCTAGGATATTTTATTGATCTATCAGCTAGTTGTATGCTTATTCTGGTTGGTTTCAATTCTCCAAGGTCTAGTTTAGCGTATAGTGAATACGGCATTAGATTTATACTAGCACCTAAGTCTGCCAATGCTTCTATTGAACTAAGACTACCCAGAAAACATGGAATTGTGAAACTTCCTGGATCATATAGTTTTTCTGGTATCTTATTCAACAGCACTGCTGAACAATTAGCATTCATAGTAACAGCCGAGAGTTCTTCCATTTTCTTTCTATTTGAGATTAGATCTTTCAAGAATTTAGCATATCTAGGCATTCCTGAAATCACATCAATGAAAGGAAGATTTACATTTATCTGTTTAAACATATCCAAGAATTTGGATTGCTCGGCTTCAAGTTTCTCTTTCTTCATTTTACTCGGGTAAGGAAGTGGTGGTTGGTATGGTTTAACATAAGGTTTAGCCTTAACTGTGTTATCTTCATTAACCTTTTCAACTACCGGTTCTTTTTCCTTATCTTGATCAGGTTGTGGTTCTTGTGGAGTAGGAATAGCTTCATCAGAAGTTACAGGTATTTCAGGTGGTTTAAGTGTTGTACCACTTCTTGTGGTAGTAGCTTTAGCTGTTTCATTCCGGGGGTTAGCATTTGTATCACTAGGTAGACTTCCCGGTTTTCTTTCACCTATTAACCTTGCTAGGTTACTTACTTCTTGTTCCAGATTTTGAATAGAAGCTTGTTGATTTCTAAATGCTTGAGCATTTTGTTCATTAGTTTGTTTCTGAGATGTGAAAAACTGCGTTTGAGTTTCAACTAGCTTCATCATCATATCTTCTAAATTCGACTTTTTATCATCGGTTTGTTGTGGTGGTTTGTTTTGAAAATTAGGTCTTTGCTGATTGTAAGTATTATTGGATACTTGTTGATTGCTAGGACCTTGTTGGTTGTTGTATGGAATATTTCGGTTATAATTCTGGTTTTGATTGTAAATAGGTCTTGGCGGTTGATAATTATTCTGATAATTATTTCCAGGCCTTTGGTTTATGTATGAAATATTCTCTCTTTGTTCCATTGTTAATTCAATACTGATACAATCTTTTGTCAAATGTGAAATGTTCCGTTCTTATTGATTAAAAACGTTCCATATTAATTGATTTCGTTGCGAGGTTTTGACCTCTATATGAGACGTTTTTCAAAGACTGCATTCATTTTAAAACAAGCCATAACCTTTATTTCATCAATAAAGGTTTAAAAAGCTTTACGTAGATTATCAAAAAATGATAATCTAAAATATCCTGTTTACACACGACCATTACATAATGGTTTACAATACAAATATGTTACAACAAAATAAGTTTCTTGAATGCAGTTTTTACACGATATCATACAAACATGGACTCCAAATCTCGTCCTTATTTAAGTATGCGACAGCGGAAGCTCTTAATAATCACATGAGAATAAACATGCTTAAAACGTCAACAAAAATGTTGGTGAGTTATAGGTTTAACCTATATATATCAAATCATAATAATAGACCACAAGATTTCATATTTCAATACACATCCCATACATAGAGATAAAAGTCATTCATATGGTGAACACCTGGTAACCGACATTAACAAGATGCATATATAAGAATATCCCCATCATTTCGGGACACCCTTCGGATATGATATAAATTTCGAAGTACTAAAACATCCGGTACTTTGGATGGGGCTTGTTGGGACCGATAGATCTATCTTTAGGATTCGCGTCAATTAGGGTGTCTGTTCCCTAATTCTTAGATTACCAGACTTAATAAAAAGGGGCATATTCGATTTCGATAATTCAACCATAGAATGTAGTTTCACGTACTTGTGTCTATTTTGTAAATCATTTATAAAACCTGCATGTATTCTCATCCCAAAAATATTAGATTTTAAAGTGGGACTATAACTCACTTTCACAGATTTTTACTTCGTCGGGAAGTAAGACTTGGCCACTGGTTGATTCACGAACCTATAACAATATATACATATATATCAAAGTATGTTCAAAATATATTTACAACACTTTTAATATATTTTTGATGTTTTAAGTTTATTAAGTCAGCTGTCCTCGTTAGCAACCTACAACTAGTTGTCCACAGTTAGATGTACAGAAATAAATCGATAAATATTATCTTGAATCAATCCACGACCCAGTGTATACGTATCTCAGTATTGATCACAACTCAAACTATATATATTTTGGAATCAACCTCAACCCTGTATAGCTAACTCCAACATTCACATATAGAGTGTCTATGGTTGTTCCGAAATATATATAGATGTGTCGACATGATAGGTCGAAACATTGTATACGTGTCTATGGTATCTCAAGATTATATAATATACAATATAAGTTGATTAAGTTATGGTTGGAATAGATTTGTTACCAATTTTCACGTAGCTAAAATGAGAAAAATTATCCAATCTTGTTTTACCCATAACTTCTTCATTTTAAATCCGTTTTGAGTGAATCAAATTGCTATGGTTTCATATTGAACTCTATTTTATGAATCTAAACAGAAAAAGTATAGGTTTATAGTCGGAAAAATAAGTTACAAGTCATTTTTGTAAAGGTAGTCATTTCAGTCGAAAGAACGACGTCTAGATGACTATTTTAGAAAACATACTTCCACTTTGAGTTTAACCATAATTTTTGGATATAGTCTCATGTTCATAATAAAAATCATTTTCTCAGAATAACAACTTTTAAATCAAAGTTTATCATAGTTTTTAATTAACTAACCCAAAACCGCCCGCGGTGTTACTACGACGGCGTAAATCCGGTTTTACGGTGTTTTTCGTGTCTCCAGGTTTTAAATCATTAAGTTAGCATATCATATAGATATAGAACATGTGTTTAGTTGATTTTAAAAGTCAAGTTAGAAGGATTAACTTTTGTTTGCGAACAAGTTTAGAATTAACTAAACTATGTTCTAGTGATTACAAGTTTAAACCTTCGAATAAGATAGCTTTATATGTATGAATCGAATGATGTTATGAACATCATTACTACCTTAAGTTCCTTGGATAAACCTACTGGAAAAGAGAAAAATGGATCTAGCTTCAACGGATCCTTGGATGGCTCGAAGTTCTTGAAGCAGAATCATGACACGAAAACAAGTTCAAGTAAGATCATCACTTGAAATAAGATTGTTATAGTTATAGAAATTGAACCAAAGTTTGAATATGATTATTACCTTGTATTAGAATGATAACCTATTGTAAGAAACAAAGATTTCTTGAGGTTGGATGATCACCTTACAAGATTGGAAGTGAGCTAGCAAACTTGAAAGTATTCTTGATTTTATGTAACTAGAACTTGTAGAATATATGAAGAACACTTAGAACTTGAAGATAGAACTTGAGAGAGATCAATTAGATGAAGAAAATTGAAGAATGAAAGTGTTTGTAGGTGTTTTTGGTCGTTGGTGTATGGATTAGATATAAAGGATATGTAATTTTGTTTTCATGTAAATAAGTCATGAATGATTACTCATATTTTTGTAATTTTATGAGATATTTCATGCTAGTTGCCAAATGATGGTTCCCACATATGTTAGGTGACTCACATGGGCTACTAAGAGCTGATCATTGGAGTGTATATACCGATAGTACATACATCTAAAAGCTGTGTATTGTACGAGTACGAATACGGGTGCATACGAGTAGAATTGTTGATGAAACTGAACGAGGATGTAATTGTAAGCATTTTTGTTAAGTAGAAGTATTTTGATAAGTGTATTGAAGTCTTTCAAAAGTGTATAAATACATATTAAAACACTACATGTATATACATTTTAACTGAGTCGTTAAGTCATCGTTAGTCGTTACATGTAAGTGTTGTTTTGAAACCTTTAGGTTAACGATCTTGTTAAATGTTGTTAACCCAATGTTTATAATATCAAATGAGATTTTAAATTATTATATTATCATGATATTATCATGTATGAATATCTCTTAATATGAAATATATATACATTAAATGTCTTTACAACGATAATCGTTACATATATGTCTCGTTTAAAAATCATTAAGTTAGTAGTCTTGTTTTTACATATGCAGTTCATTGTTAATATACTTAATGATATGTTTACTTATCATAGTATCATGTTAACTATATATATATCCATATATATGTCATCATATAGTTTTTACAAGTTTTAACGTTCGTGAATCACCGGTCAACTTGGGTGGTCAATTGTCTATATGAAACATATTTCAATTAATCAAGTCTTAACAAGTTTGATTGCTTAACATGTTGGAAACATTTAATCATGTAAATATCAATCTCAATTAATATATATAAACATGGAAAAGTTCGGGTCACTACAGTACCTACACGTTAAATAAATTTCGTCCCGAAATTTTAAGCTGTTGAAGGTGTTGACGAATCTTCTGGAAATAGATGCGGGTATTTCTTCTTCATCTAATCTTCACGCTCCCAGGTGAACTCGGGTCCTCTACGAGCATTCCATCGAACCTTAACAATTGGTATCTTTTTTTGTTTAAGTCTTTTAACCTCACGATCCATTATTTCGACGGGTTCTTCGATGAATTGAAGTTTTTCGTTGATTTGGATTTCATCTAACGGAATAGTGAGATCTTCTTTAGCAAAACATTTCTTCAAATTCGAGACGTGGAAAGTGTTATGTACAGCCGCGAGTGGTTGAGGTAATTCAAGTCGGTAAGCTACTGGTCCGACACGATCAATAATCTTGAATAATCCAATATACCTTGGATTTAATTTCCCTCGTTTACCAAATCGAACAACGCCTTTCCAAGGTGCAACTTTAAGCATGACCATCTCTCCAATTTCAAATTCTATATCTTTTCTTTTAATGTCAGCGTAGCTCTTTTGTCGACTTTGGGCGATTTTCAACCGTTGTTGAATTTGGATGATCTTCTCGGTAGTTTCTTGTATAATCTCCGGACCCGTAATCTGTCTATCCCCCACTTCACTCCAACAAATCGGAGACCTGCACTTTTTACCATAAAGTGCTTCAAACGGCGCCATCTCAATGCTTGAATGGTAGCTGTTGTTGTAGGAAAATTCTGCTAATGGTAGATGTCGATCCCAACTGTTTCCGAAATCAATAACACATGCTCGTAGCATGTCTTCAAGCGTTTGTATCGTCCTTTCGCTCTGCCCATCAGTTTGTGGATGATAGGCAGTACTCATGTCTAGACGAGTTCCTAATGCTTGCTGTAATGTCTGCCAGAATCTTGAAATAAATCTTCCATCCCTATCAGAGATAATAGAGATTGGTATTCCATGTCTGGAGACGACTTCCTTCAAATACAGTCGTGCTAACTTCTCCATCTTGTCATCTTCTCTTATTGGCAGGAAGTGTGCTGATTTGGTGAGACGATCAACTATTACCCAAATAGTATCAAAACCACTTGCAGTCCTTGGCAATTTAGTGATGAAATCCATGGTAATGTTTTCCCATTTCCATTCCGGGATTTCGGGTTGTTAAAGTAGACCTGATGGTTTCTGATGTTCAGCTTTGACCTTAGAACATGTCAAACATTCTCCTACGTATTTAGCAACATCGGCTTTCATACCCGGCCACCAAAAATGTTTCTTGAGATCCTTGTACATCTTCCCCGTTCCAGGATGTATTGAGTATCTGGTTTTATGAGCTTCTCTAAGTACCATTTCTCTCATATCTCCAAATTTTGGTACCCAAATCCTTTCAGCCCTATACCGGGTTCCGTCTTCCCGAATATTAAGATGCTTCTCCGATCCTTTGGGTATTTCATCCTTTAAATTTCCCTCTTTTAAAACTCCTTGTTGCGCCTCCTTTATTTGAGTAGTAAGGTTATTATGAATCATTATATTCATAGATTTTACTCGAATGGGTTCTCTGTCCTTCCTGCTCAAGGCATCGGCTACCACATTTGCCTTCCCCGGGTGGTAACGAATCTCAAAGTCGTAATCATTCAATAATTCAATCCACCTACGCTGCCTCATATTCAGTTGTTTCTGATTAAATATGTGTTGAAGACTTTTGTGATCGGTATGTATAATACTTTTGACCCCATATAAGTAGTGCCTCCAAGTCTTTAATGCAAAAACAACCGCGCCTAATTCCAAATCATGCGTCGTATAATTTTGTTCGTGAATCTTCAATTGTCTAGACGCATAAGCAATCACCTTCGTTCGTTGCATTAATACACAACCGAGACCTTGCTTTGATGCGTCACAATAAATAACAAAATCATCATTCCCTTCAGGCAATGACAATATAGGTGTCGTAGTTAGCTTTTTCTTCAATAACTGAAACGCTTTCTCTTGTTCATCATTCCATTCAAATTTCTTCCCTTTATGCGTTAATGCAGTCAAGGGTTTTGCTATTCTGGAAAAGTCTTGGATGAACCTTCTGTAGTAACCAGCTAGTCCTAAAAACTGGCGTATGTGTTTCGGAGTTTTCGGGGTTTCCCACTTTTCAACAGTTTCTATCTTTGCCGGATCCACCTTAATACCTTCTTTGTTCACTATGTGACCGAGGAATTGAACTTCTTCCAACCAAAATGCACACTTTGAAAACTTAGCGTACAATTCTTCCTTCCTCAATACTTCTAACACCTTTCTCAAATGTTCACCGTGTTCTTGGTCATTCTTTGAGTAAATAAGTATGTCATCAATGAAAACAATGACAAACTTGTCAAGGTATGGTCCACACACTCGGTTCATAAGGTCCATGAACACAGCTGGTGCATTAGTTAAACCAAACGGCATGACCATAAGCTCGTAATGACCGTAACGTGTTCTGAAAGCAGTCTTTGGAATATCATCTTCTTTCACCCGCATTTGATGATACCCGGAACGTAAGTCAATCTTTGAATAAACAGACGAGCCTTGTAGTTGATCAAATAAGTCGTCAATTCTCGGTAGTGGGTAGCGGTTCTTGATGGTAAGTTTGTTCAACTCTCGGTAGTCGATACACAACCTGAATGTACCATCTTTCTTCTTGACAAACAAAACAGGAGCTCCCCACGGTGATGTGCTTGGTCGAATGAAACCACGCTCTAAAAGTTCTTGTAATTGGCTTTGCAGTTCTTTCATCTCGCTGGGTGCGAGTCTGTAAGGAGCACGAGCTATTGGTGCAGTTCCTGGCACAAGATCTATTTGAAATTCAACGGATCGCTGTGGGGGTAATCCCGGTAATTCTTTCGGAAATACATCGGGAAATTCTTTTGCAATGGGAACATCATTGATGCTCTTTTCTTCAGTTTGTACTTTCTCGACGTGTGCTAGAACAGCATAGCAACCTTTTCTTATTAGTTTTTGTGCCTTCAAATTACTAATAATATGTAGCTTCGTGTTGCCCTTTTCTCCGTACACCATTAAGGGTTTTCCTTTTTCTCGTATAATGCGAATTGCATTTTTGTAAAAAACGATCTCTGCTTTCACTTCTTTCAACCAGTCCATACCGATTATCACATCAAAACTCCCTAACTCTACTGGTATCAAATCAATCTTAAATGTTTCGCTAACCAGTTTAATTTCTCGATTCCGACATATATTATCTGCTGAAATTAATTTACCATTTGCTAATTCGAGTAAAAATTTACTATCCAAAGGCGTCAATGGATAACTTAATTTAGCACAAAAATCTCTACTCATATAGCTTCTATCCGCACCCGAATCAAATAAAACGTAAGCAGATTTATTGTCAATAAGAAACGTACCCGTAACAAGCTCCGGGTCTTCCTGTGCCTCTGCCGCATTAATATTGAAAACTCTTCCGCGGCCTTGTCCATTCGTGTTCTCCTGGTTCGGGCAATTTTTAATAATGTGGCCCGGTTTTCCACATTTATAACAAACTACATTGGCATAACTTGCTCCGACACTACTTGCTCCGCCATTACTCGTTCCGACACCATTTGTTCCTTTCGTTCTATTAACCCCTGGTCCGTAGACCTCACACTTCGCCGCGCTATGACCATTTCTTTTACACTTGTTGCAAAATTTGGTGCAGAACCCCGAGTGATACTTTTCACACCTTTGGCATAGCTGCTTCTGATTGTTGTTGTTGTTGCGGTTATTATTGTTGTTGGGATGATTGTTGTAGTTGCTGTTGTTGTTGTTGTTGTTGTTGTTGTTGGGCTGTTTGTTGTAGTTGCGAATGATGTTGCGATTGTTGGGATAATTGTTGCGATTATTGTTGTAATTGCTGTTGTTGTTGTATTGGTGATTCTTATCACCGTTTTCCTCCCACTTTCTTTTGACTTGCTTCACATTGGCCTCTTCAGCAGTCTGTTCTTTAATTCTTTCTTCAATCTGGTTCACTAGTTTGCGAGCCATTCTACATGCCTGTTGTATAGAGGCGGGCTTGTGTGAACTTATATCTTCTTGGATTCTTTCCGGTAATCCTTTCACAAATGTGTCGATCTTCTCTTCCTCATCTTCGAATGCTCCCGGACACAATAGGCACAATTCTGTGAATCGTCTTTCGTACATGGTAATATCAAATCCTTGGGTTCGTAACCCTCTAGGTTCTGTCTTGAGCTTATTGACCTCGGTTCTGGGACGGTACTTCTCGTTCATCAAGTGCTTGAACGCTGACCACAGTAGTGCGTACGCATCGTCTTGTCCCACTTGTTCTAGATAGGTATTCCACCATGTTAACGCAGAACCTGTGAAGGTATGCGTAGCGTACTTCACTTTTTCCTCTTCAGTACACTTACTTATGGCAAACACCGATTCGACCTTCTCGGTCCACCGTTTCAATCCGATCGGTCCTTCGATTCCATCAAATTCCAAAGGTTTGCAGGCAGTGAATTCTTTGTAGGTGCATCCTACACGATTTCCTGTACTGCTAGATCCAAGGTTATTGTTGGTATGTAGCGCAGCCTGTACTGCGGCTATGTTTGAAGCTAGAAAAGTACGGAATTCCTCTTCATTCATATTCACGGTGTGTCGAGTAGTCGGTGCCATTTCCTTCAAAATAGTCAAATGGAACAAGTTAATCATACAAAATATTAAGAGTAGTTAATAGTATTTCGTAGCATAATATGAACTCATTTATAAAAGCTTTTTCTTCATATTAGCGTTTTATAAGTTTAAATTCGGGTAGTACCTACCCGTTAAGTTCATACTTAGTAGCTAATATACAATTCAACTACAACAATTCTATATGAAAAACTGATTATAATAATATTTCGTGTTCAAACTTTTACACAATATTTTACAAACTTACAATACTGCTTATTTTACATATAGCATGAAATATAGCACACAATAAATTTGATACAAGATGGTTGTGAAGATAATTCTAGCTAGTACACAAGTCGTTCAGCAAAGGCAATAAAGACACGTAATTCATACGTCCAGAAACAAGTCATGCATTCTGGTTTTACTAGGATTACTTCCCATCCTTGGTCTTGTGGAACATAACTGTTATGGCCGTTGATAAGACAGCGTGTTGTAACGTCGTCAAAGGGACGAGGGTTACGTAATGTCCAACAGTCCCGTAACAATCTAAAAACCTCATTTCTTACCCCAATTACCGACTCCGTCACTTGTGGGAACGTTTTGTTTAATAGTTGTAGCCCGATGTTCTTGTTCTCACTTTGGTGAGAAGCGAACATTACTAATCCGTAAGCATAACATGCTTCTTTATGTTGCATGTTAGCCGCTTTTTCTAAATCACGAAGTCCAATATTCGGATATATTGAGTCAAAATAATTTCTTAACCCGTTGCGTAAAATAGCATTTGGGTTCCCCGCAATATATGCGTCAAAGTAAACACATCGTAACTTATGGGTTTCCCAATGTGATATCCCCCATCTTTCAAACGAAAGCCTTTTATAAACCAAGGCATTCTTGGAACGTTCTTCGAATGTCTTACAAACTGATCTCGCCTTAAATAGTTGTGCCGAGGAATTCTGACCGACTCTAGACAAGATTTCATCAATCATGTCTCCTGGTAGGTCTCTTAAAATATTGGGTTGTCTATCCATTTTGTGTTTTTATACTGTAAAATAGACAAGAGTTAGATTCATAAAAAAATACTTATTAATACAAGCAATTTTTACATATATCATAAAGCATAAGCACACTATATTACATATATTACACCACGCGAATACAACTATCTTATTCCGACTCGCTCGTTTCTTCTTCTTCGGTTTTGGTTCGTTTTGCCAAGTTTCTAGGGATATATGATGTTCCCCTAATACTAACTGTCGTTTTCCACAACGGTTTAGAAAAACCTGGTGGTTTAGAGGTTCCCGGGTCATTGTTACAACTTAAGGACTTCGGGGGTTGACGATACATATAAAGTTCATCGGGGTTGGAATTAGATTTCTCTATTTTTATTCCCTTTTCCTTATTATTTTCTTTTGCCTTTTTAAATTCAGTTGGGGTAATTTCTATAACATCATCGGAATTCTCGTCGGAATCCGATTCATCGGAGAATTGGTAATCCTCCCAATATTTTGCTTCCTTGGCGGAAACACCATCGACAATAATTAACCTTGGTCGGTTGGTTGAGGATTCTCTTTTACTTAACCGTTTTATTATTTCCCCCACCGGTTCTATTTCTTCTTCCGGTTCCGATTCTTCTTCCGGTTCCGATTCTTCTTCCGGTTCCGACTCTTCTTCCGGTTCCTCGTCGGGAACTTGTGAATCAGTCCACGAATCATTCCAATTTACATTTGACTCTTCATTATTATTAGGTGAGTCAATGGGACTTGTTCTAGAGGTAGACATCTATCACATAATATCAAACACGTTAAGAGATTAATATATCACATAATATTCATATGTTAAAAATATATAGTTTCCAACAAAAATGTTAAGCAATCATTTTTAAAGAAAACACGGTCGAAGTCCAGACTCACTAATGCATCCTAACAAACTCGATAAGACACACTAATGCAAATTTTCTGGTTCTCTAAGACCAACGCTCGGATACCAACTGAAATGTCCCGTTCTTATTGATTAAAAACGTTCCATATTAATTGATTTCGTTGGGAGGTTTTGACCTCTATATGAGACGTTTTTCAAAGACTGCATTCATTTTAAAACAAACCATAACCTTTATTTCATCAATAAAGGTTTAAAAAGCTTTACGTAAATTATCAAAAAATGATAATCTAAAATATCCTGTTTACACACGACCATTACATAATGGTTTACAATACAAATATGTTACAACAAAATAAGTTTCTTGAATGCAGTTTTTACACGATATCATACAAACATGGACTCCAAATCTCGTCCTTATTTAAGTATGCGACAGCGAAAGCTCTTAATAATCACCTGAGAATAAACATGCTTAAAACGTCAACAAAAATGTTGGTGAGTTATAGGTTTAACCTATATATATCAAATCATAATAATAGACCACAAGATTTTATATTTCAATACACATCCCAAACATAGAGATAAAAGTCATTCATATGGTGAATACCTGGTAACCGACATTAACAAGATGCATATATAAGAATATCCCCATCATTCCGGGACACCCTTCGGATATGATATAAATTTCGAAGTACTAAAACATCCGGTACTTTGGATGGGGCTTGTTGGGCCCGATAGATCTATCTTTAGGATTCGCGTCAATTAGGGTGTCTGTTCCCTAATTCTTAGATTACCAGACTTAATAAAAAGGGGCATATTCGATTTCGATAATTCAACCATAGAATGTAGTTTCACGTACTTGTGTCTATTTTGTAAATCATTTATAAAACCTGCATGTATTCTCATCCCAAAAATATTAGATTTTAAAAGTGGGACTATAACTCACTTTCACAGATTTTTACTTCGTCGGGAAGTAAGACTTGGCCACTGGTTGATTCACGAACCTATAACAATATATACATATATATCAAAGTATGTTCAAAATATATTTACAACAGTTTTAATATATTTTGATGTTTTAAGTTTATTAAGTCAGCTGTCCTCGTTAGTAACCTACAACTAGTTGTCCACAGTTAGATGTACAGAAATAAATCGATAAATATTATCTTGAATCAATCCACGACCCAGTATATACGTATCTCAGTATTGATCCCAACTCAAACTATATATATTTTGGAATCAACCTCAACCCTGTATAGCTAACTCCAACATTCACATATAGAGTGTCTATGGTTGTTCCGAAATATATATAGATGTGTCAACATGATAGGTCGAAACATTGTATACGTGTCTATGGTATCTCAAGATTATATAATATACAATACAAGTTGATTAAGTTATGGTTGGAATAGATTTGTTACCAATTTTCACGTAGCTAAAATGAGAAAAATTATCCAATCTTGTTTTACCCATAACTTCTTCATTTTAAATCCGTTTTGAGTGAATCAAATTGCTATGGTTTCATATTGAACTCTATTTTATGAATCTAAACATAAAAAGTATAGGTTTATAGTCGGAAAAATAAGTTACAAGTCGTTTTTGTAAAGGTAGTCATTTCAGTCGAAAGAACGACGTCTAGATGACCATTTTAGAAAACATACTTCCACTTTGAGTTTAACCATAATTTTTGGATATAGTTTCATGTTCATAATAAAAATCATTTTCTCAGAATAACAACTTTTAAATCAAAGTTTATCATAGTTTTTAATTAACTAACCCAAAACAGCCCGCGGTGTTACTACGACGACGTAAATCCGGTTTTACGGTGTTTTTCGTGTCTCCAGGTTTTAAATCATTAAGTTAGCATATCATATAGATATAGAACATGTGTTTAGTTGATTTTAAAAGTCAAGTTAGAAGGATTAACTTTTGTTTGCGAACAAGTTTAGAATTAACTAAACTATGTTCTAGTGATTACAAGTTTAAACCTTCGAATAAGATAGCTTTATATGTATGAATCGAATGATGTTATGAACATCATTACTACCTTAAGTTCCTTGGATAAACCTACTGGAAAAGAGAAAAATGGATCTAGCTTCAACGGATCCTTGGATGGCTCGAAGTTCTTGAAGCAGAATCATGACACGAAAACAAGTTCAAGTAAGATCATCACTTGAAATAAGATTGTTATAGTTATAGAAATTGAACCAAAGTTTGAATATGATTATTACCTTGTATTAGAATGATAACCTATTGTAAGAAACAAAGATTTCTTGAGGTTGGATGATCACCTTACAAGATTGGAAGTGAGCTAGCAAACTTGAAAGTATTCTTGATTTTATGTAACTAGAACTTGTAGAATATATGAAGAACACTTAGAACTTGAAGATAGAACTTGAGAGAGATCAATTAGATGAAGAAAATTGAAGAATGAAAGTGTTTGTAGGTGTTTTTGGTCGTTGGTGTATGGATTAGATATAAAGGATATGTAATTTTGTTTTCATGTAAATAAGTCATGAATGATTACTCATATTTTTGTAATTTTATGAGATATTTCATGCTAGTTGCCAAATGATGGTTCCCACATATGTTAGGTGACTCACATGGGCTACTAAGAGCTGATCATTGGAGTGTATATACCGATAGTACATACATCTAAAAGCTGTGTATTGTACGAGTACGAATACGGGTGCATACGAGTAGAATTGTTGATGAAACTGAACGAGGATGTAATTGTAAGCATTTTTGTTAAGTAGAAGTATTTTGATAAGTGTATTGAAGTCTTTCAAAAGTGTATAAATACATATTAAAACACTACATGTATATACATTTTAACTGAGTCGTTAAGTCATCGTTAGTCGTTACATGTAAGTGTTGTTTTGAAACCTTTAGGTTAACGATCTTGTTAAATGTTGTTAACCCAATGTTTATAATATCAAATGAGATTTTAAATTATTATATTATCATGATATTATCATGTATGAATATCTCTTAATATGATATATATACATTAAATGTCTTTACAACGATAATCGTTACATATATGTCTCGTTTAAAAATCATTAAGTTAGTAGTCTTGTTTTTACATATGTAGTTCATTGTTAATATACTTAATGATATGTTTACTTATCATAGTATCATGTTAACTATATATATATCCATATATATGTCATCATATAGTTTTTACAAGTTTTAACGTTCGTGAATCACCGGTCAACTTGGGTGGTCAATTGTCTATATGAAACATATTTCAATTAATCAAGTCTTAACAAGTTTGATTGCTTAACATGTTGGAAACATTTAATCATGTAAATATCAATCTCAATTAATATATATAAACATGGAAAAGTTCGGGTCACTACAAAATGTGGTCCTCCACACTGCTCACAACTAATTCGTATTGAGTGAATATCTTTAGTCATCTTTTCCATTCGTCTCTCGGCAGCATCTATCTTTGCGGAAATGGAATCTAAGTCATGGCTAGAATCGACTCTAGCTGCTTTAGATGATCTAACGATGTCTTTTTCTTGGTGCCACTCATGTGAGTGGGAAGCAGTGTTATCAATAATTTTGTAAGCATCAGTTTCGGTTTTCTTCATAATAGAACCACCAGCTGCTATATCTATGTCTTTCCTTGTAGTGATGTCGCATCCTTGGTAGAATATTTGTACTATTTGACAGGTGTCTAAACCATGTTGCGGACATCCTCTTAATAACTTTCCAAATCTTGTCCACGCCTCATATAGAGTTTCATTTGGTTTCTGTGTGAACGTAACAATTTCTGCTTGAAGTCTTACGGCTTTAGATGCAGGAAAGAATTGTTTAAGAAATTTTTCAACTAAAACGTCCCATGTATCAATCGCCCCTTCAGGTAACGATTCCAACCAATCTTTGGCTTCTCCCTTTAAAGTCCAGGGAAATAACATGAGATATATCTGTTCATCCTCCACTTCTCGAATTTTAAATAGTGTGCAGATCCTATTAAAGGTACGTAGATGTTCATTTGGATCTTCCTTCTGCGCACCACTAAATTGGCATTGATTAGTCACCATGTGTAGAATTTGTCCTTTGATTTCATAATCTGGCGCATTAATGTCTGGATGAGTAATTGCGTGACCTTGGCCAATGCGTTTAGCTCTCATTCGGTCCTCCATACTTAAAGGTTCCAGATTCTCCATAATTGAATTTGTTGAATCGGAATCACTAGAGGATTCTGATTTAATGGTTCGTTCCTCAACAATCTCTGTTTGAATGATTGGTGGTTCCGGAGGAAAGTTTAGTGGTTCAGGATCTATGAATCGTCCCTGAATATTCTCCGGATTCTCAATTGTGAGGCCGGGTTCAAAAAATGGATTATCGAAAATTTGAACTGGAGTACTTGGTCGACTGGATGACGATTCTAAAGAAAAATCAACGGTGGTAATATTTGCTAAATGTCTTGATCTAGTTACAGGTGGTGAACGTACAAAAGGTGGTGAACGTCTTGCTCGGTGCATTCACTGAATATCCTATTAGTTTTTAAAAGGAAAGAAAAATTATAATAAGTTATCCAATCAATAGACTTTCCTGATTTTGCCCACGTTTCGAATAGCCAAAAGATGCAGCAGAGGGGCAGGATTCGTTTGGTCTCATTATAATTGAGGACTGTTTGGCTCCAATAACCCGGTCCACGTACAAATCCAACTATTACTACGAACCAGAAAATTTTGATGTCTATCAATTTAACCATTTAAAATAAATTTTCGTAATTTTAAGAAATTTAGATAAGAAGTAGAATAAAAATCTATGTCCTAAAACTAGAATAGCGAGAAATAAGAAAGAAAAAGAGTGTGTCGGAAAAAGGTCGAAAAAGAAAAATGGTTGAAAAATAAAAGGTGACGGAAAAATAAAAGAAACTTATAACACTTAAAAACACTTGACTAACCTAACCTTATTACTACAACTAACTTAAAATTATAATCGCAAATTGAGATTACTAATTGGAATGATAATTGATACATAGGTAAAAGTCGTCTAAAAATATTAAAGCTTACAAGAAAAACTAAATCCCAAATGGAAATAACTTAAAAAGAAACTAAAACTTAAAAAGGCGTCGCAAAGTTCTAAAGTACCTAAATCTTAGTCTAAAGAAAAAGCACTTAAGGAATTCTACGGCAAAGCCTAAAAATCTAGAAGTAAAAATAACTATGGCAAAAAACTAAGTTTAAAACTAAATATGAGCTAAAAATACAAATATTACGCTAAAACGATTAAAAAGGGACAAAATATAAAAATATACAAAAATTTGTAAAAAGTTACAAATTTTATAAAAATATTATTTTTATATTATTTATTTATTAAAACTATTAATTTTACAATTTAATTAAACTAATTTAACTAAAATATAAATTAAATAAAAAGTAAAACTAAATATAATAATAATAATTAATTAGGGTTAATAATAATAATAATTAATAATGTCCCGTAATTAATGCTGAATTAGGGTTCTGTCGGTGTCAGAGTGTCTCCGCGAGTTGCGGTGCCCGAAGCAGAAAACTCCGCGAGTCGCGAGGTTCCAGAATTCAACTCAGGTACAGTTTTTAATTCGACGTTTTTTTTTATGTTTTAAATAAAAACAAAATACTAAAATAAAACTTATATAAAAATAAAGAAACTTTATAAAACTTAAATATTTAACAAAATCTTAAAAATACTTATATTTTTGTTTTCTTTTTATATTTTCGAATATTTAAAACGTATTTTTATAAAAACGAATTTTAATAAAAGTAAACTAAAAATCTTTTTTTTTTTGTATTAGCGTTGCGCTTCCGGCGTTTAAGCGATTCCCCGGCAGCGGCGCCAAAAATACTTGATGTGGTAGCGGAGTGTATATAAAATAGCTATTAAATTTTACAAGAAATACTATTAAATACGATACAATTTTACACAAAATATTTATTTATTTAGAGAATGGATATACTTAAACCTTGCTACAACACTTATAGGCAGTGTACCTAATCGTACAGTAGTGTAGTTTTTAGTAAGTCCGGTTTGTTCCACAGGGAAAATCTTTAAACAAAGCTTAACGCTATATTAGTTTACTTTTATAAAAATACAAATATATATATAAGTAATATTATTATTATAAAGGGGGGTTTTTACCGTTTAATGACCGGTTTGTCGATTTTAAAACTTTAGTCGCAGTTAAAACCAAATGTAAAATATTAAAAATAAATACAAGACTTAAATTAAAGCATAAAGTAAATAGCGATAATGAAATTGCGAATAATAAAAGTGCGATAAAATAAACTTGCGATAATTAAAAAGTACGATAATTAAAAGTGCAATTAAATACAATAACAATAAAAATGCGATAATTAGAAGTGCAATTAAATATAAAATAAAGGAAATTAAATATGAAATAAAAGAATTATGCTTATTTAAACTTCCGTAATCATGATGTTTGACGTGTTGATTTTAGTTTTATGCCCATGGGTTAATTGTCCTTTGTCCTGGATTATTTAATATGTCCGTCTGGTTTTTATCCATAACAGTCCATCAGTCATAAATATAAAGTGCGAGTGTCCTCGTCAAATTATCCTTATACCCGAAGTTAAATATTCAAACTAATTGGGGACTTAAACTGTAACAAGATTTTAATACTTTGTTTAATAATTACACCAGGATGTCGACTGAGTGTAACCCAAGGTTTTAATATTTTGTTATCAATTATACCAAGTGTCCTTGTACATAATTTCACCCCTGTTTTAATTATTCTAGTGGCTATTAATCCATTCCCGTGTCCGGTTAAATGAACGATTATTCGTACATATAAATACCCCGCCCATCGTGTCCGATCGAGTGTATATGGTAATTTATAGGGACGCCCAATTGTAAATCTTTATATTAACATTAACAAACTATCATTTAGTTAAACAAATATAAAGCCCATTAATAGCCCATAGTCTAATTTCCACAAGTGTCGTTCTTTTGTCCAAACCCCAATTATGGTACAAAGCCCAATTACCCAATTTTAGTAATTAGCCCAACATCATGATTACTTCGGATTAAATAAGCATAATAATAACTTAGCTACGAGACATTAAATTAAAAAGGTTGAACATAACTTACAATGATTAAAAATAGCGTAGCGTTACACAGACAGAATTTCGACTTACACCCTTACAACATTTGCTAACATACCCTTATTATTATTAGGATTAAAATTAAAATTAAAATTAAAATTAAAATAAAAATATAAATATAAATATTTACGTATAGATATAGAGAGGATGGATATATGAGTGTGAAAAATGATTAGAATTCGGTTGGCTTTATAGGGAATTGAGTTCAGGGATACTCCGCGACTCGCGGCAATTTTTGCCTTCAAACTCCGCGAGTCGCGGAGTTTGAAAATACAGCTCACTCCAAATTGGATCTTAGTCTGCCGACGGTTTTAAATATTAATATAATATATAAATAATTATAAGAATTATTTAAATATTATATTATATTTATGTGCATAGTTGACTTGTAATTTTTAGTCCGTTGCGTCGAGCGTTGAGAGTTGACTCTGGTCCCGGTTCCGGATTTTCGAACGTCCTTGCGTACAATTTAATATCTTGTACTTTGCATTTTGAATCTTGTACTTTTGTAATTTCGAGACATTTCTTATCAATAATTGGAACCTCTTTGATTGTATTTTGCACTTTTGAGCTTTTTGGTCGTTTGCGTCTTCAATTCGTCGAATCTGTCTTTTGTCTTCACCTTTTATTATTTAAACGAATATCACTTTTAAATAGAACAATTGCAACTAAAAGCTTGTCTTTCTTGAGGAATAATGCTATGAAATATATGTTCATTTTTAGCATTAAATGGTAAAAAAAACCCCCTTTTATAATAATATTACTACTTATATATATATATATATATATATATAAATATATATATATATATATATATATATATATATATATATATATATATATATATATATATATATATATATAAACTGCTATATCTTGTAAGAAAGATGGATCTACACGATGAATCAATTCCATCATTAAAAGGAAGTAAAGTCTTCCGAAAAAGACACGCGCTTCTTGATTTAGGTCAAGAAGTTGTCGTCCAGACCAGCTGTAGGTTGACGAAAAATCTAGAAAAGTCATCACTAAAATCAGCAGGAAATCCACGGACCTCGGCATTAAACAGGGTCGCCAAGTGGTCAGATTTATCCTAACCATGAGAAGGATTTATCTCGTAAAATGGGGGGCACCATGCAAATTAGCTGGATAAGACTAATGAATCAGATCCCCAGAAAGGATAATCTCCTTAAAAGATCAAAAATCAGCTTTTAAGCCTGATATTACTCAATCCTTGAGATTGACCTTAAAGATTGAGAATTACAAACTCATGGAATTCAATGATATCTAAACTCGAGCTTGAACGAGAAAATATTTTGATCAAAATTACAAACCGATTTGTTTTCTGAAAACCCTATTTTCAATGCGTTCATTACCATTGAACGTAAAATCCTAGGAATTCACCTGGAATTCATTAGGTCACCTGAACTAAATCAGGTGTCAACCGTAAGAACGGTGGTTGCATAGTGGTCAAAGACAGGACCTTGTGCCAGACCGAAAAATCATATGGGTGAGCTTTACTATTGCTCCTACCAAGGATAGTAATTGCGTCCGACACGTTATAGACCATAATTAAAAGCATTTCAGGGGACATTGCCTTAACAGTTGCTTGTTCAACGCTTTCCTTTACAATCGGACGGTAGTTTACAGAAAGGTAATATACGGGACAAGTAAACTGGACGTGTTGCTTTCCAAATACAAGGTTAGCAAGTGGGTGACACCAAACCATAAGTTTTGAGCTAAAATTTTCAAATCTGAAACCCACCAAACCCACAAAAATATATTTTGCAAACACCGGTGAAGGGTTATTCCGGAAAACTTATCTAGGGTAAAAACTAGATTTAATTTTCAAAAGATCAAATGTTTTCATAAAGATCCAATTTCCTTAATGCTATTAATTATCCTATTATTGAGGACAAGCAATGCTCAAGTGTGGGGATATTTGATAAGGCTAAAAAGGAACATATATTTCATAGCAATATCCCTCCTAAATAATAGGTTTTCATATGTAATTGTATTATATTTTCATTGTAATTGTTTAAATAAATAAGTGCGAAGACAAAAGGCGAAAACGAAGATTTGAAGACGCAAACGTCCAAAAAGCTCAAATGTACAAGATACAATCAAAGAGGTTCCAATTATTGATAAGAAACGTCTCGAAATTACAAAAGTACAAGATTCAAAACGCAAAGTACAAGATATTAAATTGTACGCAAGGACGTTCGAAAATCCGGAACCGGGACCAGAGTCAACTCTCAACGCTCGACGCAAAGGACTAAAAATTATAAGTCAACTATGCACATAAATATAATATAATATTTAAATAATTCTTATAATTATTTATATATTATATTAATATTTAAAACCGTCGGCAGACTAAGATCCAATTTGGAGTGAGCTGTATTTTCAAACTCCGCGACTCGCGGAGTTTGAAGGCAAAAATTGCAGCGAGTCGCGGAGTATCCCTGAACTCAATTCCCTATAAAGCCAACCGAATTCTGATCATTTTTCACACTCATATATCCATCCTCTCTATATCTATACGTAAATATTTATATTTATATTTTAATTTTAATTTTAATTTTAATTTTAATCCTAATAATAAGGGTATGTTAGCAAATGTTGTAAGGGTGTACGTCGAAATTCTGTCCGTATAACGCTACGCTATTTTTAATCATTGTAAGTTATGTTCAACCTTTTTAATTTAATGTCTCGTAGCTAAGTTATTATTATGCTTATTTAATCCGAAGTAATCATGATGTTGGGATAATTACTAAAATTGGGTAATTGGGCTTTGTACCATAATTGGGGTTTGGACAAAGAAACGACACTTGTGGAAATTAAACTATGGGCTATTAATGGGCTTTATATTTGTTTAACTAAATGATAGTTTGTTAATGTTAATATAAAGATTTACAATTGGGCGTCCCTATAAATTACCATATACACTCGATCGGACACGATGGGCGGGGTATTTATATGTACGAATAATCGTTCATTTAACCGGACACGGGAATGGATTAATAGCCACTAGAATAATTAAAACAGGGGTGAAATTATGTACAAGGACACTTGGTATAATTGATAACAAAATATTAAAACCTTGGGTTACACTCAGTCGACATCCTGGTGTAATTATTAAACAAAGTATTAAAACCTTGTTACAGTTTAAGTCCCCAATTAGTTGGAATATTTAACTTCGGGTATAAGGATAATTTGACGAGGACACTCGCACTTTATATTTATGATTGATGGACTGTTATGGACAAAAACCAGACGGACATATTAAATAATCCAGGACAAAGGACAATTAACCCATGGGCATAAAACTAAAATCAACACGTCAAACATCATGATTACGGAAGTTTAAATAAGCATAATTCTTTTATTTCATATTTAATTTCCTTTATTTTATATTTAATTGCACTTCTAAATATCGCACCTTTATTTATTGTTATTTAATTGCACTTTTAATTATCGTACTTTTTAATTATCGCAAGTTTATTTTATCGCACTTTTATTATTCGCAATTTCATTATCGTTATTTACTTTACGCTTTAAATTAAGTCTTGTATTTATTTATTATTTTACATTTGGTTTTAACTGCGACTAAAGTTTTAAAATCGACAAACCGGTCATTAAACGGTAAAAATCCCCCTTTATAATAATATTATTACTTATATATATATTTGTATTTTTATAAAAGTAAACTAATATAGCGTTAAGCTTTGTTTAAAGATTTTCCCTGTGGAACGAACCGGACTTACTAAAAACTACACTACTGTACGATTATGTACACTGCCTATAAGTGTTGTAGCAAGGTTTAAGTATATCCATTCTATAAATAAATAAATATCTTGTGTAAAATTGTATCGTATTTAATAGTATTTTCCTGGTAAAATTAATAGTATTTTATACCACTCCGCTACCACATCAAGTATTTTTGGCGCCGCTGCCGGCGCCAAAAACTTGATGATGTAGCGTGAGGGTACGAAATAGTATTATTTTTAATACAAAATACTACAAAATATGACACAAGTTTTATTAATTTACGGATGGGATATACCTAAACCTTGCTACAACATTATAGGCAGTGTACCTAATCGTAGAGTAGTGTAGTTTTTAGTAAGTCCAGTTCGTTCCACAGGGAGCTAGTGATTACGTACTATATTTTTATAAAACTATATTTATATAAATATATATATATATATATATATATATATATATATATATATATATATATATTTATTTATATATATATATATATATATATATATATATATATATATATATAAGTAGTAATATTATTATAAAAGGGGGTTTTTTACCGTTTAATGACCGGTTTGTCGATTTTATATTTTTAAGCGTAAAGATAAATGACAATAATTAAAGTGCGTAAAATATATAAATGACGATAAATAAAATAACAATAAATAAAATTGCGATAGAATATGAAATAAAAGGATTATGCTTATTTAAACTTTCGTAATCATGATGTTTAACGTTTTGATTTTAATTAATTGTTACTCGGGTTAATTGTCCTTTGTCATGGTTTATTTGATACCTATCTGGTTTTTGTCCATAATAGTCCATCGGTCATAAATATAAAGTGCGAGTGTCCTCGTTAAATTACCCTTATACCCGAAGTCAAATATTCCAGCTAATTAAGGATTTAAACTGTGACGCAGTTATCACTTCTGTCAACAATTACACCAGTTATCACTGTATGTAATCCACCCCTGTTTTGATTAGATATGAATATTAATTTACCCACTTGATCGGTTTGAATAATCAATTACCCAACCCGAATAATTAATTAAATGATTATAATAGATTCCATATGAACGTCACTAAATAGGACAACCATAATCATTATTAATTATTAGGATAATTAATTTGAAGATAGGTTCGACAGACTCCAATGAGTTGTCACTCAGTTAGACAATACCCCCCATCTATTAATAGTCAATAGTCCAATTTCCACAAGTGTCGGTCTTTTGCCCAAACCTTAATTATGGTACAAAATCCAATAACTCCGTCTTAATATTTAGTCAAACATCACGATTAATTCGGCTTAAATAAGCATAATAATAACTTAGTTACGAGACATTAATTTAAAAAGGAAGAACATAACTTACAGTGATTATTAATCGTGTAGCGTTACACGGACAGAGTTTCTACTTTAAAACCCGTAAAACATTCCTTACAATAACCCAATTATTATTAAACTTAAACTAAAATTAAAATTATAATTATAAATATATATATTACATGTAAAGAAAAAGAAAGAAGAAAAGGTGTTCTTTTCATTACACCGTGAATTTCATTTTATAGACAATTGGTGATTTGAAATTTTCACTTATGACCCCTTAACTATGCTCAATTAACAACTTTTTATTATTTATTATTATTCTTATTATGAATTATTTAAATATTATATTATATTCTTGAGCATAGTTAACTTGTAATTTTAGCTCCGTTGCGTCGAGCGTTGAAAGTTGGTTCATGTCTCGGTTCCGAATTTTCGAACGTCCTTGCGTACAATTTAATATCTTGTACTTTGCGTTTTGTAACTTGTACTCTTGTCATTTTTAGACATTTCTCATCAATAATTTGAACCACTTGGATTGTATCTTGTACATTTGAGCTTTTTGGACGTTTGCGTCTTCAAATCTTCGTTTTCGCCTTTTGTCTTCGCACTTATTTATTTAAACAATTACAATGAAAATATAATACAATTACATATGAAAACCTATTATTTAGGAGGGATATTGAAATGAAATATATGTTCCTTTTTAGCCTTATCAAATATCCCCACACTTGAGCGTTGCTTGTCCTCAAGCAATACAGAACTTGAAATAAAAACATACATGAATCACTTTTTTATTCATCACACTTTGTACATCAGTGATTTTGGTATGGTGGTATAAACAATGATAGTAACGACAGAACCATGGTTAAAGGTGGGTGTGTCATCCACAGTTGCCTCGGGTTTAGGTCAACGACACTTGCAATCAAATAGTCGATTTACTTTCGGTTTCCAAAGCAAAGTGCACATTTGAAAGGTGGTTTACAGTTCCGCATGACTATGAAAATTTAGATCCGTTAGGAAATTGGATCTTTATGAAAACATTTGATCTTTTGAAAATTCAATCTAGCTTTTACCCTAGACAAGTTTTCCGGAATAACCCTTCACCGGTGTTTGCAAAATATTTTTGTGGGTTGTGTGGGTTTCAGATTTAAAAATTTTAGCTCAACACTTGTGGTTTTTGCTAACCTTGTATTAGGAAAGCAACACGTCCAGTTTACTTGTCCCGTATATTACATTTCGGCAAACTACCGTCCGGTTGTAAAGGAAAGCGATGAACAAGAAACTGTTAAGGCAATGTCCCGTGACATGCTTTTAATTATGGTCCAAAAACGTGTCGGATGCTTTTACTATCCTTTGTAGGAGCAATAGTAAAGCTCACCCTTATAATTTGTCGGTTTGGCACAAGGTCCTGTCTCCGACCATGCTATGCAACCACCGTTCTTGCGGTTGACACCCGATTTGGTTCAGGTGACCTAATGAATTCCAATGAATTCTCAGGATTTTACGTTCAATGGTAATGAACGCATTGAAAATAGGTTTTCAGAAAACAAATCGGTTTGTATTTTGATCAAAATATTTTCTCGTTCAAGCTCGAGTTTAGATATCACCCTCATGAATTTATTATTATAGTCTGATTTCATGCAAATGAGGGCATTGCATGATCTCAAGTGTGGGGAAGGGTTATAAATTCTCTCGGGTTTATACTTGGCTTATTTTCTACATATTATGAAAATTTTAAAAATTTTTAACTAAATGAATTCAAAATCATGTTTATACATATTTATGAACGATAAAACTAGGTGTTAATGCTGAAATTATTGTTACCTCGAAAAGGACATAAATTGAGAAACAACTAAAACGCTTGAATTTATTTATTAAGATATAAAAAGACGCATGAAAAAAGCCAAGTGTGGGGAGAATGTACCAAGTTATTCAATTAAAAACTATCTATCACATGTTTTTGTAAAGTTATTGCAGGTGCTTTTACTTTGGACTAAATTAACTGGTTTACCCGATTTACTGTAAGAAAGATGGATCTACACGATGAATCAATTCCATCATTAAAAGGAAGTAAAGTCTTCCGAAAAAGAAACGCGCTTCTTGATTTAGGTCATGAAATTGTCGTCCAGACCAGCTGTAGGTTGACGAAAAATCTAGAAAAGTCATCTCTAAAATTAGCAGGAAATCCACGGACCTCAGCATCAAACAGGGTCGCCATGTGGTCAGATTTATCTTAACCATGAGAAGGATTTATCTCGCACAATGGGGGGGCACCGTGCAAATTAGCTTGATAAGACTAATGAATCAAATCCCCAGAAAGGATAATCTCCTTAAAGATCAAAAATCAGCTTTTAAGACTGATATTACTCAATCCTAGAGATTGACCTTAAAGATTGAGAATTACAAACTCATGGAATTCAATGATATCTAAACTCGAGCTTGAACGAGAAAATATTTTGATCAAAAATAAAACTGATTTGTTTTCTGAAAACCTATTTTCAATGCGTTCATTACCATTGAACGTAAAATCCTGAGAATTCATCAGAATTCATTAGGTCACCGGAACCAAATCGGGTGTCAACCGTAAGAAACGGTGGTTGCATAGCATGGTCGGAGACAGGACCTTGTGCCAGACCGAAAAATCATAGGATGATCTTTACTATTACTCCTACAAAGGATAGTACTAGCATCCGACATGTTTTAAGACCATAATCATATGCATGTCATTAGACATTGCCTTAACAGTTTCTTGTTCATCGCTTTCCTTTACAACCGGACGGTAGTTTACTTAAGGTAATATACGGAACAAGTAAACTGGACGTGTTGCTTTCCCAATACAAGGTTAGCAAGTGGGTAACACAAAACCACAAGTGTTGAGCTAAAATTTTCAAATCTGAAACCCACACAACTCACAAAAATATTTTGCAAACACCGGTGAAGGGTTATTCCGGAAAAATTATCTAGGGTAAAAGCTAGATTAAATTTTCAAAAAGATCAAATGTTTTCATAAAGATCCAATTTCCTTAAGGATCTACATTTTCATAGTCATGTGGGACTGTAAACCACCTTTCAAATGTGCACTTTGCTTTGGAAACCGAAAGTAAATCGGCTATTTGATTGCAAGTGTCGTTGACCTAAACCCGAGGTAACTGTGGATGACACACCCACCTTTAACCATGGTTCTATCGTTACTATCATTGTTTATACCACCATATCAAAATCACTAATGTACAAAGTGTGATGAATAAAAAAGTGATTCATGTATGTTTTTATTTCAAGTTCTGTATTACTTGAGGACAAGCAACGCTCAAGTGTGGGGATATTTGATAAGGCTAAAAAGGATCATATATTTCATAGCAATATCCCTTCTAAATAATAGGTTTTCATATGTAATTGTATTATATTTTCATTGTAATTGTTTAAATAAATAAGTGCGAAGACAAAAGGCGAAAACGAAGATTTGAAGACACAAACGTCCAAAAAGCTCAAATGTACAAGATACAATTCAAAAGGTTCAATTTATTGATGAGAAACGTCTAAAAATGACAAGAGTACAAGTTACAAAACGCAAAGTACAAGATATTAAATTATACGAAAGGACGTTCGAAAATCCGGAACCGGTACCCGAGCCAACTATCAACGCTCGACGCAACGGAGCTGAAAGTACAAGTCAACTTTGCACAAGAATATAATATAATATTTAAATTATTCATAATAAGAATAATAATAAATAATAAAAAGTTATTAATTGAGCATAGTTAAGGGGTCATAAGTGAAAATTTCAATTCAATATTTGCCTATAAAAGGCAATTCATTTGATCGATTTATGTACACCTTTTCTTCTTTCTTTCTCTTTACATGTAATATATATATTTATAATTTTAGTTTTAATTTTAGTTTAAGTTTAATAATAATTGGGTTATTGTAAGGAATGTTTTACGGGTTTTAAAGTCGAAACTCTGTCCGTGTAACGCTACACGATTAATAATCACTGTAAGTTATGTTCTTCCTTTTTAAATTAATGTCTCGTAACTAAGTTATTATTATGCTTATTTAAGCCGAAGTAATAGTGATGTTTGACTAAATATTAAGACGGGGTTATTGGATTTTGTACCATAATTAAGGTTTGGGCAAAAGACCGACACTTGTGGAAATTGGACTATTGACTATTAATAGATGGGGGGTATTGTCTAATTGAGTGACAACTCATTGGAGTCTATTGAACCTATCTTCAAATTAATTATCCTAATAATTAATAATGATTATGGTTGTCCTATTTAGTGACTTTCATATGGAATCTATTATAATCATTTAATTAATTATTCGGGTTGGGTAATTGATTATTCAAACTGATCAAGTGGGTAAATTAATATTCATATCTAATCAAAACAAGGGTGGATTACATACAGTGATAACTGGTGTAATTGTTGACAGAAGTGATAACTACGTCACAGTTTAAATCCTTAATTAGTTGGAATATTTGACTTCGGGTATAAGGGTAATTTGACGAGGACACTCGCACTTTATATTTATGAATGATGGACTATTATGGACAAAAACCAGATAAGTATCAAATAAACCATGACAAAGGACAATTAACCCAAGTAACAATTAATTAAAATCAAAAAGTTAAACATCATGATTACGGAAGTTTAAATAAGCATAATCCTTTTATTTCATATTCTATCGCAATTTTATTTATTGTTATTTTATTTATCGTCATTTATATATTTTACGCACTTTAATTATTGTCATTTATCTTTACGCTTAAAAATATAAAATCGACAAACCGGTCATTAAACAGTAAAAAACCCCCTTTTATAATAATATTACTACTTATATATATATATATATATATATATATATATATATATATATATATATATATATATATATATTTATTTATTTATTTATATAAATATAGTTTTATAAAAATATAGTACGTAATCACTAGCTCCCTGTGGAACGAACCGGACTTACTAAAAACTACATTACTCTACGATTAGGTACACTGCCTATAGTGTTGTAGCAAGGTTTAGGTATATCCCATCCGTAAATTAATAAAACTTGTGTCATATTTTGAAGTATTTTGTATTAAAAATAATACTATTTCGTACCCTCACGCGACAACATTTATATTTATACGTAAATATTTATATTTATATTTTAATTTTAATTTTAATCCTAATAATAAGGGTATGTTAGCAAATGTTGTAAGGGTGTAAGTCGAAATTCTGTCCGTGTAACTTGATGTGGTAGCGGAGTGGTATAAAATACTATTAATTTTAGCAGGAAAATACTATTAAATACGATACAATTTTACACAAGATATTTATTTATTTATAGAATGGATATACTTAAACCTTGCTACAACACTTATAGGCAGTGTACCTAATCATACAGTAGTGTACTTTTTAGTAAGTCCGGTTCGTTCCACAGGGAAAATCTTTAAACAAAGCTTAACGCTATATTAGTTTACTTTTATAAAAATACAAATATATATATAAGTAATAATATTATTATAAAGGGGGATTTTTACCGTTTAATGACCGGTTTGTCAATTTTAAAACTTTAGTCGCAGTTAAAACCAAATGTAAAATAATAAATAAATACAAGACTTAATTTAAAGCGTAAAGTAAATAACGATAATGAAATTGCGAATAATAAAAGTGCGATAAAATAAACTTGCGATAATTAAAAAGTACGATAATTAAAAGTGCAATTAAATAACAATAAATAAAAGTGCTATAATTAGAAGTGCAATTAAATATAAAATAAAGGAAATTAAATATGAAATAAAAGAATTATGCTTATTTAAACTTCCGTAATCATGATGTTTGACGTGTTGATTTTAGTTTTATGCCCATGGGTTAATTGTCCTTTGTCCTGGATTATTTAATATGTCCGTCTGGTTTTGTCCATAACAGTCCATCAGTCATAAATATATAGTGCGAGTGTCCTCGTCAAATTATCCTTATACCCGAAGTTAAATATTCCAACTAATTGGGGACTTAAACTGTAATAAGATTTTAATACTTTGTTTAATAATTACACCAGGATGTCGACTGAGTGTAACCCAAGGTTTTAATATTTTGTTATCAATTATACCAAGTGTCCTTGTACATAATTTCACCCCTGTTTTAATTATTCTAGTGGCTATTAATCCATTCCCGTGTCCGGTTAAATGAACGATTATTCGTACATATAAATACCCCGCCCATCGTGTCCGATCGAGTGTATATGGTAATTTATAGGGACGCCCAATTGTAAATCTTTATATTAACATTAACAAACTATCATTTAGTTAAACAAATATAAAGCCCATTAATAGCCCATAGTCTAATTTCCACAAGTGTCGTTCTTTTGTCCAAACCCCAATTATGGTACAAAGCCTAATTACCCAATTTTAGTAATTAGCCCAACATCATGATTACTTCGGATTAAATAAGCATAATAATAACTTAGCTACGAGACATTAAATTAAAAAGGTTGAACATAACTTACAATGATTAAAAATAGCGTAGCGTTACACGGACAGAATTTCGACTTACACCCTTACAATATTTGCTAACATACCCTTATTATTAGGATTAAAATTAAAATTAAAATTAAAATTAAAATATAAATATAAATATTTACGTATAGATATAGAGAGGATGGATATATGAGTGTGAAAAATGATCAGAATTCGGTTGGCTTTATAGGGAATTGAGTTCAGGGATACTCCGCGACTCGCGGCAATTTTTGCCTTCAAACTCCGCGAGTCGCGGAGTTTGAAAATACAGCTCACTCCAAATTGGATCTTAGTCTGTCGACGGTTTTAAATATTAATATAATATATAAATAATTATAAGAATTATTTAAATATTATATTATATTTATGTGCATAGTTGACTTGTAATTTTTAGTCCGTTGCGTCGAGCGTTGAGAGTTGACTCTGGTCCCGGTTCCGGATTTTCAAACGTCCTTGCGTACAATTTAATATCTTGTACTTTGCGTTTTGAATCTTGTACTTTTGTAATTTCGAGACGTTTCTTATCAATAATTGGAAGCTCTTTGATTGTATTTTGTACTTTTGAGCTTTTTGGTCGTTTGCGTCTTCAATTCGTCGAATCTGTCTTTTGTCTTCACCTTTTATTATTTAAACGAATATCACTTTTAAATAGAACAATTGCAACTAAAAGCTTGTCTTTCTTGAGGAATAATGCTATGAAATATATGTTCGTTTTTAGCATTATCAAATATTCCCACACTTGAGCGTTGCTTGTCCTCAAGCAATATCGTCTTGAAATACTAGAATCACTTCTTTATTCTTCACACTTTGTACATCAGTGATTTCTATACGGCGGTATAAACAATGGTAGTAACGATATGGTTTACAGTCCCACATGACTATAAAAATTTAGATCCATTAAGGAAATTGGATCTTTATGAAAACATTTGATCTTTTGAAAATTAAATCTAGTTTTTACCCTAGATAAGTTTTCCGGAATAATCCTTCACCGGTGTTTGCAAAATATTTTTTTTTGGCTTTGGTGGGTTTCAGATTTGAAAATTTTAACTCAAAACTTATGGTTTTGTGTCACCCACTTGCTAACCTTGTATTTGGAAAGCAACACGTCCAGTTTACTTGTCCCGTATATTACCTTTCGGTAAACTACCGTCCGGTTGTAAAGGAAAGCGTTGAACAAGCAACTGTTAAGGCAATGTCCCCTGACATACTTTTAATTATGGTCTATAATGTGTCGGACGCAATTACTATCCTTGGTAGGAGCAATAGTAAAGCTCACCCTTATGATTTTTCGGTCTGGCACAAGGTCCTGTCTTTGACCACTATGCAACCACCGTTCTTACGGTTGACACCCGATTTAGTTCAGGTGACCTAATGAATTCCAGGTAAATTCCTAGGATTTTACGTTCAATGGTAATGAACGCATTGAAAATAGAGTTTTCAAAAAACAAATTGGTTTGTAATTTTGATCAAAATATTTTCTCATTCAAGCTCGAGTTTAGATATCATTGAATTCCATGAGTTTGTAATTCTCAATCTTTAAGGTCAATCTCAAGGATTGAGTAATATCAGGCTTAAAAGCTGATTTTTGATCTTTTAAGGAGATTATCCTTTCTGGGGATCTGATTCATTAGTCTTATCCAGCTAATTTGCATGGTGCCCCCCATTTTACGAGATAAATCCTTCTCATGGTTAGGATAAATCTGACCACTTGGCGACCCTGTTTAATGCTGAGGTCCGTGGATTTCCTGCTGATTTTAGTGATGACTTTTCTAGATTTTTCGTCAACCTACAGCTGGTCTGGACGACAACTTCTTGACCTAAATCAAGAAGCGCTTGTCTTTTTCGGAAGACTTTACTTCCTTTTAATGATGGAATTGATTCATCGTGTAGATCCATCTTTCTTACAGTAAATCAGGTAAAACTTTTTAGTTTAGTCCAAAGCAAAAGTATTTTCAGTTATTTGTACAAAAATATGTGATATATGTTTTGAATAACTTGGAGAATTTTCCCACACTTGGCTTTTATTTTTCTTTTTATTGTCCTCTATTCCATTTTAAATGAATTTTAACATTTTGGTTTGTTTCTCAATTTATGTCCTTTCCGAGGTTACAATAATTTCGGTGTTAAAACCTAGTTTTATCGTTCATAAATATGTATAAACATGATTTTGAGTTCATTTAATTGAAAATTTTGAAAATTTTGAAAATTTTTACTAGAATTGGGTAGTCAGTATATAAGACTAGGGCTGTTCTTTATTATCAGAGAGCACTAGATTCTAATACAACTACTGATTTACTAGTATTTTTAATGGTAACCCAGTGTTTAAGATAAAAATTTTAAAATCCGAAAGAATTTAACCCCTTCCCACACTTAAGATCTTGCAATGCCCTCATTTGCAAGAAATCAGTAACAATTTAAATTATTGAGGGTGATTTGTGTGAAAATGATTAAATTTTACCAAAGTTTCCAAATATATTGGCGTTTGTTTGCTGAATGATAAATGGTGCACATCATTTGTTCATTCCGTCTTGTTGTTATTTCACATATATTTTGCATCTTGTCGTCAAAATTAGTTGCTTTTGCTGAACTTAATGTCAGTCTTTGAAAATGCGTTGTTTTACCTTATTGTTTACATAAGATAAACTGCAAACATATATACATATTTTTGAAGTTTGGTATATTACCCCACATTCAAAAATTATTAAAATCTAAGAATAAAAGTTAGAAAATTATAAAAACTATTACAATATTAACATAAGTATTAAACGTATCAACATTACAAATTACAAAATAAATAAAACTAAGTAGACTAGGGATGATACTGATACCAATAGGGGTTCCATGCATAACCATAGGTGCTATAGAATGCTTCGGCTGGGTTATACGTAGGATACGGTGGTTGCATCTCTATAGACCAGGGAGGGAATATGGGTTTTGGAGTAGGAATATAGTTTCTACCTATATGTTGGCAATGAGCTATGATTTGGTTTTGATGAACTTGCCAATCTTCAAATGCTCTCTGTCTAGCATTTTCGTACTCCTGTGAAGCTATAAACCTTTGCATTTCTTGCATTTCATTTCCCCCTCCTACATTACCTTGTTGTTGGTTTCTCTCAACCTGTGGATGTCTACCAAGGTATTGTACTGCGGCATTATTTCGCCTCTTCAAAACTTTCGCACCATGGTATACATTTAAACCTATTGTATCGCGGGGTTCTGGTTCTTCGACTAATAATCCCCCCCCCCCGACTTATATCCACACCGAGATATTCAGCAATCAAAGTAATAAAAATACCACCTCCTATTATGCTATGCGGTCTCATCCCCCTAACCATAGCTGATAAATAATAACCTGCACAATAAGGTATACTTACAGCGCTTTGTGGGTCTCTAATACACATATGGTAAAACAAATCCTGTTCATTTACCTTTTCCTTGTTCTTACCTCTTTGTGTAATCGAATTAGCTAAAAACCTATGAATTACTCTTAATTCAGCTCTATCTATATCCAAATAAGAATAATTTTCCCCTTTGAATCGGTGATGGCTTGTCATTTGACTCCATACACCATGTGTATCAAAATTTTCATCTATCTTTCTACCATTTAGTATCAACCCTCTACAATCGGCAGATGCTAACTCCTCAGGCGTATATATACGTAAAGCCTGAGCCATGTCTAGTAAAGACATGTGGCGCATCGAACCTCCTAACAAAAATCTAATAAAAGATCGATCGGTTAAACTGGCTACCCGATCATTTAATTCTATACTACACAACAATTCTTCACACCATACTTTATATACATGTCTACGCATGGTGAATAAACGTACCCAGTCGTTAAAAGTAGAATTACCATACCTCTGTGCAAGTAATTTCCTAATTGGCCCGGCCAATTCTACAGCTTCTAATGGTCCCCATTCTATGACCCTAGGTACCTCAATAACTTTAGAATGAAGAGTATGCAAACCCCTTTGGTATTTTGGATAATCTATCCAAAGTCTGTCAAATCTCAGGTTCGGGTGCAAATCTTCCAAGTGCATATCAGAAAATGTCATGACTGGATGAGGTATATCTTGCTTGTAGTAGTTATCCACCTCCTGTTGTTCCGCATTATCAGCAGGAACATTGCGAGCTTGGGATGAAGATTCACCCCTTTCAGTCTGCAAAACACATCAAACACAATTTTTGTGCATCCAAATATGCATTAGTGTCAGCAAAATCATCAATCAAAATAATTACAATGACATGATCAATTTATATCAAACTTAAGCTCATTTTCACATTTTTATCAAATCTATACTTTTTCAAATAAACATATACGAAAATGTTCGCCAAGTTCATAAGCATTCAACTCAAATAACATGTCAAAATAATCATAACTAGCAATTAAACAAGTTTCACATGGCATTATCTTTCAAAAATCAAGTTCATGAATTTTAGACTTGAAAAAGTCCACTTTAATTCTCAAAATCATGTTTAGGCTCAAAGTTTAGATCATTTAACTACCTAAACATGTTACACTACTTAATTTAGCAACAATTCATGACAAAAATCGGCCATAACCTGTTTATATCAAAAAGCCCCAAATTGCTCAAGAACACAAACCCTAGATTACTCAAAATTTGAAGTTTAAGGCTTCTAATCATGTTAAATAGCATCAATCTAGGTTATACAAGCATAATACATAAACAATTTAAGCATAATTACACTAAAAAGCATCAAAATCAAATTGGGGAAAAAATTGCTCAAGAACACTAATTTTCGGATTAAATGGTGTTTAGGTGTAGAAATTTACCGTTTTTCTTGAGTAATTCCTTGATAGCATCCTTCTCAACATGATTTTAGTAAAAGATCTAATGATTAACGGTTAAAAATTGTGATTTTGGGGGTGTTTTTGCGGGTTTTTTCGGAGTATTTTCGCTGTATGTTTGAGTTGTGGTGTGGACTGATCAGTTCTTTGCGTTTTATTTTTTTTCTGTATTTCGGTCCCTCCGCGAGTCGCGGGGTTTAAAGCTTCAAACTCCGCGAGTCGCGGAGTTTGTTTTTTTTTTTGTTTGTTTTTTTTTAACATCTTATATTAATTAAAACAATTAAGTAATTAATTTTAAAATTTTGTTTCCCTTGTTATTTAGGACGAGGTCGTTTCGAATCGATGTCCTAGTCCGTCCTTCGACAAAATTTTAAAATTTGTCTTTTTGTAGCGATTGTTTTAAAAGCTAAGATTTTTGGGTTTTTTTTAATGTTTTTGGCATACTTTAATTCAATAAGATTAAAAATAATGATAATAAAAGTTCTCGTCCCTCCCTCGGGTAAAGCAATTTCGGTTCAAAGACCTAGTCTTCAACTCACGACGAATTTTAAAAATCATATTTTTAACTTAATGAGATAAAGTAAATTTTTGTTTTTAAATACACACAACTTAAATATAAAATTCAAAATTAATATTAAAAATTCACACCAAACTTAAAATTTGAAATGCATAAAATTAAAAATTCATATTTTAAAAATTAAAAATTCACACCAAACTTAATTTAAAAATTCATATTATAAATTCACACCAAACTTATATTAATTTTTCAAATATTTAAAATTTTAAAAATATTGTTTTTACAAAGTTTACAATATTAATTTAAGATTTAAATATTAATTTTAAAAACATGGTAAAAATAAAATTAAAAATCTTTTTGGCTTTTTATCCCACTTTAATCAATCAAATATTATCAAAAATATGTGCCCCTCTTTTCGGTAAAGTAATTTCGGTTCCAAGACCTAATTTAACTCATGACGAATTTTTGAAATATTTTGGGTTGATTGATTAAAGATATTTATACCTTAAGAATAAACGTTAAATTTCGCAGTGATGTAATAAATTTTTGAATGATATCAATAATTTCGGTCGCCAAACCTAATTTTATTCAATACCAATTTAATACTTTATAGCGAACAAATTAGCGTTTATTATCAAAAGGTTAAAAATAAAAAAAAAATTAAAAACTGTAAAACATACCTGTGAAATAGATTTCTTAGTTATATGATCTATCCCATTCATAAGATAGTCGGTTTAATTGGTTTTCCATGGCTACATAGGCGTAACCTCGAGCATTCAGTGTCTTTTCTTCTAAACATATGAACGGTCCGTCTCTGCATAAAGTAACAAATTCGGTATTTGAATAGGTTTGATTATTTGAACATTTACCTCCATGTGACCATTTTCCGCATTTGTGACATCTTTCTAGGTGTCGTGCTCTTCTTTTCGCTGCGGATTTTGATTTTCCTTTACCAAATTGTAACTTATTATCTTCGCATCTGGATTCTTTTCTAACTCCGTCCAATCTTTCTCTGATTACTGATACTATTTCACTCGGTAGTGTGTCATTATTACGTTTAGTGATCAAAGCGTGTAGCATTAGACCATGGTTTAGTTCACAGGCAGTCTTCATTTCCTAAAAAAATAAAAATTCAGAATGGGGGGAGAAGACTAGTTCTTTAGGGTCTGCTAGGGAAAGACCATTCGGGTTCCATTTTTGAGAACTACACGAAAACAGACAATCTAACTCTAACAGAAATACATATTATCCTTTAAAGACTTGATTCTCCCCACACTTAGTTAGCTGTGGTGTCGAAATTGTGATTAACTTCCTTGTCGACTTCCATCGGACTATCTATGTAGTGTTTAACTCTGTGACCATTAACTTTAAATTCAATCCCATTTGAATTTATTAATTCTATCGTTCCGTATGGGAAAACTCTTTTGACTATGAATGGTCCAGACCATCTTGATTTCAATTTTCCAGGAAATAGCTTGAATCGTGAATTGAAAAGAAGAACTCTGTCTCCTTCCTTAAATTCTTTTGAACTTCTGATTCTTTTATCATGCCATTTCTTCGTTCTTTCTTTATAGATTAATGAATTATCGTATGCTTCATGTCTTAATTCTTCTAATTCGTTTAGTTGACTTAATCGTAGACGTCCGGCTTCATGTAAATCAAGATTACATGTCTTCAAAGCCCAAAATGCTTTGTGTTCAATTTCTACTGGAAGATGACATGCTTTTCCATAAACAAGTCTAAAAGGTGTGGTTCCAATTGGAGTTTTGTAGGCTGTTCTAAAAGCCCAGAGTGCATCCTCCAATTTAATGGACCATTCCTTCGGATTTGATCCTACCGTTTTCTCTAGAATACGTTTTAAAGCTCGGTTGGTATTTTCAACTTGTCCACTTGTTTGTGGATGATATGCGGTGGAAATTTTATGAGTTACTCCATATCTTTTAAGAACTTTCTCAAGTTGATTATTACAAAAATGAGTACCCCGATCACTTATTAAAGCTTTCGGTGTTCCAAACCTTGCAAAAAGACATTTTAAAAAGTTGACTACAACTCGTGCATCGTTAGTTGGGAGAGCTTGTGCTTCCGCCCATTTAGATACATAATCAATGGCTACGAGTATATATAGATTATTATGAGATTTTGGAAATGGACCCATAAAGTCAATACCCCAAATGTCAAATACTTCACATACTTGGATGACATTTTGTGGCATTTCATCACGTTGACTTATTTTTCCGGCCCTTTGACAAGCATCACAGGATTTGCAAAGAAGGTGTGCGTCTTTGTAAATTGTAGGCCAATAGAATCCAGCATCATAAACTTTTCTTGCTGTTAGTTGAGGCCCATAATGCCCTCCTGTTGGTCCTGTGTGACAATGGTTTAATATTTTACTAGCTTCATTTCCAAATACACATCGGCGTATTATTCCATCGGGACAACTTTTAAACAGATGTGGATCTTCCCAAAAATAGTGTTTTATATCACTGAAGAATTTCTTTCGTCTTTGGTACGATAATCCTTTTTCAAGGAATCCACATACTAAATAGTTTGCATAGTCTGCAAACCATGGAATTTCTTTATAATCTATCTTCAATAGATATTCATCAGGAAAGTTGTCTTGTATGGCCGATTCATTTAGAACTTCTAATTCGGGATTTTCAAGACGAGAAAGATGATCAGCGGCGAGATTTTCTGCTCCTCTTTTATCTCGGATTTCAATATCAAACTCTTGTATGAGTAAGATCCAATGGATTAATCCTGGTTTAGCATCTTGTTTTGAAAATAGGTATCTAAGAGCAGTTAGGAGTTGATGATGTAGCGTGAGGGTACGAAATAGTATTATTTTTAATACAAAATACTACAAAATATGACACAAGTTTTATTAATTTACGGATGGAATATACCTAAACCTTGCTACAACACTATAGGCAGTGTACCTAATCGTAGAGTAGTGTAGTTTTTAGTAAGTCTGGTTCGTTCCACAGGGAGCTAGTGATTACGTACTATATTTTTATAAAACTATATTTATATAAATATATATATATATATATATATATATATATATATATATATATATATATATATATATATATATATATATATATATATATATATATATATATATATATATATATATATATATATATATAAGTAGTAATATTATTGTAAAAGGGGGTTTTTTACCGTTTAATGACCGGTTTGTCGATTTTATATTTTTAAGCGTAAAGATAAATGACAATAATTAAAGTGCGTAAAATATATAAATGACGATAAATAAAATAACAATAAATAAAATTGCGACAGAATATGAAATAAAAGGATTATGCTTATTTAAACTTCCGTAATCATGATGTTTAACGTTTTGATTTTAATTAATTGTTACTCGGGTTAATTGTCCTTTGTCATGGTTTATTTGATACCTATCTGGTTTTTGTCCATAATAGTCCATCGGTCATAAATATAAAGTGCGAGTGTCCTCGTCAAATTACCCTTATACCCGAAGTCAAATATTCCAACTAATTAAGGATTTAAACTGTGACCCAGTTATCACTTCTGTCAACAATTACACCAGTTATCACTGTATGTAATCCACCCCTGTTTTGATTAGATATGAATATTAATTTACCCACTTGATCAGTTTGAATAATCAATTACCCAACCCGAATAATTAATTAAATGATTATAATAGATTCCATATGAACGTCACTAAATAGGACAACCATAATCATTATTAATTATTAGGATAATTAATTTGAAGATAGGTTCGACAGACTCCAATGAGTTGTCACTCAATTAGACAATACCCCCCATCTATTAATAGTCAATAGTCCAATTTCCACAAGTGTCGGTCTTTTGCCTAAACCTTAATTATGGTACAAAATCCAATAACCCCGTCTTAATATTTAGTCAAACATCACGATTACTTCGGCTTAAATAAGCATAATAATAACTTAGTTACGAGACATTAATTTAAAAAGGAAGAACATAACTTACAGTGATTATTAATCGTGTAGCGTTACACGGACAGAGTTTCGACTTTAAAACCCGTAAAACATTCCTTACAATAACCCAATTATTATTAAACTTAAACTAAAATTAAAATTATAATTATAAATATATATATTACATGTAAAGAGAAAGAAAGAAGAAAAGGTGTAAATAAATCGATCAAATGAATTGCCTTTTATAGGCAAATATTGAATTGAAATTTTCACTTATGACCCCTTAACTATGCTCAATTAACAACTTTTTATTATTTATTATTATTCTTATTATGAATATGAATTATTTAAATATTATATTATATTCTTGTACATAGTTGACTTGTACTTTCAGCTCCGTTGCGTCGAGCGTTGATAGTTGGCTCGGGTACCGGTTCCGGATTTTCGAACGTCCTTTCGTATAATTTAATATCTTGTACTTTGCGTTTTGTAACTTGTACTCTTATCATTTTTAGACGTTTCTCATCAATAAATTGAACCTTTTGAATTGTATCTTGTACATTTGAGCTTTTTGGACGTTTGTGTCTTAAATCTTCGTTTTCGCCTTTTGTCTTCGCACTTATTTATTTAAACAATTATAATGAAAATATAATACAATTACATATGAAAACCTATTATTTAGAAGGGATATTGCTATGAAATATATGTTCCTTTTTAGCCTTATCAAATATCCCCACACTTGAGCGTTGCTTGTCCTCAAGTAATACAGAACTTGAAATAAAAACATACATGAATCACTTTTTTATTCATCACACTTTGTACATTAGTGATTTTGATATGGTGGTATAAACAATGATAGTAACGATAGAACCATGGTTAAAGGTGGGTGTGTCATCCACAGTTACCTCGGGTTTAAGTCAACGACACTTGCAATCAAATAGCCGATTTACTTTCGGTTTCCAAAGCAAAGTGCACATTTGAAAGGTGGTTTACAGTCCCACATGACTATGAAAATGTAGATCCTTAAGGAAATTGGATCTTTATGAAAACATTTGATCTTTTTGAAAATTTAATCTAGCTTTTACCCTAGATAATTTTTCCGGAATAACCCTTCACCGGTGTTTGCAAAATATTTTTGTGAGTTGTGTGGGTTTCAGATTTGAAAATTTTAGCTCAACACTTGTGGTTTTGTGTTACCCACTTGCTAACCTTGTATTGGGAAAGCAACACGTCCAGTTTACTTGTTCCGTATATTACCTTAAGTAAACTACCGTCCGGTTGTAAAGGAAAGCGATGAACAAGAAACTGTTAAGGCAATGTCTAATGACATGCATATGATTATGGTCTTAAAACATGTCGGATGCTAGTACTATCCTTTGTAGGAGCAATAGTAAAGATCATCCTATGATTTTTCGGTCTGGCACAAGGTCCTGTCTCCGACCATGCTATGCAACCACCGTTTCTTACGGTTGACACCCGATTTGGTTCAGGTGACCTAATAAATTCTGATGAATTCTCAGGATTTTACGTTCAATGGTAATGAATGCATTGAAAATAGGTTTTCAGAAAACAAATCGGTTTTATTTTTGATCAAAATATTTTCTCGTTCAAGCTCGAGTTTAGATATCATTGAATTCCATGAGTTTGTAATTCTCAATCTTTAAGGTCAATCTCTAGGATTGAGTAATATCAGTCTTAAAAGCTGATTTTTGATCTTTAAGGAGATTATCCTTTCTGTGGATTTGATTCATTAGTCTTATCAAGCTAATTTGCACGGTGCCCCCCCCCCATTGTGCGAGATAAATCCTTCTCATGGTTAAGATAAATCTGACCACATGGCGACCCTGTTTGATGCTGAGGTCCGTGGATTTCCTGCTGATTTTAGAGATGACTTTTCTAGATTTTTCGTCAACCTACAGCTGGTCTGGACGACAACTTCATGACCTAAATCAAGAAGCGCGTTTCTTTTTCGGAAGACTTTACTTCCTTTTAATGATGGAATTGATTCATCGTGTAGATCCATCTTTCTTACAGTAAATTGGGTAAACCAGTTAATTTAGTCCAAAGTAAAAGCACCTGCAATAACTTTACAAAAACATGTGATAGATAGTTTTTAATTGAATAACTTGGTACATTCTCCTCACACTTGGCTTTTTTCATGCGTCTTTTTATATCTTAATAAATAAATTCAAGCGTTTTAGTTGTTTCTCAATTTATGTCCTTTCCGAGGTAACAATAATTTCGGCATTAACACCTAGTTTTATCGTTCATAAATATGTATAAACATGATTTTGAATTCATTTAGTTAAAAAATTTTAAAATTTTCATAATATTTAGAAAATAAGCCAAGTATAAACCCGAGAGAATTTATAACCCTTCCCCACACTTGAGATCATGCAATGCCCTCATTTGCATGAAATCAGACTATAATTATAAATTCATGAGGGTGATTACAAAGCTCGTCGAATGATAGATGGCGCGCCTCATCGTTCATTCCTTCATTTATTATATCACATTTGTTGTTTTGCATCTTGTCGTCAAAATCAGTAGCTTTTGCTGAACTTAATGTTAGTCTTTGAAAGTGCGTTGTTTTACCCTGTTGTTTACATGATAAAATACAAACATATATACATATTTTTAAAGTTGGGTATATTACCCCACGTTCAAAAATTTATAAAATCAAATATATTTTTTTTTTGCATACTTTAAATCAATAAAATTAAAAATAATGATGACAAAATTTTTCGCCCCGCCCTCGGGTAAAGCAATTTCGGTTCAAAGACCTAGTCTTCAACTTACGACGAATTTTAAAAATCATATTTTTTAACTTAGCGACATAAAGTAAATTTTTGTTTTTAAATTCACACAACTTAAATATAAAATTCAAAATTAATATTAAAAATTCACACCAAACTTAAAATTTAAAATGCATAAAAATAAAATTCATATTTTTAAAAATTAAAAATTCACACCAAACTTAATTTAAAAATTTATATTATAAATTCATTCCAAACTTATATTAATTTTTCAAATATTTACAATTTTAAATAGATTGTTTTTACAAAGTTTACAATATTAATTTAAGATTTATATATTAATTTTAAAAACATGGTATAAATAAAATTAAAAATCTTTTTGGATTTTTATCCCACTTTAATCAATCAAATATTATCAAAAATATGCGCCCCTCTTTTCGGTAAAGTAATTTCGGTTCCAAGACCTAATTTAACTCATGACGAATTTTTGAAATATTTTGGGTTGATTGATTAAAGATATTTATACCTTAAGAATAAACGTTAAATTTCGCAGTGATATAATAAATTTTTGAATGATATCAATAATTTCGATCGCCAAACCTAATTTTATTCAATACCAATTTAATACTTTATAGCGAACAAATTAGCGTTTATTATCAAAAGGTTAAAAATAAAAATAAAAATAAAGACTGTACAGACTTACCTGTGAAATAGATTTCTTAGTTATATGATCTATCCCATTCATAAGATAGTCGGTTTAATTGGTTTTCCATGGCTACATAGGCGTAACCTCGAGCATTCAGTGTTTTTTCTTCTAAACATACGAACGGTCCATCTCTGCATAAAGTAACAAATTCGGTATTTGAATAGGTTTGATTATTTGAACATTTACCTCCATGTGACCATTTTCCGCATTTGTGACATCTTTCTAGGTGTCGTGCTCTTCTTTTCGCTGCGGATTTTGATTTTCCTTTACCAAATTGTAACTTATTATCTTCGCATCTGGATTCTTTTCTAACTCCATCCATTCTTTCTCTGATTACTGATACTATTTCACTCGGTAGTGTGTCATTATTACGTTTAGTGATCAAAGCGTGTAGCATTAGACCATGGTTTAGTTCACAGGCAGTCTTCATTTTGTAAAAACCTAAAAAAAAAATAAAAATTTAGAATGGGGGGAGAAGACTAGTTCTTTAGGGTCTGCTAGGGAAAGACCATTCGGGTTCCATTTTCGAGAACTACACGAAAACAGACAATCTAACTCTAACAGAAATACATATTATCCTTTAAAGACTTGATTCTCCCCACACTTAGTTAGCTGTGGTGTCGAAATTGTGATTAACTTCCTTGTCGACTTCCATCGGACTATCTATGTAGTGTTTAACTCTGTGACCATTAACTTTAAATTCAATCCCATTTGAATTTATCAATTCTACTGTTCCGTATGAGAAAACTCTTTTGACTATGAATGGTCCAGACCATCTTGATTTCAATTTTCCAGGAAATAGCTTGAATCGTGAATTGAAAAGAAGAACTCTGTCTCCTTCTTTAAATTCTTTTGAACTTCTGATTCTTTTATCATGCCATTTCTTCGTTCTTTCTTTATAGATTAACGAATTTTCGTATGCTTCATGTCTTAATTCTTCTAATTCGTTTACTTGACTTAATCGTAGACGTCCGGCTTCATGTAAATCAAGATTACATGTCTTCAAAGCCCAAAATGCTTTGTGTTCAATTTCTACTGGAAGATGACATGCTTTTCCATAAACAAGTCTAAAAGGTGTGGTTCCAATTGGAGTTTTATAGGCTGTTCTAAAAGCCCAGAGTGCATCCTCCAATTTAATGGACCATTCCTTCGGATTTGATCCTACGGTTTTCTCTAGAATACGTTTTAAAGCTCGGTTGGTATTTTCAACTTGTCCACTTGTTTGTGGATGATATGCGGTGGAGATTTACGGAGTAACTCATAAATTACAAGTCAACTATGCACATAAATATAATACTATTTCGTACCCTCATAACTTGATGACACAAGTTATGTTATATTGAGTTCAGGGATACTCCGCGACTCGCGGCAATTTTTATAGGCAAATATTGAATTGAAACAGGGGAATGGATTAATAGCCACTAGAATAATCGTTTGGTTAATTGTTTTTAGCAATTTGGGTTATTAGCGTTAAAACCAAATCAATAATTATGCATGTGCATCTATGGTTTGAATATAATAACATGTATCATCTGCAGATTGTGGTTGTTGCATTGCTCTATGAACTGAAAAGGTAACACTCTGGGGATTATCCGCTATAATTATGTAATAAAGTCTATATTACAAAGACATAATTATCGACCCAGAATTTGGTTTTAATATTTTGTTATCAATTATACCAAGTGTCCTTGTACATAATTTCACCCCTGTTTTAATTATTCTAGTGGCTATTAATCCATTCCCGTGTCCGGTATATTATAGACTCCAATTGGATATAAATATGAACTCGATGCAACGGACTAAAAATTACAAGTCAACTATGCACATAAATATAATATAATATTTAAATAATTCTTATAATTATTTATATATTATATTAATATTTAAAACCGTCGGCAGACTAAGATCCAATTTGGAGTGAGCTGTATTTTCAAACTCCGCGACTCGCGGAGTTTGAAAGCAAAAATTACCGCGAGTCGCGGAGTATCCCTGAACTCAATTCCCTATAAAGCCAACCGAATTCTGATCATTTTTCACACTCATATATCCATCCTCTCTATATCTATACGTAAATATTTATATTTATATTTTAATTTTAATTTTAATTTTAATTTTAATCCTAATAATAAGGGTATGTTAGCAAATGTTATAAGGGTGTAAGTCAAAATTCTGTCCGTATAACGCTACGCTATTTTTAATCATTGTAAGTTATGTTCAACCTTTTTAATTTAATGTCTCGTAGCTAAGTTATTATTATGCTTATTTAATCCGAAGTAATCATGATGTTGGGCTAATTACTAAAATTGGGTAATTGGGCTTTGTACCATAATTGGGGTTTGGACAAAGAAACGACACTTGTGGAAATTAGACTATGGGCTATTAATGGGCTTTATATTTGTTTAACTAAATTATAGTTTGTTAATGTTAATATAAAGATTTACAATTGGGCGTCCCTATAAATTACCATATACACTCGATCGGACACGATGGGCGGGGTATTTATATGTACGAATAATCGTTCATTTAACCAGACACAGGAATGGATTAATAGCCACTAGAATAATTAAAACAGGGGTAAAATTATGTACAAGGACACTTGGTATAATTGATAACAAAATATTAAAACCTTGGGTTACACTCAGTCGACATCCTGGTGTAATTATTAAACAAAGTATTAAAATCTTGTTACAGTTTAAGTCCCCAATTAGTTGGAATATTTAACTTCGGGTATAAGGATAATTTGACGAGGACACTCGCACTTTATATTTATGACTGATGGACTGTTATGGACAAAAACCAGACGGACATATTAAATAATCCAGGACAAAGGACAATTAACCCATGGGAATAAACTAAAAATCAACACGTCAAACATCATGATTACGGAAGTTTAAATAAGCATAATTCTTTTATTTCATATTTAATTTCCTTTATTTTATATTTAATTGCACTTCTAATTATCGCATTTTTATTGTTATTGTATTTAATTGCACTTTTAATTATCGTACTTTTTAATTATCGCAAGTTTATTTTATCGCACTTTTATTATTCGCAATTTCATTATCGCTATTTACTTTACGCTTTAATTTAAGTCTTGTATTTATTTATTATTTTACATTTGGTTTTAACTGCGACTAAAGTTTTAAAATCGACAAACCGGTCATTAAACGGTAAAAATCCCCCTTTATAATAATATTATTACTTATATATATATTTGTATTTTTATAAAAGTAAACTAATATAGCGTTAAGCTTTGTTTAAAGATTTTCCCTGTGGAACGAACCGGACTTACTAAAAACTACACTACTGTACGATTAGGTACACTGCCTATAAGTGTTGTAGCAAGGTTTAAGTATATCCATTCTATAAATAAATAAATATCTTGTGTAAAATTGTATCGTATTTAATAGTATTTCTACTAAAATTTAATAGCTATTTTATATACACCTCGCGTAACATCAAGTTATTTTTGGCGCCGCTGCCGGGGAACTCTTAAACGCCGGAAGCGCAACGCTAATATAAAGAAGAAAAAAAATATTTTTAGTTTACTTTTATTAAAATTTGTTTTTATAAAAATACGTTTTAAATATTCGAAAATATAAAAAGAAAAACAAAAATATAAGTATTTTTAAGATTTTGTTAAATATTTAAGTTTTATAAAGTTTCTTTATTTTTATATAAGTTTTATTTAAGTATTTTGTTTTTATTTAAAACATAATAAAACCGAAAAAAAAATTTAATATATATAAATCTATTTTTAAGATATTTTTAAAATTATAAAGTAGTTCTATTTTTATTTATGTTTTTAAATATAAGTTTTTATTATATAAATAGAAAATATAAAACATAAAAAAATAAAAATAAAAAAAAAACGCGTCAAATTTAAAACTGTACCTGAGTTGAATTCTGGAACCCCGCGACTCGCGGAGTTTTCTGCTTCAGGCACCGCAACTCGCGGAGCTACTCTGACACCGACAGAACCCTAATTCAGCATTAATTACGGGTAATTATTAATTACTATTAATTATTATTATTAACCCTAAATAATTATTATTATTATAATTAGTTTTATTTTAAAGTTTCTTTTTATTTAATTTGTTTTATTTAGTTAAATTAGTTTAACTAAATTGTAAAATTAATAGTTTTAATAAATAAATAATATAAAAATAATATTTTATAAAAATTGTACTTTTTACAACTTTTTGTATATTTTTATATTTTGTCCCTTTTTAATCGTTTTAACGTAATATTTGTATTTTTAGCTCATATTTAGTTTTAAACTTAGTTTTTGCCATAGTTATTTTTACTTCTAGATTTTTAGGCTTTGTCGTAGAATTCCTTAAGTGCTTTTTCTTTAGACTAAGATTTAGGTACTTTAGAACTTTGCGACGCTTTTTTAAGTTTTAGTTTCTTTTTAAGTTATTTCCATTTGGGATTTAGTTTTTCCTGTAAGCTTTAATATTTTTAGATGACTTGTACCTATGTATCAATTATCATTCCAATTAGTAATCTCAATTTGCGATTATAATTTCAAGTTAGTTGTAGTAATAAGGTTAGGTTAGTCAAGTATTTTTAAGTGTTATAAGTTTCTTTTATTTTTCCGTCACCTTTTATTTTTCAACCATTTTTCTTTTTCGACCTTTTTCCGACGCGCACTTTTTCTTTCTTATTTCTCGCTATTCTAGTTTTAGGACATAGATTTTTATTCTACTTGTTATCTAAATTTCTTAAAATTACGAAAATTTATTTTAAGTGGTTAAAGTGATAGACATCAAAATTTTCTGGTTCGTAGTAATAGTTGGATTTGTACGTGGACCGGGTTATTGGAGCCAAACAGTCCTCAAATATATTGAGACCAAACGAATCCTGCCCCTCTGCTGCATCTTTTGGCTATTCGAAACGTGGGCAAAATCAGAAAAGTCTATTGATTGGATAACTTATTATAATTTTTCTTTCCTTTTAAAAACTAATAGGATATTCAGTGAATGCACCGAGCAAGACGTTCACCACCTTTTGTACGTTCACCACCTGTAACTAGATCAAGACATTTAGCAAATATTACCACCGTTGATTTTTCTTTAGAATCGTCATCCAGTCGACCAAGTACTCCAGTTCAAATTTCCGATAATCTATTTTTTGAACCCGACCTCACAATTGAGAATCCAGAGAATATTCAGGAACAATTCGTAGATCCTGAACAACTAAACTTTCCTCCGGAACCACCAATCATTCAAACAGAGATTGTTGAGGAACGAACCATTAAATCAGAATCCTCTAGTGATTCGGATTCAACAAATTCAATTATGGAGAATCTGGAACCTTTAAGTATGGAAGACCGAATGAGAGCTAAACGCACTGGCCAAGGTCACGCAATTACTCATCCAGACATTAATGCGCCAGATTATGAAATCAAAGGACAAATTCTACACATGGTGACTAATCAATGCCAATTTAGTGGTGCGCCGAAGGAAGATCCAAATGAACATCTACGTACCTTTAATAGGATCTGCACACTATTTAAAATCCGAGAAGTGGAGGATGAACAGATATATCTCATGTTATTTCCCTGGACCTTAAAGGGAGAAGCCAAAGATTGGTTGGAATCGTTACCTGAAGGGGCGATTGATACATGGGACGTTTTAGTTGAAAATTTTCTTAAACAATTCTTTCCGGCATCTAAAGCCGTAAGACTTCAAGCAGAAATTGTTACGTTCACACAGAAGCCGAATGAAACTCTATATGAGGCGTGGACTAGATTTGGAAAGTTATTGAGAGGATGTCCACAACATGGTTTAGACACCTGTCAAATAGTACAAATATTCTACCAAGGATGCGACATCACTACAAGGAAAGACATAGATATAGCAGCTGGTGGTTCTATTATGAAGAAAACCGAAACTGATGCTTACAAAATTATTGATAACACTGCTTCCCACTCACATGAGTGGCACCAAGAAAAAGATATCGTTAGATCATCTAAAGCAGCTAGAGCCGATTCTAGCCATGACTTAGATTCCATTTCCGCAAAGATAGATGCTGTCGAGAGACGAATGGAAAAGATGACTAAAGATATTCACTCAATACGAATTAGTTGTGAGCAGTGTGGAGGACCACATTTGACAAAAGATTGTCTCAGTATTGAATTAACAATGGAACAAAGAGAGAATATTTCATACATAAACCAAAGGCCTGGAAATAATTATCAGAATAATTATCAACCGCCAAGACCTATTTACAATCAAAACCAGAATTATAACCGAAATATTCCATACAACAACCAACAAGGTCCTAGCAATCAACAAGTATCCAATAATACTTACAATCAGCAAAGACCTAATTTTCAAAACAAACCACCACAACAAACCGATGATAAAAAGCCGAATTTAGAAGATATGATGACGAAGCTAGTTGAAACTCAAACGCAGTTTTTCACATCTCAGAAACAAACTAATGAACAAAATGCTCAAGCATTTAGAAATCAACAAGCTTCTATTCAAAATCTGAAACAAGAAGTAAGTAACCTAGCAAGGTTAATAGGTGAAAGAAAACCGGGAAGTCTACCTAGTGATACAAATGCTAACCCCCGGAATGAAACAGCTAAAGCTATTACCACAAGAAGTGGTACAACACTTAAACCACCTGAAATACCTGTAACTTCTGATGAAGCTATTCCTACTCCACAAGAACCACAACCTGATCAAGATAAGGAAAAAGAACCGGTAGTTGAAAAGGTTAATGAAGATAACACAGTTAAGGCTAAACCTTATGTTAAACCATACCAACCACCACTTCCTTACCCGAGTAAAATGAAGAAAGAGAAACTTGAAGCCGAGCAATCCAAATTCTTGGATATGTTTAAACAGATAAATGTAAATCTTCCTTTCATTGATGTGATTTCAGGAATGCCTAGATATGCTAAATTCTTGAAAGATCTAATCTCAAATAGAAAGAAAATGGAAGAACTCTCGGCTGTTACCATGAATGCTAATTGTTCAGCAGTTCTGTTGAATAAGATACCAGAAAAACTATCTGATCCAGGATGTTTCACAATTCCATGTTTTCTGGGTAGTCTTAGTTCAATAGAAGCATTGGCAGACTTAGGTGCTAGTATAAATCTAATGCCGTATTCACTATACGCTAAACTAGACCTTGGAGAATTGAAACCAACCAGAATAAGCATACAACTAGCCGATAGATCAATAAAATATCCTAGAGGGATAATGGAGAACATGCTAGTTAAAGTTGGTACTTTAGTATTTCCAGTAGATTTTGTTGTTCTGGACATGGAAGAAGATTCTCAAGTTCCTCTCATATTAGGAAGACCATTCTTAAACACGGCTAAAGCAATGATAGACGTGTTCGGTAAGAAATTGACCCTAAGTATAGAGGACGAGAGTGTTACCTTTTCAGTTGATAGAGCAATGCAACAACTACAATCTGCAGATGATACATGTTATTATATTCAAACTATAGATGCACATGCAGAATTATTAGAAGAATTTCCAGAATTACAAGGAACAGGAGAATGTTCTTTAGGAGAAGGTAATGAACCAATTGATGAAGCTGAAATGTTAGCTACACTTATAGCTAATGGATATGAACCAACAACAGAAGAAATTCAAATGCTAAAAGAAGAAGACAGATATCGATACAAATCATCGATAGAAGAACCTCCGAAATTAGAGTTAAAACCACTTCCAAACCATTTGGAATACGCTTATTTACATGGTGAATCTGAATTACATGTAATAATATCGTCTTCTCTTACTAAAAATGAGAAATCACAACTCATTTCTGTGTTGAAAGCTCATAAACCAGCCATTACATGGAAGATTCATGATATTAAAGGAATAAGTCCTTCGTATTGCACACATAAAATCCTTATGGAAGAAGGTCATAAAACGTATGTGCAACGCCAACGAAGACTAAATCCTAATATGCAAGATGTAGTTAAGAAAGAGATTATTAAACTGCTAGATGCAGGTTTAATTTATCCAATTTCTGATAGTCCATGGGTAAGCCCAGTTCAATGCGTGCCTAAGAAGGGTGGCATGACTGTCATTACAAATGAGAAAAATGAGCTTATTCCTACTAGGACTGTAACAGGATGGCGTGTATGTATTGATTATAGAAAATTAAATGACGCCACCAGAAAAGATCACTTTCCCTTACCTTTCATAGATCAAATGTTGGAAAGATTAGCCGGAAATAGTTACTATTGTTTTCTAGATGGATTTTCCGGATATTTTCAAATTCCAATAGCACCCGAGGACCAAGAGAAAACCACATTCACGTGCCCTTATGGTACTTTTGCTTACAAACGCATGCCATTTGGACTGTGTCACGCCCCTGCAACCTTTCAAAGGTGTATGATGGCGATTTTTCATGACATGATAGAAGAATGCATGGAAGTTTTCATGGATGACTTTTAAGTCTTCGGTGATACATTTGAATCATGTCTAGCTAATCTGGAACGAATGCTTATTAGATGCGCACAGTCAAATCTAGTTCTTAATTGAGAGAAATGTCATTTCATGGTTAAAGAAGGCATCGTTCTTGGACATAAAATTTCAAAAGAAGGAATTGAAGTGGATAGAGCTAAAGTAGATGTAATTGCTAAACTTCCACATCCCACCAATGTTAGAGGAGTTAGGAGTTTTCTAGGGCATGCCAGTTTTTACCGACGTTTCATAAAAGATTTTTCTAAAATTGCCACTCCTATGAATAAACTCCTAGAAAAGGATGCTCCATTCATCTTTTCAAATGAGTGTATCAAATCTTTTAATATTCTAAAAGAGAAACTCACTAATGCGCCGATCATGATAACACCAAATTGAAATCTACCATTTGAACTAATGTGCGATGCAAGTGATTTTGCAATGGGAGTCGTTTTAGGACAAAGGATTGAAAAACGATTTCAACCTATATATTATGCTAGTAAGACGTTACAAGGAGCACAAACGAACTCTACAACTACTGAAAAAGAACTCCTTGCTATTGTCTTTGCTTTTGACAAATTTCGATCATATCTCGTTCTAGCAAAAACGGTGGTCTATACCGACCATTCTGCTCTTAGATACCTATTTTCAAAACAAGATGCTAAACCAAGATTAATCCGTTGGATCTTACTCTTACAAGAGTTTGATATTGAAATTCGAGATAAAAGAGGAGCAGAAATCTCGCCGCTGATCATCTTTCTCGTCTTGAAAATCCCGAATTAGAAGTTCTAAATGAATCGGCCATACAAGACAACTTTCCTGATGAATATCTATTGAAGATAGATTATAAAGAAATTTCATGGTTTGCAGACTATGCAAACTATTTAGTATGTGGATTCCTTGAAAAAGGATTATCGTACCAAAGACGAAAGAAATTCTTCAGTGATATAAAACACTATTTTTGGGAAGATCCACATCTGTTTAAAAGTTGTCCCGATGGAATAATACACCGATGTTTATTTGGAAATGAAGCTAGTAAAATATTAAACCATTGTCACACAGGACCAACAGGAGGGCATTATGGGCCTCAACTAACAGCAAGAAAAGTTTATGATGTTGGATTCTATTGGCCTACAATTTACAAAGACGCACACCTTCTTTGCAAATCCTGTGATGCTTGTCAAAGGGCCGGAAAAATAAGTCAACGTGATGAAATGCCACAAAATGTCATACAAGTATGTGAAGTATTTGACATTTGGGGTATTGACTTTATGGGTCCATTTCCAAAATCTCATAATAATCTATATATACTCGTAGCCATTGATTATGTATCTAAATGGGCGGAAGCACAAGCTCTCCCAACTAAAGATGCACGAGTTGTAGTCAACTTTTTAAAACGTCTTTTTGCAAGGTTTGGAACACCGAAAGCTTTAATAAGTGATCGGGGTACTCATTTCTGTAATAATCAACTTGAGAAAGTTCTTAAAAGATATGGAGTAACTCATAAAATCTCCACCGCATATCATCCACAAACAAGTGGACAAGTTGAAAATACCAACCGAGCTTTAAAACGTATTCTAGAGAAAACCGTAGGATCAAATCCGAAGGAATGGTCCATTAAATTGGAGGATGCACTCTGGGCTTTTAGAACAGCCTACAAAACTCCAATTGGAACCACACCTTTTAGACTTATTTATGGAAAAGCATGTCATCTTCCAGTAGAAATTGAACACAAAGCATTTTGGGCTTTAAAGACATGTAATCTTGATTTACATGAAGCCGGACGTCTACGATTAAGTCAACTAAACGAATTAGAAGAATTAAGACATGAAGCATACGATAATTCGTTAATCTATAAAGAAAGAACGAAGAAATGGCATGATAAAAGAATCAGAAGTTCAAAAGAATTTAAGGAAGGAGACAGAGTTCTTCTTTTCAATTCACTATTCAACCTATTTCCTCGAAAATTGAAATCAAGATGGTCTGACCATTCATAGTCAAAAGAGTTTTCCAATACGGAACGATAGAATTAATAAATTCAAATGGGATTGAATTTAAAGTTAATGGTCACAGAGTTAAACACTACATAGATAGTCCGATGGAAGTCGACAACGAAGTTAATCACAATTTCGACACCACAGCTAACTAAGTGTGGGGAGAATCAAGTCTTTAAAGGATAATATGTATTTCTGTTAGAGTTAGATTGTCTGTTTTCGTGTAGTTCTCGAAAATGGAACCCGAATGGTCTTTCCCTAGCAGACCCTAAAGAACTAGTCTTCTCCCCCCATTCTGAATTTTTATTTTTTTAGGAAATGAAGACTGCCTGTGAACTAAACCATGGTCTAATGCTACATGCGTTGATCACTAAACGTAATAATGACACACTACCGAGTGAAATAGTATCAGTAATCAGAGAAAGATTGGACGGAGTTAGAAAAGAATCCAGATGCGAAGATAATAAGTTACAATTTGGTAAAGGAAAATCAAAATCCGCAGCGAAAAGAAGAGCACGACACCTAGAAATATGTCACAAATGCAGAAAATGGTCACATGGAGGTAAATGTTCAAATAATCAAACCTATTCAAATACCGAATTTGTTACTTTATGCAGAGACGGACCGTTCATATGTTTAGAAGAAAAGACACTGAATGTTCGAGGTTACGCCTATGTAGCCATGGAAAACCAATTAAACCGACTATCTTATAAATGGGATAGATCATATAACTAAGAAATCTATTTCACAGGTATGTTTGTACAGTTTTTAAATTTTTTTTTTTTTTTAACCTTTTGATAATAAACGCTAATTTGTTCGCTATAAAGTATTAAATTGGTATTGAATAAAATTAGGTTTGGCGACCGAAATTATTGATATCATTCAAAAATTTATTACATCACTGCGAAATTTAACGTTTATTCTTAAGGTATAAATATCTTTAATCAATCAACCCAAAATATTTCAAAAATTCGTCATGAGTTAAATTAGGTCTTGGAACCGAAATTACTTTACCGAAAAGAGGGGCGCATATTTTTGATAATATTTGATTGATTAAAGTGGGATAAAAAGCCAAAAAGATTTTTAATTTTATTTTTACCATGTTTTTAAAATTAATATTTAAATCTTAAATTAATATTGTAAACTTTGTAAAACAATATTTTTAAAATTGTAAATATTTGAAAAATTAATATAAGTTTGGTGTGAATTTATAATATGAATTTTTAAATTAAGTTTGGTGTGAATTTTTAATTTTAAAAATATGAATTTTTAATTTTATGCATTTCAAATTTTAAGTTTGGTGTGAATTTTTAATATTAATTTTGAATTTTATATTTAAGTTGTGTGAATTTAAAAACAAAAATTTACTTTATCTCATTAAGTTAAAAATATGATTTTTAAAATTCGTCGTGAGTTGAAGACTAGGTCTTTGAACCGAAATTGCTTTACTCGAGGGAGGGACGAGAACTTTTATTATCATTATTTTTAATCTTATTGAATTAAAGTATGCCAAAAACATTAAAAAAAACCCAAAAATCTTAGCTTTTAAAACAATCGCTACAAAAAGACAAATTTTAAAATTTTGTCGAAGGACGGACTAGGACATCGATCCGAAACGACCTCGTCCTAAATAACAAGGGAAACAAAATTTTAAAATTAATTACTTAATTGTTTTAATTAATATAAGATGTTAAAAAAAAAAAAAACAAACTCCGCGACTCGCGGAGTTTGAAGCTTTAAACCCCGCGACTCGCGGAGGGACCGAAATACAGAAAAAAAAAAAAACGCAAAGAACTGATCAGTCCACACCACAACTCAAACATACAGCGAAAATACTCCGAAAAAACCCGCAAAAACACCCCCAAAATCACAATTTTTAACCGTTAATCATCAAATCTTTTACTAAAATCATGTTGAGAAGGATGCTATCAAGGAATTACTCAAGAAAAACGGTAAATTTCTACACCTAAACACCATTTAATCCAAAAATTAGTGTTCTTGAGCAATTTTTTTCCCAATTTGATTTTGATGCTTTTTAGTGTAATTATGCTTAAATTGTTTATGTATTATGCTTGTATAACCTAGATTGATGCTATTTAACATGATTAGAAGCCTTAAACTTCAAATTTTGAGTAATCTAGGGTTTGTGCGCTTGAGCAATTTGGGACTTTTTGATATAAACAGGTTATGGCCGATTTTTTTCATGAATTGTTGCTAAATTAAGTAGTGTAACATGTTTAGGTAGTTAAATGATCCAAACTTTGAGCCTAAACATGATTTTGAGAATTAAAGTGGACTTTTTCAATTCTAAAATTCATGAACTTGATTTTTGAAAGATAATGCCATGTGAAACTTGTTTAATTGCTAGTAATGATTATTTTGACATGTTATTTGAGTTGAATGCTTATGAACTTGGCGAACATTTTCGTATATGCTTATTTGAAAAAGTATAGATTTGATAAAAATGTGAAAATGAGCTTAAGTTTGATATAAATTGATCATGTCATTGTAATTATTTTGATTGATGATTTTCCTGACACTAATGCATATTTGGATGAACAAAAATTGTGTTTGATGTGTTTTGCAGACTGAAAGGGGTGAATCTTCATCCCAAGCTCGCAATGCTCCTGCTGATAATGCGGAACAACAGGAGGTGGATAACTACTACAAGAAAGATATACCTCATCCAGTCATGACATTTTCTGATATGCACTTGGAAGATTTGCACCCGAACCTGAGATTTGACAGACTTTGGATAGATTATCCAAAATACCAAAGGAGTTTGCATACTTTTCATTCTAAAGTTGTTGAGGTACCTAGGGTCATAGAATGGGGACCATTAGAAGCTGTAGAATTGGCCGGGCCAATTAGGGAATTACTTGCACAGAGGTATGGTAATTCTACTTTTAACGACTGGGTACGTTTATTTACCATGCGTAGACCTGTATATAAAGTATGGTGTGAAGAATTGTTGTGTAGTATAGAATTAAATGATCGGGTAGCTAGTTTAACCGATCGATCTTTTATTAGATTTTTGTTAGGAGGTTCGATGCGCCACATGTCTTTACTAGACATGGCTCAGGCTTTACGTATATATACGCCTGAGGAGTTAGCATCTGCCGATTGTAGAGGGTTGATACTAAATGGTAGAAAGATAGATGAAAATTTTGATACACATGGTGTATGGAGTCAAATGACAAGCCATCACCGATTCAAAGGGGGAAATTACTCTTATTTGGATATAGATAGAGCTGAATTAAGAGTAATTCATAGGTTTTAGCTAATTCGATTACACAAAGAGGTAAGAACAAGGAAAAGGTAAATGAACAGGATTTGTTTTACCATATGTGTATTCGAGACCCACAAAGCGCTGTAAGTATACCTTATTGTGTGGGTTATTATTTATCAGCTATGGTTAGGGGGATGAGACCGCATAGCATAATAGGAGGTGGTATTTTTATTACTTTGATTGCTGAATATCTCGGAGTGGATATAAGTCGGGGGGGGATTATTAGTCGAAGAACCAGAACCCCGCGATACAATAGGTTTAAATGTATACCATGGTGCGAAAGTTTTGAAGAGCCGAAATAACGCCGCAGTACAATACCATGGTAGACATCCACAGGTTGAGAGAAACCAACAACAAGGTAATGTAGGAGGGGGAAATGAAATGCAAGAAATGCAAAGGTTTATAGCTTCACAGGAGTACGAAAATGCTAGACAGAGAGCATTTGAAGATTGGCAAGTTCATCAAAATCAAATCATAGCTCATTGCCAACATATAGGTAGAAACTATATTCCTACTCCAAAACCCATATTCCCTCCCTGGTCTATAGAGATGCAACCACCGTATCCTACGTATAACCCAGCCGAAGCATTCTATAGCACCTATGGTTATGCATGGAACCCCTATTGGTATCAGTATCATCCCTAGTCTACTTAGTTTTATTTATTTTGTAATTTGTAATGTTGATACGTTTAATACTTATGTTAATATTGTAATAGTTTTTATAATTTTCTAACTTTTATTCTTAGATTTTAATAATTTTTGAATGTGGGGTAATATACCAAACTTCAAAAATATGTATATATGTTTGCAGTTTATCTTATGTACACAACAAGGTAAAACAACGCATTTTCAAAGACTGGCATTAAGTTCAGCAAAAGCAACTAATTTTGACGACAAGATGCAAAATATATGTGAAATAACAACAAGACGGAATGAACAAATGATGTGCACCATTTATCATTCAGCAAACAAACGCCAATATATTTGGAAACTTTGGTAAAATTTAATCATTTTCACACAAATCACCCTCAATAATTTAAATTGTTACTGATTTCTTGCAAATGAGGGCATTGCAAGATCTTAAGTGTGGGAAGGGGTTAAATTCTTTCGGATTTTAAAATTTTTATCTTAAACACTGGGTTACCATTAAAAATACTAGTAAAGCAGTAGTTGTATTAGAATCTAGTGCTCTCTGATAATAAAGAACAGCCCTAGTCTTATATACTGACTACCCAATTCTAGTAAAATTTTTCAAAATTTTCAATTAAATGAACTCAAAATCATGTTTATACATATTTATGAACGATAAAACTAGGTTTTAACACCGAAATTATTGTAACCTCGGAAAGGACATAAATTGAGAAACAAACCAAAATGTTAAAATTCATTTAAAATGGAATAGAGGACAATAAAAAGAAAAATAAAAGCCAAGTGTGGGAAAATTCTCCAAGTTATTCAAAACATATATCACATATTTTTGTACAAATAACTGAAAATACTTTTGCTTTGGACTAAACTAAAAAGTTTTACCTGATTTACTGTAAGAAAGATGGATCTACACGATGAATCAATTCCATCATTAAAAGGAAGTAAAGTCTTTCGAAAAAGACACGCGCCTCTTGATTTAGGTCAAGAAGTTGTCGTCCAGACCAGCTGTAGGTTGACGAAAAATCTAGAAAAGTCATCACTAAAATCAGCAGGAAATCCACGGACCTCAGCATTAAACAGGGTCGCCAAGTGGTCAGATTTATCCTAACCATGAGAAGGATTTTCTCGTAAAATGGGGGGCACCATGCAAATTAGCTGGATAAGACTAATGAATCAGATCCCCAGAAAGGATAATCTCCTTAAAAGATCAAAAATCAGCTTTTAAGCCTGATATTACTCAATCCTTGAGATTGACCTTAAAGATTGAGAATTACAAACTCATGGAATTCAATGATATCTAAACTCGAGCTTGAACGAGAAAATATTTTGATCAAAATTACAAACCGATTTGTTTTCTGAAAACCCTATTTTCAATGCGTTCATTACCATTGAACGTAAAATCCTAGGAATTCACCTGGAATTCATTAGGTCACCTGAACTAAATCGGGTGTCAACCGTAAGAACGGTGGTTGCATAGTGGTCAAAGACAGGACCTTGTGCCAGACCGAAAAATCATAAGGGTGAGCTTTACTATTGCTCCTACCAAGGATAGTAATTGCGTCCGACACGTTATAGACCATAATTAAAAGCATGTCAGGGGACATTGCCTTAACAGTTGCTTGTTCAACGCTTTCCTTTACAACCGGACGGTAGTTTACCGAAAGGTAATATACGGGACAAGTAAACTGGACGTGTTACTTTCCAAATACAAGGTTAGCAAGTGGGTGACACAAAACCATAAGTTTTGAGCTAAAATTTTCAAATCTGAAACCCACCAAACCCACAAAAAAAAATTTTGCAAACACCGGTGAAGGGTTATTCCGGAAAACTTATCTAGGGTAAAAACTAGATTTAATTTTCAAAAGATCAAATGTTTTCATAAAGATCCAATTTCCTTAATGGATCTAAATTTTTATAGTCATGTGGGACTGTAAACCATATCGTTACTACCATTGTTTATACCGCCGTATAGAAATCACTGATGTACAAAGTGTGAAGAATAAAGAAGTGATTCTAGTATTTCAAGACGATATTGCTTGAGGACAAGCAACGCTCAAGTGTGGGAATATTTGATAATGCTAAAAACGAACATATATTTCATAGCATTATTCCTCAAGAAATACAAGCTTTTAGTTGCAATTGTTCTATTTAAAAGTGATATTCGTTTAAATAACAAAAGACAGATTCGACGAATTGAAGACGCAAACGACCAAAAAGCTCAAAAGTACAAAATACAATCAAAGAGGTTCCAATTATTGATAAGAAACGTCTCGAAATTACAAAAGTACAAGATTCAAAACGCAAAGTACAAGATATTAAATTGTACGCAAGGATGTTCGAAAATCCGGAACCGGGACCAGAGTCAACTCTCAACGCTCGACGCAACGGACTAAAAATTACAAGTCAACTATGCACATAAATATAATATAATATTTAAATAATTCTTATAATTATGTATATATTATATTAATATTTAAAACCGTCGGCAGACTAAGATCCAATTTGGAGTGAGCTGTATTTTCAAACTCCGCGACTCGCGGAGTTTGAAGGAAAAAATTGCCGCGAGTCGCGGAGTATCCCTGAACTCAATTCCCTATAAAGCCAACCGAATTCTGATCATTTTTCACACTCATATATCCATCCTCTCTATAACTATACGTAAATATTTATATTTATATTTTAATTTTAATTTTAATTTTAATTTTAATCCTAATAATAAGGGTATGTTAGCAAATGTTGTAAGGGTGTAAAAATCCCCCTTTATAATAATATTATTAATTATATATATATTTGTATTTTTATAAAAGTAAACTAATATAGCGTTAAGCTTTGTTTAAAGATTTTCCCTGTGGAACGAACCGGACTTACTAAAAACTACACTACTGTACGATTAGGTACACTGCCTATAAGTGTTGTAGCAAGGTTTAAGTATATCCATTCTATAAATAAATAAATAACTTGTGTAAAATTGTATCGTCTTTAATAGTATTTTCCTGCTAAAATTAATAGTATTTTATACCACTCCGCTACCACATCAAGTTATTTTTGGCGCCGCTGCCGGGGAATCGCTTAAACGCCGGAAGCGCAACGCTAATATAAAAAAAAAAGATTTTTAGTTTACTTTTATTAAAATTCGTTTTTATAAAAATACGTTTTAAATATTCGAAAATATAAAAAGAAAACAAAAATATAAGTATTTTTAAGATTTTGTTAAATATTTAGGTTTTATAAAGTTTCTTTATTTTTATAGCGTATTTATTTAAGTATTTTGTTTTTATTTAAAATATAAAAAAAACGTCGAATTAAAAACTGTGCTTGAGTTGAATTCTGGAACCCCGCGACTCTCGGAGTTTTCTGCTTCGGGCACCGCAACTCGCGGAGACACTCTGACACCGACATAACCCTAATTCAGCATTAATTACGGGAAATTATTAATTATTATTATTATTAACCCTAATTAATTATTATTATTATATTTAGTTTTACTTTTTATTTAATTTATATTTTAGTTAAATTAGTTTAATTAAATTGTAAAATTAATAGTTTTAATAAATAAATAATATAAAAATAATATTTTTATAAAATTTGTAACTTTTTACAACTTTTTGTATATTTTTATATTTTGTCCCTTTTTAATCATTTTAGCGTAATATTTGTATTTTTAGCTCATATTTAGTTTTAAACTTAGTTTTTGCCATAGTTATTTTTACTTCTAGATTTTTAGGCTTTGCCGTAGAATTCCTTAAGTGCTTTTTCTTTAGACTAAGATTTAGGTACTTTAGAACTTTGCGACGCCTTTTTAAGTTTTAGTTTCTTTTTAAGTTATTTCCATTTGGGATTTAGTTTTTCCTGTAAGCTTTAATATTTTTAGACGACTTTTACCTATGTATCAATTATCATTCCAATTAGTAATCTCAATTTGCGATTATAATTTTAAGTTAGTTGTAGTAATAAGGTTAGGTTAGTCAAATATTTTTAAGTGTTATAAGTTTCTTTTATTTTTCCGTCACCTTTTATTTTTCAACCATTTTTCTTTTTTGACCTTTTTCCGACGCGCTCTTTTTCTTTCTTATTTCTCGCTATTCTAGTTTTAGGACATAGATTTTTATTCTACTTCTTATCTAAATTTCTTAAAATTACGAAAATTTATTTTAAGTGGTTAAATTGATAGACATCAAAATTTTCTGGTTCGTAGTAATAGTTGGATTTGTACGTGGACCGGGTTATTAGAGCCAAACAGTCCTCAATTATATTGAGACCAAACGAATCCTGCCCCTCTGCTGCATCTTTTGGCTATTCGAAACGTGGGCAAAATCAGAAAAGTCTATTGATTGGATAACTTATTATAATTTTTCTTTCCTTTTAAAAACTAATAGGATATTCAGTGAATGCACCGAGCAAGACGTTCACCACCTTTTGTACGTTCACCACCTGTAACTAGATCAAGACATTTAGCAAATATTACCACCGCTGATTTTTCTTTAGAATCGTCATCCAGTCGACCAAGTACTCCAGTTCAAATTTCCGATAATCCATTTTTTGAACCCGACCTCACAATTGAGAATCCGGAGAATATTCAGGAACGATTCGTAGATCCTGAACAACTAAACTTTCCTCCGGAACCACCAATCATTCAAACAGAGATTGTTGAGGAACGAACCATTAAATCAGAATCCTCTAGTGATTCGGATTCAAAAAATTCAATTATGGAGAATCTGGAACCTTTAAGTATGGAAGACCGAATGAGAGCTAAACGCACTGGCCAAGGTCACGCAATTACTCATCCAGACATTAATGCGCCAGATTATGAAATCAAAGGACAAATTCTACACATGGTGACTAATCAATGCCAATTTAGTGGTGCGCCGAAGGAAGATCCAAATGAACATCTACGTACCTTTAATAGGATCTGCACACTATTTAAAATCCGAGAAGTGGAGGATGAATAGATATATCTCATGTTATTTCCCTGGACCTTAAAGGGAGAAGCCAAAGATTGGTTGGAATCGTTACCTGAAGGGGCGATTGATACATGGGACGTTTTAGTTGAAAAATTTCTTAAACAATTCTTTCCGGCATCTAAAGCCGTAAGACTTCAAGCAGAAATTGTTACGTTTACACAGAAGCCGAATGAAACTCTATATGAGGCGTGGACTAGATTTGGAAAGTTATTGAGAGGATGTCCACAACATGGTTTAGACACCTGTCAAATAGTACAAATATTCTACCAAGGATGCGACATCACTACAAGGAAAGACATAGATATAGCAGCTGGTGGTTCTATTATGAAGAAAACCGAAACTGATGCTTACAAAATTATTGATAACACTGCTTCCCACTCACATGAGTGGCACCAAGAAAAAGATATCGTTAGATCATCTAAAGTAGCTAGAGCCGATTCTAGCCATGACTTAGATTCCATTTCCGCAAAGATAGATGCTGTCGAGAGACGAATGGAAAAGATGACTAAAGATATTCACTCAATACGAATTAGTTGTGAGCAGTGTGGAGGACCACATTTGACAAAAGATTGTCTCAGTATTGAATTAACAATGGAACAAAGAGAGAATATTTCATACATAAACCAAAGGCCTGGAAATAATTATCAGAATAATTATCAACCGCCAAGACCGATTTACAATCAAAACCAGAATTATAACAGAAATATTCCATACAACAACCAACAAGGTCCTAGCAATCAACAAGTATCCAATAATACTTACAATCAGCAAAGACTTAATTTTCAAAATAAACCACCACAACAAACCGATGATAAAAAGCCGAATTTAGAAGATATGATGACGAAGCTAGTTGAAACTCAAACGCAGTTTTTCACATCTCAGAAACAAACCAATGAACAAAATGCTCAAGCATTTAGAAATCAACAAGCTTCTATTCAAAATCTGGAACAAGAAGTAAGTAACCTAGCAAGGTTAATAGGTGAAAGAAAACCGGGAAGTCTACCTAGTGATACAAATGCTAACCCCCGGAATGAAATAGCTAAAGCCATTACCACAAGAAGTGGTACAACACTTAAACCACCTGAAATACCTGTAAGTTCTGATGAAGCTATTCCTACTCCACAAGAACCACAACCTGATCAAGATAAGGAAAAAGAACTGGTAGTTGAAAAGGTTAATGAAGATAACACAGCTAAGAATAAACCTTATGTTAAACCATACCAACCACCACTTCCTTACCAGAGTAAAATGAAGAAAGAGAAACTTGAAGCCGAGCAATCCAAATTCTTGGATATGTTTAAACAGATAAATGTAAATCTTCCTTTCATTGATGTGATTTCAGGAATGCCTAGATATGCTAAATTCTTGAAAGATCTAATCTCAAATAGAAAGAAAATGGAAGAACTCTCGGCTGTTACCATGAATGCTAATTGTTCAGCAGTGCTGTTGAATAAGATACCAGAAAAATTATCTGATCCAGGAAGTTTCACAATTCCATGTTTTCTGGGAAGTCTTAATTCAATAGAAGCATTGGCAGACTTAGGTGCTAGTATAAATCTAATGCAGTATTCACTATACGCTAAACTAGACCTTGGAGAATTGAAACCAACCAGAATAAGCATACAACTAGCCGATAGATCAATAAAATATCCTGGAGGGATAATGGAGAACATGCTAGTTAAAGTTGGTACTTTAGTATTTCCAGTAGATTTTGTTGTTTTGGACATGGAAGAAGATTCTCAAGTTCCTCTCATATTAGGAAGACCATTCTTAAACACGGCTAAAGCGATGATAGACGTGTTCGGTAAGAAATTGACCCTAAGTATAGAGGATGAGAGTGTTACCTTTTCAGTTGATAGAGCAATGCAACAACCACAATCTGCAGATGATACATGTTATTATATCCAAACTATAGATGCACATGCAGAATTAATAGAAGAATTTCCAGAATTACAAGGAACAGGAGAATGTTCTTTAGGAGAAGGTAATGAACCAATTGATGAAGCTGAAATGTTAGCTACACTTATAGCTAATGGATATGAACCAACAACAGAAGAAATTCAAATGCTAAAAGAAGAAGATAGATATCGATACAAATCATCGATAGAAGAACCACCGAAATTAGAGTTAAAACCACTTCCAAACCATTTGGAATACGCTTATTTACATGGTGAATCTGAATTACCTGTAATAATATCGTCTTCTCTTACTAAAAATGAGAAATCACAACTCATTTCTGTGTTGAAAGCCCATAAACCAGCCATTGCATGGAAGATTCATGATATTAAAGGAATAAGTCCTTCGTATTGCACACATAAAATCCTTATGGAAGAAGGTCATAAAACGTATGTGCAACGCCAACGAAGACTAAATCCTAATATGCAAGATGTAGTTAAGAAAGAGATTATTAAACTGCTAGATGCAGGTTTAATTTATCCAATTTTTGATAGTCCATGGGTAAGCCCAGTTCAATGCGTGTCTAAGAAGGGTGGCATGATTGTCATTACAAATGAGAAAAATGAGCTTATTCCTACTAGGACTGTAACAGAATGGCGTGTAAGTATTGATTATAGAAAATTAAATGACGCCACCAGAAAAGATCACTTTCCCTTACCTTTCATAGATCAAATGTTGGAAAGATTAGCCGGAAATAGTTACTATTATTTTCTAGATGGATTTTCCGGATATTTTCAAATTCCAATAGCACCCGAAGATCAAGAAAAAACCACATTCACGTGCCCTTATGGTACTTTTGCTTACAAACGCATGCCATTTGGACTGTGTAACGCCCCTGCAACCTTTCAAAGGTGTATGATGGCAATTTTTCATGACATGATAGAAGAATGCATGGAAGTTTTCATGGATGACTTTTCAGTCTTCGGTGATACATTTGAATCATGTCTAGCTAATCTGGAACGAATGCTTATTAGATGCGAACAATCAAATCTAGTTCTTAATTGGGAGAAATGCCATTTCATGGTTAAAGAAGGCATCGTTCTTGGACATAAAATTTCAAAAGAAGGAATTGAAGTGGATAGAGCTAAAGTAGATGTAATTGCTAAACTTCCACATCCCACCAATGTTAGAGGAGTTAGGAGTTTTCTAGGGCATGCCGGTTTTTACTGACGTTTCATAAAAGATTTTTCTAAAATTGCCACTCCTATGAATAAACTCCTAGAAAAGGATGCTCCATTCATCTTTTCAGATGAGTGTATCAAATCTTTTAATATTCTAAAAGAGAAACTCACTAATGCGCCGATCATGATAACACCAAATTGGAATCTACCATTTGAACTAATGTGCGATGCAAGTGATTTTGCAATGGGAGCCGTTTTAGGACAAAGGATTGAAAAACGATTTCAACCTATATATTATGCTAGTAGGACGTTACAAGGAGCACAAACGAACTATACAACTACTGAAAAAGAACTCCTTGCTATTGTCTTTGCTTTTGACAAATTTCGATCATATCTCGTTCTAGCAAAAACGGTGGTCTATACCGACCATTCTGCTCTTAGATACCTATTTTCAAAACAAGATGCTAAACCAAGATTAATCCGTTGGATCTTACTCTTACAAGAGTTTGATATTGAAATCCGAGATAAAAGAGGAGCAGAAAATCTCGCCGCTGATCATCTTTCTCGCCTTGAAAATCTCGAATTAGAAGTTCTAAATGAATCGGCCATACAAGACAACTTTCCTGATGAATATCTATTGAAGATAGATTATAAAGAAATTCCATGGTTTGCAGACTATGCAAACTACTTAGTTTGTGAATTCCTTGAAAAAGGATTATCGTACCAAAGACGAAAGAAATTCTTTAGTGATATAAAACACTATTTTTGGGAAGATCCACATCTGTTTAAAAGTAGTCCCGATGGAATAATACGCCGATGTATATTCGGAGATGAAGCCAGTAAAATATTAAACCATTGTCACACAGGACCAACAGGAGGGCATTATGGACCTCAACTAACAGCAAGAAAAGTTTATGATGCTGGATTCTATTGGCCTACAATTTACAAAGACGCACACCTTCTTTGCAAATCCTGTGATGCTTGTCAAAGGGCCGGAAAAATAAGTCAACGTGATGAAATGCCACAAAATGTCATCCAAGTATGTGAAGTATTTGACATTTGGGGTATTGACTTTATGGGTCCATTTCCAAAATCTCATAATAATCTATAAATACTCGTAGCCATTGATTATGTATCTAAATGGGCGGAAGCACAAGCTCTCCCAACTAACGATGCACGAGTTGTAGTCAACTTTTTAAAACGTCTTTTTGCAAGGTTTGGAACACCGAAAGCTTTAATAAGTGATCGGGGTACTCATTTTTGTAATAATCAACTTGAGAAAGTTCTTAAAAGATATGGAGTAACTCATAAAATCTCCACCGCATATCATCCACAAACAAGTGGACAAGTTGAAAATACCAACCGAGCTTTAAAACGTATTCTAGAGAAAACCGTAGGATCAAATCCGAAGGAATGGTCCATTAAATTGGAGGATGCACTCTGGGCTTTTAGAACAGCCTACAAAACTCCAATTGGAACCACACCTTTTAGACTTGTTTGTGGAAAAGCATGTCATCTTCCAGTAGAAATTGAACACAAATCATTTTGGGCTTTGAAGACATGTAATCTTGATTTACATGAAGCCGGACGTCTACGATTAAGTCAACTAAACGAATTAGAAGAATTAAGACATGAAGCATACGATAATTCGTTAATCTATAAAGAAAGAACGAAGAAATGGCATGATAAAAGAATCAGAAGTTCAAAAGAATTTAAGGAAGGAGACAGAGTTCTTCTTTTCAATTCACGATTCAAGCTATTTCCTGGAAAATTGAAATCAAGATGGTCTGGACCATTCATAGTCAAAAGAGTTTTCCCATACGGAACGATAGAATTATTAAATTCAAATGGGATTGAATTTAAATTTAATGGTCACAGAGTTAAACACTACATAGATAGTCCGATGGAAGTCGACAACGAAGTTAATCACAATTTCGACACCACAGCTAACTAAGTGTGGGGAGAATCAAGTCTTTAAAGGATAATATGTATTTCTGTTAGAGTTAGATTGTCTGTTTTCGTGTAGTTCTCGAAAATGGAACCCGAATGGTCTTTCCCTAGCAGACCCTAAAGAACTAGTCTTCTCCCCCCATTCTGAATTTTTATTTTTTTAGGAAATGAAGACTGCCTGTGAACTAAACCATGGTCTAATGCTACACGCTTTGATCACTAAACGTAATAATGACACACTACCGAGTGAAATAGTATCAGTAATCAGAGAAAGATTGGACGGAGTTAGAAAAGAATCCAGATGCGAAGATAATAAGTTACAATTTGGTAAAGGAAAATCAAAATCCGCAGCGAAAAGAAGAGTACGACACCTAGAAAGATGTCACAAATGCGGAAAATGGTCACATGGAGGTAAATGTTCAAATAATCAAACCTATTCAAATACCGAATTTGTTACTTTATGCAGAGACGGACCGTTCATATGTTTAGAAGAAAAGACACTGAATGCTCGAGGTTACGCCTGTGTAGCCATGGAAAACCAATTAAACCGACTATCTTATGAATGGGATAGATCATATAACTAAGAAATCTATTTCACAGGTATGTTTGTACAGTTTTTAATTTTTATTTTTATTTTTAACCTTTTGATAATAAACGCTAATTTGTTCGCTATAAAGTATTAAATTTGAATTGAATAAAATTAGGTTTGGCGACCGAAATTATTGATATCATTCAAAAATTTATTACATCACTGCGAAATTTAACGTTTATTCTTAAGGTATAAATATCTTTAATCAATCAACCCAAAATATTTCAAAAATTCGTCATGAGTTAAATTAGGTCTTGGAACCGAAATTACTTTACCGAAAAGAGAGGCGCATATTTTTGATAATATTTGATTGATTAAAGTGGGATAAAAAGCCAAAAAGATTTTTAATTTTATTTTTACCATGTTTTTAAAATTAATATTTAAATCTTAAATTAATATTGTAAACTTTGTAAAAATAATATTTTTAAAATTGTAAATATTTGAAAAATTAATATAAGTTTGGTGTGAATTTATAATATGAATTTTTAAATTAAGTTTGGTGTGAATTTTTAATTTTTAAAATATGAATTTTTAATTTTATGCATTTCAAATTTTAAGTTTGGTGTGAATTTTTAATATTAATTTTGAATTTTATATTTAAGTTGTGTGAATTTAAAAACAAAAATTTACTTTATCTCATTAAGTTAAAAATATGATTTTTAAAATTCGTCGTGAGTTGAAGACTAGGTCTTTGAACCGAAATTGCTTTACCCGAGGGAGGGACGAGAACTTTTATTATCATTATTTTTAATCTTATTGAATTAAAGTATGCCAAAAACATTAAAAAAACCCAAAAATCTTAGCTTTTAAAACAATCGCTACAAAAAGACAAATTTTAAAATTTTGTAGAAGGACGGACTAGGACATCGATCCGAAACGACCTCGTCCTAAATAACAAGGGAAACAAAATTTTAAAATTAATTACTTAATTGTTTTAATTAATATAAGATGTTAAAAAAAAAAAAAAAAAACTCCGCGACTCGCGGAGTTTGAAGCTTTAAACCCCGCGACTCGCGGAGGGACCGAAATACAGAAAAAAAAAATAAAACGCAAAGAACTGATCAGTCCACACCACAACTCAAACATACAGCGAAAATACTCCGAAAAAACCCGCAAAAACACCCCCAAAATCACAATTTTTAACCGTTAATCATCAAATCTTTTACTAAAATCATGTTGAGAAGGATGCTATCAAGGAATTACTCAAGAAAAACGGTAAATTTCTACACCTAAACACCATTTAATCCGAAAATTAGTGTTCTTGAGCAATTTTTTCCCAATTTGATTTTGATGCTTTTTAGTGTAATTATGCTTAAATTGTTTATGTATTATGCTTCTATAACCTAGATTGATGCTATTTAACATGATTAGAAGCCTTAAACTTCAAATTTTGAGTAATCTAGGGTTTGTGTTCTTGAGCAATTTGGGGCTTTTTGATATAAACAGGTTATGGCCAATTTTTGTCATGAATTGTTGTTAAATTAAGTAGTGTAACATGTTTAGGTAGTTAAATGATCCAAACTTTGAGCCTAAACATGATTTTGAGAATTAAAGTGGACTTTTTCAAGTCTAAAAATTCATGAACTTGATTTTTGAGAGATAATGCCATTTGAAACTTGTTTAATTGCTAGTAATGATTATTTTGACATGTTATTTGAGTTGAATGCTTATGAACTTGGCGAACATTTTCGTATATGCTTATTTGAAAAAGTGTAGATTTGATGAAAATATGAAAATGAGCTTAAGTTTGATATAAATTGATCATGTCATGGTAATTATTTTGATTGATGATTTTGCTGACACTAATGCATATTTGGATGCACAAAAATTGTGTTTGATGTGTTTTGCAGACTGAAAGGGGTGAATCTTCATCCCAAGCTCGCAATGCTCCTGCTGATAATGCGGAACAACAGGAGGTGGATAACTACTACAAGCAAGATATACCTCATCCAGTCATGACATTTTCTGATATGCACTTGGAAGATTTGCACCCGAACCTGAGATTTGACAGACTTTGGATAGATTATCCAAAATACCAAAGGGGTTTGCATACTCTTCATTCTAAAGTTGTTGAGGTACCTAGGGTCATAGAATGGGGACCATTAGAAGCTGTAGAATTGGCCGGGTCAATTAGGGAATTACTTGCACAGAGGTATGGTAATTCTACTTTTAACGACTGGGTACGTTTATTCACCATGCGTAGACCTGTATATAAAGTATGGTGTGAAGAATTGTTGTGTAGTATAGAATTAAATGATCGGGTAGCTAGTTTAACCGATCGATCTTTTATTAGATTTTTGTTAGGAGGTTCGATGCGCCACATGTCTTTACTAGACATGGCTCAGGCTTTACGTATATATACGCCTGAGGAGTTAGCATATGCCGATTGTAGAGGGTTGATACTAAATGGTAGAAAGATAGATGAAAATTTTGATACACATGGTGTATGGAGTCAAATGACAAGCCATCACCGATTCAAAGGGGGAAATTACTCTTATTTGGATATAGATAGAGCTGAATTAAGAGTAATTCATAGGTTTTTAGCTAATTCGATTACACAAAGAGGTAAGAACAAGGAAAAGGTAAATGAACAGGATTTGTTTTACCATATGTGTATTCGAGACCCACAAAGCGCTGTAAGTATACCTTATTGTGTGGGTTATTATTTATCAGCTATGGTTAGGGGGATGAGACCGCATAGCATAATAGGAGGTGGTATTTTTATTACTTTGATTGCTGAATATCTCGGTGTGGATATAAGTCGGGGGGGATTATTAGTCGAAGAACCAGAACCCCGCGATACAATAGGTTTAAATGTATACCATGGTGCGAAAGTTTTGAAGAGGCGAAATAACGCCGCAGTACAATACCATGGTAGACATCCACAGGTTGAGAGAAACCAACAACAAGGTAATGTAGGAGGGGGAAATGAAATGCAAGAAATGCAAAGGTTTATAGCTTCACAGGAGTACGAAAATGCTAGACAGAGAGCATTTGAAGATTGGCAAGTTCATCAAAACCAAATCATAGCTCATTGCCAACATATAGGTAGAAACTATATTCCTACTCCAAAACCCATATTCCCTCCCTGGTCTATAGAGATGCAACCACCGTATCCTACGTATAACCCAGCCGAAGCATTCTATAGCACCTATGGTTATGCATGGAACCCCTATTGGTATCAGTATCATCCCTAGTCTACTTAGTTTTATTTATTTTGTAATTTGTAATGTTGATACGTTTAATACTTATGTTAATATTGTAATAGTTTTTATAATTTTCTAACTTTTATTCTTAGATTTTAATAATTTTTGAATGTGGGGTAATATACCAAACTTCAAAAATATGTATATATGTTTGCAGTTTATCTTATGTACACAACAAGGTAAAATAACGCATTTTCAAAGACTGGCATTAAGTTCAGTAAAAGCAAATAATTTTGACGACAAGATGCAAAATATATGTGAAATAACAACAAGACGGAATGAACAAATGATGTGCACCATTTATCATTCAGCAAACAAACGCCAATATATTTGGAAACTTTGGTAAAATTTAATCATTTTCACACAAATCACCCTCAATAATTTAAATTGTTAATGATTTCTTGCAAATGAGGGCATTGCAAGATCTTAAGTGTGGGAAGGGGTTAAATTCTTTCGGATTTTAAAATTTTTATCTTAAACACTGGGTTACCATTAAAAATACTAGTAAAGCAGTAGTTGTATTAGAATCTAGTGCTCTCTGATAATAAAGAACAGCCCTAATCTTATATACTGACTACCCAATTCTAGTAAAATTTTTCAAAATTTTCAATTAAATGAACTCAAAATCATGTTTATACATATTTATGAACGATAAAACTAGGTTTTAACACCGAAATTATTGTAACCTCGGAAAGGATATAAATTGAGAAACAAACCAAAATGTTAAAATTCATTTAAAATGGAATAGAGGACAATAAAAAGAAAAATAAAAGCCAAGTGTGGGAAAATTCTCCAAGTTATTCAAAACATATATCACATATTTTTGTACAAATAACTAAAAATACTTTTGCTTTGGACTAAACTAAAAAGTTTTACCTGATTTACTGTAAGAAAGATGGATCTACACGATGAATTAATTCCATCATTAAAAGGAAGTAAAGTCTTCCGAAAAAGACACGCGCTTCTTGATTTAGGTCAAGAAGTTGTCGTCCAGACCAGCTGTAGGTTGACGAAAAATCTAGAAAAGTCATCACTAAAATCTGCAGGAAATCCACGGACCTCAGCATTAAACAGGGTCGCCAAGTGGTCAGATTTATCCTAACCATGAGAAGGATTTATCTCGTAAAATGGGGGGCACCATGCAAATTAGCTGGATAAGACTAATGAATCAGATCCCCAGAAAGGATAATCTCCTTAAAAGATCAAAAATCAGCTTTTAAGCCTGATATTACTCAATCCTTGAGATTGACCTTAAAGATTGAGAATTACAAACTCATGGAATTCAATGATATCTAAACTCGAGCTTGAACGAGAAAATATTTTGATCAAAATTACAAACCGATTTGTTTTCTGAAAACCCTATTTTCAATGCGTTCATTACCATTGAACATAAAATCCTAGGAATTCACCTGGAATTCATTAGGTCACCTGAACTAAATCGGGTGTCAACTGTAAGAACGGTGGTTGCATAGTGGTCAAAGACAGGACCTTGTGCCAGACCGAAAAATCATAAGGGTGAGCTTTACTATTGCTCCTACCAATGATAGTAATTGCGTCCGACACGTTATAGACCATAATTAAAAGCATGTCAGGGGACATTGCCTTAACAGTTGCTTGTTCAACGCTTTCCTTTACAACCGGACGGTAGTTTACCGAAAGGTAATATACGGGACAAGTAAACTGGACGTGTTGCTTTCCAAATACAAGGTTAGCAAGTGGGTGACACAAAACCATAAGTTTTGAGCTAAAATTTTCAAATCTGAAACCCACCAAACCCACAAAAAAATATTTTGCAAACACCGGTGAAGGGTTATTCCGAAAAACTTATCTAGGGTAAAAACCAGATTTAATTTTTAAAAGATCAAATGTTTTCATAAAGATCCAATTTCCTTAATGGATCTAAATTTTTATAGTCATGTGGGACTGTAAACCATATCGTTACTACCATTGTTTATACTGCCGTATAGAAATCACTGATGTACAAAGTGTGAAGAATAAAGAAGTGATTCTAGTATTTCAAGACAATATTGCTTGAGGACAAGCAACGCTCAAGTGTGGGAATATTTGATAATGCTAAAAACGAACATATATTTCATAGCATTATTCCTCAAGAAAGACAAGCTTTTAGTTGCAATTGTTTTATTTAAAAGTGATATTCGTTTAAATAATAAAAGGTGAAGACAAAAGACAGATTCGACGAATTGAAGACGCAAACGACCAAAAAGCTCAAAAGTACAAAATACAATCAAAGAGGTTCCAATTATTGATAAGAAACGTCTCGAAATTACAAAAGTACAAGATTCAAAATGCAAAGTACAAGATATTAAATTGTACGCAAGGACGTTCGAAAATCCGGAACCAGGACCAGAGTCAACTCTCAACGCTCGACGCAACGGACTAAAAATTACAAGTCAACTATGCACATAAATATAATATAATATTTAAATAATTCTTATAATTATTTATATATTATATTAATATTTAAAACCGTCGGCAGACTAAGATCCAATTTGGAGTGAGCTGTATTTTCAAACTCCGCGACTCGCGGAGTTTGAAGGCAAAAATTGCCGCGAGTCGCGGAGTATCCCTGAACTCAATTCCCTATAAAGCCAACCAAATTCTGATCATTTTTCACACTCATATATCCATCCTCTCTATATCTATACGTAAATATTTATATTTATATTTTAATTTTAATTTTAATTTTAATTTTAATCCTAATAATAAGGGTATGTTAGCAAATGTTGTAAGGGTGTAAGTCGAAATTCTGTCCGTGTAACGCTACGCTATTTTTAATCATTGTAAGTTATGTTCAACCTTTTTAATTTAATGTCTCGTAGCTAAGTTATTATTATGCTTATTTAATCCGAAGTAATCATGATGTTGGGCTAATTATTAAAATTGGGTAATTGGGCTTTGTACCATAATTGGGGTTTGGACAAAGAAACGACACTTGTGGAAATTAGACTATGGGCTATTAATGGGCTTTATATTTGTTTAACTAAATGATAGTTTGTTAATGTTAATATAAAGATTTACAATTGGGCGTCCCTATAAATTACCATATACACTCGATCGGACACGATGGGCGGGGTATTTATATGTACGAATAATCGTTCATTTAACCGGACAAGGGAATGGATTAATAGCCACTAGAATAATTAAAACAGGGGTGAAATTATGTACAAGGACACTTGGTATAATTGATAACAAAATATTAAAACCTTGGGTTACACTCAGTCGACATCCTGGTGTAATTATTAAACAAAGTATTAAAATCTTGTTACAGTTTAAGTCCCCAATTAGTTGGAATATTTAACTTCGGGTATAAGGATAATTTGACGAGGACACTCGCACTTTATAATTATGACTGATGGACTGTTATGGACAAAAACCAGACGGACATATTAAATAATCCAGGACAAAGGACAATTAACCCATGGGAATAAACTAAAAATCAACACGTCAAACATCATGATTACGGAAGTTTAAATAAGCATAATTCTTTTATTTCATATTTAATTTCCTTTATTTTATATTTAATTGCACTTCTAATTATCGCATTTTTATTGTTATTGTATTTAATTGCACTTTTAATTATCGTACTTTTTAATTATCGCAAGTTTATTTTATCGCACTTTTATTATTCGCAATTTCATTATCGCTATTTACTTTACGCTTTAATTTAAGTCTTGTATTTATTTTTAATATTTTACATTTGGTTTTAACTGCGACTAAAGTTTTAAAATCGACAAACCGGTCATTAAACGGTAAAAACCCCCCTTTATAATAATAATATTACTTATATATATATTTGTATTTTTATAAAAGTAAACTAATATAGCGTTAAGCTTTGTTTAAAGATTTTCCCTGTGGAACGAACCGGACTTACTAAAAACTACACTACTGTACGATTAGGTACACTGCCTATAAGTGTTGTAGCAAGGTTTAAGTATATCCATTCTCTAAATAAATAAATATCTTGTGTAAAATTGTATCGTATTTAATAGTATTTCTTGTAAAATTTAATTGCTATTTTATATACACTCCGCTACCGCATCAATACCGCTGGTTGCGGTAATGAAAGTTTGTGATTATTAGCATTGTACTTAGTATGGGTACGCTAAGGAGTCGATATCTCGGTACGAGATTGGTTAAGTTTTTCCAATGTGTGGGATTGAGCAAGTGTTAGTGCTCGGATTTGTGGATTTTGATAAATCGCGGGAGACGATTTAGTTGTTAAGGTGACTATTTAAAAGGAATTGCTTAGAGGAGTTAGGAGAATACAAGGTGATTCTGTGTATTCTAGGTGATCGTTATAGACTTCGGATATTGTGTGTTGTACGTCTCAGAATGCGTACAAGTGTGTATTTAGTTAATGGAATAATCTTCGGGTTAATGAGTAATGTGGTAGAAGTCGGATCGAAACGTTTGTTCGAGGACCATAGAGTGCGGTTCCGATCGGTTAAGTGACTAGGATCACGAGGACGTGATCGAATTTAAGTGGGAGAGAGTTGTAACACCCTGTTTTTCTAAACATGACCCTCGGGGCGTCATTTGAAGTCCAAGAATGATTAATTAATGTTTTGGATGTAATTAGTTGACCACGTTGGACTTTGGGATGTTTTAAAAGTGAAATTGGAGAAAATCAGGTAAACTGTCGAGTTCGGGTGTGTTTTATTGTAACGACCCGCACTTTTCCGATCGTTCTATACTTATGAGATTAATATTTACATAAATTAAACCTTACCAACATGATAAGAAATCCAAATTGTTGAGACTTATGTTTTTGAAAAGAGTTTTACACAACGTTTGACCGTCTAGTTTGACCGATGATATCACGAACTATACAATATATGATAATTATACGTTTGTGTATATATATGTATATATACATATTTAACATGATCTAAGAATGTTTTAATATCTCATTTTGTATTAATAACAAAAAGTCATAAGTATATTTTGAAACTACTAACTTAAGTTTTCAAAACAATAACCTACGTAACGTTATTTGACATAAATACTGATGATTTATAATGTTTATACATATATCGTATAAGTAATGTATTTAATCATTTTTAAAGGGCTTTTATACATAAAACAATATAAGTATATTTACAAAAGATAGTTATATTTGAATTCTCGTTCCGTTTCCTCAATAATCCTATACGTATATCTAGGGTGCTATACACAGCTTCTAGAAGTATTTACTATTGGTATATACCAATAGAAATCTTCAATTATTGGAATAATATGTCATTCATGACATAATAAATTTTAACTTATCTTAGATATTTTCACTAAAAACCAAATTTTCAAGCCTATAAATAAGCACCATTTCTAACTCATTTTTACACATTCATTTTCCAAATTTTACTTCCAATTTTCACACACACTTGCAAGAACTCTCTCAACTTTTATTTTACTACTTCTTTCCAGCAACTTTACATTTTAAACTTGAGGTAAAAACTCTACTTCAACTCTTTTTCAATTCATATATTTAAAGCTATATATATAAGAGTTTATAAACTAGAACATAGTTTGAATGATTTCAAACTTGTTCGCAAACTAAATAGATCCTTCTAACTTAACTTTTAAAATACTTCAAGACCTGTAATATAACTTAATTACATGCTAATTTAACAAGGTATAACTTGGTTTTTCAAAGAACACCTTAAAAACTGTTTTTACGACGTCGGAGTGCAACCGGGGACTGTTTTGGGTTGGATAATTAAAAACCATCTTAAACTTTGAATTGGAAGTTTATCTTCTGGAAAAATGATTTTTAATATGAATATGATAACACATAAAAATTTCATGATTTAATTCAAAGTATAAGTATTTTTAGAAAAATAATCATTTAAGGTTGTTTACATAAAGGAAAATGTTTAACTTCATAAGTTTCACTAAAGTTTCACCTATGCCGTGTGATTTTGAATACAAACCAAGGTATTTTCAGTTCATAGTCTTAAAGAGGAACTCGATCCAAGGAGATGGCAAGTTGAATCAACGAAAACGGATTTGTAACGAAGAAACTATGACCGAAACAAAATTGGTTATCCAAGACTTGTTTAACTTCGGGATTAATTGGGAAAAATTAAATAAAATCACATCTTTCTAAGATAACATGATATTTTATATATATGTACTTATAATTCAATTTTATATGGTTCAGGATCACCCGTAAACAATACGAGAAGATTAATCATAAGATCCCATGTTTGTACGCAACACGTCATTTGACAACACCGGTACTTTATGTACGCAACACGTCATTTGACAACACCGGTACTGTGGGTCAAGATTAATCTCGACCAATACATATACGATGGGGTTTTATTTATTTCGTTGGGGGTTTTATTTATTTCATTGCGGGTATATTAAACATCTACAAATGAACCATTAAAATTGAATTACTAACAACGAAATGCTAACTACGGACTAAGGAATTATTCAAAGTATTAAAAATATAACAAGTATATATATGAGACGTTTGTTTAAAAAGAAAAGGTATTGATATATTATATATGGATAGGTTCGTGATATCAACCGGAAGACCAAGTCAAAAATATATATATCTTCAAGACGAATGTGAGTATATAGTCCCACTTTTAAACTCTAAATATTTCGGGATGAGAATACATGTATTTTATGTTTTACGTTATGGACACAAGTAACTGAAAAATATATTCTACGTTGAGTTGTACCACTAGCATACTTCCCTGTAGCTTGGTAACTAATATTTACAGCGGTATTGTAAACGCGAATCCTGTTGATAGATCTATCGGGCCTGACAACCCCAACCGGACTGGACGACCAGTATTCAACGGTTGCACAGTACTTCGTTTTGTGACTACACTTGGTACGGTGTAGTAAGATTTCATATTAAAGGGAATATGCGACGTGATTAAATGTTAAGTATGGTTACCAAGTGCTCAACCACTTAGAATATTTTTATTAAACTGTTTATATACGAAATCTTGTGGTCTATATATATATATTGCTGCCGGCACTAAACCTATATCTCACCAACTTTATGTTGACCTTTTAAAACATGTCTATTCTCAGGTGATTACTAAAGCTTCCGCTGCATTATGTTGAATTTGAGCAGGATCTTGCGTACGCATATTTGTGTCAAAAATAAAACTGCATACCCGAGGATCTGTGTTGTAAAATATGCTAGAAACCGTGTTGTTATCATTATTTGTAAAGTTTGTAAGTCGAAGATTATCGCTAAATGATAATCATCTTTCTATCGTCTAAAGCTTGTATCAAAAATAAGATTTGTGGTTTGTAATGTAAAATATATGCAGTTTTCTTTTAAAAATGTCGCATATAGAGGTCAATACCTCGCAATGAAATCATACGTTATTTAACACGTTCTTATGGTTAAGGACGGGTTATGACATGTGGTATCAGAGCGGTGGTCTTAGCGAACCAGGTTTGCATTAGTGTGTCTAACCGATAAGTCGTTAGGATACATTAGTAAGTCTGGACTTTGACCGGGTCTGATTTAAAAACCATTGCTTATCATTGTTGGTTAAAATTTATATGTAAATATTATGTAGTACTAATGGGTTAGTTGTTGTATGATAGATGTCGGGCTCAAAACTTGTTATCACATTCAGCGACTCCGAACCAGAATCTTCAGATGGTGTTCCAGTCATTAACCTATCCGATGACGAAAATAATATCTTTGGGGAAGACTCACAAATTCCGGATGAACCGACTATAGAGAACCCGGAAAGTGAACCCGAGGAGGAAAGTGAACCCGAGGAGGAAAGTGAACCCGAGGAGGAAAGTGAACCCGAGGAGGAAAGTGAACCCGAGGAAGAAATACAGGAAATTACAAAAGACGAGTTCGAACTAGGAAAGAAACGAAAGGCTAATGAATTAGAAAATTCAAATCCCGAGTTTAGTAAGGATGATGTGGCACCAACTCCACTAGACACTACCACCCCTATTCCCGCTATTCCTATTCGTGCTGTCCCGACATCCAGTTCTTCAGCCCCACAGCCAAAATATAGGCAGACAGCTAGGATAAGCGTTAGGCTATTCCTTGAACCTAAACGTCCTAGAAAATAGACCAAACGATGCGCTGCCGTATTAAACCATGGGATCATATAATGTTTTGTATAATATTATTAGTGTGGTTTGCTTAATGTTCGATATAAGATAAGCATATGTAAAATAGTGAAGTGTGAAATGCAATAATTTTCCATGGTTAAGTATTATTTAGATGGTAGTAATTGATTCTGTACTAAGCTATTAAGTATGGACATTAACGGGTAGGTACTACCCTAGATATAATTATAAAACGCTAATAAGAAGAAAAGGCTTTTATAATAATACCTGGTTCATATTATTAATAAGCTATAATGTACTGTAAATATACACTACATCTATAATATTCCATGTGAATAATTATTTTCTTTTCATTCTTATAGAAGAATATGGCGCGATTGAACCGAATGACGGAACAAGAAATCCAGGAACTCATCAATCAACGAGTGAACGACAGAATGTTATGGGTCGAGGCTGCAAGAGGTGCTGCAGTTAACCCAAATCCTCGTGTGGGGTACACTTACAAAACTTTTCAAGCTTGCAAGCCCTCATCATTCAGTGGAACAGAAGGACCGATCGGTTTAACCCGATGGATAGAAAAGATGGAGACTGTGTTTAAAATCAGTGGTTGTGTTGAAAAGGACATGACCAAGTATGCATCATGCACTTTACAAGATAGTGCACTCACGTGGTGGAAAAATTATGTGAAGGCTGTAGGAGGAGATGTAGCTTATGATACTCCATGGGAAGAATTCAAAACAATGTTAATCAACGAAAATTGTCCAAGGAACGAGGTTAGGAAGTTGGAAGATGAATTACGAAGTCTGAAGGTTGTTGGTACTGAAATCACCAACTACAATCAGCGATTCATGGAATTAGTTTTGCTATGTCCTGAATTGGTTCCAACCGAAGAACGGAAGATTGAAATGTACAAAGATGGTTTGCCCAAAAAGGTCAAGGCAAACGTTACAGCATCGAAACCTAAGACAATTCATGAAGCTATAACCATGGCAAACGAGCTAATGGATCAGGTCATCATGGATAAGAAAGCATCCAATACTGATGTGAAGGTATCAGGTAACAAAAGAAAGTGGAATGGAAATTATGATCGAGGTAACCAACAACAATCTTTTAAGAAACAAGAAACCATACAAGGTGCAGGTGGTGGTTCAAGCTTTGGTTACAAAGGACAAAATCCTTTATGCAACCGATGCCACAAACATCACTCTGGCTACTGTAATGTGGTATGCAACAAATGTAATCGAAAGGGTCATCTTGCTGAAGATTGTAGGGCTCTCGTTACAAATACAAATGGTACCAAGACTCCTGCCACCAATGCAAATAGAACTGCTTTGGCTACCATTACTTGTTATGGGTGTGGAAAACAAGGTCACTATAAGAGCCAGTGTCCGAATCCAGAGAAGAATAATGGATCTGCACGTGGAAGAGCATTTGTTATTAATGCTAGAGAGGCGTGTGAAGACCCGGAGCTTGTTACGGGTACGTTTACCATTAATAACTTATCCGCATCTATTATATTTGATACTGGTGCCGATAGAAGTTACGTGAGTAGAGGCTTTTACGCTAAATTGAATTGTTCATCATTACCTCTAGATGCTAAGTACATGATTGAGTTAGCTAATGGTAAACTAATTAAAGCCGATAAAATTTGCCGTGATTGTAAAATAAATTTAGCCAGAGAAACGTTTAAAATTGACTTAATACCCGTAGAATTAGGAAGTTTTGATGTAATAGTCGGCATGGACTGGATGTCCAAAGTAGGAGCTGAAGTTGTGTGTGCCAAGAAGGCAATTCGCATTCCTTGTAAGGATAGAATGCCGGTGATGATTTATGGAGAGAAGGGTAACTCAAAGCTAAAACTCATTAGTTATTTGAAAGCTCAAAAGTGCTTGAAGAAAGGGTGCTATGCTATCTTAGCACATGTTAATAAAGTCGAAAAGAAAGAAAAAGAGAAGTGCATCAACGACGTGCCTGTGGCAAGAGATTTTCCTGAAGTTTTTCCGGAAGAGTTGCCGGGATTACCTCCATTTAGATCTGTAGAATTTCAAATAGATTTAGTACCAGGAGCTGCACCAGTGGCTCGTGCTCCATATAGACTTGCACCGTCCGAATTAAAAGAACTTCAAAGTCAGTTAAAAGAATTACTAGACCGTGGATTCATACGACCAAGCACTTCACCGTGGGGAGCTCCAATTTTGTTTGTTAAGAAGAAAGATGGATCTTTTAGGATGTGTATAGATTATCGGGAATTAAATAAGTTAACTATCAAGAATCGGTATCCACTACCGAGAATTGACGACTTATTTGATCAACTCCAAGGATCATGTGTGTACTCAAAAATTGACCTAAGGTCGGGCTATCATCAATTACGTGTCAAAGAAGAGGACATTCCGAAAACTGCTTTTCGGACACGTTATGGTCATTACGAATTTTTGGTCATGCCGTTTGGATTGACGAATGCGCCAGCTGTATTCATGGACCTTATGAATCGAGTTTGTAGTCCGTATTTAGATAAGTTTGTTATCGTTTTCATTGATGACATTCTTATCTATTCCAAGAGTGAGCAAGAGCATGAGCAGCATTTGAGGTTAATATTAGAGTTGTTGAGAAAAGAACAGCTATATGCTAAATTTTCTAAATGTGCTTTCTGGTTGAAAGAAGTGCAATTTCTAGGCCACGTTGTTAGTAGCAAAGGAATTCAGGTTGATCCAGCAAAAATTGAAGCCATTGAAAAATGGGAGACTCCTAAGACACCAACGCAGATACGCCAATTTTTGGGTTTAGCCGGTTATTATAGAAGGTTTATTCAAGATTTTTCCCGAATAGCTAAGCCGTTGACAGCGTTAACGCAAAAAGGGAAGAAATATGAATGGACCTCTGAGCAGGAGAGTGCATTTCAATTACTAAAGAAGAAGTTAACTACGGCGCCTATTTTATCGTTACCAGAAGGGAACGATGATTTTGAAATATATTGTGACGCTTCGCGACAAGGTTTTGGTTGCGTTCTTATGCAACGGAAGAAAGTTATTGCATACGCATCCCGACAATTGAAGATTCACGAGCGAAATTATACGACGCATGATCTAGAATTGGGAGCAGTCGTGTTTGCATTGAAGATGTGGAGACACTACTTGTATGGGGTTAAATGCACTGTGTTTACTGATCATAAAAGCCTTCAACATATTTTTGATCAGAAACAGCTGAACATGAGGCAACGTAGGTGGGTCGAGTTAATAAACGACTATGATTGTGAAATTCGTTATCATCCCGGGAAAGCGAATGTGGTGGCTGACGCACTAAGCAGAAAGGAACGAGAACCAATTCGAGTACGAGCGATGAACATAAAAATTCGCATGAATCTCAACTCACAAATCAAAGAAGTTCAACGAGAAGCACTTACTAAAGAAAATATAGGAAATGAAATAATGAAGAAGTATGAGAAGCAACTCGTTATGCGGGAAGATGGAATTCGATATTTTGCAAATCGTATTTGGGTACTGAAGTTGGGTGGATTAAGGAAGTTGATATTGAACGAGGCACATAAGACAAGATACTCGATACATCCTGGAGTTGGAAAGATGTATCAAGATCTTAAGACGCATTATTGGTGGCATAATTTAAAGACAGACGTTGCAACATATGTTGGGGAGTGTTTAACTTGTTCCAAAGTCAAAGCAGAACACCAAAAGCCGTCAGGATTACTTCAACAACCAGAAATCCCAGAATGGAAATGGGACGGTATTACCATGGATTTCATCACGAAGTTACCAAAGACTTCCTGGGGATACGACACTATTTGGGTAATTGTTGATCGTCTTACCAAATCTGCACATTTCTTGCCTATAAAGGAAACGGATAGAATGGAGAAATTATTACGATTATATATAAAGGAAATAGTTTCAAGGCATGGAATACCTATTTCCATTATATCTGATCGTGATAGTAGATTTACCTCAAAGTTCTGGCAATCACTACAGGAGGCACTAGGAACTCGTTTGGATATGAGTACCGCATATCATCCGCAAACCGACGGGCAGAGTGAAAGAACAATTCAGACTCTTGAAGACATGCTCAGGGCATGTGTGATCGATTTTGGAAACGGATGGGATAAATATCTACCGTTAGCAGAATTCTCGTATAATAATAGTTATCATGCGAGCATTGGAGCTGCGCCATTCGAAGCATTGTATGGAAGGAAGTGTAGATCTCCTATCTGTTGGAATGAAGTAGGAGATCGACAATTAACTGGTCCCGAGATCATAAACGAAACGACTGAGAAGATAGTACAAATCAAGGAGAGATTGAAAACAGCCCGAAGTCGCCAAAAGAGCTACGCCGATGTCCGAAGGAAACCATTAGAGTTTCAGATTGGGGACATGGTTATGCTAAAGGTGTCACCTTGGAAAGGTGTAATACGTTTCGGTAAAAGAGGTAAACTGAACCCAAGATATGTAGGCCCGTTCAAGATCATCGAACGCATTGGACCGGTAGCTTATCGACTCGAGTTACCGCAACAACTCGCCGGAGTACACAATGCCTTTCACGTCTCAAACCTTAAGAAGTGTCTTGCAAAGGAAGACCTCACCATTCCTCTTGAAGAAATCCATGTCGATGAGAAACTACAATTCATCGAAGAACCAATCGAAATCATGGATCGTGAAGTTAAACAGCTCAAGCAGAGCAACATACCAATCGTTAAGGTTCGTTGGAATGCTCGAAGAGGTCCTGAGTTTACTTGGGAACGAGAGGATCAGATGAAACAAAAGTATCCACACTTGTTTCTCGATGACGCAAAATAGGTACAATTTTAAAATTTCGGGACGAAATTTATTTAACGGGTAGGTACTGTAACGACCCGCACTTTTCCGATCGTTCTATACTTATGAGATTAATATTTACATAAATTAAACCTTACCAACATGATAAGAAATCCAAATTGTTGAGACTTATGTTTTTGAAAAGAGTTTTACACAACGTTTGACCGTCTAGTTTGACCGATGATATCACGAACTATACAATATATGATAATTATACGTTTGTGTATATATATGTATATATACATATTTAACATGATCTAAGAATGTTTTAATATCTCATTTTGTATTAATAACAAAAAGTCATAAGTATATTTTGAAACTACTAACTTAAGTTTTCAAAACAATAACCTACGTAACGTTATTTGACATAAATACTGATGATTTATAATGTTTATACATATATCGTATAAGTAATGTATTTAATCATTTTTAAAGGGCTTTTATACATAAAACAATATAAGTATATTTACAAAAGATAGTTATATTTGAATTCTCGTTCCGTTTCCTCAATAATCCTATACGTATATCTAGGGTACTATACACAGCTTCTAGAAGTATTTACTATTGGTATATACCAATAGAAATCTTCAATTATTGGAATAATATGTCATTCATGACATAATAAATTTTAACTTATCTTAGATATTTTCACTAAAAACCAAATTTTCAAGCCTATAAATAAGCACCATTTCTAACTCATTTTTACACATTCATTTTCCAAATTTTACTTTCAATTTTCACACACACTTGCAAGAACTCTCTCAACTTTTATTTTACTACTTCTTTCCAGCAACTTTACATTTTAAACTTGAGGTAAAAACTCTACTTCAACTCTTTTTCAATTCATATATTTAAAGCTATATATATAAGAGTTTATAAACTAGAACATAGTTTGAATGATTTCAAACTTGTTCGCAAACTAAATAGATCCTTCTAACTTAACTTTTAAAATACTTCAAGACCTGTAATATAACTTAATTACATGCTAATTTAACAAGGTATAACTTGGTTTTTCAAAGAACACCTTAAAAACTGTTTTTACGACGTCGGAGTGCAACCGGGGACTGTTTTGGGTTGGATAATTAAAAACCATCTTAAACTTTGAATTGGAAGTTTATCTTCTGGAAAAATGATTTTTAATATGAATATGATAACACATAAAAATTTCATGATTTAATTCAAAGTATAAGTATTTTTAGAAAAATAATCATTTAAGGTTGTTTACATAAAGGAAAATGTTTAACTTCATAAGTTTCACTAAAGTTTCACCTATGCCGTGTGATTTTGAATACAAACCAAGGTATTTTCAGTTCATAGTCTTAAAGAGGAACTCGATCCAAGGAGATGGCAAGTTGAATCAACGAAAACGGATTTGTAACGAAGAAACTATGACCGAAACAAAATTGGTTATCCAAGACTTGTTTAACTTCGGGATTAATTGGGAAAAATTAAATAAAATCACATCTTTCTAAGATAACATGATATTTTATATATATGTACTTATAATTCAATTTTATATGGTTCAGGATCACCCGTAAACAATACGAGAAGATTAATCATAAGATCCCATGTTTGTACGCAACACGTCATTTGACAACACCGGTACTTTATGTACGCAACACGTCATTTGACAACACCGGTACCGTGGGTCAAGATTAATCTCGACCAATACATATACGATGGGGTTTTATTTATTTCGTTGGGGGTTTTATTTATTTCATTGCGGGTATATTAAACATCTACAAATGAACCATTAAAATTGAATTACTAACAACGAAATGCTAACTACGGACTAAGGAATTATTCAAAGTATTAAAAATATAACAAGTATATATATGAGACGTTTGTTTAAAAAGAAAAGGTATTGATATATTATATATGGATAGGTTCGTGATATCAACCGGAAGACCAAGTCAAAAATATATATATCTTCAAGACGAATGTGAGTATATAGTCCCACTTTTAAACTCTAAATATTTCGGGATGAGAATACATGTATTTTATGTTTTACGTTATGGACACAAGTAACTGAAAAATATATTCTACGTTGAGTTGTACCACTAGCATACTTCCCTGTAGCTTGGTAACTAATATTTACAGCGGTATTGTAAACGCGAATCCTGTTGATAGATCTATCGGGCCTGACAACCCCAACCGGACTGGACGACCAGTATTCAACGGTTGCACAGTACTTCGTTTTGTGACTACACTTGGTACGGTGTAGTAAGATTTCATATTAAAGGGAATATGCGACGTGATTAAATGTTAAGTATGGTTACCAAGTGCTCAACCACTTAGAATATTTTTATTAAACTGTTTATATACGAAATCTTGTGGTCTATATATATATATATTGCTGCCGGCACTAAACCTATATCTCACCAACTTTATGTTGACCTTTTAAAACATGTCTATTCTCAGGTGATTACTAAAGCTTCCGCTGCATTATGTTGAATTTGAGCAGGATCTTGCGTACGCATATTTGTGTCAAAAATAAAACTGCATACCCGAGGATCTGTGTTGTAAAATATGCTAGAAACCGTGTTGTTATCATTATTTGTAAAGTTTGTAAGTCGAAGATTATCGCTAAATGATAATCATCTTTCTATCGTCTAAAGCTTGTATCAAAAATAAGATTTGTGGTTTGTAATGTAAAATATATGCAGTTTTCTTTTAAAAATGTCGCATATAGAGGTCAATACCTCGCAATGAAATCATACGTTATTTAACACGTTCTTATGGTTAAGGACGGGTTATGACATTTATCGCGTTCTGGTCTGTCGTGATCCGTGACAAACATGACCGAAATGAGACAACTTCTGATGATGAGTTCTGACCTCCTTATCACGTTTCGGGTGAGTTTGTCGCGTCCTGGTGTCGCGAAACGCGACGAAGTGTCGCGAAACGCGACAAATGTCGCTGTAATGACAATTTTAGTCATTTTAATGGAATCTTTTGAGGGTGTTTTGGTAAATTCACATATGTACGGGTTTTATACCCCAAATCAGTTCCAATGCTTATCTTATCACCATTTTCACATCCAAACACTCTCATCTTCAAAGTTTAGAGAGAGAGGGAGATTCTAGAGAGAGATTTGGAGTTTTGATGATGAAGAAGCTTGAATCGATCAAAGGTGCGAGTGATAAAGTTGTTCCTTTCGTTCTCGGCTACGTTTTGATTGTTATCGTAAATTCTAAATCCGAATTTCATTGTTTGATTTGAGATTTCATGTTAGGGTTTTGAGTTTGTTATTTGTAAAACCCATTTAGATGATGAAGAGGGTTTATGGAAACTCACTATTTTGATATTTTTGCGGGTTTTGGGTTAGTTAATGATTTAAGCATGTTTAAGGTTTGTAAGTGGGGTATAATCACTAGTATTAGTGATTTTAGGAGTGTTGGAACTTGTAAGACCCATTTGGGGGTAAAATGGGTGAAATTGGGTTATGTTGAGATAAGAAAAACCCTAATAGCAATGATCTAGGGTTTGGCCATGTGAATTGAAGTTGTAAGTGTTAAATTGTGTTGATTAGTCACTAATACACTTGTAAATGATGGAAGAATTGTAAATGGGTCATGTTTGGCTAAAATGGTATGTATAAGTGTTGAAATGGGTCAAATGAGTTAAGGTTGACCTAATTGGGTGAAATGGGTATGAAATACCCTAAGTTTGTGTTAATTGGTGTTAGTAGACTTACATCACTAGTTTTAGTAATTAAAGATGAGTTTTGGACATTTATGGGCGGTTTTGGGTGTAAGTGAAAGGACTCGTCCTTATCCACCTGGACGAAGTCATCAACATTTGGTCCCATTATCATGATCGACTCCAAGTAATGTCCTTAAATTGAGCAAATGCACAGCGGAAGACTTAATTCATGCCTGAGAATAAACATGCTTAAAAGTGTCAACCAAAAGGTTGGTGAGTTCATAGGTTTACCATAACAATCATTTCAATATATTAATAGACCACAAGATTTCCGTTTATAAATATATGTACACTCACAAGTGTATAAAAGTATTCTATAAATTGTAGGCACCCGGTAACAAGCCTTAACGTTCATGTTTTACCCTCTGAAGTACACCAGATCAGGTGTGTTTAAAATAACCTCGAAGTACTAAAGCATCCCATAGTCAGGATGGGGTGTGTCAGGCCCAATAGATCTATCTTTAGGATTCGCGCCTACCGTACATAGACAAGTAGTTTAATGTTACCAAGCTAAGGGTATATTTCTGGTTTAAACCCACATATAATTAGTTTTAGTACTTGTGCCTATTTTGTAAAACATTTATAAAACAGCGCATGTATTCTCAGCCCAAAAATATATATAAAAAGGGAGTAATGAAACTCACCTAATGTATTTTGTAGTAAAAATACATATAACGGCATTGAACAAATACAAGGTTGGCCTTGGATTCACGAACCTATATCATTCATATATTAAGACGTATAATATTAATCAACTAAGTTTATAATGTATTAATATTAATTTTTACATATATAATCATATTACTATCTATATGGTATATTATCTTTATATATTATGTATCACTTAAAAATTAATATTTTGTTTACAAATATAAAACTATGTAATATTAGTATAGATATTTTAGATAAATAATATTTGTTGTAATAACAATAATAATAATAAGTTTAATAAAAATGATAATTTTATATATAATAATAATTTTACTAATAATGATAACTTTATTAAAAATGATAGTTTTTAATAAAAATAATAATTTTAATGATAATACTAAATAAATGGTATATGCTAATACTTATAATAATAATAATAATAATAATAATAATAATAATAATAATAATAATAATAATAATAATAATAATAATAATAATAATAATAATAATAATAATAATAATAATAATAATAATAATACTAATAATAATAATAATTGTAACTACCTCAAAAGGATAAGTAAAAAAAATATAAGTGCCCTCGCTTAGGCTCGAACCCGCAACCTCTCTTCCCACACAAACATGCTTAACCACTCCACTGTCACTCCATATCTCTTTTAATACCCCGTTTTATTTACATATATAATCTCTTTTTAGTAACTCCTTTCTTTTCTTCAAAATCATGACCAATATCACTCCTCATCATATTTTCGGCCCAATAAAGGGTACATGGCCCAACAAGGAATAAAACGCTGCCCAATCAACATAACCGATTAGGAATTCGGCCCAACAAACAAATCAAAGCCCAATCCATGTTTAATGTTAATAAAAATATTTGCAGGAACCAAGATTCGAACTCAAGACCTCTCGATTAACAAGCACCCACCCAACCAATGAACCACACATCAATTTGTGTGATTATCTGCACGTTTAATTCCTTTAACCCTTAATTTCCTACTACCTTCTCTTTAACCCAACAACAATCTTCACAGCATCATCATATCATCATCAAATATCACGGATTCACCATCATCTTATCGTGATCCATGATCACTATCATAACCGTACCCATCATCATCCTTTTTGTCATTTCATGTATCATCTTCACCAACGACCTCGTTCATCATCACCTTCATCCATCATCATACATAAAATCATCATTATTTTATGTATCGTCTTCACTCTTCATCGTCAATTATCATAACCACTGTATCACCATAATTATCAACATCGTGTTAACTTCATTGTTATCTCTCTTCTTCGTTTATAAAACAGAAACATGAGAGAGAGGCCGGGAGAGAGAAAGAGCTATTATAGCTTGGTGTCGGTTCGAACGAAAGAAGAAAAAGAAAATATAGCAAGGAAATTGATGATGGTGTATCGTGGGGGTTTTAAGGTAATGGCTCATGAATAGAAGGGAGAGATGGCGAGTAGTTTGTGATGGTGAATTTGACGGGTCTAGTGGTGGCTATCATAGAAAACAGAAGAAAAAAAACGTGATGTGGTGGAAGGTGGGTTGAGCCGTTCACGATGGAAATTGACATAATAAAATTATAAACCGCGGGTGGTGATTTTCTTTCGTGGTAGGGTGATAGGGTGGTGTTGGAGGTTGTTCACGATGGTGGAAATGGTGGTGAGTTCGGGTGCTCGACACAAAAAAAAATAATGAAATGGGTGGTGGCCGGTTATTGTTATGGTGGAAAGTGGTGATCAAGCTTGATCACATATAAATTCCCTATATCTGAATATGTATATGCTAGTATATACATATAATATTCTTCCGACAAACAATTTTAAATCATAATTTAACTGTTTCAAATAGTAAGGCACAGTAGTCTATTTAAATTCTCGTGACAAACAATTGTATATATTCTTCCGACACTTTCAACATGAAGTATTATATTGTGTCCATTGCTAAACAGTTACGGATAAAAGTGTTCCTAAAAATCCCAAATTTTTAGATTAAATATATTTAATTATTTCACTCATTACCTGTTTGAAACCTGATCAAAAAGGTTCTATAATTATTTTTTTTATGTTCCAATTATTATGTACGGAGTACTAATATTTAAACTTAAAAAGGTAAAAATATTTTTAACAAATCTAAAATTTTCGTAATCAATTTACAGTCCAACTTTTATTTTAATCCCTCACTAACATGTATTATATCTATATTAAAACTAACAAAACATCAACCGAGTGTTACCGACATTTGTCAATTAAGCTCGTAATCATTCATTTTCCATTTACTCTCTCTATATATATAATCAGTTTTAAATAACAAGTTTTATCACATAATATATATATATATATATATATATATATATATATATATATATATATATATATATATATATATATATATATATATATATATATATATATATATATATATATATATATATATATATATATTATATATTCTTAAACAAATACTATTTTATATGTAACGACCCTGGAATTTCCAACGTTTATTTATTAATAATTATTATTATTAATACATGTGATTAAACGAATGTATGTTATTACATTTACATGTTACCATGATTGCCCGAACTTGACTTTAATTGCCCGAAACGTCTTTGTGACACCCGGAACTTACACGAATAATATTTTCAAGTATTATTTGCATTCATGATTAGTTTTATTAATCATATTAATTAACTAAAGTTATTAGTTAGTTACTTGGGCTTTTAATTGGATTAACTTGTTAATTACATGCATACTTGGGCTTTTAATTAAACTTGGGCCTTTACTAGTGTTATTGGACTTTAGAAGCCCACCCTACATTATTAGTGGACTTAACTAGCCCAATATTACATGTAAGTAGTACTTACAAGTGTAACTAGTTAGTTAAAGAAGACTTGGAGTCTAGTTGCACACCTTCCCCATGCATGCACCCTTAATATCCACACTTTTAAGCTTTAGCATCTAAGTAACCATTGAACACTTCTCCCTCCCTCCTAATTTCGGCTGCAGCCGTGACTTGGTGAGAGCACAAGAGGGATTCAAATCTTTTTTTTGACTACTTCATTCACTAGTTTCATTTACACTTCACACACACATTACTTGCATCTTGTTTTCTCTCTTTACTTTCTCTCTTTTCTCTTCATACTTGTAAGTATTATGAAGTTCTTTTCTCTTCTTCTTTTCTTTACAAAACCAAACCTAAAGCACTCTTAATCATCATCACCATTTGTTGTTGTTTGATACTTGTCTTGTTAGTTACTTACTAGTTGTTATTAATTACTTAATTTGTAGTTACTTGTTACTTAATTACTAGCTTTCAAGAATCAAACTTACTAGTTTGATTCTTCATAATATCTTGTATTTTCAAGAACATACAAGAACAAACTACCTAGTTATGTTCTACATACATTATGTCAAAAGATTTAAAGTTCTTGTGTTGTAACTCATACTTGAAGTACATGAAGTGAACTTAATGTTTACTTTCTAAATCTTTAAAGTACGAAACTCATGAACTTATTTACTTGATTATTTAGTTTTAGTTGCACTTTAATTTTATGATTTTGGTTATTGTTGGTCAAGTACTACAAGTTATTCTTGATCTCATATCTCTTGGAACTTAAAGTTAACTTAAAAGTTCAAGAACATGTAAATGAGTTTTCTTTAAAAATAACTTTGTATACTTATGCTTGATCTAGACTTTTGAGTCTTGGATCTTCAAGATCTAACTAAGAACTATGTTCTACATCTTAAGATCTTGATTAGTTGGTTTACTTTCAAGTTTGTAACTTATTATTAGTCTTAAAGTTCATGTATGTGTTAGATCTAAGACTTTGATGTAACTTTGGTTCATCAAACTTCATACAACTCTTAAGTGAGTTGTGCTTCATGTCTTAGACTTGCACTAGTGTTATGATGGTCAAGACTTGGTTAAGATGATGTAAACACACCCATGAGTTGTACACTTGAAGCTATATGCATCAAGGACGAGAACCATGATGAACATCAAGCACCAAGACCACCGGAACTCACCTAAACTTACTGTTTCTGTCCAAAACCTACTGACCTGCTGTTTCTGTAACATACCAGCAGACCTGGGCTGTTCTAACCATTATTTTTAGATAGATCTTTTCGAGTAGATAACTTTTCATATAGGACTCATCTTAATCCGAGTTACGGTTTAGGATTTATGGCCCTCCGATCGTTACTATGTCCTTTAACGTTGTGCAGAAATTTCTGACCTACTCGCACTTAGACCGTCGCCATGGTCAAACGAAGACGAGTTTGCTTCTGTAAATTTTAACACAGTTAAATGACTCATATACGGAGTCATGGCCACTGGTCTCACCTTGTTTCAGTAAGGGTAGAGGCCGTGGTGACTGACTGAAGTCAGCCTTTGTTGTAAACTACTTTCATAAACGAAACTTACTTTACGCCTTTTGTTTGATGATGATTGATGATGACCCTTAAGACCTTATTTACATACTTTTAAACCTATTAAGACGATTTACTGACTTAGTACTATTTGACTTAGGTTGAGGACTTTCGGACCGTTTACTTGCACACCTTTTCCGAACCGACTTTACGACTACATTATCATTGTGAGTTATAGCATTCCCTTTTTACTTTAACTTATTTTGGGAACTGAGAATACATGCGGATTTTATGTTTTACATACTAGGCACGAGTACTTAAACTTATATATGTGTGGGTTATATAACGGCAGAAACATTCCCTTTACCTCGGTAACGTTTAATCATTGGTTTTTGAACCGTGAACGCGAATCTTAGATATGGATCCATAGGGTTTGACATCCCCACTCGGGCTAGTAGCGCTAGCATTTAATGAATGTTTAATACTTCGTAAACATACGCACTTGCCAAGTGTACTTTCAGGGGGTATAAACGTTAAGTTAGTTACCAAGTGCCCACGGTTAACATATACTTTATCATATGGTTTTGAAACGCTCTTTGTAGCACTGAAATCTCGTGGCCTACCTTACTTACTATTATACTTAAACTATAGCTCACCAACCTTTGTGTTGACATTTTCAAGCATGTTTTTCTCAGGTGCTTGAGGTTAGCTTCCGCTGTGTACTAGTCGTGCTGTAGACACCCGATGCTTAGAGTTGTCATCACATGAACTACTTTACCTTGCATTCAAACTTTATTACTTTTGAACTATGACTTGTAACGACCATTGTGGTCACATACACTTATTATTTGCTTCTACTTAGTGAAGCATGCTTTTGAAATGTAAAACATTTGATGTCGGTTATGACATCACCTTTTTATCGTGAATGCAACTTCTTTAATTACAGCATATAGTACTTAACCTTGTAATGATCCTGTTGTTGATGATTCGTACACGATGGTTTTGTACGGGGCATCACATTATATATTTTCAAGTAGTATCTATATACATATTTATATACACACACATATATGTATCTATTTACAAATAATTGTTCGTGAATCGTCGAGAGCAGTCGAAGGTCAAATGAATATATGAATCAGTTCAAAATTTTTGAGACTAAACCTAACAGATTTCTCTTATCGTGTCAAGAATATTACATCGTATCGAGAATTTGGTTTAAAATTAGTCGAATTTTTCCGGGTCGTGATAGTACCTACCCGTTAAATAAATTTCGTCCCGAAATTTGAGTGAGGTCGTCATGGCTAACAATAAAATTGTTTTTATGACGAATATGAGTTGATAAATAGAGTTTTATCATTATTGATTAATATAGATGTAACGATTCGATTAAGTGAAGCGTACGAATGAAGCTGTCACAAAAGAGTGAGATGAGGAAATTAAAGATTTGTCTTAACTTTTGACGTAGTTATGGTAGATTTCAGGAATTCAAGGAATTTAAAGAAGATCTTCTAATCGGAAGAAAACGTAATAGCACGATTTATTAGTAACTGTTGGAATTACAGAAGTACAAAAATATCAAGGAAATATTTCCGTGATATGTTTAGAGATTAAGTAGAATGAAAGAGTCGTGTAACATGGCACATGATGAGGATAAGGTCTGTGATCATCATTACGTTACATTAGAAATTTAGCATGACTTACTGTAATATAACCACGTTGGCCCGGCGTCATTATATTATACTAACTCATGCTTCAATTCCCTACACTTCTCCAAAAATCATCCATAATTTAAACTCAAATTTTATAGAAGGATAGAAACTGAAACAGTTTCTTTTATGAGGTAACATAGATAGCACGATAAGATGGATAATTTCAGACAAAGATATTTATGAAGATATCTTCAGAAATTTTGAAGATATTTATGACGATATTTTGAAATTTCTAGATCGAAGGATGATGAAGAAAATGTTTCCGCAAGGATTTAGAATAAGTAAGGAACAAGATATTCGTTTAAAGGTTTCAGTAGATACTGAATCATCTGGATTCGTTAAGTACAGGTTTAGTGTTTGTGATTTGTCCACAGTCTCCTTCATGGTTTGCTCAATTCGATTTTCAGTACCAAATTTTCTATCGAGCATTCCTAACACTTCCTTCTTTATCATCAACTTTTAGCCATTAAGACCATCTACAACATGCTGCTTCGTCAGCATTTTCAAAGTTAACGGATCTGGGTCATCGGTTATCAAACCGAGGTGGTTTCAGGAGAATTGTGTTTTTAGATGATTAAACGCTTATGGTAGTATGGTGGAATATAAAAGGTTCTCTGGTAACAATAAATAAGCACGTATATATTCCGAGGTTATAATAAGGTTGTTTTGAACGAGAAGTCGAAATCAACTTGCTGGAGCTGTGACAAAATTAGCTAATTTGGAAAGGAATTGCAAAGTTATTTTGGGTAATAATAGCGCCAAAGGAGCTAGCACAGATATGTGTTAAACGTTTACTTAGTTTCTGAGGGTTTTTCAGGTGCATAACTATATGCATCAATCTTTTCTTCCGTAGATGAAGTGTGGTTGGTTCATCTTCTCGATTAAGATGTTTTCAAGAATCATGAAAGGTTTGAACGCAAATTGTAATCGTCAAGATACGAATGAGGTTTAAGATGAAAATCAAGTGGCAAACTTGAAGAATTGTTTAGTTTCATATGTTATAATCAATATTTTAATTCATTTTAATTGTCCAAAGTTAGTAGTCCAACAGTCCAATAGTCCAATTACTCATATATAGTTTAATATATAATACTCGAATTAATTAATACGTATCGTGACCCATGTACCGGTCTCAGTATTGATCACAACTCAAACTATATATATATTTTGGAATCAACCTCAACCCTGTATAGCTAACTCTGTCATTTGCATATAGAGTGTCTATGGCTGTTCCAAGATAGATATATAGATGGGTCAATATGATATGTCGAAACCTTGTATACGTGTCCCGTTATCTAAAGTGCGTAAAATAAATACAAAAATTAAATGACAATAAATAAAATTGCGTGAATGTAAATTGCGAGAATTAAATTGCGATAAATAAAATGTAACCAGTTAGCTAGGAACAGTTAGCTAGGAACAGTTAGCTAGGAACAGTTAGCGTGGATTCTTAACAATATTTCAATTAGTTAATTCGTATGTTTCTAACAAATTTTATTTTGTTCAATGTTTTCTTCATTATGCCACTTGTTGGATTCTGAGAAGTCAAAATCCAAATATGTAATTGAATGAAAATGATTACTCTGTGGTAAACAGATTCGTATGTCGGTGGATGTAAGTAGGATAGTAAATGACCATTGAATCAGATTCGAAGAATGTACATTATAACATGTTAATATGAAAATTAAATATTTCCCCGGGTATTACCTACCCGTTAAAATATTTTCACCATTAACAGTTTGTACGAAAGAATTTTTAATTACAATCTTTATGAAAATATACTTACATATATATTTTCTTCAGATGCAATCATGGATTTAATGAGTTAATATGACATTAATCTCATTTGATTTACCATTATAACTAGAATACATAATCTCTAAAACATTAGAGATTACATAATCGCCATGAAGAACGAAGATAATTGATGTAGAACGATACGTAGAACGATGATTGTACTCGAGGTACATAATGAGATGTTGAGGCATGGATTGTTGATGTACTGGTGCTGTTACTGATGGTACTGTTGGTGCCGGTGATGTTGTTGAAGCTGGTAAATTTTTGCACCATGTTTTCTAAATTGATTACTTGAGCGCGTAGCTCGTTGACTTCTTCAATTATTCCGGGATGATTGTCGGTCGGTACGAACAGATGAATAAGGTTCAGAATTGTGGATAGAATATAGTCATGTCGAACTACTCTGGAACTGAGGCTGAAAATGGTGTTACGAACAGGTTCGCCGGTAAGTGCTTCAGGTTCTTCATCAAAAGGTGAATTCGGTTAGTGGAAGGGATCGCCTTCTGCGCGTCTCCATTGATTAAGTCGACAACGAACCCATCAGATGATTTGGGGATGGATGATTGGTTGATTCATTTTGGTGACACTACTTTTGGAGCTTAGGTGAAACTCCATATTAGAATAGCTGTCGGAATCCAAGGAATTCGAACTGGTTGAGGGATTCATCTTGTATGATCAGATGAAGGATTTTCGATAAGATATAGATTATAGGATGTAGATTAGTAACCTGCAATACATAATTTATATATGCATATATAATACTAAAATCCCATAAATTACGGAGGAATCTACAGAAGCTGTCAGGCAAAGTTTACAGTAACAGATATGCTAGGATATGAATTAGCAGATACGCTAAGATATGAATTTTGTCTGTACACTTTCATGCAATCCAGGCAGTAAGATATGTCTAGATTAAGAATGATAAGCAAATGATTCCCTAAGAATGATAAGCAGATAATTTTCAACACAAAATGATAAGCAGAACTTTTGACATGCAGACACGGTCGAAGTCCAGACTCACTAATGCATCTAAACAACTATCAGTTAGGCACACTAATGCAAGACTTGGTTCGCTAAGACCACCGCTCTGATACCAACTGAAAGGACCCGTCCCTATCCACCTGGACGAAGTCATCAACATTTGGTCCCATTACGATGATCGACTCCAAGTAATGTCCTTAAATTGAGCAAATGCACAGCGGAAGACTTAATTCATACCTAAGAATAAACATGCTTAAAAGTGTCAACCAAAAGGTTGGTGAGTTCATAGGTTTACCATAACAATCATTTCAATATATTAATAGACCACAAGATTTCCGTTTATAAATATATGTACACTCGCAAGTGTATAAAAGTATTCTATAAATTGTAGGCACCCGGTAACAAGCCTTAACGTTCATGTTTTACCCTCTGAAGTACACCAGATCAGGTGTGTTTAAAATAACCTCGAAGTACTAAAGCATCCCATAGTCAGGATGGGGTGTGTCAGGCCCAATAGATCTATCTTTAGGATTCGCGCCTACCGTACATAGATAAGTAGTTTAATGTTACCAAGCTAAGGGTATATTTCTGGTTTAAACCCACATAGAATTAGTTTTAGTACTTGTGCCTATTTCGTAAAACATTTATAAAACAGCGCATGTATTCTCAGCCCAAAAATATATATAAAAAGGGAGTAATGAAACTCACCTAATGTATTTTGTAGTAAAAATACATATAACGGCATTGAACAAATACAAGGTTGGCCTTAGATTCACGAACCTATATCATTCATATATTAAGACGTATAATATTAATCAACTAAGTTTATAATGTATTAATATTAATTTTTACATATATAATCATATTACTATCTATATGGTATATTATCTTTATATATTATGTATCACTTAAAAATTAATATTTTGTTTACAAATATAAAACTATGTGATATTAGTATAGATATTTTAGATAAATAATATTTGTTGTAATAACAATAATAATAATAAGTTTAATAAAAATGATAATTTTATATATAATGATAATTTTACTAATAATGATAACTTTATTAAAAATGATAGTTTTTAATAAAAATGATAATTTTAATGATAATACTAAATAAATGGTATATGCTAATACCTATAATAATAATAATAATAATAATAATAATAATAATAATAATAATAATAATAATAATAATAATAATAATAATAATAATAATAATAATAATAATAATAATAATAATAATAATAATAATAATAGTAACTACCTCAAAAGGATAAGTAAAAAAAATATAAGTGCCCTCGCTTAGGCTTGAACCCGCAACCTCTCTTCCCACACAAACATGCTTAACCACTCCACTGTCACTCCATATCTCTTTTAATACCCCGTTTTATTTACATATATAATCTCTTTTTAGTAACTCCTTTCTTTTCTTCAAAATCATGACCAATATCACTCCTCATCATATTTTCGGCCCAATAAAGGGTACATGGCCCAACAAGGAATAAAACGCTACCCAATCAACATAACCGATTAGGAATTCGGCTCAGCAAACAAATCAAAGCCCAATCTATAACAACCCTCATTTTTCCATTCTGAATTTACTAAATTGCCCTTAGGGTTTCATTATCGTGTTCTGTGTATTATTGTTAGGGTTGTTATTCAGATATAATAAGTGCCCGAGTAATTAAACGCTCTGTAAATTAATGCTAGTAATTAATAACCTGAAACCTCAACCTCAAATATTAATTAAAACCCTAATCTTATAAACCCTAACCCTAATATTAAATTAATAATATAAACTATATGTAAATAAATTAATTGTGACATCTATAACATTTAAAATTTATATGAACTAAATAAAATTTAATAAATAAAAAAAAACTTGGACTAACACATAAATGAGTAAATAAAATGTATTTTAAATAAAAGTATTATTTATATATAAAAAATAATATATATAAAAATACATATAAATAGTATTGCCGAAAAAAATAATAATAAATAATTAAAATAAGTAAATAAATTGGCTAAAAAAAAAAGAAGAAAAAAAAAAGAAAAGAAAGGGAGAAGAACTTGATCATTAAGCTAACACACATCCTAATCTAACTCTAATACTTGTATCTTAATCTATCTCTAAGTTCTAAAGCTTTCATGGAGAATTTGAAGTCCATCCTAATTGCTAATTCCTACTCTATATAAACCCCTTCACATCATCATTCATTCATCCATTGTTCAAAAAAAAAAAAAAAAAAAAAAAAAAAACAAACAAACGTTCCTTGTTCCAGCTTTTAGTCGACTCTTAAACCCCACAAAAACCTTTGGTTTTTAGTCGACCAAAACCAAAAGAAACCCCCCTTTTCTCATTGTAACAGCCACGAAACCACCACCGCAACACCACCATCCACCACCTACTAGTGCTATTAACAAACTCCAAAAAGTTTCTGCTGCTGTACGCGTGTTCCTTGCTCCGAAAGTCGAACGAAAACTGCTCCTGCAGCTGCAAAATTTGAAGTTTGCTGCCTGCTGTTTTCGTTGGTGGTCGACTACAACCAAGGCCGAAACCCACTTAAAGGTTGCTGTTGTGTGTAGACCTGTTGCTGCTGTTTTTCGGTCGAGCTTCGACACCCGCAACTACCCTCGATCACTCGTCTTCTTTGTTCGTTTTATCCAAAGGTATAAATCATACCTTAAGCTTTTTGATTTATTCTTAATATCTTATACTTATTGTATCGATGACTAATGTTATTAAAGTAAATATACATTGTATCGCTAAGTAATGTTACTAAAGTAAATATATATTATATATGAATATGAATGAAGGCATGAAGCTTGCTTGCTCTCTGTTACAGACTAACAAACTCGTACACATATAAGAAAGATGGTGATTTCTTGAATTTTCACTTTTAACCCTTAAACTATGTAATAGTTTACAAAAAAGAAAACAAAAGTGCAAAGTACACTTGCAAGTTGCAACGGTACATGTAAGTTGATTTAAATTATATTTATCTTTTGTGGACATAGGTAGTCAAAAGAAGGTGGTGATAATTTAATAAAAATTACAATTTTAGCCCTTGGACTACTTAGTAGTTTACAAAAAAAAAAAATAAGATTGTTAAAGTTAAAAGTATTATGGTTAAGTATTAATAATTTGTTAATTATTAAGAATAAAGATTATGGTTAATAAGATTAGGGTTAATGGTAGAAGTTTATGATTATGATTAATTGTAATAATAAAAGGTTATGAGATAAACTAGAAAATAATTTAGTAAATAAAAGTTTTGATTTTATGTGCATGAGTTTTGATTAGTAAGTAGTAATGATAATGATACACATGCATGCATGCATGCATGCATACGTACGTATGTGCATGTATACACTGTATGTATATGTGTGTGTATATGTAAATATATGCATACGTGTATATGTATGTGTATATAAGTATGTATATGTACGTGTGAATGTATGTATGAATGTTCATTATGTAGGTTAATAAGATAGTAAACCTAATAATAATAATAATAATAATAATAATAATAATAATAATAATAATAATAATAATAATAATAATAATAATAATAATAATAATAATAAGTAATAAGTATATGTACCATCTTACACTTATATATATGTAACATATACACCTACTTAATATATATACATATCATATAGTTATAAATACATACATGTATGATAATAATAAAGAATATATGTATGTATCACATAGATATAATTATATACATAACATATAATGATAACTTACTCAATAGTTGAATAATTAAAGATTAATAATACTATAACTAGTATAACCTATACACCTAATTAAATAGTAACACTTAATAACACTAAGTATATTATCATACAACTTTTCTCGAAAACCGTCACTGTTAATATAGTTTGCTATATTAATAAACCAACTTTATGTCTATTAGACATTACCTAATCGAACATTACATATCTAGGTTGAGATCTCCGCTTACACACTCCATTCTTACTACTTGCGTGAAATACCTATCTGCTACTAAGGTGAACTTCATAGCCCCTCTTTTTACTATTTCTTAACTGTTTTATAACTTTGGGGTGAGACACATGCTTACTTTTTAAACTATTTTACGCTTAGACACAAGTACTCAAACTTTATTTTGATCAGTTCAAACTGTTTGCTAACATGCTTTGATTCATGCTTAATCCCTACCATGATATCGTTAATTACTGGAATTTGGTAAGCTTAGTTATTGTGATAGCGCTATTGAGGGTGACGTCTCTATCCGGATGACCGTTGGTCAATGGATACATAATAACGATGAACGACATGAACGTGATGTGTTTAGGGTAACTAATGATTAGTATCGATATCATATACACCAGCACTATTACTGAACTGATTAAACCGCTTATTTAAATCTTGTGGTTTAAAACTTGTTATAATTATTAAACCTATGTTGTTCACTCAACCATTTTGGTTGACACTTTTAAGCATGTTTTGTCTCAGGTACTTAGATATATTGCTTCCGCTGTAGAACTCTGATGTTACTTAGAAGTCTAGCCGAGCACTGGGACCAGAGTTAACATCCACGTCAATGGCGATTTTGGCAGGGTGTTACAGTGGTATCAGAGCCAGGTTGTTATAGAGAACCAGGATTGCATTCTATGTGTGCCTTATGTGTTAGATAGGTACCTTAGCAATCTATAGGTCTATAACCTTTCCTGTTTTAGTTCTAGTGCTTTTTCCCCTTACATTTTATTTGTGCTTTTGCATCATCCTTAGAACCGACCTAAATTATCTCTCTTTTTATTCATTTAGGATGTCTCACCTTAACCCGATCATCATTTCTTACTCCGAGGAATCCTACTCCGAAAGATCTGTCCGCACACCGACTTATGGACCCGTTTCTCCGCCATTTTCACCAACTCACCCAAACTATGTCCCTGCTAGTCCACCACACTCCCCTCATTTGGAAGAATCCCACACTAATGATAACTATGATGGGGATGACGAGGAGGAAGAGTTTGTGGAGGAGATGATTGAAGAAGAAGAAGTTGAGGAAGAATCCAAGTCCGAGTCCTCTGTTCAAGGCAATGGCAACAATGGCGTACCGCGAAACCTTTCGACTATTCGTTCTCATCAAAGTTTTATAAGCTACCCGCCCCCTACATACAAGAGTACTGAAAGACCTGGGCTCAGTAATATAGAAATGGTGAATGATGATCTCATGAGCTACACCAACCGATTTCAAGAGTTTGCTCTCATGGCTACTCCCGAGTATCTAGGGATCCAATGCTACATCAATGGATTGCCTAATGAAGTCCGAAGAGATGTTATCTTAGAGAACTCGAGCACCATACAAGAAGCTGCTTGCATGGCAAGCTATTTCATTAACAAACATAAGGAGAAAGAAGGTGCAAAAAGGAAGAGAGAAGGAATGGAGCAAGAAAATTCTAAAAGCAAATTCAACAAGCTTTATAAGGGAAAATTCAACAAGTTGTATAAGGGAAAATGTCTTTATTGCAAAAGATGTGAGAGACATCATGAAGGATGGTGTAAGGCCAAGTGCACCAAGTGCAAGAAGGTGGGTCATGTTGCCAAGAATTGTAGAGTTGTTATTCCATCAACCAAAACTCCAAGCCACAAAAATAAATGCAACCTTTCCTACTTGTTATAACTGCGGAGGAGTAGGGCATTTCAAAAATCAATGTTCAGATAAGAAGAAGAATGAAGAGGCATAGTGAAGAGTTTTTGAAAACCACTAGAGACATTTAAATTTTCATTTTCATAGTATTCTTTATGTTACCATTTAGTACTTTTACATTTTGGAAGATTTCGTTTAGTTTCTGTAATACTCTGGTTATTTTCTTTTAAATGAATAAATGATGTTATTTTCTTTCCTTTCATTTTCCATTGAATTATTCGCCTTGAAGAATATGCATATTGACTAGATGACATAGTAGTAACTTTACGGAGTGATAAAAGTATGATTTAGAATAATATAATGACACTTGATCAACGTCATTATATTATGATAAGTCATACAGAAATCCTAATGGATCATGATGGGAATAAGATTTGATCAACCTTAGGACCACTGTGTACCATTACATACTCCTTATCACTATATTGTCAACTACAAATATCTACCCTAGATATTATATATCTTTTACTTATCAATTATCCACGCCCGATGCTGTACCTATTGCATAGGTTCTATACTGCTTAGCTCCATCCGAAATGAAGGAAACATTCAATTAACTCCAAGAAGTTTTTGAAACGGGTTTCATTCGTCTTAGCTTGCCTCCGTGAGGAGCTCCCATTCTTTTCATTAAGAAAGGTGGCACGTTGAGAATGTGTATTAATTTCCGAGAACTCAACAAGCTAACCATCAAGAATCGTTATCCATTCTCGCTTATTTATGACCTATTTGACCAACTGCAAGGGTCAAGTATCTATTCGGAACTTGATCTTAGGTCGGGTTATCATTAATTGAGAGTCAAGGAAACCAATGTTTCTAAAACTACTTTCCTAACTCGTTATAGACAATATAAGTTTCTTGTCATGTCTTTTGGCTTAACCCATGCTCCTGCTGTATTCATGGATATTATGAACCGTGTATGCAAACCTTATCTTGATAAATTCGTAACTGTTTTCATTGATGACATCTTAATCAATTCCAAGAGCGAGAAAGAGCATGAGCAACATCTACAATTGATTCTAGAGCTCTTAAAGAAGGAACAACTATATGCCAAGTTTTTCCAAGTGTGAACTTTGGCTACGAATCGTACAATTCCTTGGACATGTAGTTAATAGTGAAGGAATACATGTCGATCCTATAAAAATCACCATTAATCAGAAATTTTCAAGAACTAGTCATGGAGGAAGTCCATAAGACTAAATATTCTAATCACCTAGGCTCTTTTAGCTAAAACTTCATGCAACATCAGCTCTCACTCAAATAGATCCCCACTGTAATTAAGTGTAAACTTTGCTTTAACAAAACGTTGACCGAATGCTAATTTTTAGTCAACACTTCCTGTTAATTAAAGTTCATACATTTCACATCTCGAATCTTAAAAAGTGTCTTGTTGATGACATACTCGTTATTCCCTTGAATGATCTTCGCATTAATTTCACTTCATCAAAAAACCTATAGAAGTTCTGGATCGTGAGGTTAAACATTTGAAACAAAGCTCTGTTCCTAATGTTAAGATCCGTTGGAATTCACGAAGAGGCCCCGAGTATACCTGGGAACGTGAAGACCAGATGAAGTGGAAATATCCACATCTAATCTCAACCGTTGATGCATCCGAGAAGTCTTCTTAAAACTTCGGGACGAAGTTTAAATTAACGGGGAGGTACTATAACAACCCTCATTTTTCCATTCTGAATTTACTAAATTGCCCTTAGGGTTTCATTATCGTGTTCTGTGTATTATTGTTAGGGTTGTTATTCAGATATAATAAGTGCCCGAGTAATTAAACGCTCTGTAAATTAATGCTAGTAATTAATAACCTGAAACCTCAACCTCAAATATTAATTAAAACCCTAATCTTATAAACCCTAACCCTAATATTAAATTAATAATATAAACTATATGTAAATAAATTAATTGTGACATCTATAACATTTAAAGTTTATATGAACTAAATAAAATTTAATAAATAAAAAAAAACTTGGACTAACACATAAATGAGTAAATAAAATGTATTTTAAATAAAAGTATTATTTATATATAAAAAAATAATATATATAAAAATACATATAAATAGTATTGCCGAAAAAAATAATAATAAATAAGTAAATAAATTGGCTAAAAAAAAAGAAGAAAAAAAAAAAGAAAGGGAGAAGAACTTGATCATTAAGCTAACACACATCCTAATCTAACTCTAATACTTGTATCCTAATCTATCTCAAAGTTCTAAAGCCTTCATGGAGAATTTGAAGTCCATCCTAATTGCTAATTCCTACTCTATATAAACCCCTTCACATCATCATTCATTCATCTATTGTTCAAAAAAAAAAAACAAACGTTCCTTGTTCCAGCTTTTAGTCGACTCTTAAACCCCACAAAAACCTTTGGTTTTTAGTCGACCAAAACCAAAAGAAACCCCCCTTTTCTCGCTGTAACAGCCACAAAACCACCACCGCAACACCACCATCCACCACCTACTAGTGCTATTAACAAACTCCAAAAAGTTTCTGCTGCTGTACGCATGTTCCTTGCTCCGAAAGTCGAATGAAAACTGCTCCTGCAGCTGCAAAATTTGAAGTTTGCTGCCTGCTGTTTTCGTTGGTGGTCGACTGCAACCAAGGCCGAAACCCACTTAAAGGTTGCTGTTGTGTGTAGACCTGCTGCTGCTGTTTTCCGGTCGAGCTTCGACACCCGCAACTACCCTCGATCACTCGTCTTCTTTGTTCGTTTTATCCAAAGGTATAAATCATACCTTAAGCTTTTTTATTTATTCTTAATATCCTATACTTATTGTATCGATGACTAATGTTATTAAAGTAAATATACATTATATCGCTAAGTAATGTTACTAAAGTAAATATATATTATATATGAATATGAATGAAGGCATGAAGCTTGCTTGCTCTCTATTTCAGACTAACAAACTCGTACACATATAAGAAAGATGGTGATTTCTTGAATTTTCACTTTTAACCCTTAAACTATGTAATAGTTTACAAAAAAGAAAACAAAAGTGCAAAGTACACTTGCAAGTTGCAACGGTACATGTAAGTTGATTTAAATTATATTTATCTTTTGTGGACATAGGTAGTCAAAAGAAGGTGGTGATAATTTAATAAAAATTACAATTTTAGCCCTTGGACTACTTAGTAGTTTACAAAAAAAAAATAAGATTGTTAAAGTTAAAAGTATTATGGTTAAGTATTAATAATTTGTTAATTATTAAGAATAAAGATTATGGTTAATAAGATTAGGGTTAATGGTAGAAGTTTATGATTATGATTAATTGTAATAATAAAAGGTTATGAGATAAACTAGAAAAAAATTTAGTAAATAAAAGTTATGATTTTATGTGCATGAGTTTTGATTAGTAAGTAGTAATGATAATGATACAAATGCATGCATGCATGCATACGTACGTGTGTGCATGTATACACTGTATGTATATGTGTGTGTGTATATGTAAATATATGCATACGTGTATATGTATGTGTATATAAGTATGTATATGTACGTGTGAATGTATGTATGAATGTTCATTATGTAGGTTAATAAGATAGTAAACCTAATAATAATAATAATAAGAAGTAATAAGTATATGTACCATCTTACACTTATATATATGTAACATATACACCTACTAAATATATATACATATCATATAGTTATAAATACATACATGTATGATAATAATAAAGAATATATGTATGTATCACATAGATATAATTATATACATAACATATAATGATAACTTACTCAATAGTTGAATAATTAAAGATTAATAATACTATAACTAGTATAACCTATACACCTAATTAAATAGTAACACTTAATAACACTAAGTATATTATCATACAACTTTTCTCAAAAACCGTCACTGCAAATATAGTTTGCTATATTAATAAAATAACTTTATGTCTATTAGACATTACCTAATCGAACATTACATCTCTAGGTTGAGATCTCCGCTTACACACTCCATTCTTACTACTTGCGTGGAATACCTATCTGCTACTAAGGTGAACTTCATAGCCCCTCTTTTTACTATTTCTTAACTGTTTTATAACTTTGGGGTGAGACACATGCTTGCTTTTTAAACTGTTTTACGCTTAGACACAAGTACTCACACTTTATTTTGATCAGTTCAAACTGTTTGCTAACATGCTTTGATTCATGCTTAATCCCTACCATGATATCATTAATTACTGGAATTTGGTAATCTTAGTTATTGTGATAGCGCTATTGAGGGTGACGTCTCTATCCGGATGACCGCTGGTCAATGGATACATAATAACGATGAACGACACGAACGTGATGTGTTTAGGGTAACTAATGGTTAGTATCGATGTCATATACACCAGCACTATTACCGAACTGATTAAACCGCTTATTTAAATCTTGTGGTCTAAAACTTGTTATAATTATTAAACCTATGTTGTTCACTCAACCATTTTGGTTGACACTTTTAAGCATGTTTTGTCTCAGGTACTTAGATATATTGTTTCCGCTGTAGAACTCTGCTGTTACTTAGAAGTCTAGTCGAGCACTGGGACCAGAGTTAACATCCGCGTCAATGGCGATTTTGGCAGGGTGTTACACAATCCATGTTTAATGTTAATAAAAATATTTGCAGGAACCAAGATTCGAACTCAAGACCTCTCGATTAACAAGCACCCACCCAACCAATGAGCCACTCATCAATTTGTGTGATTATCTGCACGTTTAATTCCTTTAACCCTTAATTTCCTACTGCCTTCTCTTTAACCCAACAACAATCTTCACAGCATCATCATATCGTCATCAAACATCACGGATTCACCATCATCTTATCGTGATCCATGATCACTATCATAACCGTACCCATCATCATCCTTTTTTTCATTTCTTGTATCATCTTCACCAACGACCTCGTTCATCATCACCTTCATCCATCATCATACATAAAATCATCATTATTTTATGTATCGTCTTCACTCTTCATCGTCAATTATCATAACCACTGTATCACCATAATTATCAACATCGTGTTAACTTCATTGTTATCTCTCTTCTTCGTTTATAAAACAGAAACATGAGAGAGAGGCCGGGAGAGAGAAAGAGCTATTACAGCTTGGTGTCGATTCGAACGAAAGAAGAAAAAGAAAATATAGCAAGGAAATTGATGATGGTGTATCGTGGGGGTTTTAAGGTAATGGGTCACGAATAGAAGGGAGAGATGGTGAGTAGTTTGTGATGGTGAAGTTGACGGGTCTAGTGGTGGCTATCACAGAAAACAGAAGAAAAAAAAACGTGATGTGGTGGAAGGTGGGTTGAGCCGTCCACGATGGAAATCGACATAAGAAAATTATAAACCGCGGGTGGTGATTTTGATTCGTGGTAGGGTGATAGGGTGGTGTTGGAGGTTGTTCACGATGGTGGAAATGGTGGTGAGTTCGGGTGCTCGACACAAAAAAAAAATAATGAAATGGGTGGTGGCCGGTTATTGTTATGGTGGAAAGTGGTGATCAAGCTTGATCACATATAAATTCCTTATATCTGAATATGTATATGCTAGTATATATATATAATATTAGATAGACAACAACAAAACAGTAATTCACATTTTAAATCATAATTTAACTGTTTCAAATAGTAAGGCACAGTATCCTATTTAAATTCTCGTGACACACAATTGTATATATTCTGCCGACACTTTCAACATGAAGTATTATATTGTGTCCATTGCTAAACAGTTACGGATAAAAGTGTTCCTAAAAATCCCAAATTTTTAGATTAAATATATTTAATTATTTCACTCATTACCTGTTTGAAACCTGATCAAAAAGGTTCTATAATTATTTATTTTATGTTCCAATTATTATGTACGGAGTACTAATATTTAAACTTAAAAAGGTAAAAATATTTTTAACAAATCTAAAATTTTCGTAATCAATTTACAGTCCAACTTTTAATTTAATCCCTCACTAACATGTATTATATCTATATTAAAACTAACAAAACATCAACCGAGTATTACCGACATTTGTCAATTAAGCTCGTAATCATTCATTTTCCATTTACTCTCTCTATATATATAATCAGTTTTAAATAAAAAAATTTATCACATAAATATATATATTATATATTCTTAAACAAATACTATTTTATATATTTTCAAGTAGTATCTATATACATATTTATATACACACACATATATATGTATCTATTTACAAATAATTGTTCGTGAATCGTCGAGAGCAGTCGAAGGTCAAATGAATATATGAATCAGTTCAAAATTTTTGAGACTAAACCTAACAGATTTCTCTTATCGTGTCAAGAATATTACATCGTATCGAGAATTTGGTTTAAAATTAGTCGAATTTTTCCGAGTCGTGACAGTAAGTGAGTTATTTAATGCTTTTGGGTCATTAAATGCTCGAGAGTGAGTATTGTGGTTAATTTCACAAGTTGTGTATTAAATGTGTACTTATGTATTAGGTACCTTGCTCGAAGCATACGGAAGTGCTAAATCACCACCGACGTGATAAGGTGAGTGGAATATCTATGTATGTACGTATATGATTTATGTGCCCGTATTAATGGTGTCACATAGCCGTTTTTGTGACCATAGTTGTGGGACATAGCCGTTTTGTCCATATTGATAGTTGTGGGGCATAGCCGTTTTGTCCACATTGATAGTTGCCCGTAGTAATGGTGTCACATAGCCGTTTTTGTGACCATAGTTGTGGGACATAGCTGTTTTGTCCACGTTTAGCATTTATGCACATAGCCGTGTTTGTGCATATAGTGGCGAGTAATAGCCGTGTTTTACTCCCACGTTGTTATCCGTATTATTTGTGCACATAGCCGTGTTTGTGTACATGATTGTGAGTAATAGCCGTGTTTTACTCACACATTGATCAAGTGATGACATAGCCGTTTTTGGAACACTTGGGGGTGATGCCATAGCCGTTTTTGGAACACCTCGGGGGTTATCATGCCATAGCCGTGTTTGTAAGCTAACGGTTGTTATGAACATCGATGACTTGTTTCGCGAAGTCATTCCCTTGCGAAGATTTGGTTAACCATGGTTCATAATTTGTTGTTAGTAGCATTTAATTATTATTATGATTATTTATGCTTATGATGTTGCTAGTTATACGATTTGATGATACTAGCTATTGATTGCTTATGGGGTTGCTAGTTGTATGATTCGATGATACTAGCTATTGATACGAAAGGGTATGTGATTATATGTATTTATGTGATGTCGTGGTTGCGAGTAGGTAAGTTGTATATGCATGTATATATTTATTCTACTCACTAAGCTTTATGCTTACCCCTCTCGTTGTTTACCTTTTTACAGGTATTATGATTATGAAGCTAGCTAGTTGTAGACTAGATGCTTAGGAGCGCTTGGGCTCGACGGGGTAGCTTTTGGATATTTGGACGCGGATGGGGGATTTGATAGTCCCCGGGATTATGCTCTTGGTATTGGGTTGGGTTATTGAGTCTTAACCCGTATTTCTTGTGATCGGATCATTATTACAAATGATTTTGTAAAGTGTAATTTGTGTGCCAAGGGTCATGATAGATTGTTAAACGTATCATTATGATGTTATGTTTCGATTAAAGAGAGTTGAAAATGTATTATATTAATGGGACCTAACTAATAAAAAAAAATGTACTCCGTTTTTGGTTAAATGGATTTGGGTTGTTACAACAAGATGTTCTGTTTTGGGGATATTATTATGCGCATTATATGTTAAGGTCGGTTACCAAGCCCAGCTATGAAAGAAATGAAAAGTGAATGTTATGTATCGAGAGAATGATTTTATACACAGGTTATGTGTATGTTATTTTGTGCACGAGATATGTGTACGGTTACTAAGATTTATGAAAGATGATTTCGTACACGAGAAATGTGTACTGTATTTAAAAGTTATCGCATGTACATTACATGTGGGTATAGCATTCGGGCCCATTTGTACCATGCAGCATTTAAATCTTGTGGTCTATCAAAATGATGAATTTTATTATTTTATGATAAACTTATGAATTCACCATCCTTTTGGTTGACACTTGAAAGCATGTTTATTCTCAGGTATGAAAGAAACCTTCCGCTGTGCATTTGCTCATTTTAAAGACATTATTTGGAGTCAATCATCGCAATGGGACCAGATGTTGGTGACTTCGTCCAGATGGATTAGGACGGGGTATGACAGTCTATATGGATTTGGACCGATCGTCACAGTTGGTATCAGAGCATTGGTCTTAGCGAACCAGGTCTTGCATGAGTGTGTCTAACTGATAGTTGTTAGGATGCATTAGTAAGTCTGGACTTCGACCGTGTCTGCATGTCAAAAGTTTTGCTTATCATTTCTTGTCAAAAATTACCTGCTTATCATTCTTAAGTCTAGACACGTTTTCCTGCATTTATTGCATAAATAGTGTATAGACAAAAATTCATATCTTAGCGTATCTGTTACTGTAAACTTTTCCTGACATCTTCCGAAAATTTCTCCGTAATTTATGGGATTTTGGTATTATATATACATATGTAAATTATGTATTAAAGAATGTCAATCTAAATTCTATAATCTAATTCATATCAAAAATCAATTCCCTAATTATACAAGATGGATCCCGCATCTAGTTTAAATTCCTTAAACTCCGACAGCTATTCTGATATGGATATTCACCTGAACTCCGAAGACAGTATAACCGGAATGGATCAACCAATTAGCCATCATCTATTCTGGATGAATTGAGGATGGGTTCGTAGCCTACTTAATCATTGGAGATAAGAAGAAGGTGATCCCTTCCATCCACCACATTGCCCTCTTGGCGAAGAACCTGAAGCACTTATCGGCGAACCTGTTCATAATACCATTTTCTCTCTCATTTCCCGAGTATCTCGTCACGATTATATACTATCTCAAATTCTAGATCTTATTCATCCGCTTGTCCGAGCCAACAATCATCCCGGTGTAATAGAAGAAGTCAACGAGCTTCGCGCTCGGGTAGTGGCTTTGGAGAATATGGTGCAAAGGTTACAAGCACCAGCAGCATCACCGGCATCAACAGTATCACCATCAACAACACCAACAGTACCATTACCACCAACAACAACAACCGCACCGCAAACCTCAACTTCACAATCTGTCCCACGAGCATCAACGCCATACGCCCTATAGATACCAAGGAATATCAACAACAACAAACGATGAAGTATTGATTCATAACTTCATCGAAGAAATATTCTGCAGAGAATATGTAGTTTCTAAAAGTTTTGGAGATTATATATTGTAAATTAGTAGTGGGCGGATAGAAATAATAAAGTGAAACCCTGACAGGAATAGTGCGCGATTTACAAGCTAGACTTGTTATACAAGCAGCATCAACAGTACCGTCAGCATCACCAACACGTCAGTACTCTCAGCATCGTCAGCACTAGCAGCACCTATAACATCACGATTTCCACTAGTTCCATAATCACCAACATCATCACAAATCAACAACGCATATATTGTATCAACGAGTTATGAAGTATTAACTCATTTTCCCTGAAGAAATTATATGTATATTATATATATATATATATATATATATATATATATATATATATATATATATATATATATATATATATATATATATATATATATATATATATATATATATGTGTGTGTGTGAAATTTGAAATCAAAATAAATCTTTTCGTACTAAGCTATTACATGTGAATCATAACTGGTAGGTACTACTCGGATTAGTTCATGTTACTAATATGCTATACATCCTTCGTTAATGACTTAACAATCGTTAACTATAATCTCTGCTTCGACTTAATAGATTCCATTTCATAATAAATCAAGTGTATTATTCAAATACATGATTGATTTTACACTTTCATTTTCGATGTACTTGAACTTTCCAGAAAACATCATCCGTGCCTTGTAAGGTTCACAAAAAAAAAATCCACGAGCAACAACATCCTTCACCAAGGAATATCAATAAGAATAAATAATAAGGTATTGATTTCATTAGTGAAATATTCCGCGAAGATTATATGATCTCTAATGTTTTAGAGATTTTTCATTTCTAATTCAAGCCAAAAATCAAATGAGCTTAATATGATATTAACTCATTAAATCTGTATTACATCTGAAGAAAATATACATACATATATTTTTATAAAGACGGTAATAAAAATTCTATTGTACAAAGTATTAATTGTGAAATCTTTAACGGGTAGGTAATACCCGGGAAATATTAAAGTTCGCAATTAATATGTTACACTGTACATTCTTCAATTTTGATTCAAAAATCATTAACTATACTCAATACTTTAACGGCAATACACAATCATTCTCATACAAATTTGATTACATATTCTGATATTGACGGATCAGAATCCAAGTCATAACTCTGAACCGGTGACATCACTCTTAGATCTCTACATCTTTCAAAGCTATACTTTGACTTCAAAACTGTGCAAGATCCTTTAGCCTTGTTTTTACCGAAAATAACCTTGCAATCCCTTTTCAAAGTATCCAGTTTTACCACACTTCCAACCAGTCAACTTTGACTTTTCAGATTAAGCCTTATTGTAACCTTAATATACACGTTTTTGTTACCAGAGAATCTTTTATGTTCCACCACATTAGCAGTAAATTTACCAACGACTTCGTTAATCTTTGACCTTTCGAAAAATCATTATACTCATTGAAACCCTATCATGTACTCATCCACATCTTGTAACAATAATTGCCATACCAACTACCGGGAATTAGCAATCAGTATTTTGAATTTCGTAGCAATTCTATGCCAACATTTATATATATACATATAATGTCTATCTCCTAGACTTACTTACTTCGAATGTGAAGTTTCTGAAAAACACCCCAAACTGCGAAACTAGTTCTCCGAATTTTGGAAAAATGTTGATGAAGCAGCAAAAACTGTAAACGACCTTAACAGCCAAAAGTTTGATGATAAAGAATAGTGTGTTGGCAAAGCTCAGAAAAAGAGAAGGTTTGAAACTGGAAAACGGATTGAGCAGACCATGAAAGAGGCTGTGGACAAATCACAAAGACTAAACCTGCCTTCAAAAAATCCAAATGATTCAGTGTCTGCTGAAGTCATTAATGAATACCTTGCTCCTGACTTTAAACCTTTACGAACAAATCTTCTTCATCATCCTTCAATATTAGAAATTCTAAGATATCATCGTATCTTTCATTATAAATATCTTCGATATTCCTGAAGATATTTTCACAACTATTCTTATCTGAAATCATTTATCTCTTTGCGCTATCTGTATTACATCATAAAAGAAACTATTTTAGTTTCTAAATCCTGAAAATTTAAAAAAATGGATGTTTTTGAAGTAGTGTTGGGAATTGAAGCATGAGTTAGTATAATATAATGACACTTGATCAACGTGATTATATTACAGTAAGTCATGATGAGTTTCTAATGGAACGTGATAAAGGTTCACAGATCATACCCTCATCATGAACCATGTTACATAACTCTTTCATTCTATTTAACCTCTAAATATATCAAGAAAATATTTTTCTTGATGATTCGGTCTTTTTCGGATATTCTGGTAATTTGACAAGTCAGATTGTGCTATTACCATTTCTTTCTTAGAACATTAATTATGTTCATTCCGAAATGTATAGCTACGAATTCTGGACCATTATTCGCTTGACTTAAGGTTGGGAAGAGAAAATGAAAGCATGAATCTCCGAAATATAATAGAAAATATAAAGCCCGATAACAACCTCGAAATTACAAACCGTCTATATCAATGCATATAGCAATATAAAGAAACGGGAGAATGAAAAACACTATAACCCCAAGGTAATAGTAGAAGAAAATAACTTCCTCTGGTGGCAGATGAAAAAGAAGAATGAAGGATACGATAGCCAAGAAAATATCAAGAATCAGAACTGGATTAAGTATTTTCACAATCTATTAGGAAGTATGAAATAAGGAAGAAGCTTATAGGAGTGGTGAAAATAAATGAAACGGAAGAGGTCAATTTATAATGAAATATCAGACATAGCAATCGAGGCAGATTACGCATTTAATTAAAGAAGATCTTAATCTCCTTAATTCCTGAAGAATCAAATCTTATTTAGAATATGAAGATTTTATATTCCTTAAATTTCGAAAATCAATCGTTACTACGTCAAAAATTAAGACGAATCTCTATTCCTTCATTTCACTCTTTTACGATAATTTCTCTTATACGCTTCGAGTAATTGGATTGTTTTATCCATATTATTCAACGGTGATAAAACTCTAATTATCAACTCATATTCGTCATGAAAACATTTTTATTGTTAGCCATGACAACCTCACTCAAATTTCGGGACGAAATTTCTTTAACGGGTAGGTACTGTGACGACCCGAAAATTTCTGACCAAATTTAAACTTTATCTTTAAAGGATTTAATGTTTTCGACACGATAAGCAAAGTCTGTAATGTTAAGTCTCAAAGTTTTGGAACTATATTCATGTAATCAATTATTCTTTGACTGTTCTCGAAGATTCACGAACAATATATATATATATATAACTTAATGTGCATATATATATATATATATATATATATATATATATATATATATATATATGATTTCAAGTTATTTAGTAAACGATAGTAACATTCGATTATTGATTCGATTGATATTTAGATAAGTTAACTAAAACGTTTCAGATGAACCAGTAAAACACTAATTTGCTACAGTATTTTCGAATTGCTACAGTACCCAAAAAGCTACAATGTTTTCGAAAATCACTATTTGCTACAGTAACTTTGCTACAGTAAAACACTATTTCAAAATGAAAATGTATATATGTATATGTATATACTACGAGACGATGATTTATAGAAGCAAATAACCAAAACACTTAATTGATTAAAGCTACACTTCGAGTGACATAGTTTATCAATGATTAAGTTTAATTTTTGATAAAGGTACACGTCGCGTAACGAAAAGTACTAGTTTTCTAAGCGTACGAAACAACGTTCGAAAAACCGGAACCGAGACATAAGTCGAGTGACGACGTACGACTTATCGGAACAAAAATTACAAATCAACTATGCACGGGAATATAATATAATATATAATTAATTAATATAAATTATATATATTATATATTATTTTATTATGTCGACGAACTAGTGTACAAAAACAGATGTGAGCTGTAAAATCATCCCATGCGATCGCATGGGATATGGCCTAGGAAGCCATGCGATCGCATGGCAACCCTGGACAGGCCAACCACTATAAATTCGATCGAATTCTGTTTATTGATTCACAAATCTCTCCATCTCTATATTACTCTGTATTATATATTATTATTATTATTATTATTATTATTTTTTTTTTTTTTATTATTATTATTATTATTAATTATATTATTATTATTAAGAATATTAATATTATTAATAGTAGTATTATTACACATAAAATACTACGACAAAGTGCTGTTCGGGTTATTTCAAAATGGGTTTTCAAAATGGATAGAGCTAAGGAAATTATGGGTTATAGCTATGGAGGTTTTGGGTATTGTTTGCAAATCAAACCTAGTGTTTATCATCTCTGTTACGTCTACGTACTTTCCTGCAATATTGAATCACAATATTGATATGTGAGCATTCATATCTTATCTTTTATATATTAATTGTGTATCCATGTCTAGTGCTCGAGTATATATATTTATGCATGCTTGTATGCTAAATTTCGTTGTTAAACAGTTTATGGTGAATCACGAATTAAATACATATATTACTGATAAAAGGTATATGATATGTACGTTTTTGGAAAGCTGGCGAAAAATCAATAACTTTTCATTTAGAAATCGCGTAATTTCGATGAACGAATTAAAAGATATGGTAAATTGAATTATGATTGACGTTAATTGGAATTGCTTTTGAATCTGCAATTAATATTTAAACAACTTGTTTGTAAGATTGATAAATTGGATTTTTGAATATTACCAACCGAGTAAATGAATCCTTATATAAGGCACGTCTCATTTTGTTGAACTATTGTCAAAATTGACTTTTTGAAACGACTTTGGATAACTTTTGTATGTCGATCTCAAGCATTAGGATTGTGATACACTATGACCTAACCTAGCTTGATAAATAATTATTGACCAACATATGTTCTCTAGGTTGAGATCTACAGTTATTTGGTATTCCAAGTTTCGGTCACAATTCGGTGAACGACTATACGTGCTGCTAATGTGAGTTTCATTTGCTCCCTTTTTAATTGCTTTTGCAATCTATATTTTTGGGCTGAGAATACATGCACTTTATTTTAAACGCAATGGATACAAGTACATACTAAATTCTACACTGAGTTTGAACCGAAAATCCCTTAGTTTTGGTAACTAGTAACTGCCAGTTATAAGAACTGGTGGGCGCGAGTAGTAGTATATGGATCCATAGAGCTTGATATCCCCGTCCGAGCTAGAGCACTAGCCTTTTAACGGACGTATGCTATTTGAGAAGCGTACACGTTGGTTTGCGTGTATTATTAAGATGATTATACAAAGGGTATAAGTTATATATACGTTAAGTTTAGTTACCAGGGTGCTCAATTTCGTAGAATATTTTGATAAACGTTTCTGGATGAAACAACTGAAATCTTGTGATCCACCTTTATGTACAGATTATGCAAAACATTAAAACTATGAACTCACCAACCTTTGAGTTGACACTTCTTAGCATGTTTATTTTCAGGTTCCCTAGAAGTCTTTCGCTGTTTGCTTATATGTTAGACAAGCTATGTGCATGGAGTCTTACATGGCATATTTTTTCAAGGAAACGTTGCATTCACCAAATCATCACCATGTATCTTATTTTGACTGCATTGTCAATGAAAGTTCTAATGTAAACTATTATATTAAGGTGATTGTCTATATGTAGAAATCATCAGATATCGAAAACCTTTGATTTAAATATTCACTTATGGTGTGCCCTTTCAAAAGAATGCAATATTTACAAAACGTATCATATGGAGGTCAAATACCTTGCAATGAAATCGATGAATGACGTGTTCGTCCATATGGATTTGGAGCGATCGTCACATTAGGTGACGATTGAAAAAGTGATGGTCATCATTTTTGGTTACTGAAACATTCTCTACCAAGTTAATTTATATATATAACGCCAGTATGATGCTTCATGTGTAGTTGAATTGTTAGTTTTCTTAACATATAATGTGTTTGATGCTAAAACTTTGGAGGTTCAATGAACAGGACTGCTGTAGGGTCGTGGTCGACTGATTGCAGATAGAGTTACAGTTGAAAGGATGGGTTTTCTTGCACAATGATTAAGGTACCAAGTCCTTAAAAGTGCGCTAATTTGATAGAACTCGAATGTGACAACATGTACCTAAGATGTGACGAAATCGTTCTTTTTATTAAGATTTTTTTATCGATAATACATCATGATTTTGACTGCTTACTGGCAATTTTACTGAAATTTAAATAACTGGATATTGATTAATTCAAATTTTATTTTAAGGCTTTAAGTTTGATTTTTTAAGACTTTTTTTATCATGCATTTATTCATGTTTTATAATTTGTTAGTAGGTTGACGACTTATGTTAAAGGTTATCTTCAAATAATCCTTTAGAACTAATGAAAATATGGTATATATTATCGAGCTCCAATTGTTGCATATAGATTTCTTGTGGTTAATGTATAACCTAATACATTTTAATGTTTTAGGACCAATATTCGATCTATATTCGACCCATAAGAATTGACTTATTACTGTTTGTTTTGTTGTATATAGATTGATATAGTGGCAGTTGTTGTGTAATAACCTTGAATGGATTTAAGTTTTAAATTTCAATTTGTGTCATTGAGAAATATAACCTTTCTTATTGTTGTTTATTTGTTCCATGCAGGAAGATATGATGCGAGGAATACCTGGCTTTGAACACATGATGCAGCCTCTTCACATACTCGTGGAAGCAGAGTTACATGTCGATATAATAGATGCACGTTTGATGCAAAGCTCGTGTAATTCTAGAAGACATGCTTAGAACTGTGGTATTAGTCTTGATATTGCAATCCATTTTTTAGTACATTTATATAGCGAATCTGTCTCTAAGTGGATTTGATGTTACCCGTATACTCTTTAGTGCGTTACATGGAGTGTTGAAAATATTATTCAAAATCAAATGTAGGGACGTGCAAAAAGAGACTCATGATCTATATAAGAAATAGCAGGTTCGGGAGCTTGCAAGGCACTCTGCGTGATCAAATGGGTCAAATGCCATGTTCAGTTTCGCCCTTCAACAACAGCCTTGGCATGAAAAGAGCAAAGACCAGAGGATGACGAATATGAACCGGGTCATTAATAGTGGTCTTTCCTCGCTTGCATATATTTTGAGTATATAAAATGTGGTTCAAAAGTGTATGCAAATTGAACATACAAAGGTAAAAGTGTATGGAGAGGCAAGCCTTTTTTGTTCAAAAGGGAAGTACGTTGCGTTGGTGATAATATAAGTATTGACCACAATTTAATATTACGGAGTGGAGTATATCGTTTGATTCAATAATGATAGTTAATTTTGTTTCACAAAGATAACATTATTTAATTTTGTTTCACACAGATGGATTCTCAGCTACTAACGGTTAATTTTGTTTCATAAAGATGGATTCCCAGCTGCTAACTAACATGCGTACAACCTAAGTTCACAACTAACACTGAACACTGAACACTGAACACTGAACACTGAACACTGAAGAGTCATGATGTACAGTTTAGCCAAAATTGATTGTTACACTTATTGGAGTCATGAGTTACAATGAAACTAAAAGGTTGAATGTTAAAGTGCATTGATGATGGAACAAATATCACAAGTTTCAAATTCTTTCTTCTTTTTTGCACCTTCATTTTTTCAAGTGAGCTTTTATTGTCATTCATGGTATCAGTTTGTAAAACAATCCTAATTACTAAGGTTTGTTGAAATGCTTGCTATTGGTAACGGACTGTACATAGTTTCATAATTTATTTCCACCGCACATGTGTGTAAAAAATGTCTTAATTGGACTTGTGTATTCTTTTATATAATATATTTCCCAAGTAATTGAAAATGTGTGGAAGCTGAATGAAGCATCGTTGCAGTAGCAACAAAAGAAGCAGAATATGATTCATATGCACCATCTGCAACAAAAGAAGCAGAATATGCTTCATATGCACCATCGTATTCACATAAGTTCTTTTGTTTTTTACATAGTTACATGATTAGCTTTTGTATAAGTAAACACTAATATCAAATCATTTGGGATTTTAGTTGATGCAAAATATGTTCAGAATTGTTGATACACTTGCAAGCTTGATTAGTATTACACGATTTACACAGTTCTTCATTTTGTTGGTTTTTTTCAACGATTTTTAGTTACATGATTAGTTCTATACTTCTTAGTTAGTCTATGTTAGTGATCTGATTTACAGCAGTCTCACATCTTGATTATTTGATCGGATGATACAGGTTTAAACGGGCTGGACAATAATGAGTAATGGAGCAAACTTTTGTTTGTTATGTTACAAGATGGAAGTCACGAGTTTGCTATTTAGGTAGTTTCTATATCTACATATTGTTATTATGCAATTTTCCTTATATATGCAGAATAAACAATTTACATCACATTCAGTAGCCTTAATCTATGTGTCTAAATCCAACTTTCATTTATCCAACTTTAGGTGACGTATTTACTTGTAAATTTCCTACTCTTGGATAGTTTTGTATATTCCTAATGGCGGATTTAGTAACCTTCATGTATGTCTTTTGTGTATAACAAAAATACTTAAGCATCTTATGTTTATTTCATTATCAACAATTATTGCAATATTGTCTTTATTATACAATTCATTGATATAGCATCTTACGTTTCAAATTTTTATGATTAAGAGTCGCCGTGAAACGCACAAGCTTTCAAAGGCATGTATAAACATAAATTTGGTGATTCGATGCTATTTTATTGAAGCTTTATGAATTGTATATACATATGTCGTTTTCCAAAAGCTATTAAACATATTGATTATTTTGCATTTTAGGATTTCATAAATTTACTGTGTGTTTAAATTAGTCGATGAGATTTTTATTGTTCAGACTAACGAAGAGAGCAAAAATATGCTGGTAGAGCTTTGAACAATTGGACATGACCCCAATCATATACTTATTTTTGGATGGTTAATATCAAGAAAAGAGTATATGGGAATGTTAGCCTTCTATACAACAAAGTTGCAGAAGGCTCGTGTCAATCAACTTGCATCATGTTTGTGTTACAAGTCGAACTTCTGATCTTAGTAAGTTAGCATTTCAATGTTGTAAAAGAAATCATCAACTGGTGAACCCTAAAAATAAAAAGCAGAAACGTATGCTGCTCCGTATTATATCTTCAACTAGAATTTGACAGATGGATTTTAGCCTTTAGTCATGTTGTAATTGCAAATAAAAACAAAGAAGATTGATACTATTGTATACATATTACTATAGATAAGCTGACACTATAAATCATACGTCGTCTATGAAAAATACCAAGTATGCAGCAAACAAACATAATAAAGAGAAACAATTGAATCAATCACTGATTGTTGATTATTATTATAGAAACTAAAAGCATAAACCAATATCATTGTCACATAAAAAACCACCAACATTCACATTCACAAAGAAACAAACAGAAGACCCTCAGCAACCACCACGAAGACGAAGTACAAGGTGAAGAGTAGACTCCTTCTGGATATTATAATCAGCAAGAGTTCGCCCATCTTCCAACTGTTTCCCAGCAAAGATCAGCCTCTGCTGATCCGGCGGGATGCCCTCCTTATCTTGTATTTTGGCCTTGACGTTATCAATCGTATCAGAACTCTCCACTTCCAAAGTAATCGTCTTCCCAGTCAACGTTTTCACAAATATCTGCATCCCACCCCTCAACCTCAACACAAGATGAAGTGTAGACTCCTTCTGTATGTTATAATCAGCCAAAGTCCTTCCATCCTCCAACTGCTTACCAGCAAAAATCAATCTCTGCTGGTCAGGTGGGATACCTTCCTTATCCTGAATCTTCGCTTTGACATTATCAATTGTGTCCGAACTCTCAACCTCCAAAGTTATAGTCTTGCCAGTCAACGTCTTAACGAAAATCTGCATACCTCCCCTCAACCTCAACACGAGATGAAGGGTCGACTCCTTCTGGATGTTGTAGTCAGCAAGGGTTCGGCCATCTTCAAGCTGCTTACCAGCGAAAATAAGCCTCTGCTGGTCTGGTGGGATTCCTTCCTTATCCTGAATTTTGGCTTTAACGTTGTCGATGGTATCTGAGCTCTCGACTTCAAGAGTAATCGTTTTACCGGTGAGTGTCTTAACGAAGATCTGCATCTGTACACCAAAAAGATATCATTGTGAGAATTCTAATCAACATCAATTATTATCAAAAAAATACAAGCAAACTAGAATGTATAGACCAAGTTGATAACTTAAAATCTAACATACTTGTAAGAAATGAAGAGAAATAAGAGCTTTGAATGTAAATCATGACACATCTTCTACGGTTTTAAAAGGATCATTTGGCCAATAAAACTTCATCATATTAAATTATTAGGATTAGGTGCTCAAGTTTGTATACAGGTTTGTACGGCAGAACTTAGGTAGGAAATTGAATTAAAATAAAATTAAAAGTATACACTTGTATATGAAGTTACAGATACTGCAATACTTTCTTTAAATTAATCAAACTAGCATACATATATGTTAGTCATGAATAAACCAGGCATATATATGATCAACGACACAAATTTTTTTTTTTTTTTTTTTTTTTTTAAAGGCAAACACACATACCCATACACGAATTTAAACACAAATATATACATGTCCACCCCGGAACTGGAACCCCCAACCTAAGTTGGGGGTTCACCTCGATACCGCTAGGCCAAATGGCCCTTTGGTGATCAAAGGCACAATTATATTCAAACACAATTACAATTATAACAATTCAGAAAACAAAAAGCAATAAGACGACATTTCAACGATATGTTAAAAATCTAGATGAACAGAGCAGTTCATAAATATAATCCATATGCATCATCTACATCAAAACATATTGATTATATTCGTAGATGAAGTAATTCCGTTCGAATCGACTGTAAAACCGATGATTTTCCAAATATATATAACAAACTCTAACAGATATATCAGATATAGACGAAAAGATAGACATCAAATATTACAAATCAATCAAACAATGTAGCCCTAATTCAATCCGAATAAACTGTGAAACAAATAATTCAAACAGATAGACGGAATAAAAACTAAATGAACGAAAAGAAAGAAAAATACCTTGAGAAATTTGAAATTTGAGTGATATATGAGAGAAAAAGAATTAGGTTTTTAAAGAGATGATTGATTGCAATGCGATTGTGATGAATTGGGAATGAATGAAATTGGGTATGATTTATAGGGCAAAAGATTGAGAGTCAGTTAGAAAATATCCAATTAGAGAGTGACGCGTGTTAAGATATAGTCCTTGTTTTCACGTTCTAGTTGGTAAACAATTAAAGGTGTCGTGCCGTTTGCTTCTTACTTAGACTTTTCTTTTGTTATTAGGTTTGGTATTGGAATATTCTAGAACTAGTATTCTAGAACTAGCACATGTACACGTCTATAGAAATAGAAAATCTATAATCTATCTATAAACATATATAAATGGTGAAGTTATAATCCAACATGTCAGTCCTTAATTACCTCTTAATCACTTTTGCTGACGTGTAAATCCCATAGTTAATCACAATTAACACTAATTAATCTACCTATTATCCACGATGGCATCTTAATAGAAAATCAAAACACTCGATGCAGAAAACCCAATGTTTCTTCTCCTACTGCTCCTCTTCGATCCATCTCCTATAAACCCATTACCTCAATTGATTCAACCGGAAAACACATGGATATATGATTCACAATCAATCAGATGCGATTGATAAACCTAAAAACCAATCGCCATAAGAACCTTTCATCATCTCCATTTGATTCGAAAATTCTATCATCGATTCTGTCTAACCAGTTATGTAAGTAAACATGCATTTTAGAATTTAGTTGTTCATACTTATACATGAAATCAATTTGTGTTTTCTTGTGGATTTAACATTTTAGGGTTTGTATTTGGATTTCTTATTGTTTAATCTGATCCTAAAATATAATAGATGTAGCATGTAAATTCATTATGTTGTGTACACGTTTGTAGATTATGTAAATTCATTATCATTGCATATTTGTTGTGTGCTATTAATTAATAAAATTCAATCGTCCGGATACAGACATGTTTTTTCTGAATCTTGCAGATGATATAGTATGGATACACATTTGATTAATCTTTTTGTCAATTTACTGAATATACGTATGATAGTTATGTTGACAGTTTAGGTTTGGTATGAATATTTCTGTTGCTTTTAATTGTATGAGATGTGCTTTTGTTAATGACAAAGAATTGCTAATTAAGTGTAAATTTTATTTTTTATTTTTAACTTTTTTTTAAAGAATTGCTCATTCAGTGTCTATTGGTTTATGATGTATTTATTAGAAATTTGAAACTATAATTTATGCAATAGGAATTATGTGTACGGTAAAATGGGAGGGTTGGGCGATCCTCTATGTTTTTTTGTCGACATATTTTGTTATAGAATTTTTTTTATTTATAACCGAACTATTTTCTAATGTAAACACACTCTTTTAACATAATTAATGAGCTTTATTTCTTGATACAATCCTTTCGTGTTTCTCAATATCACTGCGGTTAGATCATTCAAAAGTTATCTTTATATGAAGTTGGTTCTGAGATTGCTATGAAGTACAGTGAAGAAAAAGTTATCTTTATATGATGCCCGATTGTTGGAGAAGTTCGAACATAAATGGCTTCCGCTGTTACCAGGTTTTATCGAAAAGGTAACAGCTCTGAATTGGTACTCGATCCTTCAGTTCTCATTGCTTGCATCTCTTTACATTTTGGAACATAATACATCTTATCCCAAACTTTTGTGTTTTTAATTATGTGATTTCTTACTTTGTGCTTGCATATTTGGTATGTTGTGCATCACACACATCTTACGTTCAATCAACAGGAGCCTGAGCATTTTATTAATCATCAGTTTAGTAGATGAATGACAGAGAAAACAAGTACATCATTATTTCTGTCTTGATACATTGCGATCAACTTTGATCAGTGGAGTTAATATGTGCCAAAGAATGCTGATAATGGGGGAGAGGCTTGCGATAAGAAATTTTATTTCATTCTTAGCGTATGAGGGAAAGGTTGCAATAATCATTTTTATATAGCCACAACAATTTTTTTGTTTTCAAATAGTGAATCACCTCAAAAACCTCATTGTAACCTATAGTATTATAGCTATCATCTTATCGTGAACACCTCATTAATGATATTCTGTCATCCCTTACATGGATCTGTTTACTCTGATGGTTTGTTTCTTTGTGTACTCATTAATTTTCAATAAACGGACAGCTTCCCATGGGTTATATCTGGTTGCCACAAAAAATGAACGGTCAATTGATATACATCGGGTGAGTTATGTTTGTTTAATTTCAAGATTTTCCATTATAATATATATATATATATATATATATATATATATATATATATATATATATATATATATATATATTGTTTTATTTTGTGTGCCTTCCAAACAACCTGATGTTACTTCCGGGCATACGTAGTGGTAAAAGAGTTTCGTGCTTTAATTTGGCAAAACGCAAATACAAATGGAGGTTGAAACAGGAGAAGTCGAAGAGAAAATCAAACCTCTGTGTGTCTTATGGATTTAGCCATTTTCGAAATGAAAGTTGACTAAAGCCTGATACAAAATGTTTATCTACTCACCACTTTAAAGAGCGTGCTTTTTTATCTTTTTCATGTTTACAAGAATCCTTAACTTTTAGTTGTGTAATGAATAAATGTATGAACAAATACTTTTCAAGTTTTCTTATGTGTATTCTTTATATTTTAGCAATTCAACAACAATACTTGTGACGGTATGCGTTGAAGTATCGTTAATTCATATACAATTTTTAAGTTCAATATATTTTTTGCCGATGAATACCCGTGCAACGCACGGGCTCATAAATCTAGTATACCTATAAATAAAATATTTACAAATTAAAAGATAAAAAATCAAAATCAACACTTCTACATCTACATCTACATCTACATCTACATCTACACTATACATTATAATAAAAGCTTATCATAATTTTTTTTTTATTTTCTTTAATTAACCATTAAATCACTAAAAAGACATTCACCACCCCATCATCTCACCATCCATTTCAATTATTGAGAAATAAGTCAAAATTAGCCTTCAAACTTCCCTTTTTACCCTTAATTATAGGGAGAAAATCCACAAACCAAGAGTTCCGGAAAACCACCACATACACCCTACATTTCTCTCTCCCAATTAAATTCAAGATCGATTGAATCAGAGAAATCATCAACCAACCGTTATACTGAGTCAATAGAAATCTTCATAGCATCTATCAATTGAATCCATCTAATCTTCATAGCATCGTTTTGCAGTTTTCATACTTTTGATCGTCTCAGATTTCTCCCTGATTATTGCAAGTATCGTCAATTGAAATTAACAGGTTAGTATTTGTTAATTTGTGTTTCGATTTTGCATTACAACAATTCTTATTGTTACCCAAAATTAGCTTCATCTATTATCGATTATTGATTTATGAGCTATCAGCTTCATCTGATTGTTATTTGCAGCATAATTGAAGATTATTTTGCTTTAATTGTAACGACATTTGACGTTAATCAAAATTCGTTAATATTATAGTCATATCATTGCTTATGTAATACATAGTGTTTGTCAATTGTTACAAATGCTTGAGAATCGATTCATTTTATGCTATTGCTTAATGAGCTTGAAATCGATTTAAAAAACGTGAATTGAAATTATTCTCTCCTCCCATCCTCTCCTCTCCTTACCGGTCACCGAACAATGGATCTTCCTGCTTTCATCGTTTCTTTTTTGAACAAATCGAAGAACCTAATGGATCGAACTCATCCTTAGCTGATGATTGTCTGGACTGGTTCTTTTAAGGGAGGCCTATAAATTGCATGGGTCCAAGCTTGATTGATTCTACTTCTTTGACGAGAAGGACGAGGAGCTAGAGAAGGAGAAGGAAGAGGAGCTAGAAAAAAGTCCCATTAAATTAGATAAGATAGAAGGGACGCGTAGGAAGAGGAATTCTTTACTAGATAGGGCAGGAAAAGCCCAAAGGTTGCTATCCCAATAGGCCATCGCCCCTCTTCCATCAATAGGTACTCCCAAGGCATCAACCACGCGCCCTAGGAAGCTTGATTGATTTTAAAAAATCATTTTACAACAAAAGGAGCGGTGCCTTGATTTAATAGAATTAAGTTCCCATAATCGTTTTTAATGTTTATGAATGCTTTTTAAGTGACAGAAGAGAAGATAGGATTGAAGATTTTGTACAAGAGATGGAAATTTATGATTTTTTATTATTAGCTCAAAGAGAATGTATAGATACAATATTACTTAAGAATGTTGACTACAAGAATGCATTTTATTGTATGAGTTGTCATTCAAATCTTTAATGTACTGACCCGAACTTTTTCATGTTTATATATATATTAAATGAAATTGTTATTTACATGATTAAGTATTTCCAACATGTTAAGCAATCAAACTTGTTAAGACTTGATTAATTGAAATAGGTTTCATATAGACAATTGACCACCCAAGTTGACCGGTGATTCACGAACGTTAAAACTTGTAAAAACTATACGATGACATATATATGGTTATATATATAGTTAACATGATTTTATTATAAGTATGTATCTCATTAGGTATTTTAACAATGAGTTATATACATAAAAATGAGACTATTAATTTAAGAAACTCGAAAACGATATATATAACGATTATCGTTATAACAACGTATTACTAGGTACATATGAATCATATTAAGATATTGATACACTTGGTTAATTATTTTAAATGATAAGTAAATATATTATTAAGTGTATTAACAATGAAATACATATGTAAAAATAAGACTACTAACTTAATGATTTCGAAACGAGACATATATGTAACGATTATCGTTGTAACGACATTTAACTGTATATATATCATACTAAGATATATTATATATCATAATATCATGATAATATAACAATTTAACATCTCATTTGTTATAATAAACAATGGGTTAACAACATTCAACAAGATCGTTAACCTAAAGGTTTCAAAACAACGTTTATATGTAACGACTAACGATGACTTAACGACTCAGTTAAAATATATATACATGTAGTGTTTTAATATGTATTCTTACACTTTTGAAAGACTTCAATACACTTATCAAAATACTTCTACTTAACAAAAATTCTTACAATTACATCCTCGTTCAGTTTCAGTAACAATTCTACTCGTATGCACCCGTATTCGTACTCGTACAATACACAGCTTTTAGATGTATGTACTATTGGTATATACACTCCAATGATCAGCTCTTAACAACCCATGTGAGTCACCTAACACATGTGAGAATCATCATTTGGTAACTAGCATGAAATATCTCATAAAATTACAAAAATATGAGTAATCATTCATGACTTATTTACATGAAAACAAAATTACATATCCTTTATATCTAATCCATACACCAACGACCAAAAACACCTACAAACACTTTCATTCTTCAATTTTCTTCATATAATTGATCTCTCTCTAGTTCTATCTTCAAGTTCTAAGTGTTCTTCATAAATTCCAAAAGTTCTAGTTTCATAAAATCAAGAATACTTCCAAGATTGCAAGTTTACTTCCAAGTTTTCTAAATCCATTCCAAGTAATCATCCAAGATCAAGAAACCTTTGTTACTTACAGTAGGTTATCTTTCTAATACAAGGTAATAATCATATTCAAACTTTATTTCAATTTCTATAACTATAACAATCTTATTTCGAGTGGAAATCTTACTTGAAATTGTTTTCGTGTCATGATTCTGCTTCAAGAACTTTCAAGCCATCCAAGGATCCTTTGAAGCTAGATCTATTTTTTTCATTTCCAGTAGGTTTATCCAAGGAACTTGAGGTAGTAATGATGTTCATAACATCATTTTATTCATACATATAAAGCTATCTTATTCGAAGGTTTAAACTTGTAATCACTAGAACATAGTTTAGTTAATTCTAAACTTGTTCGCAAATAAAAGTTAATCCTTCTAACTTGAGTTTTAAAATCAACTAAACACATGTTCTATATCTATATGATATGCTAACTTAATGATTTAAAACCTGGAAACACGAAAAACACCGTAAAACCGGATTTACGCCGTCGTAGTAACACCGCGGGCTGTTTTGGGTTAGTTAATTAAAAACTATGATAAACTTTGATTTAAAAGTTTTTATTCTGGGGAAATAATTTTTATTATGAACATGAAACTATATCCAAAAATTATGGTTAAACTCAAAGTGGAAGTATGTTTTCTAAAATGGTCATCTAGACGTCGTTCTTTCGATTGAAATGACTACCTTTACAAAAATGACTTGTAACTTATTTTTCCGACTATAAACCTATACTTTTTATGTTTAGATTCATAAAATAGAGTTCAATATGAAACCATAGCAATTTTATTCACTCAAAACGGATTTAAAATGAAGAAGTTATGGGTAAAACAAGATTGGATAATTTTTCTCATTTTAGCTACGTGAAAATTGGTAACAAATCTATTTCAACCATAACTTAATAAACTTGTATTGTATATTATGTAATCTTGAGATACCACAGACACGTATACAATGTTTCAACCTATCGTGTCGACACATCTATATATATTTCGGAACAACCATAGACACTCTATATGTGAATGTTGGAGTTAGCTATACAGGGTTGAGGTTGATTCCAAAATATATATAGTTTGAGTTGTGATCAATACTGAGATACGTATACACTGGGTCGTGGATTGATTCAAGATAATATTTATCTATTTATTTCTGTACATCTAACTGTGGACAACTAGTTGTAGGTTACTAACGAGGACATCTGACTTAATAAACTTAAAACATCAAAATATATTAAAAGTGTTGTAAATATATTTTGAACATACTTTGATATATATGTATATATTGTTATAGGTTCGTGAATCAACCAGTGGCCAAGTCTTACTTCCCGACGAAGTAAAAATCTGTGAAAGTGAGTTATAGTCCCAATTTTAAAATCTAATATTTTTGGGATGAGAATACATGCAGGTTTTATAAATGATTTACAAAATAGACACAAGTACGTGAAACTACATTCTATGGTTGGATTATCGAAATCGAATATGCCCCTTTTTATTAAGTCTGGTAATCTAAGAATTAGGGAACAGACACCCTAATTGACGTGAATCCTAAAGATAGATCTATTGGGCCTAACAAACCCCATCCAAAGTACCGGATGCTTTAGTACTTCGAAATTTATATCATATCCGAAGGGTGTCTCGGAATGATGGGGATATTCTTATATATGCATCTTGTTAATGTCGGTTACCAGGTGTTCACCATATGAATGATTTTTATCTCTATTTATGGGATGTGTATTGAAATATGAAATCTTGTGGTCTATTGTTACGATTTGATATATATAGGTTAAACCTATAACTCACCAACATTTTTGTTGACGTTTAAAGCATGTTTATTCTCAGGTGAATACTAAGAGCTTCCGCTGTTGCATACTAAAATAAGGACAAGATTTGGAGTCCATGTTTGTATGATATTGTGTAAAAACTGCATTCAAGAAACTGATTTCGATGTAACATATTTGTATTGTAAACCATTATGTAATGGTCGTGTGTAAACAGGATATTTTAGATTATCATTATTTGATAATCTACGTAAAGCTTTTTAAACCTTTATTTATGAAATAAAGGTTATGGTTTGTTTTAAAAATGAATGCAGTCTTTGAAAAACGTCTCATATAGAGGTCAAAACCTCGCAACGAAATCAATTAATATGGAACGTTTTTAATCAATAAGAACGGGACATTTCAGTTGGTATCCGAGCGTTGGTCTTAGAGAACCAGAAAATTTGCATTAGTGTGTCTTATCGAGTTACTTCGACCGTGTTTTCTTTAAAAATGATTTCTTAACATTTTTGTTGGAAACTATATATTATTAACATGTATATATTATGTGATATATTAATCTCTTAACATGTTTGATATTGAGTGATAGATGTCTACCTCTAGCACAAATCCCATTGACTCACCTAATAATAACAAAGAGTCGAATATATATTGGACTGATTCACAAGTTCCCGAAGAAGAACCGGAAGAAGAATCAGAACCAGAAGAAGAATCAGAACCGGAAGAGGAGGAACCGGAGGAGGAAATAGAACCAGTGGGGGAAATAAAAAAACGGTTAAGTAAAAGAAAATCCTCAACCAACCGACCAAGGTTAATTATGGTCAATGGTGTTTCTGTCAAGGAAGCAAAATATTGGGAGGATTACCAATTCTCTGATGAATCGGATTCCGACGAGAATTCCGATGATGTTATAGAAATTACCCCAACTGAATTTAAAAAGGCAAAAGAAAATAATAAGGGAAAGGGCATAAAAATAGAGAAATCTAATTCCAACCCCGATGAACTTTATATGTATCGTCAACCCCCGAAGCCCTTAAGTTGTAACAATGACCCGGGAACCTCTAAACCACCAGGTTTTTCTAAACCGTTGTGGAAAACGACAGCTCGTATTAGGGGAACATCATATATCCCTAGAAACTTGGCAAAACGAACCAAAACCGAAGAAGAAGAAATGAGCGAGTCGGAATAAGATAGTTGTATTCGTGTGGTGTAATATATGTAATATAGTGTGCTTATGCTTTATGATATATGGAAAAATTTCTTGTATTAATAAGTATTTTTTTTTATGAATCTAACTCTTGTCTATTTTACAGTATAAAAACACAAAATGGATAGACAATCCAATATTTTAAGAGACCTACCCAGAGACATGATTGATGAAATCTTGTCTAGAGTCGGTCAGAATTCTTCGGCACAACTATTTACGGCGAAATCAGTTTGTAAGACATTCGAAGAACGTTCCAAGAACGTCTTAGTTTATAAGAGATTTTCGTTTAAAAGATGGGGGATATCACATTGGAAAACCCATAAGTTACGATGTGTTTACTTTGACGCATATATTGCGGGGAACCCAAATGCTATTTTACGCAACGGGTTAAGAAATTATTTTGACTCAATGTATCCGAATATAGGACTTCATGATTTAGAAAAAGTGGCTAACATGCAACATAAAGAAGCATGCTATGCTTACGGGTTAGTAATGTTCGCTTCTCACCAAAGTGAGAAAAAGAACATCGGGCTACAACTATTAAACAAAACATTCCCACAAGTGACGGAGTCGGTAATTGGGGTAAGAAATGAGGTTTTTAGGTTATTACGAGACTGTTGGTCATTACGTAACCCTCGTCCCTTTGACGACGTTACAACACGCTGTTTAATCAACGGCCATAACGGTTATGTTCCACAAGATCAAGGATGGGAAGTAGTCCTAGTAAAACCAGAATGCATGACTTGTTTCTGGACGTATGAATTACGTGTCTTTATTGCCTTTGCTGAACGACTTGTGTACTAGCTAGAATTATCTTCACAACTATCTTGTATCAAAGTTATTGTGTGCTATATTTCATGCTTTATGTAAAATAAGCGGTATTGTAAGTTTGTAAAATATTGTATAAAAGTTTGAACGCGAAATATTATTATAATCAGTTTTTCATATAGAATTGTAGTAGTTGAATTGTATATTAGCTACTAAGTATGAACTTAACGGGTAGGTACTACCCGAATTTAAACTTATAAAACGCTAATATGAAGAAAAAGCTTTTATAAATGAGTTCATATTATGCTACGAAATACTATTAACTACTCTTAATATTCTGTATGATTAACTTGTTCCATTTGACTGTTTTGAAGGAAATGGCACCGACTACTCGACACACCGTGAATATGAATGAAGAGGAATTCCGTACTTTTCTAGATTCAAACATAGCCGCAGTACAGGCTGCGCTACATACCAACAATAACCTTGGATCTAGCAGTACAGGAAATCATGTAGGATGCACCTACAAAGAATTCACTGCCTGCAAACCTTTGGAATTTGATGGAACTGAAGGACCGATCGGATTGAAACGGTGGACCGAGAAGGTCGAATCGGTGTTTGCCATAAGTAAGTGTACTGAAGAGGACAAAGTGAAGTACGCTACGCATACCTTCATAGGTTCTGCATTAACATGGTGGAATACCTATCTAGAGCAAGTGGGACAAGAGGATGCTTACGCACTACCGTGGTTAGCATTCAAGCACTTGATGAATGAGAAGTACCGTCCCAGAACCGAGGTCAATAAGCTCAAGACAGGACTTAGAGGGTTACGAACCCAAGGATTTGATATTACCACATACGAAAGATGATTCACAGAATTGTGCCTATTGTGTCCGGGAGCGTTCGAAGATGAGGAAGAGAAGATCGACGCGTTTGTGAAAGGATTACCGGAAAGAATCCAAGAAGATATAAGTTCACACGAGCCCGCCTCCATACAACAGGCATGTAGAATGGCTCACAAACTAGTGAACCAGATTGAGGAAAGAATCAAAGAACAAACGGCTGAAGAGGCCAATGTGAAGCAAGTCAAAAGAAAGTGGGAGGAAAACGGTGATAAGAATCACCAATACAACAACAACAGCAATTACAATAATAATCGCAACAATTATCCCAACAATCGCAACATCAATCGCAACTACAACAAACGGCCCAACAACAACAACAACAACAACAACAACAACAACAGCAACAACAACAACAACAGCAACTACAACAATCGTCCCAACAACAATAACAATCGCAACAACAATAATAATCAGAAGCAGCTATGCCAAAGGTGTGAAAAGTATCACTCGGGCTTCTGCACCAAATTTTGCAACAAGTGTAAAAGAAATGGTCATAGCGCGATGAAGTGTGTGGTCTACGGACCAGGGGTTAACAGAACGAAAGGAACAAATAGTGTCGGAACGAGTAATGGCGGAGCAAGTAGTGTCGGAGCAAGTTATGCCAATGTAGTTTGTTATAAATGTGGAAAACTGGGCCACATTATTAGAAATTGCCCGAACCAGGAGAACACGAATGGACAAGGCTGCGGAAGAGTTTTCAATATTAATGCGGCAGAGGCACAGGAAGACCCGGAGCTTGTTACGGGTACGTTTCTTATTGACAATAAATCTGCTTACGTTTTATTTGATTCAGGTGCGGATAGAAGCTATATGAGTAGAGATTTTTGTGCTAAATTAAGTTGTCCATTGACGCCGTTGGATAGTAAATTTTTACTCGAATTAGCAAACGGTAAATTAATTTCAGCAGATAATATATGCCGGAATCGAGAAATTAAACTGGGTAGCGAAATATTTAAGATTGATTTGATACCAGTAGAGTTAGGGAGTTTTGATGTAATAGTTGGCATGGACTGGCTGAAGAAGGTGAAAGCAGAGATCGTATGTTATAAAAATGCAATTCGCATTGTACGAGAAGAAGGAGAACCCTTAATGGTGTACGGAGAAAAGGGCAACATGAAGCTACATCTTATTAGTAATTTGAAGGCACAAAAACTAATAAGAAAAGGTTGCTATGCTGTTCTAGCACACGTCGAGAAAGTACAAACTGAAGAAAAGAGCATCAATGATGTTTCCGTCACAAAAGAATTTCCCGATGTATTTCCGAAAGAATTACCGGGACTACCTCCACATCGATCTGTTGAATTTCAAATAGATCTTGTACCAGGAGCTGCACCAATAGCTCGTGCTCCTTATAGACTCGCACCCAGCGAGATGAAAGAACTGCAAAGCCAACTGCAAGAACTATTAGAATGTGGTTTCATTCGACCAAGCACATCACCATGGGGAGCTCCTGTTTTGTTTGTCAAGAAGAAGGATGGTACATTTAGGTTGTATATTGACTACAGAGAGTTGAACAAACTTACCATCAAAAACCGTTATCCACTGCCGAGAATTGATGACTTATTTGATCAACTACAAGGCTCGCGGTTTATTCGAAGATCGATTTACGTTTTGGATATCATCAAATGCGAGTAAAGGAGGATGATATTCCAAAAACTGCTTTTAGGACGCGTTATGGTCATTACGAGTTTATGGTTATGCCGTTTGGATTGACTAACGCACCCGCTGTGTTCATGGACCTCATGAACCGAGTGTGTGGGCCATATCTTGACAAGTTTGTCATTGTTTTCATCGATGACATACTTATTTACTCAAAGAATGATCAAGAGCACGAAGAACATTTGAGAAAAGTGCTAGAAGTATTGAGGAAAGAAAAACTGTACGCTAAGTTTTCAAAGTGTGCATTTTGGTTGGAAGAAGTTCAATTCCTCGGTCACATAGTGAACAAATAAGGTATCCAGGTGGACCCGGCAAAGATCGAAACCGTTGAAAAGTGGAAAACCCCAAAAACTCCGAAGCATATACGTCAATTTTTAGGATTGGCTGGTTACTACAAAAGATTCATCCAAGATTTCTCCAAAATAGCAAAACCCTTGACTGCATTAACGCATAAAGGGAAGAAATTTGAATGGAAGGATGAACAAGAGAAGGCGTTTCAATTATTGAAGAAAAAGCTAACTACGGCACCTATATTGTCATTGCCTGAAGGGAATGATGATTTTGTGATTTATTGTGATGCATCAAAGCAAGGTCTCGGTTGTGTATTAATGCAACGGACGAAGGTGATTGCTTATGCGTCTAGACAATTGAAGATTCACGAGCAAAATTATACGACGCATGATTTGGAATTAGGCGCGGTTGTTTTTGCATTAAAGACTTGGAGGCACTACTTATATGGGGTCAAAAGTATTATATATACCGACCACAAAAGTCTTCAACACATATTTAATCAGAAACAACTGAATATGAGGCAGCGTAGGTGGATTGAATTGTTGAATGATTACGACTTTGAGATTCATTACCACCCGGGGAAGGAAAATGTGGTAGCCGACGCCTTGAGCAGAAAGGACAGAGAACCCATTCGAGTAAAATGTATGAATATAATGATTCACACTAACCTTACTACTCAAATAAAGGAGGCGCAACAAGGAGTTTTAAAAGAGGGAAATTTAAAGGATGAAATACCCAAAGGATAGGAGAAGCATCTTAATATTCGGGAAGACGGAACCCGGTATAGGGCTGAAAGAATTTGGGTACCAAAATTTGGAGATATGAGAGAAATGGTACTTAGAGAAGCTCATAAAACTAGATACTCAATACATCCTGGAACAGGGAAGATGTACAAGGATCTTAAGAAACATTTTTGGTGGCCAGGTATGAAAGCCGATATTGCTAAATATGTAGGAGAATGTTTGACGTGTTCTAAGGTCAAAGCTGAACATCAGAAACCATCTGGTCTACTACAACAACCTGAAATCCCGGAATGGAAATGGGAAAACATTACCATGGATTTCATTACTAAATTGCCAAGGACTGCAAGTGGTTATGATACTATTTGGGTAATAGTTGATCGTCTCACCAAGTCAGCACACTTCCTGCCAATAAGAGAAGATGACAAGATGGAGAAGTTAGCACGACTGTATTTGAAGGAAGTCGTCTCCAGACATGGAATACCAATCTCTATTATCTCTGATAGGGATGGCAGATTTATTTCAAGATTCTGGCAAACATTACAGCAAGCATTGGGAACTCGTCTAGACATGAGTACTGCCTATCATCCACAAACTGATGGGCAGAGCGAAAGGACGATACAAACGCTTGAAGACATGCTATGAGCTTGTGTTATTGATTTCGGAAACAGTTGGGATCGACATCTACCGTTAGCAGAATTTTCCTACAACAACAGCTACCATTCAAGCATTAAGATGGCGCTGTTTGAAGCACTTTATGGTAGAAAGTGCAGGTCTCTGATTTGTTGGAGTGAAGTGGGGGATAGACAGATTACGGGTCCGGAGATAATACAAGAAACTACCGAGAAAATCATCCAAATTCAACAAAGATTGAAAACCGCCCAGAGTCGACAAAAGAGCTACGCGGACAGTAAAAGAAAAGATATAGAGTTTGAAATTGGAGAAATGGTCATGCTTAAGGTTTCACCTTGGAAAGGCGTTGTTCGATTTGGTAAACGATGAAAACTAAATCCAAGGTACATTGGACCATTCAATAATATAGATCGTGTCGGACCAGTAGCTTACCAACTGGAGCTACCTCAACAACTCGCGGCTGTACATAACACTTTCCACGTCTCAAATTTGAAGAAATGTTTTGCTAAAGAAGATCTCACTATGGACGAAATCCAAATCAATGAAAAACTTCAATTCATTGAAGAACCCGTCGAAATAATGGATCGTGAGGTTAAGAGACTTAAACAAGACAAGATACCGATTGTTAAGGTTCGATGGAATGCTCGTAGAGGACCCGAGTTCACCTGGGAGTGTGAAGATCAGATGAAGAAGAAATACCCGCATTTATTTCCAGAAGATACGTCAACACCTCCAACTGCTTAAAATTTCGGGACGAAATTTATTTAACGGGTAGGTACTGTAGTGACCCGAACTTTTCCATGTTTATATATATATTAAATGAAATTGTTATTTACATGATTAAGTGTTTCCAACATGTTAAGCAATCAAACTTGTTAAGACTTGATTAATTGAAATAGGTTTCATATAGACAATTGACCACCCAAGTTGACCGGTGATTCACGAACGTTAAAACTTGTAAAAACTATACGATGAAATATATATGGTTATATATATAGTTAACATGATTTTATTATAAGTATATATCTCATTAGGTATTTTAACAATGAGTTATATACATAAAAATGAGACTATTAATTTAAGAAACTCGAAAACGATATATATAACGATTATCGTTATAACAACGTCTTACTAGGTACATATTGAAATGTCCCGTTCTTATTGATTAAAAACGTTCCATATTAATTGATTTCATTGCGAGGTTTTGACCTCTATACGAGACGTTTTTCAAAGACTGCATTCATTTTAAAACAAACCATAACCTTTATTTCATCAATAAAGGTTTAAAAAGCTTTACGTAGATTATCAAATAATGATAATCTAAAATATCCTGTTTACACACGACCATTACATAATGGTTTACAATACAAATATGTTACAACAAAATAAGTTTCTTGAATGCAGTTTTTACACAATATCATACAAGCATGGACTCCAAATCTCGTCCTTATTTAAGTATGTGACAGCGGAAGCTCTTAATAATCACCTGAGAATAAACATGCTTAAAACGTCAACAAAAATGTTGGTGAGTTATAGGTTTAACCTATATATATCAAATCATAATAATAGACCACAAGATTTCATATTTCAATACACATCCCATACATAGAGATAAAAATCATTCATATGGTGAACACCTGGTAACCGACATTAACAAGATGCATATATAAGAATATCCCCATCATTCCGGGACACCCTTCGGATATGATATAAATTTCGAAGTACTAAAGCATCCGGTACTTTGGATGGGGTTTGTTAGGCCCAATAGATCTATCTTTAGGATTCGCGTCAATTAGGGTGTCTGTTCCCTAATTATTAGATTACCAGACTTAATAAAAAGGGGCATATTCGATTTCGATAATTCAACCATAGAATGTAGTTTCACGTACTTGTGTCTATTTTGTAAATCATTTATAAAACCTGCATGTATTCTCATCCCAAAAATATTAGATTTTAAAAGTGGGACTATAACTCACTTTCACAGATTTTTACTTCGTCGGGAAGTAAGACTTGGCCACTGGTTGATTCATGAACCTATAACAATATATACATATATATCAAAGTATGTTCAAAATATATTTGCAACACTTTTAATATATTTTGATGTTTTAAGTTTATTAAGTCAGCTGTCCTCGTTAGTAACCTACAACTAGTTGTCCACAGTTAGATGTACAGAAATAAATCGATAAATATTATCTTGAATCAATCCACGACCCAGTGTATATGTATCTCAGTATTGATCACAACTCAAACTATATATATTTTGGAATCAACCTCAACCCTGTATAGCTAACTCCAACATTCACATATAGAGTGTCTATGGTTGTTCCGAAATATATATAGATGTGTCGACATGATAGGTCGAAACATTGTATACGTGTCTATGGTATCTCAAGATTACATAATATACAATACAAGTTGATTAAGTTATGGTTGGAATAGATTTGTTACCAATTTTCACGTAGCTAAAATGAGAAAAATTATCCAATCTTGTTTTACCCATAACTTCTTCATTTTAAATCCGTTTTGAGTGAATCAAATTGCTATGGTTTCATATTGAACTATATTTTATGAATATAAACAGAAAAAGTATAGGTTTATAGTCGGAAAAATAAGTTACAAGTCATTTTTGTAAAGGTAGTCATTTCAGTCGAAAGAACGACGTCTGGATGACCATTTTAGAAAACATACTTCCACTTTGAGTTTAACCATAATTTTTGGATATAGTTTCATGTTCATAATAAAAATCATTTTCTCAGAATAACAACTTTTAAATCAAAGTTTATCATAGTTTTTAATTAACTAACCCAAAACAGCCCGCGGTGTTACTACGACGGCGTAAATCCGGTTTTACGGTGTTTTTCGTGTTTCCAGGTTTTAAATCATTAAGTTAGCATATCATATAGATATAGAACATGTGTTTAGTTAATTTTAAAAGACAAGTTAGAAGGATTAACTTTTGTTTGCGAACAAGTTTAGAATTAACTAAACTATGTTCTAGTGATTACAAGTTTAAACCTTCGAATAAGATAGCTTTATATGTATGAATCGAATGATGTTATGAACATCATTACTACCTTAAGTTCCTTGGATAAACCTACTGGAAAAGAGAAAAATGGATCTAGCTTCAATGGATCCTTGGATGGCTCGAAGTTCTTGAAGCAGAATCATGACACGAAAACAAGTTCAAGTAAGATCATCACTTGAAATAAGATTGTTATAGTTATAGAAATTGAACCAAAGTTTGAATATGATTATTACCTTGTATTAGAATGATAACCTACTGTAAGAAACAAAGATTTCTTGAGGTTGGATGATCACCTTACAAGATTGGAAGTGAGCTAGCAAACTTGAAAGTATTCTTGATTTTATGAAACTAGAACTTTTGGAATTTATGAAGAACACTTAGAACTTGAAGATAGAACTTGAGAGAGATCAATTAGATGAAGAAAATTGAAGAATGAAAGTGTTTGTAGGTGTTTTTGGTCGTTGGTGTATGGATTAGATATAAAGGATATGTAATTTTGTTTTCATGTAAATAAGTCATGAATGATTACTCATATTTTTGTAATTTTATGAGATATTTCATGCTAGTTGTCAAATGATGGTTCCCACATGTGTTAGGTGACTCACATGGGCTGCTAAGAGCTGATCATTGGAGTGTATATACCAATAGTACATACATCTAAAAGCTGTGTATTGTACGAGTACGAATACGGGTGCATACGAGTAGAATTGTTGATGAAACTGAACGAGGATGTAATTGTAAGCATTTTTGTTAAGTAGAAGTATTTTGATAAGTGTCTTGAAGTCTTTCAAAAGTGTATGAATACATATTAAAACACTACATGTATATACATTTTAACTGAGTCGTTAAGTCATCGTTAGTCGTTACATGTAAATGTTGTTTTGAAACCTTTAGGTTAACGATCTTGTTAAATGTTGTTAACCTAATGTTTATAATATCAAAAGAGATTTTAAATTATTATATTATCATGATATTATGATGTACGGATATCTTTTAATATGATATATATACATTAAATGTCGTTACAACAATAATCGTTACATATATGTCTCGTTTCAAAATCATTAAGTTAGTAGTCTTGTTTTTACATATGTAGTTCATTGTTAATATACTTAATGATATGTTTACTTATCATAATATCATGTTAACTATATATATAACCATATATATGTCATCATATAGTTTTTACAAGTTTTAACGTTCGTGAATCACCGGTCAACTTGGGTGGTCAATTGTCTATATGAAACCTATTTCAATTAATCAATCTTAACAAGTTTGATTGCTTAACATGTTGGAAACATTTAATCATGTAAATATCAATCTCAATTAATATATATAAACATGGAAAAGTTCGGGTCACTACAGTACCTACCCGTTAAATAAATTTCGTCCCGAAATTTTAAGCTGTTGAAGGTGTTGACGAATCTTCTGGAAATAGATGCGGGTATTTCTTCTTCATCTGATCTTCACGCTCCCAGGTGAACTCGGGTCCTCTACGAGCATTCCATCGAACCTTAACAATTAGTATCTTGTTTTGCTTAAGTCTTTTAACCTCACGATCCATTATTTCGACGGGTTCTTCGATGAATTGAAGTTTTTCGTTGATTTGGATTTCATCTGGTCGAATAGTGAGATCTTCTTTAGCAAAAAATTTCTTCAAATTCGAGACGTGGAAAGTGTTATGTACAGCCGCGAGTTGTTGAGGTAACTCAAGTCGGTAAGCTACTGGTCCGACACGATCAATAATCTTGAATGGTCCAATATACCTTGGATTTAATTTCCCTCATTTACCAAATCGAACAACGCCTTTCCAAGGTGCAACTTTAAGCATGACCATCTCTCCAATTTCAAATTCTATATCTTTTGTCGACTTTGGGCGGTTTTCAACCGTTGTTGAATTTGGATGATCTTCTCGGTAGTTTCTTGTATAATCTCCGGACCCGTAATCTGTCTATCCCCCACTTCACTCCAACAAATTGGAGACCTGCACTTTCTACCATAAAGTGCTTCAAACGGCGCCATCTCAATGCTTGAATGGTAGCTGTTGTTGTAGGAAAATTCTGCTAACGGTAGATGTCGATCCCAACTGTTTCCGAAATCAATAACACATGCTCGTAGCATGTCTTCAAGTGTTTGTATTGTCCTTTCGCTCTGCCCATCAGTTTGTGGATGATAGGCAGTACTCATGTCTAGACGAGTTCCTAATGCTTGCTGTAATGTCTGCCAGAATCTTGAAATAAATCTGCCATCCCTATCAGAGATAATAGAGATTGGTATTCCATGTCTGGAGATGACTTCCTTCAAATACAGTCGTGCTAACTTCTCCATCTTGTCATCTTCTCTTATTGGCAGGAAGTGTGCTGATTTGGTGAGACGATCAACTATTACCCAAATAGTATCAAAACCACTTGCAGTCCTTGGCAATTTAGTGATGAAATCCATGATAATGTTTTCCCATTTCCATTCCGGGATTTTGGGTTGTTGACGTAGACCTGATGGTTTCTGATGCTCAGCTTTGACCTTAGAACACGTCAAACATTCTCCTACGTATTTAGCAACATCGGCTTTCATACCCGACCACCAAAAATGTTTCTTGAGATCCTTGTACATCTTCCCCATTCCAGGATGTATTGAGTATCTGGTTTTATGAGCTTCTCTAAGTACCATTTCTCTCATATCTCCAAATTTTGGTACCCAAATCCTTTCAGCCCTATACCGGGTTCCGTCTTCCCGAATATTAAGATGCTTTTCCGATCCTTTGGGTATTTCATCCTTTAAATTTCCCTCTTTTAAAACTCCTTGTTGCGCCTCCTTTATTTGAGTAGTAAGGTTATTATGAATCATTATATTCATAGATTTTACTCGAATGGGTTCTCTGTCCTTCCTGCTCAAGGCATCGGCTACCACATTTGCCTTCCCCGGGTGGTAACGAATCTCAAAGTCGTAATCATTCAATAATTCAATCCACCTACGCTGCCTCATATTCAGTTGTTTCTGATTAAATATGTGTTGAAGACTTTTGTGGTCAGTATATATAATACTTTTGACCCCATATAAGTAGTGCCTCCAAGTCTTTAATGCAAAAACAACCGCGCCTAATTCCAAATCATGCGTCGTATAATTTTGTTCGTGAATCTTCAATTGTCTAGACGCATAAGCAATCACCTTCGTTCGTTGCATTAATACACAACCGAGACCTTGCTTTGATGCGTCACAATAAATCACAAAATCATCATTCCCTTCAGGCAATGACAATATAGGTGCCGTAGTTAGCTTTTTCTTCAATAACTGAAACGCTTTCTCTTGTTCATCATTCCATTCAAATTTCTTCCCTTTATGCGTTAATGCAGTCAAGGGTTTTGCTATTCTGGAAAAGTCTTGGATGAACCTTCTGTAGTAACCAGCTAGTCCTAAAAACTGGCGTATGTGTTTCGGAGTTTTCGGGGTTTCCCACTTTTCAACAGTTTCTATCTTTGCCGGATCCACCTTAATACCTTCTTTGTTCACTATGTGACCGAGGAATTGAACTTCTTCCAACCAAAATGCACACTTTGAAAACTTAGCGTACAATTCTTCTTTCCTCAATACCTCTAACACCTTTTTCAAATGTTCACCGTGTTCTTGGTCATTCTTTGAGTAAATAAGTATGTCATCAATGAAAACAATGACAAACTTGTCAAGGTATGGTCCACACACTCGGTTCATAAGGTCCATGAACACAGCTGGTGCATTAGTTAAACCAAACGGCATGACCATAAACTCGTAATGACCGTAACGTGTTCTGAAAGCAGTCTTTGGAATATCATCTTCTTTCACCCGCATTTGATGGTACCCGGAACGTAAGTCAATCTTTGAATAAACAGACGAGCCTTGTAGTTGATCAAATAAGTCGTCGATTCTCGGTAGTGGGTAGCGGTTCTTGATGGTAAGTTTGTTCAACTCTCGGTAGTCGATACACAACCTGAATATACCATCTTTCTTCTTGACAAACAAAACAGGAGCTCCCCACGGTGATGTGCTTGGTCGAATGAAACCACGCTCTAAAAGTTCTTGTAATTGGCTTTGCAGTTCTTTCATCTCGCTGGGTGCGAGTCTGTAAGGAGCACGCGCTATTGGTGCAGCTCCTGGTACAAGTTCTATTTGAAATTCAACGGATCGATGTGGGGGTAATCCCGGTAATTCTTTCGGAAATACATCGGGAAATTCTTTTGCAATGGGAACATCATTGATGCTCTTTTCTTCAGTTTGTACTTTCTCGACATGTGCTAGAACAGCATAGCAACCTTTTCTTATTAGTTTTTGTGCCTTCAAATTACTAATAAGATGTAGCTTCGTGTTGCCCTTTTCTCCGTACACCATTAAGGGTTTTCCTTTTTCTCGTATAATGCGAATTGCATTTTTGTAACAAACGATCTCTGCTTTCACTTCTTTCAACCAGTCCATACCGATTATCACATCAAAACTCCCTAACTCTACTGGTATCAAATCAATCTTAAATGTTTCACTAACCAATTTAATTTCTCGATTCCGACATATATTATCTGCTGAAATTAATTTACCATTTGCTAATTCGAGTAAAAATTTACTATCCAAAGGCGTCAATGGACAACTTAATTTAGCACAAAAATCTCTACTCATATAGCTTCTATCCGCACCCGAATCAAATAAAACGTAAGCAGATTTATTGTCAATAAGAAACGTACCCGTAACAAGCTCCGGGTCTTCCTGTGCCTCTGCCGCATTAATATTGAAAACTCTTCCGCGGCCTTGTCCATTCGTGTTCTCCTGGTTCGGGCAATTTCTAATAATGTGGCCCGGTTTTCCACATTTATAACAAACTACATTGGCATAACTTGCTCCGACACTACTTGCTCCGCTATTACTCGTTCCGACACCATTTGTTCCTTTCGTTCTATTAACCCCTGGTCCGTAGACCTCACACTTCGCCGCGCTATGACCGTTTCTTTTACACTTGTTGCAAAATTTGGTGCAGAACCCCGAGTGATACTTTTCACACCTTTGGCATAGCTGCTTCTGATTGTTGTTGTTGTTGCGATTATTATTGTTGTTGGGATGATTGTTGTAGTTGCTGTTGTTGTTGTTGTTGTTGTTGTTGTTGTTGTTGTTGGGCCGTTTGTTGTAGTTGCGATTGATGTTGCGATTGTTGGGATAATTATTGCGATTATTGTTGTAATTGCTGTTGTTGTTGTATTGGTGATTCTTATCACCGTTTTCCTCCCACTTTCTTTTGACTTGCTTCACATTGGCCTCTTCAGCAGTCTGTTCTTTAATTCTTTCTTCAATCTGGTTCACTAGTTTGTGAGCCATTCTACATGCCTGTTGTATGGAGGCGGGCTCGTGTGAACTTATATCTTCTTGGATTCTTTCCGGTAATCCTTTCACAAACGCGTCGATCTTCTCTTCCTCATCTTCGAATGCTCCCGGACACAATAGGCACAATTCTGTGAATCGTCTTTCGTACGTGGTAATATCAAATCCTTGGGTTCATAACCCTCTAAGTTCTGTCTTGAGCTTATTGACCTCGGTTCTGGGACGGTACTTCTCGTTCATCAAGTGCTTGAATGCTGACCACGGTAGTGCGTACGCATCGTCTTGTCCCACTTGCTCTAGATAGGTATTCCACCATGTTAACGCAGAACCTGTGAAGGTATGCGTAGCGTACTTCACTTTGTCCTCTTCAGTACACTTACTTATGGCAAACACCGATTCGACCTTCTCGGTCCACCGTTTTAATCCGATCGGTCCTTCGGTTCCATCAAATTCCAAAGGTTTGCAGGCAGTGAATTCTTTGTAGGTGCATCCTACACGATTTCCTGTACTGCTAGATCCAAGGTTATTGTTGGAATGTAGCGCAGCCTGTACTGTGGCTATGTTTGAAACTAGAAAAGTACGGAATTCCTCTTCATTCATATTCACGGTGTGTCGAGTAGTCGGTGCCATTTCCTTCAAAATAGTCAAATGGAACAAGTTAATCATACAGAATATTAAGAGTAGTTAATAGTATTTCGTAGCATAATATGAACTCATTTATAAAAGCTTTTTCTTCATATTAGCGTTTTATAAGTTTAAATTCGGGTAGTACCTACCCGTTAAGTTCATACTTAGTAGCTAATATACAATTCAACTACTACAATTCTATATGAAAAACTGATTATAATAATATTTCGCGTTCAAACTTTTATACAATATTTTACAAACTTACAATACCGCTTATTTTACATAAAGCATGAAATATAGCACACAATAACTTTGATACAAGATAGTTGTGAAGATAATTCTAGCTAGTACACAAGTCGTTCAGCAAAGGCAATAAAGACACGTAATTCATACGTCCAGAAACAAGTCATGCATTCTGGTTTTACTAGGACTACTTCCCATCCTTGGTCTTGTGCAACATAACCGTTATGGCCGTTGATAAGACAGCGTGTTGTAACGTCGTCAAAGGGACGAGGGCTACGTAATGTCCAACAGTCCCGTAACAATCTAAAAACCTCATTTCTTACCCCAATTACCGACTCCGTCACTTGTGGAAACGTTTTGTTTAATAGTTGTAGCCCGATGTTCGTGTTCTCACTTTGGTGAGAAGCGAACATTACTAATCCGTAAGCATAACATGCTTCTTTATGTTGCATGTTAGCCGCTTTTTCTAAATCACGAAGTCCAATATTCGGATATATTGAGTCAAAATAATTTCTTAACCCATTGCGTAAAATAGCATTTGGGTTCCCCGCAATATATGCGTCAAAGTAAACACATCGTAACTTATGGATTTCCCAATGTGATATCCCCCATCTTTCGAACGAAAGTCTCTTATAAACCAAGACATTCTTGGAACGTTCTTCGAATGTCTTACAAACTGATCTCGCCTTAAATAGTTGTGCCGAGGAATTCTGACCGACTCTAGACAAGATTTCATCAATCATGTCTCCGGGTAGGTCTCTTAGAATATTGGGTTGTCTATCCATTTTGTGTTTTTATACTGTAAAATAGACAAGAGTTAGATTCATAAAAAAAATACTTATTAATACAAGCAATTTTTACATATATCATAAAGCATAAGCACACTATATTACATATATTACACCACACGAATACAACTATCTTATTCCGACTCGCTCGTTTCTTCTTGTTCGGTTTTGCTTCGTTTTGCCAAGTTTTTAGGGATATATGATGTTCCCCTAATACGAGCCGTCGTTGTCCACATTGGTTTAGAAAAACCTGGTGGTTTAGAGGTTCCCGGGTCATTGTTACAACTTAAGGACTTCGGGGGTTGACGATACATATAAAGTTCATCGGGGTTGGAATTAGATTTCTCTATTTTTATGCCCTTTCCCTTATTATTTTCTTTTGCCTTTTTAAATTCAGTTGGGGTAATTTCTATAACATCATCGGAATTCTCGTCGGAATCCGATTCATCGGAGAATTGGTAATCCTCCCAATATTTTGCTTCCTTGGCGGAAACACCATTGACCATAATTAACCTTGGTCGGTTGGTTGAGGATTCTCTTTTACTTAACCGTTTTATTATTTCCCCCACCGGTTCTATTTCTTCTTCCGGTTCCGATTCTTCTTCCGGTTCCGATTCTTCTTCCGGTTCCGACTCTTCTTCCGGTTCCTCTTCGGGAACTTGTGAATCAGTCCACGAATCATTCCAATTTACATTTGACTCTTCATTATTATTAGGTGAGTCAATGGGACTTGTTCTAGAGGTAGACATCTATCACATAATATCAAACACGTTAAGAGATTAATATATCACATAATATTCATATGTTAAAAATATATAGTTTCCAACAAAAATGTTAAGCAATCATTTTTAAAGAAAACACGGTCGAAGTCCAGACTCACTAATGCATCCTAACAAACTCAATAAGACACACTAATGCAAATTTTCTGGTTCTCTAAGACCAACGCTCTGATACCATTCTGTAACACCCCAGCTTAACATGACCACAATATTGTCCGCTTTGCCCGCAGGCGCACAGCTTTTTCTTTGCGACCACACACGATAAGCACTTTCCCAGGAGGTCACCCATCCTGGTAGTGCTCTCGCCCGAGCACGCTTAACCATAACGTACTCGCACTTTTACTCAGCCTGTGATCCCAAAACGCGTTGTGTCATTTAAGCGTGAGTATTACCTTATAATCCCATGATCACTCATGTCTGTGGGCGATGTGGGATTTGCCTAGGGTGTTACATTCACCCCCCCCCCCCCCTCAGGGACTCATCGTCCTCGATGAGGTTTGCCCCACCACCCCCAACGGTACATGAGTGGCTCTGATACCATTCTGAAATGTCCCGTTCTTATTGATTAAAAACGTTCCATATTAATTGATTTCATTGCGAGGTTTTGACCTCTATACGAGACGTTTTTCAAAGACTGCATTCATTTTAAAACAAACCATAACCTTTATTTCATCAATAAAGGTTTAAAAAGCTTTACGTAGATTATCAAATAATGATAATCTAAAATATCCTGTTTACACACGACCATTACATAATGGTTTACAATACAAATATGTTACAACAAAATAAGTTTCTTGAATGCAGTTTTTACACAATATCATACAAGCATGGACTCCAAATCTCGTCCTTATTTAAGTATGTGACAGCGGAAGCTCTTAATAATCACCTGAGAATAAACATGCTTAAAACGTCAACAAAAATGTTGGTGAGTTATAGGTTTAACCTATATATATCAAATCATAATAATAGACCACAAGATTTCATATTTCAATACACATCCCATACATAGAGATAAAAATCATTCATATGGTGAACACCTGGTAACCGACATTAACAAGATGCATATATAAGAATATCCCCATCATTCCGGGACACCCTTCGGATATGATATAAATTTCGAAGTACTAAAGCATCCGGTACTTTGGATGGGGTTTGTTAGGCCCAATAGATCTATCTTTAGGATTCGCGTCAATTAGGGTGTCTGTTCCCTAATTATTAGATTACCAGACTTAATAAAAAGGGGCATATTCGATTTCGATAATTCAACCATAGAATGTAGTTTCACGTACTTGTGTCTATTTTGTAAATCATTTATAAAACCTGCATGTATTCTCATCCCAAAAATATTAGATTTTAAAAGTGGGACTATAACTCACTTTCACAGATTTTTACTTCGTCGTGAAGTAAGACTTGGCCACTGGTTGATTCACGAACCTATAACAATATATACATATATATCAAAGTATGTTCAAAATATATTTGCAACACTTTTAATATATTTTGATGTTTTAAGTTTATTAAGTCAGCTGTCCTCGTTAGTAACCTACAACTAGTTGTCCACAGTTAGATGTACAGAAATAAATCGATAAATATTATCTTGAATCAATCCACGACCCAGTGTATACGTATCTCAGTATTGATCACAACTCAAACTATATATATTTTGGAATCAACCTCAACCCTGTATAGCTAACTCCAACATTCACATATAGAGTGTCTATGGTTGTTCCGAAATATATATAGATGTGTCGACATGATAGGTCGAAACATTGTATACGTGTCTATGGTATCTCAAGATTACATAATATACAATACAAGTTGATTAAGTTATGGTTGGAATAGATTTGTTACCAATTTTCACGTAGCTAAAATGAGAAAAATTATCCAATCTTGTTTTACCCATAACTTCTTCATTTTAAATCCGTTTTGAGTGAATCAAATTGCTATGGTTTCATATTGAACTATATTTTATGAATATAAACAGAAAAAGTATAGGTTTATAGTCGGAAAAATAAGTTACAAGTCATTTTTGTAAAGGTAGTCATTTCAGTCGAAAGAACGACGTCTGGATGACCATTTTAGAAAACATACTTCCACTTTGAGTTTAACCATAATTTTTGGATATAGTTTCATGTTCATAATAAAAATCATTTTCTCAGAATAACAACTTTTAAATCAAAGTTTATCATAGTTTTTAATTAACTAACCCAAAACAGCCCGCGGTGTTACTACGACGGCGTAAATCCGGTTTTACGGTGTTTTTCGTGTTTCCAGGTTTTAAATCATTAAGTTAGCATATCATATAGATATAGAACATGTGTTTAGTTAATTTTAAAAGACAAGTTAGAAGGATTAACTTTTGTTTGCGAACAAGTTTAGAATTAACTAAACTATGTTCTAGTGATTACAAGTTTAAACCTTCGAATAAGATAGCTTTATATGTATGAATCGAATGATGTTATAAACATCATTACTACCTTAAGTTCCTTGGATAAACCTACTGGAAAAGAGAAAAATGGATCTAGCTTCAATGGATCCTTGGATGGCTCGAAGTTCTTGAAGCAGAATCATGACACGAAAACAAGTTCAAGTAAGATCATCACTTGAAATAAGATTGTTATAGTTATAGAAATTGAACCAAAGTTTGAATATGATTATTACCTTGTATTAGAATGATAACCTACTGTAAGAAATAAAGATTTCTTGAGGTTGGATGATCACCTTACAAGATTGGAAGTGAGCTAGCAAACTTGAAAGTATTCTTGATTTTATGAAACTAGAACTTTTGGAATTTATGAAGAACACTTAGAACTTGAAGATAGAACTTGAGAGAGATCAATTAGATGAAGAAAATTGAAGAATGAAAGTGTTTGTAGGTGTTTTTGGTCGTTGGTGTATGGATTAGATATAAAGGATATGTAATTTTGTTTTCATGTAAATAAGTCATGAATGATTACTCATATTTTTGTAATTTTATGAGATATTTCATGCTAGTTGTCAAATGATGGTTCCCACATGTGTTAGGTGACTCACATGGGCTGCTAAGAGCTGATCATTGGAGTGTATATACCAATAGTGCATACATCTAAAAGCTGTGTATTGTACGAGTACGAATACGGGTGCATACGAGTAGAATTGTTGATGAAACTGAACGAGGATGTAATTGTAAGCATTTTTGTTAAGTAGAAGTATTTTGATAAGTGTCTTGAAGTCTTTCAAAAGTGTATGAATACATATTAAAACACTACATGTATATACATTTTAACTGAGTCGTTAAGTCATCGTTAGTCGTTACATGTAAATGTTGTTTTGAAACCTTTAGGTTAACGATCTTGTTAAATGTTGTTAACCTAATGTTTATAATATCAAAAGAGATTTTAAATTATTATATTATCATGATATTATGATGTACGAATATCTTTTAATATGATATATATACATTAAATGTCGTTACAACAATAATCGTTACATATATGTCTCGTTTCAAAATCATTAAGTTAGTAGTCTTGTTTTTACATATGTAGTTCATTGTTAATATACTTAATGATATGTTTACTTATCATAATATCATGTTAACTATATATATAACCATATATATGTCATCATATAGTTTTTACAAGTTTTAACGTTCGTGAATCACCGGTCAACTTGGGTGGTCAATTGTCTATATGAAACCTATTTCAATTAATCAAGTCTTAACAAGTTTGATTGCTTAATATGTTGGAAACATTTAATCATGTAAATATCAATCTCAATTAATATATATAAACATGGAAAAGTTCGGGTCACTACACATATAAATCATATTAAGATATTGATACACTTGGTTAATTATTTTAAATGATAAGTAAATATATTATTAAGTGTATTAACAATGAAATACATATGTAAAAATAAGACTACTAACTTAATGATTTCGAAACGAGACATATATGTAACGATTATCGTTGTAACGACATTTAACTGTATATATATCATACTAAGATATATTATATATCATAATATCATGATAATATAACAATTTAACATCTCATTTGTTATAATAAACAATGGGTTAACAATATTCAACAAGATCGTTAACCTAAAGGTTTCAAAACAACGTTTACATGTAACGACTAACGATGACTTAACGACTCAGTTAAAATATATATACATGTAGTGTTTTAATATGTATTCATACACTTTTGAAAGACTTCAAGACACTTATCAAAATACTTCTACTTAACAAAAATTCTTACAATTACATCCTCGTTCAGTTTAATCAACAATTCTACTCGTATGCACCAGTATTCGTACTCGTACAATACACAGCTTTTAGATGTATGTACTATTGGTATATACACTCCAATGATCAGCTCTTAGCAGCCCATGTGAGTCACCTAACACATGTGGGAACCATCATTTGGCAACTAGCATGAAATATCTCATAAAATTACAAAAATATGAGTAATCATTCATGACTTATTTACATGAAAACAAAATTACATATCCTTTATATCTAATCCATACACCAACGACCAAAAACACCTACAAACACTTTCATTCTTCAATTTTCTTCATCTAATTGATCTCTCTCAAGTTCTATCTTCAAGTTCTAAGTGTTCTTCATAAATTCCAAAAGTTCTAGTTTCATAAAATCAAGAATACTTCCAAGATTGCAAGTTTACTTCCAAGTTTTCTAAATCCATTCCAAGTAATCATCCAAGATCAAGAAAACTTTGTTACTTACAGTAGGTTATCTTTCTAATACAAGGTAATAATCATATTCAAACTTTATTTCAATTTCTATAACTATAACAATCTTATTTCGAGTGGAAATCTTACTTGAAATTGTTTTCGTGTCATGATTCTGCTTCAAGAACTTTCAAGCCATCCAAGGATCCTTTGAAGCTAGATTTATTTTTCTCATTTCCAGTAGGTTTATCCAAGGAACTTGAGGTAGTAATGATGTTCATAACATCATTCTGTTCATACATATAAAGCTATCTTATTCGAAGGTTTAAACTTGTAATCACTAGAACATAGTTTAGTTAATTCTAAACTTGTTCGCAAATAAAAGTTAATCCTTCTAACTTGACTTTTAAAATCAACTAAACACATGGTCTATATCTATATGATATGCTGACTTAATGATTTAAAACCTGGAAACACAAAAAATACCGTAAAACCGGATTTACGACGTCGTAGTAACACCGCGGGCTGTTTTGGGTTAGTTAATTAAAAACTATGATAAACTTTGATTTAAAAGTTGTTATTCTGGGAAAATGATTTTTATTATGAACATGAAACTATATCCAAAAATTATGGTTAAACTCAAAGTGGAAGTATGTTTTCTAAAATGGTCATCTAGACGTCGTTCTTTCGACTGAAATGACTACCTTTACAAAAATGACTTGTAACTTATTTTTCCGACTATAAACCTATACTTTTTATGTTTATATTCATAAAATAGAGTTCAATATGAAACCATAGCAATTTGGTTCACACAAAACGGATTTAAAATGAAGAAGTTATGGGTAAAACAAGATTGGATAATTTTTCTCATTTTAGCTACGTGAAAATTGGTAACAAATCTATTTCAACCATAACTTAATCAACTTGTATTGTATATTATGTAATCTTGAGATACCATAGACACGTATACAATGTTTCGACCTATCATGTCGACACATCTATATATATTTCGGAACAACCATAGACACTCTATATGTGAATGTTGGAGTTAGCTATACAGGGTTGAGGTCGATTCCAAAATATATATAGTTTGAGTTGTGATCAATACTGAGATACGTATACACTGGGTCGTGGATTGATTCAAGATATTATTTATCGATTTATTTCTGTACATCTAACTGTGGACAACTAGTTGTAGGTTACTAACGAGGACATCTGACTTAATAAACTTAAAACATCAAAATATATTAAAAGTGTTGTAAATATATTTTGAACATACTTTGATATATATGTATATATTGTTATAGGTTCGTGAATCAACCAGTGGCCAAGTCTTACTTCCCGACGAAGTAAAAATCTGTGAAAGTGAGTTATAGTCCCACTTTTAAAATCTAATATTTTTGGGATGAGAATACATGCAGGTTTTATAAATGATTTACAAAATAGACACAAGTACGTGAAACTACATTCTATGGTTGAATTATCGAAATCGAATATGCCCATTTTTATTAAGTCTGGTAATCTAAGAATTAGGGAACAGACACCCTAATTGACGCGAATCCTAAAGATAGATCTATTGGGCCTAACAAACCCCATCCAAAGTACCGGATGCTTTAGTACTTCGAAATTTATATCATATCCGAAGGGTGTCCCGGAATGATGGGGATATTCTTATATATGCATCTTGTTAATGTCGGTTACCAGGTGTTCACCATATGAATGATTTTTATCTCTATGTATGGGATGTGTATTGAAATATGAAATCTTGTGGTCTATTGTTACGATTTGATATATATAGGTTAAACCTATAACTCACCAACATTTTTGTTGACGTTTAAAGCATGTTTATTCTCAGGTGAATACTAAGAGCTTCCGCTGTTGCATACTAAAATAAGGACAAGATTTGGAGTCCATGTTTGTATGATATTGTGTAAAAACTGCATTCAAGAAACTGATTTCGATGTAACATATTTGTATTGTAAACCATTATGTAATGGTCGTGTGTAAACAGGATATTTTAGATTATCATTATTTGATAATCTACGTAAAGCTTTTTAAACCTTTATTTATGAAATAAAGGTTATAGTTTGTTTTAAAAATGAATGCAGTCTTTGAAAAACGTCTCATATAGAGGTCAAAACCTCGCAACGAAATCAATTAATATGGAACGTTTTTAATCAATAAGAACGGGACATTTCATTTAAAATAGAATGAAGAGTATATTTGTTGTATATACTTATTGAGGCATGTATATTTGTTGTAGGCTTGAGAATCAATACCGATTCATTTTATGCTACAAGAATGTTGACTACTACACTTATTGAGGCATGTATATTTGTTGTATATCGAATAGTATATTAGAAATAGAATGAAGTGTTTGATGTTTGATTCATAACTTATGTATATTGTTCGTTTCAGGTTCATATGGGTGGTAGTAAGGTGTTGCATCAGAAACAAGATGTGGTCAAAGACAATCAACCTTACAACGCGGATATGGTTGTGAGTTCATCCCTTTATTATTTACGTTATCGTATGAAATCATTTAATATCGTTATGTTTTGTTTCTATGAAGAATTCTGTTCATATTTTTTTTTTACTTATATAACATAATTCATAAGATAAGGTAAATCTTACAGTGTTAATTTGAAAGTATTTAGTTTTGAAAGTTTTGTTTTCTTCCTACATATTTGTTAAGATTTTCATATCAATATGTTATGGTCCGTTATATTGCCTAACGCACGAAGGTAACTTCAATGCAGAAAAGTAATACACGCAGAAAAGTAATACACTAATGCTAACTGTAAAGTTTATTATACTGATTAGTGATTTTACAGGAGTTCATGATCCAGAATATGTCATACCCAACATTTTTTGATACCCAACAGGAGACCTCAACTTGAGATATAAAACTTGAGCATGAACATGAAGTTCAATGATTCGGTGTTGGGTTCAATTTGTTACCTCAGATGGAACTGGTAACAAGAATGATGAAGGGATCACGATTAATCATTTGCATAGGTTGAATGAAAAGAATACTTCGTCTTTTAATATGAACAAAATGATGAATTTAATAAACAAAACTATGTCAAGTACTTCAGATGAACGATTTCACTATATAGATATTTTCTAGGTGCTCTTGGTATGGAATCTACTTCTTCATCATCGCTTAACTCATCCAAATTATCAAGTAGATCGAGTGCATGATTATAATTTTGATTTTTCATGAGCGTTAAAAGTGTATTTACATCGAGATTTGAATTTGCGTTATTGTGATTCATATTGATGTATTTGGAAGAAAAAAAAAGCTAATGAAAGTGTATTTGGATATGAAACAGTTGTTGTGTTTGAAAAAGTGAGGATATGTATATGTATATATAGAGTAAATTATTATTATTTTTAAAAAAGAAAGAAAGAATCTAGCCGTTGCATTTGAATTTTTTTTTTGTTTCCAACGGCTCTTTTGGCCAAAAATCCCGTCCCAAAAAATGCTTCAAAAAGAAACACAACAGGGTGAAAAGTGTAGTGACCCAAACTTTTTCATGTTTATATATATATTAAATGAAATTGTTATTTACATGATTAATTGTTTCCAACATGTTAAGCAATCAAACTTGTTAAGACTTGATTAATTGAAATAGGTTTCATATAGACAATTGACCACCCAAGTTGACCGGTGATTCACGAACGTTAAAACTTGTAAAAACTATACGATGACATATATATGATTATATATATATTTAACATGATTTTATTATAAGTATGTATCTCATTAGGTATTTTAACAATGAGTTATATACATAAAAATGAGACTATTAATTTAAGAAACTCGAAAACGATATATATAACGATTATCGTTATAACAACGTCTTACTAGGTACATATGAAGCATATTAAGATATTGATACACTTGGTTAATTATGTTAAATGATAAGTAAATATATTATTAAGTGTATTAACAATGAAATACATATGTAAAAATAAGACTACTAACTTAATGATTTCGAAACGAGACATATATGTAACGATTATCGTTGTAATGACATTTAACTGTATATATATCATACTAAGATATATTATATATATAATAATATCATGATAATATAACAATTTAACATCTCATTTGTTATAATAAACAATGGGTTAACAACATTCAACAAGATCGTTAACCTAAAGGTTTCAAAACAACATTTACATGTAACGACTAACGATGACTTAACGACTCAGTTAAAATGTATATACATGTAGTGTTTTAATATGTATTCATACACTTTTGAAAGACTTCAAGACACTTATCAAAATACTTCTACTTAACAAAAATGCTTACAATTACATCCTCGTTCAGTTTCATCAACAATTCTACTCATATGCACCCGTATTCGTACTCGTACAATACACAACTTTTAGATGTATGTACTATTGGTATATACACTCCAATGATCAGCTCTTAGCAGCCCATGTGAGTCACCTAACACATGTGGGAACCATCATTTGGCAACTAGCATGAAATATCTCATAAAATTACAAAAATATGAGTAATCATTCATGACTTATTTACATGAAAACAAAATTACATATCCTTTATATCTAATCCATACACCAACGACCAAAAACACCTACAAACACTTTCATTCTTCAATATTTTCTTCATCTAATTGATCTCTCTCAAGTTCTATCTTCAAGTTCTAAGTGTTCTTCATAAATTCCAAAAGTTCTAGTTTCATAAAATCAAGAATACTTCCAAGATTGCAAGTTTACTTCCAAGTTTTCTAAATCCATTCCAAGTAATCATCCAAGATCAAGAAACCTTTGTTACTTACAGTAGGTTATCTTTCTAATACAAGGTAATAATCATATTCAAACTTTAATTCAATTTCTATAACTATAACAATCTTATTTCGAGTGGAAATCTTACTTGAAATTGTTTTCGTGTCATGATTCTGCTTCAAGAACTTTTAAGCCATCCAAGGATCCTTTGAAGCTAGATCTATTTTTCTCATTTCCAGTAGGTTTATCCAAGTAACTTGAGGTAGTAATGATGTTCATAACATCATTCGATTCATACATATAAAGCTATCTTATTCGAAGGTTTAAACTTGTAATCACTAGAACATAGTTTAGTTAATTCTAAACTTGTTCGCAAATAAAAGTTAATCCTTCTAACTTGAGTTTTAAAATCAACTAAACACATGTTCTATATCTATATGATATGCTAACTTAATGATTTAAAACCTGGAAACACGAAAAACACCGTAAAACCGGATTTACGCCGTCGTAGTAACACCGCGGGCTGTTTTGGGTTAGTTAATTAAAAACTATGATAAAATTTGATTTAAAAGTTGTTATTCTGGGAAAATGATTTTTATTATGAACATGAAACTATATCAAAAAATTATGGTTAAACTCAAAGTGGAAGTATGTTTTCTAAAATGGTCATCTAGACGTCATTCTTTCGACTGAAATGACTACCTTTAGAAAAACGACTTGTAACTTATTTTTCTGACAATAAACCTATACTTTTTCTATTTAGATTCTTAAAATAGAGTTCAATATGAAACCATAGCAATTTGATTCACTCAAAACGAATTTAAAATGAAGAAGTTATGGGTAAAACAAGATTGGATAATTTTTCTCATTTTAGCTACGTGAAAATTGGTAACAAATCTATTCCAACCATAACTTAATCAACTTGTATTGTATATTATGTAATCTTGAGATACCATAGACACGTATACAATGTTTCGACCTATCATGTCGACACATCTATATATATTTCGGAACAACCATAGACATTCTATATGTGAATGTTGGAGTTAGCTATACAGGGTTGAGGTTGATTCCAAAATATATATAGTTTGAGTTGTGATCAATACTGAGATACGTATACACTGGGTCGTGGATTGATTCAAGATAATATTTATCAATTTATTTCTGTACATCTAACTGTGGACAACTAGTTGTAGGTTACTAACGAGGACAGCTGACTTAATAAACTTAAAACATCAAAATATATTAAAAGTGTTGTAAATATATTTTGAACATACTTTGATATATATGTATATATTGTTATAGGTTCGTGAATCAACCAGTGGCTAAGTCTTACTTTCCGACGAAGTAAAAATCTGTGAAAGTGAGTTATAGTCCCACTTTTAAAATCTAATATTTTTGGGATGAGAATATATGCAGGTTTTATAAATGATTTACAAAATAGACACAAGTACGTGAAACTACATTCTATGGTTGAATTATCGAAATCGAATATGCCCCTTTTTATTAAGTCTGGTAATCTAAGAATTAGGGAACAGACACCCTAATTGACGCGAATCCTAAAGATAGATCTATTGGGCCTAACAAACCCCATCCAAAGTACCGGATGCTTTAGTACTTCGAAATTTATATCATATCCGAAGGGTGTCCCGGAATGATGGGGATATTCTTATATATGCATCTTGTTAATGTCGGTTACCAGGTGTTCACCATATGAATGATTTTTATCTCTATGTATGGGATGTGTATTGAAATATGAAATCTTGTGGTCTATTGTTACGATTTGATATATATAGGTTAAACCTATAACTCACCAACATTTTTGTTGACGTTTAAAGCATGTTTATTCTCAAGTGAATACTAAGAGCTTCCGCTGTTGCATACTAAAATAAGGACAAGATTTGGAGTCCATGTTTGTATGATATTGTATAAAAACTGCATTCAAGAAACTGATTTCGATGTAACATATTTGTATTGTAAACCATTATGTAATGGTCGTGTGTAAACAGGATATTTTAGATTATCATTATTTGATAATCTACGTAAAGCTTTTTAAACCTTTATTTATGAAATAAAGGTTATGGTTTGTTTTAAAAATGAATGCAGTCTTTGAAAAATCAATTAGTATGGAACGTTTTTAATCAATAAGAACGGGACATTTCAAAAAGGAGGGCGGTTTGCAGGGCGTGAGGCAGGGCGTGACGCTGTCATCGGTGCCTGATGTGTTAAATCTAACTTATAAAATTAAACTAGAAAATATTTATAACGATTAACACACAAGTTGGAAACTATCCTAATCGTGCAGTAAAAGCTAATAGCAAGTTTTAGTTCGTTTCACATGGAGCAGTAGTTTTGAGAATTTTAAACTATTAATTATCCTAAATAAAATTAAGGAGCTGATATGAAATTAAGTTTAAAACTAAAATAACGCAGAAAGTAAACAAGAATTAAATGGAGACGAGGATATTCACTTAGAATCAATTCCCAAGGATCCGGATTGCTTTAATATAAACCGTTAAAATAATTAATTTATGGTGACATTGCAATTATCTGTCGATTCTCACAATTTCTTAATTAGATTCCTAAGTGTAACTGTCGTTATCCTAATTCACTAATCAATCCACCAATTAAAAAACTTGGCTGGTTTCCCCCACATAAGTTACCAATTTAATGATGAAAATGTAATTATTTAACACTGGTTTCCCTGCAAGCAAATTAAGAGCACAATCAATCAATTACTCAAGACTATGATTCAAATTCAGGTTAATTCGGTGTCCCTCTTTAACCTCACAATTACTTAATCTAGTTAATCAATTCAATCACTTTGTTTAATTATACTGGTGTCCCGCATGCAATCGAACAATATCGAAATTATTTATCAATAACCTAGAAAAGTTCATCAATATAATGAATTGTCGTTAATAAAACTAACAAACATGCAATAGAATCAATCAATAAACATAAGCAACAGTGGATCTTTAATTAAACATAATCAAGAGCAATAATCAATTTTATAAAATTATAGATTAGCAATCTTTCACTTAAGTTCAATAATTTAAGTGAATGCATAAGAAATTAGCTACTCATCATGCAAGAGATAAATAAAGACAAAATTTCATTCCTCGTCTCTGAACTTTACATCAACTTTGACTCCCTGTCAATTTTTTTTTTTTTTGTACATCCCTCGTCCCTAATGTATCAGAAATATACATCCCTCGTCCTCCCGTCTATTTTCTATCTATTTTGTTGTTACCATTCTATCACGTGCAGAGCATGTGGGGTAAAAAGTTCATTAAACTATAGGAACAGCGACGAGGAGCGTAAATGAGTAAACCTTTTAGTCATATCATCATTACCCATTTCAAAAAGGCCAAAATCATATGTTGTTGCTGATGAAAAAAAAAATAGCGACAAATAAATACACATTCACCATCATATCCATTTTATCCCCAAAATGATAACCCTAATCAAATAATAAATACAAATCAAAAACTAATTTCTTCAAAATCTCACATCTGCATTTTGAGTCACATTTTTCACCTTAATAACAGTCATTCCCACAATCGATTTCACAAAACACAACACCATAATTGAAGATCGAGTTTTAGATCTGAGATGAAGATCGAGTTACAATCGAGTTACAATCGAGTTACAATCGAGTTAAAATCGAGTTATGTATTTCTAAAGATGAAGATCGAGTTTTAGATCTGAGATGAATATCGAGTTATAATCGACGGTGTTCCGATCTGTTACATCACAATAGCATCTGTTGCTTCCGATCTGTTGCTTCACAATAGTCATCGGCTTGTTTTTTTCGGTCGAAGTGTAGGTATAACTCCGGTGGAGTTGCAGGTTATTCCGGTATAAGAAACCGGTGAAGTACTGAAAAAAGCAGCACGAATTCTAGCCTCGAAGTAACAATCATTCAACTCAATACAACTTTATTTTTAATTAGTTATTAAATAAATTGTAATCTAATCTTGTTGTTATATATTTTGTTGATTTAGGAGAACAGGAAGCGAAAGAAAAGAAAGAGAAGAAGCTACAAGCTAAGAAGAACTAGATGAAAGTAAGTGGATTTGTGTTTTTAGTCAATATCGTTTGTTTTACAGTAGTAAATATATTTTTATTTAAATAAGTAAACTAAACTTTCAGGCCACTTACATGAAAGCTTTTTCTTTCAAATTGGTATCCAGTATTCATTTAAATTGCAGGGTGGAGTACCGAATTATCTAGATTTTTCCAAAAAATTGGATGATGAGGATACTAGATCTAGCTTCAATTTCATGTTCTAATGGGGAAATCAAATTTTGATATTTTTGGTGAAAAAAATGATGACGATGATGATGAATCTGGGTTGAAGATGAGATGATCTCCCCTAAAATTGATTAGGTGTTCATGATGACGAGTTGATGACGAGTTTATAATTTGATTTCTTGATTTTGTAGAAGTATAAAATTAGGGTTTTTAATTTGTGGATGATTAACATGAGATGATGAAGATGAGGATGAAAAAATAATTTTAAATAATAAAGAAAATAAATAAAGTAAAAAGACTAAAGTACCTTGCACATGACTGAATAAACGGCTGAAATTGACAGAAAAAAGACGGGAGGACGAGGGATGTATAATTGTGATACATTAGGGACGATGGATGAAAAAAAAAAGTTGATGTAAAGTTCAGAAACGAGAAATGAAATTTTGTCATAAATAAATACAAAGATAAACAATAATTAACCATTATATTAATCAAATAATAAAATGAAAGTTACCAATGATCAATGGTGGTTACAATTGTAATCCAAGTGTTAAAACTCAAGTACAAGAATGTGAAAACCTTCAAAATTCGTAAGAACAGCTCCAGAATTCGTAATGTAAAACTTAACCCTAAAGATGGGACTTAAATATAGTATTTATAGGTAAAATTCAGACTACTGGACCGCTAAATCTCGCGTTTTGCGATCCAACCATGCGTTTCGCGAGGTATTGAAAAGAGAACATAACTAAAACGTGAAAAATCAACCAGAACTTGAAAACAGGCAAAATCTCGCGTTTTGGAGCAAATTCTCGCATTTTGCGAGAGAGCTCGCGTGTTGCAAGGTTAATCTCGAAATGTTTCATAATTCTATCAGAAATCTTAAAACTTGAGAATTGTAGAGCTCTAAGTTACGTACGTCTGAGCTTTTGATTCACCTAAATTCGAGTCCGTATGTCCAAGTTATGGCCAAAACAGTGGAGACGTTCGAAACATAATCTGAACCTTCTTCAACGCTCATCTTTTTTGCGACAAAACCTCCTCTTTTTGACAAAACACCAACACTTCCTTGATATTAACGAGAACCGATAACACATCTAAAAGTATGTATAACTAGAGTGTTATCAGATTCACCCACACTTGAACCTTGCTTGTCCTCAAGAAAGACTAATCTTCAATAATCATGTAAATAAGTAATGTTTAAGTCTTCAATTGCAAATATCAACAATAAACCCGAACGAACACCAAATGTAACACATGACAAGAGAACCATGTACGAATTACACACTATGCTCTTGCTATTAAACTAGAGGCCTTTACCGTCAATTCAAAGAATTACCAAAGAGCTTCAACGGGTAAAACTTTGTTGAAAGGTGGGTGTGCCAAGATGGTTATCCTCGTGTTTAGTACAACGACACTCATCAAATGTATCAACGACCACTCTGATGACTCTAGAGCAGGGTGCACAAATGAAGGAGGGTCGTGGAATTTAAGTCTCACATGAATTATAATGTGATAAATTGTATCTTGGATTAGGCCCCAAGTAGTTCTCGTTTTTCATCTTTAGCCCTAAAAAGGCTCTCTTTTACGGTATAACCGTTTTCATGACAATGTGTACAAGAGTCCTTCACCGAAGTAATTGAACTCAATAGGGGGTTATAACTACGTAGTCTGAGCTATCATGCGGTACGAATCCTGCTCCAGCTTTACATTGTAATCAGTCATACACTTGACAGCGGCCCGGATTTAACCTACCAAGCAAATTCAGCTTGAAAGTTCAAGACTTTCCTTCCCACAGTACATTTACATCTTAACAAGATGTTAGCATGTGACGCTCGTTTCACAAACATATATTTATCTTCAAATTTTATACTTAAACGTGAACTCAAGTATGTGACAAGCATACGAGAAACAATGACTCGGTAGTTGCAATTAGTAAGTTTTCCGTTTAAGGTTCGTCCCAAGAGAGCAGTGAATGCTAGTTGAATCGATGAAAACTCATAATCATCCTAAGGTTTGTTTGGTTGGGGGGTTTTGAATTTTAGATATCAAGAAAACTATTGCTAATTAAAATTAGAACTAGAAGTGATTAAGTAAATATCAATATTAAAGGCATGTACACTTGCTTAATTCACTTGAAGCATTAGGATTGTTCTATTGTTCACTTAAGAGCTAATTGTGTTCAAACTTTGGACTAGTATTCCTACTAGATGTTCTTATGATCAATCAACACTTACAAATTTCTATAAGCTTGCATTAATTGAATCTAGTTGAATCATACAATTGTCATTAGTACTTAGCCTAGGTTAAAGTCCCCTAAAACCCTTTGGTGATCAAAATCCCTTAAGAAAACTAACTTCACTATGTTGAATAACGACCAATTGATAACCAATCCAAACTAAGACCTCAATCCCTTGAAAGCCCCAATTTGATTGCCTAGATCACCTAAGTGTAGAAGTACAAGTTGCTTCACTAATCAAATCCCTTTGAATTCTACACAACTCATATAATTAAAGTCAAGTCCAAAACAAGCATAATGAAGGATCATGTGACTAATTCTAATGACAAACCACAATATCAACTCAAATATTCACATCCTTAGCTATCAAGTTTCATAAACAAGTGCACATAACAAAATCTAGCCAATCATGGCTAAAACAAGATCAATACAAGCTATAATAGTAAATCTAAACATCATTAAGCAATAAACAAGAGTAGATTGTACCAAAATTAAGAAATTACAAAAGTGACTAGATGAAGATGATGAAGAACAAGCCCTAGATCTTGATTCAATCTTCAAATCCTTGATGTAGAATGGAATGGTTGATGAAAACTTGATGGAAAACTCAATTAAATAACTATGAAACCCTAATTTGATCTGCCACCACGAGCTACTATTTTATTGAATGTGATTCTTTTTTTGAAACCCTTCATCTCTTTCTATTTATACTCTTTCAAAAACTGCCCAGAAAATGCAGTTGAACGTCGTTCCTCTTTTAGGAACGTCGTTCCTGGCCTCTTAAATGTGGAATGTCGTTCTTAATTAAGAACGTCGTTCTTGAATCGTGCTCCAAATGCCATCTTTTTCTGTTTCCATTTCCTTTGTAAATCTCCTAGGTAGAACGTCGTTCTTGAAGATGGAATGTCGTTCCTTGATGATGGAACATCGTTCTTGTTGTCAGGTTGAGCACTTTGCAGTTTTCTTGATACACTTTGCACACTTTGGTCAATTTTACAGCAAATTTACACTTAGAACTGCAATAGCACTCAGAACGCGATTAAACCCAAGAATCATAACTTTTCTAGCACTTTGGAAACGAAAACCGAGTAAAACGAGGTAGATATTGTATGAGAAACATAGCGTGGATGAGCAATATCAAACCCCCTACATTTGAACCTTGCTTGTCCTCAAGCAAGCATAGCAATAAAAAAGTCTTGGAGATAAAGAGCAATAAGATGATCAAAGCCAAAGTGCAAAAGTTTGGGCAACAATTGATACCTTCATGAATGCGCACTTCGATGGCTAGAGTGATCTCTAAATACTTGCATTTGCTTAGGACCAAGCATAACCTCATCTTCTCATCTTCTTCTTCTTCTTCTTCTTCTTCTTCTTCCAAACACTAGCAAAAACTCAAATAAAGCTTCAAACCTCTACAATTCATCATTTCATCAAATGGGGCAATGGTGGGGGTGGCAATTCTTGACCAAATATTCAATTGAACCTCAAAATTACACACCACTCTTCTAAATCAAGCTCAAAGTCTTCAATCAACCTCAAATCAAACAAATTCAAGCCTAGGCTAAACATATACACATCTTCATTCATCTTGAAACAAACGATCAAACAACATGCTCCGTAGAAAGGCTCAAATATCCACAAGATTTGCAATTAAGAGAATTTTCACCCTAAATTCATCACCACCAAGTCAAGGATTGCCCGCAAACTTCGTTTTGGTACAAGGAAGCGCCAAGTCACATGACTCATCCAAGAAAAATGTTTTAGCCTTAAGGAAGATAAGGCTTTAAGAAAACTATTTTTGTTTTTGAAAAGGGAAAACGAGTCAAGTTGTGAAACTAGACAAGTTTTCAGAAAATTATATGATTTAAAAGCTTTGTGCATTCCAAAGCCATCCTGGTTTTGGGCCAACCGCACGGGTAGCTACTATCCCGGCATATCACCGAAGTGAACTACCCCCGGTGTCGAAAGCGATGAGAAAGTAACTACCTTGGGTGTGAGATTGGCGGTGGGTCTATTGCGTGATACTTGGAAGACTTTACTTCCAGGTCTTTTGTTACATAAATTAACTTGGAAGACTTTACTTCCAAGTTAGGAAGACTTGACTTCCAAAACAACAAATAGGAGGACTCGACTCTCCCAGGAGTGTCAAAGCTCAAGGCTTTTATTCACTCGGCTACTTCCCACATAACAAGCTTTTATGCTTATATTGAGAAAGGGTAGGATGTAGATACTACCCCTCCATAATTGATCGAACAAAGGTGCCATAGCTTTTGGCTATGGCGTGTGTTGTCTAGCAACACTAGCACTAAGCCATTGCTCCTATAAAGGAAAGCACATTGTGAAGCTCAAGGCTCCTCTTCCCGCGGTATGATACATCGGTTGAAACATCGTGAAATGATGAGACAACCAATGTCAATATAAAATGGTGTGGATTAGGAAGTGTCCCACACCAAGTAATGCGACATTCGGGAGATTTGACTCCCTAAAAATGGATGGACTTGAGTCATCCGGAAGTGTTAAAGCATGGAGCTTTAAACACTTGGTTTTTGGAACCCGCATGAAAGACTTTACTTCCATGCACAAGCTTTGATTTTTCATTTGAATTTCATTATTTAAAGCACAAAAATCTTTTGAAAGTGGAGACTTTACTCCCACTTGAGGGTTGCAAGTATGAAAGGAAGACTTTACTTCCTTGAAGTTGAAACAATTTACAAGTTTTAACCATTTAGGTGTTTATAATATAAGTTAACGTAATGGTTAAAAACTTGTTCCAAAAATTTGATCAACATTGCAAGTTTTATCTTTGTAGTGTATGTGACAAGTTTAACCGAAAAGTTCAAAATGACCTGAGATTTTAACTCTCATTCCCTACATTTAGTTTGATGCAATGCCCTCATTTCATGGAACGATGAAATAAGTAAAAATGAGGAGCATTTTGAAATAGAATAGAAGAGAGAAGAGAAATAAAAACCGGAGTAGATCAAGTGATCTTTGTTGTCATCAATCGGATAATACTTAGTCATCAAGGAATTCAAGTCGATGAGCTTGATGCCTGAACTTAATTCCAGGCTTGGATCAATCATCAAAAAGTGTATCCTGCCACTAAGATCGACAAACAAGCAAAACATACCGAAAAAAAATCCACAAGCAATCATAAAGTTATTACAATCATAGTGTGATATTGTACGAGAGTAGTAATACAAGTGTACTACCTCACACCAAATCAATGATCCATAGTTTCACACACAATTATCAAAGTAATAAAAGTTACAAGCCAAATCATAGAATGGTTTCATAAATCACGGTGGATATTTGTTACCACTTAACCTTGACGTGCCGAGGTTCCTTTACCTTCACAACGTGTGATCGAGTTGCGTGAAGTTCCCCTTCGGATATGCCCTTCTTTGTACTCCTTGACACCGAAATGGGTCATTAGAAGCTTCTCAAACCCATCTTAGTCAACCTTTAGGAACTTGGTAAGGCGAGTTACATAGTGACCACCAACACTTATGAGCTTTCAATTTGTATCCAATTGCATCAAAGATGTAGCTTGCAACGAGGTTGGGAACATGAACATGCTTTCTCTTATAAACTCTATGAACTAACCAAATATCGAGCGATGTCATCTTATCCTTATCCTCTACGCGGTGGAAACCCGTATTTGCAAAGAACCCTTGAATACATCTAAGCTTAGGAGTAGAAAGTGCGTGAGGTACTTGGTTGGATGGTGTGAACTCGGTATTATTAATCTTATGCCAAACCCTCTTTGGATCGAACTCATTTGGATTGAATGTTTCACATTTGGAGAAGTACATGAAAGTGACATTGAGTGACTTATCCCTGTAGAGATCTAGACTCGCCATGAATTGTGCCATACTTAATCGCCATTCCTCCCCTCCTAACCTAAATGCGAGGTAATTTTCTAGCCATGGAGGACGGATTTTTAAGTTAACTCTTAAGGTTGTTAGAAATTCCTGAGTTAATAAGGGGTAGACATCCTCACAGATATCAAGCAAAGGTCTCCATAGGCACATGCTTTGACGATAGTACTCAACTTTGAATGCATCCCGAATCTCACTAAGCATTCCTGCTATTCTAATGGAGCCCAATCAATGTACTTGGTCGGGCACACCGGCATTTGAATTCTATTAAGCACTTGAGACCTTAGAGTCTCGTCATGAAGAACTTCTTGTAACCATTCATCAATACCGGATGCTTGCTCCTTCCCTTTGCCTTTATATATCACCTAAAACACAAATACAATAAACAACAAATGTATCCACAACTTCATATCATTAGATTATCAAACATCCAACTTCTCGCATTTAATAACAACGAGGCACACGCCCCCTACATTTAATCCATTAACACAAGCTTCATAATTGTCATGTTTAGGCTAAAATGATCAATATGCAATGATGGTATAATGGTCAACTCGGGTTAAACTAGATAAGTGCAATTCTAGAAAACCTAAATATCCTTGCGAGCATACCGAAATCACATATTAAAACCACTAGCCAGAGTGTTTCATGCTTCAAATCACAATTTCAATGTCAAAACGTCAACGCCGATCAAACCCTAAAGTCAATAACCCTAATTTCAATTCCATTAACGAAAGAAACACTAAACTCTAGGGTACATGGCAATAGTACATTGGTTAACTAGAAAATAACCTTAGAGAACACTTAATTTCATCTCAAACATCCAAACTAAAAAGGTCTCAATTTTTGAAAACCCTAGAATCACAAAGTTGAAATTGTGAAATAAAATATGGCAAACATGTAAATTAACAACATTGCAACCTAGAATTAACAATTATATCATCATAATTAACTTAGATCTAGCATAATTGACAAGCATGGAACACAAGGTAAAAAGCATGAAGATTTCACAAATAAGTGTAATTAAGTGAAATAAGTGCAAGATCATACTTGAAACATGTTTGATGTTGAAAAATTAGCAAGATCCTTGAAGAAAATAGATGAATTGAACTTAAGAAATCAGGTTTTCAAGTGTGTAAGTCGGAAGTAAAAGAATTATATAAGTGTGAAAAATTAATTTACATAAACCTCCAAAACACATTCAAAATAGGGCATGGAACGTCGTTCCATATGCTGGAACGTCGTTCTAGTTTACCAGGAAACTAGAACATAGTTCCTTAATTCCATAACGTCATTCTAACAAAAATAAGAACGTCGTTCTTAATTAAGAACGTCGTTACTGAAAGTGCCTAGAAAGTGCTTCTGTTTAAGTGTTAGATTGAGAACGTCGTTACAAAAGTAAAAACGTCGTTCCTGATCCTGAAATGCAGTTTTTCAACATTTTAACTCAAACAAACACATTTCTACCCAAATCACAAACTATTTTTGGTCTTTTCAGATTTTCCAAATGCATTAAATGCAACTACATGCTAATGCAAGCTAACAAAAACGTAAAAGCAAACAATTCTACATGAGATGTAAAATTACCATGAACAAATATAAACAAGTGTGATCATTTTTGGTCTAGGGTCTAGCACATGACCCGTTTAAGCTTAAGGGCATCACTTTGGGTAAAGCTTGATGTCATCAAGCTCACAAGCATTGATTTCAACAAAGTAAAGTCTTAATCGGTGCCAATTCACCTTGAAAGTATCGTTATTTCCATACAACTCAACATAGCCCATTGGGTAAGCTTTCTTGACTATATAAGGGCCTGGCCATCTAGACTTTAACTTACCGGGTGAGAACTTAAAATGTGAATTGAACACTAAAACCTTGTCGTTTGGTAGAATTCCTTAGGTCCTTTAAGTCGGGCGTCATGCCATCATTTAGTCTTCTCTTTGTATGTCAAAGATTTTTCGTATGCCTCTAACCTAAGTTCCTCTAATTCGTGCATTTGCATCACCCATTTTTCCTTGGCTTGTTCTAGGTCTAGGTTCACTTCTTTTAACGCCCAAAATGCTTTATGCTCAACCTCTACCGGGAGGTGACATGCTTTCCCATAAACTAGACAAAATGGTGTGGTGCGTATGGTGTCTTATAAGCAGTTCTAAATGCCCATAAGGCATCGTCAAGTTTGGTTGACCAAACCTTAGGGTTATTATTAACCGTCTTTTCCAAAATCCTTTTTAAAGCACGATTCGTATTCTCCACTTGACCACTTGTTTGAGGGTGTTAAGGGGTGAGAAACGATGTGTAACACCATATTTTTCTAGCACTCTTTTTATAAGACTATTAGCAAAGTGCGTGCCTCGATCCGAGATCAACGCTTTTGGCACTCCAAATCTAAACAAACTCTTCAAAAACTTAACAACTACCCTAGGGTCATTGGTTTGCAAGGCTTTGGCCTCGGCCCTTTTCGAAAAATAATCAACCGCAACCAAGATATAGAGACACTTGTTCGAATTCGAAAATGGACCCATAAAGTCTAGGCCCCATACATCAAATATCTCACATATTTGGATCCTGGTTTAGGGCCTTTCGTCCCTCTTTGAAATGGATCTGGACCTTTGGCAAGAATCACAGCTTTTTACCAACTCGTGGGCGTCTTTGAATATCGTGGGCCAATAAAAACCAGAATCAAACACCTTTTTCGCGGTGTGATTCAGACCAAAATGCCCTCCCGTAGGTCCACTATGACAACTCTTCAAAATCTCACGGGCTTCTTGCCCATATACACATCTCCGAATTACATGGTCCGCCCCGATACGGAACAAGTCCGGCTCTTCCCAAAAATAGTATCTTAGGTCATTGAAAAACGTTTCCTTTTGTTGGTACGAAAATCCTTTTTGTAAAACATTTGAGGCTAAGTAGTTTGCGAAATCGGCAAACCATGGGACATCATCGACTAGGTCAACCCTCATTAAATGTTCATCCGGGAAAGTATCCCGAATTTTGGACTCTTCTAAAGGTTGAAGCTCGGGGTTGTCAAGTCTTGACAAGTGGTAAGCTACAACATTCTTGGCTCCCTTTTTATCTTTTATTTCTATATCAAACTCTTGCAAAAGTAGCACCCAACGAATCAAACGATGTTTCGCGTCTTGCTTTTGAAAAAGATACTTTAACACGGAGTGATCCGTGTAGACGATCGTCTTTGAAAGTACAAGATAAGATCAAAACTTGTCAAAAGCAAACACTACCGCTAGAAGCTCTTTCTCGGTAGTGGTGTAATTCAATAGGGCCCCATTTAGTGTCTTGCTTGCATAATAAATGGGTATAACACCCCGCCAAATTTCATCTGACGACGTGTTAGTCATAGGTCTCACAGTAACAGTTCACGCTCTCTAAATGTGACGTTTCAAAAGCATTCACATTTAATTTTATTAAAAACAGTTGACTTTAAAACATAAGTCAACATCCATAAAGAAATACTATCGTGATCGTAACCACAAGCCAACAGTATTTAACAAGTGTAAAAGTTTAAATGTGAATTAAATAGAAATAATGTCTTGACAAAAAGATGCTGATTCCACAGCCAGACCATGCATCAAGTAAACCAGCGGAAGCTATACCTCTAAGGACCCGAGAACAAACACGCAAAAACAGGTCAACTATAATCTTGGTGAATCTACAGGTTTAAGTAATATAAAACAATATCTGAAAAACAGTATTCAGAAAAATAGTTCATTTTCATTTGAACACGAGATTTCAATAAGCACACCCAAGCGTTGCAAAAATGTACATACATCCATGAGCACCTGAATACTAGCATAAAGACATGCGTATAGTATATAACTACACTTATCCTTTACCCCGTATATCGTATACACTTGTTCGAGTGTACATATAGTCCAAAGTAAATGCACCACAGTTATAGTAGGGTGAGGTTTGTCTAACCTAACGGATCCGGTCCATCTAATTTGTGCTTCCCCGAAGATAATTAAAGTATTCAAGATAGGGGCTTTGTGAATAATAACTAAATATGTATAATAGTACTCGTGTCAAAAATAAAAGCATTTGTAATAACGTAAATGTAATCAGCGTGTATTCTCATCCCAGAAAACATGTAAAAAGCGGGACTATAGACTCACCTTTGAAAAGCTCGGTATGAAAAGTAAGCAACAAGTAGCCTGTACGGACTACGGTCAAGTAATGCAACCTAGATATACGTATTTAGGTTGGTCAATAGTTGTATCTAGTACAATAGTTATTTCATAGAGTAAGTTGTCCTATTGCTCAGACCGACGTGTTTCAATGTAAAAGTCAACACATAGTCAACTAGTTCATGCAAGTTAACAAAGTCAAACTTGTCAAAGTGGTCAACAAAAGTCAACCATATCAGTAGGTCATGTCATATTGGTCAACAAGTCAACCCTATGTCAACTAACATGTTTTGGTTCATGGCTTAACAAGTATGCATTCATAGCTCATCGTAACACTTAGACTTCACGCGCGTCATGCAAACAACATGTATAATTCTCAACACATAAAACATGATAGCTTGGAAAGCTCCATATCAAAAGTAGACACATTAAGCTTTCTAAAAAGCCTAGCCATGCATTTATACGATGTCTACGAGTCATGTTACACATAAAGTTTACCAAAACAGTTTCAGCATGCGCAACAATTTCATATTAATTCTCATTTAATTTAGAAAATAGAAATTAACGAACGGCCAATTAGAGATGACTCTACACACTTCAAGTTATTAGTGGTAATATAATTAAGGAATTTCATATGGCCAATTTGTACAGTTTTGATCGACTTCTCGGACTTTCTGATTTAGACAGAATTCAGACATTTGGTTTCGGCACGCATATAACACGTAACAAACAATGCATTCAGAGCTTGACATACAAACAAGATATGCTAAGAAAAATACATTTTACCACATATCAGAAGTACAAATTCCAATTCAACTTCTACTTCATGCTATACATTTATTTGTGCAAAATAGACAGATTCGTTCCTATTCAGGTAGTCGTTTTCGCACGCACATTACATGTCCAATTATCACAAGGCCTAGATGAATATCTACGTTACATGAATTTTAAAAAAATTCAAAGACTTGGTTCAAGAACACATTTCAAAATACATTTAGAACCTGTTTTAAATTACCGTTTAACAATTTTCACCAAGAACGATCATTTAAGCATAAAACGAGTTTCACAACTCCAAATAGCATGATATCCTAGTCCAAATTGAATGTTTCTAAATTAACTACTCGATGGTGATCATTTCATAGCCTAAATCATTAAGCACTTATCACATAAAATTCGGATTCATACAATATCATGTAACAACTTCGATTAAGCATATCTTGCACATACGGTAACGAAAATACGCAATTCAAAAGCCTAAAATTATTATATTTTTGAAAGGATTCTAATTATATCATAATAATTCACATTCAACAAGTTCAAGTTTTTGAAATCACACAATTCAAATTCGGGATTTAATATACATACATCAATCGAACAATATAACATGTACAATCATGTATAATCATCTAGACTTGAGCAATAGTCTAACCTAGACTATGAAATTCATCAAAAATCTGAGATTAATAAATTAGGGTTAGTGATTTATACCTTAGATCAACAAATTCTTTATACCAACGTGTAGCTAATGAAGAAAGCAACAATCTTTGTGTAGATTATTTTAGCAAACAAGAAAAATTGATGGTGGTTTTTGGGTGTGTGTTGGTCGACGAAAAAGATAGGCCAGGGAGAGATGGATGTCGACTGTATAGTTTTAAGGGGGATAATGATTGGTGTTTTTGATTAACTAGTAGATTAATTTAGGGCCTAACAATCACTAGTGATTAACAAAAGCCCAAAACACAAAAATTAAGGGGGGGGGGAGGGGTATGATCGGCCGAACATGGACCATAAGGGGGTCTCTTGTAAGACCCAAATATTTATTGTATATAATGTATTTATAGTGTACGATGAGTGTATGAAGTGTACGAAGCGTGTACCTGTTGCTTGCTCGAACGTCGAAGGAAACTGGACGTTGTCTGAAGTGACAAGGTGTGTACATATCTTTTCAACCCCAAATAAAGTTTGAGTTGATGTTTCAAAGCCTCAACATTGGAAAGAAAATCTTATTACGTTTCCAACAATATTTGATTCATCGAAAACGGAGCAACGGTCAAAAAGTTATGGCCAAAACAAGTTTATGAAAACTGACCGGTAGGTTAGAGCGGCGCTCCACCATTTGGAGCGGCGCTCCGAAGGCGTCTGATGCGTTTTTTCAGCATTTTAAAGTGTTTAAATGAGGGGTATTGTAGTCCTTTCGCATATGGATGGTTTTAGGCCACAAAATGCAGTTTGGGGGACTCATTCACATCCACAATCCTATCCATATCCTCTCTTCTTCATCCCCAAATTTTAGAGTGAGAAACAAGTGAGAGAAAGCTTGGATTGTGAAGGAGGAAGCTTGGGTTCATCAAATTGAAGCTCATTTCTTGTGTTGTGGTTGTGCTAGCTTCGTTTTCTTAAAAAGGTAAAACCCTAATTCGGATTTAGTTGTGTTAATTCGTTTATGATGCTAGGGTTTATGTTAAAGTGGATGTAAACCCCATTTCTTGGAAGTTTGGGGTAAATGGGTTAAGTTTTGGTGTAAGAACCCTAATATTGGTGGGTTTAGGGTTGGATGATGATGTTGTTAGTTTGTAAACTAAATTTGATGATGAAATCACTAGCTAACTTGGATTGTTAGTGATTAGGGGTGTAAACTTGCAATTTGGTGTTTTGACTAGTTTTTAGGTCAAAATGAGTTTTTGTGTAAATGTTGATCTAAAATGCATCTAAAGCCTAAAAGAGGTGTATTTAGGTATTTCGGGAACGCGGGAAGTGGTCTCGTTAGTCTTGGACTTTCGAGTATCGTTAAAAGTGCAAAAAGGCGTAGATTGCACTTTATGTCAATTTGGGCGGGTCGTGAGTCCAAATGGGGGTTTGGTTGATCAAACCTTGTGCAAAATATATTAGTGGGACATAATCACTATTCGATTGTGATTATGAGTGGTTCGGGTGAGATTTGACTTAGTCAAAGTTGGTCAAGTGTAAATAGTCAAAATTACACTTGTGATGTTTTAAGTCGAATAGGCTTAAGTTGTAGCTTATTTGCATGTATGATTTGCGTAGGTGATATACGTGAAGTCGGTGGAAGAAGTTCAAGTTTGCGAGTTGCACTTCTTCAAGTAATCGAGGTGAGTGGAATATTTATACATGTATGTATGTGGTTTATTTACTAGTATGCGATGTGGGCCTTAGGCGCCACATCGTGAGTATTGGGTGTTATGTCACAATTTGGTGACTTATTGAGGCTATGGGTGAAGAGAACTACGAGTCGGTAGTGTCTCGTTAGGAGATTCACAAGTCGGTGAACCTCTTGGAGGTTCACAAGTCGGTGACCTCGTATGTATTGGCGGGTGATTCACAAGTTGGTGACACCCTATAGTGCTTCACAAGTCGGTGACACTTATTGGTGGCGCTTCACAAGTCAGTGATGTCACATGGCGTTCACAAGTCGGTGACCCATAGATATTGGTGGGTTGTTCACAAGTCGGTGACACCCTTTGGTGATTCACAAGTCGGTGACGCCTTATGATGAGTCACAAGTCGGTGGCATCTTACGAGTGAGACTCGATGTTATTGGTCGTCTACAAGTCGGTAGTGCCATAGCGGGGAACGGTTTGTTATAGTTATGCATTGTTGTGATTTTAGTATATTATTGTGACGATTTATATACTAACGTTGTTGCTAGTCGTATGTTTGGTGTTGCTAGCTCGTTTATGCATTTTGTTTGCATGGTATTGTAAGTGGATGCGTGTAGGTAAATTACATATGTATATGTATAAGTATTGCATTCACTAAGCATTAGCTTACCCTCTCGTTGTTTATATTTTTTTTAGGTACGGAAGCGGATTTGGCAAGGGTATGCTCGGGATTTAGATGATTTCCCCTTTTGATGCTTGCTTGGATTACTTTTGGATTGACCTAGGATTGGGTTGTTTATCCCCAAACATCATGCTCGTAGTTGTTTGGAACCTAAACTCATTTGGGTTGAAATTTGTAATTTGTACTTAAGTGTAATTCGGGCATATGTGGGCCCGGTGTCGTAAAATGTGATTTGTTGTAAAAACATGTTTAGAATACTTAACTTAATGTTGTATGACGATCGGTTAAATTTAAAAGGGTTGGGAAACGTGTTTTACGAACGGGCTTAAAAGGAAAAGTTGACAGGCCACTTTGGAGCGCCGCTCCACCAAGGGGCGCGCTGCTCCATATGCTGTACCTGGGCTGTTTTATAAAAAATAAAAAAAAGAATTTAAGTGTTTTCGGTTGGATAACGGGTTGGGTCGTTACAAGTGGTATCAGAGCATGGTCTAAGGGACTTAGGTGACTTGAGATAGGCGCCTAGACTTAGACTTTTGTGTGTGCTATTATGCGGGACTTGTAGGATTATGGGTCGGTTCGAGTTTTAGTTAGTGCCTTAGAGAATGGGTGAACTAGCTATGTATTGATTATGTTGTTATTAATCATGTTGTTTGCGTTGAATATCTAGTGAGATGGTTGTTGTATTCATGAGCTCGGCATGGCGTGTGAGCGTAATAATGCTTCGCGACCATTATTACGGTTGCAAGCCAAGTCATTCAAGTGATGTACAACAAGTATTGGACTAGATGGGATGTACGAACGTTGGCATATTATATGATTGTTAATATAGATCGTAGCGGTGTATGTAAATTATTCGTATTGCGTTCCTAACCTAGTTCATTTCTTAGAATGACGACAACGAACAAACAAGTTAGCGAAGATCAAGGCGAAGACTCCGAATTCACGGCTAAGGTTGAGGCCATCTTTAAACATCAAAAAACAGAGTTTCTCGTGGATGTTAGAAAGGTTTTCTGGGAATCGGTTGATGGGCAAGTAACCGAGTTAATCAACGAACGAGTAAATGCCGCGATCGAAGAGGCATTCGAAGCTAGAAACATTTATCCTCGTGGTGAAGGGAGTGATGGTAATGGGGGAGATGGAAGGCGGGACTTCCATTACAAAAATTTCAAGGATGCTCAACCTCCGATGTTTAATGGGGTGAGGGATCCATTGAAAAGCACTTGTTGGATTTCCGATATCGAGGGGGCTTTCCGTACCACGGAGTGTTCTCCCGAGAAGAAGACGAGGTACGGGTCTAGCAGGTTACGTGAAGAGGCCAGGTTGTGGTGGGATGATAAAATCCAATTGTATGGTGAAGAGCAATGCATGAGCTTGACGTGGGAGGAGTTTAAGAAGGAATTTTTCAAAGAATACCGAACTTCTTCCGACCTCGATAGAATTCGGGACGAGTTGCACAATTTGCGAAAAGGTTCAATGGACTTGGTTACTCTCAAGTCTACCTTCTTGGCAAAGACTCGTTTTTGTCCGGAGTATGTTGGTGACGATCACAAGTTGATGAAAGATTTCTATCGTACTTTAAGCGATGAATTGAAATGTAAGATTAGTCGGGGGATGGCTAAGTCTTTTGAAGAATTATTTGAGTTGGCTCGGGGTTTCAAACCGGAGGTCTCAAAGGCAAGTGTTTCCGATGTTAGTAAACGGAAGTTCAAAGCGACGATGTTTTCGAACAAGAAGAGTAAAAGCGCTACCGAAGGTGTCAGAAGCGTAAAGATGAGTGACACGGGTGGTTCTAAATTTGCGTGTTATAATTGTGGGCAAACGGGACATAAGTCACGTGATTGTCCGTCGGGTAAGGTCACGTGTTTTAAGTGCCGGAAGGATGGACACCGAAGGTCGGAGTGTCCCGAGTTGAGTTGATGGCGAGGCGCGAGATTTTCGTGACGTGGGATTAAGGTACTATTCGATTTCAGTACCTATTTTATTTTGTTTTATGTGTGGTGATGGGTAATAAGTGGGTTACCATGTGATGTAATGGCTAGCTAGGTCGAGTTAGTCCGTTGAGGTTTGACTAACCAAGTCGGGTTAATCAATTGTCGTTAGGTGTTGACCGAGGCGGGTTGACATAGTGTTTTCTTGACTTCACCAAGTCGGGTTAGGCAATTTTTGTTAGGGGTTAACCGAGTCGGGTTGACCAAGGGTGTTTGATTAACCACGTCGGGTTAATCAATTGTGGTTAGGTGTTGACCAAGTCGGGTTGACCAAGGAACCAAGTCCGGTTAATCCATTGTTGTTAGGTGTTGACCGAGTCGGGTTGACCTAGTGTGTTTGACTTAACCAAGTCGGGTTAGTCAATTGTTGTTAAGGGTTTGACCAAGTCGGGGTGACCAGGTGAATTTGACTAACCGAGTCGGGTTAATCAAATAGATGTTAGGTGTTGATCGAGTCGGGTTGACCGAGCGCGTTTGACTAACCGAGTCGGGTTAATTAATTCTTGTTAAGGCTTGGCCGAGGTAGGTTGACCGGGCATGTTGGAGGCTTAACCAAGTCGGGTGTAACCGTGATTTGATTATAGGGTTACTTGTGTTGCTCTCCATAAGGGTTAGTGTAGTAATGGTATGTCGTTCGAGAGGCGTTTACGTTGACCATGTATGTGTGCGAGTATAGTTATGGTTGTTGACTATCTTTGATTGTGTGTAAGTAACCGCGTTAACGGTCGAGACGGTACGGGTTGGGTATAAGTCTTGGTGACCCCAAGCATCGCCACTGTAAGTGAAGGGTTGCTAGGCTTGCTTTGCTGCCTAAGTAGATCTCGACTAGCAGTTAATTGCTAGGGAGTTGTGGGCGTTGAGCCGTAAGGTTCGTGGGATTTTTGTGACTTCGAATAGTCAAGTGACTTATGACACCGAGGATGGACCTTGTAAGGGTCGAGCTATTGAGACTCGGTGGTAGTAATGGGAGTTGCATAACATTGCGTCAGGTGCCTCCGTATACCTGCAAGTGGAATGCTTCACTCCGGTGGTGTGATTGTTTTGTACTTGGGTACCGATGAGAAACTCGAAGGTACAATAATGGTTTATTGTGATGATTTGCAGGCGTTAACGTCTGACCGATTCGAAGGGTCGAGGTTCAAGTACCTTGTAGTAAGTCCGCGGAAGATTTTTGGGTATGACCAACGTTGATACCGGTCATTGTGTTGTGGAATGTCAGAATTCCGCAAGATATTATCATCTTGACGGTGATAGTGTGGGGTAAAACCCTAAGTGGGGGAGTGTGTACCCGGAGGGTACGGTGTTGCCTCGGGTTAGAAGACATGTTTGAGCAATTGTCGGAAGTCGTCCCGTTTTGTGAGTAACCTAGGGACGTAGAGTGTTGATTTTCGACTGTCTCGTGTAGGGACATATTAGTATAGAGTGCGTTCGGGGGTGAGTTCCTTAGAGTATTGGGGACTTGTACGTGCGAAAGGTGTTAAGATCATCTTTAAAGGACGATCAAAACGAGGTTCACTGGGTAATGGTGGATGGGTTATGGAAATTGTCTAGTTGTGCGTCGGTTGGAGTACCGAAAGGCTTGCAAGAAATTCCATCACCGTGTGCGTGGTGCGGATGATTCAATTGGATTGTCGATTGTCGGTAGGACTCTAAGTCGTGAGTTGGAGTGCACCAAGGAGTCATGAAGGATGGTTATGTGTTTGGAACGTTGGGTGGCGAGAAAGAGTGATCGATAGGATGCAAGGGTGGCATCGAGGGGGTGTAGAGTTGTGTGAGAACTCGGAAAGTTGAAGAAGGTGTACCTTCCTTGTTCGCGATGAGGTTTAGATCGCGAGGACGCGATACAATTTAAGTGGGGGAGAGTTGTAAGACCCAAATATTTATTGTACATAATGTATTTATGGTGTACGATGTGTGTATGAAGTGTACGAAGCGTGTACGTGTTGCTTGCTCGAACGTCGAAGGAAACTGGACGTTGTCTGAAGTGACAAGGTGTGTACATATCTTTTCAACCCCAAATAAAGTTTGAGTTGATGTTTCAATGCCCCACCATTGGAAAGAAAATCTTATTACGTTTCCAACGATATTTGATTCATCGAAAACGGAGCTACGGTCAAAAAGTTATGGCCAAAACAAGTTTCTGAAAACTGACCTGTAGGTTGTAGCGGCGATCCACCATTTGGAGCGGCGCTCCGAAGGCGTCTGATGCGTTTTTTCAGCATTTTAAAGTGTTTAAATGAGGGGTATTATAGTCCTTTCGCATATGGACGGTTTTAGGCCATAAAATGCAGTTTGGGGGACTCATTCACATCCACAATCCTATCCATATCCTCTCTTCTTCATCCCCAAATTTTAGAGTGAGAAACAAGTGAGAGAAAGCTTGGATTGTGAAGGAGGAAGCTTGGGTTCATCAAATTGAAGCTCATTTCTTGTGTTATGGTTGTGCTAGCTTCGTTTTCTTCAAAAGGTAAAACCCTAATTCGGATTTAGTTGTGTTAATTCGTTTATGATGCTAGGGTTGTGTTAAAGTGGATGTAAACCCCATTTCTTGGAAGTTTGGGGTAAATGGGTTAAGTTTTGGTGTAAGAACCCTAATATTGGTGGGTTTAGGGTTGGATGATGATGTTGTTAGTTTGTAAACTAAATTTGTTGATGAAATCACTAGCTAACTTGGATTGTTAGTGATTAGGGGTGTAAACTTGCAATTTGGTGTTTTGACTAGTTTTTAGGTTAAAATGGGTTTTTGTGTAAATGTTGATCTAAAATGCATCTAAAGCCTAAAAGAGGTGTATTTAGGTATTTCGGGAACGCGGGAAGTGGTCTCGTTAGTCTTGGACTTTCGAGTATCGTTAAAAGTGCAAAAAGGCGTAGATTGCACTTTATGTCAATTTGGGCGGGTCGTGAGTCCAAATGGGGGTTTGGTTGATCAAACCTTGTGCAAAATATATTAGTGGGACATAATCACTATTCGATTGTGATTATGAGTGGTTCGGGTGATATTTGACTTAGTCAAAGTTGGTCAAGTGTAAATAGTCGAAATTACACTTGTGATGTTTTAAGTCGAATAGGCTTAAGTTGTAGCTTATTTGTATGTATGATTTGCGTAGGTGATATACGTGAAGTCGGTGGAAGAAGTTCAAGTTTACGAGTTGCACTTCTTTAAGTAATCGAGGTGAGTGGAATATTTATACATGTATGTATGTGGTTTATTTACTAGTACGCGATGTGGGCCTTAGGCGCCACATCGTGAGTATTGGGCGTTATGTCACAAGTTGGTGACTTATTGAGGCTATGGGTGAAGAGAACTACGAGTCGGTAGTGTCTCGTTAGGAGATTCACAAGTCGGTGAACCTCTTGGAGGTTCACAAGTCGGTGACCTCGTATGTATTGGCGGGTGATTCACAAGTTGGTGACACCCTATAGTGCTTCACAAGTCGGTGACACTTATCGGTGGCGCTTCACAAGTCGGTGATGTCACATGACGTTCACAAGTAGGTGACCCATAGATATTGGTGGGTAGTTCACAAGTCGGTGACACCCTTTGGTGATTCACAAGTCGGTGACACCTTATGATGAGTCACAAGTCGGTGGCATCTTACGAGTGAGACTCGATGTTATTGGTCGTCTACAAGTCGGTAGTGCCATAGCGGGGAACGGTTTGTTATAGTTATGCATTGTTGTGATTTTAGTATATTATTGTGACGATTTATATACTAACGTTGTTGCTAGTCGTATGTTTGTTGTTGCTAGCTCGTTTATGCATTTTGTTTGCATGGTATTGTAAGTGGATGCGTGTAGGTAAATTACATATGTATATGTATAAGTATTGCATTCACTAAGCATTAGCTTACCCTCTCGTTGTTGATATTTTTTTAGGTACGGAAGCGGATTTGGCAAGGGTATGCTCGGGATTTAGATGATTTCCCCTTTTGATGCTTGCTTGGATTACTTTTGGATTGACCTAGGATTGGGTAGTTTATCCCCAAACATCATGCTCATAGTTGTTTGGAACCTAAACTCATTTGGGTCGAAATTTGTAATTTGTACTTAAGTGTAATTCGGGCATATGTGGGCCCGGTGTCGTAAAACGTGATTTGTTGTAAAAACATGTTTAGAATACTTAACTTAATGCTATATGACGATCGGTTAAATTTAAAAGGGTTGGGAAACGTGTTTTACGAACGGGCTTAAAAGGAAAAGTGGACAGGCCACTTTGGAGCGTCGCTCCACCAAGGGGCGCGCCGCTCCATATGTTGTACCTGTGCTGTTTTATAAAAAAAAAAAGAATTTAAGTGTTTTCGGCTGGATAACGGGTTGGGTCGTTACATCTCTGGATCATGTTGTCTAATTACGTGTACTGGTGGTCTGTTTCAAGTGTCGTTTAAACGCACCGAAGTCCCGGAACGCTAACCGCTAGCTAAAACGCAACCAAGTAGTCTAATTTATTAAAACAATTAATAAATTAAATATTTTTCAAAGTTTAATAATTATTAAAATGATTATTAAAATAAACCTGAGTGTTTCGTTACTCGAAAAGTAGTTTTTGCAGTTATTTAAACCGTTTCGTTTTTATCGTATTTTATTAACCAAAATAGGTTTATCCATTAATATAAAATCATATTAATTCAAGTAACCCTCCAAGGATCAAATATGCATTTAATACACTTAAACGCATATAAAGTCAAGTAGTCACCGTTAAAATACTTAACAGACAGTTAACGGAAGTAACGAAAAAAGTAGGGTTGTTACAATGGGTCTAAAGTGTTGGTCAACCCTTTGACCAAGAACCGCACCAAGTGCATAGTCGCTCGCATCGCACATTAATTCAAAGTCTTTGTCCCAATCGGGAGAAATAAGAATCGGTGGATTGGTGAGCGTTTCTTTCAACAACTTAAAAGCTTCAGTGCACTCATCATCAAACAAATATGGTTGGTCTTTTTCTAACAATTTGGTCATGGGCCGGGCAAATTTTGAAAAATCTTTTATAAAGCGACGGTAAAAACCCGCATGCCCAAGAAAACTTCGTATCGCTTTCACATCGGACGGTTCCAGGAGGTCTTTTATCACACTAATCTTAGCTTTATCTACCTCAATTCCCGCCTTTGAGATTTTATGACCCAACACTACCCCCTCGTTGACCATGAAGTGATATTTTTCTCAATTTAGAACTAAATTTGCATTTTTGCAGTGAGTCAACATTTTATCCAAGTTTTGAAGACAATGGTCAAACGAGTCTCCGAACACCAAAAAGTCCTCCATGAATACCTCCATCGTGTCCTGAACCATATCTAAAAATATAGCAAGCATGCATCTTTGGAATGTCCCCGGGGCGTTACACAACCCAAAAGGCATTCTTCGATACGCAAATGTACCATAGGGACACGTAAAGGTAGTTTTTTCTTGATCCTCAGGGTCTCTCAGGATTTGGAAGTATCCCGAAAACCCGTCAAGAAAGCAATAAAACTCTCTCCCTGTTAGACGTTCGATCATTTGATCAATGTATGGGAGTGGGAAATGGTCTTTTCTTGTGGCATCGTTTAGATGCCTATAGTCAATGCATACCCTGTCATCCCGTGATGGTTCGGGTTGGGACAAGTTCATTTTGGTCATTTAAGATCACCGTGGTCCCACCCTTTTTGGGCACCACTTGAATGGGACTCACCCATGGTGAGTCAGATAGTGGGTAGATAAGGCCCGCATCTAATAATTTAATCACTTCTTTTTTAACTACCTCTTTCATGTTTGGGTTAAGTCTCCGTTGTCTTTGAATAACCGGTTTAAAACTCTCTTCCATGAGGATTTTGTGGGTATAGTATGATGGATTGATCCCCGGGATATCCTTGGTTTTTCATGCTATCATCGCGTGATGGGACTTAAGAAGTGAAACAAGTCATGTCTTTTGGTCTTGGATGAGTCTCGAAGAGATAATCACCGGAAGTTGACTTGTTTCCTTGAGATAAACATACCCAAGATGCTTGGGGAGCTCTTTTAGCTCAAGAGTAGGAGGTTCTTCCAATGAAGATTTGATTTAATCTATCTTCGTTAGAAATAGCCTCAAATGACTCTTCCCGAGTAGCCTCACAATCAAATTCACTTTCATCAGCATGAACATTCATCAAATCCCTAAAGTCGGCCTCTAAATCCATAATTTCATTATCAGAAAGTGGGTTGAACCCAGTGGTATCAACCTCTAAAAGCTTTTCAAGCTCTTCATATACACAAAGGTTAATATGGTTAAGGGCATAACACTCATCATCATCGGTGTTACTCGGTTGCTTTATAGCTTCTCGGATATTGATAGTCACATGCTCTTCACTAACTCCAATGTTGAGTTGGTTGCGTTGTACCAAAATGATGGTGTCGGCGGTTGCTAAAAATGGTCTCCCTAAGATGAAGGGAACTTGAAGGTCCTCCTTCATCTCCATGATCACAAAATCAACCGGGAACACCAAGGTGTCAATGCTAACCAAGATGTTGATACCACCACAATGATAGGGCCGAAACGGACGTTTTTATTTATGTAGTGTCGTTAGGTCGTAGAACATTAGAATCAGCTGATCAGGGTAGCGATCAATAGTTTTAAATTTATATTTAGCAGGGCCTAAATCGTACTACTCCTTATTATGAGTAAGGGAAGTATGACCTAGGGTCGTATTTTTAAGATATCAATAGAATCGAGCCTATAAGTAAAGCTTAAGATAATCCTAATGTGAATGAGTAGTGGTTTGTTACCTAATTTTGGGTTTTCTAGTTTAAAAGATAAAGTAAAGTAAATGCGATAAAATTTGTAATTCAGATAAGGTTAAAACAAGCGCATACTATGATTTCATCAGTTACTTTGCCGAGATTATGGAATGCTGGCTTATGAATAGGTATTGACCTTGTATTTATTACACTGGTCCTAAACGCCCCTGTCGTAAGACATGTCACTGGGCAATGCGATAGGCTTGAAGATTCTGAATAGACAGCAACGTCCCTTACCCCGACGCCCATGCAGTCTGACTACAGGCATACATGTTCAGACGGCTCATCCATTTGAGCGACTCGGTTGGGTGACATATTAACATTCCACAAAGGTCTAAACTTTCTTAAGCATAATAGAATATAGGGTTTGCCATATCCGAGAGAAGTGATGTGCTTTGATGCTTTCGTTAATGATTAGGTTTAAAAGGTAGTTAGGCCCTTAAAAAGATTTCAACCATAAAGAACACCATGGCCAAGTCGGTTTTGACTTCCATGAACACGTTCGGTTATCCTAACGGTCCAATCCTTTATGTGTTTAAACAAACAGTTCTCTAATTAACTAAGAATCCATCAAGCGGGGTGCAATGCTTGAGACCGCGTTATGGTGAAGTGTACTAATCAGCACTGATCGGGTTTAATGGTCTTACTTAGCAGAGGTATAACTTACAACAACCGTTGTGCTTCAGTGTATACGTACAAAGTTTATATGCTTGGTGACTACACTAGCATGGTCTAGGACCGACAATGTACTAGGGATCTCGTTAGATGTTTTACTACGAAAGAGTCCTCATTTGGAGTCCAATGCTCGGTGGACTTACTACAACCGGTGTATCTCAGTCAAACTTACGTTGTATCCGATAGATTTCTCTTACCAAAGGGGTGACACAGATAGTGTACTCAGAATCGGGGTTCGCGACTTCCCAATTACAGAGCCAATAACTACGTTCTATTAGTTGGAAAAGTGATTGAGTATAAAGCATAATCGAAAAGCATCTCGACAACATACACAAGCCATAATATTATTTCTACATTATAACTGACTACATCATAGCATACACTAATGATAACTACTCGCTAATCGTGGCAACAATATCACAAAGCATAATAATGGAAAACATTATATAAAGATAAAAGATAGAAGCGCCAGTAGATTAAACGAGTTCCGAATACAAAAGTGACAACCTCAAACTCTAGAACGCTCCTAATACAATCTTCGGCATTCTTCTCCGGGTACTAGGTTTCCGCACGGATTCGAAGACCTTGAAAGTATGACTAATATTGTAGAAAAAGAGAGAAATAAGTTAATTGAAGTGTGTGTAAAAATGGATGACAAACACCCTTTAAATAGACTTGATTTTTGCCTTCAAACGGCTGGCAGGCCTTTGTCTTGGCTGTGTGGCAGACCGTTTTCCATAGTGGCAGGCCATTTGGCAAGCTGTTTGGCCTGCCCTGGTTTGCTGAATTCACTGGATCGTAACTTGATTTCTTGTCTTTCACCGTTTTCACTCAAGAATCTTTGTTTTAGCTCCGATTCTCTTGATTCTTTTTGCACCGTCTTCGTAATCACTTGTTCTTCAATTTTAACCGATGAAGCGGGTATTTTGGCGATAAATCTTGGAACTTTATTGTTTTCGGGCCTTAATACTGAGGTGAAAGCGTGAATTTTTAGCCGATATCTAATATCCCACACTTAGAGTTTGCTTGTCCTCAAGCAAACTTCTCGTTTTTACTTTGAGAAATCTTTTTGGAGTTTCTTTTTCTAATAGCCTAAGCGGTTTGCTTTTTATTATAAGAGCGAAACGTAACGTAAGTTATCTATGTTGGGGTTTTAACTATCTCTGCAAGCATGCGAGGAGGTTACATGACTTAGGCTAGCTTTCACGGGTCACTCAAATCAAACAAATGTTTAGGGTTCCCTATAGATCTAAGAAATGAATTCACTGACATCCAGTTATGTTGCACCCATCGTCATAGGCTTGATAAAGACTCAAATCCTTGCTACTAATGTGAGAACGGTAGTAACCATATCTTCTAGGTCATTTGTCAATTGGAATGATGAGAAGGAATTTTGGAGTGGTGGTGAAGTTGTTTTAAGGGGGCGAGAAAAGGTAATATAGTCTTTTAAAAGACTTTTATTCGGAATTTTGGAAAACTTAAGATAGATAGGAGTGCTGATATTTTCTGAGAAGCACTTTTGAACATTTTTTTCCTTTGGAGTAATAAGCATTTGTGGTCACGTTCTTCTTCGACGTTTCTCTTTATAAGTTCTGCTCCTTTTTTTTCAGAACTTTGAAAATACATAAATTTTCTTTTTTTTTTTTCGAGAAACTTTCTGCCAGTAAACTTTTTCAAGACCTTTGCCATGATACTTGAGAGGTTTATAACATCAGGTTTTCGAAAGGAATCTCATTTTCTGGATTTTTCGAGTGATAGTAAAGATGATAAGGATAAGGTGGTGTGGTAAAAGTAGTAGAGGTATGAAAGGCTTATTTTTACAAATGGCTAGTTCTTATGATTATATCCGAACCACATTTCGTTACTTGGAAATGCAGATCTTGAGCAAGTTCTGATTCTGAGTACACACATCGGCACTCTCAATGGAAAATAACGAAGAATTAAAGATGAATGCTAGTCTTATTTGGGTGCCTCACCATAATCATTTTACGTCGATAATGCCTAGTCATGCAATGCTCTATTAGAGATTTGGTTCGTCCCAACAAGATTTCTACCTTACTTAAGCCTTAATTTTCGTTACAAACATTTTAGGTTTTCGAAAGTACTTTTCTGGAAAGGTTTTCTCTTGTTAAAAGTTTTGAAATTTGGCTTAAGAACTCGGAATCTTGGTAATGGGGTTATTTAACAAAGCATAAAAATATTATACCAACATCCCACACTTAGACGAACATTGTCCTCACTGTTCCCAGTGTTTCCTACACTTAGGAGTTTTAGTTAAAGATTTGAGAATATTTGTCTAGTATTTATTTGAGTTGGAATCCCACACTTAGTGATAAGCTAGGATGTGGCATATTTTAAAATTTGAGCTAGTACCGGGAAGAAAGGAGTACCCCTAGCGGATGAAGACAGGTTGTTTCAGCACTCTTGGAAGTTACGTCCTTTATTGATCAGCTCATTTGTCATCCTTTATTCTTCTACTCTACTTTATTGCACGAGTTGCCTCCCAAGAAGCGCTTTTGTTTAAGGTCATTGGCTCGACCGTAATGATGCCTAAAAAGCAGACATTCCCCTTTGGTAGTTGTGATCTTGGTCTTTTCGAGGGAATGTGAGTCTTGGTAGATAAATCCTGAGAAAGTGTCGGACCAAAAGTGGTAGCAGATCCGGTACTTCTCTTGAAGATCTTCTGAAAGAGAGATAATGTGCTGTTAGGACCCCAAAGTTGTATAGTGTTAATATGAAACATGCTTAAATGAAGGTTCCTTATAAGAGGGCTATATAAGGAAACTATGTAGTCTTAATTAGAAAGCCATTGCATTGTAATCGAGTTCTAGAAGTTGTGAAATGTAAATCTTATTGATTCTCTCTCATACCGAGTCTCCTTCATACATACCGAATCTCATTCTAACTTGTCTCTTCTTCTAATCTCAACATGATCTGGCCTATCATTTGGTATTAGAGCTTCCAGGGAGTGATATTACATCACTAGATCAATCCAGAGATTGAAGATTACAGAATCTAAACACTCTCGGTATATTGAATCAGATTCGATATATTCGAATCTGATAATCTGACGTTCAGATTCTTGTGATAAGTTCAATGAAGGTGTATTAGGTTGATTAGAAAGAGTTTCGATCATCATTACAGCTTTTTACTGATTGTGGTGTGTTTGTGATTCTATCACATTCGGTTTGATCATACGCAGCTAATTAGTGTGGTTTGAGAAAGGATTCGATTGAATTTCTAAGTCTTCATACTTAGACTCGGTATTGTCAACTGCTACAGTTAACATTCGGTATCCAATACATTCGGTATCTTTAATATTTTGTGTGATACTAACTTGTTTCCTTGTGCAACAAGGTTACCGAATCTAATTCAAAGAAATTGGATTGTGTTTGCATTCAAAATCATACAGAATTTGACTACCGAGTCATATACCGAATCAAGATCGCGGTATCACTTAATACATTGGTTTTAAGTGTTCTAAGGCTACAAATCTTGTGGTTACCGAATCTATACTGAATCTGGGTGTGTTGCTTGTGTTACTGATCAGTTTCGGATACAGAATCTGGTTTACCGAACCACTTACCGAATCTGCTACAGTACCGAAGCAGATACCGAATCTGACATTTTTGTTAGATTATTGTGATTTTTCATCCTAGATTTGTGTAATACCGAATCTTTACCGAATCTACCTCAATTTTGAGATGTCTACTCAAGATACTTTAATCATTGGATTAGATTCCCGTCCTCCAGTGTTGTTTGATGGCAAGTACACTCAGTGGCTTCACCGTATCACTCAGTACATAGACTACAAGGGTGAGAAAGCAAATTACATATGGGCTTCTCTGAGAGATGGTCCAGTTGTAGATTATCATCCAGATACTGGTATACCAATTCCAGTCTATGAACTTTCTGGTGATAGACGTGAGAGAGCTCAGGGTGACATAGAGGCAACGAACATTGTTATGCAAGCTATCCCGTATGAGTTGTTTGAAAATGTTGATAGCAATATCACAGAAAAAGATATATGGGAAGAGATCAAATGACGGCAAGAAGGTTATGACATGTCAGACGTTACTAAACTGAATAAGGCTATGGGATTTTATGAAGATTTCAAGCAGGAACCTGATGAACAACTCAAGGATACCTAACGTCGTCTCAATGGTGTTCTCAATGAGTTGAAAATGTGCAAAATTATAAAAGTAAATGCTGAAGTCAACATGAAGTTCCTCACAAAGCTTAATGTTGATTGGCTTCCTTATGGAACCATTGTTCGATCTACCAAAGAGAGTGACAAGATGACTATTCATGAGCTTGTTGGAGTTCTTATGCATTACCAACCTGAAGTGTCTAAACTTCAAGAAGGAAGGAAAGTGTCTTCTCCGGGCGATCCACTTGCCTAAATTGCCAAAAAGAAGAGCAAATCATTTATGACTTTCAAAAGCCTGTTCAAGAAAGTGCTTGTTGAAGAATCAACTGATTCTGAAGAGTTGAATCTTTCTGATGTTGATGACTCTCACCTTGAATTAGTCAAGATGGCAGCCATGTTCACAAAAGCCTTGAACAAACACAAGTTTAAAGGCAAATCAAACAATCAACGCAAGAACTCATCGTCTTCCTTTTACTACAAGAAAGCTGATCAATCAAAACAACAACGTGCTGATGATTCCAAGAAGAATGATTCAATCTGTTTCAATTGTGACAAAGCTGGTCATTACTCTCGTGAGTGTAAGATGCCTAAGAAGAAGGATGCAGCTTACTACAAAAAGAAAATGTTGATGGAAAAGTTTTGTGGAGACTGGGGGAGAGCTGAAACCGGTTGATGATACTTGGTTTAACTAGACTGATGATTCAGATTCAGAGGTGGAACATGCAAATGTTTGCAAGGTGAGTAAGCTCATCAAAGCAAAGGAAGCAATGGAGAATTCTGACTTAGCATCTGATGATGATGAGGTACAATCATCTGAAATCTCACCAGATTTTATAAAAATGCAAAATGACATGATGAAGAATCTAGTCTCAATGTCAAAAGAAGTCAAAGGTTTGAAATCTGAAAACAAGGTTTTAAAAGATAAAATCAAACTTACTGAGACCAGACCATCATCATCTAAATTACAATCAGAATTGCAAAGATTGAATGTCCAACTCAGCTCAACGGAAACTGAGTTGGAAGATCTTAAAAAATCAATTCATCCGATTAAAGTCGAAAGGACAGATTATCGTCTAAAATCAGAACAACTTGCAGAAAAAGTTTAATTTTTAGAAAAAGATCTTTCTGATTTGAAAAACCAACATGAACCCACACTTTCAAAGCTAAACAAGAAAATTATTCAATTGGAAGACACCATAATTGAAAAGAACACTGAAATTTCTTTATTGTCAAAAGAGTCTTTTCAAATGAAAGCACAACTTGCTCGATATGAGGAAAAACTCTATCAAACAGAGCAATCCAAAGCTATCCTTGATATGGAACTTTTAAAACAAACAATTTTCATGAATAGACAAAAAACGATTCATGGTGAAAAGTGGGGGTTGGGTTATGAAGATCCTAAAATTTTCCAGGATTATATCATTTTGATTATTTTCAAGCTGGTTTACCATCTCATTTTGTGCATGCTTCTGATGCTGATTTTGATGATATTATTGTTAATCGCAAATCTAAAAAATACCATCAAATTAGCTTAATGTATGAGAAAATTAATGCTAAAATGGGTAACTCAAATCCTGATTTCTTGAAGGAACTTGTTGAAACTGAAAAGAATGTGCAATGTGCTAATTATGTGTCTACACGTAGATTGGTTTACATTCCTACACTCATGCTAGAGAAATACATTTTAATGCTTGAGAATGAAGTGTTTAACAACCCTAGTTCTAGCATTGTTAACATAGATGAAGTGTTTGATGAAACAACTTTTGATGTGAAACCAATTTTACAGGCTTTACCTGCATGTTCTGATAATGTTTTCTGTGAAGACCTAGCACATGAACTAACTGTCTTCTTTGAGACATAATCCCTAGGTCCAACTGCTTTAGATGTAACGGTAGAACCTCGAGAAGAACCACCTGTTGAAAATTTGATAGACTTTAATGCAATAATTGATCCTATGAATGAATTTTATGCAAACATACCTGCTGTACGAAACTTGAAATGTATAGTAGCTATACTGGAAAAGGAAAATGTTGATTTGCAACTTAAGTGTCAATCATTAGAACAAATGCTTGCTTTGTGTGATAAATTGCCTTCACTTCCTAAGAAAGAATGTACTTATGATTTTAAGGAAGGTGAAGTGATAGTTTCTGCTGAGGAATTATGTCTTGAGATTAAAAGCTTAAAACAAAAGATAATTCAACTGAAACAGGCTAACACACTTAAACAACCATTTTCTATTGAAACCAATGTGTCTGAATGTGTTGGTGGGATTACTAAGAAGGGGAAGGGGACAACAACATCTAAGGATGCAAAACCCATTACTATTCTTAAAAACCCTCTACGTCCTCAATTTGGTAAACGTGTTTCAAAAGTTGCACCTGCAACGCAATTTGTTGTCAAGAAAGTTCATTCTCAAAATGGTTCTTTGTCAACTGAAAAGATTCCTATGATTACAATGTTAAATAAATCAAAGGAAAGTCTTTTAATGAAATTAGTCAAGTCTACACAACACTCGAGTCCTAAACCTGATTTGAGTGAGTATGATGTAAAGGAACGTAAAATTAAATTAGAAATTTTGCAAAATCAATCATCTCATGTGTCAACTGAAAAGTTTGGATGTCTAATTAACAGAGGTGTTTTCGGTGTCACAAGTCATAATCCAAATTTGACTTACAAGTCTGTATGGGTTCCTAAGTCAACGACTAAGAAAGTAGCAAATAAACCAAAGCAATCTGCTAGTCGACCTAGGAAATCATCACATGTTTTTCAATTTTCGTCTGTGAACAAAACATCTGCAAGGAATTAATTGTGTGTTAACACTTCTGATAACGATGTAAAACTTGATATTGTTTATGATGCTTCATATAATGTGGTTTTAAATGATGCTTTATTGTCTAAATTGCATGATGTTTTACGTGACTATCTCATTGTTGATCCAAAGTTTGTTGTTGGTACTAACCGTAGAGGACCCAAGAAACTTTGGGTACCCAAACTCTAGGAAATTAACGTTTACAGGGTTTCAACGTCTATGTTTGGTATATCAATTCTGGTTGCTCTCGACACATGACGGGCGATAAATGCTTGCTTTTCAATTTCGTTGACAAATTCCTAGGAACGGTTACATTTGGAAATGATGAGATTGCAGCAATAACGGGTTATGGAGATTTTGTGAAAAATGGCATAACGATCACTCATATGTTGAGGGTTTGGGGTGCAGTTTATTTAGTGTCAGCCAATTTTGTGACGAAGATCTCAAGGTTTTGTTTGAACGTCGTCAATGCTCAGTGCAATCCACCGATGGAAATGATCTCTTATTTGTAAACATTGTGCCTCACTTTATACTATTGACCTTAATGATGCATCATCAAATGAAACCATGTGTTTGGTTACTCGTTTAACGAAGGAGAATTCATGGTTATGGCATCATCGGATGTCACACCTGAATTACAAGGGTATTAATCAACTGGTCTCTAAAGACTTAGTGGATGGTATTCCAAGCTTTCAATATGATAAGCATCATGCGTGTCCATCATGTGCGATGGGTAAGCTGAAACGGACTAATCATCCGCTTAAGCGAAATTCCAGTACTTTATCGTCCTTGCAATTATTGCATATGGACACTTGTGAACCCATGAGAATTTCTAGCCTCGGTGGCCGGAAACATGTGCTTTGTCATTGTTGATGACTATACCCGATTTACATGGATTTTTCTTCTGAGGACTAAGTTAGAAACCCCCGCCATTATCATTGAGTTCATTAAAAAGACTCAACGCTCTTTTAACAAACATGTTAAGAGTATCCGAACTGATAATGGGACAGAATTTACGAATGACCTGCTTGATAGTTATTTGAAAGACCAAGGCATTGAACATCAGTTCTCAACTGCACGAACCCCACAACAGAATGGAGTAGTCGAACGATTTAATCGTACGTTGTGCGAGGCAGCTTGAACGATGCTTGCTTACTCCAAACTACCTCTAAAAATGTGGGGGAGGCCATTTCCACTGCATGTTATGTAGTGACCCGAACTTTTCCGAACCTTTCTATGATTATATGTTTAATGAAAACTATATTTACATGATTAAATGTTTCCAACATGTTAAGCAATCAAACTTGTTAAGACTTGGTTAATTGAAACGGAAATTTTGTAAACGTCTGATTACCCAGTTTGACCAATGATTCACGAACGCTATAAGTTGTATATGACATGATGATACATAAATGAATAAATATATATGTTTAACATGATATAATGATCATCAAGTATCTCATTAAAAATAGTAACAATAAGTTATATACTTAAAAAGGAGACTATTGACGTATGAAACTCGAAACGATACATATAACGATTATCTTTATAACCACGTCTTACTAAATATATATGAAGCATATTAATACATTGTTATATTATATATAACATGATAATATGATAATTAAATATATCATTAAGTGTATTAACAATGAACTACATAAGTAAAAACAAGACTACTAACTTAAGGATTTTGAAACGAGACATATATGTAACGATTATCGTTGTAACGACATTTAAATGTATATATCATATTAAGATATATTAATATATCATAATATCATGATAATATAATAATTTAAAATATCATTTGATATTATAAACATTGGGTTAACAACATTTAACAAGATCGTTAACCTAAAGGTTTCAAAACAACACTTACATGTAACAACTAACGATGACTTAACGACTCAGTTAAAATGTATATACATGTAGTGTTTTAATATGTATTCATACACTTTTGAAAGACTTCAAGACACTTATCAAAATACTTCTACTTAACAAAAAAGCTTACAATTACATCCTCGTTCAGTTTCATCAACAATTCTACTCGTATGCACCCGTATTCGTACTCGTACAATACACAGCTTTTAGATGTATGTACTATTGGTATATACACTCCAATGATCAGTTCTTAGCAGACCATGTGAGTCACCTAACACATGTGGGAACCATCATTTGACAACTAGCATGAAATATCTCATAAAATTACAAAAATATGAGTAATCATTCATGACTTAATTACATGAAAACAAAATTACATATCCTTTATATCTAATCCATACACCAACGACCAAAAACACCTATAAACACTTTTATTCTTCAATTTTCTTCATCTAATTGATCTCTCTCAAGTTCTATCTTCAAGTTCTAAGTGTTCTTCATAAATTCTACAAGTTCTAGTTTCATAAAATCAAGAATACTTTCAAGTTTGCTAGCTCACTTCCAATCTTGTAAGGTGATCATACAACCTCAAGAAATCTTTGTTTCTTACAGTAGGTTATCATTCTAATACAAGGTAATAATCATATTCAAACTTTGGTTCAATTTCTATAACTATAACAATCTTATTTCAAGTGATGATCTTACTTGAACTTGTTTTCGTGTCATGATTCTGCTTCAAGAACTTCGAGCCATCCAAGGATCCGTTGAAGCTAGATCCATTTTTCTCTTTTCCAGTAGGTTTATCCAAGGAACTTAAGGTAGTAATGATGTTCATAACATCATTCGATTCATACATAAAAAGCTATCATATTCGAAGTGGTAAACTAGTAATCACTAGAACATAGTTTAGTTAATTCTAAACTTGTTCGCAAATAAAGTTAATCCTTCTAACTACACTTTTAAAATCAACTATACAAATGATCTATATCTATATGATATGCTAACTTAATGATTTAAAACCCGGAAACACGATAAACACTATAAAACCGGATTTACGCCGTCGTAGTTACAACCGGGGGCTGTTTTGGTTTGGATAATTAAAAACTATGAAAAACTTTGATTTAAAAGCTATACTTCTGGGAAAATTATTTTTCTTATGAACATGAAACCATATCCAAAAATCATGGTTAAACTCAAAGTGAAAGTATGTTTTTCAAAACAGTCATCAAGATGTCGTTCTTTCGACGAAAATGACTACCTCTTTCAAAAATGACTTGTAACTTGTATTTCCGACTATAAACCTATACCTTTTATGTTTAGTTTCATAAAGTCAAGTTCAATACGAAACCGTGGCCACTTAAATCACTCAAAACGGATTAGAAACGAAGAAATGGCGAGCAAAACAAAATTGGTAAAAACTACTCATTTTAGCTACGTGAAAATTGGTAACAAATTTATTCCAACCATAAATTAATCAACTTGTATTGTATATTATGTAATCTTGAGATACCATAGATACGTATATAATGTTTCGACCTATCATGTCGACACATCTATATATATTTCGGAATAACCATAGACACTCTATATGTGAATGTTGGAGTTAGCTATACAGGGTTGAGTTGATTCCAAAATATATATAGTTTGAGTTGTGATCAATACTGAGATATGTATACACTGGGTCGTGGATTGATTCAAGATAATATATATCGATTTATTTCTATACATCTAACTGTGGACAACTAGTTATAGGTTACTAACAAGGACAGCTGACTTAATAAACTTAAAACATCAAAATGTATTAAAAGTGTTGTAAATATATTTTGAACATACTTTGATATATATGTACATATTTGTTATAGGTTCGAATCGACCAGTGGCCAAGTCTTACTTTCCGACGAAGTAAAAAATCTGTGAAAGTGAGTTATAGTCCCACTTTTAAAATCTAATATTTTTGGGATGAGAATACATGCAGGTTTTATAAATGATTTACAAAATAGACACAAGTACGTGAAACTACATTCTATGGTTGAATTATCGAAATCGAATATGCCCCTTTTTATTAAGTCTGGTAATCTAAGAATTAGGGAACATACACCCTAATTGACGCGAATCCTAAAGATAGATCTATTGGGCCTAACTAACCCCATCCAAAGTACCGGATGCTTTAGTACTTCGAAATTTATATCATATCTGAAGGGTGTCCCGGAATGATGGGGATATTCTTAAATATGCATCTTGTTAATGTCGGTTACCAGGTGTTCACCATATGAATGATTTTTATCTCTATGTATGGGATGTGTATTGAAATATGAAATCTTGTGGTCTATTGTTACGATTTGATATATATAGGTTAAACCTATAACTCACCAACATTTTTGTTGACGTTTAAAGCATGTTTATTCTCAGGTGAATACTAAGAGCTTCCGCTGTTGCATACTAAAATAAGGACAAGATTTGGAGTCCATGTTTGTATGATATTGTGTAAAAACTGCATTCAAGAAACTGATTTCGATGTAACATATTTGTATTGTAAACCATTATGTAATGGTCGTGTGTAAACAGGTTGTTTTAGATTATCATTATTTGATAATCTATGTAAAGCTTTTTAAATCTTTATTTATGAAATAAAGGTTATGGTTTGTTTTAAAAATGAATGCAGTCTTTGAAAAACGTCGAATATAGAGGTCAAAACCTCGCAACGAAATCAATTAATATGGAACGTTTTTAATCAATAAGAACGGGACATTTCAGTTGGTATCCGAGCGTTGGTCTTAGAGAACTAGAATTTTGCATTAGTGTGTCTTATCGAGTTTGTTATGATGCATTAGTGAGTCTGGACTTCGACCGTGTTTACTTGAAAAATGAGTGCTTAACAAATTTTGTTGGAAACTATATATTTTTAACATGTGAATATTATGTGATATATTAATCTCTTAACGTGTTTGATATTATGTGATAGATGTCTACCTCTAGAACAAGTCCCATTGACTCACCTAATAATAATGAAGAGTCAAATATAAATTGGAATGATTCGTGGACTGATTCACAAGTTCCCGAAGAGGAACCGGAAGAAGAGTCGGAACCGGAAGAAGAATCGAAACCGGAAGAAGAATCGGAATCGGAAGAAGAAATAGAACCAGTGGGGGAAATAATAAAACGGTTAAGTAGAAGAAAATCCTCAACCAACCGACCAAAGTTAATTATGGTCAATGGTGTTTCCGCCAAGGAAGCAAAGTATTGGGAGGATTACCAATTCTCCGATGAATCGGATCCCGACAAGGATTCCGATGATGTTATAGAAATTACCCCAACACAATTTAATAAGGCAAAAGAGAACAATAATGGAAAGGGCATAAAAATAGAGAAATTTGATTCTAAACCCGATGAACTTTATATGTATCGTCAACACCCGTATTTCTTAAGTTGTGACAATAACCCGGGAACCTCTAAACCACCAGGTTTTTCTAAACCAATGTGGAAAACGACGGCTCATATTAGGGGAACATCATATATCCCTAGAAACTTGGCAAAACGAACCAAAACCGAAGAAGAAGAAACGAGCGAGTCGGAATAAGATAGTTGTATTCGTGTGGTGTAATATATGTAATATAGTGTGCTTATGCTTTATGATATATGTAAAAATTGCTTGTATTAATAAGTATTTTTTTTATGAATCTAACTCTTGTCTATTTTACAGTATAAAAACACAAAATGGATAGACAACCCAATATTTTAAGAGACCTACCCGGAGACATGATTGATGAAATCTTGTCTAGAGTCGGTCAGAATTCCTCGGCACAACTATTTAAGGCGAGATCAGTTTGTAAGACATTCGAAGAACGTTCCAAGAATGCCTTGGTTTATAAAAGGCTTTCATTCGAAAGATGGGGGATATCACATTGGGAAATTCATAAGTTACGATGTGTTTACTTTGACGCATATATTGCAGGGAACCCAAATGCTATTTTACGCAACGGGTTAAGAAATTATTTTGACTCAATATATCCGAATATAGGACTTCATGATTTAGAAAAAGCGGCTAACATGCAACATAAAGAAGCATGTTATGCTTACGGGTTAGTAATGTTCGCTTCTCAACAAAGTGAGAACAAGAACATCGGGCTACAACTATTAAACAAAACGTTCCCACAAGTGACGGACTCAGTAGTTGGGGTGAGAAATAAGGTTTTTAGATTGTTACGGGACTATTGGACATTACGTAACCTTCGTCCCTTTAACGAAGTTACAACACGCTGTCTTATCAACGGCCATAACGGTTATGTTCCACAAGACCAAGGATGGGAAGTAGTCCTAGTAAAACCAGAATGCATGACTTGTTTCTGGACGTATGAATTACGTGTCTTTATTGCCTTTTCTGAACGACTTGTGTACTAGCTAGAATTATCTTCACAACTATCTTGTATCAAAGTTATTGTGTGCTATATTTCATGTTATATGTAAAATAAGCGGTATTGTAAGTTTGTAAAATATTGTGAAAAAGTTTGAACGCGAAATATTATTATAATCAGTTTTTCACATAGAATTGTAGTAGTTGAATTGTATATTAGCTACTAAGTATGAACTTAACGGGTAGGTACTACCCGAATTTAAACTTATAAAACGCTAATATGAAGAAAAAGCTTTTATAAATGAGTTCATATTATGCTACGAGATACTATTGACTACTCTTAATATTCTGTATGATTAACTTGTTTCATTTGACTATTTGAAGGAAATGGCATCGACTACTTGACAAACCATGAAAATGAGTGAAGAGGAATTTCGTACCTTTCTTGCTGCAAACATAGCCACAGTACAGGCTGCGCTACATACAAACAATAACCTTGGATCTAGCAGTACAGGAAATCGTGTAGGATGCACCTACAAAGAATTCACTGCCTGCAAACCTTTGGAATTTGATGGAACCGAAGGACCGACCGGATTGAAACGGTGGACCGAGAAGGTCGAATCGGTGTTTGCCATAAGTAAGTGTACTGAAGAGGACAAAGTGAAGTACGCTACGCATACCTTCACAGGTACTACGTTAACATGGTGGAATACCTATCTAGAGCAAGTGGGACAAGATGATGCTTACGCACTACCGTGGTCAGCATTCAAGCACTTGATGAACGAGAAGTACCGTCCCAGAATCGAGGTCAATAAGCTCAAGACAGAACTTAGAGGGTTACGAACCCAAGGATTTGATATTACCACGTATGAAAGACGATTCACAGAATTGTGCCTATTGTGTCCGGGAGCGTTCGAAGCTGAGGAAGAGAAGATCGACGCGTTTGTGAAAGGATTACCGGAAAGAATCCAAGAAGATATAAGTTCACACGAGCCCGCCTCCATACAACAGGCATTTAGAATGGCTCATAAACTAGTGAACCAGATTGAGGAAAGAATTAAAGAACAGGCGGCTGAAGAGGCCAATGTGAAGCAAGTCAAAAGAAAGTGGGAGGAAAACGGTGATAAGAATCACCAATACAACAACAACAGCAATTACAACAATAATCGCAACAACTATCCCAACAATCGCAACATCAATCGCAACTACAACAAACGACCCAACAACAACAACAACAACAACAACAACAGTAGCAACTATAACAATCATCCCAACAACAATAACAACCGCAACAATAACAATAATCAGAAGCAACTATGCCAAAGGTGTGAAAAGTATCACTCGGGGTTGTGCACCAAATTTTACAACAAGTATAAAAGAAATGGTCATAGCGCGGTGAAGTGTGAGGTCTACGGACCAGGGGTTAATAGAACGAAAGGAACAAATGGTGTCGGAACGAGTAATGGCGGAGCAAGTAGTGTCGGAGCAAGTTATGCCAATGTAGTTTGTTATAAATGTGGAAAACCGGGCCACATTATTAGAAATTGCCCGAACCAGGAGAACACGAATGGACAAGGCCGTGGAAGAGTTTTCAATATTAATGTGGCAGAGGCACAGGAAGACCCGGAGCTTGTTACGGGTACGTTTCTTATTGACGATAAATCTGCTTATGTTTTATTTGATTCGGGTGCGGATAGAATCTATATGAGTAGAGAATTTTGTGCTAAATTAAGTTGCCCATTGGCACCTTTGGATAGTAAATTTTTACTCGAATTAGCAAATGGTAAATTAATTTCAGTAGATAATATATGTCAGAATCGAGAAATTAAACTGGTTAGCGAAACATTTAAGATTGACTTGATACCTGTAGAGTTAGGGAGTTTTGATGTGATAATCGGTATGGACTGGTTGAGAGAAGTGAAAGCAGAGATCGTTTGTTACAAAAATGCAATTTGCATTATACGAGAAAAAGGAAAACCCTTAATGGTGTACGGAGAAAAGAGCAACGCGAAGTTAAATCTTATTAGTAACCTGAAGGCACAAAAACTAATAAGAAAAGGTTGCTATGCTGTACTAGCACACGTCGAGAAAGTCAATTCCGAAGAAAAGAACATCAATGATATTCCCGTCGCAAAAGAATTTCTCGATGTATTTCCGAAAGAATTACCGGGACTACCTCCACACCGATCCGTTGAATTTCAAATAGACCTTGTACCGGGAGCTGCACCAATAGTTCGTGCTCCATACAGACTCGCACCTAGCGAAATGAAGGAACTTCAGAGCCAATTACAAGAACTTTTAGAGCGTGGTTTCATTCGACCAAGCACATCACCGTGGGGAGCTCCTGTTTTGTTTTTCAAGAAGAAAGAGAGTACATTCAGGTTGTGTATCGACTACCGAGAGTTGAACAAACATACCATCAAGAACCACTGCCCACTACCGAGAATCGACGACTTATTTGATCAACTACAAGGCTCGTATGTTTATTCGAAGATTGATTTATGTTCTGGATATCATCAAATGCGGGTGAAGGAGGATGATATTCCAAAGACTGCTTTTAGGACGCGTTACGGTCATTACGAGTTTATGGTTATGCTGTTTGGATTGACTAACGCACCAGCTGTGTTCATGGACCTCATGAACCGAGTGTGTGGGCCATATCTTGACAAGTTTGTCATTGTTTTCATCGATGACATACTTATTTACTCGAAGAATGATCAAGAGCACGAAGAACATTTGAGAAAAGTGCTAGAGTTGCTGAGAAAAGAAAAACTGTACGCTAAGTTTTCAAAGTGTGCATTTTGGTTGGAAGAAGTTCAATTCCTCAGTCACATAGTGAACAAAGAAGGTATTCAGGTGGATCCAGCAAAGATCGAAACCGTTGAAAAGTGGGAAACCTCGAAAACTCCGAAACACATACGCCAGTTTTTAGGACTAGCGGGTTACTACAGAAGGTTCATCCAAGACTTTTCCAGAATAGCAAAACCCTTGACTGCATTAACGCATAAAGGGAAGAAATTTGAATGGAAAGATGAACAAGAGAAAGCGTTTCAATTGTTAAAGAAAAAGTTAACTACGGCACCTATATTGTCATTACCTGAAGGGAATGATGATTTTGTGATATATTGTGACGCCTCAAAGCAAGGTCTCAGTTGTGTATTAATGCAACGAACGAAAGTAATTGCTTATGCGTCTAGACAATTGAAGATTCACGAACAGAATTATACGACGCATGATTTGGAATTAGGCGCGGTTGTTTTTGCATTAAAGACTTGGAGGCACTACTTATATGGGGTCAAAAGTATTATATATACCGATCACAAAAGTCTTCAACACATATTTAATCAGAAACAACTGAATATGAGGCAGCGTAGGTGGATTGAATTATTGAATGATTACGACTTTGAGATTCGTTACCACCCGGGGAAGGCAAATGTGGTAGCCGACGCCTTGAGCAGGAAGGACAGAGAACCCATTCGAGTAAAATCTATGAATATAATGATTCACAATAACCTTACTACTCAAATAAAGGAGGCACAACAAGGAGTTTTAAAAGAGGGAAATTTAAAGGATGAAATACCCAAAGGATCGGAGAAGCATCTTAATATTCGGGAAGACGGAACCCGGTATAGGGCTGAAAGGATTTGGGTACCAAAATTTAGAAATATGAGAGAAATGGTACTTAGAGAAGCTCATAAAACCAGATACTCAATACATCCTGGAACGGGGAAGATGTACAAGGATCTCAAGAAACATTTTTGGTGGCCGGGTATGAAAGTCGATGTTGCAAAATACGTAGGAGAATGTTTGACGTGTTCTAAGGTCAAAGCTGAGCATCAGAAACCATCAGGTCTACTTCAACAACCCGAAATCCCGAAATGGAAATGGGAAAATATTACCATGGATTTCATCACTAAATTGCCAAGGACTGCAAGTGGTTTTGATACTATTTGGGTAATAGTTGATCGTCTCACCAAATCAGCACACTTCCTGCCAATAAGAGAAGATGACAAGATGGAGAAGTTAGCACGACTGTATTTGAAGGAAGTCGTCTCCAGACATGGAATACCAATCTCTATTATCTCTGATAGGGATGGTAGATTTATTTCAAGATTCTGGCAAACATTACAGCAAGCATTAGGAGCTCGTCTAGACATGAGTACTGCCTATCATCCAAAAACTGATGGGCAGAGCGAAAGGATGATACAAACGCTTGAAGACATACTACGAGCATGTGTTATTGATTTCGGATACAGTTGGGATCGACATCTACCGTTAGCAGAATTTTCCTACAACAACAGCTACCATTCAAGCATTGAGATGGCACCATTTGAAGCACTTTATGGTAGAAAGTGCAGGTCTCCAATTTGTTGGAGTGAAGTGGGGGATAGACAGATTACGGGTCCAGAGATAATACAAGAAACTACTGAGAAGATCATCCAAATTCAACAACGGTTGAAAACCGCCCAAAGTCGACAAAAGAGCTACGCCGACATTAAAAGAAAAGATATAGAATTTGAAATTGGAGAGATGGTCATGCTTAAGGTTGCACCTTGGAAAGGTGTTGTTCGATTTGGTAAACGAGGGAAATTAAATCCAAGGTATATTGGACCATTCAAGATTATTGATCGTGTCGGACCAGTAGCTTACCGACTTGAGTGACCTCAACAACTTGCTGCTGTACATAACACTTTCCACGTCTTGAATTTGAAGAAATGTTTTGCTAAAGAAGATCTCACTATTCCGTTGGATGAAATCCAAATTAATGAAAAACTTCAATTCATTGAAGAACCCGTTGAAATAATGGATCGTGAGGTTAAGAGACTTAAACAAAACAAGATACCGATTGTTAAGGTTCGATGGAATGCTCGTAGAGGACCCGAGTTCACCTGGGAATGAGAAGATCAGATGAAGAAGAAGTACCCGCACTTATTTCCAGAAGATGAGCCAACACCTCCAATCGCTTAAAATTTCGGGACGAAATTTATTTAACGGGTAGGTACTGTAGTGACCCGAACTTTTTCGAACCTTTCTATGATTATATGTTTAATGAAAACTATATTTATATGATTAAATGTTTCCAACATGTTAAGCAATCAAACTTGTTAAGACTTGGTTAATTGAAACGGAAATTTTGTAAACGTCTGATTACCCAGTTTGACCAATGATTCACGAATGCTATAAGTTGTATATGACATGATGATACATAAATGAATAAATATATATGTTTAACATGATATAATGATCATCAAGTATCTCATTAAAAAAATTAACAATAAGTTATATACTTAAAAAGGAGACTATTGACGTATGAAACTCGAAACGATACATATAACGATTATCGTTATAACCACGTCTTACTAAATATATATGAAGCATATTAATACATTGTTATATTATATATAACATGATAATATAATAATTAAATATATCATTAAGTGTATTAACAATGAACTACATAAGTAAAAACAAGACTACTAACTTAAGGATTTCAAAACGAGACATATATGTAACGATTATCGTTGTAACGATATTTAAATGTATATATCATATTAAGATATATTAATATATCATAATATCATGATAATATAATAATTTAAAATCTCATTTGATATTATAAACATTTGGTTAACAACATTTAACAAGATCGTTAACCTAAAGGTTTCAAAACAACACTTACATGTAACGACTAACGATGACTTAACGACTCAGTTAAAATGTATATACATGTAGTGTTTTATATGTAATCATATACTTTTGAAAGACTTCAAGACACTTATTGTCACACCCCCAGTTAGGGCCTGGGCAAAATGTGATTCAATATCATAATACATACCAATATATTATAAAATGAGAACAAATACTATATGAATAAAACCAAATTTGCAGCGGAAGGATTAATAATGTCGTTACAAGAATTATAAATTGTTCAAATGCAGAAAAGTAAATATGCGATAAGTCTTGATCCTAGCCAAGTAAGTCATCACGTAAGCAGTAGATATAGAGGTCCTGATCATTCAGTACCTGAGACAAACATGCTAAAAGTGTCAACCAAAAAGGTTGAGTGAAATTCATAGGTTTAACAAATATGATTGACCGTTTGTTCTTAGACCACAAGATTTGTTATAAAAGTAGATCACGCAGATCCAAAAGTAGTACTGATTCGTGATATTTTAGACTAAACGTTTGTTTTGTTGCCCCGATGATAAGTTGACAGTACCTTATCACCATGTTTAAATCATTATTAAGTAATACAAAGACATCGCGGTCAAATGTATCGGGGACGTTACTCCTGATAGGCCTACCCCCAATAATTAAGAATGCCTTATCCTGAAAGCAATTAAAAAATATCACTGTGGGGTCTTAGTAGCATAAGCTAGTCATAGCACAGTTTAAGTTCGTACTTGTGTCTAAGTTGTTTAAAGTATAAAAGCAGCATGTGTCTCACCCCAGTAAGTATAAAAAGTGCTATAGCAATAAGAGTGGGGCTATGAAAGTCACCTTAGTAATTCGATGAGATAAAGTAATCCTTAAAGAGGAAGTATGGATGATCGAAGCACGGAATAAGTCAACCTAAGAATAAGTTGAGAATAGTTTAGATGTTTTGCCCGTATTATGATAAGTGTAAGTATTTTCTTTTATAGTAAGTTTAAAGAAGGTTTATCGTTTTTGAAAGGCTTTTCATACTAGACAAGCTTCCAATCTAACACTTTCAATTTAAAATGGCCTTTTCAGGTCATAGGTTTCTGAGCCACAGGATCCTTTAACTCGGTAATCCAAACTCTCCGCCTAGACTTTCGAGCGTCCATTCACTCGAGAAAGATCAAGATCTATACCCATCTAATATACCGTTCCAATACGTTTTTAGGTGCGTATAGGAATACAACACTTTAAATACTTTATACAATAAGTATTTACTTAAGTTCGATTGTATTATCGTTATTAAGATTGTTTGGTTTTTAAATCCTAATAATAAGTAGGATATATTTAAGTAGGTAAACAAGTGTTATACATAGAAATTGTGTTTTATGAATGGGTATGTATTAATATCAAGTTAATATGTATATATATATATATACATACATATATATATATATATATATATATATATATATATATATATATATATATATATATATATATTTATTTATTTATCTTATATGTTAAAATATGTATAGTTTAATTTTAAGTTTTATGTCAATATAAGTACCAATAATTATCTAAAAATGCTAACAAGTGTTTTATTGATTTCATAACAGTAAGTAACATGTATAAAACATTATCAAAATTTTCTATACATAAATATTAAGTTTTATGTATTAAATATTAAATTTTTTTTATAGCTAAAATACAAATAAATAGATAAACAAGTTTAACAACACATTTTATATTTTTCTTAGGTTCTACTGACCAAAATAAACTTAGAAAAAATTTATAAATTTTTGTTATGGTGTAAAAGTATTTATTTCTAATTTCTTTTTCGGTTCAAGATAAATCAAAGTTTATAAAGTAATAATTATTATATCAACTCAATTAATTCATCTAAAATTTTCGTACGCCTAATATAGTGTATTAAGCTTAGAAAAATTATTTGTACATTTATATTAATAGTTTAACTATTTAATTCAACTTTTGTATTGTTTTTAGTTTAAATTCGGAATTAAATAGAAATATATAATTATTAATTCTAAAAATAATTTTTATAACTTTCTTATTAGTTCCTAAGTAATTTCCATTGATTATTGTAGTCATAAACATGTTATATCATTAAATTATATTTTTCTTTTTAAAACAGATTTTCCTGTACTGTAGCAAAAGTAGAAGAAAATACAAATTAATTATTTAAAATGACAAATAAATCAAAAATAAATTTTTATAATTACTTTTATGACCTAAGGAACAAGCAAAAATTATAAAACATAATATATAAAATTGTTTACTATTTATTTATTCATTATCTATATATACCGAATTAAAAAAAGTCAGTTTTTGATTTTTAATAAATATAAATTCGAATGTATAATTCATAAAAATAATTTTTATAGTCATTAGGATACTTAATACTAATTATCATGTATTTACATTATTTATTATAATTAATTTCGTATTTATTTGGTATTTAACATAAAACTAGCACAAAAATATGATAAAAACTAAATAAAAACTATAAAAATAATATAGAGAACTTACAAAAATAATTTTTGCAGAGGTTTGAGATTCTGATCTTCAAGTGAGAATTAATTTTTGAGGTGTAAAGGATTTTGAAAGAAAATGCTAGTATTTATAGGTGAAAACTTGGTATAAAAAAAATGTATAAAAGAAATAAAAAGAAAAAGAAAAGAAAAATAAAAATATTAATAATTGTATCAGCCCATAATTTGTATTAAATAAAGAAAAGTGTTTTTATAAAGCTAGATCTAGATCTATAATAAAATTAGAAAAATAAAAAGCAAAAAGTATTAATTTTTTTTTTGTTTACTATTCGGCGCTACAGTAACTTTTATATATATATATATATATATATATATATATATATATATATATATATATATATATATATATATATATATATATATATTTTACAATAACTATAACCTTCATTTTTATAAAAGATATCATTGTATAGATTAGTTTTTGTAAGTGGTAACATATTTACATAAACTTTACATCTTATAAATATGTATATACTTTTTAGTTATATATAAATATATATGTATATATAACTTTGTCAAGTATAAAGTTTATAAATTTAACTAATAAACTTATGTTACTTGATATGAATTTATATGTTGTAAACTTATTTATTTTAAGTATACATTATATAAATTACTTGATAAGTTTAGGTTTCGTTATATAATATAAACTTATAGATGTACTTTGTTGAATAATATTTATCCGTTTAACGTTTGTTAGTTTCGTATATATATATATATATATATATATATATATATATATATATATATATATATATATATATATATAACGACCATTCATTAATACTTAATCTTTTTTTTTTCCGGACATTTTAAATTATACGGAAGAAAATATAGATGAAAAAATGAGGGTCGTTATAGTACCTCCCCGTTAATGAAAACTTCATCCCGAAGTTTTAAGTGGAGTTCCCGTCTGCTTCATCAACAGTTGGGAAGAGATGGGGGTATTTCCGTATCATTTGGTCTTTGCGTTCCCAGGTATATTCGGGGCCTCTACGCGAATTCCAATGGACTTTAACAATAGGTATGTTGCTCTTACGAGTTTCTTTGACCTCTTCTTTCATAATCTCTATAGGTTCTTCGATAAAGTGCATTTGCTCATCAATGCGGATATCATCCAAAGGAATAACAAGAGTATCTTCGGCGAGACACTTTTTCAGATTTGAGACATGAAACACATCATGTAATTGACTTAGTTCAGCTGGAAGTTCTAATCGATACGCAACGGGACCGATTCTTTAAATAACTTTGAAAGGTCCAACATAACGCGGACTGTGTTTACTTCGTTTACCGAAGCGGATAACACCCTTCCAAGGAGATACTTTCAACATAACGTTATCTCCAACTTGGAATTCTAACGGTTTTCGGTGAGGGTCGGCATAACTCTTTTGTCGACTACGAGCGGTTTCTAAACGCTTCTTGATTTGCACGATCTTTTCGGAAGTTTCATGAATAAGTTCAGGACCAGTTAATTATCTGTCCTCGAGTTCATCCCAACACAACGGAGATCTACATTTGCGACCGTATAAAGCTTCGAATGGTGCAGCTTTAATACTAGAGTGATAGCTGTTGTTGTAAGAAAACTCGGCTAAAGGTAGGTGTTTATCCCACCCTTTACCGAAATCGATAACACATGCTCGTAGCATATCCTCCAAAGTTTGGATAGTTCGTTCACTTTGACCGTCTGTTTGCGGATGATAAGCTGTACTCATGTCGAGTCGAGTTCCAAGAGACGCTTGCAAGGATTTCCAGAAATTGGAAGTAAATCGACTATCGCGATCCGAGATAATAGAAGTAGGGACACCATGACGAGTAACAATCTCTTTAACATAGAGTCGAGCTAACTTTTCCATTCTGTTAGTCTCTTTGATTGGTATGAAATGTGCAGACTTAGTGAGACGATCAACTATGACCCAAATCGTATCATTGCCATTTGCAGTCTTAGGCAATTTTGTGATAAAGTCCATAGCTATACCATCCCACTTCCACTGTGGAATATCGGGTTGATTTAGAAGACCAGAAGGCTTTTGGTGCTCGGCTTTGACTTTCGAACAAGTAAGACACTTACTCACATAAGTTGCAATGTCGCCTTTCATGTTGGGCCACCAGTAGAACTCTTTCATATCCTGATACATTTTACTAGAACCGGGATGAATAGAATACCTAGTCTTATGTGCTTCATCCAAGACTAGTTCACGGAGATTACCATAACGAGGAACCCAAATTCGATTACCAAAGTATCTTGTACCATTGGACTTAACTTGCAGTTGGTTTTCGAAATTTATAGGTCCTTTACCTTCGATAAGTGTCGGTTTAATAGCTTCCAATTGAGCTTCACAGATTCGTGAAATAAGATTCGATTTGATTTTTAGGTTTAAAGCACGAACACGTTTAACATCGTCTTTTCGGCTAAGGGCATCGGCAACTACATTCGCCTTGCCAGGATGATATTTCAGCTCACAATGATAATCGTTCAATGTCTCGAGCCATCGGCTTTGCCTCATATTCAGCTGTTTTTGATCAAAGATGTGTCGAAGACTTTTATGGTCAGTGTACATGGTAAAATAGGTACCATAGAGATAATGTCTCCATATCTTTAATGCAAATACCACGGCACCTAACTCAAGGTCGTGTGTGGTATAGTTCTCCTCGTGTTTCTTCAACTGTCTAGATGCGTAGGCAATAACCTTTTCACGTTGCATTAAAACACAACCAAAGCCTTGCTTTGAGGCATCACAGTAAACAACAAAATCTTCAGTACCTTCAGGTAAAGATAGAATCGGGGCTGTGGTCAACTTCTCCTTCAGAATATTGAAAGCAGATTCCTGTTCTTCGGACCACTCAAACTTCTTCCCTTTTTGAGTTAGCTTCGTAAGAGGTTTGGCAAGAAGGGAAAAATCCTTTATGAATCTCCGATAATAACCGGCAAGTCCCAAAAATTGACGAATATGCTTCGCAGTCTTTGGTATCTCCCAGTTCTGGATAGCGGTAATCTTAGCTGGATCGACATGTATTCCTTTACTATCAACAACGTGTCCAAGGAATTGTATGGTTCTAAGCCAAAACTCACACTTAGAAAATTTTGCGTAGAGTTGTTCTTTTCTTAAGAGTTCAAGAATCAATCGTAAATGTTGCTCATGTTCTTTCTCGCTTTTAGAATAGATCAAGATGTCTTCGATGAAAACAATAACGAATTTATCAAGGTAAGGCTTGCAAACACGGTTCATAAGATCCATAAATACGGCTGGAACATTGGTTAAACCGAAAGGCATAACACAGAATTCGTAATGTCCATATCGGGTGCGGAATGCTGTCTTAGGAATGTCGGATTCCTTGACTCTGAGCTGGTGATAACCGGATCTTAAATCAATCTTAGAATAAACGCTTGACCCTTGAAGTTGGTCGAATAGATCATCAATGCGAGGTAATGGGTAACGGTTCTTTATGGTAAGCTTGTTGAGCTCTCGGTAATCAATACACATTCTCAACGTACCATCCTTCTTTTTGAAAAATAAGACAGGAGCTCCCCACGGGGACGTACTTGGATGAATAAAACCTAGATCCAAAAGTTCTTGGAGTTGGTTAGAAAGTTCCTTCATTTCGGAAGGTGCTAAATGATACGGTGCTTTAGCAATGGGTGCAGCACCTGGAGATAAATCGATTTGAAATTCAACTTGACGAGGTGGTGGAAGACCAGGGAGATTTTTGGGAAACACATCGGGAAAATCTTTAACAACCGGGACGTTTTCAATACGCGTTTCTTTGAATTTGATCATTTTAACGTGAGCTAGTATGGCGGAGTAACCTTTCACAAGGTACTTACGGGCTTTAAGACATGAGATGATATTAAGATTGGAACAACTTCGTTCGCCTTGGATAATAAGAGTTTCTCCACTTCCTAACAGAATTTGAACGGTCTTATCGAAACACATGATGGCTGCTCTCAATGGACCTAACCAATCCATTCCAACCACTACATCGAAACTACCTAGCTCGACCGGCAAAAGGTCTATCTTGAATTCCTTATCGGCTAGAATTAGGTTGCAGTTTTTATATATTTTATCAATTTTCATTAACTTCCCATTAGCCACTTCTACTAATCGTCTGGTTTGTAGGGTTTGGGGGTTTTCAGTAAAAAGGGTGCAAAACTCATTTGACACATAACTCTTATCGGCTCCCGTATCAAATAAAATAGTGGCATAACAATTATTGACGAGGTACGTACCGGTAATGACCTCATCCTCATCACTGGCTTCTGCAGCAGTAATCACAAAAGCACGACCTTTGGCAGTAGCATTTGCTCCAGTAGCTGGAGTATCTTTCTTCTTTGGACAATTCGGGCTAATATGCCCCTTTTCACCACAAGTATAGCATGTTAGAGGAGCTCTAGCCGGAACAATGGCTCTATTATGAGGTAGGGTTCTACAAGTTTTTGCAGCATGGCCTATCTTCTTACATATTGTACACACAGCAGTGCACTTTCCCGGATGATGCCTTTCACATCTAGAACAAAACGGACTAGTACCCTGATAACTGTGTCTCATACCATTCGCCGGTTTCTTATTAACATTTTGAGCTGAACCCTGAGATGGTTCAAATTTCCTCTTATTATCACCGTTTTTAACTTCGACTTGTTTATTAGCCGAAACTCTCCTACGTTTAGCCATCATTAAACTCTGTGCCATGTGGATCACATCATCCACAGTAACCTTCTCGGCAGAAATCACATTCCCTTGAACATCCTTGGGTAGACCCTCTATATACCGCTCTATCTTGCGGGATTCAGTTGGGAACATTTCGGGACATAAGGTACAGAGCTCCAGAAAATGATTGGTATAGCTTTCGATATCGGTTCCTTTAACTCTGAGTTCCCAGAACTCAGCTTCGAGCTTTTGGACTTGACTTCTTGGGCAAAACTTATTGACCATCATTCCTTTGAGTTCATCCCATGGGGTAGCATTAGCATTATCTATTCCCACAGATTTGGTATGAGCAGTCCACCATGTCATAGCATTGCCAGTGAGTGAACTTGTGGAAAACTTCACTCGATCATTATCTCCGCAGTTACAGACACGGAAGATTGATTCTAGCTTTTCAAACCATCGGACCAGTTCTACGGCTTCTTCTTTTCCACTAAAAGTGGGTGGGTTACAGTTCTTAAAATCTTTATATGAGCAAGTTTTAGAAGGAACATTATGATTGTTATTGTTATTGCCTTGGGCGGCCGCTAGCAACAATTGAAATTGTTCAGTAGAAAGAGTGACATTTGGTATAAGATTGTTGTTGTTGTTGTTGCCACGAGTTGAGTGAGCCACTGATCTTCAATACATAAATACATTATTAGTTGAAGAATCAAGGTGTTATAAGTTTACAATCATGATTTATAACGTTTGCACAACACACATAGGTGAATAAGACAATATGCTTAAATAAACACTTAACATTATTGGAAACGAGGCATTATATAAGCCTTTATTACACGAGTTTGGAATGGAAAAAGTTTAGGCATAAGCCTTTACATAGATGGATAAATGGAAAATAGGAAAACAAAAGATAGGTTTTAGTTCTTCTTTTTCTCGTTCTCAGCTTCCTTCATAAATTTCTCTATCTTTTCATTTTTCTCCTTTTGTTTCTCGTGGAGGTATTCAAAATTATCGTAGAGGTTAGTGATGCGGCTGTTGACAAAGTTGTTGTTGAAATCCTTGATAGCCAGTTGATGATTGATTCAGTTTTTCTCTATTTTCATCTTAGACTCAACTAGTTCTTGGAGGTAGGCAAGAGATTGCTTTCCCCAACGGGTATTCCGTTCTTCCTCAGTCTTCACTTTCATTACTATCTTCATCACTTTGTCCATGTTATTTTTCACAAGTTTTTCTAGCTTTTCAGTTTGAGAGTCGAAGGACTCTTTGATGATTTCTTTCAAGATTGTGTTTTCTTTTTCTAGGTTGTTTAGACGCACTTCTATTCGAGCAACATGACGTCTACTAAACTCCCTATTCTTCTCACAACTACTCTGAAGGTTGAGGATATCAGACTTCACCCTTACGTGTTCCATGTTATTACAAAATAATGGATCGGCTTCTCTAGTGGCGGCGGGTTCGGGTTGTTTTCTCTTTTGAGATGAGTTTTCAGATGATTCTTTAATAGGCTCTTCTTCAGGCTCATAACCTGAGAAGTCACTATCGTAGTTAGGGAGGTCTTGAAGAGCATTCCGTTTGGGAGTATTCATCGGTTGATGAGAGTCAGCAGTATTGGCATGATGTTTTCCTTTGCTTTCATTTCTCGGGGTTGTATAATATTCGGGAGACCCACGCGAGTTGTAACGAGTGTTCGGGCTATAGTTCATTGGTGGTGAAGGAGGACTATAAAGTGGGCTTTGAACTGATTTTTCGGTAGAAGATCCTTCAGTATCTTTCTCAGCTGGTTTGAAAAGAGTCATTTTGTTTATTTGATGATAGCTTGACATTCTAACATTAAGATAGAGATTTTGATTAGATTTTTAAGCTAGGATTGTAAAGAATGAGAGGTAGGGTTGAACTCTTTGCTTTAACATTCTAAGGTAATCCTAAGTGATTTAAAGTCTAAGGCAGGAAAGGCTATAGTTTCCTAGATCGCTAAGGTACCCTAGCTAACAAGTAAGGCACACATAAAATGCAATCCTGGTTCTCTATAACAGCCTGGTTATGCTCTGATACCAATCTGTCACACCCCCAGTTAGGGCCTGGGCGAAATGTGATTCAATATCATAATACATACCAATATATTATAAAATGAGAACAAATACTATATGAATAAAACCAAATTTGCAGCGGAAGGATTAATAATGTCGTTACAAGAATTATAAATTGTTCAAATGCAGAAAAGTAAATATGCGATAAGTCTTGATCCTAGCCAAGTAAGTCATCACGTAAGCAGTAGATATAGAGGTCCTGATCATTCAGTACCTGATACAAACATGCTAAAAGTGTCAACCAAAAAGGTTGAGTGAAATTCATAGGTTTAGCAAATATGATTGACCGTTTGTTCTTAGACCACAAGATTTGTTATAAAAGTAGATCACGCAGATCCAAAAGTAGTACTAATTCGTGATATTTTAGACTAAACGTTTGTTTTGTTGCCCCGATGATAAGTTGACAGTACCTTATCACCATGTTTAAATCATTATTAAGTAATACAAAGACATCGCGGTCAAATGTATCGGGGACGTTACTCCCGATAGGCCTACCCCCAATAATTAAGAATGCCTTATCCTGAAAGCAATTAAAAAATATCACTGTGGGGTCTTAGTAGCATAAGCTAGTCATAGCACAGTTTAAGTTCGTACTTGTGTCTAAGTTGTTTAAAGTATAAAAGCAGCATGTGTCTCACCCCAGTAAGTATAAAAAGTGCTATAGCAATAAGAGTGGGGCTATGAAAGTCACCTTAGTAATTCGATGAGATAAAGTAATCCTTAAAGAGGAAGTATGGATGATCGAAGCACGGAATAAGTCAACCTAAGAATAAGTTGAGAATAGTTTAGATGTTTTGCCCGTATTATGATAAGTGTAAGTATTTTCTTTTATAGTAAGTTTAAAGAAGGTTTATTGTTTTGGAAAGGCTTTTCATACTAGACAAGCTTCCAATCTAACACTTTCAATTTAAAATGGCCTTTTCAGGTCATAGGTTTCTGAGCCACAGGATCCTTTAACTCGGTAATCCAAACTCTCCGCCTAGACTTTCGAGCGTCCATCCACTCGAGAAAGATCAAGATCTATACCCATCTAATATACCGTTCCAATACGTTTTTAGGTGCGTATAGGAATACAACACTTTAAATACTTTATACAATAAGTATTTACTTAAGTTCGATTGTATTATCGTTGTTAAGATTGTTTGGTTTTTAAATCCTAATAATAAGTAGGATATATTTAAGTAGGTAAACAAGTGTTATACATAGAAATTGTGTTTTATGAATGGGTATGTATTAATATCAAGTTAATATGTATATATATATATATATATATATATATATATATATATATATATATATTTTAACATATAAGATAAATATATATATATATATATATATATATATATATATATATATATATATATATATATATATATATATATATATATATATATATATATATATATATATATATATATATATATTTATCTTATATGTTAAAATATGTATAGTTTAATTTTAAGTTTTATGTCAATATAAGTACCAATAATTATCTAAAAATGCTAACAAGTATTTTATTGATTTCATAACAGTAAGTGACATGTATAAAACATTATCAAAATTTTCTATACATAAATATTAAGTTTTATGTATTAAATATTAAATTTTTTTATAGCTAAAATACAAATAAATAGATAAACAAGTTTAACAACACATTTTATATTTTTCTTAGGTTCTACTGACTAAAATAAACTTAGGAAAAATTTATAAATTTTTGTTATGGTGTAAAAGTATTTATTTCTAATTTTTTTTCGGTTCAAGATAAATCAAAGTTTATAAAGTAATAATTATTATATCAACTCAATTAATTCATCTAAAATTTTCGTATGCCTAATATAGTGTATTAAGCTTAGAAAAATTATTTGTACATTTATATTAATAGTTTAACTATTTAATTCAACTTTTGTATTGTTTTTAGTTTAAATTCGGAATTAAATAGAAATATATAATTATTAATTCTAAAAATAATTTTTATAACTTTCTTATTAGTTCCTAAGTAATTTCCATTGATTATTGTAGTCATAAACATGTTATATCATTAAATTCTATTTTTCTTTTTAAAACAGATTTTTCAGTACTGTAGCAAAAGTAGAAGAAAATACAAATTAATTATTTAAAATGACAAATAAATCAAACATAAATTTTTATAATTACTTTTATGACCTAAGGAACAAGCGAAAATTATAAAACATAATATATAAAATTGTTTACTATTTATTTCTTCATTATCTATATATACCGAATATAAAAAAAGTCAGTTTTTGATTTTTAATAAATATAAATTCGAATGTATAATTAATAAAAATAATTTTTATAGTCATTAGGATACTTAATACTAATTATCATGTATTTACATTATTTATTATAATTAATTTCGTATTTATTTGGTATTTAACATAAAACTAGCACAAAAATATGATAAAAACTAAATAAAAACTATAAAAATAATATAGAGAACTTACAAAAATAATTTTTTCAGAGGTTTGAGAGTATGATCTTTAAGTGAGAATTAATTTTTGAGGTGTAAAAGATTTTGAAAGAAATGGCTAGTATTTATAGGTGAAAACTTGGTATAAAAAAAATGTATAAAAGAAATAAAAAGAAAAAGAAAAAAAAATAAAAATATTAATAATTGTATCAGCCCATAATTTGTATTAAATAAAGAAAAATGTTTTTATAAAGCTAGATCTAGATCTAGAATAAAATTTAAAAAATAAAAAGCAAAAAGTATTAAATTTTTTTTTGTTTACTATTCGGCGCTACAGTAACTTTATATATATATATATATATATATATATATACATATATATATATATATATATATATATATTTACAATGACTATAACCTTCATTTTTATAAAAGATATCATTGTATAGATTAGTTTTTGTAAGTGGTAACATATTTACATAAACTTTACATCTTATAAATATGTATATACTTTTTAGTTATATATAAATATATATGTATATATAACTTTGTCAAGTATAAAGTTTATAAATTTAACTAATAAACTTATGTTACTTGATATGAATTTATATGTTGTAAACTTATTTATTTAAAGTATACATTATATAAATTACTTGATAAGTTTAGGTTTCGTTATATAATATAAACTTATAGATGTACTTTGTTGAATAATATTTATCCGTTTAACGTTTGTTAGTTTCGTATATATATATATATATATATATATATATATATATATATATATATATATATATATATATATATATATATATATATATATATATATATATAACGACCATTCATTAATACTTAATCTTTTTTTTTTTTCGGGCATTTTAAATTATACGGAAGAAAATATAGATGAATAAATGAGGGTCGTTATACTTATCAAAATACTTCTACTTAACAAAAATGCTTACAATTACATCCTCGTTCAGTTTCATCAACAATTCTACTCGTATGCACCCGTATTCGTACTCGTACAATACACAGCTTTTAGATGTATGTACTATTGGTATATACACTCCAATGATCAGCTCTTAACAGCCCATGTGAGTCACCTAACACATGTGAGAACCATCATTTGGCAACTAGCATGAAATATCTCATAAAATTACAAAAATATGAGTAATCATTCATGACTTATTTACATGAAAACAAAATTACATATCCTTTATATCTAATTCATACACCAACGACCAAAAACACCTAAAAACACTTTTATTCTTCAATTTTCTTCATCTAATTGATCTCTCTCAAGTTCTATCTTATTTCAAGTGATGATCTTACTTGAACTTGTTTTCGTGTCATGATTCTGCTTCAAGAACTTCGAGCCATCCAAGGATCCGTTGAAGCTAGATCCATTTTTCTCTTTTCCAGTAGGTTTATCCAAGGAACTTAAGGTAGTAATGATGTTCATAACATCATTCGATTCATACATAAAAAGCTATCATATTCGAAGTGGTAAACTAGTAATCACTAGAACATAGTTTAGTTAATTCTAAACTTGTTCGCAAATAAAGTTAATCCTTCTAACTATACTTTTAAAATCAACTATACACATGATCTATATCTATATGATATGCTAACTTAATGATTTAAAACCCAGAAACACGATAAACACCATAAAACCGGATTTACGCCGTCGTAGTTACAACCGGGGGCTGTTTTGGTTTGGATAATTAAAAACTATTAAAAACTTTGATTTAAAAGCTATACTTCTATGAAAATGATTTTTCTTATGAACATGAAACCATATCCAAAAATCATGGTTAAACTCAAAGTGAAAGTATGTTTTTCAAAACAGTCATCAAGATGTCATTCTTTCGACGAAAATGACTACCTCTTTCAAAAACGACTTGTAACTTGTATTTCCCACTATAAACCTATACCTTTTCTGTTTAGTTTCATAAATTTAAGTTCAATACGAAACCGTGGCCGCTTAAATCACTCGAAACGGATTAGAAACGAAGAAATGGCGAGCAAAACAAAATTGGTAAAAACTACTCATTTTAGCTACGTGAAAATTGGTAACAAATCTATTCCAACCATAACTTAATCAACTTGTATTGTATATTATGTAATCTTGAAATACCATAGACACGTATACAATGTTTCAACCTATCATGTCGACACATCTATATATATTTCGGAACTACCATAGACACTCTATATGTGAATGTTGGAGTTAGCTATATAGGGTTGAGGTTGATTCCAAAATATATATAGTTTGAGTTGTGATCAATACTAAGATATGTATACACTGGGTCGTGGATTGATTCAAGATAATATATATCGATTTATTTCTGTACATCTAACTGTGGACAACTAGTTATAGGTTACTAACAAGGATAGCTGACTTAATAAACTTAAAACATCAAAATGTATTAAAAGTGTTGTAAATATATTTTGAACATACTTTGATATATATGTACATATTTGTTATAGGTTCGTGAATCGACAAGTGGCCAAGTCTTACTTCCCGACGAAGTAAAAAATCTGTGAAAGTGATTTATAGTCCCACTTTTAAAATCTAATATTTTTGGGATGAGAATACATGCAGGTTTTATAAATGATTTACAAAATAGACACAAGTACGTGAAACTACATTCTATGGTTGAATTATCGAAATCGAATATGCCCCTTTTTATTAAGTCTGGTAATCTAAGAATTAGGGAACATACACCCTAATTGACGCGAATCCTAAAGATAGATATATTGGGCCTAACAAACCCCATCCAAAGTACCGGATTCTTTAGTACTTCGAAATTTATATCATATTCGAAGGGTGTCCCGGAATGATGGGGATATTCTTAAATATGCATCTTGTTAATGTCAGTTACCAGGTGTTCACCATCTGAATGATTTTTATCTCTATGTATGGGATGTGTATTGAAATATGAAATCTTGTGGTCTATTGTTACGATTTGATATATATAGGTTAAACCTATAACTCACCAACATTTTTGTTGACGTTTAAAGCATGTTTATTCTCAGGTGAATACTAAGAGCTTCCGCTGTTGCATACTAAAATAAAGACAAGATTTGGAGTCCATGTTTGTATGATATTGTGTAAAAACTGCATTCAAGAAACTGATTTCGATGTAACATATTTGTATTGTAAACCATTATGTAATGGTCGTGTGTAAACAGGATGTTTTAGATTATCATTATTTGATAATCTACGTAAAGCTTTTTAAACCTTTATTTATGAAATAAAGGTTATGGTTTGTTTTAAAAATGAATGCAGTCTTTGAAAAACATCGAATATAGAGGTCAAAACCTCGCAACGAAATCAATTAATATGGAACGTTTTTAATCAATAAGAACGGGACATTTCATGTTATACCCAAAACCGCTGCATCATTAATAAACGTTTTGATTAACTCCTTATGAGTTACTATATGGTAGACGCCCGAATATCAAATATTTCTGTGTCTTTGGTATGCTATGTGCTTAACGATTTTGACAGCCTCAGAAAGTTTGATCCTAATGGCGATCAGGCCATATTTCTCAGTTATTCTTCGAACAAAGTTATTTATTGTGTCTATCACAAACAGACAAAGACGATCAAGGAAAGCATTAATGTCAAGTTCGATGAGCTATCAGGAACGGCTTTTGAACAACTTGGTTCAAAACCCGATCCTATTCTGGCTACTACTTCTTCCGCACAAAATTCTATTTTCTTGAAGAAGGATGTTCCTACGATAACAACAGAGGAACTAGATATCTGGTTTGATAGTCTTTATGCTCCTCAACGAAATTCAAATGATTAAGCCGCACCGATTACACCATCAGAGTTAACTACTGTGGAGACTCAATCAAGTCTTTTTGATGAAGATACAACACCAACTGATTCACCTGTTGCTTCTTCATCCTCCCTCCCACCTCCTGATATTAATCTTGAACCAATTCAAGAATCATCCGTTGATACAACTCCAGTTGTTTCTCCAGTTGCTCAAATGAATCCATTAGAAAGTGTTACATCAGCACAAGTGGATCAAGGCTTAACGTCAACAACGGTCAATGTTTTAATGGATACCACTGATGTACAACCTCTTCCACATAAAAACCGATAGACTAAAAGTCATCTGATAGATCTAATCATTGGTGATGCATCTGCTCCAGTCTCAACTCGAAGGGCTACTCGGAATATGTGTCTATACACTGCCTTTCTTAATAACATTGAACCAACAACGGTTGATCAAGCTTTACTAGATCCGAATTGGGTGGTAGCAATGCAAGAAGAGATCAATCAATTTGAACAGTTAAAAGTATGGCGATTAGTTCCAAGACCGACGGGTCAACGACCAATAGGGGTTAAGTGGATTTTTAAGAACAAGAAGGATTCTGATGGAATTGTGGTTAAAAATAAGGCACGTCTTGTGGCCAAGGGATATCGACAACAAGAGGGTATTGATTATGATGAAACATTTGCTCTGATTACTAGGATTGAGGCTATTCGTCTTTTCCTTGCATTTGCTTCTCATATGAAGTTCACGGTGTTTCAAATGGATGTCAAAACTACTTTTCTGAACGGTCATCTTCAAGAGGAAGTTTATGTTGATCAACTAGAAGGCTTTGTCGATCTCATTCACCCAAACCACGTCTACTACTTGGAGAAAGCTTTGTATGGTCTGAAGCAAGCACCGCGTGCATGGTACGAGACCTTGACAAAGTATTTGCTGAATAATGGCTTCTCTCATGGAACGATTGATACAATGCTATTCATCTGTAAAAATCACGATCACATTCTCTTGGATCAAATTTACGTTGATGACATTATTTTTGGTTCCACGACCCCGGCTGTATGCAAAGAATTTGGTGACCTTATGGCCAACAAATTCAAAATGAGCATGCTTGACCAGCTTAATTTCTTCTTGGGGTTACAAGTAAAACAATTACCAAACGGGATTTTTATCAGTCAAACAAAGTATATCAATGATATGCTAAAATGTTTTAAAATGGCTGCTTTAAAACCAATGACAACCCCAATGAGGACTTTACTGGATGCTGATGCTAATGGGGAACCCTTTGACATTATGCTTTATCGAAGCATGGTTTGCTCTTTAATGTATATGACTACAAGTCGACCAGATATTACACTTCCTGTAACTGTCTGTGCCCGCTTTCAGTCGAACCCTAAGAAATCCCACTCCAAAGTGGTAGTTAGGATTTTCCAGTACCTTAAAAGTACACCTAACCTTGGAATCTGGTATCCTCATGATTCCGATTTCAATCTTACTGCTTATACTGATGCGGCATAGCGGCTGCCATGTTGATAGAAAAAGCACATCTGGATTAATTCAGATGTTGGGGAATAGGTTAGTTGGTTGGTCATCCAAAAAGCAGAACTGTGTGTCTTTATCAACAGCTGAGTCTGAGTATATTGCTGTAGCTCACTTTTGTTCACAAGTTTTGTGGATGCAAACTCAACTTTTGGACTATGGCTTTAAGATTTCTAAGACCCCAATTTACTGTGATTCCCAAAGTGCTATAGCAATTACAAGCAACCCGGTCCAACATTCTAAGACTAAACACACAGATATTCGTTATCATTTCATTAAGGACCATGTAGAAAAAGGAGATGTAGAGTTATACTTTGTGCCTACCAAAGTGCAATTAGCTGACATGTTCACTGAACCCTTAGATGAACTTAGGCTAAACTTCTTGATCAAAGAGATTGGCATGGTAGAGTATAGTGCTTAATTTTCCTTAGTTCTATTGGGACTTATACTTGGGATCTTGTGTTTAGGGGGAGTATATACTTTCTAGGGGGAGCAACTGATTTCTTCTACTTTAGATATTATCTTTCAAGGGGGAGCCTTTAGATTTATGTTATCTTCCTGGGTTTATTTTTCAATGGTTACGAAAGGGGAAGGTAACTCATTGATTTCATATTTCAAGGGCGAGTTAATTCATTTTCTTGGGAACATATCAAAATGTTGATTTACTTTCATGTATATCACATTTTGAGGGGGAGAAAAAGGAAGAAAATGAAAAGAAAATTGATTTTCAAAAGTGAATTTATAAAAATATTAGTTTTATATCTTAAATAATTCACTAAGGCTTGTATACATCTCAGTATGCAACCCGTTTTAACAATTGGTATCACTGAAGATTTGTACTTTGTGCATAATTCAAAGTTTTTCTAAGTACAAATCTTGTTTTGAAAGAATTCATAAAAAATTGGAAAAGATAAAATCCAAAAAGATTTGAATTTTAATGAATAAATGCTACTTTTAACATTATACCAAATCTGACAATCAACAGTACAGATTCGGTAAGTTCAAAATTTTCAAAAATTGTCTCAGAAATGTTTTTCATTGAAAATTTGATAATCTTGAATGATTTTTGATAAAGATTTGTCAAAATTTGAATTTAATTTGTTTAAAATTGAAAATTGACTGTATTCGGTAAAATAGGCCCATTCGGTAAGGCCCATGTTTTCAAAATCATTCGGTATCTATAAATAGGAGGGTCAAAGTCAAACTTTCTCTCACTTTGAGTTAATTGCATACCGAATCTGACTTAACTTACCGAGTCTTCCTAATCTACCAAATCCATTCTTCTGTATCTTCAAATTCTTGGTATTTCTTTGTTTTAATCAAATCAAAGTTGCTCATATTGTAGATCTGAGATAACTGAATGTATATTAATCAGAAAATAATAAAAATAACAAGATTGTGGCGCTTAATTTTGAAAAGTGTTGATTATACCGAATCTGAGTCGAATATCTTGATTCTTAGATTAAACTCATATGATTAGGATAATTAACATGAAATCTTATCAAATCTATGTTAAATTGGTTGATCTATCAATTGACCGAGTCTGATTACATGTTTAATTGAGTATTTGATGGATTCTGTACATACCGAATGTGTTCTTGCTACAGTACCGAGTCTGTTCAAATGATTAACATGTTTTTCTGATTTGATTGAGTTGTTAATTGATTATGATTATATTTTTGCATGACATGAGACTGAATATGCATGTTTGAGTGATTATCTTTGAATTTTGAAGATACCGAATCTGTTCTTGGCTTACTACCGAGTCTGGTATTTGGTACTTTAAAATTATGTGATTTTTTACTTGAAACACTTAACATGTTTTATATAAGTCTTTGAATTGAATACTCAAGCTTATTTGGTTACCGAATCTGATGTTTTTCAAGAATACCGAATCTGCTTGAATTATGCTCAAACTTGACAAAGTGTTGTTCTGATTCTTTGTGTTATATAGTTGACTTTACATGATGATTGTGTAATGTGATGAATATCATATGAATGTCATGTTTGTCAATTGCTTGTTCATATTTGGAATAAATGATTTGTATAACTTAAAAAAAATCATAAAAATTATAAAATCTGGAAAATACAAAGGATTTCAAAGGAAATAAGAATAGAGATATGTGCTTTATGATAACATCTTGTGGTCTTCTATTTCTTATTTATACAGCTAAATGGCGAACAATTACTTCATCAACTCTGAAACCAATATTCCCTGCAACTATTGGACTGCAATTCTAGAGAGGCATACATTATGGCCTGCTCTAAGCTCTACTGCCAGTGTGGCTGTAACAGATCTAGAGCTTCTGAATAGAACAATTAGGTTTGTGGAAGCTACACAACCTACTGCTGTCAATCCAGAGGGAGAACCAGCCAAATTTGAATTTGAGCTGAGAGGGGTACAAGGAATGAGGAGTATCACAAAGGCTGACTTCAGGAGGATCTTTCAGCTTCCTCTTGTACAAAATGCTCTTGCTTTCCCTGCTACTCAGCAGATGATGACCTCAATCTTCCAGCTTGGATATGTTGGAGCTACAAATGTTCCACCAGCTAAGTTTCAGAAGAAATATCTACACTCTCAGTGGTATGTGATCTTATTGATCATCAACAGATGCTTGCTGATGACAAGGAGTGGATCCGATAGCTTTACTGTAACAATGCTCAAGCTGTTCTACTCTTTCACAAGAATGGAAACTCCAGATTATGCATAACTTCTTTGGGATCTGGTTCAGGCTCAAGTTGATAAACCAAGGGGTTCCTACATCCCTTGTAAAAGGTTTTTCTGTATCTTTATCCATGATGCTATAAATGCTTGCAGAAATGAAAATATATTTGTACCAGGTACACATTGATTACAGATGAAGAGATTTAGGGAGTTGAAGATGAATACCTCGGTGATTTCTGACAATCAATTCACTGCGCCGATTCCAAATTGGCTAGTGGGGCTAGCTGAACCCCAAGATGCTAGGATGCGTTCATATTTTGAAGCTGTAGGAATACCTCTTCAGAACCTGTACATCAAGTACAAGTTGAACCTGCCGCGGTTCCAGCCACAGAGGTTTTAGAGGAACCTGTAGTACAACCACCTAGACCAGCTAATCCTCCACTTAGGGTAAACCTCAAATGTTCTGGGCTAGCACACCAAGCTCAACCCGTGAGGATCCGGAAACCTAGTTCACCTAGGATTGAACCAACCCTTTCCACAACACCTGAGGCGAGCATTGACACCGATTCATCAGCAACTGAATCATCTCCCGAGCATTCTCCAAAGAGAACATGATATATGCTTGATGAGATGATTCAGACTTCGCCAACCCAACGAGTAACTATATCCAGGACTACGACTCCTATTGTACGCCAAACAGTTACTCCAACCATTGGTGATACGGACCAAGACCTAGAGCCTATTAGGTCACCTTCACCCATTTCCGTATCACATCCAAGAATAACAGTAAGCCCTACACTAAATGAAGTGTAAGCTTCGGTAGGCAAGAGAGCTAAATGCACAGATGGTAAAAAGACCAATCAACCCATCCAATCTAAACAAGACTTAACAACAAATCCTACCCAGCAAGATGCTTCAGCATCTAAGGAATTAAAGTCTTCCTCTGCAGTAAAGTCTGTGTTGACTCAATCGATTGGGGAAACTCAATCATTGAAGTCCAGAACGGCCGAAGGGGAGCCGAAAAATCTTGAAAAGGCACCCTGTGTATTGGCTGGAAATCCTCCTGTGCCTCAACGTACAACAGGGTCTCGAGGTCTGGCTTATCTTGATGAGGGAGATCTACCGCATCCCATGGAAACGGGTCAACATGACAATCCTTCGGGATATTTATTAGACTTCCAGCAGACTGATCCCTTGGTTCAAGAAATTGATCCATTGGTTCAAACCACTTCTCTTTCGGATTCTGAATCTCAGGGTCTAAAGCAAGAGTCATTAACTGAAAGAGATGTGCCACCTCATGGTATATCAATGATTTCAGGAGTCAGAGATAGCAATATCTCTGCTAGAGTTAGACCGATGGGTAGTTCTGCTACTTTGTTAGAGTCCCATGAGACTAAAGTCATGGAGGCGGATGCTTCGAAAGAAATGTCGCCGGTGAAAACTCCGGTTGTTACCCAACCTCCATCAGAAGGGGATATCACAAATCTGACTAGTAGTATGTACATCCCTACATATAAGTATAATACCGCACATTTATCCTTTCCTGCCTTCACGGCAACTCACACACTTCCACTGACATTGCCTTCAACCGATGTTGCTGCTGCTGTTCCTATTGTTACTTTACCACCATCACCCACACGTTCACCAAATTATTTTGATGCTTTGGAGCAAGAATATTTTAGTCGTATGTTTTCTAAAGTCAATCTTGATTTTCTTAGATGAACTTCGCTTCAAGCAATGTTTCGCATTAGAGTACGATATCCGCTTACTTCCTGCTCTTCTCCTCTAAGTCCTCACCGTGATGATGAACATGACAATTTTGATCCTCAGAATAGTCATGAGGGGGAGATAGGAGTAGATGGAGAATATCTAATGGTGAACATTTCTACTAGGGGTGGTGGAGTGGGGTCTTCATCAGTTCTCAAGCTCAACAGGTTCAAATAGAATCAGAAACGGTTTCTATTCATGATGATATTGCTGACAAGGAACCTGAGCAAGTTATAATTCCAATTATTCATTTCAGAGGCTGAAAGTGGACCGGTAGATGAGGATTTGAACTTAAGTGATTTTTATCTTCAAGAAACAGATGATGATGGATTTGTCATTCTAAGCAAATTATCTTCAGTATCTTCTATTCCTGAGGATGTAGAGATTGTAGATGAAGAGAATCCTGATCCGGTAACGGAAAGTGATGATGAAATGGATTCTTCTGATGAAGATGAAGACAATCTTTATGTTAATCCAAATGATGATGATATCTTCGATCATATTAAAGATGATATTGTTCCAACATTTGAAACGACAAATACTACTGATCATTCATTAAATTCTACACCATCATCGAGTTCAAATTCAACAAATGCAAATGAGAGTTCAACTTCTGGTACCTCTACTTCAAGTGAAACAGTGAATTCAAGATTCAAATACAACAACAATATATTCTTTAAGAATCGGGAACAAAGATTGCTATTGGGAGCTGAACATGATTTCATTACGTTACGAAACACATTCATCGAGGAAAACGCGTATAAGATCTTTCGCATTAACGAAACACCAAGAGGTAAAAGGTTTACCTATATAGGTTCACGATTACTTCCGGCAATTGAAAGAAACTGGTATGAGTTTATGTGGAGGAAACATATCAACAAGAATGAAGATGATTTGTGGCTTCAAAGAAGGTATCGTATTTCAGAAGTGTTAAATATTACTCGAGTCGGAGTAGAGACAAGTGAGAAAAGAGACGTCATCAGTCAGTTCCATGTTATTAGAGAAGATGAGAAGGAATACAAGTTCACCGAAGCTGATTTTCAAAATCTAGATATGCTTGACATCATTCACATCTACAACTACCTCAGTATCATCACCACTCGACCTTTTGCTAAGGCTCAAGCTTTGGAAGCTGTGAAAAGATACATGATGGAGAGAATTGAACTGATGAGACTTGAAGATTTTCAAATTGGTCTCGAAGCAAATAGGAAAAAGATTCGAATAACCTGTCCGAATCAAATTACAGAGGGACTGAAGCATATGAGAATGTTTCAAATGCAATTCGAACCCGAAGGGTTTGTATTTGTGAATTCACAGAAAGAGAAAGTGTTCAACCGCACTGAAGAGCTAAACAAATATTCAGATGGTACACTAAAGGCTGCACTAAAGTATCTTAAGATTCGTCAAAGCAAGTTTGATGACATTGATATGAAAATGGGTCTTGGAGAGTTCATAAAGCATATCAGAGATCGTCTGAAGCTCCGGATCTGTACAAGATAGTTTGAGATTCTTCGTGGCCTAAGAAAAAGAAGGTATTTCAAAGAAATGGATGAATATCCATTACATGAGGGAGATCCAAGAAAAGCGTGGGGCATCTGGAAATCTTCTAAGAAAATTTCAGAAAATCAAGTAGAAGTTTCAAAACTAGATGGCACATGATGCAAACTAACGTTTGGACCTCTCAAGATTACTCAATAGGATTATATTGTAAATTTCACATTTAACACTAAGGGGGAGATTATTTGGACCCCGAAGTTGTATAGTGTTAATGTGAAACATGCTTAAATGAAGGTTTCTTAGAAGAGGGCTATATAAGGAACCTATGTAGTCCTAATTAGAAAGCCATTACATTGTAAACGAGTTCTAGAAGCTGTGAAATGTAAATCTTATTGATTCTCTCTCATACCGAGTCTCCTTCATACATACCGAATCTCATTCTAACTTGTCTCTTCTTCTAATCTCAACATGATCTGACCTATCATGTGTGGTTTTGGCTCGTGACAAATCTTGAAGTTCGATGAGAATATGATCCACTGCTTTGCTGATAGATCCATGAATGTCAATCATAAGGCGGTGCTGGTGGTGATTACTTCTCTGATAGGATGCTCATTTCGGAGATCTTCAAACAGTGTCAAAAATTACATCTTAAGTATCTCAAGATCTCTTGAACGGTGGTCTCCATAGTAGGAGTCTGTAGCCTTGCACAGATTAATCAAGAGGCAAAGTTGAAAATAAGAGAAGAGCAGTCCTGACCTAAGCATTAATGTCACCGTCTTGGAGTATATCTCCCGACATCCAGTTTTGAATGTGAAACTAAGATCCGTAGATTCGTGGAAGATACATGCTATCTCCTTTGTAACATAGGTGGCAATGTTTACTCGGTCTAGTTCAAGATGTGAGAATGGATTCTTGTGTCTTCCTTCTTCTGCCACTACGTCTTGTAACTCCTTGATAATCAGATCAGCGTGGTGATCAATTGTTACGTAAATCACTAGCCTATCTGTTGTGCTTTCGAAATTATATCCTTCCAAGAGAGCAAAGATCATTTGTAAATCAGAGTGATAAGTCGGGCGTTTGGTGGAGAGATCTATATGCTTCCGGATGAGAGTCAGTAGTGCTCGTTGATTTACTGAGAATGGAAGTGCAGATCCGGCAAAGACGTTGTAAACCTTAGAGTAAATGATCTTATGGTCTCGACAAAATCTTGTCTCGAGAATAGTGCGAATCACTGAGTTGTGCTCTCATTGCCTTTCTTCATGGTAGATATGCTCGTGAAGAGTATTGATAGTAGGGGTGTTCATCGGTTCGGTTTTTGGTTTGTTTGGTTTATTCGGTTCGGTGTATTCGGTTTTAAATTTTTTTGGGCAAAACCGAAAACCGAACCGAAAACCGAATTCAAAGTTAAAACCGAACCGAACCGAAAACCGAATTCAAATTCAGATTCGGTTCGATTTTCGATTAAAACTGAATATTATGAAAAAACTAAGAACGATGGTAGTTTAGTTGTGGCGTTACTGATTTCTTTGTTATTTATATCCTAAAACAATGGCGTACTATTAAATTATCAAGAATTCGATGATTTATTAATATTTACAGCTTAAATATGACGTTTACTGCTTCTGTTATTAAGAAGAAGAACATAATAATTTGAGTAACATAATTATAATGTGAGCTACCAAAACGTCATATGGGCGAGAACATATTTTATTGATTGGATCCCAAATTATAATGACATTAAAACATAAATATACAAATTAAATATATAAAAATTTTGAATTCGGTTTTCGGTTAAACCGAATTCAGAATTTTCAAAAACGAAAACCGAACCAAAAACCGAATTCAAATTTGGTTTCGGTTTGACTCGATCCGAAAACCGTTTTTCAAATTCGGTTTGGTTTTTTTCCGGTTTGGTTTTCGGGTTCCACAGTTTCAAACCAAATACTGACCACCCCCAATTGATAGAGTCTTGCATGCACTCTTCTAAGATTTCAACATTATCATCTTCTCTCTATAGATAGAGGTTGTATTCGTCCTTGATAGCCATGATTCGTTTAGGTAAGCGTATCGTGAATTCAATTGTTGATTTATGGATGGCTTCAAGAATATCTTTAAATTCATCAGTGTTATTGATGAAGGTTATCATGTTGGTGTGAGTAGATATGACAGGAATCCGATCTGAAGAAGAGTCCGGCTCCTCCTGATCTGGTTTGGATGGAGAATATGAGTTATCCAGAATGTCTTCATGTTGCTCTTCCTCGTCATCATTGGTATAGTAGTCTTCTGAGGATTTGTTTGATGAAGGGGTTTCTTCAGTATTCTGGTTCTTCACTTAGACGCTTGCAGGGTCAACTTCTATATCTTTAACCTCAACCATATTAGTTTTCTTCTTGAAATGAATGATTAAACTGTGATCTTCTATCTCAAACCTCATTAATTCTTCGTGACGTTTCAGGCTTAGAGTGGGTATTATTGCAATTTCTTTTACGTTTCCCATTTCCTCTTCCTCCTCAGGTTCTTCCTCTTCTTCTATTTTTTCGCTGGGATCCTCTTCTTCCATTTTTGGGTCGTCAGCAGACTGTGATTCGACACCCATCTCGATATCATCGGCTGGTGGTGGAGACTCATCATCGAAAGTGATCCGTCTGGGGGAAATAGCAAACATCTCTACCTGTCCAGAAAGATCGGTAGGTCATTCAATTTTGAAGCCGTATTCAAGAAGGGTCTTCCTAACACTATTGGTGTGTGTAGGTCTTCCTTAATGTCCATCACTACGAAATCCGTAGGATACAAGAATTTTTTGAATTTCACCAAGACGTCTCAACTATGCCCTTAGGATATTGAATTGTGTGATTGGCAAGTTGGATTGTCATTTTAGTTTGTGACAAGTCTCCTAACTCTAATCTCTTGTAGAGAGAGTAGGGGATTAGGTTGATACTTTCTCCTAAATCTGCTAGCGCATGAATGGTTCTAGACTGGTAGATTGAACACGGGAAAATGAATCGGCCCGTATCTCCTAGCTTTTATGGTAGAGAGTTTCTGAGTAATGCCGAGCATTCTTCACTCAGTGGAATTTTTTTTAGAATCTGGTATCCTTTCCTTCGCTGAGAGAAGCCTTCAGATGTATCTCTTCTGATTGGTGACTTTAGACATGGTGTCCATGAATCTTTCATCAAGTTTGTAGGAATCAAGCATGGATGGTTCCTCCTGCAGCCTTCCAGGGTAGGGTACACGAACTGGAGTTGCAGTGGATAGCTTCTGAGTATATGTTGATTTGTTTTTGAGCCCAGCTGACCTTCTCCATGGTTCTTCCTCTGGAATTACGGAATCCATTTGCTTAACTTCCTCTATGTGGGGATTTTAGATAGTATTAATAGGTAATCTCCCTTGTGGTCGGATTTCAAGGCGTTGTGATAATTTTCTGAGCTGCGTTTCTAGACTTTTGAGCAGAGCCAATTGATTTCTCATTAATATCTTCGTCTGGTCTTGTCTAGATGCAGTTCTCTAATTCAACTATTGTTGTCCTTGGATGAACTGAGTCAGCTGATCATCAGTCTCGAGAGTAGGGTTGGTTACTTTTGTAATTTGGGTGGTTGGGGAATTTTCCTTGGCTGGTGGGCCAGTGAGTGGAAGTGGTTGATTGTATGTCAATTAAGATTGTTGGGGTGAATAAGGTGGGTAACGATAGCCAAAAGGCTGGTTGTTTCTTTGGAATTGGTTAACCCTATGTTGTTGATTGAATCCGGGATTTGATTGACGAGCTGGGAATTTAACGTAACAGACCGATCCGTCAGGGTTTTCGTACTCAACTTGATATTCTTCAGTGGGTTGCGGGTTGGTACAATTAACACAGGCCTAAACCTAGTTAACTTGCTGCGGCTGCAATTCTCCGAATTGTTTGGCAAGAGATTCCATCTTGTCCGTAAGAGATTTGATTACCTTGGTTTGATTATTAACTGTGGAGATTGGTGCAGATGATGAATTTGTTTCACCACTGTTCCAGTCATGATGATGCATTGTCATGTTCTTGAGCAATTCCCATGCTTCGTCTGCGGTTTGGTTCATCAGATTTCGTTGAGCTGCTGCATCGATTGTCATCCTATGATTTACCGTAAGACAATTGTAGAAGGTACAGATTTGGTCTGACTGTCCTAACTGGTGATTAGGGCATTTCTTTAGTAGGGTTTTAAATCGCTCCCATGCAGTGTAAAGAGATTCATCATAACTTTGTTTAAATTTAATGATGTCATTCTTAAGTTTGGTTTGTTTAGAAGGAGGGAAATATTTGGTTAGGAATTTAGTAGCCATCTCCGTCCATGACGTGATGCAATCTTTTTTCAATCCTTCAAACCATGTTTGTGAATGATGAGTGAGAGAATAGGGGAACAAGTATAGCCGGACTATATCTTGTCCTATCCCTGGCTGTTTATAGGAGTTCGAAAGAGATATGAATTTATCAAGGTGAGAGTTAGGATCATCATTCGGTAATCCATGAAATTGGCATCCATTTTGGATGAGCTGTATAATGTGATATTTTAATTCGAACGAGTGTCCTTGAATCTCTGGGAATCTGATCGGTCCTCCTCAACCTTCAATTGAGGGTTTGTTGTTTTCTGCTAAAGTAACGCGTAACACTATTCTATTTCTGATTCGTTCTTCCTTGTGTACTTTAGAGATTATTGCGTCTAGACCAGGTACGATTAACAACGGCCCTAGTCTAGATCGGGTTTGGGTCATACACTGGGTATGCCTTTTTGTTTTAAAATTTAAAGCAGATAATCTAAGTTCCTAATTTAGTCTAAAGTAATCTAAGGTTATTCTAAAGTAATCTAAGGTAATCTAAGATAGTCTAAGGTAGTTTTAATCTAAAGTAGTTTTAATCTAAGGTAATCTAATCTAATTATCCTAAGTTTAAATATATTTTTGGTTCTTGCTACTGATTCCCTGGTATTTCGATAACTGAGCTTCGCACGAACTATTCAATAAACAAAGTGGCCAGGCCGACCAAGGAGAGGTAGGATCCTTTTGGTTCCAATATAATTGGAGAATATTCGGAAAATCCAACAATCAAGTCCGTGTATAATTGTCTTTCTTAGACACCACTAAATGCTTGTGAATGAATTTGATAAAAGCAGTATTGTCTGATACCAGTTTCCTAGCAGCGGCGTCAAAAACTTGATACCACCACAATGATAGGGCCGAAATGGACGTTTTTATTTATACGGTGTCGTTAGGTCGCACAACGCCAGAATCAGCTGATTAGGGTAGCGATCAATAGTTTTAAATTTATATTTAGCGGGGCCTAAATCGTACTACTCCTTATTATGAGTAAGGGAAGTATGACCTAGGGTCGTATTTTTAAGATATATTAGTATAATCGAACCTATAAGTAAAGCTTAAGATAATCCTAATGTGAAGGAGTAGTGGTTTGTTACCTAATTTTAAGTTTTTTAGTTTATAAGACAAAGTAAAGTAAATGCGATAAAATTTGTAATTCAGATAAGGTTAAAACAAGCGCATACTATGATTTCATCAGTTACTTTGCCGAGATTGTGGAATGCTGGTTCATGAATAGGTATTGACCTTGTATTCATTACACTGGTCCTAAATGCCCCTGTCGTAAGACATGTCACTGGGTAATGCGATAGGCTTGAAGATTCTGAATAGACAACAACGTCCCTTACCCCCGACGCCCGTGCAGTCTGACTATAGGCATACACGTTCAGACGGCTCATCCATTTGAGCGAATCGGTTGGGTGACGTATTAACATTCCACAAAGGTCTAAACTTTCTTAAGCATAATAATAGAATATAGGGTTTGCCATATCAGAGAGATGTAATGTGCTTTGATGCTTTCATTGATGATTAGGTTTAAAAGGTAGTTAGGCCCTTAAAAAGAGTTCAACCATAAAGAACACCATGGCCAAGTCGGTTTTGACTTCCATGAACACGTTCGATTATCCTAAGGTCCAATCCTTTATGTGTTTAAACAAACAGTTCCTTAATTAACTAAGAATCCCTCAAGCGGGGTGCAATGCTTGAGACCGCGCTATGGTGAAATGTACTAATCAGCACTGACCGGGTTCCATGGCCTTACTTATCAGAGGTACAGCTTGCAACAACCGTTGTGCTTCAGTGTTCACGTTCGAAGTTTATATGCTTGGTGACTACACTAGCATGCTCGAGGACCGACAATGTATTAGGGGTTTAGTTAGATGTTTCACTACAAAAGAGTCCTCAGTCAGAGTCCAAGGCTCAGTGGACTTACTACAACTGTTGTGCCCCAGTCAAACTTACGTTGTATCCGATAGATTTCTCTTACCAAGGGGTGACACATATAGTGTACTCTGAATTGGGGTTCGCGAATTCTCAATTACAGAGTCAATAACTACGTTCTATTAGTTGGAAAATCGATTGAGTTTAAAGCATAATCGAAAAGCATCTCGACAACATACACAAGCCATAATATTATTTCGGCATTATAACTGACTACATCATAGCATACACTAAAGATAACTACTCGCTAATCATGGTAACAATATCATAAAGCATAATAATGGAAAACATTATATAAAGACAAAGGATAGAAGTACCAGTAGATTAAACGAATTCCGGATACAAAAGTGACAACTTCAAACTCCAGACCGCTCCTAATACAATATTCGGCATTCTTCTCCAGGTACTAGGTTTCCCGCAAGGAGTCGAAGACCTTGAAAGTATGACTAATATTGTAGAAAGAGAGAGAAAGAAGTGATTTGAAGTGTGTGTAAAAATGGATGACAAAGACCCTTTAAATAGACTTGTTTTTTTCCTGCAAACGGTTGGCAGGCCGTTTGTCTGGCCGTTTGTAGAGGCTGTTTGCAAGGTGGCCCATTTTTTATGCCCGTTTTCCTTGGCCGTGAGGTAGGCCATTTTCCATAGTGGCAAGCCATTTGGCAAGCCGTTTAGCCTGCCCTGGTTTGCTAAATTCACTGGATCGTAACTTGATTTCTTGTCTTTCACCGTTTTCGTTCTAGAATCTTCGTTTTAGCTCCGATTCTCTTTATTCTTTTTGCACCATCTTTGTAATCAATTGTTCTTCAGTTTTAAATGACGAAGTGGGTATTTTGACAATAAATCTTGGAACTTTATTATTTTTGGGCCTTAATACCGGGGTGAAAACGTGACTTTTTAGCCGATATCAATGTCCTCGGTGATCCCAATAGCGGTATCAAATGAATGGTTGGCCAATCTTATCCTAATTCGGGTCTAGTTAAGAGTTTTAAGGCCAAGTCTCTCGTAAAGTGAATGGGGCATTAGGTTAATGCTCGCACCCAAGTCGGCAAGTGCATTGTACACTTTCGAGTCACCAAACTTGCAAGGGAAAACAAATTTTCCCGGATCTCCTAACTTTTTAGGAACAAATTTTCCCGGATCTCCTAACTTTTTAGGAATCCTTGGCCTCGATGCAAGAATCTTATTGCACTCCTCTTCAATATATAAATATGTTTCATTATGATATTTACCCCTTTGAGAGATTAGCTCCTTGATGAAGCGTCCATAATTTGGCATTCCTTTGAGCACATCGATGATTGACAAGTTGTCCGAAACATTTTTCATCATATCTTGGAACTGTTTGTATTAAGCTGCCAACTTTTCCTTCTTTAAATCTTTTGAATATGGCACCGGTCTTGTAGCCTTCAAAGGCTCATTACCCTTTATCTTACCCTTGTCATCATTGCCCTTAACCCTGGTTGAGTCGACCTTCTCTTTACCCTTCTCCTTACTAACCCCGATTTCCTCTTCAATAAAGCTAGGTAGTGGTTCTTGGGTGATAAAGGGTTGTGGGTGGGGATCTTTAATTACTTCATTCAAGGTTAGACCGCTTCGAGTGGTTATGGCATTGAAATTCTCATTTTGGTTTTGGTTAGTTAGGGTTTTGATTGGTGCTTTCAATATGAATGACCCTTGTGTTGTTGTTGTGTTGGTTTTGGTTGTTTTGGTTATTGTTATAGTTGTTATTTTGGTTGTTTTGGTTGTTGCATGATTTCTTCTAGACTCTTTGAAGGTTGGGATTGTTGAGTGTTTTGTTGATTGTAGCCTTTGTTATTTTGGGTTGACTATAACCTTGGTTTTGATAGCTTTGATATCCTTGGTTGGTTGTTATATGTGATGGCCCGTCAAGTACCCTTAACGGCTCCGTCACTTGGTCCCACAGCTTAATCAAAACTCTATATGAATTTAATAAACATTATTGCATTCTTTATTTAAAAATGATTTCCTATAAAGGAAATCCACCAAATTATGTAGTTTAGAAAAATCCAACATATATAAGTAAACAATGTTAACCCAACACAAGTCAACCAAAACACCCACAAAGTATCAAAACCAAAATAGAATGCAAAGTTTAAATGTTTAAATAAAATCTGCCAACATGCATGCAGACCCTCTAGCACAGCGGAAGCCAATTAATCAAATACCTGAGAAAAACATGCGAGTAAACTGTCAACAAAAATGTTGAGTGAATTATAGATTTTAAATTAACGTATAAACTTTAGACCACAAGATTTCCAATGTTAGAAAACATAAAATATTATTCAATTAATCCATGAGTCACCTGGTAACCACTTAACCATTTCCATACCCATACCAAACAACAATATACACTGAACAGGTATATCTTCAAAAATAACAAAGTACTAATACATTCCGATTATAAATTGCTAGCGCGACTAGCTCGAAATGGGGACGTCAAGTCCGATAGATCTATCCATAGGATTCACGTTCACCAGTAGAAACTAGTGATTACAGTTATCAGACTAGGGAATATTTACGTTCAACCCATAATGAATAATTTAAATTTAATTCCACTTGTGTCTAAATGTAAAACAAAAATTGCATTTAATCTCATCCCAAAAATACTTTAAAATAGTATGTAAAACGGGACTATAACTCACCTTAATGTAAACGAAGCAACAACACAGTAAAGCGAACAGCAAAAGATAAAGTGATCAAGAATGACCACAACGCCAACCTATAAATAAAGCAGGTCGATAAAAATAACTAACTTATGTCAAGTCTTAGTATGATAGCTATAGTACTTGTTACAAATAAGCATAGAACAACACTCAGTATGATTCAGTATGATCAAGACAACGTATAACACGTACTTTCTATTTTTAGAAACTTTCTAATTTTAGCAGGTTTCCATTTTTAGAAAGTTTCTAGTTTTGGAAAGTTTCTATTTTTAGAAGGTTTCTATTTTAGGAAAATTTCCTTAATTAGAAAAGTCAACAAAAGTTAACTGAAAGTCAAAGTCAACTGAAAGTCAACACAAAAGTCAACCTTGGTCAAACTTAGTCAACATTGAAAGTAAAAGAGTAAATTATATTAATAATATAAGTTATAATGTTATTTAAAGTCATATTTGTATAATCATGTCATATCATAAATTTAATTGAATTAAATTAAATTATAAAGTTAACATAAGTTTAAATGATATAATTAATATATCATAAGTATTTAATTAATTAATTAAATATTAATCATAACATAAGTATTATTAATTAATAATAAATTTTTAATCATATCATAAGTATTATTAATTAATAATGATTTATTAATCATATCATAAGTATTTTAATATAATTATTAAACCATAAGTATTTAATAATTAAATTATATTATAAGTAAATAATAACTAAGTCTTATAATAAATGAATAAATAAATAATCTTTATTATAAGTCTTGATATAATAGTCTCATAACATAAGTTTAATACTTATCATAATTATTTTCATTAATTATAAAAGTATTATTAATCATAACTTTAATTATAAGAATAATTAAATCATAATAATTATTAAATGATATAATAAATATATATCATAAGTCTTAATTAAAATTAATTACTTTTATATCATAAGTAATTTAATTATAATGAAAATCATTATTTATAACCTAAGGTTCAATTTTATAACCATAAGTTTAATTAAAAGTTCGTTGGGTCATAACTTGAGCCTCGGGTGTCGGTTTTCGATGAATTTTATATATATCCTCGTCTAACCAACCAACCCGACACATTAGTGAACTCAAGAACACCCTAAGGTTAGTTCATAAGTCATGACCTACAGCCATGAACAAAACATTTTCATTAATCCGATTTAAAACTTGTTTTAGCCATTTCGGGTGATCCGTGGCTCAGATTTCGATGACCCGAACATGAATGTTCATCCAATAATCAATCCTAACCCAATGGTACACCCTAGAGGCTCCAAAAATGGTCAAAAATATGGACCAAAACTGAACACATACGTTTTTACATTTCAATTTTATCAAAACCCTAAATCGGGCTTAACTTTTGATCCTAAACTCAAAACAACATGAATTCAAAGCCTAACATTATTGTCTTTATGAGAGGAACTCATCTAATCACTTTATTTAACCAAAAACATCTGTTAAGTGTACTGATTTTATCAAAAAGTCCGCTGTCCAAAATTAATCAAATCGAAATCATACATAAACGAGTATTTCTACACATCAAATCATCAATACAACAATACACAAGTACTATACTATCATAATATGATTATAACCAGTAAAAATACATAGAAATGAAAACGCTAGGGTTAGGGTTTATACCCTAAATCAAGAAATAAAAGATATGAGTGTGTAGAGGATGAAGAGATGAATCTGATTATGCAAACAATTGAATGATCCAAGCAATATTTTGATTGAAGTAGATGATGATGTTGGTGTTGCTAGTTGAAGGCCAAGGAAGAAAAAGAGAAGGAGATAAAAGCTTGCTAGGTTTAGAAATAATAAGGAAATGAAATGGATTTTGATATTAAAATGGAACTAGTCACAAAAATTTCAAAAACATCCCTCCCCCTTGACATTTTCGGCCAAAAATGGTAGGTTGGGCCCCACTTGTGGGCCATATTTAAGTATAGACTAAAATCTTTTAGCCCGAACGCCCGAACGAAGCCCGAAACGCGAAAACACCGTTACGCGATTAAATATTTGGAAGAATTACGCACGCGCGTAAAATAAAATATGTAAATACTATATATAATCATATGATATAAAAATATCATAATTAAAACAATTTGGATTCAAAAATCCCAAAAGTCTAACTGTTGGTTTGAAAACCGAAATGATTCGCCGGATATAAATCCACGACACGTAGAAACGTACAATTTTAAATACGAATACAAATATTCATATAACACATAATAAGGAATATATTATTACTAAAATAATAATATATGTCATAAAAATGACATGGCATGAATAACAATTGGCAGACGTTAACTACAAGTGGTAAAAGATAACGGAAAAAGTAGGGTCGTGACAGTACCTTCACGTTACGGAAATTTCGTCCCGAAATTTAAGCAGGTGCAGGGGTTGACTCGTCATCTGGGAAAAAATGCAGGTACTTCTGCCTCATCTGATCTTCACGTTCCTAAGTGAACTCGGGTTCGCGTCTGGCATTCCATCTAACTCGGACGATAGGAATCCTACTCTGCTTGAGTGTCTTAACCTCTCGATCCATAATCTCGACATGTTCCTTAATAAAATGGAGTTGTATATTAACATGAAGTTCATCAATAGGAATGGTTTCATCAGCCTCAGCCAAACACTTCTTCAAATTCGATACATGAAAAACGTCATGAACAGCGCTAAGCTCTTGTGACAACTTCAAACGATAAGCCGCGGGTCCAATTCTTTCGATAATCTCAAACAGTCCAACAAATTGAGGATTCAACTTTCCCCTCTTACCAAAACATACCACACTTTTCCTAGGTGATACCTTCAACATAACACGATCACCAACTTGAAATTCTAAATCTTTCCTTCTAACCTCGGCATAGCTCTTTTGCCGACTCCTGGTGATTCTCAATCTTTCTTTAATCTGCACTATCTTCTCGGTAGTCTCATGAACGATCTCTGAACCTGTGAGTTGAGCATCCCTAACCTCATTCCAACAGATAGGAGACCTACACTTTCTACCATACAGTGCCTCAAATGGTGCGGCTTTAATACTTGCATGATAACTGTTATTTTAAGAAAATTCAGCAAGTGGCAAATATCTATCCCAACCATTACCAAAATCAATAACGCACTCGCAACATGTCTTCTAAAATTTGAATGGTCCTTTCACTCTAACCATCGGTCTGTGGATGATAAGCAGTGCTCATATCCAATTTGGTTCCCAAAGCTTCCTATAAGGATTGCCAAAACCTCGATGTAAATTGACTGTCTCGATCTGAAATAATAGATACGGGAACACCATGTCTGAAAACAATTTCTTTCAAGTATAAATGGGTAAGCTTCTCCATCGAATCAGTTTCCTTAATCGGCAAGAAATGAGCTGACTTTGTGAGTCGATAAACAATCACCCAAATGGTATCATAACCATCAACAACTCTCGATAACTTCATAATGAAATCCATTGCAATACCTTCCCACTTCCACTCGGGAATCTCAGGTTGCACCAAAAGTCCGGATGGTTTCTGATGTTCAGCCTTAACCTTAGCACATGTCAAACACTTAGCCACATAAGTAGCCACATCAGTTTTCAAATTAGGCCACCAATACAACAACTTAAGATCATGGTACATCTTCTGATCATATACATAGTAGTGTATATGCATATTTTAAGTGCTAAAGACTAAAAACAGAAGTTACGCGAAGTATGCTTAAAAGATTGCGCGTTACATAAAGATTGCGGATTCTTTCCGTTAAGTCAATGTGGATGATAAGACAATCCACACACCGTGAATATTCTGAAAACTATAAATAGGGAGCTTGGCCTCTCATTTATAGGTTGTTGATTCTATTTCATTTTCCCTAGCCTTTGTAATTTTCACTTGTGACCTTGCCCAAGGAATTTTTACATTGTGTTAAGGTGAATTATGCTAATTAACAATCAAGACCGGGTCGGGGTGGTTGATCACTTGATTGATAAAGTGAAAGACGATCATCAGGGCCCAAAATAATCATCAACCTCTTATTTCACCCATTTAATCTCATTGCACTCAATCCTTAATTAAGTAACTTTAATTTAGGATTGATCAATTGGCGCCATGCGTGGGACACATTCAAAATTAAATTTAAATTTTTTGTTTTGTGCTATCGAACAATGAATTGGCCTGTTTAATTCTAATCGTGTATTGTTTTGATGATTCACAGGTGAACACGTTTGAAATTTGTGAAAATTCGGTTGTTCGTTATAATGACAAGTGATAATGGAAACATTCGTGATACTGCTGTTACTATGCAAGCAAATGCTCAAAAGAGGGGAAGAAAGCGAAAATCTGCAAAAATGCTTCATAAATGGCAGTTCGCGCCAATAAGTTTCCCCAAAATGCAAAGCGAATATTTTTCTGAAATGCCGATAGTAATATCGTGCAAAATTGCGCGGACTGGAATCACAATTATGAAAGTTCATGTAGATAATGGTAGTAGTGTTGATATCGTTTATGAGCAATGCTTTGTTCAACTGCCGAAGAGTATTAGTGTGACGACCCAGAAATTTCCGACCAAATTTAAACTTAATATTTATATGATTTATGTTTCCGACACGATAAGCAAAGTCTGTATATATCTATATTAACTTATTCATACCAAATTTCATTTATATATCTTATATTAAAAATAATAATTTTATCAATACTGATATTAATATTAATTAATATTAGTAATAATAATAAAGTGTATAATAATAATATTTGTAAAAAATTTAAACTGCTCTGAAGAAGAGACGGTACCCTATTCTAATTTCAAATTTACATCCGCTCTAATTCGAATTGGATTTCAAAATTTGTTAACGTAGTTTTGTCAAGGATGTTTTACTTAATATTTCTGCAAAGATTTAACTTTCAATTCCTTATAACGAATTTGAATTTTCGAGTCAAAGTCGAGTTACAAAAAGTCAAACAAAATCGTTCATCATAAAATTTGAACTTAATTCGATGTTTTAGGGTCAATTAATGATTTCAATAGTTTCTGGGAATGAAATGAAAGGTATTTCATGTTGTAAATTTTTCTTAAAATGATCTGTAATTAGAAATCCGATTAAAGTTCCATCATGTTCATCAGAAGTCTGGAACAGCTTTTATTTTTATATTTTTTTTCAGTTTTAATTAATTCAAAGCATAATAAAATGTTTTCTGATCGGTTTAATGTTATAAATACATCACTTAAATTGTTTTGATGGATGAATTCGATCTATGGTTAATTGATTTAAATGGATGAAGAAGGAAATAGGAGAAAACAGAAAGAGTCAGTTTGTATTTAATTCTTTGAGAAGGATTTTAGAAAAACAGAAATGGAACGATGGTCATGGGTGTTAGTGTATGGGCGAGAGGTCACGAGTTCGAGTCTAGGCATGGACTGTTTTTTTTCTTTGGAACTCTTTTCATTTAAGGTAGTTCTCTAAATTTATTATTATTATTATTATTATTATTATTATTATTATTATTATTATTATTATTATTATTATTATTATTATTATTATTATTATTATTATTATTATTATTATTATTATTATTATTATTATTTATTATTATTATTATTATCATTATCATTACTATTATTATTATTATTATTATTATTATTATTATTATTATTATTATTATTATTATTAATGTATGTTGTTATTATTATTTATTACTATTATTATCATATTATTAAGTATTAACGATTAATAATATTATTAGTAGTAACACTATTATTATTATTCGTGTTATTATTATGGTATCATTATTATTATTGTTAATTATTACGATTAAGATTATGGATATGTTAAATATTGTTAATACTAACTTAATATTATGAATATGATTATCGTTAAAAAAAGTAAAATTATTATTATCATTATTATTAAGACTAGTATTAATATTAAGCATTAGTTGTATAAATTTTAGTATGAACATAAGAATTAGTTATAAAATCATTTTTATATCATTACTAATAATATTACTATCATTATTATTATCAATAATATTACTAGTATCAGTTTTGTAATTATTAGTATTATTATTATTAAAATAAGTATCATTATTGACAATATCAATATTATTATTAGTATTATATAAATATTATTAACACTAGTATTATCATTATCATTATTCTAATCACTACTAATTTTATTTTTTAGTAAATACTAATTTAACAAACAAATAAAATATTTGATACATAAAAAATATTTGATACATATAACATAACGAAAATTAATATTTTTATATACAAAATAATTATATGAAACATATACATACTATTAATACAAAAAGGTGATAACTAATAAATTTGTATACACATTTGTTCGATTACAATTATGTATATTAATAAATATACAAATAATATAGGTTCGTGAATCCGAGGCCAACCCTACACTTGTTCAATGTCGTCATATGTATTTTTACTACAAAATACATTACTGTGAGTTTCATTTGCTCCCTTTTTAAATGTTTTTGCAATATATATTTTTGGGACTGAGAATACATGCGCTGCTTTTATAAATGTTTTACGAAATAGACACAAGTAATTGAAACTACATTATATGGGTGAATGATCGAAGCCGAATATGCCCCTTTTGCTTGGTAACCTAAGAATTAGTAAACCGATCTACTAATTGACGCGAATCCTAAAGATAGATCTATTGGGCCTAACGAACCCCATCCATGTTGCGGATGCTTTAGTGCTTCGATGTTGTTTTATCATGTTCGAAGGATTTCCCGGAATGATAGGGGATATTCTTATATGCATCTTGTTAATGTCGGTTACCAGGTGTTCACCATATGAATGATTATTTTTTTGTCTCTATGCATGGGACGTATATTTATGAGAAATGAAAATCTTGTGGTCTATTAAAATGATGAAAATGATTGATTATGATAAACTAATGAACTCACCAACCTTTTGGTTGACACTTGAAAGCATGTTTATTCTCAGGTACGAAAGAAATCTTCCGCTGTGCATTTGCTCATTTTAGAGACATTACTTGGAGTCATTCATGACATATTTCAAAAGATGTTGCATTCGAGTCGTCGAGTTCATCAAGATTATTATCAAGTCATTTATAGTTTAGATATATTATGAAATGGTATGCATGCTGTCAACTTTCAAAGTATTGAAAGTTTGTCTTTTTAAAAACGAATGCAATGTTTGTAAAATGTATCATATAGAGGTCAAGTACCACGCAATGAAATCAACTATGGTGAATCATTTATAATCGATATGGACTTCATCCAGATGGATTAGGACGGGTCTTTACAGTTGGTATCAGAGCGGTGGTCTTAGCGGACCAGGTCTTGCATTAGTGTGTCTAACTGATAGTTGTTTAGATGCATTAGTGGGTCTGGACTTCGACCGTGTCTACATGTCAAAAGTTTTGCTTATCATTTAGTGTTGAAAATTATTTGCTTATCATCCTTAAAGTCTAGACACGTCTTACTGCCTCTATGGCATAGACATTGTATAGATAAATTCATATCTTAGCGTATCTGTTATTGTTACCTTGGCATGACAACTTCCGTAGATTCCTCCGAAACTTATGGGATTTTAGTATTATATATGCATATGTAAATTATGTATTGCAGGGTACTAATCTACATCCTATAATCTATTTCTTATCGAAAATCCTTCATCTGATCGTACGAGATGAATCCCTCAACCAGTTCGAGTCCCTCAGATTTCGATAGCTATTCCGATAGTTATTCCGACAGCTATTCCGACATGGATATTCACCTAAACTCCGAAAGCAGTGTGACCGGAATGGATCAACCAATCAGTCATCACCAAATCTGGAGAAATTGGGAATGGGTTCGTAGTCTACTAAATCATTAGAGATAAGAAGAAGCGATCCCTTTCATCCACCATATTGTCCTCTGGGCGAAGAACCTGAAGCATTCACCGACGAACCAATCCGAAACACTATTTTCACCCTCATTTCCCGAATACCTCGCCACGATTATATTCTATCTAAAATTCTAAACCTTATTCATCCGCTCGTTCCGACCGACAATCATTCCGGAATAATGAAAGAAGTCAATAAGCTTCGCGCTCGAGTAATCAATTTGGAGAATATGGTGCAAAACTTACTAGCTTCAGCAACAACATCAACACCAGTACCACTAACAACCTAAGTTTCAACATTACATGCCTCAACATCGCAATCTATACCTCGAGCATAATTTTCATTCTACATCTTGTCCTACATCAATTATCTTCGTTCTACGTATCGTTCTACATCCTTGATCTTCGTTCGACATGACGATTATATAATTTCTAATGTTTTAGAGATTATGTGTTCTAGTTCAACGATAAATCAAATGAGATTAATATCATATTAACTCATTAAATCCATGATTACATCTGAAAAAAATATATATATATATGTATATATGTTTTCATAAAGATTGTAATTAAAAATTCTTTTGTACAAACTGTTAATGGTGAAAATATTTTAACGGGTAGGTAATACCTGAGGAATATTTAGATTTGACCTTAATAAATTATACTGTACATTCTTCGAATCTGATTCAACAGTTATTTATTATCCTACTTACATCCACAGATATACGTATCCATTCATCGCAGAATAACCATTTTCATTCAATTTCATATTTGAATTTTTACCTATCAGAATCCAACAAGTGGCATAATGAAGAAAATATTAGACAAAATAAAATTTGTTAGAAACAAAAAAATAAACTATGAGAAATTTTGTTAAGAATCCACGCTAACTGTTCCTAGCTAACTGTTAATTCCGTATTACCTTTTATTTATCGTAATTTTATTTATCGCAATTTTAATTCTCGTAATTTTATTTATCGTCATTAATTTCTGTTATTTATTTTACGCACTTTAAATATCGGGACACGTATACAAAGTTTTGACATATCATATCGACGCATCTATATATATTATTTTGAATAACCATAGACACTCTATATGCAGTAATGCTGGAGTTAGCTATATAGGGTTGAGGTTGATTCTATAATAATATATATAGTTTGAGTTGTGATCGAGTCTGAGACATGTACACGGGTCACGATATGTATTAATTAATTCGAATATTATATATTAAACTATATATGAATTATTGGACTGCTAACTGTGGACTATCGACTGTGGACTAATAACATTAGATAATTAAAATGAATTAAAATATTGATTATAACATATGAAACTAAACATTTATTCAAGTTTGCCACTTGATTTCATCTTAACCTCATTTGTATCTTGACAATTACTATATGCGTTCAAACCTTTCATTATTCTTGAAAACACCTCAATCGAGAGAAAGAACCAACTTCACTTCATCTACGAAAGAATAGATAGATGCATATAGTTATCACCTGAAAATACTCGGAACCTGAGTAAACGTTTAACACGTGTCTGTGCTAGCTCCTTTGGCATTGTTACTACCGAAAATAACATTGTAACTCTTTTCAAATTAGCCAAATTTGTCACAGCTCCAGCAAGTCAAATTCGACTTTTTAGTCGGACTAGCCTTACTATAACCTTGATATATATGCGTGCTCTTTTATTGTTACCGGGGAACCTTTTATATTTCACCATATTACCAGCAGATGTACCAACAACCTCGTTGCTCCTTGGTTTAAATCCCTCCGACAAATCACAATATTTATCTATTGAAGTCTCATCATGTACTCATCTGCATCTTGTAATGAGAACTGCCATACCAATTACCGGGAATCAGTAATCAGTACTTTGAAAACTCACAGCATGTCTACATCAATAGTTATATGTATAACATTTATCTCTTAGAATTATGATCTTCCATTCTGAAATAATGAAAAGCACTCAGTTTACAAATCAATACTCTAAATGTTGAAAAAGCTGAATGAAGCAGCAGAAACTGTAGACAACCGTAAACGAACTTAATCGTCAGAAGTTTGATGATAAAGAATAGTATGTTGGCAAAGCTCAGAAAAGTTAGAACTGGAAAATGGATTGAGCTAACCACGAAGGAGACCAAGGACAAATACAAGGACCATACCCTATATTCAAAGAATCCAGGTAATTCTAGATCCGTTGAAATCTTCAGAGAATATCTTGCTCCGAAGTCATGTTAAAATCTTGCAGAAATTTTTTTTTCTTCATCAACCTTCGAACTTGGAAATTACAAAATATCATCATAAATATCTTCGATATTTCTGAGGATATTTTCATAAATATTCTCATCCAAAATTATATACCTCTTCGTGCTTCCTGTATTTCATTATATTGGAAACTTCTATAAAATCTTCGAGTTTAAATTATGAATGTTTTGAAGTAGTGTTAGGAATTGATGCATGAGTTAGTATAATATAATGACACTTGATCAACGTGATTATATTACAGTAAGTCATGCTGAGTTTCTAATGAAACGTGATGATTCACAGACCATAACGTCATCATGTGCCATGTTACACGACTCTTACATTCTATCTGATCTATAAACATATCAAGGACATATTTTCTGATAGTTCTATCTTTTCCCTTGAATTCTAGTAATTTAACCAATCAAGATCGTGTTATTACAATCTCTCTCTTAGAACATTAGTCATGTTCATTCAAAATTCCATACTTACTAATTCTGGACCATTACTCGCTTTACTAGAGGTCGAGAAGATAATAAAAAGGCAAAGAGCTCCAAAAATATAAGAGAAAATATAAAGCCCGATAACAACACATAAATTATAAACCGTGTATTTCAATGTTTATCGCAATATAAAGACACGGGAGAATTAAAAACACTATAAACCCAAGGGCGAAGTAGAAGAAAACAGATTTCTACGGTGGTAGATGAAAAAGGAGGAAGACAGAAGCGATTGTCAGAAGAAGGACAAGGATCAGTACTGGATTAAGCATTTTTACAATCTTTAGAAGTATGGATTAAGGAAGAAAGTATAGGAATGGTGAGAATAATAAAACGGAAGAGGTAAATTTATAATGGAAACATCAGGCATAGCAATCGAGGCAGATCATCGCATTTAATTAAAGAGATCTTAATTTCCTTATTCATCGAAGAATCAAATCTTATTCATATTTCAAAGATTTCTATAAATTTCTTTGAATCCCGGAAATCAACTTTGATTACGTCAGAAGATAAGACGAAACTTTATTACCTCATCTCACTCTTTTGTAATAGCTTCACCTGTACTCTTCCAGTAGTCGAATTATCATATCCATATTACTCAACAATGATAAAACTCTAATTATCAATTCATATTCGTTATGAAAACATTTTTATTGTTAGCCATGACCATCTCACTCAAATTTCGGGACGAAATTTCTTTAACGGGTAGGTACTGTAACGACCCGGAAATTTCTGACCAAATTTAAACTTAATCTTTATATGATTTATGTTTCCGACACGATAAGCAAAGTCTGTAATGGTGATGTTTCAAAACCTTTGACCTGTGTTCATATATTCAATTGACCCTTGGCTATTCCCGACGATTCACGAACTAGATATATATTTATATATAAATATAAGTATACATAATAATTTGAAATAATAAGATACAATTTGATTATTAGAATTAAATATGTAAAATAATATACAAAATAATTATGTTTTTATTAGAATAAATCTATAAATATAAATATATGATTCCTATACATAAATATCATAGTATGTATATTGTAATACAATTAATATTAAATATTCAATATATATTATTATATAAGTATTAAGTATTACACACTTAATAATATGTAAAATTAATATATTAAAACTAATTACAAGTTAAAATAAATGTTTTACAAATATTATTATTATACACTTTATTATTATTAATAATATTAATATTAATATCAGTATTGATAAAATTATTATTTTCAATATAAGATATATAAATGAAATTTGGTATGAATAAGTTAAATATAGATATATATTGATATATTATTATTATTATTATTAATATTATCATTATTAATCTAATTAGTATTATTGTTACTAACAATATTACTGATATACAATTACGGTAATTACTATCATTATGATTAGAAATATTATTATTATTCCAATCATGTTATTATAATTTGTATTATTATTATTATGTATAATATTAAGATCACTAGTACTATAGTTATATTTATTAATAATATTAGATATAATCTAGAAAAATAAATATATAGAGATATATGTATATGATGTTATATACAATTTTATTTATTAAGAAATCAGTAATATTATTTATTTATCATTATTATTTATTATTATTATTACTATTAATGTAACTATTATTAATACTAATATATTTATAAATTATATAATCTATAAATAAAAATAAAGAGAACGAATCTGTTATACACTTCAACACTGTGATTGAGTTTTAATATCCTTGTTCCTATCTGAAATTGGTTAGATGTCGATCTCTTAACACAGTTACAGACAAAAGCTGTTGAACGTACCCATCTGCTTTTCATTTTATTTAATTAATATGTCCTTGAAGAATATTTGATGTCGATCGTAATTGTCTTTATATCAATCCAATAACTTATGCTATCAGTGGAGAATTAGTGAACCCCTCTAACATTGTTATCAACTGGCACATTATTCGATTTTTTTTATTTAAACTGCTCTGAAGAACAGACGGTACCCTGTTCTACTTTCAAATTTACAACCGCCCTAATTCGAATTCGATTTCAAAATTTGTTAACGTAGTTTTGTTAAGGATGTTTTACTTAATATTTCTGCAAAGATTTAACTTTCAATTCCAACGAATTTGAATTTTCGAGTCAAAGTCGAGTTTCAAAAAGTCAAACAAAATCATTCATCGTAAAATTTGAACTTAATTCGATGTTTTAAGGTCAATTAATGATTTCAATAGTTTATGGGAATGAAATGAAAGGTATTTCATGTTGTAAATTTTTCCTAAAATGATCTGTAATTAGAAATCCGATTAAAGTTCCATCGTGTTCATCAGAAGTCTGGAACAGCTTTTATTTTTATATTTTATTTTTTTCAGTTTTAATTAATTCAAAGCATAATAAAATGTTTTCTGATCGGTTTAGTGTTATAAATACATCACTTAAATTGTTTTGATGGATGAATTCGATCTATGGTTAATTGATTTAAAAGGATGAAGAAGGAAATAGGAGAAAACAGAAAGAGTCAGTTTATAATTAATTCTTTGAGAAGGATTTCAGAAAAACAGAAATGGAACGATGGTCATGGGTGTTAGTATATGGGTGAGAGGTCACGAGTTCGAGTCTAGGCATGGACTGTTTTTTTTCTTTGGAACTCTTTTCATTTAAGGTAGTTCACTAAATTTATTATTATTATTATTAGTATTATTATTATTATTATTATTATTATTATTATTATTATTATTATTATTATTATTATTTATTATTATTATTATTATTATTATTATTATCATTATCATTATCATTATTATTATTATTATTATTATTATTATTATTATTATTATTATTATTATTATTATTATTATTATTATTATTATTATTATTATTATTATTATTATTATTATTATTATTATTATTGTATGTTGTTATTATTATTTATTCTAGTATTATCATATTATTAAGTATTAACGATTAATAATATTATTAGTAGTAACACTATTATTATTATTCGTGTTATTATTAAGGTATCATTATTATTATTGTTAATTATTATGATTAAGATTATGGATATGTTAAATATTGTTAATACAAACTTAATATTATGAATATGATTATCGTTAAAAAAAGTAAAATTATTATTATCATTATTATTAAGACTAGTATTAATATTAAGCATTAGTTGTATAAATTTTAGTATGAACATAAGAATTAGTTATAAAATCATTTTTATATCATTACTAATAATATTACTATCATTATTATTATCAATAATAGTACTAGTATCAGTTTTGTTATTATTAGTACTATTATTATTAAAATAAGTATCATTGTTGACAATATCAACATTATTATTAGTAATATATAAATATTATTAACACTAGTATTGTCATTATCATTATTCTAATCACTACTAATTTTATTTTTTAGTAAATACTAATTTAACAAACAAATAAAATATTTGATACATATAACATAACGAAAATTAATATTTTTATATACAAAATAATTATATGAAACATATACATACTATTAATACAAAAAGGTTATAACTAATAAATTTGTATATACATTTGTTCGATTACAATTATGTATATTAATAAATATACAAATGATATAGGTTCGTGAATCCGAGGCCAACCCTACCTTTGTTCAATGTCGTCATATGTATTTTTACTACAAAATACATTACTGTGAGTTTCATTTGCTCCCTTTTTAAATACTTTTGCAATATATATTTTTGGGACAGAGAATACATGCGCTGCTTTTATAAATGTTTTACGAAATAGACACAAGTAATTGAAACTACATTATATGGGTGAATGATCGAAGCCGAATATGCCCCTTTTGCTTGGTAGCCTAAGAATTAGTAAACCGATCTACTAATTGACGCGAATCCTAAAGATAGATCTATTGGGCCTAACGAACCCCATCCATGTTGCGGATGCTTTAGTACTTCGATGTTGTTTTATCATGTCCGAAGGATTTCCCAAAATGATAGGGGATATTCTTATATGAATCTTGTTAATGTCGGTTACCAGGTGTTCACCATATGAATGATTATTTTTTTGTCTCTATGCATGGGACGTATATTTATGAGAAATGAAAATCTTGTGGTCTATTAAAATGATGAAAATGATTGATTATGATAAACTAATGAACTCACCAACCTTTTGGTTGACACTTGAAAGCATGTTTATTCTCAGGTACGAAAGAAATCTTTCGCTGTGCATTTACTCATTTTAGTGACATTACTTGGAGTCATTCATGACATATTTCAAAAGACGTTGCATTCGAGTCGTCGAGTTCATCAAGATTATTATCAAGTCATTTATAGTTTAGATATATTATGAAATGGTATGCATGCCAATTAACTTTCAAAGTATTAAAAGTTTGTCTTTTTAAAAACGAATGCAATGTTTGTAAAATGTATCATATAGAGGTCAAGTACCTCGCAATGAAATTAACTATTGTGAATCGTTTATAATCGCTATGGACTTCGTCCAGATGGATTATGACGGGTCTTTAAAATTAGGGCAAATTTAAAACCCACCGCAGCCTTGCTTACTGGTTTTGCGGGAGAATCTTCATTACCTATAGGGCAGTTGTCTTTAAATATTGAGTTTTTTTCATGAAAATGCTGCTAATTTGGTGCGCCAAGCACAATTAGATTTCTATGTTATGAGGAATTCTTCCCGCTATAATATGTTATTAGGCAGATCTGCGTTGGGCAAATTTGGAATTGTTCCATCTACCATTCATGGCATGATCAAATTTACAATGCGTAAAGGTGTGGACACGGTAAGCTCGGTGAGTAACATCCCCAATTGTGCAGCTATTAATATGAAAAGTGCAGTTGAAGAATGCGCTGATGCTGAGGATAATATGGTAGTGGTTAATCCCGAGTATCCTGATCAAAAAATTAAAATTGGCCTCAATATTAGTGCGGATACAAAAGCGCAGATTGTGCAGTTACTCATGGAATACATGGACGTTTTTTCTTGGTGTGAGAAGGATATGATCGGTGTTCCACATCATATTTCGGAACACAAAATTAATGTCAATCCTGCTTTAAAGCCTGTAGTCCAGAAGCGTAGGGGTGATATCGGCTTAAAAGTCACGTTTTTATCCCCGATATTAGCCCCATTTATGATAAATTAATTGAATTTATCATCTAAATAAGCATTTATTTGCTTCATTTGGTAGATTATGTCATTACGAAAGCTATGTTTCAAGAATCACTAAAAACGGATGAAAAACGAGGAAAAACGAGCAAAACCGGTTAAGACGATTAACTCGCATTTAAATAACTTATTTTATAATTTTTGGAAAAGTTTATTTACTTAATCTCATGTTGTAGGATATTTAATTACAAACGCGTGGGCGCAAGAATCGTCAGAAATGAGATAAAACGAAGATTCTAGAGCGAAAACGGTGAAAGACCAGAAATCAAGTTACGATCCAGTGAATTCAGCAAACCAGGACAGGCTAAATGGCTTGCCAAATGGCCTGCCACTATGGTAAATGGCCTGCCATACGGGATAAGCAAACGGGTACATCAAACGGGCAACGCTGGCAAACGGCCCCTTCAAAGGGCTTGCCAAACGGCCTTCCAGCCGTTTCCCAGATAAAATTAATTATTTGGCCTTCAAAATTAAAAGATGCCAAAAAGATGCCTTAGAGATGCTTTACTTGCCCACCAATTTGGAAGATGCCAAAGAATATTTCAAGATGCCTTACTTGGTCACCATGCATGTGCACTTTTCAAGATATTTACAAGATTGCCACCAAGATAATTACAACTTTGCCATCATGCTTTCCTATAAATAGGTGGCTCATTCCACCATTTCAACACACACCTTTATCACTTCTCTCTCTAAAACATCTCTCTATAGTCGCTCTCTAGTGATCTAAAGGAGATTAGTTCTCTCTCTACTTTCTCTCTCTAGATTCTAGAGAGAGAAAAGTACAGAGATTAGGAAAATAATTAAAAGTACAGAGATTAGGAAAATAATTATCTCTCTATTGTCACTCTCTAGTGATCAATAGGAGAATAGTATGTAGTTAGCAGTAGAAGCTATCAAGCATTGTAACGCTATGGATATTATGAAGAAATACAAGTGTTATTCTGTCGACATTATTCGGTAACATCTATCCTTTCTTTTATTAACTTATTATAATATTCTTGCTCGATGTTTGTGATTTATTAATATTAGAAATGATTGTTGCCATGATGTGTGAGTAATTGTTTGATTGTTTGCCATGATTTAATAATGTTAGTTAGGGATGATTATTGTTTCGTACTCACTTTCTGACTATGATATTAAACCTCGTTATATCGTCCTACCACCAATAAACATGATTAAAACCTTTGATAAAGTCGACATTATAAGGGTAATTAATTATCTGTGCTTATACATTGGTCAAGGTATGAACCCATCGGAAATACTATAAAGTACATGGGGAATTACCATAGGACCAGATCAAGACATTGGTCAAGAGTATAAGACTCGAGGAAATACTGTTGCAATAGTAGAGTACAGTGTTGGTGTATTATAGGACCACTTCATCGTGGTCAAGGTTAGAAGCTATGGAACCACTATCAGTTTAGTACATGGTGGATAACTAAGGAATTTATTAGGTAGATTTAAGTAAGGGCTGGTTTAAGTCATAAATGGGAGTTTAACGCACTACAATATAAACTAAGCTTATAAATCTTTAAGGATGACTGAGAACTATCAGATGTTCTAATTTGTCTACAAACCCTTAGATTTTACCAAACCATTGACGGAAAGGAATTCGAAACACAACCATAACCACCCATTTGGGTGATACACTAAGGTGTTAAGAAATGTTGGATATCATCTATATAAGGCTATGCTACTTTATTCGTGCGCCCAAGGTATGCATTGCATCCAAGATGGGCCACTTATATCCTTAAACCGGATAAAGCGTCGGGAGTCGAGCATAGTCCATCCGATCAGAATCTTCAAACCCTAGTTCCTAGTTCCTCGTGACATGCTAACCGGGAAACCGCTTAGTAGGGAATCTAGTATTTACACCAAGGTATATCTGTGATGACCCGGGAATTTCTGACCAAATTTAAACCTTATCTTTATATGATTTCAACACGATAAGCAAAGTCTGTCAAACCGAGTCTCAGAATGTTTGAACTATTTCTCATGAATGCTTTTGACCTTTGACTGTGCCCGACGATTCACGAACAATTGATGAAACTAAAGATGTTTATTTATATATAATAATAATAATATATTCATTATATAACTAAAAATGCAAATACAATTATATAATGATATATATGTAAAATGTATAAAGATTAAATATTCAGTATATGTTATTATATAATATATGTATTAAAATTAACAAAATATAAGGTTAAGATATTAAATTTAATTACAAGCTAGAACATAGTTGTTAAGTAGATTATTACTTTCACTATTAAGATAAATATTAACATCAATATTAATATCAGTAATATGAATAGCACTATTTTAATATAATATACAGATATGAAATTTGACACATGCAACTTAATATATCTTAATGATTATCTATATTTTCATTAGACATTATTATCATTATCCTTAATAATATTAGCGTCATTAAAGTTATAACATAAAACTTGATACATGTAATCTGTTATGTTGTTATTAGTATTATTAGTCTCATTATTAATGTTTATATTAATATTAATATATGTATCATTAATATTAATTTTCTAAAATAAAATACATAGATATGAAAATTGGACACATGTAACTTGTTATATCTGAATTACTATAACCTTCAACATTTAAAAATCATTATGTTTATTATCATTAATAATACTATGATTAATATCATTTTCATAATTATTATTATAATTATCATTATTCATTATTAATATTAGTATTACTATTATTAATATAATTGTTATTATTATTAGTATTTTAAATTTATTATTATTAATAAAATTAACATCTTTATAAAATTATTAATTTATAAAATTATTATTTAATAAAATTAAGTAAAAATATATATATAAGGACAAAAATTACGCGTGTCATTTGTCTTCTATCCTTATCAGTATATTTTTTTTTCCTCTGTAACCTACCTGCTCGTGGTTTGTTGTCTCCCACGATCTCAGCTATCAAACAAATGGATCGTACCTTGTTACTAGTCCTAATTATTTGATTAATATCCTTACAAACTGTTGGTAGTAGCTGTTAGTTGAAAACAAAATCAGAAAAATAAGAACACACACCTAGTTCTCTCCTCTGCTCGCCATAACCTAATTTTGAAAACTCCAATTCATTTATTTATTCAAAAACTAAAAATGCCATTGTGTTAGGAATCCTTCCTCTAATCTTTCTGCAAAATCTCACTTTTCAATTCCTCATAACGAGTACGAATTTTCGAGTCAAAGGTTTTGAAATAAAAAGTCAAACATTGTTCTTCAATCAAATTGAAGTTTTAGAGATCGTTGTTGTTGAAATTAATGATTTAAAACGTTTTTACGAATCTTTTGAAACGAGTTTTGTTTTATAAATTTTGTCCAAAACACTTGCTATTTCGAAAATCATTTTTTTTGTGTACTCAGCGACGGCCAGCAGAGGGTGTTCTTCAATATAATTTTTTTTTCAATCTATTTAATCACATATATTTGTTGATATGTTGTTCAGTAAGTTCTAAAGTAGATTTAACAATTGTTAGTATAATAAATGGGTGTTGGCCGATTGAATCTATGAGGAAGAGGATGAAGTTACACAAATAGAATACGGGTTATAAAGTTTTCGATTGGGTATAATTCAAAAAAATAGTGACGGATCAATGGTTTGGTGTGTAACGGTTGAGCGGGAGGTCGCGAGTTCGAGTCCTGTCGTGGGCAATCTTTTTTTACAAAAGCTTTCATAAGGGTATATATTTATATATTTATATTTATTGTTAATATTATTATTTTTGTTATTATTATTATTATTTATGATTATTGTTATTTAGTAAAATAAGTAATAAGATTATAAATTGTTATTTTTACTAGTGTTATTATTATTAAAGATATTACTAATAATACTAGTATTATCATTATAATGAATAATATCACCAATATAATTATTATTATAAGTATTATCATTATTATCATTACTTAGATTATTATTATTATTATTATTATTATTATTATTATTATTATTATTATTATTATTATTATTATTATTATTATTATTATTATTATTATTATTATTATTATTATTATTATTATTATTATAATTACTAGTAGTATAAATTAATACTTATAATTATTATTAGGATTGAAGAAAGTGACTTTTTATTAATGTTATGATTACTAATATTATTAACATTTCAAAGTATTAACATTTAGTATTATTATTATTATTATTATTATTATTATTATTATTATTATTATTATTATTATTATTATTATTATTATTATTATTATTATTATTATTATGATTATGACTAAGATTATTATTATTATTATATTACCGTTAAAATTGTTATTATCATCATTGTTATTCGTATCTATATCAATAAAAGTATTTTTATTAAGATTTTTGAATTATCAGTATTATTAAAATAAGTATTATTATCATTATGATTGTGATAATTTATATTATTATTAAGAAAATGATACAAAGTATTATCATTTTCATTAGTACTTGTATCATTTATGATTATTAGTATTATCATTATGTTAACAAACAAAAGATGGTTATATACAAAAAAAATATGTATTTAGTACAAAGACTTAACTATATTAATATTGTATTTATTTAAAATATATAAATTGACATATATAAGTATTAATATAAAGAATTATATCACTAATAATAATATATAGATTTATTCAATTACAGGTATACGTTTTAATATATATATATATATATATATATATATATATATATATATATATATATATATATATATATATATATATATATATATATATATATATATATATATATATATATATATATATATATGAATAATATAGGTTCGTGAATCCGAGGCCAACCCTGCATTGTAAATGTCGTCATATGTATTTTTACTACAAAATACATAAGGTGAGTTTTCATTACTCCCTTTTTATATATATTTTTGGGACTGAGAATACATGCGCTGCTTTTATAAATGCTTTACGGAATAGACACAAGTGATCAAAACTACATTCTATGGTTGAATTATCGAAATCGAATATGCTCCTTTTTATTAAGTCTGGTAATCTAAGAATTAGGGAACAGACACCCTAATTGACGCGAACTCTAAAGATAGATCTATCGGGCCTAACAAGCCCCATCCAAAGTACCAGATGCTTTAGTACTTCGAAATTTATATCATGTCTGAAGGAGGATCCCGGAATGATGGGGATATTCTTATTATGTATATTGTGAATGTCGATTACCAGGTGTTCAATCCATATGAATGATATTTTTGTCTCTATGTATGGGACGTATGTTTATGAGAAATGAAAAGATGAAATCTTGTGGTCTATTAAAATTATGAAATGATTATTTATGTTAAACTAATGAACTCACCAACCTTTTTGGTTGACACTTTAAAGCATGTTTATTCTCAGGTATGAAAGAAGTCTTCCACTGTGCAATTGCTCATTTTAAAGATATTACTTGGAGTCATTCATGACATATTTCAAAAAACGTTGCATTCGAGTCGTTGAGTTTATCAAGATTAATATTAAGTCAATTATAATTATATATATATTATGAAATGGTAGGCATGCCGTCAACTTTCGATGTAATGAAATATTGTCTTTTCAAAAACGAATGCAATGTTTGTAAAATGTATCATATAGAGGTCAAATACCTCGCGATGTAATCAACTATTGTGAATCGTTTATAATCGATACGGACTTCGTTCGAATGGATTAGGATGGGTCCTTTCAGTTGGTATCAGAGCAGAGGTCTTAGCGAACCAGGTCTGCATTAGTGTGTCTAACTGATAAATCGTCAGGAGGCATTAGTGAGTCTGGACTTCGACCGTGTCTGCATGTCAAAAGTTTTGCTTATCATTTCGTGTCGGAAATCATCTGCTTATCATCCTTAGGAAATTATCTGCTTATCATTCTTAGTCTGGACATGTCTTACTGCCTCTATTGCATAGACAGTGTATAGATGAATTCATATCTTAGCATATCTGTTATTGTTACTTTTGCCTGACAGCTTCCGTAGATTCCTCCGTAACTTATGAGATTTTAGTATTATATATGTATATGTAAATTATGTATTTCAGAATACTAATCTACATCCTATAATCTATTTCTTATCGAAAATCCTTCATCTGATCGTACGAGATGAATCCCTCAACTAGATCGAGTCCCTCGGATTCCGACAGCTATTCTGATAGTTATCCCGACAGTTATTCAGAATGGATAGTCATCTAAGCTCCGGAAGCAATGACACCAGAATGAATCAACCAATCATCCATCCCCAATTCATCTGATGGATTCGTAGTCGACTTAATTAATGGAAACGCGTAAAAGGCAATCCCTTCCACCAACCGAATTCACCTCTTGACAATGAACCTGAAGCATTTACCGGCGAACCTGTTCGAGACACCATTTTCAGTCTCATTTCTGGGGTAACTTGACAAGATTATATTCTTTCCACAATTCCGAACCTTATTCATCCACTCTTTCCGACCGACAATCATCCTGGAGTAATAATTCAACGAACTTCGCGCTCGAATAATCAATTCGAAGAATATGGTGCAAAATGTACCAGCTTCAGCAACATCACCGGCAACAACAGTACAATCAATAACAGTACCAGTACCATCAACAATCCATACTTCAATATCATTATCTGTACTTCGAGTATGATCTTCGTTCTACGTATTGTTCTACCTCATTTATCTTCGTTTGACATGGCGAATATGTAATCTCTAAAGTTTTAGAGATTTTTTATTCTAGTTCCAACCGAAAACTAAATAAGTTTAATATCATATTAACTCAATGAATCCATGATTACATCTGAAGAAAATGTATATGTATATATGTTTTTCATAAAGATTGTAATTAAAAATTATTTCGTACAAAGTGTTAATTGTGAAAATATTTTAACGGGTAGGTAATACCGGAGGAATATTTAGATTTCGCATTAATAAGTTACACTGTACATTCTTCGAATCTGATTCAACAGTCATTCACTATCCTACTTACATCCACCGGTATCCGTACCCGTCACCGCAGAATAACCATTTCATTCAATTTTAAGTATGGATTTTGACCTATCAGAATCCAACAAGTGGCATAATGAAGAAATAAAGGACACAATAAAAATTGATTAGAAACAGACTAATTAACAATATGAAATTTTGTTAAGAAACCACGCTAACAAGATCCTAGCTAACTGTTCCTAGCTAACTGGTTACATTTTATTTACCACAATTTAATTATCACAATTTACATTCTCGCAATTTTATTTATCGTCATTTAATTTCTGTTATTTATTTTACGCACTTTATTTATCGTCATTCTGTTATTTACGCATTTTAAATATTGGGACACGTATACAATGTTTTGACATATCATATCGACTCATCTATATATAAATATATAGTTTGAGTTGTGATCGAGTCTGAGACGTATACGGGTCACGATACGTATTAATTAATTCGAATATTATATATTAAACTATATATGAATTACTGGACTGTTACTGTGGACTATCAACTGTGGACTACCAACACTGGAAAATTAAAATGAATTAAAATATTGATGATAACATATGAAACTAAATAATTCTTCAAGTTTGCCACTTGATTTCATTTTAAACCCCATTCGTATCATCACAATTACAATCTGCGTTCAAACCTTTCATGATTCTTGAAAACACCTCAATCAAAAGGATGAACCAACCGCACTTCATCTACAGAAGAAAAGATTGATACATATAGTTATGCACCTGAAAACACTCGGAACCTGAGTAAACGTTTAACACGTATCTGTGCTAATTCCTTTAGTGTTATTATTACCCAAAATAACTTGGTGATTCCTTTCAAAGTAGCAAATTTTGTCACAACTTCAGCAAGTCAACTTCGACATTTCATCCGGATTGGTCTTATTATAACCTTGATATATAAGCTTGCCTTTCGTCATCGTCACCGGGGAACCGTTTATATCCCATCACGTTAGCAGTAAACTTACCAGTAACTTCATTACTCATTGGCTTAAGTCTCTCCGAAGAACCCTTATATTTGTTCATTAAAGCCTTATCTTATACTCATCCAAATCTTATAACGAGAATTACCATACCAATTACCGGGGATTAGCAATCAGTATTTTGAATCTCGTAGCATTTCTACATCAATAGTTATATGTATACATATAACAATTATCTTCTAGAATTACGATCCTCAATTCTGAAATTTTGAAAAGGGCACCCAGCCTGCGAATCAATCCAGTGAACTTTGAAAAAGCTAAATGAAGCAGCAGAAAACTATAGGCAACCATAAACGACCTTAGTCGTCGGAAGTTTGATGATAAAGAATAGTATGTTGGAAAAGCTCAGAGTCGTTGGAACTGGAAAACGGATTGAGCTAACCACGAGGGAGACCAAGGACAAATACAAGGACCATACACTCTATTCAAAGAATCCAGGTAATTCTGGATCCGATAAAATCTTTAGAGAATATCTTGCTCCGAAGTCATGTTAAAATCTTGCGGAAAATCTTTCTCCATCAACCATCGAACTTAGAAATTCCAAAATATCATCATCAATATCTTCGATATTTCTGAGGATATTTTCATAAATATTCTCGTCCGAAATTATATACCTCTTCGTGCTTCCTGTGTATCATTATATTGGAAACATTCAATAGAAAACGTAGTACCGAAAAGCAGATTATGCAAAACTATGAAGAACGCCGTGGACAAATCGCAAAGAATAAGTTTGACTTCAAAGAATCCAAATGATTCTGTTTCTGATGAAATTTTTAGCGAATACCTTGCTTCCGAATCTAAACCGTTACGGATAAATCTTCTTCATCATCCATCGATATTAGAAATTCCAAGATATCATCCTATCTTTCATTATAAATATCCTTCATATTTCTGAAGATATTTCTATAACTATTCTTATCTGGAATCATTAATCTCTTCGTGCTATCAGTGTTACATCATATAGAAACTGTTAGTTTCTATATTCTGTAAATTTTTGAGTTTAAAAAATGAATGTTATTGAAGTAGTGTTGGGAACTGATGCATGAGTTAGTATAATATAATGACACTTGATCAATGTGATTATATTACAGTAAGTCATGTTGAGTTTCTAAATGGAATATGATGATTCACAGATTATAACATCATCATGTGACATGCTACATAACTCTTTCATTCTGATTAACTTCTGAACATATCAAGAAAATATATTCTTGATAGTTCTATTCTCAGTTATTCTAGTAATTTGACAAATCAAATCATGATATTACGTTCTTTCTTGTTTAGAACTTTAAACTCATTCGAAACTCCACACCTATGAATTCTGAACCGTTATTTGCGAAAAGAAAACCAAAGTATGAAGCTCCGAAATAGGAAGGGGGTATAAATAGCAGCAAATAAGAGAAAGCATTAACTGTGGATGACAATGATTATCGAAAACAGAAAGGGGGACATTGAAATATAAGGAGAGATATAAAGCCCGATAACAACACATAACTTACAAACCGTATATATCAATGTTTATCGTAACATAAAGACACGGGAGAATTAAAAGCACTATAACCCCAAGAGCAAAGCAGAAGTAAGCAGATTCCTCGGGTGGAAGTTGGAAAAGAAGAATGATTGTTACGATAGTAAGTATAAGGATAAGGATTAGAAATGGATTAAGCATTTCCACAATTTTTTTTTTGGATGTATGAACTAAGAAAGAAAGTACAGGAATGGTGAGAATAATGGAACAGAAGAGCTTAACTTATAATGGAAATATCAGACAGAGTAATCGAGGTAGATCACCGTATTTAATTATAGAGATCTTAATTTCCTTACTCACCAAAGAATCAAATTTTATAGATTTCGAAGATTTTCTACAAATCCCTTGAATTCCGGAATTCAACCAAGTCAACGTCAAAAGCTAAGACGCACTTTATTTTCTAAATTCAACCCCAACTCTGTCAAAAGTTAAGGTGAATCTTTACTTTCTTATTTCACTCTTTGGTGATAGCTTCATTCGTACTCTTCGAATAATCGAATTATTTTATCCATATTACTCAATGATGATAAAACTCAATTTATCAATTCATATTCGTTATGAAAACATTTTTATTGTTAGCCATGACCACCTCACTCAAATTTCGGGACGAAATTTCTTTAACGGGTAGGTACTGTGATGACCCGGGAATTTCTGACCAAATTTAAACCTTATCTTTATATGATTTCAACACGATAAGCAAAGTCTGTCAAACCGAGTCTCAGAATGTTTGAACTATTTCTCATGAATGCTTTTGACCTTTGACTGTGCCCGACGATTCACGAACAATTGATGAAACTAATGATGTTTATTTATATATAATAATAATAATAATATATTCATTATATAACTAAAAATGCAAATACAATTATATAATGATATATATGTAAAATGTATAAAGATTAAATATTCAGTATATGTTATTATATAATATATGTATTAAAATTAACAAAATATAAGGTTAAGATATTAAATTTAATTACAAGCTGGAACATATGTCATTTGTCTTCTATCCTTATCAGTATATTTTTTTTTTCCTCTGTAACCTACCTGCTCGTGGTTTGTTGTCTCCCACGATCTCAGCTATCAAACAAATGGATCGTACCTTGTTACTAGTCCTAATTATTTGATTAATATCCTTACAAACTGTTGGTTGAAAACAAAATCAGAAAAATAAGAACACACACCTAGTTCTCTCCTCTGCTCACCATAACCTAATTTTGAAAACTCCAATTCATTTATTTATTCAAAAACTAAAAATGCCATTGTGATAGGAATCCTTCCTCTAATCTTTCTGCAAAATCTCACTTTTCAATTCCTCATAACGAGTACGAATTTTCGAGTCAAAGGTTTTGAAATAAAAAGTCAAACATTGTTCTTCAATCAAATTGAAGTTTTAGAGATAGTTGTTGTTGAAATTAATGATTTAAAACGTTTTTACGAATCTTTTGAAACGAGTTTTGTTTTATAAATTTTGTCCAAAACACTTGCTATTTCGAAAATCATTTTTTTTTTGTGTACTCAGCGACGGCCAGCAGAGGGTGTTCTTCAATATATTTTTTTTTTCAATCTATTTAATCACATATATTTGTTGATATGTTGTTCAGTAAGTTCTAAAGTAGATTTAACAATTGTTAGTATAATAAATGGGTGTTGGCCGATTGAACCTATGAGGAAGAGGATGAAGTTACACAAATAGAATACGGGTTATAAAGTTTTTGGTTGGGTATAATTCAGAAAAATAGTGACGGATCAATGGTTTGGTGTGTAACGGTTGAGCGGGAGGTCGCGAGTTCGAGTCCTGTCGTGGGCAATCTTTTTTTACAAAAGCTTTCATAAGGGTATACATTTATATATTTATATTTATTGTTAATATTATTATTTTTGTTATTATTATTATTATTATTTATGATTATTGTTATTTAGTAAAATAAGTAATAAGATTATAAATTGTTATTTTTACTAGTGTTATTATTATTAAAGATATGACTAATAATACTAGTATTATCATTATAATGAATAATATCACCAATATAATTATTATTATAAGTATTATCATTATTATCATTACTTAGATTATTATTATTATTATTATTATTATTATTATTATTATTATTATTATTATTATTATAATTAATAATTACTAGTAGTATAAATTAATACTTATAATTATTATTAGGATTGAAGAAAGTGAATTTTTATTAATGTTATGATTACTAATATTATTAACATTTCAAAGTATTAACATTTAGTATTATTATTATTATTATTATTATTATTATTATTATTATTATTATTATTATTATTATTATTATTATTATTATTATTATTATTATTATTATTATTATTATTATTATTATTATTATTATTATTATTATTATTATTATTATTATTATTATTATTATGACTAAGATTATTATTATTATTATATTACCGTTAAAATTGTTATTATCATCATTGTTATTCGTATCTATATCAATAAAAATATTTTTATTAAGATTTTTGAATTATCGGTATTATTAAAATAAGTATTATTATCATTATGATTGTGATAATTTATATTATTATTAAGAAAATGATACAAAGTATTATCATTTTCATTAGTACTTGTATCATTTATGATTATTAGTATTATCATTATGTTAACAAACAAAAGATGGTTATATACAAAAAAATATATATTTAGTACAAAGACTTAACTATGTTAATATTGTATTTATTTAAAATATATAAATTGTAATATATAAGTATTAATATAAAGAATTATATCACTAATAATAATATATAGATTTATTCAATTACAGGTATACGTTTTAATATATATATATATATATATATATATATATATATATATATATATATATATATATATATATATATATATATATATATATATATATATATATATATATGAATATAATAGGTTCGTGAATCCGAGGCTAACCCTGCATTGTTAAATGTCGTCATATGTATTATACTACAAAATACATAAGGTGAGTTTTCATTACTCCCTTTTTATATATATTTTTGGGACTGAGAATACATGCGCTGCTTTTATAAATGCTTTACGGAATAGACACAAGTGATCGAAACTACATTCTATGGTTGAATTATCGAAATCGAATATGCCCCTTTTTATTAAGTCTGGTAATCTAAGAATTAGGGAACAGACACCCTAATTGACGCGAACTCTAAAGATAGATCTATCGGGCCCAACAAGCCCCATCCAAAGTACCGGATGCTTTAGTACTTCGAAATTTATATCATGTCCGAAGGAGGATCCCGGAATGATGGGGATATTCTTATTATGTATATTGTGAATGTCGATTACCAGGTGTTCAATCCATATGAATGATATTTTTGTCTCTATGTATGGGACGTATGTTTATGAGAAATGAAAAGATGAAATCTTGTGGTCTATTAAAATTATGAAATGATTATTTATGTTAAATTAACGAACTCACCAACCTTTTTGGTTGACACTTTAAAGCATGTTTATTCTCAGGTATGAAAGAAGTCTTCCGCTGTGCAATTGCTCATTTTAAAGATATTACTTGGAGTCATTCATGACATATTTCAAAAAACGTTGCATTCGAGTCGTTGAGTTCATCAAGATTAATATTAAGTCAATTATAATTATATATATTATGAAATGGTAGGCATACCGTCAACTTTCGATGTAATGAAATATTGTCTTTTCAAAAACGAATGCAATGTTTGTAAAATGTATCATATAGAGGTCAAATACCTCGCGATGTAATCAACTATTGTGAATCGTTTATAATCGGTAAGAGACAAGATACAAAAGCCAGTGTATTTTGTTAGCAAAGCCCTTGCGGGAAGCGAAATAAACTATGCCCCCATTGAAAAATTTGTGTATGCGCTTATATTAACATCACGGAGGTTACAGAGATATTTTCAAGGGCATCCAGTTCATGTGTTAACTAATATGCCAATCAAGCAAGTTTTAACAAAACCAGAAATATCTGGTAGACTCGCGATGTGGGCAGTGGAGTTAGGTGCTTATGAAATCTCATACTTTTCACGTAATTCTATTAAAGGGCAGAGAGGGTGCTGGTGCGGGTCTAGTGTTAGCAGCCTCAAGTGGGGATGAGCATACGCTGCTCGTTGGCTTAAATATCGCGCATAAAATGCAAGTCACCAAATTGCACGCTTTCACATATTCACAATTAGTGGCAAATGAGTTCAATGGCTCTTTTTATGCGCATGAACTTTCAATGCAAAAATATTTGAAATTATTGCAAGAATCCGCTATGCGTTGAGTAAGTTGGCTGCGTTGAGTAAGTTGGCTACGTTAACGTTCTCGCACTTTCAAAAGTAAGTTTGGGTTGAGGAGTTACCAAGCAAGTCAATTGATAATGATCTAACGGTTGCATCTGTTGAAGAAGAACAACCAAACTGGATGGAAACAATCATGCAGTACATATGCAATAATGTCCTGCCGAATGATAAACGCGAAGCTCGTCTAGTTTGTGAGCGAGTACCAATGTACATCATCCAAAACAATATTTTATATCGTAAATCATATTGTGGCCTAATGATGCGGTGTGTTGGCCCAATTGAAGCTGAGATGATAGTGGATGAAGTGCACAATGGTTCTTGCGCATTGCATTCAGGCTGTAAAACCATTGCGGCTAAAATTATGCGAATGGGCTACTTTTGGCCGTCCTTATATCGCGATGTTGCAAAAATTGTTAAGCGTTGCAAGAGTTGCCAAAGGCATGCGTCGCAGAATTGGAAGCCAAGGCACGATATGATCCCCGTTAATTCAACATGGCCATTTTACAAATAGGCTATTGACATTGTGGGACCATTTTCCACAGGTCTTGGCAATGTCAAATTCCTAATTGTAGCAATCGACTATTTTACGAAATGGGTTGAGGCTAAGGCGATTCGCACTATCACTAGAGTGCAAGTGCATAATTTTGTTTGGGAATATATCGTGTGCAGATTTGGTATTCCGCAGGAGTTACTTAGCGATAATGGGGCTCAAATAGTGAAGGACCCATTTAAAACATGGTGCACTAATTTGAATATAATCCAGAAGTTTACATCGGTTGCACATCCACATGCTAATGGCTTGTGTAAAGTAACTAATCGTGACATTGTGAGCGGAATCAAAAAGCACTTATATGAAAAACGCACTAGTTGGGTAGACGAGTTACTCAATGTTTTATGGGCGCATCGTACTACTTTCAAGAAGAGTACGGGTGAAATGCCTTTTAGTTTAGTATACGGCTCTGAAGCAGTAATACCCGCTAAAATTCTTGTGCCAACACATTGAGTTGCTAACTTTGATGAAGAAGCAAATAGCGAGGTTTTATGTGAAAACCTGAATTTAATAGAAGAGCGCAGGTTAATGGCTACTATTAGAGAAGCAAATAACAAACATCAAATCGCTAAGTATTACAATAAAAGAGTGCGTGCATTGTCCTTTGTTGTAGGCGAATGGGTACTGCGGAATAATGACGCGAGTCGAGCAGAAAAACTTGGTAAACTAGGGCCTAACTGGGAGGGTCCATATCAAGTTGTTGCTATTAACGCGACAGGTTCATACAAACTCGAAAACATAGAAGGGCGAAATCTCCCCAATGCGTGGCATGCCGCTTTGTTGAAACGATATTATGCATAAATTTTTAAGAATACTGTGTTAAGCAATGCATATATGTATTCAAAGTGTCAAATGAAGTAAAAGAATGCGGTGGCTATTTTTCTATGTGTTTTTTATTTTTGCAAGTCTTGATCACACTTATAAAAATATAATAAGTGAACACGCAAAATGCATAAGTGTTAGAAAAGCCCACTTATATTATTAAATATAATAAAACTTTGCGGCGTATTTACGGTTCACGAAATTTTTTCTAAAAAATTAATTTCAACATACTGGTATGATACGCGAAGGCTAAGTTGTGTAGTGATGACATTGCCCGCTCATGCAGAAAATAAATATTGCGAAAGGATATTAGTTTCCTAAGTATTTGATTTTTTCATGCTTAGATGCTTCGCGATGCTAACTAATTTCCTAAGGATCGTTTCGGCGGACTTGGAAGATTCATAATGTATAAATATATACAAATGTAGATTGTTTCGTAAAAGTACATACTTATTATGTGCACGATAAGAAAAGTTGGAAATTGCAAAGGGCAAGTCTATGTTATGAATACTGATAAAAAAGCGCTATATAAATGCAAGTACTTGTAAAATGATAAACATTGAAATTTTGTTATCAAAACGCAGAGGTAGCTGTGCGCTAATATTACATAAAACATCCTCATTCTTTAGATAAGTCAAGTTTGATGATGTCATCTACAGTGGCATCATCTTGCTCGCTTATCGCTACTATTTTGGGGATGGGAATTTATTCTCCTTGGCAACAACAAACGCTGCATGTGCGTCTGTCACAGAACATAAGCGGTCTGCTATTTCAGATGGTAACGACTCTGGCACGTGACAGTGGATGGAAATTTGGTCCATAAATTCCACCCTCTCACGTAGTTGTAGCGCGGCAGCATATGTTGAAAATTTTTTGGAAACAGGAAAAGATTTGAGCACTTTTCTTGACAACTCGGGTAGATGTTGGCGGAGCTTTGCAAATTCTAGCTCCGCGGAGGATTTAGCGGCTAAAGCATTATCTCGCTCTGATGTTAGGTTTGCAACATCCTCCACTAGAGCTTTGTTGGTTATCTGCATGTTGTTTTCTTTATCTGCTGTTGCAGAAAGTTGCTGCTTTAAATCTTTAATAATAGCTTTTGATGCGGTGACTTTTGTAAATAGGTCAAAACAGTGTTTTTCAATATCTGTGAATTTGGCCTTTTCAGCGTAAAATTTGGACTTCCCAACTTCAAGAACGTTGAAAAATTGTTCTTGGCGGCCCATCATGTCGTAAGCAGAGTTGAATGCCATGTAGAAATTCTGCACAAAGCAGTTGTGCGCCTCTTCAGCAGGAAGCTTCGCGAACTCATGGCGAAGCTCATCTGGTATCGCTAACTTCATTTGCTGGCGTTGATCAAGTGCTATAGAAGAAGAGGTGCAAGTGTACCCTGATAGTCCATCGACTCTTACCCCATAGGAGTCGGGCGAAGTGCGGAATAGTTCAGTAAGCTTATCCATAGTGTCAGGACTTGGGAGGATTGGGTCATCGGCTGAGTCACCTGTAATAAAAACAATTTCACAAATTAGTTAAGAAAATAAATAAGTGCTAAGCCTATGTTGAGAGGATAATGTTTCTCACTTACCCATCTGTTGCTTTGGATCATAATTAGATATAACTGGGTTCTCGAAAAGAGTTGTTTCGCATTGCTTCAACTTCTTGTTTTGAGACGATGGTGGTGTCTCATATGGTTGCTTAGCGGAGTCTATTTTGGTGACTGGTGATTTCATTGTTAAATCAACAACTAGAATCAGATGCTTTTCCTTTGCAGAAGACGTTGTTGATTTTGATTCCGAACTTGTTAGCAGGTTGGTGATCAAGGTTTTTTGGTTTACTTTGCTATCGACTTCTTCGATTCACATTGTGAAGTTAAAGGAGTTGTGAATACATGTAAGTGCTGTGAAGATTGGTTAAGAAGTTGATTAGTTACGAGTGTTTTGAGTTACGAGTAAGGATTTTAAGATTACCGATACTGATATATATATATAGGGAGGATGAGAATGTTAATCGACTATGTTTACGTGTCAATTGTGTTGATATAACGGTAATATTTCTCACCAACGGTTAGAAACGGTAACTTTGTTTGATCTAATGGTAACAAAGGCATATCAATATAATTCAATGCGGATTGCAGTAATAAGTAACTGCAAATTTTATTTTTAGAGTTTATCATGCTACACATTTTATGAAAACTGGTCCATAATAAACTGGGTGGACTTTATCATATACATAGTAGTGTATATGCATATTTTAAGTGCTAAAGACTAAAAACAGAAGTTACGCGAAGTATGCTTAAAAGATTTGGAAGATCTGCTGAAAGTTAAGTTAGAGGATCAGATTGCGCATTACATAAAGATTGCGGATTCTTTTCGCTAAGTCAATGCGGATGATAAGACAATCCGCACACCGCGAATATTATGAAAACTAAAAATATGGAGCTTGGCCTCTCATTTATAGGTTGCTGATTCTCTGCCATTTTCCCTAGCCTTTGTAATTTTCACTTGTGACCTTACCCAAGGAATTTTTGTGTTAAGGTTAATTATGCTAATTAACAATCAAGACCGGGTCGGGGTGGTTGATCACTTGATTGATAAAGTGAAAGACGATCATCAGGGCCCAAAACTATCATCAACATCTCATTTCACCCTTTTAATCTCATTGCACTCAATCCTTACTTAAGTATCTTTAATTTAGGATTGATCATCTTCCCTGAACCAGGGTGAATAGAGTATCTTGACTTATGAGCTTCATCTAAAACAAGTTGTAGCAAATCGCCAAATTTCGGAACCCAAAGACGTCCCACAAAATACCGAGTACCATCGGTTCGTACCTCAAACTATTTTCTCAGGCCTCTGACTTTCTCGTGTACGAAATTCTCCTCCTTCAAGGCTTCTTGTTGTGCCTCAAGAATCTGCCTTGCAAGGTTTGTCCGAATAGTCATATTCAAGGCTCGAAACCTACGAGATTCAACTCTCTCTTTACGACTCAAAACATCCGCCACAACATTGGCTTTTCCGGGATGATAATGGAGTACACAATCATAATCCTTCAACAACTCAACCCATCTTCACTGTCTCATATTCAACTGTTTTTGATCAAGGATATGTTGAAGACTTTTGTGATCAGACCCCATATAGATAATGTCTCGAAATCTTAAGTGCAAACACAACAGCTCCCAATTCTAAATCATGGGGTTGTATAATTCTGTTCATGAATCTTCAACTGACGTGACGCATAGGCAATGACTTTCTTTCGTCTCATCAAAACGCAACCAAAGCCTTGACGCGAAGCATCACAATAGACAACAAAATCGTTATTACCCTCATGTAGTGATATTATCAGAGCACAAGTTAACTTCTTCTTCAGATTTTGAAAGGCAGCCTCTTGTTCATTCTTCCACTCATACTTATTCCCCTTATGCGTTAAAGCAGTCAGAGATTTCGCTACTCGAGAGAAATCTTGAATGAACCTTCTATAATAGCCCGCCAAACCCAAGAACTGACGAACTTGAGTAGGAGTTTTCAGAATTTCCCACTTCTCAATTGCCTCAATCTTGGCAGGAGCAACTTCAATTCCCTTTTTACTAACAACATGTCCAAGGAATTGAACTTCTTTCAACCAGAAATCACACTTTGAAAACTTAGCATACGGTTCTTCTTTTCTTAACAAATCAAGCACTAATCTCAAATGCTCTTCGTGCTCTTCATCACTCTTGGAATAGATAAGAATATCATCGATGAAAACGATAATGAATTTGTCCAGATAAGGACTACATACACGGTTCATGATGTCCATGAACACTTCAGGTGCGTTAGTCAATCCGAATGGCATAACCAGAAATTCGTAGTGACCATAACGGGTAAGGAAAGAGGTTTTCGGAATATCAGATTCTTTAACGCGCAATTGGTGATACCCGGAACAAAGATCGATCTTAGAATAAACAGACCAACGTTGAAGCTGATCAAACAAATCATCAATTCTCGGAAGGGGGTAACGATTCTTAACAGTAAGCTTGTTCAACTCACGATAATCAATATGCAAACAAAACGAACCATCTTTCTTTTTAACAAACAAAACAGGAGCTCCCCAAGGGGACGAACTAGGACGAATAAAACCTTTGTCTAACAACTCATGAAGTTGACTCGACAATTCTTGAAGTTCAGAAGGAGCGAGTCTATAAGGAGCACGTGCTATAGGAGCAGCACCGGGTATAAGATCAATTTGAAATTCTACCGCGCGATGCGGCGGAAGGCCTGGTAAATCCTCGGGAAATACCTCAGAAAAGTCTCTAACGACATTAACATCACCAATTCTCTTCTCTTCTTTGTCAGATTCTACAACTTGGGCTAGAATAGCATGACAGCCTTTGCGAAGATATTTATGAACTTTTAAACAGCTAATAAGATTTAACTGTCTGCATTTCTTTTTTTCAAAAACCATCAATGGCTCTCCAACAACACGAGTAATACTAACGGCTTTCTCATAACAAACAATTTCAGCACGATTCTCAGACAACCAATCCATACCAATAACAACGTCAAAACTGCCTAGCTCAATAGGCACTAAGTCTACCACAAAATCTCTATCAGCCAGTTTAATATTACACTAACAGTACACAGTCTTAGCAGTAAGCAATTTACCATTAGCTACTATACAACATAAGTTTTGTCTAAAGGAGTTAACGGAGTTTTGATTTTTGGACTAATTTTATTGGACACAAAACTTAAATCAGCCCCAGAATCAAAAAGTACATAAACCGATAAATCATTGACTGAGAATGTACCGGTAACAAGTTCTGGATCTTCCTATGCATCCTTGGCATTAATGTTGAATGCCCTTCCATGCGCGTTCTCAGTTGTCTTCTTATTAGGGCACGTATCACGGAAATGCCCAGGCTTACCACACTCATAAAAAACCTTCTAAGTACCACCATTCTTTGACCTTCCATTAACACTACCATTACAACTACCATTACCAACACCCGCAGTAGGAGGTGCAGCATTCAGCATCACTACCTTACAATCTTTAGTAATGTGTCCCTGCTTGGAACATCTATTACAAGTAACCGAACAATAACCATCATGAGCATTATAACATCTCAGACAAACACGCTAACTATGGTTATTCGAACCAGAAGTATTTTGTTTCTTCTGCTAATTTTGATTCTGGTTGCAGGTATTATCCCACTTCCTTTTCCCATCATCAGCCTTCTTAACAGTTTCATCACCAGCATCTGACGTAGCTTTCTTACCCCTTCTCAGTATCTTATCATTTAGCTTGTGTGCCATAGAGATGGCAGCTTCAATAGTTAGGGGCTCACTAGACTCAACCCCAGATTCAATCTGCTCAGACAACCCATCAATATATGCTTCAATCTTTCAGTCTTCATCAGGATAAGTATTTAGGCACAACAGTGTTAATTCAAAGAACTTTTGATCATAGGCGTCGATATCTGTGCCCTTCATCTTCAAGTTCTTTAATTCAGTCTCCAACTTCTTGAGTTCACCCCTTGGACGGTAACGGGTGATCATTCTCTCTTTGAAGGCATTCCAAGTAAGGCTATAAGCAGACTCATTACCCAAACTGCTAACCAGATTATTCTACCAGGTTAAAGCACAGCCCTTTAGTGTACAACTGGAAAAACTGACCTTGTCCTCATCACGGACTCTACTAACCTAAAAGATAGACTCCAATTTCTCAAACCAGCGGGTAAGTCCGACAGGTCCTTCTGTGCCACTGAATTCCTGTGGGCGACTAGCCATGAAAGTCTTGTGGGAACACCCTACCTGATTGTTACCATTCGCATTAGCATTAGCATTAGCATTAGCTGCCATTGCAGCTGCTATCCCTTCGAAAATCAAACATTGCATGTGAGCTTCGACGGACTCACGGGGATGCATGATCTTCAAAACAGAATGACACAACTGTTAGTACTAAGAATAAAACCAGTGTTATAAAGGAATAGATTGAACACAGAAAGATTAACCATTACAATAATAGTCAATGAACACTAATGAGTAATATCATGGTTGTTATCATAGTTATAGAAATAACCACAACATGTGTACATACTTATGATAAAAATCATACATCATACATAGCATCTAACATACATGAACAATATTACACATATAATATAACATGCCAAGAGTCACAACACCAGAATATAATCATGATAATGATAAATAAACAGATGATATAAAAGAAATAACCATCCATAACATAAATGAAAATATGTCATAACAAAATCCTCGGCAAAAATGCCGTACATCACCAAAATGAATGTATAAAGGACAATAAGTCTATGAAATAAGGAAATCACTCATGAAATATCACATCACATCTGCTTGGAGCGTGTGTGATAAGCTGGTCCGGTATGAGTGAAATGCCCCGTTCATATCGATTATAAACATTACATAATAATTGATTTCATTGCGAGGTATTTGACCTCAAAATGATACATTTTACAAACATTGCATTCGTTTTTAAAAGACAAACTTTCATTACATCGAAATTTGACAGACATGCACACCATTTCATAGTATATCCGAACTATAAATGACTTAATCTGTCATCTACATAACAATAATCTTGTTGAACTCAATGACTCGAATGCAACGTCTTTTGAAATATGCCATTAATGACTCCAACTAATATCTTTAAAATGAGCAAATGCACAGCGGAAGATTTCTTTCAAACCTGAGAATAAACATGCTTAAAAGTGTCAACCAAAAGGTTGGTGAGTTCATTAGTTTATCATAATCCATCATTTCCATAATTTTAATAGACCACAAGATTTTTATTTCCATTGTTCATAAACATCATACCGGCTTATAGCAATCTGCATAAAAATCATTCATATGGATTGAACACCTGGTAACCGACATTAACTTTAAAGCATAGAATATCCCCGAACAGAACCTCTCGTCTGTATAATATAAACCTCGAAGTACTAAAGCCATCCATAACCTGAATGGGGGTTGTTAGGCCCAATAGATCTATCTTTAGGATTCACATCAATTAGTGGCAATTATAACGTCCAACTAATTCTTAGGCCCCCAAGCTAAAAAAGGTGATATTCGATAATAATAATCCAACCATAGAATGTAGTTTCGTGTACTTGTGTCTATTTCGTCAAACATTTATAAATGCAGCACTTGTATTCTCAGTCCCAAAAATATATATTGCAAAATCATTTAAAAAGGGAGTAATGAAACTCACGATATTGTATTTCGTAGCAATTATTCATATGACAGCACTGAACAAGTGCAAGGTTGGCCTCGGATTCACGAACCTATATTAAGTATATATATTTATATGTTGGTCAATATCTGTCTAGTAATTTAGGTCAAGTCGTAGTGTATCACAATCCTAATGCTCGAGACCGATATGCAAAAGTCAACAAAAGTCAACTTGACCCAAAATGACTTCCAAAATTTATATAAGTTTATTATATAATTATATTACTAGAGTATAAGTCTTGATAGTTGAATGAATCGATAATTTACAAAACTCAAATTATCACATAACTGACTAAATTTTCATATTCGGAAATTTTTAGATAAATCAATGTAACTAGTTTATGTATATTTATTTGTAATCTACATGTTATTTTAATGAATTATATGTTATTTTAATAAATACATAACTTATATTTATTCTACATATTTTAAGTAATTAATATTTATATAGAAAATATTTCTTAAATTATTTCATCATTTATTATAATGTATTAATGATAAAAATTTATGTTAATATATGGTAAAAATATATTTTTATATATTTAATATTATAATTTGTCTAACGTTTACATAATATCATTTTAATGATAAAAATGTAGTGATATGTTCATAGATATATATATTTGTATCAAATATTTATTTGATTAAATAATATAATATTGATAATAATAATAATGAACCAAAAGTTGTATTATTTTGTAACAATAATAATATTAATTATTTTAATAATAATAATAATAATAACAATATTTATATTTACTAACGATAATAATAATTTTGATAATAATAATCTTTTGTAGTAATACTAATGTCATAATAATAATAATATTACTAATAATGATAAAAATAATGAAAAACGATATTTTTATCAAAATCATAATCTTAACAATATTTTAACTGAATCTTGATACTTATACTCATTTTTTCCTAATCGACTTGTTTAATAGCTTTTAGTCCTCTTTTATATCGCATTCATAATAACGATAATAATAGTAATCATAATAATTAGATGATACCAATATTAGTTTTAATGATAATGATACTAATAATAATAAATATTATAATAATATAATGATAATAATAATGATAATAATAATAATAATAATAATAATAATAATAACAATAATAATAATAATAATAATAATAATAATAATAATAATAATAATAATAATAATAACCTTAATGATAATAATGATAGTAATAATAATAACAATAACAATTTTTAATGATAATACTTATATTAATAATGATAATGATAATAATAATAATAATGATTATCAGATAATAGTAATAACAACGATAATAATGATGATAGTAATAATAATAATCATTTTAATAATAATACTAAAATTAATGATAATTCAGTTGACTATATCTTTTAATCCGTTCATCGAAACCATACGCTTTCTAAATGAAAAGTTATTAATTTTTCGCCAGCTTTCTAATGACATGCATATCATATACCTTATCTCAGTAGCATATGTATTAAATTCATGATTTATCATAAACTATTTAACGACGAAATTAAGCATACATGCATGCATAATCATACATACTGGAGCACTAGTCAGGGATATACTATTAATATATAAAAGATAAGATATGAATGCTCACGTATCAATATTGTGATTCAATATTGCAGAAAGTACGTAGACGCAAGGAAATGATAAACACTAGATTGGCCTCACGAGCTATACCCTCGAACAATATATATATATATATATATATATATATATATATATATATATATAAATTTTATAATTATAGTATAAAGCTTTAATTAAATCTTATATACATATTCAAATTACATTATAAATGTTGTAGTAATAAAGTTCTCTTTAGACTGAGAAACGTTCTCGTACAATTGAAACTAAATTAAATAGCCATTATATAGTTTAGTTTTCTAGAACTAATTATATTCAAATCATATAATCTATTACCAGAACTTATGTTTATTTTAAATCCTTATGAGTTTGTATTAACTTGTTTAATAACAATCAAGTGTTACTATATCCATTAATTGCATTCGAAACCGCTTATATATATGTTCAATATATATATATATATATATATATATATATATATATATATATATATATATATATATATATATATATATATATATATATATATATATATATATAGACACGTTTTATTACGTAGATGTTTATCTAAAACGAATAAGTATAACGTTATACGTTTAATACCTTGTTAACATTTTCAAGTCATAATATATTTCATAAATTATTTTTATATCAACCAAACCGCTTAATGTTTTATTACTATTTCTATACACACATATACATATACATACATATCTATGTACACATAATTGTTCGTGAATTGTCGAGAACAGTCGAAGGGTAATTGAATACATGAATATAATTCCAAAATTTTGAGACTCAACATTACAAACTTTGCATATCGTGTCGAAATCATATAAAGAATAAGTTTAAATTTGGTCGGAAATTTTCGGGTCATCACAGTACCTACCCGCTAAAGAAATTTCGTCCCGAAATTTGATCGAGGTCGTCATGGCTAACAATAAGAATGTTATTATGACGAACATGAGTTGATACATAGGGTTTTATCATGATTGAGAAATATGGATAAAATAATTCGATTACTCGAAGCGCATGACTGAAGCTATCGTAAAAAAGTGAAATGAGAAAATAGGGATTCGTCTTATCTTTTGACGTCATTACGTTGATCTCTGGATTAAAGAAAATCTTTGTAATCTATATAAGATTTGATTCTTCGACGACTAAAGAAATTATGATCCTCTTTAATTTAATGCGATAATCTGCCTCGATTTCTCTGTCTGATATTTTACTATAAATCCACCTCCTTTGTTTCCTTATGTTCACATCTCCCATCTTCTATACTTTCCTCTTTAATTCATACTTCCAAAACATTCATCAATATGCTCCATCCAGTTCTGATTCTTAATATATTCTTGACTATCACATCTGTCATTCTCCTTTTTCATCTACCACCAGAAGAATCTGTTTACTTCTACTATGCCCTTGGATTCATAGTGTTTTTAGTTCTCCCGTGTCTTTATATTGCTATACGCATTGATATACATAGTTTGTAATCTCTGTGTTGTTGTCGTGATTATATTTTCGCTTATATTTCGGAGTTCCATGCTTTTGTTTTCTCTTCTCAACTTTAAGTAAAGCGAGTAATGGTCCAGAATTCGTAGATATAAATTTTGGAATGAACATAGTTAATGTGCTAATAAAGAGATGGTAATAGCACGATCTAACTTGTCAAATTACAAGAAGTTACGGAAAAGATAGACCTATCAAGAAAATATGTTCTTGATATATTTAGAGATTAGGTAGAATGTAAGAGTCGTGTAACATGACACATGATGACGTTATGGTCTGTGAATCATCATGATTCTTTAGAAACTCAGCATGACTTACTGTAATATTATCACGTTGATCAAGTGTCATTATATTATACTAACTCATGCTTCAATTCCCAACACTACTTCTAAAACATTCATAATTTAAACTCAAAAGTTTATAGAATATAGAAACTAAACAGTTTTCTTTATGATGTAATATTGATAGTATGAAGAGATAAATGATTTCAGATAAGAATAGTTATGGAAATATCTTCAGAAATATCGAGGATATTTATAATGAAAGATACGATGATATCTTAGAATTTCTAATATCGAAGGATGATGAAGAAGATTTGTCTGTAAAAGTTTAGAGTCAGGAGCAAGGTATTCGTTAATGACTTCAGTAGATACTGAATCATTTAGATTTATTGAAGGCATGTTTAGTCTTTGTGATTTGTCCACAGCCTTCTTATAGTTTGCTCAATCCGTTTTTCAGTTCCAAACCTTCTCTTTTTCTGAGCTTTGCCAACACACTATGCTTTATCATTAAACTTTTGGCTATTAAGGTTGTCTACAGTTTTTGACCCTTCATTCAGCTTTTTCAAAATTCAGAGTATTGATTCGTAGACTGGGTGCTTTTCAGAATATCAAATTTGAAGATCATAATTCTAGGAGATAAATGCTATATGTATACATATAACTCTTGATGTAGAAACGCTGCGAGATTTGAAATAGTGATTGATGATTCCCGGTATTTAGTATGGAAATTATCGTTACAAAATGCAGATGAGCACATGATAGGGTTTCGATAAATATAATAATTTTTCTGAAAGTCAAGGATCAAGGAAGTTGCTGGTAAGTTTACTGCTAATGTGGTGGGATATAAAAGGTTCCCCGGTAACGATGACGAAAAGGGCATACGTATATATCAAGGTTACTGTAACATCCCACCTTTTTCCATTTACCTTCTGTTATATTAATTTAAAATCTGTTATATAATTATAACATCTTCCATTAATACGCGTTTTTAAAATATTTCGTTTAAGTAATTCACGCACCCGCTTGAAACTTGAGGAACTAAACTTACCAAAGGACCAAAGGTTTGACTAGGTCAACAAGTCAAACCCTTCTCCTCCACTCATCCATTCACCTCCCTTTTCTAACTTTTGATACTTCTATTTTCTCTCAACACTCAAACAATGATTCATCATCTAAATCCAATCGAGCAAGTGTTCTTCAAAACAAATTACATTTTCGAAATCCTTGCATCTTCCTCTTCGAATCCATACCAACTTTATTGCATTTGGATAACTTTCTAAAAATACTAAATTTCTTGTTCTTGATCTTTAAAACTTAAAAGTGTGTTAATTAGTGTCTATGGCTCAAGATTAACATGATTATGTGATTTACTTGCTTGTTCTTGCTATTTTGATGTAACTAGCTTAAACTTGAAATGGGTATCTTTGATTTTGAGATTTGGTTTCTTAAATGTTGTTAGATATTAATAGTGCATGTATTAAATGTGTTACTAGCATCACTAGCTTCAATTTGGTATGTAGGTTGACATGAAAAAGCTTCATAAACATAATTATTAAATTTATGATTTTTGGTTAGGGTTTGATAGACTTAAAATGAACTTTTGATGCATTGAATACTTGTTAATGTTGTTGATAAGTGTTTAGTTGCAATGTATATTTAATTACCTTCGAAATGGCATATCATATGTGTAAATTGGACTCCCGAATCACCATTTGCATTTTTGAGCTTGAAACGTTAAATAATGATCATTCGGCTAGATTTCACTTATTGAAAATGATGTTTTTGTTTGATGAAATGTGTTTAGTTGTATTTCTCGTTAAATTACCTTTCCAACGATATAAGATACGTGTTCTAATTGTTTACGGTTCATGAAATATGATTGTTTGAAGTTAAATTCGTGCATACCACAAATCAGCAAAACAGCTGCTGAAAAAGGCCATTTCGCGACCACAAGGTTTGGACTCATGGTAACCAGATGCTGAAAAAGGCCACTTCGTGACCACAAGGTTGGGACTTGCAGTCGCGAGATTCTCCCTAACCAAAGCCATTTTGTGATTTTTCCAATTTCGTTCCCGCTTGCTCGCAACTCTGTTTAACATGAAATTTTGCCAACATGCTTATATATGACTACGTTTTTATGTCTAATGGTCAGAAACCCGACCCGACCCCGTTGACTTTGACTTTGAACTTGACCAAGTTTGACTTTTAGTCAAACTTAACTAAACACTTATGCAATCGTTCTAACATGCTTTTATACTTATATCTTGCATGAAACTTGACAATTTGACTCACATGCTACATTAATCGAGTCGTAACGAGCCATATGACTAATTGAACACTTTGACCAACCATGTTTACCGATATTGATACAAACCTATTTGTTTAGGTCGAGACTAGCCTTCTTTCTTGCATACGTTTACTTTGTGAAGTACATTACATTCGAGCACTTAAGGTGAGATCATAGTCCCACCTTTTCAACAACTTTTATTCTTTTAAATCGTGGGCTGAGAAACATATACATTGTATAATTTTTATACGGTTTATACTTTTATACTTTGAACACAAATACGAAAGCAAAGATACATACGAGTTAGAACAAAAATCCTCAAGTCTAATTATCATTAGTTACACTTGTAGGGTGTAAGCGAGAACTTATGTTGTGTGGCTATACGGGTTTGATGAACCCTCATTCGGATGAATGAAATGTATTTTCGAGATATAGTGTAGGTTCTAACACTATTATGCAGAGGTAAGATTCAGTTAAGCTTTGGTAATTAGGTGCTCGTGATACAACAACATCTTTTGAGATGTATACGCTTGATAAATGATTCATACTAAATCTTGTGGTTCAAAACCTACTTTATACATACACCTATGATTTCACCAACGTTTTTCGGTGACAGTTTTCTATATGTTTTCTCAGGTCCTTGAACGCTAGGTGATACATGCTTCCGCACATTATTTTGATACTTGCTTGGATGTCGAGTATATATGCATACGTGGAGCGTCTTTTGACTTAACTTAATTTGTATCGCATGGGTTTCAATTGTACTTAAAACGTTGTAACATATTTAGTCGTTGAAATACTTTGTAAACTTTGAATCATCCTTACTTTTAAAATGAATGCGACATATTTTTGGTCAAACGTTGTCTTAAAGACTTATGACCGTGTAACGGGACCTAAGTAGATGGTGCCATCAATGACGATTTGGCCAGGTTGCTACAGTTACAATAAGGTTAATCTGATTGAAAAGTCAAAGTTGATTTGTTGGAGGTGTGGCAAAATTTGCTACTTTTAGAAAGAGATTGCAAAGTTATTTTCAAAAATAACAATGTCAAAGGATCTGACATAGATACGTGTTAAACTTTTACTTAAGTTTTGAGAGTTTTCAAGGTGTATAACTATTTGCATAAGTTCTTCTTTTGGTAGATAACGTGTGGTTGGATCATCCTCTCGGTTGTTTCTTAATTGAGGGATTTTCAAGAATCATGAAGGGTTTAAATGCAGATTGAAATCATCAATATACATATGATGTTCTAGAATGTTGAACGACATGAATATTTTTCCGAGTTTTATGAATAGAAGTAATGTTCTAGCACAGTTTTGAATTCAAAGTATGACTTTGAGAGATGTAGGAATCTAAGAGTGATATTACCGGTTAAAGTTTTGACTTGGATTCTGTTCTGTAATTGAATTTGTATGAAAATGATTGTGTATCGCTGTGAAGGTAGTGAGTATAGTTTATGATTTTTGAATCAAAATCGAAGAATGTACAGTGTAACATATTAATTGTGAACATAAATATTTCTCGGGCATTACCTACCCGTTAAAAAAAAATTTCACAAGTAGTATTTTGTACAAGAGATTTTTTATTACAGTCTTTATGAAAATATATGTATGTATATTTTCTTCAGATGTAATACAGATTTAATGAGTTAATATCATATTAAGCTCATTTGATTTTCGACTAGAATTAGAAATGAATAATCTCTAAAACATTAGAGTTTACATAATCTTCGCGGAGTATTTCACTAATGTAATCAATACTTTATTATTTATTCTTATTGGCATTCCTTGGTGACGGATGTTGATGCTTGTGAATTCTTGCGAACTTCGCAAGGTACGAATGATGTTGTCTAGAAATTTTCGAGTATATCGAAAATGAAAGTGTAAAATCAAACACGTAATTGAATAATACACTTAGTTTATTATGAAACGGAATTTATTGAGTTGAAGTAGAGATTATAGCTAACGATGGTTAAGTCGTTAACGAAGGATGTACATCATTGCATATTAGTAATATGAATTAATCGAGTAGTATCTACCCTTATTCAATTCATACATAACAGCTTAGTACGAAAAGATATATTATGGTTTCCAAAAATTCATATATATAATATATAAATTCTTTGGAAATAATGAGTTAATACTTCTTAACTCATTATTTCAATATACCCATTGATGATTGTGGTGTCGATATCGTTGATGGTTATGGAGCTGGTGTAGCTTGTGGTGCTACAGGTGTTGCTGGTATTGGTGATACTGATGGTGATGCTGGTGGTACTACCGGTGGAGCTTGTATAACAAGTCTAGCTTTTAAATCACGCATCATTCTTGTCAGGGTTTCTACTCTTCCTTCTATCATTTCGGTCCACTCATCTGATTTATGATTAAGGCTAGAATAGATAATCTCTAAGACTTTAGAGATTACATAATCTCCACAGAATGTTTCTCCAATGAAGTTATGAATTAGTACTTCATCGTTTGTTTTTGTTGGTATTCCTTGGTATCTACAAGGCGTATGACGTTGATGCTCGTGGGACAAATTGTGAAGTTGAGGTTTGCGATGCAGTTGTTGTTGGTGGTGGTAATGGTACTGTTGGTGTTGTTGTCGGTGGTACTGCGGATGCTGGTGGTGCTTGTGATGCATGCAAGTTGTGCATCATATTCTACAAAGACATTATTCGAGCGCGAAGCTCGTTGACTTCTTCTATTACACAGGGATGATTGGCGGTTCGGACGAGCGGATGAATAAGATCTAGAATTTGAGATAGTATATAATCATGACGAGCTACTCTGGAAATGAGAGAGTAAATGGTATTACGAACAGTTTCGCCGGTAAGTGTTTCAGGTTCTTCACCAATAGGGGAATGTGGTGCATGGAAGGGATCACCATTTTCTTGTCTCCAATGATTAAGTAGTCTATGAACTCATCCCCAATTCATCCAGAATAGATGATTTCTAATTGGTTGATCCATTCCGGTCACACTACTTTCGGAGCTCGAGTGGAAATCCATATCGGAATAGCTGTCGGAATCTAAGGAATTTGAACTAGATACAGGATCCAGCTTGTATAATCAAGGAAATAATTTTTGATATGAAATGGATTATAGGATTTAGATTGATATCCTTCAATACATAATTTACATATGTATATACAATACTAAAATTCCATAAATCACGGAGGAATCTTTGGAAGATGTCATGTAAAGTTTACAGTAACAGATATGCTAAGATATGAATTCGTCTGTACATTATATATGCAATAAATGCAGAAAAACGTGTCTAGACGTAAGAATGATAAGCAGGTAATTTCTGACTAGAAATGATAAGCAAAACTTTTGACATGCAGCTAAGGTCGAAGCCCAGACTTACTAATGCATCTTATCAACTATCAGTTTGACACACTAATGCAAGACCTGGTTCGCTAAGACCACCACTCTGATACCAACTGAAATGCCCCGTTCATATCGATTATAAACGTTACATAATAATTGATTTCATTGCGAGGTATTTGACCTCTAAATGATACATTTTACAAACATTGCATTCATTTTTAGAATACAAACTTTCATTACATCGAAAGTTGACAGACATGCATACCATTTCATAATATATCCAAACTATAAATGACTTAATCTGTCATCTACTTAATAATAATCTTGTTGAACTCAACGACTTGAATGCAACGTCTTTTGAAATATGCCATGAATGACTCCAACTAATATCTTTAAAGTGAGCAAATGTACAGCGGAATATTTCTTTCAAACCAGAGAATAAACATGCTTAAAAGTGTCAACCAAAAGGTTGGTGAGTTCATTAGTTTATCATAATCCATCATTTCCATAATTTTAATAGACCACAAGATTTTTATTTCCATTTTTCATAAACATCATACAGGCTTATAGTAATCTTCATAAAAATCATTCATATGGATTAAACACCTGGTAACCGACATTAACTTTAATGCATAGAATATCCCCAAATAGAACCTCTCATCTGTATAATATAAACCTCGAAGTACTAAAGCCATCCATAACCTGAATGGGGGTTGTTAGGCCCAATAGATCTATCTTTAGGATTCACGTCAATTAGTGGCAATTATAACGTCCAACTAATTCGTAGGCTACCAAGCTAAAAAGGGTGATATTTGGTAATAATAATCCAACCATAGAATGTAGTTTCGAGTACTTGTGTCTATTTCGTCAAACATTTATAAAAGCAGTGCATGTATTCTCAGTCCCAAAAATATATATTGCAAAAGCATTTAAAAAGGGAGTAATGAAACTCACGATACTGTATTTCGTAGCAATTATTCATATGACGGCACTGAACAAGTGCAAGGTTGGCCTCAGATTCACGAACCTATATTAAGTATATATATTTATATGTTGGTCAATATCTATCTAGTAATTTAGGTCAAGTCGTAGTGTATCACAATCCTAATGCTCGAGACCGATATGCAAAAGTCAACAAAAGTCAACTTGACCCAAAATAACTTCCAAAATTTATATATGTTTATTATATAATTATATTATTAGAGTATAAGTCTTGATAGTTGAATGAATCTATAATTTACAAAACTCAAATTATCACATAACTGACTAAATTGTCATATTCAGAAATTTTTAAATAAATCAATGTAACTAGTTTATATATATTTATTTGTAATCTACATTTTATTTTAATGAATTATATGTTATTTTAATAATTACATAACTTATATTTATTCTACATATTTTAAGTAATTAATATTTATATAGAAAATATTTCTTAAATTATTTCATCATTTATTATAATGTATTAATGATAAAAAAATTTGTTAATATATGGTAAAAATATATTTTTATATATTTAATATTATAATTTGTCTAACGTTTATATAATATCATTTTTTTAGTGATATGTATCATATATATATATATATATATATATATATATATATATATATATATATATATATATATATATATATATATATATATATATATATATATATATATATATATATATATATATATATATATATATATTTGTATCAAATATTTATTTGATTAAATAATATAATATTAATAATAATAATAATGAACCAAAAGTTGTATTATTTTGTAATAATAATAATATTAATTATTTTAATAATAATAATAATAATAATAATAATAATAATAACAATATTTATATTTACTAACGATAATAATAATTTTGATAATAATAATCTCTTGTAGTAATACTAATGTCATAAAAATAATAATAATATTATAATAATGATAAAAATAATGAAAATGATATTTTTATCTAAATCATAATCTTAACAATATTTTAACTGGATCATGATACTTATACTCATTATTTCCTAATCGACTTGTTTAATAGCTTTTAGTCCTCTTTTATATCGCATTCATAATAATGATAATAATAGTAATCATAATAATTAGATGATACTAATATTATTTTTAATGATAATGATACTAATAATAATAAATATTATAATAAGATTAATGATAATAATAATAATAATAATAATAATAATAATAATAATAATAATAATAATAATAATAATAATAATAATAATATTATTATTAATATTATTAATAATAACCTTAATGATAATAATGAGAGTAATAATAATAAGAATAACAATTTTTAATGATAATACTTATATTAATAATGATAATAATAATAATAATAATAATAATAATAATAATAATAATAATAATAATAATAATAATAATAATGATTATTAGATAATAGTAATAACGATGATAATAACGACGATAGTAATAATAATAATCATTTTAATAATAATACTAAAATTAATAATAATTCAGTTGAGTATATCTTTTAATCCGTTCATCGAAACCATACGCTTTCTAAATGAAAATTTATTAATTTTTCGCCAGCTTTCCATCAACATGCATATCATATACCTTATCTCAGTAGCATATGTATTAAATTCATGATTTATCATAAACTATTTAATGACGAAATTAAGCATACATGCATGCATAATCATATATACTCGAGCACTAGTCAAGGATACACTATTAATATATAAATGATAAGATATGAATGCTCACGTATCAATATTGTAATTCAATATTGCAGAAAGTACGTAGACGCACGAAAATGATAAACACTAGATTGGCTTCACGAGCTATACCCTCGAACAATACCCATAACCTCCATAGCTATAACCCATAATTTCCTTAGCTCTATCCCACTCGAAAACCCATTTTGTAAACACTTGGGCAGAACCTCGTTGTAGTATTTTATGTGAATACTTAATAATAATAATACTACTAATAATACGATTAATAATAATAATATTAATCTATATAATAATATTAATATATATATATATATATATATATATATATATATATATATATATATATATATATATATATATATATATATATATATATATAGTAGAGAGATTGAGAGGAAAAATAGATGAATGAATTCGGCCAGAAAATGAACGAGCTTTATAGATGTGGCCTGTCCTCCCCTACCATGCGATCGCATGGGTTTAAGGGCATTTGTCCATGCGATCGCATGGCCTTCTGATCCAGCTAGCACCCACCAATTTAAAGGCTGCCGACACTTAATTTTATTGATATAATTATATATATATATATATATATATATATATATATATATATTAAATCTTAATAATTATATAAATATTATATTATATTCTCGTGCATAGGTGACTAGTAATTTTAGTTCCGATGACTTGTACGTTGACACTTTACTTATGTCCCGGTTTCGGTGTTTTCGAACGATGTTTCGTACTCTTTAAAATCTTGTACTTTACATTTCATGACATGTACATTTATCAAAATCTAGACTTAAATCATCAATAACATATATCACTCTAAGTGTAACTTGAACGTTCGAGTGTTTTAGTCATTTGCTTTCTTAAATCAACTTCTCGTTGTCTATTAAAATATATTTAATGTTATTATTTAAAACCTTTATTATAAGTAAGATAAATATAATTAATAGTTATATAACTAAATAAATATTATATTTTGTCACTTATAGAATATATATATATATATATATATATATATATATATATATATATATATATATATATATATATATATATATATATATATATATATATATCGTTTAGAAATTTGTATAACAAATATATATACATACGAATTCTTTATTTAACGATATAATATATAGTTTCTCAAATCTAATTATATTCAAAGTTTATAAAGATATAAATTCTAAATCTTTTAAATAATAGAAAATATAATATCAACTAACGTTTACACTTTTAAAACTTAAATAAATATAGTTCATTCATGCATTAAATTCTCATAAGTTATTTATATATTTATATTTAATTAAATCTTGGACCGTTATCATTTATAGCTTGTCAAAAAGTTTCTGGAAAGATTCTAAATTTTAAGATAACGTTAAAACCTTTATCCTTATTAAAATGGCTCGGTAATAGTTTTTCAAAAGTGGTTCAAGATATTTATAAAGTTATATTCCTTTTTAAAGAAGACGTGACACTCAAATCATTTTATATAATTTCTAAAATTTATAACAATAAAAGATAATGATAATAACTTTAATAATCTACTTCTTGACATGTTGTAAAATGTACTAATCTTTCAAAATATATCGTAGTACGTTTTTATATCTTTGAAACAATATATATATATATATATATATATATATATATATATATATACATATATATATATATATATATATATATATATATATATATATATATATATATATATATATATATATTATATTTATAATATAAAGCTTTAATTAAGTCTTATATACATATTCAAATTACATTTTAAAATGTTGTAGTAACAAAGTTCTCTTTAGACTGAGAAACGTTCTTGTGCAATTGAAACTAAATCAAATAGGCATTATATAGTTTAGTTTTCTAGAACTAATTATATTCAAATCATATAATCTATTACCAGAACTTATGTTTATTTTAAATCTTTATGAGTTTGTATTAACTTGTTTAATAGCAATCAAGTGTTACTATATCTATTAATTGCATTCGAAACCGCTTATATATATGTTCAATATACTTTGTCTATATATATACACGTTTTATTACGTAGATGTTTATCTAAAACGAATAAGTATAACGTTAAACGTTTAATACCTTGTTAACGTTTTCAAGTCATAATATATTTTATAACTTATTTTTATATCAACCAAATCGTTTAATGTTTTATTACTATTTCACAATTTAATATAAATACATATACATATACATACATATCTATGTACACATAATTGTTCGTGAATCGTAGAGAACAGTCGAATGGTAATTGAATACATGAATATAGTTCCAAAATTTTGAGACTCAACATTACAAACTTTGCTTAACGTGCCGAAATCATATAAAGAATAAGTTTAAATTTGATCGAAAATTTTCGGGTCGTCACAATGAGGCTCCTCGGGAGTCTCATACTCTCTCAACTTACCCTTAACCGTCTCCAACTCCGTCTTGAGGCCACGTATCTCACTCTCTAAGGCCTCGAACCTAGCATCCACCTCTCAGTTACGCCTTCAGATCCCTAACTTGATCCCATTCTTGAAGCTCACGATCCCATCCATAGCACCCCTAATCTCATCAAGCATCTCCACATGCGGCAAAGCACATATGCAGTCACTTAGGGCATTAATGCGAGTCTCGAGCTGGTAGGCCCTGGTCATATGAGTAATGGTGGACATGTAGTAGTTAACCGGGTCATCGATCAGAGGCTGACGAGCACGTCGTCTAGCAGAAGTCGGGGAAACAAGAGCAGGAATCGAAGTATTACTTGAAGCCGACATCTGCAAATAGAAAAACACATACTACATACAAATAGAGAAATAACATAAGCAATAACCTACAAATATTCCTCATATGAAATAAAGTGCATAATAATGTTATATCAAGAAAGGTCGGGCTGTAGACTAGACTCTAATGCACCTTAAAGAGCAAGGGTTGACTACATTATGACCGCCTAGTTTCCTACAACCAGAGCTCTGATACCAACAGTGATGGCCCATCAAGTACCCTTAACTGCTCTGTCGCTTGGTCCCACAGCTTGATCGAAACTCTATATGAATTTAATAAACATCATTGCATTCTTTATTTAAAAATGATTTTCTATAAAGGAAATCCACCAAATTATGTAGTTTAGAAAAACCCAACATATATAAGTAACCAATGTTGACCCAAAACAAGTCAACCAAAACAGCCACAAAGTATCAAAACCAAAATAGAATGCAAAGTTTAAATGTTTAAATAAAATCTGCCAACATGCATGCAGACCCTCTAGCACAGCGAAACCAGTTAATCAAATAACTGAGAAAAACATGCGAGTAAACTATCAAGAAAAATGTTGAGTAAATTATAGGTTTTAAATTAACGTATAAACTTTAGACCACAAGATTTTCAATGTTAGAAAACATAAAATATTATTCCATTAATATATGAGTCACCTGGTAACTACTTAACCATTTCTATACCCATATCAAACAATAATATACACTAAACAGGTGTATCTTCAAAAATAACGAAGTACTAATACATTCCGATTATAAATTGCTAGCGCGACTAGCTCGAAATGGGGCTGTCAAGACCGATAGATCTATCCATAGGATTCACTTTCACCAGTAGAAACCAGTTATTACAGTTACCAGACTAGGGAATATTTTCGTTTAACCCATAATGAATAATTTAAATTTAATTCCACTTGTGTCTAAACGTAAAACAAAAATATCATGTAATCTCATCCCAAAAATACTTTAAAATAGTATGTAAAACGGGACTATAACTCACCTTAACGTAAACGAAGTAACAACACAGTAAAGCGAACATCAAAAGATAAAGTGATCAAGAATGACCACAACGCCAACCTATAAATAAAGCAGGTCGATATAAATAACTAACTTAGGTCAAATATTAGTATGATAGCTATAGTACTTATTGCAAATAAGCATCGAACAACACTCAATTTGATTCGGTATGATCAGGACAGCGTATAACACGTACTTTCTATTTTTAGAAAGTTTCTAATTTTAGCAGGTTTCCATTTTTGAAAAGTTTCTATTTTTAGAAAGTTTATATTTTTGGAAAGTTTCTATTTTTAGAAGGTTTCTTTTTTAGGAAAGTTTCCTTATTTAGAAAAGTCAACAAAAGTCAACTGAAAGTCAAAGTCAACCGAAAGTCAACTCAAAAGTCAACCTTGGTCAAACTTAGTCAACATTGAAAGTAAAAGTGTATATTATATTCATAATATAAGTTATAATATTATTTAAAGTCATATTTGTATAATCATGTCATATCATAAGTTTAATTGAATTAAATTAAATTATAAAGTTAACATAAGTTTAAATGATATAATTAATATATCATAAGTATTTAATTAATTAATTAAATATTAATCATAACATAAGTATTATTAATTAATAATAAATTTTTAATCATATCATAAGTATTATTAATTAATAATGAATTATTAATCATATCATAAGTATTTTAATATAATTATTAAACCATAAGTATTTAATAATTAAATTGTATTATAAATAAATAATAACTAAGTCTTATAATAAATAGATAAATAAATAAATAATCATTATTATAAGTCTTGATATAATAATCTCGTAAAATAAGTTTAATACTTATCATAAGTATTTTCATTAATAATAAAAGTATTATTAAATTATTAATCATAAGTTTAATTATAAGAATAATTAAATCATAATAATTATTAAATGATATAATAGATATATATCATAAGTCTTAATTAAAAATAATTACTTTTATATCATAAGTAACTTAATTATAATGCAAATCATTCTTTATAACCTAAGGTTCAATTTTATAACCATAAGTTTAATTAAAAGTTCGTCGGGTCATAATGTGAGCCCCGGGTGTCGATTTTCGACGAATTTTATATATATTCTCATCTAATCAACCAACCCAACACATTAGTGAACTCAAAAAAACCCTAAGGTCTATTCATAAGTCGTGACCTATAGCCATGAACCAAACATTTTCATTAATCCAATTTAGAACTTGTTTTAGCCATTCCGGGTGATCAGTGGCTCGGATTTTGATGACCCGAACATGAATGTTCATCCAATAATCAATTCTAACCCAATGATACACCCTAGAGGCTCCAAAAATGGTCAAAAAGTCGAACCAAAACTGAACACACACGTTTTTACATTTCAATTTCATCAAAACCCTAAATCGGGCATAATTTTTGGTCCGAAACTCAAAACAACATGAATCCAGAGCCTAAAATTATTGTCTTGATGAGAGGAACTCATAAAATCACTTTATTTAAACAAAAACACCTGTTAAATGTACTAATTCTATCAAAAAGTTCACTGTCCAAAATTAATCAAACTGAAATCATACATAAACGAGTATTTCTACACATCAAATCATCAATACAACAATACCCAAGTACTATACTATCATAATAAGATTACAAACAGTAAAAATACATAGAAATGAAAAATCTAGAGTTAGGGTTTATACCCTAATCAAGAAATAAAAGATATGAGCGCGTAGAGGATGAAGAGATGAATCCGATTATGCAAACAATTGAATGATCCAATCAATATTTTGATCGAAGATGATGATGATGATGATGATGATGATGATGATGATGATGTTGGTGTTGCTAGTTGACGGCCAAGGAAGAAAAAGAGAAGGAGAGAAAAGCTTGCTCGGTTTAGAAATAATAAGGAAATGAAATGGATTTTGAGATTAAAATGGAACTAGTTACAAAAATTGCAAAAACATCCCTCCCCCTAGACATTTTCGGCCGAAAATGGTAGGGTGGGCCCCACTTGTGGGCCATCTTGAAGTATAGACTAAAAGCTTTTAGCCCGAACTCCCGAACGAAGCCCGAAACGCGAAAACACCGTTATGCGATTAAATATTTGGAAGAATTATGCACGCGCAAAAAATAAAATATATAAATACTATATATAATCATATGATATAAAAATATCTTAATTAAAATAATTTGGATTCAAAAATTTCAAAAGTCTAAACGTTAGTTTGAAAACCGAAATGATTCGCTGGATATAAATCCACGACACGTAGAAACGTACAATTTTAAAAACGAATACAAATATTCATATAACCCATAATAAGGAATATATTATTACTAAAATAATAAAATAGGTCATAAAAATGACGTGGCACGAATAACAATTAACAGACGTTAACTACAAATGGTAAAAGATAACGAAAAAAGTAGGGTCGTGACATTATAGGATTGGTTGTTTGGTGATTGGTAATTGTTGTTTCGGTTTTGGTAATAGTTTGGGTTGTAACCTTGGTTTCATTTTTGATTGGTAAATCCGGGTGGTGGATGTAGAGACCCGTCCTAATCCATCCGGACGAAGTCCATATCGATTATAAACGATTCACAACAGTTGATTACATCGCGAGGTACTTGACCTCTATATGATACATTTTACAAACATTGTATTCGTTTTTGAAAAGACAAACTTTTAATACATTGGAAGTTGACGGCATATGAAATGTCCCGTTCTTATTGATTAAAAACGTTCCATATTAATTGATTTCGTTGCGAGGTTTTGACCTCTATATGAGACGTTTTTCAAAGACTGCATTCATTTTTAAAACAAACCATAACCTTTATTTCATAAATAAAGGTTTAAAAAGCTTTACGTAGATTATCAAATAATGATAATCTAAAATATTCTGTTTACACACGACCATTACATAATGGTTTACAATACAAATATGTTACATCGAAATCAGTTTCTTGAATGCAGTTTTTACACAATATCATACAAACATGGACTCCAAATCTTGTCCTTATTTTAGTATGCAACAGCGAAAGCTCTTAATATTCACCTGAGAATAAACATGCTTTAAACGTCAACAAAAATGTTGGTGAGTTATAGGTTTAACCTATATATATCAAATCGTAATAATAGACCACAAGATTTCATATTTCAATACACATCCCATACATAGAGATAAAAATTCATTCATATGGTGAACACCTGGTAACCGACATTAACAAGATGCATATATAAGAATATCCCCATCATTCCAGGACACCCTTCGGATATGATATAAATTTCGAAGTACTAAAGCATCCGGTACTTTGGATGGGGTTTGTTAGGCCCAATAGATCTATCTTTAGGATTCGCGTCAATTAGGGTGTCTGTTCCCTAATTCTTAGATTACCAGACTTAATAAAAAGGGGCATATTCGATTTCAATAATTCAACCATAGAATGTAGTTTCACGTACTTGTGTCTTTTTTGTAAATCATTTATAAAACCTGCATGTATTCTCATCCCAAAAATATTAGATTTTAAAAGTGGGACTATAACTCACTTTCACAGATTTTTACTTCGTCGGGAAGTAAGACTTGGCCACTGGTTGATTCACGAACCTATAACAATATATACATATATATCAAAGTATGTTCAAAATATATTTACAACACTTTTAATATATTTTGATGTTTTAAGTTTATTAAGTCAGCTGTCCTCGTTAGTAACCTACAACTAGTTGTCCACAGTTAGATGTACAGAAATAAATCGATAAATATTATCTTCAATCAATCCACGACCCAGTGTATACGTATCTCAGTATTGATCACAACTCAAACTATATATATTTTGGAATCAACCTCAACCCTGTATAGCTAACTCCAACATTCACATATAGAGTGTCTATGGTTGTTCCGAAATATATATAGATGTGTCGACATGATAGGTCGAAACATTGTATACGTGTCTATGGTATCTCAAGATTACATAATATACAATACAAGTTGATTAATTTATGGTTGGAATAGATTTGTTACTAATTTTCACGTAGCTAAAATGAGAAAAATTATCCAATCTTGTTTTACCCATAACTTCTTCATTTTAAATCCGTTTTGAGTGAATCAAATTGCTATGGTTTCATATTGAACTCTATTTTATGAATATAAACAGAAAAAGTATAGGTTTATAGTCGGAAAAATAAGTTACAAGTCGTTTTTGTAAAGGTAGTCATTTCAGTCGAAAGAACGACGTCTAGATGACCATTTTAGAAAACATACTTCCACTTTGAGTTTAACCATAATTTTTGGATATAGTTTCATGTTCATAATAAAAATTATTTTCTCAGAATAACAACTTTTAAATCAAAGTTTATCATAGTTTTTAATTAACTAACCCAAAACAGCCCGCGGTGTTACTACGACGGCGTAAATCCGATTTTACGGTGTTTTTCGTGTTTTCAGGTTTTAAATCATTAAGTTAGCATATCATATAGATATAGAACATGTGTTTAGTTGATTTTAAAAGTCAAGTTAGAAGGATTAACTTTTGTTTGCGAACAAGTTTAGAATTAACTAAACTATGTTCTAGTGATTACGAGTTTAAACCTTCGAATAAGATAGTTTTATATATATGAATCGAATGATGTTATGAACATCATTACTACCTCAAGTTTAGTAGGTAAACCTACTGGAAGTGACAAGAAATGATCTAGCTTCAAAGGATCTTGGATGGCTTGAAAGTTCTTGAAGTAGGATCATGACACCAAAACAAGTTCAAGTAAGATTTTTACTCGAATTAAGATAGTTTATAGTTATAGAAATTGAATCAAAGTTTGAATATGAATATTACCTTGAATAAGAAAGATAACCTACTGTATATAACAAAGGTTTCTTGATCTTAGATGATTACTTGGAATGGATTAGAAAGCTTGGAATTAAATTATTAAACTTGAAGGGATTTTTGAAGTGTTCTTGAAGTGTTCTTCCTATGATGATTATAGCTTGATTCTTGAAGTGATTTTTGATGAAGATGATGATTAACTACTGGAAAAATACGTTCATAATAGTGTGTGTGTGTTGAGAGAGAATTAGAAAGAGAATTGGAAGTGAAATGGAGTGAATGATGAGTGGTAATTGGTGAGTGGTGAGTGGGGTTAAAAGGAGTTCTAGTTAGTTGACTAGCTCATGGTAGAAGTTAAAATTGATTAGTCACACATGACATAATCAAGAGTGGAATCCAATGCTAGTTTCTATTGGTATATACCTATAGTAAGTACGTTTTGAAGCTGTGTATAATACGGGTAAGAATACGACTAGAATTCTTGATGAAAGAAAAGAATGGGAAAGTAACTGTAACCATTTTCGTTAAGTATGAGTGTTTTGATATATGTATTGAAGTCTTCCAAAAGTATTTTAATACATCTAAATACACTACATGTATATACATTTTAACTGAGTCGTTAAGTCATCGTTAGTCGTTACATGTAAGTGTTGTTTTAAAACCTTTAAGTTAACGATCTCAATTAATGTTGTTAACCCATTGTTTATTATATCTAATGAGATGTTAAATTATTATATTATCATGATATTATAATATATTAATATATCTTAATATGATATATATACATTTAAATGTCGTTACAACGATAATCGTTACATATATGTCTCGTTTCGAAATCCTTAAGTTAGTAGTCTTGTTTATATGTATATAACTCATTGTTAATATACTTATGGAGATACTTACTTATCATAATCTCATGTTAACCATATGTATATCCATATATATATCGTCATGTCGTTTTTACAAGTTTTAACGTTCGTGAATCGCCGGTCAACTTGGGTGGTCAATTGTCTATATGAAACATATTTCAATTAATCAAGTCTTAACAAGTTTGATTGCTTAACATGTTGGAAACATTTAATCATGTAAATACCAATCTCAATTAATATATATAAACATGGAAAAGTTCGGGTCACTACAGTACCTACCCGTTAAATAAATTTCGTCCCGAAATTTTAAGCTGTTGAAGGTGTTGACGAATCTTCTGGAAATAGATGCGGGTATTTCTTCTTCATCTGATCTTCACGCTCCCAGGTGAACTCGGGTCCTCTACGAGCATTCCATCGAACCTTAACAATTGGTATCTTGTTTTGCTTAAGTCTTTTAACCTCACGATCCATTATTTCGACGGGTTCTTCGATGAATTGGAGTTTTTCGTTGATTTGAATTTCATCTAACGGAATAGTGAGATCTTCTTTAGCAAAACATTTCTTCAAATTCGAGACGTGGAAAGTGTTATGTACAGCCGCGAGTTGTTGAGGTAACTCAAGTCGGTAAGCTACTGGTCCGACACGATCAATAATCTTGAATGGTCCAATATACCTTGGATTTAATTTCCCTCGTTTACCAAATCGAACAACGCCTTTCCAAGGTGCAACTTTAAGCATGACCATCTCTCCAATTTCAAATTCTATATCTTTTCTTTTAATGTCAGCGTAGCTCTTTTGTCAACTTTGGGCGGTTTTCAACCGTTGTTGAATTTGGATGATCTTCTCGGTAGTTTCTTGTATAATCTCCGGACCCGTAATCTGTCTATCCCCCACTTCACTCCAACAAATCGGAGACCTGCACTTTCTACCATAAAGTGCTTCAAACGGCGCCATCTCAATGCTTGAATGGTAGCTGTTGTTGTAGGAAAATTCTGCTAACGGTAGATGTCGATCCCAACTGTTTCCGAAATCAATAACACATGCTCGTAGCATGTCTTCAAGTGTTTGTATCATCCTTTCGCTCTACCCATCAGTTTGTGGATGATAGGCAGTACTCATTTCTAGACGAGTTCCTAATGCTTGCTGTAATGTCTGCCAGAATCTTGAAATAAATCTGCCATCCCTATCAGAGATAATAGAGATTGGTATTCCATGTCTGGAGATGACTTCCTTCAAATACAGTCGTGCTAACTTCTCCATCTTGTCATCTTCTCTTATTGGCAGGAAGTGTGCTGATTTGGTGAGACGATCAACTATTACCCAAATAGTATCAAAACCACTTGCAGTCCTTGGCAATTTAGTGATGAAATCCATGGTAATGTTTTCCCATTTCCATTCCGGGATTTCGGGTTGTTGAAGTAGACCTGATGGTTTCTGATGCTCAGCTTTGACCTTAGAACACGTCAAACATTCTCCTACGTATTTAGCAACATCGGCTTTCATACCCGGCCACCAAAAATGTTTCTTGAGATCCTTGTACATCTTTCCCGTTCCAGGATGTATTGAGTATCTGGTTTTATGAGCTTCTCTAAGTACCATTTCTCTCATATCTCCAAATTTTGGTACCCAAATCCTTTCAGCCCTATACCGGGTTCCGTCTTCCCGAATATTAAGATGCTTCTCCGATCCTTTGGGTATTTCATCCTTTAAATTTCCCTCTTTTAAAACTCCTTGTTGCGCCTCCTTTATTTGAGTAGTAAGATTATTATGAATCATTATATTCATAGATTTTACTCGAATGGGTTCTCTGTCCTTCCTGCTCAAGGCATCGGCTACCACATTTGCCTTCCCCGGGTGGTAACGAATCTCAAAGTCGTAATCATTCAATAATTCAATCCACCTACGCTGCCTCATATTCAGTTGTTTCTGATTAAATATGTGTTGAAGACTTTTGTGGTCGGTATATATAATACTTTTGACCCCATATAAGTAGTGCCTCCAAGTCTTTAATGCAAAAACAACCGCGCCTAATTCCAAATCATGCGTTGTATAATTTTGTTCATGAATCTTCAATTGTCTAGACGCATAAGCAATCACCTTCGTTCGTTGCATTAATACACAACCGAGACCTTGCTTTGATGCGTCACAATAAATCACAAAATCATCATTCCCTTCAGGCAATGACAATATAGGTGCCGTAGTTAGCTTTTTCTTCAATAACTGAAACGTTTTCTCTTGTTCATCATTCCATTCAAATTTCTTCCCTTTATGCGTTAATGCAGTCAAGGGTTTTGCTATTCTGGAAAAGTCTTGGATGAACCTTCTGTAGTAACCAGCTAGTCCTAAAAACTGGCGTATGTGTTTCGGAGTTTTCGGGGTTTCCCACTTTTCAACAGTTTCTATCTTTGTCGGATCCACCTTAATACCTTTTTTTGTTCACTATGTGACCGAGGAATTGAACTTCTTCCAACCAAAATGCACACTTTGAAAATTTAGCGTACAATTCTTCCTTCCTCAATACTTCTAACACCTTTCTCAAATGTTCACCGTGTTCTTGGTCATTCTTTGAGTAAATAAGTATGTCATCAATGAAAACAATGACAAACTTGTCAAGGTATGGTTCACACACTCGGTTCATAAGGTCCATGAACACAGCTGGTGCATCAGTTAAACCAAATGGCATGACCATAAACTCGTAATGACCGTAACGTGTTCTGAAAGCAGTCTTTGGAATATCATCTTCTTTCACCCGCATTTGATGATACCCGGAACGTAAGTCAATCTTTGAATAAACAGACGAGCCTTGTAGTTGATCAAATAAGTCGTCGATTCTCGGTAGTGGGTAGCGGTTCTTGATGGTAAGTTTGTTCAACTCTCGGTAGTCGATACACAACCTGAATGTACCATCTTTCTTCTTGACAAATAAAACAGGAGCTCCCCACGGTGATGTGCTTGGTCGAATGAAACCATGCTCTAAAAGTTCTTGTAATTGGCTTTGCAGTTCTTTCATCTCGCTGGGTGCGAGTCTGTAAGGAGCACGAGCTATTGGTGCAGCTCCTGGTACAAGATCTATTTGAAATTCAACGGATCGATGTGGGGGTAATCCCGGTAATTCTTTCGGAAATACATCGGGAAATTCTTTTGCAATGGGAACATCATTGATGCTCTTTTCTTCAGTTTGTACTTTCTCGACGTGTGCTAGAACATCATAGCAACCTTTTCTTATTAGTTTTTGTGCCTTCAAATTACTAATAAGATGTATCTTCGTGTTGCCCTTTTCTCCGTACACCATTAAGGGTTTTCCTTTTTCTCGTATAATGCGAATTGCATTTTTGTAACAAACGATCTCTGCTTTCACTTCTTTCATCCAGTCCATACCGATTATCACATCAAAACTCCCTAACTCTACTGGTATCAAATCAATCTTAAATGTTTCGCTAACCAGTTTAATTTCTCGATTCCGACATATATTATCTGCTGAAATTAATTTACCATTTGCTAATTCGAGTAAAAATTTACTATCCAAAGGCGTCAATGGACAACTTAATTTAGCACAAAAATCTCTACTCATATAGCTTCTATCCGCACCCGAATCAAATAAAACGTAAGCAGATTTATTGTCAATAAGAAACGTACCCGTAACAAGCTCCAGGTCTTCCTGTGCCTCTGCCGCATTAATATTGAAAACTCTTCCGCGGCCTTGTCCATTCGTGTTCTCCTGGTTCGGGCAATTTCTAATAATATGGCCCGGTTTTCCACATTTATAACAAACTACATTGGCATAACTTGCTCCGACACTACTTGCTCCGCCATTACTCGTTCCGACACCATTTGTTCCTTTCGTTCTATTAACCCCTGGTCCGTAGACCTCACACTTTGCCGCGCTATGACCATTTCTTTTACACTTGTTGCAAAATTTGGTGCAGAACCCCGAGTGATACTTTTCACACCTTTGGCATAGCTGCTTCTGATTGTTGTTGTTGTTGCGGTTATTATTGTTATTGGGATGATTGTTGTAGTTGTTGTTGTTGTTGTTGTTGCTGTTGTTGTTGTTGTTGTTGGGCCGTTTGTTGTAGTTGCGATTGATGTTGCGATTGTTGGGATAATTGTTGCGATTATTGTTGTAATTGCTGTTGTTGTATTGGTGATTCTTATCACCGTTTTCCTCCCACTTTCTTTTGACTTGCTTCACATTGGCCTCTTCAGCAGTCTGTTCTTTAATTCTTTCTTCAATCTGGTTCACTAGTTTGTGAGCCATTCTACATGCCTGTTGTATGGAGACGGGCTCGTGTGAACTTATATCTTCTTGGATTCTTTCCGGTAATCCTTTCACAAACGCGTCGATCTTCTCTTCCTCATCTTCGAATGCTCCCGGACACAATAGGCACAATTCTGTGAATCGTCTTTCGTACGTGGTAATATCAAATCCTTGGGTTCGTAACCCTCTAAGTTCTGTCTTGAGCTTATTGACATCGGTTCTGGGATGGTACTTCTCGTTCATCAAGTGCTTGAATGCTGACCACGGTAGTGCGTACGCAACATCTTGTCCCACTTGCTCTAGATAGGTATTCCACCATGTTAACGCAGAACCTGTGAAGGTATGCGTAGCGTACTTTACTTTGTCATCTTCAGTACACTTACTTATGGCAAACACCGATTCGACCTTCTCGGTCCACCGTTTCAATCCGATCGGTCCTTCGGTTCCATCAAATTCCAAAGGTTTGCAGGCAGTGAATTCTTTGTAGGTGCATCCTACACGATTTCCTGTACTGCTAGATCCAAGGTTATTGTTGGTATGTAGCGCAGCCTGTACTGCGGCTATGTTTGAAGCTAGAAAAGTACGGAATTCCTCTTCATTCATATTCACGGTGTGTCGAGTAGTCGGTGCCATTTCCTTCAAAATAGCCAAATGGAACAAGTTAATCATACAGAATATCAAGAGTAGTTAATAGTATTTCGTAGCATAATATGAACTCATTTATAAAAGCTTTTTCTTCATATTAGCGTTTTATAAATTTAAATTCGGGTAGTACCTACCCGTTAAGTTCATACTTAGTAGCTAATATACAATTCAACTACTACAATTCTATATGAAAAACTGATTATAATAATATTTCGCGTTCAAACTTTTATACAATATTTTACAAAATTACAATACCGCTTATTTTACATAAAGCATGAAATATAGCACACAATAACTTTGATACAAGATAGTTGTGAAGATAATTCTAGCTAGTACACAAGTCGTTCAGCAAAGGTAATAAAGACACGTAATTCATACGTCCAGAAACAAGTCATGCATTCTGGTTTTACTAGGACTACTTCCCATCCTTGGTCTTGTGGAACATAACCGTTATGGCCGTTGATAAGACAGCGTGTTGTAACGTCGTCAAAGGGACGAGGCTTATGTAATGTCCAACAGTCCCGTAACAATCTAAAAACCTCATTTCTTACCCCAATTACCGACTCCGTCACTTGTGGGAACGTTTTGTTTAATAGTTGTAGGCCGATGTTCTTGTTCTCACTTTGGTGAGAAGCGAACATTACTAATCCGTAAGCATAACATGCTTCTTTATGTTGCATGTTAGCCGCTTTTTCTAAATCACGAAGTCCAATATTCGGATATATTGAGTCAAAATAATTTCTTAACCCATTGCGTAAAATAGCATTTGGGTTCCCCGCAATATATGCGTCAAAGTAAACACATCGTAACTTATGGATTTCCCAATGTGATATCCCCCATCTTTCGAACGAAAGCCTTTTATAAACCAAGGCATTCTTGGAACGTTCTTCGAATGTCTTACAAACTGATCTCGCCTTAAATAGTTGTGCCGAAGAATTCTGACCGACTCTAGACAAGACTTCATCAATCATGTCTCCGGGTAGGTCTCTTAAAATATTGGGTTGTGTATCCATTTTGTGTTTTTATACTGTAAAATAGACAAGAGTTAGATTCATAAAAAAATACTTATTAATACAAGCAATTTTTACATATATCATAAAGCATAAGCACACTATATTACATATATTACACCACACGAATACAACTATCTTATTCCGACTCGCTTGTTTCTTCTTCTTCAGTTTTGGTTCGTTTTGCCAAGTTTCTAGGGATATATGATGTTTCCCTAATACGAGCCGTCGTTTTCCACATTGGTTTAGAAAAACCTGGTGGTTTAGAGGTTCCCGGGTCATTGTTACAACTTAAGGACTTCGGGGGTTGACGATACATATAAATTTCATCGGGGTTGGAATTAGATTTCTCTATTTTTATGCCCTTTCCCTTATTATTTTCTTTTGCCTTTTTAAATTCAGTTGGGGTAATTTCTATAACATCATCGGAATTCTCGTCAGAATCCGATTCATCGGAGAATTGGTAATCCTCCCAATATTTTGCTTCCTTAGCGGAAACACCATTGACCATAATTAACCTTGGTCGGTTGGTTGAGGATTTTCTTTTACTTAACCGTTTTATTATTTCCCCCACCGGTTCTATTTCTTCATCCGGTTCCGATTCTTCTTCTGGTTCCGACTCTTCTTCCGGTTCCTCTTCGGGAACTTGTGAATCAGTCCACGAATCATTCCAATTTACATTTGACTCTTCATTATTATTAGGTGAGTCAATGGGACTTGTTCTAGAGGTAGACATCTATCACATAATATCAAACGCGTTAAGAGATTAATATATCACATAATATTCACATGTTAAAAATATATAGTTTCCAACAAAATTTGTTAAGCAATCATTTTTCAAGTAAACACGGTCGAAGTCCAGACTCACTAATGCATCCTAACAAACTCGATAAGACACACTAATGCAAAATTCTGGTTCTCTAAGACCAACGCTCGGATACCAACTGAAATGTCCCGTTCTTATTGATTAAAAACGTTCCATATTAATTGATTTCGTTGCGAGGTTTTGACCTCTATATGAGACGTTTTTCAAAGACTGCATTCATTTTTAAAACAAACCATAACCTTTATTTCATAAATAAAGGTTTAAAAAGCTTTACGTAGATTATCAAATAATGATAATCTAAAATATCCTGTTTACACACGACCATTACATAATGGTTTATAATACAAATATGTTACATCGAAATCAGTTTCTTGAATGCAGTTTTTACACAATATCATACAAACATGGACTCCAAATTTTGTCCTTATTTTAGTATGCAACAGCGGAAGCTCTTAATATTCACCTGAGAATAAACATGCTTTAAACGTCAACAAAAATGTTGGTGAGTTATAGGTTTAACCTATATATATCAAATCGTAACAATAGACAACAAGATTTCATATTTCAATACACATCCCATACATAGAGATAAAAATTCATTCATATGGTGAACACCTGGTAACCGACATTAACAAGATGCATATATAAGAATATCCCCATCATTCCGGGACACCCTTCGGATATGATATAAATTTTAAAGTACTAAAGCATCCGGTACTTTGGATGGGGTTTGTTAGGCTCAATAGATCTATCTTTAGGATTCGCGTCAATTAGGGTGTCTGTTCCTAAATTCTTAGATTACCAGACTTAATAAAAAGGGGCATATTCGATTTCGATAATTCAACCATAGAATGTAGTTTCACGTACTTGTGTCTATTTTGTAAATCATTTATAAAACCTGCATGTATTCTCATCCCAAAAATATTAGATTTTAAAAGTGGGACTATAACTCACTTTCACAGATTTTTACTTCGTCGGGAAGTAAGACTTGGCCACTGGTTGATTCACGAACCTATAACAATATATACATATATATCAAAGTATGTTCAAAATATATTTACAACACTTTTAATATATTTTGATGTTTTAAGTTTATTAAGTGAGCTGTCCTCGTTAGTAACCTACAACTAGTTGTCCACAGTTACATGTACAGAAATAAATCGATAAATATTATCTTGAATCAATCCACGACCCAGTGTATACGTATCTCAGTATTGATCACAACTCAAACTATATATATTTTGGAATCAACCTCAACCCTGTATAGCTAACTCCAACATTCACATATAGAGTGTCTATGGTTGTTCCGAAATATATATAGATGTGTCGACATGATAGGTCGAAACATTGTATACGTGTCTATGGTATCTCAAGATTACATAATATACAATACAAGTTGATTAAGTTATGGTTGGAATAGATTTGTTACTAATTTTCACGTAGCTAAAATGAGAAAAATTATCCAATCTTGTTTTACCCATAACTTCTTCATTTTAAATCCGTTTTGAATGAATCAAATTGCTATGGTTTCATATTGAACTCTATTTTATGAATCTAAACAGAAATGTATAGGTTTATAGTCAGAAAAATAAGTTACAAGTCGTTTTTGTAAAGGTAGTCATTTCAGTCGAAAGAACGACGTCTAGATGACCATTTTAGAAAACATACTTCCACTTTGAGTTTAACCATAATTTTTGGATATAGTTTCATGTTCATAATAAAAATCATTTTCTCAGAATAACAACTTTTAAATCAAAGTTTATCATAGTTTTTAATTAACTAACCCAAAACAGCCCGCGGTGTTACTACGACGGCGTAAATCCGATTTTACGGTGTTTTTCGTGTTTCCAGGTTTTAAATCATTAAGTTAGCATATCATATAGATATAGAACATGTGTTTAGTTGATTTTAAAAGTCAAGTTAGAAGGATTAACTTTTGTTTGCGAACAAGTTTAGAATTAACTAAACTATGTTCTAGTGATTACGAGTTTAAACCTTCGAATAAGATAGTTTTATATATATGAATCGAATGATGTTATGAACATCATTACTACCTCAAGTTTAGTAGGTAAACCTACTGGAAGTGACAAGAAATGATCTAGCTTCAAAGGATCTTGGATGGCTTGAAAGTTCTTGAAGTAGGATCATGACACAAAAACAAGTTCAAGTAAGATTTTTACTCGAATTAAGATAGTTTATAGTTATAGAAATTGAATCAAAGTTTGAATATGAATATTACCTTGAATAAGAAAGATAACCTACTGTATATAACAAAGGTTTCTTGATCTTAGATGATTACTTGGAATGGATTAGAAGTTTGGAAGTAAATTAGTAAACTTGAAGGGATTTTTGAAGTGTTCTTGAAGTGTTCTTCCTATGATGATTATAGCTTGATTCTTGAAGTGATTTTTGATGAAGATGATGATTAACTACTGGAAAAATACGTTCATAATAGTGTGTGTGTGTTGAGAGAGAATTAGAAAGAGAATTGGAAGTGAAATGGAGTGAATGATGAGTGGTAATTGGTGAGTGGTGAGTGGGGTTAAAAGGAGTTCTAGTTAGTTGACTAGCTCATGGTAGAAGTTAAAATTGATTAGTCACACATGACATAATCAAGAGTGGAATCCAATGCTAGTTCCTATTGGTATATACCCATAGTAAGTACATTTTGAAGCTGTGTATAATACGGGTAAGAATACGACTAGAATTCTTGATGAAAGAAAAGAATGGGAAAGTAACTGTAACCATTTTCGTTAAGTATGAGTGTTTTGATATATGTCTTGAAGTCTTCCAAAAGTATTTTAATACATCTAAATACACTACATGTATATACATTTTAACTGAGTCGTTAAGTCATCGTTAGTCGTTACATGTAAGTGTTGTTTTGAAACCTTTAAGTTAACGATCTCAATTAATGTTGTTAACTCATTATTTATTATATCTAATGAGATGTTAAATTATTATATTATCATGATATTATAATATATTAATATATCTTAATATGATATATATACATTTAAATGTCGTTACAACGATAATCGTTACATATATGTCTCGTTTCGAAATCCTTAAGTTAGTAGTCTTGTTTATATGTATATAACTCATTGTTAATATACTTATGGAGATACTTACTTATCATAATCTCATGTTAACCATATGTATATCCATATATATATCGTCATGTCGTTTTTACAAGTTTTAACGTTCGTGAATCGCCGGTCAACTTGGGTGGTCAATTGTCTATATGAAACATATTTCAATTAATCAAGTCTTAACAAGTTTGATTGCTTAACATGTTGGAAACATTTAATCATGTAAATATCAATCTCAATTAATATATATAAACATGGAAAAGTTCGGGCCACTACAGCATACATACCATTTCATAATATATCTAAACTATAAATGACTAGATAATAATATTGATGACATCGATGAATCGAATGCAACGTCTTTTGAAATATGCCATGAATGACTCTAAGTAATATCATTAAAATGAGCAAATGAACAGCGGAAGATTTTTTTCATACCTGAGAATAAACATGCTTTAAAGTGTCAACCAAAAGGTTGGTGAGTTCATTAGTTTAAAATAAATAATCATTTCCATCATTTTAATAGACCACAAGATTTCATATTTCCATTTCTCATAAATGTACGTCCCATGCATAGAGACAAAAATATCATTCATATGGATAGAACACCTGGTAACCGACATTCACAATATACATATAAGAATATCCCCATCATTCCGGGATCCTCCTTCAGAAATGATATAAATTTTGAAGTACTAAAGCATCCGGTACTTTGGATGGGGCTTGTTGGGCCCGATAGATCTATCTTTAGAGTTCGCGTCAATTAGGGTGTCTGTTCCCTAATTCTTAGATTACCAGACTTAATAAAAAGGGCATATTCGATTAGATAATCCAACCATAGAATGTAGTTTCGATTACTTGTGTCTATTTCGTAAAGCATTTATAAAAGCAGCGCATGTATTCTCAGTCCCAAAAATATATATAACAAAAGCATTTAAAAAGGGAGCAAATGAAACTCACGTATATAAATATTGAAAAATAGTTATTAAAACATTGCATGTATTCTCAGCCCAAAAATATATGTAAAAAGGGAATAATGAAACTCATCATACTGTATTTTGTAGTAAAAATACATATGACGGCATTGAATAACTGAACAATGCAGGGTTGGCCTTTGATTCACGAACCTATATCAATACTATATATATTAACACATATAATTGTAATAGAACAGATTTATATATTATTATTAGTGATATATTTATTATATTTAATAATGTATAGGTGTCATAAATAATTTAATTAGTATATCTAGTTTATATACTTTAATTAAATTATTAGTAAGAATATTAATATAGTTATGTTACATGTATTAAATGTAGTTATTTATAGATAAAAATATTTGTTTGTTGTAATAATAATATAGTAATGATAGTAATAATAAAATTAATAATTTTATTTAATTTGTAACTTAATTGTTTCTATAATAATATTTGTATCTATAATCATAATAATAATAAGAATGTTACTAATATTAAAAATGAAAATAATAATAATAATAATAATAATAATAATAATAATAATAATGATAAAATTTAATAATAATAATGTTAATAATAATTTTACTAAAAATGATAATTTTAGTAATCATGCTGATATTTATATTCCTAATAATAATAATAATAATAATAATAATAATAATAATAATAATAATAATAATAATAATAATAATAATAATAATAATAATAATAATAATAATAATAATAATAATGGTAATAGTAATAGTAAAAATAATGCTACCTCATAGAAGTAGCCGTTAAAAAAATGCCCAAGTCCGGGTTTGAACCCGCCACATCCCGCTAACCCGACAACTCCCTTAACCATCCAAGTTAATCCATTTTTCTAATCACCATTTATCATCAAACCATTTCCTTCACTGAATCGCCTAATCCCATCGAATTATCATTATCTAATCGCCATATAACATCATCACCATAGGATTATTATTATTATAACATTATCATCTTCAAATCATAATTATCATCCTATCTTCAATTCCTATCATCGTCTATATTATCATGTATCCTATTTTCTATTTCCTATGCCATCGTCTAACCCATAATTGTTTTCGTAACCATCATCATACATCCTTCTCATTGTCTTTATCATAACCATTATCACATCCGTCACCATCATCATCTTGTAACGAATCATCTTTCATAATTAATATTACTCACGGTATTATCCTCATTTAACATCCTAAGAACTATCATGTACATCTCATCGGCACCCATCAAAAAAATAATTATCACGTAATCTTTATAATATTCTGACTCAATCATCCATTCGGCCCAATCTAATATACATAAAGCGTCGGCCAAAAGAAAAAATAAATACTCCGTATTCTGCAATATGCTCCTGCTGTTGAGTGGGATTTTAATTAAATGAACACAAATATACATCAATATGTACAGCCGTGATAATTTTAGTGAGGTTGTCGGCCAAATCAATTCCATCAAATATATTTTATTTCGTTTGTTATACTAGTGCCCATGTAAAATAAGAGTAACTGGCTCTAGTAACATTATTTAAGCCTATCCTTGGATACTCTTTAGTGGATGATTAAATAAAAAGATTATGGTGCAAGTGAATCACGATGTATATGGACAAGTGGGTCAGAAGAAGTAAAAAAAAAATAAATAAAGTAAGCAGCGTAGTGGAACAATCCTCCATCTGGCTTTGGCTCGTTCAACAATTTATCACGTCCCACCATTTGTTTATCTCTTGACCCAAGATACAATATTTCGGTGCCCACCATTTAATCACAAGACTCGTACTATATGAAGATAAATAATAGATAATTGGAGCATTATTATGATTGTTAGGTTATTGGGTTATATTTGTCGACCACTGAGAAGCAAGAAAGAGGGTTTTATATTCGAGTAACAAGTGGTTTTGAAAAGAAGAAAAGAATATAAATATGTTAAGTAATTTATGGTATTTTTCGTTGACAGCAACAAAGAGAAAAAAAATATATATATCTTGTGGTGGCGTTTGAAAAGGAAACAAGAAGAAAAGGAGAAAAAAAATGCAAAAAGAAATTGGTTTCACTAAGAAGTAGAAGTGGAAACAATAATTTCGAATTAGCAGTTGTTAAGGTGGTTTCGTGGGCTGCTAAATAGGAACAGTAACCAAGTACAGCTGTAGTAAAATTACCGTAGGTGGTGATAGTATGGTGAAGTGGTAAACGAAAGTAAAACAGAAACATAGACAAGTTGCAGCACTACAGTGATTGTAACAAAGTGGAACGAATTGAAGGTTAATGATTGCAGGTGGTGATCAAGTGGTGTTATGGTTTTGAATGGGTTTGAGTGTCGACCGAAAGGTACAGCTGCAGTAGTAGCAAGAAGATCAAAGAATTTTGAGTTGGTTTGGGACTATTTTTCGATGGGTACAAGAGTAATACAGCAGTAGTAATCAGCGTGACAGTAGCAGGAATAATTTTAGTTTGAGATTTGAATAATAATGTGAAGAACAGATGTCTCGGCTTCTTTCTTTCTTCTGTTTTAAATTTGATTAACCAAACAGATATTAATGGATATAATTTGGTAGTGAGGTTAGGTTATTGATTAACTTTCTCCATATCATTGAGGAAGTCGATTGTTTTGTAGTGCAAGTAGTCAAAAGTAATATATTCTTGCAGACAAAATATAATAAAAGTGATAGGTACTCCTAACAGAATTTCATCTGGAATTGTGAATTGATATATATGTGTAACATGATAAATAGATTAGTGAAATATATGATAAAAATAATATAATAATGATAATTTTAATAAGGTTAACTAATAATAGTGAAAATAAAATGATAATAATAATTTTATTAATGATACTAATATTATTACTAGTTATAATAATAATAACATTACTAATGATGATAATAATAATAATAATAATAATAATAATAATAATTATACAACTTAAGCATATCAAATTTTTATATATCCATTTTAATCTCACATTAGAATTAATAATATTGGTAATACAAATACATATATTATATTATTATTAATAATGAAAGTAATAATAATGATGTTGATATATCATTTACATTTTATTTTGTAATTACAAATAATATATTAATCTTACATTATAATATATTATAATATTTATTAAATATTATATATTAACAATTATTAATAAAAATTATATATAGATTCATAATAATATAATAGTAACTTAATTGTTCTATTTATTATTCTATATTTTAAATTACTAATGATTAAAGTATACATTATTAATTTAAAATACTATATATACATTTGTATTTATATACATATACATATTTATTTATTTAGTTACACACCATTGTTCGTGAATCGTTGGGAACAGTCAAGGATTAAATGAATATATGAACACAGTTTAAAATTTTTGAGACTTCAACATTACAAACTTTGCTTATTGTGTCGAATTCATATAAAGATTAAGTTTAAACTTGGTCGGAAATTCCCGGGTCATCACAGTACCTACCCGTTAAAGAAATTTCGTCCCGAAATTTGAGTGAGGTGGTCATGGCTCACAATAAAAATGTTTTCATGACGAATATGAGTTGATAAATTGAGTTTTATCATCATTGAGTAATATGGATAAAAATAACTCGATTATTCGAAGAGTACGAATGAAGCTATCACAAAATAGTGAAATGAAAGGATAAAGATTTGTCTTAGATTTTGACAGAGTCGGGGTTGAATTTAGAAAATAAGGTGTGTCTTAACTTCTGACATTGTCTTGATTGAATTTCGGAATTCAAGGGATTTAAAGAAAATCTTCGAAATCTAAAAAAAAAATTTATTTTTCGGCTAGTAAGGAAATTAAGAACTTTATAATTAAATACAGTGATCTGCCTCGATTACTTTGTCTGATATTTCCATTATAAATTAAACTCTTCTATTCCATTATTCTCACCATTCCTATACTTTCCTTCTTGTTTCATACATCCAAAATATTCTGAAAATGCTTAATCCAGTTCTGATCCTTGTCCTCATCCTTACTATCACAACAATCATTCTCCTTTTCCAACTTCCACCAGAGGAATCTACTTTCTTCTACTTCGCCCTTGGGATTATAATGTTTTTAATTCTCCCGTCTCTTTATGTTGCGATAAACATTGATATAAATGGTTTGTAATTTATGTGTTGTTATCGGGCTTTATATTCTCCCTTATATTTCAAAGCTCTATGCTTTTGTTTTCTCTTCCCGACTTCAGGTCAAGCTAATAATGGTTCAAAATTTGTAGATATAGAGTTTCGAATGATTATAATATTCTAAGCAGGAGGTAACGTGATAGCACGATTTGATTTTCAAATTTATCAACATCACGGAAGATAGAACCATCAAGAATACATTTTCTTGATTTGTTCAGGAGTTAAGTAGAATGAAAGAGTTATGTAACATGGTACATGATGATGTTATGATCTGTGAATCATCACGTCCCATTAGAAACTCAGCATGACTTACTGTAATATAATCACGTTGATCAAGTGTCATTATATTATACTAACTCATGCATCAGTTCCCAACACTACTTCAAAACATTCGTATTTTAAACTAGAAAGTTTACAGAATATAGAAACTAATAGTTTCTCATATGATGTAACACTGATAGCTCAAAGAGATAAATGATTTCAGATAAGATTAGTTATGAAAATATATTCAGAAATATCGAGGATATTTATAACGAAAGATACGATAATATCTTTGAATATCTAAGATCAAAGGATGATGGAGACTATTGTCCGCAAGGGTTTAGAGTAAGGAGCAAGATATTCGCTAAAGACTTCAGCAGGCATTGAATCATTTAGATTCTTTGAAGTCAAACTTATTCTTTGTGATTTGTCCACGGCTTCCTTCATAGTTTCGCATAATCCGCTTTTCGATACTAAATTTTCTATTGGGTGTTTCCAATACTCCATTCTTTATCATCAAACTTTTGACGGTTAAGGTCATGTACAGTTTTTACTGTTCTATCCAGTTTTTTTTTTTCTTTCAAAATTTGTGGTATTGATTTGTAGACTGGGTTCTTTTCAGAATTTCAGAGTAGAAGATCATAAATCTAAAAGATAAGGATTATATGTATACTTATAACTGTTGACGTAGACATGCTGCGAGATTTCAAAATACTGATTTGCTAATTCCCGGTAGTTGGTATAGTAATTCTCGTTATAAGATGTAAATGAATAAATGATAGGGTTTCGCTGTATATAGTGATTTTTTGGAAAGTCAAAGATCAAAGGAGTTGTTGGTAAATTTACTGCTAATGTGGTAAGATATAAACGGTTTCCCGGTATCGATGACGAAAGACAACTTATATATAAGGGTTATAATAATCTAATCCGAGTGAAAAGTTGAAGTTGACTTGTTGGAGCTGTGACAAAATTGGCTAATTTGGAAAGGAATTGCAAAGTAATTTTGGGTAATAATAACAAAAAAGGAATTAACACAGCTATGTGTTAAACGTTCACTCAGTTTTCGAGAGTTTTTCAGGTGCATAACTATATGCATCAATCTTTTCTTCCGTAGATAAAGTGCCGTTGGTTTATCCTCTCGATTGAGGTGTTTTTCAGAATCATGAAAGGTTTGAACGCAGATTATAATCGTCAAGATACAAATGAGGTTTAAGATGAAATCAAGTGGCAAACTTGAAGAAATCTTTAGTTTCATATGTTATAATCAATATTTTAATTCATTTTAATTGTCCAATGTCATTAGTCCACAGTCGATAGTCCACAGTTAACAGTCCAATAATTCATATATAATATTCGAATTAATTAATACGTATCTTGACCCGTGTACATGTCTCAGACTCGATCACAACTCAAACTATATATATTATTGTAGAATCAACCTAAACCATGTATAGCGAACTCCAGCATTACTGCATACAGAATATAGAGTATCTATGGTTATTCCAAATAATATATATAGATGCGTCGATATGATATGTCAAAACCTTGTATGCGTGTCCCGATATTTAAAGTGCGTAAAATAAATAACAGAAATTAAATGACGATAAATAAAATTGCGAGAATGTCAATTGCGATTAAATAGATAATTAAATTGCGATAAATAAAATGTAATCAGTTAGCTAGGAACAATTAGCTAGGAACAGTTAGCGTGGATTCTTAACAAAATTTCTCATAGTTAATTTGTCTGTTTCTAACAAATTTTATTTTGTCATATGTTTTCTTCGTTATGCCACTTGTTGGATTCTGATAAATCAAAATCTAAATATGAAATTGAATGAAAAAATGGTTATTCTGTGGTGAACGGATTCGTATATCGGTACATGTAAGTAGGATAGTAAATGATTGTTGAATCAGATTTGAAGAATGTACAGTGTAACTTATTAATGTGAAATCTAAATATTCCTCGGGTATTACCTACCCGTTAAAATATTTTCACCATTAATAGTTTGTACGAAAGAATTTTTAATTACAATCTTTATGAAAATATATATACATATATATTTTCTTCAGATATAATCATGGATTTAATGAGTTAATGTGAAATTAATCTCATTTGATTTACCGTTAGAACAAGAATATATAATCTCTAAAACATTGAAGATTATATAATCGTCATGTCGAACGAAGATAAATGATGTAGAACGATACGTAGAACGATACGTAGAACGATGATTATACTCGAGGTATAGAATGAGATGTTGAGGCATGGATTGTTGATGGTACTGTTGGTGCCGATGATGTTGCTGAAGCTGGTACGTTTTACACCATATTTCCCAAGGCTATAACTTGGGTGCGAAGCTCGTGGACTTCTTTCATTATTCCGGGTTGATTGTCAGTCAGAACGAGCGAATGAATAAGGTTTAGAATTTTAGATATAATACAATCGTGGTGAGATATTCGGGAAATGAGGGTGAAAATGGTATTTCGGACTGGTTCACCGGTAAGTGCTTCAGGTTCTTCGCTAAGAGGTGAATTCGGTTGGTGTAAAGGATTGCCTTCTTCTCGTCTCTATTGATTAAGTCAACTATGAACCCATCAGATGAATTGGGGATGGTTGATTGGTTGATTCATTCTGGTGACGTTGCCTCCGGAGCTTAGGTGAACATCTGATGTTATGCGAGGTGTATATAAAATAGTTATTAATTTTAGCAGAAAACACTATTAAATACGATACAATTTTACACAAGATATTTATTTATTTATAGAATGGATATACTTAAACCTTGCTACAACACTTATAGGCAGTGTACCTAATCGTACAGTAGTGTAGTTTTTAGTAAGTCCGGTTCGTTCCACAGGGAAATCTTTAAACAAAGCTCAACGCTATATTAGTTTACTTTTATTAAAAATACAAATATATATATAAGTAATATTATTATTATAAAGGGGGGTTTTTACCGTTTAATGACCGGTTTGTCGATTTTAAGACTTTAGTCGCAGTTAAAACCTAATGTAAAATATAAAATAAATACAAGACTTAAATTAAAGCGTAAAGTAAATAACGATAATGAAATTGCGAATAATAAAAGTGCGATAAAATAAACTTACGATAATTAAAAAGTACGATAATTAAAAGTGCGATTAAATAACAATAAATAAAAGTGCGATAATTAGAAGTGCAATTAAATATAAAATAAAGGAAATTAAATATGAAATAAAAGAATTATGCTTATGTAAACTTCCGTAATCATGATGTTTGACGTGTTGATTTTAGTTTTATGCCCATGGGTTAATTGTCCTTTGTCCTGGATTATTTAATATGTCCGTCTGGTTTTTGTCCATAACAGTCCATCAGTCATAAATATAAAGTGCGAGTGTCCTCGTCAAATTATTCTTATACCCGAAGTTAAATATTCCAACTAATTGGGGATTCGAATTGTAACAAGGTTTTAATACTTTGTTTAATGAATACACCAGGTTATCGACTACGTGTAAACCAAGGTTTTACTACTTTGTTAACAATTACACCAATTACCCTTGAATGTAATTTCACCCCTGTTTTAATTATTCTAGTGGCTATTAATCCATTCCCGTGTCCGGTTAAATGAACGATTATTCGTACATATAAATACCCCGCCCATCGTGTCCGATTGAGTGTATATGGTAATTTATAGGGACGCCCAATTGTAAATCTTTATATTAACATTAACAAACTATCATTTAGTTAAACAAATATAAAGCCCATTAATAGCCCATAGTCTAATTTCCACAAGTGTCGTTCTTTTATCCAAACCCCAATTATGGTACAAAGTCCAATTACCCAATTTTAGTAATTAGCCCAACATCATGATTACTTCGTTTTAAATAAGCATAATAATAACTTAGCTACGAGACATTAATGTAAAAAGGTTGAACATAACTTACAATGATTAAAAATAGCGTAGCGTTACACGGACAGAATTTCGACTTACACCTTTAAAACAGTCCTTAACATAACCTTATTATTATTATTAATTAAAATTAAAATTATAAATATTTATTTATATCATATGTTTGAGATAGAGGGAGATAGATATTATGGTGTACATCAAACTGAATCACGAACTCGCTTTATATAGAAGGTGGCCTGGAAAAGTAAGCCATGCGACTCGCATGGGCTTACCCTTCCTGCCATGCGAGTCGCATGGCTGGTGATGACAGCTCACATTCTTTTATCTGATTGCTTGCCGACATAATAAATAAATAATATAAATATATAAATAATTTTAATAATTATTTATATATTATATTATATTTATATGCATAGTTGAGTAGATATTTTTAGTCCGTTGCGTCGGGCGTTTCTTCTAGGCTCAGGCCCCGGTTCCGGATTTTCGGACGTCCTCGCGTATTATTTTAAATCGCGTACTTTGCGTCTTGTAACTTGTACTCTTGTCATTTTGAGACGTTCCTCATCAATATTTTGAACCTTTTTAATTGTATCTTGTACTTTTTAGCTCTTTGGACCTTTTTGTCTTCAATTTGTCGAATTTGCCTTTTATCTTCTCTTTTTAATATTTAAACGAATATCGCTTGTAATTTGAACAATTGCAACTAAAATCTTGTCTTTCCTGAGGAATAATGCTATAAAATATGTGTTCATTTTTGGCATTATCAATATTCCCACACTTAAGCGTTGCTTGTCCTCAAGCAATATAGTCTTGAAACACTTGAATCACTTCTTTATTCTTCACACTTTGTACATCAGTGACTTCAATACGGCGGTATGAACAATGGTAGTAACGATGTGGTTAAAGGTGGGTGTGTCTTTTTATGGTTGCCTCGGGTTTAGGTCAACGACACTGGCAATCAAATAGCCGATTTACTTTCGGTTTCCAAAACAAAGTGCACATTTGAAAGGCGGTTTACAGTCCCACATGACTATAAAAATTTAGATCCTTAAGGAAATTGGATCTTTATGAAAACATTTGATCTTTTGAAAATTCAAGCTAGATTTTACCCTAGATAAGTTTTCTGATTTAATCCACCATCGGTGTTGCAAAATATATTTGTGGATCAATAGTTTGGCTAAAACTTTTAGGTTCGTGTAATCCACTGCTATCCCGGTATCGGAAAGCACACATCCACTTTACTTGTTCCGTATATTACCTTTCGGCAAACTACCGTCCGGTTGTAAAGGAAAGCGATGAACAAGAAACTGTTAAGGCAATGTCCTATGACATGCAGATGATTATGGTCTTATTAAATGTGTCGGATGCTAGAACTATCCTTGGTAGGAGCGATAGTAAAGATCATCCTATGATTTTTCGGTCTGGCACAAGGTCCTGTCTCCGACCATGCTATGCAACCACCGTTCTTACGGTTGACACCCGATTTAGTTCAGGTGACCTAATGAATTCCAGGTGAATTCCTAGGATTTTACGTTCAATGGTAATGAACGCATTGAAAATGGATTTTCAGAAAACAAATCGGTTTGTAGTTTTGATCAAAATATTTTCTCGTTCAAGCTCGAGTTTAGATATCATTGATTTCCATGAGTTTGAATTCTCAATCTTTAAGGTCAATCTCAAGGATTGAGTAATATCATGCTTAAAAGCTGATTTTTAATCTTTAAGGAGATTATCCTTTCTGTGGATCTGATTCATTAGTCTTATCCAGCTAATTTGCACGGTGCCTCCCCATTGTACGAGATAAATCCTTCTCATGGTTAGGATAAATCTGACCACTTGGCGACCCTGTTTGATGCTGAGGTCCGTGGATTTCCAGCCGATTTTAGTGATGACTTTTCTAGATTTTTCGTCAACCTACAGCTGGTCTGGACGACAACTTCATGACCTAAATCAAGAAGCGCGTGTCTTTTTCGGAAGACTTTACTTCCTTCTAATGATGGAATTGATTCATCGTGTAGATCCATCTCTTCTTTTCTTTCATCGGGTAAAACATTTGATTATTGTTCAAAAAAAAAGTATTTTCAATTTTTTGTACAAAAAATATGTGATATGTTTTGAATAACTTGGCAAACTTTTCCCACACTTGGCTTTTATTTATATTTTTCTTTGCCTTTTTCTCTTCTATTCCATTCTTATTAAATGAATTCTAACGTTTTGGTTGTTTCACAATTTATGTCCTTTCCGAGGTAACGATAATTTCGGCTCAATGACCTAGTTTTAATCGTTCATAAATATGTATAAACATGATTTTGAATCCATTTTGTTAAAAATTTTGAAAAATTTACTAGAAGTGGGTAGTCAGTATATAAGACTAGGGCTGTTCCTTGTTATCGGAGAGCACTAGATTCTAACACAACTACTGCGTTACTAGCATTTTTAATGGTAACCAAGTGTTTAAAAAAAAATTTTTAAAATCCGAAAGAATTTAACCCCTTCCCACACTTAAGATCTTGCAATGCCCTCATTTGCAAGAAATCAGAAATAATTTAAATTATTGAGGGTGATTATCGCAGAAAAATGATTAAATTTTACCAAAGTTTCAAACATATTGTCGTTTGATTGTTTGAATGATAAATGGTGCACGTCATTTGTTCATTCCGTCTTGTTGTTATTTCACATATATTTTGCATCATTGTCGTCAAAAATTACTTGCTTTTGCTGAACTTAATGCCAGTCTTTGAAAACGCGTTGTTTTACCCTGTTTTGTGCATAAAATAGAATACATACAATACAAATATAATCATACATGCAATTTGAAATGGAACTTTGGCATCCCACTTTCAAACTATAAGAAAAATATTAGTACACAATAATAATAAGAATATCAAACATTACATAAACGTAATAAAATGTTAAGTGTTTAAAATAAAAATAAAAATTACCAACTTATCTCTACTCATCAGGAGGCGGGTTAGGAGGAAAATTAGGATATGGATCCCAATTCATGTTCGGATCAGGGTTCCATGGCTGGTGATAGGTGAACTGGTATGCTGCGTCATAATCATATAAATCATAGGGTGGTCTCATTTCTGGCTGATGTGCAGGATAGTATGCGGGTCGGGTCGGATAATACATCTCGCCAGGCTGCAACTGGCTTATAATTTGGCGCTGATGATAATCCCATCGGCCATGCTCTCGTTGCCGGGAATGCTCGTAGTCATTCCGACGTTGCCATGCCTCGTACTGCATATGCCTATCATAGTTCGTCATGTATTCATCCTCCATACGAACGCCTAAATCAAGAGCAGTCTCCCGAACAACTCCTATAATGTTGTTCGCCTCTTCCATTTCGTCATCCGAACCTCTTTCTACCTGTCGCTGAGGTCCCTCGTATCGATATACCTGACCACGTCTCATCAATAATACCCTTGCACCGTGATAAAGGTTTGAACTTATAGTTTCACCTTCGTCCTCTATTTCGTTCATTGGACCCCCTTGGTGCTTATCCACACCTAAATACTCTCCAATGAGAGTAATGAAAATACCACCACCTATAATACTCCCCGATTTCATCCCCGAAACTACATTAGCGAGATAATAACCAACACAATAGGGAATGTTAACGAAACTCCTCGGGTCTCTAATACACTTGAGGTAGAACAAATCGTTTACGGTCAATTTCTCTTTATTCTTACCCCTTTGTGTAATTGTGTTTGCTAAGAATCTATGAATCACCCGGAGTTCAGCTCTATCTATATCTAAGTATGTATGATTTCCACTGGCGTGAAATTCATTAAAGTGGGACATACGCCTCCAGACGGCGTTAATATCAAATTCCCTATCTATCCTTTCTCCTTGGGCAATCAGGCTATTACAGTCGGGGCTCAAAAGTTCAGCAGGGGTGTGAATCTGTAAGGCCCTGGCTAAATCTATCATGGACATTCTGTACATGCGTCCACCTAACAGAAATCTAATAAAGCTTCTATCATCTATCCTCCTAACATCACTGTTTAACTTAATAGTACTAAGTAATTCTATACACCATTCCCTATATATGGTTCTACGAATGGAAAATAGGCGCATCCAATCGTTAAACTGAGAATTACCATACCTTTGCACCAATAATTCCCGAATCGGTTCGGCAAGGTCAACTGTTTCCAAAGGTACCCAGTCAATTGCCCTTGGCATTTCAACAACCTTAAAGTAGAGAATGTGCATGTTCTTTTGATAATCTGGATACTCTATCCAACATCGATCAAATCTCAGATTTGGGTGTAACTGATCTTCATTAATGTCTAAGCTCAGAATCATTTGATGTGGAGCGAATTGACGAAACTGATTCATGAATAATTGATCTTTATCGTGATATGGAATATGTTGATCCTCATGTTGTTCTTCTTCTTGTTGCATATGTTGTTCTTGTTCATAAAACATTTCCGGTTCGGGCTCTGGTTGTCTGGACGATGATGCACTGTCCGTATCTGTATTTCTCTGCAAAACACATTAAACACAAAATTTGTGCATCCAAATATGCATTAGTGTTAGCAAAATAATAACTTGAAACAATTATGATATCATGTTCAATTCATAACACATTTTATACACATTTTCTTAACAATAACAATTCTACACTTTTACATACGAAAATGTGTACAATGTTTTATCACATTTAAACTCTTAAACATGTCAACAATAATCATTATAGCAATTAAACACTTGTTACATGGCATTCAAATCAAACTAGTGCTCATTTTCATATTTTTGTCAAGTCTACACTTTGTCAAATAAGCATATACGAAAAATGTACATCAAGTTCATAAGCATTTATCTCAAATAACATGCCAAAATAATCACTACTAGCAATGAAACAAGTTTCAAATGGCCTTTATATCAAATTATCCAAGTTCATGAATTTTTAGACTTAAAAAGTCCACTTTAATTCTCAAAAACATGTTTAGGCTCAAAGTTTGGATCAATTAACTACCTAAACATGTTACACTACTTAATTTAGCAACAATTCATGACAAAAATCGGCCATAACCTGTTTATATCAAAAAGCCCCAAATTGCTCAAGAACACAAACCCTAGATTCTTAAAAATTTGAAGTTTTTAGCTTCAATTCATGTTAAATAGCTTCTATCTAGGATATACATGCATAATATAACATCAATTTAACACTAATTTCACTAAAAATTAACAAAAATTAAATTAGGTAAAATGGCTCAAGAACACACATAATTCGAATTTAAAGAGATTAGGGGTGAAATCTTTACCGTTCTCCTGAAGGGGTTGAGACTACTGAATCTAGGCATGATTGTTGTGAAGTTTTGCAAGAAATTTGGTGAATTTTGGTGAAAAATTGAGAGAGTTTTGAGAGATTTTCGTGTTTGTGTATGTGTGTTGTGAAAGAAAAACAGATCGACTGAGCTTTTGAACCTGACCAGTTTTCTGTGGCCATGCGACTCGCATGGATTATGCCTTTCCCCCATGCGAGTCGCATGGGGTTGAAATCCAGTTTTTTTTTTTTTTTTTTTTTTTTTTTTAAACCTTATACTTTTAAAACATAGAATTAAATAAAATTTTAAAAATTTTGTTTCTTTTTAGGACGAGGTCGTTTCGGGACGATGCCCTAGTCCGTCCCTCGACAAAATTTTAAAATTTTGTCATTTTCAAGCGATTGTTTTAAAAGCTTAGATTTTTGGATTTTTTAATTTTTTTTTTTTTTTTGGCATACTTTAAATCAATAAGCTTAAAAATAATGATAATAAAAATTCTCGTCCCGCCATCGGGTAAAGCAATTTCGGTTCAAAGACCTAGTCTTCAACTTACGACGAATTTTAAAGATCATATTTTTAACTTAATGAGATAGAGTAAATTTTTGTTTTTAAATTCACACAATTTAAATATAAAATTCAAAATTAATATTAAAAAAAATCACACCAAACTTAAAATTTGAAATGCATAAAATTAAAAATTCATATTTTAAAAATTCACACCAGACTTAATTTAAAAATTCATATTATAAATTCACACCAAACTTATATTAATTTTTCAAATATTTACAATTTTAAATATATTGTTTTTACAAAGTTTACAATATTAATTTAAGATTTATATTAATTTTAAAAACATGGTAAAAATAAAATTAAAAATCTTTTTGGCTTTTTATCCCACTTTAATCAATCAAATATTATCAAAAATATGCGCCCCTCTTTTCGGTAAAGTAATTTCGGTTCCAAGACCTAATTTGACTCATGACGAATTTTTGAAATATTTTGGGTTGATTGATTAAAGATATTTATACCTTAAGAATAAACGTTAAATTTCGCAGTGATGTAATAAATTTTTGAATGATATCAATAATTTCGGTCGCCAAACCTAATTTTATTCAATACCAATTTAATACTTTTTAGCGAACAAATTAGCGTTTATTATCAAAAGGTTAAAAATAAAAATAAAAATAAAAACTGTACAGACATACCTGTGAAATAGATTTCTTAGTTATATGATCTATTCCATTCATAAGATAGTCGGTTTAATTGGTTTTCCATTGCTACATAAGCGTAACCTCGAGCATTCAGTGTCTTTTCTTCTAAACATATGAACGGTCCGTCTCTGCATAAAGTAACAAATTCGGTATTTGAATAGGTTTGATTATTTGAACATTTACCTCCATGTGACCATTTTCCGCATTTGTGACATCTTTCTAGGTGTCGTGCTCTTCTTTTTGCTGCGGATTTTGATTTTCCTTTACCAAATTGTAACTTATTATCTTCGCATCTGGATTCTTTTCTAACTCCGTCCATTCTTTCTCTGATTACTGATACTATTTCACTCGGGAGTATGTCATTATTACGTTTAGTGATCAAAGCGTGTAGCATTAGACCATGGTTTAGTTCACAGGCAGTCTTCATTTCGTAAAAGCCTAAAAAAAAAAATAAAAATTCAGAATGGGGGGAGAAGACTAGTTCTTTAGGGTCTGCTAGGGAAAGACCATTCGGGTTCCATTTTCGAGAACTACACGAAAACAGACAATCTAACTCTAACAGAAATACATATTATCCTTTAAAGACTTGATTCTCCCCACACTTAGTTAGCTGTGGTGTCGAAATTATGATTAACTTCGTTGTCGACTTCCATCGGACCATGTATGTAATGTTTAACTCTGTGACCATTAACTTTAAATTCAATCCCATTTGAATTTATCAATTCTATCGTTCCGTATGGGAAAACTCTTTTGACTATGAATGGTCCAGACCATCTTGATTTCAATTTTCCAGGAAATAGCTTGAATCGTGAATTGAAAAGAAGAACTCTGTCTCCTTCTTTAAATTCTTTTGAACTTTTGATTCTTTTATCATGCCATTTCTTCGTTCTTTCTTTATAGATTAACGAATTTTCGTATGCTTCATGTCTTAATTCTTCTAATTCATTTAGTTGACTTAATCGTAGACGTCCGGCTTCATGTAAATCAAGATTACATGTCTTCAAAGCCCGAAATGCTTTGTGTTCAATTTCTACTGGAAGATGACATGCTTTTCCATAAACAAGTCTAAAAGGTGTGGTTCCAATTGGAGTTTTGTAGGCTGTTCTAAAAGCCCAGAGTGCATCCTCCAATTTAATGGACCATTCCTTCGAATTTGATCCTACGGTTTTCTCTAGAATACGTTTTAAAGCTCGGTTGGTATTTTCAACTTGTCCACTTGTTTGTGGATGATATGCGGTGGAGATTTTATGAGTTACTCCATATCTTTTAAGAACTTTCTCAAGTTGATTATTACAGAAATGAGTACCCCGATCACTTATTAAAGCTTTCGGTGTTCCAAACCTTGCAAAAAGACGTTTTAAAAAGTTGACTACAACTCGTGCATCGTTAGTTGGGAGAGCTTGTGCTTCCGCCCATTTAGATACATAATCAATGGCTACGAGTATATATAGATTATTATGAGATTTTGGAAATGGACCCATAAAGTCAATACCCCAAATGTCAAATACTTCACATACTTGGATGACATTTTGTGGCATTTCATCACGTTGACTTATTTTTCCGGCCCTTTGACATGCATCACAGGATTTGCAAAGAAGGTGTGCGTCTTTGTAAATTGTAGGCCAATAGAATCCAGCTTCATAAACTTTTCTTGCTGTTAGTTGAGGCCCATAATGCCCTCCTGTTGGTCCTGTGTGACAATGGTTTAAAATTTTACTAGCTTCATCTCCAAATACACATCGGCGTATTATTCCATCGGGACAACTTTTAAACAGATGTGGATCTTCCCAGAAATAGTGTTTTATATCACTGAAGAATTTCTTTCGTCTTTGGTACGATAATCCTTTTTCTAGGAATCCACAAACTAAGTAGTTTGCATAGTCTGCAAACCATGGGATTTCTTTATAATCTATCTTCAATAGATATTCATCAGGAAAGTTGTCTTGTATGGCCGATTCATTTAGAACTTCTAACTCAGGATTTTCAAGACGAGAAAGATGATCAGCGGCGAGATTTTCTGCTCCTCTTTTATCTCGGATTTCAATATCAAACTCTTGTAAGAGTAAGATCCAATGGATTAATCTTGGTTTAGCATCTTGTTTTGAAAATAGGTATCTAAGAGCAGAATGGTCGGTATAGACCACCGTTTTTGCTAGAACGAGATATGATCGAAATTTGTCAAAAGCAAAGACAATAGCAAGGAGTTCTTTTTCAGTAGTTGTATAGTTTGTTTGTGCTCCTTGTAACGTCTTACTAGCATAATATATAGGTTGAAATCGTTTTTCAATCCTTTGTCCTAAAACGGCTCCCATTGCAAAATCACTTGCATCGCACATTAGTTCAAATGGTAGATTCCAATTTGGTGTTATCATGATCGGCGCATTAGTGAGTTTTTCTTTAAGAATATTAAAAGATTTGATACATTCATCTGAAAAGATGAATGGCGCATCCTTTTCTAGGAGTTTATTCATAGGAGTGGCAATTTTAGAAAAATCTTTTATAAAACGTCGGTAAAAACCGGCATGCCCTAGAAAACTCCTAACTCCTCTAAAATTTGTGGGATGTGGAAGTTTAGCAATTACATCTACTTTAGCTCTATCCACTTCAATTCCTTTTTTTGAAATTTTATGTCCAAGAACGATGCCTTCTTTAACCATGAAATGGCATTTCTCCCAATTAAGTACTAGATTTGATTTTTCGCATCTAATTAGCATTCGTTCCAGATTAACTAGACATGATTTAAATGTATCACCGAAGACTGAAAAGTCATCCATGAATACTTCCATGCATTCTTCTATCATGTCGTGAAAAATCGCCATCATACACCTTTGAAAGGTTGCAGGGGCGTTGCAAAGTCCAAATGGCATGCGTTTGTAAGCAAAAGTACCATAAGGGCACGTGAATGTGGTTTTCTCTTGATCTTCGGGTGCTATTGGAATTTGAAAATATCCGGAAAATCCATCTAGAAAACAATAGTAACTATTTCCGGCTAATCTTTCCAACATTTGATCTATGAAAGGTAAGGGAAAGTGATCTTTTCTGGTGGCGTCATTTAATTTTCTATAATCAATACATACACGCCATCCTGTTACAGTCCTAGTAGGAATAAGCTCATTTTTCTCATTTGTAATGACAGTCATGCCACCCTTCTTAGGCACGCATTGAACTGGGCTTACCCATGGACTATCAGAAATTGGATATATCAAACCTGCATCTAGCAGTTTAATAATCTCTTTCTTAACTACATCTTGCATATTAGGATTTAGTCTTCGTTGGCGTTGCACATACGTTTTATAACCTTCTTCCATAAGGATTTTATGTGTGCAATACGAAGGACTTATTCCTTTAATATCATGAATCTTCCATGCAATGGCTGGTTTATGAGCTTTCAACACAGAAATGAGTTGAGATTTTTCATCATTTGTGAGAGAAGACGATATTATTACAGGTAATTCAGATTCACCATGTAAATAAGCGTATTCCAAATGGGTTGGAAGTGGCTTTAACTCTAATATCGGCGGTTCTTCTATCGATGATTTGTATCGATATCGGTCTTCCTCCTTTAACATTTGAAGTTCTTCTGTTGTTGGTTCATATCCATTATCCATAAGTGTAGCTAACATTTCAGCTTCATCAATTGGTTCATTACCTTCTCCTAAAGAACATTCTCCTGTTCCTTGTAATTCTGAAAATTCTTCTAATAATTCTGCATGTGCATCTATAGTTTGAATATAATAACATGTATCATCTGCAGATTGTGGTTGTTGCATTGCTCTATCAACTGAAAAGGTAACACTCTCATCCTCTATACTTAGGGTCAGTTTCTTACCGAACACGTCTATCATTGCTTTAGCCGTGTTTAAGAATGGTCTTCCTAATATGAGAGGAACTTGAGAATCTTCTTCCATGTCCAGAACAACAAAATCTACTGGAAATACTAAAGTACCAACTTTAACTAGCATGTTCTCCATTATCCCTCTAGGATATTTTATTGATCTATCGGCTAGTTGTATGCTTATTCTGGTTGGTTTCAATTCTCCAAGGTCTAGTTTAGCGTATAGTGAATACGGCATTAAATTTATACTAGCACCTAAGTCTGCCAATGCTTCTATTGAACTAAGACTACCCAGAAAACATGGAATTGTGAAACTTCCTGGATCAGATAATTTTTCTGGTATCTTATTCAACAGCACTGCTGAACAATTAGCATTCATAGTAACAGCCGAGAGTTCTTCCATTTTCTTTCTATTTGAGATTAGATCTTTCAAGAATTTAGCATATCTAGGCATTCCTGAAATCACATCAATGAAAGGAAGATTTACATTTATCTGTTTAAACATATCCAAGAATTTGGATTGCTCGGCTTCAAGTTTCTCTTTCTTCATTTTACTCGGGTAAGGAAGTGGTGGTTGGTATGGTTTAACATAAGGTTTAGCCTTAACTGTGTTATCTTCATTAACCTTTTCAACTACCGGTTCTTTTTCCTTATCTTGATCAGGTTGTGGTTCTTGTGGAGTAGGAATGGTTTCATCAGAAGTTACAGGTATTTCCGGTGGTTTAAGTGTTGTACCACTTCTTGTGGTAATGGCTTTAGCTGTTTCATTCCGGGGGTTAGCATTTGTATCACTAGGTAGACTTCCCGGTTTTCTTTCACCTATTAACCTTGCTAGGTTACTCACTTCTTGTTCCAGATTTTGAATAGAAGCTTGTTGATTTCTAAATGCTTGAGCATTTTGTTCATTGGTTTGTTTCTGAGATGTAAAAAACTGCGTTTGAGTTTCAACTAGCTTCGTCATCATATCTTCTAAATTCGGCTTTTTATCATCGGTTTGTTGTGGTGGTTTGTTTTGAAAATTAGGTCTTTGCTGATTGTAAGTATTATTGGATACTTGTTGATTGCTAGGACCTTGTTGGTTGTTGTATGGAATATTTCGGTTATAATTCTGGTTTTGATTGTAAATCGGTCTTGGCGGTTGATAATTATTCTGATAATTATTTCCAGGCCTTTGGTTTATGTATGAAATATTCTCTCTTTGTTCCATTGTTAATTCAATACTGAGACAATCTTTTGTCAAATGTGGTCCTCCACACTGCTCACAACTAATTCGTATTGAGTGAATATCCTTAGTCATCTTTTCCATTCGTCTCTCCACAGCATCTATCTTTGCGGAAATGGAATCTAAGTCATGGCTAGAATCGGCTCTAGCTGCTTTAGATGATCTAATGATGTCTTTTTCTTGGTGCCACTCATGTGAGTGGGAAGCAGTATTATCAATAATTTTGTAAGCATCAGTTTCGGTTTTCTTCATAATAGAACCACCAGCTGCTATATCTATGTCTTTTCTTGTAGTGATGTCGCATCCTTGGTAGAATATTTGTACTATTTGACAGGTGTCTAAACCATGTTGCGGACATCCTCTTAATAACTTTCCATATCTTGTCCACGCCTCATATAGAGTTTCATTTGGTTTCTGTGTGAACGTAACAATTTCTGCTTGAAGTCTTACGGCTTTAGATGCAGAAAAGAATTGTTTAAGAAATTTGTCAACTAAAACGTCCCATGTATCGATCGCCCCTTCAGGTAACGATTCCAACCAATCTTTGGCTTCTCCCTTTAAAGTCCAGGGAAATAACATGAGATATATCTGTTCATCCTCCACTTCTCGGATTTTAAATAGTGTGCAGATCCTATTAAAGGTACGTAGATGTTCATTTGGATCTTCCTTCGGCGCACCACTAAATTGGCATTGATTAGTCACCATGTGTAGAATTTGTCCTTTGATTTCATAATCTGGCGCATTAATGTCTGGATGAGTAATTGCGTGACCTTGGCCAGTGCGTTTAGCTCTCATTCGGTCTTCCATACTTAAAGGTTCCAGATTCTCCATAATTGAATTTGTTGAATCGGTATCACTAGATGATTCTGATTTAATGGTTCGTTCCTCAACAATCTCTGTTTGAATGATTGGTGGTTCCGGAGGAAAGTTTAATGGTTCAGGATCTACGAACCGTTCCTGAATATTCTCCGGATTCTCAATTGTGAGGTTGGGTTCAAAAAATGGATTATCGGAAATTTGAGTTGGAGTTCTTGGTTGACTAGATGATGATTCTAAAGAAAAATCAGCGGCGACAATATTGGCTAGATGTCTTGATCTAGTTACAGGTGGTGAACGTACAAAAGGTGGTGAACGTCTTGCTCGGTGCATTCACTGAATATCCTATTAGTTTTTAAAAAGGAAAGAAAAATTATAATAAGTTATCCAATCAATAGACTTTTCTGATTTTGCCCACGTTTCGAATAGCCAAAAGATGCAGCAGAGGGGCAGGATTCGTTTGGTCTCAATATAATTGAGGACTGTTTGGCTCCAATAACCCGGTCCACGTACAAATCCAACTATTACTACGAACCAGAAAATTTTGATGTCTATTAATTTAACCACTTAAAATAAATTTTCGTAATTTTAAGAAATTTAGATAAGAAGTAGAATAAAAATCTATGTCCTAAAAACTAGAATAGCGAGAAATAAGAGAGAAAAAGAGTTCGTCGCAAAAGGTCGAAAAAGAAAAATGGTTGAAAAATAAAAGGTGACGGAAAAATAAAAGAAACTTATAAAAACTTAAAAATACTTGACTAACCTAACCTTATTACTACAACTAACTTAAAATTATAATCGCAAATTGAAATTACTAATTGGAATGATAATTGATACATAGTAAAAAGTGTCTAAAAATATTAAAGCTTACAGGAAAAACTAAATCCCAAATGGAAATAACTTAAAAAAAAACTAAAACTTAAAAAGGCGTCGCAAAATTCTAAAGCACCTAATACTTAATCTAAGGAATAAGCACTTAAGAGAGTTTACGGCAAAGCCTAAAAATCTAAAATTACTAAAGGTAAATACTATGTCTAAAAACTAAGTACGAATAATAAAAATATAAAAATTACGCTAAAACAATTAAAAGATACAAAAATATAAAAGTTATAAAAAGTTATAAAAATATTAGATTTTATAAAAATATTATTTTTATATTTTTTTATATTATAGTATTAAGTAAATAAATAATAAAACTAAACAAAAGTAAAAATAACTAAATAAATTAAAAACTTAATTATAATAATAATAATAGTTTTAGGGTTTAAATAATAATAATTAAATAATATCCGTAATTAATACGGAATTAGGGTTCGTTTGTGGCCTGGTCAACCCCTTCATGCGAGTCGCATGGAATAAGGGGGTGGGTCATGCGAGTCGCATGACCTGCCTTGCAGGTTCAAATCAGGGGGTCAAATGACAGGTTCAACGTAATATTTAATATTTTATTTTCTTTTTTTCTGTTTTAAATTTAAATAAAATATATATATATAATTAAAATAAAAACTTAAAAATAAACTTAAAATACTTTATAATTTTGTAAAAATAAAAGAAAAACTTAAAAATATATTTAAAATACTTTTTTTTTTATATTGACGTTTCGCTTCGGTGATCCCCGGCAGCGGCGCCAAAAATACTTGATGTTATGCGAGGTGTATATAAAATAGTTATTAATTTTAGCAGAAAACACTATTAAATACGATACAATTTTACACAAGATATTTATTTATTTATAGAATGGATATACTTAAACCTTGCTACAACACTTATAGGCAGTGTACCTAATCGTACAGTAGTGTAGTTTTTAGTAAGTTCGGTTCGTTCCACAGGGAAATCTTTAAACAAAGCTCAACGCTATATTAGTTTACTTTTATTAAAAATACAAATATATATATAAGTAATATTATTATTATAAAGGGGGGTTTTTACCGTTTAATGACCGGTTTGTCGATTTTAAGACTTTAGTCGCAGTTAAAACCTAATGTAAAATATAAAATAAATACAAGACTTAAATTAAAGCGTAAAGTAAATAACGATAATGAAATTGCGAATAATAAAAGTGCGATAAAATAAACTTACGATAATTAAAAAGTACGATAATTAAAAGTGCGATTAAATAACAATAAATAAAAGTGCGATAATTAGAAGTGCAATTAAATATAAAATAAAGGAAATTAAATATGAAATAAAAGAATTATGCTTATTTAAACTTCCGTAATCATGATGTTTGACGTGTTGATTTTAGTTTTATGCCCATGGGTTAATTGTCCTTTGTCCTGGATTATTTAATATGTCCGTCTGGTTTTTGTCCATAACAGTCCATCAGTCATAAATATAAAGTGCGAGTGTCCTCGTCAAATTATTCTTATACCCGAAGTTAAATATTCCAACTAATTGGGGATTCGAATTGTAACAAGGTTTTAATACTTTGTTTAATGAATACACCAGGTTATCGACTACGTGTAAACCAAGGTTTTACTACTTTGTTAACAATTACACCAATTACCCTTGAATGTAATTTCACCCCTGTTTTAATTATTTTAGTGGCTATTAATCCATTCCCGTGTCCGGTTAAATGAACGATTATTCGTACATATAAATACCCCGCCCATCGTGTCCGATTGAGTGTATATGGTAATTTATAGGGACGCCCAATTGTAAATCTTTATATTAACATTAACAAACTATCATTTAGTTAAACAAATATAAAGCCCATTAATAGCCCATAGTCTAATTTCCACAAGTGTCGTTCTTTTATCCAAACCCCAATTATGGTACAAAGTCCAATTACCCAATTTTAGTAATTAGCCCAACATCATGATTACTTCGTTTTAAATAAGCATAATAATAACTTAGCTACGAGACATTAATGTAAAAAGGTTGAACATAACTTACAATGATTAAAAATAGCGTAGCGTTACACGGACAGAATTTCGACTTACACCCTTAAAACAATCCTTAACATAACCTTATTATTATTATTAATTAAAATTAAAATTATAAATATTTATTTATATCATATGTTTGAGATAGAGGGAGATAGATATTATGGTGTACATCAAACTGAATCACGAACTCGCTTTATATAGAAGGTGGCCTGGAAAAGTAAGCCATGCGACTGGCATGGGCTTACCCTTCCTGCCATGCGAGTCGCATGGCTGGTGATGACAGCTCACATTCTTTTATCTGATTGCTTGCCGACATAATAAATAAATAATATAAATATATAAATAATTTTAATAATTATTTATATATTATATTATATTTATATGCATAGTTGAGTAGATATTTTTAGTCCGTTGCGTCGGGCGTTTCTTCTAGGCTCAGGCCCCGGTTCCGGATTTTCGGACGTCCTCGCGTATTATTTTAAATCGCGTACTTTGCGTCTTGTAACTTGTACTCTTGTCATTTTGAGACGTTCCTCATCAATATTTTGAACCTTTTTAATTGTATCTTGTACTTTTTAGCTCTTTGGACCTTTTTGTCTTCAATTTGTCGAATTTGCCTTTTATCTTCTCTTTTTAATATTTAAACGAATATCGCTTGTAATTTGAACAATTGCAACTAAAATCTTGTCTTTCCTGAGGAATAATGCTATAAAATATGTGTTCATTTTTGGCATTATCAACATCCATGTCGGAATAGCTGTCAGAATAACTATCGGAATAGCTGTCGAAATCTGAAGGACTCGAACTGGTTGAGGGATTCATCTCGTACGATCAGATGAAGAATTTTCGATAAGAAACAGATTATAGGATGTAGATTAGTACCCTGCAATACATAATTTACATATGCATATATAATACTAAAATCCCATAAGTTACGGAGGAATCTACGAAAGCTGTCAGGCAAAGGTAACAATAACAGATACGCTAAGATATGAATTTATCTATACACTGTCTATGCAATAGAGGTAGTAAGACGTGTCTAGACTTTAAGGATGATAAGCAATTAATTTTTGACACTAATGATAAGCAAAACTTTTGACATGCAGACACGGTCGAAGTCCAGACTCACTAATGCATCCTAACGACTTATCAGTTATACACACTAATGCAGACCTGGTTCGCTAAGACCACCGCTCTGATACCAACTGTAGAGACCCGTCCTAATCCATCTGGATGAAGTCCATATCGATTATAAACGATTCACAACAGTTGATTACATCGCGAGGTACTTGACCTCTATATGATACATTTTACAAACATTGTATTCGTTTTTGAAAAGACAAACTTTTAATACATTGGAAGTTGACGGCATACATACCATTTCATAATATATCTAAACTATAAATGACTAGATAATAATATTGATGACATCGATGACTCGAATGCAACGTCTTTTGAAATATGCCATGAATGACTCCAAGTAATATCATTAAAATGAGCAAATGCACAGCGAAAGATTTCTTTCATACCTGAGAATAAACATGCTTTAAAGTGTCAACCAAAAGGTTGGTGAGTTCATTAGTTTAACATAAATAATCATTTCCATCATTTTAATAGACCACAAGATTTCATATTTCCATTTCTCATAAACATACGTCCCATGCATAGAGACAAAAATATCATTCATATGGATTGAACACCTGGTAACCGACATTCACAATATACATATAAGAATATCCCCATCATTCCGGGATCCTCCTTCGGACATGATATAAATTTCGAAGTACTAAAGCATCCGGTACTTTGGATGGGGCTTGTTGGGCCCGATAGATCTATCTTTAGAGTTCGCGTCAATTAGGGTGTCTGTTCCCTAATTCTTAGATTACCAGACTTAATAAAAAGGGCATATTCGATTAGATAATCCAACCATAGAATGTAGTTTCGATTACTTGTGTCTATTTCGTAAAGCATTTATAAAAACAGCGCATGTATTCTCAGTCCCAAAAATATATATAACAAAAGCATTTAAAAAGGGAGCAAATGAAACTCACGCATATAAATATTGAAAAATAGTTATTAAAACATTGCATGTATTCTCAGCCCAAAAATATATGTAAAAAGGGAATAATGAAACTCACCATACTGTATTTTGTAGTAAAAATACATATGACGGCATTGAATAACTGAACAATGCAGGGTTGGCCTTAGATTCACGAACCTATATCAATACTATATATATTAACACATATAATTGTAATAGAACAGATTTATATATTATTATTAGTGATATATTTGTTATATTTAATAATGTATAGGTGTCATAAATAATTTAATTAGTATATCTAGTTTATATACTTTAATTAAATAATTAGTAAGAATATTAATATAGTTATGTTACATGTATTAAATGTAGTTATTTATAGATAAATATTTGTTTGTTGTAATAATAATATAGTAATGATAGTAAGAATAAAATTAATAATTTTATTTAATTTGTAACTTAATTATTTCTATAATAATATTTGTATCTATAATCATAATAATAATAAGAATGTTACTAATATTAAAAATGAAAATAATGATAATAATAATAATAATAATAATAATAATAATAATAATAATAATAATAATAATAATAATAATAATAATAATAATAATAATAATAATAATAATAATAATAATGATTAAATTTAATAATAATAATGTTAATAATAATTTTACTAAAAATGATAATTTTAGTAATCATGCTGATATTTATATTCCTAATAATAATAATAATAATAATAATAATAATAATAATAATAATAATAATAATAATAATAATAATAATAATAATAATAATAATAATAATAATAATAATAATGCTACCTCATAGAAGTAGCCGTTAAAAAAATGCCCAAGTCCGGGTTTGAACCCGCCACATCCCGCTAACCCGACAACTCCCTTAACCATCCAAGTTAATCCATTTTTCTAATCACCATTTATCATCAAACCATTTCCTTCACTGAATCACCATAGGATTATTATTATTATAACATTATCATCTTCAAATCATAATTATCATCCTATCTTCAATGCCTATCATCGTCTATATTATCATGTATCCTATTTTCTATTTCCTATGCCATCGTCTAACCCATAATTGTTTTCGTAACCATCATCATACATCCTTCTCATTGTCTTTATCATAACCATTATCACATCTATCACCATCATCATCTAGTAACGAATCATCTTTCATAATCAATATTACTCACGGTATTATCCTCATTTAACATCCTAAGAACCATCATGTACATCTCATCGGCACCCATCAAAAAAATAATTATCACGTAATCTTTATAATATTCTGACTCAATCATCCATTCGGCCCAATCTAATATACATAAAGCCTCGGCCAAAAGAAAAAATAAATACTTCGTATTCTGCAATATGCTCCTGCTGTTGAGTGGGATTTTAATTAAATGAACACAAATATACATCAATATGTACAGCCGTGATAATTTTAGTGAGGTTGTCGGCCAAATCAATTCCATTAAATATATTTTATTTCGTTTGTTATACTAGTGCCCAAGTAAAATAAGAGTAATTGGCTCTAGTAACATTATTTAAGCCTATCCTTGGATACTCTTTAGTGGATGATTAAATAAAAAGATTATGGTGCAAGTGAATCACGATGTATATGGACAAGTGGGTCGAAAGAAGTAAAAAAAATAAAAATAAAGTAAGCAGCGTAGTGGAACAAACCTCCATCTGGCTTTGGCTCGTTCAACAATTTATCACGTCCCACCATTTGTTTATCTCTTGACCCAAGATACAATATTTCGGTGCCCACCATTTAATCACAAGACTCGTACTATATGAAGATAAATAATAGATAGTTGGAGCATTATTATGATTGTGGGGTTATTGGGTTATATTTGTTGACCACTGAGAAGCAAGAAAGAGGGTTTTATATTCGAGTAACAAGTGGTTTTGAAAAGAAGAAAAGAATATAAATATGTTAAGTAATTTATGGTATTTTTCGTTGACAGCAACAAAGAGAAAAAAAATATATATCTTGTGGTGGCGTTTGAAAAGGAAACAAGAAGAAAAGGAGAAAAAAAAATGCAAAAAGAAAGTGGTTTCACTAAGAAGTAGAAGTGGAAACAAAAATTTCAAATTAGCAGTTGTTAAGGTGGTTTCGTGGGCTGCTAAATAGGAACGGTAACCAAGTGCAGCTGTAGTAAAATTACCGTAGGTGGTGATTGTATGGTGAAGTGGTAAACGAAAGTAAAACAGAAACATAGACAAGTTGCAGCACTACAGTGATTGTAACAAAGTGGAACGAATTGAAGGTTAATGATTGCAGGTGGTGATCAAGTGGTGTTATGGTTTTGAATGGGTTTGAGTGTCGACCGAAAGGTACAGCTGCAGTAGCAGCAAGAAGATCAAAGAATTTTGAGTTGGTTTGGGACTATTTTTTGATGGGTACAAGAGTAATACAGCAGTAGTAATCAGCGTGACAGTAGCAGGAATAATTTTGGTTTGATATTTGAATAATAATGTGAAGAACAGATGTCTCGGCTTCTTTCTTTCTTCTGTTTTAAATTTGATTGACCAAACAGATATTAGTGGATATAATTTGGTAGTGAGGTTAGGTTATTGATTAACTTTCTCCATATCATTGAGGAAGTCGATTGTTTTGAAGTGCAAGTAGTCAAAAGTAATATATTCTTGCAGACAAAATAAAATAAAAATGATAGGTACTCCTAACAGAATTTCATCTGGAATTGTGAATTGATATATATGTGTAACATGATAAATAGATTAGTGAAATATATGATAAAAATAATATAATAATGATAATTTTAATAAGGTTAATTAATAATAGTGAAAATAAAATGATAATAATAATTTTATTAATGATACTAATATTATTACTAGTTATAATAATAATAACATTATTAATGATGATAATAATATTAATAATAATAATAATTATACAACTTAAGCATATCAAATTTTTATATATCCATTTTAATCTCACATTAGAATTAATAATATTGGTAATACAAATACATATATTATATAATTATTAATAATGAAAGTAATAATAATGATGTTGATATATCATTTACATTTTATTTTGTAATTACAAATAATATATTAATCTTACATTATAATATATTATAATATTTATTAAATATTATATATTAACAATTATTAATAAAAATTATATATAGATTCATAATAATATAATAGTAACTTAATTGTTCTATTTATTATTCTATATTTTAAATTACTAATGATTAAAGTATACATTATTAATTTAAAATACTATATATACATTTGTATTTATATACATATACATATTTATTTATTTAGTTACACACCATTGTTCGTGAATCGTTGGGAATAGTCAAGGATTAAATGAATATATGAACACAGTTTAAAATTTTTGAGACTTCAACATTACAAACTTTGCTTATTGTGTCGAATTCATATAAAGATTAAGTTTAAATTTAGTCAGAAATTTCCGGGTCATCACAGTGGATTGGTTTGAGTACTGAAGGAGACTTGTCTTTGGTTGGGATTGTAGTAGCCTTGATTTTGTTGATAAGAGTTGTTGCCTTGGTTTGATGATCCACCCCTTTGATAGTTTTGATTACTCACATACTTGACATGAGCATCCAAATTCATGGGAATATCGTCCAAATCAATATGGTTGCATTGGTTGATTTGAGGACAATTCTTTGTGAGATGTGGGCCATCGCACCTTTCACAGCCTACTTGTATCGCGACTATTGATTGTTGCAACCTTTTCAACACCTTCCCATACGATTGAAATTGATTGTTTAAGCTTGCAAGCGTGATTTGACCGTTGTCACTCTCCACTTGAGCTACACTTTTTCTTAGGAAATCTCGAGGTGAATGGGCCCATTCGTAAGTATTAACCGAGATATCTTTTAACAATTTTTCGGTTGCATTCGGTGATTTATACATAAACACTCCTCCAGCGGAGGAATCAAGATTTTATCTCGTCAATAGGTTAGTACCCGGTAGCACGTGTTGATGTACTCTTTCTTTGTCAAACCATGTGGTGGGCAAGCTCTTAGCATCTTCTTGAAACGTATCCATGCATCATACAAAGACTCATCACTCCATTGAGTGAATGCATTGATCTTCATTCTAAGTTGTTTCGCCTTTGATGGTGGAAATAAGTGATTGATAAAAGCATCACTTAAATCTTGAAAAGTCCTAATAGAATCGGAATGTAAATTCCTTAGACAAACGTTTGCATCACCTTGAAGAGTAAAGGGGAATGCCCTTAACTTATATGCATCATCGGCTACATCTTTGTGTTTATAGAGATCACAAATGTCGTTAAATTGTTGAAGGTGTTCTAAAGGATTTTCGTCTATTAAACCATGAAATAGCACATCTTTAATCTTTGTGAAGAAATTTCCTCTATCTTCCAAGATTCGGCCCCAATGGGCGGTTTAGTAATAGCCGGAGGCACCACCCCGTAGGTGCAACCAACCTAGCGTTCCACATAAGCATGTCATTTGGATCATCTTGTTGTTCTTGATTAACTGGCAGTGGGTTGATGGGAATACCATGACCGAATGGATTTTCCTCATTGTGAAGTGGTTGACCGTTATCATACATCTTTTCTAAACAAAATGGCAAAACCTCAAAAATTTCCTTAATACCCTTTCTTCTCTACGCTTGTTGATAATGCTAAAAACGAACATATATTTCATCGCATTATCCCTCAAGAAAGACAAGCTTTTAGTTGCAGTTGTCCTATTTACAAGGAATATTTGTTTAAAAATTAAAAGGTGAAGACAAAAGACAGATTCGATGAATTGAAGACGCAAACGACTAAAAAGCTCAAAAGTACAAAGTACAATCAAAGTGGTTCAAATTATTGATGAGAAACGTCTCAAAATTACAAGAGTACAAGACGCAAAACGCAAAGTACAAGATATTAAATTATACGAAAGGACGTTCGAAAATCCGAAACCGAGACATGAACCAGCTTTCAACGTACGACACAACGGACCAAAAGTTACAAATTAATTATGTATATAAATATAATATAATATATAATTAATTATATAAATTATATATTTATATTATATTTATATAATAAAATCCGTCGGCAAGCTAGGAGCCAAACTTATGTGAGCTGGATTCCACAGCTCCGCACTCGCGGAGCTTATAAAGGCAAACCCACCGCACTCACGGCCATGCAATTCGACGGATTATTTACATCTTTTTCTTCTTCATTCATACGTAAGATATATATATATATATATATATATATATATATATATATATATATATATATATATATATATATATATATATATATATATATATATATATTTTAATTTTAATTTTAATTTTAATTTCTAATAATAAGGGTATGTTAGCGAATGTTGTAAGGGTGTAAGTCGAAATCCTGTCCGTGTAACACTACGCTATTTTTAATCATTGTAAGTTATGTTCAACCTTTTTAATTTAATGTCTCGTAGCTAAGTTATTATTATGCTTATTTAATATCGAAGTAATCATGATGTTGGGCTAAAATACTAAAATTGGGTAATTGGGTTTTGTACCATAATTGGGGTTTGGACAAAAGAAAGACACTTGTGGAAATTAGACTATGGGCTCTTAATGGGCTTTATATTTGTTTAACTAAATGATAGTTTGTTAATTTTAATATAAAGATTTACAATTAGACGTACCTATAAATAACCACATACACTCGATCGGACACGATGGGCGGGATATTTATATGCACGAATAATCGTTCATTTAACCGGACACGGGAATGGATTAATAGTTAATAGACTTATTATAACAAGGGTGAAATTATGTACGAGGATACTTGGCATAATTGTTAACAAAGTGTTAAAACCTTGGGTTACACAGTCGATATCCTGGTGTAATTATTAAATAAAGTATTAAGACCTTGTTACAGTTTAAGTCCCCAATTAGTTGGAATATTTGACTTCGGATATAAGGATAATTTGACGAGGACACTCGTACTTTATATTTATGACTAATGGACTGTTGTGGACAAAAACCAGACGAACATATTAAATAATCCAGGACAAAGAACAATTAACCCATGAGAATAAACTAAAATCAACACGTCAAACATCATGATTACGGAAGTTTAAATAAGCATAATTCCTTTATTTTCATATTTAATTGCACTTCTAATTATCACATTTTTATTTATTGTCATTGTATTTAATTGCAATTTTAATTATCGCACTTTTTAATTATCGCAATTTTATTTCATCGCAATTTTATTTATTGCAATTTCATTATCGTTATTTATTTTACGCTTTAAATTAAGTCTTTTATTTATTTAATATTTTACATTAGGTTTTAACTGCGACTAAAGTTTTAAAAATCGACAAACCGGTTATTAAACGGTAAAAACCCCCTTTTTATAATAATAATATTACTTATATATATTTGTATTTTTATAAGATAAAACTAATATAGCGTTAAGCTTTGTTTAAAAGATTTCCCTGTGGAACGAACCGGACTTACTAAAAACTACACTACTGTACGATTATGAAATGTCCCGTTCTTATTGATTAAAAACGTTCCATATTAATTGATTTCGTTGCGAGGTTTTGACCTCTATATGAGACGTTTTTCAAAGACTGCATTCATTTTAAAACAAACCATAACCTTTATTTCATCAATAAAGGTTTAAAAAAACGCTTTACGTAGATTATCAAATAATGATAATCTAAAATATCCTGTTTACACACGACCATTACATAATGGTTTACAATACAAATATGTTACAACAAAATAAGTTTCTTGAATGCAGTTTTTACACAATATCATACAAGCATGGACTCCAAATCTCGTCCTTATTTAAGTATGCGACAGCGGAAGCTCTTAATAATCACCTGAGAATAAACATGCTTAAAACGTCAACAAAAATGTTGGTGAGTTATAGGTTTAACCTATATATATCAAATCATAATAATAGACCACAAGATTTCATATTTCAATGCACATCCCATACATAGAGATAAAAATCATTCATATGGTGAACACCTGGTAACCGACATTAACAAGATGCATATATAAGAATATCCCCATCATTCCGGGACACCCTTCGGATATGATATAAATTTCGAAGTACTAAAGCATCCGGTACTTTGGATGGGGTTTGTTAGGCCCAATAGATCTATCTTTAGGATTCGCGTCAATTAGGGTGTCTGTTCCCTAATTCTTAGATTACCAGACTCAATAAAAAGGGGCATATTCGATTTTGATAATTCAACCATAGAATGTAATTTCACGTACTTGTGTCTATTTTGTAAATCATTTATAAAACCTGCATGTATTCTCATCCCAAAAATATTAGATTTTAAAAGTGGGACTATAACTCACTTTCACAGACTTTTACTTCGTCGGGAAGTAAGACTTGGCCACTGTTGATTCACGAACCTATAACAATATATACATATATATTAAAGTATGTTCAAAATATATTTACAACACTTTTAATATATTTTGATGTTTTAAGTTTATTAAGTCAGCTGTCCTCGTTAGTAACCTATAACTAGTTGTCCACAGTTAGATGTACAGAAATAAATCGATAAATATTATCTTGAATCAATCCACGACCTAGTGTATACGTATCTCAGTATTGATCACAACTCAAACTATATATATTTTGGAATCAACCTCAACCCTGTATAGCTAACTCCAACATTCACATATAGAGTGTCTATGGTTGTTCCGAAATATATATAGATGTGTCGACATGATAGGTCGAAACATTGTATACGTGTCTATGGTATCTCAAGATTACATAATATACAATACAAGTTGATTAAGTTATGGTTGGAATAGATTTGTTACCAATTTTCACGTAGCTAAAATGAGAAAAATTATCCAATCTTGTTTTACCCATAACTTCTTCATTTTAAATCCGTTTTGAGTGAATCAAATTGCTATGATTTCATATTGAACTCTATTTTATGAATCTAAATAGAAAAAGTATAGGTTTATAGTCAGAAAAATAAGTTACAAGTCGTTTTTGTAAAGGTAGTCATTTCAGTCGAAAGAACGACGTCTAGATGACCATTTTAGAAAACATACTTCCACTTTGAGTTTAACCATAATTTTTGGATATAGTTTCATGTTCATAATAAAAATCATTTTCTCAGAATAACAACTTTTAAATCAAAGTTTATCATAGTTTTTAATTAACTAACCCAAAACAGCCCGCGGTGTTACTACGACGGCGTAAATCCGGTTTTACGGTGTTTTTCGTGTTTCCAGGTTTTAAATCATTAAGTTAGCATATCATATAGATATAGAACATGTGTTTAGTTGATTTTAAAAGTCAAGTTAGAAGGATTAACTTTTGTTTGCGAACAAGTTTAGAATTAACTAAACTATGTTCTAGTGATTACAAGTTTAAACCTTCGAATAAGATAGCTTTATATGTATGAATCGAATGATGTTATGAACATCATTACTACCTTAATTTCCTTGGATAAACCTACTGGAAAAGAGAAAAATGGATCTAGCTTCAATGGATCCTTGGATGGCTCGAAGTTCTTGAAGCAGAATCATGACACGAAAACAAGTTCAAGTAAGATCATCACTTGAAATAAGATTGTTATAGTTATAGAAATTGAACCAAAGTTTGAATATGATTATTACCTTGTATTAGAATGATAACCTACTGTAAGAAACAAAGATTTCTTGAGGTTGGATGATCACCTTACAAGATTGGAAGTGAGCTAGCAAACTTGAAAGTATTCTTGATTTTATGAAACTAGAACTTTTGGAATTTATGAAGAACACTTAGAACTTGAAGATAGAACTTGAGAGAGATCAATTAGATGAATAAAATTGAAGAATGAAAGTGTTTATAGGTGTTTTTGGTCGTTGGTGTATGGATTAGATATAAAGGATATGTAATTTTGTTTTCATGTAAATAAGTCATGAATGATTACTCATATTTTTGTAATTTTATGAGATATTTCATGCTAGTTGCCAAATGATGGTTCCCACATGTGTTAGGTGACTCACATGGGCTGCTAAGAGCTGATCATTGGAGTGTATATACCAATAGTACATACATCTAAAAGCTGTGTATTGTACGAGTACGAATACGGGTGCATACGAGTAGAATTGTTGATGAAACTGAACGAGGATGTAATTGTAAGCATTTTTGTTAAGTAGAAGTATTTTGATAAGTGTATTGAAGTCTTTCAAAAGTGTATAAATACATATTAAAACACTACATGTATATACATTTTAACTGAGTCGTTAAGTCATCGTTAGTCGTTACATGTAAGTGTTGTTTTTAAACCTTTAGGTTAACGGTCTTGTTAAATGTTGTTAAACCAATGTTTATAATATCAAATGAGATTTTAAATTATTATATTATCATGATATTATCATGTATGAATATCTCTTAATATGATATATATACATTAAATGTCTTTACAACGATAATCGTTACATATATGTCTCGTTTAAAAATCATTAAGTTAGTAGTCTTGTTTTTACATATGTAGTTCATTGTTAATATACTTAATGATATGTTTACTTATAATATTATCATGTTAACTATATATATATATCCATATATATGTCATCATATAGTTTTTACAAGTTTTAACGTTCGTGAATCACCGGTCAACTTGGGTGGTCAATTGTCTATATGAAACCTATTTCAATTAATCAAGTCTTAACAAGTTTGATTGCTTAACATGTTGGAAACATTTAATCATATAAATATCAATCTCAGTTAATATATATAAACATGGAAAAGTTCGGGTCACTACAGATTAGGTACACTGCCTATAAGTGTTATAGCAAGGTTTAGGTATATCCATTCTATAAATAAATAAATATCTTGTGTAAAATTGTATCATATTTAATAGTATTTCCTAGTAAAATATAAGCTATTTCATATATGCCTCGCACAACAACAAGTATTTTTGGCGCCTCTGCCGGGGAACATAAACGCCGAAAGCGCAACGCTATATTAAAAAAAAAAAGTTTTTATCAAGTTCTTTTTATAAAAATATAAGTTTTGAAAAAAAAACGGAACCTATAGAAATCGAACCCTTCTGAGCTGAAATTAAACCCTCCGCGACTCGCGGAGAATTTGAACTGGAGCGGAGGTCCTCTGACAGGTCAAACCTGGTACTCATTTAATGCGAAATTAGGGTTTAATTATATTAATATTAATATTAATTAGGTTTTAATTTTAGATTAATTAGTTTTAGTTTTTATTTAATTTGTATTTTTAAGTTATATTAAGTTTTATTAAAAATATAAAATTAATAGTTTTATATAAAAATAATATTTTTATAAAAATTGTACTTTTTACAACTTTTAGTATATTTTTATATTTTGTCCCTTTTTATTCGTTTTAGCGTAATTTTTGTATTTTTCGCTCGTATTTATTTTTAAGTCATAGTTTTTGCCATAGTTATTTTTATTTCTAAATTTTTAGGCTTTGCCGTAAAATCCCTTAAGTACTTTTTCTTTAGACTAAGATTTAGGTACTTTAGAATTTTGCGACGCCTTTTTAAGTTTTAGTACCTTTTTAAGTTATTGCCATTTGGGATATAGTATTTCTTTTAAACTTTAATATTTTTAGACTCAACTTTTAATTTTTAGTTTTTAGTTCCTTTTTAAGTTTCGACGTGCTACTTTCTTATTTTTATTTTTCGACGCCTATTATTTTTCGACCTTTTATTTTTTGACGTTTTTCGACGCGCTCTTTTTCTCTCTTATTTCTCGCCATTCTAGTTTTAGGACATAGAATTTTCTATCTTCTTCTCTAAAATTTCTTTAAATTCCGAAAATTTATTTTAAGTGGTTAAATTGATAGACATCAAAATTTTCTGGTTCGTAGTAATAGTTGGATTTGTACGTGGACCGGATTATTGGAGCCAAACAGTACTCAATTATATTGAGACCAAACGAATCCTGCCACTCTGCTGCATCTTTTGGCTATTCGAAACGTGGGCAAAATCAGAAAAGTCTATTAATTGGATAACTTATATAATTTTTCTTTCTTTTTAAAAACTAATAGGATATTCAGTGAATGCACCGAGCAAAACGTTCACCACCTTTTGTACGTTCGTCTCCTGTAACTCGATCAAGACATCTAGCAAATATTGTCGCCGTTGATTTTTCTTTAGAATCGTCATCCAGTCGACCAAGTACTCCAATTCAAATTTCCGATAATCCATTTTTTGTACCCGACCTCACAATTGAGAAACCGGAGAATATTCAGGGACAATTCATAGATCCTGAACCATTAATCTTTCCTCCGGAACCACCAATCATTCAAACAGAGATTGTTGAGGAACCAACCATTAAATCAGAATCCTCTAGTGATTCAGATTCAACAAATTCAATCATGGAGAATCTGGAACCTTTAAGTATGGAAGATCGAATGAGAGCTAAACGCACTGGCCAAGGTCACGCAATTAATCAACCAGACATTAATGCGCCAGATTATGAAATCAAAGGACAAATTCTACACATGGTAACTAATCAATGCCAATTTAGTGGTGCACCGAAGGAAGATCCAAACGAACATCTTCGTACCTTTAATATGATCTGCACTCTATTTAAAATAAGAGAAGTGGAGGATGAACAGATATATCTCATGTTATTTCCGTGGACTTTAAAGGGAGAAGCCAAAGATTGGTTGGAATCGTTACCTGAAGGGGCGATTGATACATGGGACGTTTTAGTTGAAAAATTTCTTAAACAATTCTTTCCGGCATCTAAAGCCGTAAGACTTCAAGGAGAAATTGTTACATTCACACAGAAACCAAATGAAACTCTATATGAGGCATGGACCAGATTTGGAAACTTATTGAGAGGATGTCCGGAATATGGTTTAGACACCTGTCAAATAGTATAAATATTCTACCAAGGATGCGACATCACTACAAGGAAAGACATAGACATAGCAGCTGGTGGTTCCATTATGAAGAAAACAGAAACTGATGCTTATAAAATTATTGATAACACTGCTTCCCACTCACATGAGTGGCACCAAGAAAAAGATATCGTTAGATCATCTAAAGCAGCTAGAGCCGATTCTACCCATGACTTAGATTCCATTTCTGCAAAGATAGATGCTGTCGAGAGACGAATGGAAAAGATGACTAAAGATATTCACTCAATACGAATTAGTTGTGAGCAGTGTGGAGGACCACATTTGATAAAAGATTGTCTTAGTATTGAACTAACAATGGAACAAAGAGAGAATGTTTCATACATAAACCAAAGGCCTGGAAATAATTATGAGAATAATTATCAACCGCCAAGACCAATTTACAATCAAAACCAGAATTATAATCGAAATGTTCCATACAACAACCAACAAGGTCCTAGCAATCAACAAGTATCCAATAATACTTACAATCAGCAAAGACCTAATTTTCAAAACAAATCACCACAAACCGATGATAAAAAGCCAAATTTAGAAGATATGATGACGAAGCTAGTTGAATCTCAAACGCAGTTTTTCACATCTCAGAAACAAACTAATGAACAAAATGCACAAGCAATTAGAAATCAACAAGCTTCTATTCAAAATTTGGAACAAGAAGTAAGTAACCTAGCAAGGTTTATAGACTAAAGAAAACCGGGAAGTCTACCTAGTGATACAAATGCTAACCCCCGAAATGAAACAGCTAAAGCCATTACCACAAGAAGTGGTATTATACTTAAACCACCTGAAATACCTGTAATTTCTGAGGAAGCTATTCCTACTCTACAAGAACTACAATCTGATCAAGATAAGGAAAAAGAACTGGTAGTTGAAAAGGTTAATGAAGATAACACAGTTAAGAATAAACCTTATGTTAAACCATACCAACCACCACTTTCTTACCCGAGTAAAATGAGAAAAGAGATACTTGAAGCCGAGCAATCCAAATTCTTGGATATGTTTAAACAAATAAATGTAAATCTTCCTTTCATTGATGTGATTTCAGGAATACCTAGATATGCTAAATTTCTGAAAGATCTAATCACAAATAGAAAGAAAATGGAAGAACTCCCTGCTGTTACTATGAATGCTAATTGTTCAGCAGTGCTGTTGAATAAGATACCAGAAAAATTATCAGATCCAGGATGTTTCACAATTCTATGTTTTCTGGGTAGTCTTAGTTCAATAGAAGCATTGGCAGACTTAGGTGCTAGTATAAATTTATTGCCGTATTCACTATACACTAAACTATACCTTGGAGAATTGAAACCAACACGAATAAGCATACAACTAGCCGATAGATCAGTAAAATATCCTAGAGGGATAATGGAGAACATGCTAGTTAAAGTTGGTACTTTAGTATTTCCAGTAGATTTTGTTATCCTGGACATGGAAGAAGATTCTCGAGTACCTCTCATATTAGGAAGACCATTCTTAAACACGGCTAAAGCAATAATAGACGTGTTTGGTAAGAAACTGACCCTAAGTATAGAGGACGAGAGTGTTACCTTTTCAGTTGATAGAGCAATGCAACAACCGCAATCTGCAGATGATACATGCTATTATATTCAAACTATAGATACACATGCAGATTTGTTAGAAGAATTTCCAGAATTACAAGGAACAGGAGAATGTTCTTTAGGAGAAAGTACTGAACCAATTGATGAAACTGAAATGTTAGCTACACTTATGGCTAATGGATATGAACCAACAACAGAAGAAATTCAAATGCTAAAAGAAGAAGACAGATATCGATATAAATCATCGATAGAAGAACCTCTGACATTAGAGTTAAAGCCACTTCCAAACCATTTGGAATATGCTTATTTACATGGTGAATCTGAATTACCTGTAATAATATCGTCTTCTCTTACTGAAAATGAAAAATCACAACTCATTTTTGTACTAAAAGCTCATAAACCAGCCATTGCATGGAAGATTCATGATATTAAAGGAATAAGTCCTTCGTATTGCACACATAAAATCCTTATGGAAGAAGGTCATAAAACGTATGTGCAACGCCAATGAAGACTAAATCCTAATATGCAAGATGTTGTTAAGAAAGAAATTATTAAACTGCTGGATGCAGGTTTAATATATCCAATCTCTGATAGTCCATGGGTAAGCCCAGTTCAATGCGTGCCTAAGAAGGGTGGCATGACTGTCATCACAAATGAGAAAAATGAGCTTATTCCTACTAGGACTGTAACAGGATGGCGTGTTTGTATAGATTATAGAAAATTAAATGACGCCACCAGAAAAGATCACTTTCCTTTACCTTTCATTGATCAAATGTTGGAAAGATTAGCCGGAAATAGTTATTATTGTTTTCTTGATGGTTTTCCCCGATATTTTCAAATTCCAATAGCACCCGAAGACCAAGAGAAAACCACATTCACATGCCCTTATGGTACTTTTTCTTACAAATGCATGCCATTTAGACTTTGCAACGCCCCTGCAACCTCTCAAAGGTGCATGATGGTGATCTTTCACGACATGATAGAAGAATGCATGAAAGTTTTCATGGATGACTTTTCAGTCTTCGATGATACATTTGAATCATGTTTAGTTAATCTTGAACGAATGCTTATTAGATGCGAACAATCAAATCTAGTTCTTAATTAGGAGAAATGCCATTTCATGGTTAAAGAAGGCATCGTTCTTAGACATAAAATTTCAAAGGAAGGAATTGAAGTGGATAGAGCTAAAGTAGATGTAATTGCTAAACTTCCACATCCCACCAATGTTAGAGGAGTTAGGAGTTTTCTAGGGCATGCCGGTTTTTACCGACGTTTTATAAAAGATTTTTCTAAAATTGCCACTCCTATGAATAAACTCCTAGAAAAGGATGCTCCATTCATCTTTTCAGATGAATGTATCAAATCTTTTAATATTCTTAAAGAGAAACTTACTAATGCACCGATCATGATAACTCCAAATTGGAATCTACCATTTGAACTTATGTGCGATGCAAGTGATTTTGCAATGGGAGCCGTTTTAGGACAAAGGATTGAAAAACGATTTCAACCTATATATTATGCTAGTAAGACGTTACAAGGAGCACAAACGAATTATACAACTACTGAAAAAGAACTCCTTGCTATTGTCTTTGCTTTTGACAAATTTCGTTCATATCTCGTTCTAGCTAAAACGGTGGTCTATACCGACCATTCTGCTCTTAGATACCTATTTTCAAAACAAGATGCCAAACCACGATTAATCCGTTGGATCTTACTCTTACAAGAGTTCGATATTGAAATCAGAGATAAAAGAGGAGCAGAAAATCTCGCCGCTGATCATCTTTCTCGTCTTGAAAATTCTGAATTAGAAGTTCTAAATGAATCGGCCATACAAGACAACTTTCCTGATGAATATCTATTGAAGATAGATTATTATGAAATTCCATGGTTTGCAGACTATGCAAACTACTTAGTATGTGGATTCCTTGAAAAAGGATTATCGTACCAAAAACGAAAGAAATTCTTTAGTGATATAAAACACTATTTCTGGGAAGATCCACATTTGTTTAAAAGTTGTCCCGATGGAATAATACGCCGATGTGTATTCGGAGATGAAGCTAGTAAAATCTTAAACCATTGTCACACAGGACCAACAGGAGGGCATTATGGGCCTCAACTAACAGCAAGAAAAGTTTACGATGCTGGATTCTATTGGCCTACAATTTTCAAAGACGCACACCTTCTTTGCAAATCCTGTGATGCTTGTCAAATGGCTGGAAAAATAAGTCAACGTGATGAAATACCACAAAATGTCATTCAAGTATGTGAAGTATTTGACATTTGGGGAATTGAATTTATGGGTCCATTTCTAAAATCTCATAATAATCTCTACATTCTCGTTGCCATTGATTATGTATCTAAATGGGCGGAAGCACAAGCTCTCCCAACTAACGATGCACGAGTTGTAGTCAACTTTTTAAAACGTCTTTTTGCAAGGTTTGGAACACCGAAAGCTTTAATAAGTGATCGGGGAACTGATTTCTGTAATAATCAACTTGAGAAAGTTCTTAAAAGATATGGAGTAACTCATAAAATCTCCACTGCTTATCATCCACAAACAAGTGGACAAGTTGAAAATACCAACCGAGCATTAAAACGTATTCTTGAGAAAACCGTAGGATCAAATCTGAAGGAATGGTCCATGAAATTGGAGGATGCACTCTGGGCTTTTAGAACAGCCTACAAAACTCCAATTGGAACAACACCTTTTAAACTCATTTACGGAAAAGCATGTCATCTTCCAGTAGAAATTGAATACAAAGCATTTTGGGCTTTGAAGACATGTAATCTTGATTTGCATGAAGCTGGATGTCTACGGTTAAGTCAATTAAACAAATTAGAAGAATTGAGACATGAAGCATACGATAATTCATTAATCTATAAAGAAAGAACGAAGAAATTGCTTGATAAAAGAATCAGAAGTTCAAAAGAATTTAAAGAAGGAGATAGAGTTCTTCTTTTCAATTCACGATTCAAGCTATTTCCTGGAAAATTGAAATCAAGATGGTCTGGACCATTCATAGTCAAAAGAGTTTTCCCATACGGAACAGTAGAATTAATAAATTCAAATGGGATTGAATTTAAGGTTAATGGTCACAGAGTTAAACATTACATAGATAGTCCAATGGAAGTCGACAACGAAGTTAATCACAATTTCGATACCACAGCTAACTAAGTGTGGGGAGAATCAAGTCTTTTAAAGGATAATATGTATTTCTGTTAAAGTTAGATTTTCTGTTTTCGTGTAGTTCTCGAAAATGGAACCCGAATGGTCTTTCACTAGCAGACCCTAAAGAACTAGTCTTCTTCCCCCATTCTGAATTTTTATTTTTTTTAGGTTTTATGAGATGAAGACTTCCTGTGAACTAAACCATGGTCTAATGCTACACGGTTTGATCACTAAACGTAATAATGACACCCTTCCAAGTGAAATAGTATCATTAATCAGAAAAAAATTGGACAGAGTAAGAAAAGAATCCAGATGCGAAAATAATAAGTTACAATTTGGTAAAGGAAAATCAAAATCCGCAGCCAAAAGAAGAGCATGACACCTTGAAAGATGTCACAAATGCGGAAAATGGTCACACGAAGGTAAATGTTCAAATAATCAAACCTATTCAAACACCGAATTTGTTACTTTTTGCAGAGATGGACCGTTCATATGTTTAGAAGAAAAAACATTGAATGCTCGAGGTTACGCCTATGTAGCTATGGAAAACCAATTAGTCCGACTATCTTATGAGTGGGCTAGAGCATATCACTAAGAATACTATCTCACAGGTAAGTTTGTACAATTTTTATTTTTATTTTTATTTTTAACCTTTTGATAATAAACGCTAATTTGTTCGCTATAAAGTATTAAATTGGTATTCGATAAAAATAGGTCTTGCGACCGAAATTATTGATATCATACAAAAATTTATTACATCACTGCGAAATTTACCGTTTATTCTTAAGGTATAAATATCTTTAATCAATCAACATAAAATATTTCAAAAATTCGTCATGAGTTAAACTAGGTTGTGAAACCAAAATTACTTTACCGAAAAGAGGGGCGTATATTTTTAATAATATTTGATTGATTAAAGTGGGATAAAAGACCAAAAAGATTTTTAATTTTATTTTTATCTTGTTTTTAAAAATTAATATTTAAAAATTAAAATAATATTGTAAACTTTTTAAATCAATATATTTAAAATTGTAAATATTTGAAAAATTGATTTTTTTAATATAAGTTTGTATGTATAAAAACAAAAATATAATTTAAGTTTGGTGTGAATTTTTAATATGAATTTTTAATTTTATGCATTTTAAATTTAAGTTTGGTGTGTTTATAAAAAAAAAATTTTACTTTATTTCCTTAAGTTAAAAATATGATTTTTAAAATTCATCGTGAGTTGAAGACTAGGTCTTTGAACCGAAATTGCTTTACCCGAGGGAGGGACGAGAACTTTTATTATCATTAATTTTAGTCTTATTGAATTAAAGTATGCAAAAAAAAAAAAAAAATTCTTTGCTTTAAAAACAATGTTTTGGAATGACGAAATTTTAAAATTTTGTCGAGGGACGGACTAGGACATCGTTCCGAAACAACCTCGTCCTAAATAAAAGGAAAAACAAAATTTTAAATTTAATTTATATTTTATTAGTATAAGGTTTTATATAAAAAAAAAAGAAAAAAAAATTAGGGCCGCGACTCGCGGTGCTTTGTGGGTTCCCACCACCGCACTCGCGGAGCATCAAAAATCCAGAAAAAAATAAAACTGGTCGAACAGACCAGTTTGTACACACACATATATATTTTTCTGCGAAAAACCCACGAAAAACACTTCCAAATTCGTAATTTTTCACCATTTTTCATCAAATCTTTCATAAAATCACAATGAGGAGACAATTATCAAGGAATTACTCAAGGAAATCGGTAAATTTCTACACCTAAACACCATTTAATTCGAATTTTTAGTGTTCTTGAACAATTTCATGCCTAATTCGATTTTGATGCTTTCTAGTGTAATAATGCTTCAATTGTTTGTGTATTATGCTTGTATAACCTAGATTGATGTTATTTAACATGATTAGAAGCTTTGAACTTCAATTTTTGAATAATCTAGGGTTTGTGTTCTTGAGAAAAATTAGGGCTTTTTGATATAAACAGGTTATGGCCGAATTTTGTTGTTAGTTTATGCTAAATTGAGTAGTGTAACATGTTTAGGTTGCTAAATGATCAAAACTTTGATCCTAAACATGATTTATGAAGATTAAAGTGGACTTTTTGAACCAAAATTGCATGAACTTGATTTAACTGATATGAATGCCATGAGGAACTTATTTAATTGTTATAATGATTGTTTCTGACATGTTTTAAAAGATAAATGCGAAGGAACTTTGTATACATTTTTGTAAAAGTATATTTGTAAAAGTGTAGAATTGTTAATATTTTGAAAATGTGTATAGAGTTTAATATGGATTAAACATGTCATTGTAATTGTTTAGATTTATGACTTTGCTAAAACAAATGCATATTTGGATGCACAAAAATTGTGTTTGATAAATTTTGCAGACTGAAAGGGGTGAATCTTCATCCCAGGCTCGCAATGCCCCTCCGGAAGATGCAGATCAACAGGAAATTAATAACCAATACCGACAAGATATGCCTCACCCAATTGTTTCATATTCAAACATTCATGAGGCAGATTTACATCTGAATTTGAGATTTGATAGATATTGGATAGACTATCCAAAGTATCAAAAGAACCTGCACAACCTTGTGTCTAATAATGTTAAGGTACCCAGAGTTATAGATTGGGAACCATTAGAGGTAGTGGAATTGGCCGAGCCAATCAGGGAATTACTTACTTAAAGGTATGGTAATTCTACTTTTAGTGATTGGGTACGTTTATTCAACATGCGTAGACCTGTGTATAGAGAATGGTGTATAGAGTTATTATGTACTATTGAAATAAATGATCGGGTAGATACTTTAATCGATCGTAGTTTTCTTAGATTTTTATTAGGAGGGGAGATGCGCCATATGTCTTTACTAGATATGGCTCGGGCTTTACGTATATATACGCTCGAGGAGCTAGCATCTTATGATTGTCAGAGGTTAATAGTTTATGGTAGGAGGGTGGATGAGAATTTTGATACGAATGACGTATGGAGTAGGATGACTAGCCATCGCCGATTCCAGGGGGGATTATACTCTTATCGTGATATTGATAGAGCTGAATTAAGAGTAATCCATAGGTTTTTAGCCAATTCGATTACACAACAAGGTAAGAATAAGGAAAAGGTAAATGAACAGGATTTGTTTTACCACATGTGTATTCGAGACCCACAGAGCACTGTAAGTATATCTTTTTGTGTGGGTTATTATTTATTGACTATGGTTAGGGGTATGAGGCGTGGTAGCATAATAGGAGGTGGTATATTTATTACTTTAATTGCTGAATATCTCGGTGTGGATAGAAGTCGGGGGGAATATTAATGGCAGAACCAGAACCCCGCGATAGAATAGATTTGTGTGTTTATCATGGTGCTAAGGTCTTAAAAAAACGAAACAACGCGGCAGCACGTTATGATGGCAGGCATCCACTGGTTGAGAGAGATCAACAGCAAGGTCAACCGGGGGGGGGGGGGGGTAATCCAATGACGGAAATGCAAATTTTTATGTCTCGACACGAGTATGAAAAGGCTAGACAAAAAGCATTTCAAGATTGGCAGTATCATCAAAGCCAAATCATAAGTCATTGTACACACGTAGGTAGAAACTACATTCCTACCGTTATGCCCGAATTTGGTCCTTGGACATTAGAGAGCCAACCACCATATCCTACATATGACCCGGTCTAAGCATTTTACAGCATCTATGGATACGCTTGGGACCCATACTGGAACCATCCTCCTCATCCGTAATTTTCTTATTTTATTGTAATGTTACTAATTCTTAATTTTCTTATTTCTTATTTCTTATTTTATTATTATAATAGCTTTTATAATTTTCTAACTTTATTAGATTTTAATAATTTTTGAATGTGGTGTGAAAACCCAACTTCAAAAATATGTATATATGTGTTTGTAGTTTATCTCATGTACAAAACAGGGTAAAACAGCGCATTTTCAAAGACTGGCATTAAGTTCAGCAAAAGGTAGTACTTTTGACGACAAAACGAAAAACAAATGTGATGTAACAACAAGACGGAATGAACAAATGATGTGCACTATTTATCATTCAGCAAACAAACGCCAATATGTTTGGAAACTTTGGTAAAATTTAATTATTTTTCTACGCTAATCACCCTCAATAATTTAAATTGTTACTGATTTCTTGCAAATGAGGGCATTGCAAGATCTTAAGTGTGGGAAGGGGTTAAATTCTTTCAGAATTTTAAAAATTTTTGACTTATACACTTGGTTACCATTAAAAATACTAGTAACGTAGTAGTTGTATTAGAATCTAGTGCTCTCTGATAACAAAGAACAGCCCTAGTCTTATATACTGACTACCCACTTCTAGTAAAAATTTTCAAAATTTTCAATTAAATGAATTCAAAATCATGTTTATACATATTTATGAACGATAAAACTAGGTGTTAACACCGAAATTATTGTTATCTCGGAAAGGACATAAATTGAGAAACAAATCAAAATGTTAGAATTCATTTAAAATGGAATAGAGGACAATAAAAAGGCAAATAAAAGAAAATAAAAGCCAAGTGTGGGAAAATTTACCAAGTTATTTAAAACACAAGTCACATATTTTTGTAACAAATAACTGAAGATACTTTTATTTTGGATGATTTTAATTAGTTTTACCCGATTTACTGTAATATATTTGAAAGAAAGATGGATCTACACGATGAATCAATTCCATCATTAAAAGGAAGTAAAGTCTTCCGAAAAAGAAACGCGCTTCTTGATTTAGGTCATGAAGTTGTCGTCCAGACCAGCTGTAGGTTGACGAAAAATCTAGATAAATCATCACTAAAATCAGCAGGAAATCCACGGACCTCAGCATAAAACAGGGTCGCCAAGTGGTCAGACTTATCCTAACCATGAGGGGATCTGTCTTGTAAAATGGGGAGGACGACGTGCAAATTAGCTGGATAAGACTAATGAATCAGATCCCCAGAAAGGATAATCTCCTTAAAGATCAAAAATTAGATTTTAAGACTGATATTACTCAATCCTAGAGATTGACCTTAAAGATTGAGAATTACAAACTCATGGAATTCAATGATATCTAAACTCGAGCTTGAACGAGAAAATATTTTGATCAAAATTACAAACCGATTTGTTTTCTGAAAACCTATTTTTAATTCGTTCATTACCATTGAACGTAAAATCCTAGAAATTCACCTGGAATTCATTAGGTCACCTGAACCAAATCGGGTGTCAACCGTAAGAATGGTGGTTGCATAGTATGGTCAAAGACAGGACCTTGTGCCAAACCAGAAAATTATAAGGGTGAGCTTTACTATTGCTCCTACCAAGGATAGTAATTGCATCCGACACATTATAGACCATAATTAAAAGCATGTCACGGGACATTGTCTTAACAGTTGCTTATTCAACGCTTTCCTTTACAACCGGACGTTAGTTTATCGAAAGATAATATACGGAGCAAGTATACTGGACGTGTTGCTTTCCTAATACAAGGTTAGCAAGTGGGTAACACAAAACCGCAAGTGTTGAGCTAAAATTTTCAAATCTGATACCCACCAAACCCACAAAAACAATTTGCAAACACCGGTGAAGGGTTATTCGGGAAAACTTATCTAGGGTAAAAACTAGATTGAATTTTCAAAAAGATCAAATGTTTTCATAAAGATTCAATTTCCTTAAAGGATCTAAATTTTTATAGTCATGTGGGGCTGTAAACCACAACGTTACTACCATTGTTCATACCGCCATAATGAAATCACTGATGTACAAAGTGTGAAGAATAAAGAAGTGATTCTAGTATGTTTTTATTCAAGACTATATTGCTTGAGGACAAGCAACGCTCAAGTGTGGGAATATTTGATAATGCTAAAAATGAACATATATTTCATCGCATTATCCCTCAAGAAAGACAAGCTTTTAGTTGCAGTTGTCCTATTTACAAGGAATATTTGTTTAAAAATTAAAAGGTGAAGACAAAAGAAAGATTCAACGAATTGAAGATGCAAACGACCAAAAAGCTCAAAAGTACAAAGTACAATCAAAGTGGTTCAAATTATTGATGAGAAACGTCTCAAAATTACAAGAGTACAAGACGCAAAACGTAAAGTACAAGATATTAAATTATACGAAAGGACGTTCAAAAATTCGGAACCAAGACATGAACCAACTTTCAACGTACGACGCAACGGACCAAAAGTTATAAATTAATTATGTATATAAATATAATATAATATATAATTAATTATATAAATTATATATTTATATTATATTTATATAATAAAATCCGTCGGCAAGCTAGGAGCCAAACTTGTGTGAGCTGGATTCCATAGCTCCGCACTCGCGGAGCTTATAAAGGCAAAACCCACCGCACTCGCAGCCATGCAATTCGACGAATTATTTACATCTTTTTTATCTTCATTCATACATAAGATATATATATATATATATATATATATATATATATATATATATATATATATATATATATATATATATATATATATATATATATATATATATATATATATATATATATATATATTTTAATTTTAATTTTAATTTTAATTTCTAATAATAAGGGTATGTTAGCGAATGTTGTAAGGGTGTAAGTCGAAATCCTGTCCGTGTAACACTACGCTATTTTTAATCATTGTAAGTTATGTTCAACCTTTTTAATTTAATGTCTCGTAGCTAAGTTATTATTATGCTTATTTAATACCGAAGTAATCATGATGTTGGGCTAAAATACTAAAATTGGGTAATTGGGTTTTATACCATAATTGGGGTTTGGACAAAAGAACGACACTTGTGGAAATTATACTATGGGCTATTAATGGGCTTTATATTTGTTTAACTAAATGATAGTTTGTTAATTTTAATATAAAGATTTACAATTGGACGTACCTATAAATAACCACATACACTCGATCGGACACGATGGGCGGGATATTTATATGTACGAATAATCGTTCATTTAACCGGACACGGAAATGGATTAATAGTTAATAGACTTATTAAAACAAGGGTGAAATTATGTACAAGGATACTTGGCATAATTGTTAACAAAATATTAAAACCTTGGGTTACACACAGTCGATATCCTGGTGTAATTATTAAACAAAGTATTAAGACCTTGTTACAGTTTAAGTCCCCAATTAGTTGGAATATTTGACTTCGGATGTAAGGATAATTTGACGAGGACACTCGCACTTTATATTTATGACTGATGGACTGTTGTGGACAAAAACTAGACGAACATATTAAATAATCCAGGACAAAGAACAATTAACCCATGAGAATAAACTAAAATCAACACGTCAAACATCATGATTACGGAAGTTTAAATAAGCATAATTCCTTTATTTTCATATTTAATTGCACTTCTAATTATCACATTTTTATTTATTGTCATTGTATTTAATTGCACTTTTAATTAACGCACTTTTTAATTATCGCAATTTTATTTCATCGCATTTTTATTTATTGCAATTTCATTATCGTTATTTATTTTACGCTTTAAATTAAGTCTTTTATTTATTTAATATTTTACATTAGGTTTTAACTGCGACTAAAGTTTTAAAAATCGACAAACCGGTCATTAAACGGTAAAAAGCCCCTTTTTATATTAATAATATTACTTATATATATTTGTATTTTTATAAGATAAAACTAATATAGCGTTAAGCTTTGTTTAAAAGATTTCCCTGTGGAACGAACCGGACTTACTAAAAACTACACTACTGTACGATTAGGTACACTGCCTATAAGTGTTGTAGCAAGGTTTAGGTATATCCATTCTATAAATAAATAAATATCTTGTGTAAAATTGTATCATATTTAATAGTATTTCCTAGTAAAATATAAGCTATTTCATATACACCTCGCATAACAACACTTGTAAACCCCGTGAACGTGTTTCTCCAGTCGGAAAATGGATGTTTGAACTCTTTATGAGACGACCCGTCCTAATCCATAAGGACGAATACAATAACATATGATTATATCGCGAGGTATTTGACCTCTATATGATACATTTTACAAACATTGCATTCGTTTTTAAAAGATAAACTTTCATTTCATCAAAAGTTGACAGGCATGCATACCATTTCATAATATCCAACTTTAAATGACCTAATCTGCAATCTTCTTTAATTATAATCTTTATTGAACTCGACGACTTGAATGCAACGTCTTTTGAAATATGCCATGAATGACTTCAAGTAATATCTTTAAAATGAGCTAATGCACAGCGGAAGATTTCTTTCATACCTGAGAATAAACATGCTTTCAAGTGTCAACCAAAAGGTTGGTGAGTTCATTAGTTTATCATAATCAATCATTTCCATAATTTTAATAGACCACAAGATTTTCGTTTTCATTTTTCATAAACATCATCTCATATCAGGCATTTCACAAAAACTGCATAGATATAAAAATCATTCATATGGTGAACACCTGGTAATCGACATTAACAAAATGCGTCTAGAATATCCCTATCATTCCGGGACTCTCATCGGACATGATAAAATCGAAGTACTAAAGCATCCGTAACCCGGATGGGGTTTGTTAGGCCCAATAGATCTATCTTTAGGATTCGCGTCAATTAGGGTGTTTGTTCCCTAATTCTTAGATTACCAGGCTAAAAAGGTTTATATTCGATTCGATATTCCAACCATAGAATGTAGTTTCGATTACTTGTGTCTATTTCGTAAAACATTTATAAAAGCAGCGCATGTATTCTCAGTCCCAAAAATATATATTGCAAAAGCATTTAAAAAGGGAGCAAATGAAACTCACGATACGATATTTTGTAGTAAAAATATGCATACGATGGAACTGAACAATGCAGGGTTGGCCTTGGATTCACGAACCTATATCCAGTGTATATATTAAAACATATAATCGTAATTGAATAAGTTTATATATTTTATTAGTAATAATATACTTGTTATTTTAGTAAACAATTATATAATATTTTAATAGATAAATTAAATATATTTATTAAATATTTTAATTAAATTTTTTTTAATAATATCAATTTGTTAAATACTTATTAATACATTATATAGTTCTAGTATATCTATACAAAATGTTATATTATAATTACTTAATGATTATAATAGCATAGGTTTTATCCAAAAAAGTTATGTATTTAATATATATAAATATGTTTATTCATATATATATATATATATATATATATATATATATATATATATATATATATATATATATATAAACATTAGTTATACTCATAACCCACGTCTTATATTTACCATTTAACTAATGTTTCATTAATCCATATTAAGCTATATATATTTTATACGTAATTCTCATTTATAGTCGTAATATATTAAAAGTAGGTTCATATTAATATTTATATTAAAATTTAACCTTTATGAGTTTTCTATATATATATATATATATATATATATATATATATATATATATATATATATATATATATATATATATATATATATATATATATATATATATATATATATATATATATATATATATGTATATATATATATATATATATGTTACATATAACTATATATTTTTAATTATCAAAATCCTAATCTTCAAGCTATCTTATCATAATATTTCATATTATATTATAAACTTTATGTACTAATCATATTACTTATCATATGTACATACATATATTCATACACAATTCTTTATACTTATCTTTTATTTACAATCATATTCATATTATAACTTCATTTTCATATTTCAGGTTAATAATACTTATCATACAAATTTCATATATCATAATGTTATCATTAACATTTACAATAATAATAATAATCATGTAACAATGATGATAATAATAATAATAATAATAATAATAATAATAATAATAATAATAATAATAATAATAATAATAATAATAATAATAATAATAATAATAATAATAATAATAATAATAATAATAATAGAAGTAATAAAAACTAATAAAATGACTACCTTTAAAATAAGCCTTCTTTAAAAAAAAATTGTCATCGCTTGGGCTCGAACCCGAGACCTCTCGTTCCTCACCACAACACCCTAACTATTCTGCTAAACCCATTTTTCCAGATTTATAATATATTTAAATTCTCTTAATCCCTTTTTCTGTTTCATATTCTCCTTCCTTCTTCTATACAAAGTCGACCAGGAAAATCCAAATTTATAAAAAGAGTTTTAAAATTTTTGCAGGCTGTGATATAAAAACAACGGGGTACGATGGTTGAATTCAACAGACACAAAATAACAGAAAAAAAAACTTGCTACTGCAGTTGTGAAGAACACGACTAACTCAAATCTTCATCTCGAAATCTAGGATGTTTTAGACAAAGACTATAACACAAAATATGTTGCAAATCACTCATAGAAACTTTTCAAATCATCAATTGACCTTGAATTATAACAGATATCGCGAATTTATTCAAAGAAAGATCGTTTAACTTTTTAATTGAAAGGTTTGACCTCAAAATTAACACTCGATAGAATGAATTGGAGTTTACAAATTTGCAGTTAGTTCAACTAGATGATTTCTAACAACACAGCAATTTTAGATTTTGCTAATTGGTTCAAAATTGAATAAAGAAACAAAATGAAGCGTACAAAGGAAAATAAAAAAAAAGCTGTGTTCTTCAATTCAATTTGGATTTTTCTTTTCTTTCGATATGCAGTGATAAATAATCACATATAAACGTTCCAAATAATAGAAATTAATTTGTTTGTTTTATTGGAATGATTGGTCGACAATGGTTTCACGTGAAGAACAGAAAGAAAATAATATGACAGAGGTATATTTACGCGTATTAATCTGTTTACATATATATTATGTTTAAAAATTACAATTAATAAATATATTAAATATATAATATGTTAATAATAATAATAATAATAATAATAATAATAATAATAATAATAATAATAATAATAATAATAATAATAATAATAATAATAATAATAATAATAATAATAATAATAATAATAATACTAATAATATTAATAATAGAAATATTAATAATAGAAACAATAATAATATTAATGATAACTATATCTAATAATATTAATAAAAATAATAATAATAATAATATTCATGATAATAATAGTAATTTGTATTATTTATGATAATTATAATAATAATAAAAATCTTTAATGATAATGATAATAATACTTATAATAATAATAATTATAATAATAAATGAATAATAATGATAATAATAATAATAAAAGTGATAAGAATAATATTATTACTGATAAAAATAACAATTTGTATTATTTTTATAATGATAATATTGATAATGTATAATAATAATAATAATACTGATTCTTAATGATACTGGTAATAATAATATCTAATAATAATACTAATATTAATCATAATAACTAAGATTATAATTTTTCTACTAGTTATAATAATAATGATATTAATAATGTTACCAATAATATTAATAATAATATAACCAATTAAATGTATCAATTTTTATTTATATATTATTTATAATTATATTATAATATTGATATTAATATTACTATTAATATTTATTTAAATAAAAGTAATAATAATCTAACAACTATGTTTTAATCTTGTAAGTAAGTTTAGTATATTGATATTACATATTATTAATTATGTAATATTTAATAATTATTTATATAATAACATATTTTTTTTACTTAAAAGATTATGTTATTTTATAATAGAAGTAAATATTGAAATTTTCAACACACAACATTTATACCTTTTATATATTTTACAATATAATACTAATTATACATTGAAACCATATATGTTTATACATAAATTCATTACAATTAAATTATTTTGTATCTTATTTTATATATCTAATTCTATTGTTCAAATTGTATTTTATTATTTGTAATTATCATATATACTTACATTTATATTTATAGATATATATAAATATTCATATATACATATTTACTAACAACAATTGTTCGTGAATCGTCGAGCACAGTCAAAGAGTAATTGCATAAATGAAAACATTTCAAAATATTTGAGATTCAACGTTATAGACTTTGCTTATCGTGTCGAAATCATATAAAGATTAAGTTTAAATTTGATCGAAAATTTTTGGGTCGTCACAGTACCTACCCGTTAAAGAAATTTCATCCTGAAATTTGATCGAGATCGTCATGGTTAACAATAAAAATGTTTTCATGACGAATATGAGTTGATAAATAGAGCTTTATCACCATTGAATAATATGGATAAAACGATTTGATTATTCTAAGAGTATAAGTGAAATTATCGTAAAAGGTTGAAATGAAGAAATAGAAATTCGTCTTAACTTTTGACGTTATCTCGGTTGAATTCCGGAATTCAAGGAATTTAAAGAAAATCTTTGTAATAAGATTTGGTCCTTCGGTAATTAAAGACATTAGGATCTTCTTTGGTTAAATACACTAATCTATTTCGATTGCTCTGTTGGATATTTCACTATAAATCCACTTCCTTCGTTTCCTTTATATTTTGGAGTTCCATACCTTTGTTTTCTCTTCCCAACTTTAAGTCAAGCGAATAATGGTCCAGAATTCATAGGTATGAAGTTTCGAATCAACATGACTAATGTTCTAAGAGAGAGATTGTAATAGCACGATCTTGATTGGTTAAATTACCAGAATTCAAGAGAGAAGATAGAACTATTAGGAAAATATGTTTCTCGATATGTTTGGAGATTAGATAGAATGTAAGAGTCGTGTAACATGGCACATGATGACGTTAGGGTCTGTGAATCATCACGTTTCATTAGAAACTCAACATGACTTACTATAATATAAATACGTTGATCAAGTGTCATTATAGTATACTAACTCATGCTTCAATTCCCAACACTACTCCAGAACATTCATAATTTAAACTCAAATTTTACAGAAGGATAGAAACTAAAACAGTTTCTTTCATTATATAACATAGATAGCACGAGGAGGTAAATAATTTTGGACGAAGATATTTATGAAGGTATCTTCAAAAATATCGAAGATATTTATAATGATATTTTGAAATTTCTAAGATTGAAGGTTGATGAAGAAAATCCTTCCTGAAGGATTTAGAATAAATAATGGGCAAGATGTTCGCTAAAGAGTTCATCAGATAAAGAATAATCTGGATTCATTAAATACAGGTTTAATCCTGGTGATTTGTCCACAGCCTCCTTCATAGTTTGCTCAATCCGTTTTCCAGTATCTAAACTTTTGAGCTTTTTCAGTATGTCGCTCTTTATTATCAAACTTTTGACTGTTTAAACAGTCTTCAGTTTTCGCTGCTTCATCAGCTTTTTTAGAACTCAGAGATCTGATTCGTAAGCTAGAGTGCTTTTCAGGAATTCAGAGATTCCGAATTTAAATTCAATAGTCCAGAAGATATACGTTATATATAGATATATAACTGTTGACGTAGGAACACTGTGAAATTCGAGAATTAGTGATTAATGCTTCCCGGTATTTGGTATGGCAACTATCATTACAAGATGTCGATGAGTACATGATAGGGTTTCAATAAATAAGTATAGCAATTTTTTGGAGAGATTTAAGCCAAGGCGCAACGAGGTTGCTGGTACGCCTGTTGGTAATATTGCAGAATATAAAAGGTTTCTCGGTAACAATAACAATGGAAAACATATATATCAAAGCTATAATAAGGTTGATTTGAACAAAAAGTCGAAGTTGACTTGCTGGAGTTGTTACAAAACTGACTATTATGAAAAAGAATTGCAATGTTATTTTCTGTAATAACAATGCCAAAGGAGCTAGCACAGATACGTGTTAAACGTTTACTCAGGTTACGAGTGTATTCAGGTGCATAACTATATGCATCAATCTTTTCTTCCGTAGATGAAGTGCGGTTGGTTCATTCTCTCGATTGAGGTGTTTTCAAGAATTATGAAAGGTTTGAAAGCAGATTGGAATCGTCAAGATACAAATGAGGTTTAAGATGAAATCAAGTGGCAAACTTGAAGAAATGTTTAGTTTCATATGTTATAATCAATATTTTAATTTATTTTAATTGTCCAATGATAGTAGTTCACTGTTATTAGTCCACAGTTAGTAATTCAATAATTCATATGTAGTTTAATATATAAAATTCGAATTAATTAATACGTGTCGTGATCGATTGTATACATGTCTCAGACTCGATCACAACTCAAAGTATATATATTATTTAGAATCAACCTCAACCCTGTATAGCTAACTCGAGCATTACCGCATATAGAGTGTCTATGGTTATTTCAAATAATATATATAGATGACGTCGATATGATATGTCAAAACATTGTATATGTGTCCCGACAATATTTAAAGTGCGTAAAATAAATAACATAAATTAAATGATGATAAATAAAATTGCGAGAATTAAAATTGCGATAAATAAATTGCGATAATTAATTTGTAACAGGGAATTAACAGTTAGCTAGGAACAGTTAGCGTGGTTTCTTAACAAAATTTCTCATAGTTAATTTGTTTGCTTCTAACAAATTTTATTTTTGTCCAATGTTTTCTTCATTATGCCACTTGTTGGATTCTGATAAGTCAAAATTCAAATATGAAATTGAATGAAAATGGTTATTCTGTGGTGAACGGATTCGTATATATCTGGATGTAAGTAGGATAGTAAATGACTGTTGAATCAGATTCGAAGAATGTACAGTGTAACTTATTAATGTGAAATCTAAATATTTCTCGGGTATTACCTACCCGTTAAAATATTCTCATCATTAATAGTTTGTACAAAAGAATTTTCAATTACAATCTTTATGAAAATATATATACATATATATTTTCTTCAGGTGTAATCATGGATTTAATGAGTTAATATGATATTAATCTCATTTGGTTTTCGGTTGGAACTAGAGTACATAATCTCTAAAACATTAGAGATTACATAATCGCCATGTAGAACGAATATAAATGATGTAGAACGATATGTAGAACGAAGATCGTAATCGAAGTACAGATGGTGATATTGAGGCGTGTGATGTTGAGGCTTGTGTTATTGGTGGTACTAGTGCCGATGCTGGTGGTACCGTTGGTGACGGTGATGTTGCTGAAGCTGGTAAATTTTGCACCATATTCTCCAAATTGATTATTCGAGCGCGAAGTTCGTTGACTTCTTATATTATTTCGGGATGATTGTCGGTCGGAACGAGCGAATGAATAAGGTTTAGAATTTTAGATAGAATATAATCGTGGCAAGGTATTCGGGAAATGAAGATGAAAATGGTGTTTCGGACTGGTTCGCCGGTAAGTGCTTTGGGTTCTCCGTCAAGAGGTGAATTCGGTTGGTGGAAAGGATCGCCTTCTTCTCGTCTCCATTGATTAAGTCAACTACAAACTCATCCCCAATTCATCCAGAATTAATGATGGCTAATTAGTTAATCCATTCCGGTGACGCTGCTTTCGGAGCTTAGATGAACATCCATGTCAGAATAGCTGTCGGATTCTGAAGAACTTGAACTAGTGGAAAGTTCCATTTCGTACGATTGAATAAAGGATTTTTCGATATGAAATGATTTCCGGCTATCGGATGGTATTCTAATTACATAGAATATCTATATATTTAGAGTAAAAGATTTCGTAGATTACGAAGGAATTTACGAAATATGTCAGGCAAAGTTTACAGTAACAGATAAGCTAAGATATGAATTAGCAGATACGCTAAGATATGAATTTTGTCTATACACTATTCATGCAATCAATGCAGTAAGATGTGTCTAGACTAAGAATGATAAGCAAGTGATTCCCTAAGAATGATAAGCAGGTAATTTTCGACAAGAAATGATAAGCAAAACTTTTGACATGCAACTAAGGTCAATGTCCAGACTTACTAATGCATCCTAACAACTATCAGTTAGACACACTAATGCAAGACCTGGTTCGCTAAGACCACCGCTCTGATACCACATGAGACGACCCGTCCTAATCTATAAGGACGAATACAATAACATATGATTACATTGCGAGGTATTTGACCTCTATATGATACATTTTACAAACATTGCATTCGTTTTTAAAAGATAAACTTTCATTTCATCAAAAGTTGACAGGCATGCATACCTTTTCATAATATCCAACTTTAAATGACCTAATATGTTATCTTCTTTAATTATAATCTTTATTGAACTCAACGACTTGAATGCTACGTATTTTGAAATATGCCATGAATGACTTCAAGTAATATCTTTAAAGTGAGCTAATGCATAGCGGAAGATTTCTTTCATACCTGAGAATAAACATGCTTTCAAGTGTCAACTAAAAGGTTGGTGAGTTCATTAGTTTATCATAATCAATCATTTCCATAATTTTAATAGACCACAAGACTTTCGTTTTCATTTTTCATAAATATCATCTCATATCAGGCATTTCGCAAAAACTGCATAGAGATAAAAATCATTCATATGGTGAACACCTGGTAATCGACATTAATAAAATGCGTCTAGAATATCCCCATCATTCCGGGACTCTCATCGGACATGATAAAATCGAAGTACTAAAGCATCCGTAACCCAGATGGGGTTTGTTAGGCCCAATAGATCTATCTTTAGGATTCGCGTCAATTGGGGTGTCTGTTCCCTAATTCTTAGATTACCAGACTAAAAAGGGTGACATTCGATTCGATAATCCAACCATAGAACGTAGTTTCAATTACTTGTGTCTATTTCGTAAAACATTTATAAAAGCAGCGCATGTATTCTCAGTCCCAAAAATATATATTGCAAAGGCATTTAAAAAGGGAGCAAATGAAACTCACGATACTATATTTTGTAGTAAAAATATGCATACGACGGAACTGAACAATGCAGGGTTGGCCTTGGATTCACGAACCTATATCCAGTGTATATATTAAAACATATAATCGTAATTGAATAAGTTTATATATTTTATTAGTAATAATATACTTGTTATTTTAGTAAACAATTATATATTATATTAATAGATAAATTAAATATATTTATTATATATTTTAATTAAAAAAAATTAATAATATCAATTTGTTAAATACTTATTAATACATTATATAGTTCTAGTATATCTATACAAAATGTTATATTATAATTACTTGATGATTATAATAGCATAGGTTTTATCCAAAAAAATTATGTATTTAATATATATAAATATGTTTATATATATATATGTATATATATATATGTATATATATATATATATATATATATATATATATATATATATATATATATATAAACATTAGTTATACTCATAACCCACGTCTTATATTTACCATTTTACTAATGTTTCATTAATCCATATTAAGCTATATATATTTTATACGTAATTCTCATTTATAGTCGTAATATATTAAAAGTAGGTTCATATTAATATTTATATTAAAATTTAACCTTTATGAGTTATATATATATATATATATATATATATATATATATATATATATATATATATATATATGTTACATATAACTATATATATTTAATTATCTAAATCCTAATCTTCAAGCTATCTTATCATAATATTTCATATTATATTATAAACTTTATGTACGAATCATATTACTTATCATATGTACATACATATATTCATACCCAATTCTTTATACTTATCTTTTATTTACAATCATATTCATATTATAACTTCATTTTCATATTTCAGGTTAATAATATCTATCATACAAATTTCATATATCATAATGTTATCATTAACATTTACAATAATAATAAGCATGTAACAATGATGATGATGATAATAATAATAATAATAATAATAATAATAATAATAATAATAATAATAATAATAATAATAATAATAATAATAATAATAATAATAATAATAATAATAATATAATAATAATAATAATAGAAGTAATAAAAATAATAAAATGACTACCTTTAAAATAAGCCTCCTTTAAAAACAATTTGCCATCGCCCGGGCTCGAACCCGAGACCTCTCGTTCCTCACCACAACACCCTAACCATTCTGCTAAACCCATTTTTCTTGATTTATAACCCATTTAAATTCTCTTAATCCCTTTTTCTGTTTCATATTCTCCTTCCTTCTTCTATACACAGTCGACCAGGGAAATCCAAATTTATAACAAGAGTTTTAAAATTTATGCAGGCTGTGATATAAAAACAACGGGGTACGATGGTTGAATTCAACAGAAAAAAATAACATAAAAAAACAAAAAACAAAAAAACTTGCTACTGCAGTTGCGAAGAACACGACTAACTCAAATCTTCATCTCGAAATCTAGGATGTTTTAGACAAAGACTATAACACAAAAAATGTTGCAAATCACTCGTAGAAACTTTTCAAATCATCAATTAACCTTGAATTATAACAGATATCGCGAATTTCTTCAAAGAAAGATCGTTTGACTTTTTAATTGAAAGGTTTGACCTCAAAATTAACACTCGATAGAATGAATTGGAGTTTACAAATTTGCAGTTAGTTCAACTAGATGATTTCTAACAATACAGCAATTTTAGATTTTGCTAATTGGTTCGAAATTGAATTAAAAAAAAATGAAGCGTACAGAGGAAAATAAAAAAAATAAAAGCTGTGTTCTTCAATTCAATTTGGATTTTTCTTTTCTTTCGAAATGCAGTGATAACTAATCACATATAAACGTTCCAAAAAATAGAAATCGATTTGTTTGTTTTATTGGAATGATTGGTCGGCAATGGTTTCACGTGAAGAACGGAAAGAAAATAATATGACAGTGATATATTTACGCGTATTAATCTGTTTACATATATATTATGTTTAATAATTACAATTAATAAATATATTAAATATATAATATGTTAATATTAATAATACTATTAATATTAATAATAATAATAATAATAATAATAATAATAATAATAATAATAATAATAATAATAATAATAATAATAATAATCATAATACTAATAATATTAATAATAGAAACAATAATAATATTAATGATAACTATATCTAATAATATTAATAAAAAAATAATAATAATATTATTCATGATAATAATATTAATTTGTATTATTTATGATAATTATAATAATAATAACAATTTTAATGATAATGATAATAATACTTATAATAATAATAATGATAATAATAATTATCATAATAAATGAATAACAATGATAATAATAATAATAATAAAACTGATAAGAATAATATTATTACTAATAAAAATTACAATTCGTATTATTTTTATAATGATAATATTGATAATGTATAATAATAATAATAATACTGATTCTTAATGATACTGGTAATAATAATATCTAATCATAATACTAATATTAATCATAATAACTAAAATTATAATTTTTCTAATAGTTATAATAATAATGATATTAATAATGTTACCAATAATATTAATAATAATATAACCAATTAAATGTATCAATTGTTATTTATATATTATTTATAATTATATTATGATATTGATATTAATATTACTATTAATATTTATTTAAATACAAGTAATAATAATCTAACAACTATGTTTTAATCTTGTAAGTAAGTATATTGATATTACATATTATTAATTATGTAATATTTAATAATTATTTATATAATAACATATTTTTTTACTTAAAATATTATGTTATTTTATAATAGAAGTAAATATTGAAATTTTCAACACACAACATTTATACCTTTTATATATTTTACAATATAATACTAATTATACATTGAAACCATATATGTTTATACATAAATTCATTACAATTAAATTATTTTGTATCTTATTTTATATATCTAATTCTATTGTTCAAATTGTATTTTATTATTTGTAATTATCATATATACTTACATTTATATTTATAGATATATATAAATATTCATATATACATATTTACTAACAACAATTGTTCGTGAATCGTCGAGCACAGTCAAAGGGTAATTGCATAAATGAAAACATTTCAAATTATTTGAGATTCAACATTATAGACTTTGCTTATCGTGTCGAAATCATATAAAGATTAAGTTTAAATTTGATCAGAAATTTCCGGGTCGTCACACTTTATCCTTTTGGGATCTCCTTTTCGTACACCAAAGTACCTAACCTTCAATCACAACACAAACACAAACGGATTTCCAAACACAAATAATATATAAAAACAAGAAAGGTAACTTTTGCAAGGATAAATCCTTACAAAAGGATCAAACGATTAAAAGCTTAAAAAAAAGATACAACTAGCTAACCGCTCCCCAACAGCGGTGCCAAGAAGTTTGATGCCCGTTTCACAAACATATATTTATCTTCAAATTTTATACTTAAACGTGGACTCAACTATGTGACAAGCATACGAGAAACAATGACTCGGTAGTTGCAATTAGTAAGTTTTTTGTTTAAAGTTCGTCCCAAGAGAGCGGTGAATGCTAGTTAAATCGATGAAACTGATAATCATCCTAAGGTTTGTTTAGTTGGGGGTTTTGAACTTTAGATATTAAGAAAACTATTGCAAATTAAAACTAGAACTAGAAGTGATTAAGTAAATATCAATATTAAAGGCATGTACACTTGCTTAATCCACTTGAAGCATTAGGATTGTTCTGTTGTTCACTAAGAGCTAATTGTGTTCAAACTTTGGACTAGTATTCCTACTAGATGTTCTTATGATCAATCAACGCTTACAAATTCCCATAAGCTTGCATTAATTAAATCTAGTTGAATCATGCAATTTTCATTAGTACTTAGCCTATGTTAAAGTCCCCTAAAACCCTTTAGTGTTCAAAATCCCTTAAGAAAACCAACTTCACTATGTTGACTAAGGACCAATTGAAAACCAATCCAAACTAAGACCCCAATCCCTTGAAAGCACCAATTTGATTGTCAAGATCACCTAAGTGTTGAAGTACAAGTTGCTTCACTAATCAAATCCTTTTGAATGCTACACAACTCATATAATTAAAGTCAAGTCCAAAACAAGCATAATGAAGGATCTTGTGACTAATTCTAATGACAAACCACAATTATCAACTCAAATATTCATCCAAACACAATCAATAATATAGATATGAACAATCCTTACCTATCAAGTTTCATAAACAAGTGCACATAACAAAATCTAGCCAATCATGGCTAGAACAAGATCAATACAAGCTATAATAGCTAATCTATACATCATTAAGCAATAAACAAGAGTAGATTTTACCAAAATTAAGAATTTACGAAAGTCACTAGATGAAGAAGATGAAGATGTTGAAGAACAAGCCCTAGGTCTTGATTCAATCTTCAAATCCTTGATGTAGAATGGAATGGATGATGAAAACTTGATGGAAAACTCAATAAGATAACTATGAAACCCTAATTTGATTAGCCACCATGAGCTACTATTCTATTGAATGTGATCCTTTTTTTGAAACCCTTCAACTCTTTCTATTTATACTCTTTCAAAAACTGCCCAGAAAACGTAGTAGAACATCGTTCCTCTTTTAGGAACATCGTTCCTGGCCTCTTAAATGTGGAACGTCGTTCTTAATTAAGAACGTCGTTCTTGAATCGTGCTCCAAATGCCATTTTTTCTGTTTCCATTTCCTTTGTAAATCTCCCAGGAAGAACGTCATTCTTGGCTTTGGAACGACGTTCTTAAAGATGGAACATCATTCCTTGATGATGGAACGTCGTTCTTGTTTCCAGGTTGAGCACTTTGGAGTTTTCTTGATACACTTTGCACACTTTGGTCAATTTTACACCAAATTTACTCTTAGAACTGCAATAGCACTTTGAACGCGATTAAACCCAAGATCATAGCTTTTCTAGCACTTTGGAAATGAAAACTGAGTAAAACGAGGTAGATATTGTGTGAGAACATAACATGGATGAGCAATATCATTATGAAATAATATAGTTTAGGAAGTATGCTATATCAAGTGACGCGAAACTTGAAAGACTTTACTTCCAAGTTTTAAGATGGAACAACTGGAAGACTTTACTTCCTTCAACATACACACACAAACACAAAACATTATAAAACATTAAACTTCATTGAGGTACCTGCACTATTCAAATCGTAATAGTGATAACATCTGCTCAATAAAACAATTAAAATTTGGCTTTTGAAATCTTCAAAAATTTTAAAAATTCTCAAAATTTTTAAATATGACTTAAAAATAAGACGAAGGAAAGTGTAATACATTCACGAGAATTTATATCTCTCCCCTACACTTAAGGTCATGTAATGCCCTTATTACATGAAATTGGATAAATAAATATAAATTTGAGAATACAATAGAGTGTAGGAACTATAAAAACCCGGATGTAGAGCAAGAGATTGGGAAACGGAGTGACAGACGGCTCTGCACTAAAGGCCATTCCTCGACTATCAACACTCAAATGTTCACGTCAAATAGTAATTGCAATGAAAACACAGAAAATATAAAACCACAAAAAGCAAAATATTTTCGGATATTTAAAAATTTTTAAATTTTTAGGTTTTTATTTTATTTTTCAACACACGCTATACAAATTATACAAGGATACATGTGCAAGTTTATTAACGAGTCGTGCACTAAACTCGGTCTCCTCTTCAGCTAATACCCGGATGATAGTAGGTTCCATCCTCCTTTAAACCATGGGAATCACTACTAGTAGAACCAAATTCAATTGCATTCAATAACCAACTTTCAGCAACCTTTGACTCCTAACACAAATCCTTTAACTTTTCCTTTTCCTTTCTAGAAAGTTTTTACACTAACATATCCTTCACATGCTCGTCTTTTCCAGACTTAGCATTACGAACTCTACTATACAATTTCATCATAGACTTACCGATACCCTCATCATCCTATTTCCCTATGAATTTCTCATCTACCTTCCCCACACTTATTTGGTTTACTAGCTCTAGTTTTATCCTTAAAGGTTTCAATACTAGTTACCACATTCACAGAACCTACATATGTGGGTGGTGGGTTAACAATAAATTTAGTCTAAAAACTTAAGCTTCTAACTCTATCTCTTAGAACTAATTTCCCAATTCTCCATCAGTCAACGCACCTGCAGCTACTAAAAATGGCCTACCCAAAATAATCGGTACAACCTTATCCTCATTTATATCAACAACTACAAAATTGGTAGGGAATTCTAATTCACCAACTTTAATAACCAAATTTTTAGCAATCTCTATGGGTCTACTAACCGAATGATCAATTAATTTAACACCTGTAGTGTTCTGCTTAATTTCACCTAATTTCAAGCATGAATAAATAGAATAAGGCCTAAGATTAATACTTTCATTTGAATCCGTTAAAGCTATAAACAACTCCGAACCTTCCACCCTACAAGGTACAATAAATGGCCTGAGCTCGCCTAACTTTGGAGACAGCTCACTCTTCTTCACAATAGCAATACATTTCGCTTCAAGAAATGCAGAGGATGCCTGCTCATGTTCACCCTTCTTAGCTATCAACTCCTTTAAAAATTTCCCATAATTGTGCATACCTGCAAGAACATCAATCAAAGGAACATTTACACAAATATTACCATAATTTAAAGACTTACGGACATCTTCCTTTGGTTTTTCAGAACGGATAGCTTTTGGGTATGGAACAGCTGGCTTGTAAACTTGAACTTTAGGTGATGGTTTCACCTCTACTTATATTGTCCCTTCAAACGTCTCAACAAAGTGTTTCACTCTCAAACCAGAAGACTCAGTAGCCTTCTCCTTCACGTCTAGCTTGTACACGCTCGAATGGGAAGAAGCATCTAACATCAAAATCATCAAATGGTTACCATACTCGGGCGTGATGTCACTAAATCTAATCCCCTCTACATAACGCAATGCTATGCTCTTAACACTTTCTTTCATCTTTACCTCATCAATGCAATACGATGTATAATCTGTCATGTCAGAAAAATCAGAGATCATACTTCACCATACTCAGTAGGCACCGTACGAGCACCAATATCATCAAAATCATCACCATCTTCACAAACAGAGATGGCATTCACATTCTGATAGTTAGAAAACTGAGGTTCCTTATTCGTCAATGAAACCTGAGAAGAACTAGAATTTCTGGATTGATTCTGGTTCTCTGAAGAACTATGATTGAGGTTAACTTGGGTAGTAGATGGAAGAGTACCCGATGGTCTCTCCACTAACAAGCTAGTAATACGGCCCATATATCTATCGAGGTTTTGAATGGTAGCTTGTTGATTGCGAAGTTGTTTTTTCAAAAGTTCTTCATTTTCCTCCTGCTCCACCATATAATGTCTAATCAAATCCTCTAAACCATAGTTGTTTACAGCTTGAGGTTGAGTTGGTTGCGGATAGTGATTTTGGTTAAAATGTTGTTGGTAGAACCCCGGTGGTCCATTCCTCTGGTTACCCAAACTAACTCCGTGAATCCGATTACTTGCATAATTAACCTGAGAAATCATCGACCGATCATTAATATCACAAACTTTGGTCAGTTGAGGCTCCTTACACTTCTCATAACCAACCTCCATTGCTACCACAGTCTTGTTCAACTTCTCAAACTCTCTACCAAAAGTCTTAATCTGATTAGAGAAAGATGCCAACGTCATACCACTACCATCATCTTCATCATACACACTAGAAACTGTCTTCTTCATTGGAACATTCCTAGTTGATGACCATTCAGAAGTGTGCTGGGACATATCTTCTAAAGCTGACACGCCTCATTTGGAGTTTTGTACAAGAACTGTGACGACCCGGAAATTTCTGACCAAATTTAAACTTAATCTTTATATAATTCCGACTTGATAAGCAATGAATTTTAATAAATCTTGAACCTCTGAATAGATTTTTACACAAGTTTTTGGTCACCTTTTTATTCCGACGATTCACGAACGTCATAACTTGATTTAATTATTTAATTGTTTAATTATTGTGTATATATATGGATTTATATATATATTTAAATTGAAAATATGATAATTAAATATCTCATTAAGTATATTAATAAAGTATTATATATATTTTTTCATACTACTAATTTAAAGAGTTTTCAAACAATATATATATTACTATTTAAATGACGTAATTAACTTATGTTAAAATGTATTTACATATAATGTATTACGAGTGTAAATACATCCTTACAAGTATTGAATACACTTTATAATATACCAATACATATAAAGTATATCTATACTCATATTTCCGTTCAATTTCCTCAAAGAATTCTACTCGCATTCATACGGTATTTTTACCCGTATTATACACAGCTTCTAGAAGTATTTACTATTAGTATATACCAATAGAAACCTGCAATTATTTGTGTAATATGTCATACATGACCTAATCAATTTAATATGTCATGCATGACTTAATACAATTTAACTTATCTTAGATATTTTCACTAAAAGCCAAAATTATAAGCTTATAAATAAGGACCATTTTAACTCATTTTTACTCCACATTTTCTTAAACTAAAAACATACACTTGAATGCTCTCATATCATACATTAATCTCAGCAACTTTCCTCTTCATAATCAAGGTAAAATACTTCTCAAAATCCTTGTTCAATTCCTTGTATAGTTGCTATCTTATTATACTTATAAAACTTGTAAAAACTAGAACGTGTTTTGGTGAACACCAAGCTTGTTTGAAAAACTAATCTAATATTTCTAACTTAACTCTAATAACACTTATTTATATGTATTATGATGTTATATTAAGTTAATATAAGAACTTATAACTTGTACATATGAAGAACACCTTGAAACTTACATATATCCTTTAATCTCCATTCAGTAAAAAGCGGGCTGTTTTGGGTTGGGAATTAAAAACCTATCTTAGACTTTGAGTTCGAGGCTAAGACTTTGGAAATATGTTAATATTTGTAAATAAGACTTCCAGTTTTTTTTCATGATTTTAGACAAAGTAGAAGTATTTTATCAAAAATCATATATTGGGTGGATGCCGGGATTTTTCCAAATCTGTCTACCGACACAAAAAGAGGGTAAAGCTCTATAAATTACTACTTGGGATGAAATTTTTGAATTGGTTTTGTAAAATTTACTTCTTAATGAATCCATAGCAATTTGATTCACTTTAAACGGAGTTGTAATGAATATTTGGCGAGCAAAATAAAATCTGCTAAAATTAACGTTGTATGGACAAAATTTATATTATAAAAACTATATTAACCATATCCTTGTTAACTTTTCCTATATCCTATATATATTTGGACATGTTATCAGTAGTATAACAAAATATTATAATCTTGGTTAATTTTGTGATTGTATATATGTATAATAATATTCTTGGTACGTCCTAACACAATAGGTATACAATACGTTTTGATAAATCCTAAGACAATACGTACACAATACGTCTTAGTTAATTCTAAGACAATACGTATACAATACGTCTCTGGCTTGATGCAAAGACAATACGTATACAATACGTCGTGGGGTAATTCTAAGATTATATATATATATATATATATATATATATATATATATATATATATATATATATATATATATATATATATATATATATATATATATATATATATATACCGATTATTGGACTGTTGGACTTTTCGGACTATTTTGGACTACTAACAAAGGACTACTAACAATGGACTACTAACATAAAATGTTAAAAATTATTATATAAGTATTCTATGAACTTGCTTTATTTTATTCATATGTCGTATTATTATCTGAATCGTTATTATTGTTATAGGTTCGTGAATCCAAGGACGACGGTCATATTTTTAATAAGTTGAAAACTTATTATTAATATACTTTTACTACTGTGAGTATATAGTCCCATTTTTAAACTCTAAAAATATTTTGGGATGAGAATACATGCATTTTATGTTTTACGCCATGGACACAAGTACTTAAAATATATTCTACGTTGAGTTGTACCACCTTGCATATCTTCCCTAATAGCTTGGTAACAAATATTTACATGTTGTAAGAACATGTTAGCGTGAATCCTATTGATAGATCTATCGGGTTTGACAACCCTAACCGGGCTAGTCGCTCTAGTATCGTAAACGGTTGCATAGTACTTCGTTTTTACTACACTTGGTACAGTGTAGGGAGATTTCATAATAAAGGGAATATGCTACATTTATGGTTAACTATGGTTACCGAAGCGCTCAACAACTTATAGAATACTTTTATACACTTGCGAGTGTACATATATTTATAACTATGAAATCTTGTGGTCTATATTTATATAGATGATAAACCTATATATCTCACCAACATTTGTGTTGACTGTTTACGCATGTTTATTCTTAGGTCCTTAAGAAAGTCTTCCGTTATTGCATTATCTGAGCAAGCTGTGCATGGAGTCTCATACTTTTATTTAAATAAAGTGTTGCATTCAATAAAACCTTTGTAATGTATTATATTCGACTGTTACGTCACGTGTGTAGTATTTGGAAACCGATGTATTTTGGGGATTTTTTTTCTTAAATAATCGCCCACTTGTTTAAAACATGCATTATGTATGATAATGATGTACTTTTTATGAAACGAATTCAATATTTTCTAAAACGTATCATATAGAGGTCAAATACCTCGCTATGGGACCAATGAGAACGTACTGCGTTTATAGTAATATGGACGGGTCGTTTCAGTTGGTATCAGAGAGGTGGTCTTAGCGAACTATGTCTTGCATTAGTATGTCTAACGGATAGTTATTAAGATGCATTAGTGAGTCTGGACTTCGACCTTAACTGCATGTCAAAAGTTTTGCTTATCATTTCTAGTCGGAAATCATCTGCTTATCACCCTTAGAAAATTTCATGCTTATCATTCTTAGTCTAGACACATCTTACTGCATTGATTGCATAAATAGTGTATAGACAAAGTTCATATTTTAGCGTATATGCTAATTCATATCTTAGCGTATCTATTACTGAACTTTGCCTAACATATTTTGTAAATTTCTCCGTAATCTATGAAATCTTTTGCTCGATATATATAGATATTCTATGTAATTAGAATACCATCCGATAGCCGAAAATCATTTCATATCGAAAAATGATTTATTCAATCGTACGAAATGGAACTCTCCACTAGTTCAAGTCCCTCGAATTCCGATATGGAATTTCACTCGAGCTCCGAAAGCAGTGTGACCGGAATGAATCAACCAATTAGCAATCATCTATTTTGGATGAATTGGAGATGGGTTCGTAGTCCACTTAATCATTGGAGATAAGAAGAAGGTGATTCCTTCCATCCACCACATTGACCTCTTGGTGAAGAACATGAGGCACTTACCGACGAAACCGTTCGTAACACCATTTTCTCTCTCCTTTCCAGGATATGCCGCAACGAGTATAATATTACTAATATTATTGAGGCTATCCGACCTTTACTCCGTATTTTGCATGGTGAATTATTTAGTAAAAAAAAATTACTATCATGAAAAGCAAAACTTTATTAGCAAGTGCATCCTACATCATTTCATTCTCTTTATAAAGCTCTTGACCTCTCTTTTTATTCAAAAAACTTTAAACATCTTCTTTCACAATACAAAACAAAACAAATTCTCATCATCTATACTCACATCAAACCACTACTAGCACCAGCAGCAGCAGTACCAACAACATCACAAGCCTCAACATCGCAAGCCGCATTACGAGCATCAACATCATACGCACCGCAGGCACTGAGGGATACCAACAATAATGAGTGGTGAAGTATTAATTCATTATTTCATTTACGTTGAAGATATATTCCGCGGCGATTATGTAATCTCTAAAGTTTTAGGGATTATTCATTTCTAGTTCCAACCGTAAACCAAATGAGATTAATATAATATTAACTCATTAAATCCATATTACATCTGAAGAAAATATAGATACATATATTTTCATAAAGACTGTAATAAAAATTCTTTTGTATAAAATATTACTTGTGAAATTTTATTTTAACGGGTAGGTAATACCCGAGAAATACTTAAGTTCACATTAATATGTTACACTGTACATTTTCAATGATGTTTCGACAATCATTAATTATACTCTCTCCTTTCATAGCAATATACACCATTTCACAAAATTCAAGACAACCATTTTCCATACCAATTCAATTACATATTTTGATTTTGACAGATCAAAATCCAAGTCAAGATTTAAGAAGTGCCATCAATCTTAAATTCCTACATCCTTCAAAATCATACTTTAAATTCAAACTATACTAGAATATTACTTTCATTCACAGAACTCATAAAGATATCCGTATCATTCAAGATTCACGATGAATTCATTATACGGATATTGACGATGACAACCTGCGTCTAAACCCTTCAAAATTCTTGAAAACATCTCAACTAAGGAACAATCGAGAGAATGAACCAATCACATGATACATACGAAGAATATATGCATATAGATATGCATTCGGAGGACACTTGAACCTAAGCAAAGGTTCAACACGTATCCGTGTCAGATCCTTTAGCATTATTATTACCCAAAATAACTTTACAATCCCTTTTCAAAATAGCGAATTTTGTCACAGGTCCAAAAAGACAACTTCAACTTTTCATCCGGAGTAGCCTTATTATAACTTTGACTTACCAGTAACTTTATTGCTCTTTGACTTAAATCTCTCTGAAAGATCACTCTAAAACATTGTCATGTACCCATCTACATCTTGTAACAATAATTGTCATACCAAACCCCAGGAAGCATCAATAATTATTCTTGAATCTCACATCATTTCTGCATATACATATAACGTTATTTCCTGGAATTATAATTCTGAAATCCGGAATAGCACTTCAGCCTACGAATCAGTACTATGAAGTTTTGAAAAAGCTAAATGAAGCAGCAGAAACTGTAGACAATCGTAACAGTCAAAAGTTGATGATAAAGAATATTGTGTTAGCAAAGCACGGAAAAAGAGAAGGTTTGGAACTGGAAAACGGATTGAGCAAACCCTGAAGGAGGCTGTGGACAAAGCACAAGGATGAAATCTACTTTCAAAGAATCCAAATGATTCGGTGTCTGCTAAAATCCTTAGCAAATACCTTGCTCCCTACTCTAAATGTGATGACCCGGGAATTTCCGACCAAATTTAAACTTAATCTTTATATGATTTAATGTTTCCGACACGATAAGCAAAGTCTGTAATATTGAAGTCTTAAAAAAAAAAAAAATTTGAACTATGTTCATATATTCATTTACCCGTTGACAAATTCTGATGATTCACGAACCAGTATTTGTAAATATGTATATATATGTGTGTGTAGGTATATATATATATATATATATATATATATATATATATATATATATATATATATATATATATAAAGAGCATATTGAATAAATATGATTTTGGACTTATTCTATAAACGTCTGTAACACTCGGTTGACATTTCTTTAGTGTTCATAATGATATAGTACATATGTATGAAGATTTAAAATAAAAGTTGAACTGTAAATCGATTACGAAGATTTTAGGTTTGTCAAAAATATTTTTATTTTTTTTAGATTAAATATTAGTACTCCGTACATATTAATTGGAACAGAAAATAAATAATTAACGAACATTTTTGATCAGGTTTCAAACATTTAATGACCAGAATAAACAAATGAAGTTAATTTAAAATTTTGAGATTTTTAGGAACATTTTTTTTACGTTAGCCGTTTAGCAATGGACACGATATAGTCATCCGTGATAAAGTGTCGGTATAAGGAAACAAACCTATGATGGCTTTACTATTAGGCTTATTGTTCCTACACGTTCTTAATTCTTTGTTTCAAGATTTTTTTTATTATATTATTATTAATTATTATATTATTATAAGTTACATTATATAATTCTATATATACCTACTACTTGTACATGATAGATAGAGATATCTCCAGGATAAACTTCAACCTCCACAACCTTCACCCTCAACTACCCTCTGCTACCATCGTCATCCGCCACCATCACCTTCCACCCATCACCGTCCACCACTCGCCACCCTACCATGACCATCGATCACTACTCTAACCAAGCTACACCACCTTATTCTTTCTTCTTCAACCATAGAACCACCACCGATGAACATCAAAGCAACCACCATATGAACCACAATGAATCACCATTCAACTGTCACCTAATTATTTCTCTCTCCCTACTCTTTCTCTCTTCTCTTCTTATTATGACCGTGAATCAAACACCCAATACACCTGCTAGATTCTAGCTTATGCTTCGGTTTTGTTCAAGAACTACTACACCACAAACTTCACCATCTTGAACCCCATGTACCCCGTAAACAATCAACCACCATTAAAACTTTTTAGAGCCCCAACATCAAACCCGCTACTGTTGCCTGTTCTAATCTATCCGAGACAAGATCACCCACACCATCTCTCTCTCTCTCTCTCTCTCTCTCTCTCTCTCTCTCTCTCGCTCTCCTGTTTCGTTGTCGTGAACAACAACCATAGACAAACTAATACTGCTTCTTTTGTTCATGTTCGACCAATATAACTCAAACCGAAAACCATGATGTTTGTTGCTGCTGTAGACAATCAAGAACCCAAATCCACACAAAAGAAAAGAAACCCATGTAAAATACAGAGAAAACAAACTGAAGTTTTTTTTTTTCCCTGATCAATTTTGTCTACGTTTCCAACTCAGTTCATCGGTTCAATTTTAAAGGTATTCCTCGTTATAACTAGAATATTAAATTCTATTTACACTTTATTACTTATCTAGCGTATATATATTTCATCAATACAACCTGAAACCAACTGTTAAGATAATTTTTGGATGATGAAATTTGGAAGGCTCGAGCCTTTAAAGAAATTGGGCAGTTTTGAATTCAAGTCTATGAATCATATTACAATATGGACTATTAATCGATTAGTTTATATAATATTTTTTTATATATATAATAATTAGATCACAATTAAATTAATGCATAAAAAAATAGACATAAAGTGCCTACTTTTCTGTACGTACAACTCATTTAACAAAGAAGATGGTTTCATAATTTATAATTTACAGTTTTAGTCCCTTGAATATGACCACTTTTACAATTTGAAATATAAGAATATAATATGTATGGTTTTAATCTGTTATGTATATGTATTATTATGTATATGTATATTATAAAGATTAAAAGTAAATATCTTATCAATATATATTTACATAGGACATATTTTACGATTTTGTCTTCAAATAATAATGTGTTTAAAACCTATCCTAAGTATAATTAAAGATTTTATATTTTTATAAATGATAAAAGAATTTATGTAATTAGAAATGGGTTTTGAGACATTGGGAGAACAAAAATTTTAATATAGAAATTAAGATTCTAAATTTAAAAATTATTTTATGTGAACCATGATTAGAGTTTGACTTCTTATTATTTCATCCAAATAAATTAGGGCGTGTTAATTTCGGATCGATATCTGGTTTACACGATTGTCTATGAACTTTGTGCTGTGCAATATAAGGTGAGTTTCATTATTCCCTTTTTAAATGCTTTTGCAATATATATTTTTGGGACTGAGAATACATGCGCTTTTATAAATGTTTTACGAAATAGACACAAGTAATCGAAATTACGTTCTATGGTTGAATGATCGAAACTGAATATGCCCCTTTTTATTAAGTCTGGTAATCTAAGAATTAGGGAACAGACACCCTAATTGACGCGAACTCTAAAGATAGATCTATCGGGCCCAACAAGCCCCATCCAAAGTACCAGATGCTTTAGTACTTCGAAATTTATATCATGTCCGAAGGAGGATCCCGGAATGATGGGGATATTCATATATGCATATTGTGAATGTCGGTTACCAGGTGTTCAGTCCATATGAATGATATTTTTGTCTCTATGCAGGGGACGTATGTTTATGAGAAATGGAAATATGAAATCTTGTGGTCTATTAAAATTATGAAATGATTACTTATGTTAAACTAATGAACTCACCAACCTTTTGGTTGACACTTGAAAGCATGTTTATTCTCAGGTATGAAAGAAGTCTTCCGCTGTGCATTTGCTCATCTTAGAGATATTACTTGGAGTCATTCATTACATATTTCAAAAGATGTTGCATTCGAGTCGTTGAGTTCATCAAGATTATTATTAAGTCAATTATAGTAAGATATATTTCGAAATGGTATGCATGTTGTCAACTTCTGATGTAATGAAAGTTTGTCTTTTCAAAAATGAATGCAATGTTTGTAAAATGTATCATATAGAGGTCAAGTACCTCGCGATGTAATCAACTGTTGTGAATCATTTATAATCGATATGGACTTCGTCCGGATGGATTGGGACGGGTCTTCACAGTTGGTATCAGAGCGGTGGTCTTAGTGAACCGGGTCTGCATTAGTGTGTCTAACTGATAAGTCGTTAGGATGCATTAGTGAGTCTGGACTTCGACCGTGTCTGCATGTCAAAAGTTTTGCTTATCATTTTGTCAGAAATCATTTGTTTATCATCCTTAATAAATTACCTGCTTATTAGTCTTAGTCTAGACACATCTAATTGCAATGACTGCATGAATAGTGTATAGACAAAATTCATATCTTAGCGTATCTACTAATTCATATCTTAGCGTATCTGCTAATTCATATCTTAGTGTATCTGTTATTGTTATCTTTACCTGACAGCTTCCGTAGATTCCTCCGTAACTTATGAGATTTTAGTATTACATATGCATATGTAAATTATGTATTGCAGGATACTAATCTACATCCTATAATCTATTTCCTATCGAAAATCCTTCATCTAATCGTACGAGATGAATCCTTCAACTAGTTCGAGTCCCTTGGATTCCGACAGCTATTCCAATAGTTATCCCGACAGTTATTCCGAATGGATAGTCATCTAAGCTCCGGAAGCAACGTCTGCGGAATGAATCAACCAATCAGTCATCCTCAATTCATCTGATGGATTCGTATTCGACTTAATCAATGGAGACGCTCAGAAGGCGATCCCTTCCACTAACCGAATTCACCTTTTGGCGAAGAACCTGAAGCACTTATCGGCGAACCTGTTCGTAACACCATTTTCACCCTCATTTCTCGAATATCTCGCCAAGACTATATCATAACCCAGATTCTAAACCATATTCATCAGCTCGTTCTGACCGACAATCATCCTAGAGTAATACAAGAAGTCAATGAACTTCGCGCTCTAGTAATCAATTTGGAGAATATGGTGCAAAATGTACCAGCTTCAGCAACATCACCAGCACCAACATCAATACCAGTACCACCAAAAACTCAAGTTCACATCGTACACCTCAACATCTAATTATGTACCTCGAGCATAATCATCAATCTACAAATCATTCTACATCATTTATCTTCGTTCGACATGACGATTATGTAATCTTCAATGTTTTAGAGATTATTTATTCTAGTTCAACCGAAAAGCAAATGAGTTTAATATCATATTAACTCATTAAATCCATGAATACATCTGAAGAAGATATATATGTATATATGTTTTCATAAAGATTGTAATTAAAAATTCTCTTGTACGAACTGTTAATGGTGAAAATATTTTAACGGGTAGGTAATACCCGAGGAATATTTAAATTTCACATTAATAAGTTACATTGTACGTTCTTCGAATCTGATTCAACAGTTATTTACTATCCTACTTGCAACCACAGCTATACGAATCCGTTCATCACAAGATAACTATTTTCATTCAATTTCATATTTGGATTTTAACCTATCAGAATCCGACAAGTGGCATAATGAAGAAAACGTTGGACAAAATAAAATTTGTTAGAAACAAACAAATTAACTATGAGAAATTTTGTTAAGAATCCATGCTAAAGAAATCCTAGCTAACTGTTCCTAGCTAACTGATTACATTTTGTTTATCGCAATTTATTTTATCGCAAATTACATTCTCACAATTTTATTTATCGTCATTAAATTTATGTTATTTATTTTACGCACTTTAAATATCGGGACACGTATACAAGGTTTTGACATATCATATCGACGCATCTATATATATTATTTGGAATCACCATAGACACTCTATATGCAGTAATGATCGAGTTCTCTATACAGGGTTGAGGTTGATTCTACAATAATATATATAGTTTGAGTTGTGATCGAGTCTGAGACGTATACGGGTCACGACATGTATTAATTAATTCGAATATTATATATTAAACTATATATGAATGATTGCACTATTACTGTGGACTATCGACTGTGGACTAATAACATTGGACAATTAAAATGAATTAAAATATTGATTATAACATATGAAACTAAACATTTCTTCAAGTTTGCCACTTGATTTCATCTTAAATCTCATTTGTATCTTGACGATTACAATCCGCGTTCAAACCTTTCATGAACCTTGAAAACACCTCAATCGGGAGGATGAACCAATCGCAACTCATCTATGGAAGAAAAGATTGATGCATATAGTTATGCACCTGAAAACACTCGGAACCTGAGTAAACGTTTAACACGTATCTGTGCTAGCTCCATTGACGTTTTTATTACCGAAAATAACTTTGCAATCCCTTTCCAAATTTTCCAATTTTGTCACAGCTTCAGCAAATCAATTTTGACCTTTCGTTCGAATTAGCCTTATTATAACTTTGATATATAAGTTTGCCTTTCATCATTGATACCGGGGAAACTTTTATATTTCACCATATTACCATCATCGTTTAATCATCTAAAAATACAATTCTCTTAAAACCACCTCGGATTGATAACCGATGATTCAGATATGGTAGCATTAGATGCAGAGGAAACAGCAAAATTGTAGATGGTCTAAACAACCAAAAGTTTGTTGATAAAGAAGGACGTGTTAGGAACGCTCTATAGAAAATTTGGTACTGAAAAATAGATTGAGCAAACCATGAAGGAGACCAAGGCCAATTGCAAGGACCATACCATATATTCAAAGAATCCAGGTAATTCTGGATCCGATGAAACCTTCAACGAATATCTTGCTCCGTACTCATGTTAAAATCTTGCGAAAAATCTTTCTTCATCAACCATCGAACTTAGAAATTCCAAAATATCATCATAAATATCTTCGATATTTCTGAAGATATTTTCATAAATATTCTTGTCCGAAATTATTTATCTCTTCGTGCTATCTATATTACATCATAAAGGAAACTACTTTAGTTTCTAAATTTTCTTTAAAATTTGAGTTTGAATTATGAATGATTTTGAAGTAGTGTTGTAAATTGATGCATGAGTTAGTATAATATAATGACACTTGATCAACGTGATTATATTACAGTAAGTCATGCTGAGTTTCTAATAGAACGTGATAATTCACAGATCCTAACGTCATCACATGCCATATTACATAAATCTTTCATTATGCTTAACTTCTGAACATATCAAGAAAGTATTTTCTTGATAGTTCTATTCTCAGTGAATCTGGTAATTTGATAAATCAAATCGTGCTAATACATTAGTTCTTATTTAGAACACGATGTTTATTCGAAATTCCATACTTACAAATACTGGACCATTACTCGCTTTACTAGAGGTCGGGAGAATAATAAAAAGGTAAAGAGCTCCAAAATATAGGAGAAAATATAAAGCCCAACAACAACACCAAAACTACAAATCGTGGATATCAGTGCGTATAGCAATGTAAAGACACGGGAGGATTATAAATACAATAATCCCTAAAGCATGGTAGAAATAAACGGATTCCTCCGGTGGAAGTTGGAAAAAGAGAATGATTGTTGCGATGATCAGGATAAGGACAAGGATCAGAACTGGATTAAGCATTTCACGATCTTTTGAATTTGGAAATTGAGTATTGAAGTGGTGAAGATTAATGGAACGGAAAAGGTAAAATTTATAGTGAAAATATCAGACAGAGGAATCGAGGCAGATCACCGTATTTAATTATAGAAATCTAAATTTCCTTATTCGCAGAAGAATCAAATCTTTTCGATTTCGGAGATTTTCTTTAAATCCCTTGAATTCCGGAATTCAACCCTGTTTACGTCAAAAGCTAAGAAAAATCTTATTTCCTTCAATTCACTCTTTTACGATAGCTTCATTCGTATTCTTAGAATAATCGAATTATTTTATCATTATTATTCAATGATGATAAACCTCTAATTACCAACTCATATTGGCCATGAAAATATTTTTATTGTTAGCCATGACCACCTCACTTAAATTTCGGGACGAAATTTCTTTAACGGGTAGGTACTGTGATGACCCGGGAATTTCCGACCAAATTTAAACTTAATCTTTATATGATTTAATGTTTCCGACACGATAAGCAAAGTCTGTAATATTGAAGTCTTAAAAAAAAAAAAATTGAACTATGTTCATATATTCATTTACCCGTTGACAAATTCCGATGATTCACGAACCAGTGTTTGTAAATATGTATATATATGTGTGTGTTGGTATATATATATATATATATATATATATATATATATATATATATAAAGAGCATATTGAATAAATATGATTTTGGACTTATTCTGTAAATGTCTGTAACACTCGGTTGACATTTCTTTAGTGTTCATAATGATATAGTACATATGTATGAAGATTTAAAATGAAAGTTGAACTGTAAATCGATTACGAAGATTTTAGGTTTGTTAAAAATATTTTTATTTTTTTTAGATTAAATATTAGTACTCCGTACATATTAATTGGAACAGAAAATAAATAATTAACGAATATTTTTGATCAGGTTTCAAATATTTAATGACCAGAATAAATAAATGGAGTTCATTTAAAATTTTGAGATTTTTAGGAACATTTTTTTTACGTTAACCGTTTAGCAATGGACACGATATAGTCATCCGTGATAAAGTGTCGGTATAAGGAAACAAACCTATGATGGCTTTACTATTAGGCTTATTGTTCCTACACGTTCTTAATTCTTTGATTCAAGATTTTTTTTTATTATATTATTATTAATTATTATATTATTATAAGTTACATTATATAATTCTATATATACCTACTACTTGTACATGATAGATAGAGATATCTCCAGGATAAACTTCAACCTCCACAACCTTCACCCTCAACTACCCTCTGCTACCATCGTCATCTGCCACCTTCACCTTCCACCCATCACCGTCCACCACTCGCCACCCTACCATGACCATCGATCACTACTCTAACCAAGCTACACCACCTTATTCTTTCTTCTTCAACCATAGAACCACCACCGATGAACATCAAAGCAACCACCATATGAACCACAATGAATCACCATTCAACTGTTACCTAATTATTTCTCTCTCCCTACTCTTTCTCTCTTCTCTTCTTATTATGACCGTGAATCAAACACCCAATACACCTACTAGATTCTAGCTTATGCTTCGGTTTTGTTCAAGAACTACTACACCACAAACTTCACCATCTTGAACCCCATGTACCCCGTAAACAATCAACCACCATTAAAACTTTTTAGAGCCCCAACATCAAACCCGCTACTGTTGCCTGTTCTAATCTGTTCGAGACAAGATCACCCACACCATCTCTCTCTCTCTCTCTCTCTCTCTCTCTCTCTCTCTCTCTCTCTCTCTCTCTCTCTCTCGCTCTCCTGTTTCGTTGTCGTGAACAACAACCATAGACAAACTAATACTGCTTCTTTTGTTCATGTTCGACCAATATAACTCAAACCGAAAACCATGATGTTTGTTGCTGCTGTAGACAATCAAGAACCCAAATCCACACAAAAGAAAAGAAACCCATGTAAAATACAGAGAAAACAAACTGAAGTTTTTTTTTTTTTCCTGATCAATTTTGTCTACGTTTCCAACTCAGTTCATCGGTTCAATTTTAAAGGTATTCCTCGTTATAACTAGAATATTAAATTCTATTTACGCTTTATTACTTATCTAGCGTATATATATTTCATCAATACAACCTGAAACCAACTGTTAAGATAATTTTTGGATGATGAAATTTGGAAGGCTCGAGCCTTTAAAGAAATTGGGCAGTTGTGAATTCAAGTCTATGAATCATATTACAATATGGACTATTAATCGATTAGTTTATATAATATTTTTTTTTATATATAATAATTAGATCACAATTAAATTAATGCATAAAAAAAAAGACATAAAGTGCCTACTTTTCTGTACGTACAACTCATTTAACAAAGAAGATGGTTTCATAATTTATAATTTACAGTTTTAGTCCCTTGAATATGACCACTTTTACAATTTGAAATATAAGAATATAATATGTATGGTTTTAATCTGTTATGTATATGTATTATTATGTATATGTATATTATAAAGATTAAAAGTAAATATCTTATCAATATATATTTACATAGGACATATTTTACGATTTTGTCTTCAAATAATAATGTGTTTAAAACCAATCCTAAGTATAATTAAAGATTTTATAATTTTATAAATGATAAAAGAATTTATGTTATTAGAAATGGGTTTTGAGACGCTGGGAGAACAAAAATTTTAATATAGAAATTAAGATTCTAAATTTAAAAATTATTTTATGTGAACCATGATTAGAGTTTGACTTCTTATTATTTCATCCAAATAAATTAGGGCGTGTTAATTTCGGATCGATATCTGGTTTACACGATTGTCTATGAACTTTGTGCTGTGCAATATAAGGTGAGTTTCATTATTCCCTTTTTAAATGCTTTTGCAATACATATTTTTAGGACTGAGAATACATGCGCTTTTATAAATGTTTTACGAAATAGACACAAGTAATCGAAATTACGTTCTATGGTTGAATGATCGAAACTGAATATGCCCCTTTTTATTAAGTCTGGTAATCTAAGAATTAGGGAACAGACACCCTAATTGACGCGAACTCTAAAGATAGATCTATCGGGCCCAACAAGCCCCATCCAAAGTACCGGATGCTTTAGTACTTCGAAATTTATATCATGTCCGAAGGAGGATCCCGGAATGATGGGGATATTCATATATGCATATTGTGAATGTCGGTTACCAGGTGTTCAGTCCATATGAATGATATTTTTGTCTCTATGCAGGGGACGTATGTTTATGAGAAATGGAAATATGAAATCTTGTGGTCTATTAAAATTATGAAATGATTACTTATGTTAAACTAATGAACTCACCAACCTTTTGATTGACACTTGAAAGCATGTTTATTCTCAGGTATGAAAGAAGTCTTCCGCTGTGCATTTGCTCATCTTAGAGATATTACTTGGAGTCATTCATTACATATTTCAAAAGATGTTGCATTCGAGTCGTTGAGTTCATCAAGATTATTATTAAGTCAATTATAGTAAGATATATTTCGAAATGGTATGCATGTTGTCAACTTCCGATGTAATGAAAGTTTGTCTTTTCAAAAATGAATGCAATGTTTGTAAAATGTATCATATAGAGGTCAAGTACCTCGCGATGTAATCAACTGTTGTGAATCGTTTATAATTGATATGGACTTCGTCCGGATGGATTGGGACGGGTCTTCACACTAAAACCCTTGCGGACAATATTCTTCATCATCCTCTTATCTTAAATATTCTAAGATATCATCGTATCTGAAAGGACCCGTCCTTATCCATCTGGACGAGGTCATCAACATTTGGTCCCATTGCAATGATCGACTTCAAGTAATGTCCTTAAAATGAGCAAATGCACAGCAGAAGGTTTCTTTCATACCTGAGAATAACATGCTTTAAAATGTCAACATAAAGTTGGTGAGATATAGGTTTGATGCTAGCAGCGTTATAACTATGGACTACAAGATTTCATATTCATAAACATAATACACTCGCAAGTGTATGTAAAGCATTCTAAGTGGTTGAGCACTTAGTAACCATACTTAACTATTAATCAACGTCGCATATTCTCTTTATTATGAAATCTCACTACACCGTACCAAGTGTAGTCACAAAACGAAGTACTGTGCAACCGTTGAATACTGGTCGTCCAGTCCGGTTGGGGTTGTCAGGCCCGATAGATTTATCAACAGGATTCGCGTTTACAATACCCATGTAAATATTAGTTACCAAGCTACAGGGAAGTATGCCAGTGGTACAACTCAACGTAGAACGTAATTTTAATCACTTGTGTCCATAACGTAAATCATAAAATGCATGTATTTTCATCCCAAAATATTTAGAATTTAAAAGGGGACTATATACTCACCATACTGTATTTTGTAGTAAAAATACATATAACATCATTGAACAAGTGTAGGGTTGGCTTCGGATTCACGAACCTATATTATTCAAGTATATATTAATACATGTAATCATAATCGAACAAGTTTTGTATTGATATTAATAATATATATTATTTCCATTATTATATATTTATATATATACTTTGTATATATGTTTCATATAAGTATTTATTTGATAGAATGATAATAATAAAAATAATGACTCATCACAACTTAAATATATTTATTTTTCAGTGATTGAAATAAATGCTTAATATTAATTTAAAAAAACTATTAGTGTTAATATATTAGAACAAATATTTTAGTTTTAGTAATAATAATCCTAAAATAATAATGTTAGTAACAAGATTAATAACTTCAATAATAATTGTAGTGGCGATAATATTAATGATAATAATAATAATACTAATTATAACAATAATAATAATAGTACTAATAATTATAATAATTATGATGATAGTAATGATTATATTATTTATAAGTATGATAATAATAATTATAATGCTAACAATAATAATAATCATAATAATAATAATAATAATAATAATAATAATAATAATAATAATAATAATAATAATAATAATAATAATAATAATAATAATAATAATAATAATAATAATAATAATAAATTTAAAAGTTGAAACTACCTTCAAATGATCGGATTTAAAAAAAAATTGCCTCAGTCGGGTCTCGAACCCGAGACCTCTAGTTGACCCGTCACCCACACAAACCATCTGAGCTACCATGTTTTTCTGATTATATTGTCATTCTAATTTCTTTTATATTAAAAACCGTAATCGTCTTCTTCCTTACCAATTACAACTTCGACCAGGGCAAATCATAATCAACAATATACAGGTTCGATTAGGATTTGAATTCGAAACAGAAACAATTCATTTATGATATTTTGGATCAATCAGAAAAAAAAGTATAAAAAAGTTTAGCAGTAGCAGCGGTCACGTATGCCTATTAAGAACTCAAAACATGTTTTTAAAATCTAGACACTTTTAGATTAAGGTTATAACATGAAATAGATTATAAATCTTTTTTAGAAACTTTCTATAATCTCAATTGAACTTGACACATCAAAATAGATTAGAATTTTTCAAAGAACTCATCGTTTGACTTTTTGTTTATAAACTTTGACTCCAAAATTCATTCTCGTTTTGAAGAATTGAATCTTGATATTTTGAAGAAAGTTTACTTGTATGATTCCTATCAACTCTACATTAATACATTTTTAAATGGAACTCGAATTCGATTTATGACAAAAATCAATAAAAACAGAGAATAACGATTTGTTCTTGAATGTCTTTCTGTTTAATTTATATAAATATAACAATGTATGTTGATAATTGATATTAAGGATGAGTATTTGAGTGATTTAGAGAGTAGCACGACACTCCTTTTATTTATAACCAATTGAGGATGTTTTTTTATATATTCGATCAGTAACAGATAATAAAATGGAAAAATAAAAAAATAAACCATGATACCGATTACTAACAGAAATTGGACGGTATTGAACTTACTTTCAACAAACAGATACAGTGTTTATCAATCAGTTACAGTTTGAAAGGGATTTAAAAATCGATTTGGATCCTTGTGAGTGTTTAATCGTATTTATAATTATAAATATATCTACATATGAATTTATATATATTATTATTTTATATATATGTAGCTATATTTATTTATTTATTTATCTGTTAAATATATCCATATATATTTATATTTATCTATATCTGTATATGTAATTAGATATATATAACTGTATTTATGTACATATAATTGTATCTGTATATGCACCTGATAATAATCTGTATTATTCTATATACATATATTAATAATAATATCAATACTAATAATAATTATATAAATAATAATAATAAGTTAATAATAATGATAATAATAATATAAATGGTAATAGTAAATTTATTAGTGATACTAATAATATTTTTAGTTATAATAGTATTAATCTCATTGATAATAATAATATTAATAATAATAATAATAGTATATCAATTTATTCTTATCAAATTTTCATATGTATATCTACATATACTTTATATAATAATAGTAATGATACAAATATTAATATTAATAATAATACTAAGAATAATCATATTAATATTGAAATTTTACTTTAACTTATAGTTACATATAATATAATATATTACCCTTTATTATATCATATCCATCAATCATATAATTTATTGAATCTTTAATATTTAATTATATATATATATATATATATATATATATATATATATATATATATATATATATATATATATATATAATATTACTTATGTTCAAAATTCTTATATATATACACACACATTTTATTATAACCAATTATTCGTGAATCTTCGGGAATAGTCAAAGGGTAATTGAACACATGGACATAGTTTCAAAGTTTTCGAGACTCATCATTATAGATTTTTGCTTATCATGTCGAATTCATATAAAGATTAAGTTTAAATTTGGTCGGAAATTTCTGGGTCATTACAGTACCTACCCGTTAAAGAAATTTCGTCCTCGAAATTTGATAGAGGTCGTCATGGCTAACCATAAAAATGTTTTCATGACGAATATGAGTTGATGAATAGAGTTTTATTATTTTGATTAATATAAATAAATTAATTTGATTACTCGAAGAGTACGAATGAAGCTATCATTAAATAGTGAATTGAGAGGGACAAGTTTCATCATAACCTTTGATTAGTCATGGTTGAATTCAAGGGATTTAGAGAAAATCTTCGTAATAAGATTTGGTTTTTCAACGATTAAGGAAATCAGGATCTTCTTTGATTAAATGCAATAACCTGTTCCGACTTCTCTGTCGGATATATTACTATAAATTCACCCCCTTCCCTTCCTTATTTCCATATCTCACATCTTTTATTTTCTCTCTCTCAATTCATACCCTAAAGTATTCTCCAAAATGCTCCATCCCGTTCTGATTCTTGTTATACTTCTAACTTTCATATCTTTCATTCTTCTCTTTTATCTGCCGTCAGAAGAATCTATTCACTTCTATCATTTCCTTGGAATTATAATGTTTTTAATTCTCCCGTGTCTTTACGTTGCAATACGTATTAATATACACGATTTGTAATTTCGGGGTTATTATCGGGCTTTATATTCTTCATTATTTTTCGGAGCTTCATGCTTTCGTTTTCTCTTCCCGACTTCGAGTCAAGCGAGTAATGATCCGGAATTCGTAGGTATGAAATTTGAAATGAACATAGCTAATGCTCTAAGAAAGAAATGGTAATGGCACGATCTTGATTTGTTATATTAACAGAATACCCTGGAAAAGACCGAATCATCAAGAAATATTTTCTTGATATGTTTAGAGATTAGATAGAATGTAAGAGTCGTGTAAATGGCACATGATGACGGTACTGTGAATCATCCTGCTTCATTAGAAACTCAGCATAATTTACTGTAATATAATGACGTTGATCAAGTGTCATTATATTATACTAACTCATACTTCAGTTCCAAACACTACTTCAAAAACATTCATATTTTAAACTCGAAAGTTTCAGAATTTAGAAACTAACACAGTTTCTTTTATGTTGTAACGCAGATATTACGGAGAGATAAATGATCTCAGATAAGAACAGTTGTGAAAATATTTCCAGAAATATGGAGAATATTTATAATAGAAGATATGAAGATATCTTATAATATTTAAGATAAAATGATGATGAAGAATATCATCTGGAAAGGTTTAGAATAAGAAGTGAGGTGTTTGCTAACGATTTCAGTAGACTCTGAATCATTTGGATCCTTTGAAGGCAGGTTTAGTCTTTGTAATTTATCCACAGCCCCTTTCATACTTTGCTCAATCCGTTTTCCAGTTCCCAACCTTCTCTTTTTCTGAGCTTAACCAGCATACTGTACTTTATCATCATACTTTTGACTGTTAAAGTCGTTTACAGTTTTTTTTTGCTGCTTCATCAGCATTTCAAGAACTAGTCCGTAGTTCAGGGTGTTTTTCAGAAACTTCACATTCGAAGTATGTAATTCTTGGGAATAGACGTTGTATATATATAACTGTTGAAATTAAACACTGCGAGATTTCAAAATACCGATTGTTGATTCCGCTAGAGGGATAACGAGCTGCTGGTACATCTGCTGATGATGTCGTGGAATATAAAAGGTTCTCTGGTAACAACGGCGAAAGGACAACGTGTATATATCGAGGTTATAATAAGACTAGTCTTACTGAGAAGTCAAAGTTAACTTGCTGGAGCTGTGACAAAATTGTCTACTTTGACGAGGAATTGCAAAGTTATTTTCGATTAATAACCATGCCAAAGGAGCTAACACAAATACGGGTTAAACGTTTATTCAGTTTCCGAGAGCTTTTCAGGTGCATAACTACATGCAAAAGTCTTTTCTTCCGTAGACGAGGTGCGGTTGGTTCATTCTCTCGATTAAGGTATTTTCAAGAATCATGAAAGGTTTGAACGCGAATTGTAATCGTTAAGATACAAATGTGGTTTAAGATGAAATCAAGTGGCAAACTTGAAGAATTGTTTAGTTTAATATGTTTTAATCGATATTTTAATTCATTTTAATTGTCCAAAGTTAGTAGTCCAATAGTCCAATAGTTCATATATAGTTTAATATATAACATTCGAATTAATTAATACGTATCGTGACCCATGTACCGGTCTCAGTATTGATCACAACATAACTATATATATATTTTGAAATCAACCTCAACCCTGTATAGCTAACTCCGTCATTTGCATATAAAGTGTCTATGGTTGTTCCAAGATAGATATATAGATGGGTCAATATGATATGTCGAAACCTCGTATACGTGTCCCGTTATTTAAAGTGCGTAAAATAAATACAGAAATTAAATAACGATAAATTAAATTGCGATAAATAAAATGTAATACGGAATTAACAGTTAGCTGGGAACAGTTAGCTAGGATTTTGTCAGCGTGGATTCTTAACAAATTCATCGTACTTAATTTGTTTGTTTCTAACAAATTTTATTTTGTCCAAAGTTTCTTCATTATGCCACTTGTTGGATTCTGATAGGTCAAAATCCAAATATGAAATTTGAATGGAAATGGTTATTGTGTGGTGAACGGATACGTATATCGGTGGTTGTAAGTAGTATAGTAAATGACCGTTGAATCAGATTCGAAGAATGTACAGTGTAACTTATTAATGTGAAATCTAAATATTCCTCGAGTATTACCTACCCGTTAAAATATTTTCATCATTAACAGTTTGTACGAAAGAAATTTTTTATTTTTTTTAGTCACAATCTTTATGAAAATATATATACATGTATATTTTCTTTAGATGTAATTATGGATTTAATGAGTCAATAAGATATTAAACTCATTTGATTTACCGTTAGAACAAGAATATTTAATCTCTAAAACATTAGAGATTACATAATCTCCATGTCGAACGAAGATAAATGAGGTAGAACGATACGTAAAGCGAAGATAATCGATGTAGAACGATATGTAGAACGAAGATCATACTTGAAGTACAGATGGTGATATTGATGCGTGTGATGTTGATATCCAAGGTACAGATTGTGATGTTGAGGTTTACGACGCGGTTGTAGTTGAGAGTGATAAGGGTACTGTTGGCGTTGATGATGGTGGTGCTGATTATACTGCTGGTGTTGCTGCTGGTGTTTGTAATCTTCGCACCATATTCTCTAAAGCCGTCACGCGAGCGCGAAGTTCGTTAACATCTGCTAGCACACCGAGATGATTGGCGGTTGAAGCGAGCGGATGAATAAGATTCGTAATATGGGATAGTATATAATCGTGACGAGACACTCTAGAAATGAGAGAGAAAATGGTTTCTCGAACATGTTCGTCGGTAAGTGCTTCGGGTTCATTGCCAAGAGGGAAATTTGGTGGATAGAAGGGATCGCCTTCTTCTTGTCTCCAACGATTTAGTATATTACGAACCCATCAAATGAATTGGGGTGGCTGATTGATTGATTCATTCGGGTGATGCTGCTTCTGAGGCTGGAGTGGGACTCCATATCGGAATCCGAGGGACTTGAACTAGTTGTGAGTTCCATTGCGTACGATTGAATAAAGGATTTTTCGATATGAAATGATTTTCGGATATCGGATGATATTCTAATTATATAGAATACCTATACATAGTACAGACGATCCCGTAGATTACAAAGGAATTTAAGGAAACGTGTCAGATAAAGTCTGCAGCTAAGATATGAATTTGCTATACGCTATTCATGCAATCAATGCAGTAAGATGTGTCTAGGCTAAGAATAATACGCAGGTAATTTCCTAAGAATAACAAGCAGATGATTTCCGACTAGATGTGATAAGCAAAACTTTTGACATGTAGACACGGTCGAAGTCCAGACTCTCTAATGCATCTTAACGACTATCTGTTAGACACACTAATGCAAGACCTGGTTCGCTAAGACCACTGCTCTGATACCAACTGAAAGGACCCGTCCTTATCCACCTGGACGAGGTCATCAACATTTGGTCCAATTGTGATGATTAACTCCAAGTAATGTCCTTAAAATGAGCAAATGCACAGCGGAAGGTTTCTTTCATACCTGAGAATAATATGCTTTAAAACGTCAACATAAAGTTGGTGAGATATAGGTTTGATGCTAGCAGCGTTATAACTATGGACCACAAGATTTCATATTCATAAACATAATACACTCGCAAGTGTATGTAAAGCATTCTAAGTGGTTGAGCACTTGGTAACCATACTTAACTATTAATCAACGTCGCATATTCCCTTTATTATGAAATCTCACTACACCGTACCAAGTGTAGTCACAAAACGAAGTACTGTGCAACCGTTGAATAATGGTCGTCCAGTTCGGTTGGGGTTGTCAGGCCCGATAGATCTATCAACAGGATTCGCATTTACAATACCCATGTAAATATTAGTTACCAAGCTACAGGGAAGTATTCCAGTGGTACAACTCAACGTAGAACGTAATTTTAATCACTTGTGTCCATAACGTAAATCATAAAATTCATCCCAAAATATTTAGAATTTAAAAGGGGACTATATACTCACCATACTGTATTTTATAGTAAAAATACATATAACATCATTGAACAAGTGTAGGGTTGGCTTCGGATTCACGAACCTATATTATTCATGTATATATTAATACATGTAATCATAATCGAACAAGTTATGTATTGATATTAATAATATATATTATTTCCATTATTATATATTTATATATATACTTTGTATATATGTTTCATATAAGTATTTATTTGATAGAATGATAATAATAATAATAAAGATAATGACTCATCACAACTTAAATATATTTATTTTTCAGTGATTGAAATAAATGCTTAATATTAATTTAAAAAAATCTATTAGTTTTAATATATTAGAAAAAATATTTTAGTTTTAGTAATAATAATCCTAAAATAATAATGTTAGTAACAAGATTAATAACTTCAATAATAATTGTATTGGCGATAATATTAATGATAATAATAATAATAATAATACTAATTATAACAATAATAATAATAGTACTAATAATTATAATAATTATGATGATAGTAATGATTATATTATTTATAAGTATGATAATAATAATTATAATGCTAACAATAATAACAAGGTTGCAAAAGACGCGAGACGGGGTCGAGACGGTCGGGTCCTAAAAGGGTCGAGACGGTCGAGACGGGGTCGAGACGGAGGTCTAGACGGATGTTGACTAACGTTGACTTTTAAATAAAAATGTTATATATTATATATATATTGTACATTACATTATTTCAAACATAAGCATTTCACACATGTTTAAATACTTCAACATTTCAAACATAAAAAAGAAACCCTAAGTAATAGCACAACGTTTAATTTTTTTTTTATAAAAAAAAAAAAACTTGAAAAAAATCAGAAAAACCCGTTTTTTCCCGTCTCGGACCGTGTTTGACCGTCTTTTGACCGTTTTTTGGCCGATTTCCGTTTTTTCAAACGTTTTATGTATAAACGGGACGGGGCACTCCAAAATCCGTCTACACCCCCGTCTACACCCCCGTTTTTTCCGTTTTTTACAACACTGAATAATAATAATCATAATAGTAACAAGAATAATAATAATAATAATAATAATAATAATAATAATAATAATAATAATAATAATAATAATAATAATAATAATAATAATAATAATAATAATAATAATAATAATAATAAATTTAAAAGTTGAAACTACCTTCAAATGATCGGATTTAAAAAAAATTGCCTCAGTCGGGTCTCGAACCCGAGACCTCTAGTTGACCCGTCACCCACACAAACCATCTGAGCTACCATGTTTTTCTGATTATATTGTCATTCTAATTTCTTTTATATTAAAAATCGTAATCGTCTTCTTCCTTACCAATTACAACTTCGACCAGGGAAAATCATAATCAACAATATACATGTTCGATTAGGATTTGAATTCAAAACAGAAACAATTCGTTTATGATATTTTGGATCAATCAGAAAAAAAATATAAAAACGTTTAGCAGTAGCAGCGGTCACGTATGCCTATTAAGAACTCAAAACATGTTTTTAAAATCTAGACACTTTTAGATTAAGGTTATAACATGAAATAGATTATAAATCTTTTTTAGAAACTTTCTATAATCTCAATTGAACTTGACACATCAAAACAGATTCGAATTTTTCAAAGAACTCATCGTTTGACTTTTTGTTTATAAACTTTGACTCCAAAATTCATTCTCGTTTTGAAGAATTGAATCTTGGTATTTTGAAGAAAGTTTACTTGTATGATTCCTATCAACTCTACATTAATACATTTTTAAATGGAACTCGAATTCGATTTATGACAAAAATCAATAAAAACAGAGAATAACGATTTGTTCTTGAATGTCTTTCTGTTTAATTTATATAAATATAACAATGTATGTTGATAATTGATATTAAGGATGAGTATTTGAGTGATTCAGAGAGTAGTACGACACTCCTTTTATTTATAACCAATTGAGGATGTTTGTTTATATATTCGATCAGTAACAGATAATAAAATGGAAAAATAAAAAAATAAACCATGATACCGATTGCTAACAGAAATTGGACGGTATTGAACTTACTTTCAACAATCAGATACAGTGTTTATCAATCAGTTACAGTTTGAAAGGGATTTAAAAATCGATTTGGATCCTTGTGAGTGTTTAATCGTATTTATAATTATAAATATATCTACATATGAATTTATATATATTATTGTTTTATATATATGTAGCTGTATTTATTTATTTATTTATCTGTTAAATATATCCATATATATTTATATTTATCTATATCTGTATATGTAATTAGATATATATAACTGTATTTATGTACGTATAATTGTATCTGTATATGCACCTGATAATAATCTGTATTATTCTATATACATATATTAATAATAATATCAATACTAATAATAATTATATAAATAATAATAATAAGTTAATAATAATGATAATAATAATATAAATGGTAATAGTAAATTTATTAGTGATACTAATAATATTTTTAGTTATAATAGTATTAATCTCATTGATAATAATAATATTAATAATAATAATACTAATAGTATATCAATTTATTCTTATCAAATTTTCATATGTATATCTACATATACTTTATATAATAATAGTAATGATACAAATATTAATATTAATAATAATACTAAGAATAATCATATTAATATTGAAATTTTACTTTAACTTATAGTTACATATAATATAATATATTACCCTTTATTATATCATATCCATCAATCATATAATTTATTGAATCTTTAATATTTAATTATATATATATATATATATATATATATATATATATATATATATATATATATATATATATATATATATATATTACTTATGTTCAAAATTCTTATATATATATACACACATTTTATTATAACCAATTATTCGTGAATCGTCGGGAATAGTCAAAGGGTAATTGAACACATGGACATAGTTTCAAAGTTTTCGAGACTCATCATTATAGATTTTTTTTATCATGTCGAATTCATATAAAGATTAAGTTTAAATTTGGTCGAAAATTTCCTGGTCATTACAGTATCTTCCATTATAAATATCCTTCATATTTCTGAAGATATTTTCATAACCATTCTTATCTGAAATCATTTATTCCTTCGCGTTATCTGTATCACATCATAAAGAAAACTGTTTTAGTTTCTAAATATCTAAAACCTCTGAGTGTAAAGTATGAATGTTTTTGAAGTAATGTTGGGAACTGAAGCATGAGTTAGTATAATATAATGACACTTGATCAACGTGATTATATTACAGTAAGTCATGCTGCATTTCTAAATGGAACGTAATAATTCACAGACCATAACGTCATCATGTGCCATGTTACATGACTCTTACATTCAATCTAATCTCTAAACATATCAAGAACATATTTATTGATAGTTCTATATTTTCCTTTGGATTCTGGTAATTTCATAAGTCAAATTGTGCTATTACAATTTCTCTCTTAGAACATTAGCTATGTTCATTCTGAATTTCATATCTATGAATTCTAGACCATTATTCGCTTGACTTGAAGTCGGAAAAAGAAGACGGAAGCATGAAACTCCAAAATATAAGGAAAAATATATGCACGAAGACAATGCAGAAATTACAAACTGTGTATATCGATGCGTATAACAATATAAAGACACGAGAAAACTAAAAACACTATAAACCCAAGAGCATAGTAGAAATTAACGGATTCCTCCGGTGGAAGATTAAAAAGAAGAATGACAGATGTGATAGTCAAGAATATATCAAGAATTAAAACTGGATACAGCATATTGACGAATGTTTTGGAAATACGAAGAAAGGAAGAAAGTATAAAAGATGGGAGATGTAGAAATAAGGAAACGTAGGAGGTTGATTTATAGTAAAATATCCGACAGAGAAATCGAGATAGATTATTGTATTAAATCGAAGAGGATCATAATTTCCTTAATCGCCGAAGAATCAAATCTTATATAGATTACAAAGATTTTCTTTAATCCAGAGATCAACCGTGATGACGTCAAAAGATAAGACGAATCCCTATTTTCTCATTTCACTCTTTTACGATAGCTTCACTCATACATTTCGAGTACTCGAATTATTTTATCCATATTTCTCAATCATGATAAAACCCTATGAATCAACTTATATTCATCATAATAACATTCTTATTATTAGCCATGACGACCTCGATTAAATTTCGGGACGAAATTTCTTTAACGGGTAGGTACTGTGACGACCCGGAAATTTCCGACCAAATTTAAACTTAATATTTATATAATTCCGACTTGATAAGCAATGAATTTTAATAAATCTTGGACCTCCAAATAGAGTTTTACACAAGTTTTTGGTCACCCTTTTATTCCGACGATTCACGAACGTCATAACTTGATTTAATTGTTTAATTGTTTAATTATTGTGTATATATATGGATTTATATATATTTAACTTGAAAATATGATAATTAAATATCTCATTAAGTATATTAACAAAGTATTGTATATATATTTTCATACTACTAATTTAAAGAGTTTTCAAACAATATATATATTACTATTTAAACGACGTAATTAACTTATGTTAAAATGTATTTATATATAATGTATTATGAGTGTAAATACATCCTTACAAGCATTGAATACACTTTATAATATACCAATACATATAAAGTATAGCTATACTCGTATTTTCGTTCAATTTCCTCAAAGAATTCTACTCGCATTCATACGGTATTTTTACCCGTATTAGACACAGCTTCTAGAAGTATTTACTATTGGTATATACCAATAGAAATCTGTAATTATTTGTGTAATATGTCATCCATGACCTAATCAATTTAATATGTCATGCATGACTTAATACAATTTAACTTATCTTAGATATTTTCACTAAAAGCCAAAATTATAAGATTATAAATAAGGACCATTTTAACTCATTTCTACTTCACATTTTCTTAAACTAAAAACACACACTTGAATGCTCTCATATCATACTTTAATCTCAGCAACTTTCCTCTTCATAATCAAGGTAAAATACTTTTCATACCCCGTCCTAATCCATTTGGATGAAGTCACCAACATCTGGTCCCATTGCGATGATCGACTCCAAGTAATATCTTTAAAATGAGCAAATGCACAGCGAAAGATTTCTTTCATACCTGAGAATAAACATGCTTTCAAGTGTTAACCAAAAGGTTGGTGAGTTCATAGGTTTATCATAAAACAATAAAATTCTTCATTTTGATAGACCACAAGATTTAAATGCTGCATGGTACAAATGGGACCGAATCTTATACCCACCTGTAATGTACATACGATATCTTTTAAATACAGTACACCTTTCTCGTGTACGAAACCATTTTTCATAAATCTTGGTAACCGTACACATATCTCGTGTACAAAATATCATACACATAACATGTGTATAAAATCATTCTCTCGATACATAACATTCATATCAACTAGTGGCAATAAATAATATCCCCAAAACAGAACATCTCGTATGTATAATATATAAACCTCGAAGTACTAAACAGCACGCCCACTAGCTCTTCCGTCTAGTGAACATTCTGGGTGGGGGTGTTAAACCCGTTAGCTACCTTTAGGATTCGCGTGAATTAAGGCCATACCCGATCCTAATTCTTAGGTTACCAAGCAATAATAATCAGGGGAAATATTCACAACAATTAGTGGCAATTATAACGTCCAAATAATTCAATAATAATCCACAGAACTTCTGTCTGCATAATAATTCATTCGAGGAATGTTTTGCTTGTGTCTATCTCGTCAAACATTTATAAGAGCATTTCATGTATTCGGAGTTCAAAATATATTTCAAAAGCATTTAATAAAGCAGTTGTAAAAACAACGCATGTATTCTCAGTCCCAAAAATGTAAAGAGTAAAAGGGAGCAAATGAAACTCACCATACTGTATTTTGTAGTAAAAATACATATGATGACATTTAATAATGCAGGGTTGGCCTCAGATTCACGAACCTATATCATTTATATATTTATTAATATACGTAGTTGTAATCGAACAAAAATATATATATATAAATTTATTAGTTATATTTCTTTTTATATTATATATATATATATATATATATATATATATATGTTTCTTATATTCATTTTGTTATATAAAAATATTAATCTTGTTATGTTATGTATTAAATAAACTGTTAATATATATATATATATATATATATATATATATATATATATATATATATATATATATATATATATATATATATATATATATATATATATATATCAGTTGTATATCAGTTGCATATTAATAATAATTGTATATTAATAATAATAGTAGTCAAAATAATATTAATAGTGGTAAAAATGATAATAATTATAATACTTACTATTACTAATAAGATAATAATGTTAATAATTCTCTTAATGATAATAATAATTTTATAAATAATTATAATTGTAAAACTTTTACTTTTTCTGTTATTGATAGTTATGATACTTATATTTATGATAATAATAATAAATTCAATTATGATACTTATAATAATAAATGTAATATTATAATAATAATAACATTAATAATCACAATAATAACAATAATAAACATAATAATAACTAATAATAATAATGATAGAAATAAAATAAAAGTTTATACCCTCTCCAAGCTTTTTCTAAAAAGAAAAGTCCCAGACAAGACTCGAACCCGCAACCTCTCGAAACCCCAACAACCCTCTCAACCATTCCACCATTTTTATTTTTCTTTAATCATACCCACATTAAAATTTATATCCCGTATCTCTATAACTCGGCCCAAATAATTTCGGCCCAATATTTCATCCAGCATACGACTCAAAGGCTGCCCTACAAAAGCCCACTCGATCAAGAAACCCATTCTAAATAATGGCCTAGTACAAGTCATTAATAAGCCCAACAGGCCCAACAGGCTTAAGACAGCTTCTATTGTTTTAAAATATATATATATATATATATATATATATATATATATATATATATATATATATATATATATATATATATATATATATATATATATATGCAGTCACCTAGATTCGAACTCACGACCTCCTGTCTAACAAGCACATACCCAAACCGTTAAACTACACAATTGTTCCTTGCTATAACTTGCGCCTATAATTTTTTTTAGGCAGTCACAGGCTGTTCTTCTTGACAAAACCAAAAACCCATCGATTATCAACATCATCAATCATCAAATTTATATCATCACCTTCATACGTTATCCATCTCATCATCATTATATATTATCATTATCAACATCAACGTGTAACGACCCTACTTTTTCCATTATCTTTTACCGTTAATTATTTAACGACCGTTAATTGTTATTCGTGCCATGTCATTTCTATGACCTATATTATTATTTTTGTAATAATATATTAATTATTATGTGTTAAATGAATATTTGTATTCATATTTTAAATCGTACGTTTCTACGTGTCGCGGATTTCTGTCCGGCGAATCTTTTCGGTTTTCAAACCAACGGGCAAGTTTTTGGGATATTTAAATCCTAATTATTTTAAATATGATGTTTTAAGATCATATTATTATATATAGTATTTATATTTATTTTTCGTCGCGTATTCGTTATCTCTCCGAAATTTTAATCGCGTAAGCGTGTTTTCGCGTTTCGGGTTTCGTTCGGGCATTCGGGCCACAAGGTTTCTTCCATTTATCAACTAGGCCCACTATGGGGCCCACCCATCCCATTTTTGGCTGAATGAGGGAGGAGTAATACTCCCTTGTTTTCATTTTTGCTTTTCATTTTATTTCACACTCATTTTTAGCAATATACTTAACCTAATATTTTCTCTCCATTTTTCTCTCCTCCCTCCTCCCTTGTACCATCACATATCACCACCACATCCACCATTTTATTATCAAAAATTTCTTGGATCATCAATTAAAGTGCATCAACGCGTTCCTCATTCCGTTCTCTACGCGATTATACTTGTTGATTATTGATTAGGGTATAAACCCTAACCCTAGAACTTTTGATTTTCCTTTATTTTTCTGTATTTTGATTATATTTTAATAGTATGATGATTACTTTTTGTTGTAATGGTGTTTGTATGCATAGAATTACTCATAAACACATGTTTTCGGTTTGATAAAATTGGGACAGCAGCTATTTCGTGTATTTCTGATATTGTGACTATTATAAAAGTTAAAATAAAGTATCTAGATGAGTTCCTCTCATTAAGACATTAATTTTAGACTCCGGATTCATGTCGTTTCGATTCCCGGAGCCCTGGATATGATCAAAGTGGTATTTTGTTAAGATTGAAATGTGATATTGGTATGAACCAGGTTTGGTCCGACTTTGTGACCATATTTGGTGACTTTAGGGTGTGTTAGTGTGTTAGGATCAATGATGGGACGAACTTTCATGTTCGGGTCATCTAAATCCGAGCCATGAATCACCCGTTGCGTCTAAAACACGATTTTGATTGAATTAAAGTTTCAATTGATGTCTTGGCTGATCACCACGACTTATGGGCTGTTCTTGGTGTGTTCTTGAGTGTACCAAAGTTTCGGGTGGTTTGATTAGGCGGAGATATATGTAAGGCTCGCCGAAAACCGACACACGGGGCTCATGATACGACCCGATGAACTTTTGATTTAAAACTTGTGATTAATTATTAAACTTATGATATAAATAATGAATTTCATTATCATTTAATTACTTATGATATAAAAAGTAATTATTATAATTTAAGACTTATGATATATATTTATTATATCATTTAATTATTACTTATGATTTAATTAACATTTTAATTAAACTTATAATTAATAATACTTTTATTATTAATGGAAAATACTTATGATAAGTATTAAACTTATATTATGAAATTATTATAATAAGACTTATAATAAGGATTAATTAATTATTTAATTATTATAAGGTTTAGTTATTATTTAATTATAATTTAATTATTAAATACTTATGATTTAATAATTAAAATTAGAAACTTATTGTGACGACCCGGAAATTTCTGACCAAATTTAAACCTAACCTTTATATGTTTCCGACACGATAAGCAGAATTTGTAATGTTGAATCTCAAAAAGTTTGGAACTACATTCATGTAATCAATTACCCTTTGACCATGTTCGACGATTCACGAACAATTATGTGTATATAGATATGTATATATAATATATAATATTAACTAAAAATATTAACAAAGTATTAGATATATGATACTTTAAATGAACGTATTTGTTTCGATATATTTATTGACATAATTAAGAGATAATATCAAATGATTGAATTATCAGATACATTATGATATGATTACGGGCCAATGTTATGAGGTCCACTGTGATTTAAGAAATCTATTCTTTTTGACAATATTCGGAAAATGGTAAAGTGATCTATAAGTAAAAACGTAGAGTGTAAATAACTTAGATGTTGGATATCGACAAGTTAAGTAACTCGACATTTTTCATTAAGATGATTTCATACGTTTATTAAACCTTTGGACTTTATCCCATGCTTCACCAACAGACTGTAATTTAAAAACTTGAAACCTATTATGAATATATATAATTCTACTTTTCTAAAATATTTTATGATATAACGATTTAAATTAATATTAAATATATTTATACGCGTATTATACGTACATAGTTTTATACTTTTACTATACTTTAACTTTACATTTACTTTACTTTTACTTTACTTTTACTTTAATAATTCACTTTAATAATTCACTTTAATAATTCACTTTAATAATTCATACTTTAATAATTCACTTTAATAATTCATACTTTAATAATTCACTTTAATAATTCATACTTTAATAATTCACTTTAATAATTCAAAAATCTATTATAAATAGAATTCAATAGATTTTATTATTTCATAGAAACTTGAAAATATATTTCTCTAAACTCTCTCAATCGAATTACATATATATATTTACTTAGTATTATTTCAAGATATTATTAGTATACATAAAATACTACGACGGAGTTATATTCAGACGATTTCAAAATAAATTTTCAAACGGGATAGAGCTAAGGAAATTATGGGTTATAGTTATGGAGGTTATGGGTATTGTTCGAGGGTATTGCTCGTGAGGTCAACCTAACGTTTATCATTTTCGTTGCGTCTACGTACTTTCCTGCAATATTGAATCACAATATTGATACGTGAGCATTCATATCTTATCTTTTATATATTAATAGTGTATCCCTGACTAGTGCTCGAGTATATATGATTATGCATGTTTGTATGCTTAGTTTCGTCGTTAAATAGTTTATGATAAATCACGAATTTGATACATATGCTACTGAGATAAGGTATATGATATGCATGTCGTTGAAAAGCTAAAGAAAAATTAATAACTTTTCATTTAGAAATTGTGTGGGTTCGATGAACGGATTAAAAGATATGGTCAACTGAATTATTATTAATTTTAATATTATTATTAAAACGATTATTATAATTGTTATCAGTTGATGTTATTACTAAAATTATCTTTATTACTAAAAATTAATATTTTTCTTGAACTATCATTTTATTATTTTTATCATTATTATTATTATCAATATTATTTTATCAAATAAATATGCGTACAAAGATATTTTTACCACACGTAATATAATTACATTAATAATACATACCACTATATTTTTATGATATTAAGTGAATTTTATAAATTTTATTACTTGAGATATATATAAAAGTATATTTTTATCATATATGAATTTAAATATAAATTTTTTTTTATTAATAAATGACTTGTATTATTTAGTATAATAAGATCTGATAAATATATTTAAATATATAAAACGACTATATATAAGTTATATAATAAACATGTATAGATTTTGGAAGTCATTTTGGGTTAATTTGACTTTTGCTGACTTTTGCATGTCGGTCTCGAGCATTAGGATTGTGATACACTACGACTTGACCTAAATTGTTAGACAGATATTAACCAATATATAAATATATATATACTTAATATAGGTTCGTGAATCCGAGACAAACCCTGCACTTGTTCAGTGCCGTCATATACATAATTGCTACAAAATACAGTATTGTGAGTTTCATTACTCCCTTTTTATATATATTTTTGGGCTGGGAATACATGCACTGTTTTATAACTGTTTTACGAAATAGACACAAGTACTAAAAACATATTCTACGTTGAGTTGTACCACTTTGTATATTTTTCCCTAATAGCTTGGTAACTACCATTTACATGCGGTATTGTAAACGCGAATCCTGTTGATAGATCTATCGGGCCTGACAACCCCAACCGGACTGGACGACCAGTATTCAACGGTTGCACAGTACTTCGTTTCAGTGACTACACTTGGTACAGTGTAGTGAGATTTCATAATAAAGGGAATATGCGACGTTGATTAAATGTTAAGTATGGTTACCAAGTGCTCAACCACTTAGAATATTTTTATTAAAACGTTTATGTATATGAAATCTTGTGGTCTATTACTATTACGAAAATGATTGATTATGATAAACTAATGAACTCACCAGCCTTTTGGTTGACACTTTAAAGCATGTTTATTCTCAGGTATTAAAGAAATCTTCCGCTGTGCATTAGCTCATTTTAAGGATATTACTTGGAGTCATTCATGACATACTTTGAAATACGTTGCATTCGAGTCATTGAGTTCATCAAGATTAATATTAAGTCAATTATAGTTGGATGTAATATGAAATGGTATGCATGCCGTCAATTTTAGATGTAAAGAAAGTTTGTCTTTTAAAAACGAATGCAATGTTTGTAAAACGTATCATATAGAGGTCCAATACCTCGCGATGTAATCAACTATTGTGAATCGTTTATAATGTATATGAACGGGTCCTTTAAGTTTGTATCAGAGCGGTGGTCTTAGCGAACCAGGTCTTGCATTAGTGTGCCTAACTGATAGTTGTTATGATGCATTAGTGAGTCTGGACTTCGACCGTGTCTGCATGTCAAAAAGTTTGCTTATCAATTCTAGTCGGAAATCATCTACTTATCATCCTTAGGAAATTACCTTCTTATCATCTTAAGTCTAGACGCGTTTTCCTGCATTTATTGCATAATAGTGTATAGACGGATTCTTATCTTAGCACATCTATTACTGTGAACTTTGATTGACATCTTTTCAAAGATTCTCCGTAATTTACGAAATTTTGGTATTATATATACATATGCAAATTATGTAATTGAAGAATACCAAATCTAAATTCTACAATCTATTTCATACCAAAATTTCTTTCCCTGATCCTACGAGATGGATCCCTCAACCAGTTCGAATTCCTCAGATTCTGACAGCTATTCTGATATGGATATCTACCTGAGCTCCGAAAGTAGCATCACCGGAATGGATCAACCAATTTCCCATCATCTATTTTGGATGAATTGGGGATGGGTCCGTAGTCAACTCAACCATTGGAGACAAGAAGAAGGTGATCCCTTCCATCCACCACATTGCCCTCTTGGCGATGAACCTGAAACACTTACCGGCGAACCTGTTCGAGACACCATTTTCTCACTCATTGCTAGAGTATCTCGTCATGATTATATACTATCCCATATTGCGAATCTTATTCATCCTCTCGTTCCAACCGCCAATCATCCCGGTGTACTAGCAGAAATTAATGAACTTCGCGCCCGAGTAGTGGCTTTGGAACACATGGTGCAAGGATTACAAACACCATCAGCAGCACCAGCAGCATAACCAATACCGCCAGTAACATCCACATCGCAAGCCTCAATACCACAAGCTTCAGCAGCATCACCAGCAGTTACCGGCAGTATCATCAGCATCAACAATATCGTCAGCACCACCATCACCGTCAGTACTGTCAGCATCATCAGCACTAGCAGCACCTATAACATCACGAGTTCCGTCAGTTCAAGAATCGCCGTGGACGTCATCATTGATCAACAACGAGTATTTTGTATCAACGAATTATGAAGTATTAACTCATTCTTCTGAAGAAATTATATATATATATTTTATATATATGAATGTTGAAACTATAAAAATCTTTCGTACTAAGCTATTGAATATGAATTGAAAAAGGGTAGATACTACTCAGTTAAATTCATATTACTAATATGCTATGATGTACATCCTTCGTTAACAACCTAACCATCGTAACTACAATATTTGATTCAATTAAATGAATTCGGTTTAATAATAAACCAAGTGTCTCATTCAATAACATGTTTGATTTTACACTTTCATCTTCAATGTACTCGAAACTTACTGGAAAACAACATTCGTATCTTGTGAAGTTAGCAAGAGTTCTTTGAGCATCAGCATAATTCACTAAGGAAATATCTATAAGAATACATATTGAAGTATAGATTACATTAGCGAAATACTCCGCGAAGATTATGTAATCTCTAATGTTTTGGAGATTATTCTTTACTAACCCCTAGCCGAAAATCAAATGAGCTTAATATGATATTAACTCATTAAATCTGTATTACATCTGAAGAAAATATACATACATATATTTTCATAAAGACTGTAATGAAAAATTCTTGTTCAAAATATTATTTGTGACATTTTTTTTAACGGGTAGGTAATACCCGAGAGATATATAAATGCAAAATTAATATATTACATTCTTCGATTCTAATTCAGTAAATCATCAACTATACTCCCTATTTTCACAACAGTATACCTTCTTTTATAAGAAATCAAAACAACCATACTCATTCAAATTCAATCACCTATTCTGATTTTTGAAATCTCAGAATGCAACTCGAGATATAAGCAAAACCATCACTCTTAGATCCTTACATTTTTTTCAAAGCTATACTTTGACTTCAAAACTGTGATAGAACATCACTTTTAATTGTAACACTCAAAAGGATACGAGAATCAATCGAGATTTATGACGAATTTATCCTTTGGATATTGACAATGACAAGCTGCATTTATAACGCTTCGAAATTTCGGAAGACACTTCAAATAAGGAACAATCGATATGATGATCCAATCACACATTACCCGAAGTCTTGTACCTGAAAAACTCTCGAACCCAAAGTCATAGTTTAACACGTACCCGCGTTGAATTCTTTAGCATTTATTAGTAAAAACAACTTTACGATTCTTTTCAAAGTAGCCAGTTTTGTCACAGCTCCAACAAGTCAACTTCGACTTTTCAGTAAAACTAATTTTATTATAACTTCGATAGATATGCTGCCCTTTCACCATCGTTACTGGGGAACCTTTCATATCTCACCACATTAGCAGTAAACTTATCAACAACTTCATTAACCTTCGACTTAAACCTCTCCGAAAAGTCACTATACTTATTCATTGAAACTCCATCTCTTACTCATCCGCATCTTGCAACAAGAATTGCCATACCAATTACTGAAAATCAGCAATCAGTATTTTAAAATCTTGCAGCGTTTCTACTTCAATAGTTATATATACATATAACGTCTATCTCCTAAACTTACACACTTCGAATGTGAAGTTTCTGAAAAACATCTCAAATTGTGAATTAGTTCTCGAAATGCTAATGAAGCAGCAGAAACTGTAAATGATGTTAACAGTCAAAAGTTTGATGACAAAGAATAATGTGTTGGTAAAGCCCAGAAAAAGAGAAGAGTTGGTACTGAACAATGGATTGAGCAGACCGTGAAGTAGAAAAAGGACAAATACAAGGACCAAAGTCTGTATTTAAAGAATCTTGATGATTCTGTTTCTGACAAAGTCATTAACGAATACCTTGCTCCTGACTCTAAACCTTTGCGGACCTTATTCTTCATCATCATCTTATCTTAAATATTATAAGATATCTTCGTATCTCTCATTATACATATTCTCCATATTTCTGAAGATATTTTCATAACTATTCTTATCTGAGATCATTTATCTCTCCATAATATCTGCAACATAAAAGAAACTGTGTTGGTTTCTAAATTCTGAAGAAAAAAAAATTCAAATATGAATGTTTTGAAATAGTGTTGGGAACTGAAGCATGAGTTAGTATAATATAATGACACTTGATCAACGTGATTATATTACAGTAATTCATGCTGAGTTTCTAATGGAACGTGATGATTCACAGAACATACCGTCATCATGTGCTATTTATACGACTCTTACATTCTACCAAATCTCCAAACATATTAAGAACATATCTTCTTGATAGTTCTATCTTTCCGGATATTCTGGTAATTTGCCAAATCAAGATTGTACCATTACGATTTCCTTCTAAGAACATTAACTATGTTCATCCAAAACTTCATACCTACTAATTCTGGACCATTATTCGCTTGACTTAAAGCCGGGAAGAGACAACAAAAGTATGAAACTCTGAAATGTAAGGGAGAATATAAAGTCCAATAACAACACATAAATTACAACCGTGTATATCAATATTTATCGCAACATAAAGACACGGAAGAATTAAAAACACTATAACCCCAAGGGCGAAGTAGAAGAAAACAGATTCCTCCGGTGGAAGTTGGAAAAGGAGAATGATTGTTGCGATAGTAAGGATAAGGACAAGGATTAGAACTGGATTAAGCATTTTCGCAATCTTTTGAAATTGGAATTGAGTATAGAAGTGGTAAAAACTAATGGAATGAAAAAGGTAAATATATAAGGGAAATATCAGACGTAGTAATCGGGACAGATCATCGCATTTAATTAAAGAGATCCTAATTTCCTTAAATCTCGAAGAAACAGATCTTATAGATTTCCAAGATTTTTTTTTAATCCCTTGAATTCCGGAATTCAACCATGACTACGTCAAAAATTATGACGAAACTTATTTTCCTCATTCCACTATTTTGTGATAGCTTTACTCATACGCTTCGAGTAATCGGATCATTTTATCCATATTACTCTATGGTAATAAAATCCTATCTATCAAAACATATCCGTCATGAAAACATTTTTATGGTTAGCCATGACGACCTCGATCAAATTTTGGGACGAAATTTCTTTAACGAGTAGGTACTGTGACGACCCGGAAATTTCCGACCAAATTTAAACCTAACCTTTATATGTTTTCGACACGATAAGCAGAATTTGTAATGTTGAATCTCAAAAAGTTTGGAACTACATTCATGTAATCAATTACCCTTTGACCGTGTTCGACGATTCACGAACAATTATGTGTATATAGATATGTATATATAATATATAATATTAACTGAAAACATTAACAAAGTATTAGATATATGATACTTTACATGAATGTATTTGTTTCGATATATTTATCGACAGAATTAAGAGATAATATCAAATGATTGAATTATCAGATACATTATGATATGATTACGGGCCAATGTTATGAGGTCCACTGTGATTTAAGAAATCTATTCTTTTTGACAATATTCGGAAAATGGTAAAGTGATCTATAAGTAAAAACGTAGAGTGTAAATAACTTAGATGTTGGATATCGACAAGTTAAGTAACTCGACATTTTTCATTAAGATGATTTCATACGTTTATTAAACCTTTGGACTTTATCCCATGCTTCACCAACAGACTGTAATTTAAAAACTTGAAACCTATTATGAATATATATAATTCTACTTTTCTAAAATGTTTTATGATATAACGATTTAAATTAATATTAAATATATTTATACGCGTATTATACGTACATAGTTTTATACTTTTACTATACTTTAACTTTACATTTACTTTACTTTTACTTTACTTTTACTTTACTTTAACTTTAATAATTCACTTTAATAATTCACTTTAATAATTCACTTTAATAATTCATACTTTAATAATTCACTTTAATAATTCACTTTAATAATTCATACTTTAATAATTCACTTTAATAATTCATACTTTAATAATTCACTTTAATAATTCATACTTTAATAATTCACTTTAATAATTCATACTTTAATAATTCACTTTAATAATTCAAAAATCTATTATAAATAGAATTCAATAGATTTCATTATTTCATAGAAACTTGAAAATATATTTCTTTAAACTCTCTCAATCGAATTACATATATATATTTACTTAGTATTATTTCAAGATATTATTAGTATACATAAAATACTACGACGGAGTTATATTCAGACGATTTCAAAATAAATTTTCAAACGGGATAGAGCTAAGGAAATTATGGGTTATAGTTATGGAGGTTATGGGTATTGTTCGAGGGTATTGCTCGTGAGGTCAACCTAACGTTTATCATTTTTGTTGCGTCTATGTACTTTCCTGCAATATTGAATCACAATATTGATACGTGAGCATTCATATCTTATCTTTTATATATTAATAGTGTATCCCGGACTAATGCTCGAGTATATATGATTATGCATGTTTGTATGCTTAGTTTCGTCGTTAAATAGTTTATGATAAATCACGAATTTGATACATATGCTACTGAGATAAGGTATATGATATGCATGTCATTGAAAAGCTAAAGAAAAATTAATAACTTTTCATTTAGAAATCGTGTGGGTTCGATGAACGGATTAAAAGATATGGTCAACTGAATTATTATTAATTTTAATATTATTATTAAAACGATTATTATAATTGTTATCAGTTGATGTTATTACTAAAATTATCTTTATTACTAAAAATTAATATTTTTCTTGAACTATCATTTTATTATTTTTATCATTATTATTATTATCAATATTATTTTATCAAATAAATATGTGTACAAAGATATTTTTACCACACGTAATATAATTACATTAATAATACATATCACTGTATTTTTATGATATTAAGTGAATTTTATAAATTTTATTACTTGAGATATATTAAAGTAAATTTTTATCATATATGAATTTAAATATAAATTTTTATTTATTAATAAATGACTTGTATTATTTAGTATAATAAGATCTGATAAATATATTTAAATATATAAAACGACTATATATAAGTTATATAATAAACATGTATAGATTTTGGGTCAATTTGACTTTTGTTGACTTTTGCATGTCGGTCTCGAGCATTAGGATTGTGATACACTACGACTTGACCTAAATTGTTAGACAGATATTGACCAATATATAAATATATATACTTAATATAGGTTCGTGAATCCGAGAAAAACCCTGCACTTGTTCAGTGCCGTCATATACATAATTGCTACGAAATACAGTATTGTGAGTTTCATTACTCCCTTTTTATATATATTTTTGGGCTGGGAATACATGCACTGTTTTATAACTGTTTTACGAAATAGACACAAGTACTAAAAACATATTCTACGTTGAGTTGTACCACTTTGCATATTTTTCCCTAATAGCTTGGTAACTACCATTTACATGCGGTATTGTAAACGCGAATCCTGTTGATAGATCTATCGGGCCTGACAACCCCAACCGGACTGGACGACCAGTATTTAACGGTTGCACAGTACTTCGTTTCAGTGACTACACTTGGTACAGTGTAGTGAGATTTCATAATAAAGGGAATATGCGACGTTGATTAAATGTTAAGTATGGTTACCAAGTGCTCAATCACTTAGAATATTTTTATTAAAACGTTTATGTATATGAAATCTTGTGGTCTATTACTATTACGAAAATGATTGATTATGATAAACTAATGAACTCACCAGCCTTTTGGTTGACACTTTAAAGCATGTTTATTCTCAGGTATTAAAGAAATCTTCCGCTGTGCATTAGCTTATTTTAAGGATATTACTTGGAGTTATTCATGACATACTTTGAAAGACGTTGCATTCGAGTCGTTGAGTTCATCAAGATTAATATTAAGTCAATTATAGTTGGATGTAATATGAAATGGTATGCATGCCGTCAATTTTAGATGTAAAGAAAGTTTGTCTTTTAAAAATGAATGCAATGTTTGTAAAATGTATCATATAAAGGTCAAATACCTCGCGATGTAATCAACTATTGTGAATCGTTTATAATGTATATGAACGGGTCCTTTCACTTATGATATGGTTAATAATTCTATATTAATTAATAATACTTATGATATGACTTAAAATTTATTATTAATTAATAATACTTATATTATGATTAATATTTAATTAATTAATTAAATACTTATGTTATACTAATTATATCATTTAAACTTATGTTAACTTTAATAATTCATTTTAATTTAATTAAACTTATGTTATGACATAATTATACATATTTGACTTTAATAAATATTATAACTTATATTATTATTATAACTTACACTTTTAAAAGTAATGTTGACTATGTTTGACCAAGGTTGACTTTTGAGTTGACTTTCGGTTGACTTTGACTTTTGTTGACTTTCTAAATAAGGAAACTTTCCTAACTTAAAACTTTCTAAAAATAGAAACTTTCTAAATTTGGAAACTTTCCTAAAATAGAAACTTTCCAAAAATAGAAACTTTCCAAAAATAGAAACTTTCTAAAAATGGAAACCTGCTAAAAATAGAAACTTTCTAAAAGTAGAAAGTGTGTGTCCGTATTGGTTTAAATTATTCATTGTGAGTTGAACAAAAATATTCCCTAGTCTGGTAACTGTAATCACTGGTTTCTACTGGTGAACGCGAATCCTACGGATAGATCTATCGGGTTTGACAACCCCATTTCGAGCTAGTCGCGCTAGCAATTTATAATCAGAATGTTTAGTACTTCGTAATTTGTTGTAGATACACTTGTTCGATGTATATTATTTATTGTGTTTGGCAAGGGTAAATAAATGGTTAAGTGGTTACCAGGTGGCTCACGGAAAATGGAATAATGTTTTTATATGTTTTCTAACATATAATTTAGTGGTCCAAAAAGGAGTTTTTATGTTTTCAAACATAAATTTTTATGGTTTAAATTAGATATTGTTTACAATATTAAACCTATAATTCACTCAACATTTTTGTTGACCGTTACTCGCATGTTTTATTCTCAGGTTCATGATTGATTGCTTCCGCTGTGCTTAGAGAGTCTGCATATTTATGATGGCAGCTTTTGTTAAACATTAACTTGCATTCTATTTTGATACATTTAATAGTGGATGTTGTTGACTTTGTTTTGGTCAACTTTTGGTTAAGTAATAATGTATGGTTTTTCTAAACTTACACATTTTGGTAGGTTTCCTTTATAGGAAATCATTTTTAAATAAAGAATGCAAGGTTATTTATTAAATTCATATAGAGTTATGATCAAGCTGTGGGACCAAGTGACGGAGCCGTTAAGTGTTTTGACGGGGACATCACAGTTGGTATCAGAGCGTTAGTTGTAGGGAATTTGGCTGCATTGATGTCGTTACCCGAGTAGATAGGGTGCATTAGTGAGTCTAGTCTACAGCCTGACCTATTATATATTATTATATGTGATTATTTGTATCGTATTGGTATGTATATTGTTATCATACATACATCTCTTTTATGTTCTGAATCCAGGAGGAACTCCCATTCCGATTTAAACGTATTCTCCGACTCACGCGAGTTTATCTTTCATAAGAACACCTCGGATAGTGAAACCGAGGGATGTCATTCTTGACTTCTGAAATTCTCGACATTCCTATGTCATATAATATGGTTATGTATATAATGTTTGAGTTATATTACGCGAGATGTCATTCTTGACTTCTAAAGGCTCGACATTTCAATGCCAGCTATTATGTTTAGGTATATAACATTCTTACTATATTACGTGCCTTTGTGCCGTTGTGCTTTGGTTTTTGAACCGGAAAACGTCATTCTTGACTTTTAGATATTCTTGGTACTTCGAAGACATTTTTATGTCATCGTTACTCCTATTCATTACTTTTGATGTTTTGTCTCTTGTGCTATCCTTAGCACATTGTTTAAGAAATCATTTTAGAGAAATTGTGAGGAAATTCGAGGTTGATCGCGTGTCCTGACCTCATGTAGTGCTATTGGAATGGAACTATGAATTAGTGAAATATAATGGCGTCAGGCCAACGTGATTATATTACGTTAATTCGTAAAGAAGTCCCAATATTGTGACATGAGGAATAGAAAGCGAGTCAAAGAAAATTTTTACACCACTCATTCAGAAATTCTGATGTATTACATGGGTAGGGAAAACATTCGTTATCTTATTTGTTGATATATGAGAAGCTCGTTTTAACCGGATTATCTATCTCATGCCCTATCCTCCATAACTCGCTTGTTAGCAACTGCTTCGTACGGGAACAGTTTTGGCCCAAGGACTTATGTCCTGATAATAGTCAAAATAACATTTAACTCATTGGTTTTCATGACCTCGTAACATTTGTTGGTCAAATGTCGCACGACGATTCAAGTCATTTACTCGATCTTTCACGATCTTACTTCAACTTGTAACCTCTGAAATACAGATACTCTGTTTATCATTGGGAGTTTTACACATTTGTTTAATTGGGCGGTTCTCACGGGATTTATGGGTGAATAGAAGTAACGAAATATTTTGTCATGTATAAAATTTATAAAAATCATATATGTATATATGGATTCAAATGAATAAATTTACCCTTACCTATTTTGGCTAGTATATTCTAAATTATACCTACAAAATTATTTTAAGACCACTCATTTATTGAGCTGTTTTGACTAAGTCAATTTGTTTTATATAAAATGGTACACGTTGTACATACTTCTAAATTTACTAAGAACTTCGTTCCGTTTATGTTGTCACATCAAACGTTCAAAGCTTTTTCAAAACTCCTTTGATTGATTTTATCAAATTTTCGCATTACCCTACAGAGTGTTTGGATCACAGTTCTTCTCATCCTCCGTTTAAGGATGAAACTTACCCTTAAGTTCATTGATAGAAACTCTTACACCACTTTGGATTCCGCTTTTACAAAATTTGTAGGAAAGTCTTTGCGCTCATAAAATTTTCCCCTCTTATGGTTGGACATGGCGCTAGGTGGGTTTCTACCCCAACTGTTGTTATAGTGGGTATCATGGATATATATTTCACTAGACTGTTTGAGGAGTTTCTACTCTCAATATTCGCTGTCAACCACAACACCCTCGTAAATATCAATCCTAGGATTCAATACTTTGAGGTGCACGAAATTATCTTTGGAGATTCATCTCACCTGGAGGCGGCCATTATTTATAACCCATGATTCGCATTCTTTTCATCCGCACATAAATTTAAGAATATGGATGAATCCTAGATTTCCTCGCTCATTGTACAAGGAAGTACACTCTCGTTGAAATATCATACCTTTCGTACGTCTTCCTTTCAGAAATGTAATGAAAATTTACTTTGAAGTCCATGATCCTCGTTATCTCCTTTGAGAGGATTGCCTTAAATATTTATGCCACCGATGTGACTACTCCATATATTTCTTCCTTCATTGTTGTAACTATATTTCATTCGTTCCAGTTCGTCCCCTTAGGGAGCTTCTGTTTTGTTTGTTAAGAACAAAGGTGGTTCATTCCGATGGTGTATTGATTATCGCGCGTTGAACAAGCTTACGATTAAGAACCATTATCCTCTTTCAAGAATTGATGATCTGTTCGATCAACTTCAAGGTTCGTCCATTTATTCTAAGATTGATCTTCGTTCCGGTTATCACCAATTACGCGCTAAAGAAACTGATATTCTGAAAACCGCTTTCCGTACCCGTTATGGTCACTGCGAATTTCTTGTTATGCCGTCTGGATTGACTAATGCACCTGCTGTGTTCACGGACCTCATGAACCTTGTGTGCAGACCCTATCTAGACAAATTCGTTATCGTTTTCATCGACGACATCCTTATTTATTCCAAGAGTGATGAAGAGCACGAAGAACATTTGAAGTTGGTGCTTGATTTGTTGAGAAAAGAAGAATAGTACGCTAAGTTCTCTAAGTGTGCTTTATGGTTAAGAGAAGTTCAATTTCTTGGACATATTATTAGTAAACATGGAATACAAGTTGACCCTGCTAAGATTGAAGCGATTGAAAAGTGGGAAATTCTGAAAACTCCTACTCAAATTCGTCAGTTCCTAGGTTTGGCAGGCTATTATAGAAGGTTCATTCAAGATTTCTCTCGTATAGCGAAACCTCTGACTGCTTTAACGCACAAGGGGAAGAAGTATGAGTGGAATGATGAACAAGAGACTGCTTTTCAAACTTTGAAGAAGAAGTTGACTACCGCTCCGATATTGTCACTACCTGAGGGTAATGATGATTTTGTTGTTTATTGTGATGCTTTGCGTCAGGGCTTTGGTTGTGTTTTGATGCAACGAAAGAAAGTTATTGCATACGTGTCACGTCAGTTGAAGATTCACGAATAGAATTATACAACCCATGATGTAGAATTGGGAGCTGTTGTGTTCGCACTCATGAATTGGAGACATTACTCATATGGGGTCAAAAGTACTGTGTACACTGATCACAAAAGTCTTCAACATATCCTTGATCAGAAACAGTTGAATATGAGGCAACGAAGATGGATTGAGATGTTGAATGATTTTGATTGTGAAATTTTATATCATCCGAGGAAGGCTAATGTTGTGGCCGATACGTTAAGTCGTAAAGAGAGGACTGAACCTCATAGGTTTAGGGCCTTAAATATGACCATTCGAACAAACCTCGCAAGGCAGATTCTTGAGGCACAACAAGAAGCCTTGAAGGAGGATAATTTTGTAACGGGGAGGTCCGAGGCTTCAGTAAACAGTTAGAGGTACGAACCGATGGTACTCGATATTTTACGGGACGCCTTTGGGTTCCGAAGTTTGGTGATCTGCGACAACTTGTTTTAGATGAGGCTCATAAGTCTAGGTACTCTATTCATTCCTGTTTCAGGAAAGATGTATCATGATCTTAAGGAGTTGTATTGGCGGCCTCATTTGAAGGCTGATGTGGCCACGTATGTGGCTAAGTGTTTGACCTGTGCTAAGGTTAAAGCTGAACATCAAAACCGTCAGGACTTTTGGTGCAACCTGAAATTCCCGAGTGGAAGTGGGAAGGTATTACGATGAACTTTATTATGAAGTTACCGAGAGTTGTGGGTGGTTATGATACCATTTGGGTGATTCTTGACCGACCCACTAAGTCAACTCACTTTTTGTCGATTAAGGAAACGGATTCGATGGAGAAGATCACTCATTTATATTTGAAGGAGATTGTTTCTAGATATGGTGTTCCTGTACCTATTATTTTAGACCGAGACAGTCGATTTATATCGAGGTTTTGGCAACCCTTTACCGGAAGCTTTGGGAATTAAATTGGATATGAGCACCGCTTATCATCCGCAGACGGATGGTCAGAGTGAAAGGACCATTCAAACTTTGGAAGACATGTTACGAGCATGCGTAATTGATTTTGGTAATGGTTGGGATAGATACTTGCCGTTGGCTGAATTTTCTTATAACAACAGCTATCATGTAAGTATTAAAGCCGCACCGTTTGAAGCTCTGTATGGTAGAAAGTATAGGTCTCCTGTCTGTTGGAATGAGGTTGGGGATGCTCAACTCACAGGTCCAGAAATTATTTATGAGACTACCGAGAAGATCGTACAGATTAAGAAAAGATTGAGAACCACCAGAAGTTGGCAAAAGATCTATGTCAATAGGAGAAGGAATGATATTGAATTTCAGGTCGGTGATCATGTTATGTTGAAGGTATCACCTTGGAAAGGTGTGGTACGTTTTGGTAAGAGGGGAAAGTTGAATCCTCGTTTTGTTGGACCGTTTGAGATTATTGAGAGAGTTGGACCCCTGGCTTATCGTTTGAAATTGCCACAAGAACTCAGTGCTATTCACGACGTTTTTCAGTCGAATTTAAAGAAGTGTTTGGCCGAGGCCGATAAGACAATTCCTCTGGAGGAACTTCATGTTGATAAGCAACTTTATTTTATTGAGGAACCTGTTGAAATTATGGACCGAGAGGTTAAGACTCTGAAGCAGAGTAGAATTCCTATTGTCCGGGTTAGATGGAACGCCAGACGCGGTCCCGAGTTCACTTGGGAGCGTGAAGGTCAGATGAGGCAGAAGTACCCGCATTTGTTCCCAAATGACGAGGAAACCCCTGCACCTTCTTAAATTTTGGGACGAAATTTCCGTAACGGGAAGGTACTGTAACGACCCTACTTTTTCCATTATCTTTTACCGTTAATTATTTAATGATCGTTAACTGTTATTCGTGCCACATCATTTCTATGACCTATATTATTATTTTTGTAATAATATATTAATTATTATGTGTTAAATGAATATTTGTATTCATATTTTAAATCGTACGTTTCTACGTGTCGCGGATTTCTGTTCGGCGAATCTTTTCGGTTTTCAAACCAACGGGCAAGTTTTTGGGATATTTAAATCCTAATTATTTTAAATATGATGTTTTAAGATCATATTATTATATATAGTATTTATATTTATTTTTCGTCGCGTATTCGTTATCTCTCCGAAATTTTAATCGCGTAAGCGTGTTTTCGCGTTTCGGGTTTCGTTCGGGCATTCGGGCCACAAGGTTTCTTCCATTTATCAACTAGGCCCAATATGGGGCCCACCCATCCCATTTTTAGACGAATGAGGGAGGAGTAATACTCCCTTGTTTGCATTTTTGCTTTTCATTTTATTTCACACTCATTTTTAGCAATATACTTAACCTAATATTTTCTCTCCATTTTTCTCTCCTCCCTCCTCCCTTGTGCCATCACATATCACCACCACCTCCACCATTTGATTATCAAAAATTGCTTGGATCATCAATTAAAGTGCATCAACGCGTTCCTCATTCCGTTCTCTACGCGATTATACTTGTTGATTATTGATTAGGGTATAAACCCTAACCCTAGAACTTTTGATTTTCCTTTATTTTTCTGTATTTTGATTATATTTTAATAGTATGATGATTACTTATTGTTGTAATGGTGTTTGTATGCAAAGAATTACTCATAAACACATGTTTTCGGTTTGATAAAATTGGGACAGCAGATATTTCGTGTATTTCTGATATTGTGACTGTTATAAAAGTTAAAATAAAGTATCTAGATGAGTTCCTCTCATCAAGACATTAATTTTAGACTCCGAATTCATGTCGTTTCGATTCCCGGAGCCCTAGATATGATCAAAGTGGTATTTTGTTAAGATTGAAATGTGATATTGGTATGAACCAGGTTTGGTCCGACTTTGTGACCATATTTGGTGACTTTAGGGTGTGTTAGTGTGTTAGGATCAATGATGGGACGAACTTTCATGTTCGGGTCATCTAAATCCGAGCCACGAATCACCCGTTGCGTCTAAAACATGATTTTGATTGAATTAAAGTTTCAAGTGATGTCTTGGCTGATCACCACGACTTGTGGGCTGTTATTGGTGTGTTCTTGAGTGTACCAAAGTGTCGAGTGGTTTGATTAGGCGGAGATATATGTAAGGCTCGCCGAATACCGACACACGGGGCTCAAGATACGACCCGATGAACTTTTGATTTAAAACTTGTGATTAATTATTAAACTTATGATATAAATAATGAATTTCATTATCATTTAATTACTTATGATATAAAAAGTAATTATTATAATTTAAGACTTATGATATATATTTATTATATCATTTAATTATTACTTATGATTTAATTAACATTTTAATTAAACTTATAATTAATAATACTTTTATTATTAATGAAAAATACTTATGATAAGTATTAAACTTATATTATGAAATTATTATAATAAAACTTATAATAAGGATTAATTAATTATTTAATTATTATAAGGTTTAGTTATTATTTAATTATAATTTAATTATTAAATACTTATGATTTAATAATTAAAATTAGAAACTTATGATATGATTAATAATTCTATATTAATTAATAATACTTATGATATGACTTAAAATTTATTATTAATTAATAATACTTATATTATGATTAATATTTAATTAATTAATTAAATACTTATGTTATACTAATTATATCATTTAAACTTATGTTAACTTTAATAATTCATTTTAATTTAATTAAACCTATGTTATGACATAATTATACATATTTGACTTTAATAAATATTATAACTTATATTATTATTATAACTTACACTTTTAAAAGTAATGTTGACTATGTTTGACCAAGGTTGACTTTTGAGTTGACTTTCGGTTGACTTTGACTTTCAGTTAACTTTTGTTGACTTTCTAAATAAGGAAACTTTCCTAACTCAAAACTTTCTAAAAATAGAAACTTTCTAAATTTGGAAACTTTCCTAAAATAGAAACTTTCCAAAAATAGAAACTTTCCAAAAATGGAAACCTGCTAAAAATAGAAACTTTCTAAAAATAGAAAGTGTGTTTTCCGTATGCTGTTCCGATCAAACCGATGCATGTTGAGTATTGTTCTATGTCTACTTACAACATGTACAATAGCTATCATAATAAGACTTGACCTAAGTTAGTTATTTATATCGACCTGCTTTATTTATAGGTCGGCGTTGTGATCATTCCTGATCACTTTACTTCGATTGATGTTCGCTTATTTGTATGGTTACTTCATTTGCTATTAAGGTGAGTTATAGTCCCATTTTCTATTTTAAATCTTTTGGGATGAGAATACATGCAATTTATTTTATATTTTGGACACAAGTGGAAATTGGTTTAAATTATTCATTGTGAGTTGAACAAAAATATTCCCTAGTCTGGTAACTATAATCACTGGTTTCTACTGGTGAACGCGAATCCTACGGATAGATCTATCGGGTTTGACAACCCCATTTCGAGCTAGTTAGCAATTTATAATCGGAATGTTTAGTACTTCGTAATTTGTTGTAGATACACTTGTTCGGTGTATATTATTTATTGTGTTTGGCAAGGGTAAATAAATGGTTAAGTGGTTACCAGGTGGCTCACGAAAAATGGAATAATGTTTTTGTATGTTTTCTAACATATAATTTAGTGGTCCAAAAAGGAGTTTTTATGTTTTCAAACATAAATTTTTATGGTTTACAATATTAAACCTATAATTCACTCAACATTTTTGTTGACCGTTACTCGCATGTTTTATTCTCAGGTTCATGATTGATTGCTTCCGCTGTGCTTAGAGAGTCTGCATATTTATGATGGCAGCTTTTGTTAAACATTAACTTGCATTCTATTTTGATACATTTAATAGTGGATGTTGTTGACTTTGTTTTGGTCAACTTTTGGTTAAGTAATAATGTATGGTTTTTCTAAACTTACACATTTTGGTAGGTTTCCTTTATAGGAAATCATTTTTAAATAAAGAATGCAAGGTTATTTATTAAATTCATATAGAGTTATGATCAAGCAGTGGGACCAAGTGACGGAGCCGTTAAGTGTTTTTGACGGGGACATCACACAACGTTTATATCATAATCAAATCATCTTTTACTAATCACCTTATAATCATGACATTATACCTCATCAATAATATAATGAGCCCCATCCTATAGAAAAAAAAATAACAAAGCATCACCCATTAAAAATCTAAATAATTGAGTGATTGGATCCACTAGTCCACTACAAGGAAACTTTCGGTACCTTTACTCTTTTTTTTTTAAACCGAATAAAAAAAATAAAGTAGACAACATCATCATTCAGTTTACTTTATCTCATTTCTTCATGTTTCTTTTACGGTGAACTAAAGAAAAAATATAGAGTTAGCAAAGAACTGCAGAAAGAAGGAGAATTTTATTGGTTCAATCATTTGGTTAAGGAATAGAAAAATATGACGCAGGTAGTTGGTGATATGGTTCGAAAACTGAAATAGATAGCAGGTGGATGGTGTTTCTTTTCGGTGGTTTGAGGCTGGAAACAACATAGAATAAGGGTGGTGTTCGTTGTGTCGAAACAGAATTAGATACAGGAGGTATACGCATCTTACATATATAATAAATGTTTTATTTTAAACCGATATAAAATGGGCGAAGAGAAATAGGAAAAACAGAAGAGATATAGATGTAGAGAGAGAGAGGGAAAGAGATGAAGGTTTGTTGTTCACGTTAAATAGAAGTCAGGAAACAAGCATTTTCAGTAGGTCGTGTGATGATTTGGGTTGTTCATAGTGGAAATCATGTATCAAGTATGTGCGTAATTTATTTCTAGCTATATGACTATATATAGAGGATAGGTGATGATCGAAGTGGTTTAGAAGTGGTGAAACGGGTCTTCGAATCACAGCAACAACGGTAGATGGTAAAGGTTATAATGAGTGTGTTTTGATTTCTTTAACGTAAATGGAAACAAACGGGAGTGGAAATGGGTTGTAGTTTATGGTGATAGTTGTGATAAATGAAGTGGCGATAGTTTATTGTGGTGGTTGTCGGTGATCGTACATGGTGATAAAAGAAGATAGAAATGGAATGGAGATGGTTATGAGAAGTGATGGTTTAGGTGGTATGATGGCTCAAGTTGACAGGAAATAAGAAAGTAGCCCGAGTTGTTGATTCCCATTTACACTTGTAATCTACATATATATATATATATATATATATATATATATATATATATATATATATATATATATATATATATATATATATATATATATATATATATATATATATATATATATATATATATATATATATGAATATGTATATTGTATATGTGATAGTGGGTTAAGGAGTCAAAAAGCCAATAGTAAAAGAGTATCCATAATTTAAATCTCGTGAACTCTTCTTGGTTGTATACTACCGACAGTTCTCACGGACTGTGTATCGTGCGAAATCAGTGGCGGATAAAAGTGTTCAGAAAAATCCCTAATTTTTATATTAATTATCTTTATTTATTTTGGTCATTATGGTATAAAATTCAGTCATTAACTATTAAATAAAAATTACACTAATTATTCACTCCTAACCCCAAGTAAAATATAAAAAGTTTTAAAATTTAATAACTAGATCCTAAATACATTTTTAGTAAGCCTAAAGTTTATAGAACTCATTTTCGAATCACCATATATTTTAAAATCATATAAGTTTGAATTTTAACTTGCTTAATATCAATCGAATGACAATTGAGTGTTACTGTTGTTTACTAAATAGATTCGAAATCACAAAATATATATTTAATATACTTTATTCATATATATATATATATATATATATATATATATATATATATATATATATATATATATATATATATACATACATATGTTTTAAATATTAATTATCATAATATCATATTTTTATTTTTATTTCACATACTTACTTTTAATAACTAAATCATATAATCTCTTTCAAATTTTATATATATATATATATATATATATATATATATATATATATATATATATATATATATATATATATATATATATATATATATATAAACTTATATAGCATCTATTTACAAATAGTTATTCGTGAATCGTCAGAACTGGTCGAAGGTCAAATGCATCAATGTAAACATTTCAAAATTTTTAAGACTCAATATTACAGACTTTGCTTATCGTGTCGAGTTCATATTAAGATTAAGTTTAAATTTGGTCGGAAATTTCTGGGTCGTCGCAGTATCTACCCATTAAAGAAATTTCGTCCCGAAATTTGAGTGAGGTGGTCATGGATAACAATAAAAAAAAAATTATGAACCATACGAGCTATAAATTAAAGTTTTATCATCATTGAGTAATATGGATAAAACAATTCGATTACGCGAAGAGTATAAGTGAAGCTATCACAATAGAGTGAAATGAATAAAGTAAAGTTTCGTCATATCTTTTGACGTAGTCAGGGTGGATTTTTCGGAATTCATGGGATTAAAGAAAATCTTCTAAATCTATATAAGATTTGATTCTTCGGTAAATCAGGAATAAGATCTACTTTGGTTAAATGCGATAATCTATCTTGATTGTTCTGTTGGGTATTTCACTATAAATTCACCCCCTTTGTTTCCTTTATATTTTGGAGTTCCATCCTTTTGTTTTCTCTTTTCGACTTTAAGTCAAGCGAATAATGGTTTAAAATTTGTAAGTATGAAGTTTTGAATGAACTTAATGTTCTAAAGAAGAAAATCGTAATGGCACGATCTTGATTTGTCAAATTACCAGAATACAAGAGAGAAGATAGAACTATCAGGGAGATATGTTCTTGATATGTCTATATATTAGATAGAATGTAAGAGTCGTGTAACATGGCACATGATGACGTTATGGTCTTTGAATCGTCACGCTCCATTAGAAACTCAGCATAACTTACTGTAATATAATCACGTTGATCAAGTGTCATTATATTATACTAACTCGTGCTTCAGTTCCCAACACTACTTCAAAATCATTCATAATTTAAACTTGAAGGTTTACAGAATATAGAAACTAAACAGTTTCCTTTATGGTGTAATACAGATGACGTGAAAAGATAACTGATTTCAGCTAAGGATAGTTATGAGAATATCTTCAGAAATATCGAAGATATTTATGATGATATTTTGGAACTTCTAAGATCGAAGGTTGATGAAGAAAATTCTTTCGCAAGGATTTAGAATAAATAAGGAACAAGATATTCGCTGAAGAGTTCATCAGATACAGAATCATCTGAATTCGTTAAGTACATGTTTAGTCCTTGTGATTTATCCACAGTCTCCCTTATAGTTTGCTCAATCCATTTTTCAGTTCCAACTTTTCTGAGCTTTGCCAACATACTATCCTTTATCATCAAACTTCCGACGGTTAAGGTCGTTTACCGTTTTTGCTGCTTCATTCAACTTTTTCAACATTTAGAGTATTGATTCGTAGACTGGGTGCTTTTCAGAATTTCAGAATGGAAGATCATGATTCTAAGAGATAAATGTTATATGTATACATATAACTATTGATGTAAAAATGCTGGGAGATTCGAAATACTGATTGCTAATTCTCGGTAATTGATATGGCAATTCTCGTTATAAGATGTGGATGAGTATAAGGTCTTAATGAATAAATATAATGGTTCTTCGAAGAGACTTAAGCCAGTGAGTAATGAAGTTACTGGAAGTTTACTGCTAATGTGGTGGAATACAAACGGTTCTCCGATAATGATGACGAAGGCAACTTATATATCATAATTATAATAAGGCTAATCCGAATGAAAGTCGAAGTTGACTTGTTGGAGCTGTGACAAAATTTGCTAATTTGGAAAGAGATTTCAAAGTTATTTTTGGTAATAACAACGTTAAAGGAATTAGCACAGCTACGTGTTAAACGTTTACTCAGTTTCTGAGAGTTTTCAGGTGCATAACTATATGCATCTATCTTTTCTTCCGTAGACGAAGTGCGGTTGGTTTCTCCTCTCAATCTAGGTGTTTCCAAGAATCATGAAAGGTTTGAACACAGATTGTAATCATCAAGATACAAATGAGGTTTAAGATGAAATCAAGTGGCAAACTTGAAGAATTATTTAGTTTCATATGTTATAATCAGTATTTTAATTCATTTTAATTGTCCAATATTATTCGTTCACAGTCGATAGTCCACAGTTAATAGTACAATCATTCATATATAGTTTAATATATAATATTCGAATTAATTAATACGTATCGTGACCCGTGTACATGTCTCAGACTCGATCACAACTCAAAGTATATATATTATTGTAGAATCAACCTTAACCCTGTATAGCTAACTCCAGCATTACTGCATATAGAGTGTCTATGGTTATTCCAAATAATATATATAGATGCGTCGATATGATATGTCAAAACCTTGTATACGTGTCCCGATATTTAAAGTGCGTAAAATAAATAACAGAAATTAAATGACGATAAATAAAATTGCGAGAATATAAATTGCGATAATTAAATTGCGATAAATAAAATGTAATCAGTTAGCTAGGAATAGTTAGCTAGGAACAGTTAGCGTGGATTGTTAACAAAATTTCTCATAGTTAATTTGTTTGTTTCTAACAAATTTTATTTTGTCCAACGTTTTCTTCTTTATGCCACTTGTTGGATTCTGATTTGTCAAAATCCAAATATGAAATTGAATGAAAATGGTTATTCTACGGTGAACGGATATGTATATCGGTGGTTGTAAATAGGATAGTAAATGACTGTTGAATCAGATTTGAAGAATGTACAGTGTAACTTATTAATGTGAAATCTAAATATTCCTCGGGTATTACCTACCCGTTAAAATATTTTCACCATTAACAGTTTGTACAAAAGAATTTCTAATTACAATCTTTATGAAAACATATATAAATATATATTTTCTTCAGATGTAATCATGGATTTAATGAGTCAATATGATATTAAAATCATTTGATTTACCATTAGAACAAGAATATATAATCTCTAAAACATTAGAGATTACATAATCTCCATGTCGAATGAAGATAAAATAGATAGAACGATATGTAGTACGTTGATTATACTCGAGGTACAGAATGAGATGTTGAGACATGGATTGTTGATGGTACTGGTGCTGTTATTGATGGTACTGTTGGTGCCGGTGTTGTTGCTGAAGCTGGTAAATTTTGCACCATATTCTCCAAATTGATTACTCGAGCGCGAAGTTCGTTGACTTCTTCTATTATTCCGGGATGATTGTCGGTAGGAACGAGTGAATGAATAAGGTTTAGAATTGTAGATAGTATATAATCATGGCGGGATATTCGGGAGATGAGGGTGAAAATGGTGTTTCAGACTGGTTCGCCGGTAAGTGCTTCAGGTTCATCGCCAAGAGGTAAATTCGGTTGGAGAAAAGGATCGCCTTCTTCGCGTCTTCATTGATTAAGTCGACTACGAACCCATCAGATGAATTGATGATGGTTGGTTGGGTGATCTATTTCGGTTATACTGTTTTCAGAGCTCAGGTGGATATCCATATCGGAATAGTTGTCGGAATCCGAGGAATTCGAACTGGTTGAGGGATCCATCTCGTACGATCAGATGGAGGATTTTCGATAAGAATTAGATTATAGGATGTAGATTAGTATCCTGCAATACATAATTTACATATGCATAAATAATACTAAAATCCCATAAGTTACAGAGGAATCTACAGAATCTGTCAGGCAAATGTAACAATAACAGATATGCTAAGATATGAATTAGCAGATATGCTAAGATATGAATTTTGTCTATACACTATTCATGCAATCCTTGCAGTATGATGTTTCTAGACTAAAAATGATAAGCAGGTAATTTTTTGACAAAAATGATAAGCAAAACTTTTGACATGCAGACACGGTCGAAGTCCAGACCCACTAATGCATCTAAACAACTACTAGTTAGACACACTAATGCAACCTGGTTCGCTAAGACCACCGCTCTGATACCACATGTCATACCCCGTCCTAATCCATTTGGACGAAGTCACCAACATCTGGTCCCATTGCGATGATCGACTCCAAGTAATGTCTTTAAATTGAGCAAATGCACAGCAGAAGATTTCTTTCATACCTGAGAATAAACATGCTTTCAAGTGTCAACCAAAAGGTTGGTGAGTTCATAGGTTTATCATAAAATAATAAAATTCATCATTTTAATAGACCACAAGATTTAAATGCTGCATGGTGCAAATGGGCCCGAATCCTATACCCACCTGTAATGTACATGCGATATCTTTTAAATACAGTACACCTTTCTTGTATACGAAACCATTTTTCATAAATCTTAGTAACCGTACATATCTCGTGTACAAAATATCATACACATAACCCGTGTATAAAATCAATCTCTCGATACATAACATTCACTTTGCTTTCATAGCTTGGCTTGGTAACCGACCTTAACATATAATGCGCATAAATAATATCCCCAAAATAGAACATCTCGTCTGTATAATATATAAACCTCGAAGTACTAAACACCACACCCACTAGCTCTTCCGTCTAGTGAACATTCTGGGTGGGGGTGTTAAACCCGGTAGCTACCTTTAGGATTCGCGTGAATTAGGGCCATACCCGATTCTAATTCTTAGGTTACCAAGCAATAATAATCAGGGAAAATATTCACAACAATTAGTGGCAATTATAACGTCCAACTAATTTAATAATAATCCACGGAACTTATGTCTGCATAATAATTCATTCAAGGAATGTTTTGCTTGTGTCTATCTCGTCAAACATTTATAAAAGCATTTCATGTATTCGCAGTTCAAAATATATTTCAAAAGCATTTAATAAAGCAGTTGTAAAAACAGCGCATGTATTCTCAGTCCCAAAAATGTAATGAGTAAAAGGGAGCAAATGAAACTCACCATACTGTATTTTGTAGTAAAAATACATATGACGACATTTAACAATGCAGGGTTGGCCTCAGATTCACGAACCTATATCATTTGTATATTTATTAATATACGTAGTTGTAATCCAACAAAAATATATATATAAATTTATCAGTTATATTTCTTTTTATATTAAAAATATATATATGTTTCTTATATTCATTTTGTTATATAAAAATATTAATCTTGTTATGTTATGTATTAAATAAACTGTTAATATATATATATATATATATATATATATATATATATATATATATATATATATATCAGTTGTATATTAATAATAATAGTAGTCAAAATAATATTAATAGTGGTAAAAATGATAATAATTATAATACTTACTATTACTAATAAGATAATAATGTTAATAATTCTCTTAATGATAATATAATGTTATAAATAATTATAATTGTAAAAATTTTACTTTTTCTGTTATTAATAGTTATGATACTTATATTTATGATAATAATAATAAATTCAATTATGATAGTTATAATAATAAATATAATATTATAATAATAATAACATTAATAATCACAATAATAACAATAATAAACATAATAATAAACATAATAATAACTAATAATAATAGTGATAGAAATAATAAAAGTTTATACCCTCTCCAAGCTTTTTCTAAAAAGAAAAGTCCTAGACAAGACTCGAACCCGCAACCTCTCGAAACCCCAACAACCCTCCCAACCATTCCACCATTTTTATTTTTCTTTAATCATACCCACATTAAAATTTATATCCCGTATCTCTATAACTCGGCCCAAATAATTTCGGCCCAATATTTCATCCAGCATACGACTCAAAGGCAGCCCAACAAAAGCCCACTCGATCAAGAAACACATTCTAAATAATGGCCTAGTCCGAGTCATTAATAAGCCCAACAGGCTTAAGACAGCTTCTATTGTTTTAAAATATATATATATATATATATATATATATATATATATATATATATATATATATATATATATATATATATATATATATATATATATATATATGCAGTCGCCTAGATTCGAACTCATGACCTCCTGTCTAACAAGCACATACCCAAATCGTTGAACTACACAATTGTTTCTTGCTATAACTTGCGCCTATAATTTTTTTTAGGCAGTCACAGGCTGTTCTTCTTGACAAAACCAAAAACCCATCGATTATCAACATCATCAATCATCAAATTTATATCATCACCTTCATACGTTATCCATCTCATCATCATTATATATTATCATTATCAACATCAACGTTTATATCATAATCAAATCATCTTTTACTAATCACCTTATAATCGTGACATAATACCTCACCAATAATATAATGAGCCCCATCCTATATAAAAAAAAAATAACAAAGCATCACCCATTAAAAATCTAAATAATTGAGTGATTGGATCCACTAGTCCACTACAAGGAAACTTTCGGTACCTTTACTCTTTTTTTTAAACCGAATAAAAAAAATAAAGTAGACAACATCATCATTTAGTTTACTTTATCTCATTCCTTCATGTTTCTTTTACGGTGAACTAAAGAAAAAATATAGAGTTATGATAATGCTAAAAACGAACATATATTTCATAGCATTATTCCTCAAGAAAGACAAGCTTTTAGTTGCAATTGTTCTATTTACAAGTGATATTCGTTTAAATAATAAAAGGTGAAGACAAAAGACAGATTCGACGAATTGAAGACGCAAACGACCAAAAAGCTCAAAAGAACAAAAGACAATCAAAAAGGTTCCAATTATTAATAAGAAACGTCTCGAAATTACAAAAGTACAAGATTCAAAACGCAAAGTACAAGATATTAAATTGTACGCAAGGACGTTCGAAAATCCGGAACCGGGACCAGAGTCAACTCTTAACGCTCGACGCAACCGACTAAAAATTACAAGTTAACTATGTATATAAATATAATATAATATATAATTAATTATATTAATTATATATATATTATATATATATTATTAAAACCGTCGGCAGCAAGAAACTCCAAGGGTGTGAGCTGTAAATACATCCTCCGCGACTCGCGGAGTTTGAAGGGGTTTTTTTCCGCGAGTCGCGGAGCCCCAATTTTCAACTCTGGCTATAAAGCCAACCGAATTCTGATCAAATTTGATCATCTTTTTCTTCCTCTTCATACGTAAAATTTATATTTATATTTATAATTTATATTTTAATTTTAATTATAATTCTAATAATAAGGGTATGTTAGCGAATGTTGTAAAGGTGTAAGTCGAAATTCTGTCCGTGTAACGCTACGCTATTTTTAATCATTGTAAGTTATGTTCAACCTTTTTACATTAATGTCTCGTAGCTAAGTTATTATTATGCTTATTTAAAACGAAGTAATCATGATGTTGGGCTAATTACTAAAATTGGGTAATTGGGCTTTGTACCATAATTGGGGTTTGGACAAAAGAACGACACTTGTGGAAATTAGACTATGGGCTATTAATGGGCTTTATATTTGTTTAACTAAATGAAAGTTTGTTAATGTTAATATAAAGATTTACAATTGGGCGTCCCTATAAATTACCATATACACTCGATCGGACACGATGGGCGGGGTATTTATATGTACGAATAATCGTTCATTTAACCGGACACGGGAATGGATTAATAGCCACTAGAATAATTAAAACAGGGGTGAAATTACATTCAAGGGTAATTGGTGTAATTGTTAACAAAGTAGTAAAACCTTGGTTTACACGCAGTCGATAACCTGGTGTATTCATTAAACAAAGTATTAAAACCTTGTTACAATTCGAATCCCCAATTAGTTGGAATATTTATCTTCGGGTATAATAATAATTTGACAAGGACACTTGCAATTTATATTTATGACTGATGGACTGTTATGGACAAAAACCAGACGGACATATTAAATAATCCAGGACAAAGGACAATTAACCCATGGGCATAAAACTAAAATCAACACGTCAAACATCATGATTACGGAAGTTTAAATAAGCATAATTCTTTTATTTCATATTTAATTTCCTTTATTTTATATTTAATTGCACTTCTAATTATCGCACTTTTATTTATTGTTATTTAATCGCACTTTTAATTATCGTACTTTTTAATTATCGCAATTTTATTTTATCGCATTTTTATTATTAGCAATTTCATTATCGTTATTTACTTTACGCTTTAATTTAAGTCTTGTATTTATTTTATATTTTACATTAGGTTTTAACTGCGACTAAAGTTTTAAAATCGACAAACCGGTCATTAAACGGTAAAAACCCCCCTTTATAATAATAATATTACTTATATATATGTTTGTATTTTTATAAAAGTAAACTAATATAGCGTTGAGCTTTGTTTAAAGATTTCCCTGTGGAACGAACCGGACTTACTAAAAACTACACTACTGTACGATTAGGTACACTGCCTATAAGTGTTGTAGCAAGGTTTAAGTATATCCATTCTATAAATAAATAAATATCTTGTGTAAAATTGTATCGTATTTAATAGTATTTTCCTAGTAAAATAATAACTATTTTATATACCACCTCGCATAACATCAAGTATTTTTGGCGCCGCTGCCGGGGAACTATCTTAAAAGCCGGAAGCGCAACGCTAATATAAAAAGAATAAAAAAAAAAAAAAAAAAATTTATCTACTTTTATTAAAATTCGTTTTTGTAAAAATACGTTTTAATTATTGAAAAATATAAAAAGAAAAACAAAAATATAAGCATTTTTAAGATTTTGTTAAATATTTAAGTTTTATAAGTTTCTTTATTTTTATTTTAGTTTATAAAAATATAACTTTTGTTTTAATATCTTTTATTTAATTAAAAAAAACAGAAAACAGAAAATAAAAAAAAATATATATAAAAACGCGTAAAAATTTCAACCCTGTCAGCTGAAATTCTGAACCCCGCGACTCGCGGGGTTTTCCTCATTAATCACCGCAACTCGCGGAGATCATCTGACACGCGCACAGGAAGCCCTAATTCAGCATTAATTACGGTTTTTAATTAATTATTATTAATATTTAAATCTAATTATTATTATTATTATTATTAGTTTTAGTTTTATTTTTACTTTTTATTTATTTATGTATTTAGTTTAATTAGTTTTATTAAATTATAAAATTAATAGTTTTATAAAATAAATAATATAAAAATAATATTTTTATAAAAATTGTACTTTTTACAACTTTTTGTATATTTTTATATTTTGTCCCTTTTTAATCGTTGTAGCGTAATATTTATATTTTTCGCTCATATTTAATTTTAAACTTAGTTTTTGCTATAGTTATTTTTACTCCTATATTTTTAGGCTTTGCCGTAGAATTCCTTAAGTGCTTTTCCTTTAGACTAAGATTTAGGTGCTTTAGAATTTTGCGACGCCTTTTTAAGTTTTAGTTTCTTTTTAAGTTATTTCCATTTGGGATTTAGTTTTTCCTTGTAAGCTTTAATATTTTTAGACACCTTTTACTATGTACCAATTATCATTCCAATTAGTAATTTCAATTTGCGATTATAATTTTAAGTTAGTTGTAGTAATAAGGTTAAATTAGTTAAGTATTTTTAAGTTTTTATAAGTTTCTTTTATTTTTCCGTCACCTTTTATTTTTCAACCATTTTTCTTTTTCGACCTTTTGCGACGAACTCTTTTTCTCTCTTATTTCTCGCCATTCTAGTTTTTAGGACTTAGAATTTTTTCTACTTCTTATCTAAATTTCTTAAAATTACGAAAATTTATTTTAAGTGGTTAAATTAATAGACATCAAAATTTTCTGGTTCGTAGTAATAGTTGGATTTGTACGTGGACCGGGTTATTGGAGCCAAACAGTCCTCAATTATATTGAGACCAAACGAATCCTGCCCCTCTGCTGCATCTTTTGGCTATTCGAAACGTGGGCAAAATCAGAAAAGTCTATTGATTGGATAACTTATTATAATTTTTCTTTCTTTTTTAAAACTAATAGGATATTCAGTGAATGCACCGAGCAAGACGTTCACCACCTTTTGTACGTTCACCACCTGTAACTCGATCAAGACATCGTTTAACAAATATAACCGCCGTTGATTTTTCTTTAGAATCGTCATCCAGTCGACCAAGTACTTCAGTTCAAATTTCCGATAATCCATTTTTTGAACCCGACCTCACAATTGAGAATCCAGAGAATATTCAGGAACGGTTCGTAGATCCTGAACCACTAAACTTTCCTCCGGAACCACCAATCATTCAAACAGAGATTGTTGAGGAACGAACCATTAAAACAGAATCATCTAGTGATACCGATTCAACAAATTCAATTATGGAGAATCTGGAACCTTTAAGTATGGAAGACCGAATGAGAGCTAAACGCACTGGCCAAGGTCACGCAATTACTCATCCAGACATTAATGCGCCAGATTATGAAATCAAAGGATAAATTCTACACATGGTGACTAATCAATGCCAATTTAGTGGTGCGCCGAAGGAAGATCCAAATGAACATCTACGTACCTTTAATAGGATCTGCACAATATTTAAAATACGAGAAGTGGAGGATGAACAGATATATCTCATGTTATTTCCCTGGACTTTAAAGGGAGAAGCCAAAGATTGGTTGGAATCGTTACCTGAAGGGGCGATCGATACATGGGACGTTTTAATTGACAAATTTCTTAAACAATTCTTTCCTGCATCTAAAGCCGTAAGACTTCAAGCAGAAATTGTTACGTTCACACAAAAACCAAATGAAACTCTATATGAGGCGTGGACAAGATATGAAAAGTTATTAAGAGGATGTCCGCAACATGGTTTAGACACCTGTCAAATAGTACAAATATTCTACCAAGGATGCGACATCACTACAAGAAAAGACATAGATATAGCAGCTGGTGGTTCTATTATGAAGAAAACTGAAACTGATGCTTACAAAATTATTGATAACACTGCTTCCCACTCACATGAGTGGCACCAAGAAAAAGACATCATTAGATCATCTAAAGCAGCTAGAGCCGATTCTAGCCATGACTTAGATTCCATTTCGGCAAAGATAGATGCTTTCGAGAGACGAATGGAAAAGATGACTAAAGATATTCATGCTATACGAATTAGTTGTGAGCAGTGTGGAGGACCACATTTGACAAAAGATTGTCTAAGTATTGAATTAACAATGGAACAAAGAGAGAATATTTCATACATAAACCAAAGGCCTGGAAATAATTATCAGAATAATTATCAACCGCCAAGACCGATTTACAATCAAAACCAGAATTATAACCGAAATATTCCATACAATAACCAACAAGGTCCTAGCAATCAACAAGTATCCAATAATACTTATAATCAGCAAAGACCTAATTTTCAAAACAAACCACCACAACAAACCGATGATAAAAAGCCGAATTTAGAAGATATGATGACAAAGCTAGTTGAAACTCAAACGCAGTTTTTCACATCTCAGAAACAAACAAATGAACAAAATGCTCAAGCATTTAGGAATCAACAAGCTTCGATTCAAAATCTGGAACAAGAAGTGAGTAACCTAGCAAGGTTAATAGGTGAAAGAAAACCGGGAAGTCTACCTAGTGATACAAATGCTAACCCCCGGAATGAAACAGCTAAAGCTATTACCACAAGAAGTGGTACAACACTTAAATCACCTGAAATACCTGTAACTTCTGATGAAACTATTCCTACTCCACAAGAACCACAACCTGATCAAGATAAGGAAAAAGAACCGGTAGTTGAAAAGGTTAATGAAAATAACACAGTTAAGGATAAACCTTATGTTAAACCATACCAACCACCACTTCCTTATCCGAGTAAAATGAAGAAAGAGAAACTTGAAGCCGAGCAATCCAAATTCTTGGATATGTTTAAACAGATAAATGTAAATCTTCCTTTCATTGATGTGATTTCAGGAATGCCAAGATATGCTAAATTCTTGAAAGATCTAATCACGAATAGAAAGAAAATGGAAGAACTCTCGGCTGTTACTATGAATGCTAATTGTTCAGCAGTGCTGTTGAATAAGATACCAGAAAAACTATCTGATCCAGGAAGTTTCACAATTCCATGTTTTCTGGGTAGTCTTAGTTCAATAGAAGCATTGGCAGACTTAGGTGCTAGTATAAATCTAATGCCGTATTCACTATACGCTAAACTAGACCTTGGAGAATTAAAACCAACAAGAATAAGCATACAACTAGTCGATAGATCAATAAAATATCCTAGAGGGATAATGGAGAATATGCTAGTTAAAGTTGGTACTTTAGTATTTCCAGTAGACTTTGTTGTTTTGGACATGGAAGAAGATTCTCAAGTTCCTCTCATATTAGGAAGACCATTCTTAAACACGGCTAAAGCAATGATAGACGTGTTCGGTAAGAAACTGACCCTAAGTATAGAGGATGAGAGTGTTACCTTTTCAGTTGATAGAGCAATGCAACAACTACAATCTGCAGATGATACATGTTATTATATTCAAACTATAGATGCACATGCAGAATTATTAGAAGAATTTCCAGAATTACAAGGAACAGGAGAATGTTCTTTAGGAGAAGGTAATGAACCAATTGATGAAGCTGAAATGTTAGCTACACTTATAACTAATGGATATGAACCAACAACAGAAGAAATTCAAATGCTAAAAGAAGAAGACAGATATCGATATAAATCATCGATAGAAGAACCTCCGAAATTAGAGTTAAAGCCACTTCCAAACCATTTGGAATACGCTTATTTACATGGTGAATCTGAATTACCTGTAATAATATCATCTTCTCTTACTGAAAATGAGAAATCACAGCTCATTTCTGTGTTGAAAGCTCATAAACCAGCCATTGCATGGAAGATTCATGATATTAAAGGAATAAGTCCTTCGTATTGCACACATAAAATCCTTATGGAAGAAGGTCATAAAACGTATGTGCAACGCCAAAGAAGACTAAATCCTAATATGCAAGATGTAGTTAAGAAAGAGATTATTAAACTGCTAGATGCAGGTTTAATTTATCCAATCTCTGATAGTCCATGGGTAAGCCCAGTTCAATGCGTGCCTAAGAAGGGTGGCATGACTGTCATTATAAATGAGAAAAATGAGCTTATTCCTACTAGGACTGTAACAGGATGGCGTGTATGTATTGATTATAGAAAATTAAATAACGCCACCAGAAAAGATCACTTTCCCTTACCTTTCATAGATCAAATGTTGGAAAGATTAGCCGGAAATAGTTACTATTGTTTTCTAGATGGATTTTCCGGATATTTTCAAATTCCAATAGCACCCGAAGATCAAGAGAAAACCACATTCACGTGCCCTTATGGTACTTTTGCTTACAAACGCATGCCATTTGGACTTTGTAACGCACCTGCAACCTTTCAAAGGTGTATGATGGCGATTTTTCATGACATGATAGAAGAATGCATGGAAGTATTCATGGATGAATTTTCAGTCTTCGGTGATACATTTAAATCATGTCTAGTTAATCTGGAACGAATGCTAATTAGATGCGAAAAATCAAATCTAGTACTTAATTGGGAGAAATGCCATTTCATGGTTAAAGAAGGCATCGTTCTTGGACATAAAATTTCAAAAGAAGGAATTGAAGTGGATAGAGCTAAAGTAGATGTAATTGCTAAACTTCCACATCCCACCAATGTTAGAGGAGTTAGGAGTTTTCTAGGGCATGCCGGTTTTTACCGACGTTTCATAAAAGATTTTTCTAAAATTGCCACTCCTATGAATAAACTCCTAGAAAAGGATGCGCCATTCATCTTTTCAGATGAATGTATCAAATCTTTTAATATTCTTAAAGAAAAACTCACTAATGCGCCGATCATGATAACACCAAATTGGAATCTACCATTTGAACTAATGTGCGATGCAAGTGATTTTGCAATGGGAGCCGTTTTAGGACAAAGGATTGAAAAACGATTTCAACCTATATATTATGCTAGTAAGACATTACAAGGAGCACAAACGAACTATACAACTACTGAAAAAGAACTCCTTGCTATTGTCTTTGCTTTTGACAAATTTTGATCATATCTCGTTCTAGCAAAAACGGTGGTCTATACCGACCATTCTGCTCTTAGATACCTATTTTCAAAACAAGATGCTAAACCAAGATTAATCCGTTGGATCTTACTCTTACAAGAGTTTGATATTGAAATCCGAGATAAAAGAGGAGCAGAAAATCTCGCCGCTGATCATCTTTCTCGTCTTGAAAATCCCGAATTAGAAGTTCTAAATGAATCGGCCATACAAGACAACTTTCCTGATGAATATCTATTGAAGATAGATTATAAAGAAATCCCATGGTTTGCAGACTATGCAAACTACTTAGTTTGTGGATTCCTTGAAAAAGGATTATCGTACCAAAGATGAAAGAAATTCTTCAGTGATATAAAACACTATTTCTGGGAAGATCCACATCTGTTTAAAAGTTGTCCCGATGGAATAATACGCCGATGTGTATTTGAAGATGAAGCTAGTAAAATATTAAACCATTGTCACACAGGACCAACAGGAGGGCATAATGGGCCTCAACTAACAGCAAGAAAAGTTTATGAAGCTGGATTCTATTGGCCTACAATTTACAAAGACGCACACCTTCTTTGCAAATCCTGTGATGCATGTCAAAGGACCGGAAAAATAAGTCAACGTGATGAAATGCCACAAAATGTCATCCAAGTATGTGAAGTATTTGACATTTGGGGTATTGAATTTATGGGTCCATTTCCAAAATCTCATAATAATCTATATATACTCGTAGCCATTGATTATGTATCTAAATGGGCGGAAGCACAAGCTCTCCCAACTAACGATGCACGAGTTGTAGTCAACTTTTTAAAACGTCTTTTTGCAAGGTTTGGAACACCGAAAGCTTTAATAAGTGATCGGGGTACTCATTTCTGTAATAATCAACTTGAGAAAGTTCTTAAAAGATATGGAGTAACTCATAAAATCTCCACCGCATATCATCCACAAACAAGTGGACAAGTTGAAAATACCAACCGAGCTTTAAAACGTATTCTAGAGAAAACCGTAGGATCAAATCCGAAGGAATGGTCCATTAAATTGGAGGATGCACTCTGGGCTTTTAGAACAGCCTACAAAACTCCAATTGGAACCACACCTTTTAGACTTGTTTATGGAAAAGCATGTCATCTTCCAGTAGAAATTGAACACAAAGCATTTTGGGCTTTGAAGACATGTAATCTTGATTTACATGAAGCCGGACGTCTACGATTAAGTCAACTAAATGAATTAGAAGAATTAAGACATGATGCATACGAAAATTCATTAATCTATAAAGAAAGAACGAAGAAATGGCATGATAAAAGAATCAGAAGTTCAAAAGAATTTAAAGAAGGAGACAGAGTTCTTCTTTTCAATTCACGATTCAAGCTATTTCCTGGAAAATTGAAATCAAGATGGTCTGGACCATTCATAGTCAAAAGAGTTTTCCCATACGGAACGATAGAATTAATAAATTCAAATGGGATTGAATTTAAAGTTAATGGTCACAGAGTTAAACATTACATACATGGTCCGGTGGAAGTCGACAACGAAGTTAATCACAATTTCGACACCACAGCTAACTAAGTGTGGGGAGAATAAAGTCTTTAAAGGATAATATGTATTTCTGTTAGAGTTAGATTGTCTGTTTTCGTGTAGTTCTCGAAAATGGAACACGTATGGTCTTTCCCTAGCAGACCCTAAAGAACTAGTCTTCTCCCCCCATTCTGAATTTTTATTTTTTTAGGTTTTTACGAAATGAAGACTGCCTGTGAACTAAACCATGGTCTAATGCTACACGCTTTGATCACTAAAAGAAATAATGACATACTACCGAGTGAATTAGTATCAGTAATCAGAGAAAGAATGGACGGAGTTAGAAAAGGATCCAGATGCGAAGATAATAAGTTACAATTTGGTAAAGGAAAATCAAAATCCGCAGCGAAAAGAAGAGCACGACACCTAGAACGATGTCACAAATGCGGAAAATGGTCACATGGAGGTAAATGTTCAAATAATCAAACCTATTCAAATACCGAATTTGTTACTTTATGCAGAGACGGACCGTTCATATGTTTAGAAGAAAAGACAATGAATGCTCGAGGTTACGCCTATGCAGCCATGGAAAACCAATTAAACCGACTATCTTATGAATATAATAGATCATATAACTAAGAAATCTATTTCACAGGTATGTTTGTAAAGTTTTTATTTTTATTTTTATTTTTAACCTTTTGATAATAAACGCTAATTTGTTCACTAAAAAGTATTAAATTGGTATTAAATAAAATTAGGTTTGGCGACCGAAATTATTGATATCATTCAAAAATTTATTACATCACTGCGAAATTTAACGTTTATTCTTAAGGTATAAATATCTTTAATCAATCAACCCAAAATATTTCAAAAATTCGTCATGAGTTAAATTAGGTCTTGGAACCGAAATTACTTTACCGAAAAGAGGGGCGCATATTTTTGATAATATTTGATTGATTAAAGTGGGATAAAAAGACAAAAAGATTTTTAATTTTATTTTTACCATGTTTTTAAAATTAATATTTAAATCTTAAATTAATATTGTAAACTTTGTAAAAACAATATATTTAAAATTGTAAATATTTGAAAAATTAATATAAGTTTGGTATGAATTTATAATATGAATTTTTAAATTAAGTTTGGTGTGAATTTTTAATTTTTAAAATATGAAATTTTAATTTTATGCAATTCAAATTTTAAGTTTGGTGTGAATTTTTAATTTTTAATTTTTAATTTTGAATTTTATATTTAAGTTGTGTGAATTTAAAAACAAAAATTTACTTTATCTCATTAAGTTAAAAATATGATTTTTAAAATTCGTCGTAAGTTGAAGACTAGGTCTTTGAACCGAAATTGCTTTACCCAAGGAAGGGACGAGAACTTTTATTATCATTATTTTTAATCTTATTGATTTAAAGTATGCCAAAAACATTAAAAAACCCAAAAATCTTAGCTTTTAAAACAATCGCTACAAAAAGACAAATTTTAAAATTTTGTCGAAGGACGGACTAGGACATCGATCCGAAACGACCTCGTCCTAAATAACAAGGGAAACAAAATTTTAAAATTAATTTCTTAATTGTTTTCAAAAGTTAATGATTATAAAAAAAAAAAAAAAAAAAAAAATACCAAACTCCGCGACTCGCGGAGTTTGGAGCCTAAATCTCCGCGAGTCGCGGAGGGACCAAATTACAGAAAAAAAAATATAAAGAGCTGAACGATCAGTTCACTCTCCCACACAAAACACAGCAAAAATACTGCGAAACTGCACCCGAAAAAACCCGAAAATCACCCCCAAAAATCCCAATTTTTAACCGTTAATCACCAAATTTTTTGCTAAAATCATGTTGAGAAGGATGCTATCTAAGAATTTCTCAAGAAAAACGGTAAATTTCTACACCTAAACACCATTTAATCCGAATTTTGGTGTTCTTGAGCTATTTTTTCCCCAATTTAATTTTGATGCTTTTTAGTGTAATTAGACTTAAATTGTTTATGTATTATGCTTGTATAACCTAGATTGATGCTGTTTAACATGATTAGAAGCCTTAAACTTCAAATTTTGAATAATCTAGGGTTTGTGTTCTTGAGCAATTTGGGGCTTTTTGATATAAACAGGTTATGGCCGATTTTTGTCATGAATTGTTGCTAAATTGAGTAGTGTAACATGTCTAGGTAGTTAAATGATCCAAACTTTGAGCCTAAACATGATTTTGAGAATTAAAGTGGACTTTTTCAAGTCCAAAATTCATGAACTTGATTTTTGAAAGATAATGCCATTTGAGACTTGTTTAATTGCTAGTAATGATTATTTTGACATATTATTTGAGTTGAATGCTTATGAACTTGGCGAAAATTTTCGTATATGCTTATTTGAAAAAGTGTAGATTTGATAAAAATGTGAAAATAAGCTTAAGTTTGATATAAATTGATAATGTCATTGTAATTATTTTGATTGATGATTTTGCTGACACTAATGCATATTTGGATGCACAAAATTTGTGTTTGATGTGTTTTGCAGAATGAAAGGGGTGAATCTTCATCCCAAGCCCGCCATGCTCCTGCTGAGAACTTGGAACAACAGGAGGTGGATAACTACTACAAGCAGGATGTACCTCATCCAGTCATGACCTTTTCCGATATGCATTTGGAAGAATTGCACCCGAACCTGAGATTTGACAGACTTTGGATAGATTATCCAAAATATCAACGGGGTTTGCATACTCTTCATTCCAAGGTTGTTGAGGTACCGAGGGTCATAGAATGGGGACCCTTAGAAGCTGTAGAATTGGCCGGGCCAATTAGGGAATTACTAGTACAGAGGTATGGTAATTCTTCTTTTAATGACTGGTTATGTTTATTCACCATACGCAGACCTGTATATAAAGTATGGTGTGAAGAGTTGTTATGTAGTATAGAGTTGAATGATCGGGTAGCTAGTTTAACCGATCGTTCTTTTATTAGATTTTTGTTAGGCGGTTCGATGCGCCACATGTCTTTACTGGACATGGCTCAGGCTTTACGTATATATACGCCTGAGGAGTTAGCGTCTGCCGATTGTAGAGGATTGATACTAAACGGTAGAAGGATAGATGAGAATTTTGATACACACGGTGTGTGGAGTCAAATGACAAGCCATCACCGTTTCAAAGGGGGAAACTACTCTTATTTGGATATAGATAGAGCCGAATTAAGAGTAATACATAGGTTTTTAGCTAATTCGATTACACAAAGGGGTAAAAACAAAGAAAAGGTAAATGAACAAGATTTGTTTTACCATATGTGTATTCGAGACCCACAGAGCGCTGTAAGTATACCATATTGTGTGGGTTATTATTTATCAGCTATGGTTCGGGGGATGCGACCACATAGCATAATAGGAGGTGGTATTTTTATTACTTTGATTGGTGAATATCTCGGTGTGGATATAAGTCGGGGGGGATTATTACTAGAAGAGCCGAAACCCCGCGACACTATAGGTTTAAATGTATACCATGGTGCGAAAGTTTTGAAGCGGCGAAATAACGCCGCAGTACGATACCATGGTAGACATCCACAGGTGGAGAGAAACCAGGAACAAGGTAATGTAGGAGGGGGGAATGAGATGCAAGAAATGCATAGGTTTATAGCTTCTCAGGAATACGAAAATGCTAGACATAGAGCATTTGAAGATTGGCAAGTTCATCAGAACCAGATCATAGCGCATTGCCAACATATAGGTAGAAACTATATTCCTACACCAAAACCCGTCTTCCCTCCTTGGTCGATAGAGATGCAGCCACCATATCCTACGTATGACCCTGCCGAAGCATTCTATAGCACTTATGGTTATGCCTGGAACCCCTATTGGTACCAATATCATCCTTAGTTTACTTATTATTTTTTTAATTATTTTGTAATTTGTAATTATTGATACATTTAATATTTTTGTTAATATTGTAATCATTTTTATAATTATCTAACTTTTATTCTTAGATTTTAATAATTTTTGAATGTGGGGTAATAAACCAAACTTCAAAAATATGTATATATGTTTGCAGTTTATCTTATGTACACAACAGGGTAAAACAACGCATTTTCAAAGACTGGCATTAAGTTCAGCAAAAGCAACTAATTTTGACGACAAGATGCAAAATATATGTGAAATAACAACAAGACGGAATGAACAAATGATGTGCACCATTTATCATTCAGCAAACAAACGCCAATATATTTGGAAACTTTGGTAAAAATTTAATCATTTTCACACAAATCACCCTCAATAATTTAAATTGTTACTGATTTCTTGCAAATGAGGGCATTGCAAGATCTTAAGTGTGGGAAGGGGTTAAATTCTTTCGGATTTTAAAATTTTTATATTAAACACTTGGTTACCATTAAAAATACTAGTAAAGCAGTAGTTGTATTAGAATCTAGTGCTCTCTGATAATAAAGAACAGCCCTAGTCTTATATACTGACTACCCAATTCTAGTAAAATTTTTCAATCAAATGAATTAAAATCATGTTTATACATATTTATGAACGATAAAACTAGGTTTTAACACCGAAATTATTGTTACCTCGGAAAGGACATAAATTGAGAAACAAACTAAAATGTTAAAATTCATTTAAAATGGAATAGAGGACGATAAAAAGAAAAATAAAAAGCCAAGTGTGGGAAAATTTACCAAATTATTTTAAACATATGTCACATATATCTGTAACAAATAACTGAAAATACTTTTGCTTTGGACTAAACTAAACTGTTTTACCCGATGAAAGAAAAGAAAAGATGGATCTACACGATGAATCAATTCCATCACTAAAAGGAAGTAAAGTCTTCCGAAAAAGACACGCGCTTCTTGATTTAGGTCATGAAGTTGTCGTCCAGACCAGCTGTAGGTTGACGAAAAATCTAGAAAAGTCATCACTAAAATCAGCAGGAAATCCACGGACCTCAGCATTAAACAGGGTCGCCAAGTGGTCAGATTTATCCTAACCATGAGAAGGATTTATCTCGTACAATGGGGAGGCACCGTGCAAATTAGCTTGATAAGACTAATGAATCAGATCCCCAGAAAGGATAATCTCCTTAAAGATTAAAAATCAGCTTTTAAGCCTGATATTACTCAATCCTTGAGATTGACCTTAAAGATTGAGAATTACAAACTCATGGAATTCGATGATATCTAAACTCGAGCTTGAACGAGAAAATATTTTGATCAAAAATACAAACCGATTTGTTTTCTGAAAACCCATTTTCAATGCGTTCATTACCATTGAACGTAAAATCCTAGGAATTCACCTGGAATTCATTAGGTCACCTGAACCAAATCGGGTGTCAACCGTAAGAACGGTGGTTGCATAGTGGTCAAAGACAGGACCTTGTGCCATACCGAAAAATTATAAGGGTGAGCTTTACTATTGCTCCTACCAAGGATAGTAATTGCGTCCGACACGTTATAGACCATAATCAAAAGCATGTCACGGGACATTGCCTTAAATAGTTGCTTGTTCAACGCTTTCCTTTACAACCGGACGGTAGTTTGCCGAAAGGTAATATACGGGACAAGTAAACTGGACGTGTTGCTTTCCAAATACAAGGTTAGCAAGTGGGTGACACAAAACCGCAAGTTTTGAGCTAAAATTTTCAAATCTGAAACCCACCAAACCCACAAAAATATTTTGCAAACACCGGTAAAGGGTTATTCCGGAAAACTTATCTAGGGTAAAAACTAGATTTAATTTTCAAAAGATCAAATGTTTTCATAAAGATCCAATTTCCTTAATGGATCTAAATTTTTATAGTCATGTGGGACTGTAAACCATATCGTTACTACCATTGTTTATACCGCCGTATAGAAATTACTGATGTACAAAGTGTGAAGAATAAAGAAGTGATTCTAGTATTTCAAGACAATATTGCTTGAGGACAAGCAACGCTCAAGTGTGGGAATATTTGATAATGCTAAAAACGAACATATATTTCATAGCATTATTCCTCAAGAAAGACAAGCTTTTAGTTGCAATTGTTCTATTTACAAGTGATATTCGTTTAAATAATAAAAGGTGAAGACAAAAGACAGATTCGACGAATTGAAGACGCAAACGACCAAAAAGCTCAAAAGAACAAAAGACAATCAAAAAGGTTCCAATTATTAATAAGAAACGTCTCGAAATTACAAAAGTACAAGATTCAAAACGCAAAGTACAAGATATTAAATTGTACGCAAGGACGTTCGAAAATCCGGAACCGGGACCAGAGTCAACTCTTAACGCTCGACGCAACCGACTAAAAATTACAAGTTAACTATGTATATAAATATAATATAATATATAATTAATTATATTAATTATATATATATTATATATATATTATTAAAACCGTCGGCAGCAAGAAACTCCAAGGGTGTGAGCTGTAAATACATCCTCCGCGACTCGCGGAGTTTGAAGGGGTTTTTTTCCGCGAGTCGCGGAGCCCCAATTTTCAACTCTGGCTATAAAGCCAACCGAATTCTGATCAAATTTGATCATCTTTTTCTTCCTCTTCATACGTAAAATTTATATTTATATTTATAATTTATATTTTAATTTTAATTATAATTCTAATAATAAGGGTATGTTAGCGAATGTTGTAAAGGTGTAAGTCGAAATTCTGTCCGTGTAACGCTGCGCTATTTTTAATCATTGTAAGTTATGTTCAACCTTTTTACATTAATGTCTCGTAGCTAAGTTATTATTATGCTTATTTAAAACGAAGTAATCATGATGTTGGGCTAATTACTAAAATTGGGTAATTGGGCTTTGTACCATAATTGGGGTTTGGACAAAAGAATGACACTTGTGGAAATTAGACTATGGGCTATTAATGGGCTTTATATTTGTTTAACTAAATGAAAGTTTGTTAATGTTAATATAAAGATTTACAATTGGGCGTCCCTATAAATTACCATATACACTCGATCGGACACGATGGGCGGGGTATTTATATGTACGAATAATCGTTCATTTAACCGGACACGGGAATGGATTAATAGCCACTAGAATAATTAAAACAGGGGTGAAATTACATTCAAGGGTAATTGGTGTAATTGTTAACAAAGTAGTAAAACCTTGGTTTACACGCAGTCGATAACCTGGTGTATTCATTAAACAAAGTATTAAAACCTTGTTACAATTCGAATCCCCAATTAGTTGGAATATTTATCTTCGGGTATAATAATAATTTGACAAGGACACTTGCAATTTATATTTATGACTGATGGACTGTTATGGACAAAAACCAGACGGACATATTAAATAATCCAGGACAAAGGACAATTAACCCATGGGCATAAAACTAAAATTAACACGTCAAACATCATGATTACGGAAGTTTAAATAAGCATAATTCTTTTATTTCATATTTAATTTCCTTTATTTTATATTTAATTGCACTTCTAATTATCGCACTTTTATTTATTGTTATTTAATCGCACTTTTAATTATCGTACTTTTTAATTATCGCAATTTTATTTTATCGCATTTTTATTATTCGCAATTTCATTATCGTTATTTACTTTACGCTTTAATTTAAGTCTTGTATTTATTTTATATTTTACATTAGGTTTTAACTGCGACTAAAGTTTTAAAATCGACAAACCGGTCATTAAACGGTAAAAACCCCCCTTTATAATAATAATATTACTTATATATATGTTTGTATTTTTATAAAAGTAAACTAATATAGCGTTGAGCTTTGTTTAAAGATTTCCCTGTGGAACGAATCGGACTTACTAAAAACTACACTACTGTACGATTAGGTACACTGCCTATAAGTGTTGTAGCAAGGTTTAAGTATATCCATTCTATAAATAAATAAATATCTTGTGTAAAATTGTATCGTATTTAATAGTATTTTCCTAGTAAAATAATAACTATTTTATATACCACCTCGCATAACATCAAGTTAGCAAAGAACTGCAGAAAAAAGGAGAATTTAAATGGTTCAATCATTTGGTTAAGGAATAGAAAAATATGACGCAGGTGGTTAGTGATATGGTTCGAAAACTGAAACAGATAGCAGGTGGATGGTGTTTCTTTTCGGTGGTTTGAGGATGGAAACAACATAGAATAAGGGCGGTGTTCTTTGTGTCGAAACAGAATTAGATACATGAGGTATACGCATCTTACATATATAATAAATGTTTTGTTTTAAACCGCTATAAAATGGGCGAAGAGAAATAGGAAAAACAGAAGAGATATAGATGTAGAGAGAGAGAGGGAAAGAGATGAAGGTTTGTTGTTCAAGTTAAACAGAAGTCAGGAAACAAGCATTTTCAGTAGGTCGTGTGATGATTTGGGTTGTTCATAGTGGAAATCATGTATCAAGTATGTGCGTAATTTATTTCTAGCTATATGACTATATATAGAGGATAGGTGATGATCGAAGTGGTTTAGAAGTGGTGAAACGGGTCTTCGAATCACAGCAACAACGGTAGATGGTAAAGGTTATAATGAGTGTGTTTTGATTTCTTGAACTTAAATGGAAACAAACGGGAGTGGAAATGGGTTGTAGTTTATGGTGATAGTTGTGATAAATGAAGTGGTGATAGTTTATTGTGGTGGTTCTCGGTGATCGTACATGGTGATAAAAGAAGATAGAAATGGAATGGAGATGGTTATGAGAAGTGATGGTTGAGGTGGTATGATGGCTCAAGTTGACAGGAAATAAGAAAGTAGCCCGAGTTGTTGATTCCCATTTACACTTGTAATATATATATATATATATATATATATATATATATATATATATATATATATATATATATATATATATATATATATATATATATATATATATATATATATATATATATATATATATATATATATATATATATATATATATATATATATATATATATATATATATATATATATATCTTCTGCATATATGAATATGTATATTGTATTGTATATGTGATAGTGGGTTAAGGAGTCAAAAAGCCAATAGTAAAAGAGTATCCATAATTTAAATCTCGTGAACTCTTCTTGGTTGTATACTACCGACAGTTCTCACGGACTGTGTATCGTGCAAAATCAGTGGCGGATAAAAGTGTTCAGAAAAATCCCTAATTTTTATATTAATTATCTTTATTTATTTTGGTCATTATGGTATAAAATTCAGTCATTAACTATTAAATAAAAATTACACTAATTATTCACTCCCAACCCCAAGTAAAATATAAAAAGTTTTAAAATTTAATAACTAGATCCTAAATACATTTTTTGTAAGCCTAAAGTTTATAGAACTCATTTTTGAATCACCGTATATTTTAAAATCATATAAGTTTGAATTTTAACTTGCTTAATATCAATCGAATGACAATTGAGTGTTACTGTTGTTTACTAAATAGATTCGAAATCACAAAATATATATTTAATATACTTTATTCATATATATATATATATATATATATATATATATATACATATATTTTAAATATTAATTATCATAATATCATATTTTTATTTTTATTTCACATACTTACTTTTAATAACTAAATCATATAATCTCTTTCAAATTATTATATATATATATATATATATATATATATATATATATATATATATATATATATATATATATATATATATATATATATATATATATATATATATATTAAACTTATATAGCATCTATTTACAAATAGTTATTCGTGAATCGTCGGAACTGGTCGAAGGTCAAATGCATCAATGTAAACAGTTCCAAAATTTTTAAGACTCAATATTACAGACTTTACTTATCGTGTCGAGTTCATATTAATATTAAGTTTAAATTTGGTCGGAAATTTCTGGTTCGTCACAATACTTCTCAAAATCCTTGTTCAATTCCTTGTATAGTTGCTATCTTATTATACTTATAAAACTTATAAAACTTGTAAAAACTAGAACTTATTTTGGTGAACACCAAGCTTGTTTGAAAAATTAATCTAATCTTTCTAACTTAACTCTAATAATACTTATTTATATGTATTATGATGTTATATTATGTTAATATAAGAACTTATAACTTGTACATATGAAGAATAACTTGAAACTTAACATATATCCTTTAATCTCCATTCGGTAAAAAGCGGGTTGTTTTGGGTTGGGAATTAAAAACCTATCTTAGACTTTGAGTTCGAGGCTAAGACTTTGGAAATATGTTAATATATGTAAATAAGACTTCCAGTATTTTTTCATGATTTTAGACAAAGTGGAAGTACTTTATCAAAAATCATATATTGGGTGGATGCCGGGATTTTTCCAAATCTGTCCACCGACACAAAAAGTGGGTAAAGCTCTAAATATTACTACTTGGAATGAACTTTTCAAATTGGTTTTGTAAAATTTACTTCTTAATGAATCCATAGCAATTTGATTCACTTTAAACGGAGTTGTAATGAATATTTGGCGAGCAAAATAAAATCTGCTAAAATTAACGTTGTATGGACGAAATTTATATTATAAAAACTATATTAACCATATCCTTATTAACTTTTCCTATATCCTATATATATTTGGACATGTTATTAGTATTATAACAAAATATTATAATCTTGGTTAATTCTGTGATTGTATATATGTATAATAATATTCTTTGTACGTCCTAACACAATAAGTATACAATACGTTTTGATAAATCCTAAGACATTACGTACACAATACGTCTTAGTTAATTCTAAGACAATACGTATACAATACGTCTCTGGGTTGATGCAAAGACAATACGTATACAATAAGTCGTGGGGTAATTCTAAGATTATATATATATATATATATATATATATATATATATATATATATATATATATATATACCGATTATTGGACTGTTGGACTTTTTGGACTATTTTGGACTACTAACAAAGGACTACTAACAATAGACTACAAACATAAAATGTTAAAAATTATTATATAAGTATTCTATGAACTTGCTTTATTTTATTCATATGTCGTATTATTATTATCTGAATCGTTATTATTGTTATAGGTTCGTGAATCCAAGGACGACGGTCATATTTTTAATAAGTTGAAAACTAATTATTAATATACTTTTACTACTGTGAGTATATAGTCCCATTTTTAAACTCTAAAAATATTTTGGGATGAGAATACATGCATTTTATGTTTTACGCCATGGACACAAGTACTTAAAATATATTCTACGTTGAGTTGTACCACCTTGCATATCTTCCCTAATAGCTTGGTAACTCCCTAATAGCTTGGTAACTAATATTTACATGTTGTAAGAACATGTAAGCGCAAATCCTATTGATAGATCTATCGGGTTTGACAACCCCAACCGGGCTAGTCGCTCTAGTATCGTAAACGGTTGCATAGTACTTCGTTTTTACTACACTTGGTACAGTGTAGGGAGATTTCATAATAAAGGGAATATGCTACATTTATGGTTAAGTATGGTTACCGAAGCGCTCAACAACTTATAGAATACTTTTATACACTTGCGAGTGTACATATATTTATAACTATGAAATCTTGTGGTCTATATTTATATCAATGATAAACCTATATATCTCACCAACCTTTGTGTTGATTGTTTACGCATGTTTATTCTCAGGTCCTTAAGAAAGTCTTCCGCTGTTGCATTATCTGAGCAAGCTGTGCATGGAGTCTCATACTTTTATTTAAATAATGTGTTGCATTCAATAAAACCTTTGTCATGTATTATATTGGACTATTACGTCACGTGTGTATTATTTGGAAACCGATGTATTTTGGGGATTTTTTTCTTAAATAATCGCCCACTTGTTTAAAACATTCATTATGTATAATAATGATGTGCTTTTTATGAAACGAATGCAATATTTTCTAAAACGTATCATATAGAGGTCAAATACCTCACTATGGGACCAATGAGAACATACTGCGTTTATAGTAATATGGACGGGTCGTTTCAAGAACACACCTCCCGCTGAAGAATCCAATACACCCAGCGTGTGATCATCAATACCTTGATAAAAGATTTTCAAAATAGGATCAATGTCTAAACCATGTTGAGGACAGTTGCGTAACATCTTCTTCAATTGGTTCCAAGAATCATGTAGTGATTCATCAAATTTTCTGAGCAAAGGAATTAATCTCAGCTTTCAACCTTGCAACATTAACTGGCAGAAAATAACGTGTGATAAACTTATCGCGAAGCTGGGTATAAGTTGTAATAGAATTTGATGGTTGAGTTTTCAACCAAGCCCTCGCGTCTCATGTTAACGAGTAGGGAAAAATCTTAAGTTGAATACAGCTGCACTCACATCCTTGTTCTTATAAAGGCCGCATAACTCATCAAGCTATTCACTGCCGTGATGAATAGGAGGTGGTAATGCTGCTGGTGCAGATTGCCTAGCAGTCCACATTGGTTGATCATTAGGATTTGTACCCATGTCTGCTTCCTCTTTAACAAACTCTGAATATGAAATATAACAGGGTAATGCTGCAAACACTCTAAGATTGAATCCTCTTCCTTAACCCTGTTGCGAGTGTGATAAACTCTAGACTGTTCCAGAGTTCTGTTTCACCAACATGCGATCACACCATAACAAACAAGCACGTTTTCGAAACAAAACAAATAACAAATAGTAACTTTTGTAGAAACAAGTTCCACGAAAAAGATCGAACAACTAAGAGTTTTGAATCCCAAACCAACACCGCTCCCCGACAGCGGCGCCAAATATTTGATGTGTTGAACATAACTTATAAACTTAAAAAAGATAATATTAACAACGATTAACACACAAGTATGCAACTATCCTAGTCGTACATTAAAAGCTAATAGCAACACAAGGATCAGTAGTTTTGAAAATTTTAAACTATTAATTACTCGTATTAATTATCCTAAATAAATTGAGGATTTGAGATGAAATTAAGTTTAAAACGAAAATAATGCAGAAAGTAAGTAAACAAGAATTCAATGGAGACAATAATATTCACTTAGAATCAATTCTCAAAGATCCGGATTGCTATAATTTAAACCGTTATAATAATTGATTTGTTGTGACATTGCAATTATCTGTCGATTCTCACAATTTCTTAATTAGATTCTTAAGTATACCTGTCGTTATCCTAGTTCTTAAGTATATATATATAAATGATGCTAATAAAACTACTCAAACAGAAAATGAAAAAGAAATCCAAAAAAGGTGATCCTACTTTCTATTAGATCATTTCCAATGGGCTTCACTTTTTTTAGTTAGATGAGGTGGCAGCACATGCGGCGACACTTCTTCCAACATATTTTCAACCTGTTTCCTAAAAGGCCCCTATAAAATAATAAATATTTATTCTGTAATATTGAATGTTTGCATTAATACCAATGTGTAACTCTTTCTTCTTCTCACTGCACATAATATAACTTTCTCTTACTTCTTCATCTCCCAAGGTTCTAAAACTAATACCCCCAAAAATTTTAATCAAAGATTACTTCCGGCTACTTGCAAATTACAATACACGGCCACAACCATTAAACTCGTTATCCCTCTACAAACGTAACTCACCTAACTTCACTGGTGTGTGACCACCGACGCGTCGCCGCTTGTATTAAAACTCAACTTGTCAGAAACGGGTTTCCGGCCACCCTTTTATCTTTACTTGGCCACATACTGATGAACGCAACACTTGTCGCTCGATGTCTTCTCTAAATACACCTTTACATTCGATAAACCACAATATATATTAATCATGTACAATCAGTAAATCATTTCTTTCTAAATTTCTTTGAATTCATAAAAAATTAAGAAAACACATCATATCTATTTTCTTTTGAAACTTTGAGATCTTTAATATCATCACAATAACAAATAATTCAATTTTTGTACCATCATCTCACCCAATCTCACAGAGACACAATTTCCTCATATAAAGCAAAAATTAGTACTCATGTATCATGTTTTCATGGGTTGAAGAAAAGAATGAGAATCAAAATAATGAAAGAATGAGAGTGGAAGAAAGAGGTTTTCATGGGTTTAGTTAAGTTGAAAAAATCAAATAAAAAGATGAAGAGAGACACGTATTCTGAAAGTGTAAATAATTTTAACATATACGGAGTAAAATGGATAGTGTAGAATCTGCTCCCAAACAATAAGGGGTATTTTAGGAAACAACTTTAAAATATGGTGGAAGTAAAAATAATGTTAGAAATATCAACATCCAAAAAAAAAGGTTACTTTTTTTTTGACCAATTATATTTTTGTAAATTATTTTATATATTATATTATTAATTTATTTTCTTTATCCCCAACTTTCCATTATATTTTAACATATTACTCTACTCAATATTTAATACAAAAAACTGATTCACACGGTTATAAAATGTCAGAAACTAAGATTGATAGATGACAGTCGAATTGCACTTTTTATCAAAAAGTGTCAAACTGCATGTGACGGTCTTACATAATCATCATAACATAACATACTATTACAAAATCCAATAACATCATCCATTGATAAGAGTAAACTTTTTATCTTCCCTGTTTTTTCAATATAGATTTACAACGAAACGGTTAGGAAAAAAACCCACCATGATTCCACCGATCACAGAACCGACATCCACCGGCAACCCAAATACTGAACAATTTCCGTCATCAAACGGTCGGAAACTCGGTAACATTAGCGGTCAACTGAACCGTTGGTCCAGAGCTCGAGTGATCAGATCAGGCCGAAAACTAGACCGCCCACCCGTTCACCATCAAACCGCCACACAACACGTTGATCAGTTACCAAAAGAAATTAATGTTTCTATTACTAGTCCCTCATCTTCTTCCTTATCATCATTGGAAGATTGTACGTTAAAAGAATCGGATGATGATGACCTAGTGGCTAAAGGGAAAGAGATATATATGGTTTCTGATGGGTCGGGTCGGACTGCAGAGCATTCGGTTAATGCTGCGTTGGGTCAGTTTGAACATTTTATGGTTCATCGTGGATGTTCGGTTAACACTCGTTTATTCTCTGGGGTAATATTTTATAGTATTTATTTTTTTTAGATAAATTTGATTATGGAATTCATTTTCTGAAATGCTTAAAATATGTGATTTTGTTACGTGAAGCTGTAGTGGTCACCATAGATTGCAATGATTGCAAAACAACTTTGTAATTGTAGTTCTACTTTTATGTGTATGTTTGTAATGAAACACCAACAACAAAACCCAATACCGTATAAGTGGATTATGAGAATGTGAGATGTAGACAATATTTCATACGCGAATAAAGATAAGTTATTTCTTCACCCAGAGTGAAAACACTTTCAAAAGTAGAGAAAGTCATCCCTCTCTTTATCCGACGGATAGAGAGATTGCTTCCGCTCCGGCCAATAAGTAGAAAAAAATTTTTTAAAATAATAAAATTGAGACTCCATGAAAATGGTAAAATCAAATTTTCATGGGTTTTAAATCTTGCCTGAAATTTACTCGTAATTTAGGCTTTAAGAGTCAGTAAGACGCCAATAAATCGACTCTTGTTGTCGACTCAATAACTAGAGTCGTATGTTTGTAATGAAACATCTCAAGATACACGATTGATTAAATTTTGAGTCTCATTTTTTAGTGAATATGTATTCCGGGATGGGAGGTGATCCTCACACATCACTTTTTGATTCATGTACACATAATTATCTATTTTACCCTTAATTGTACTTACAATAAGAATATAACTTCAACTCTCAAGATTAATCTATGAGCATAACTGTGAATTTATGAGACAAAAAAGTGTACATGAATTAAAAAGTGGTGTGTGAGAATATCTCCTTTTTGAGATGAGGAGAGTAATGAATAAAATAATAACTGTTCATGGTGCAGCTGTTATAAGCCTGTTATTTGACCCAAGAATTTCAAATAAGTATAAGCAGAAGCATGTCAAACAATATAAAGACACCCGAAGCAAAGTCTAATCAAATCTAACTCGTTTTTTTTTTTTTTTTTTTGTATCAGATTAATGACATAGAACGACTCATGGAGATCATAATGCAAGCAGCAAAAGAAGATGCAATACTCATTTACACACTAGCCGACGAAAAAATGGCCGCTTCAGCTCGACACGCTTGCAAAGTATGGGGTGTGAGTTCCATCGATATACTTAGACCAATTATAGATGCAATCGCATCCCATTTAGGCGTCTCACCTTCTGGGCTTCCTCGTGGGGCCCCGGGAAGGAAATTTCCATTAACCGATGATTACTTTAAAAGAATCGACGCTATCGAGTTTACAATAAAACAAGATGATGGAGCTTTACCTCAGAACTTGCACAGAGCTGATATTGTCATTGCTGGTGTTTCACGATCTGGGAAGACTCCATTGTCGATTTATTTGGCTCAAAAAGGATTTAAGGTGGCAAATGTGCCTATCGTTGTAGGTATTGAGTTGCCCAAGAGTTTATATGAGATTGACCCGAAAAAGGTGTTTGCTTTGACGATAAATCCTGTTATGTTGCAAACGATAAGGAGAGAACGAGCAAAGAGTTTAGGGTTTGTTGAAGATGAGAAAAGTAGTTATGCAGAGATGGTTCATGTGAGGGAGGAGCTAGATTATGCTACTAAGATTTTCGTACAAAATCCTACTTGGCCCGTCATCGGTAAGTATGCACCCGCCTTTTTCGTACTCTAATTAATGGTAAACTTTTTACTTTACTGATAGATGATGTAGAAAAATTGAGATGTTGGGTAATGGGTAATGGGTCAGATAGGGTTGTTTCTGGTGCTAATCGAAATGGGTTGGACAGGTTAATGCATGAACTAAAACCTCTGTTTATCTATTATCTATTATTATTATTATGCTAATATATGTATTTGTCATTTATCTGGTTAAATTATAAATACTTGTCTTTATGCTTTCTCAGGTATATAAAACATATAAAGTCAGAAACTTATTGTGTGATTTTAAAATACTGTTTTAAGTTGATTATTAACATGATTTATTGGTGACCACAGAAGTAACTGGGAAAGCAATTGAAGAAATAGCCGTCATCGTTTTAAGACTTTACCAAGACAGGAAGCAAAATTCGTCCATACCAGTTATCTCGAGAATCTACTAGGTACACTTAAAGTTCATACTAATAAATGTTGTACAGCTATTAAGAACTTAAGGTATTTTCTTATGGTATATACACTATATATTAAGATCTGGTTATTCTGTCATATACTGATACATAAAAAGGCAATGAAACTGTGAGGTGTGAAAACAGACCTAAGTTTAAATCCGGGGAGCACTGTGTGTCGTGGATGTCAGTTTTTGGTGTCTTCTTGATGTATGACTTGATGTATGACTGAGCGTTGATTGTACTGAACGTTAAAAACTGAAATTGGGGAGAAAGTGGGGAAGTTGTGTAAAGAAAATAATATTTATATCATTTATTATTTATTTTAAAGTTAGATAAAATTAATAAAATAAATTTGGATTACATGAAAAAAAAATTACAATTCATAATTAAAAATTAAAATACACTTTATAAAACATCAAAGCTAATTAATAAACTTTCAACTAAAATTCAAGTAACTACGTACTCGTGATCGTGTTCGCGTATAGAACAAAGGTGTTCTACCAAATTGGATGGTAAACCTTCATGTACCTTCCCATCGTGTAATTCCTTCCTCCTCTTATACGTGTCAAACCTATCGATCCAACTAGTTTGCATGTTCACAACGATACAACCGGTTCATAAACCTCAGCATTCTCAGTAATGTTATACTCGTTATCTTCAACAATCTTATTGTGCTATGCATGCATACATGAACCTTTGAATGAAAACTCGCGTTGGTTGTTGTAGTAGCTCGCGCCGGTCGTTGTAGTATATGCAAACGCCCCTTTCAATACCAAAGGTTCTCTCAACATCTTTGTAACATCCCGTCTTTTTTCCGTTACTTTCCGTTTAATTACTCTAAAGTCCGTTATGTAATTTTAACATCTTCCGTTAATACGTGTTTTAAAATATTTCGTTTAGGTAATTCACGCACTCGCTTCAACTTGAGGGACTAAACTTGCCAAGCGACCAAACTTTTGACTAGGTCAAATGGTCAAACCTTATCCCTTCCATTCATTCATCTCCTCCTCTTTTTCAATACTTCAACTTTTTCTCTCAAACTCCAATTCAAAGATTCATCATCCATTTTCAAGTTAGCAATCAAACATCAAAACAAATTACATATTTAGAATCCTTGCATCTTTCTCTTCAATTCCATACCGATTTCGTCTAGTTTGGGTAACTTTCTAAAATCACTAGATTCTTTGTTCTTGATGTTTTTAACTTATAAAAGTGTTAATTAGTGTCTATGGCTCAAGTCTAACATGAATATATGATTTGTATGCGTGTTCTTGCCATTTTGATGTAACTAGCTTAAACTTGAAATGGGTGTGTTTAATCTTGAGATTTGGTTGCTTAAATGTTGTTAGATGTTAAAAGTGCATGTATTAAATGTGTTACTAGTATCACTAGCTTCAATTTGGTATGTAGGTTGACATGGAAAAACTTCATAAACATAATTGTTAAATTTATGATTTTGAGTTAGGGTTTGGTAGAAGTAAAATGAACTTTTGATGCATTAAATGCTTAGCAATGTTGGTTGTAAGTGTTTAGGTGTATTGTATGCGTAATTACCTACGAAACGGCTATCACATGTGTGCATTTAATTCCCGAATCATCAAAGTGCAATTATGAACTTGAAAGCATTTATGGTGAACATTTAATGAACTTTCAACTTGGATTTGATTATTGTAAATGATGATTTTGGTTGATGAAATGTGTTTAGTTGTATTCCTCGTTAAATTACCTTTCCAACGATGTATGGCATGCATTTTAAATGTTTTCGGTTCATGAGTTAGGTAAATTTGAAGTTTGGCTCGAGACTTAACAAATATTGCAAACATCACTTTTTTTCCAGGAATGCGCGCCGCGCATACCTTCGCGCGCCGCGCAAATGTGAAGTTTCATATGCTTAACCCCTTAGACTATTTCTGACCTGGTTCCACGCCTAAATGCGCGCCGCGCATACTTGCACGCACCGCGCATTCCCCCAGACCAAAATTTCTTTGTGTTTTACTTTTCACAAAAAATTTCCCGCTTAACCGCAACTCCGATTAACATGAAATTTGGTTAACATGCTCATATATGATTTCTCATCATGGGAAAATTGTCCGAGACCCGACCCGAACGTGTTGACTTTTTCGTTGACCTTGACTTGACCAAAGTTGACTTTCATTCAAACTTAACCAAATATTTATGCAATTGTTCTAACGTGCTTTTATACTTGTATCTTGCATGAAACTTGACAATTTGACTCACATGCTATATTAATCGAGTCGTAACGAACCATAGGACTAATTGAACACTTTAACCGACCGTGTTTACCGATATTGATACAATCTATTGTTTAGGTCGAGACTAGCATTCTTTTTTGCACACGTTTACTTTGTAAAGTATATTTACCTTCGTGCACTCAAGGTGAGATCATAGTCCCACTTTTACTCTTTTAAACTTACATTTGGGATGAGAAAACATAAACGTTTCGTTTTACAATGTGAACACAAGTACGGAAACAAATATTCTACGTACGAGTTAGAACAAAAATCCTCAATTCGATTATCATTAGTTACACTTGTCGGGTGTAAGCGAGAACTATTGTTGTATTGTCATATGGGTTTGACAAACCCTCATTCGGACGGTTCGCTACCATTATTCGGATGAAATATATTTTCGAGAAACAGTGTAGGTTCTAACACTATGTGTATGGGGTTCGTGGAAAGTTAAGCCTTGATAATTGGGTGCTCGTGATAACAATTTTAGAATGGTTTACTATTATTTCAACGTTATAAATCTTGTGGTTCATTTGTACTTACTCACTTACTTAAACCTATGATTTCACCAACGTGTTCGTTGACAGATTTTTATGATTTTCTTAGGTCCTTGAACAATAGGTGTTGCATGCTTCCGCTCACTATTTTTTATACTTGTTTGGATGTCGAGTATATATGCATACATGGAGCATCTTTTGACTTACTTTTAAATCGTGTCGCATAGGTTTCATATGTACGTTAAACGTTGTAATGTAATTAGTCGTTGAACTACTTTTGTAAACTTGAAACATCTTTACATTTGAAATGAATGCGACATATTTTGGTCAAACGTCATTTTAAAGACTTATGACCACGTAACGGGACCTAAGTAGACGGCGCCGTCAATGACGATTTTGTCTGGTCGCTACAGATGGTATCAGAGCGTTGGTTGTAGGGATTTAGAGTTCATTGGTGTCAACCTCGAGTCATAGGGTACATTAGTGAGTCTAGACTACAACCGGCATATAGACTTGAAGTAGGAATTACTTGACTACTTGTGCATTTATACTCGAACTCTTCTATTCGTATCTAACCCTTATTTCATCTTAATCTCACGTAGTTTAATTTGATTGACACGCCACTTTGACTTTATGAGGTAATGTCGAATGCACATATGAATTAGGGTAATATAATTTTCGGGATTATATTACGGTGACTCATATGGACGTTCCGACATTATAACATAAAGAATTTAGGGCGAGTCATGGAAAATTTTCTATCTTTATTTCATATCACGATTAGTATTACTGAGAATACTAATCAACGATATTCTTGTGTCTTGAAGGAACAATGCCTCCTCGCCGAGTCCCACGCAATGAAACTCCCGAACAAGCTCTTCAACGAATGATAGCCACCGCCGTAGATGCGGCATGGCCGGTCACTCATCCAACAACAACAATAACAACAACCACAATAACAACAATGTAACATCCCAGCTAACACGTTCCCCGTAGCATGATATTGTCCGCTTTGCCCGTAGGCGCACAGATTTTTCTTGGCAACCACACACGACGAGCACTTTTCCAGGAGCTCACCCATCCTGGTAGTGCCCTCGCATGAGCACGCTTAACTGCAGAGTTCTCACGGGATCTGCTGCGCTTGTGGTCCCAAATCGCGTCATGCTAGGAAAGGTCTCCACACCCTTATAAGGCATGCTTCGTTCCCCTCTCCAACCGATGTGGGACGGATGTAACACGGGTGTTACAATCCTCCCCCTAATGGGACACAGCGTCCTCGTTGTGCACATTTTGTCCGGAGCCTGGCTCTGATACCATCTATAACATCCCAGCTAACACGTTCCCCGTAGCATGATATTGTTCGCTTTGCCCGTAGGCGCACAGATTTTTCTTGGCAACCACACACAACGAGCACTTTCCCAGGAGGTCACCCATCCTGGTAATGCCCTCGCATGAGCACACTTAACTGCAGAGTTCTCACGGGATCTGCTGCGCTTGTGGTCCCAAAACGCGTCATGCTAGGAAAGGTCTCCACACCATTATAAGGCATGCTTCGTTCCCCTCTCCAACCGATGTGGGACGGATGTAACACGGGTGTTACAGACGGATGTAACACGGGTGTTACAAACAACAATGGAGCCGGTAACTCAAATGAGGGATGCTCCTACAAAGCTTTCATGGGGTGCAAACCTCACACTTTCGATGGGACCGGAGGACCGGTTGCTCTCACTCGATGGTTTGAGCAAACGGAAGCCGTTTTTAGCATAAGCGGTTGCCGGGACCAAGACAAGGTCAAATACTCCACCCACACTTTTGCCGGTATCGCTCTCACGTGGTGGAACACGTATGTACAATCGGTGGGTACCGATGAAGCCCACGCTCTCTCTTGGCCCGATTTAAAAGAAAAGATGATCATCGAATACTTTCCCCGCGAAGAGACTCGAAAGCTCGAAAGCGAGCTAAGAAGTTTGAAAGCGGTCGGAAACGACCTCAACGCTTATAATCAACGGTTTGCCCAGCTAGCTCTAATGTGTCCAAACCTTGTAAATCCCGAGCCCCTACGAGTTGAACTTTACATGGATGGCCTTCCTAAGAGCATCAAACATGAGGTAATGTCATTGATGTGCGTAGAGGTGTATACAAAATAGTTATATTTTTACAAGAAAATACTATTAAATACGATACAATTTTACACAAGATATTTATTTATTTATAGAATGGATATACCTAAACCTTGCTACAACACTTATAGGCAGTGTACCTAATCGTACAGTAGTGTAGTTTTTAGTAAGTCCGGTTCGTCCACAGGGAACTCGCCAAGTTTAACGCTATATTTTTAAAACTATATTTGTAAATATATAAATATATAAGTAGTATTATTATTATAAAAGGGGGTTTTTACCGTTTAATGACTGGTTTGTCGATTTTAAAACTTTAGTCGCAGTTAAAACCTAATGTAAAATATTAAAAATAAATATAACTTAATTTAAAGCGTAAAGTAAATAACGATAATGAAATTGCGATAAATAAAAGTGCGATAATATAAAATTTGTGATAATTAAAAGGTACGATAAATAAAATGACAATAAATTAAAGTGCGATAATTAAAAGTGCAATTAAATATGAAATATATAAATTATGCTTATTTAAACTTCCGTAATCATGATGTTTGAAGTGTTGATTTTAGTTTATTATCATGGGTTAATTGTACCTTGTCCTGGATTATTCAATATGTCCGTCTGGTTTTGTCCATAACAGTCCATCAGTCATAAATATAAAGTGCGAGTGTCCTCGTCAAATTATCTTTATATCCGAAGTCAAATATTCCAACTAATTGGGGACTTAAACTATAATTACACCAAGTGTCCTTGTATATAATTCACCCCTATTTTAATAAGTCCATTAACTATTAATTCATTCCAGTGTCCGGTTAAATGAACGATTATTAGTACTTATAAATATCCCGCCCATCGTGCCCGATCGAGTGTATATGGTTATTTATAGGTACGTCTAATTGTAAATTTTTATATTAAATTAACAAACTATCATTTAATTAAACAAATATAAAGCCCATTAATAGCCCATAGTATAATTTTCACAAGTGTTGTTCTTTTGTCCAAACCCCAATTATGGTACAAAGCCCAATTACCCCGTCTTAATATTTTAGCCCAACATCACAATTACTTCGGCTTAAATAAGCATAATAATAACTTAGCTACGAGACATTAATTTAATAAAAAAATTAAACATAACTTACAGTGGGTGTTATTAGCGTAGCGGTACACGGACAGAGTTTCGACTTACAAAACCTTAAAACATTCGACTAACCTAACCTTATTATTATCACTAACTTAAAATTAAAATTACAAATTGAGATTAATATTTGGAGTGATAATTGATACATATATTATGTATATAGAGTAGGAAATAGAAAAAGATGTAAAAAATTCGATCAGAATGCGCGACTTTTATAGACCCACATTTCACTGTAGACCTCCGCGAGTGCAGATATTTTGTTCACAAAAGTTCCGCTAGTGCGGAGGTATGGATTACAGCTCATCTCTTAATTTAAACGTGGGCTGCTGTATTTTTTTAATATATATATATATATATATATATATATATATATATATATATATATATATATATATATATATATATATATATATATATATATATATATATATATATATATAATATATATATAATTTATATAATTATATATATTATATAATATTCTTGTGCATATTTGGCTTGTAATTTTTGGTCCGTTGCGTCGCGCACTGAAAGTTGGTTCATGTCTCGGTTTCGGATTTTCGAACGTCCTTGCGTACTATTTAATATCTTGTACTTTGCGTTTTGCGTCTTGTACTTTTGTAATTTTGAGACGTTTCTCATCAATAATTTGAACCACTTTGATTGTACTTTGTACTTTTTAGCTTTTTGGTCGTTTGCGTCTTCAATTCGTCGAATCTGCCTTTTGTCTTCATCTTTTATTATTTAAACGAATATCACTTGTAAATAGGACTATTGCAAATAAAAGCTTGTCTTTCTTGAGGGATAATGCTATGAAATATATGTTCGTTTTTAGCATTATCAAATATTCCCACACTTGAGCGTTGCTTGTCCTCAAGCAATATAGTCTTGAAATAAAAATACTAGAATCACTTCTTTATTCTTCACACTTTGTACATCAGTGAATTCTATACGGCGGTATGAACAATGGTAGTAACGTTGTGGTTTACAGTCCCATATGACTATGAAATTTTAGATCCTTAAGGAAATTGGATCTTTATGAAAACATTTGATCTTTTGAAAATTCAATCTAGTTTTTACCCTAGATAAGTTTTCCGGAATAACCCTTCACCGGTGTTTGCAAAATGTTTTTGTGGGTTGTGTGGGTTTCAGATTTGAAAATTGTAGCTCAAAACTTGCGGTTTTGTGTCACCCACTTGCTAACCTTGTATCGGGAAAGCAACACATCCAGTTTACTTGCTCCGTATATTACCTTTCGGTAAACTACCGTCCGGTTGTAAAGGAAAGCGTTGAACAAGCAACTGTTAAGGCAATGTCCCCTGACATGCTTTTAATTATGGTCTATAACGTGTCAGATGCAATTACTATCCTTTGTAGGAGCAAAAGTAAAGCTCACCCTATAGTTTTTCGGTCTGGCACAAGGTCCTGTCTTCGACCATGATATGCAACCACCGTTCTTACGGTTGACACCCGATTTGGTTCAGGTGACCTAATGAATTCCGGTGAATTCTTAGGATTTTACGTTCAATGGTAATGAATGCATTGAAAATGATTTTTCAGAAAACAAATCGGTTTTAATTTGATCAAAATATTTTCTCGCTCAAGCTCGAGTTTAGATATCATCGAATTCCATGAGTTCGTAATTCTCAATCTTTAAAGTCAATCTCAAGGATTGAGTAATATCAGTCTTAAAAGCTAATTTTTAATCTTTAAGGAGATTATCCTTTCTAGGGGTCTGATTCATTAGTCTTATCAAGCTAATTTGCACGGTGCCCTCCCCATTTTACGAGACAGTTCCTCTCATGGTTAGGATAAGTCTGACCACTTGGCGACCCTATTTGATGTTGAGGTCCGTGGATTTCCTGCTGATTTTAGAGATGACTTTTCTAGATTTTTCGTCAACCTACAACTGGTCTGGACGACAACTTCTTGACCTAAATCAAGAAGTGCGTGTCTTTTTTCGGAAGACTTTACTTCCTTTTAATGATGGAATTGATTCATCGTGTAGATCCATCTATTCTTTCAAAAGTATTACAATAAATCGGGTAAAATGGTTAATTTTGTCCAAAACAAAAGTATCTTTGTACAAAATATGTGATATATGTTTTAAAGAACTTGGTAAATTTTTCCCACACTTGGCTTTTATTTTCCTTTATTTGCCTTTTTATTGTCCTCTATTCCATTTTAAATGAATTCTAACATTTTGGGTTGTTTATCAATTTATGTCCTTTTCGAGGTAACAATAATTTCGGTAGTTTTATTGTTCATAAATATGTATAAACATGAATTTGAGTTCATTTAATTGAAAATTTTGAAAATTTTTACTAGAATTGGGTAGTCAGTATATAATACTAGAGCTGTTCTTTATTATCAGAGAGCACTAGATTCTAATACAACTACTGCGTTACTAGTATTTTTAATGGTAACCAAGTGTATAAGTTAAAATTTTAAAAATCCGAAAGAATTTAACCCCTTCCCACACTTAAGATCTTGCAATGCCCTCATTTGCAAGAAATCAGTAACAATTTAAATTATTGAGGGTGATTAGCGTAGAAAAATGATTAAATTTTACCAAAGTTTCCAAACATATTGGTTTTTTTTTTTGGTATACTTTAAATCAATAAGATTAAAAATAATGATAACAAAACTTCTCGTCCCGTCCTTGGGTAAAGTAATTCGGTTCAACGACCTAGTCTTCAACTCACGACGAATTTTAAATATCAAATTTTTAACTTAATGAAATAAAGTAAATTTTTGTTTTTAAAATCACACCAAACTTAAATTTAAAATGCATAAAATTAAAAATCCATATTATTAATATTTTTATACATACAAACTTATATTAAAAATATTAATTTTTCAAATATTTACAAACTTAAATATATTGATTTTAAAAAGTTTATAATATTAATTTAATATTTATATATTAATTAAAAAAACAAAGTAAAAATAAAAATTAAAAATCTTTTTGGTCTTTTATCCCACTTTAATCAATCAAATATTATCAAAAATATATGCCCTTCTTTTCGGTAAAGTAATTTCGGTTCAACGACCTAGTTTTACTCCTGATGAATTTTTGAAATATTTTGGGTCGATTGATTAAAGATATTTATACCTTAAGAATAAACGGTAAATTTCGCAGTGATGTAATAAATTTTTGTATGATATCAATAATTTCGGTTACGCATACCTAATTTTATTGAATACCAATTTAATACTTTATAGCGAACGATTCAGCGTTTATTATCAAAAGGTTAAAAGCAATAAATAAAAATAAAAACTATACATACTTACCTGTGAGAAAGAATTCTCATAGACCTACTTTAGCCGACTCATAGGAGAGTCGTGTGATTTGGTTCTCCATAGCTACGTATGCATAACCTCGACTCTTTAATATCTTTTCTTCTAAACATATGAATGGTCCTTCTCTGCATAGAGTAACAAATTCGGTATTTGAATATGTTTGATTATTTGAACATTTACCTTTGTGTGACCATTTTCCACATTTGTAACATCTTTCAAGGTGTCGTGCTCTTCTTTTTGTTGCGATTTTGATTTTCCTTTACCAAAATGTATCTTATGATGATCTTTTCTGAGTTCTTTTCTTACTTCGTCACATCTGTTTCTTATTACTGACACCAGGTCACTCGGAAGTGTGTCATTATTACGTTTAGTAATCAAAGCGTGTAGCATTAGACCATGGTTCAGATCAAAGGAATTCTTCATCTCGTAAAACCTAAAAAAATAAAAATTCAGAATGGGGGGAGAAGACTAGTTCTTTAGGGTCTGCTAGGGAAAGACCATTCGGATTCCATTCTCGGAAACTACACGAAAACAGAATATCTAACTCTAACAGAAATATATATTACCCTAAAAAGATTCGAACCTTCCCACACTTAGTTAGCTGTGGTGTCGAAATTGTGATTAATTTCATCTTCAACTTCCATTGGATTATCTATGTAATGTTTAACTCTGTGACCATTAACCTTAAATTCAATCCCATTTGAATTTATTAACTCTACTGTTCCATATGAGAAAACTCTTTTGACTATGAATGGTCCAGACCATATTGATTTCAATTTTTCAGGAAATAGCTTGAATCGTGAATTGAAAAGAAGAACTCTGTCTCCTTCTTTAAATTCTTTTGAACTTCTGATTCTTTTATCATGCCATTTCTTCGTTCTTTCTTTATAGATCAACGAATTTTCATATGCTTCATGTCTTAATTCTTCTAATTCGTTTAATTGACTTAACCGTAGACGTCCAGCTTCATGTAAATCAAGATTACATGTCTTCAAAGCCCAAAATGCTTTGTGTTCAATTTCTACTGGAAGATGACATGCTTTTCCGTAAACGAGTCTGAAAGGTGTGTTTCCAATTGGAGTTTTGTAGGCTGTTCTAAAAGCCCAGAGTGCATCCTCCAATTTCATGGACCATTCCTTCTGATTTGATCCTACGATTTTCTCTAGAATACGTTTTTATGCTCGGTTGGTATTTTCAACTTATCCACTTGTTTGTGGATGATAAGCGGTTGAGATTTTATGAGTTACTCCATATCTTTTAAGAACTTTCTCAAGTTGACTATTACAAAAATGAGTACCCCAATCACTTATTAAAGCTTTCGGTGTTCCGAACCTTGCAAAAAGACGTTTTAAAAAGTTAACTACAACTCGTGCATCGTTAGTTGGGAGAGCTTGTGCTTCCGCCCATTTAGATACATAATCAATGACAACGAGAATGTAGAGATTATTATGAGATTTTGGAAATGGACCCATAAAGTCAATACCCCAAATATCAAATACTTCACATACTTGAATGACATTTTGTGGCATTTCATCACGTTGACTTATTTTTCCGGCCCTTTGACAAGCATCACATGATTTGCAAAGAAGGTGTGCGTCTTTGAAAATTGTAGGCCAATAGAATCCAGCATCGTAAACTTTTCTTGCTGTGATTTGAGGCCCATAATGCCCTCCTGTTGGTCCTGTGTGACAATGGTTTAAGATTTGACTAGCTTCATCTCCAAATACACATCGGCGTATTATTCCATCGGGACAACTTTTAAATAAATGTGGATCTTCCCAGAAATAGTGTTTTATATCACTAAAGAATTTCTTTCGTTTTTGGTACGACAATCCTTTTTCAAGGAATCCACATACTAAGTAGTTTGCATAATCTGCAAACCATAGAATTTCATTATAATCTATCTTCAATAGATATTCATCAGGAAAGTTGTCTTGTATGGCCGATTCATTTAGAACTTCTAATTCGGAATTTTCAAGACGAGAAAGATGATCAGCGGCGAGATTTTCTGCTCCCTTTTTATCTTGGATTTCAATATCGAACTCTTGTAAGAGTAAGATCCAACGGATTAATCGTGGTTTAGCATCTTGTTTCGAAAATAAGTATCTAAGAGCAGAATGGTCGGTATAGACCACCGTTTTAGCTAGAACGAGATATGAACGAAATTTGTCAAAAGCAAAAACAATGGCAAGGAGTTCTTTTTCAGTAGTTGTGTAATTTGTTTGTGCTCCTTGTAATGTCTTACTAGCATAATAAATAGGTTGAAATCATTTTTCAATCCTTTGTCCTAAAACGGCTCCCATTGCAAAATCACTTGCATCGCACATAAGTTCAAACGGTAGATTCCAATTTGGAGTTATCATAATCGGCGCATTAGTGAGTTTTTCTTTAAGAATATTAAAAGATTTGATACATTCACTGAAAAGATGAATGGAGCATCCTTTTCTAGGAGTTTATTCATAGGAGTGGCAATTTTAGAAAAATCTTTTATGAAACGTCGGTAAAAATCGGCATGCCCTAGAAAACTCCTAACTCCTCTAACATTGGTGGGATGTGGAAGTTTAGCAATTACATCTACTTTAGCTCTATCCACTTCAATTCCTTCCTTTGAGATTTTATGTCCAAGAACGATGCCTTCTTTAACCATGAAATGGCATTTCTCTCAATTAAGAACTAGATTTGATTGTTCGCATCTAATAAGCATTCGTTCAAGATTAACTAGACATGATTCAAATGTATCACCGAAGACTGAAAAGTCATCCATGAAAACTTCCATGCATTCTTCTATCATGTCGTGAAAAATCGCCATCATGCACCTTTGAAAGGTTGCAGGGGTGTTGCAAAGTCCAAATGGCATGCGTTTATAAGAAAAAGTACCATAAGGGCACGTGAATGTGGTTTTCTCTTGGTCCTCGGGTGCTATTGGAATTTGAAAATATCCGAAAAAACCATCAAGAAAACAATAGTAACTATTTCCGGCTAATCTTTCCAACATTTGATCAATAAAAGGTAAGGAAAAGTGATATTTTCTGGTGGCGTCATTTAATTTTCTATAATCAATACAAACACGCCATCCTGTTACAGTCCTAGTAGGAATAAGCTCATTTTTCTCATTTGTGATGACAGTCATGCCACCCTTCTTAGGTACGCATTGAAATGGGCTTACCCATGGACTATCAGAGATTGGATAAATTAAACCTGCATCAAGCAGTTTAATAATTTCTTTCTTAACAACATCATGCAATAGCTGGTTTATGAGCTTTTAGTACAGAAATAAGTTGAGATTTTTTATTTTCAGTAAGAGAAGACGATATTATTACAGGTAATTCAGTTTCACCATGTAAATAAGCATATTCCAAATGGTTTGAAAGTGGCTTTAACTCTAATGTCGGTGGTTCTTCTATCGATGATTTATATCGATATCTGTCTTCTTATTTTAGCATTTGAATTTCTTCTGTTGTCGGTTCGTATCCATTAGCCATAAGTGTAGCTAACATTTCAGTTTCATCAATTGGTTCAGTTCCTTCTCCTAAAGAACATTCTCATGTTCCTTGTAATTCTGGAAATTCTTCTAATAATTCTGCATGTGAATCTATAGTTTAAATATAATAACATGTATCATCTGCAGATTGCGGTTGTTGCATGGCTCTATCAACTGAAAAGGTAACACTCTCGTCCTCTATACTTAGGGTCAATTTCTTACCGAACACGTCTATTATTGCTTTAGCCGTGTTTAAGAATGGTCTTCCTAATATGAGAGGAACTCGAGAATCTTCTTCCATGTCCAGAATAACAAAATCTACTGGAAATACTAAAGTACCAACTTTAACTAGCATGTTCTCCATTATCCCTCTAGGATATTTTACTGATCGATCAGCTAGTTGTATGCTTATTCGTGTTGGTTTCAATTCTCCAAGGTCTAGTTTAGCGTATAGTGAATACGGCATTAGATTTATACTAGCACCTAAGTCTGCCAATGCTTCTATTGAACTAAGACTACCCAGAAAACATGGAATTGTGAAACTTTCAGGATCAGATAGTTTTTCTGGTATCTTATTCAACAGCACTGCAGAACAATTTGCATTCATAGTAACAGCCGAGAGTTCTTCCATTTTCTTTCTATTTGTGATTAGATCTTTCAAGAATTTAGCATATCTAGGCATTCCTGAAATCACATCAATGAAAGGAAGATTGACATTTATCTGTTTAAACATATCCAAGAATTTGGATTGCTCGGCTTCAAGTCACTCTTTTCTCATTTTACTCGGGTAAGGAAGTGGTGGTTGGTATGGTTTAACATAAGGTTTAGCCTTAACTGTGTTATCTTCATTAACCTTTTCAACTACCGGTTCTGTTTCCTTATCTTGCTAAGGCTGTGGTTCTTGTGTAGTAGGAATAGAATCATCATAAATTACAGGTATTTCAGGTGGTTTAAGTGTAATACCACTTCTTGTGGTAATGGTAATGGCTTTAGCTGTTTCATTCCGGGGGTTAGCATTTGTATCACTAGGTAGACTTTCCGATTTTCTTTCACCTATTAACCTTGCTAGGTTACTTACTTCTTGTTCCAGATTTTGAATAGAAGCTTGTTGATTTCTAAATGCTTGAGCATTTTGTTCATTGGTTTGTTTCTGAGATGTGAAAATTTGAGTTTGAGATTCAACTAGCTTCAACATCATGTCTTCTAAATTTGGCTTTTTATCATCCGTTTGTGGTGGTTTGTTTTGAAAAATAGGTCTTTGCTGATTGTAAGTATTGTTGGATACTTGTTGGTTGCTAGGACCTTGTTGGTTGTTATATGGAACATTTCGGTTATAGTTCTAATTTTGATTGTAGATCGGTCTTGGCGGTTGATAATTATTCTGATAATTATTTCCAGGCCTTTGGTTTATGTATGAAACATTCTCTCTTTGTTCCATTGTTAGTTCAATACTGAGACAATCTTTTGTCAAATGTGGTCCTCCACACTGCTCACAACTAATTCGTATTGAGTGAATATCTTTAGTCGTCTTTTCCATTCGTCTCTCGACAGCATCTATCTTTGCGGAAATGGAATCTAAGTCATGGCTAGAATCGGCTCTAGCTGCTTTAAATGATCTAACGATATCTTTTTCTTGGTGCCACTCATGTGAGTGGGAAGCAGTGTTATCAATAATTTTGTAAGCGTCAGTTGCGGTTTTCTTCATAATGGAACCACCAGCTACTATATCAATGTCTTTTCGTGTAGTGATGTCGCATCCTTGGTAGAATATTTGTACTATTTGACAAGTGTCTAAACCATGTTGCGGACATCCCCTCAATAACTTTCCAAATCTTGTCCATGCTTCATATAAAGTTTCTTTTGGCTTTTGCGTGAACGTAACAATTTCTCCTTGAAATCTTACGGCTTTAGATGCCGGAAAGAATTGTTTAAGAAAATTTTTAACTAAAACGTCCCACGTATCAATCGCCCCTTCAGGTAACGATTCTAACCAATCTTTGGCTTCTCCCTTTAAAGTCCAGGGAAATAACATGAGATATATCTGTTCATCCTCCACTTCTCTGATTGTAAATAAAGTACAGATCCTATTAAATGTACGAAGATGTTCATTTGGATCTTCCTTCGGTGCACCACTAAATTGGCATTGATTAGTTACCATGTGTAGGATTTGTCCTTTGATTTCATAATCTGGCGCATTAATGTCAGGTTGAGTAATTGCGTGACCTTGGCCAGTGCGTTTAGCTCTCATTCGGTCTTCCATACTTAGAGGTTCCAGATTCTCCATGATTGAATTTGTCGAATTTGAATCACTAGAGGATTCCGATTTAATGGTAGGTTCCTCAACAATCTCTGTTTGAATGATTGGTGGTTCCGGAGGAAAGATTAGTGGTTCAGGATCTCTGAATTGTCCCTGAATATCTTCCGGATTCTCAATTGTGAGGTCGGGTTCAAAAAATGGATTATCGGAAATTTGAATTGGAGTACTTGGTCGACTGGATGACGATTCTAAAGAAAAATCAACGGCGACAATATTTGCTAGATGTCTTGATCGAGTTACAGGTGGTGAACGTACGAAAGGTGGTGAATGTTTTGCTCGGTGCATTCACTGAATATCCTATTAGTTATAAAATAAAAATTATATAAGTTATCAAATTAATAGACTTTTCTGATTTTGCCCACGTTTCGAATAGCCAATAGATGCAGCAGGTAGCCAGGACCCTTTAAATCGGAAGCCCACAACTCGCCACTAACAAATCCAACTATTACTACGAACCAGAAAATTTTGGATGTCTATCAATTTAACCACTTAAAATAATTTTTCGTTGAAATTTAAAGAAATTTTAGAGAAGAAATAGAAAATTCTATGTCCTAAAAACTAGAGTGGCGAAAAATAAGAAAGAAAAAGAGCGCGTCGAAAAACGTCGAAAAATAAAAGGTCGAAAAATAAAAATAAGAAAGAAAAACGTCGAAACTTAAAAGTCTAAAACTAAGAATTAAATGTAAGCTTAAAAGAAATTCTATATCCAAAATGGCAATAACTTAAAAAGTACTAAAATCTTAAAACGGCGTCGCAAAAATCGAAAGCACCTAAATCTTATTCTAAAGAAAAATCACTTAAGGGATTTTACGGCAAAGCCTAAAAATCTAGAAATAAAAATAACTATGGCAAAAACTATGACTTAAAACTAAATACGAACGAAAAATACAAATATTACGAATAAACGATTAAAAAGTTACGAAATTTTAAAAATAAAACTTAAAGTTGTAAAAAAATACAATTTTTATAAAAATATTATTTTTAAATTAATATTTTATAAAAGTATTAATTTTATAAGTAATAAAACTAATTAAAACCTAAAAATACAAATTTAATTAACTAAAACTAATTAATATTTTAATTAAACCCTAATTAATAATAATAGATAAATAAATAACCCTAATTTCGTAACTAATGCTGCAATGATTTTGACCTGTCAGATACCTCCGCGAGTGCGGATGCCAAGTGGCAAAAAGTACCGCGAGTGCGGATGCCACAGATGCAGGTCGAATTTTTTAGGCTCAGTTTCTATTTTTTTAGAGACTTAAAGTTATATAGTTTTTATGTTTTTATATTTTTGAAATTTAAAACTTATGTAAATATACTTTTACAAAAATAATGTAAAAACTAATTTTTTTTAATAGGGTCTCGCTTCGGCGTTAAGTGTTGTTCCCCGGCAGCGGCGCCAAAAATACTTGATGTGCGTAGAGGTGTATACAAAATAGTTATATTTTTACAAGAAAATACTATTAAATACGATACAATTTTACACAAGATATTTATTTATTTATAGAATGGATATACCTAAACCTTGCTACAACACTTATAGGCAGTGTACCTAATAGTACAGTAGTGTAGTTTTTAGTAAGTCCGGTTCGTCCACAGGGAACTCGCCAAGTTTAACGCTATATTTTTAAAACTATATTTTTAAATATATAAATATATAAGTAGTATTATTATTATAAAAGGGGGTTTTTACCGTTTAATGACCGGTTTGTCGATTTTAAAACTTTAGTCGCAGTTAAAACCTAATGTAAAATATTAAAAATAAATATAACTTAATTTAAAGCGTAAAGTAAATAACGATAATGAAATTGCGATAAATAAAAGTGCGATAAAATAAAATTTGTGATAATTAAAAGGTACAATAAATAAAATGACAATAAATTAAAGTGCGATAATTAAAAGTGCAATTAAATATGAAATATATAAATTATGCTTATTTAAACTTCCGTAATCATGATGTTTGACGTGTTGATTTTAGTTTATTACCATGGGTTAATTGTACCTTGTCCTGAATTATTCAATATGTCCGTCTGGTTTTGTCCATAACAGTCCATCAGTCATAAATATAAAGTGCGAGTGTCCTCGTCAAATTATCTTTATATCCGAAGTCAAATATTCCAACTAATTGGGGACTTAAACTATAATTACACCAAGTGTCCTTGTATATAATTCACCCCTGTTTTAATAAGTCAATTAACTATTAATTCATTCCCGTGTCCGGTTAAATGAACGATTATTAGTACTTATAAATATCCCGACCATCGTATCCGATCGAGTGTATATGGTTATTTATAGGTACGTCCAATTGTAAATCTTTATATTAAATTAACAAACTATCATTTAATTAAACAAATATAAAGCCCATTAATAGCCCATAGTCTAATTTTCACAAGTGTTGTTCTTTTGTCCAAACCCCAATTATGGTACAAAGCCCAATTACCCCGTCTTAATATTTTAACCCAACATCACGATTACTTCGGCTTAAATAAGCATAATAATAACTTAGCTACGAGACATTAATTTAACAACAAAATTAAACATAACTTACAGTGGGTGTTATTAGCGTAGCGGTACACGGACAGAGTTTCGACTTACAAAACCTTAAAATATTCGACTAACCTAACCTTATTATTATCACTAACTTAAAATTAAAATTACAAATTGAGATTAATATTTGGAGTGATAATTGATACATATATTATGTATATAGAGTAGGAAATAAAAAAAGATGTAAAAAATTCGATCAGAATGCGCGACTTTTATAGCCCCACATTTCACTGTAGACCTCCGCGAGTGCAGATATTTTGTTCACAAAAGTTCTGCGAGTGCGGAGGTATGGATTACAGCTCATCTCTTGATTTAAACGTGGGCTGCTGTATTTTTTTAATATATATATATATATATATATATATATATATATATATATATATATATATATATATATAATTTATATAATTATATATATATTATATTATATTCTTGTGCATATTTGACTTGTAATTTTTGGTCCGTTGCGTCGCGCACTGAAAGTTGGTTCATGTCTCGGTTCCGGATTTTCGAACGTCCTTGCGTACTATTTAATATCTTGTACTTTGCGTTTTGCGTCTTGTACTTTTGTAATTTTGAGACGTTTCTCATCAATAATTTGAACCACTTTGATTGTACTTTGTACTTTTTAGCTTTTTGGTCGTTTGCGTCTTCAATTCGTCGAATCTGCCTTTTGTCTTCATCTTTTATTATTTAAACGAATATCACTTGTAAATAGGACAATCGCAATTAAAAGCTTGTCTTTCTTGAGGGATAATGCTATGAAATATATGTTCGTTTTTAGCATTATCAGTCATCCAAACCCGCTAACCTACAATAAGCTTTGAAGATGGCCCGCCAATTGATAGAAACGGTGGACGAAATCGTAGTACCGACACCTAAGGCTGAGGATAAATCGGGTGGCAACAAAAGAAAGTGGGAAGCCCCCCAATCAAGCAACAACTACAACAACTTCGCCAAGAAGCCTTTCACCTCCGACGGCAAGAAGGGTTATGCCGGAAACCTACCTCTTTGCAACAAATGCCACAAGAATCACTTTGGTGAATGTGGCAAGCTAATTTGCCACCGGTGCCAAGGAAGTGGCCATAAGGCCAACGATTGTAAAAGTGTCGCCCCCGTCGCTCGAAAGGGGCCCAATGCACCAAAGACGGTCACTTGTTACGAATGTGGCCAAACGGGTCATTATAGAAATGCATGCCCAAAGAAGAAAGATAACCCCAATACGCGCGGCCGAGCTTTTAACATTAACACCGAGGAAGCCCGAGATGACAATGAACTAGTCACGGGTACGTTTCTTCTCAGCAATTCTTATGTTTCTTGCTTATTCGATTCGGGTGCCGATAAGAGTTTTGTATCCAAGACTTTGACTCATTCTTTTAGCACCCCACCACTCCCACTAGATACTACTGATACCATTGAAGTGGCCAACGGGAAACTATTGAGTGCCGACAAATTTTATCGGGGGTGTACGTTAAACTTAATGAGTAAAGAGTTTGAAATTGACTTGATACCTATAGAACAAGGAAGCTTCGATGTAATCATTGGTATGGATTGGTTAGCCAAAACGAAATCTCACATCCTTTGCGAACTTAAAGCGATTCAAATTCCTATCGAGAATGGTGAACCCTTGATTGTCTATGGCGATAAGAGTTGCACCGGACTCAACCTCGTCTCGTGCCTTAAGTTGAAAAATACCTTCGTAAAGGTTGTTTCGCGATTCTAGCCCATGTTAAGAAAGTCGAGATCGACGAGAAGCATATCGATGATGTGCCAATTGTTAGTGACTTTTCCGATTTTTTTCCCGATGAATTGCCGGGACTTCCACCTCATCGACCGGTAGAATTCCAAATCGATCTTATTCCAGGAGCCGCACCCGTAGCACGTGCACCGTATAGACTTGCTCCATCTGAAATGCAAGAATTGCAAAGTCAAATCCAAGAACTACTTGACCGTGGTTTTATCCAACCTAGCCATTCACCATGGGGTGCTCCGATTTTATTCGTTAAGAAGAAAGATGGATCCCTACGAATGTGCATCGACTATCATGAACTAAAAAAATTGACGGTTAAGAATCGATATCCTCTTTCGCGCATCGACGACCTCTTTGATCAACTACAAGGGTATTGTGTATATTCAAAAATCGATCTCCGCTCGGGTTATCATCAACTAAGGGTTAAGGGGGAAGATGTCTCCAAAACCGCTTTTCGGACTCGCTATGGTAGTTACAAATTCCTTGTCATGCCATTTGGTCTAACTAACGCACTGGCGGTGTTCTTGGATCTTATGAACCGCGTGTGCAAACCGTATCTCGACAAGTTCGTTATTGTATTCATCGATGATATCTTGGTCTATTCTAAAAGTGAAGAAGAGCACGAACAACACCTTCGACTTGTGATCGAACTCTTGAGACAAGAATGACTCTATGTCAAATTCTCATAGTGTGAATTTTGCTTGAAGGAAGTTCAATTTCTTGGTCATGTCGTAAGCGACCAAGGCATTAAGGTCGATCCCGCAAAAATCGAAGCCATTAGCAAATGGGAAACCCCTACTACTCCTACTCACATTCGACAATTCTTGGGTCTCGCTGGATGCTATCGTAGATTCATCAAGGATTTCTCTTTGGTTGCTCGTCCTCTAACCGCATTAACTCACAAGGGAAAGAAATTCATTTGGGCAATCGAATAAGAGTCCGCGTTTCAAATCTTGAAGATAAAGCTAACCACCACTCCTATCATGTCACTTCCAGAAGGCAATGATGATTTTGTTGTATATTGAGATGCCTCGAAACATGGTTTTGGGTGTGTATTGATGCAACGAAAGAAAGTCATTGCTTATGCCTCTCGACAACTAAAAATTCATGAACGGAACTACACGACACATGATCTTGAAATCGGAGCCGCTGTCTTTGCACTCAAAATGTGGAGACGCTATCTTTATGGAACCAAGAGTACTATCTTCACCGATCACAAAAGCCTTCAACACATCTTCGATCAAAAACAACTAAACATGAGACAACGACGGTGGATTGAAACTTTGAACGATTACAATTGTGAGCTTCGTTACCATCCCGGGAAGGCAAATATAGTAGCCGATGCCTTAAGTCGTAAAGAAAGAGCGGTGCCTCTTCGTGTCCGAGCTTTAAACATCACCATCCACACCAATCTCAATAATCAAATTTGTGTAGCCCAAGACGAGGCTCTCAAGGATGAAAACATCTCTCTCGAACGCTTGAACGTCCTCACCTCTCGATTCGAAGTTAAGGAGATGGGACTCCGATATTTCGCCGGAAGAATTTGGGTGCCTAGTTATGGGGACTTGCGAAGCCTTATTCTAGACGAAGCCCATAACTCAAGGTATTCGATTCACCCCGGTGCCAATAAGATGTACCACGACCTCAAGGAACAATATTGGTGGCCGAACATTAAAAGGGACGTTGCTACTTATGTTGGAAAGTGCCTAACTTGCTCCAAAGTTAAAGCCGAACACCAAAGACCGTCCGGACTACTTCAACAACCCAAAATCCCACAATGGAAGTGGGAGAGAATAACGATGGATTTTATCACAAAACTACCAAGAACGGCGAGCGGTTATGATACTATTTGGGTTATTGTAGACCGTTTCATCAAATCTGCCCACTTTCTAGCCATGAAGGAAACTGACAAAATGGAGAAACTTGCACAACTTTACATTAAAGAGATCGTAGCTCGTCACGGTGTACCATTATCGATTATTTCCGACCGAGATGTCCGTTTTGGTTCTAGATTTTGGCGTACTTTACAAGAAGCGTTGGGAACACGATTAGACATGAGTACCGCATACCATCCGCAAACCGACGGACAAAGCGAACGCACAATTCAAACCTTGGAAGACATGCTACGAGCTTGCGTTATCGATTTCGGAAAAGCTTGGGACAAGCACTTGCCTCTCGCCGAGTTCTCTTACAACAATAGTTATCACGCGAGTATTAACGCCGCACCATTCGAAGCATTATATGACAGCAAATGTCGTTCACCTCTTTGTTGGGCCGAAGTAGGCGACACACAAATCACCGGACCCGAACTCATTCATGAAACAACCGAGAAGATCGTTCAAATCCGAGATAGGCTTAGGACAGCCCGTATTCATCAAAAGAGCTATACCGACATTAGACGCAACGACCTCGAATTCCAAGTCGATGACCGCGTAATGTTAAAAGTCGCACCTTGAAAAGGTGTAATCCGTTTCGAGAAACACGGGAAGTTAAATCTGCGGTATATTGGTCCTTTCGAAATCTTGGAGCGTGTTGGAACCATTGCTTATCGTTTAGATCTTCCGCCTCAACTGAGCTCCGTTCATCCTACTTTCCATGTATCAAATTTGAAGAAGTGTCGTGCTGAACCCGAACTCGTCATCCCTCTCGAGGAGCTTACTATTGACGACAAACTTCATTTTGTGGAAGAACAGGTTGAAATTGTGGATCACTCCGTCAAAATGCTAAAACATAGCCGAATTCCGATTGTCAAAGTCCGTTGGAAAGCCAAAAGAGGACCCGAGTTTACTTGGGAAAGACAAGATCAAATGCAAAGGAAATACCCTCATTTATTCGTAGATTTGGAAACGCAAGATCCCGAGGAAGAAACAACGACCACTACGCCTACTTAAATTTCGGGACGAAATTTCTTTAAGGAGTAGGTAATGTAACATCCCGTCTTTTTTTGTTTACTTTCCGTTTAATTATTCTAAAGTCCGTTATGTAATTTTAACATCTTCCGTAAATACGCGTTTTAAAATATTTCGTTTAGGTAATTCACGCACTCGCTTCAACTTGAGGGACTAAACTTGCCAAGAGATCAAACTTTTGACTAGGTCAAATGGTCAAACCTTATCCCTTCCATTCATTCATCTCCTCCTCTTTTTCAATACTTCAACTTTTTCTCTCAAACTCCAATTCAAAGATTCATCATCCATTTTCAAGTTAGCAATCAAACATCAAAACAAATTACATATTTGGAATCCTTGCATCTTCCTCTTCAATTCCATACCGATTTCATCTAGTTTGAGTAACTTTCTAAAATCACTAGATTCTTTGTTCTTGATGTTTTTGACTTTTAAAAGTGTTAATTAGTGTATATGGCTCATGTCTAACATGAATATATGATTTGTATGCCGGTTCTTGTCATTTTAATGTAACTAGCTTAAACTTAAAATGGGTATGTTTGATCTTGAGATTTGGTTGCTTAAATGTTGTTAGATGTTAAAAGTGCATGTATAAAATGGGTTACTAGCATCACTAGCTTCAATTTGGTATGTAGGTTGACATGGAAAAGCTTCATAAACATAATTGTTAAATTTATGATTTTGAGTTAGGGTTTGGTAGAAGTAAAATGAACTTTTGATGCATTGAATGCTTAGCAATGTTGGTTGTAAGTGTTTAGTTGTATTGTATGCGTAATTACCTATGAAACAGCGTATCACATGTGTGCATTTAATTCCTGAATCATCAAAGTGCAATTATGAACTTGAAAGCATTTATGGTGAACATTTAGTGAACTTTCAACTTGGATTTGATTATTGTAAATGATGATTTTGGTTGATTAAATGTGTTTAGTTGTATTCCTCGTTAAATTACCTTTCCAACGATGTATGGCATGCATTTTAAATATTTTTGGTTCATGAGTTAGGTAAATTTGAAGTTTGGCTCGAGACTTAACAAATATTGCAAACAGCACTTTTTTCCAGGAATGCGCGCCGCGCATACCTTCGCGCGCCGCGCAAATGTGAAGTTTCAGATGCTTAACTCCTTAGACTATTTCTGACCTGGTTCCACGCCTAAATGCGCTCCGCGCATACGTGCGCACACCGCACATTCCCCCAGACCAAAATTTCTTTGTGTTTTACTTTTCACAAAAATTTTCCCGCTTAACCGCAACTCCGATTAACATGAAATTTGGTTAACATGCTCATATATGATTTCTCATCATGGGAAAATTGTCCGAGACCCGACCCGAATGTGTTGACTTTTTCGTTGACCTTGACTTGACCAAAGTTGACTTTCATTCAAACTTAACCAAATATTTATGCAATTGTTCTAACGTGCTTTTATACTTGTATCTTGCATGAAACTTGAAAATTTGACTCACATGCTATATTAATCGAGTCATAACGAGCCATAGGACTAATTGAACACTTTAACTGACCGTGTTTACCGATATTGATACAACCTATTGTTTAGGTCGAGACTAGCATTCTTTTTTGCACACGTTTACTTTGTGAAGTACATTTACCTTCGTGCACTCAAGGTAAGATCATAGTCCCACTTTTACTCTTTTAAACTTACATTTGGGATGAGAAAACATAAAGGTTTCATTTTACAAAGTGAACACAAGTACGAAAACAAACATTCTACGTACGAGTTAGAACAAAAATCCTCAATTCGATTATCATTAGTTACACTTGCTGGGTGTAAGCGAGAACTTATGTTGTATGGCCATATGGGTTTGACAAACCCTCATTCGGACGGTTCGCTACCGTTATTCGAATGAAATATATTTTCGAGAAACAGTGTAGGTTCTAACACTATGTGTATGGGGTTCGTGGAAAGTTAAGCCTTGATAATTGGGTGCTCGTGATAACAATTTTAGAATGGTTTACTATTATTTCAACATTATAAATCTTGTGGTTCATTTGTACTTACTCACTTACTTACTTAAACCTATGATTTCACCAACGTGTTCGTTGACAGATTTCTATGATTTTCTCAGGTCCTTGAACAATAGGTGCTACATGCTTCCGCTCACTATTTCTGATACTTGCTTGGATGTTGAGTATACATGCATACATGGAGCATCTTTTGACTTACTTTTAAATCGTGTCGCATAGGTTTCATATGTACGTTAAACGTTGTAATGTAACTAGTCGTTGAACTACTTTTGTAAACTTGAAATATCTTTACTTTTTGGTCAAACATCATTTTAAATACTTATGACCGCGTAACGGGACCTAAGTAGGCGGCGCCATGAATGACGATTTTGTCGGGTAATTACAATCTTTATGTGCAGAAGCTTGTTCCTTTGAAACGTAACATTGTTTTTGATCAGCTACACTAGAGTATGACTTAATGAATGATGCCCATGTCGGGTAAATCCCATCAACTAAGTAAAAACCTCTTCCGTACTCAACGTCGTTAACATAAAAAAGGGATGTCTGGCATCTCATCATTGAGCATTGAGTTGAATAAAGGACTAGCGTGTAAAATGTTTAAGTCATTGTTTGACCCCGTAACTTCAAAGTAAGCATGCCAAATCCAGTTTGCCGTGCGAGACAACGGCTTCAAGCTTAATAGTTGGATAACCGTGATCCCCTCTAGTAAATTTTCCTTTTCATGCATTTGGGCATTTTTCCCATTTCCAATGCATACAATCGATGTTATAAGGCATTCCAGGAAAATCATGAAGTTCCCCATGAGCCTCATACAAACGTAACATGTCTTCATCGCATATAAACATTTGCATATATGTCAATAATACACTTTAAAATTATTTGTAAACTTTCACGTGACACAGGTTTTGACATTTGTCAAAAGTATCTGGTGAATTACCATATGCTAATTGATGCAGTGCAACGATAGTCAAAATACTTAACTCGCCACGAGCATCATGCCTTCGATGAAACCATTTAGAATAATAGGGTAAAAGGTTGTGCAGAGTAATTGAGAATATCATCCATAATTCGTAGGAATACACATGCGAAATCATCGTTTGAACTCCACCTCGTTGTAATTTGAGTTCTAGACAAAAATAGTCATCCATTAGCCGTTGATGTGCATGATGGTGCTCACGATTAATAAAACGAGTAAATTGCATGTTTGAACTTTTCGCCTCATTATCAAGCTGATTTAAAATATCAACAACAAGAAGCATATATTCATCATCGAAAGAAGAGAAAGTCGACATTTTTTTGGTAATAGGTGATTTTGTTTTTTTTAGAGAAGATGGTATGAAAGTTGTATGAAAAAGGGCGAGAACTGCGAGAACCATTAAATTAAATGGTTTATATGCATTTATATTCAACAAACTACATATAATTATTATTTGATGTTCATATCATTTGAAAACAAATGTTTAGAACCACAAATTACATGTTCAATTGTGAAATATATGAAATGTTCGCATGTTTACGAACACATCTGCACATGTGAGCGAGAAATTATATATTTGATTATATAGTTAAATTATAGGTTTTTTCAAACGTTTTTTGTTCAATCTTACTCTCCATCAACATTTATATGTGATTCAACTTATTCACATGTGAAAATCCTTATAATTTAATATTTCTCGCAGTTCTCGTCATTTGTTTGGTTCTAGTTTAAACTTTTGACTATGCATATATATATATATATATATATATATATATATATATATATATATATATATATATATATATATATGATCCAGATGGAAGTGACAGTGACATGTCGAGGGGAAGGGAGAAGTAATTTTTTTTTGTTTTTTTTAAATTTGTCTTTACAAACATTAAGATTAGGTGAAAATATGAACATTTAAAAAAGACACTTTGTGATAAATGTTATTATTTTAACCTAGAAAACACTCGAAGATAATAACATTCATCGTGAAGAATGTTATTTAGAAATTACGGTTTAGAAATTAGGGTTTGGAAATTAGGGTTCAGTGTTTAGACTTAGGGCTTAGATTGAGTTTTTAACGTGGACGGTTTAGAGTTTATGGTTTAGGCTTTAGGGTTTTGGTTTTAGGAACTAAATCTTAAAAACTAAACCCTAAACTCTAAATCGGGCCAAATTTGAAAAAAAAACCCTCGAAGAAATAACGTTTATCACGATGAAAGGGTAACCTATTGTCACACCCCCAAATAGGGCCTGGGGTATTTGTGACTAATTATATCAAATCACAGTTGTATAAACGAGAACGACTCTATATGAGACGTTTTATTGAGTTTTGCAGCGGAAGATAAATAGATTACATTGTATTTAGAGCATTAAGTGTTTTTAAATGAATTGTTAAGTAATGCATGAAGACTCCAAGCATGGCAAGAAATCATCATCAAAGCAGCAGATATACAGCGAAAGCAATATTTAAGTACATGAGAATAAACATGCTTAAAAATTCAACACGAGGTTGAGTGAATTCATAGGTTTGTCATAAATCAATAATTCAATATAGTATTAGACCACAAGATATCAGTTTAAAGTTGATTAATACCAAATATATCAATCGAAAGAGTTGCTGTTTGTAATATCGCGACTAAACAAAAGTTATCCCGTGACACCTTGTACTGTCAGTGTCGTTGAATCATTATTATGTATCCAAAGACCAACGGTCAAATGGACAGAGATGTCACTCTCAGTAGCGCTACTCATAATAACTGAGTTTGCATCTTATACCTCAGCAATTAACGATATTACGGTGGGGATTTAGCATGACAAAGCACGTATATAGCATAAAAGTTTGAGTACTTATGACTAACGTGTAAAACAGTTATAAAAGTTGCGCATGTATTCTCAGCCCAAAAATATATATAAAAAGGGAGCTATGAAAACTCACGATATTGTATTTTGTAGTAAAAATACATATGATTGCTTTGAACAAATGTAGAGTTGACCTCGGATTCACGAACCTATATTAAGTATATATATTAACACATATACTCGTAATCGAACAAGTTTATATATATATATATACATATATATATATATATATATATATATATATATATATATATATATATATATATATATATATATATTCATTAGTTATATCCTTTTTATTTTAATACTATATGTGTTTCATATATTTTCATTATATATATATAAATATTAATTTGTGTTGTGTTATATGTATTAAATATATTTTCTTATATATATATATATATATATATATATATATATATATATATATATATATATATATATATATATATATATATATATATATATATATATATCATTTGTTTGTTAAGAATAGTAATCATAATATTACTAAAATAATATTTGTAATGATAATAATAATAATAATCAATAATGATAATAATGTTTATGATTTCATTAATAATAATGATATTAATAATAATAATACTTATAACAATAATAATAATGATAACAGTTTTTAATAAAAATGAAAAGTTTAATAATAATAATAATAATAATAATAATAATAATTATAATTTTTGATAACAATACTTAACATAACTATAATCTTAATCATAATAATTAATGATATCAATAATAATACAATAATAATAATGTTAATACTAATGATATTAATAATTTTTGTAATATTTACAATAGTAATAGTAATAATGATATTAGTAGTTTTTAAATAAAATGAAAGGTTTAATAATAATGATAATGAAAATAATAATTTTTGATAATAATAATAATAATCATGATATAAATAATAATTATAATAATAATTATAATGATAATACTAATAATTATAATGATAATACTAATAATTATAATAATAATACTAGTAATACTAATAATACTTTTAATACTAGTAATAATTATAATAACAATAACAATAACTATAAAAACATTAGTAATAATAATAATAAAGATAATAATAATAATATAGAAATGGGAAAACTACCTTAAAAAGCTTTTTCTAAAAAAATTACCCAAGACAGGACTCGAACCCGTGACCTCTCGCTAACCCGCTATCACCCTCAACCATGCTTCTAAGTTTGTTTTTCTGATTTATATTCCCTTCCTAAAATATATAACCCGTCTATCTGTTCTTTTCCTATTTCTTCTTCCTCTCAAAATCAAATCGACCCGTGCCATTTAACCAATGTAAATACGAGTTTAAGGTTTGAATTAAAGTGTGTAATTGAAACAGAAACGTTCAGTTGTGGGTGTTTTTGATTAACAAAATTCAAAATGAAAAAAAAAATATAGCAGCAGTCGCCAAAAAAAAAAAAAAAAAATATGAACTTAAAACTTGATTTTTAAATCTAGACCCTTTTGGATTACGATTAAAACATGAAATAAGTTGCAAATGATTATTAGAAAATATCTGAATCATTAATTTAGCTTAAAACCTCAAAACGAACTCGAATTTTGCTAAAAACAAATCAGTTGACTTTTTAAAATTTAAGTTTGACTCTGAAATTCAAACTCGTTTTGAAGAATTGGATCTTGATATTTTGCAGATATCTTTAGTATGAGAATCTTAACAGAACTGCATTTAAGAATTTTGAAGATTGATTCGTTTTTGAATAGTTTGAAAAATGGAACAAGAACAGAGGTTTAAGAGTCTGTTCTCTTTAATTTTTCTGTTAAATTTTCGAATTGAAGTAGCAGTTTGTAATGTAATTGATAATTGGGATGACGAATTGAATTATTGTGCCAGTCCATTTGAGATTATTCAATATGATATGGTCGACAATGAAATCTATTAGATTAATAAGAACAGATAAAAAAATATATAAAATATAAAAGTTGCATTTGATTTCTAACTGAATCGATTATTTAAAGCAGTGATGATTCGATTTTAGTACTTTACAGACAGGAAAATCGACAGAAACGAATGTAAGGCCAATAGGAGATAAAAAAATGAAGCTGGAGGATCACGATGGATTTTAAAAATATAAAAGCAGATCATGGAAAAATAAAAATATAAAAGTAGTTACCTAATTTACTTAATTTATACCTAATTTATTAATAATTAATATTAATAATAAAATAGTAATACTTTTAATAATAATAGAATTAATAATAATAATAATAATAATAATAATAATAATAATAATAATAATAATAATAATAATAATAATAATAATAATAATAATAATAATAATAATAATAATAATAATAATAATAATAATAATATCAAAATAATACTAATTAATAGTAATTATGTTAATATTATTAATAATAATATTGATAAGATACTAGTAATAATAAACTTAAATATAATGATAAATAAGTTTAATAACGACTAATAATAAAAAAAAATGATAATAATAGTACAAATAATAATAATACTAATAATAACAAATAATAATAATGATGATAAAAATATAAAATGGTAATAATATTAGTATGAAAATAAAAATGATAATTTTAATTATAATTATAATTAATAATAATGATAATAATCATTATAAAATGTTAATAATACTATTAATAATGATAATAATATTATTAATTATAAATTGTATTAATAATAATGATATTTATAATAATCTTATTACTTTTAGTAAAAGTGATAATATTAATGTTATTAATAATAAAAATAACATTAGTAATAGTTGTAATAATAATACTTGTAAATGATGATAAAATAATAATAATAATATTAATATAACAAATTAATATTAATACGTAATTATTTACAAATAATGGTTCGTGAATCGTCGGAATTGATCGAAGTTAAATGAAATCACGTAAAGAGTTTTGTTTAAATTTTGTCAGAAATTTCCGGGTTGTCATACCTATGTTGTCAAATTTTACAATCAAGGTAACCCGAAATTTGCCTAAGCCCGAAAGGGACACTATTTTAATTTTTTGCTCGCTAAAAGGACTGCGTGTTTGAAAATTTTAAAATTGGGGTAATTTTCTGCCATCTGGTCAATTTGTCATTAAAAATTTGCCAAATGGATTTTTCATTTGTTTTTTTTAACGAAATTACAAGTCACCAAAACCTTTTATTTATATCACGTTTAATTCTCCCATATGTTTATTTCACTTGTACGTTCATCCTCATCCCCAATTAACAAAATAGGGTTACGTTTCCCATCTTCTTTCTCCATCCTTCTTTTGCTGAACAAGATGAATAATAATGGAATTCGAAGATGCTTTTGTGGTGATGTTGCAGGTTCATGGGTTTCTTCAACAAGAACGAACCATGCTCTTCGTTTTAGGAGTTGCCCAAATTACATGCTCTCTCTTGAACAACGATGCACCTTCTTCCAGTGGATTGATCCGGAGCTGATGAATGGTATAGCAGAATTTTTTTAAATTGATTGCTGAAAACAACCGAGTTGAAGCAGAAAATAGGAATACGAAGATGAAGCTCAAAATGTTGAAGTGGACTTGTGGAATTTTAATTGTTGTTCTTATCTTTGTTTGTTGTTTTGCATCTCAGCATCTTCTTCTTTATTAGTGTCATCATCATTATTGACATCATCTTCATTGAGATCATCATTATTCAGTTCATCATCATTGACATCCTCATCATTAAGATCATCATTATTCACTTCCTCGTCTTCATTAATCACTTTTTTTCCTTTATATAAAACCAACAAACTACTTCTATTCAATTCCTCTTCACTCTCATAGGTAGAATAATACTCACCTTCAGAAAGAGGATCATCTTCCATATATTCCTCCATATCCGCTCCATGATGTTCAAGAAACACATCTATAGTTGTCTTCGACTTACTGGCCACTTCAAGTAATTTCCTCATGTGTCGATCAGTTACCAGATATTTCAAGCCACCATCATTTATACTCTTCTCAGGTAGACAAAAGTATAAAGATTTCCATTCGGTGTCTAAAACTTCTTCAATCTTATTTTCAAAGTCTCTAATACCGTACCCAGTAAAATCATAATCTTCATAGATCACTTCACCACCACCAATACGTCAAAGTATCCATTTTAAAGTAATCGTGATATTTAACCCTGATTGAAGCCATGAACTTACGAATTGGGATTCTTCTGCAATTTAGACAGCGAAATTTTCGATGATTTAGGATTGTGGAACGATTAGGGTTTTTTTCCTAATTCAATTTGGGTGTAAAAGTGTGTGACGATTTGGTGTATGTTGTGTATTATACAGGTGACAACTCAATTAAACAGATGGAATATACATGTACATATGAAAAATCCATTTGGCAAATTTTTAATGACAAATTGGCCAGATGGCAAAAAAATACCCCAATTTTAAAATTTTCAAACACGCAGTCCTTTTAACGAGCAAAAATTAAAATAGAGTACCTTTCGGGCTTAGGCAAATTGGGGGTTACCTTGATTGTCAAATTTGACAACATATGTTACTCTTTCGGGCCATTTGCCCATTAAAAAAAATATGAAATGCAACGGTTAGTTTCGGTGTCTTCTACGCAACTTTAGGAGCCAAAACATGGAATTGATGCCGGCGGGGTTTCGGCTGATCGTCAATCACCAACGACGCTGATGCTGAAAGTGAAGCTTGACACCGGGTGCTCTAAGAAGTTTGAGATAATAGGGAAAATGTCAGAAACTGTAGCAGAAATACAAGCTATGCAGCGTAGACACATACAAGATGGAAAAGAAACTTTCCTCGGTAGTGGGTGTGTGATGTGTCATTTTGAAAAGCATCGATTTTTCTACTTTGAACCATGATAGGCTTCATAGAGCTCTAGGAGTGATATGTCTTGGGCAAAATACCACTTGTGGAACTTCGAAAATCCAAAGTTTCACCACTCTCCTCAGAAGTTATTTTCAAAGTTCCTCCATAGTTTCACTTCCAAGTCCTATTTTGTATTGAGTTTTATATTTTGTTATTATTTTTTAATTCTTATTTCTTACTCGTTCACATATACAGCTGAACAATGAACCAGAACATTAAACCACTTTTTAACTTTTTACATTCAAAGTTCCCGAAAAATCCTAAACCGATCACTAAATTTGACACGTCACTACTCTGTATGCTCTTTAGTTTAAGGCTTAAGAAAAAACATTTTTTTTTTTACATGTCTTTGATATCTTACAATTGATATGATGCATCTTGATAATACAACAGAAAAGTGATACATTGAAAAGAACTTGTTCAAAAATTAATAACAAAAAATCAAAAAAATTAAAATAAAACCCTGATTTAACTTCGAGGTTTTACACATCCATAGACCATAGTTCTTGATCAAAGTTTTTATTTGGGTTCAACAATTCAACAAAACAAAAAAAAAAAAAAAAAAAAAGTAACTTTGTTAGTTACTCTTGCACACCTTCCTAACTTCACCTTGAGAACCAGTAAGAACCCCAATCCTACCCATCTTAACCATAGACACACCAAAGTCCTCAAAGAAGGTTGAACCATGGCTAGTAGCTTGAATCAAGTACGCTTTAGTCTCGGGGTCATCTAGTAAAGCTGCATCGGATGTTAGAAGGCCTCGTCTTTTAGTCAATAGTTTGTAGTAAGAGTCATCAAATGTCAAGAAGCTCCCTGGGTCTAACTCAGCTATGGTGGTTGGATCTGCTGGTTTGCATTTTAACTTCAACCTTGCAATGTAGTTTGGGTCCATGGTTGGGTCGGTATCGCCTTTCCCCGTGAAGTTGTAGAGACGGCTTGTAAATGATGAACAATGAGACATCCCTATGGTGTGTCCTCCTATACATTATCATCAATGCACATATAAATACCAATTGCGATCTCTAAGAGATAAATACTAGTTGTAGGATCGTGTAAACAGGATTAAACGATCTTATCTTCAATATCGAGTGCGGAATAACTCGATATTGAGTTTTATATCAAAAAGATTAAACAAAACAATGATCTTCGCAAGATATTAGACTTTAGGATGATTAAGATCAACCCACACGAGTGCTAGACGATTAGGTAATCGGATACAAAGCTTAGAAGGGTTTAGAGTTCGTAACCCTAACAATGAACCTGAACCTGAATAGAACATTAAATACTACTAGCACGTGCAACCGTGCGGTTGCAGGATGCAACCGTGCGGTTGCCCATTGAACCCGTACAGATGCACTATGCATCCGTGCGGTTGCACAAACAGTGTGTAATTTAACCATTAAACATAGATGAACTCGTATACAACTACACACCGCATATAAACCATGGTATAACTTCTATAATGAACTTGGGACTAACTTTATGCACCAACACTAGTATACTAGTAAATTTGTAAAATAAAGGTACCTGATAGAACAACAAGGTCTTTTGAGTTTAGCCCCCTTAGTGCAAATGATGCCTTCAAACTAGTAATGTTGAAGAAAAATGGTGGCAAGCCTGATACAGGATTTAAGGGATCACTGATTAGGGACACATTTCCATCTCTTCGACCAGTTTCGACGTTCCAATGTGGTCCTTTTGTCTATCAACAGAAGAATAATAAGATATAAGATAATATAAGAGATAATTTGTTAGAATGTTGGACATGCAAAGCCGTCTCATTAATTTAGGGTGGCTCTAATCAAATCAAAATATAAATTATGGGACCCTTATAAACTTTAAATTTTTCAATGTATATAACGGGTTTTCAATATATTCAAAAAAAAAAAAGCAAATAGAAAATTTTTGTTTTGCAGTTCTAATAAGTTCTTTTCCCCCCTTGGACATATAAGAAAAAGAAGTATATAAAGGGGTTTTCAAAGATTTTGGACCCTTTAAATTTTGAGTCCAGTTCCGTTGCACATCTTGCACACCCTCAATGATGCCAATGAGGACATGAATTAGATATTTAAAGTAGATTTTGAGAGAAGTCTACCGCTACAGTAACATCTCTGGCAACAATGGCTACGACATCAGCACAAGAAACCACACCAGGACAAGCTTTTTCTAACGCCATCTTCACCCTATCAATGATGTTGTACCCTCTCAAAGTTAGATTTGGGATTGAAAATTTCTCTGATTGATTTGTTGGAGAATCCAATAAAACAGATCCATCACAACCCTACAATTACAAGGTTCACGAAACTCATCACAGTTATTATACTGATTACCATGACATGCATGTAAAAAATTGAATTACATTTTAGCAAAAGGATGGTATCTACTACTGTAACTTTTTTGGTTAGAGATTTGTGATTAGAGGTAAGGTGTTCAAGTCTTATCGGCGTGACAATTTAATTAAATAAAGAAAGTGTTATATAATACATACCCTAATGAAGCAATCATGGAAGTGCATTCTCAACAAAGGGCCAGCAAGTGATGGCGCAACGGCCATAACATCTTCTATGACTTTAAATACAATCTTTTCAGCATCCGGGCATGATTTTTCATAAAACCCTACTTTCAAGCCTTGGCCTTCGACATGCGAAAACAAGAGTGCTTGAACCATCATTTGAAACATGAACATACCAAGTAAGTTCTTGAAACTAGCCATTCTGAAATTGAAAGAGTTTCAAAGTTAGAACTTATTAGTGAGATGTTTGAAATGTTGATATGATCATGGCACCTTTTATAGTTGAATATAGCAGACCCTTGTATAATTTGAAAAGGTATATAGAAGTTGTTGTCACCACACATGGCAATTGCAGTTATTTTAATTCATTTTCGTGATGGCTAAGATGTGGTGGACACTCGCAAGTATCATGTTCTTGTAAATAATACAAAGAATAAAATTGAGCATAACATGAAATATAGAACAGAAATTTATATGTTTCTTATTCACAAATTGAAGAGAGAAATGAGATGAAATGTTATAACTCAGTTTAGTCTTTTTCTTTTCTCTGTCTTTCCAATACTGTTCGGGTATCATTGCTCCGGTAAATTTTAGTAATCAAGTTTCTTCTTACTACTTCTCTGGATCGTCATAAGACCATTCACTATGTACGTTAATTAACTGATGTGGCTCCATTATTGAAATATGACAACTCTTTTTGAAAGTCTTAGTAATAAGAACTGTGTCGTCTGACTTCACAACGAAATGGTGTAAGCGAAAAGGAAGGCGTGAATCCTCGGTCCTAACTAGTTTGATTCTAACGCCTTTGGCGCCACCAGCTTAAAAAATACTTAAGGTACCCTCCTTTCAATTCTCATGGCTATCAGTCAAATATTTGGTCAAGGTAGGCATGGTTGTGCCAAACCATGCACAAGCCATACCCTTGGCGCGTGTTAACGTAAATGAGAGTGGGACTACATGAATTTTTTACTTTTTGTGAGTGTATATATTTAATAAACAATTAATTCAAATGGATTAAATTTACGCTGGAAATGTAAGATAGGGAATGGTTAGTTAAAAGAATGTTAAAGTTTTTTGTATTGATAACCGTTGATGTAGAGGAGAGAAATTCAGTTATGTAAGCCTAGGATAGCAAGTGGTCTAATAATATCTAAAATTGTAACTCCAGAGCGGTATATAATTACCTCCTCGTAACTCAATTAACGAGATAAACAACATTTTTACAGCCGGATCTCCTTGATATGATTTAATTTGTTTAATTTAACTACAGTGAATAACAAGCTAGGTATAAATTTGTATTAAACTAATTAGATACTTCCTCCTTCACATACTAATTGTTCTCGGACAAAAAATACATATTTTAAGAAATATTATTATTACATTGTAGTTTTTGTTACTTTACAGTTTACATCTTTTTACGGATAAAATACATAAAATAAGGTTATAAAAGAATTTACCTTATTTTTCTTATTAATTTATAAAAGTGGAGAATTAATTTATGATATCTCAAAATAAAATACGGAGTACTTATTTTACTAATTAGGGAAAGAGGAAGTAGTAATTTACTTAGATAAGAAGACATCATTATCAGAGTTGTTAAAAGGTCATGTTAAAAGGTCAGCATGAGACAGACATATATAAAACAAGAAGAAATATGTAACACCAAACGCACATAGAGTTGACATTGAAGCATTCAAGAACATGCATCATGCTACTTGATTTATTAACTTAAGACATTACCCTGCCTTAATTCCACAAACTTGCGATTAATAATAGAACCACTTGTTAATTATGATGGACCGAAATGAACTTATCATATATAATATATTATGGAGTAATTGGAAATGTTTATATCCAAAATCAATAAAAATAATCGCAATGAATACTATTGTTTTGAAAATTTATGGTGGGATTAGTCCGCTTATAAAGCGGGTCGGAAAACTTGGTAACTCAAAATATGTTTTTAAAAATTCATCTTTAGAAGTATTTACGAAAATGTTAGTACATGATTTCTATCTACTTATTCAAATTGTTATCATTGTTACGAGGTGATCCAATGCAAGGAGGTCACACTATTACAAAAATGACAAAAGAAACCCCCATTAGAAACCTGTTTTTAAAGGACTCAAAGAAAAGAGGTTTCAAAAGTTCAAAAGAACCGGTTTGTGTAGTATGAAAATGAAACCGGTCTCCGTATATCACTCAAGTAGAACAACATGTAGGGGACGAGTATTACATTGATTGATGTCCGGTCGTCGCATTGGGTTCCTCCGGCAGTTAAAATTGGAGGAACGACGACAATGATGATTTTTTTTTTTGAAAAGCAACTGTATTATACTAGGAAATAATTACAAAGAGTTTAGAGTATTACATCGCACAATCACTCAAGACCTAACAACTAAACAAGTTACTAAGACGGTAACTATAGTCTACTTGCTAGGATAAGAAAACTTGAGGATTATTTAGCCAATTATGCCAATCAATGACTCTCGACTTGCATCTATTCGCGATCCATTCGTAACTCTTCACTTGAATTTCGTTTAATGCAACCGGTGGATTCCAACACTTGTTTTTGAATACTTTTTGATTTCGGTTTTTTCAAATGAGGTAACCGCACGTCCATTCCACCGCTTGCCATAACTTCGCACCAAAAGCCGACATGGTTTGTGGAGAGTTACCGCAAAAAATCTCTTCAACCCTTAGATTTGAAACACCATTAATATCCCACCAATTGTACATAATGGACAACGTACCGAATGAAGATCGATACCTCGTTTATCAAGCTCGAACAGTACCGGGATACGTTTTCTTTTTGCTCTCCACACGAAAACTTCAACCTTTTTCGGAACCAAGTTGTTTCTCATTGTTTTAATGTTGTTATTGGGCTGGGGCGCGAGATTGGAAAGTAGTAGATCACCAAGCGCCTTGGTTGAGAAAACACCTGATGAACAAAGATTCCAAACCCAACGATCACCAGCAGTGTTGGCTGAAAAATTCAGCCCACGAACCAAACTATTGAGCTGCTCCAGGTCAGATTCCAAACGGCGAGTAGGAGCCCGCGACCAGGCCCAATTTCTGGAGCAATCTGATCCATTCCAATGTACACGCTCCTGCACTGTAGCTGACGGGACAGTTTCCAACCTTGCTAGCCTGCTGAAACGCACTTTTAATGGAACATCACTAAGCCAAATGTCATCCCAAAACAACGTGTTCGCGCCATCACCAATTTTCTTCGAAAAGGAGCTCCTGAAATTGACACCAAACTTATCCAAACAACGTCCTGCTTTTACAATATCACACCATAAGGAGTTAGTTGCACATTTATAAGTTTCACCACCCAATCCAAGATGACCCGAAGACCCGTAAATGCTTGAAATAACCTTGGCCCACAAGGAAGTGGTTTCGAATTTAAACCTCCACCACCACTTGCAAATCAAGGCTAGATTTTTAAGATTTAAAGAACCAAGATTTAGTCCTCCTTCCTCGTAAGAAAGAAGAACCTCATCCCATTTGACCCACGCGATTTTTGACTCACCACCCGACCCGCCCCAAAAGAATTTACGTCTAACACTCTCAAGTTTTTTTTATCACACTCGGCGGGGCACGAAAGATCGAGAAGTAATACAATGGTAAACTATTAAGAACCGATTGAACGAGAGTCAAGCGTCCACCAAAAGACACCATACGAGCCTTCCAATCCGAGAGACGTTTTTCAACTTTTTCAATCACTACTTTCCAGTTATCGAATTTATGCATTTTAGCACCGACGGGTGAACCGAGATAATTAAAAGGAAGATAGCCCGAATTGCACCCGAAAAGACTAGCCATGTTATCCACATCATATTTATCAACACCAATCCCATATAGGCTACTCTTGTTATAATTTATCTTAAGACCCGAAGTTAGCTCGAAACACCTAAGGAGATTCGCTAAGTTGTTAAGATTTTCAAAACTCCAAGAACCAAAGAAAATCGTGTCGTCCGCGTATTGTAGATGCGAAATAGGAACATTATCATGACCAATCTCAACCCCGACAAATAGCTTATTTCTAACTGCCGCTTTAGTGAGCAAGTTTAATCCTTCGGCCGCGATGATGAAGAGGAACGGAGACAGCGGGTCGCCTTGGCTAACCCCTCTTTCGAGTTTGAATTCGTTTGTAGGTGACCCGTTGATAAGAACCGAGATGGAAACCGAACTAAGACATGAAAGAATCCATTTTTTACATTTAACCCCAAAACCCATAAAACCCATTATCTCCATTAAGAAATCCCAACTTAAGCAATCAAATGCTTTTTCGAAATCGACTCTGAAGATGAGACTTTTAATTTTTTTTGTACTTTAAGTAACTCACTTATTCATTCGTAGTAAGTGCACCATCGATTATGATTCTACCTTTAATGAATGCGCTTTGTTCTGATCCAATTAGTTTAGGAACTACCTTCCGAATCCTATTGGAGAGCAACTTAGCAATAATTTTGTAGAAGCTACCGATTAAACTAATCGGACGGTAGTCGTTTAAGCAAAGAGGATCGGATTTCTTTGGCACAAGAGTGATGAATGAAGCATTACAACAGCCCGAAAGATCGCCCGTAGCCCAAAATAAATTAACTGCCTCGATTAATTCCAAATTGATAATCTCCCAAAATTTTTTGTAGAAGTTTAAATTGAAACCGTCAGGACCGGGCGCCTTTGAACCTCCACAATCACAAATCACCCGCCATATTTCTGATTCACTGAATTCGACTTCAAGCTCAGATGCTTCTGTCTCAGATAACACCCCGAAATGCAGGTCCTCTGATGCGTTCCAATTCCCAAAAGACGGCCTGCTCAAATTAGTTTTTTTAAATAAGTTTTCATAATGAGCTACAACAGCCTGTTTGACGTCTCTAGGATTTTCGTTCCATGACCCATTGATGTTAAGCCCTCGAATGTTACACTTGTTGTATTTTCTCCGGATTGAGGCGTAAAAATATTTGGAGTTTTTGTCACCCTCGAGAGTCCAACGAATACGGGCCTTTTGTTTGAGCATATTGGCTTTGGAACGTTTTTTATCAATCCATTTCCTTCTACACACTAGCCACGCCTCCCGTTCAAGGTCAGTGAGGTTATTCGATTCAGCCTTAATTTCCCATTCAGTTGCTTCCTTTTTTAATTCATTTATTTCAGCATCAAGCTTCCCATAATTATTAAAGCTCCACGATCTCAAGGCCTTTTTAACATTTTTTAGCTTGTCTCGAAAGATACAATCTTTCTTTCGACTATTAACCAATTCGCCCCAAGCCGCCTTGACCGTAAATATTGACGATTATTGACTCATGCCCCGAACCGATCCATGTACCACGAATAGCTAAGAAGAAGTCATTACCCACGGCATTAACGACATCAAACCGACTTTTATCCCAAATAGTTAACATCCCCCCCCCCCCCCCCCCCCGAATATCCCAAAGCTTCTTTTTGAATAAACCCGCACTAACTGATACCCCATAACGAGAAAATCCATTGATCACTAAGTAGACGACTCTTTGTTTCCTGGAACATAGCAATATCAGGACTTTCTTTGGAACAAATACTTTTTACCCACCCAAATTTCCCATCAACCGCGAATCCTCGAACATTTAACGAAAGAATCTTCATTAAAAAAGATTAACAAACAAAGAGGAAGAAAAACAGCTTACAGTGGATTGTGGCAAGGCCACTTTAAGCCGATCCGTTCCCCATATTGCCTCACAGTTTCGAAGTCTCCAATCCCACAGTTTGATTTGCTTCCTTCGATTGGACCAGACCTCCTAGACGATTTTGCTTTAGGTTTGGATTTAGAGCCACATGATTTACACCTCTTTTGGACATTCTTATCACTCTTCCTGACATTTGATTGAAGATGTCCTATTCTAGACGAAGCCCTAAGATTACCCATCCTTTTCCAATAGCAATTGTTACAGCAAGATACGTCTGTGAATTTTGTACTAACTGACGAAGATTGATTTGATGAATTGGAACCTTTCTTTGGATTCTCGTCTGTGTTGTGAGAACAATTTGAACTGCCCAATTTAATCACAGGCTCATGAGAGTTGGATGGTATATTTTCCTGCGGCCCAAAAGGAGAATTAGGATTACAAGCTGGGCTGCAATTATATTTGATACCAGGCCCAGGATAGGATTGGGCCCCATCGTGACCCAAATCCTTTTCATTCGAAATATTAGCAGACACCGAATCATGATTTTGATTTTCACGAGCCACCCTATTGACATTATTATTATCATTGGAATTAGGGCTGTAGTTATTATTATTCTCAACAGTGTCTGGTACAAACTCCACGATATCCTCGAATAACTCATCAATTCCAAAAAACTCAGACCCCTGATCATCCCCAACCGTTTCAGCTGTTGGTGGTACAACACTTGTCTTCTCCGGTGGGTTCTCGCCGGAGAAGAGGTCATCAAAGCTGTTAATGTCAAAATCCAAAACGCCACCTGAATCATCTTCCGAATTACAGACTTCATCGAATGAACTTGAGAATTCCTCTGAATCAATGGATTCAGAGTTGTACCTAGAACTACAGCTTGAAGTATCAAACCAACCCTTGTTAACCTTCGGGCTGATTTTATTTTCCTCTTCAATAGTAATGAAATAGAACTTCGAACGGAACTTCAATTTATTTGAGTCGTTAACTATTTCTGGATTGTGTAGCTTCACGAACACCCTACCGAATTCAAGATTTTGGCTCCCGACCAAGTTACAGTTATCTAAAGAAAAAACGGTGCCCCACCATTCTGCAATTGATGAGAAACTTTTGTCTGACCAACATGGGATTGGAACACCCGAAATCTTTAACCAAGCCATACGACACTCTGGCCAGAAGGAAAAATCCCACCTTATAATTTTATGGATCCAATGTTTTAGAGGGTGATCTGTAACGTTAATGATCTTCTCTACAATAGATTCGAGTATTAGCATAACACTCAATCCCCCTAAGAACTTGATATCAATGTTCTCATAACCTTCTGCCTTGCATAACTTCATAAGATTCTTCAAGATTTCTTTGGATTTTACTTCGCATACGATCGCACGATTAAGTAGCTCTTGATTGTTGTCATTCTCCTCCACCTCAATACATCTCTCTTTTTCCTTCTGTTCAAAAACCTTATCATCATGGGAAGTTGTATGAACCCTTCTCAATTGGTTTAACTTATCTCTTAAATCCTCTGATCGATTGCCCACCACATCACAGAACCTCCTGCCGTCATGGTAACGATCAAAGTTGCAACCAATCGGTCTGGGGTTCCTCCTCTTTGGGAGGTTTTGGTTCTCACTCCTAGGGCTTCTTGTTGTAGCTTTGAAGATACGAATTTCTGCCCCATTAAATTTGATACCCTCTAGAGATTTCAGGAGCTTCAAGTCGTCGGTAACGTCTCCAAAACGGACAAAAGCAAAATGTTTCCCGTTTCGAAGGCGGTTTCCGGTGACGTACACATCTCTGACAGACCCATACTGCTTGAACAGCTTCCAGAAGTCGATGATTTTCCATTCGTCTCCGAAGTTGAAATACATGTATGAAGTTAGATGGTTTCGACCTGATCTCTCATTGTGACTGCTCCCATAGTTACCATTGTATCGATCTTTGAATCTGGATGTGCCCGCACCCTCTCTACTCTCTTTCCTCACCCGCTCTCTCTCTCTACTCTCTCACACATAGTTAATGTTTTTTACTGGTTGAGTCGACGCCAAGGATGATGATTAGATAGGTTGTTTTATATTTGTAAGAGCTAGTGCTCAAACTATACATACTACTTATAAATAAATGAGTGATAAGTATAAACAGAGGTCGTTTGATGGTCATTTGATGATCGTTCGGATAGCAACAGACTTGGACGACATTAAGAAAATTACACCGTAAGATGGTTTAAAGTAGGTATATTTATTTTATTGGTTTCTAAAGTATAAACTAAAATAGAGTAGTAACTACACCATAGACAAGGTTGGAGAATTCGGATCTCGGGGAGATCTCGTTTGGACTTTTTTAGGGAGATCTCGGCATCTCGGAATAATCTCGGGGAGATCTAGGGCGTTGACTTACGTTGACTTTATAGTTTTTTTAATAAAAATATACATAAAAACATAAATATATGTATATTTATATACGTTTTTATGAAATTTTACAAAAATATCCTAGAAATGAGCGAGAAAATCTAGGTTATTACGAATTTTACAAGAAAATCTTACAAATTAGCAAGAAAAACCGAGAAATAGTGGCTTTGACTAAGTTTGACCCCGTTGACTGAGAAATTTTGGGAAATGAACATCTCGTCTCGGTTGCCTTCTAAAAATGAGATCTCGGAGGAGACTCGGGGAGATCTCGGGAGATTTACAACACTGACCATAGATAGAACGAAATGTAATCAAATAAAGTTAGAATATGGTTGTTGAGGCAGTATTACTTTCAGATTAATGGGCGTTTTAATGTTTAACAATGATGTCAGTATGAACATTAGCGCCCTTCTTGTTGGGTCTAGATTCCAAACAATAATAATTGATCGTAGGTTATCGTGATTCTTTGTTGATCCCATTATTCACCTAGATCTGATCGTGCAACGAGCTAGAATGATTCGGTAATTAGACTAAAGCAAGTAAAACCCATATGAACAATGAAGAACATAAACTGATGCTTATTGTTGGGTTTTAATGAGTTTTACAAATATGAGGAATATTATAGTCCAAGCCCAAAGCCCAACAATTTGGCCCATATGCAAGTTTGACTTGGTCTTGCATATTAGGGAATATACATACTCAAGTTGCAGCTACTTTGTTCATTAAGAGAGAAGAGAGTTCAAGAAAAAGAGAGAAAAAAATCCCAATTTCCGTCACTTCTTACAGCAGTCCAGAAAACCTTCGATCCCCGGAGATCCGACCGTTGAATCTTTACCATTTTTGGGCTGTGTCTTCCTGACATCAGTGCCAAGGTTTTCAACCGTTGAATTCGTCTAAAAAGGCCTGTAGGTCGAGTTATTGCTGCTGGAGCAGAGAGCAGTTTTTGGGTGATTTATTCCTCTTTTGTCTTTATTTATTTCATATACTTGTTGATTGTTCTTGTTCAAGAGTATGATGATGTTGTATACCTTTAGTTGATCTAGAGAAGGATTATTGTATTGCTCTCTTTGTTGATGATAGTGGAATTTAAGTGGCTTACGAGTCCCGTGATTTTTACTCTCGATTTTGAGGGGTTTTCCACGTAAAAAGTCTCGTGTTTTAGTGTGTGCTTAATTATTGTTTAGCTACTGATTTGGAACAGATTTGGGGACTGATTTGGGTTGGATTTGATATAGCTTGTTTGTTAGTTTTCCTCATGGGTTCATACGGGTCGGGAAAGTGTTGGTCAAACGGGTTTGTTTCCGCTTTGTAGATTGTCCGTTGTGATTATTTTCCCATCAAATTGGTATCTAGAGCTTAAGGTTTTTTTTTTATTGACTTGTGTGAAAGATGTAAACTAATACAAGTAAAATGATTAGTTTAAATGGTTCAAATTATCATGTTTGGAAAGGCAAGATGGAGGATCTTCTTTATGTGAAAGATTATTATTTGCCTGTTTTTACTGAGGATAAACCTGAGGAAAAATCTGATGCTCAATGGAAAATTTTGCATAGACAAGTATGTGGGTATATTCGGCAGTGGGTTGATGATAATGTTGTGAATCATATTACTGGGGAGACTGATGCTAAAGCCTTATGGAAAAAGCTTGAGCAGTTATATGAACGAAAGACTGGGAAAAACAAGTTATTCTTAATTAAGCAGATGATGGCTTTGAAGTATCATGATGGGACTCCTATTACAGATCACCTAAATGCATATCAGGGTATTATAAATCAGCTTGCAGGTATGGGTATCAAGTTTGAGAATGAGATTCAAGGTCTCTGGTTACTTGGTACATTACCAGACTCTTGGGAGACTTTTAGGACATCTTTGTCCAACTCTGCACCGAATGGCACTATCACCATGGAATTGGCTAAGGGTAGTATATTGAATGAAGAGATGAGAAGAAAGTCACAAGGTTCCTCTTCACAGTCAGATATCTTGGTCACAGAAACGCGGGGGAGAAGTCATAGTAGAGGTCAGGGTAAAAGAGGCAATCATCGTAGCAGCTCACGCAAAGGCAAATTTGCTAACGTTAAGTGTTATAATTGTCATGAAAAGGGGCACACAAAGTGGTATTGTCCAAAGTTGAAGAATGAGAAGAAAAAGGCATATGACAAGAATAAACAAAAGAAAAGTGATGGTGGTGATGATGATAAGGTTGAAGTTAACGCTATCACAGATGAGTTCTTTGTTTGTATTGATTATGATATGATCAATCTTACTCATGATGACACGAGTTGGATTGTTGATAGTGGTGCTACATGTCATGTTGCAATTTTTAGAGATCACTTCTCATCTTACACTCCAGGTGACTATGGATTTGCTAGGATGGGTAATGCCGGGTTATCAAAGATCGTTGGTATTGGAGATGTTTGTTTGAAATTTGACACGGGAATGGAGTTAGTTTTGCATAATGTAAAACATGTTCCGGATATGAGACTTAATGTTATTTCAACAGGCATTCTTGATGATGATGGTTATTATAACGGTTTTGGTAATGGTATTTGGAAACTAACTCTTGGTTCTATGATAGTGGGAAGAGGCAAGAAAGACTCAAGATTATACATCACGCGTCCGAAGATCATCCAGAACATTGTTAACGCAGTGGACAATGTTGATTCTACTGAGTTGTGGCATAAAAGACTTGGCCACATGAGTGAAAAGGGGATGTCTATCTTGTTCAAGAAGAATGTGTTGTCGGGTGTTAGTGGTATTGATTTGAGTAAGTGTTCTCACTGTTTGGCAGGGAAACAGACCAGAGTTGTGTTTAAAAGTCATTCTCCTTTTTGAATGGAGAACGTACTTGCTCTAGTTCATTCGGATGTTTGTGGGCCTATGAAGACTAGGACACTTGGTGGATGTTCCTACTTTGTTACATTCATCGATGATCATTCCAGGAAGGTGTGGGTTTATACCTTAAAGTCAAAGGATCAAGTATTTGAAAAGTTTAAAGAATTTCATACACTAGTTGAAAGGCAAACGGGAAAGAAACTCAAGTGTATTCGGACTGATAATGGCGGTGAATACATTGGCAGATTTGATGCTTACTGTAAGGAGAATGGTATTCGGCATCAAAAGACTCCACCAAAGACACCTCAGTTGAATGGCTTAGCAGAGAGGATGAACAGAACTTTGGTTGAGAGAGTTAGATGTTTGCTTTCACATGCAGGGTTGTCCGATTCCTTTTGGGGTGAGGCTTTAAATACGGCAGTTCATATTATTAATCTAACCCCTTGTGTTCCTTTGCGTTTTGATGTTCCTAATAGGGTTTGGAGCGGCAAAGATGTTTCTTACCGTCATTTACGAGTTTTTGGATGTAAAGCTTTTGTTCATGTTCCCAAAGATGAGAGGTCAAAGCTTGATATGAAGACTAAGCCATGTGTATTCCTCGGCTATGGTGAAGTTGACTTTGGGTACAGGTTATATGATCCAGTTCAGAAGAAACTTGTACGAAGCCGATATGTTGTTTTTACAGAAGATCAGATGTTAAAAGATGTTGAGAAGACAGATTCAGTTCCTCAAACTAGTGCTGATCTTGTTGATTTGGATCCAGTTACTCCACAACATGTTGGAGATGATGTTCATAATGATGAACATGGTACTGATGATGATTATGCTCCGGAGCAGGTAGAGATTCCAGTACCAGATGTGCCCCCATTTGTCCCACTTAGGCAGTCTACCCGAGACCGTCATCCTTCTGTTAGATATTCTGCTGATGATTATGTATTAGTTACTGATGGAGGAGAGCCAGAATGTTATTCAGAAGCAATGAAAGATGAGCATAAGAAAGAGTGGGGTGAAGCTATGCAAGATGAGATGAATTCCTTGCATGAGAACAATACTTATGAGCTGGTGAAGTTACCTAAAGGCAAGAGAGCTTTGAGAAACAAATGGGTATTCAAAGTGAAGACAGATGAGCTTACTTCACAACCAAGGTACAAAGCTAGGTTAGTCGTTAAAGGATTCAGCCAGAAAAAGGGTATTGATTTTGATGAGATTTTCTCACCGGTTGTGAAGATGGGATCTATTCGAGTGGTTCTTGGATTAGCTGCTAGTCTTGATCTTGAGGTTGAACAGATGGATGTCAAGACTGCTTTTCTTCACGGTGATTTGGATAAGGAAATCTACATGATGCAACCTGAAGGTTTTCGGGTTAAGGGTAAAGAAAATTATGTTTGTAGACTTCAGAAAAGTTTATATGGGTTGAAGCAAGCACCGAGACAGTGGTATAAGAAGTTTGAGTCGGTTATAGGAAAGCAAGGCTACCGAAAGACAACTTCAGATTATTGTGCTTTCTTTCAGAGGTTTGGTGATGATGATTTCATCATATTGTTGTTATATGTTGATGATATGTTAATTGTTGGTAAAAATATTAAAAGAATTGCGCAGTTGAAGCGAGAATTGAGCAAGTCTTTTGCTATGAAAGACTTGGGGCCAACAAAACAGATTCTTGGCATTCGGATTTCTAGAGATAGAGGTGCTAAGACGTTACATATATCACAAGAGCAATACATTGAAAAGGTGCTAAGTAGATTCAACATGAAGAATGCTAAAGTGGTTAGTTCCCCTCTTACAAACAACTTTAAGCTAACAGAAAGAGATTGTCCTACTTCAAAGGAGGATGTTGAGGAGATGGATATAGTTCCATATGCGTCAGCGGTTGGTAGCTTGATGTATGCTATGGTGTGTACTAGGCCTGATATAGCTCATGCGGTAGGTGTTGTTAGTCGGTTTATGTCAAATCCGGGTAAGAAGCATTGGGAAGCAGTTAAATGGATCATGAGATACTTACGAGGTACTTCAAAGTTGGGTATCACATTTGGAAATGGAGAACCGATGCTTGTTGGTTATACAGACTCAGATATGGCAGGAAACAAAGATAACATGAAATCCACTTCTGGATATTTGATGACTTTCGCAGGGGGAGCAGTTTCATGGCAATCAAGATTGCAAAAGTGTGTTGCCTTATCTACGACCGAGGCTGAGTATATGGCAGCAACAGAAGCGTGCAAAGAACTTTTGTGGATGAAAAGATTTTTACAAGACCTTGGGTTTAAGCAATCAAGATATGCGGTTCTTTGTGATAATGAGAGTGCGATTCACTTGGCTAGAAACTCTATGTTTCATAAGCGGACAAAACATATTGATGTGCGGTATCATTGGATTAGAGAATGTCTTGAAGATGGGTTGTTTGAACTTGATAAAGTTCATACTGATGATAATGGTTCCGATATGCTCACGAAGGCTTTGGCGAGTGAGAAGCTCAAGATATGTTGCTCGATCGCCGGGATGGCGATCCTTCCTCATAATTGAAAAGGGGGAGATTTGTTGGGTTTTAATGAGTTTTACAAATATGAGAAATATTATAGTCCAAGCCCAAAGCCCAACAATTTGGCCCATATGCAAGTTTGACTTGGTCTTGCATATTAGGGCATATACATACTCAAGTTGCAGCCACTTTGTTCATTAAGAGAGAAGAGAGTTCAAGAAAAAGAGAGAAAAAAATCCCAATTTCCGTCACTTCTTACAGCAGTCCAGAAAACCTTCGATCCCCGGAGATCAAACCGTTGAATCTTTACCATTTTTGGGCTGTGTCTTCCTGACATCAGTGCCAAGGTTTTCAACCGTTGAATTCGTCTAAAAAGGCCTGTAGGTCGAGTTATTGCTGCTGGAGCAGAGAGCAGTTTTTGGGTGATTTATTCCTCTTTAGTCTTTATTTATTTCATATACTTGTTGATTGTTCTTGTTCAAGAGTATGATGATGTTGTATACCTTTAGTTGATCTAGAGAAGGATTATTGTATTGCTCTCTTTGTTGAAGATAGTGGAATTTAAGTGGCTTACGAGTCCCGTGGTTTTTACTCTCGATTTTGAGGAGTTTTCCACGTAAAAAGTCTCGTGTTTTAGTGTGTGCTTGATTATTGTTTAGCTACTGATTTGGAACAGATTTGGGGACTGATTTGGGTTGGATTTGATATAGCTTGTTTGTTAGTTTTCCTCATGGGTTCATACGGGTCGGGAAAGTGTTGGTCAAACGGGTTTGTTTCCGCTTTGTAGATTGTCCGTTGTGATTATTTTCCCATCACTTATATTAATGAAAGAAGGATAAAATAATGTAAGATAAAAATTTAACAGAAAAACATGGGTTACACGGGTGAAATCGAGCATGAAACCACCCATTTTCCTTCACAACCGCAACTGCAAAGGAGTGGAATGCTCAAACCTTAAAACATATACAAAACTGACTTGTATACATGTTGCTGTCACTCGTGCGGATGAGATTCTCATCCGTACGAATGAGTCTCATCCTTACGAATGAGAAAGTCACTCGTGTGAGCGACTCTCGTACGCTTGTGTGGCAGGTTTTCCTCACTCGGGTGGGCCGTTCTAGTGACATATGCTCATGTGACATTAGTTTTGCGTGTTTCTTACAAACTAGGTGTACAACATTAACATTTGGGTTCCTAGTCTATTCGTCTAACGACGGACACATAAAAAATGTGTCAACAAATTCCCCCGTGAACGTTACTGGAGAATGGTTGTTGTAAACATCTCTTACAATCTTCAGTCAATATATCCAGTGGTACCGTATCTTCTGGTCTTAAGGATTCATTAGAGGTATTCTTGAGTGCTTGAAATATTAGAACTTCGTACTTCAATGAATTATGATCATTAAATCTGGTGTGCGCAAATTTCCGTTTGATATTCTTGAAGAAACTTCAAATCCACTTGCACTTGTTACACACAGAATCAATTGTACCAACATCTTCATCATGACTTGCATATTGTATAGGAAAAATATGTAGAGGAGTCTGATCCACAATTAATAACTCAAATAAGTCTTTAATGCAATCTAAATCACCAAAGAACGTCAAATTGGTATCTCGTGATTGCGTAACATTAACATCAGTTCCCTCTACAAAGCGGAATTGGAACAATTGAATTCCAAAAAAAAAAATGAAATCTGTAGAAGTACGAAAGATTTAAAACATTGTTGCCCCATACACACTCAGATGCACCTGACTGTCCCATAATATGTAACACCCCGTTTTTCCTCGTACCTGGTCCAAAGGTGCATATTTAACCTTGTGAACATTTAACTTTAACCCTGGTTGATTTAAATTAATTAAACGTTCGAAAGTGGACAAAACTGGTGAACCATCGCGTTTTGGGAAGGTTTATCGCGTCCCAGACTGTCGCGACACTCGACACATGTGGTTGAAATGCGACACACTAAAGAAGCCTGTCCCTGATCGAATTGTTGCGTTTCGGGTGATGTTATCGCGTTTGAGTCATCGCGGAACGCGGCAGGTTGTCGCAAAACGCGACACTGTCACTGAACTGACTATTTTGACCCGTTTTTAAGGGTATCTTTTGGGGTGTTTTGGTCCTTTCACTATGTGGACGGTTTGAGAACATAAAAACTGATACCAAGCTTATCCTTATCTCATTTCTCACATACTTCACCTTCTTCTTCAAACCCTAGAGTGAGAAACCCATTTTAGTGAGAGAAAGCTTGAATCGGGGAAGAAGAAGAGTGTTTTGGGTCGGGTCTCAAGAGTTAAAGTTGTTCTACTCGTTAACGGCGTCATTTTAGTGGTATTCGTAAGTATCAACTCCGAATTTCATCTTTATGATTTAATATTTAAGTTAGGGTTTTGAGCTTATTAGTTGTGAAACCCATTTAGATGATGAAGTGGGTTTATGGTGAGTAGTTATTTTTGATACTTGGCGGGTTTTGGGTTGGTTGACGTTTTTGCCATGATTAGGCTTTGATTTTGGGTGTAATCACTTAGTTTAGTGATTTTAGACTTTTTGCACCGTTGGTCCTTCATTTATACACGAAATTGCAATCCGAGTCCCTCAAGTTTTTTTTGGATTTCGAGTCCTTAAAATTGCATAATTTGGCAATCCGCGTCCCTCCGTCTAGCTGTCGTCTAAATTGGTCGTTAAGTCTTTACATGTGCATTGCATGTGAGGGTAAAATCGTCTTTTTATCATTCTCTTCATTAAAAACGAGGGACCACCGGCGCAAATAATTTATATATTTTATTTTATAAATTTATAAAAATATAAATAAGAACACAAATATATGTAGTATTTATAAATTTGGAAAATTACCAAGACTCAGTTCAATTACTGCAAAACCAAATTAAATTATATATATAAAAAAAGCTTACAAGATATTTTCTTGAGAAGTGGGGTTCCGATTTCATGAAGAACACAGGAAACGATTAAAGAAAAACCAAAAAGACTACAGTAACCAAGCCTAGCTGATTTCTTAGTGATTGTTGATGCAGCTGATATGCATAAACCGCAGGTCAAAGATGCGCAGGTCAAACACAACACGACATCTTTCTTCAGATTTAATTGATTTATTATTAGGGTCTCATTGAAGCGACCCGTCCTAATCCATCCGGATGAAGTCCATATCGATTACAAACGATTCACAATAGTTGGTTACATCGCGAGGTACTTGACCTCTATATGATACATTTTACAAACATTGCATTCTTTTTAAAAGACAAACTTTTATTACATCGAAAGTTGACAGACATGCATACCATTTCATAATATCCATCTATAAATGATCTAATCTGTCATTTACTTAATCATAATCTTTACTGAACTAAACGACTCGAATGCAATGTCTTTCGAAATATGCCATGAATAACTCCAAGTAATATCCTTAAAATGAGCTAATGCACAGCGGAAGATTTCTTTAATACCTGAGAATAAACAGGCTTTAAAGTGTCAACCAAAAGGTTGGTGAGTTCATTAGTTTATCATAAATAATCATTTCATAATTTTAATAGACCACAAGATTTCATATTTCCATTTCTCATAAACATACGTCCCATGCATAGAGACAAAAATATCATTCATATGAATTGAACACCCGGTAACCGACATTAACTAGATGCATATAAGAATATCCCCTATCATTCTGGGAAATCCTTCGGACATGATAAAAACAACATCGAAGTACTAAAGCATCTGGTACTTTGGATGAGGTTCGTTAGGCCCAATAGATCTATCTTTAGGATTCGCGTCAATTAGTAGACTGGTTTACTAATTCTTAGGTTACCAAGCAAAAAGGGGCATATTCGGCTTCGATCATTCAACCATAGAATGTAGTTTCAATTACTCGTGTCTATTTCGTCAAACATTTATAAAAGCGCATGTATTCTCAGTCCCAAAAATATATATTGCAAAAGCATTTAAAAAGGGAGCAAATGAAACTCACCATACTGTATTTTGTAGTAAAAATACATATAACGACATTGCACAAGTATATGGTTGGCCTCGGATTCACGAACCTATATAATTTGTATATTTATTAATATACATAGTTGTAATCGAACATATATATAAATGTATTAGTTATATCATTTTTATGTTAATTATATATATGTTTTATATGTTCATTTTGTATATAAAAATATTAAATTTTATTATGTTATATATATCAAATATTTTATATGTATATACTTCTTTTGTTTGTTTAAAATAGTAGTTATATTAATACTAAAATAAGATTAGTAGTGATTAAAATAATGATAATGATAATAGTAGTGTTAATAATAATAATAATAATAATAATAATAATAATAATAATAATAATAATAATAATAATAATAATGTTAATGATTTTATTATTAATAATATTAATGATAGTTTTAAATAATAAATCTTATAATAATGATATTAACAGTAATGTTTAATAAAATGAAAAGTTTAATAGTAATGATAATGAAAATAATAATTTTGATACTATGACTAATATTTATGAAGATATTTTGTATTCGAATCATAATAATACTAACAATACTAATCCTAATCATATTAATGATAATAGCACTAAAATGGTAAAGTTAATAATATTACTAATAAATTCAATAATACTAACGATAATGTTAATATTAATATTACTTAATAATAATACTAGTAATAATAATGATAATATCATAAATTTCATTAATAATAATAATAATCATATAGTTAATAATAATAACTAACATAATAATAGTAATTAATACTAATAATTAATAATAATAATAACAATAATGATAATAATAATAATAATTATTATTATTATAATTCTAATAATAAGACATTAATAATAATAATCAGAATAATAATAATGATGATAATAATAATAATAACAATAATAATAAATAGATAAAAAAATAAAACTACCTTTCAAAATAGGCTTTAAAAAAAAGACATATGCCACTGCCCGGGCTCGAACCCGTGACCACTCGCTCACCCGTCATAACCCCTAACCAGTTGCCCTGTTTGGTTTTTTTGATTAAAACTCTGCCTAATTTTATATAACCCGTATATATTACTTCCTTTTTCTTCATAATCATTACTAATTCCAAATCGTCCAGGAATGAAATCAATCTTAACATCAAGGTAATGAATTCATTTTAGAATTGACAAACACACTGAAAAACAATTTGTTTGAGTGATTAAACTTAACAGCAATAGAAAATAAATTAAATAGCAATAGCAGTAGCTGTAACTTGTTAAAAAAAATAAATATGAACTCAAACTCAGATTTTGATTTTAAGAACATTTTAGAACATAATTCCTAAATGGAATATGTCCTAATTCATTCATAGAAACTTTCTAGTTAATCAATTTAACTTGTAACACAAAAACAGCTCTGAATTTTGATGAAGAACTATCGTTTGACTTTTTGAAACTCAATTTTGACTCCAAAATTCAAATTAAATAAGAAGAATTGAGGAATGATTCTTTGTTGATAATTTACATAAACGAATCTTAACCTAACTGCATTATTACTTTTTGAAATAGAATTTGGATTCGAGTTTTTCAAGAAAAAAGAACACGAACAGGGTAATAACCCGTGTTCTTCAATATTTGATGAATTTTCGCCAAATTAGACTCTGTAAATGATAAGTGTAGTTGTTAAAGAATAATGTGGCTTTTACTGGTATTACTTACACTGAATTGCATCCTTTAACATACCTAGTTGGTCGACAGGAGTATACTGGGTACAGAAAATAAAATAATTAAAATAAATAAAGGATGACACAGATTGCTAACTGATTTTGTTGGGTTCTAGTTGTTTAAATCCTTAGTTGTACTAATTGAATTAATTAGATACAGTATGGAAAATGATGGGAAGTAGATTATTGATCCTGGTTTCCAGTTATACGATTTTCTATGGATTTTATTAATCACTAATAATTATAATTATTAATAATAATAATTTAAATAAAAAAATACTGGTTTCCTATTATATATATCTGTATAACATTTTATTTTATATATTAATTACTGTTTTGATGTATAAATTGTATTATATATATATATATATATATATATATATATATATATATATATATATATATTTATGTATATCTAATCTTTATACATCTATTTATATATATATGTGTTTATATATATATATATATATATATATATATATATATATATATATATATATATATATATATATATATATATATATATATATATATATAATTCATAAGTTTTTGTTAGTTAACAAATATATTAATAATATTAATAAAACTAATAATAAGAATAATAATGAAAGTAAATAAGATAATGATATTAATGATAAAAATGATTTTTAGTAATAATAATAATATATTATGAAAATAAGTTATATCTTAATAATAATAATAAAAAATTTTAATAGTAATGATTCTTAATGAATTGGTAATGATAATATCTAATAAAGATATATCAATTACATGCTTCAAATTTTATATCAATATTATATATTAAAATAATAATTTTAATAATACTGGTTTTATTACTGTTGATATTTATTTTAACAATAATAATAAAAGTATTATTAGCAACATAATAACTATCTTTAAACTTGTAATTACACTTATCAGGTTAAAATTATACATTATAATTATACATTATATGTTATATGATAGTATATGTTGTATACTTATTATAAATACTTTATATAATATGTGTATGCATATTAAATATAAAAAATGTAATTGTCTTGTATATATATATATATATATATATATAGGTATATATATATATATATATATATATATATATAGGTATATGTATGTATATATATATATATATATATATATATATATATATATATATATATATATATATATATATATATATATATATATATATATATTATAATATCCTCCCATCATAGAAATAAATTTAAGCATATAGTATTTATAATTTGTATATATTTTCCAATATTCATATGATAATCATTATTACAGAAATCATATATATCTATTCATAGATTTTATAAAAATAATTTTCTTATTTTGTATATATTATTTTACATATTTACTTCTAATAATTCAATTATCTTTTATTATTTTCAATACATACGTTTATATATATATATATATATATATATATATATATATATATATATATATATATATATATATATATATATATATTTATTTATTTATTTACAAATAATTGTTCGTGAATCGTCGGGATTAGTCAAAGGTCAAATGTATACGTGAACACAGTTCCAAGTTTTTGAGACTTCAACATTACAGACTTTGCTTATCGTGTCGAGTTCATATTAAGATTAAGTTTAAATTTGATCTGAAATTTTCGGGTCATCACAGTACCTATCCTTTAAAGAAATTTCGTCCCGAAATTTGATCGAGGTCGTCATGGCTAACAATAAAAATATTTTCATGACGATTATGAGTTTGATAAATAGAGTTTTATCAATATTGAGTAATATGGATAAAACAATTCGATTATTCGAAGAGCACGAATGAAGCTATCACAAAAGAATGAATTGAGTAAATGCAAGTTCGTCTTATCCGGTGACGTAGTCACGGTTGATTTCTGAAATTCAAAGGATTTAGAGAAAATCTTCGAAATCTAAAAGATTTGATTCTTTAACGAATAAGGAAATTAAGATCCCTATAATTAAATACGGTGATCTGCCTCGATTACTCTGTCTGATACTTCCATTATAAATAAGCTCTTCCGTTCCATTATTCTCACCATTCCTATACTTTCTTTCTTAGTTCATACATCTAAAAGATTGTGAAAATGCTTAATCCCGTTCTAATCCTTGATATTTTCCTAATTATCATTTCTGTCATCCTTCTTTTCAATCTTCCACCAGAAAAATCTGTTTACTTCTACTATTACATTGGGGTGATACTATTCTTAATTCTACCGTGTCTTTATATTGCTATTCGTATTAATATCCACGGTTTGTAATTTCGGTGTTGTTGTTGGGTTTTATATTTTCCCTTATACTTCAGAGCTCTTTGCCTTTTTATTCTCTTCTCGACTCTAAGTACAACAAGTAATAATCCAGAATTCATGAACTAATGTTCTAAGAGAGAGATTGTAATAGTACGATCTTGATTGGTTAAATTACCAGAATTCATGAGAAAAGATAGAATTATCAGGAAGATATATTCTTGATATGTTTGGAGATTAAGTAGAATGTAAGAGTCGTGTAACATGGCACATAATGACGTTAAAATCTGTGAATCATCACGTCTCATTAGAAACTCATCATGACTTACTGTAATATAATCACGTTGATCAAGTGTCATTATATTATACTAACTCATGCTTTAGTTCCCAATACTACTTCAAAAACATTCATATTTTGATTCGAATTTTTCAGATTTTTGAAATGAAAACAGTTTCCTTTCTGATGTAACACTGATATCGCGAAGAGATAAATGATTTCGGATGAGAAGAGTTATGAAAATATCCTCAGAAATATCGAAGATATTTATGATGATATTTTCAGAATTTCTAAGATACAGAATTATCTGGATTCTTTGAATATAGGGTTTGGTTCTTGTATTTGTCCTTGGCCTCCTTCGTGGTTAGCTCAATCCGTTTTCCAGTTCCAACTTTTCTGAGCTTTTCCAACATACTATTCTTTATTATCAAACTTCTGGCTGTTAAGATCGTTTACAGTTTTTACTGCTTCATTCAGCTTTTTCAACATTCCGAGTATTGATTCGTAGACTGGGTGCTTTTCAAATATTCAGAATGGAAGGTCATAATTCTAAGAGATAAAGTTTATATGTATACCTATAACGGTTGTTGTAGAATTGTTGCGAGATTCAAAATACTGATTGCTGATTCCCGGTAATTGGTATGGCAAATCTTGTTACAAGATTCGGATGAGTACATGATGAGACTTCAATAGATAAATATAGTAATTTGTCAGAGGGATTTAAACTAAGGAGCGACGAGGTTGCTGGTACATCTGCTGGTAATATGGTGGAATATAAAAGGTTCCCCGGTAACGATAACGAAAGGCAAGCTTATAAATCAGGATTATAATAAGGCTTGTCCAACTGAAAAGTTGAAGTTGACTTGCTGGAGCTGTGACAAAATTCGCTACTTTGAAAAGGAATTGCAATGTTATTTTCGGTAATAACAATGCCAAAAGAGCTAGCACAGATACAGTTTAAACGTTTACTCGGGTTTCGAGTGTTTTCAGATGCATAACTATATGCATAAGTTCTTCCTTTCGTAGATGAAGTGCGGTTGGTTCATCCTCTCGATTGAGGTGCTTTCAAGAATCATGAAAGATTGAACGCATATTGTAGTCATCAAGATGCAAATGAGGTTTAAGATGAAATCAAGGGGCAAACTTGAAGAAATGTTTAGTTTCATATGTTATAATCAATATTTTAATTCATTTTAATTGTCCAATATTATTCATCCACAGTCGATAGTCCACAGATAACAGTCCAATAATTCATATATAGTTTAATATATAATATTCGAATTAATTAATACGTATCGTGACCCGTGCACATGTCTCAGACTCGATCACAACTCAAATTATATATATTATTGTAGAATCAACCTCAACCCTGTATAGCTAACTCTATCATTACTCCATATAGAGTGTCTATGGTTGTTCCAAATAATATATATAAATGCGTCGATATAATATGTCAAAACCTTGTATACGTGTCCCGATATTTAAAATGAGTAAAATAAATAACAGAAATTAAATGACGATAAATAAAGTGCGTAAAGTAAATAACAGAAATTAAATGACGATAAATAAAATTGTGATAATTAAATTGCGATAAACAAACTGCGATAAATAAAAATGTAATCAGTTAGCTAGGAACAGTTAGCTGGAACAGTTAGCGTGGATTCTTAACAAAATTTTTCGTAGTTAATTTGTTTGTTTCTAACAAATTTTATTTTTTCGTATGTTTTCTTCATTATGCCACTTGTTGGATTCTGATAGATCAAGATCCAAATATGAAATTGAATGAAAATGGTTATTCTGTGGTGAACGGATACGTATATCGGTGGTTGTAAATAGGATAGTAAATGACTGTTGAATCAGATTTGAAAGAATGTACAGTGTAACTTATTAATGTAAAATCTAAATATTCCTCGGGTATTACCTACCCGTTAAAATATTTTCATCATTAACAGTTTGTACAAAAAATTTTTTAATTACAATCTTTATGAAAATATACTTGCATATATATTTTCCTCAGATGTAATCATAGATTAAATGAGTTAATATAATATTAATCTCATTTGATTTACCGTTAGAACTAGAATACATAATCTCTAAAACATTAGAGATTACATAATCGTCATGTCGAACGAAGATAAATGATGTAGAACGTCATGTAGAATGATGATTATGCTCGAGATACAGATTGTGATGTTGAAGCGTGTGTTGTTGATGGTACTGGTATTGATGTTGGTGGTACTGTTGGTGCCGTTGATGTTGCTGAAGCTGGTACATTTTGCACCATATTTTTCAAGGCTACAATTCGGACGCGTAGTTCGTTGACTTATTACTCCGGGATAATTGTCGGTAAGAACGGGCGAATGAATAAGGTTTAGAATTGTGGATAGAATATAATCGTGACGAGATACTCTGGAAATGAGAGAGAAAATGGTGTTTCGAACAGGTTCGCCGGTAAGTGCTTTAGGTTCTTCGCCAAGAGGTGAATTCAGTTGGTGGAAGGGATCACCTTCTTCTTGTCTCCAATGATTAAGTAGACTACGAACCCAGCCCCAATTCATCCAGAATAGATGATGGCTAATCGGTTGATCCATTCCGGTTACACTGCTTTCGGAGCTTGAGTGGGACTCCATGTCAGAATCCGAGGGACTGAAACTAGTTGAGGGATTCATCTCGTACGATCAGATGAATGATTTTCGATAAGAATTAGATTATAGGATGTAGATTAGTACCCCGCAATACATAATTTACATATGCATATATAATACTAAAATCCCATAAGTTACGGAGGAATCTACGGAAGCTGTCAGGCAAAGACAACAGGAACAGATACGCTAAGATATGAATTTTGTCTATACACTATTCATGCAGTCAATGCAGTAAAATGTTTCTAGATTAAGAATGATAAGCAGTTAATTTCCTAAGGATGATAAGCAGGTAATTTTCGACACGAAATGATAAGCAAAACTTTTGACATGCAGACACGGTCGAAGTCCAGACTGTGATGCCCCGTACAAAACCATCGTGTACGAATCATCAACAACAGGATCATTACATGGTCAAACACTATATGTTATTTCAAAACAAGTTTGCATTCATGATAAAAGGTAACGTCATAACTAACGTCAAATGTTTTACATCAAAAGTATGCTTCAATGAACAGAAGCAAATATAATAGTATGTGACCCATAGGTCGTTACAAATCATAGTTTCAAAAGTATTAAAGTTATGAATGCAAGATAAATAGTTCATGCGGTGATAACTCTAGAGCAGCGGGTGTCTACGGCAAGACTAGTACACAACGGAAGCAACCTTAAGCACCTGAGAAAAACATACTTAAAAACGTCAACACAAAGGTTGGTGAGCTATAGTTTAAGTATAACAGTATGAAAGGTAGACCACGAGATTTTAGTGCTACAAAGAGCGTTTCAAAACAGTATGATAAAGTATATGTTTAACCGTGGGCACTTGGTAACTAACTTAACGTTTATACCCCCTGAAAGTACACTTGGCAAGTGCGTATGTATACGAAGTATTAAACACTCATTAAATGCTAGTGCGACTAGCCCGATTGGGGATGTCAAACCCTATGGATCCATATCTAAGATTCGCGTTCACCGGTTCAAAAACCAATGACTAAACGTTACCGAGCTAAAGGGAATGTTTATGCCGTTGTATAACCCACACATATATAAAGTTTAAGTACTCGTGCCTAGTATGTAAAACGTAAAATGAGCATGTATTCACAGTTTCCAAAATAGTTAAAGTAAAAAGGGATGCTATAACTCACAATGATAAAGTAGCGGTAAAGTATGACTCGGGAAATAAGAAAGTGTGTAGGTCCGGAAAGTCCTCAACCTAAGTCAAATAGTACTAAGTCAGTAAATCGTCCCAAAAGGTTAAAATGTATGTAAATTAGGTCTTAAAGGTCATCATCAATCATCATCAAACAAAAGGTGTAAAGTAAGTTTCGTTTATGAAAGAAGTTTAAAACAAAGGCTGATTCGGTCAGTCACCACGGCCTCTATACCTACTGAAATAAGGTGAGACCAGTGGCCATGGCTCCGTATATGAGTCCTATAGCTGTGGTAAAAATTATAGAAGCAAACTCATCTTCGTTTGACCGTGGCGACGGTCGAAGTTCGAGTAGGTCAGAATTTTTCAGCACAACGTTAAAAGGACATAGTGACGATCGGAGGGCCATAAATCCTAAACCGTAACTCGGATTAAGACGAGTCCTAAATGAAAAGTTATCTACTCGAACAGAGTTATCTGAAAATCATCTTTACAGTAGCCCAGGTTTTACGGGTCAGACACAGAAACAGTAAAACAGTAGGTTCCGGTGGTTCTTGGTACTCGATGCTTATCACGGTTCTCATCCTTGATGCATATAGCTTCAAGTATACAACTCGTTGATGTTTTTGCATCATATTAACCAAGGTTTGACCATCATAACACTTGTGTAAGTCTAAGACATGTAGCACAACTCAATTAAGTGTTGCAAGTGTTTTGATGAACCAAAGTTACATCAAAGTCTTAGATTTAACACATACATGAAATATAAAAGTAATATTGAACTACAAACTTGAAAGTAAACTAACTAATTAAGATCTTAAGATGTAGAACATAGTTCTTAGTTAGATCTTGAAGATCCAAGACCCAAAAGTCTAGATCTAAAGTTATTAAGTTAAATCTAACACAAGTGTATGAAGCTATAACTAAAGAGTTATACTTCCATTTTCTTGAACTTTCAAGTTAACTTTTAGTTCCAAGAAGTATGAGATCAAGACTAACTTGTAATAGTTGACAATTTAACAACAAACATGAATTTAAATGTATAAGAAATGAAGTAATAAACTAAATAAACAAGTAACAAGTCATGGTTGTTCATACTTTAAAGATTCAAGCCAAAGTCTTGATCTTTAAGAATGTAAACTTTTAAGTTTACAAACATGAATTACAAGTATGGTTTTTACAACACATGAACTTTAATCTTTACAACAATAAGTGCAGAACATAAACTAGAAAGTTTATGTTCTTGTATGTCTTGTAAGAACAAGTTAATATGAAGAATCAAACTAATAAGTTTGATTCTTAATAATTTGTAAGTAAACAACAAACAATTACAAGTATTTAAATAACATACAAGAACAAGTAATTAAACAACAATATGAAACAAGTAATGATGATGATTATGTGATGTTTGGTTTCGGTTTTAGGCAAAGAAAAGAAGAGAGAAATGAGCTTGTTACTTACAAGGATTAGAGAGAAAAAGAGAGAAAATAAGATGCAAGTTTGAAGTGTGTGTGAGAAATGAAGATACAAGAGGATAAGTAATCAAAAAATATGAAACAAAAACTCCTCCCCATGTGCCCATAGTTGATGGTTTCAAAGGAAACGGAGGGGAGGGAAATGTCCACAAGGTTCATGCATGAAAAGGCTTTAAAAGTTGGTTAATAGGAAGCTTGCATGGGAAAGAACAAGTAACTAGATTCTTTTTGCACTAAACTAACTAGTTAAGTCATAATGTGATACTTGCATTTTAGGATGGGCTAATATAATCCATTAATTGTGGTACTGTGGGCTTCTAAGTCCATGTACAAAAATAAAGCCCAAGTATGTAGGTAATTCACAAGTTAATCCAAATAAAGCCCAAGTAATTAACCAACAAACTTAGTTAATTAAAATGATTAATAAAATCAATCATGAATGCAAATAATATTTGAAAATATTATTCGTATAATGTATGGGTGTCACAAAGACGTTTCGGGCATTTAAAGTCAAGTATGATCAATCATGGTAACAAGTAAATGTAATAACATACATTCGTTAAATCACAAGTATTAATAATAAAAATTATTAATAAATAAACGTTGGAAAATCCAGGGTCGTTACATTACCCACCTGTTAAAGAAAATTTCATCCCGAAATTTTAAGCTGAGGTAGATGGAGGAGTCGGGAAAAGGTGAGGATACTTCCGCATCATTTGATCCTCTCGTTCCCAAGTAAACTCAGGTCCTCGTTTGGCATTCCATCGTACTCGAACGATCGGAATCTTGTTGCGTTTCAAAGTTTTGATCTCACGATCCATAATTTCAACAGGCTCTTCCACAAAGTGGAGTTTGTCATCAATCGTAAGTTCCTCAAGTGGTATGATAAGTTCGGGTGCAGCAAGACACTTCTTCAAGTTTGACACGTGGAAGGTAGGATGAACTGAGCTCAATTGAGCTGGAAGATCCAAACGGTAAGCAACGGGTCCAACACGTTCCAAGATTTCAAAAGGACCAATGTATCGTGGGTTTAACTTTCCACGTTTTCCAAAATGGATCACACCTTTCCAAGGTGCAACCTTCAACATTACACGGTCACCAACGTTGAATTCAAAGTCTTTACGTTTAAGATCGGCATAACTCTTTTGACGATCGCGAGCAGTCTTAAGTCTAGCTTGAATCTGAACAACCTTCTCCGTTGTTTTGTGTACTACCTCGGGTCCGGTGATTTGGTTTTCGCCTACCTCGGCCCAGCAAATAGAAGATCGGCACTTGCGGCCATACAACGCTTCAAAAGGTGCGGCATTAATGCTCGAGTAATAACTGTTGTTGTAAGAAAATTCGGTGAGTGGCAAATGCCTTTCCCAGGCCTTTCCAAAATCAATAACACATGCACGTAACATGTCCTCCAAGGTATGAATCGTTCGTTCACTTTGCCCGTCGGTCTGTGGGTGATAAGCAGTACTCATGTCGAGATGGGTTCCCATGGCTTCTTGTAAAGAACGCCAAAATCTGGAAGAAAAACGGGGATCGCGATCTGAGATGATTGATAAAGGTATACCATGACGAGATACAACCTACTTGATGTATAATTGAGCAAGTCTCTCCATCGTATCCGTTTCCTTCATCGCTAGGAATTGTACAGATTTAGTAAGGCGGTCAACAATAACCCAGATGGTATCGTATCCGCCCACCGTCTTTGGTAGCTTGGTGATGAAATCTATAGTTATCCTTTCCCACTTCCATTGCGGGATTTCTGGCTGTTGAAGTAACCCAGAAGGTCTCTGATGCTCGGCCTTAACTTTCAAGTAAGTTAAACACTTACCAACATAAGTTGCAAAGTCTTTCTTAAGATTCGGCCACCAATACTGTTCTTTAAGGTCGTGGTACATCTTGCCCTCTCTAGGATGAATCGAATATCTTGATTTGTGTGCTTCATCAAGTATAAGGTTCCGTAGATCTCCATAAAGAGGTACCCACATTCTTCCGGCATAACATCGGAGTCCAGATTCCCTAACCTCGAATCGAGAGACAAGTATGTTCAAATGTTCGTGAGATATATTCTCCTCCTTGAGAGCCTCATCTTGGGCTACTCAGATCTGACTGTTGAGATTCGAATGAATGGTGATGTTCAGAGCCCTAACACGAAGAGGTGCCGTCCTCTCCTTTCGGCTTAAAGCGTCAACTACAACATTGGCCTTGCCAAGATGATAACGAAGTTCACAATCGTAGTCGTTCAGCGTCTCGATCCATCGACGCTGTCTCATATTCAGTTGCTTCTGATCGAAGATGTGCTGGAGGCTCTTGTGGTCGGTGAAGATTGTGCTCTTAGTCCCATACAAATAATGTCTCCACAATTTGAGCACAAAGACGATGGCTCCCAGTTCGAGATCATGAGTAGTGTAGTTCCGTTCATGAATCTTCAGTTGACGGGAAGCATAGGCAATAACCTTTGATCATTGCTTCAGTACACAACCAAAACCACTCTTCGATGCATCACAATAAACAACAAAGTCGTCACTGCCCTCACGAAGTGATAGGATAGGTGCGGTGGTTAACTTCTTCTTCAAAGTTTGAAATGCTGATTCTTGTGCGGGTTCCCAAATGAACTTCTTCCCCTTTTGAGTCAGCGCGGTCAAAGGACGCGCAATCAGAGAGAAACCTTCAATAAATCTTCAGTAATAACCGGCGAGACCTAGGAATTGGAGAATATGAGTTGGAGTGGTGGGAGTCTCCCACTTGCTGATAGCTTCAATCTTGGTGGGATCAACTTGATACCCTGGTCGCTCACAACATGATCCAGAAACTGGACTTCCTTCAACCAAAATTCACACTTGGAGAATTTGGCATAAAGCTGCTCTTGTCTCAAGAGTTCAAGCACTAATCGAAGATGTTGCTCATGCTCTTCTTCGCTCTTAGAGTAGATGAGGATATCATCTATGAAGACGATAACGAACTTATCCAGGTATGGCTTGCAGACACGATTCATGAGGTCCATGAACATGGCAGGTGCGTTGGTTAATCCCAATGGCATCACGAGAAACTCATAATGACCATAACGAGTTCTGAATGCAGTTTTCATCACATCACTTTCCTTCACCCTCAACTGGTGATAACCGGACCATAAATCGATCTTAGAGTAAACACTCGATCCTTTGAATTAAAGTGTGTAATTGAAACAGAAACGTTCAGTTGTGGGTGTTTTTGATTAACAAAATTCAAAATGAAAAAAAAAAATATAGCAGCAGTCGCCAAAAATAAAAAAAAAAATATGAACTTAAAACTTGATTTTTAAATCTAGACCCTTTTGGATTACGATTAAAACATGAAATAAGTTGCAAATGATTATTAGAAAATATCTGAATCATTAATTTAGCTTAAAACCTCAAAACGAACTCGAATTTTGCTAAAAACAAATCAGTTGACTTTTTAAAATTTAAGTTTGACTCTGAAATTCAAACTCGTTTTGAAGAATTGGATCTTGATATTTTGCAGATATCTTTAGTATGAGAATCTTAACAGAACTGCATTTAAGAATTTTGAAGATTGATTCGTTTTTGAATAGTTTGAAAAATGGAACAAGAACAGAGGTTTAAGAGTCTGTTCTCTTTAATTTTTCTGTTAAATTTTCGAATTGAAGTAGCAGTTTGTAATGTAATTGATAATTGGGATGACGAATTGAATTATTGTGCCAGTCCATTTGAGATTATTCAATATGATATGGTCGACAATGAAATCTATTAGATTAATAAGAACAGATAAAAAAAATATATAAAATATAAAAGTTGCATTTGATTTCTAACTGAATCGATTATTTAAAGCAGTGATGATTCGATTTTAGTACTTTACAGACAGGAAAATCGACAGAAACGAATGTAAGGCCAATAGGAGATAAAAAAAATGAAGCTGGAGGATCACGATGGATTTTAAAAATATAAAAGCAGATCATGGAAAAATAAAAATATAAAAGTAGTTACCTAATTTACTTAATTTATACCTAATTTATTAATAATTAATATTAATAATAAAATAGTAATACTTTTAATAATAATAGAATTAATAATAATAATAATAATAATAATAATAATAATAATAATAATAATAATAATAATAATAATAATAATAATAATAATAATAATAATAATATCAAAATAATACTAATTAATAGTAATTATGTTAATATTATTAATAATAATATTGATAAGATACTAGTAATAATAAACTTAAATATAATGATAAATAAGTTTAATAACGACTAATAATAAAAAAATGATAATAATAGTACAAATAATAATAATACTAATAATAACAAATAATAATAATGATGATAAAAATATAAAATGGTAATAATATTAGTATGAAAATAAAAATGATAATTTTAATTATAATTATAATTAATAATAATGATAATAATCATTATAAAATGTTAATAATACTATTAATAATGATAATAATATTATTAATTATAAATTGTATTAATAATAATGATATTTATAATAATCTTATTACTTTTAGTAAAAGTGATAATATTAATGTTATTAATAATAAAAATAACATTAGTAATAGTTGTAATAATAATACTTGTAAATGATGATAAAATAATAATAATAATATTAATATAACAAATTAATATTAATACGTAATTATTTACAAATAATGGTTCGTGAATCGTCGGAATTGATCGAAGTTAAATGAAATCACGTAAAGAGTTTTGTTTAAATTTTGTCAGAAATTTCCGGGTTGTCATACCTATGTTGTCAAATTTTACAATCAAGGTAACCCGAAATTTGCCTAAGCCCGAAAGGGACACTATTTTAATTTTTTGCTCGCTAAAAGGACTGCGTGTTTGAAAATTTTAAAATTGGGGTAATTTTCTGCCATCTGGTCAATTTGTCATTAAAAATTTGCCAAATGGATTTTCCATTTGTTTTTTTTTAACGAAATTACAAGTCACCAAAACCTTTTATTTATATCACGTTTAATTCTCCCATATGTTTATTTCACTTGTACGTTCATCCTCATCCCCAATTAACAAAATAGGGTTACGTTTCCCATCTTCTTTCTCCATCCTTCTTTTGCTGAACAAGATGAATAATAATGGAATTCGAAGATGCTTTTGTGGTGATGTTGCAGGTTCATGGGTTTCTTCAACAAGAACGAACCATGCTCTTCGTTTTAGGAGTTGCCCAAATTACATGCTCTCTCTTGAACAACGATGCACCTTCTTCCAGTGGATTGATCCGGAGCTGATGAATGGTATAGCAGAATTTTTTTAAATTGATTGCTGAAAACAACCGAGTTGAAGCAGAAAATAGGAATACGAAGATGAAGCTCAAAATGTTGAAGTGGATTTGTGGAATTTTAATTGTTGTTCTTATCTTTGTTTGTTGTTTTGCATCTCAGCATCTTCTTCTTTATTAGTGTCATCATCATTATTGACATCATCTTCATTGAGATCATCATTATTCAGTTCATCATCATTGACATCCTCATCATTAAGATCATCATTATTCACTTCCTCGTCTTCATTAATCACTTTTTTTCCTTTATATAAAACCAACAAACTACTTCTATTCAATTCCTCTTCACTCTCATAGGTAGAATAATACTCACCTTCAGAAAGAGGATCATCTTCCATATATTCCTCCATATCCGCTCCATGATGTTCAAGAAACACATCTATAGTTGTCTTCGACTTACTGGCCACTTCAAGTAATTTCCTCATGTGTCGATCAGTTACCAGATATTTCAAGCCACCATCATTTATACTCTTCTCAGGTAGACAAAAGTATAAAGATTTCCATTCGGTGTCTAAAACTTCTTCAATCTTATTTTCAAAGTCTCTAATACCGTACCCAGTAAAATCATAATCTTCATAGATCACTTCACCACCACCAATACGTCAAAGTATCCATTTTAAAGTAATCGTGATATTTAACCCTGATTGAAGCCATGAACTTACGAATTGGGATTCTTCTGCAATTTAGACAGCGAAATTTTCGATGATTTAGGATTGTGGAACGATTAGGGTTTTTTTCCTAATTCAATTTGGGTGTAAAAGTGTGTGACGATTTGGTGTATGTTGTGTATTATACAGGTGACAACTCAATTAAACAGATGGAATATACATGTACATATGAAAAATCCATTTGGCAAATTTTTAATGACAAATTGGCCAGATGGCAAAAAAATACCCCAATTTTAAAATTTTCAAACACGCAGTCCTTTTAACGAGCAAAAATTAAAATAGAGTACCTTTCGGGCTTAGGCAAATTGGGGGTTACCTTGATTGTCAAATTTGACAACATATGTTACTCTTTCGGGCCATTTGCCCATTAAAAAAAATATGAAATGCAACGGTTAGTTTCGGTGTCTTCTACGCAACTTTAGGAGCCAAAACATGGAATTGATGCCGGCGGGGTTTCGGCTGATCGTCAATCACCAACGACGCTGATGCTGAAAGTGAAGCTTGACACCGGGTGCTCTAAGAAGTTTGAGATAATAGGGAAAATGTCAGAAACTGTAGCAGAAATACAAGCTATGCAGCGTAGACACATACAAGATGGAAAAGAAACTTTCCTCGGTAGTGGGTGTGTGATGTGTCATTTTGAAAAGCATCGATTTTTCTACTTTGAACCATGATAGGCTTCATAGAGCTCTAGGAGTGATATGTCTTGGGCAAAATACCACTTGTGGAACTTCGAAAATCCAAAGTTTCACCACTCTCCTCAGAAGTTATTTTCAAAGTTCCTCCATAGTTTCACTTCCAAGTCCTATTTTGTATTGAGTTTTATATTTTGTTATTATTTTTTAATTCTTATTTCTTACTCGTTCACATATACAGCTGAACAATGAACCAGAACATTAAACCACTTTTTAACTTTTTACATTCAAAGTTCCCGAAAAATCCTAAACCGATCACTAAATTTGACACGTCACTACTCTGTATGCTCTTTAGTTTAAGGCTTAAGAAAAAACATTTTTTTTTACATGTCTTTGATATCTTACAATTGATATGATGCATCTTGATAATACAACAGAAAAGTGATACATTGAAAAGAACTTGTTCAAAAATTAATAACAAAAAATCAAAAAAATTAAAATAAAACCCTGATTTAACTTCGAGGTTTTACACATCCATAGACCATAGTTCTTGATCAAAGTTTTTATTTGGGTTCAACAATTCAACAAAAAAAAAAAAAAAAAAAAAAAAGTAACTTTGTTAGTTACTCTTGCACACCTTCCTAACTTCACCTTGAGAACCAGTAAGAACCCCAATCCTACCCATCTTAACCATAGACACACCAAAGTCCTCAAAGAAGGTTGAACCATGGCTAGTAGCTTGAATCAAGTACGCTTTAGTCTCGGGGTCATCTAGTAAAGCTGCATCGGATGTTAGAAGGCCTCGTCTTTTAGTCAATAGTTTGTAGTAAGAGTCATCAAATGTCAAGAAGCTCCCTGGGTCTAACTCAGCTATGGTGGTTGGATCTGCTGGTTTGCATTTTAACTTCAACCTTGCAATGTAGTTTGGGTCCATGGTTGGGTCGGTATCGCCTTTCCCCGTGAAGTTGTAGAGACGGCTTGTAAATGATGAACAATGAGACATCCCTATGGTGTGTCCTCCTATACATTATCATCAATGCACATATAAATACCAATTGCGATCTCTAAGAGATAAATACTAGTTGTAGGATCGTGTAAACAGGATTAAACGATCTTATCTTCAATATCGAGTGCGGAATAACTCGATATTGAGTTTTATATCAAAAAGATTAAACAAAACAATGATCTTCGCAAGATATTAGACTTTAGGATGATTAAGATCAACCCACACGAGTGCTAGACGATTAGGTAATCGGATACAAAGCTTAGAAGGGTTTAGAGTTCGTAACCCTAACAATGAACCTGAACCTGAATAGAACATTAAATACTACTAGCACGTGCAACCGTGCGGTTGCAGGATGCAACCGTGCGGTTGCCCATTGAACCCGTACAGATGCACTATGCATCCGTGCGGTTGCACAAACAGTGTGTAATTTAACCATTAAACATAGATGAACTCGTATACAACTACACACCGCATATAAACCATGGTATAACTTCTATAATGAACTTGGGACTAACTTTATGCACCAACACTAGTATACTAGTAAATTTGTAAAATAAAGGTACCTGATAGAACAACAAGGTCTTTTGAGTTTAGCCCCCTTAGTGCAAATGATGCCTTCAAACTAGTAATGTTGAAGAAAAATGGTGGCAAGCCTGATACAGGATTTAAGGGATCACTGATTAGGGACACATTTCCATCTCTTCGACCAGTTTCGACGTTCCAATGTGGTCCTTTTGTCTATCAACAGAAGAATAATAAGATATAAGATAATATAAGAGATAATTTGTTAGAATGTTGGACATGCAAAGCCGTCTCATTAATTTAGGGTGGCTCTAATCAAATCAAAATATAAATTATGGGACCCTTATAAACTTTAAATTTTTCAATGTATATAACGGGTTTTCAATATATTCAAAAAAAAAAAAGCAAATAGAAAATTTTTGTTTTGCAGTTCTAATAAGTTCTTTTCCCCCCTTGGACATATAAGAAAAAGAAGTATATAAAGGGGTTTTCAAAGATTTTGGACCCTTTAAATTTTGAGTCCAGTTCCGTTGCACATCTTGCACACCCTCAATGATGCCAATGAGGACATGAATTAGATATTTAAAGTAGATTTTGAGAGAAGTCTACCGCTACAGTAACATCTCTGGCAACAATGGCTACGACATCAGCACAAGAAACCACACCAGGACAAGCTTTTTCTAACGCCATCTTCACCCTATCAATGATGTTGTACCCTCTCAAAGTTAGATTTGGGATTGAAAATTTCTCTGATTGATTTGTTGGAGAATCCAATAAAACAGATCCATCACAACCCTACAATTACAAGGTTCACGAAACTCATCACAGTTATTATATTGATTACCATGACATGCATGTAAAAAATTGAATTACATTTTAGCAAAAGGATGGTATCTACTACTGTAACTTTTTTGGTTAGAGATTTGTGATTAGAGGTAAGGTGTTCAAGTCTTATCGGCGTGACAATTTAATTAAATAAAGAAAGTGTTATATAATACATACCCTAATGAAGCAATCATGGAAGTGCATTCTCAACAAAGGGCCAGCAAGTGATGGCGCAACGGCCATAACATCTTCTATGACTTTAAATACAATCTTTTCAGCATCCGGGCATGATTTTTCATAAAACCCTACTTTCAAGCCTTGGCCTTCGACATGCGAAAACAAGAGTGCTTGAACCATCATTTGAAACATGAACATACCAAGTAAGTTCTTGAAACTAGCCATTCTGAAATTGAAAGAGTTTCAAAGTTAGAACTTATTAGTGAGATGTTTGAAATGTTGATATGATCATGGCACCTTTTATAGTTGAATATAGCGGACCCTTGTATAATTTGAAAAGGTATATAGAAGTTGTTGTCACCACACATGGCAATTGCAGTTATTTTAATTCATTTTCGTGATGGCTAAGATGTGGTGGACACTCGCAAGTATCATGTTCTTGTAAATAATACAAAGAATAAAATTGAGCATAACATGAAATATAGAACAGAAATTTATATGTTTCTTATTCACAAATTGAAGAGAGAAATGAGATGAAATGTTATAACTCAGTTTAGTCTTTTTCTTTTCTCTGTCTTTCCAATACTGTTCGGGTATCATTGCTCCGGTAAATTTTAGTAATCAAGTTTCTTCTTACTACTTCTCTGGATCGTCATAAGACCATTCACTATGTACGTTAATTAACTGATGTGGCTCCATTATTGAAATATGACAACTCTTTTTGAAAGTCTTAGTAATAAGAACTGTGTCGTCTGACTTCACAACGAAATGGTGTAAGCGAAAAGGAAGGCGTGAATCCTCGGTCCTAACTAGTTTGATTCTAACGCCTTTGGCGCCACCAGCTTAAAAAATACTTAAGGTACCCTCCTTTCAATTCTCATGGCTATCAGTCAAATATTTGGTCAAGGTAGGCATGGTTGTGCCAAACCATGCACAAGCCATACCCTTGGCGCGTGTTAACGTAAATGAGAGTGGGACTACATGAATTTTTTACTTTAATTTGTAGGCGGTTGTGAGTGTATATATTTAATAAACAATTAATTCAAATGGATTAAATTTACGCTGGAAATGTAAGATAGGGAATGGTTAGTTAAAAGAATGTTAACGTTTTTTGTATTGATAACCGTTGATGTAGAGGAGAGAAATTCAGTTATGTAAGCCTAGGATAGCAAGTGGTCTAATAATATCTAAAATTGTAACTCCAGAGCGGTATATAATTACCTCCTCGTAACTCAATTAACGAGATAAACAACATTTTTACAGCCGGATCTCCTTGATATGATTTAATTTGTTTAATTTAACTACAGTGAATAACAAGCTAGGTATAAATTTGTATTAAACTAATTAGATACTTCCTCCTTCACATACTAATTGTTCTCGGACAAAAAATACATATTTTAAGAAATATTATTATTACATTGTAGTTTTTGTTACTTTACAGTTTACATCTTTTTACGGATAAAATACATAAAATAAGGTTATAAAAGAATTTACCTTATTTTTTTTATTAATTTATAAAAGTGGAGAATTAATTTATGATATCTCAAAATAAAATACGGAGTACTTATTTTACTAATTAGGGAAAGAGGAAGTAGTAATTACCATATATACTAACCAACACCTCAATTTTGGTCGTTTTATCCCAACCCCCAACAAATTACCCCCAAAAACGACAACAAGGAAAAAAGGGGAAAAAAAATACAAAACACCCCCTAAAAAATGTAAAAAGTTACATCCCAACCCTCAAACCAGGGGTACCAAGTGTAAAATCAATATTTTAATAAAAAAACTTAATTAAACTTCACCCATATTTTCAACGGGACATACCTTTCCGCTCGACTCGCGTTAAAATTTTTCGAACCAACCGTTCAACTCAAAAAAATCTAACGAACACAACGGGACTAACTATACGCGAAACGGACACTTCTAAAAAAACGCTAAATACCTCGGATTCTATTCAATACTCAACGGGACATATCTCCCCGCTCGGCTCGCGTTAATTTTTTTCGAACCAACCGTTCAACTCAAAAAAATCTAACGAACACAACGGGACTAACTATACGCGAAGCGGACACTTCTAAAAAAACGCTAAATACCTCGGATTCTATTCAATACTCAACGGGACATATCTTCCCGCTCGGCTCGCGTTAACCCGAAAGGTCCCGCGGCATCGCGCGGGCCCATTTTACTAGTTTACTTAGATAAGAAGACATCATTATCAGAGTTGTTAAAAGGTCATGTTAAAAGGTCAGCATGAGACAGACATATATAAAACAAGAAGAAATATGTAACACCAAACGCACATAGAGTTGACATTGAAGCATTCAAGAACATGCATCATGCTACTTGATTTATTAACTTAAGACATTACCCTGCCTTAATTCCACAAACTTGCGATTAATAATAGAACCACTTGTTAATTATGATGGACCGAAATGAACTTATCATATATAATATATTATGGAGTAATTGGAAATGTTTATATCCAAAATCAATAAAAATAATCGCAATGAATACTATTGTTTTGAAAATTTATGGTGGGATTAGTCCGCTTATAAAGCGGGTCGGAAAACTTGGTAACTCAAAATATGTTTTTAAAAATTCATCTTTAGAAGTATTTACGAAAATGTTAGTACATGATTTCTATCTACTTATTCAAATTGTTATCATTGTTACGAGGTGATCCAATGCAAGGAGGTCACACTATTACAAAAATGACAAAAGAAACCCCCATTAGAAACCTGTTTTTAAAGGACTCAAAGAAAAGAGGTTTCAAAAGTTCAAAAGAACCGGTTTGTGTAGTATGAAAATGAAACCGGTCTCCGTATATCACTCAAGTAGAACAACATGTAGGGGACGAGTATTACATTGATTGATGTCCGGTCGTCGCATTGGGTTCCTCCGGCAGTTAAAATTGGAGGAACGACGACAATGATGATTTTTTTTTTTTGAAAAGCAACTGTATTATACTAGGAAATAATTACAAAGAGTTTAGAGTATTACATCGCACAATCACTCAAGACCTAACAACTAAACAAGTTACTAAGACGGTAACTATAGTTGATAATGCTAAAAACGAACATATATTTCATAGCATTATTCCTCAAGAAAGACAAGCTTTTAGTTGCAATTGTTCTATTTACAAGTGATATTCGTTTAAATAATAAAAGGTGAAGACAAAAGACAGATTCGACGAATTGAAGACGCAAACGACCAAAAAGCTCAAAAGTACAAAAGACAATCAAAAAGGTTCCAATTATTGATAAGAAACGTCTCGAAATTACAAGAGTACAAGATTCAAAACGCAAAGTACAAGATATTAAATTGTACGCGAGGACGTTCGAAAATCCGGAACTGGGACCAGAGTCAACTCTTAACGCTCGACGCAACGGACTAAAAATTACAAGTTAACTATGTATATAAATATAATATAATATATAATTAATTATATTAATTATATATATATTATATATATATATATATTAAAAACCGTCGGCAGAGAAAACTCCAAGGACTGAGCTGTAAATACTATCTCCGCGACTCGCGGAGTTTGAAGGGGTTTTTGCCGCGAGTCGCGGAGCCCCAAATTTCACTTCTGGCTATAAAGCAAACCGAATTCTGATCAAATTTCATAATTCTATTTCAATCTCTCTCTCAATATATACGTAATATATATATATAATTTATATTTTAATTTTAAATCCTAATAATAAGGGTATGTTAGCGAATGTTGTAAGGGTGTAAGTCGAAATTCTGTCCGTGTAACGCTACGCTATTTTTAATCATTGTAAGTTATGTTCAACCTTTTTACATTAATGTCTCGTAGCTAAGTTATTATTATGCTTATTTAAAACGAAGTAATCATGATGATTGGCTAATTACTAAAATTGGGTAATTGGGCTTTGTACCATAATTGGGGTTTGGACAAAAGAACGACACTTGTGGAAATTAGACTATGGGCTATTAATGGGCTTTATATTTGTTTAACTAAATGAAAGTTTGTTAATGTTAATATAAAGATTTACAATTGGGCGTCCCTATAAATTACCGTATACACTCGATCGGACACGATGGGCGGGGTATTTATATGTACGAATAATCGTTCATTTAACCGGACACGGGAATGAATTAATAGCCACTAGAATAATTAAAACAGGGGTGAAATTACATTCAAGGGTAATTGGTGTAATTGTTAACAAAGTAGTAAAACCTTGGTTTACACGCAGTCGATAACCTGGTGTATTCATTAAACAAAGTATTAAAACCTTGTAACAATTCGAATCCCCAATTAGTTGGAATATTTAACTTCGGGTATAATAATAATTTGACAAGGACACTTGCAATTTATATTTATGACTGATGGACTGTTATGGACAAAAACCAGACGGACATATTGAATAATCCAGGACAAAGGACAATTAACCCATGGGCATAAAACTAAAATCAACACGTCAAACATCATGATTACGGAAGTTTAAATAAGCATAATTCTTTTATTTCATATTTAATTTCCTTTATTTTATATTTAATTGCACTTCTAATTATCGCACTTTTATTTATTGTTATTTAATCGCACTTTTAATTATCGTACTTTTTAATTATCGCAATTTTATTTTATCGCACTTTTATTATTCGCAATTTCATTATCGTTATTTACTTTACGCTTTAATTTAAGTCTTGTATTTATTTTATATTTTACATTAGGTTTTAACTGCGACTAAAATCTTAAAATCGACAAACCGGTCATTAAACGGTAAAAACCCCCCTTTATAATAATAATATTACTTATATATATATTTGTATTTTTATAAAAGTAAACTAATATAGCGTTGAGCTTTGTTTAAAGATTTTCCTGTGGAACGAACCGGACTTACTAAAAACTACACTACTGTACGATTAGGTACACTGCCTATAAGTGTTGTAGCAAGGTTTAAGTATATCCATTCTATAAATAAATAAATATCTTGTGTAAAATTGTATCGTATTTAATAGTGTTTTCTGCTAAAATTTAATAGTATTTTATACCCCTCTGCTTTGACATCAAGTATTTTTGGCGCCGCTGCCGGGGATTCTATCTTAAAAGCCGGAAGCGTAACGCTAATATAAAAAAAAAAGATTTTTTAGTTTACTTTTATTAAAATTCGTTTTTGTAAAAATACGTTTTAAAAATATAAAAAGAAAAACAAAAATATAAGTATTTTTAAGATTTTGTTAAATATTTAAGTTTTATAAGTTTCTTTATTTCTATTTTAGTTTATAAAAATATAAGTTTTATTTTAAAATCTTTTATTTATTTAAAAAACAGAAAACATAAAATAAAAAAAAATAAAATAAAGAAAAACGCGTAAAAATTGAAAGCTGTCAACAGAATTTCTGAACCCCGCGACTCGCGGGGTTTTCTTCTTTAATTGCCGCGACTCGCGGAGATCATCTGACACGCGCACAGGAAGCCCTAATTCAGCATTAATTACGGTTTTTAATTAATTATTATTAATATTTAAACCTAATTATTATTATTATTATTATTATTAGTTTTATTTTTACTTTTACTTTTTATTTATATATTTTAGTTAAATTAGTTTTATTAAATTGTAAAATTAGTAGTTTTATTAAATAAATAATATAAAAATAATATTTTTATAAAAATTGTACTTTTTACAACTTTTTGTATATTTTTATTATTTTGTCCCTTTTTAATCGTTGTAGCGTAATATTTATATTTTTCGCTCATATTTAATTTTAAACTTAGTTTTTGCTATAGTTATTTTTACTCCTATATTTTTAGGCTTTGCCGTAGAATTCCTTAAGTGCTTTTTCTTTAGACTAAGATTTAGGTGCTTTAGAATTTTGCGACGCCTTTTTAAGTTTTAGTTTCTTTTTAAGTTATTTCCATTTGGGATTTAGTTTTTCCTGTAAGCTTTAATATTTTTAGACACCTTTTACTATGTACCAATTATCATTCCAATTAGTAATCTCAATTTGCGATTATAATTTTAAGTTAGTTGTAGTAATAAGGTTAGGTTAGTCAAGTATTTTTAAGTTTTATAAGTTTCTTTTATTTTTCCGTCACCTTTTATTTTTCAACCATTTTTTTTTCTTTTTCGACCTTTTGCGACGAACTCTTTTTCTCTCTTATTTCTCGCCATTCTAGTTTTTAGGACTTAGAATTTTTTCTACTTCTTATCTAAATTTCTTAAAATTACGAAAATTTATTTTAAGTGGTTAAATTGATAGACATCAAAATTTTCTGGTTCGTAGTAATAGTTGGATTTGTACGTGGACCGGGTTATTGGAGCCAAACAGTCCTCAATTATATTGAGACCAAACGAATCCTGCCCCTCTGCTGCATCTTTTGGCTATTCGAAACGTGGGCAAAATCAGAAAAGTCTATTGATTGGATAACTTATTATAATTTTTCTTTCCTTTTAAAAACTAATAGGATATTCTGTGAATGCACCGAGCAAGACGTTCATCACCTTTTGTACGTTCACCACCTGTAACTCGATCAAGACATCGTTTAACAAATATAACCGCCGTTGATTTTTCTTTAGAATCGTCATCCAGTCGACCAAGTACTTCAGTTCAAATTTCCGATAATCCATTTTTTGAACCCAACCTCACAATTGAGAATCCAGAGAATATTCAGGAACGGTTCATAGATCCTGAACCATTAAACTTTCCTCCGGAACCACCAATCATTCAAACAGAGATTGTTGAGGAACGAACCATTAAAACAGAATCATCTAGTGATACCGATTCAACAAATTCAATTATGGAGAATCTGGAACCTTTAAGTATGGAAGACCGAATGAGAGCTAAACGCACTGGCCAAGGTCACGCAATTACTCATCCAGACATTAATGCGCCAGATTATGAAATCAAAGGACAAATTCTACACATGGTGACTAATCAATGCCAATTTAGTGGTGCGCCGAAGGAAGACCCAAATGAACATCTACGTACCTTTAATAGGATCTGCACACTATTTAAAATCCGAGAAGTGGAGGATGAACAGATATATCTCATGTTATTTCCCTGGACTTTAAAGGGAGAAGCCAAAGATTGGTTGGAATCGTTACCTGAAGGGGCGATTGATACATGGGACGTTTTAATTGACAAATTTCTTAAACAATTCTTTCCTGCATCTAAAGCCGTAAGACTTCAAGCAGAAATTGTTACGTTCACACAAAAGCCAAATGAAACTCTATATGAGGCGTGGACAAGATATGGAAAGTTGTTAAGAGGATGTCCGCAACATGGTTTAGACACCTGTCAAATAGTACAAATATTCTACCAAGGATGCGACATCACTACAAGAAAAGACATAGATATAGCAGCTGGTGGTTCTATTATGAAGAAAACCGAAACTGATGCTTACAAGATTATTGATAATACTGCTTCCCACTCACATGAGTGGCACCAAGAAAAAGATATCATTAGATCATCTAAAGCAGCTAGAGCCGATTCTAGCCATGACTTAGATTCCATTTCGGCAAAGATAGATGCTATCGAGAGACGAATGGAAAAGATGACTAAGGATATTCACTCAATACGAATTAGTTGTGAGCAGTGTGGAGGACCACATTTGACAAAAGATTGTCTAAGTATTGAATTAACAATGGAATAAAGAGAGAATATTTCATACATAAACCAAAGGCCTGGAAATAATTATCAGAATAATTATCAACCGCCAAGACCGATTTACAATCAAAACCAGAATTATAACCGAAATATTCCATACAACAACCAACAAGGTCCTAGCAATCAACAAGTATCCAATAATACTTATAATCAGCAAAGACCAAATTTTCAAAACAAACCACCACAACAAACCGATGATAAAAAGCCAAATTTAGAAGATATGATGACGAAGCTAGTTGAAACTCAAACGCAGTTTTTCACATCTCAGAAACAAACCAATGAACAAAATGCTCAAGCATTTAGAAATCAACAAGCTTCTATTCAAAATCTGGAACAAGAAGTAAGTAACCTAGCAAGGTTAATAGGTGAAAGAAAACCGGGAAGTCTACCTAGTGATACAAATGTTAACCCACGAAATGAAACAGCTAAAGCTATTACCACAAGAAGTGGTACAACACTTAAACCACCTGAAATACCTGTAACTTCTGATGAAACTATTCCTACTCCACAAGAACCACAACCTGATCAAGATAAGGAAAAAGAACCGGTAGTTGAAAAGGTTAATGAAGATAACACAGTTAAGGATAAACCTTATGTTAAACCATACCAACCACCACTTCCTTACCCGAGTAAAATGAAGAAAGAAAAACTTGAAGCCGAGCAATCCAAATTCTTGGATATGTTTAAACAGATAAATGTAAATCTTCCTTTCATTGATGTGATTTCAGGAATGCCAAGATATGCTAAATTCTTGAAAGATCTAATCACGAATAGAAAGAAAATGGAAGAACTCTCGGCTGTTACTATGAATGCTAATTGTTCAGCAGTGCTGTTGAATAAGATACCAGAAAAATTATCTGATCCAGGAAGTTTCACAATTCCATGTTTTCTGGGTAGTCTTAGTTCAATAGAAGCATTGGCAGACTTAGGTGCTAGTATAAATCTAATGCCGTATTCACTATACGCTAAACTAGACCTTGGAGAATTGAAACCAACAAGAATAAGCATACAACTAGCCGATAGATCAATAAAATATCCTAGAGGGATAATGGAGAACATGCTAGTTAAAGTTGGTACTTTAGTATTTCCAGTAGATTTTGTTGTTCTGGACATGGAAGAAGATTCTCAAGTTCCTCTCATATTAGGAAGACCATTCTTAAACACGGCTAAAGCAATGATAGACGTGTTCGGTAAGAAACTGACCCTAAGTATAGAGGATGAGAGTGTTACCTTTTCAGTTGATAGAGCAATGCAACAACCACAATCTGCAGATGATACATGTTATTATATTCAAACTATAGATGCACATGCAGAATTGTTAGAAGAATTTCCAGAATTACAAGGAACAGGAGAATGTTCTTTAGGAGAAGGTAATGAACCAATTGATGAAGCTGAAATGTTAGCTACACTTATAGCTAATGGATATGAACCAACAACAGAAGAAATTCAAATGCTAAAAGAAGAAGACAGATATCGATATAAATCATCGATAGAAGAACCTCCGAAATTAGAGTTAAAGCCACTTCCAAACCATTTGGAATACGCTTATTTACATGGTGAATCTGAATTACCTGTAATAATATCGTCTTCTCTTACTGAAAATGAGAAAACACAACTCATTTCTGTGTTGAAAGCTCATAAACCAGCCATTGCATGGAAGATTCATGATATTAAAGGAATAAGTCCTTCGTATTGCACACATAAAATCCTTATGGAAGAAGGTCATAAAACGTATGTGCAACGCCAACGAAGACTAAATCCTAATATGCAAGATGTAGTTAAGAAAGAGATTATTAAACTGCTAGATGCAGGTTTGATATATCCAATCTCTGATAGTCCATGGGTAAGTCCAGTTCAATGCGTACCTAAGAAGGGTGGCATGACTGTCATTACAAATGAGAAAAATGAGCTTATTCCTACTAGGACTGTAACAGGATGGCGTGTATGTATTGATTATAGAAAATTAAATGACGCCACCAGAAAAGATCACTTTCCCTTACCTTTCATAGATCAAATGTTGGAAAGATTAGCCGGAAATAGTTACTATTGTTTTCTAGATGGATTTTCCGGATATTTTCAAATTCCAATAGCACCCGAAGATCAAGAGAAAACCACATTCACGTGCCCTTATGGTACTTTTGCTTACAAAAGAATGCCATTTGGACTTTGTAACGCCCCTGCAACCTTTCAAAGGTGTATGATGGCGATTTTTCATGACATGATAGAAGAATGCATGGAAGTTTTCATGGATGACTTTTCAGTCTTCGGTGATACATTTAAATCATGTCTAGTTAATCTAGAACGAATGCTAATTAGATGCGAAAAATCAAATCTAGTACTTAATTGGGAGAAATGCCATTTCATGGTTAAAGAAGGCATCGTTCTTGGACATAAAATTTCAAAAGAAGGAATTGAAGTGGATAGAGCTAAAGTAGATGTAATTGCTAAACTTCCACATCCCACAAATGTTAGAGGAGTTAGGAGTTTTCTAGGGCATGCCGGTTTTTACCGACGTTTTATAAAAGATTTTTCTAAAATTGCCACTCCTATGAATAAACTCCTAGAAAAGGATGCGCCATTCATCTTTTCAGATGAATGTATCAAATCTTTTAATATTCTTAAAGAAAAACTCACTAATGCACCGATCATGATAACACCAAATTGGAATCTACCATTTGAACTAATGTGCGATGCAAGTGATTTTGCAATGGGAGCCGTTTTAGGACAAAGGATTGAAAAACGATTTCAACCTATATATTATGCTAGTAAGACGTTACAAGGAGCACAAACAAACTATACAACTACTGAAAAAGAACTCCTTGCCATTGTCTTTGCTTTTGACAAATTTCGATCATATCTCGTTCTAGCAAAAACGGTGGTCTATACCGACCATTCTGCTCTTAGATACCTATTTTCAAAACAAGATGCTAAACCAAGATTAATCCGTTGGATCTTACTCTTACAAGAGTTTGATATTGAAATCCGAGATAAAAAAGGAGCAGAAAATCTCGCCGCTGATCATCTTTCTCGTCTTGAAAATCCCGAATTAGAAGTTCTAAATGAATCGGCCATACAAGACAACTTTCCTGATGAATATCTATTGAAGATAGATTATAAAGAAATCCCATGGTTTGCAGACTATGCAAACTACTTAGTTTGTGGATTCCTTGAAAAAGGATTATCGTACCAAAGACGAAAGAAATTCTTCAGTGATATAAAATACTATTTCTGGGAAGATCCACATCTGTTTAAAAGTTGTCCCGATGGAATAATACGCCGATGTGTATTTGGAGATGAAGCTAGTAAAATTTTAAACCATTGTCACACAGGACCAACATGAGGGCATTATGGGCCTCAACTAACAGCAAGAAAAGTTTATGAAGCTGGATTCTATTGGCCTACAATTTACAAAGACGCACACCTTCTTTGCAAATCCTGTGATGCATGTCAAAGGGCCGGAAAAATAAGTCAACGTGATGAAATGCCACAAAATGTCATCCAAGTATGTGAAGTATTTGACATTTGGGGTATTGACTTTATGGGTCCATTTCCAAAATCTCATAATAATCTATATATACTCGTAGCCATTGATTATGTATCTAAATGGGCGGAAGCACAAGCTCTCCCAACTAACGATGCACGAGTTGTAGTCAACTTTTTAAAACGTCTTTTTGCAAGGTTTGGAACACCGAAAGCTTTAATAAGTGATCGGGGTACTCATTTCTGTAATAATCAACTTGAGAAAGTTCTTAAAAGATATGGAGTAACTCATAAAATCTCCACCGCATATCATCCACAAACAAGTGGACAAGTTGAAAATACCAACCGAGCTTTAAAACGTATTCTAGAGAAAACCGTAGGATCAAATTCGAAGGAATGGTCCATTAAATTGGAGGATGCACTCTGGGCTTTTAGAACAGCCTACAAAACTCCAATTGGAACCACACCTTTTAGACTTGTTTATGGAAAAGCATGTCATCTTCCAGTAGAAATTGAACACAAAGCATTTTGGGCTTTGAAGACATGTAATCTTGATTTACATGAAGCTGGACGTCTACGATTAAGTCAACTAAACGAATTAGAAGAATTAAGACATGAAGCATACGAAAATTCGTTAATCTATAAAGAAAGAACGAAGAAATGGCATGATAAAAGAATCAGAAGTTCAAAAGAATTTAAAGAAGGAGACAGAGTTCTTCTTTTCAATTCACGATTCAAGCTATTTCCTGGAAAATTGAAATCAAGATGGTCTGGACCATTCATAGTCAAAAGAGTTTTCCCATACGGAACGATAGAATTGATAAATTCAAATGGGATTGAATTTAAAGTTAATGGTCACAGAGTTAAACATTACATACATGGTCCGATGGAAGTCGACAACGAAGTTAATCACAATTTCAACACCACAGCTAACTAAGTGTGGGGAGAATCAAGTCTTTAAAGGATAATATGTATTTCTGTTAGAGTTAGATTGTCTGTTTTCGTGTAGTTCTCGAAAATGGAACACGTATGGTCTTTCCCTAGCAGACCCTAAAGAACTAGTCTTCTCCCCCCATTCTGAATTTTTATTTTTTTTAGGTTTTTACGATATGAAGACTGCCTGTGAACTAAACCATGGTCTAATGCTACACGCTTTGATCACTAAAAGAAATAATGACATACTACCGAGCGAATTAGTATCAGTAATCAGAGAAAGAATGGACGGAGTTAGAAAAGGATCCAGATGCGAAGATAATAAGTTATAATTTGGTAAAGGAAAATCAAAATCCGCAGCGAAAAGAAGAGCACGACACCTAGAAAGATGTCACAAATGCGGAAAATGGTCACATGGAGGTAAATGTTCAAATAATCAAACCTATTCAAATACCGAATTTGTTACTTTATGCAGAGACGGACCGTTCATATGTTTAGAAGAAAAGACACTGAATGCTCGAGGTTACGCCTATGCAGCCATGGAAAACCAATTAAACCGACTATCTTATGAATGGAATAGATCATATAACTAAGAAATCTATTTCACAGGTATGTCTGTACAGTTTTTATTTTTATTTTTATTTTTAACCTTTTGATAATAAACGCTAATTTGTTCGCTAAAAAGTATTAAATTAGTATTGAATAAAATTAGGTTTGGCGACCGAAATTATTGATATCATTCAAAAAAATTTATTACATCACTGCGAAATTTAACGTTTATTCTTAAGGTATAAATATCTTTAATCAATCAACCCAAAATATTTCAAAAATTCGTCATGAGTTAAATTAGGTCTTGGAACCGAAATTACTTTACCGAAAAGAGGGGCGCATATTTTTGATAATATTTGATTGATTAAAGTGGGATAAAAAGACAAAAAGATTTTTAATTTTATTTTTACCATGTTTTTAAAATTAATATTTAAATCTTAAATTAATATTGTAAACTTTGTAAAAACAATATATTTAAAATTGTAAATATTTGAAAAATTAATATAAGTTTGATATGAATTTATAAATTTTTAAATTAAGTTTGGTGTGAATTTTTAATTTTTAAAATATAAATTTTTAATTTTATGCATTTCAAATTTTAAGTTTGGTGTGAATTTTTAATATTAATTTTGAATTTTATATTTAAGTTGTGTGAATTTAAAAACAAAAATTTACTTTATCTCATTAAGTTAAAAATATGATTTTTAAAAATTCGTCGTAAGTTGAAGACTAGGTCTTTGAACCGAAATTGCTTTACCCGAGGGAGGGACGAGAACTTTTATTATCAATATTTTTAATCTTATTGAATTAAAGTATGCCAAAAACATTTAAAAAACCCAAAAATCTTAGCTTTTAAAACAATCGCTACAAAAAGACAAATTTTAAAATTTTGTCGAGGGACGGACTAGGACATCGATCCGAAACGACCTCGTCCTAAATAACAAGGGAAACAAAATTTTAAAATTAATTTCTTAATTGTTTTATAAGTTAAAGATTATAAAAAAAAAAAAAAAAAAAAAAAGAGCAAACTCCGCGACTCGCGGAGTTTGGATGGTAAATCCCCGCGACTCGCGGAGGGACCAAAACCCAGAAAAAAAAAATAAAAGAGCTGCACGAACTGATCAACTCCCACACAAAAACACTGCGAATTTCACAGCGAAAAACACCCCGAAAAACCCGAAAATCACCCCCAAAAATCCCAATTTTTAACCGTTAATCACCAAATTTTTTGCTAAAATCATGTTAAGAAGGATGCTATCTAAGAATTTCTCAAGAAAAACGGTAAATTTCTACACCTAAACACCATTTAATCCGAATTTTGGTGTTCTTGAGCTATTTTTTCCCCAATTTGATTTTGATGCTTTTTAGTGTAATTAGACTTAAATTGTTTATGTATTATGCTTGTATAACCTAGATTGATGCTGTTTAACATGATTAGAAGCCTTAAACTTCAAATTTTGAATAATCTAGGGTTTGTGTTCTTGAGCAATTTGGGGCTTTTTGATATAAACAGGTTATGGCCGATTTTTGTCATGAATTGTTGCTAAATTAAGTAGTGTAACATGTCTAGGTAGTTAAATGATCCAAACTTTGAGCCTAAACATGATTTTGAGAATTAAAGTGGACTTTTTCAAGTCCAAAATTCATGAACTTGATTTTTGAAAGATAATGCCATTTGAGACTTGTTTGATTGCTAGTAATGATTATTTTGACATGTTATTTGAGTTGAATGCTTATGAACTTGGCGAAAATTTTCGTATATGCTTATTTGAAAAAGTTTAGATTTGATAAAAATGTGAAAATAAGCTTAAGTTTGATATAAATTGATAATGTCATTGTAATTATTTTGATTGATGATTTTGCTGACACTAATGCATATTTGGATGCACAAAATTTGTGTTTGATGTGTTTTGCAGAATGAAAGGGGTGAATCTTCATCCCAAGCCCGCCATGCTCCTGCTGAGAATTTGGAACAACAGGAGGTAGATAACTACTACAAGCAGGATGTACCTCATCCAGTCATGACCTTTTCCGATATGCATTTGGAAGAGTTGCACCCGAACCTGAGATTTGACAGACTTTGGATAGATTATCCAAAATATCAACGGGGTTTGCATACTCTTCATTCCAAGGTTGTTGAGGTACCGAGGGTCATAGAATGGGGACCCTTAGAAGCTGTAGAATTGGCCGGGCCAATTAGGGAATTACTAGTACAGAGGTATGGTAATTCTTCTTTTAATGACTGGATATGTTTATTCACCATACGCAGACCTGTATATAAAGTATGGTGTGAAGAGTTGTTATGTAGTATAGAGTTGAATGATCGGGTAGCTAGTTTAACCGATCGTTCTTTTATTAGATTTTTGTTAGGCGGTTCGATGCGCCACATGTCTTTACTGGACATGGCTCAGGCTTTACGTATATATACGCCTGAGGAATTAGCGTCTGCCGATTGTAGAGGATTGATACTAAACGGTAGAAAGATAGATGAGAATTTTGATACACACGGTGTGTGGAGTCAAATGACAAGCCATCACCGTTTCAAAGGGGGAAACTACTCTTATTTGGATATAGATAGAGCCGAATTAAGAGTGATACATAGGTTTTTAGCTAATTCGATTACACAAAGGGGTAAAAACAAAGAAAAGGTAAATGAACAAGATTTGTTTTACCATATGTGTATTCGAGACCCACAGAGCGCTGTAAGTATACCATATTGTGTGGGTTATTATTTATCAGCTATGGTTCGGGGGATGCGTCCACATAGCATAATAGGAGGTGGTATTTTTATTACTTTGATTGGTGAATATCTCGGTGTGGATATAAGTCGGGGGGGATTATTACTAGAAGAGCCGGAACCCCGCGACACTATAGGTTTAAATGTATACCATGGTGCGAAAGTTTTGAAGCGGCGAAATAACGCCGCAGTACGATACCATGGTAGACATCCACAGGTGGAGAGAAACCAGGAACAAGGTAATGTAGGAGGGGGGAATGAGATGCAAGAAATGCATAGGTTTATAGCTTCTCAGGAATACGAAAATGCTAGACAGAGAGCATTTGAAGATTGGCAAGTTCATCAGAACCAGATCATAGCGCATTGCCAACATATAGGTAGAAACTATATTCCTACACCGAAACCCGTCTTCCCTCCTTGGTCGATAGAGATGCAGCCACCATATCCTACGTATGACCCTGCCGAAGCATTCTATAGCACTTATGGTTATGCGTGGAACCCCTATTGGTACCAATATCATCCTTAGTTTACTTATTATTTTTTTTTTATTTTTTTTGTAATTTGTAATTATTGATACGTTTAATATTTTTGTTAATATTGTAATCATTTTTATAATTGTCTAACTTTTATTCTTAGACTTTAATAATTTTTGAACGTGGGGTAATATACCAAACTTCAAAAATATGTATATATGTTTGCAGTTTATCTTATGTACACAACAGGGTAAAACAACGCATTTTCAAAGACTGGCATTAAGTTCAGCAAAAGCAACTAATTTTGACGACAAGATGCAAAATATATGTGAAATAACAACAAGACGGAATGAACAAATGATGTGCACCATTTATCATTCAGCAAACAAACGCCAATATATTTGGAAACTTTGGTAAAAATTTAATCATTTTCACACAAATCACCCTCAATAATTTAAATTGTTACTGATTTCTTGCAAATGAGGGCATTGCAAGATCTTAAGTGTGGGAAGGGGTTAAATTCTTTCGGATTTTAAAAATTTTTACTTTATACACTTGGTTACCATTAAAAATACTAGTAAAGCAGTAGTTGTATTAGAATCTAGTGCTCTCTGATAAAAAAGAACAGCCCTAGTCTTATATACTGACTACCCAATTCTAGTAAAAAATTTTCAATTAAATGAATTCAAATCATGTTTATACATATTTATGAACGATAAAACTAGGTTTTAACACCGAAATTATTGTTACCTCGGAAAGGACATAAATTGAGAAACAAACTAAAATGTTAAAATTCATTTAAAATGGAATAGAGGACGATAAAAAGAAAAATAAAAAGCCAAGTGTGGGAAAATTTACCAAGTTATTTTAAACATATGTCACATATATCTGTAACAAATAACTGAAAATACTTTTGCTTTGGACTAAACTAAACTGTTTTACCCGATGAAAGAAAAGAAGAGATGGATCTACACGATGAATCAATTCCATCATTAAAAGGAAGTAAAGTCTTCCGAAAAAGACACGCGCTTCTTGATTTAGGTCATGAAGTTGTCGTCCAGACCAGCTGTAGGTTGACGAAAAATCTAGAAAAGTCATCACTAAAATCAGCAGGAAATCCACGGACCTCAGCATTAAACAGGGTCGCCAAGTGGTCAGATTTATCCTAACCATGAGAAGGATTTATCTCGTACAATGGGGGGGCACCATGCAAATTAGCTGGATAAGACTAATGAATCAGATCCCCAGAAAGGATAATCTCCTTAAAGATTAAAAATCAGCTTTTAAGACTGATATTACTCAATCCTAGAGATTGACCTTAAAGATTGAGAATTACAAACTCATGGAATTCAATGATATCTAAACTCGAGCTTAAACGAGAAAATATTTTGATCAAAAATTACAAACCGATTTGTTTTCTGAAAACCCTATTTTCAATGCGTTCATTACCATTGAACGTAAAATCCTAGGAATTCACCTGGAATTCATTAGGTCACCTGAACTAAATCGGGTGTCAACCGTAAGAACGGTGGTTGCATAGTGGTCAAAGACAGGACCTTGTGCCAGACCGAAAAATTATAAAGGTGAGCTTTACTATTGCTCCTACCAAGGATAGTAATTGCGTCCGACACGTTATAGACCATAATCAAAAGCATGTCACGGGACATTGCCTTAACAGTTGCTTGTTCAACGCTTTCCTTTACAACCGGACGGTAGTTTGCCGAAAGGTAATATACGGAACAAGTAAACTGGACGTGCTGCTTTCCAAATACAAGGTTAGCAAGTGGGTGACACAAAACCGCAAGTTTTGAGCTAAAATTTTCAAATCTGAAACCCACCAAACCCACAAAAATATTTTGCAAACACCGGTAAAGGGTTATCCCAGAAAACTTATCTAGGAAAAAAAAAACTAGATTTCAAAAGATCAAATGTTTTCATAAAGATCCAATTTCCTTAATGGATCTAAATTTTTATAGTCATGTGGAACTGTAAACCATATCGTTACTACCATTGTTTATACCGCCGTATAGAAATCACTGATGTACAAAGTGTGAAGAATAAAGAAGTGATTCTAGTATTTCAAGACAATATTGCTTGAGGACAAGCAACGCTCAAGTGTGGGAATATTTGATAATGCTAAAAACGAACATATATTTCATAGCATTATTCCTCAAGAAAGACAAGCTTTTAGTTGCAATTGTTCTATTTACAAGTGATATTCGTTTAAATAATAAAAGGTGAAGACAAAAGACAGATTCGACGAATTGAAGACGCAAACGACCAAAAAGCTCAAAAGTACAAAAGACAATCAAAAAGGTTCCAATTATTGATAAGAAACGTCTCGAAATTACAAGAGTACAAGATTCAAAACGCAAAGTACAAGATATTAAATTGTACGCGAGGACGTTCGAAAATCCGGAACCGGGACCAGAGTCAACTCTTAACGCTCGACGCAACGGACTAAAAATTACAAGTTAACTATGTATATAAATATAATATAATATATAATTAATTATATTAATTATATATATATTATATATATATATTAAAAACCGTCGGCAGAGAAAACTCCAAGGACTGAGCTGTAAATACTATCTCCGCGACTCGCGGAGTTTGAAGGGGTTTTTGCCGCGAGTCGCGGAGCCCCAAATTTCACTTCTGGCTATAAAGCAAACCGAATTCTGATCAAATTTCATAATTCTATTTCAATCTCTCTCTCAATATATACGTAATATATATATATAATTTATATTTTAATTTTAATTTTAATTTTAAATCCTAATAATAAGGGTATGTTAGCGAATGTTGTAAGGGTGTAAGTCGAAATTCTGTCCGTGTAACGCTACGCTATTTTTAATCATTGTAAGTTATGTTCAACCTTTTTACATTAATGTCTCGTAGCTAAGTTATTATTATACTTATTTAAAACGAAGTAATCATGATGATTGGCTAATTACTAAAATTGGGTAATTGGGCTTTGTACCATAATTGGGGTTTGGACAAAAGAACGACACTTGTGGAAATTAGACTATGGGCTATTAATGGGCTTTATATTTGTTTAACTAAATGAAAGTTTGTTAATGTTAATATAAAGATTTACAATTGGGCGTCCCTATAAATTACCGTATACACTCGATCGGACACGATGGGCGGGGTATTTATATGTACGAATAATCGTTCATTTAACCGGACACGGGAATGAATTAATAGCCACTAGAATAATTAAAACAGGGGTGAAATTACATTCAAGGGTAATTGGTGTAATTGTTAACAAAGTAGTAAAACCTTGGTTTACACGCAGTCGATAACCTGGTGTATTCATTAAACAAAGTATTAAAACCTTGTTACAATTCGAATCCCCAATTAGTTGGAATATTTAACTTCGGGTATAATAATAATTTGACAAGGACACTTGCAATTTATATTTATGACTGATGGACTGTTATGGACAAAAACCAGACGGACATATTGAATAATCCAGGACAAAGGACAATTAACCCATGGGCATAAAACTAAAATCAACACGTCAAACATCATGATTACGGAAGTTTAAATAAGCATAATTCTTTTATTTCATATTTAATTTCCTTTATTTTATATTTAATTGCACTTCTAATTATCGCACTTTTATTTATTGTTATTTAATCGCACTTTTAATTATCGTACTTTTTAATTATCGCAATTTTATTTTATCGCACTTTTATTATTCGCAATTTCATTATCGTTATTTACTTTACGCTTTAATTTAAGTCTTGTATTTATTTTATATTTTACATTAGGTTTTAACTGCGACTAAAATCTTAAAATCGACAAACCGGTCATTAAACGGTAAAAACCCCCCTTTATAATAATAATATTACTTATATATATATATTTGTATTTTTATAAAAGTAAACTAATATAGCGTTGAACTTTGTTTAAAGATTTCCCTGTGGAACGAACCGGACTTACTAAAAACTACACTACTGTACGATTAGGTACACTGCCTATAAGTGTTGTAGCAAGGTTTAAGTATATCCATTCTATAAATAAATAAATATCTTGTGTAAAATTGTATCGTATTTAATAGTGTTTTCTGCTAAAATTTAATAGTATTTTATACCCCTCTGCTTTGACATCAATAGTCTACTTGCTAGGATAAGAAAACTTGAGGATTATTTAGCCAATTATGCCAATCAATGACTCTCGACTTGCATCTATTCGCGATCCATTCGTAACTCTTCACTTGAATTTCGTTTAATGCAACCGGTGGATTCCAACACTTGTTTTTGAATACTTTTTGATTTCGGTTTTTTCAAATGAGGTAACCGCACGTCCATTCCACCGCTTGCCATAACTTCGCACCAAAAGCCGACATGGTTTGTGGAGAGTTACCGCAAAAAATCTCTTCAACCCTTAGATTTGAAACACCATTAATATCCCACCAATTGTACATAATGGACAACGTACCGAATGAAGATCGATACCTCGTTTATCAAGCTCGAACAGTACCGGGATACGTTTTCTTTTTGCTCTCCACACGAAAACTTCAACCTTTTTCGGAACCAAGTTGTTTCTCATTGTTTTAATGTTGTTATTGGGCTGGGGCGCGAGATTGGAAAGTAGTAGATCACCAAGCGCCTTGGTTGAGAAAACACCTGATGAACAAAGATTCCAAACCCAACGATCACCAGCAGTGTTGGCTGAAAAATTCAGCCCACGAACCAGACTATTGAGCTGCTCCAGGTTAGATTCCAAACGGCGAGTAGGAGCCCGCGACCAGGCCCAATTTCTGGAGCAATCTGATCCATTCCAATGTACACGCTCCTGCACTGTAGCTGACGGGACAGTTTCCAACCTTGCTAGCCTGCTGAAACGCACTTTTAATGGAACATCACTAAGCCAAATGTCATCCCAAAACAACGTGTTCGCGCCATCACCAATTTTCTTCGAAAAGGAGCTCCTGAAATTGACACCAAACTTATCCAAACAACGTCCTGCTTTTACAATATCACACCATAAGGAGTTAGTTGCACATTTATAAGTTTCACCACCCAATCCAAGATGACCCGAAGACCCGTAAATGCTTGAAATAACCTTGGCCCACAAGGAAGTGGTTTCGAATTTAAACCTCCACCACCACTTGCAAATCAAGGCTAGATTTTTAAGATTTAAAGAACCAAGATTTAGTCCTCCTTCCTCGTAAGAAAGAAGAACCTCATCCCATTTGACCCACGCGATTTTTGACTCACCACCCGACCCGCCCCAAAAGAATTTACGTCTAACACTCTCAAGTTTTTTTTATCACACTCGGCGGGGCACGAAATATCGAGAAGTAATACAATGGTAAACTATTAAGAACCGATTGAACGAGAGTCAAGCGTCCACCAAAAGACACCATACGAGCCTTCCAATCCGAGAGACGTTTTTCAACTTTTTCAATCACTACTTTCCAGTTATCGAATTTATGCATTTTAGCACCGACGGGTGAACCGAGATAATTAAAAGGAAGATAGCCCGAATTGCACCCGAAAAGACTAGCCATGTTATCCACATCATATTTATCAACACCAATCCCATATAGGCTACTCTTGTTATAATTTATCTTAAGACCCGAAGTTAGCTCGAAACACCTAAGGAGATTCGCTAAGTTGTTAAGATTTTCAAAACTCCAAGAACCAAAGAAAATCGTGTCGTTCGCGTATTGTAGATGCGAAATAGGAACATTATCATGACCAATCTCAACCCCGACAAATAGCTTATTTCTAACTGCCGCTTTAGTGAGCAAGTTTAATCCTTCGGCCGCGATGATGAAGAGGAACGGAGACAGCGGGTCGCCTTGGCTAACCCCTCTTTCGAGTTTGAATTCGTTTGTAGGTGACCCGTTGATAAGAACCGAGATGGAAACCGAACTAAGACATGAAAGAATCCATTTTTTACATTTAACCCCAAAACCCATAAAACCCATTATCTCCATTAAGAAATCCCAACTTAAGCAATCAAATGCTTTTTCGAAATCGACTCTGAAGATGAGACTTTTAATTTTTTTTGTACTTTAAGTAACTCACTTATTCATTCGTAGTAAGTGCACCATCGATTATGATTCTACCTTTAATGAATGCGCTTTGTTCTGATCCAATTAGTTTAGGAACTACCTTCCGAATCCTATTGGAGAGCAACTTAGCAATAATTTTGTAGAAGCTACCGATTAAACTAATCGGACGGTAGTCGTTTAAGCAAAGAGGATCGGATTTCTTTGGCACAAGAGTGATGAATGAAGCATTACAACAGCCCGAAAGATCGCCCGTAGCCCAAAATAAATTAACTGCCTCGATTAATTCCAAATTGATAATCTCCCAAATTTTTTTGTAGAAGTTTAAATTGAAACCGTCAGGACCGGGCGCCTTTGAACCTCCACAATCACAAATCACCCGCCATATTTCTGATTCGCTGAATTCGACTTCAAGCTCAGATGCTTCTGTCTCAGATAACACCCCGAAATGCAGGTCCTCTGATGCGTTCCAATTCCCAAAAGACGGCCTGCTCAAATTAGTTTTTTTAAATAACTTTTCATAATGAGCTACAACAGCCTGTTTGACGTCTCTAGGATTTTCGTTCCATGACCCATTGATGTTAAGCCCTCGAATGTTACACTTGTTGTATTTTCTCCGGATTGAGGCGTAAAAATATTTGGAGTTTTTGTCACCCTCGAGAGTCCAACGAATACGGGCCTTTTGTTTGAGCATATTGGCTTTGGAACGTTTTTTATCAATCCATTTCCTTCTACACACTAGCCACGCCTCCCGTTCAAGGTCAGTGAGGTTATTCGATTCAGCCTTAATTTCCCATTCAGTTGCTTCCTTTTTTAATTCATTTATTTCAGCATCAAGCTTCCCATAATTATTAAAGCTCCACGATCTCAAGGCCTTTTTAACATTTTTTAGCTTGTCTCGAAAGATACAATCTTTCTTTCGACTATTAACCAATTCGCCCCAAGCCGCCTTGACCGTAAATATTGACGATTATTGACTCATGCCCCGAACCGATCCATGTACCACGAATAGCTAAGAAGAAGTCATTACCCACGGCATTAACAACATCAAACCGACTTTTATCCCAAATAGTTAACATCCCCCCCCCCCCCCCCCCCCCCCCGAATATCCCAAAGCTTCTTTTTGAATAAACCCGCACTAACTGATACCCCATAACGAGAAAATCCATTGATCACTAAGTAGACGACTCTTTGTTTCCTGGAACATAGCAATATCAGGACTTTCTTTGGAACAAATACTTTTTACCCACCCAAATTTCCCATCAACCGCGAATCCTCGAACATTTAACGAAAGAATCTTCATTAAAAAAGATTAACAAACGAAGAGGAAGAAAAACAGCTTACAGTGGATTGTGTCAAGGCCACTTTAAGCCGATCCGTTCCCCATATTGCCTCACAGTTTCGAAGTCTCCAATCTCACAATTTGATTTGCTTCCTTCGATTGGACCAGACCTCCTAGACGATTTTGCTTTAGGTTTGGATTTAGAGCCACATGATTTACACCTCTTTTGGACATTCTTATCACTCTTCCTGACATTTGATTGAAGATGTCCTATTCTAGACGAAGCCCTAAGATTACCCATCCTTTTCCAATAGCAATTGTTACAGCAAGATACGTCTGTGAATTTTGTACTAACTGACGAAGATTGATTTGATGAATTGGAACCTTTCTTTGGATTCTCGTCTGTGTTGTGAGAACAATTTGAACTGCCCAATTTAATCACAGGCTCATGAGAGTTGGATGGTATATTTTCCTGCGGCCCAAAAGGAGAATTAGGATTACAAGCTGGGCTGCAATTATATTTGATACCAGGCCCAGGATAGGATTGGGCCCCATCGTGACCCAAATCCTTTTCATTCGAAATATTAGCAGACACCGAATCATGATTTTGATTTTCACGAGCCACCCTATTGACATTATTATTATCATTGGAATTAGGGCTGTAGTTATTATTATTCTCAACAGTGTCTGGTACAAACTCCTCGATATCCTCGAATAACTCATCAATTCCAAAAAACTCAGACCCCTGATCATCCCCAACCATTTCAGCTGTTGGTGTTACAACACTTGTCTTCTCCGGTGGGTTCTCGCCGGAGAAGAGGTCATCAAAGCTGTTAATGTCAAAATCCGAAACGCCACCTGAATCATCTTCCGAATTACAGACTTCATCGAATGAACTTGAGAATTCCTCTGAATCAATGGATTCAGAGTTGTACCTAGAACTACAGCTTGAAGTATCAAACCAACCCTTGTTAACCTTCGGGCTGATTTTCTTTTCCTCTTCAATAGTAATGAAATAGAACTTCGACCGGAACTTCAATTTATTTGAGTCGTTAACTATTTCTGGATTGTGTAGCTTCACGAACACCCTACCGAATTCAAGATTTTGGCTCCCGACCAAGTTACAGTTATCTAAAGAAAAAACGGTGCCCCACCATTCTGCAATTGATGAGAAACTTTTGTCTGACCAACATGGGATTGGAACACCCGAAATCTTTAACCAAGCCATACGACACTCTGGCCAGAAGGAAAAATCCCACCTTATAATTTTATGGATCCAATGTTTTAGAGGGTGATCTGTAACGTTAATGATCTTCTCTACAATAGATTCGATTATTAGCATAACACTCAATCCCCCTAAGAACTTGATATCAATGTTCTCATAACCTTCTGCCTTGCATAACTTCATAAGATTCTTCAAGATTTCTTTGGATTTTACTTCGCATACGATCGCACGATTAAGTAGCTCTTGATTGTTGTCATTCTCCTCCACCTCAATACATCTCTCTTTTTCCTTCTGTTCAAAAACCTTATCATCATGGGAAGTTGTATGAACCCTTCTCAATTGGTTTAACTTATCTCTTAAATCCTCTGATCGATTGCCCACCACATCACAGAACCTCCTGCCGTCATGGTAACGATCAAAGTTGCAACCAATCGGTCTAGGGTTCCTCCTCTTTGGGAGGTTTTGGTTCTCACTCCTAGGGCTTCTTGTTGTAGCTTTGAAGATACGAATTTCTGCCCCATTAAATTTGATACCCTCTAGAGATTTCAAGAGCTTCAAGTCGTCGGTAACGTCTCCAAAACGGACAAAAGCAAAATGTTTCCCGTTTCGAAGGCGGTTTCCGGTGACGTACACATCTCTGACAGACCCATACTGCTTGAACAGCTTCCAGAAGTCGATGATTTTCCATTCGTCTCCGAAGTTGAAATACATGTATGAAGTTAGATGGTTTCGACCTGATCTCTCGTTGTGACTGCTCCCATAGTTACCATTGTATCGATCTTTGAATCTGGATGTGCCCGCACCCTCTCTACTCTCTTTTCTCACCCGCTCTCTCTCTCTACTCTCTCACACATAGTTAATGTTTTTTACTGGTTGAGTCGACGCCAAGGATGATGATTAGATAGGTTGTTTTATATTTGTAAGAGCTAGTGCTCAAACTATACATACCACTTATAAATAAATGAGTGATAAGTATAAACAGAGGTCGTTTGATGGTCATTTGATGATCGTTCGGATAGCAAAAGACTTGGACGACATTAAGAAAATTACACCGTAAGATGGTTTAAAGTAGGTATATTTATTTTATTGGTTTCTAAAGTATAAACTAAAATAGAGTAGTAACTACACCATAGACAAGGTTGGAAAATTCGGATCTCGGGAAGATCTCGTTTGGACTTTTTTAGGGAGATCTCGGCATCTCGGAATAATCTCGGGGAGATCTAGGGCGTTGACTTACGTTGACTTTATAGTTTTTTTAATAAAAATATACATAAAAACATAAATATATGTATATTTATATACGTTTTTATGAAATTTTACAAAAATATCCTAGAAATGAGCGAGAAAATCTAGGTTATTACGAATTTTACAAGAAAATCTTACAAATTAGCAAGAAAAACCGAGAAATAGTGGCTTTGACTAAGTTTGACCCCGTTGACTGAGAAATTTTGGGAAATGAACATCTCGTCTCGGTTGCCTTCTAAAAATGAGATCTCGGAGGAGACTCGGGGAGATCTCGGGAGATTTACAACACTGACCATAGATAGAACGAAATGTAATCAAATAAAGTTAGAATATGGTTGTTGAGGCAGTATTACTTACAGATTAATGGGCGTTTTAATGTTTAACAATGATGTCAGTATGAACATTAGCGCCCTTCTTGTTGGGTCTAGATTCCAAACAATAATAATTGATCGTAGGTTATCGTGATTCTTTGTTGATCCCATTATTCACCTAGATCTGATCGTGCAACGAGCTAGAATGATTCGGTAATTAGACTAAAGCAAGTAAAACCCATATGAACAATGAAGAACATAAACTGATGCTTATTGTTGGGTTTTAATGAGTTTTACAAATATGAGGAATATTATAGTCCAAGCCCAAAGCCCAACAATTTGGCCCATATGCAAGTTTGACTTGGTCTTGCATATTAGGGAATATACATACTCAAGTTGCAGCTACTTTGTTCATTAAGAGAGAAGAGAGTTCAAGAAAAAGAGAGAAAAAAATCCCAATTTCCGTCACTTCTTACAGCAGTCCAGAAAACCTTCGATCCCCGGAGATCCGACCGTTGAATCTTTACCATTTTTGGGCTGTGTCTTCCTGACATCAGTGCCAAGGTTTTCAACCGTTGAATTCGTCTAAAAAGGCCTGTAGGTCGAGTTATTGCTGCTGGAGCAGAGAGCAGTTTTTGGGTGATTTATTCCTCTTTTGTCTTTATTTATTTCATATACTTGTTGATTGTTCTTGTTCAAGAGTATGATGATGTTGTATACCTTTAGTTGATCTAGAGAAGGATTATTGTATTGCTCTCTTTGTTGATGATAGTGGAATTTAAGTGGCTTACGAGTCCCGTGATTTTTACTCTCGATTTTGAGGGGTTTTCCACGTAAAAAGTCTCGTGTTTTAGTGTGTGCTTGATTATTGTTTAGCTACTGATTTGGAACAGATTTGGGGACTGATTTGGGTTGGATTTGATATTGCTTGTTTGTTAGTTTTCCTCATGGGTTCATACGGGTCGGGAAAGTGTTGGTCAAACGGGTTTGTTTCCGCTTTGTAGATTGTCCGTTGTGATTATTTTCCCATCAAATTGGTATCTAGAGCTTAAGGTTTTTTTTTTATTGACTTGTGTGAAAGATGTAAACTAATACAAGTAAAATGATTAGTTTAAATGGTTCAAATTATCATGTTTGGAAAGGCAAGATGGAGGATCTTCTTTATGTGAAAGATTATTATTTGCCTGTTTTTACTGAGGATAAACCTGAGGAAAAATCTGATGCTCAATGGAAAATTTTGCATAGACAAGTATGTGGGTATATTCGGCAGTGGGTTGATGATAATGTTGTGAATCATATTACTGGGGAGACTGATGCTAAAGCCTTATGGAAAAATCTTGAGCAGTTATATGAACGAAAGACTGGGAAAAACAAGTTATTCTTAATTAAGCAGATGATGGCTTTGAAGTATCATGATGGGACTCCTATTACAGATCACCTAAATGCATATCAGGGTATTATAAATCAGCTTGCAGGTATGGGTATCAAGTTTGAGAATGAGATTCAAGGTCTCTGGTTACTTGGTACATTACCAGACTCTTGGGAGACTTTTAGGACATCTTTGTCCAACTCTGCACCGAATGGCACTATCACCATGGAATTGGCTAAGGGTAGTATATTGAATGAAGATATGAGAAGAAAGTCACAAGGTTCCTCTTCACAGTCAGATATCTTGGTCACAGAAACGCGGGGGAGAAGTCATAGTAGAGGTCAGGGTAAAAGAGGCAATCATCGTAGCAGCTCACGCAAAGGCAAATTTGCTAACGTTAAGTGTTATAATTGTCATGAAAAGGGGCACACAAAGTGGTATTGTCCAAAGTTGAAGAATGAGAAGAAAAAGGCATATGACAAGAATAAACAAAAGAAAAGTGATGGTGGTGATGATGATAAGGTTGAAGTTAACGCTATCACAGATGAGTTCTTTGTTTGTATTGATTATGATATGATCAATCTTACTCATGATGACACGAGTTGGATTGTTGATAGTGGTGCTACATGTCATGTTGCAATTTGTAGAGATCACTTCTCATCTTACACTCCAGGTGACTATGGATTTGCTAGGATGGGTAATGCCGGGTTATCAAAGATCGTTGGTATTGGAGATGTTTGTTTGAAATTTGACACGGGAATGGAGTTAGTTTTGCATAATGTAAAACATGTTCCGGATATGAGACTTAATGTTATTTCAACAGGCATTCTTGATGATGATGGTTATTATAACGGTTTTGGTAATGGTATTTGGAAACTAACTCTTGGTTCTATGATAGTGGGAAGAGGCAAGAAAGACTCAAGATTATACATCACGCGTCCGAAGATCATCCAGAACATTGTTAACGCAGTGGACAATGTTGATTCTACTGAGTTGTGGCATAAAAGACTTGGCCACATGAGTGAAAAGGGGATGTCTATCTTGTTCAAGAAGAATGTGTTGTCGGGTGTTAGTGGTATTGATTTGAGTAAGTGTTCTCACTGTTTGGCAGGGAAACAGACCAGAGTTGTGTTTAAAAGTCATTCTCCTTTTTGAATGGAGAACGTACTTGCTCTAGTTCATTCGGATGTTTGTGGGCCTATGAAGACTAGGACACTTGGTGGATGTTCCTACTTTGTTACATTCATCGATGATCATTCCAGGAAGGTGTGGGTTTATACCTTAAAGTCAAAGGATCAAGTATTTGAAAAGTTTAAAGAATTTCATACACTAGTTGAAAGGCAAACGGGAAAGAAACTCAAGTGTATTCGGACTGATAATGGCGGTGAATACATTGGCAGATTTGATGCTTACTGTAAGGAGAATGGTATTCGGCATCAAAAGACTCCACCAAAGACACCTCAGTTGAATGGCTTAGCAGAGAGGATGAACAGAACTTTGGTTGAGAGAGTTAGATGTTTGCTTTCACATGCAGGGTTGTCCGATTCCTTTTGGGGTGAGGCTTTAAATACGGCAGTTCATATTATTAATCTAACCCCTTGTGTTCCTTTGCGTTTTGATGTTCCTAATAGGGTTTGGAGCGGCAAAGATGTTTCTTACCGTCATTTACGAGTTTTTGGATGTAAAGCTTTTGTTCATGTTCCCAAAGATGAGAGGTCAAAGCTTGATATGAAGACTAAGCCATGTGTATTCCTCGGCTATGGTGAAGATGACTTTGGGTACAGGTTATATGATCCAGTTCAGAAGAAACTTGTACGAAGCCGAGATGTTGTTTTTACAGAAGATCAGATGTTAAAAGATGTTGAGAAGACAGATTCAGTTCCTCAAACTAGTGCTGATCTTGTTGATTTGGATCCAGTTACTCCACAACATGTTGGAGATGATGTTCATAATGATGAACATGGTACTGATGATGATTATGCTCCGGAGCAGGTAGAGATTCTAGTACCAGATGTGCCCCCATTTGTCCCACTTAGGCAGTCTACCCGAGACCGTCATCCTTCTGTTAGATATTCTGCTGATGATTATGTATTAGTTACTGATGGAGGAGAGCCAGAATGTTATTCAGAAGCAATGAAAGATGAGCATAAGAAAGAGTGGGGTGAAGCTATGCAAGATGAGATGAATTCCTTGCATGAGAACAATACTTATGAGCTGGTGAAGTTACCTAAAGGCAAGAGAGCTTTGAGAAACAAATGGGTATTCAAAGTGAAGACAGATGAGCTTACTTCACAACCAAGGTACAAAGCTAGGTTAGTCGTTAAAGGATTCAGCCAGAAAAAGGGTATTGATTTTGATGAGATTTTCTCACCGGTTGTGAAGATGGGATCTATTCGAGTGGTTCTTAGATTAGCTGCTAGTCTTGATCTTGAGGTTGAACAGATGGATGTCAAGACTGCTTTTCTTCACGGTGATTTGGATAAGGAAATCTACATGATGCAACCTGAAGGTTTTCGGGTTAAGGGTAAAGAAAATTATGTTTGTAGACTTCAGAAAAGTTTATATGGGTTGAAGCAAGCACCGAGACAGTGGTATAAGAAGTTTGAGTCGGTTATAGGAAAGCAAGGCTACCGAAAGACAACTTCAGATTATTGTGCTTTCTTTCAGAGGTTTGATGATGATGATTTCATCATATTGTTGTTATATGTTGATGATATGTTAATTGTTGGTAAAAATATTAAAAGAATTGCGCAGTTGAAGCGAGAATTGAGCAAGTCTTTTGCTATGAAAGACTTGGGGCCAACAAAACAGATTCTTGGCATTCGGATTTCTAGAGATAGAGGTGCTAAGACGTTACATATATCACAAGAGCAATACATTGAAAAGGTGCTAAGTAGATTCAACATGAAGAATGCTAAAGTGGTTAGTTCCCCTCTTACAAACAACTTTAAGCTAACAGAAAGAGATTGTCCTACTTCAAAGGAGGATGTTGAGGAGATGGATATAGTTCCATATGCGTCAGCGGTTGGTAGCTTGATGTATGCTATGGTGTGTACTAGGCCTGATATAGCTCATGCGGTAGGTGTTGTTAGTCGGTTTATGTCAAATCCGGGTAAGAAGCATTGGGAAGCAGTTAAATGGATCATGAGATACTTACGAGGTACTTCAAAGTTGGGTATCACATTTGGAAATGGAGAACCGATGCTTGTTGGTTATACAGACTCAGATATGGCAGGAAACAAAGATAACATGAAATCCACTTCTGGATATTTGATGACTTTCGCAGGGGGAGCAGTTTCATGGCAATCAAGATTGCAAAAGTGTGTTGCCTTATCTACGACCGAGGCTGAGTATATGGCAGCAACAGAAGCGTGCAAAGAACTTTTGTGGATGAAAAGATTTTTACAAGACCTTGGGTTTAAGCAATCAAGATATGCGGTTCTTTGTGACAATGAGAGTGCGATTCACTTGGCTAGAAACTCTATGTTTCATAAGCAGACAAAACATATTGATGTGCGGTATCATTGGATTAGAGAATGTCCTGAAGATGGGTTGTTTGAACTTGATAAAGTTCATACTGATGATAATGGTTCCGATATGCTCACGAAGGCTTTGGCGAGTGAGAAGCTCAAGATATGTTGCTCGATCGCCGGGATGGCGATCCTTCCTCATAATTGAAAAGGGGGAGATTTGTTGGGTTTTAATGAGTTTTACAAATATGAGAAATATTATAGTCCAAGCCCAAAGCCCAACAATTTGGCCCATATGCAAGTTTGACTTGGTCTTGCATATTAGGGCATATACATACTCAAGTTGCAGCCACTTTGTTCATTAAGAGAGAAGAGAGTTCAAGAAAAAGAGAGAAAAAAATCCCAATTTCCGTCACTTCTTACAGCAGTCCAGAAAACCTTCGATCCCCGGAGATCCAACCGCTGAATCTTTACCATTTTTGGGCTGTGTCTTCCTGACATCAGTGCCAAGGTTTTCAACCGTTGAATTCGTCTAAAAAGGCCTGTAGGTCGAGTTATTGCTACTGGAGCAGAGAGCAGTTTTTGGGTGATTTATTCCTCTTTTGTCTTTATTTATTTCATATACTTGTTGATTGTTCTTGTTCAAGAGTATGATGATGTTGTATACCTTTAGTTGATCTAGAGAAGGATTATTGTATTGCTCTCTTTGTTGAAGATAGTGGAATTTAAGTGGCTTACGAGTCCCGTGGTTTTTACTCTCGATTTTGAGGGGTTTTCCACGTAAAAAGTCTCGTGTTTTAGTGTGTGCTTGATTATTGTTTAGCTACTGATTTGGAACAGATTTGGGGACTGATTTGGGTTGGATTTGATATAGCTTGTTTGTTAGTTTTCCTCATGGGTTCATACGGGTCGGGAAAGTGTTGGTCAAACGGGTTTGTTTCCGCTTTGTAGATTGTCCGTTGTGATTATTTTCCCATCACTTATATTAATGAAAGAAGGATAAAATAATGTAAGATAAAAATTTAACAGAAAAACATGGGTTACACGGGTGAAATCGAGCATGAAACCACCCATTTTCCTTCACAACTGCAACTGCAAAGGAGTGGAATGCTCAAACCTTAAAACATATACAAAACTGACTTGTATACATGTTGCTGTCACTCGTGCGGATGAGATTCTCATCCGTACGAATGAGTCTCATCCTTACGAATGAGAAAGTCACTCGTGTGAGCGACTCTCGTACGCTTGTGTGGCAGGTTTTCCTCACTCGGGTGGGCCGTTCTAGTGACATATGCTCATGTGACATTAGTTTTGCGTGTTTCTTACAAACTAGGTGTACAACATTAACATTTGGGTTCCTAGTCTATTCGTCTAACGACGGACACATAAAAAATGTGTCAACAAATTCCCCCGTGAACGTTACTGGAGAATGGTTGTTGTAAACATCTCTTACAATCTTCAGTCAATATATCCAGTGGTACCGTATCTTCTGGTCTTAAGGATTCATTAGAGGTATTCTTGAGTGCTTGAAATATTAGAACTTCGTACTTCAATGAATTATGATCATTAAATCTGGTGTGCGCGAATTTCCGTTTGATATTCTTGAAGAAACTTCAAATCCACTTGCACTTGTTACACACAGAATCAATTGTACCAACATCTTCATCATGACTTGCATATTGTATAGGAAAAATATGTAGAGGAGTCTGATTCACAATTAATAACTCAAATAAGTCTTTAATGCAATCTAAATCACCAAAGAACGTCAAATTGGTATCTCGTGATTGCGTAACATTAACATCAGTTCCCTCTACAAAGCGGAATTGGAACAATTGAATTCCAAAAAAAAAAATGAAATCTGTAGAAGTACGAAAGATTTAAAACATTGTTGCCCCATACACACTCAGATGCACCTGACTGTCCCATAATATGTAACACCCCGTTTTTCCTCGTACCTGGTCCAAAGGTGCATATTTAACCTTGTGAACATTTAACTTTAACCCTGGTTGATTTAAATTAATTAAACGTTCGAAAGTGGACAAAACTGGTGAACCATCGCGTTTTGGGAAGGTTTATCGCGTCCCAGACTGTCGCGACACTCGACACATGTGGTTGAAATGCGACACACTAAAGAAGCCTATCCCTGATCGAATTGTTGCGTTTCGGGTGATGTTATCGCGTTTGAGTCATCGCGGAACGCGGCAGGTTGTCGCAAAACGCGACACTGTCACTGAACTGACTATTTTGACCCGTTTTTAAGGGTATCTTTTGGCGTGTTTTGGTCCTTTCACTATGTGGACGGTTTGAGAACATAAAAACTGATACCAAGCTTATCCTTATCTCATTTCTCACATACTTCACCTTCTTCTTCAAACCCTAGAGTGAGAAACCCATTTTAGTGAGAGAAAGCTTGAATCGGGGAAGAAGAAGAGTGTTTTGGGTCGGGTCTCAAGAGTTAAAGTTGTTCTACTCGTTAACGGCGTCATTTTAGTGGTATTCGTAAGTATCAACTCTGAATTTCATCTTTATGATTTAATATTTAAGTTAGGGTTTTGAGCTTGTTAGTTGTGAAACCCATTTAGATGATGAAGTGGGTTTATGGTGAGTAGTTATTTTTGATACTTGGCGGGTTTTGGGTTGGTTGACGTTTTTGCCATGATTAGGCTTTGATTTTGGGTGTAATCACTTAGTTTAGTGATTTTAGACTTTTTGCACCGTTGGTCCTTCATTTATACATGAAATTGCAATCCGAGTACCTCAAGTTTTTTTTGGATTTCGAGTCCTTAAAATTGCATAATTTGGCAATCCGCGTCCCTCCGTCTAGCTGTCATCTAAATTGGTCGTTAAGTCTTTACATGTGCATTGCATGTGAGGGTAAAATCGTCTTTTTATCATTCTCTTCATTAAAAACGAGGGACCACCGGCGCAAATAATTTATATATTTTATTTTATAAATTTATAAAAATATAAATAAGAACACAAATATATGTAGTATTTATAAATTTGGAAAATTACCAAGACTCAGTTCAGTTACTGCAAAACCAAATTAAATTATATATATAAAAAAAGCTTACAAGATATTTTCTTGAGAAGTGGGGTTCCGATTTCACGAAGAACACAGGAAACGATTAAAGAAAAACCAAAAAGACTACAGTAACCAAGCCTAGCTGATTTCTTAGTGATTGTTGATGCAGCTGATATGCATAAACCGCAGGTCAAAGATGCGCAGGTCAAACACAACACGACATCTTTCTTCAGATTTAATTGATTTATTATTAGGGTCTCATTGAAGCGACCCGTCCTAATCCATCCGGACGAAGTCCATATCGATTACAAACGATTCACAATAGTTGGTTACATCGCGAGGTACTTGACCTCTATATGATACATTTTACAAACATTGCATTCTTTTTAAAAGACAAACTTTTATTACATCGAAAGTTGACAGACATGCATACCATTTCATAATATCCATCTATAAATGATCTAATCTGTCATTTACTTAATCATAATCTTTACTGAACTAAACGACTCGAATGCAATGTCTTTCGAAATATGCCATGAATAACTCCAAGTAATATCCTTAAAATGAGCTAATGCACAGCGAAAGATTTCTTTAATACCTGAGAATAAACAGGCTTTAAAGTGTCAACCAAAAGGTTGGTGAGTTCATTAGTTTATCATAAATAATCATTTCATAATTTTAATAGACCACAAGATTTCATATTTCCATTTCTCATAAACATACGTCCCATGCATAGAGACAAAAATATCATTCATATGAATTGAACACCCGGTAACCGACATTAACTAGATGCATATAAGAATATCCCCTATCATTCCGGGAAATCCTTCGGACATGATAAAAACAACATCGAAGTACTAAAGCATCTGGTACTTTGGATGAGGTTCGTTAGGCCCAATAGATCTATCTTTAGGATTCGCGTCAATTAGTAGACTGGTTTACTAATTCTTAGGTTACCAAGCAAAAAGGGGCATATTCGGCTTCGATCATTCAACCATAGAATGTAGTTTCAATTACTCGTGTCTATTTCGTCAAACATTTATAAAAGCGCATGTATTCTCAGTCCCAAAAATATATATTGCAAAAGCATTTAAAAAGGGAGCAAATGAAACTCACCATACTGTATTTTGTAGTAAAAATACATATAACGACATTGCACAAGTATATGGTTGGCCTCGGATTCACGAACCTATATAATTTGTATATTTATTAATATACATAGTTGTAATCGAACATATATATAAATGTATTAGTTATATCATTTTTATGTTAATTATATATATGTTTTATATGTTCATTTTGTATATAAAAATATTAAATTTTATTATGTTATATATATCAAATATTTTATATGTATATACTTCTTTTGTTTGTTTAAAATAGTAGTTATATTAATACTAAAATAAGATTAGTAGTGATTAAAATAATGATAATGATAATAGTAGTGTTAATAATAATAATAATAATAATAATAATAATAATAATAATAATAATAATAATAATAATAATAATAATAATAATAATAATAATAATAATAATAATAATAATAATAATAATAATAATGTTAATGATTTTATTATTAATAATATTAATGATAGTTTTAAATAATAAATCTTATAATAATGATATTAACAGTAATGTTTAATAAAATGAAAAGTTTAATAGTAATGATAATGAAAATAATAATTTTGATACTATGACTAATATTTATGAAGATATTTTGTATTCGAATCATAATAATACTAACAATACTAATCCTAATCATATTAATGATAATAGCAATAAAATGGTAAAGTTAATAATATTACTAATAAATTCAATAATACTAACGATAATGTTAATATTAATATTACTTAATAATAATACTAGTAATAATAATGATAATATCATAAATTTCATTAATAATAATAATAATCATATAGTTAATAATAATAACTAACATAATAATAGTAATTAATACTAATAATTAATAATAATAATAACAATAATGATAATAATAATAATAATAATAATTATTATAATTCTAATAATAAGACATTAATAATAATAATCAGAATAATAATAATGATAATAATAATAATAATAACAATAATAATAAATAGATAAAAAAATAAAACTACCTTTCAAAATAGGCTTTAAAAAAAAAGACATATGCCACTGCCCGGGCTCGAACCCGTGACCACTCGCTCACCCGTCATAACCCCTAACCAGTTGCCCTGTTTGGTTTTTTTGATTAAAACTCTGCCTAATTTTATATAACCCGTATATATTACTTCCTTTTTCTTCATAATCATTACTAATTCCAAATCGTCCAGGAATGAAATCAATCTTAACATCAAGGTAATGAATTCATTTTAGAATTGACAAACACACTGAAAAACAATTTGTTTGAGTGATTAAACTTAACAGCAATAGAAAATAAATTAAATAGCAATAGCAGTAGCTGTAACTTGTTAAAAAAAATAAATATGAACTCAAACTCAGATTTTGATTTTAAGAACATTTTAGAACATAATTCCTAAATGGAATATGTCCTAATTCATTCATAGAAACTTTCTAGTTAATCAATTTAACTTGTAACACAAAAACAGCTCTGAATTTTGATGAAGAACTATCGTTTGACTTTTTGAAACTCAATTTTGACTCCAAAATTCAAATTAAATAAGAAGAATTGAGGAATGATTCTTTGTTGATAATTTACATAAACGAATCTTAACCTAACTGCATTATTACTTTTTGAAATAGAATTTGGATTCGAGTTTTTCAAGAAAAAAGAACACGAACAGGGTAATAACCCGTGTTCTTCAATATTTGATGAATTTTCGCCAAATTAGACTCTGTAAATGATAAGTGTAGTTGTTAAAGAATAATGTGGCTTTTACTGGTATTACTTACACTGAATTGCATCCTTTAACATACCTAGTTGGTCGACAGGAGTATACTGGGTACAGAAAATAAAATAATTAAAATAAATAAAGGATGACACAGATTGCTAACTGATTTTGTTGGGTTCTAGTTGTTTAAATCCTTAGTTGTACTAATTGAATTAATTAGATACAGTATGGAAAATGATGGGAAGTAGATTATTGATCCTGGTTTCCAGTTATACGATTTTCTATGGATTTTATTAATCACTAATAATTATAATTATTAATAATAATAATTTAAATAAAAAAATACTGGTTTCCTATTATATATATCTGTATAACATTTTATTTTATATATTAATTGCTGTTTTGATGTATAAATTGTATTATATATATATATATATATATATATATATATATATATATATATATATATATATATATATATATATTTATGTATATCTAATCTTTATACATCTATTTATATATATATATGTGTTTATATATATATATATATATATATATATATATATATATATATATAATTCATAAGTTTTTGTTAGTTAACAAATATATTAATAATATTAATAAAACTAATAATAAGAATAATAATGAAAGTAAATAAGATAATGATATTAATGATAAAAATGATTTTTAGTAATAATAATAATATATTATGAAAATAAGTTATATCTTAATAATAATAATAAAAAATTTTAATAGTAATGATTCTTAATGAATTGGTAATGATAATATCTAATAAAGATATATCAATTACATGCTTCAAATTTTATATCAATATTATATATTAAAATAATAATTTTAATAATACTGGTTTTATTACTGTTGATATTTATTTTAACAATAATAATAAAAGTATTATTAGCAACATAATAACTATCTTTAAACTTGTAATTACACTTATCAGGTTAAAATTATACATTATAATTATACATTATATGTTATATGATAGTATGTGTTGTATACTTATTATAAATACTTTATATAATATGTGTATGCATATTAAATATAAAAAATGTAATTGTCTTGTATATATATATATATATAGGTATATATATATATATATATATATATATATATATATATATATAGGTATATGTATGTATATATATATATATATATATATATATATATATATATATATATATATATATATATAATATCCTCCCATCATAGAAATAAATTTAAGCATATAGTATTTATAATTTGTATATATTTTCCAATATTCATATGATAATCATTATTACAGAAATCATATATATCTATTCATAGATTTTATAAAAATAATTTTCTTATTTTGTATATATTATTTTACATATTTACTTCTAATAATTCAATTATCTTTTATTATTTTCAATACATACGTTTATATATAGATATATATATATATATATATATATATATATATATATATATATATATATATATATATATATATATATATATATATATATATATATATATATATATATATATATATATATATATATATATATATATATATATTTTATTTACAAATAATTGTTCGTGAATCGTCGGGATTAGTCAAAGGTCAAATGTATACGTGAACACAGTTCCAAGTTTTTGAGACTTCAACATTACAGACTTTGCTTATCGTGTCGAGTTCATATTAAGATTAAGTTTAAATTTGATCTGAAATTTTCGGGTCATCACAGTACCTATCCTTTAAAGAAATTTCGTCCCGAAATTTGATCGAGGTCGTCATGGCTAACAATAAAAATATTTTCATGACGATTATGAGTTTGATAAATAGAGTTTTATCAATATTGAGTAATATGGATAAAACAATTCGATTATTCGAAGAGCACGAATGAAGCTATCACAAAAGAATGAATTGAGTAAATGCAAGTTCGTCTTATCCGGTGACGTAGTCACGGTTGATTTCTGAAATTCAAAGGATTTAGAGAAAATCTTCGAAATCTAAAAGATTTGATTCTTTAACGAATAAGGAAATTAAGATCCTATAATTAAATACGGTGATCTGCCTCGATTACTCTGTCTGATACTTCCATTATAAATAAGCTCTTCCGTTCCATTATTCTCACCATTCCTATACTTTCTTTCTTAGTTCATACATCTAAAAGATTGTGAAAATGCTTAATCCCGTTCTAATCCTTGATATTTTCCTAATTATCATTTCTGTCATCCTTCTTTTCAATCTTCCACCAGAAAAATCTGTTTACTTCTACTATTACATTGGGGTGATACTATTCTTAATTCTACCGTGTCTTTATATTGCTATTCGTATTAATATCCACGGTTTGTAATTTCGGTGTTGTTGTTGGGTTTTATATTTTCCCTTATACTTCAGAGCTCTTTGCCTTTTTATTCTCTTCTCGACTCTAAGTACAACAAGTAATAATCCAGAATTCATGAACTAATGTTCTAAGAGAGAGATTGTAATAGTACGATCTTGATTGGTTAAATTACCAGAATTCATGAGAAAAGATAGAATTATCAGGAAGATATATTCTTGATATGTTTGGAGATTAAGTAGAATGTAAGAGTCGTGTAACATGGCACATAATGACGTTAAAATCTGTGAATCATCACGTCTCATTAGAAACTCATCATGACTTACTGTAATATAATCACGTTGATCAAGTGTCATTATATTATACTAACTCATGCTTTAGTTCCCAATACTACTTCAAAAACATTCATATTTTGATTCGAATTTTTCAGATTTTTGAAATGAAAACAGTTTCCTTTCTGATGTAACACTGATATCGCGAAGAGATAAATGATTTCGGATGAGAAGAGTTATGAAAATATCCTCAGAAATATCGAAGATATTTATGATGATATTTTCAGAATTTCTAAGATACAGAATTATCTGGATTCTTTGAATATAGGGTTTGGTTCTTGTATTTGTCCTTGGCCTCCTTCGTGGTTAGCTCAATCCGTTTTCCAGTTCCAACTTTTCTGAGCTTTTCCAACATACTATTCTTTATTATCAAACTTCTGGCTGTTAAGATCGTTTACAGTTTTTACTGCTTCATTCAGCTTTTTCAACATTCCGAGTATTGATTCGTAGACTGGGTGCTTTTCAAATATTCAGAATGGAAGGTCATAATTCTAAGAGATAAAGTTTATATGTATACCTATAACGGTTGTTGTAGAATTGTTGCGAGATTCAAAATACTGATTGCTGATTCCCGGTAATTGGTATGGCAAATCTTGTTACAAGATTCGGATGAGTACATGATGAGACTTCAATAGATAAATATAGTAATTTGTCAGAGGGATTTAAACTAAGGAGCGACGAGGTTGCTGGTACATCTGCTGGTAATATGGTGGAATATAAAAGGTTCCCCGGTAACGATAACGAAAGGCAAGCTTATAAATCAGGATTATAATAAGGCTTGTCCAACTGAAAAGTTGAAGTTGACTTGCTGGAGCTGTGACAAAATTCGCTACTTTGAAAAGGAATTGCAATGTTATTTTCGGTAATAACATGCCAAAAGAGCTAGCACAGATACAGTTTAAACGTTTACTCGGGTTTCGAGTGTTTTCAGATGCATAACTATATGCATAAGTTCTTCCTTTCGTAGATGAAGTGCGGTTGGTTCATCCTCTCGATTGAGGTGCTTTCAAGAATCATGAAAGATTGAACGCATATTGTAGTCATCAAGATGCAATTGAGGTTTAAGATGAAATCAAGGGGCAAACTTGAAGAAATGTTTAGTTTCATATGTTATAATCAATATTTTAATTCATTTTAATTGTCCAATATTATTCGTCCACAGTCGATAGTCCACAGATAACAGTCCAATAATTCATATATAGTTTAATATATAATATTCGAATTAATTAATACGTATCGTGACCCGTGTACATGTCTCAGACTCGATCACAACTCAAATTATATATATTATTGTAGAATCAACCTCAACCCTGTATAGCTAACTCTATCATTACTCCATATAGAGTGTCTATAGTTGTTCCAAATAATATATATAAATGCGTCGATATAATATGTCAAAACCTTGTATACGTGTCCCGATATTTAAAATGAGTAAAATAAATAACAGAAATTAAATGACGATAAATAAAGTGCGTAAAGTAAATAACAGAAATTAAATGACGATAAATAAAATTGTGATAATTAAATTGCGATAAACAAACTGCGATAAATAAAAATGTAATCAGTTAGCTAGGAACAGTTAGCTGGAACAGTTAGCGTGGATTCTTAACAAAATTTTTCGTAGTTAATTTGTTTGTTTCTAACAAATTTTATTTTTTCGTATGTTTTCTTCATTATGCCACTTGTTGGATTCTGATAGATCAAGATCTAAATATGAAATTGAATGAAAATGGTTATTCTGTGGTGAACGGATACGTATATCGGTGGTTGTAAATAGGATAGTAAATGACTGTTGAATCAGATTTGAAAGAATGTACAGTGTAACTTATTAATGTAAAATCTAAATATTCCTCGGGTATTACCTACCCGTTAAAATATTTTCATCATTAACAGTTTGTACAAAAAATTTTTTAATTACAATCTTTATGAAAATATACTTGCATATATATTTTCCTCAGATGTAATCATAGATTAAATGAGTTAATATAATATTAATCTCATTTGATTTACCGTTAGAACTAGAATACATAATCTCTAAAACATTAGAGATTACATAATCGTCATGTCGAACGAAGATAAATGATGTAGAACGTCATGTAGAATGATGATTATGCTCGAGATACAGATTGTGATGTTGAAGCGTGTGTTGTTGATGGTACTGGTATTGATGTTGGTGGTACTGTTGGTGCCGTTGATGTTGCTGAAGCTGGTACATTTTGCACCATATTTTTCAAGGCTACAATTCGGGCGCGTAGTTCGTTGACTTATTACTCCGGGATAATTGTCGGTAAGAACGGGCGAATGAATAAGGTTTAGAATTGTGGATAGAATATAATCGTGACGAGATACTCTGGAAATGAGAGAGAAAATGGTGTTTCGAACAGGTTCGCCGGTAAGTGCTTTAGGTTCTTCGCCAAGAGGTGAATTCAGTTGGTGGAAGGGATCACCTTCTTCTTGTCTCCAATGATTAAGTAGACTACGAACCCAGCCCCAATTCATCCAGAATAGATGATGGCTAATCGGTTGATCCATTCCGGTTACACTGCTTTCGGAGCTTGAGTGGGACTCCATGTCAGAATCCGAGGGACTGAAACTAGTTGAGGGATTCATCTCGTACGATCAGATGAATGATTTTCGATAAGAATTAGATTATAGGATGTAGATTAGTACCCCGCAATACATAATTTACATATGCATATATAATACTAAAATCCCATAAGTTACGGAGGAATCTACGGAAGCTGTCAGGCAAAGACAACAGGAACAGATACGCTAAGATATGAATTTTGTCTATACACTATTCATGCAGTCAATGCAGTAAAATGTTTCTAGATTAAGAATGATAAGCAGTTAATTTCCTAAGGATGATAAGCAGGTAATTTTCGACACGAAATGATAAGCAAAACTTTTGACATGCAGACACGGTCGAAGTCCAGACTGTGATGCCCCGTACAAAACCATCGTGTACGAATCATCAACAACAGGATCATTACATGGTCAAACACTATATGCTATTTCAAAACAAGTTTGCATTCATGATAAAAGGTAACGTCATAACTAACGTCAAATGTTTTACATCAAAAGTATGCTTCATTGAACAGAAGCAAATATAATAGTATGTGACCCATAGGTCGTTACAAATCATAGTTTCAAAAGTATTAAAGTTATGAATGCAAGATAAACAGTTCATGCGGTGATAACTCTAGAGCAGCGGGTGTCTACGGCAAGACTAGTACACAACGGAAGCAACCTTAAGCACCTGAGAAAAACATACTTAAAAACGTCAACACAAAGGTTGGTGAGCTATAGTTTAAGTATAACAGTATGAAAGGTAGACCACGAGATTTTAGTGCTACAAAGAGCGTTTCAAAACAGTATGATAAAGTATATGTTTAACCGTGGGCACTTGGTAACTAACTTAACGTTTATACCCCCTGAAAGTACACTTGGCAAGTGCGTATGTATACGAAGTATTAAACACTCATTAAATGCTAGTGCGACTAGCCCGATTGGGGATGTCAAACCCTATGGATCCATATCTAAGATTCGCGTTCACCGGTTCAAAAACCAATGACTAAACGTTACCGAGCTAAAGGGAATGTTTATGCCGTTGTATAACCCACACATATATAAAGTTTAAGTACTCGTGACTAGTATGTAAAACGTAAAATGAGCATGTATTCACAGTTTCCAAAATAGTTAAAGTAAAAAGGGATGCTATAACTCACAATGATAAAGTAGCGGTAAAGTATGACTCGGGAAATAAGCAAGTGTGTAGGTCCGGAAAGTCCTCAACCTAAGTCAAATAGTACTAAGTCAGTAAATCGTCCCAAAAGGTTAAAATGTATGTAAATTAGGTCTTAAAGGTCATCATCAATCATCATCAAACAAAAGGTGTAAAGTAAGTTTCGTTTATGAAAGAAGTTTAAAACAAAGGCTGATTCGGTCAGTCACCACGGCCTCTATACCTACTGAAATAAGGTGAGACCAGTGGCCATGGCTCCGTATATGAGTCCTATAGCTGTGGTAAAAATTCTAGAAGCAAACTCATCTTCGTTTGACCGTGGTGACGGTCTAAGTTCGAGTAGGTCAGAATTTTTCAGCACAACGTTAAAAGGACATAGTGACGATCGGAGGGCCATAAATCCTAAACCGTAACTCGGATTAAGACGAGTCCTAAATGAAAAGTTATCTACTAGAACAGAGTTATATGAAAATCATCTTTACAGTAGCCCAGGTTTTACGGGTCAGACACAGAAACAGTAAAACAGTAGGTTCCGGTGGTTCTTGGTACTCGATGCTTATCACGGTTCTCATCCTTGATGCATATAGCTTCAAGTATACAACTCGTTGATGTGTTTGCATCATCTTAACCAAGGTTTGACCATCATAACACTTGTGTAAGTCTAAGACATGTAGCACAACTCAATTAAGTGTTGCAAGTGTTTTGATGAACCAAAGTTACATCAAAGTCTTAGATTTAACACATACATGAAATATAAAAGTAATATTGAACTACAAACTTGAAAGTAAACTAACTAATTAAGATCTTAAGATGTAGAACATAGTTCTTAGTTAGATCTTGAAGATCCAAGACCCAAAAGTCTAGATCTAAAGTTATTAAGTTAAATCTAACACAAGTGTATGAAGCTATAACTAAAGAGTTATACTTCCATTTTCTTGAACTTTCAAGTTAACTTTTAGTTCCAAGAAGTATGAGATCAAGACTAACTTGTAATAGTTGACAATTTAACAACAAACATGAATTTAAATGTACAAGAAATGAAGTAATAAACTAAATAAACAAGTAACAAGTCATGGTTGTTCATACTTTAAAGATTCAAGCCAAAGTCTTGATCTTTAAGAATGTAAACTTTTAAGTTTACAAACATGAATTACAAGTATGGTTTTTACAACACATGAACTTTAATCTTTACAACAATAAGTGCAGAACATAAACTAGAAAGTTTATGTTCTTGTATGTCTTGTAAGAACAAGTTAATATGAAGAATCAAACTAATAAGTTTGATTCTTAATAATTTGTAAGTAAACAACAAACAATTACAAGTATTTAAATAACATACAAGAACAAGTAATTAAACAACAATATGAAACAAGTAATGATGATGATTATGTGATGTTTGGTTTCGGTTTTAGGCAAAGAAAAGAAGAGAGAAATGAGCTTGTTACTTACAAGGATTAGAGAGAAAAAGAGAGAAAATAAGATGCAAGTTTGAAGTGTGTGTGAGAAATGAAGATACAAGAGGATAAGTAATCAAAAAATATGAAACAAAAACTCCTCCCCATGTGCCCATAGTTGATGGTTTCAAAGGAAACGGAGGGGAGGGAAATGTCCACAAGGTTCATGCATGAAAAGGCTTTAAAAGTTGGTTAATAGGAAGCTTGCATGGGAAAGAACAAGTAACTAGATTCTTTTTGCACTAAACTAACTAGTTAAGTCATAATGTGATACTTGCATTTTAGGATGGGCTAATATAATCCATTAATTGTGGTACTGTGGGCTTCTAAGTCCATGTACAAAAATAAAGCCCAAGTATGTAGGTAATTCACAAGTTAATCCAAATAAAGCCCAAGTAATTAACCAACAAACTTAGTTAATTAAAATGATTAATAAAATCAATCATGAATGCAAATAATATTTGAAAATATTATTCGTATAATGTATGGGTGTCACAAAGACGTTTCGGGCATTTAAAGTCAAGTATGATCAATCATGGTAACAAGTAAATGTAATAACATACATTCGTTAAATCACAAGTATTAATAATAAAAATTATTAATAAATAAACGTTGGAAAATCCAGGGTCGTTACATTACCCACCTGTTAAAGAAAATTTCATCCCGAAATTTTAAGCTGAGGTAGATGGAGGAGTCGGGAAAAGGTGAGGATACTTCCGCATCATTTGATCCTCTCGTTCCCAAGTAAACTCAGGTCCTCGTTTGGCATTCCATCGTACTCGGACGATCGGAATCTTGTTGCGTTTCAAAGTTTTGATCTCACGATCCATAATTTCAACAGGCTCTTCCACAAAGTGGAGTTTGTCATCAATCGTAAGTTCCTCAAGTGGTATGATAAGTTCGGGTGCAGCAAGACACTTCTTCAAGTTTGACACGTGGAAGGTAGGATGAACTGAGCTCAATTGAGCTGGAAGATCCAAACGGTAAGCAACGGGTCCAACACGTTCCAAGATTTCAAAAGGACCAATGTATCGTGGGTTTAACTTTCCACGTTTTCCAAAATGGATCACACCTTTCCAAGGTGCAACCTTCAACATTACACGGTCACCAACGTTGAATTCAAAGTCTTTACGTTTAAGATCGGCATAACTCTTTTGACGATCGCGAGCAGTCTTAAGTCTAGCTTGAATCTGAACAACCTTCTCCGTTGTTTTGTGTACTACCTCGGGTCCGGTGATTTGGTTTTCGCCTACCTCGGCCCAGCAAATAGAAGATCGGCACTTGCGGCCATACAACGCTTCAAAAGGTGCGGCATTAATGCTCGAGTGATAACTGTTGTTGTAAGAAAATTCGGTGAGTGGCAAATGCCTTTCCCAGGCCTTTCCAAAATCAATAACACATGCACGTAACATGTCCTCCAAGGTATGAATCGTTCGTTCACTTTGCCCGTCGGTCTGTGGGTGATAAGCAGTACTCATGTCTAGATGGGTTCCCATGGCTTCTTGTAAAGAACGCCAAAATCTGGAAGAAAAACGGGGATCGCGATCTGAGATGATTGATAAAGGTATACCATGACGAGATACAACCTACTTGATGTATAATTGAGCAAGTCTCTCCATCGTATCCGTTTCCTTCATCGCTAGGAATTGTACAGATTTAGTAAGGCGGTCAACAATAACCCAGATGGTATCGTATCCGCCCACCGTCTTTGGTAGCTTGGTGATGAAATCTATAGTTATCCTTTCCCACTTCCATTGCGGGATTTCTGGCTGTTGAAGTAACCCAGAAGGTCTCTGATGCTCGGCCTTAACTTTCAAGTAAGTTAAACACTTACCAACATAAGTTGCAACGTCTTTCTTAAGATTCGGCCACCAATACTGTTCTTTAAGGTCGTGGTACATCTTGCCCTCTCTAGGATGAATCGAATATCTTGATTAGTGTGCTTCATCAAGTATAAGGTTCCGTAGATCTCCATAAAGAGGTACCCACATTCTTCCGGCATAACATCGGAGTCCAGATTCCCTAACCTCGAATCGAGAGACAAGTATGTTCAAATGTTCGTGAGATATATTCTCCTCCTTGAGAACCTCATCTTGGGCTACTCAGATCTGACTGTTGAGATTCGAATGAATGGTGATGTTCAGAGCCCTAACACGAAGAGGTGCCATCCTCTCCTTTCGGCTTAAAGCGTCAACTACAACATTGGCCTTGCCAAGATGATAACGAAGTTCACAATCGTAGTCGTTCAGCGTCTCGATCCATCGACGCTGTCTCATATTCAGTTGCTTCTGATCGAAGATGTGCTGGAGGCTCTTGTGGTCGGTGAAGATTGTGCTCTTAGTCCCATACAAATAATGTCTCCACAATTTGAGCACAAAGACGATGGCTCCCAGTTCGAGATCATGAGTAGTGTAGTTCCGTTCATGAATCTTCAGTTGACGGGAAGCATAGGCAATAACCTTTGATCATTGCTTCAGTACATAACCAAAACCACTCTTCGATGCATCACAATAAACAACAAAGTCGTCACTGCCCTCACGAAGTGATAGGATAGGTGCGGTGGTTAACTTCTTCTTCAAAGTTTGAAATGCTGATTCTTGTGCGGGTTCCCAAATGAACTTCTTCCCCTTTTGAGTCAGCGCGGTCAAAGGACGCGCAATCAGAGAGAAACCTTCAATAAATCTTCAGTAATAACCGGCGAGACCTAGGAATTGGAGAATATGAGTTGGAGTGGTGGGAGTCTCCCACTTGCTGATAGCTTCAATCTTGGTGAGATCAACTTGATACCCTGGTCGCTCACAACATGATCCAGAAACTGGACTTCCTTCAACCAAAATTCACACTTGGAGAATTTGGCATAAAGCTGCTCTTGTCTCAAGAGTTCAAGCACTAATCGAAGATGTTGCTCATGCTCTTCTTCGCTCTTAGAGTAGATGAGGATATCATCTATGAAGACGATAACGAACTTATCCAGGTATGGCTTGCAGACACGATTCATGAGGTCCATGAACATGGCAGGTGCGTTGGTTAATCCCAATGGCATCACGAGAAACTCATAATGACCATAACGAGTTCTGAATGCAGTTTTCATCACATCACTTTCCTTCACCCTCAACTGGTGATAACCGGACCATAAATCGATCTTAGAGTAAACACTCGATCCTTGAAGTTGATCAAAAAGATCGTCAATGCGGGGAAGAGGATACCGATTCTTGATTGTCAATTTTTTGAGTTCACGGTAGTCGATACACATACGGAAGGATCCATCCTTCTTTTTCACAAACAACACAGGTGCGCCCCAAGGCGAGAAACTTGGTTGGATAAATCCACGGTCTAACAGCTCTTGTAGTTGACTCTATAATTCTTGCATCTCGGAAGGTGCGAGTCTATAAGGTGCGTGAGCTACAGGTGCAACTCCTGGCACTAAGTCAATCTGAAACTCTACTGCTCTCGGCGGCGGTAATCCAGGCAATTCTTTAGGAAAGACATCGGAGAATTTGTTCATAATTCGAACATTGTTCACACTCTTCACCTCGGTTTCTACCGTTTTCACATGTGCTAGGATAGCAAGACGTCCCTTCTTCATGATCTTTTGCGCTTTCACACAACTGAGGAGGTTCAGCTTCGAGGTACATCTCTCTCCGTAAATGATCAGTGGCTCACCATCTCCTTGTGGTATGTGAAGAGCTTTATCTCCACAGATAATATCAGCCTTTACCTTGGTCAACCAATCCATACCGACGATCACGCCAAAACTTCCCAATTTGATAGGTATTAACTCAATTTCGAAATCTGCACCAGCTATGTTGATAATAGCTCCTCGACTAATGTGGTCAACTTTCTCAAGTTTACCGTTGGCGACTTCGACAAGCATACTCTCTTTTAAAGGGACTAATGACCAATTTATCTTATCGCAAAAGTGTCTACATACATAACTTCTATCGGCACCAGTATCAAATAGGACATAAGCTAAAAGATTGTTGATAGTGAATATACCTGTTACCAAGTCGGGGTTTTCGCGTGCATCCCTTGCATTAACGTTGAAAGCTCTACCACGGGGTGGTCCGCCGTCTTTTCGCTTGTTTGGACACGCATTTCTGAAATGGCCCGTCTGTCCGCATTCGTAGCACTTTTTTGGTCCATTGGGGTTCGCCTTCACATTCAAAGTGGTGACCTTGCAGTCCTTACCGATGTGTCCCGTCCGTTGGCACTTTTCACAAATAATGTTACAATACCCAGTATGGTGCTTATAGCACCTCTTGCATTGTGGTAAGGTTCCCTTGTAGTTCGGGTTTGAGTTGGTGTTCAGATTGGGGTTTCCACCGTTGTTGTTTCCTCTAATCATAGGTCCTTCCCCTGTTGTTATCCCATTTGCGCTTGTCACTACTATCCGCTTTAGACTTAGCCTTCTCCAGTTCATCGATGATAATTTGATTCATTAAAGTATGCGCCATGCGCATCGCTTCCGGGACATTTGGTGGCTTGGACTTGGTTACGTTTCCCTTAATGCTCTTAGGAAGTCCCTAGAAGTACCTTTCCATTCGTTTGAACTCCGGTGTAACCATGGTAGGACACATTAGGGCTAGTTCCAAAAATCTCCGGTTGTAGCTATCAGGGTCATTGCCAACGGCCTTTAACTGCATAAATTCCATTTTCATCTTCTGGATCTCGGTCCAAGGGTAATATTCCTCAATCAGGGCCCCTTTGAAATCCTCCCATGGAGTAGCAAATGCCTCATCAATACCTTTTACTTGAGCCAACGTGTTCCACCACGTTAGTGCGCCATCAGACAGCGTGCATGAAGCAAACTTGGTCTTATTCTCCTCTGAATAGTTACTAACTCGAAACACAGATTCTAACTTCTCGAACCATCTAGTGTGACCAACCGGCCCCTCTGTTCCACTGAAGTTGTGGGGTTTGCAGCTTTGGAACTCTTTGTACGTACACCCATTACGAACGGGCTGAATAACCGGTGGCAGTGGCGGTGGTGGTGGAGCTTAGGGTTGCATTTCCGCAATGCTTCGGCTACCCTTTCGGCAATCATCTCCTCGATTTAGGCTGCGGTAGGTGTTGATGTTGATCGTCCGTTGGTCATGGTGTTCTAAACAAAATTTTTGACTCAAGTCAAAATCCAGTATGCAAATAGTAATAATACAGTATATGTAACCAACATGGAATCAACACATCACATGTTTATTAAGTAACGCATCTAGGTACAAATACCATAGAATCATAGAGTAACGTAAATAGAACATTGTGCAAGAATTAAATAACGCAAAGTTCCATTCATTAATAATAATAAGTTGCATACATCTGTATAAGTTCGTACAATACATAAGTGAAACATAAAACTACAACTAGATTACATAATGAAATCTACTACAAAAGCCCTACGGTGAAGGTGGGTGTAGGATGTCCAATACATGAGACATCTGGTCCTCGAGCTCAGTTACCCAAGCACGGAGGATCTCCACCTCCCTCATCAGTTCCTCGACAGAGGGAGTGGGTGGGGCAGGCGGTGCAGACGGTCCGGCTCCAGAAGTAGAGGCTGCCAAGTGGTAAGGCTTACGGATGAAGGGATCAGCTGAATACGGCACAAGCCGCTTACTGGCGGTAACCCTACGACGCCGACCAAATGCGTCAGTGAATGATCGTCCTCTGTTGATCCCCGGAATAATGGTACCGTCGAAGCGATACCGCTTCTTCGGCGGGGTGGAGGGTGGCTGAACAGGTGCATCATCGGGGTCCTTCTCGTCGGAGTCATCGTCACTAGAGTCGTCTGTAGATGATTCGTCGGATGAAGGATCATCTGAATCGTGTGGAGGTGGCTGCACGGGTGGCTGTACTGGCTCCCTTCGAGCGGCCATCATCTGTCAGTATCTGAAGGGTGAAATAGGCACGAGACGTCCGTCAGGAGCGCGTCAGCACCAATGGCGATACTGATTACGGAATGGACCTTCCCCGAATTCCGCGGGAATCACAACACCACCAGGATTGTGCTGTGGCTCCTGAGGTACTGGGGCTAGTGGAGCTGGAATCTCCGGGAGGTCCTGGGCTCCGTCTGCAGTACCCACTGGGGCAGGCACATGACTGCTAGCTCCGGAGGATGAAACGCCTGGGTCACTAGAGTGTGTCGCTGACGGGATCGGGAGAGCGGCAACAGTGGTAGGTGAAGTGGCTGAAGTGTCTGAATCGCTGCCCAAAATGATAGCAGGTGGAATATCCGACATCTGAACAAGGAAAAATAAATTTTTCATGTCAGTAAGTCATAAAGCAAGCACGTATTAGGCCAAATAACTACAACAGTCTAAATCATGTGTAACAGTAAGTAGCATGGCAATAACGACAAGTATCATGCAATCGAAAGCAGATAATAGCATGCAGCAGTGAAATCATGTAATAGCATACGGCATATAGCAGTAAAAGTAAGCAGCAGCATGTAGTAAGTTTAGCGGAAACAAGTAAACTACAAGTTGTAGATTAGTCCTATTAGTGAATCCTAATCGGGTCGGTCTTAGACTCACTAATACAACCTAATTCCCTACAACCAATGCTTTGATAACAAATGTGATGCCCCGTACAAAACCATCGTGTACGAATCATCAACAACATGATCATTACAAGGTCAAACACTATATGCTATTTCAAAACAAGTTTGCATTCATGATAAAAGGTGACGTCATAACTAACGTCAAATGTTTTACATCAAAAGTATGCTTCAATGAACATAAAAAAATATAATAGTATGTGAAATGTCCCGTTCTTATTGATTAAAAACGTTCCATATTAATTGATTTCGTTGCGAGGTTTTGACCTCTATATGAGATGTTTTTCAAAGACTGCATTCATTTTTAAAACGAACCATAACCTTTATTTCATAAATAAAGGTTTAAAAAGCTTTACGTAGATTATCAAAAAATGATAATCTAAAATATCCTGTTTACACACGACCATTACATAATGGTTTACAATACAAATATGTTACATCGAAATCAGTTTCTTGAATGCAGTTTTTACACAATATCATACAAACATGGACTCCAAATCTTGTCCTTATTTTAGTATGCAACAGCGGAAGCTCTTAATATTCACCTGAGAATAAACATGCTTTAAACGTCAACAAAAATGTTGGTGAGTTATAGGTTTAACCTATATATATCAAATCGTAACAATAGACCACAAGATTTCATATTTCAATACACATCCCATACATAGAGATAAAAATCATTCATATGGTGAACACCTGGTAACCGACATTAACAAGATGCATATATAAGAATATCCCCATCATTCCGGGACACCCTTCGGATATGATATAAATTTCGAAGTACTAAAGCATCCGGTACTTTGGATGGGGTTTGTTAGGCCCAATAGATCTATCTTTAGGATTCGCGTCAATTAGGGTGTCTGTTCCCTAATTCTTAGATTACCAGACTTAATAAAAAGGGGCATATTCGATTTCGATAATTCAACCATAGAATGTAGTTTCACGTACTTGTGTCTATTTTGTAAATCATTTATAAAACCTGCATGTATTCTCATCCCAAAAATATTAGATTTTAAAAGTGGGACTATAACTCACTTTCACAGATTTTTACTTCGTCGGGAAGTAAGACTTGGCCACTGGTTGATTCACGAACCTATAACAATATATACATATATATCAAAGTATGTTCAAAATATATTTACAACACTTTTAATATATTTTGATGTTTTAAGTTTATTAAGTCAGCTGTCCTCGTTAGTAACCTACAACTAGTTGTCCACAATTAGATGTACAGAAATAAATCGATAAATATTATCTTGAATCAATCCACGACCCAGTGTATACGTATCTCAGTATTGATCACAACTCAAACTATATATATTTTGGAATCAACCTCAACCCTGTATAGCTAACTCCAACATTCACATATAGAGTGTCTATGGTTGTTCCGAAATATATATAGATGTGTCGACATGATAGGTCGAAACATTGTATACGTGTCTATGGTATCTCAAGATTACATAATATACAATACAAGTTGATTAAGTTATGGTTGGAATAGATTTGTTACCAATTTTCACGTAGCTAAAATGAGAAAAATTATCCAATCTTGTTTTACCCATAACTTCTTCATTTTAAATCCGTTTTGAGTGAATAAAATTGCTATGGTTTCATATTGAACTCTATTTTATGAATCTAAACAAAAAAAGTATAGGTTTCTAGTCAGAAAAATAAGTTACAAGTCGTTTTTGTAAAGGTAGTCATTTCAGTCGAAAGAACGACGTCTAGATGACCATTTTAGAAAACATACTTCCACTTTGAGTTTAACCATAATTTTTGGATATAGTTTCATGTTCATAATAAAAATCATTTTCTCAGAATAACAACTTTTAAATCAAAGTTTATCATAGTTTTTAATTAACTAACCCAAAACAGCCCGCGGTGTTACTACGACGGCGTAAATCCGGTTTTACGATGTTTTTCGTGTTTCCAGGTTTTAAATCATTAAGTTAGCATATCATATAGATATAGAACATGTGTTTAGTTGATTTTAAAAGTCAAGTTAGAAGGATTAACTTTTGTTTGCGAACAAGTTTAGAATTAACTAAACTATGTTCTAGTGATTACAAGTTTAAACCATCGAATAAGATAGCTTTATATGTATGAATCGAATGATGTTATGAACATCATTACTACCTTAAGTTCCTTGGATAAACCTACTGGAAAAGAGAAAAATGGATCTAGCTTCAATGGATCCTTGGATGGCTCGAAGTTCTTGAAGCAGAATCATGACACGAAAACAAGTTCAAGTAAGATCATCACTTGAAATAAGATTGTTATAGTTATAGAAATTGAACCAAAGTTTGAATATGATTATTACCTTGTATTAGAATGATAACCTACTGTAAGAAACAAAGATTTCTTGAGGTTGGATGATCACCTTACAAGATTGGAAGTGAGCTAGCAAACTTGAAAGTATTCTTGATTTTATGAAACTAGAACTTTTGGAATTTATGAAGAACACTTAGAACTTGAAGATAGAACTTGAGAGAGATCAATTAGATGAAGAAAATTGAAGAATGAAAGTGTTTGTAGGTGTTTTTGGTCGTTGGTGTATGGATTAGATATAAAGGATATGTTATTTTGTTTTCATGTAAATAAGTCATGAATGATTACTCATATTTTTGTAATTTTATGAGATATTTCATGCTAGTTGCCAAATGATGGTTCCCACATGTGTTAGGTGACTCACATGGGCTGCTAAGAGCTGATCATTGGAGTGTATATACCAATAGTACATACATCTAAAAGCTGTGTATTGTACGAGTACGAATACGGGTGCATACGAGTAGAATTGTTGATGAAACTGAACGAGGATGTAATTGTAAGCATTTTTGTTAAGTAGAAGTATTTTGATAAGTGTCTTGAAGTCTTTAAAAAGTGTATGAATACATATTAAAACACTACATGTATATACATTTTAACTGAGTCGTTAAGTCATCGTTAGTCGTTACATGTAAATGTTGTTTTGAAACCTTTAGGTTAACGATCTTGTTAAATGTTGTTAACCCAATGTTTATAATATCAAAAGAGATTTTAAATTATTATATTATCATGATATTATGATGTACGAATATCTCTTAATATGATATATATACATTAAATGTCGTTACAACGATAAACGTTACATATATGTCTCGTTTCAAAATCATTAAGTTAGTAGTCTTGTTTTTACATATGTAGTTCATTGTTAATATAATTAATGATATGTTTACTTATCATAATATCATGTTAACTATATATATAACCATATATATGTCATCATATAGTTTTTACAAGTTTTAACGTTCGTGAATCACCGGTCAACTTGGGTGGTCAATTGTCTATATGAAACCTATTTCAATTAATCAAGTCTTAACAAGTTTGATTGCTTAACATGTTGGAAACATTTAATCATGTAAATATCAATCTCAATTAATATATATAAACATGGAAAAGTTCGGGTCACTACAGTACCTACCCGTTAAATAAATTTCGTCCCGAAATTTTAAGCTGTTGAAGGTGTTGACGAATCTTCTGGAAATAGATGCGGGTATTTCTTCTTCATCTGATCTTCACGCTCCCAGGTGAACTCGGGTCCTCTACGAGCATTCCATCAAACCTTAACAATTGGTATCTTGTTTTGCTTAAGTCTTTTAACCTCACGATCCATTATTTCGACGGGTTCTTCGATGAATTGAAGTTTTTCGTTGATTTGGATTTCATCTAACGGAATAGTGTAACAACCCAAACCAAACCACGACAATTCCCGTTAAATTTCACAACATAAATTTTTTTTTCTGGTGCAGTTCATTTGCGCGGCGCGCCAGGTGGGTGCGCGGCGCGCCAAACCACCTGGACAGCCCGCTGTCCCCGGAAGTCAATTTAACGAAAATGTTTGACCCGTTCCCGACGTTTTTAGCCAAAACGCTTTTAACCATGAATTCATACATATAAAACTAACACGTTTAATTAATAAAATTAAGTTTACGAAGCGGGTCCCACATCGACCCATTTTACCACCTTAAGTACCAAAATACAATTTTCGACTTTAAGACTTTAATACAACACAAAGCCGAGCATGGCGATCGGGGATACGCTACCCAATCCTAAACGATCCAAAAGCAAGTCTCTAAAGCAAGCTATGAAAGTCTTCTAGTCCTCGCACTTACCCGAGCCACCAATCCACATGCGATCTATAAAAAGAGTCAACAACGAGAGGGTAAGCTAATGCTTAGTGAATGATAATATACTACATACATATATATGTATAAAATGAATACGCCACACAAAACAAATACCGCATACCAAAGCATCCAAGTATAAAGCGTCTACACTAAGCATACCGTACGATCTAAGCAACGAGCTAAAGAAACACAAAAGATAGTCCACCAACGACAAAGTAAACATCGCCAAATAGCTACACCCGGAGGGTTAGCTACAACACAACAACACATTAATATATATATATAACAATATAAACGAACAAGGTTAACCCCTTAACCTCAAACACACGAACATTGGCCGAACAACCCGAGCCTTGTGAATTCGCACAACCCGAAATTCACTTCTCAACCATAAGATGACCGAACAACCCGAGTCATCATGAATCCGCACTACCCGAGATTCATTACCTCCAATAAGGTGACCGAACAACCCGAGTCACCATGAATCCGCACTACCCGAGATTCATTTCACAATACTAAAACCCACGGTCACGGGATTATAAAGTCCACCACACAACCATATCAACCCTTCGCCATTAGGGTTATAACAACCAAATCACAACCAAGTGTGATAACGTGCACACAAACGTGTACTTCGCCAAAGATGGTCAACCAAGACGCACAAACGTGCCAATTGGACTCATACACAAGTCCTTCAAATCCACCTATATGTGAAGTGAGCTCTATAACCGAGAATCACTTCACCCGACCCGCACCCATCCTACACATACATATGCATATAGGATATTATCACTCACCTTGAAGTCTTGAAGAAGCTTCCAAGTGAATCCGCAACTTGCCAATGGAAGATACCTATTCCATTATCACAATTACAACAATACAATTAGGATTGATTTATAAACCACCCAATTCGACCCTTAGTGCAAATTCGACCCAAATGCACTTCCAAGTACAAACCGCGCCCAAAACTAATCAATAATCACTAACACGAGTGAGAATGGTCCTAATACATCCATTAAACCCGAACACAAGTGCCAAACACGTGTCATACCCATTTTGACACTTAAACCCTAATTTTGACCCATAAAGGTCAAAATCTCATCCTTTACAAGTTTTGACACCAAAACACATTTAACTTGGTTTAATACTTCAACTTAATCCATTTTAAGTTTATAAACCTCATTAAATCGCCAATCGGGTCATAGTCACCACCAAACCCTAATTTGACCCAAAGTCAAAGTTAGTCAACCAAACAACCTCCAATGGGTTCCAATACTTCCATAATCGCTAACTAAAGTGATTAAACTAAATTTCAAGTTCTAAACATGGCCAATTTGTTCACCAACCCAAAATCCACCAACAATTAACAATAAACCCGATTACTAGCATCACTAAACCCATTTCATCACCTAAAAGGGTATTACAACAAATTAACTCAAAACCCTAAATTGAATATCAAGTTAAACAAATGAAATTCGGAGTTTGAGCTTACCAATACCACCACAACGTAGCTAGGAACGAGGAGAACAACTTTAAAACCCGAGACTTTGATCGATTCGAGCTTCTTCTTCCCCAAAACCTCAAATCTCTCTCTAGACCTCTCTCTCACTCTAAGAATGGATGAGGATGAAGAATGGATGTGAAATGATCCAAAGTTGGATCTAAACCAACTGATAATGCCCACAAATCCGGCCCCATGTGAAATTACCCAAATACCCTTCATTTAAAATAAATAAAACAAGATAGGTTCTGTCAGCGCGTTTGCGCGGCGCGCGGCCGCTTTGCGCGGCGCGCAGATTGACAGATTCAGCTCTTTTCCAATTTTAATATATATAAATATTCAACGAAGCCCGATCTCATATGCCTTTAATAAACAAGTATACAAAATAAATATTCGGGTCTTACAACTCTCCCCCACTTAAACTCGATCACGTCCTCGTGATCCTCATCACTTAACCAAACAGACCTCACCCTACGGTCCTCGACATAAGTCTCAATCCGACTTCCTAAGCAATTCTTTCCAACGAATCGTCTTCCACAACTAAATCGTCACCCGCGACTTCTCAAGTCCACAATCCGAGCACTAAAACCATGCTCCTACCCTAACATCGGGAAAACTCAACTAATCTCGCACCGGGATGTCAATCCCTTAGCATACTAATACCGAGTACAACTCTAAAAGCAACCAAGTCTCAACCTAAGGTCAACGACCCGAAACAATGAAGACCGAACCAAAAGAATCCTTACGGATACCACCAATCACGAATCATCCATTGTAGTGCGCAATACGACCCATACGCAACTACCGTAACAACACAATCCACGGTTAGAAACCGATAGCGCCCAAAGCGGCTATGGGAACACAAATCCCAAGGTGTACGAAATCGTCCATCGTCACACCCGTAACAAACATGTGAGCGAAACACGGCTATCGCATCACTAATCATACCACGTGGTCCTCACGACCCCACCATCGACGCATAAAACGACCGATAGTTCCCACAACATGGTCCTTACGACCCCACCATTGGTGTATCAAACAACCAATAGATTACATCTCAACATGGCCGAAACAACCTGAGCCAAAACACATATGGAGGATGGTCGAAACAACCCGAACCTTAGTGAATTCGCACAACCCGAAATCCACCAACCCAATCCATATATCTTACAACGAAATGACCGCACAACCCGAGTCATCGTGAATACGCGCAAACCAATATTCACTACCACCGCCACATAGTATAACCGAGGATGGCCGTACAACCCGAGCCTTAGTGAATCCGAACCACCCGACATTCACTACCTCAAACTATGAGCCCAACCAACAGGGACAATCGTACTACCCGAAATATTGTGAATACGAACAACCCGATATTCACGTCCCACAACACAACTCTCTTGATGAAGTCAGCGGACCCCGAAGGTCATGCTCCACCAATCTCAATACCGGATGAAGTCAGCGGACCCGAAGATCATGCTTCACCGATCTCAACACCACGCTCATGACGAAGTCAGCGGACCCTAAAGATCATGCTCCATCAATCACGTACTCCCATGATGAAGTCAGCGGACCCTAAAGATCATGCTCCATCACGTAACCATACTATAATGAAGTCAGCGGACCCGAAAGTCATGCTTCATTAATCCACAATACTACGATGAAGTCAGCGGACCCCGAAGGTCATGCTTCATCAACCACATACCATAATCGAGCAAGAACCACCTATATCAAACATAGGTACCGAACAAGAATTCTCCAAAAGAGAACCCGACACACACCTTCCTTAACCGAAGGATTTCACCTTGCTCACCAAACACGTCCATTATCTCTCAACGAGATTTACCACATTACCACCTCGGTGGTAATTCCAATCCAAACCATAAGTACAATTTATCCGAAATCGTACCCTACCACAAATCGACCAAAACTAGGTCTCGACAAAAATTTCCGGATCTACCAAAAGCATCATCCGAAATATCACACTAAAACTTCCTCGTGCGGGAGTGCGACTCCCCCACTTGGAACCACGTTCCTATCTCACAACTCGTACAACCGTACAATGCTACCAAAGGTAGACTTTACCGACGATTGGGTACACATGACCCATCACTACACCTTGCTCCAACCTTGAGCATACAAAGGATTTCAATCAATCCTTAAACACTTCGAACGAAAAGTGTAGCACGATTACACAAACCATACCCTCGCAATTATCCAATTGCTTTAGTTTGTCAAGTTTCACTTAGTCACTCATGTACCTAAGGGTTTCTCCCGGGACCCTAAGTACAATGTAACCACAACACAATCGGAGTCGACACCACGCTAGTAGGTATAAAAGAGGCACCTAATGTCGCGTCATAAAGACTCCATTACCAACATACGTCAAGATTTTAAACACTCGATCTCAAAGGTTCCAATCACCCGACGAACCCCATGGTTCATCACTTCAACACAGAAGCGAACACGCGCTTAACAATCGAACACCAAATCCATTTCCGTGGCTTGGTAGTAACATTTCCCAAATACTAAGGAATGCTTGGTTGCACCAAGTCTTACGCCCTTCGTCCCAAAAATCAAACATCGTCACAGGGTACTTCCATTAGGAACGTCACCCTTAACAATAACATGCACAACACAATGCATCTAACAAATCCGAACCTAAACGCCACATAAATAAATATTCAAAAGAAATATTTATTAAAACGAAACGTACCTCAACGTCTCCTTGCGGCATTCGCCGCCGCCAACTCGGGACAATCCGGCTTGCGATGTCCCTCTTTATGACAATAGTAGCACATTCCGCCTTCACTTCTCGGCATCGTGCATTCCCACAACTTGTGACCCCTAACGCCACAATTGAAACACCTAGGTGCACGAGAATCCACCGCGCCCTTTACCACATTACTCGTACTCGCACTCGGACCCTTAGTCCTCTTACTCGGAGCACCATAAGAAATAACCCTTCTCTCACTTGAAGGTTCGCCCTTTTTCGATCGCGTATAAGACTCGAAACCTCTAGCCACCGCAAATAACTCCGCAAACGACTTCGCGTAACCCCGGCTAATTTTGCTTTTCAAGTCATCGCTCAAAGTTCGATAGAAATCCTCCATCAACAAACGATCGTTCCCCAAATATTCCGGGCAAAAACGAGCCTTCGACATAAAAGTCGTCTTTAAAGTATTCAAGTCCATAGAACCCTGTTGCAAATTTCGCAACTCACAACGCAATTCCGATAAATCGGCTGAAGTTCGGAACTCCTCGAAGAATTCCTCCTTAAATTCGTCCCACGATAACGTCATAAACGTTTCACCACCGACAAGATCAATCTTGCCATCCAACCAATCCTTCGCCCTACCCCGCAACAAACTAGTAGCGAGTCTCGTCTTTTTCTCGGGAGGGCATTCCATAGTACGAAAACACCCTTCGACATCCGAAACCCAAGTCGTACTCACCAAAGGATCCGGTTTCCCATCATACATCGGGGGTCTAGTCCTCATGAAGCTCTTAAGACAACGCTCCATTTCACCCCTATTTTGGAATTCGGAATACTTCCCATCAATTTCTTCTCGAAACGCTCTCATTTGCTCCGCAACGACGGCCGTAACTCTAGCGTTAAATTCCGTGTCGTTCGTCTCGGTCTCATTTCGCGTCGTCATTCTAAAGAATGCAAAACGATTAGTCCACGCACGTATAAAACGACACGCACAACACCCTCCCATCTTGCTAAACACTCGTCGTACATCACTTGTTAGACACGATTTGCACCCGTAATAAGGTCTGCAAGTTCTTATTACGCACGCACGCCGCATCGACTCGTTAGTACAACGACCGCCTCGCTCGATGCTATAAACAAACACAAACAAAATTCTACGCGATAGAAGCACACGCGAGAATTACACCACAACACAAATAATATATTAATAATATCCGCATTACTAATATAAACGTTAGTCGACCTATAAACAATGCACTAACTAAACCCGTTCCTGACCCGTAATCCTACAAGTCCCGCAACAAATTAAGCACACACAAAAGTCTAAGTCTAGGCACCTATCTCAAGTCACCTAAATCCCTTTGACCATGCTCTGATACCACTTGTAACAACCCAAACCAAACCACGACAATTCCCGTTAAATTTCACAACATAAAAAAAAATTTCTGGTGCAGTTCATTTGCGCGGCGCGCCAGGTGGGTGCGCGGCGCGCCAAACCACCTGGACAGCCCGCTGTCCCCGGAAGTCAATTTAACGAAAATGTTTGACCCGTTCCCGACGTTTTTAGCCAAAACGCTTTTAACCATGAATTCATACATATAAAACTAACACGTTTAATTAATAAAATTAAGTTTACGAAGCGGGTCCCACATCGACCCATTTTACCACCTTAAGTACCAAAATACAATTTTCGACTTTAAGACTTTAATACAACACAAAGCCGAGCATGGCGATCGGGGATACGCTACCCAATCCTAAACGATCCAAAAGCAAGTCTCTAAAGCAAGCTATGAAAGTCTTCTAGTCCTCGCACTTACCCGAGCCACCAATCCACATGCGATCTATAAAAAGAGTCAACAACGAGAGGGTAAGCTAATGCTTAGTGAATGATAATATACTACATACATATATATGTATAAAATGAATACGCCACACAAAACAAATACCGCATACCGAAGCATCCAAGTATAAAGCGTCTACACTAAGCATACCGTACGATCTAAGCAACGAGCTAAAGAAACACAAAAGATAGTCCACCAACGACAAAGTAAACATCGCCAAATAGCTACACCCGGAGGGTTAGCTACAACACAACAACACATTAATATATATATATAACAATATAAACGAACAAGGTTAACCCCTTAACCTCAAACACACGAACATTGGCCGAACAACCCGAGCCTTGTGAATTCGCACAACCCGAAATTCACTTCTCAACCATAAGATGACCGAACAACCCGAGTCATCATGAATCCGCACTACCCGAGATTCATTACCTCCAATAAGGTGACCGAACAACCCGAGTCACCATGAATCCGCACTACCCGAGATTCATTTCACAGTACTAAAACCCACGGTCACGGGATTATAAAGTCCACCACACAACCATATCAACCCTTCGCCATTAGGGTTATAACAACCAAATCACAACCAAGTGTGATAACGTGCACACAAACGTGTACTTCGCCAAAGATGGTCAACCAAGACGCACAAACGTGCCAATTGGACTCATACACAAGTCCTTCAAATCCACCTATATGTGAAGTGAGCTCTATAACCGAGAATCACTTCACCCGACCCGCACCAATCCTACACATACATATGCATATAGGATATTATCACTCACCTTGAAGTCTTGAAGAAGCTTCCAAGTGAATCCGCAACTTGCCAATGGAAGATACCTATTCCATTATCACAATTACAACAATACAATTAGGATGGATTTATAAACCACCCAATTCGACCCTTAGTGCAAATTCGACCCAAATGCACTTCCAAGTACAAACCGCGCCCAAAACTAATCAATAATCACTAACACGAGTGAGAATGGTCCTAATACATCCATTAAACCTGAACACAAGTGCCAAACACGTGTCATACCCATTTTGACACTTAAACCCTAATTTTGACCCATAAAGGTCAAAATCTCATCCTTTACAAGTTTTGACACCAAAACACATTTAACTTGGTTTAATACTTCAACTTAATCCATTTTAAGTTTATAAACCTCATTAAATCGCCAATCGGGTCATAGTCACCACCAAACCCTAATTTGACCCAAAGTCAAAGTTAGTCAACCAAACAACCTCCAATGGGTTCCAATACTTCCATAATCGCTAACTAAAGTGATTAAACTAAATTTCAAGTTCTAAACATGGCCAATTTGTTCACCAACCCAAAATCCACCAACAATTAACAATAAACCCGATTACTAGCATCACTAAACCCATTTCATCACCTAAAAGGGTATTACAACAAATTAACTCAAAACCCTAAATTGAATATCAAGTTAAACAAATGAAATTCGGAGTTTGAGCTTACCAATACCACCACAACGTAGCTAGGAACGAGGAGAACAACTTTAAAACCCGAGACTTTGATCGATTCGAGCTTCTTCTTCCCCAAAACCTCAAATCTCTCTCTAGACCTCTCTCTCACTCTAAGAATGGATGAGGATGAAGAATGGATGTGAAATGATCCAAAGTTGGATCTAAACCAACTGATAATGCCCACAAATCCGGCCCCATGTGAAATTACCCAAATACCCTTCATTTAAAATAAATAAAACAAGATAGGTTCTGTCAGCGCCGCGCGCCGCGCAGATTGACAGATTCAGCTCTTTTCCAATTTTAATATATATAAATATTCAACGAAGCCCAATCTCATATGCCTTTAATAAACAAGTATACAAAATAAATATTCGGGTCTTACAAATAGTGAGATCTTCTTTAGCAAAACATTTCTTCAAATTCGAGACGTGGAAAGTGTTATGTACAGCCGCGAGTTGTTGAGGTAACTCAAGTCGGTAAGCTACTGGTCCGACACGATCAATAATCTTGAATGGTCCAATATACCTTGGATTTAATTTCCCTCGTTTACCAAATCGAACAACGCCTTTCCAAGGTGCAACTTTAAGCATGACCATCTCTCCAATTTCAAATTCTATATCTTTTCTTTTAATGTCAGCGTAGCTCTTTTGTCGACTTTGGGCGGTTTTCAACCGTTGTTGAATTTGGATGATCTTCTCGGTAGTTTCTTGTATAATCTCTGGACCCGTAATCTGTCTATCCCCCACTTCACTCCAACAAATCGGAGACCTGCACTTTCTACCATAAAGTGCTTCAAACGGCGCCATCTCAATGCTTGAATGGTAGCTGTTGTTGTAGGAAAATTCTGCTAACGGTAGATGTCGATCCCAACTGTTTCCGAAATCAATAACACATGCTCGTAGCATGTCTTCAAGCGTTTGTATCGTCCTTTCGCTCTGCCCATCAGTTTGTGGATGATAGGCAGTACTCATGTCTAGACGAGTTCCTAATGCTTGCTGTAATGTCTGCCAGAATCTTGAAATAAATCTACCATCCCTATCAGAGATAATAGAGATTGGTATTCCATGTCTGGAGACTACTTCCTTCAAATACAGTCGTGCTAACTTCTCCATCTTGTCATCTTCTCTTATTGGCAGGAAGTGTGCTGATTTGGTGAGACGATCAACTATTACCCAAATAGTATCAAAACTACTTGCAGTCCTTGGCAATTTAGTAATGAAATCCATGGTAATGTTTTCCCATTTCCATTCCGGGATTTCGGGTTGTTGAAGTAGACCTGATGGTTTCTGATGCTCAGCTTTGACTTTGGAACACGTCAAACATTCTCCTACGTATTTAGCAACATCGGCTTTCATACCTGGCCACCAAAAATGTTTCTTGAGATCCTTGTACATCTTCCCCGTTCCAGGATGTATTGAGTATCTGGTTTTATGAGCTTCTCTAAGTACCATTTCTCTCATATCTCCAAATTTTGGTACCCAAATCCTTTCAGCCCTATACCGGGTTCCGTCTTCCTGAATATTAAGATGCTTCTCCGATCCTTTGGGTATTTCATCCTTTAAATTTCCCTCTTTTAAAACTCCTTGTTGCGCCTCCTTTATTTGAGTAGTAAGGTTATTATGAATCATTATATTCATAGATTTTACTCGAATGGGTTCTCTGTCCTTCCTGCTCAAGGCATCGGCTACCACATTTGCCTTCCCCGGGTGGTAACGAATCTCAAAGTCGTAATCATTCAACAATTCAATCCACCTACGCTGCCTCATATTCAGTTGTTTCTGATTAAATATGTGTTGAAGACTTTTGTGGTCGGTATATATAATACTTTTGACCCCATATAAGTAGTGCCTCCAAGTCTTTAATGCAAAAACAACCGCTCCTAATTCCAAATCATGCGTCGTATAATTTTGTTCGTGAATCTTCAATTGTCTAGACGCATAAGCAATCACCTTCGTTCGTTGCATTAATACACAACCGAGACCTTGCTTTGATGCGTCACAATAAATCACAAAATCATCATTCCCTTCAGGCAATGACAATATAGGTGCCGTAGTTAGCTTTTTCTTCAATAACTGAAACGCTTTCTCTTGTTCATCATTCCATTCAAATTTCTTCCCTTTATGCGTTAATGCAGTCAAGGGTTTTGCTATTCTGGAAAAATCTTGGATGAACCTTCTGTAGTAACCAGCTAGTCCTAAAAACTGGCGTATGTGTTTCGGAGTTTTCGGGGTTTCCCACTTTTCAACAGTTTCTATCTTTGCCGGATCCACCTTAATACCTTCTTTGTTCACTATGTGACCGAGGAATTGAACTTCTTCCAACCAAAATGCACATTTTGAAAACTTAGCGTACAATTCTTCCTTCCTCAATACTTCTAACACCTTTCTCAAATGTTCACCGTGTTCTTGGTCATTCTTTGAGTAAATAAGTATGTCATCAATGAAAACAATGACAAACTTGTCAAGGTATGGTCCACACACTCGGTTCATAAGGTCCATGAACACAGCTGGTGCATTAGTTAAACCAAACGGCATGACCATAAACTCGTAATGACCGTAACGTGTTCTGAAAGCAGTCTTTGGAATATCATCTTCTTTTACCCGCATTTGATGATACCCGGAACGTAAGTCAATCTTTGAATAAACAGACGAGCCTTGTAGTTGATCAAATAAGTCATCGATTCTCGGTAGTGGGTAGCGGTTCTTGATGGTAAGTTTGTTCAACTCTCGGTAGTCGATACACAACCTGAATGTACCATCTTTCTTCTTGACAAACAAAATAGGAGCTCCCCACGGTGATGTGCTTGGTCGAATGAAACCACGCTCTAAAAGTTCTTGTAATTGGCTTTGTAGTTCTTTCATCTCACTGGGTGCGAGTCTGTAAGGAGCACGAGCTATTGGTGCAGCTCCTGGTACAAGATCTATTTGAAATTCAACGGATCGATGTGGGGGTAATCCCGGTAATTCTTTCGGAAATACATCAGGAAATTCTTTTGCGACGGGAACATCATTGATGCTCTTTTCTTCAGTTTGTACTTTCTCGACGTGTGCTAGAACAGCATAGCAACCTTTTCTTATTAGTTTTTGTGCCTTCAAATTACTAATAAGATGTAGCTTCGTGTTGCCCTTTTCTCCGTACACCATTAAGGGTTTTCCTTTTTCTCGTATAATACGAATTGCATTTTTGTAACAAACGATCTCCGCTTTCACTTCTTTCAACCAGTCCATACCGATTATCACATCAAAACTCCCTAACTCTACTGGTATCAAATCAATCTTAAATGTTTCGCTAACCAGTTTAATTTCTCGATTTCGACATATATTATCTGCTGAAATTAATTTACCATTTGCTAATTCGAGTAAAAATTTACTATCCAAAGGCGTCAATGGACAACTTAATTTAGCACAAAAATCTCTACTCATATAGCTTCTATCCGCACCCGAATCAAATAAAACGTAAGCAGATTTATTGTCAATAAGAAACGTACCCGTAACAAGCTCCGGGTCTTCCTGTGCCTCTGCCGCATTAATATTGAAAACTCTTCCACGGCCTTGTCCATTCGTGTTCTCCTGGTTCGGGCAATTTCTAATAATGTGGCCCGGTTTTCCACATTTATAACAAACTACATTGGCATAACTTGCTCCGACACTACTTGCTCCGCCATTACTCGTTCCAACACCATTTGTTCCTTTCGTTCTATTAACCCCTGGTCCGTAGACCTCACACTTCGCCGCGCTATGACCATTTCTTTTACACTTGTTGCAAAATTTGGTGCAGAACCCCGAGTGATTCTTTTCACACCTTTGGCATAGCTGCTTCTGATTGTTGTTGTTGTTGCGGTTATTATTGTTGTTGGGATGATTGTTGTAGTTGTTGTTGTTGTTGTTGTTGTTGTTGTTGGGCCGTTTGTTGTAGTTGCGATTGATGTTGCGATTGTTGGGATAATTGTTGCGATTATTGTTGTAATTGCTGTTGTTGTTGTTGTATTGGTGATTCTTATCACCGTTTTCCTCCCACTTTCTTTTGACTTGCTTCACATTGGCCTCTTCAGCAGTCTGTTCTTTAATTCTTTCTTCAATCCGGTTCACTAGTTTGTGAGCCATTCTACATGCCTGTTGTATGGAGGCGGGCTCGTGTGAACTTATATCTTCTTGGATTCTTTCCGGTAATCCTTTCACAAACGCGTCGATCTTCTCTTCCTCATCTTCGAATGCTCCCGGACACAATAGGCACAATTCTGTGAATCGTCTTTCGTACGTGTTAATATCAAATCCTTGGGTTCGTAACCCTCTAAGTTCTGTCTTGAGCTTATTGACCTCGGTTCTGGGACGGTACTTCTCGTTCATCAAGTGCTTGAATGCTGACCACGGTAGTGCGTACGCATCGTCTTGTCCCACTTGCTCTAGATAGGTATTCCACCATGTTAACGCAGAACCTGTGAAGGTATGCGTAGCGTACTTTACTTTGTCCTCTTCAGTACACTTACTTATGGCAAACACCGATTCGACCTTCTCGGTCCACCGTTTCAATCCGATCGGTCCTTCGGTTCCATCAAATTCCAAAGGTTTGCAGGCAGTGAATTCTTTGTAGGTGCATCCTACACGATTTCCTGTACTGCTAGATCCAAGGTTATTGTTGGTATGTAGCGCAGCCTGTACTGCGGCTATGTTTGAAGCTAGAAAAGTACGGAATTCCTCTTCATTCATATTCACGGTGTGTCGAGTAGTCGGTGCCATTTCCTTCAAAATAGTTAAATGGAACAAGTTAATCATACAGAATATTAAGAGTAGTTAATAGTATTTCGTAGCATAATATGAACTCATTTATAAAAGCTTTTTCTTCATATTAGCGTTTTATAAGTTTAAATTCGGGTAGTACCTACCCGTTAAGTTCATACTTAGTAGCTAATATACAATTCAACTATTACAATTCTATATGAAAAACTGATTATAATAATATTTCGCGTTCAAACTTTTATACAATATTTTACAAACTTACAATACCGCTTATTTTACATAAAGCATGAAATATAGCACACAATAACTTTGATACAAGATAGTTGTGAAGATAATTCTAGCTAGTACACAAGTCGTTCAGCAAAGGCAATAAAGACACGTAATTCATACGTCCAGAAACAAGTCATGCATTCTGGTTTTACTATAACTACTTCCCATCCTTGGTCTTGTGCAACATAACCGTTATGGCCGTTGATAAGACAGCGTGTTGTAACGTTGTCAAAGGGACGAGGGTTACGTAATGTCCAACAGTCCCGTAATAATCTAAAAACCTCATTTCTTACCCCAATTACCGACTCCGTCACTTGTGGAAATGTTTTGTTTAATAGTTGTAGCCCGATGTTCTTGTTCTCACTTTGGTGAGAAGCGAACATTACTAATCCGTAAGCATAACATGCTTCTTTATGTTGCATGTTAGCCGCTTTTTCTAAATCACGAAGTCCAATATTCGGATATATTGAGTCAAAATAATTTCTTAACCCGTTGCGTAAAATAGCATTTGGGTTCCCCGCAATATATGCGTCAAAGTAAACACATCGTAACTTATGGGTTTCCCAATGTGATATCCCCCATCTTTCAAACGAAAGTCTCTTATAAACCAAGACATTCTTGGAACGTTCTTCGAATGTCTTACAAACTGATCTCGCCTTAAATAGTTGTGCCGAGGAATTCTGGCCGACTCTAGACAAGATTTCGTCAATCATGTCTCCGGGTAGGTCTCTTAAAATATTGGGTTGTCTATCCATTTTGTGTTTTTAAACTGTAAAATAGACAAGAGTTAGATTCATAAAAAAAATACTTATTAATACAAGCAATTTTTACATATATCATAAAGCATAAGAACACTATATTACATATATTACACCACACGAATACAACTATCTTATTCCAACTCGCTCGTTTCTTCTTCTTCGGTTTTGGTTCGTTTTGCCAAGTTTCTAGGGATATATGATGTTCCCTTAATACGAGCTGTCGTTGTCCACATTGGTTTAGAAAAACCTGGTGGTTTAGAGGTTCCCGGGTCATTGTTACAACTTAAGGACTTCGGGCGTTGACGATACATATAAAGTTCATCGGGGTTGGAATTAGATTTCTCTATTTTTATGCCCTTTCCCTTATTATTTTCTTTTGCCTTTCTAAATTCAGTTGGGGTATTTCTATAACATCATCGGAATTCTCGTCGGAATCCGATTCCTCGGAGAATTGGTAATCCTCCCAATATTTTGCTTCCTTGGCGGAAACACCATTGACCATAATTAACCTTGGTCGGTTGGTTGAGGATTTTCTTTTACTTAACCGTTTTATTATTTCCCCTACCGGTTCTATTTCTTCATCCGGTTCCGATTCTTCTTCCGGTTCCGATTCTTCTTCCGGTTCCGACTCTTCTTCCGGTTCCTCTTCGGGAACTTGTGAATCAGTCCACGAATCATTCCAATTTACATTTGACTCTTCATTATTATTAGGTGAGTCAATGGGACTTGTTCTAGAGGTAGACATCTATCACATAATATCAAACGCGTTAAGAGATTAATATATCACATAATATTCACATGTTAAAAATATATAGTTTCCAACAAAATTTGTTAAGCAATCATTTTTCAAGTAAACACGATCGAAGTCCAGACTCACTAATGCATCCTAACAAACTCGATAAGACACACTAATAAAAAATTCTGGTTCTCTAAGACCAACGCTCGGATACCAACTAAAATGTCCCGTTCTTATTGATTAAAAACGTTCCATATTAATTGATTTCGTTGCGAGGTTTTGACCTCTATATGAGACGTTTTTCAAAGACTGCATTCATTTTTAAAACGAACCATAACCTTTATTTCATAAATAAAGGTTTAAAAAGCTTTACGTAGATTATCAAATAATGATAATCTAAAATATCCTGTTTACACACGACCATTACATAATGGTTTACAATACAAATATGTTACATCGAAATCAGTTTCTTGAATGCAGTTTTTACACAATATCATACAAACATGGACTCCAAATCTTGTCCTTATTTTAGTATGCAACAGCGGAAGCTCTTAATATTCACCTGAGAATAAACATGCTTTAAACGTCAACAAAAATGTTGGTGAGTTATAGGTTTAACCTATATATATCAAATCGTAACAATAGACCACAAGATTTCATATTTCAATACACATCCCATACATAGAGATAAAAATCATTCATATGGTGAACACCTGGTAACCGACATTAACAAGATGCATATATAAGAATATCCCCATCATTCCGGGACACCCTTCGGATATGATATAAATTTCGAAGTACTAAAGCATCCGGTACTTTGGATGGGGTTTGTTAGGCCCAATAGATCTATCTTTAGGATTCGCGTCAATTAGGGTGTCTGTTCCCTAATTCTTAGATTACCAGACTTAATAAAAAGGGGCATATTCGATTTCGATAATTCAACCATAGAATGTAGTTTCACGTACTTGTGTCTATTTTGTAAATCATTTATAAAACCTGCATGTATTCTCATCCCAAAAATATTAGATTTTAAAAGTGGGACTATAACTCACTTTCACAGATTTTTACTTCGTCGGGAAGTAAGACTTGGCCACTGGTTGATTCACGAACCTATAACAATATATACATATATATCAAAGTATGTTCAAAATATATTTACAACACTTTTAATATATTTTGATGTTTTAAGTTTATTAAGTCAGCTGTCCTCGTTAGTAACCTACAACTAGTTGTCCACAATTAGATGTACAGAAATAAATCGATAAATATTATCTTGAATCAATCCACGACCCAGTGTATACGTATCTCAGTATTGATCACAACTCAAACTATATATATTTTGGAATCAACCTCAACCCTGTATAGCTAACTCCAACATTCACATATAGAGTGTCTATGGTTGTTCCGAAATATATATAGATGTGTCGACATGATAGGTCGAAACATTGTATACGTGTCTATGGTATCTCAAGATTACATAATATACAATACAAGTTGATTAAGTTATGGTTGGAATAGATTTGTTACCAATTTTCACGTAGCTAAAATGAGAAAAATTATCCAATCTTGTTTTACCCATAACTTCTTCATTTTAAATCCGTTTTGAGTGAATAAAATTGCTATGGTTTCATATTGAACTCTATTTTATGAATCTAAACAAAAAAAGTATAGGTTTCTAGTCAGAAAAATAAGTTACAAGTCGTTTTTGTAAAGGTAGTCATTTCAGTCGAAAGAACGACGTCTAGATGACCATTTTAGAAAACATACTTCCACTTTGAGTTTAACCATAATTTTTGGATATAGTTTCATGTTCATAATAAAAATCATTTTCTCAGAATAACAACTTTTAAATCAAAGTTTATCATAGTTTTTAATTAACTAACCCAAAACAGCCCGCGGTGTTACTACGACGGCGTAAATCCGGTTTTACGGTGTTTTTCGTGTTTCCAGGTTTTAAATCATTAAGTTAGCATATCATATAGATATAGAACATGTGTTTAGTTGATTTTAAAAGTCAAGTTAGAAGGATTAACTTTTGTTTGCGAACAAGTTTAGAATTAACTAAACTATGTTCTAGTGATTACAAGTTTAAACCATCGAATAAGATAGCTTTATATGTATGAATCGAATGATGTTATGAACATCATTACTACCTTAAGTTCCTTGGATAAACCTACTGGAAAAGAGAAAAATGGATCTAGCTTCAATGGATCCTTGGATGGCTCGAAGTTCTTGAAGCAGAATCATGACACGAAAACAAGTTCAAGTAAGATCATCACTTGAAATAAGATTGTTATAGTTATAGAAATTGAACCAAAGTTTGAATATGATTATTACCTTGTATTAGAATGATAACCTACTGTAAGAAACAAAGATTTCTTGAGGTTGGATGATCACCTTACAAGATTGGAAGTGAGCTAGCAAACTTGAAAGTATTCTTGATTTTATGAAACTAGAACTTTTGGAATTTATGAAGAACACTTAGAACTTGAAGATAGAACTTGAGAGAGATCAATTAGATGAAGAAAATTGAAGAATGAAAGTGTTTGTAGGTGTTTTTGGTCGTTGGTGTATGGATTAGATATAAAGGATATGTTATTTTGTTTTCATGTAAATAAGTCATGAATGATTACTCATATTTTTGTAATTTTATGAGATATTTCATGCTAGTTGCCAAATGATGGTTCTCACATGTGTTAGGTGACTCACATGGGCTGCTAAGAGCTGATCATTGGAGTGTATATACCAATAGTACATACATCTAAAAGCTGTGTATTGTACGAGTACGAATACGGGTGCATACGAGTAGAATTGTTGATGAAACTGAACGAGGATGTAATTGTAAGCATTTTTGTTAAGTAGAAGTATTTTGATAAGTGTCTTGAAGTCTTTCAAAAGTGTATGAATACATATTAAAACACTACATGTATATACATTTTAACTGAGTCGTTAAGTCATCGTTAGTCGTTACATGTAAATGTTGTTTTGAAACCTTTAGGTTAACGATCTTGTTAAATGTTGTTAACCCAATGTTTATAATATCAAAAGAGATTTTAAATTATTATATTATCATGATATTATGATGTACGAATATCTCTTAATATGATATATATACATTAAATGTCGTTACAACGATAAACGTTACATATATGTCTCGTTTCAAAATCATTAAGTTAGTAGTCTTGTTTTTACATATGTAGTTCATTGTTAATATAATTAATGATATGTTTACTTATCATAATATCATGTTAACTATATATATAACCATATATATGTCATCATATAGTTTTTACAAGTTTTAACGTTCGTGAATCACCGGTCAACTTGGGTGGTCAATTGTCTATATGAAACCTATTTCAATTAATCAAGTCTTAACAAGTTTGATTGCTTAACATGTTGGAAACATTTAATCATGTAAATATCAATCTCAATTAATATATATAAACATGGAAAAGTTCGGGTCACTACAGTATGTGACCCATAGGTCGTTACAAATCATAGTTTCAAAAGTATTAAAGTTATGAATGCAAGATAAACAGTTTATGCGGTGATAACTCTAGAGCAGTGGGTGTCTACGGCAAGACTAGTACACAACGGAAGCAACCTTAAGCACCTGAAAAAAACATGCTTAAAAACGTCAACATAAAGGCTGGTGAGCTATAGTTTAAGTATAACAGTAGGAAAGGTAGGCCACGAGATTTCAGTGCTACAAAGAGCGTTTCAAAACAGTATGATAAAGTATATGTTTAACCGTGGGCACTTGGTAACTAACTTAACGTTTATACCCCCTGAAAGTACACTTGGCAAGTGCGTATGTATATGAAGTATTAAACACTCGTTAAATGCTAGCGCGACTAGCCCGAGTGGGGATGTCAAACCCTATGGATCCATATCTAAGATTCGCGTTCACCGGTTCAAAAACCAATGACTAAAGGTTACCGAGCTAAAGGGAATGTTTATGCCATTGTATAACACACACATATATAAAGTTTAAGTACTCGTGCCTAGTATGTAAAACGTAAAATGCGCATGTATTCTCAGTTCCCAAAATAGTTAAAGTAAAAAGGGATGCTATAACTCATAATGATAAAGTAGCGGTAAAGTATCACTCGGGAAATAAGCAAGTGTGTAGGTCCGGAAAGTCCTCAACCTAAGTCAAATAGTACTAAGTTAGTAAATCGTCCCAAAAGGTTTAAATGTATGTAAATTAGGTCTTAAAGGTCATCATCAATCATCATCAAACAAAAGGTGTAAAGTAAGTTTCGTTTATGAAAGAAGTTTAAAACAAAGGCTGACTTCGGTCAGTCACCACGGCCTCTATACCTACTGAAATAAGGTGAGACCAGTCGCCATGGCTCCATATATGAGTCCTATACCTGTGGTAAAAATTCCAGAAGGAAACTCATCTTCTTTTGCCCATGGCGACGGTCTAAGTGCGAGTAGGTCAGTATTTTCAGCACAGCGTTAAAAGGACATAGTGACGATTGGAGGGCCATAAATCCTAAACCGTAACTCGGATTAAGACGAGTCCTAAATGAAAAGTTATCTACTCGAACAGAGATATCTGAAAATCATCTTTACAGTAGCCCAGGTTTTACGGATCAGACACAGAAACAATAAAACAGTAGGTTCCAGGGGTTCTTGGTACTCGATGCTTATCACGGTTCTCATCCTTGATGCATATAGCTTCAAGTGTACAACTCGTTGATGTGTTTGCATCATCTTATCCAAGGTTTGACCATCATAACACTTGTGTAAGTTTAAGACATGTAGCACAACTTAATTAAGTGTTGCAAGTGTTTTGATGAACCAAAGTTACATCAAAGTCTTAGATTTAACACATACATGAAATATAAAAGTAATATTGAACTACAAACTTGAAAGTAAACTAACTAATCAAGATCTTAAGATGTTGAACATAGTTCTTAGTTAGATCTTGAAGATCCAAGTCCCAAAAGTCTAGATCTAAAGTTATTAAGTTAAATCTAACACAAGTGTATGAAGTTATAACTAAAAAGTTATACTTCCATGTTCTTGAACTTTCAAGTTAACTTTTAGTTCCAAGAAGTATGAGATCAAGACTAACTTGTAATACTTGACCATTTAACAACAAACATGAATTTAAATGTACAAGAAATGAAGTAATAAACTAAATAAACAAGTAAGAAGTCATGGTTGTTCATACTTTAAAGATTCAAGCCAAAGTCTTGATCTTTAAGAATGTAAACTTTTAAGTTTACAAACATGAATTACAAGTATGGTTTTCGCAACACATGAACTTTAATCTTTACAACAATAAGTGTAGAACATAAACTAGAAAGTTTATGTTCTTGTATGTCTTGTAAGAACAAGTTAATATGAAGAATCAAACTAACAAGTTTGATTCTTAATAATTTGTAAGTAAACAACAAACAATTACAAGTATTTAAGTAACATACATGAACAAGTAATTAAACAACAATATGAAACAAGTAATGATGATGATTATGTGATGTTTGGTTTCGGTTTTAGGCAAAGAAAAGAAGAGAGAAATGAGCTTGTTACTTACAAGGATTAGAGAGAAAAAGAGAGAAAATAAGATGCAAGTTTGAAGTGTGTGTGAGAAATGAAGATACAAGAGGATAAGTAATCAAAAAAAATGAAACAAAAACTCCTCCCCATGTGCCCATAGTTGACGGTTTCAAAGGAAAAGGAGGGGAGGGAAATGTCTACAAGGTTCATGCATGAAAAGGCTTTAAAAGTTGGTTAATAGGAAGCTTGCATGGGAAAGAACAAGTAACTAGATTCTTTTTGCACTAAACTAACTAGTTAAGTCATAATGTGATACTTGCATTTTAGGATGGGCTAATATAATCCATTAAGTGTGGTACTGTGGGTTTCTAAGTCCATGTACAAAAATAAAGCCCAAGTATGTAGGTAATTCACAAGTTAATCCAAATAAAGCCCAAGTAATTAACCAACAACCTTAGTTAATTAAAATGATTAATAAAATCAATCATGAATGCAAATAATATCTAAAAATATTATTCGTATAATGTACGGGTGTCACAAAGACGTTTCAGGCATTTAAAGTCAAGTATGATCAATCATGGTAACAAGTAAATGTAATAACATACATTCGTTAAATCACAAGTATTAATAATAACAATTATAAATAAATAAACGTTGGAAAATCCAGGGTCGTTACACAGACCCACTAATGCATCTAAACAATTATCAGTTAGACACACTAATGCAAGACCTGGTTCGCTAAGACCACCGCTCTGATACCACACTGAAGCGACCCATCCTAATCCATCCGAATGAAGTCCATATCGATTACAAATGATTCACAATAGTTGGTTACATCGCTAGGTACTTGACCTCTATATGATACCTTTTACAAACATTGCATTCGTTTTAAAAGACAAACTTTTATTACATCAAAAGTTGACAAACATGCATACCATTTCATAATATCCATCTATAAATGATCTAATCTGTCATTTACTTAATCATAATCTTTACTGAACTAAACGACTCGAATGCAATGTCTTTCGAAATATGTCATTAATGACTCCAAGTAATATCCTTAAAATGAGCTAATGCACAGCGGAAGATTTCTTTAATACCTGAGAATAAACATGCTTTAAAGTGTCAATCAAAAGGTTGGTGAGTTCATTAGTTTATCATAAATAATCATTTCATAATTTTAATAGACCACAAGATTTCATATTTCCATTTCTCATAAACATACGTCCCATGCATAGAGACAAAAATATCATTCATATGGATTTAACACCTGGTAACCGACATTAATTAGATGCATATAAGAATATTCCCTATCATTCCGGGAAATCCTTCGGACATGATAAAAACAACATCGAAGTACTAAAGCATCCGGTACTTTGGATGGGGTTCGTTAGGCCCAATTGATCTATCTTTAGGATTCACGTCAATTAGTAGACTGGTTTATTAATTCTTAGGTTACCAAGCAAAAAGGGGCATATTCGGCTTTGATCATTCAACCATAGAATGTAGTTTCAATTACTTGTGTCTATTTCGTCAAACATTTATAAAAGCGCATGTATTCTCAGTCCCAAAAATATATATTACAAAAGCATTTAAAAAGGGAGTAAATGAAACTCACCATAATGTATTTTGTAGTAAAAATACATATAACGACATTGCACAAGTATATGGTTGGCCTCGGATTCACGAACCTATATCATTTGTATATTTATTAATATACGTAGTTGTAATCGAACATATATATAAATGTATTAGTTATAAAAATAAAAAAATAGAGGAAGCAGAACCAAGTCAAGATGATATGGATCAACCCCTTTTTTCCGCCAAAGATCTTACCATTTCCGAAGGAACTGGAGTTCCATCTCTTTTCCATTTCAATTATGTTAATTATATATATGTTTTATATGTTCATTTTGTATATAAAAATATTAAATTTTATTATGTTATATATATCAAATATTTTATATGTATATACTTCTTTTGTTTGTTTAAAATAGTAGTTATATTAATACTAAAATAATATTAGTAGTGATTAAAATAATGATAATGATAATACTAGTGTTAATAATAATAATAATAATAACAATAATGTTAATGATTTTATTATTAATAATATTAATGATAGTTTTAAATAATAAATCTGATAATAATGATATTAACAGTAATTTTTAATAAAATGAAAATTTTAATAGTAATGATAATGAAAATAATAATTTTGATACTAATACTAATATTTATAAAGATATTTTGTATTCGAATCATAATAATACTAACAATACTAATCCTAATCATATTAATGATAATAGCACTAAAATGGTAAGGTTAATAATATTATTAATAAATTCAATAATACTAACGATAATGTTAATATTAATATTACTTAATAATAATACTAGTAATAATAATGATAATATCATAAGTTTCATTAATAATAATAATAATCATATAGTTAATAATAATAACTAACATAATAATAGTAATTAATACTAATAATTAATAATAATAATAACAATAATGATAATGATAATAATAATAATTATTATTATAATTCTAATTATAAGACATTAATAATAATAATCAGAATAATAATAATGATAATAATAATAATAATAATAATAACAATAATAATAAATAGATAAAAAAAATAAAACTACCTTTCAAAATAGGCTTTAAAAAAAAAGACATATGCCACTGCCCGGGCTCGAACCCGTGACCACTCGCTCACCCGTCATAACCCCTAACCAGTTGCTCCGTTTGGTTTTTCTGATTAAAACTCTGCCTAATTTTATATAACCCGTATATATTACTTCCTTTTTCTTCATAATCATTACCAATTCCAAATCGTCCAGGAATGAAATCAATCTTAACATCAAGGTAATGAATTCGTTTTAGAATTGACAAACATAACGGAAAACGATTTGTTTGAGTGATTAAACTTAACAGCAACAGAAAATAAATTAAATAGCATTAGCAGTAGCTGTAACTTGTTAAAAAAAATAAATATGAACTCAAACTCAGATTTTGATTTTAAGAACATTTTAGAACATAATTCCTAAATGAAATATGTCCTAATTCATTCATAGAAACTTTCTAGTTAATCAATTTAACTTGTAACACAAAAACAACTCTGAATTTTGATGAAGAACTATCGTTTGACTTTTTGAAACTCAATTTTGACTCCAAAATTCAAATTAAATAAGAAGAATTGGGGAATGATTCTTTGTAGATAATTTACATAAACGAATCTTAACCAAACTACATTATTACTTTTTGAAATAGAATTTGGATTCAAGTTTTTCAAGAAAAAAGAACACGAACGGGGTAATAACCTGTGTTCTTCAATATTTGATGAATTTTCGCCAAATTAGACTCTGTAAATGATAAGTGTAGTTGTTAAAGAATAATGTGGCTTTTACTAGTATCACTTACACTGAATTGCATCCTTTAACATACCTAGTTGGTCGACAAGAGTATATTGGGTACAGAAAATAAAATAATTAAAATAAATAAAGGATGACACAGATTGCTAACTGATTTTGTTGGGTACTAGTTGTTTAAATCCTTGATTGTACTAATTGAATCAATTAGATACAGTATGGAAAACGATGGGAAGTAGATTATTGATCCTGGTTTATAGTTATGCGATTTCCTATGGATTTTATTAATAACTAATAATTATAATTATTAATAATAATAATCTAAATAAAAAAAATACTAGTTTCCTATTATATATATATCTGTATAACATTTTATTTTATATATTAATTGTTGTTTTGATGTATAAATTGTATTTTATATACATATATATTTTTATGTATATCTTTATACATACATATATATATATATATATATATATATATATATATATATATATATATATATATATATATATATATATATATATATATATGTTTATATCTATATATATATATATATATATATATATAATTCATAAGTTTTTATTAGTTAACAAATATATTAATAATATTAATAAAACAAATAATAAGAATAATAATGAAAGTAAATAAGATAATGATATAAATGATAAAAATGATTTTTAGTAATAATAATAATATATTATGAAAATAATTTATATCTTAATAATAATAATAATAAATTTTAATAGTAATGATTCTTAATGAGTTGGTAATGATAATATCTAATAAAGATATATCAATTACATGCTTCAAATTTTATATCAATATTATATATTAAAATAATAATTTTAATAATACTGGTTTTATTACTGTTGATATTTATTTTAACGATAATAATAAAAGTATTATTAGCAATATAATAACTATCTTTAAACTTGTAATTACACTTATCAGGTTAAAATTATACATTATAATTATACATTATATGTTATATGATAGTATGTGTTTTATACTTATTATAAATACTTTAGATAATATGTGTATGCATATTAAATATAAAAAATGTAATTGTCTTGTATATATATATATATATATATATATATATATATATATATATATATATATATATATATATATATATATATATATATATATTATAATATCCTCCCATCAAAGAAATAAATTTAAGCATATAGTATTTATAATTTGTATATATTTTCCAATATTCATATGATAATCATTATTACAGAAATCATATATATCTATTCATAGATTTTATAAAAATAATTTTCTTATTTTGTATATATTATTTTACATATTTACTTCTAATAATTCAATTATCTTTTATTATTTTCAATACATACGTTTATATATATATACATATATTTATTTACAAATAATTGTTTGTGAATCGTCAGGATTAGTCAAAGGTCAAATGTATACGTGAACACAGTTCCAAGTTTTTGAGACTTCAACATTACAGACTTTGCTTATCGTGTCGAGTTCATATTAAGATTAAGTTAAAATTTGATCGGAAATTTCCGGGTCATCACACTCATCATCATCTCTTATCATCTAATTGAGTCACGGTGATGATGGAACAAGAACCGCCGGAGTAATTCAAGAAGAAATTAATTCAAGAAGTGCCATTTTTGTTTTTTGATCCGAAAAGATTTGGTGGTGACGGCGGTAAGTAAACTCAATGGCGGCCAAATCCGACACCTTCTGAATCAAATTAAAGCAACCGCCTTATACGGAGGTAAGTGTTTAGCAATAAAGAATCAAGAGGATTTTCCCAATCTTATTTAAGGAGCTACAAACTTTTTTATTTTTATTTGTTGCAAGAGGGTTTGGTGCGGATTCTTGTCTCAGGTGCTAGGTTGAAGAAGATTAGAATATTATAAGTTAAATTGCAGTTTTTACGGACACTAATCTGGGTGTTTTGAAGGAGACAACCCTTTTCAATCTCCTGGAATTTTAATTTGGGTTTGAAGCTGATGATCTTGCCTCTGTTTCTCCTTTTATACCTCATGAGTTTTAGATAATATTCTTTATGTTGTAATTGTACAGGGACAACATACAAATCATAGTGACTATGATCTAGTCTATCTTTGCCAAAAGAAAAAAAAAGGGTATGTAATGAATTATTTTTTACATATAATTTAAATTTTTTGTTAACTTAGTATTGATGATGAAGTATTCTTGTTAATTAGGTTTTATATTAAGGTGTTATTGATTTTGGGGAAAAGATATGAAAATTAGGGTTTGTAATTTTGGGGAAGAAAAAGCTGATGAAGAAAATGGTAAAAAGACGATTTTACCCTCACATGCAATGCACATGTAAAGACTTAACGGCCAATTTAGACGGCAGTTAGACGGAGGGACGCGGATTGCCAAATTATGCAATTTTAAGGACTCGAAAATAAAAAAAAAAACTTGAGGGACTCAGATTGCAATTTCTTGTATAATTGAAGGACCAACGGAGCAAAAAAGTCGTGATTTTGGAAGTGTTAGAACCCGTCTAGATGCATTTGGTTGACTAATTTTGAAATGGGTCAACATTAGGGTTTATGTGTCAAATTGGGCAAGATAAGTGTTTAACACTTATGATATGGTTTAATTGGTGTATTAGGACCATTCTCACTTGTGTTAGTGATTATTGTTTAGTTTGGGCGCGGTTTGTGCTTGAAAATAGATTTGGGTCGAAATTGCACTAATTGTAAATTTAGGTTGGTTTGTAAATCCACCATAATTGTGTTATTTGTTATGTAATAAATTGAATAGGTATTTTCTATTGGCGATTGCGGATTTTGGTTTTTGCATCCATCAAGATTTCAAGGTAAGTGTCAATATACTATGTGCATACGTATGTATAGGATGGGTGCGGGTTGGGTGAAGTGAACCTCGGCTATAGAGCTCACTTCACATATAGGTGGATTTTGATGGACTTGTGTAATGGGTCCAATTGGCACGGTTGTGAGTCTTGGTTGACCACCTTTGGCGAGGTGCACACTTTGTGTGTACGTTATCACATGGGCTTGTGATGTGAATTTATATAACCCCGATGGCGAAGGGTTGGTATTTGAGTTGCGGTTGAGTAACCCCGATCATGTGGATTTATATAATCCCGGAACTCTGGGTTTTGATTTGGGAGGTGAATCACGTATGGTGCGGATTCATGGTGACGCATGTAGATTCGGTCATCTTATTGAGATAGTGGTCACGTGTGGTGCTGATTCACTAAGGCTCGTGTAGTTTCGGCCAACCTCGATGTTGTAATGGTATTAAAGATAGTCGTCGCGTGTGGTGCTGGTTTACTAAGGCTCGTGTAGTTTCGGCTAATCTTCATTTGGTATTGGGTTAAGGGATTAACCTTGGGAGGTTTACGCATTGTTATATATATATATATATATATATATATATATATATATATATATATATATATATATATATATATATATATATATATTGTCGTATTGTTGTCATGTAGCTAACCCTCCAGGTGTAGCTTGATGCCGTTGTACATATCGTTGTTGGTGTACTTAAATTGTTGATATATTATTAGCTTGTTGTATAGCGATCGTACGGTAAGCTTAGATTAGCTTGCCTTTATGCTCGGACTCCGGTATGTGCTACTTGATTATTATTGTGTGGCGTGTCCATTTTATGCATATATGTGAATGTAGTATATTCTCAATCACTAAGCATTAGCTTACCCTCTCGTTGTTTACATTTTTATAGGTTCGCAAGGTGGCGGCTTGGATAAGAATGGGGACTAGTGCTATACGGGTTGCTTTAGAAGATTGTGATTTAGACTTTTGATTAGGATTGGGTAGCGTTCCCAATCACCATGCTCGGTAAAAGTAAAATAGTCGGGTCAAGGTTTACCTTTTGGTTATGTCAAACGGGTCTTGGGTTGTATACCCGTTTTGTATTTCAACTTATGTAATGTATGTTTTAAAGTCGATTAATCTTACTATTGTAATGAAGGTGTTTTTGGAAACATAATTGGGACTTAAATGTTGTAAATATTAATTCGTTAAAAAGAAAAAAAAATTATTGGCCGGAATACGATGGGTTGGGTCGTTTCAAGTGGTATCAGAGCATGGTCTAAGGGATTAGGCAACATGAGATAGGTGCCTAGACTTAGACTTTTGTGTGTGCTTATTTGTTGTGGGACTTGTAGGAGAACGGGTCGGATGGGGATTTTAGTTAGTGTCTTAGCGTGTAGCTGAACTAACTAGGATTTGTGGCTTGTATCGTGATATTATTCTTGCGTGTGTTTATATCGCGTAGAATTTTTGTTTGTTTTGGTCTGTATCATCGAGCGAGGTGGTGGTTGTACTTACGAGTTGATACGGCGTGTGCGCGTAATAATGACTAGCTACCATTGTTACGGGTGCAAATCGTGTTTATCAAGTGAAGTACGATGAGTGTTGAGCAAGATGGGGCAGTGTTGTACGTGTGGTTTTATACGTTCATGGCCTAATCGTTTTGCATTCTTTATAATGACGACGAGAAATGGGATCGAGGCGAGCGACGATGAGTTTAATACTAGAGTTGCGGCCGCCGTGGCGGAGCAATTGGGTACGTTACGAGAAGAAATGGATAGGAAGTATTCCGAATTTTGAAGTAGTGGTGAAATTGAGTGTTGTCATAAGAGCTTTATGAGGACTAAACCTCCGATGTATGACGGGAAACCAGATCCTTTGATAAGCACAACATGGATCTCGGATGTCGAAGGGTGTTTTCGCACTATTGAATGCCCTCCCGAGAAAAGGACAAGACTCGCTACTAGCATGTTGCGGGGTAGGACGAAGGATTGGTTGGATGGTAAAATTGATATTGTTGATGGGGAATCGTTTATGGGGTTATCGTGGGATGATTTTAAGAAGGAATTCTTCGAGGAGTTCCGACCGCAAGCCGATTTGGCAGAATTGAGTGACGAGTTACGAAATTTGCAACAAGGTTCTATGGATTTGAATACTCTCAAGAAGACCTTTATGGCGAAGGCTCGTTTTTGCCCGGAGTATAGCGGAAGAGATAGTATGTTGATGGGAGATTTGTATCGAACTTTGAATGATGACTTGCGGAGCAAGATTAGCCTTGGTCAAGTGAACTCGTTTGTGAAGTTATTCGCCATGACTAGGGGTTTCGAATCGCATTCGCAATCGATAGTTGGTGAACCTTAAAGTAAGAGAAGGGTTGTTTCGTATGGTGCTCCAAGTAAGAGAACTAAGGGTGCAAGTATGAGCACGGGTGGTATACGGACGGGTATATCGGATTCTAGTGCGTCTAGGAGTTACAATTGTGGCGTGAGAGGTCACAAGTTTTAGGAATTTTCGGTGCCAAAGTGTTATGGCAGGGTGTGCTTCAATTGCCAAAGATAAAGACATCACAAGTCGAAGTGTCCCGGGTTAGCGGGGACGGGTGTGGCGAGAAGATGTTAAGGTACTTTTCGTTTTAATAAATATGTCCTTCGATTATTTATTATGTGCCAATGAGTTCGGGTTTGTTAAATGCATTGTGTTGTGCGTGTTATTATTATGGGTGACATTCCTAATGGAATTACCCTACGGTGGCGTTGGTTGATGGATGAAGGGCGTAAGACTTGGTGCAACCAAGCATTCCTTAGTGTTTGGGAAATATTTCTACCAAGCCATGGGAATGGGCTTTGGTATTCGGTTGTTAAGCGCGTGTTCGCTTTTGTGTTATGGATGGCGAACCATGAGGTTCATCAGGTGGATGGAACCTTAGGGATCGAGTGTTTGATCTCGATGTATGTTGGTAATGGAGTCTACGTGACGCGATGTCAGGAGCCTTTTTATACCTTCTGGCGTGATGTGTGACTTCGATGGTTGTGGTTACATTGTACTTAGGGTACCCTATAGAAATCCTTAGGTACATGAGTGACTAAGCGGAATTTGACAAGCCATAGCAATCGGACAATTGCAAAAGTGATGTTTTGTGTTCGTATTAATGAACGACTGGAATGAAGTGGAGAAGGACGATTCGAAATCCTTCGTATGCTAGAGGTTGGAGCAAGGTATCGTGATGGGTATATTATGGAATACAAGACGGATGGATCTTGTCATTCTTTAGCATCTTGGTTGTATGAGTCTCGGTAAGACAGATACGGACTTAACGGTTGACTAAGTCAACAAGGAGTGAATAGTAATTGCACGGGACACTATTATCTCAATGATGTGGTTATGGAACGGAGTTCTAAGTGGGGGAGTTGTACCCCCCGCACGAAGAGGTTCCTAGTGAGTTGATGTTGGACGGAGCCCGTTTAGATTCGGGGCTAGTGTTGACATCTACGTTGATCGATTGTGGTAAGAGTACGTTTTGGAATAAATTGTACTTATGGTTTTGGACTTAAATCATCACCGAGGTGGTAATGTGGTGAATCTCATTGGGAGATAAATGGACGTGTTTGACGAGCAAGGTGAAATCCCTCGGTTAAGGGATTTGCGTGTCGGATTCTCTTCTAGAGAATTATTGTTTTATGCCTCTGTGCGATATAGGTGGTTCTTGCTCGATTATGATGGCGTTGCGTATGCGTACGTATGATGCGTGTGCATAGATTCTAAGTGAGTGGAATAATTATACATGGGTGTGTATAGTGTATTTATTTGTGTGCTATGGTATGGACCATGGCGCCGGTAGTGCCATAGCATGTGCGGGTGTGATATGATGTGAACTACGGAGCCGGTAGCATCATGACAATGCGTATGGTGTGAACTGCGGAGCCGGTATCACATGACGTGGGTATGGTTGACCATATGGTTTGTATGGTGTTGGGAGTAGTGTTATATCGGCATGGTATAACGTTATCGAGAAATGTGAGTACCGGTGGGGAATGGGAGTACCATTCTTGTGTTGTGATTTCGGAAAGTGAGTCGCGTGTAGTACGGATTCACAATGACTCCTGTAGATGCGATCATTCTATTGGGATAGTGACTCTCGTATGGTGCGGATTCACTAGGGTGGGTGTATGTTCGTCCAATCCTGACTGGTGTTGCGGTGGAGGTAGTGAGTCGCGTGTGATGCGGATTCGCTAAGGCGCGTGTAGTTTCGGCCAGCCTTCATGATGTTGGATTTGAGAAATATTGGTTATTTTATACGCCGGTGGTTCGGTCGGGAGGACCATGTTGTGTGATTAGTGAAGCAACAACTGTGTTTTGCTCACGCATTTGCGGTAGTTGCGTATTAGCCGTATTTGCACACTACAAGGGATGTTAAGTGGTAAGTGTTATCCGTAGGGATTCGCTTTTATTCGGTCTTCATCGGTTAGATGGTTGACCTTATTTTGGTATGTGGTGGTTACTTTAGCATTGTACTTGGTAGGGGTACGCTAAAGAGTGATATCTCGGTGCGAGATTGGTTGAGTTTTCCGATGTAAGGGATTGAGCAAGTTCTTGTGCTCGGATTTGCGGATTCAATAAATTGCGGTGACAATTTAGTTGTTAAAGGTGACTCATTGAGAAGAATTTCCTAGAGGAGCTAGAATAATACATGGTGATTCCGCGTATTTTAAGGGATCGTTGTAGACATCGGATGTTGTGTGCATTGCATGTCTCAGAATGCGTGCAAGTGTGTATTTGGTAAACAAAATAATCTTCGGGTTAATGAGAAATGTGGTGGAAGTCGGATTGGAACGATTGTTTGAGGACCTTAGAGTGTGGGTCCGGACGATTAAGTGACTAGGATCACGGAGACGTGATCGGGTTTAAGTGGGGGAGAGTTGTAACACCCCGTTTTTCCTCGTACATGGTCCAAAGGTGCGTATTTAACCTTGTGAATGTTTAACTTTAACCGTGGTTTATTTAAATAATTAAACATTGGAAAGTGGACAAAACTGGTGAACCATCGCGTTTTGGGAAGGTTTATCGCGTCCCAGACTGTCGCGACACGCGACACATGTGGTTGAAACGTGACACACTAAAGAAGCCTGTCCCTGATCGAATTGTCGCGTTTTGGGTGATGTTATCGCGTTTGAGTCATCGCGGAACGCGACAGGTTGTCGCGAAACGCGACACTGTCGTTGAACTGACTATTTTGATTCTTTTGACTCTTTTTAAGGGTATCTTTTGGGGTGTTTTGGTCTTTTCGCTATGTGAATGGTTTGAGAACATAAAAACTGATACCAAGCTTATCCTTATCTCATTTCTCACACACTTCACCTCCTTCTTCAAACCCTAGAGTGAGAAACCCATTTTAGTGAGAGAAAGCTTCAATCGGGGAAGAAGAAGAGTGTTTTGGGTCGGGTCTCAAGATTTAAAGTTGTTCTACTCGTCAACAACATCATTTTGGTGGTATTGGTAAGTCTCAACTCTGAATTTCTTCTTTATGATTTGATATTCAAGTTAGGGTTTTTGAGCTTGTTAGTTGTGAAACCCATTTAAATGATGAAGTGGGTTTATGGTGACTAGTTATTTTTGATACTTGGCGAGTTTTGGGTTGGTTGACATTTTGGCCATGATTACGCTTTGATTTTGAGTGTAATCACTTAGTTTAGTGATTTTGGAAGTGTTGGAACCCGTCTAGATGCATTTGGTTGACTAATTTTGAAATAGGTCAAAATTAGGGTTTATGTGTCAAATTGGGCCAGATAAGTGTTTAACACTTATGATTTGGTTTAATAGGTGTAATAGGACCATTCTCACGTGTGTTAGTGATTATTGGTTAGTTTGGGCGCGGTTTGTGCTTGAAAGTGCATTTGGATCGAAATTGCACTAATTGTCAATTTGGGTTGGTTTGTAAATCCACCCTAATTGTGTTGTTTGTTATGTGACAAATGGAATAGGTACTTTCCATTGGCGATTGCAGATTTTGGTTTTTGCATAAATCAAGATTTCAAGGTGAGTGTCAATATACTATGTGCATATGTATGTATAGGATGGGTGCGGGTTGGGTGAAGTGAACCTCAGCTATCGTGCTCACTTCACATATAGGTGGATTTTGATGGACTTGTGTAATGGGTCCAATTGGAACGGTTGTGTGTCTTGGTTGACCACCTTTGGCGAGGTGCACACTTTGTGTGTACGTTATCACATGGACTTGTGATGTGGAATTATATATCCCCGATGGCGAAGGGTTGGTATTTGAGTTGCGGTTGAGTAACCCCGATGATGTGGATTTATATAATCCCGGAACTGTGGGTTTTGATTTGGGAGGTGAATCACGTGTGGTGCGGGTTAACGATGACGCGTGTAGATTCGGTTATCTTATTGAGGTACTGGTCACGTGTGGTGCGGATTCACTAAGGCTCGTGTAGTTTCGTCCAACCTCGATGTTGTAATGGTATTGAAGATAGTCTTCGCGTGTGGTGCGGATTTACTAAGGTTCTTGTAGTTTCGGCCAATCTTCATTTGGTATTGGGTTAAGGGGTTAACCTTGGGTGGTTTACGCATTGTTAGATATATATATTGTCGAATTGTTGTGATGTAGCTAACTCGTTGTTGGTGTGCTTACATTGTTGATATATTATTAGCTTATTGTATAGCGATCGTACGGTATGCTTAGATTAGCTTGCCTTTATGCTCGGACTCTGGTATGTGCTACTTGATTATTATTGTGTGGCGTGTCCATTTTATGCATATATGTGAATGTAGTATATTCTCACTCACTAAGCATTAGCTTACCCTCTCGTTGTTTATATTTTTATAGGTTCGCAAGGTGGCGGCTTGATTAAGCATGGGGACTAGTGATATGCGGGTTGCTTTAGAAGATTGTGCTTTAGACTTTTGAATAGGATTGGGTGTGGCGACCCGGAAATTTTTGACCAAATTTAAACTTAATCTTTATATGTTTCCAACACGATAAGCAAAGTCTGTAGAGTTGAGTCTCAAAAAGTTTGAACTATTTTCATATATTCATGTGACCTTCGACTGTCCCCAATGATTCACGAACCATTGCTTGTAAATATGTGGATATATATAAATATGTGTATATATAAATATATGTATAATATATAATAACATGAACATTAATAAACTATTATATACATTTATTGTTATAAATAAATATGTACAATAAAATACATTGTAATAAAAACTATTATTTTATGCGTATATTTCTTTTATATATATATTGTTATATCTAATTTAATTATTTAATATATATTTATTTGCGTAGTAAATTTTGTTATTTACAACTGTTTATATATATACATAGTGTATATTAAATATAATTAATTTTGAGCTTAAATGATAAATGTCTGTAACTTTCGGTTGACGTTTAATTATTTTTCAAATAGGTCTAATATATATATATATATATATATATATATATATATATATATATATATATATATATATATATATATATATATATATATATATAAGTTTTAAAATAAAAGTTGTTCCAAAATTTGATTAAAAGATAATAGTTTTGATAAATATTTTTTTTTACCTTTTCAAGCTAAGTTTTTTGTACTCCGTACATATAAATTGGAACATAAAATAAATAATTATCGAATCTTTTTGATCAGGTTTCAAACAGGTAATGACCAAAATAAATAAATGGATTTAATTTTAAAATATGGAATTTTTCTGAATTAAATTTTACGTTAACTGTTTAGCAATGGACCACGATTTAATACTCTATTCAACTGTCGTTGGAAACAGAAGCCGATGGTTTTTCTGTACGCCTACAATCATTCAATTTATTATTTTATTATTATTATTATTAACTATTATTAATATTATAATTAACATATAATATCTTTTATATATATATATATATATATATATATATATATATATATATATATATATATATATATATATATATATATATATATATATATATATATGAGTATGAGAGTTTGAGAAGCTCCATCCTATCTCCTACATCCGCCCAACAGCAACTGCTACCACCACCATGATCATCGACCACCGGAGAACCACGGTACACCGGATCACCATCACCGGTCATCATGAACCACCACTACCACCTGCGTTTTCTTTTCTCCTCCCTTTATCATTTTTTTTATTTTTCTCGTTAACTAACCACCATCATCACTAATACCTCTAAACTTTATCTTTCCATTTCTGTGACAATGGCCAACACCACCATGGTGATAACTGCCACCACCATCGAGCTAGAATAATCACCTTTTACTACCATCACCACCTTCCACTTCACACAACCACCCTCTTCAACATCGTTTATTAATTTTCGGTTCATTATAATCATCATTTTTTTGTTCGAGATTGAATCAGATCCACATCAAAACCACCTTCGTGTAACATTATCATCATGTTTAACCGTCACCTCCACCACTTTATCAACACCCTACACCACCTTTTTACACCACCCTAGAACCACCGGGAACCACCATCATCATCTAAATTTTATATTTTTGTTGTTGTTCGTTTATATTATTTTTTTTATTTTCAATCAAGCAAACCCAACACTCTATTGAAACCCATTTGTTTTGCTGCTGCAGCTCCCTTTAAATTCTGTTTTGATACCGTGAATAAAAGGCGATGATGACGATGATACTTGTTTGCTACTATTTCGTTTGATCCTTTCACCACCTCCGAAAACTCCCAATGCAACCACCACCTTGATTCATTTTTCTTCTGTTACGTAACCCCATGTAAACACCCTCACTTGTAAACATGGAGCTACTGCAATCTTTATGTTTTTGTTTCAACCGATAAGGAATATGGATGATAACGATAATGATTATGATGAAGAACATGATGGAAGATGATGAAGACGTAATATACGATGATGATGATAAAAAAATTGGAATTGTTGCTGTAAAGATCGTTAAAGAAAAAGAAAACCGATATATATATATATATCACTAACTTATTTGAGCTGTTAATCGAGCCACTTAAACATTGTAAACAGGCCATTTAAAATCGTGATGGGCTTGGGTTATTGCGCTTGGGCCGTAAATGGCACTTGGGCCGAGACAAACACTATTTGTTGTTGGGCCGAATATGATGAAGTGAGAAACAGATTTATTTTGGTTAAAAGATTTAAAGGGCAGTTGATATGAGAAAAACATGAGGTAGAGGGATGGCTGAGTGTTGATTTGGGTGAGCGAGAGGTCTCGGGTTCGAGCCTCGTCTGGAGCAATTCTTTTTAGAAAAGCATTTTGAAGGGTATACACTTTGATTTTTATTTCCATTATCATTATCATTATTATTATTATTATTATTATTATTATTATTATTATTATTATTATTATTATTATTATTATTATTATTATTATTATTATTATTATTATTATTATTATTATTATTATTATTAATATTATTATTATTATTATTATTGTTATATATTATTATTGTTATTGTTATTAATGTTATTATTATTATTATTATTATTATTATTATTATTATTATTATTATTATTATTATTATTATTATTATTATTATTATTATTATGAGTATTATGAACTTATCGTCATCATCGCCTAACTTATCGAAAAGAAAACGCAGCTATAATCTATTTCTTATCGAAAATCCTTCATCTGATCGTACGAGATGAATCCCTCAACCAGTTCGAATTCCTCAGATTCCGACAACTATTCCGATATGGAGTTTCACCTAAGCTCCGAAAGCAGTGTCACCAGAATGAATCAACCAATCATCCATCCCCAATTTATCTGATGGGTTCATAGTCGACTTAATCCATGGAGACGTGAAGAAGGCGATCCTTTCCATCATCCAAATTCACCTCTTGGTAAAGAACCTGAAGCACTTACCGGCGAACCTGTTCAAGACACCATTTTTTCTCTCATTTCCAGAGTATCTCGTCACAATTATATTCTATCGATAATTCTAAACTTTATTCATCCACTCATCTGAACTGACAATCATCCCGGAATAATAGAAGAAGTCAACGAACTTCCCGCTCGAGTAATCAATTTGGAGAATATGGTGAAAAATTTACCAGCTTCAGCAACATCACCGACACCAACAGTACTATCAGTAACAGCACCAATACCATCAACAATCCATGCCTCAACATCTCATTCTGTACCTCGAGCATAATCATCAATATGCGAATCATTCTACATTAATTATATTCGTTCTACATGACAATTATGTAATCTCTAATGTTTTAGAGATTATGTATTCTAGTTCTAACGGTAAAACAAATGAGATTAATATTATATTAACTCATTAAATCTGTATTACATCTGAAGAAAATATATGTGTATATATGTTTTCATAAAGATTGTAATTAAAAATTCTTTCGTACAAACTGTTAATGATGAAAATATTTTAACGGGTAGGTAATACCCGAGGAATATTTAGATTTAACATTAATAAGTTACACTGTACATTCTTCGAATCTGATTCAACAGTCATTTACTATCCTACTTACATTCACAGATATATGAATCCGTTCACCACAGAATAACCATTTTCATTCAATTTCATATTTGGATTTTGACCTATCAGAATCCGACAAGTGGCATAATGAAGAAAACATTGGACAAAATAAAATTTATTAGAAACAAACAAAGTAACTATGAGACATTTTGTTAAGAATCTATGCTAACAAAATCCTAGCTAACTGTTCCTAGCTAACTGTTAATTCCTTATTGTACATTTATTTTATCGCAATTTAATTCTCGTAAATTTTATTTATTGCCATTTACATTCTGTTATTTATTTTACGCACTTTATTTATCGTCATTTAAATACTGTTATTTACGCATTTTAAATATCGGGACACGTATACAAGGTTTTGACATATCATATCGGCGCATTTATATATATTATTTGGAATAACCATAGACACTCTATATGCAGTAATGCTGGAGTTAGCTATACAGGGTTGAGGTTGATTCTATAATAATATATATACTTTGAGTTGTGATCGAGTCTGAGACATGTACACGGGCCACGATACGTATTAATTAATTCGAATATTATATATTAAACTATATATGAATTATTGGACTGTTAACTGTGGACTATCGACTGTGGACTAATAACATTGAACAATTAAAATGAATTAAAATATTGATTATAACATATGAAACTAAATATTTCTTCAAGTTTGCCACTTGATTTCATCTTAAACCTCATTTATATCTTGACGATTACAATCCACGTTCAAACCTTTCATGATTCTTGAAAACACCTCAATCGAAAGGAGGAACCAACTTCATCTCATCTACGGAAGGAAAGATTTATGCATATAATTATGCACCTGAAAAACTCTTGGAATCTGAGTAAACATTTAACACGTATCTGTGCTAACTCCTTTGGCGTTGTTTTTACCGAAAATAGCCATACAATCCCTTTCTAAATTAGCCAACTTTGTCACAGCTTCAGCAAATCAACTTCAACTTTCATTCGAATTTGCCTTATTATAACCTCGATATATAAGTTATCTTTCGTCATCGTTATTTAGGGATCGTTTATGTCCCACCACTTTAGTAATAAACTTACCAGCAACTTCATTGATCTTTGACTTTTCGAAAAATCATTATATTCTTTGAAACCCTATCATATACTCATCTGCATCTTGTAATGAGAACTGACATACCAATTACCAGAAATCAGCAAATTTGTATTGTGAGTCTCGCAAGTTTCCACATCAACAGTTATATGTATCCATATAACATTTATCTCTTAGAGCTATGATCTTCTATTCTGAAATTCTGAAAAGCACCCAGTCTGCGAATTAATACTCTGAATTTTGAAAAGTTGAATGAAGCAACAAAAACTATAAACGACTTCAACAGCCAAAAGTTGATGATAAAGAATTGTATGTTGGCAAAGCTCAGAAAAAGTTTGAAACTGAAAAACTGATTGAGCAAACTATGAAGGAGTCTCTGAACAAATCACAAGGACTAAAATTGTACATTAAGAATCCTGATGATTCTGTTTCTGATGAAATCTTAAGCGAATACCTGGCTTCTGACTCCAAACTCTTGCGGACAAATTTTCTTCACCATCTTTCGATAATAGAAATTCCAAGATATCATTGTATCTTTCATTATAAATATCCTCCATATTTCTGAAGATATTTTCATAACTATTCTTATCTGAAATCATTAATCACTTAGTGCTATCAGTGTTACATCATATAGAAACTGTTAGTTTCTATATTCTGTAAACTTTCGAGTTTAAAATATGAATGTTATTGAAGTAATGTTGGAAACTGATGCATGAGTTAGTATAATATAATGACACTTGATCAACGTGGTTATATTACAGTAAGTCATGCTGAGTTTTTGAATGAAATGTGATGATTCACAGACCCTACCGTCATCATGTTCTATGTTACACGACTCTTACATTCTACCTAATCTCCAAACATATCAAGAATATATCTTCCTAATAGTTCTATCTTCCCTCTTGAATTCTGGTAATTTAACCAATCAAGATCGTGTTATTACAATCTCTCTCAGAACATTAGCCATGTTCATTCCAAATTCATATCTACGAATTCTGGATCATTACTTGCTACTCAAAGTCGAGAAGAGAAAACAAAAGTTTGAATTGAGGGAGAAAGAATAGAAGATGTGAGTTGTGGAAATGAGGAAACGAAGGGGGTGGATTTATAGTGAAATATTTGACAGAGCAATCGAGACAGATGATCGCATTTAATTAAAGAAATCTTAAATTCCATATATCCCGAAGAATCAAATCTTATAGATTTTCAAGATTTTCTTTTAAATCCCTTGAATTCCGGAATTCAACCAAGACAACGTCAAAAGTTAAGACGAATCTTTATTTTCCTATTCAATCTTTTGTGACAACTTCACTCATACGCTTCAAGTAACCGAATCGTTTTATCTATATTACTCAATGGTGATAAAACTCTATTTATCAACTTGTACTCGTTATGAAAATATTCTAGTTGTCGACCATGACGACCTCACTCAACTTTCAGGACGAAATTTATTTAACGGGTAGGTACTGTGGCGACCCGGAAATTTTCAACCAAATTTAAACTTAATCTTTATATGTTTTCGACACGATAAGCAAAGTTTGTAGAGTTGAGTCTCAAAAAGTTTGAACTATTTTCATATATTCATGTGACCTTCGACTGTCCCCAATGATTCACGAACCATTGCTTGTAAATATGTGGGTATATATAAATATGTGTATATATAAATATATGTATAATATATAATAACATGAACATTAATAAACTATTATATACATTTATTGTTATAAATATATATGTACAATAAAATACATTGTAATAAAAACTATTATTTGATACGTATATTTCTTGTATATATATATTGTTATATCTAATTTAATTATTTAATATATATTTATTTGCGTAGCAAATTTTGTTATTTACAACTGTTTATATATATACATAGTGTATATTAAATATAATTAATTTTGAGCTTAAATGGTAAATGTCTGTAACTTTCGGTTGACGTTTAATTATTTTTAAAATAGGTCTAATATATATATATATATATATATATATATATATATATATATATATATATATATATATATATATATATATATATATATATATATATATATAAAGTTTTAAAATAAAAGTTGTTCCAAAATTTGATTAAAAAGATAATAGTTTTGATAAATATTTTTTTACCTTTTCAAGCTAAGTTTTTTGTACTCCGTACATATAAATTGGAACAAAAAATAAATAATTATGAATCTTTTTGATTAGGTTTCAAACAGGTAATGACCAAAATAAATAAATGGATTTAATTTTAAAATATGGAATTTTTCTGAATTAAATTTTACGTTAACTGTTTAGCAATGGACCACGATTTAATACTCTATTCAACTGTCAGTGGAAACAGAAGCCGGTGGCTTTTCTGTACACCTACAATCATTCAATTTATTATTTTATTATTATTATTATTAACTATTATTAATTATTATATATATTATAATTAACATATAATATCTTATATATATATATATATATATATATATATATATATATATATATATATATATATATATATATATGAGTATGAGAGTTTGAGAAGCTCCATCCTATCTCCTACATCCGCCCAACAGCAACTGCTACCACCACCATGATCACCGACCACCGGAGAACCACATTACACCGGATCACCATCACCGGTCATCATGAACCACCACTACCACCTGCGTTTTCTTTTCTCCTCCCTTTATCATTTTTTTTATTTTTCTCGTTAACTAACCACCATCATCACTAATACCTCTAAACTCTATCTTTCCATTTCTGTGACAATGGCCAACACCACCATGGTGATAACCGCCACCACCATCGAGCTAGAATAATCACCTTTTACTACCATCACCACCTTCCACTTCACAAAACCACCCTCTTCAACATCGTTTATTAATTTTCGGTTCATTATAATCATCATTTTTTTGTTCGAGATTGAATCAGATCCACATCAAAACCACCTTCGTGTAACATTATCATCATGTTTAACCGTCACCTCCGCCACTTTATCAACACCCTACACCACCTTTTTACACCACCCTAAAACCACCGGGAACCACCATCATCATCTAAATTTTATATTTTTGTTGTTGTTCGTTTATATTATTTTTTTTTTATTTTCGATCAAGCAAACCCAACACTCCATTGAAACCCATTTGTTTTGCCGCTGCAGCTCCCTTTAAATTCCGTTTTGATACCGTGAATAAAAGACAATGATGACGAAGATACTTGTTTGCTACTGTTTCGTTCGATCCTTTCACCATCTCCGAAAACTCCCAATGCAACCACCACCTTGATTCATTTTTCTTCTGTTACGTAACCCCATGTAAACACCCTCACTTGTAAACATGGAGCTACTGTAGTCTTTATGTTTTTGTTTCAACCGATAAGGAATATGGATGATAACGATAATGATTATGATGAAGAACATGATGGAAGATGATGAAGACGTAATATATGATGATGATGATGATGATAAAAAAATTGGAATTGTTGCTGTGATGATCGTTAAAGAAAAAGAAAACCGATATATATATATATATATATATATATATATATATATATATATATATATATATATATATATATATATATATATATATCACTAACTTATTTGAGCTGTTAATCAGGCCACTTAAACATTGTAAACAAGCCATTTAAAATCGTGATGGGCTTGGGTTATTGCGCTTGGGCCGTAAATGGCACTTGGGCCGAGATAAACACTACTTGTTGTTGGGCCGAATATGATGAAGTGAGAAACAGATTTATTTTGGTTAAAAGATTTAAAGGGCAGTTGATATGAGGAAAACATGAGGTAGAGGGATGGCTGAGTATTGATTTGGGTGAGCGAGAGGTCTCGGGTTTGAGCCTCGTCTGGAACAATTCTTTTTAGAAAAGCATTTTGAAGGGTATACACTTTGATTTTTATTTCCATTATTATTATTATTTCCATTATTATTATTATTTCCATTATTATTATTATTATTATTATTATTATTATTATTATTATTATTATTATTATTATTATTATTATTATTATTATTATTATTATTATTATTATTATTATTATTATTATTATTATTGTTATAAATTATTATTGTTATTGTTATTAATGTTATTATTATTATTATTATGAGTATTATGAACTTAGTTATTTTAAAAGAATAAGTATTATTATTATTATTATTATTATTATTATTATTATTATTATTATTATTATTATTATTATTATTATTATTATTATTATTATTATTATTATGGTTATGATTAAGATTATTATTATTATACATTCATTAACATTGTTATTGTTATTATTATTATTCATATCAAAATCAATAAGAGTATTTTTTATTAAAACCTTAGAATCACTAGTATTATCAATATAGATATTACCATTACCACTATGATTATGAATATTAAAATTATTATTATTTTCATACCATTTCATAATTATTAGAATTATTATTTATATTACAAACATAAGTATCATTATAAATATTAACATTATTATTATTAATATAATTACCACTATTAGTATTGCTATTAATAAAAATTTTAATCATTGTTAACAAACATCATGTTATTATCACTAAAGCTATCAGTATTATTATTAATATTAGTATTATCAATATTATTAACATTAAATTTATTATGAAAATAAAAGTTTTAAAGATATTATTAAGGTTATAAGTATGTACTAATCATATTAACAACTTTATATAAATATTCATAAATAACAAATTAAGTATTTTTAATATATTACAAATCAGATATATGTACTAATATAACTATATAGATATTAATCATTTTGAATATATACACAAAGTAAATACATAATATATAAATTAAGATATAATAAATAAAGTTGTTCGACTACGATTATGTGTATTAATAAATATACAAATGATATATGTTCGTGAATCTGAGGTCAACCCTACACTTATTCAATGACGTCATATGTATTTTTACTACAAAATACAGTATGGTGAGTTCATTTGATTCCCTTTTACTCTTTACATTTTTGGGATTGAGAATACATGCGCTGTTTTTACAACTGCTTTATTAAATGCTTTTGAAATACATATTTGAACTGCGAATACATGAAATGCTTTTATAAATGTTTGACGAGATAGACACAAGCAAAACATTCCTCGAATGAATTATTATGCAGACAGAAGTTCTGTGGATTATTATTGAATTAGTTGGACGTGATAATTACCACTAATTGTTGTGAATATTTTCCCCTGATTATTATTGCTTGGTATCCTAAGAATTAGAATCGGGTATGGTCCTAATTCACGCGAATCCTAAAGGTAGCTACCGGGTTTAACACCCCCACCCAGAATGTTCACTAGACGGAAGGGCTAGTGGGCGTGGTGTTTAGTACTTCAAAGTGTGTATGATTATTATACAGACGAGATGTTCTGTTTTGGGGATATTATTATGCGCATTATATGTTAAAATCGGTTACCAAGCCAAGTTATAAAAGCAATGAAAAGTGAATGTTATGTATCGAGAGAATGATTTTATACACAGGTTATGTGTATGTTATTTTTGTGCAAAAGATATGTGTACGGTTACTAAGATTTATGAAAGATGATTTCGTACACGAGAAAGGTGTAATGTATTTAAAAGATATCGCATGTACATTACAGGTGGGTATAGGATTCGGGCCCATTTGTACCATGCAGGATTTAAATCTTGTGGTCTATCAAAATGATGAATTTTATTATTTTATGATAAACCTATGAACTCACCAACCTTTTGGTTGACACTTGAAAGCATGTTTATTCTCAGTTATGAAAGAAATCTTCCGCTGTGCATTTGCTCATTTTAGAGATATTACTTGGAGTTATTCATGACATATTTTAAAAGACGTTGCATTCGAGTCGTTGAGTTCATCAAGATTATTATTAAGTCAATTATAGTTAGATATATTATGAAATGGCATGCACGCCGTCAACTTTTGATGTAATGAAAGTTTGTCTTTTAAAAACGAATGCAATGTTTGTAAAATGTATCATATAGAGGTCAAGTACCTCGCGATGTAATCAACTATTGTGAATCGTTTGTAATCGATATAAACGGGTCCTTTCATTGGGTATCGTTCCCAATCACCGTGCTTGGTTTTGTTGAAAAGTAAAATAGTCGGGTCAAGGTTTACCTTTTGGTTATGTAAAACGGGTCTTGGGTCGTATGCCCGTTTTGTATTTCAACTTATGGAATGTATGTTTTAAAGTCGATTAAACTTACTATTGTAATGAAAATGTTTTTGGAAACATAATTGGGACCTAAATATTGTAAATATTATTTCGTTAAAAAGAAAAAAAATTATGGGCCGAAATATGACAGGTTGGGTCATTTCATAATACTTCTCACCCAGGGTTGTAAATCTTCATATTCACTTAATTAGTAAGTCCAATAAACGAAGGAGGTCGTTGGCTGGTCTTTGTAGTAAAAACAATGTCTTCGGTGAATATTGTTGATCCTCTCATACATGAAGGGACCCGTTCATATCGATTATAAACGATTCACAATAGTTGATTACATCGCGAGGTATTTGACCTCTATATGACATATTTTAAAAACATTGCATTCGTTTTTAAAAGACAAACTTTCTTTTCATCGAAAGTTGACGGCATGCATACCATTTCATAATATGTTCAACTATAATTGACTTAATAGTAATCTTGATGAACTCAACGAATCGAATGCAACATCTTTCAAAATATGCCATGAATGACTCCAAGTAGTATCCTTAAAATTAGCTAATGCACAGCGGAAGATTTCTTTAATACCTGAGAATAAACATGCTTTAAAGTGTCAACCAAAAGGTTGGTGAGTTCATAGATTTATCATAAACAATAAAATTCATCATTTTGATAGACCACAAGATTTAAATACAGTACACATATCTCGTGTACTAAACCATTTTTCATAATGTTTGGCAGAGTAGGTTTGTATCCTTTTCTCCCCCCGTAGGTTGCCTCACGATTTTTAATAACCGTACACATATCTCGTGCACAAAAATAATACACATAACTTGTGTATAAAAATCATTCTCTCGATACATAACATTCACTTTGCTTTCATTGCTCAACATGGTAACCGACCTTAACATATAATGTGCATCAATAATATCCCCAAAACAGAACATCTCGTCTGTATAATATATAAACTTCGAAGTACTAAACACCACGCCCACTAGCTCTTCCGTCTAGTGAACATTTTGGGTGGGGGTGTTAAACCCGGTAGCTACCTTTAGGATTCGCGTGAATTAGGGCCATACCCGTTTCTAATTCTTAGGTTACCAAGCAATAATAATCAGGAGAAATATTCACAACAATTAGTGGCAATTATAACGTCCAACTAATTCAATAATAATCCGCAGAACTTCTGTCTACATAATAATTCATTCGAGGAATGTTTTGCTTATGTCTATCTCGCCAAACATTTATAAAAGCATCTCAGTCCAAAAATATAGATTTCAAAGGCATTTAATAAAGCAGTTGTAAAAACAGCGCATGTATTCTCAGTCCCAAAAATGTAAAGAGTAAAAGGGAGCAACTGAACTCACTATACGATATTTTATAGTAAAAATATGCATACGACGGAACTGAACAATACAAGGTTGGCCTCGAATTCACGAACCTATATCATTTATGTATATATTAACACATATAATTGTAATCGAACAAATTTATATATATATATATATATATATATATATTAGTTATATCATTTTTATATTAATAACCTATATGTTTCATATATTCATTTTATATATTTAAAATAAATAAAAAAATATAAATTTTGTTATGTTATATGTCTTGAATATATTTGTATATATATATATATATATATATATATATATATATATATATATATATATATATATATATATATATCTTTTGTTTGTTTAAACTATAATGATACTAAAATAACATCAGTAATGATAAAATAATAATAATGTTAATAGAGTTAAAAATGATACTTTTAATATTAATGATAAAAATGATAACTTTAGTAAAAATGATACTTTTAAATAAAAATGTTTATTTTAATAATAATGAATACTAATAATAATAACTATAAAAATAATGAATTTACTAATAATAATAATGATACTAATATTTATATTTATATTAATAACTATAATGATAATAATAATAATAATAATAATACTATTAATAATAATACTTATATTGATAATAATATTAGTAGTAATATTGATAATAGTAATAATGATAGTTTTAATGATAATAATACTTATAATAATAAATATGATAATAATGATTATGTTACTTATAGATATGATACAAACACTAACAAAAATAATCATAACAACAATAATCAAAATCATAATAATCATAATAATAATAATAATAATAATAATAATAATAATAATAATAATAATAATAATAATAATAATAATAATAATAATAATAATTATAATAATAATAATAATAATAATAATAATAATAATAATTTTTAAAAATGAGAACTACCTTAAAAAGCTTTCCTAAAAATAACTGCCTTGAACGAGGCTCGAACCCGAGACCTCTCGGTTAACCCCAACACTCCTAGACCATGGCTCTGCTTTTATTTTTCTAATTTTATGTAGAGACCCGTCCTAATCTATCCGGACGAAGTCCATATCGATTATAAACGATTCACAACAGTTGATTACATCGCGAGGTACTTGACCTCTATATGATACATTTTACAAACATTGCATTCATTTTTGAAAAGACAATCATTCATTACATCGAAAGTTGACGGCATGCATACAATTTTATATTATATCTAACTATAATTGACTTAATAATAATCTTGATGAACTCAACGACTCGAATGCAACGTCTTTTGAAATATGTCATGAATGACTCCAAGTAATATCTTTAAAATGAGCGATTTCACATTGGAAGACTTCTTTCATACCTGAGAATAAACATGCTTTAAAGTGTCAACCAAAAGGTTGGTGTGTTCATTAGTTTATCATAAATAATCATTTCAGATAGTATAATAGACCACAAGATTTCATTTTCATAAACATCATTTTCGTATCAGGCATTTCGCAAACTTCATAGAGATAAAAATCATTCATATGGATTGAACACCGGGTAACCGACGTTAACTTAATGCATAGAATATCCCCAAAACAGAACCTCTCGTCTGTATAATAATCTCGAAGTACTAAAGCATTCGTACCCCGAATGGGACTTGTCAAGGTCCATAGATCTATCTTTTGGATTCGTGTCAATCAGGGGCCATTTCCCTAAATTATTAGGTTACCAGACTTGAAGGGCGATATTCGGTTTAATAATCCAACCATAGAATGTAATTTTAAGTACTTGTGTCTATTTCGTAAAACATTTATAAAAGCAGCGCATGTATTCTCAGTCCTAAAAATATATATTGCAAAAGCATTTAAAAAGGGAGTAATGAAACTCACCTAATGTATTTTGTAGTAAAAATACATATGACTATATTGAACAATGCAGGGTTGTCCTCAGATTCACGAACCTATATCAAGTATATATATTAACACATATACTTGTAATCGAACAACTAAATTTTAAGTTATATTAATTATTAATTTGAATATATTTATTTTTATATATTATATACTACAATGTATTTATGTTTTCATACATATTTATATTAATGTTAAAATAATAATAATAATAATAATAATAATAATAATAATAATAATAATAATAATAATAATAATAATAATAATAATAATAATAATAATAATAATAATAATAGTAATAATAATAATAATTATAATAATAACAATAATAAAAATTAAAAGTGTACAACCTTTGAAGAAATGAGCTCTTAAAAAGGCTCGAACCCAAGACCTCTCGTTTAATGATAACATCCCTAACCACCCAACTGTTGCGTGTTTTTCTGATTTAAAATGACATCTAAATTTATTTAACCCTTAAACGCCTATTTCCTCCATCTTCTTACATCGGACAATAACAGAAACATATGATGATCTCGGCCCAACCACACAATCCATATCTGGCCCAACAAGTAATAGCCCAACACTAAGAAGTTAAAAAAAAAAAATTGAAACGGCCCAAGAAAAGAAAAAAATGCATCGGCCCAAATCTATATATAAGTAAATGATTGAAACGAGATGTGTTTGTTGGTTTAATTGTGGCTGTATGATATAAAAAGAAAAGTACTCCATGTGACAATTGTTTTCTTGTCTCACTTCACAATCATTAACAAGATAATAAAAAATTATCTCTGCCTTCATCTCATCGAACAAGTGTTGCAAACGAGGATATTAAATAAACTGAGTAAAGAAGATCTTGTGTTTGTGTTTGGGTGTCGGACAAAAACATTAACAACCGAGCTGTAGCAGCGGTTTGATCATGGTGGCGGTTGGAGTGACTTAATAGGTGGCGGTTGTAGTAGTTAACAATGGGTGTTGGTGTCGTATTGAACCGGGACAAAAACGTTTAAGCAGGAGAATGTTTGAGCATGGGTTTTAGTAGCCAAAACCAAATGATTTACTTGAGTGTGTCGAGCAGGCTGCTCTCATAAGAATAGCAGCAAACAAATTTGATAATTGTTGGGTTTTAACTGGGTAGTAGACCAAGATTTGCAAATCGATGACATAGAAGAAGGGTATCTAACCGTTATCGTTCGATACTCGATCATAACCTTAACACCATCATCTAGTTCAACTTCAGTTTGCAGTAAAAGACACGAGCATCAGTTAAATTACAATGGTTTCTTGGGTTGGTGATTGTTGTAAGTGAGAAAGGTGATTAGAGTGTAGTACATATATATATATATATATATATATATATATATACATCTCGCATGTAACTATATATGAATGATTGATACATTTGTAAACAGAATATGGCGAGTTCAAAGAGAAAATATATATATATATATATATATATATATATATATATATATATATATATATATATATATATATATATATATATAGAAAATGGAAGAGAGAAAGGGAGAGAAAGATGACGGGTTGATCGAACTAGATGAAACAGCTCATACTACTCGAACAAGAAGTGGGTTTGGGTTGATCATCGAAACAGTGGACATAAGCATTGCTCTTAGGTGTAGCAGTAACTAAATGGTGGTGGTTGAATGGGTCTATGGTGGTAATCTTTGTTGATGATAGTAGCAAACAAGAGGTTGTAAAAAAACGAGTATGAGGTGCTTGTCTTCGGTTCAAGATAGAAACAAAAGTAATGGTTCGAACACATGTGATGGTTTAATGATGGTTCGTAGGGTGGTGGCTTGGTGGTGTGTGGTGATGATATGTTGTTGAAGTAGGAGTCGAATATTAATAGCTCAGGTATGGTGTCGTGGTGATTGAATGATGATGATGGTTTTGTAGTCGTGCCCCATCATAGTTTGTTTCATCGATTAGTCGAAAGAAATAAAAGAAAGAGTAATATTTCAATTTGGAAGTGGTGACCATATATTCTTATGTCTGCACATGTAAAATATATAATTTTATAATATATATATATATATATATATATATATATATATATATATATATATATATATATATATATATATATATATATATATATATATTAATTTATAGATTAAAGAAAGATGGTGGAAGCTTAAAGCCAAAAACTGTGTCAAAGTAATACTCCATCATTTCCCTTGTACTGTGTTTGTGGTTTTGTTCAAATGATAGGCTGTAAGTTTACATATATATAAAGACATATCATATATTAATATATAAGTAATATAAATAATATAATAATAATATTTAATATACCAATGAGAATATAAACATGTGAAAGAGGAAACAGTAAAGCTCTCATGAACTCTTCGATTGATTTATCTACCGACAGTTTCCATCTACTATTTGAAATCAGTGGCAGATAAAAGCTTTCAGAATAATCCCAAATTTATAAATTAAATATATTTATTTATTTTGGTCATTATGGTATAAAATTCGGTCATTAACTATTAAATAAAAATTACATTAATTATTCACTCCCAATCCCAAGTAAAATATAAAAAGTTTTAAAATTTAATAAATAGCTCCTAAATACATTTTTACTAAGCCTATAATTTATAAAACTCATTTTCGGGTCACCGTTTATTTTAAAATCATTTAAGTTTGAATTTAACTTCTTAATATTAATCGAAACGTCAAACGAGTATTACAATCATCTAATATTAATTTTTAATATACTTTATTTATATATAGAGATATATTTTAAATAATAACTATTATAATATCCTATTTTTATTATATTAATTTGTAATAACAACAACATATAATACTTCAAATTATATTTCGAATTATTATTTATATATACATACACACATATCTATTTACAATTAATTGTTCGTGAATCGTCGAGAACAGTCGAGGTCAATTGGATATATGAAACAATTCAAACTTTTTGAAACTCAACATTACAGACTTTGCTTATCGTGTCGAAATCATATAAGATTCAAGTTTAAATTTGGTCAGAAATTCTCGGGTCATCACAGTACCTACCCGTTAAAGAAATTTCATCCCGAAATTGGAGTGCGGTGGTCATGGTTAACAATAAAAATGTTTTCATGATGAATATGAGTTGATAAATAGAGTTTTATCATTATTGACTAATATAGATAAAACTATTCGATTAGATGAAGTGTACGAATGAAGCTGTCACAACAGATTGAAATAGAGATTTAACTTTTAACGTAGTTACGGTGGAAATTAGAAAATAAGGTGCGTCTTAGCTTTTGACGTTGTCTTGGTTGAATTCCGGAATTCAAGGGGTTTAAAGAAAATATTTGAAATCTATAAGATCGGATTCTTCGAGATTTAAGGGAATTAAGATCTCTTTATTTAAATGCGGTCATCTGTCTCGATTGTTACGTCTGATTTTTCCTTTATAATTTAAACTCTTCCATTCCATTATTCTTACCATCCCTATACTTTCTTTCTTAGTTCATACATCCGAAAAATTATGAAAATGCATAATCCAATTCTGATCCTTGTCCTTATCCTTACTATCGCAATGATCGTCCTTATTTTCCAACTCCCACCGGAAGAATAGGTTTATTTCTACTATGCTCTAGTACTTATTGTATTTATAATCCTCCCGTGTATTTATATTGATATACGCACTGATATTCACGGTTTGTAATTTGTGTGTTGTTATTGGGCTTTATATCTTCCCTGATATTTCGAAGTCCCTGCTTCTACCTTTTATAATCATTGTCATCCCCAGTTAATACTTCCCCCTTATTTGCTGCGATTTATACTCCAATTTCTATTTCGGAGCTTTGTCCCTTCGTTTCTTCTTCTTCTTGTGATTGGGCATATCTTGTAATGGTCCAGAATTCGCAGATATAATTTTCAAAATGAACATTGTTAATGTCCTAAGAAGGAAACGATAATAGCACAATTTGACTTGTCAAATTACCAGAATTCCAGGAAATATAGGACTATCAAGAAAAATATGTTCTTGATATGTTTATAGATTAGACAGAACGTAGGAGTCGTGTAACATGGCATATGATGACGTTATAGTCTGTGAATCATCACGTTCCATTTAGAAACTCATCATGACTTACTGTAATATAATCACGTTGATCAAGTGTCATTATATTATACTAACCCATGCATCAATTCCCAACATTACTTCAATAACATTCATATTTTAAGCTCGAAAGTTTACAGAATATAGAAATTAACAGTTTTTATATGATGTAACACTGATAGTACGAAGAGATTAATGATTTCAGATAAGAATAGTTATGAAAATATCTTCAGAAATATGGAGGATATTTATAATAAAAGATACGATGATATCTTGGAATTTCTAATATCGAAGGATGGTGAAGAAAATTTGTCCGCAAGAGTTTAGAGTCAGAAGCAAGGTATTCGCTAAAGATTTCAACAGAAACAGAATCATCAGGATTCTTAATGTACAAGTTTAGTCCTTGTGATTTGTTCAGAGACTCCTTCGTAGTTTGCTCAATCAGTTTTTTAGTTTCAAACTTTTTCTGAGCTATGCCAACATACAATTCTTTATCATCATCTTTTGGCTGTTGAGGTCATTTACAGTTTTTGTTGCTTCATTCAACTTTTCAAAATTCATAGCATTAATTCGCAGACTGGGTGCTTTTCAGAATTTCAGAATGGAAGATCATAGTTCTAAGAGAAAAATATTATATGGATACATATAACTGTTGATGTGGAATCGTTGCGAGACTTAAAATACAGATTTGCTGATTCCCGGTAATTGGTATGGCAATTCTTGTTACAAGATGCGGATGTGTACATGATGAGACTTCAATAGATAAATATAGTGATTTTCGGAGGGATTTAAACCAAGGAGTGACGAGGTTGTTGGTACATCTGCTGGTAATATGGTGGAATATAAAAGGTTCTCTGGTAACAATAAAAGAGCATGCATATAAATTAAGGTGATAATAAGGTTATTTTGAACGAAAAGTCAAAGTTGACTTGCTGAAGCTGTGACAAAATTTGCTACTTTAAAAGGAATTACCAAGTTATTTTTGGTAATAATAATACTAAAGGAATTAGCACAGATACGTGTTAAACGTTTATTCAGGTTCCAAGAGTTTTCAAGTGCATAACTATATGCATCAATCTCTTCTTACGTAGATGAAGTACAGTTGGTTCATTTTCTGGATTGAGGTGTTTTCAAGAATCATGAAAGTTTGAATGCAGATTGTAATTGTCAAGATACAAATGAGGTTTAAGATGAAATCAAGTGGTAAACTTGAAGAATTGTTTAGTTTCATATGTTATAATCAATATTTTAATTCGTTTTAATTGTCCAATCTTATTAGTCTATAGTCGATCGTCCTCAGTTGATAGTCCAATAATTCATATATAGTTTAATATATAATATTCGAATTAATTTAATATATATCGTGACCCGTGTACATGTCTCAGACTCCATCACAACTCAAAGTATATATATTATTATAGAATCAACCTCAACCCTGTATAGAGAACTCGATCATTACTGCATATAGAGTGTCTATGGTTATTCCAAATAATATATATATATATGCGTCGATATGATATGTCAAAACCTTGTATACATATCCCGATATTTAAAGTGCGTAAAATAAATACATAAATTAAATGACGATAAATAAAGTGCGTAAAGTAAATAACAGAAATTAAATGGCAATAAATAAAATTGCGAGAATGTAAATTGCGATAATTAAATTGCGATAAATAAAATGTAATCAGTTAGCTAGGAACAATTAGCTAGGAACAGTTAGCGTGGATTCTTAACAAAATTCCTCATAGTTAATTTGTTTGTTTCTAACAAATTTTATTTTGTCAAATGTTTTCTTCATTATGCCACTTGTTGGATTCTGATAAATCAAAATCTAAATATGAAATTGAATGAAAATGGTTATTTTGTGGTGAACGAAAATGTATATCGGTGGATGTAAGGAGGATAGTAAATGACTGTTGAATCGGATTTGAAGAATATATAGTATAACATGTTAATATGAAAGTTAAATATTTCCTCGGGTATTACCTACCCGTTAAAATATTTTCATCATTAACAGTTTGTACAAAATAATTTCTAATTACAATCTTTATGAAAACATATATACATATATATTTTCTTCAGATGTAAATCGTGGATTTAATGAGTTAATATGATATTAAACTCATCTAATTTACGGCTAGAATTAGAGTACATAATCTCTAAAACATTAGAGATTACATAATCGCCATGAATAACAAAGATAGTTTATGTAGTACGATTCGTAGAACGATGATTATGCTGGAGGTATAGGTTGCGAGGTTGAGACGTGTGATGATGTTGTTGTTGTTAGTACTGGTTATGCTACTGGTGCTACTGATGGTGGTACTGTTGCTGTCGGTGCTACAAGTGTTGTTGGTGCTGAGGCTGGTAAATTTTGCACCATATTCTCCGAATTTATTACTCGGGCGCGAAGCTCGTTGACCTCTTCCATTACTCCAGGATGATTGTCGGTCAGGACGAGCCGATGAATAAGGTTTAGAATTGTGGATAATATATAATAGTTACGAGATATCCTGGAAATGAGTGTGAAAATGGTGTTTCAAACTGATTCGCTGGTAAGTGTTTCAGGTTCTTCACCAAGAGGTGAATTTGGTTGATGGAAAGGATCGCCTTATTCACGTCTCCATGGATTAAGTCGACTACGAACCCATCCTCAATTCATCCAAAATAGATGATGGCTAAATGGTTGATCCATTCTGATTATACTGCTTTCGGAGCTTGAGTGAAAACCCATGTCGGAATAGCTGTCGGAATAACTATCAGAACAACTATCGAAATCTGAGGGACTCAAACTGGTTGAGGGATTCATCTCGTATGATCAGATGGAGGATTTTTGATAAGAAATAGATTACAGGATGTAGATTAGTACCCTGCAATACATAATTTACATATGCATATATATTACTAAAATCCCATAAGTTACGGAGGAATCTACGGAAGCTGTCAGGCAAAGGTAACAATAACAGATACGCTAAGATATGAATTTATCTATACACTGTCTATGCAATAGAGGTAGTAAGACGTGTCTAGACTTTAAGGATGATAAGCAAATAATTTTTTGACACGGAATGATAAGCAAAACTTTTGACATGCTGACACGGTCAAAGTCCAGACTCACTAATGCATCCAATTGACTTATCAGTTAGACACACTAATGCAGACCTGGTTCGCTAAGACCACCGCTCTAATACCAACTGTAGAGACCCGTCCTAATCCATCCGGACGAAGTCCATATTGATTATAAACGATTCACAACAGTTGATTACATCGCGAGGTACTTGACCTCTATATGATACATTTTACAAACATTGCATTCGTTTTTGAAAAGACAATCATTCATTACATCGAAAGTTGACGGCATGCATACCATTTTATATTATATCTAACTATAATTGACTTAATAATAATCTTGATGAACTCAACGACTCGAATGCAACGTCTTTTGAAATATGTGATGAATGACTCCAAGTAATATCTTTAAAATGAGCGATTTCACAGCGGAAGACTTCTTTCATACCTGAGAATAAACATGCTTTAAAGTGTTAACCAAAAGGTTGGTGAGTTCATTAGTTTATCATAAATAATCATTTCAGATAGTATAATAGACCACAAGATTTCATTTTCATAAACATCATTCTCGTATCAGGCATTTCGCAAACTGCATAGAGATAAAAAATCATTCATATGGATTGAACGCCTGGTAACCGATGTTAACTTAATGCATAGAATATCCCCAAAACAGAACCTCTCGTCTGTATAATAATCTCAAAGTACTAAAGAATTCGTACCCCGAATGGGACTTGTCAAGGTCCATAGATCTATCTTTAGGATTCGCGTTAATCAGGGGCCATTTCCCTAAATTCTTAGGTTACCAGACTTGAAGGGCGATATTCGGTTTAATAATCCAACCATAGAATGTAATTTTAAGTACTTGTGTCTATTTCGAAAAACATGTATAAAAGCAGCGCATGTATTCTCAGTCCCAAAAATATATATTGCAAAAGCATTTAAAAAGGGAGTACTGAAACTCACCTAATGTATTTTGTAGTAAAAATACATATGACTATATTGAACAATGCAGGGTTGTCCTCGGATTCACGAACCTATATCAAATATATATATTAACACATATACTTGTAATCGAACAACTAAATTTCAAGTTATATTAATTATTAATTTGAATATATTTATTTTTATATATTATATACTACAATGTATTTATGTTTTCATACAGATTTATATTAATGTTAAAATAATAATAATAATAATAATAATAATAATAATAATAATAATAATAATAATAATAATAGTAATAATAATAATTATAATAATAACAATAATAAAAATTAAAAGTGTACAACTTTTGAAGAAATGAGCTCTTAAAAAGGCTCGAACCCAAGACCTCTCGTTTAACGATAACATCCCTAACCACCCAACTGTTGCGTGTTTTTCTGATTTAAAATGACATCTAAATTTATTTAACCCTTAAACGCCTATTTCCTCCATCTTCTTACATCGGACAACAACAGAAACATATGATGATCTCGGCCCAACCACACAATCCATATCTGGCCCAACAAGTAATAGCCCAACACTAAGAAGTTTAAAAAAAAAAAATTTGAAATGGCCCAAGAAAAGAAAAAAATGCATCGGCCCAAATCTATATATAAGTAAATGATTGAAACGAGATGTGTTTGTTGGTTTAATTGTGGCTGTATGATATAAAAAGAAAAGTACTCCATGTGACAATTATTTTCTTGTCTCACTTCACAATCATTAACAAGATAATAAAAAATTATCTCTGCCTTCATCTCATCGAACAAGTGTTGCAAACAAGGATATTAAATAAACTGAGTAAAGAAGATCTTGTGTTTGTGTTTGGGTGTCGGACAAAAACAGTAACAACCGAGCTGTTGCAGCGGTTTGATCATGGTGGCGGTTGGAGTGACTTAATAGGTGGCGGTTGTAGTAGTTAACAATGGGTGTTGGTGTCGTCTTGAACCGGGACAAAAATTTTTGTGCATGAGAAAGTTTGAGCATGGGTTTTAGTAGCCAAACCCAAATGATTTACTTGAGTGTGTCGAGCAGGCTGCTCTCATAAGAATAGCAGCAAACAAATTTGATAATTGTTGGGTTTTAACTGGGTAGTAGACCAAGATTTGCAAATCGATGACATAGAAGAAGGGTATCTAACCGTTATCGTTCGATACTCGATCATAACCTTAACACCATCATCTAGTTCAACTTCGGTTTGCAGTAAAAGACACGAGCATCAGTTAAATTACAATGGTTTCTTGGGTTGGTGATTGTTGTAAGTGAGAAAGGTGATTAGAGTGTAGTATATATATATACATCTCACATGTAACTATATATGAATGATTGATACATTTGTAAATAGAATATGGCGAGTTCAAAGAGAAAAAAATATATATATAGAAAATGGAAGAGAGAAAGGGAGAGAAAGGTGACGGGTTAATCGAACTAGATGAAATAGCTCATACTACTCGAACAAGAAGTGGGTTTGGGTTGATCATCGAAACAGTGGACAGAAGCATTGCTCTTAGGTGTAGCAGTAACTAAATGGTGGTGGTTGAATGGGTCTATGGTGGTAATCTTTGTTGATGACAGTAGCAAACAAGAGGTTGTAGAAAAACGAGTATGGGGTGCTTGTCTTCGGTTCAAGATAGGAACAAAAGTAATGGTTCGAACACATGTGATGGTTTGATGATGGTTCGTAGGGTGGTGGCTTGGTGGTGTGTGGTGATGATATGTTGTTGAAGTAGGAGTCGAACATTAATAGCTCAGGTATGGTGTCGTGGTGATTGAATGATGATGACGGTTTTGTAGTCGTGCCCCATCATAGTTTGGTTCATCGATTAGTCGAAAGAAATAAAAGAAAGAGTAATATTTCAATTTGGAAGTGGTGACCATATATTCTTATGTCTGCACATGTAAAATATATAATTATATAATATATATATATATATATATATATATATATATATATATATATATATATATATATATAGCTTAAAGCCAAAAACTGTGTCAAAGTAATACTCCATCATTTCCCTTATACTGTGTTTGTGGTTTTGTTCAAATGATAGGCTGTAAGTTTACATATATATAAAGACATATCATATATTAATATATAAGTAATATAAATAATATAATAATAATATTTAATATACCAATGAGAATATAAACATGTGAAAGAGGAAACAGTAAAGCTCTCGTGAACTCTTCGATTGATTTATCTGCCGACAGTTTCCATCTATTAATTAAAATCAGTGGCGGATAAAAGTTCTCAGAAAAATCCCAAATTTTTAAATTAAATATTTTTATTTATTTTGGTCATTATGGTATAAAATTCGGTCATTAACTATTAAATAAAAATTACATTAATTATTCACTCCCAATCCCAAGTAAAATATAAAAAGTTTTAAAATTTAATAAATAGCTCCTAAATACATTTTTACTAAGCCTATAATTTATATAACTCATTTTCGGGTCACCATTTATTTTAAAATAATTTAAGTTTGAATTTAACTTCTTAATATTAATCGAAACGTCAAACGAGTATTAAAATCATCTAATATTAATTTTTAATATACTTTATTTATATATAGAGATATATTTTAAATAATAACTATTATAATATCCTATTTTTATTTTATTAATTTGTAATAACAACAACATATAATACTTCAAATTATATTTTGAATTATTATTTATATATACATACACACATATCTATTTACAATTAATTGTTCGTGAATCGTCGAGAGCAGTCGAGGTCAATTGGATATATGAAACAATTCAAACTTTTTGAAACTCAACATTACAGACTTTGCTTATCGTGTCGAAATCATATAAGATTCAAGTTTAGATTTGGTCAAAAATTCCCGGGTCATCACATTTTATACCTAGGAAATTTCTATTTAACCCGAAAATATCTGTTGCCTTCTCAACCTGAAGGAAATTAGGAGTTGGGTCACGGCCCAAGTACACTAATTTAATCTGGCCCAACAATACAAGAGTTATACTACCCACTTCTATACAAGTCTATCTAGCAAAATAATGGTCCAACAGCAAAGAAAGTAATCCAGTAACATATCTCCTTTTTGGAACGTTTAATAAAAAAAAATTGATTTGCACGTGGGACTTGAGGAGGAGTGATCTATCTTTTCACCCTTTGTACACGTATCACCTTCTTTATTCGTTGAAGTAACAGAAACCAGAAAGAAACCGAAGGCTGGAAATAAGAAAAAAAATAAAGTGGCGGTTTATAGTTTAAACATGAACTGAAAAACTGCAGTTGCAGATAAGGGTGTTTGGCTTCGGTTTAACCAGAAACAGGGACAAGGAGACAGAGTAATGAACAAATTCGTGGTGGGTGTAGCCGTTTGAAACAGAAATAAATTAATAACAGCTGCAACAGTGTGAGCTTGCAGCCTGAACAGAAACAGAAATTTTAGTGGCGGGTTGTGAGGTTTTCGAATGGAACAGAAACAGAAAAAAGTAGCTTCGATGGTGGTTAGTTCGTGGTGGTGGTCTGGAGTACTATGGTGGGGATGGTGGCCGAATTTGTGGTGGTACGAAGAGAGATGTAGAGAGAGAGAGGATGAGAGATTGATGGTAGTGTATGTGGTGTTTTCATGGTTGCAACAACATAAATGGGTTTCGTGGTGGTAGGTTTCATAGAAAAACAATGGAAAGTATTTCAGTAACATTAAACGGTTGTGATGGTGGTTGTTTGATTTTATGGATATTGGAATATAAACAGGAACCGTTGATCTAGGTGGGTTTTGTTAGGTGACTGATGGTGTCGTGGTTTGGTTGATAGGTTTAAGAGGAAGACAAAGGTGGTATTAGTGGAAGTTTCATGTGTGTGTTGATGGGTGTTGGTAGTCGAGAAACAATAACATGTAAATGCGTGTGGTGATGGTTCTCGGTTTCGAAATGGATTACATGAAGTTCCAAGGTGGAGATTATGGTTTGGTAACGATGATTGAAGAAATAGTAATAGAAAACGAAAAGGAAAACGAACGAGAATAGATATAGAGATATCTTGAGTGTTTGTGGGTTTTTGTAATGAATAAGATAGAGTTATACATATATAACTCTCCCCTGTATCTATAAGAATGCAGTGGGACAAAGTATATTATGGGACATCATAACTTTAATAATAAAAATGATTTAGTAAACGTGCCCAAGAAACAGTCAAGCAGCCTAATATTTTAACTTCATCTACCGACAGTTTTCACTGACTACTATTTCGTACCCCGTTGACAATTAATGGCGGATAAAAGTCTTTTAGAAAAATCCCAAATTTTTAGATTAACTATATTTATTTATTTTGCTCATTATGGTATAAAATTCAATCATTAACTATTAAATAAAAATTACATTAATTATTCACTCCCAACCCCAAGTAAAATATGAAATGTTTTAGAATTCAATAAATAGTTCCTAAATACATTCTTAATAAGCCTAAAATTTATATTACTCATTTTCGGATCATCGTTATTTTAAAACAATATAAGTTCGAATTAAACTTTTCTAAATAATAATCGAAACGTCCAACGAGTATTTCAATCATTAAATATTTATTTTTAATATACTTTTATTTATATATATAGATATGTTTTAAATAATAATTATTATATTTTGTTTTATTTTACAAAGATAAATTTTGGTAACAACATACAATATTTAAAATTATATTTTTAATTATATATATATATATATATATATATATATATACACACACACACACACACACATATCAAGTTACAATTAATTGTTCGTGAATCGTCGGAACTGGTCGAAGGTAAAATGATTTCATGAAACAGTTCAAAAATTTTGAGACTCGGTTTAATAGACTTTGCTTATCGTGTCGAAACTATATAAAGATTAAGTTTAAATTTGGTCGGAAATTTCCGGGTCGTCACAATACAAACCCAAGAAACGCTTAACTGATCAGACTTTCTGGGAAAATATGCGATAACTGCTCACTATTATCAAACTTTGTCATTGTCGATCACTATAGAGTAACCTTCCCCTTGCTAAAAGTAGTGATGTATACTAGCTCAAATATGATATCTAGAAATTTTTTGTGACGGACCCGAAAATTCTCCCAAAAATGGCAGAATTTTTTTTCTCCATACTTTCTCAGAAAACTTCCTGGATGATAAAAATGGTCTACACAAATTTTCTTCTAAATGGTCGTTCCAGACATAGTTTTTTTTTTTTAAGTCAGTTAAATTCCTTGATCCGCATGATTGTCCAGCAGTTACGCAAAAACTCAAGTCTTTTAAATATCTTTCATGCGAAAGAGAAGGTCATCTGTGCGAGCGAGATTTTCACTCGTGCGGTTGAAAGTTTAACATTACGGATGAAAATTCAAAACTCATTCGTGCGAATGACAGACTCATCCGTACGGGTGAGCTTCGTTTATGTCATCTTAGCACGAAAAAGAATCAGGAAAAAATCGACACGAGGCACTTTTCATTCATGCAGATGAGACCCACTCGTGTAGCTCATCCGTGCAGATGACATCTCATCCGTGCTAATAAAATCTCATCCGTACGAATGAAGGTTGAATTAGATCTGAGTAGAACCAGCAGCAACCGCCAAACCCTTTTTGTGGTTGTTCCATTTTTATATGATTTTCACTCAAATTAACCACCTTTGGGATCAAGAATCGAACTACTAACTTAGATATTATCTCATAACTCGGAAACAAACACAAATCATCATGATTTAAGCCCAAAAACATGAACACATAAAAACCCCATTTAACGTCTTTACATTCAATCTTGAATCGATGCTCGGATGATCAGAGAGGGGTACAAAATAGTTATATTTTTATTACGAAATACTATTAAATACGATACAATTTCACACAAGTTATTTATTTATTTATAGAGTGGATATACCTAAACTTTGCTACAACACTTATGGGCAGTGTACCTAATCATATAGTAGTATAGTTTTTAGTAAGTCCGGTTCGTCCACAGGGAACTAGCCAAGTTTAACGCTATATTTTTAAAACTATATTTGTATATATATAAATATATATATATATATATATATATATATATATATATATATATATATATATATATATATATATATATATATATATATATATATATATATATATATATATATATATATATATATATATATATATATATATATATATAAGTAGTATTATTATTATAAAAGGGGGTTTTACCGTTTAATGACCGGTTTGTCGATTTTAAAAACTTAAGTCGCAATTAAAACCTAATATAAAATATTAAAAATAAATATAACTTAATTTAAAATGTAAAGTAAATGACGATAAATAAAATTGCGATAAATAAAAGTGCGATAAATAAAATGACAGTAAATAAAATTGCAATAATTAAAAAGTACGATAATTAAAAGTGCGATAAGATATAAAATAAAGGAATTATGCTTATATAAACTTCCGTAATCATGATATTTGACGTGTTGATTTTAATTTATTACCATGGGTTAATTGTCTTTTGTCATTGATTATTCGATATGTCCATCTGGTTTTTGTCCATAACAGTCCATCAGTGATAAATATAAAGTGCGAGTGTCCTCGTCAAATTATCCTTATACCCGAAGTCAAATATTCCAACTAATTGGGGACATAAACTGTAACAAGGTCTTAATACTTTGTTTAATAATTACACCAAGATATCGACTGCGTGTAACCCAAGGTTTTAATACTTTGTTAACAATTACGCCAAGTGTCCTTGTACATAATTCACCCCTGTTTTAATGAGTCCATTGACTATTAATCCATTTCTGTGTCTGGTTAAATGAACGATTATTAGTATTTATAAATATCGCGCCCATCGTGTCCGATCGAGTGTATATGGTTATTTATAGATACGTCAAATTGTAAATCTCTATATTAAATTAACGAACTATCATTCAGTTAAACAAATATAAAGCCCATTAATAGTCCATAGTCCAATTTCCACAAGTGTCGGTCTTTTGTCCAAACTCCAATTATGGTACAAAGCCCAATAACCCCGTCTTTAATATTTAGTCCAACATCATGATTACTTCGATTTAAATAAGCATAATAATAACTTAGCTACGAGACATTAATTTAAAAAGGTTGAACATAACTTACAATGAGTATTAATAGCGTAGCGTTTCACGGACAGAATTTCGACTTACAAACTTAAAACATTCTCCACTATAACCTTATTATTATTAAACTTAAATTAAAATTAAAATTATAAATATATATATATATATATATATATATATATATATATATATATATATATATATATATATATATATATATATATATATATATCGTATATGATATGAGAAAGGAAAAGAAAAAGATGTTGAAATCGATCAGAATGCGCGGCCTTTTATAGGCCCACGTTTCACTGTTGACCTCCGCGAGTGCGGAGGTTTTCTTCATCAAAGCTCCGCGAGTGCGGAGGTCTGGAATCCAGCTCATAGATTAAATCCAAAACGTAGGCTGCGTATAATTATATTATATTATATTCTTGTGCATATTTGACTTGTAATTTTTAGTCCGTTGAGTCACACGCTGAAAGTTGGTTGATGTCTCGGTTTCGAATTTTCGAACGCCTTTTCGTACAATTTAATATCTTGTACTTTGTGTTTCACGGCTTGTACTCTTGTAATTTTTAGACGTTTCTCATCAATAATTTGAACCACTTTGATTGTACTTTGTACTTTTTAGCTTTTTGGTCGTTTGCGTCTTCAATTCGTCGAATCTGTCTTTTGTCTTCACCTTTTATTATTTAAACGAATATCACTTGTAAATAGAACAATTGCAACTAAAAGCTTGTCTTTCTTGAGGGATAATGCTATGAAATATATGTTCGTTTTTAGCATTATCAAATATTCCCACACTTGAGCGTTGCTTGTCCTCAAGCAATATAGTCTTGAAATAAAAATACTAGAATCACTTCTTTATTCTTCACACTTTGTACATCAGTGATTTATATACGGCGGTATGAACAATGGTAGTAACATTGTGGTTTACAGTCCCACATGACTATGAAAATTTAGATCCTTTAAAGAAATTGGATCTTTATGAAAACATTTGATTTTTTTTTTCTTTTAAATTCAAACTAGCTTTTACCCTAGATAAGTTTTCCGAAATAACCCTTAACCGGTGTTTGTAAAATGTTTTTGTAGGTTTTGTGGGTTTCAGATTTGAAAATTTTAGCTCAAAACTTGCGGTTTTGTGTCACTCACTTGCTAACCTTGTATTGAGAAAGCAACACGTCCAGTTTACTTGCTCAGTATATTACCTTTCGGTAAACTACCGTCCAGTTGTAAAGGAAAGCGTTGAACAAGCAACTGTTAAGGCAATGTCCCGTGACATGCTTTTAATTATGGTCTATATCGTGTCGGATGCAATTACTATCCTTTGTAGGAGCAATAGTAAAGATCACCCTATAGTTTTTTTCGGTCTGGTACAAGGTCCTGTCTTCGACCATGCTATGCAATCACCATTCTTACGGTTGACACCCGATTTGGTTCAGGTGTCCTAATGAATTCTAGGTGAATTTCTAGGATTTTACGTTCAATGGTAATGAACGCATTGAAAATGGGTTTTCAGAAAACAAATCGATTTGTAATTTTGATCAAAATATTTTCTCGTTCAAGCTCGAGTTTAAATATCATCGAATTCCATGAGTTTGAATTCTCAATCTTTAAGGTCAATCTCAAGGATTTAGTAATATCAGTCTTAAAAGCTGATTTTTGATCTTTAAGGAGATTATCCTTTCTAGAGATCAGATTCATTAGTCTTATAAGCTAATTTGCACGGTGCCCCCCCCCCCATTGTACGAGACAGATCCTCTCATGGTTAGGATAAGTCTGACCACTTGGCGACCCTGTTTGATGCTGAGATCCGTGGATTTCCAGCTGATTTTTGAGAAAACCTTTCAAGGTTTTTCGTAGACTCTATAACTGGTCTGGATGACAACTTCCTGACCTAAATCAAGAAGCGCATGTCTTTTTCTCGGAACACTTTACTTCCTTTTAATGATGGAATTGATTCATCGTGTAGATCCATCTTTCTTTCAAATATATCAATTTTTCGGGTAAAACACTTAATTTTGTCCAAAACAAAAGTATCTTCAATTATTTGTACAAAAATATGTGACATATGTTCTAAATAACTTTGTAAATTTTTCCCACACTTGGCTTTTATTTTCCTTTCTTTGCCTTTTTATTTTCCTCTATTCCATTTTAAATGAATTCTAACATTTTGGGTTGTTTCTCAATTTATGTCCTTTCTGAGGTAACAATAATTTCGGTGTTAACACCTAGTTTTATCGTTCATAAATATGTATAAACATGATTTTGAATTCATTTATTTGAAAATTTTGAAAATTTTTACTAGAATTGGATAGTCAGTATATAAGACTAGGGCTGTTCTTTATTATCAGAGAGCACTAGATTCTAATACAATGTAACACCCTAGGCAAATCCCACATCACCCATGGACATGAGTGATCATGGGATTATAAGGTAATACTCACGCTTAAATGACACAACGCGTTTTGGGATCACAGGCTGAGTGGAAGTGCGAGTACATTGTGGTTAAGCGTGCTCGGGCGAGAGCACTACCAGGATGGGTGACCTCCTGGGAAAGTGCTTCTCGTGTGTGGTCGCCAAGAAAAAGCCGTGCGCCTGCGGGCAAAGCGGACAATATTGTGGTCATGTTAAGCTGGGGTGTTACAGAATGGTATCAGAGCCACTCATGTGCCGTTGGGGGTGGTGGGGCAAACCTCATCGAGGACGATGAGTCCCTGAGAGGGGGGGGGTGAATGTAACACCCTAGGCAAATCCCACATCGCCCATGGACATGAGTGATCATGGGATAATAATGTAATACTCACGCTTAAATGACACAACGCGTTTTGGGATCACAGGCTGAGTGGAAGTGCGAGTACATTGTGGTTAAGCGTGCTCGGGTGAGAGCACTACCAGGATGGGTGACCTCCTGGGAAAGTGCTTCTCGTGTGTGGTCGCCAAGAAAAAGCCGTGCGCCTGCGGGCAAAGCGGACAATATTGTGGTCATGTTAAGCTGGGGTGTTACATACAACTACTGCGTTACTAGTATTTTTAATGGTAGCCAAGTGTTTAAATTAAAATTTTTAAAAATCCGAAAGAATTTAACCCCTTCCCACACTTAAGATCTTGCAATGCCCTCATTTGCAAGAAATCAGTAACAATTTAAATTATTGAGGGTGATTAGCGTAGAAAAATGATTAAATTTTACCAAAGTTTCCAAACATATTGTTGTTTATGTTGAATGATAAATGGTGCACATCATTTGTTCATTCCTGCAGTTGTTATTTCACATATATTTTGCATCTTGTCGTCAAAATTAGTTGCTTTTGCTGAACTTAATGTCAGTCTTTGAAAATGCGCATTTTACCCTGTTTTGTACATGAGATAAACTACAAACATATATATTCATATTTTTAAAGTTGGTTATATCACCCCACATTCAAAAATTATTAAAAATCTAATAATAAAAGTTAGAAAATTATAAAAACTATTATAGTATCAAAAGAAATATTAAAAGTATAAAATTACAAGTTACCAAATAAATAAAAATAGGCATAAAAGAAAATCAGGGTTGATGAGGATGGTGCCAGTAGGGATCCCATTCATAGCCGTATGTGCTGTAGAATGCTTGAGCTGGTTCATATGTAGGGTACGGTGGTCGGGTCTGTATAGTCCAGGGAGGAAATACGGGCATTGGAGTAGGAATATAGTTTGTATTTATGTGTGCACAATGACTTATGATTTGGTTTTGATGATACTGCCAATCTTGAAATGCTCGTTGTCTAGCCATTTCATACTTATGTTGAGCCATAAAAATTTGCATTTCTGTCATCTGATTCCCTCCTCCCGCATTACCTTGCTGCTGATCTCTTTCGACCTGTGGATGATGTCCATCATATGGTGCTGCAGCGTTATGTCGTTTCTTTAAAACCTTAGCACCATGATATACTTTCAAACCAATTGTATCACGGGGTTCTGGTGCTGCAATTATTAATCCCCCTGACTTCTATTGACACCGATATACTCAGCAATTAAAGTAACAAAGATACCACCTCCTATTATACCATTAGGCCATATGCTCCTAACCATAGCCGATAAATAATAACCCACACAATAAGGTATACTAACAGCGCTCTGTGGGTCTCGAATACACATGAGATAAAATAAATCATTCTTATTTACTTTCTCTTTGTTCTTACCTCGCTGTGTAATCGAGTTTGCTAAGAACCTATGGATTACTCTTAGCTCAGCTCTATCAATATCAGTATAAGAGTTATTTCCCCCACGAAATCGGTTATGCCTAGTCATTCTACTCCATATTCCATTCATATCAAAATTTTCATCAACGCTCCTACCATTAACTATCAACCTTTGACAATCAGTAGATGCTAGTTCCTCAGACGTATATATACACAAAGCCTGAGCCATGTCTAGTAGAGACATATGGCGCATCACACCTCCTAATAAAAATCTAATAAAACTACGATCGGTTAAGGTAGCTACCCGATCATTTATTTCAACACTACATAATAATTTCACACACCATTCTCTATATACACGCCTACGTATATTAAACAAACGTTCCCAATCATTAAAAGTAGAATTACCATACCTTTGTGTAAGTAATTCTCTGATTGAACCGGCCAATCCTACTATTTCTAACGGTTCCCAATCTATTACTCTGGGTACTTCAACAATATTAGACTGAAGGGTGTGCAAGTTCCTCTGATATTTTGGATAATCTATCCAATGTCGGTCAAACCTTAAATTAGGATGTAAATCTGCCACTTCTATATTTGAATATGAAATGAATTGATGCGGTAGATTTTGTCTATATTGGTCGTTAATCTCTTATTCTTCTGCATTCTCAAGAGGAGCATTGTGAGCCTGAGATGCGGATGAAGATTCACCCATTTCAGTCGATCTCCTTGGGAAACTTCTTGGTAGGATCCTTCTCAACATGATTTTAGCAAAAAATTTGATGTTTAACGGTAAAAAATCGCGATTTTTAGAGTGTTTTTTGTGTGTTTTTTCGCAGAAAATATGGGTGTGGGTGTGTTGGGGACTGGTCTGTTCGACCAGTTAACCCCATCTGGATTTCGATACCTCCGCGAGTGCGGATGTGGGACCCTATCAAGTACCGCGAGTGCTGATTTTTTTTAAACCTTTAACTAATAAAACATAAATTAATAAATTTTAAAAATTTGTTTCTTTTAAGAATGAGGGCATTTCGGATCGTTGTCCTAGTCCGTCTCTCGACAAAATTTTAAAATTTGTCACTTTTAAAGCGTCGTTTTTTTAAAATCAAAGATTTTTGGGTTTTTTAATGTTTTTGGCATACTTTAATTCAATAATATTAAAAATAATGATAATAAAATTTCTCGTCCCGCCCTCGGGTAAAACAATTTCGGTTCAATCGACCTAGTCTTCAACTCACGACGAATTTTAGATATCAAATTTTTAACTTAATGAAATAAAGTAAATTTTTGTTTTTAAAATCACACCAAACTTAAATTTAAAATGCATAAAATTAAAAATTCATATAAATATAATTAATATTTTTAATTTTACAAACTTATATTAAAAAAAGTAGTTTAAAATATTTAAAAACTTCAATATATTGATTTTAAAAATTTATAATATTAATTTTAAAAACATGGTAAAGATAAAATTAAAAATCTTTTTTTTTTGTCTTTTATCCCACTTTAATCAATCAAATATTATCAAAAATATACGCTCATTTTTTCGGTAAAGTAATTTTGGTTCCATAACCTAGTTTTACTCCTGACAAATTTTTAAAATATTTTGGGTTGATAGATTAAGGATATTTATACCTTAAGAATAAACGGTAAATTTCGCAGTGATGTAATAAATTTTTGTATGATATCAATAATTTCGGTTTCGCATACCTAATTTTATTAAATACCAATTTAATACTTTATAGCGAACGATTCAGCGTTTATTATCAAAAGGTTAAAAGCAATAAATAAAAACAAATAAAAACTGTACATACTTACCTGTGAGAAAGAATTCTCAGAGACCTGCTTTAGCTGACTCATAGGAGAGTCGTGTGATTTGGTTCTCCATAGCTACGTAAGCGTAACCTCGATTCTTCAATATCTTTTCTTCTAAACATATAAACGGTCCTTCTCTTCATAGAGTAACAAATTCGGTATTTGAATATGTTTGATTGTTTGAACATTTACCTTCATGTGACCATTTTCTGCATTTATAACATCTTTCAAGGTGTCGTGCTCTTCTTTTTGTTGCGGATTTTGATTTTCCTTTTCCAAAATGTATCTTATGATGATATTTCCTTAGTTCTTTCCTTACTTCGTCCATTTTGCCTCTTATGAAGGATACCACTTTACTCGGGAGTGTGTCATTATTACGTTTAGTAATCATAGCGTGTAGTAGTACACCATGGTTCAGATCAAAGGAATTCTTCATCTCATAAAACCTAAAAAAATAAAAATTCAGAATGGAGGGAGAAGACTAGTTCTTTAGGGTCTGCTAGGGAAAGACCATTCGGATTCTATTCTCGAGAACTACACGAAAACAGAATATCTAACTCTAACAGAAATACATATTACCCTAAAAAGATTCGAATTTTCCCACACTTAGTTAGCTGTGGTGTCGAAATTGTGATTAACTTCATCTTCAACTTCCATTGGATTATCTATGTAATGTTTAACTCTGTGACCATTAACCTTAAATTCAATTCCATTTGAATTTATTAATTCTACTGTTCCATATGGGAAAACTCTTTTGACTATGAATGGTCCAGACCATCTTGATTTCAATTTTCCAGGAAATAGCTTGAATCGTGAATTGAAAAGAAGAACTCTGTCTCCTTCTTTAAATTCTTTTGAACTTCTAATTCTTTTATCATGCCATTTCTTTCATTCTTTCTTTATAGATTAACGAATTTTCGTATGCTTCATGTCTTAATTCTTCTAATTCATTTAATTGACTTAACCGTAGACGTCCGACTTCATGTAAATCAAGATTACATGTCTTCAAAGCCCAAAATGCTTTATGTTCAATTTCTACTGGAAGATGACATGCTTTTTCGCAAACGAGTTTAAAAGGTGTGGTTCCAATTGGAGTTTTGTAGGCTATTCTAAAAGCCCAGAGTGCATCTTCCAATTTTATGGACCATTCCTTCGGATTTGATCCTACGGTTTTCTCTAGAATACGTTTTAAAGCTCGGTTGGTATTTTCAACTTGTCCACTTGTTTGTGGATGATAAGCGGTTGAGATTTTATGAGTTACTCCATATCTTTTGAGAACTTTCTCAAGTTGATTATTACAAAAATGAGTACCCCGATCACTTATTAAAGCTTTCAGTGTTCCGAACCTTGCAAAAAGACATTTTAAGAAGTTGACTACAACTCGTGCATCGTTAGTTGGGAGAGCTTGTGCTTCCGCCCATTTAGATACATAATCAATGGCAACGAGAATGCAGAGATTATTATGAGATTTTGGAAATGGACCCATAAAGTCAATACCCCAAAAGTCAAATACTTCACATACTTGAATGACATTTTGTGGCATTTCATCACGTTGACTTATTTTTTCGGCCCTTTGACAAGCATCACAGGATTTACAAAGAAGGTGTGCGTCTTTGAAAATTGTAGGCCAATAGAACCCAGCATCGTAAACTTTTCTTCCTGTAAGTTGAGGCCCATAATGCCCTCCTGTTGGTCCTGTGTGACAATGGTTTAAGATTTGACTAGCTTCATCTCCGAATACGCATCGGCGTATTATTCCATCGGGACAACTTTTAAACAAATGTGGATCTTCCCAGAAATAGTGTTTTATATCACTAAAGAATTTCTTTCGTTTTGGTACGACAACCCCTTTTCAAGGAATCCACATACTAAGTAGTTTGCATAGTCTGCAAACTATGGAATTTCATTATAATCTATCTTCAATAGATATTCATCAGGAAAGTTATCTTGTATAGCCGATTCATTTAGAACTTATAATTCGGGATTTTCAAGATGAGAAAGATGATCAGCTGCGAGATTTTTTTGCTCCCTTTTTGTCTCGGATTTCAATATCGAACTCTTATAAGAGTAAGATCCAACGGATTAATCGTGGTTTAGCATCTTGTTTTGAAAATATGTATCTAAGAGCAGAATGGTCGGTATAGACCACCGTTTTAGCTAGAACGAGATATGAATGAAATTTGTGAAAAGCAAAGACAATAGCAAGGAGTTCTTTTTCAGTAGTTGTGTAATTCGTTTGTGCTCCTTGTAACGTCTTACTAGCGTAATAAATAGGTTGAAATCGTTTTTCAATCCTTTGACCTAAAACGACTCCCATTGCAAAATCACTTGCATCGCACATGAGTTCAAATGGTAGATTCCAATTTGGAGTTATCATTGAAAGGACCCGCCCTAATCTATCCGGACGAAGTCCATATCGATTATAAACGATTCACAACAGTTGATTACATCGCGAGGTATTTGACCTCTATATGATACATTTTACAAACATTGCATTCGTTTTTGAAAAGACAATCTTTCAATACAAGAAAGTTGACGGCATGCATACCATTTTATAATATATCTAACTATAACTAATTTAATAATAATCTTGATGAACTCAACGACTCGAATGCAACGTCTTTTGAAATATGTCATGAATGACTCCAAGTAATATCTCTAAGATGAGCAAATGCACAGCGGAAGATTTCTTTCATACCTGAGAATAAACATGCTTTAAAGTGTCAACCAAAAGGTTGGTGAGTTCATTAGTTTAACATAAATAATCATTTCATAATTTTAATAGACCACAAGATTTCATATTTCCATTTCTCATAAACATACGTCCCATGCATAGAGACAAAAATATCATTCATATGGATTGAACATCTGGTAACCGACATTCACAATATGCATATATAAGAATATCCCCATCATTCCGGGAACCTCCTTCGGACATGATATAAATTTCGAAGTACTAAAGCATCCGGTACTTTGGATGGGGCTTGTTGGGCCCGATAGATCTATCTTTAGAGTTCGCGTCAATTAGGGTTTCTGTTCCCTAATTCTTAGATTACCAGACTATATAGGGTGATATTCGATTTGATAATCCAACCATAGAATGTAGTTTCGATTACTTGTGTCTATTTCGTAAAACATTTATAAAAGCAGTGCATGTATTCTCAGTCCCAAAAATATATATAAAAAGGGAGTAATGAAAACTCACAGTACTGTATTTTGTAGTAAAAATACATATGACGATATTGAACAATGCAGGGTTGGCCTCGGATTCACGAACCTATATCATTTATATATATATATATATATATATATATATATATATATATATATATATATATATATATATATATATATATATATATATATATATATATATATATATATATATATATATATATATATATCAACACATATAATCGGAATCGAACAAATTCATATATTATATTTTTAGTTATATGATATATATATTTATTTTGTAAACTTATTAACATTTATACACATAGTTATATTAATCTATATATATATATATATATATATATATATATATATATATATATATATATATATATATATATTTGTAATTGATATTATATCAAAAATCAATAATTTGTTATATGTAGTATTAGTATAGTTATGTTACATGTATCAACCGTAGTTACTTATATATAAAAGTATTTGTTTGTTATTATAATACTAATATATAGTAATGATAGTAATAATAATATTAATAATTTTAGTTAATTTGTAACTTAATCATTTCTATAATAATATTTGTATCTATACTCAAAATATTAATAATAATGTTAATAAAAACGATAATAATAATAATAATAATAATAATAATAATAATAATAATAATAATAATAATAATAATAATAATAATAATAATAATAATAAATAATAAATAAAAGAGTTATACCTCACTAAAATAGATTTTAACAAAAAGATGCCTCGAGCGAGGCTCGAAACCGCGACCTCTCGAATACCCGAACATCACTCTAACCATTGCTCCATTTTTTTTACATTTCTAATTTATAATGCCTACCGATTGTATTTAACTCGATTTTAGCCTGTTCTACTTCTTCTTAATTTACAGTCATCATCATTTTAATTCGGCCCATACATTTGTAGGCCCAACAGAAATTTCGTAACCCAAATTTTACACAAGCTCATTTAGATAATTAATTGGCCCAATGCTATATTAATCTCACAGCTCATTTAGAAATTTGATGGGCTTATGGATGTTGGGCCTTACTTGATCAGCTGCCTTGTCAAAAAAAAATAATATAATTAACCTGTCACGACCAAGATTCGAACCCAAGACCTATCGTTCCACACTAGCACTCTTAACCATGATTCTGTTCTTACTTTTCTGTTTTGATACCCCATATTTAAAATATAACCTTTAGCTATTTCACTTCATCTCCTTCATGTTACATCGACTAGAAACCCATCATCAATCATCAAGTTACGGGCATGATCATCATCCTCATCAACCTACAGCATCATCATCATCGTCAACCTATCATCATCTATGAATCATCATCAACATCGTCGGCATCATAACTTATCACTCGTCACTATTTTCTTTGAACCATCATCATCATCAAATCCCTTAAGCATCATCATCTCTTATCATGTTATCGTGTACCACCTCACATCACCATCATCTTTACCCTTTTATAAATGTGACAGTAAAATTGTTGTTTTCGGATAGAATAAAAAAAAACAGGAACACAGTAGCGGTTTTGCAGGAATAAGAGAGATAAAGAGAGGGAGAGAGAAAGTGATTGAGAGACGAGCTCGTAGTGGTCTGTGGTGGTCTTGGGCGGCCATAAAATAGCAGCAGCGACTGTAGTAGCTGCAGTTGGTTCTGGGTTATTAATCAGAGAAGAAAAATGAATGTGTTGGGTTGAAGATGCAAGGCGAAGGTGAGGTGTAGGTGATGACGGTTGTAGTGATTTTGAGGGTGGTGAATGTGGCTGCTCGTGGTGGTGATTGATGATATGGGTGGCGGTGATAGAAAAGGTTGAGGGTATCATTCAAACTCCTAGTATATGCAAGTATATATATATATATATATATATATATATATATATATATATATATATATATATATATATATATATATATATATATATATATATATATATATATATATATCTAAGTTATAGATATAAAATTAGTATTAATAATAATTAATAATAATAATTATGTAATGTTAGTCAATAAAGTAAAAGTGTAAGAAAACAAAGAAATTAATTAAACGTGCATCATAATAGATCAGTATTCTGCCGACACTATTCAACTATAAATCACATACTGGAATATCGTACTCCGTTGTTAATCAGTGGCGAATAACAGTCTTTAGAAAAATCCTAAATTTTTTTACAGTAATTATCTTTATTTATTTTAGTAATTATGGTGTAAAATTTGGTCATTAATTTATTAAATAAAAATTACATCAACTGTCCTTCTCATTTATGGGTAAAATATAAAAAGTGTTAAAACTTAACAATTAGTTCCTAAATACATTTTTAATAAGCCTAAAATTTATAGGACTCATTTTCGTATCACCGTTTATTTTAAAATTACATAAGTTTAAATTTAACTTATTTAATATCAATCGAAACATCAAACGAGTATTACAATCATTTAATATTTATTTTTAATATACACAATTTATATATAGAGATATATTTTAAATAATAATTATTATAATATTCTATTTTTATTTTTTATTAATCTTTAATAACAACAACATATAATACTTCAAATTATATTTCATTTTATTATTTATATATACATATACACATATCTATTTACAATTAATTGTTCGTGGATCGTCGAGAGCAGTCGAAGGTCAATTGAATATATGAATATCGTTTCAAAATTTTAAGACTCAACATAATAGACTTTGCTTATCGTGTCGAAATTATATAAAGATTAAGTTTAAATTTGGTCGGAAATTCCTGGGTCATCACAGTACCTACCCGTTAAAGAAATTTCGTCTCGAAATTTGAGTGAGGTGGTCATGGCTAACAATAAAAATGTTTTCATGACGAATATGAGTTGATAAATTGAGTTTTATCATCATTGAGTAATATGGACAAAAATAATTCGATTATTCAAAGAGTACGAATGAAGCTATCATCAAAGAGTGAAATAGGAAAGTAAAGATTCATCTGAACTTTTGACAGAGTCAGGGTTGAATTCCGAAATTCAAGAAATTTAAAGAAAATCTTCGAAATCTAAAAGATTTGATTCTTCGGCAAGTAAGGAAATTAAGATCTCTATAATTAAATACGGTAATCTGCCTCGATTACTCTGTCTGATATTTCCATTATAAATTAAGCTCTTCCGATCCATTATTCTCACCATTCATATACTTTCTTTCTTAATGCATACATCCATAAGATTGTGAAAATGATTAATCTAGTTCTAATCCTTGATATTTCCTAATTATCATTTTTGTCATCCTTCTTTTCAATCTTTCACCAGAAAATCTGTTTACTTCTACTATCGCCTTGGGGTGATACTATTCTTACTTATACCGTGTCTTTATATTGCTATTCATATTAATATCCATGGTTTGTAACCTCTGTGTTGTTATTGGGCTTTATATTTTCTCTTATATTTTGGAGCTCTTTGCCTTTTTATTATCCTCCCGACCTTTAGTAAAGCGAGTAACGGTCCAGAATTCGTAGGTATGGAGTTCTGAATGAACTTAATGTTCTAAGCAAGAAAGAACGTAATAGCACGATTTGATTTGTCAAATTACCAGAATCACGTAGAATAGAACTATCAAGAATATATTTTATTGATATGTTCAGAAGTTAATTTGAATGGAAGAGTTATGTACATGGCACGTGATGATGATATGATCTGTGAATCATCACATTCCATTAGAAACTCAGCATGACTTACTGTAATATAATCACGTTGATCAAGTGTCATTATATTATACTAACTCATGCATCAGTTCCCAACATTACTTCAATAACATTCATATTTTAAGCTCGAAAGTTTACAGAATATAGAAACTAACAGTTTCTATATGATGTAACACTGATAGCACGAAGAGGTTAATGATTTCAGATAAGAATAGTTATAAAAATATCTTCAGAAATATGGAGGATATTTATAATGAAAGATACGATAATATCTCAGAATATCTAAGAACAGAGGATGATAGAAACTATTGTCTGCAAGGGTTTAGAGTAATGAGCAAGATATTCACTAAATACCTTAGCAGAAATTGAATCATTTGGATTCTTTGAAGTCAAACTTATTCTTTGTGATTTGTCCACGGCTTTCTTCATAGTTTCGCATAATCTGCTTTTCGGTACTAAATTTTCTATTGAATGTTTCCATTATAATGATACACAGGAAGCACGAAGAGGTATATAATTTCGGACGAGATTATTTATGAAAATATCCTCAGAAATATCGAAGATATTGATGATGATATTTTGGAATTTCTAAGTTCGATGGTTGAAAAGGAAAAATTTTCCGCAAGATTTTAACATGACTTCGGAGCAAGATATTCTCTAAAGATTTCAACAGATCCATAATTACCTGAATTCTTTGAATATAGGGTATGGTCCTTGTATTTGTCCTTGGTCTCCTTCATGGTTAACTTTATCCGTTTTTCAGTTCCAACGTTTCTGAGCTTTTCTAACATATTATTCTTTATCATTAAACTTCCGACGACTAAGGTCGTTTACGGTTGCCTACAGTTTCTGCTGCTTCATTCAGCTTTTTCAACATTCAGAGAATCGATTCGTAAACTGGGTGTCTTTTCAAAATTTTAGAATTGAAGATCGCAATTCTAGGAGATAATTGTTATATGTATACATATAACTATTGATGTAGAAATGCTACGAGATTTGAAATATTGATTGCTGATTCTCGGTAATTGGTATGGCAGTTCTCGTTATAAGATACGGATGAGTATATGATAGGGTTTCAATGAATGTAATAACTTTTAAGAAAGTCAAAGATCAATGAAGTTGCTGGTAAGTTTACTGCTAATGTGGTGGAATATAAACAGATCTTCAGTAATGATGACAAAAGGGCAACGTATATATCGAGGTGATAATAAGGCTAGTCCGACTGAAAAGTTGAAGTTGACTTGTTGAAGCTGTGACAAAATTGGCTATTTTGAAAGGGATTTCCAAGTTATTTTGGGTAATAATAACACTAAGAAATTAGCATAGCTACGTTTTAAACATTTACTCAATTGCTGAGAGTTTCTCAGGTGCATGACTATATGCATCAACCTTTTCTTCCGTAGATGGAGTGCGGTTGGTTCATCCTCTCGATTGAGGTGTTTTCAAGAATTATGAAAGGTTTGAATGCAGATTGTAATCGACGAGATACAAATGAGGTTTAAGATGGAATCAAGTGGCAAACTTGAAGAATTGTTTAGTTTCATATGTTATAATCAATATTTTAATTCATTTTAATTGTCCAATGTTGGTGGTCCTCAATTGATAGTCCACAGTTAGCAATATATAATTTTCGAATTAATTAATACGTGTCGTGACCCGTATACGTCTCAGACTCGATCACAACTCAAATTATATATATTATTGTAGAATCAACCTCAACCCTGTATAAAGAACTCGTTCATTACTGCATATAGAGTGTCTATGGTTATTCCAAATAATATATATAAATGCGTCGATATGATATGTCAAAACCTTGTATACGTGTCCCGATATTTAAGGTGCGAAAAATAAATACAGAAATTAAATGACAATAAATAAAGTGCGTAAAGTAAATAACAGAAATTAAATGACGATAAATAAAATTGCGAGAATATAAATTGCGATAATTAAACTGCGATAAATAAATTAAATGGTAATAAGGAATTAACAGTTAGCTAGGGACAGTTAGCTAGGATTTTGTTAGCGTGGATTCTTAATAGAATTTCATTTTGTTAATTAGTCTGTTTCTAATCAATTTTTATTGTGTTTATTATTTCTTCATTATGCCACTTGTTGGATTCTGGTAAGTCAAAATCCAAGTATGAAATTGAATTTGAATGAAAATGGTTATTCTGTGGTGAACGGATTCGTATATCGGTAGATGTAAATAGGATAATAAATGACTGTTGAATCAGATTCGAAGAATGTACAGTGTAACTTATTAATGCGAAATCTAAATATTCCTCGGGTATTACCTACCCGTTAAAATATTTTCACCATTAACAGTTTGTACAATAAAAATTTTAATTACAATCTTTATGAAAACATATATACATATATATTTTCTTCAGACGTAATTATGGATTTAATGAGTCAATGTGATATTAAACTCATTTGGTTTACCATTAGAACTAGAATACATAATCTCTAAAACATTTAGAGATTACTTAATCGTCATGAAGAAAGAAGATAATCGATGTAGAACGATACTTTGAACGATGATTATACTCGAGGTACATAATGAGATGTTGAGCCATGGATTGTTGATGGTATTGGTGCTGTTATTGATGGTACTGTTGGTGCCGATGATGTTGCTAAAGCTAGTACATTTTGTACCATATTCTCCAGATTGATTACTCGAACGCGAAGTTCGTTGACTTCTCCTATTATTCCAAGATGATTGTCGATCGGAATAAGCAGATGAATAAGGTTCAGAATTGTGGAGAGAATATAATATTGTCGAGTTACTTTGGAAATAAGACTGAAAATGGTGTCTCAAACAGGTTCGCCGGTAAGTGATTCAGGTTCTTCTCCAAAAGGTGAATTCGGTTGGTGGAAGGGATTGCCTTCTGCGCGTTTCCATTAATTAAGTCGACTACGAATACATCAGATGAATTGGGGATGGCTGATTGATTGATTCATTCTGGTGACATTGCTTCCAGAGCTTAGGTGAATATCCATGTCGGAATAGCTGTCGAAATAACTATCGGAATAGTTATCGAAGTCTAAGGGACTCGAACTGGTTAAAGGATTCATCTCGTACGATCAGATGAAGGGTTTTCGATAAGAAATAGATTATAGGATGTAGATTAGTACCCTGTAATACATAATTTACATATGCATATATAATACTAAAATCTCATAAGTTACGGAAGAATCTACGGAAGCTGTCAGGCAAAGGTAACAGTAACAGATACGCTAAGATATGAAGTAGCAGATACGCTAAGATATGAATTTTGTCTATACACTATTCATGCAGTCAATGCAGTAAAACGTGTCTAGACTAAGAATGATAAGTGATTTTCTAAGAATGATAAGCAGGTAATTTTTGACATGAAATGATAAGCAAAACTTTTGACATACAGACACGGTTGAAGTCCAGACTCACTAATGCATCATAACGACTTATCAGTTAGACACACTATTGCAGACCTGGTTCGCTAAGACCATCGCTCTGATACCAACTGAAAGGACCCGTCCTAATCTATCCGGACGAAGTCCATATCGATTATAAACGATTCACAACAGTTGATTACATCGCGAGGTATTTGACCTCTATATGATACATTTTACAAACATTGCATTCGTTTTTGAAAAGACAATCTTTCAATACAACGAAAGTTGACGGCATGCATACCATTTTATAATATATCTAACTATAGCTGATTTAATAATAATCTTGATGAACTCAACGACTCGAATGCAACGTCTTTTGAAATATGTCATGAATGACTCCAAGTAATATCTCTAAGATGAGCAAATGCACAGCGAAAGATTTCTTTCATACCTGAGAATAAACATGCTTTAAAGTGTCAACCAAAAGGTTGGTGAGTTCATTAGTTTAACATAAATAATCATTTCATAATTTTAATAGACCACAAGATTTCATATTTCCATTTCTCATAAACATACGTCCCATGCATAGAGACAAAAATATCATTCATATGGATTGAACACCTGGTAACCGACATTCACAATATGCATATATAAGAATATCCCCATCATTCCGGGAACCTCCTTCGGACATGATATAAATTTCGAAGTACTAAAGCATTCGGTACTTTGGATGGGGCTTGTTGGGCCCGATAGATCTATCTTTAGAGTTCGCGTCAATTAGGGTTTCTGTTCCCTAATTCTTAGATTACCAGACTATATAGGGTGATATTCGATTTGATAATCCAACCATAGAATGTAGTTTCGATTACTTGTGTCTATTTCGTAAAACATTTATAAAAGCAGTGCATGTATTCTCAGTCCCAAAAATATATATAAAAAGGGAGTAATGAAAACTCACAGTACTGTATTTTGTAGTAAAAATACATATGACGATATTGAACAATGCAGGGTTGGCCTCGGATTCACGAACCTATATCATTTATATATATATATATATATATATATATATATATATATATATATATATATATATATATATATATATATATATATATATATATATATATATATATATATATATATATATATATATATATATATATATATATATATATATATATATATATATATATCAACACATATAATCGGAATAGAACAAATTCATATATTATATTTTTAGTTATATGATATATATATTTATTTTGTAAACTTATTAACATTTATACACATAGTTATATTAATCTATATATATATATATATATATATATATATATATATATATATATATATATATATATATATATTTGTAATTGATATTATATCAAAAATCAATAATTTGTTATATGTAGTATTAGTATAGTTATGTTACATGTATCAACCGTAGTTACTTATATATAAAAGTATTTGTTTGTTATTATAATACTAATATATAGTAATGATAGTAATAATAATATTAATAATTTTAGTTAATTTGTAACTTATTCATTTCTATAATAATATTTGTATCTATACTCAAAATATTAATAATAATGTTAATAAAAACGATAATAATAATAATAATAATAATAATAATAATAATAATAATAATAATAATAATAATAATAATAATAATAATAATAATAATAATAATAATAAATAAATAAATAAATAAAAGAGTTATACCTCACTAAAATAGATTTTAACAAAAAGATGCCTCGAGCGAGGCTCGAACCCGCGACCTCTCGAATACCCGAACATCACTCTAACCATTGCTCCATTTTTTTTACATTTATGATATATAATGCCTACCGATTGTATTTAACTTGATTTTAGCCTGTTCTACTTCTTCTTAATTTACAGTCTTCATCATTTTAATTCGGCCCATACATTTGTAGGCCCAACAGAAATTTCGTAACCCAAATTTTACACAAGCTCATTAAGATAATTAATTGGCCCAATGCTATATTAATCTCACAGCTCATTTAGAAATTCGATGGGCTTATGGATGTTGGGCCTTACTTGATCAGCTGCCTTGTCAAAAAAAATAATATAATTAACCTGTCACGACCAAGATTCGAACCCAAGACCTATCGTTCCACACTAGCACTCTTAACCATGATTCTGTTCTTACTTTTCTGTTTTGATACCCCATATTTAAAATATAACCTTTAGCTATTTCACTTCATCTCCTTCATGTTACATCGACTAGAAACCCATCATCAATCATCAAGTTACGGGCATGATCATCATCCTCATCAACCTACAGCATCATCATCATCGTCAACCTATCATCATCTATGAATCATCATCAACATCGTCGGCATCATAACTTATCACTCGTCACTATTTTCTTTGAACCATCATCATCATCAAATCCCTTAAGCATCATCATCTCTTATCATGTTATCATGTACCACCTCACATCACCATCATCTTTACCCTTTTATAAATGTGACAGTAAAATTGTTGTTTTCGGATAGAATAAAAAAAACAGGAACACAGTAGCGGTTTTGTAGGAATAAGAGAGAGAAAGAGAGGGAGAGATAAAGTGATTGAGAGACGAGCTCGTAGTGGTCTGTGGTGGTCTTGGGCGGCCATAAAATAGCAGCAGCGACTGTAGTAGCTGCAGTTGGTTCTGGGTTATTAATCAGAGAAGAAAAATGAATGTGTTGGGTTGAAGATGCAAGGCGAAGGTGGGGTGTAGGTGATGACGGTTGTAGTGATTTTGAGGGTGGTGAATGTGGCTGCTCGTGGTGGTGATTGATGATATGGGTGGCGGTGATCGAAAAGGTTGAGGGTATCATTCAAACTCCTAGTATATGCATGTATATATATATATATATATATCTCTAAGTTATAGATGTAAAATTAGTATTAATAATAATTAATAATAATAATTATGTAATGTTAGTCAATAAAGTAATAGTGTAAGAAAACAAAGAAATTAATTAAACGTGCATCACAATAGATCAATATTCTGCCGACACTATTCAACTATAAATCACATACTGGAATATCGTACTCCGTTGTTAATCAGTGGCGAATAACAGTCTTTAGAAAAATCCTAAATTTTTTTACAGTAATTATCTTTATTTATTTTTGTAATTATGGTGTAAAATTTGGTCATTAATTTATTAAATAAAAATTACATCAACTGTCCTTCTCATTTATGGGTAAAATATAAAAAGTGTTAAAACTTAACAATTAGTTCCTAAATATATTTTTAATAAGCCTAAAATTTATAGGACTCATTTTCGTATCACCGTTTATTTTAAAATTACATAAGTTTAAATTTAACTTGTTTAATATCAATCGAAACATCAAACGAGTATTACAATCATTTAATATTTATTTTTAATATACACAATTTATATATAGAGATATATTTTAAATAATAATTATTATAATATTCTATTTTTATTTTTTATTAATCTTTAATAACAACAACATATAATACTTCAAATTATATTTCATTTTATTATTTATATATACATATACACATATCTATTTACAATTAATTGTTCGTGGATCGTCGAGAGCAGTCAAAGGTCAATTGAATATATGAATATCGTTTCAAAATTTTAAGACTCAACATAATAGACTTTGCTTATCGTGTCGAAATTATATAAAGATTAAGTTTAAATTTGGTCGGAAATTCCCGGGTCATCACAATCATGATCGGCGCATTAGTGAGTTTTTCTTTAAGAATATTAAAAGATTTGATGCATTCATCCTAAAAGATGAATGGAGCATCCTTTTCTAGGAGTTTATTCATAGGAGTGGCAAATTTAAAAAAATCTTTTATGAAACGTCGGTAAAAACCGGCATGCCCTAGAAAACTCCTAACTCCTCTAACATTGGTGGGATGTGAAAGTTTAGCAATTACATCTACTTTAGCTCTATCCACTTCAATTCCTTATTTTGAAATCTTATGACCAAGAACGATGCCTTCTTTAACCATGAAATGGCATTTCTCCCAATTAAGAACTAGATTTGATTGCTCGCATCTAATAAGCATTCGTTCAGGATTAACTAGACATGATTCAAAAGTATCACCAAAGACTGAGAAGTCATCCATGAAAACTTCCATGCATTCTTCTATCATGTCGTGAAAATTTGCCATCATGCACCTTTGAAAGGTTGCAGGGGCGTTGCAAAGTCCAAATGGCATTCATTTGTAAGTAAAAGTACCATAAAGGCATGTGAATGTGGTTTTCTCTTGGTCCTCAGATGCTATTGGAATTTGAAAATATCCGAAAAAACCGTCAAGAAAACAATAGTAACTGTTTTTGGCTAACCTTTCCAACATTTGATCAATGAAAGGTAAGGGAAAGTGATCTTTTCTGGTGGCGTCATTTAATTTTCTATAATCAATACAAACACGCCATCCTGTTACAGTCCTAGTAGGAATAAGCTCATTATTTTCATTTGCGATGACAGTCATGCCACCCTTCTTAGGTACGCATTGAACTGGGCTTGCCCAAGGACTATCAGAAATTGGATAAATTAAACCTGCATCTAGCAATTTAATAATTTCCTTCTTAACAGCATCTTGCATATTAGGATTTAGTCTTCGTTGGCGTTGCACATAGGTTTTATGAACTTCTTCCATAAGGATTTTATGTGTGCAATACGAAGGACTTATGCCTTTAATATCATGAATCTTTAATGCAATAGCTGGTTTATGAGCTTTTAGCACAGAAATGAGTCGAGATTTTTCATTTTCAGTAAGAGAAGATGATATTATTACAGGTAATTCAGATTCACCATGTAAATAAGAATATTCCAAATGGTTTGAAAGTGGCTTTAACTCTAATGTCGGTGGTTCTTCTATCGATGATTTGTATCGATATCTGTCTTCCTCTTTTAACATTTGAAGTTCTTCTATTGTTGGTTCATCTTCATTAGCCATGAGTGTAGCTAACATTTCAGCTTTATCAATTGGTTCAGTTCCTTCTCCTAAAGAACATTCTCCTGTTCCTTGTAATTCTGGAAATTCTTCTAACAATTCTGCATACGAATCTATAGTTTGAATATAATAACATGTGTCATCTGCAGATTGCGGTTGTTACATGGCTCTATTAACAGAAAAGGTAACACTCTCGTCCTCTATACTTAGGGTCAGTTTCTTACCAAACACGTCTATTATTGCTTTAGCCGTGTTTAAGAATGGTCTTCCTAATATAAGAGGAACTCGAGAATCTTCTTCCATGTCTAGAATAACAAAATCTACTGGAAATACTAAAGTACCAACTTTAACTAGCATGTTCTCCATTATCCCTCTAGGATATTTTACTGATCGATCGGCTAGTTGTATACTTATTCGTGTTGGTTTCAATTCTCCAAGGTCTAGTTTAGCATATAGTGAATATGGCATTAAATTTATACTAGCACCTAAGTCTGCTAATGCTTCTATTGAACTAAGACTACCCAGAAAACATGGAATTATGAAACTTCCTGGATCTGAAAATTTTTCTGGTATCTTATTCAACAACAGTGCAGAACAATTAGCATTCATAGTAACAGCCGAGAGTTCTTCCATTTTCTTTCTATTTGTGTTTAGATCTTTCAGAAATTTAGCATATCTTGGCATTCCTGAAATTACATTAATGAAAGGAAGATTGACATTTATTTATTTAAACATATCCAAGAATTTGGATTGCTCGGCTTCAAGACTTTCTTTTCTCATTTTACTCGGGTAAGGAAGCGGTGGTTGGTATGGTTTAACATAAGGTTTAGCCTTAACTGTGTTATCTTCATTAACCTTTTCAACTACCGGTTCTGTTTCCTTCTCTTGCTCAGGCTGTGGTGCCTGTGTAGTAGGAATAGAGTCATCAGAAATTACAGGTGTTTCAGGTGGTTTAAGTGTAATACCACTTCTTGTGGTAATGGCTTTAGCTGTTTCATTCCGGGGGTTAGCATTTGTATCACTAGGTAGACTTTTCGGTTTTCTTTCACCTATCAACCTTACTAGGTTACTTACTTCTTGTTCCAGATTTTGAATTGAAGCTTGTTGATTTCTAAATGCTTGAGCATTTTGTTCATTCGTTTGTTTCTGAGATGTGAAAAACTGCGTTTGAGATTCAACTAGCTTCGACATCATATCTTCTAAATTTGACTTTTTATCATCGGTTTGTGGTGGTTTGTTTTGAAAAATAGGTCTTTGCTGATTGTAAGTATTATTAGATACTTGTTGATTGCTAGGACCTTGTTGGTTGTTGTATGGAACATTTCGGTTATAATTTTGATTTTGATTGTAGTTTGGTCTTGGCGGTTGATAATTATTCTGATAATTATTTCCAGGCCTTTGGTTCATGTATGAAACATTCTCTCTTTGTTCCATTGTTTGTTCAATACTGAGACAATCATTTGTCAAATGTGGTCCTCCACACTGCTCACAACTAATTCGTATTGAGTGAATATCTTTAGTCATCTTTTCCATTCGTCTCTCAACAGCATCTATCTTTGCAGAAATGGAATCAAATTCATGGCTAGAATTGGCTCTAGCTGCTTTAGATGATCTAACGATATCTTTTTCTTGGTGCCACTCATGTGAGTGGGAAGCAGTGTTATTAATAATTTTGTAAGCTTCAGTTGCGGTTTTCTTCATAATGGAACCACCAGCTGCTATATCGATGTCTTTTCATGTAGTGATGTCGCATCCTTGGTAGAATATTTGTACTATTTGATAAGTGTCTAAACCATGTTGCGGACATCCTCTTAACAACTTTCCAAATCTTGTCCATGCCTCATATAGAGTTTCATTTGGCTTCTGCGTGAACGTAACAATTTCTCCTTGAAGTCTCACGGCTTTAGATGCCGGAAAGAATTGTTTAAGAATTTTTTCAACTAAAACATCCCATGTGTCAATCGCCCCTTCAGGTAACGATTCTAACCAATCTTTGGCTTCTCCCTTTAAAGTCCAGGGAAATAACATGAGATATATCTGTTCATCCTCCATTCTCGGATTTTAAATAGAGTACAAATCCTATTAAAGGTACGAAGATGTTCGTTTGGATCTTCCTTCGGCGCATCACTAAATTGGCATTGATTAGTTACCATGTGTAGGATTTGTCCTTTGATTTCATAATCTGGCGCATTAATGTCTGGTTGAGTAATTGCGTGACCTTGGCCAGTGCGTTTAGCTCTCATTCGGTCTTCCATACTTAGAGGTTCCAGATTCTCCATGATTGAATTTGTTGAATCTGAATCACTAGAGGATTCTGACTTAATGGTTTCTTCCTCGACAATTTCTGGATGAGTGATTTGTGGTTCAGGAGGAATGATTAGTGGTTCAGGATCTCTGAATTGTCCCTGAATATCCTCCGGATTCTTAATTGTGAGGTCGGGTTCAAAAAATGGATTATCGAAAATTTGAATTGGAGTACTTGGTCGACTAGATGACGATTCTAAAGAAAAATCAAAGGCGACAATATTGGCTAGATGTCTTGATCGAGTTACAGGTGGTGAACGTATGAAAGGTGGTGAACGTTTTGCTCGGTGCATTCACTGAATATCCTATTAGTTATAAAAATAAAAATTATATAAGTTATCAAATTAATAGACTTTTCTGATTTTTCTCACGTTTTGAATAGCCAATAGATGCAGCAGGTACCCAGGACCCTTTAAATCGGAAGCCCACAACTCGCCACTAACAAATCCAACTATTTCTATGAACCAGAAAATTTTGGATGTCTATCAATTTAACCACTTAAAATAATTTTTTGTTTTGAAATTTTAGAGAAGAAATAGAAAATTCTATGTCCTAAAAACTAGAGCGTCGAGAAATAAGAAAGAAAAAGAGTGCGTCGAAAAACGTCGAAAAATAAAAGGTCGAAAAATAAAATGTTGAAAAATAAGTGTCGATAAATAATAAAATGCAGCGTCGAAACTTAAAAGTCTAAAAACTAAATATTAAAAGTTGCGTCTAAAGGTATTAAAGCTTAAAAGGAATTCTATATCCAAAACGGCAATAACTTAAAAAGTACTAAAATCTTAAAACGACGTCGCAAAATTCTAAAGCACCTAAATCTTAGTCTAAAGAAAAACTACTTAAGGGATTTTACGGCAAAGCCTGAAAATCTAGAGCTACTATGGCAAAATACTAAGTTTAAAACTAGTTACGAACGATAAGTATATAAATTACGATTAAACGATTAAAAATATACAAAATATAAAAATAGGCTTAAAGTTATAAAAATACAATTTTATAAAAATATTATTTTTATATTATTATTTTATAAAAGTATTAATTTATATATTAATAAAACTAATTAAAACTTAATATTATTAATTAAATAATAAAACTAAAACTAATATTAAAAACTAATTAAATAATTAAACCCTAATTAGGGTTGATTAATAATAATAATTAATAATACTCCGTAATTAATACTGTACGATGTTGAAACCTGGCGTGTCAGAATAGGCTCCGCGAGTGCGAATTTTTTCTGCCCAGGAGCTCCGCGAGTGCGGAGTATGCAGGTTTAGAAGAGATGCAGGCCAGAGATCGCAGGTTCAGTTTTAATTTTATTTATTTTTTATTTATTTTTAATTATTACTTTATAATTTTACAAAATTTAAAATAAGTTATTTAAATACACTTATATTTTTAAGATCTAAAAAAAAATACTTTTATGCATTATAAAATATATATTTTCGTTTTACTCTTTTTTTTATGTTTTAAATTTTTTTTTTAAAAATATTTATATAAAACTTATAAATAAGAAAAATTTACTTATTAGTTTTTATAACTTTTCACAATAAAAAGAAATATAAACTTTTTAAATTTAACTAAACTTAAAAATATAGATATATATTTTTCTTTTTCTTGATTTTATATTTTTGATTGTATTATATAAAACGTATTTTTATAAAAAGAAATTAAAACTTAATAAAAATCTTTTTTTTAGCGTTTTGCTTCGGCGTTTCCCGGCAGCGGCACCAAAAATACTTGATGTTAAAGCAGAGGGGTACGAAATAGTTATATTTTTATTACGAAATACTATTAAATACGATACAATTTTACACAAGTGATTAATTTAATTATAGAGTGTATATACCTAAACTTTGCTACAACACTTATAGGCAGTGTACCTAATCGTATAGTAGTGTAGTTTTTAGTAAGTCCGGTTCGTCCACAGGGAACTAGCCAAGTTTAACGCTATATTTTTAAAACTATATTTGTATATATATATATATATATATATATATATATATATATATATATATATATATATATATATATATATATATATATATATATATAAGTAGTATTATTATTATTATAAAAGGGGGTTTTACCGTTTAATGACTGGTTTGTCGATTTTAAAAACTTAAGTCGCAATTAAAACCTAATGTAAAATATTAAAAATAAATATAACTTAATTTAAAGCGTAAAGTAAATGATGATAAATAAAATTGCGATAAATAAAAGTGCGATAAATAAAATGAAAGTAAATAAAATTGCGATAATTAAAAAGTACGATAATTAAAAGTGCGATAAGATATAAAATAAAGGAATTATGCTTATTTAAACTTCCGTAATCATGATATTTGACGTGTTGATTTTAATTTATTACCATGGGTTAATTGTCCTTTGTCCTGGATTATTCGATATGTCCATCTGGTTTTTGTCCATAACAGTCCATCAGTCATAAATATAAAGTGCGAGTGTCCTCGTCAAATTATCCTTATACCCGAAGTCAAATATTCCAACTAATTGGAGACTTAAACTGTAACAAGGTCTTAATACTTTATTTAATAATTACACCATGATATCGACTTCGTTTAACCCAAGGTTTTAATACTTTGTTAACAATTACGCCAAGTGTCCATGTACATAATTCACCCCTGTTTTAATAAGTCCATTGACTATTAATCCATTCCCGTGTCCGGTTAAATAAACGATTATTAGTATTTATAAATATCCCGCCCATCGTATCCGATCGAGTGTATATGGTTATTTATAGATACGTCAAATTGTAAATCTCTATATTAAATTAGCGAACTATCATTCAGTTAAACAAATATAAAGCCCATTAATAGTCCATAGTCCAATTTCCACAAGTGACGGTCTTTTGTCCAAACCCCAATTATGGTACAAAGCCCAATAACCCCGTCTTTAATATTTAGTCCAACATCATGATTACTTCGATTTAAATAAGCATAATAATAACTTAGCTACGAGACATTAATTTAAAAAGGTTGAACATAACTTACAATGAGTATTAATAGCGTAGCGTTTCACGGACAGAATTTCGACTTACAAACTTAAAAACATTCACCACTATAACCTTATTATTATTAAACTTAAATTAAAATTAAAATTATAAAATATATATATATATATATATATACATATATATATATATATATATATATGTATATGTATATATATATATATGTATATATATATATATATGTATATATATATATATATGTATATATATATATATATCGTATATGATATGACAAAGAAAAAGAAAAAATGTTGAAATCGATCAGAATGCGCGGCCTTTTATAGGCCCACATTTCACTGTTGACCTCCGCGAGTGCAGAGGTTTTCTTCATCAAAGCTCCGCGAGTGCGGAGGTCTGGAATCCAGCTCATAGATTAAATCCAAAACGTGGGCTGCGTATAATTATATTATATAATAATATATATAATTAATTATATATTATATTATATTCTTGTGCATAGTTGACTTGTAATTTTTGGTCCGTTGCGTCGCACGCTGAAAGTTGGTTCATGTCTCGGTTCCGGATTTTCGAACGCCTTTTCGTACAATTTAATATCTTGTACTTTGTGTTTCACGGCTTGTACTCTTGTAATTTTTAGACGTTTCTCATCAATAATTTGAACCACTTTGATTGTACTTTGTACTTTTTAGCTTTTTGGTCGTTTACGTCTTCAATTCGTCGAATCTGTCTTTTGTCTTCACCTTTTATTATTTAAACGAATATCACTTGTAAATAGAACAATTGCAACTAAAAGTTTGTCTTTCTTGAGGGATAATGCTATGAAATATATGTTCGTTTTTAGCATTATCAGATCTGATACCAATTTTTTAATCCAGTTATTCACCTGTCTAATAATACAACGAGCTAGAACGATTCGGTAATCATACGGAAGCAAGTAAACCCCATATGAACAATAAAGAACATAAATAGAATGCTTATATTATTGAAAGAACGATTATATGATGTAGCATAACAGAGAAACATGGGTTACAAAAGTGAAATTGAGCATCATGAAATCACCCTTGTTCTTTCACAGCCGGAGATGCAAAAGAATTAGAATGCTCAAACGCAAAAACACACACAAAACTGACTTATATACCTACTGTTATCACTCATGCGGATGAGGTTCTCATTAGTACAAATGAGTCTCATCAATACGAATGAGAAAGTCACTCTTGTGAGTGACTCTCGTACGTACGTGTGGCAGGTTTTACACTCGGGTGAGCCCTTGTAGTAACATATTTTCCTGCGATGTCATTTTTCGTGTGTTTCTTACAAACTAGGTGTGCAACATTAACATTTGGCTTCCTGGTCTATTCATCCAGCGACGGGCACTGATATTGCTTCATTTATACATATTTTTATTTGCAATATCGGTTCCTATTCGATGATCTTTAGTTTCATGTTGAAGAATTCATGATAATATTCATTAAAGATTGAAGTTTTTGGTTCATGAATGGTATTTGAAAATTTTTAGATGTTTTAAAGTTAATTTGGGCAGAAAAATAAGTTTTTACAAGACAAGGTCGAAGAAATGACCTGTTGTGCAAATTATAAAGAAGATCAAGGGGTGAAACTGAAAAATAAAGCCTCATTATTGTGATAATTTCAGTACAATGTGTCTCGCGATCGCGAGTTTGGTGCCGAGCTTTCTACGCGAACCGAGACTAGAACACACGAACGCGATAACTGATATTATTGTCCTCGCGATCGCGAGAAAATAAAGAAGAGGGGCCTCATGATTGCTAGTGTAAGGATTTAATCGTTTGAAATATTGATTTAATCGTGTTTGATTGCAAGATCCATTGTTATGCATGATTTTTGATCTTAATTCAATTATATATCTTGTTAATGCTTTTAATGTGAGTTTTAAGTATTGCAATATATACTTTAACACTTAGAAGATTAAAACAATTAAGCTAGTAAATTCAAGTGATTGTTTTATAAGTTTAATTGGTAATTGAATGGTTCGAGCTGTCATAATCGTGTAACTATTTCAAATGATTGTTATAGTTAAGATTTTACGTGAGTTAGTCTAATCGAGTCTGTAACGACCCTGGATTTTCCAGCTTATATTATTAATATTTATTATTAATACTTGCGTTTTAATAAATGTATTCTTATACATTTACTTGTCACCGTGATTGACTTTCCATGTCCCGACTTGTCTTTGTGACACACGCTTTTCACGAATAATATTTAGAATATTATTTACGTTCATGATTAATTATTATTAATCATTTTAATTAACTAATGTAGTAGTTAATTACTTGGGCTTTTACTAAATTGTTGCTTACTTATACTTGGGCTTATATTATTGTACTTGGAAGCCCACCCTACACCACTTAATGGGCTAGTGAGCCCATTATATTACTAGTGATTTATTAAGACTAAACAAGGATTAATTAGTTAAATGAGGAGACAAAGATGTTTCAAGTATGCATGACCACCTTTCCCATGTATTTGGCTTTATACTCTTCCAAGCATACACCATCCTCCCACACTTGAAAGTTGAACTTTGACTTCCCTTTTGAGCTCCTTAAATCGTCGACATTTGCAAGGGTGAGGGAGGTTCAAAAATCTTTTTTTTTTTACTTATAAACTAGTCTTTACTTCATTCCACACACACATCATACTTACACTTTCTTTTCTCTCAACTTTTCTCTCAAAATTGTAAGTAACATGTTTTATTTTTCTTCTTCTTTTTCCTTTGAAACCGAAATCTATCATCATCATCCTTACTTGATTGTTGTTTGTTGTTAAAGATCAAGCTTACTAGTTTGTATCTTCATGTAATCTTGCTTCTTCCATCCTTTGTTTGATGAGAAGTCAAGAACAAGAATCTAAGCTTGTTAGCTTATGGTTCTACGCTCGATGTATTATAAAGATCTAAGGTTCATAAGCTTTAAGATCTTACTTGTGTTCATGTTTTGTAAACTTAAGGTTTATTTTCTTAAGATCCAAGCTTTGGCTTGAATCTTCTTAAGTATGAAACAAACATGGACTTATTACTTGTAAATTTAGTTTATTTCTTTCTTTTGTATGTAATTCAATTCGTAATTTTATTTAATATTGGTCAAGTATTACTAGTTAAACTTGATCTCATTTTTCTTGAAACTAAAGTTTAAACTTTGTAAGTTTAAGAACATGGAATGTAACAACCCAACCCTTATGCAACCGAAATATGCAAAAATAAAAAAAAAAAAATTGTTTGTTCAGCAAATGGCGCGGCACGCCATATGGCCGCGCAGCGCGCCAAACTGGTCTGTCCAAAAAGTCTTTAAACGAAAAAAAGATTGGCCACTTCCCGACATATTTAGACGAAACGCTTTTACCCACATCTTCAAATATGTATAACTAACACGATTCAAACATAAAATAAGTTTTACAAAGTGGGGCCCACATCGACCGTTTTACGAGTTTCATATGAAAGTTTGAGTTTCGACCACATTAGTTTAATTTCCAAACAAACTACGAGCATGATGTTGGGGATAAACTACCCAAATCCTAGGCCGAATCCACAAGTAATCCAAGCAAGCAACCAAAAAGGGAAATCATCTAAATCCCGAGCAAACCCTTGCCACGTCCGCCTCCGAACCTAAAAATGTAAACAACGAGAGGGTAAGCTAATGCTTAGTGAATGCAATACTTATACGCATACATACATAATCCAATTACTTGCATACACCTACACAACAACACAATAACATTAGCAAACCGCAATATCGAATAAACGAATAATCGTACGTACAACAAGTCAACATCATTAGCATAGAGATCTCAACAATAATATACGCCAAATACAAATACGTACAATGCTAATAAAATTACACATCCCAATATACCCAATGTCGACATTCGACTCGATGGTGGCCGACGAAGAGTAGTAGGTCAAAATCGTTAACTACTCATCACCCATCGCACGCGTACGTGGCCGACGAAGAGTAGTAGGTCAAAATCGTTAACTACTCACCACTACGCACCATGAAGCTGGCGAAAAGTGCAACCGAAACGTTAACACTTACCTCAATCATAAGGATGGCCGACGAAAAGCGAAACCGCTTACCATCCCACGATAAGTGGCCAACGAAGAGCGGATCCCCAAACGGATACACTCACCACTTACCCCAACACATATATGCGGCCGACGAAGAGCGATAGGTCAAACATTAATCACTCACCACATATCTAAACATACACATGTAGCCGACGAAGAGTGATAGGTCAAACATTAATCACTCGCTACATGCCCAAACACACACCTTGATCGACGAAGAGTGATAGGTCGAACATTAATCACTCGTCACATGCTCACCTCTAATCGTGGTCAACAAAGAGTCATTCCTTTCGGATATAACTCTGCACATTCCAAACACCATATATATACACACATGGCCGACAAAGAGTGATAGGTCATACGTTTATCACTCGCCACATACACAAAACGATTATAGCCGACGAAGAGCTATCCACAAGGATATCACTCACTATATTTTTCCCAACTCAAATGTGGTCCACGAAAAGTGAATCCTAACGGATGTCACTTACCACATCGCACACAAGCAACCAAATTATATACATAAGCGTATAAATATTCCACTCACCTTGATTACTTGAAAAGTAATCCCGCTTGAGCTCCTAATCGTCCAAATGCAATTTACCTAAGTAATTCACAAACAAATAAGCTAAACGCTCTAGCTTATGCCTAAAACACCAATAAGTGCAATTTCAACCCATTTGCACTTCCAAGCACAATTCGTGCCCAAACTAACCAATAATCACTAACACAAGTGAGAATGGTCCTAATATGCCAATCAAACCCAATCATAGGTGTTAAACACATATCTTGCCCAAAATGACACTTAAACCTTAATTTGACCCATAAGAAGTCAATATCACGCCATTAGCAAGTTTTGACACCAAAACATATTTAACTCGATTCTATGCTTCAACTTAATCCATTTTAAGTTTATAAACCTTATTAAATCGGCAATTGAGTGATAATCATCAACAAACCCTAATTTTGACTCTAGTCAAAATTAGTCAACCATAAGAACCCTAATGGTTTCCAAAACACCAATAATCACTAACACTAGTGATTATACACCATTTACAAGTCTTAAATATGGTTAAATCATTAACCAACCCAAAACCCGCCAAATATCAAAATAGCAAGTTTCCATAAACCATCTTCATCAACCAAATGGGTTTTACAACTAACAATCTCAAACCCTAACTTGAATATCAAATCTAACAAATGAAATTCGGAGTTAGAACTTACCAATACTACCAAAACAGAGCTAGAAGCGAGATGAACAACTTTAAAACCCGAGCTTTGATGAGAATCCAACTCCTTCTTCTCCAATTCAAGCTCTCTCTCACTCTAGAACTCTTCCTCTGTCTCTCTAAATATGGATGAGAGTGTTTGTGTGGGTGAGAAATGAGCTCCAATGGAGTTCTAGATCAGTTTTGGTGACCCTAAACCGACCCTAAATGAAAAGACCAAAGTACCCCTCATTTGAACCTTTTAAAAAGGCTGAAAAATGCTTCAGGGGCAATCGGCGCGCCGCGCCAAAAGGTGGAGCGCCACTCCAAACAACTGGAATTTGTGGTCGAGCCCAAAACAGGTTTCAGCAACTTGTTTTGGCCATAACTTTTCGACCGTAACTCCGTTTTCGATGAATCAAATATCGTTGGAAACGTAATAAGATTTTCTTTCCAATGGTAAGGCTTTGAAACATCAACACAAACTTTATTTGGGGTTGAAAAGATACGCACACACCTTGTTACTTCAGACAACGTCCAGTTTCCTTCGACGTTCGAGCAAGTGACACGTACATGCTTCGTACACCTCATACACGCATCGTACACCATAAATACATTATGTACCATAAATATTTGGGTCTTACAACTCTCCCCCACTTAAACTCGATCACGTCCTCGTGATCCTTGCCATTCTAACAAACACGAACCACAATTCATGGTCCTTCGACATCCGTCCAAATTCGATGTCCTCAACAATTTCCACAACTCTGAAGATTCACACTATTCCCTTAGGCGACTTTACACAAAGTTACCTTTCTGATTTAATTCATCATCCTTGATTTACCAAATCTACCAAACCGAGCACTAAGTCTCGCTTCATTCCTAAACCGGAACGAACTCATGCCTCGACCGCATGACATAAACAAGTTAACATTCCAAATCCCGTACCAAGTTAGCAATCCCTTTAGCGTACCCTTTTCATGTACATCACTAAAGTAACAACACATCGATAACATGGCCAACAAACATTACAATGGAGCAAACAAAAAGTGAATCCTCACGATTGGATACCACTTGTCCCATATTCTCACGCGTACGTGGCCGACGAAAAGCGGTAGATCAAACGTTAACCACTTACCACTACGCAACAAGAGGCCGACGAAAAGCGCATCCTTACGGATCACACTTACCTCTCCTCGCATATGGCCAAACAAGTGCGATTCCTAACTGAAAAATCCACTCCGCACAACAATAAGTAGCCGACGAAAAGTGTATCACCGCGGAAAACACTTACTAATTATCACACCTCAACCGTGGCCAACGAAAAGTGAATCCTCACAATTGGATAGCACTTGCCACAATACATACAAACAAATTAAGTATATGCCCATACTTAGAATCATTCCACACATCCAGGAATTTTCGCACACGAAATATCCGCACGCGCGAATATTGCCATCACAATCAAGCAAGAACCACCTATATCGCACATAGGCACAAAACAATAATTCTCTAGAAGAGAATTCAACACGCACATCCCTTAACCGAGGGATTTCCTTGCTCGTCAAACACGTCCATTATCTCTCAACGAGATTTCCCACATTACCACCTCAGTGATAATTTTAAGTCCAAAATCATAAGTACAATTTTAACCGAAATTGTACTCTACCGCAAATCGACCAAATCTAGGTCTCGACACAAATTTTCAGATCCACTATGAGCATCATCCGAAATCTCACACTAAAAACCTCCTCGTGTGGGAGTGTAACTCCCCCACTTGGAACTACGTTCCATAACCGCATTTTGCACAACCGTACAATGCTACCAAAGGTAGACTTTACTAACAATTGTGTTCACACGACCCATCACCCCATCTTGCTCCAACCGTGAGCACACGAAGGATTTCAATCAATCCTTAAACACTTCGAACAAAGAGTTTACCACAAGTTACACAATTTTACTCTCGCAATCATCCAATTGCTATGGCTTGTCAAATTCCACTTGGTCACTCATGTACCTAAGGGTTTCTCCGGTACCCTAAGTACATTGTAACCGCATCACCATCTGAGTTGAACACTACACTTGTAGGTATGAAAGAGGCACCTAACATCGCGTCGTGTAGACTCCTTCACAAATCATACATCGAGACTCAAAACACTTGATCTCAAGGGTTTCACCCATATAGCTTGGTATAAACATTTCCCAAATATCAAGGAATGCTTGGTTGCACCAAGTCTTACGCCCTTCGCCCGACAACCGAACCATCAACATAGGGTAATTCCATAAGGAACGCTACCCCTCATTACACTACGCACTAACACAAAATGCATTAAACAACATCATAAGTACGTTTCGATAAGATAGTCGAAAAGTACCTGAACACCGTCGTCAGGTTCTCATGCATCACCAACTAGATCCGGGCACGCCGACTTTCGGTGTCCCTCTTTTCAACAATTAAAACAAGTAACCTTGTTAGTCTTCGCATTCGTACATTCACGCGACAAATGACCCCGTTCCCCGCAATTATAACACGTGGGCACAAAACCACCGGTGCCACTCTTCTTCACACTTCCGCCACCCTCGGAAGTGCTCTTACTTTTCTTGTTCGAATGCATCGTAGTCTCGGACTTCCGCTTACTAACATCGGAAACACTTTTCCTAAGGACAAGCGCCTCAAAACCTTTCGCCATGTCAAACAACTCGTCAAAAGTTTTCACCATGTTTACGCTAATCTTCTCTTGATAACCATCGTTCAAGATTCGATAGAAGTCTTCCTTCAACATTTTATCATTACCGACATACTCCGGGCAAAATTGGGTCTTTGATAAGAAAACGGATTTGAGAGTGTTTAAATCCATTGACCCTTGCCTCAAAGCACGCAACTCGTCCTTAAGCCTAGAAAGATCGGCCGAAGTTCGATACTCATTGAAAAATTCCGTCTTAAACTCGTCCCATGTGAAGTCCATACATTGTTCCTCACCATATAGTTGGATTTTCGCATCCCACCACAACTTGGCGTCACCCCTTAGCATACTACTACCATACCTCATCTTCTTGTCGAGAGGGCACTCACTAGTATGAAAAGCCCCCTCCATATCGGAGATCCAACGAGCACTCTTAAGTGGGTCTCGTTCACCATCAAAAGTGGGAGGTTGAGAATCCTTGAAATTTTTGTAGTAGAAGTCTCGCCGCCTCACATTATCCTCGTGAAGGACATTCTTAACTTGTTCCTTGACTAGATCGACTAATTCCTCGTTAATCGAGTCTTGGAACATCTTCCTAACGTCCTCTAGAAGTTCTACATGATAACCTTGTATAATGGCCTCAACCTTGGCCGTGAACTCGGAGTCATCGCCTTGATCACCATTATCATGTCCGTTCCTCGTCTTCATTCTAAGAAATGAACTTGGTAAGGAACGCAACACGAATAAAGTACATACACTGCCACGAACAAAATTCACAATCATATAAGTATGCCAACGTTCGTGCATCCCATCTAGTCCAATACTTGTTGTACATCACTTGCATGACTTGGCTTGCAACCGTAATAATGGTCGCGAAGCATTATTACGCTCACACGCCATGCCGAGCTCATGAATACAACAACCATCTCGCTAGACGTTCAACACAAAACAACATGATTAGTAACACATAATCAATACATAGCTAGTTCACCTACAATCTAAGGCACTAGCTAAAACCCGAACCGACCCGTAATCCTACAAGTCCCGCAACAAATAAGCACGCACAAAAAGTCTAAGTCTAGGCGCCTATCTCAAGTCACCTAAATCCCTTAGACCATGCTCTGATACCACTTGTAACAACCCAACCCTTATGCAACCGAAATATGCAAAAATAAAAAAAAAATTGTTTGTTCAGCAAATGGCGCGGCGCGCCATATGGTCGCTCGGCGCGCCAAACTGGTCTTTCTAAAAAGTCTTTAAACGTGAAAAAAATTGGCCACTTCCCGACATATTTAGACGAAACGCTTTTACCCACATCTTCAAATATGTATAACTAACACGATTCAAACATAAAATAAGTTTTACAAAGTGGGGCCCACATCGGCCGTTTTACGAGTTTCATACGAAAGTTTGAGTTTCGATCACATTAGTTTAATTTTCAAACAAACTACGAGCATGATGTTGGGGATAAACTACCCAAATCCTAGGCCGAATCCACAAGTAATCCAAGCAAGCAACCAAAAAGGGAAATCATCTAAATCCCGAGCATACCCTTGCCACGTCCGCCTCCGAACCTAAAAATGTAAACAACGAGAGGGTAAGCTAATGCTTAGTGAATGCAATACTTATACGCATACATACATAATCCAATTACTTGTATACACCTACACAACAACACAATAACATTAGCAAACCGCAATATCGAATAAACGAATAATCGTACGTACAACAAGTCAACATCATTAGCATAGAGATCTCAACAATAATATACGCCAAATACAAATACGTACAATCCTAATAAAATTACACATCCCAATATACCCAGTGTCGACATTCGACTCGATGGTGGCCGACGAAGAGTAGTAGGTCAAAATCGTTAACTACTCACCACCCATCGCACGCGTACATGGTCGACGAAGAGTAGTAGGCTAAAATCGTTAACTACTCACCACTACGCACCATGAGGCTGACGAAAAGTGAAACCGAAACGTTAACACTTACCTCAATCACAAGGATGGCCGACGAAAAGCGAAACCGCTTACCATCCCACGATAAGTGGCCAACGAAGAGAGGATCCCCAAACGGATACACTCACCACTTACCCCAACACACATATGCGGCCGACGAAGAGCGATAGGTCAAACATTAATCACTCACCACATATCTAAACGTACACATGTAGCCGACGAAGAGTGATAGGTCAAACGTTAATCACTCGCTACATGCCCAAAAACACACCTGTAACCGACGAAGAGTGATAGGTCGAACATTAATCACTCATCACATGCTCACCTCCAATCGTGGTCAACAAAGAGTCATTCCTTTCGGATATAACTCACCACATTCCAAACACCATATATATACACACGTGGCCGACAAAGAGTGATAGGTCATACGTTTATCACTCGCCACATACACAAAACGATTATAGCCAACAAAGAGCTATCCACATGGATATCACTCACTATATTTTTCCCAACTCAAATGTGGTCCACGAAAAGTGAATCCTAACGGATGTCACTTACCACATCGCACACAAGCAACCAAATTATATACATAAGCGTATAAATATTCCACTCACCTTGATTACTTGAAAAGCAATCCCGCTTGAGCTCCTAATCGTCCAAATGCAATTTACCTAAGTAATTCACAAAAAAATAAGCTAAACACTCTAGCTTATGCCCAAAACACCAATAAGTGCAATTTCGACCCATTTACACTTCCAAGCACAAATCGCGCCCAAACTAACCAATAATCACTAACACAAGTGAGAATGGTCCTAATATGCCAATCAAACCCAATCATAGGTGTTAAACACCTATCTTGCCCAAAATGACACTTAAACCTTAATTTGACCCATAAGAAGTCAATATCACGCCATTAGCAAGTTTTGACACCAAAACATATTTAACTCGGTTCTATGCTTCAACTTAATCCATTTTAAGTTTATAAACCTTATTAAATCGGCAATTGAGTCATAATCATCAACAAACCCTAATTTTGACTATAGTCAAAATTAGTCAACCATAAGAACCCTAATAGTTTCCAAAACACCAATAATCACTAACACTAGTGATTATACACCATTTACAAGTCTTAAATATGGTTAAATCATTAACCAACCCAAAACCCTCCAAATATCAAAATAGCAAGTTTCCATAAACCCTCTTCATCAACCAAATGGGTTTTATAACTAACAATCTCAAACCCTAACTTGAATATCAAATCTAACAAATGAAATTCGGAGTTAGAACTTACCAATACTACCAAAACATAGCTAGGAGCGAGATGAATAACTTTAAAACCCGAGCTTTGATGAGAATTCAACTCCTTCTTCTCCAATTCAAGCTCTCATTCACTCTAGAACTCTTCCTCTGTCTCTCTAGATATGGATGAGAGTGTTTGTGTGGGTGAGAAATGAGCTCCAATGGAGTTCTAGATCAGTTTTGGTGACCCTAAACTGACCCTAAATGAAAAGACCAAAGTACCCCTCATTTGAACCTTTTAAAAAGGCTGAAAAATGCTTCAGGGGCAATCGGCGCGCCGCTCCAAACAACTGGAATTTGTGGTCGAGCCCAAAACAGGTTTCAACAACTTGTTTTGGCCATAACTTTTCGACCGCAACTCCATTTTCGATGAATCAAATATCGTTGAAAACGTAATAAGATTTTCTTTCCAATGGTGAGGCTTTGAAACATCAACACAAATTTATTTGGGGTTGAAAAGATACGCACACACCTTGTTACTTCAGACAATGTCCAATTTCCTTCGACGTTCGAGCAAGTGACACGTACATGCTTCGTACACCTCATACACGCATCGTACACCATAAATACATTATGTACCATAAATATTAGGGTCTTACATGGAAGTTTAACTTTCTAGTTATAACTTCATACACTTATGTTAGATCTAAGTTTCTATAGCTTATGGTCTTCCAATTTTGTTTTAAACAAAAGCTTATAAGCTTATATACATTATACAAGATGAAAATCTAAGTTTCATGACTTATGGTTTTATTAAAGTAAAGATCCAAGTTCTATAACTTAGGATTTAACTTAAGAACACTAGATCTAGACTTTCTAGTCTAGGATCTTCAAGATCTAACTAAGATCTAAGTTCTACAACTTAAGATCTTGCTTATTTAGTTTACATTCAAGTTTATAGCTTAATATTACTATTAGAACTCATGTATGTGTCGGATCTAAGATCTTGATGTAACTTTGGTTCATCAACCTACTTGCAACCCTTAAATGAGTTGTGCTACTTATCTTAGACATACACTAGTGTTATGATGGTAAAAACGTGGTCAAGGTGATGCAAACACATCAACGAGTTGTACACTTGAAGCTACAAGCATCAAGGATGAGAACCGTGATGAGCATCAAGCACCAAGAACCCACTGGAACACTTTGCTTACTGTTTTTAAGGTCAAATCAATAACCTGGGCTACTGTAAAAGTTGATTTCCAGTTATCTTGGTTCGAGTAGATGACTTTTCATTTAAGACTCGTCTTAATCCGATTTATGGTTTAGGATTTATATCCTTCCGAAAGTCACTACACCCTTGTAACGTTGTGCTGAAATTTCTGACCTACTCGCACTTAAACCGTCGCCACGGTCAAACGAAGACGAGTTTGGTTCTGGAATTTGGTCAGCAACTAGGGACTCACATACGGAGCCATAGCCACTGATTATGCATCTTTTTGATTTACGTAGGGGTCGTAGCAGCTGATCAAATTCAGCCTTTGTTTCGATCTCTGTTCTTGATTGAAACTTACTTTACCCTTTTTGACTTATGATGAATGATGATGATACTTAAGACCTAATTTACATACTTTTAAAACTTTGGGAACGATTTACTGACTTAGTAACTTTTGACTTAGGTTGAGGACCTTACGGACCAACTACTTGCTTACTTATCTCGAATCAACTTGACTACTTTTCACTGTGAGTTATAGCATCCCTTTTTAGTTTAACTATTTTGGGAACTGAGAATACATGCACGTTTTACGTTTTACATACTAGGCACGAGTACTTAAACTTTATATATGTGTGGGTTATACAATGGCATAAACTTTCCCCTTAGCTCGGTAATGTTTAGTCATTGATCTTTGAACCGGGAACGTGAATCTTAGATATGGATCCATAGGGTTTGACATCCCCACCCGGGCTAGTAGCACTAGCACTTAACGGGTGTTTAATACTTCGTAAACTTACACACTCGCCAAGTGTACTTTTAGGGGGTGATATTACGTTAAGTTAGTTACCAAGTGTCCACGGTTGAACATATACTTTATCATACTGATTTGAATTACTGATTTAAACTGCTGGTTGAAGCACTAAAATCTCATGGCCTACATTACATTACTGATTACAAACAAACTATAGCTCACCAACATTCGTGTTGACTTTTTAGGCATGTATTTCTCAGGTGCTTAGACGTTGTTCCTTCCGCTGTTAGACTTGCTGTCTTGGTGTTACAGACTTGCTATGTTAGACTTCTGCTGCATTACTTAGAGATGTCTCAATCATGAAACTTTTATTTTGCAATCGTAACTTACGTTATTTCCAAACAATGGCTTTGTAACGCCCTTTGGGTCGCGTACTTATGTTTATGCTTCTATTCATAGGAAGCACGTTACCTTTTGTAAAATGCTATATTTTCATGAATGCTAAACTGGTTTTCAAACAGCATATAGTGTTTGACCTTGTAATGATCCTGTTGTTGATAATCTGTACATGATGGTTTTGTACGGGGCATCACATTTGGTATCAGAGCATTGGTTGTAGGGAATTAGGTTGCATTAGTGAGTCTTGACCGAGTCGAGTAGGATTCGCTAATAGGACTAATCTACAACTTGCTCGTTTACTTGTTTCTGTGAAACTGCTGCATGCTACTGTATTATATTACTGCAAGTTACTGCTTACTACTATTGCATGCCACTGCTTACTTCTACTGCTGTATGAACTTGCTGCATGCTACTGTTTCCTTTTACTGCTATGTAAACTCGCGGTATGCTTCTACTTATTCTCGCTACTGCATGCTACTATCTGCTTTTAGCATGTTACTTCAGTATGATATTGTTACTATTGCCATGCTACGTACTGCTATAGACGATCTAGGATGCTGTAGTTGTTATTCCTGATTACGCTCTCGCTACATGTCTGCTATTCGCTGTACCGACTTGGAGAACTTATCTTTCCCAGTTCAGATGTTTTTCTGAACTACTCTCCCACTCGTCTAAGCCTAAGAACTAGTAATGTAATCCACATGTTACTACTGTTCCACCGTTCCAGAGATCGAAACATTACTTCACGCAAACTAGAAGGAATACCCCTCGGATTACACACCCGCTAAAGTTGATCCTCAGAGGAGGAGATAATGGAGGACTTGTTAGAGTAACCACACCCCGAGCTCACCCTAATTAGCCACGTACAACGTATGAACATTAGAAGGTGGTTCAGTTTCCGCAAGTGGACCCGTATCCCGTACGCTTGCATGACCGTCACTTACCTCTTTCATTCTTCACCATTACTCGACGATCTAACGACACCTCTGGACTTAGGTCCCCAACACTCCTAGGCATTGGATAAATTGAGAGGACATCTCCGTTCACAAGATCATAGTATCTTCTACTGATGCTCAAACACATCGTATTACTACTTGCTACACGTACAACTCGACGCGAGACCCAGATTAAATTTCTAGAAAGGAACCTAACGACAATACCCGAACCTGAACATTTTGAAGAAATTTCAGGGCATTTAGGCATTGATGCATGACCTACGGAACCTACGCATCCACACCAAGAAATTTTGAGATTTATTTATGGAAAATTTGTTTGGGGATAGCATAGATAATGCACCATTTGGTGAAATTGAGTAGAACTTGAAGTGATCACGTTACGTTGACCATATGGAGTGATACTGGAATGAACGTACGATTTAGTACAATATAATGACGCCAGGCTAGCGTGATTATATTGAAGTAAATCATGCAGAAGTCCTAATGTTACTATATAAGGAATATGAAGTGATTCAGAGAAAATTTTGGTAGGAACCACTTGAGTATACGCATTATGGTCTGTTAGAGGTAGGAAAAGGATAACCACGTTGTAGTGACCCGAACTTTTCCATGTTTATATATATTAAATGAAATTTTTATTTACATGATTAAGTGTTTCCAACATGTTAAGCAATCAAACTTGTTAAGACTTGATTAATTGAAACAGGTTTTATATAGACAATTGACCACCCAAGTTGACCGGTGATTCACGAACGTTAAAACTTGTAAAAACTATATAATGACATATATATGATTATATATATAGTTAACATGATATTATTATAATTAAGTATCTCATTAGGTATTTTAACAATGAGTTATATACATAAAATTGAGTTTATTGAATTAAGAAACTCGAAACGATATATATAACGATTATCGTTATAACAACGTCTTACTAAATACATATGAATCATATTAAGATATTGTTACACTATTTTTAATCATGATAAATGATAAGTAAACATGTCATTAAGTGTATTAACAATGAACTACATATGTAAAAACAAGACTACTAACTTAATGATTTCGAAACGAGACATATATGTAACGATTATCGTTGTAATAACATTTAACTGTATATATATCATACTAAGATATATTAATATATCATAATATTATGATAATGTAATAATTTAACATCTCATTAGATATAATAAACATTGGGTTAACAACATTTAACATGATCGTTAACTTAAAGGTTTCAAATCAACATTTACATTTAACGACTAACGATGACTTAACGACTCAGTTAAAATGTATATACATGTAGTGTTTTAATATGTATTCATACACTTTTGAAAGACTTCAAGACACTTATCAAAATACTTCTACTTAACAAAAATGCTTACAATTACATCCTCGTTCAGTTTCATCAACAATTCTACTCGTATGCACCCGTATTCGTACTCGTACAATACACAGCTTTTAGATGTATGTACTATTGGTATATACACTCCATTGATCAGCTTTTAGCAACCCATGTGAGTCACCTAACATATGTGGGAACCATCATTTGGCAACTAGCATGAAATATCTCGTAAATTACAAAAATATTAGTAATCATTCATGACTTATTTACATGTAAACAAAATTACACATCCTTTATATCTAATCCATATACCAACGACCAAAAACACCTACAAACACTTTTATTCTTCAATTTTCTTCATCTAATTGATCTCTCTCAAGTTCTATCTTCAAGTTCTAAGTGTTCTTCATAAATTCTATAAGTTCTAGTTTCATAAAATCAAGAATACTTCCAAGTTTGCTAGCTTACTTCCAATCTTGTAAAGTGATCATCCAACCTCAAGAAATCATTGTTATTTATAGTAGATTATCTTTCTAATTCAAGGTAATACTCATATTCAAACTTTGGTTCAATTTCTATAACTATAATAATCTTATTTCGAATGGAAATCTTACTTGAACTTGTTTTCGTGTCATGATTCTGTTTCAAGAACTTTCAAGCCATCCATGGATCCTTTGAAGCTAGATCCATTTGTATCTTTTCCAGTAGGTTTATCCACAAAACTTGAGGTAGTAATAATGTTCATAATATCATTCGATTCATACATATAAAGCTATCTTATTCGAAGATTTGAACATGTAATCACTAGAACATAGTTTAGTTAATTCTAAACTTGTTCGCAAACAAAAGTTAATCCTTCTAACTTGAATTTTAAAATCAACTAAATACATGTTCTATATCTATATGATATGCTAACTTAATGATTTAAAACCTGAAAACACGAAAAACACCGTAAAACCAGACATACGCCGTCGTAGTAACACCGCGGGCTGTTTTGGGTTTGATAATTAAAAACTATGATAAACTTTGATTTAAAAGTTGTTCTTCTGGGAAAATGATTTTTCTTATGAACATTAAACTATATCCAACAATCATGGTTAAACTCAAAGTGGAAGTATGTTTTTCAAAATGGTCATCAAGACGTCGTTCTTTCGACTGAAATGACTACCTCTTACAGAACGACTTGTAACTTATATTTTCGACTATAAACCTATACTTTTTCTGTTTAGATTCATAAAATAGAGTTCAATATGAAACCATAGAAATTTGATTCACTCAAAACGGATTTAAAACGAAGAAGTTATGGGTAAAACAAGATTGGATATTTTTTTATTGTTGTAGCTATGGAAAATATTGTAACAATTCTATACAAATCATATCCTAGCTAACTTATATTGTATTATACATGTATTCTAATATATTATGTAATCTTGGGATACCATAGACACGTATGCAAATGTTTTGACATATCATATCGACCCATGTATACATATTATTTGGAACAACCATAGACACTCTATATGCAGTAATGTTGGAGTTAGCTATACAGGGTTGAGGTAGATTCCAAAAATATATATACTTTGAGTTGTAATCTAGCCTGAGACGTATATACACTGGGTCGTGGATTGATTCAAGATAATATATATCGATTTATTTCTGTACATCTAATTGTGGATAACTAGTTGTAGGTTACTAACGAGGACAGCTGACTTAATTAACTTAAAACATTAAACGTATTAAAAATGTTGTAAATATATTTTGAACATATTTTGATATATATGTACATATTTGTTATAGGTTCATGAATCGATCAGTAGCCAAGTCTTACTTCCCGATGAAGTAAAAATCTGTGAAAGTGAGTTATAGTCCCACTTTTAAAATCTAATATTTTGGGATGAGAATACATGCAGTTTTATAAATGTTTTACGAAATAGACACAAGTAAATGAAACTACATTATATGGGTGAATGATCGAAGCCAAATATGCCCCTTTTGCTTGGTAACCTAAGAATTAGTAAACCGATCTACTAATTGACGCGAATCCTAAAGAGAGATCTATTGGGCCTAATGAACCCCATCCAAAGTACTGGATGCTTTAGTACTTCGAATTCATTTTTATCATGTCCGAAGGATTTCCCGGAATGATAGGGGATATTCTTATATGCATCTTGTTAATGTCGGTTACCAGGTGTTCACCATATGAATGATTTTTATCTCTATGTATGGGATGTATACTGAAATATGAAATCTTGTGGTCTATTATTATGATTTGATAATATATAGGTTAAACCTATAACTCACCAACATTTTTGTTGACGTTTTAAGCATGTTTATTCTCAGGTGATTATTAAGAGCTTCCGCTGTTACATACTAAAATAAGGACAAGATTTGGAGTCCATGCTTGTATGATATTATGTAAAAACTGCATTCAAGAAACTTATTTTTAATGTAATATATTCTTATTGTAAACCATTATGTAATGGTCGTGTGTAAACGGTATATTTTAGATAATCATTATTTGATAATCTACGTAATGCTTTTTAAACCTTTATTGATAAAATAAAGGTTATGATTGTTTTAAAAATGAATGCAGTCTTTGAAAAACGTCTCATATAGAGGTCAAAACCTCGCGACGAAATCAATTAATATGGAACGTTTATAATCAATATGAACGGGACATTTCAGTTGGTATCCGAGCGTTGGTCTTAAAGAACCAGAAATTTGCATTAGTGTGTCTTATCGAGTTTGTTAGGATACATTAGTGAGTCTGGACTTCGACCATGTTTTCTTTAAAAACGATTGCTTAACTTTTTTTGTTGGAAACTATATATTATTAACATGTAAATATTATGTGATATATTAACCTCTTAATGTGTTTGATATTGTGTGATAGATGTCTACCACTAGTACAAATCCCATCGATTCACCTAATAATAATGAAGAGTCGAATATATTTTGGGAAGATTCACAAATTCCCGAAGAAGAAGAGGAACCGGAAGAGGAAGAACCGGAAGAGGAGGAACCAGAAGAGGAGGAACCGGAAGAGGAAGAATCGAAAGAGGAGGAACCAGAAGAGGAGGAACCGGAAGAGGAAGAGGTTCCGGAGGAAGACATATTGATACCTATAGTAAATCGATTAAATAAAAGAAAATCCTCAACCAACGGACCAAAGTTAATAATGGTCAATGGTGTTTTCGCCGAGGAAGCAAAATATTGGGAAGATTACCAATTTTCTGATGAATCGGATCCCGATGAGGATTCCGATGATGTTATAGAAATTACCTCGACCTAATTTAATAAAGCGAAAGAAAATAATAAGGGAAAAGTTATAAAAATAGAGAAACCCGATTCCAACCCTGATGAACTTTATATGTATCGACAACATCCGTATTTCCTAAAATGTAACAATGACACGGGAACCTCTAAACCACCAGGTTTTTCTAAACCATTATGGAAAACGACGGCTCGTATTAGAGGAACACCATATACTCCTAGAAAATTAGGAAAACGAACCAAGTCCGAAGAAGAAGAAACTAATGATTCAGATTAGAGGGTTGTAATCATGTTGCGTATTATATGTATTGTAGTGTGCTTGTATTTTTATGTTCTATATAAAAATTGCTTGTATTGTTTGTTAATTATCTTTTACGAATCTAATCCTTTTCTATTTTACAGTATAAAAACAAAATGGACGTTAAGGGTAGACAACCGAATATTTTAGAAGACCTACCAGAGGATATGATTGAGGAAATCTTGTCTAGAGTCAGTCAGAATTCATCAGCACATTTAGTTATGGCGAAATTAACTTGTCAAACATTTGAAAGACTTTCCAGAAATGCCTTAGTTTATAAAAGGCTTTCCTTTGATAGGTGGGGTATATCACATTGGGGGACCGTAAGTTACGTCGTGTTTTCTTTAAAGTGTTAAATGCGGGGAACCCAAATACAATTTTACGCTACGGGTTAAGAACCTATTTTGACTCAACATATCCCAACATAGGATTTCGTGAATTAGAAAGAGCTTCTAACATGCAACATAAAGAAGCATGTTATGCTTACGGGTTAATGATGTTCGCTTCTTACCAAAGTGAGAAAAAGAACATCGGATTGCAACTTTTAAATAAAACCTTCCCACAAGTGACGGATTCAGTAGTTGGGGTGAGAAACAAGGTTTTTAGATTATTACGGGGATGTTGGACATTACGAAACCCTCGTCCTTTTGACGACATTACAACATGCTACCTAGCCAATGGTCATAACGGTTATTTTTCACAAGACCAAGGATGGGAAGTCGTCTTAGTAAAACCAGAATGCATGACTTGTTTCTGGACTTTTGAATTACGTGTCTTTATTTCCTTTGCTGAACAACTTGCGTATTAACTAGGTTTATCTTCAAAACTGTCCTGTATCAAAGTGTACTATATTTCATGTTATATGTAATATAGCGATGTTGTAAGTTTGAAGAATATTTATATGTGATATATTATTATAATCAGTTTTTCATATGGAATTGTAGTAGTTGAATTGTATATTAGCTACTAAGTATGAACTTAACGGGTAGGTAGTACCCGAATTTAAACTTATAAAACGCTAATATGAAGAAAAAGCTTTTATAAATGAGTTCATATTATGCTACGAAATACTATTGACTACTCTTAATATTCTGTATGATTAACTCGATTCAGTTGGCTATTTTGAAGGAAATGGCACCGACTACTCGACACACCATGAATATGAGCGAAGAGGAATTTCGTACCTTTCTTGCTGCAAACATAGCCGCAGTACAGGCTGTGCTACATACCAACAATAACTCTGAATCTAGCAATGCAGCTAACGGCGCAAGAAATCGTGTAGGATGCTCCTATAAAAAATTCACTGCCTGCAAACCTTTAGAATTTGATGGAACCGAAGGACCAATTGGATTGAAACGGTGGACCGAGAAAGTCGAATCGGTGTTTGCCATAAGTAAGTGTACTGAAGAGGACAAAGTTAAGTACGCTACGCATACCTTCACAGGTACTGTGTTAACGTGGTGGAACACCTATCTTGAACAGGTAGGACAAAATGATGCTTACGCACTACCATGGTCGGCATTCAAGCAATTGATGAACGAGCAGTACCGTCCTAGAAACGAAGTTAATAAACTCAAGGCAGAACTCAGAGAATTACGAACACAAGGGTTCGATGTTACCACATATGAACGAAGATTCACAGAGTTGTGCCTATTGTGTCCGGGAGCGTTCAAAGATGAAGAAGAGAAGATCGACGCGTTTGTAAAAGGGTTACCAATTAGGATTCAAGAAGATGTGAGTTCACACGAGCCCACTTCTATACAGAAGGCAAGTCGAATGGCTCATAAACTCATAAATCATATTGAGGGAAGAATTAAAGAACAGGTGGCCGAAGAAGCCAACACGAAACAACTCAAGAGGAAGTGGGAGGAAAACGGTGACAAGAGTCACCAGTACAACAACAACAATTACAACCACAATCGCAACAACTATCCCAACAACCGCAACAACAATCGGAACAATAACCGCAATCCTAACAATAACTACAACAAACATCCCAACAACAACAACTACAACAACCGTTTCAACAATAATAACAATCCCAACAACAACCTCAATAACAACAATAGCAACAAAAACCAAAAACAGCCATGTCATAGGTGTGAAGAAAATCATCAGGGGTTTTGCGCGACATTTTTCAACAGGTTTAAAAGAAATGATCATAGCGCGACAAAGTGTGAGATCTACGGACCAAAATTTAACAGAACTAAAGGAACAAATAATGTCGGAACAAGTAATGCTGAAACGAATAGTGTCGGAGCAAGTAATACCAACGCTGTTTGTTATAAATGTGGAAAATCGGTCCACATTATTAGAAATTGCCCGAATCAGGGGAATACTAATGGGCAGGGCCGTGGAAGAGTTTTCAATATTAATGCGGCAGAAGCACAGGAAGACCCGGAGCTTGTTACGGGTACGTTTCTTATTGACGATAAATCTGATTATGTTTTATTTGATTCGGGTGCGGATAGAAGCTATATGAGTAGAGAATTTTGTGCTAAATTAAGTTGCCCATTGACACCTTTGGATAGTAAATTTTTACTCGAATTAGCAAACGGTAAATTAATTTCAGCAGATAATATATGTCGGGATAGAGAAATTAAACTGGGTGATGAAACGTTTAAGATTGATTTAATACCAGTCGAATTAGGGAGTTTTGATGTAATAATTGGCATGGACTGGTTGAAGAAGGTAAGAGCAGAGGTCATTTGTTACAAAAATGCGATTCGCATTATGCGTGAAAAAGGAAAACCTTTAATAGTGTACGGAGAAAAGAACAACGCGAAGTTAAATCTTATTAGTAGTTTGAAGGCACAAAAACTAATAAGAAAAGGTTGTTACATCATTCTAGCACACATCGATTAAGTTAAACCTGAAGAAAAGAACATCAGTGATGTTCCCGTCGCAAAAGAATTTTCTGATGTATTTCTGAAAGAATTACCGGGATTACCCCCACATCGATCCGTTGAATTTCAAATAGACCTTGTACCAGGAGCTGCACCAATAGCTCGTGCTCCATACAGACTCGCACCCAGTGAAATGAAAGATTTACAAAGTCAGTTACAGGAACTTTTAGAGCGTGGTTTCATTCGACCAAGCACATCATCATGGGGAGCTCCTGTTTTGTTTGTCAAGAAGAAAGATGGTACATTTAGGTTGTGTATCTACTACCGAGAGTTGAACAAACTTACCATCAAGAACCGCTACCCACTACCGAGAATTGACGACTTATTTGATCAACTACAAGGCTCGTCTGTTTATTCGAAGATCGATTTACGTTCGGGATATCATCAAATGCGGGTGAAGGAGGATGATATTCCAAAGACTGCTTTTAGGACGCGTTACGGTCATTACGAGTTTATGGTTATGCCGTTTGGATTGACTAACGCACCAGTTGTGTTCATGGACCTCATGAACGGAGTGTGTGGGCCATATCTTGACAAGTTTGTCATTGTTTTCATCGATGACATACTTATTTACTTGAAGAATGATCAAGAGCACGAAGAACATTTGAGAAAAGTGCTAGAGTTGCTGAGAAAATAAAAACTGTACGCTAAGTTTTCAAAGTGTGCATTTTGGTTGGAAGAAGTTCAATTCCTCGGTCACATAGTGAACAAAGAAGGTATTCAGGTGGATCCAGCAAAGATTGAAACCGTTGAAAAGTGGGAAACCCCGAAAACTCCGAAACAAATACGCCAGTTTTTAGGACTAGCTGGTTATTACAGGAGATTCATCCAAGATTTTTCTAAAATAGCAAAACCCTTGACTGCATTAACGCATAAAGGGAGGAAATTTGAATGGAAGGATGAACAAGAAAAAGCGTTTCAATTGTTGAAGAAAAAGTTAACTACGGCACCTATATTGTCATTACCTGAAGGGAATGATGATTTTGTGATATATTGTGATGCCTCAAAGTAAGGTCTCGGTTGTGTATTAATGCAACGAACAAAAGTAATTGCTTATGCGTCTAGACAATAGAAGATTCATGAGCAGAATTATACGACGCATGATTTGGAATTAGGCGCGGTTGTTTTTGCATTAAAGACTTGGAGGCACTACTTATATGGGGTCAAAAGTATTATATATACCGACCACAAAAATCTTCAACACATATTTAATCAGAAACAACTGAACATGAGGCAGTGCAGATGGATTGAATTATTGAATGATTATGACTTTGAGATTCGTTACCACCCAAGGAAGGCAAATGTGGTAGCCGACGTATTGAGCAGAAAGGACAGAGAACCCATTCGTGTAAAATCTATGAATATAATGATTCACACTAACCTTACTACTCAAATAAAGGAGGCGTAACAAGGAGTTTTAAAAGAGGAAAACTTAAAGGATGAAATACCCAAAGGATCGGAGAAGCATCTTAATATTCGGGAAGACAGAACCCGGTATAGGGCTGAAAGGATTTGGGTACCAAAATTTGAAGATATGAGAGAAATGGTACTTAGAGAAGCTCATAAAACCAGATACTCAATACATCCTGGAACGGGGAAGATGTACAAGGATCTCAAGAAACATTTTTGGTGGCCAGGTATGAAAGCCGATATTGCTAAATACGTACGAGAATGTTTGACGTGTTCTAAGGTCAAAGCTGAGCATCAGAAACCATCAGGTCTACTTCAACAACCCGAAATCCCGGAATGGAAATGGGAAAACATTACCATGGATTTCATCACTAAATTGCCAAGGACTGCAAGTGGTTTTGATACTATTTGGGTAGTAGTTGATCATCTCACCAAATCAGTGCACTTCCTGCCAATAAGAGGAGATGACAAGATGGAGAAGTTAGCACGACTGTATTTAAAGGAAGTCATCTCTAGACATGGAATACCAATCTCTATTATCTCTGATAGGGATGGCAGATTTATTTCAAGATTCTGGCAGACATTACAGCAAACATTAGGAACTCGTCTAGGCATGAGTACTGCCTATCATCCACAAACTAATGGGCAGAGCGAAAGGATGATACAAACTCTTGAAGACATGCTACGAGCCTATGTTATTGATTTCGGAAACAGTTGGGATCGACACCTTCCGTTAGCAGAATTTTTCTACAACAACAGCTACCATTCAAGCATTGGGATGGCGCCGTTTGAAGCACTTTATGGTAGAAAGTGCAGGTCTCCGATTTGTTGGAGTGAAGTGGGGGATATATAGATTACGGGTCCGGGGATAATACAAGAAACTACCGAGAAGATCATCCAAATTCAACAACGGTTGAAAACTGCCTAAAGTCGACAAAAGAGTTACGCTGACATTAAAAGAAAAGATATAGAATTTGAAATTGGAGAGATGGTCATGCTTAAATTTGCACCTCGGAAAGGCGTTGTTCGATTTGGTAAACGAGGAAAATTAAATCCAAGGTATATTGGACCATTTAAGATTATTGATCGTGTCGGACCAGTATCTTACCGACTTGATTTACCTCAACAACTTGCGGCTGTACATAACACTTTCCACGTCTTGAATTTGAAGAAATATTTTGCTAAAGAAGATCTCACTATTCCGTTAGACGAAATTCAAATCAACGAAAAACTTCAATTCATCGAAGAACCCGTCGAAATAATAGATCGTGAGGTTAAAAGACTTAAGCAAAACAAGATACCAATTGTTAAGGTTCGATGGAATGCTCATAGAGGACCCGAGTTCACCTAGTAATGAGAAGATCAGATGAAGAAGAAATACCCGCACTTATTTCCAGAAGATACGTCAACACCTCCAACTGCTTAAAATTTCGGGACGAAATTTATTTAACGGGTAGGTACTGTAGTGACCCGAACTTTTCCATGTTTATATATAATAAATGAAATTGTTATTTACATGATTAAGTGTTTCCAACATTTTAAGAAATCAAACTTGTTAAGACTTGATTAATTGAAATAGGTTTTATATAGACAATTGACCACCCAAGTTGACCGGTGATTCACGAACGTTAAAACTTGTAAAAACTATATAATTACATATATATGATTATATATATAGTTAACATGATATTATGATAAGTAAGTATCTCATTAGGTATTTTAACAATGAGTTATATACATAAAATTGAGTTTATTGAATTAAGAAACTCGAAACGATATATATAACGATTATCGTTATAACAACGTCTTACTAAATACATATGAATCATATTAAGATATTGTTACACTATTTTTAATCATGATAAATGATAAGTAAACATATCATTAAGTGTATTAACAATGAACTACATATGTAAAAACAAGACTACTAACTTAATGATTTCGAAACGAGACATATATGTAACGATTATCGTTGTAACAACATTTAACTGTATATATATCATACTAAGATATATTAATATATCATAATATCATGATAATGTAATAATTTAACATCTCATTAGATATAATAAACATTGGGTTAACAACATTTAACATGATTGTTAACTTAAAGGTTTCAAATCAACATTTACATGTAACGACTAACGATGACTTAACGACTCAGTTAAAATGTATATACATGTAGTGTTTTAATATGTATTCATACACTTTTGAAATACTTCAAGACACTTATCAAAATACTTCTACTTAACAAAAATGCTTACAATTACATCCTCGTTCAGTTTCATCAAAAATTCTACTCGTATGCACCCGTATTCGTACTCGTACAATACACATCCTTGAGATGTATGTACTATTGGTATATACACTCCATTGATCAGCTCTTAGCAGCCCATTTGAGTCACCTAACACATGTGAGAACCATCATTTGGCAACTAGCATGAAATATCTCATAAAATTACAAAAATATTAGTAATCATTCATGACTTATTTACATGTAAACAAAATTACACATCCTTTATATCTAATCCATATACCAACGACCAAAAACACCTACAAACACTTTTATTCTTCAATTTTCTTCAGCTAATTGATCTCTCTCAAGTTCTATCTTCAAGTTCCAAGTGTTCTTCATAAATTCTATAAGTTCTAGTTTCATAAAATCAAGAATACTTCCAAGTTTGCTAGCTTACTTCCAATCTTGTAAAGTGGTCATCCAACCTCAAGAAATCTTTGTTATTTACTGTAGATTATCTTTCTAATTCAAGGTAATACGCATATTCAAACTTTGGTTCAATTTCTATAACTATAACAATCTTATTTCGAGTGAAAATCTTACTTGAACTTGTTTTCGTGTCATGATTCTGTTTCAAGAACTTTCAAGCCATCCAAGGATCCTTTGAAGCTAGATCCATTTGTCTTTTTTCCAGTAGGTTTATCCACAAAAATTGCGGTAGTAATGATGTTCATAACATCATTCGATTCATACATATAAAGCTATCTTATTCGAAGATTTGAACATGTAATCACTAGAACATAGTTTAGTTAATTCTAAACTTGTTCGCAAACAAAAGTTAATCCTTCTAACTTGACTTTTAAAATCAACTAAGCACATGTTCTATATCTATATCATATGCTAACTTAATGATTTAAAACCTGAAAACACGAAAAACACCGTAAAACCAGACATACACCGTCGTAGTAACACCGCGGGCTGTTTTGGGTTTGATAATTAAAAACTATGATAAACTTTTATTTAAAAGTTTTTCTTCTGGGAAAATTATTTTTCTTATGAACATGAAACTATATCCAAAAATCATGGTTAAACTCAAAGTGAAAGTATGTTTTTCAAAATGGTCATCAAGACGTCGTTCTTTCGACTGAAATGACTACCTCTTACAAAAACGACTTGTAACTTATATTTTCGACTATAAACCTATAATTTTTATGTTTAGATTCATAAAATAGAGTTTAATATGAAACCATAGCAATTTGATTCACTCAAAACGGATTTAAAACGAAGAAGTTATGGGTAAAACAAGATTGGATATTTTTTTATTGTTGTAGCTACGGGAAATATTGTAACAATTCTATACAAATCATATCCTAGCTAACTTATATTGTATTATACATGTATTCTAATATATTATGTAATCTTGAGATACCATAGACACGTATGCAAATGTTTTGACATATCATATCGACCCATGTATACATATTATTGGAACAACCATAGACACTCTATATGCAGTAATGTTGGAGTTAGCTATACAGGGTTGAAGTTGATTCTAAAAATATATATACTTTGAGTTATGATCTTTCCTGAGACGTGTATACACTGGGTCGTGGATTGATTCAAGATAATATATATCGATTTATTTCTGTACATCTAATTGTGGACAACTAGTTGTAGGTTACTAACGAGGACAACTGACTTAATGAACTTAAAACATTAAAACGTATTAAAAATGTTGTAAATATATTTTGAACATACTTTGATATATATGTACATATTTGTTATAGGTTCGTGAATCGACCAGTGGCCAAGTCTTACTTCCCGACGAAGTAAAAATCTGTGAAAGTGAGTTATAGTCCCACTTTTAAAATCTAATATTTTGGGATGAGAATACATGCAGTTTTATAAATGTTTTACGAAATAGACACAAGTAAATGAAACTACATTATATGGGTGAATGATCGAAGCCGAATATGCCCCTTTTGCTTGGTAACCTAAGAATAAGTAAACCAATCTACTAATTGACGCGAATCCTAAAGATAGATCTATTGGGCCTAACGAACCCCATCCAAAGTACCGGATGCTTTAGTACTTTGAATTCATTTTTATCATGTCCGAAGGATTTCCCGGAATGATAGGGGATATTCTTATATGCATCTTGTTAATGTCGGTTACCAGGTGTTCACCATATGAATGATTTTTATCTCTATGTATGGGATGTATACTGAAATATGAAATATTGTGGTCTATTATTATGATTTGATAATATATAGGTTAAACCTATAACTCACCAACATTTTTGTTGACGTTTTAAGCATGTTTATTCTCAGGTGATTATTAAGAGCTTCCGCTGTTGCATACTAAAATAAGGACAAGATTTGGAGTCCATGCTTGTATGATATTATGTAAAAACTGCATTCAAGAAACTTATTTTTAATGTAATATATTCTTATTGTAAACCATTATTTAATGGTCGTGTGTAAACGGTATATTTTAGATAATCATTATTTGATAATCTACGTAATGCTTTTTAAACCTTTATCGATAAAATAAAGGTTATGATTATTTTAAAAATGAATGCAGTCTTTGAAAAACGTCTCATATAGAGGTCAAAACCTCGCGACGAAATCAATTAATATGGAACGTTTATAATCAATATGAACGGAACATTTCACACGTAGCCCAGACACTGTACAAGAAGGGCCTTGATTGCAGAATTGATAACTCAAATTTGTTATTAATAAAGACACCCTGAACACTTAAGGAAAAAGTTCTCAAATAGAAAAAAAAAAACTTTGGACTTACTTTCGGTAGGGCAATCGTTATGGAGACTCGCATGGATCCTGATTATAGTTAGGGGACGATTCGTCACAACATTTTATTGTCTCGAAGTTGTTTAATACTAGAGCAATAGAAACCTTATATCTAAGAATCTTATTGTTATGACTAATAAGCCATTAACAACCATGAGAGTTAGGTATTCTATAGGACAAGCTAATGGTAAGCTGGCAGAGATAGAGGAATAATTTAAGGTAGTACCTTAAAATTAACAAGTGGGTCATTTGGAGATGACCTCGTGACAACAAAACTTGGAAGTTTTGAAGTAGTGGTTGGAAAGGATTAGTTACCTACGCACAAGCAGATGTTATTTGAAAAGATTGATAAAAATTTTCACGGTAGTATAATAAGATTCGGTTGGAATGGACCCTAAGATTAACCTAACACCCATTAGGTTGGGAAGCTTGATGTAATAGTTTGGATGGACTGGCTTTCAAGGATGGAAGCAAAAGTTATTTATAGAGAGAAAAAATTTTTGTACCTCGCGAGAATGGTGAGCCATTAATAGTTCGAAGCTGAACCTTATTAGTTGCATGACAACAATCCGAAATCCCACAATGGAAATGGGAAGGAATAACAATGGATTTCATCACGAAGCTACCGAAAACGGTAGGCGGTTAGGACATTATCTGGGTTATTATTGACCATCTCACCAAATCTGCTCACTTTCTAGCCATGAGAGAAACCGATACAATGGACAAACTTGCACAACGATATATAAAGGAAATTTGTATCCCATTACTTCAGCGATTCAGATTCTATATTAAAGACTACCCAAGAATCTTATTTGATACTCATTCTTACACGACTCTAAAACCTAACTTATTCCTAGAGATTCTTTATTCGATGATAATCACACCATCATCCTTCTTACTTTGACAGTAGTCATCCCAGTTCAAAATTTCCAAAATCAATGGGTAGTTAATTCCCATCCTCATACTCTCCCTATCGTATCTCACTTATAAGCAACAACTTCACACTTAAGCATTTTTGGTCAAAGAACTTATGCCCTACTAATAGTCATCAACCACATTTAAATTCAATAGTTTTCATTACCTCAAATGTCACCCGAAATTTTCAAAAATCTTTTACTCAATCCGCAACAACCTTTTTCCAACTTGTAACCTCCGAAATATGAAAATTTTGTTTGCCAAAATTTTACTTACACTATTTTACTGTGTGATCCTCTCCAAGCTTAGTAAAAATAAATTTATTTTATTTGCCATTCGAGCAAATTTTTAAAATCGTATATGTTACATAAAATAAAGTAAATGATTACATATTTTTGACTAGTACATGTGAAACTTTACTTTCACTTTACAAATCAATTCTTTTATTCGAAAGATATGTTACTTAGAACAGTACATGTTGTACATAACTCCAGTTTACTAAGAACTTCGTTTCTTTTCTTACATCGTCACCTTAAACGATTTCTCTAAAAAAATTTGTTGCTTGTTATATAAAATTTTTCGTTGCTTATTCGTATCCAAGTCGTCATGAAGACTTGACAAACGTCAAAATCAAGAGATTCATGTGTGTGTGTGTGTGCGCGCGTGTTGAAGGCACTTACTGCCATGTCATGCAGAGCCTTTGGGCATCCACTAACACTTAAACCATTCATAATTATTGCGTTACCCCGTGGATCTTATTCGCCACACCTGTTAGAACAATGCTCTTTCTTACGTAACTCTAAGTCCTAACTTATTCCAAGAAACCCTCATTTAGTGATATTAACACCATCAGTATTCTGACTTTATTATTAGTCATAACCTGTTTGGCATTTTGCAAAGTCAAGAAGCGATTAACTTCTCGTCCTCATGCACTATCCGTCATACCTCACTTTGTAGCAACGGCTTCGCACGTGAACATTTTTGGCCCAAAGACTTATGTCCTGTTAATTATCAAAACTACATTTAATTCATTAGTTTCCATTACCTACTAACATGTCACCCGATGATTCAAAGATTTTCCACTCAATCTTTTTCAAATCCCAACCTTTGAAATACGAAAAGCTATGTTTATCAAAAAATTTACACGTTGATTTTTACACGTCGATTATTCGTGCGGTCCTCATGAGATTTATGGACAAATAAAAGTAATAAAATTTTTCTGTCACTTATGCGATTTATAAACTCATATATGTATGTATAATTAAGTTAATAAATTTACCTTTACTTATTTTGGTTAGTACATACTAAGTTATATCTTCAAATTATTTAAAAATCGCTCCTTTATCGAGTTATACAACTTAAGTCAAATAGTTTTGTGCAAAATGGTACATGTTGTACCTACTTCTAAATTTACTAGGAACTTCGTTCCGTTTATGTTGTCGCATCAAACGTTTAAAGGTTTTTCAAAATTTCCTTGGTTGATTTCATTAAAGGTTTTCGTATTAGACTACACCATGTATGGATCACACTTCTTCTCGCCCTCCGTTAGGGATGCAGCTTACTATTAAGATCTTTGTTAAAAACTCTTGAGCCACTTTGGATGGCAGTTTTATAAAATTTGTTAGAAAATCTTTGCACCCATAAAATGTTCCTTTTAAGGTTAGACATGACAAAAACGTGGGCCAATAATTCAGTTTTCTGAGGTACACTCAGTGGTCACCCTATTGTAGGAAAGGCACTAGGTGGATTTCTGTTCTCAATACTTCACGAAAAATCGCAACACCCTCGTAAACCTCATCTCTATGAATCTGTATGTAGAGGTACAAGAAATCATTTTTGGGATTCTTTTCACTTAGAGTAAACCATTCTTTATGACCAAGGGTTCACGTATCTTCTCATCCGCGCATCCCCTTAAGTACACAGATAAATTCAGAACGAACCGCTCGAAGAGTTCACTCTCGTTCAAAGATCACACCTTTCGTGCGACTTTCTTTCGGAAATGTAATATAAGATACTTTGAGAACCTATGAATCTTGTTATCCCTTTGGGAGGGGACTGCTTAAAACATTACGACACTGATGTGGATACTCTATATATTTCTTCCTTCGTTGGTTGCAACTATATGTTGTTCTAAGTCGATGTTAACCCTAACTTCAGCACATAACCAAATGCTAATAGTTACATTATAGAACTGTGCTTTCATTTCATCTAAGGATAAGTTCACCTGCAGTATGGTAAACTAGGTGATATCCTTCATTGTTCGTTCAGACCGTCCTGAAGACGCTATAAATAATTATGGCTTGCATTGCATATAAGTCCGATTAGTCACTTCCAGCTAAAATTCCAATTCATTATTCAAATGAAACATTCTTAAATATTGGGTTCTTTATGCCTATGGCCTCCTTCCGAAATCAAACGGTTAGTAAAATCCGTGGCTAACACTATCCAGACATCAAATCGCATGGTTGTGATCACCATGTTTTCCATTCTACCTGTCAGCTTTGTATTACGACATAAGCGCTCGATGTTTTAGATGAGTTTAGAAACGTTCATGATGCATTTCATGCATCCAGCTTACTGACGATACCTGTAAGGCTAAAAACACCATCTTTCCTTTTGTGGATATATATTCAGATGACATACTCATGTTAATCAGAAACGAAATCAATTTGTTGATCTCTTAGGACAAGAGACTTAATTAATGGCATATACCTATTCTTACTTTCATAAGCCGAAGTACCTTTCAAGGTAAATAACTCACTTCTGAGGTCACGAGTCTCACGGAACTTTGATACGCCCCTTCTTATTCAAATACGGTACCATTGTTGGTCACTCCTCAAAATTTCGGGACGAAATTTTCTTTAACAGGTGGGTAATGTAACGACCCTGGATTTTCCAGCTTATATTATTAATATTTATTATTAATACTTTGCTTTTTAATAAATGTATTCTTATACATTTACTTGTCACCGTGATTGACTTTCCATGTCCCGACTTGTCTTTGTGACACACGCTTTTCACGAATAATATTTAGAATATTATTTATGTTCATGATTAATTATTATTAATCATTTTTAATTAACTAATGTAGTAGTTAATTTCTTAGGCATTTACTAAATTGTTGCTTACTTATACTTGGGCTTATATTATTGGACTTGGAAGCCCACCCTACACCACTTAATGGGCTAGTGAGCCCATTATATTACTAGTGATTTATTAAGACTAAACAAGGATTAATTAGTTAAATAAGGAGACAAAGATGTTTCAAGCATGCATGACCACCTTTCCCATGTATTTGGCTTTATACTCTTCCAAGCATACACCATCCTCCCACACTTGAAAATTGAACTTTGACTTCCCTTTTGAGCTCCTTAAACCATTGGCATTTGCAAGGGTGAGGGAGGTTCAAAAATCTTTTTTTTTTGTTACTTATAAACTAGTCTTTACTTCATTCCACACACACATCATACTTACACTTTCTTTTCTCTCAACTTTTCTCTCAAAATTGTAAGTAACATGTTTTATTTTTCTTCTTCTTTTTCCTTTGAAACCGAAATCTATCATCATCATCCTTACTTGATTGTTGTTTATTGTTAAAGATCAAGCTTCCTAGTTTGTATCTTCATGTAATCTTGCTTCTTCCATCCTTTGTTTGATGAGAAGTCAAGAACAAGAATCTAAGCTTGTTAGCTTATGGTTCTACACTTGATGTATTATAAAGATCTAAAGTTCATAAGCTTTAAGATCTTACTTGTGTTCATGTTTTGTAAACTTAAGGTTTATTTTCTTAAGATCCAAGCTTTGGCTTGAATCTTCTTAAGTATGAAACAAACATGAACTTATTACTTGTAAATTTAGTTTATTTCTTTCTTTTGTATGTAATTCAATTCGTAATTTTATTTAATATTGGTCAAATATTACTAGTTAAACTTGATCTCATTTTTCTTGAAACTAAAGTTTAAACTTTGTAAGTTCAAGAACATGGAAATTTAACTTTCTAGTTATAACTTCATACACTTATGTTAGATCTAAGTTTCTATAGCTTATGGTCTTCCAATTTTGTTTTAAACAAAAGCTTATAAGCTTATATATATTATACAAGATGAAAATCTAAGTTTCATGACTTATGGTTTTATTAAAGTAAAGATCCAAGTTCTATAACTTAGGATTTAACTTAAGAACACTAGATCTAGACTTTCTAGTCTAAAATCTTCAAGATCTAACTAAGATCTAAGTTCTACAACTTAAGATCTTGATTATTTAGTTTACATTCAAGTTCATAGCTTAATATTACTATTAGAACTCATGTATGTGTCGGATCTAAGATCTTGATGTAACTTTGGTTCATCAACCTACTTGCAACCCTTAAATGAGTTGTGTTACTTATCTTAGACATACACTAGTTTTATGATGGTCAAACCTTGGTCAAGGTGATGCAAACACATCAATGAGTTGTACACTTTAAGCTACAAGCATCAAGGATGAGAACCGTGATGAGCATCAAGCACCAAGAACCCACTGGAACACTTTGCTTACTATTTTTGAGGTCTAATCAGTAACCTGGGCTACTGGAAAAGATGATTTCCAGTTATCTTGGTTCGAGTAGATGACTTTTCGTTTAAGACTCGTCTTAATCCGATTTATGATTTAGGATTTATAGCCTTCCGAAAGTCACTACACCCTTGTAACGTTGTGCTGAAATTTCTGACCTACTCGCACTTAAACTGTCGCCACGGTCAAACGAAGACGAGTTTGGTTCTGGAATTTGGTCAGAAACTAGAGGACTAACATACGGAGCCATAGCCACTGATTACGTGTCTTTTCAATTTACGTAGGGGTCGTAGCAGCTGATCAAAGTCAGCCTTTGTTTCGATCTCTGTTCTTGATTGAAACTTACTTTACCCTTTTTGACTTATGATGAATGATGATGATACTTAAGACCTAATTTACATACTTTTAAACCTTTGGGAACGATTTACTAACTTAGTAACTTTTGATTTAGGTTGAGGACCTTTCGAACCAACTACTTGCTTACTTATCTCGAATCAACTTAACTACTTTTCACTGTTAGTTATAGCATCCCTTTTTACTTTAACTATTTTGGGAACTGAGAATACATGCGCGTTTTACATTTTACATACTAGGCACGAGTACTTAAACTTTATATATGTGTGGGTTATACAACGGCATAAACTTTCCCCTTAGCTCGGTAACGTTTAGTCATTGGTCTTTGAACCGGTGAACGCGAATCTTAGATATGGATCCATAGGGTTTGACATCCCCACTCGGGCTAGTAACGCTAGCATTTAACGGGTGTTTAATACTTCGTAAACTTACGCACTCGCCAAGTGTACTTTTAGGGGGTGATATTACGTTAAGTTAGTTACCAAGTGCCCACGGTTGAACATATACTTTATCATACTGATTTGAATTACTGATTTAAACTGCTGGTTGAAGCACTGAAATCTCGTGGCCTACATTACATTACTGATTACAAACAAACTATAACTCACCAACATTCGTGTTGACTTTTTAAGCATGTATTTCTCAGGTGCTTAGACGTTGTTGCTTCCGCTGTTAGACTTGTTGTCTTGGTGTTACAGACTTGCTGTGTTAGACTTCCGCTGCATTACTTAGAGATGTCTCAATCATGGAACTTTTATTTTGCAATCGTGACTTACGTTATTTTCAAACAATGGCTTTGTAACGCCCTTTGGGTCACGTACTTATGTTTATGCTTCTATTCATAGGAAGCACATTACCTTTTGTAAAACGCTATATTTTCATGAATGCTAAACTAGTTTTCATAACTGCTTAGTCCGCACAAAGTGAAGGATACCAGAGGCATAACCTTTGGAGAAAACTCCCCCCCTCCCCCCACACAGGATTTGAACCTGCACCTATTTTTTCAAGGATACATGCCCACAAACAACTGAGGCTTTTTACCACTCAACCAATAGTTCAGTGGTCGTGAGTTAATTTACTTAATTGGTTAAGATTTTGTGAATATTGACAAATAGACATAAGATCATATATCTATCAAACTAGAATCGGGTTTAATTGTAGAGAACAATCCACATGCTTGGTGAATCATTTGAGTGATTACTGCTTCTCTCTTATTGTTTAATTCTTTTTACTACTGTTTTTAATTTAGTTAATTAAAAACAAATGCAACTCACCCATTTTAATTAAGATAATTATTAGTTAAAGTTTCTAATAAAACTGTTCTCTGTCGACGAACGGGTCAATTCTACTTATTAATAACTACACTAACGGGATTAGTTTCCTGTATTGTATGATAATTGTTAGGTATTATTACTATTTATTGTTAGAATACGAAATTACCACGTCAAACACATAAAAAACACATCAACATTCTTACTGTAAGTATTTTGTCGTCTCAAACATTGCTCTCTTCACAAAAAGAATTAACGGTCCCTAATTAGGTATATGAATAAGATGAAATAACTATATAGTAATAGTTTTTCTTAACACAAAAACTTTAACATATATACTTTTGAAAATAGTTATTACGTTATTCATTTAAAGACTAGTTAATGGTGAGAACATATTAACTTATTCAGTCACATGTCTAGACTCATTATATATTTATTTATGATGACTAAACTCCCTAATTTTCAAACAAATATTCATCATTACATATCCGAAATATGTAATATTGGCTCATAACTAGAAATGTATTCTGGTAAGTAATAGTTATTGAATTAAATGTGACTTACTTCAATCTCTATTATATAATAAGTAACTCGAGGGGACACAACATCTTCATACGATTATGATGTCGGTGAAAAAGTCGTGTTTTTATCCTCAATAATAAGTCCCAGATTAATAAAGATATAAACATTATCGCCAAATTAAGTGTTTATTCGCTTTATTTGTAAATTAAGTAATTACAAAGACAATGCAGGAAGAATCGAAGAAATCGGACTTAAAACGAAGAATCTAAAGCAAAAACGGTAAGACCAAGTTGTGACCTTGGAAGACCAAGTTACGATTCAGGGAACGAGCCTGGCCAGACAGCCATAAGACCTTGGCCCACGACCATGCCGTACGGGCTGCCACGAGCCATACGGCTTGCCAAGGTCTCCAGTCCACGCCCATGTTGCACGGTTCACCAGTGGCCCAAGGTCATGCCATACGGGCATGGCCCACGGCCTGCCATTACCAAGCCCACGGCCTGCCAGAGCTGAAGATTGCTTATTTAAAGAGTTTTTGGCCTCCACTTTCAACACATTTCATACTCCATTACACATCTAAAAACATATTCAATATTGAATTTAGGGGGTGTTTGTGTTTGCGATTTGAGCTTGATTTTTTCATTATCACGTTTACAAATCATAAAAAATCAATATTGTGGTGTTTGGCAAATAAATCTCAAAATTGATTTTTCACGTTTTCTTGGCTCAAAAATGCGTTTTCCAAAAAGTGGGTCAGAGGTCACTGTAAAGAAAACGCGGTTCTCCATAAATCTCCCGCAAATTATTTTTACCGCTATACCCTCTTAGTAGTTAGTAGTTAGTCTAGCTTTATTTTTCGGAGGATACTCCAAGAGTCACCGCGATCTCGGACAAATTTCTGTAAACTTTCAGGTTTTAACAAAATAACTAGATCTAAGCTTTTAACAAAAACGCTAATTTAGATCGCCAGAAATCAGTGACAATTGATAAGCAAATCTAACAATGTAAGGTTTTTTGAATTGAATAACAAACAACACCGAAATATTTTTCTATTCGAGGAATAATTCATTCAAATAACAAATCATGAACAAACAAAACATAAAAAGATATCAATATTTTATCTCTCTCTGTCTCTCAATCAATATCTCTCTCTTTCTCTCTCGATCTCTCTATACAATAACACTAAGAATCACTCACAGACAAATGATGATTCAAAAACACTCATAAAAAACAGGTGATCAAACGCTCAAGCAGATAATATTTCTCACACACACACACACCCAACTGGGAAGTATATATATATATATATATATATATATATATATATATATATATATATATATATATATATATATATATATATATATATATATATATATATGAGGGAAGCACTTTTTTTTTGGTAAATGGGGTAGTATTATTTTATTTTCTCCTTTTTTTTGAATTTTTTTTCAAACATTAAGAGCACACAAAAATATGAACATTTAAAAAAGACACTTTGTGATAAATGTTACTACCTACGTCCCACTACAAGTGTCCACTTACTTTTTGCACACAATTTTAGGAAATCTCACTAACTCAATTCTCAACCAATCAGAAATCTTCTCTCTCCAGAATAAGCTCTTCTCATTGGTTGAAACACAAAGTGGACACTTGAAATGGGACATCCCAAAATGGAAATGTGGACACTTGTGGTGGGACGGAGGGAGTATTATTTTGGCTGGAAAACGCTCGAAGAAAAAACCGATAACATGCAACATGCGTAATGTTATTCCTGAATGTTATTCTTCGAGCGTTATTTTTCCATTATGTGTGAAGTTTTTCTCAAGATCTAACCCGATTTAGAGTTTAGAGTTTAGGGTTTAGGGCTTAGGGTTTTGGGTTTAGTTTCTAAACTCTAAACCGTTCGTGTTATAAATTCAATCTAAACTCTAATTTCTAAACCCTATACCCTAATTTCTAAACCCAAAACCCTAATTTCTAAATCCTAATAGCTAAACCCTAAATTTCAACCCCTGATTTATAAACTCTAATTCCTAAACCCTAAAAAACAAACTCAGAAGCAAAACATTCATTCCAATGAATGTTATCATTTATTTCTTCGAGCGTTTTCCTGCCAAAATAATAACATTTATCACGAAGTGTCTTTTTAAATATTCATATTTTCATGTGATCTTGGTGCCTGAAAAAAAAAATTAAAAACGAAAAAATTAATTCTCCCCAAAAAAGTACTTCCCCTTAGATTAAATCACTATATATATATATATATATATATATATATATATATATATATATATATATATATATATATATATATATATATGGGATCAAATGAGAACTTTTTTTGTGTGAAAACCCTGAGAACTCCAAAATACAATGAAATTTGAGCAAAAAAAGAGGTGGCCGAGCAAAAAACAAGGAATTCGTGCAAAAACAAGGTATTCGAACAAAAAAGTGGAAATTCGAATAAAAAAAGGCGGGCGAACAAAAATGTGAAATTCGAACAAAAATGGTGAAATTCGAACAATTTTGTGTTCTACATTTTTGAAATTCGAACAAAAAAATGTAGTACACAAGGAATTAGAACAAAAAAATTGAAATTCGAACAAATTTGTGTTCTACATTTTGGTTATTCGAACACAAAAAAAAAGTAAATAAATAAATTGCTCGCCCGTGTTTTTTTGTTTGTTCGAATTTCAACTTTTTTGCTCGAATTCCTTGTTTTTTTCGCGCACGCCACTTTTTTTGCTCGAATTTCAGTGTATTTTGGAGTTCCTAGAGTTCTCACACTAAATAAGTTCTCACTGGATCTTCTCCCTATAAATGAGAACTTTTTTGTGAGAGAATCCTGAAAACTTAAAGATACACTGAAATTCGAGCAAAAAATAGAAATTCGAGCAAAAAAAGGGAAATTCGAGCAAAAATGGGATACGGGCGAACAAAAAAAAGCAATTCGAGCAAAAAATGGGACAAGGGCGAACAAAAAAAGTGATATTTGAACAAAAAAAAAGGCGGGCGAATAATTTTGTGTTCTACATTTTTGATAGTCGGACAAAAAAATGTAGAACACACGTGTAGTCGAACAAAAATGTTGATATTCGAACAAAAATGTATTCTACATTTTTTTTGTTCGTCCGTGTTTTTGATTTTTGCTCGAATTTCTTTTTTTTCTGGCTCGTGCACCTTTTTTGCTCGAATTTCAATGTATTTGGAGTGTGTTTAGAGTTCCTAGAGTTCTTACACTAAAAAAGTTGTCACTGGATAATCTCCATATATATATATATATAGTGGTAGGATCAAGAGGGAAGTAACCAATCGGAGGGAAGCGGTGGGAAGCAAAAACTTTTTTTTTTTTCGTTTTTTGAAAAAACTTTGTTCACGAACATTATAGATGAGATGAAAATATGAACATTTAGTAGAGACACTTTGTGATAAATGTTTTTATTTTGGCGGGAAAACGCTCGAAGAAGCAATATATAACAATTATCGTGTTTTTCGAGCTTATGTTGAGGTTTTAGCTATTGGGGTTTAGATATTAGGGTTTATAGGGTTTAGATATTAGGGTTTAGAAATTTAGGGTTTAGGGTTTAGATTTAGGATTTAGATTGAGTTTTTAACATGAACGGTTTAGAGTTTAGGGTTTAGGGTTTAGGGTTTGGTGTTTTGGATTTATGGAATAAGCCCAAAACACCAAACCCTAAACCCTAAACCCTAAACTCTAAATCGGGCTAAATTTTACTTCACAAAACATGAAGAAAAAAAACGTTCATATTCTTCACGAACAATATTATCTTGAATGTTATTTTTGTCGATCGTTTTCCCGCCTAAATAATAACATTCATCAAGAAGTGTCTCTTCTAAATGTTCATATTTTCGTGTGATCTTGATGCCAGAAAAAAAATTCCAAAAAAAAAAACGAAAAAAAAAAATTTGCTTCCCCCCGCTTCCCCCCGATTCCCCCCGATTGGTTACTTCCCTACTGATCCTGCCCCTATATATATATATATATATATATATATATATATATATATATATATATATATATATATATATATATATATAAAGAAAAAGTTTTTCTTGATTGTGGTTGAAAGTTATTTATGGATGTTTATATATATATATATATATATATATATATATATATATATATATATATATATATATATATAAAGAAAAAGTTTTTCTTGATTGTGGTTGAAAGTTATTTATGGATGTTTATATATATATATATATATATATATATATATATATATATATATATATATATATATATATATATATATATATATATATATATATATAGATACATACTACATACATGTACGTAATATGCATGTGTATATGTATATTATTTAGATAAGATATTATTATGTTTAGATATAAAACATTTTAACAGATTTATCTTTCTGTTCGCCGCGAGTTAGGTTCCACCGCCATCAACGTTCAACTCGAAATAATTTTACGAACAAAACGCAATAAATTGTATTCGAAACGGAGCGTCAATGCACTACCAATGAAGCATTTCTTTTTAGCAATAAATATGGAAGTGATTTAGATTTACAGTTTAAAATTTTAAAATATTCATAAACACACAAATATAACTATTATAATATTAATTATACATGACGACTCCCTCGAGTACCATTATTTTGCTGAAATGACTAACAACTTTTCTTAAATTAAAACTCACGAGTTACACTTTTAACCAAAAAATTATTGTATATAATAATTTTGAAATAATATAATTTATACTTTATTAATGTTACGTTTCATGACAAATTTACAATGTACTCTAAATATTACGTAGTATATAATTTATATATTAAAAAGATATTAATGGTGAGAAAAAAATTGTAGACATTAAGTTACTAACACCACTCAAAACCACTTTTAAATTTGTCAACACTATGAGATCTTAAACTCAAAAGAACCTTGAAATTCGTCAATACCACGGGCTCTTAAACTCAAAAGAAATTTTTTAAGTTTATCAACACTACGGGATCTTAAACTCAAAAGAGTTTTTAAAATTTGTCAACACCAAGGGCTCTTAAATAATTCTTATACTTTTCATATCTTTTTAGTGTGCTATTTACATACCAATATGAACCGCAAGTATATATATATATATATATATATATATATATATATATATATATATATATATATATACACACACGGAGTATCATTTAGAAACAAAAAAATAAGTACTATTGACGTTGTTTAAAGGTGTCTTTTCACTAATCGCGTTTTTGTGTTCTTTTTCTAAAAATCGAACTCTTTTATGGTTTAAAAATGAAATGCGCTTCATCAATAACAAAGGGAATAACATTCTTCAAGCCATTAACCCTTTTTTATATGTTTTTTTTTTTTTTTTACTATACCCCTCCCCACCTTTCCCTAGTTTCTTTATCCCTTTTTGATTTTACATTTTAAGCACTGTCAATTATTAATTTTTATAATTATTGTTTCAATCTTATACCAACTTTTTTTTTATAACTTTTCTTTTCTGTACTTTAAAAGATTTTTTTTAATTACTTTTCTCATATTCTACTACTCTATATTATTTAACAATAGTATTCAGCTTAGGTAAAATTTTAACTTTTCGTTAATGAAGATTATAATTATGTGGAATTATAAATTATTTAATTGTTGAAGATAAATTATTTGGGTTACATCCGTTGAGACAGATTATTTTCTTTTTAGTTAAAAACTTAACTATAGTTATTTACAACGAAAACCTACTCGCCTGCAGCGGAGCGCGAGTGACCCCGACTTGTATATAACGAGATCTAAATCGGTCCGCGCGATGCGACCGGACTTTTCAGGTTGCATATTCATATTTAATGTAGCGTTTTCTATTTACAGGAAGAAAAACGCCTTATGTGTTAAGCCCCGTTTTAGATGTCGGTGTGGTAAACATTTAAGATGTTGGTGTGTTATCTATTTACAGGAAGAAAAACGGCTTATGTGCTAGTCATCCATTGGTAAACATTTATTCGTTAAACTATATTCCGAGGATTAATAACCTAAGTGAAACTAATGCCTTCACTGGTGACATAATTACATCATTAAAAGTATAATTAGTTAAAATTAATCTCATTTTAATGATGATATTGCACCAATCAAGTTATGCGAGAGTTTGTAATGTTATTTTTGATACATTATATAAAATCGCGGCTGTCAAAGTCGCATGTGAAATTTAGGTTAACACAGGTCACTAAGTGATAATATAGTATTTGTTAGGTAAATTTTATATTATATATAGTTAGTCTTGTTTTTTAATGACGGTTAGAAGTCACAGGAGGTTCGAACGCATTGTCAGAAACCCCACTTGTTCATTCCTAGATGAACAATTGTAGTCCTACTATCCTAGGAAGGAAACCCTCACGAAGAATTCTGATATGGCACCGGGCTAATTAGCTCGTTTATTGGATTGGGCCTCCTGAATGCGTGAATACTTGCAGGCAAAGCTACATCAAAGTTTATCTATTTTATATAATTATTTATTTGTTTCAAGTTTGAATAAGTTAAGGACTCCTAGTCTATTTAGAGTTGTAGTCCTAGTCAATTGTTATTTCCTTTTTCAGTATAAATACTTCGCATAAGTAAAAGTCCTGGTGGCTTTTCTTTTCAATTCACATAAGCGTATTCTTTTAGCTATTGTTGCTATACTGTTTTTTGGGTTTACGTAATTGTTTGCGTGCACTTTGTTTTGTTAATAACACGTTTGTGTTGTTAATTAATCTCATCCTTATCAGTTGGTATTCAGAGCGAGGTTACAATGACCGGTGAAGAAATGACTGGGATAACGATCTCTCGATCGTGCTCAACTCGATCCAGGCTACTCTCAAAGCCATCAACGAACGTCTTGCACAGACGGAACTTAATGTCCAAGAGTTGCAACAGGGTCGAAAAGAACCTAGGGATGGACCTGATCCAAAGAGCTTCACTCTCGGCGGTCCATCTCGACCTCAACCCACATATGGTCGGCAACGACCACCACCCTATTACAACCCGCACACCGTCACCTACCAACATCCACATCGACCACCACATCCGCAACAACCACCACCAATACCACCACCATCAAGGCATTATCGTCAAGTAACCAAATCAAGGTATCCTGTTGTTATGCAGGCCGAATCGTCATCCGACGAGGAGTTCCCAGAATATTATGAAGAACGGGAATTCCCCATGAAGCGGCAAAACCGACACGATGATTATCGTTTGAAAGTGGATCTTCCCCCTTTTAATGGGAACCAACATATTGAGGAGTTCTTAGATTGGTTGGCCGAAGTAGAACGCTTCTTCGAGTTTGCCGAAATTCCAGAGAACAAACAAGTTAAACTAGCAGCCTATAGATTGAAAGCAGGAGCCTCATCATGGTGGGAACAAGTTCAAGATCAGCGACGTCGAGTGGGAAAACAACCTATTCGCGATTGGACTAAGATGAGGCGTATGTTGATGGCTCATTTCCTGCCCCCAGATTATGATCAGTTTCTGTTCGGGGAATATCAATCACTATGTCAAGGTACAAAGTCAGTCGCCGAGTATACTGCAGAAGTTTTACGACTAGCGTCTAGGAATAACTTGAATGAAACCGAAGGGCAGCAGATTGCGAGGTATTTACACGGGTTGCGCACTGCTATTCGCGATAAAATTGGGTGTCAAGTAATAATGAGTATGATTGAAGCTCACAATTTGGCACGACGAGCAGAGGCTATGGGGACGAAAGGGAACTACACAAACGAGTATACTAAGCGGTTTAATGGGGAGTCATCTAACTCAAAACCATCAGTAAAGGTTGCCCCTTCAACACTAGAACCTACAAAGAATGATAAGGCGAGTAAGGAGGCAGGGAAAACACTTGTGCCCAATCCTTATAGTCGACCGATAACTGATAAGTGTTATCGTTGTAATCAAATCGGTCGAATAATTGTCCTCAACGCAAAGCGGTAAATATGACGTACTACGAGTATGAGGAAGACGAAATTGAAGAACCCGAAACTTATGACGGGGTCTGTGAACCAGATAGAGGTGAAGAAAATTCATCCACCCTCGTGGTCCACAAGGTTCTACTTGCTCCCAAAGTGATCGAAAATCAAAGGAACTTATTGTTTCGAACACGATGCACCATCGCTAGTCAGGTTTTCGACCTAGTAATTGATAGTGGGAGCTGCGAAAATATTATCTCAAGGGATCTAGTCTCCAAGCTGAAGCTATCCGTCGAAAAACACACTGACCCATACAACATAGTATGGATAAATAATGGGCCTGGAATCCGGGTTACCAAACGATGCCGAGTCCCCCTAACAATTGGTAAATTCTACAAAGACGAAGTCGTGTGTGACATTGTAGACATGAGTGCGTGTCACCTCCTTTTCGGTAAACCATGGCAGTTCGACTTAAACACGACTCACGATGGGCGGAACAACGTGTATCGTTTTGTTAAAGATGGCCAAAAAATCACACTTTTACTGCTGGGTTTCAAAACGCCAACGAATGCAAAGAAAGGCGAGAGTCTAATGGCATTATCTTTATCACTCTCCGGGTCTGAATTTTTACAAGATGCCAAAGCTTCAAGAGAAATTCACATGCTAATAGTTAAAGATTCATTCATGGTTGAACAGAATGCAAGCAAAGAGGAGTTGCCGGAAGTAGTCTATTAATTGTCTGTCAATTTGAAGACCTCCTTGCTACTGAACTCCCAAATGAATTACCACCCATGAGGGATATACAACACGTGATTGACTTAGTACCTGGATCGAGTTTACCCAATCTCCCTCATTATCGTATGCATCCGAAAGAAAGTGCAATACTACAACAGATGGTGGAAGATTTGTTGCGCAAAGGGTTGATTCGAAATAGTATGAGTTCGTGTGATGTCCCAGCCTTGTTGACACCGAAGAAAGATGGGACGTGGCGTATGTGTGTTGATAGTCGAGCAAAAAATTAAATCACAGTCAAATATCGATTCCCAATACCACGACTCGAGGATATGTTGGATCAGTTAGCAGGCGCACGAATCTTTACAAAAATAGATCTTCGCAACGGTTACCATCAAGTGCGGATCAGACCGGGCGATGTGTAACATCCCGCATTTTTCCGTTAAATTTATTTTAATACCGTCTTTTTTTTTATAACATCTTTCGTCACCTATATTCGTACACTTCGTTAACTAATGTTCTTGATAATCCCGTTACTCGATTACAACATCTCTCGTTAACTTGCGTTTTAAAAATATTCGATCGGTTAATTCCCGCACCCGACTACAAACTTGAGGGACTAAACTCGCCAAAGAGCCAAACTAGTTGACTAGGTCAACTAGTCAACTCCATCCTCCTCCATTCATTTTCATCTCCACCATCTTCATTACTTCCATCTTTTCTCTCAACCTTCAAACAAAAGATTCATCATCTAATTTCGATTTAGCAAGCAAACATCAAAACAAACTACATATTCTTGATCCTCTCATCATCCTCTACGATTTGATACTAACTTCATTGATTTTGGGTAACATTTCTAAAACTCTAGATTTCTTTAAATTCGTGTTTTTGACTTGAAATGTTGTTAGTTAGTGTCTATGGCTCGTGTATAACATGAATATATGATTTGTATGCTCGATCTTGATGTTTTGGTGTAACTAGCTTGAAAATGAAAAGTGTATGCTTAATCTTTGATTTTGGATGATCAAATGTGTTAGATTGTTAAAGTTCATGTTTTAAAAGTGTTACTAGCATCATTAGCTTCGTGTTGATGTATAGATTGATTAAAGAAACTTCATCAACGTGATTATTGATTTTGTGAACTTTTGGTTAGGGTTTGATAGCTTTAAAACGAACTTTTGATGCGTTGAATGCTCGTTAATGTTATTAATAAGTGTTTAGTTGTATTACATGTTTGATTACCTTCAAAACGGCATATCATATGTATAAATTGGATTCCCGGAACTTGAAATGCATTTGATGAACCTAAACTTTGATTTTGAACGCTTAACGACCATTCAACGAGGTTTCTGTTGTCTTAAATGATGATTTTGATTAATGATATGTGGTTAGTTGTATTCCTTGTCGAAATAGCTTTCCGATGATATAAAATACATGTTCTAATTGTTTGCGGATCATAAAATGTGATTGTTTGTGTTTTGGTTCGTCCATTTGAGGAATGCAGCAAACAGACCCTGGATGTCAATTGGGACGCCGTCCTGACTTTTGGGACGCCGTCCCACTCTTCATATTGGGACGCCGTCCTGATTTTGGGACGCCGTCCCACTCTTCATATTGGGACACCGTCCTGATTTTGGGACACCGTCCTGATACACTAAAATGGGCTATTTTGCTTGGTCATTTGACGTAAAATGTTTGATATGCTACGGACCACCGATTAACATGAAACTTGGCCAACATGCTCATATATGATTATAAAACTTAGAAAAATTGTCGGATACCCGACCCGACCCCGTTGACTTTGACTTTGACCAAGTTTGACTTTTAGTCAAACTTAACTAAACACTTATGCAATCGTTCTAGTCTTTCTTTTATACTTGATTCTTGCATGAAACTTGACAACGTGATTCACATGCTATACTTTTCGAGTCGTAACGAGCCATATGACTAATTGAACACATTTCACCCGACCTTGTGTCGTAACCGGTTAATTGATACAACTTATTTGTTTAGGTCAAGGCTAAGCAACTTTCATGCACACGTTTACTTTGTGAAGTACATTTATACTCGTGCACTCGAGGTGAGATCATAGTCCCACCTTTTCAACAACTTTTTATACTTTTAAATTGTGGGCTGAGAAACATATACTTTGTTACATTTTGTACTACTTACTTTTATACTTTGAACACAAGTACAAGGAAAACAAACATTCCACAGCGAGTTAGAACAAAAATCCTCAATTCGATTATCATTAGTTACACTTGCAGGGTGTAAGCGAGAACTTATATTGTGTGGCCATACGGGTTTGACAAACCCTCATTACGGACGGTTCGCTACCGTCTACGGATGAAATATATTTTCGAGAAACAGTGTATGTTCTAACACTATTGTGATGGGGTTCTATGGAAGGAAACATTAAGTCTTGATAATTGGGTGCTCGCGAACAATACTTTTGGAATGCAAACGATTATGATAATCAACGTTACGGGAATACTAAATCTTGTGGTTCAAAAACAACGTTTATTACAAACACCTATGATTTCACCAACGTTTTTCGTTGACAGTTTTCTACATGTTTTCTCAGGTTCATACTTGGCTACTTGATACATGCTTCCGCACTCTTTGATTACTTGATTGGAGTCAACCATGCATGCATACGCTAGGGATAGCACTTTTGGATTCAAACTTTTGTTTACATACTTACGCTATTTATAGCAACTGTGTTTTTAAACTAATTATGTCGCAAGTTATTTCATTTATACTTTATGACTTTTGTAAACTTAGACTTGTTGTCGAACGGTTTTGTAAACTAAACTTGCAAGTCTTGTACCTTTCAAATGAATGCGACATAATTTTGGTCAAACGAGTCTCATATAGGGACTACGACCACGCAACGGGACCTAAGTTAACGGCGCCGTCAATAACGGTTTTGGTCAGGTCGTTACAAGTGGTATCAGAGCGTTGGTTGTAGGGAACTAGGATATGCATTAGTGTGTCTGACAGAGTCGTTAGGACGCATTAGTGAATCTAGAATACAACCGGATAGTTAACCATTGCATTCTGACATACATTTGCTATAGATAGCACTTACTTGACTACTTGTGCATTATACTTAAATCATTCTTAGGCAAACTTCTTAATGGTACCAAGTTTTCATCTTATGAACTCGTATTCCGCCACTTTTTGGTAACACACGTAAATTCATGATTCATACACGTATGGATGACGAAGACTTCATTAGTCACACTTGTTCGGGAACTCTGTCTCCCGGATTGTTATTTGCCACCGTTTCAACTTACTATCGGTTTCCCACTGGTGTTTCTTACTATCTACTTTTTGGTGTTACTACCATCACTACTCTAGGTGAGTATCGTCATCAACATTTATCACTACGGTTGCGTGCTACTCGTTATCATGACTCGTTACTCTTTTCATACCTGAATACCTTATTGTCTGACTCGAACCACATTGACGTGAACAATCATTTATACACTTCCCTCGGAAAATGCATCTTCAGAGTTGCACAAATTCTTTTGATTAATACGAGTCACGTTAGAGACGTCGTTACACTTTGTTTATTTTAAATTTTCACGATTACACGAACTTGATTCTATGGAGTGATGTGGGAATGGAGGTATGAGTTAGCGTAATATAACGTCATTTGATCAACGTAGTTATATTACGGTAATTCATGCCAAAGTTCTAATGACACGTGATGGTGGTTAGACTCGATCAACCTAATCACCACCATGTGCCATGTACATGACTTCATCCTTTCATGTTTGGACATCTGAAAACTCCGAAAGTACTGACAACCACCATACCAGGGACACATCTTCGATTATTGTCGAACTATATTTATGCTTCCGAATTATAACAACCCTCACTTTTCGACTTCCGATTTTACTAAAATACCTAGAGTTGTTATATACGAATAAATTTAACGTTGACCGAATAAACGTACGCTTAAAATAAATAATATAATTATAAATATTATAAATAAGATTATGATATATAATATAACATAATTACATCAATGAATATATATATAATATTTATATTACTTTTGTTATTTAGTTAATAGAATATATAATTAACTAAATAATACATAATATTATAACATTTATAAAACTAATAAAAACTATAAATTAATAATCATAAATTTTAATTTTTATAAAAACTAAATATTATAATAATATTTATATAAAATTAGTATTTAATAATTAAACAAATATAGAAATAAAATCTTAAATGTTCTTAGAAATATATTAAACAAATTTTTGTTTTTTTAGAATTTTATACAAAAAAAAAAAATCAAAACTATATCTACTTTTAATAAATAAATACAAAAATACAAACTACTTTTTCTTTTAAGATTTACTTTTAATAAAAATACAAACTACTTTTTTTTAAGATTTACTTTTAATACAAATACAAACTACTTTTTCTTATTTTAACTTTTAAGATTTACTTTTAATAAAAATACAAACTACTTTTTCTATTTTCACTTTTAAGATTTACTTTTAATAAAAATACAAACTACTTTTTCTTATTTTAACTTTTAAGATTTACTTTTAATAAAAATACAAACTACTTTTTCTTATTTTAACTTTTAAGATTTTACTTTTAATAAAAATACAAAATACTTTTTCTTATTTTAACTTTTATGATTTTACTTTTAATAAAAATACAAACTACTTTTTCTTATTTTAACTTTTAAGATTTACTTTTAATAAAAATACAAAATACTTTTTCTTATTTTAACTTTTAAGATTTTACTTTTAATAAAAATACAAACTACTTTTTCTTATTTTAACTTTTAAGATTTTACTTTTAATAAAAATACAAACTACTTTTTCTTATTTTAACTTTTAAGATTTACTTTTAATAAAAATACAAAATACTTTTTCTTATTTTAACTTTTAAGATTTTACTTTTAATAAAAATACAAACTACTTTTTCTTATTTTAACTTTTAAGATTTTACTTTTAATAAAAATACAAACTACTTTTTCTTATTTTAACTTTTAAGATTTACTTTTAATAAAAATATAAAATAATTTTTCTTATTTTAACTTTTAAGATTTACTTATTTTATTTTAATTTTTTTTACCTAACATTTTCAACTATAAATACCACATACATTTCTCATTTCAAACTTACACCTTAATCTCTCATTTCTCTCTTAAAGAACTACTTCTAGTTGATATCTCGGTCACTTACTTGCTTTACTTTCCTTTCTTGCGTGGAATACTGCAACTGCTATTTAAGGTGAGTTTCATTTGCTCCCTTTTTATATATATTTTTGGGCTGAGAATACATGCGCTGATTTATAAATGTTTTACGAAATAGGCACAAGTACTAAAACTAATTCTATGTGGGTTTAAACCAGAAATATACCCTTAGCTTGGTAACATTAAACTACTTGTCTATGTACGGTAGGCGCGAATCCTAAAGATAGATCTATTGGGCCTGACAAACCCCATCCTGACTATGGGATGCTTTAGTACTTCGAGGTTATTTTAAACACACCTGATCTGGTGTACTTCAGAGGGTAAAACATGAACGTTAAGGCTTGTTACCGGGTGCCTACAACTTATAGAATGCTTTTATACACTTGCTAGTGTACGGATATTTATGAAACTGAAATCTTGTGGCCTATTATTATAACGGAAATGATTGATTTTGATAAACTAATGAACTCACCAACCTTTTTGGTTGACACTTTAAGCATGTTTTGTCTCAGGTGACGAATAAGATGATTGCCATGATTGCTACCTGATGAATTGAATGCTGCAACATGGAGTCTTCATTTCATTACATTTACTTTGCATTAAGACTATTATTATTATTTCAGTTTAAATTTGATGTAAAACTTTTAATGCTTCCGCTGTTTTATTAATAAATATTTTATTCAAAACGTCTCATATAGAGTCGTTCTCGTTTATACAACTATGATTTGATATAATTAGTCACAAATACCCTAGGCCCTAATTTGGGGGTGTGACAGATTGGTATCAGAGCAGGTTGTTGTAGAGAACCAGGATTGCATTTTATGTGTGCCTTATACAATTAGGTACCTTAGCAATGTAGGACTACAACTTTCCTTGACCATAGTGCCTTTAATTGTTGCCTTTAATTGCTACACTATACCTTAGAAACTATACTTAAATCTTAAGATTATAACATACACGATAATGTGAAATTACTCGAACGTCAACGCTACTTAAGGCCTAGGGTGATCCTTGGTACCACTATGGGACACTTGTGGATTTCGAATGCCAAACTTAGATTTTGGTCGAGAATTCCTGGGCCAACCGGTAACAATTGATCATTCAAGTGACTCGGCGGTGGCATAGATGTTTGGGTATGGTGCACAATATCAAACCTGACTATAGTGATCATACAACACTTAGTCACTTACGCACTTAATAAGTGGTGAACTTATTAGGAACAACTCACTTAGTCATCTATCCTGGTTTTGTGTATTACATATGTATTACATGAAATATTATCCAAGATTTTTGAAACTCCTATAATTCATACTCAAACGTATATAACTCCCTGTTATATCACGAACCTATATGCCTTATGCCTTTATGCATCGGTTTGCGAATCAGGAAATGTCATTGGGTTATCACAGTATACGAATTGAAAGTCTTTAATCGAAAGATTATTAGATTACATACTTATCATTTTATAATCTCGACACGTCATACTGCCATTATTGGAGTATAGACAAATCATATCTTAGCATATCTATTCCCAATAGACCTTGTCTAACACTTTTCCTAAATTTCCTCCGTAAATTACGGAAATCTTTCTGCTATATATACGTATTCAAGGAGACGAATATATCATTCAATATTCAACACCCATTTCATATCAAACCCTATTCCAAACACATAATATGGATTTCTCACCTAATTCCTCAAGTTCTTCTAGCTCCAAAGATAGTGTGACAGGAGCACACCCACCGATCAATTACCGTGATTTCTTTAGAAATTGGGGATGGGTTCGCGAAATACTCACCCTATGGAGAAATGAAGAAGGTACTCCTTATCACGAGCCAAACTTACCACCAAACGTCGGAGTACTCGATCCGCTTACCGGCGAACCTGTTCGCAATACCGTTTTCACTCTTTTTGCAAGGATTTTCAGCCTCGAAGGTCGACTCGATGTAACCAACGACAATATTCGTCCTCTACTCCGATTTTACTAAAATACCTAGAGTTGTTATATACGAATAAATTTAACGTTGACCGAATAAACGTACGCTTAAAATAAATAATATAATTATAAATATTATAAATAAGATTATGATATATAATATAACATAATTACATCAATGAATATATATATAATATTTATATTACTTTTGTTATTTAGTTAATAGAATATATAATTAACTAAATAATACATAATATTTTAACATTTATAAAACTAATAAAAACTATAAATTAATAATCATAAATTTTAATTTTTATAAAAACTAAATATTATAATAATATTTATATAAAATTCGTATTTAATAATTAAACAAATATAGAAATAAAATCTTAAATGTTCTTAGAAATATATTAAACAAATTTTTGTTTTTTTAGAATTTTATACAAAAAAAAAATCAAAACTATATCTACTTTTAATAAATAAATACAAAAATACAAACTATTTTTTCTTTTAAGATTTACTTTTAATAAAAATACAAACTACTTTTCTTTTAAGATTTACTTTTAATACAAATACAAACTACTTTTTCTTATTTTAACTTTTAAGATTTACTTTTAATAAAAATACAAACTACTTTTTCTTATTTTCACTTTTAAGATTTACTTTTAATAAAAATACAAACTACTTTTTCTTATTTTAACTTTTAAGATTTACTTTTAATAAAAATACAAACTACTTTTTCTTATTTTAACTTTTAAGATTTTACTTTTAATAAAAATACAAAATACTTTTTCTTATTTTAACTTTTATGATTTTACTTTTAATAAAAATACAAACTACTTTTTCTTATTTTAACTTTTAAGATTTACTTTTAATAAAAATACAAAATACTTTTTCTTATTTTAACTTTTAAGATTTTACTTTTAATAAAAATACAAACTACTTTTTCTTATTTTAACTTTTAAGATTTTACTTTTAATAAAAATACAAACTACTTTTTCTTATTTTAACTTTTAAGATTTACTTTTAATAAAAATACAAAATACTTTTTCTTATTTTAACTTTTAAGATTTTACTTTTAATAAAAATACAAACTACTTTTTCTTATTTTAACTTTTAAGATTTTACTTTTAATAAAAATACAAACTACTTTTTCTTATTTTAACTTTTAAGATTTACTTTTAATAAAAATACAAAATAATTTTTCTTATTTTAACTTTTAAGATTTACTTATTTTATTTTAATTTTTTTTTTACCTAACATTTTCAACTATAAATACCACATACATTTCTCATTTCAAACTTACACCTTAATCTCTCATTTCTCTCTTAAAGAACTACTTCTAGTTGATATCTCGGTCACTTACTTGCTTTACTTTCCTTTCTTGCGTGGAATACTGCAACTGCTATTTAAGGTGAGTTTCATTTGCTCCCTTTTTATATATATTTTTGGGCTGAGAATACATGCGCTGATTTATAAATGTTTTACGAAATAGGCACAAGTACTAAAACTAATTCTATGTGGGTTTAAACCAGAAATATACCCTTAGCTTGGTAACATTAAACTACTTGTCTATGTACGGTAGGCGCGAATCCTAAAGATAGATCTATTGGGCCTGACAAACCCCATCCTGACTATGGGATGCTTTAGTACTTCGAGGTTATTTTAAACACACCTGATCTGGTGTACTTCAGAGGGTAAAACATGAACGTTAAGGCTTGTTACCGGGTGCCTACAACTTATAGAATGCTTTTATACACTTGCTAGTGTACGGATATTTATGAAACTGAAATCTTGTGGCCAATTATTATAACGGAAATGATTGATTTTGATAAACTAATGAACTCACCAACCTTTTTGGTTGACACTTTAAGCATGTTTTGTCTCAGGTGACGAATAAGATGATTGCCATGATTGCTACCTGATGAATTGAATGCTGCAACATGGAGTCTTCATTTCATTACATTTACTTTGCATTAAGACTATTATTATTATTTCAGTTTAAATTTGATGTAAAACTTTTAATGCTTCCGCTGTTTTATTAATAAATGTTTTATTCAAAACGTCTCATATAGAGTCGTTCTCGTTTATACAACTGTGATTTGATATAATTAGTCACAAATACCCTAGGCCCTAAAAGTTAATAATCATAATATTACATTCATTATCATTCTTTGTATTTGTAATGGTTTGTAAACAGAAAAAAAAATTACGAGAAGGAAAGAAAAGTGGTTGTCACGAGGAAAGTGGTTCGGTGTAATAGGTTTTGGTGGTTGTTCTTCGAACAAGTTTAGTAGAGGGAGATATAGAGAGGATGAGGGAGAGACTAGAGAGATGATGGCGGTTATGGTGATTGGTTGTGCAGATGGTTTGTTGAAGAAGAAGAAAGGGAGAGAGATTCAAGATGGTGAGGATTTTATGGTGATCGTGATGATTGTTATGGGTGGAGGTGGGTTGAAGCTCACGGTTGTGGTGTGGCGACGGTTTATGGCTGCAGGGCGGTTGAAGGTTGTCGAGACAAGAGAAGAAAAAGAGGGTGAGGTGTAGGGTTGTTTTTGGTGGTGATGGAGGCTGGTTACATGAAGAAACGGAAGAGGAAATAGATACTGTAATAGGAGTTAACAATGACTTTTTGCAAGATTATTCGGGACAATTCAAATATAAAATAAAACAGGAACGAAGGTGCAGCAGTCCCAAGTTGATATTTGGTGTGTGGTTGATTCGATACCTAGGACAGAAGAGTTTATAGCAGCAGCAAAAGCTTCATAAAGGGTGATTGTTGTGAATGATCTCATATGGTGGTTTCATGGTGGTTGTTGACATAGCCGGTGGTCGAATGAAATTATGGTGGGTTTTGTAAAGTGATCAATGATAGTAAGTAGAAGCAAGGAAGGGAGATTGGTCTTGGTGGTTGCTAGTGGTGACATAAGATCGTCATAGTAGATGGTAAGTAGTTGTTGCTCTCGTAGAAGAAGGTAAAAAAAAATTAAAATAAAATAAGTAAATCTTAAAAGTTAAAATAAGAAAAATTATTTTGTATTTTTATTAAAAGTAAATCTTAAAAGTTAAAATAAGAAAAAGTAGTTTGTTTTTTTATTAAAAGTAAAATCTTAAAAGTTAAAATAAGAAAAAGTAGTTTGTATTTTTATTAAAAGTAAAATCTTAAAAGTTAAAATAAGAAAAAGTAGTTTGTATTTTTATTAAAAGTAAATTTTAAAAGTTAAAATAAGAAAAAGTAGTTTGTATTTTTATTAAAAGTAAAATCTTAAAAGTTAAAATAAGAAAAAGTAGTTTGTATTTTTATTAAAAGTAAAATCTTAAAAGTTAAAATAAGAAAAAGTATTTTATATTTTTATTAAAAGTAAATCTTAAAAGTTAAAATAAGAAAAAGTAGTTTGTATTTTTATTAAAAGTAAAATCATAAAAGTTAAAATAAGAAAAAGTAGTTTGTATTTTTATTAAAAGTAAAATCTTAAAAGTTAAAATAAGAAAAAGTATTTTGTATTTTTATTAAAAGTAAATCTTATTAATAAACTACTTTTATGATCTGTTTTGTATTTTAAAATTTACTATTAATAAAAATATAAAATACTTTTTCTAATTTTAACTTTTAAGATTTTACTTTTAATAAAAATACAAACTACTTTTTCTTATTTTAACTTTTAAGATTTTACTTTTAATAAAAATACAAACTACTTTTTCTTATTTTAACTTTTAAGATTTACTTTTAATAAAAATACAAAATAATTTTTCTTATTTTAACTTTTAAGATTTACTTATTTTATTTTAATTTTTTTTACCTAACATTTTGAACTATAAATACCACATACATTTCTCATTTCAAACTTACACCTTAATCTCTCATTTCTCTCTTAAAGAACTACTTCTAGTTGATATCTCGGTCACTTACTTGCTTTACTTTCCTTTCTTGCGTGGAATACTTCAACTGCTATTTAAGGTGAGTTTCATTTGCTCCCTTTTTAATTGCTTTTGCAATATATATTTTTGGGCTGAGAATACATGCGCTGTTTTATAAATGTTTTATATTTCCGTTATAATAATAGGCCACAAGATTTCAGTTTCATAAATATCCGTACACTAGCAAGTGTATAAAAGCATTCTATAAGTTGTAGGCACCCGGTAACAAGCCTTAACGTTCATGTTTTACCCTCTGAAGTACACCAGATCAGGTGTGTTTAAAATAACCTCGAAGTACTAAAGCATCCCATAGTCAGGATGGGGTTTGTCAGACCCAATAGATCTATCTTTAGGATTCGCGCCTACCGTACATAGACAAGTAGTTTAATGTTACCAAGCTAAGGGTATATTTCTGGTTTAAACCCACATAGAATTAGTTTTAGTACTTGTGCCTATTTCGTAAAACATTTATAAAACAGCGCATGTATTCTCAGCCCAAAAATATATATAAAAAGGGAGCAAATGAAACTCACGCAAAATCAGTTATAGTATTTGTATCAATTTAGTAAAACATTTATAAAACTTTGCATGTATTCTCAGCCCAAAAAGGTAAAGAGTAAAAGGGAATCAAATGAAACTCACCTTAAATAGCAGTTGAAGTATTCCACGCAAGAAAGGAAAGTAAAGCAAGTAAGTGACCGAGATATCAACTAGAAGTAGTTCTTTAAGAGAGAAATGAGAGATTAAGGTGTAAGTTTAAATGAGAAATGTATGTGGTATTTATAGTTGAAAATGTTAGGTAAAAAAAAATTAAAATAAAATAAGTAAATCTTAAAAGTTAAAATAAGAAAAATTATTTTGTATTTTTATTAAAAGTAAATCTTAAAAGTTAAAATAAGAAAAAGTAGTTTGTATTTTTATTAAAAGTAAAATCTTAAAAGTTTAAATAAGAAAAAGTAGTTTGTATTTTTATTAAAAGTAAAATCTTAAAAGTTAAAATAAGAAAAAGTATTTTGTATTTTTATTAAAAGTAAATTTTAAAAGTTAAAATAAGAAAAAGTAGTTTGTATTTTTATTAAAAGTAAAATCTTAAAAGTTAAAATAAGAAAAAGTAGTTTGTATTTTTATTAAAAGTAAAATCTTAAAAGTTAAAATAAGAAAAAGTATTTTGTATTTTTATTAAAAGTAAATCTTAAAAGTTAAAATAAGAAAAAGTAGTTTGTATTTTTATTAAAAGTAAAATCATAAAAGTTAAAATAAGAAAAAGTAGTTTGTATTTTTATTAAAAGTAAAATCTTAAAAGTTAAAATAAGAAAAAGTATTTTGTATTTTTATTAAAAGTAAATCTTAAAAGTTAAAATAAGAAAAAGTAGTTTGTATTTTTATTAAAAGTAAAATCTTAAAAGTTAAAATAAGAAAAAGTAGTTTGTATTTTTATTAAAAGTAAAATCTTAAAAGTTAAAATAAGAAAAAGTATTTTGTATTTTTATTAAAAGTAAATTTTAAATGTTAAAATAAAAAAAAGTAGTTTGTATTTTTATTAAAAGTAAAATCTTAAAAGTTAAAATAAGAAAAAGTAGTTTGTATTTTTATTAAAAGTAAAATCTTAAAATATAAATGTATTTTATAAAAATATTCGTAAATATATTTTTATTATTTCGTAAAGGTTAATAAATATTTTAAAATTCGACATTAATTCGCATTATACCATGTGGAAGTCGTAAATATTTTCACTTAATACTTGATTTTGGCCAAGAGCCAAATATTTTCTACCTTAAAACATTGGTTGTGCAGTGTATGTTCCAATTGTATCACCACAACACAATAAAATGGTTCTTCAAAGAAAGATGATAATATATTTTGGATATAAAACATCTTCAATCATAAGATATATTGAACCCATGATGGGTGATGTTTTTACAGCACGTTTTGCTGATTGTCATTTTAATAAAACATTGTTCCCTAGATTAGGGGGAGAAATAAAAATAAAAAATAAAATGATGCTTCATGATGTGAACATCAATTAAGGTATATTGAACTCGCACAAAAGAATGTGAAACGAAAGTTCAAAAATAATGCATATGCAAGAACTTGCAAATTAATTACTTTATGCATTTACAGATATAAAAAAGTGACTAAATCATATATACCAGCGATAAATGCTCCAGCTCGAACTGAAATTCCAAAAGCTGGCAATAATGTCACTGTTGAGTCTTTGCCACGCATCAAACGTGGAAGATCAATTGGTTCCGAAGATAAAAATCCTCGAAAAAGAAAATCAGCTGATAATGAAGTAAGAGAAAGTGTTCAAGAAGAACCACAAATCAATATTCCTTCTGCAGAGGATATTGATAAATGTAAATACTAAAATTGCGATAAATTATGCAATATTATGGAACCGAAATGAAACTAAAATCTCTATGAGATATTTTCATATAATGTTACAATGACATCATGAATAAAGATGATGATCTGGAACTAAAATCTGTCATTGAATATACAAAATGGACATGATTGAGCTCAATGGAAAGGAGCAATAAGAGCTGAATTAGAATCGCTCGATAAAAGAAAAGTTTTCGGATCAATCGTTATCACTTTTAAAGATGTGAAACGTATGGGATACAAATGAATTTTTATCCGAAAAGAAATGTGCAAATGAAGTTACAAGGCAAAACTAGACTTGTAACTCAATATTTCCCACAAAGACCAGAAATGAATTAGGAGGAAAAATTATCCTCCTGTAATGGATACAATTACTTATTAGATACTTAATCAACCTGGTAGTTATTTAAATGCATCTCATGAATGTTGTTACTACTTATCTGTATGGATCACTTAATAGTGATATATATGAATATACCTAAAGGGTTAAGGTATCATAAGCATCTAATGTAAAACCCAAGGGAATATATTCCATTAAATCACAAAGATTTCTAAGTGGGTTTATACAAACGGGACGTATGTGGTATAACCGATTAAATGACTACTTGATAAAAAAAGGGTATAAATATAAACTTATTTTGCACGTATGTTTTATAAAAACAATGTTCGGATATGAGATCGTAGTTGTTTATGTCAATGTTCTTAACATCATATGAACAAATAAAGAGATCTATGAAATCATTCAACTTCTAAAGAATTATTTTGAAATGAAAGATCTTGAAAAAACCAAGTATTACCTTGGATTGCAAATTGAGCATATGCCTAATGGTTTACTTGTACATCAACAACTTATACCGAAAAGATTTTAAAACATTTTTTTTTAAAGACAAACTCATTGTTGTTAGATCACTCAATATTGACACTGATCTATTTCATCCCTGCGAAGATCATGAAAATCTTAACAGATCGGAAGTTCCATATTTTAGTGCAATTGAGGTTCTTATGTCTCTTATAGATTATACAAGACCTGACATTTCTCTTGCAGTTAATTTGTTGGCAAGATTCAGCTCAAATAACAATGGAGCGGGATCAAACACATATTTTGATACCCTTGAGAAACTGCTGATTTAAAATTATTTTATTCTAACGTTTCAAAACAAGATTTGGTTGATTATGTATATACAGGTCATTCATCAAATCCTCATAAAGATAAATCTCAAACTCGATATGTATTCCTAAATGGAGGTACCACAAAATCATGACGTTCTTAAAACAAACACTTGTTGCAACATCATCAAATCATGCCGAAGTGATTGCATTACATGAAGCTACTCGGGAATGATTTTAGTTAAGATCAATGATACAAATCATTATTGATTCTTGTGGACTAGAACGCTATAAAAGCGTAACAACTATCTATGAAGATAATACAGCTTACATAATACAAATGAAAGAAGAGTATCAAAAATGACAGAACAAAACATAAATGCTGACGAGGCGCTAAAGCTATAAACGGTCTTAACGGTCATAAGTTTGATGGAAAAGAATGGTATATTGGTAAGGCTCAGAAAAAGACTGAAAGGGAATAGGAACTGAAACAACGGTTTGAACAAACCATGAAGGAGACTGTAGACAAATCACAGGAGCTAAACTTGTACATAAAAGATTTAGATGATACAGTTTCAGATGAAAACCTCAGATTCTTCTCATATACTCAAGATCTCGTAAAAGACAACTAGATTAAAATGAGATACGTTCAATCAACAACTCTGCTGATCTTTATACCAAAGCACTGCTAACTACTATTTTCAGAACACACGTTCATAATATTGGCATGAGGCATGTTCAGAAGATGTAACAACTCAAGCGTTGCCTACTTGAGGGGGAGTCAACTCTATACTGCACTCTTTTTCCCTTAGCTAAAGTTTTATCCCAATGGGTTTTCTTTAGCAAGGTTTTTAACGAGGCAGTACTAGTTATTCTCTAATAAAATTGTCATCCAAGGGGGAGTGTTATAAAATATCTAGATTGTGTTATAAAATATCTAGATTGGATGTTAATTTTATTATTATTATATTTCTTGCATAGTAATATTTTATACTATAAATAGACATGTATGGTAACCATTTAAGGAGTACCATTTCTCTTGAAATATCAATATCAATATTTCTTCTCTCCTTCTTCTCTCTTTTTCTCTCTTTGTTCTTATAACCATTAAAGGTAGTTATAAGCCTACTGAATTATAACACGTTATCTGTTTTTAAGATTTACTTTTAATAAAAATACAAACTACTTTTTCTTATTTTAACTTTTAAAATTTACTTTTAATAAAAATACAAAATACTTTTTCTTATTTTAACTTTTAAGATTTTACTTTTAATAAAAATACAAACTACTTTTTCTTATTTTAACTTTTAAGATTGTACTTTTAATAAAAATACAAACTACTTTTTTTTATTTTAACTTTTAAGATTTACTTTTAATAAAAATACAAAATAATTTTTCTTATTTTAACTTTTAAGATTTACTTATTTTATTTTAATTTTTTTTTACCTAACATTTTCAACTATAAATACCACATACATTTCTCATTTCAAACTTACACCTTAATCTCTCATTTCTCTCTTAAAGAACTACTTCTAGTTGATATCTCGGTCACTTACTTGCTTTACTTTCCTTTCTTGCGTGGAATACTTCAACTGCTATTTAAGGTGAGTTTCATTTGCTCCCTTTTTATATATATTTTTGGGCTGAGAATACATGCGCTGATTTATAAATGTTTTACGAAATAGGCACAAGTACTAAAACTAATTCTATGTGGGTTTAAACCAGAAATATACCCTTAGCTTGGTAACATTAAACTACTTGTCTATGTACGGTAGGCTGAAGTACACCAGATCAGGTGTGTTTAAAATAACCTCGAAGTACTAAAGCATCCCATAGTCAGGATGGGGTTTGTCAGACCCAATAGATCTATCTTTAGGATTCGTGCCTACCGTACATAGACAAGTAGTTTAATGTTACCAAGCTAAGGGTATATTTCTGGTTTAAACCCACATAGAATTAGTTTTAGTACTTGTGCCTATTTCGTAAAACATTTATAAATCAGCGCATGTATTCTCAGCCCAAAATAATATATAAAAAGGGAGCAAATGAAACTCACCTTAAATAGCAGTTGAAGTATTCCACGCAAGAAAGGAAAGTAAAGCAAGTAAGTGACCGAGATATCAACTAGAAGTAGTTCTTTAAGAGAGAAATGAGAGATTAAGGTGTAAGTTTGAAATGAGAAATGTATGTGGTATTTATAGTTGAAAATGTTAGGTAAAAAAAAATTAAAATAAAATAAGTAAATCTTAAAATTTAAAATAAGAAAAATTATTTTGTATTTTTATTAAAAGTAAATCTTAAAAGTTAAAATAAGAAAAAGTAGTTTGTATTTTTATTAAAAGTAAAATCTTAAAAGTTAAAATAAGAAAAAGTAGTTTGTATTTTTATTAAAAGTAAAATCTTAAAAGTTAAAATAAGAAAAAGTATTTTGTATTTTTATTAAAAGTAAATTTTAAAAGTTAAAATAAGAAAAAGTAGTTTGTATTTTTATTAAAAGTAAAATCTTAAAAGTTAAAATAAGAAAAAGTAGTTTGTATTTTTATTAAAAGTAAAATCTTAAAAGTTAAAATAAGAAAAAGTATTATGTATTTTTATTAAAAGTAAATCTTAAAAGTTAAAATAAGAAAAAGTAGTTTGTATTTTTATTAAAAGTAAAATCATAAAAGTTAAAATAAGAAAAAGTAGTTTGTATTTTTATTAAAAGTAAAATCTTAAAAGTTAAAATAAGAAAAAGTATTTTGTATTTTTATTAAAAGTAAATCTTAAAAGTTAAAATAAGAAAAAGTAGTTTGTATTTTTATTAAAAGTAAAATCTTAAAAGTTAAAATAAGAAAAATTAGTTTGTATTTTTATTAAAAGTAAAATCTTAAAAGTTAAAATAAGAAAAAGTATTTTGTATTTTTATTAAAAGTAAATTTTAAAAGTTAAAATAAAAAAAAGTAGTTTGTATTTTTATTAAAAGTAAAATCTTAAAAGTTAAAATAAGAAAAAGGATTTTTAAATACAATCTTTATGAAATTATACATACATATATATTTTCTTCAGATGTAATTATGGATTTAATAAGTTAATATAATATTAAACTCATTTGATTTACGGTTGAAACGAGAATAAATAATCTCCAAAACTTTAGAGATTACATAATCGTCGCGGAATATTTCTTTAATGAAGTTATGAATCAATACTTCATCGTTCATTGTTATTAATATACCTCAGTAAATGATGTTGATGCTCGTGGATTTCTTGTGAAATTCATAAGGCACAAATGATGTTTTCGAGAAATTTTCGAGTACATCGAAAAATAGGAGTGTAAAATCACACATGCATTTGAATAATACACTTAGTTTATTATGAAATGGAGTTTATTGTACTGAAGCAGTGATTAATGATTGTTAAGTCATTAACGAAGGATGTACATCATAGCGTATTAGTGATATGAATTAACCAAGTAGTACATACGTAATAGTTTAGTACGAAAATATTTATTATTGTTCCAAACCATATATATATAAAGTATACATATATAATTCTTCAGGAAGAATGAGTCAATACATCTTACCTCATTATTACTAATATTCCTTAGTATCTATGGGCGTATGATGTCGATGTTTGAGGTACCGATTATGATGTTGAGACGTGGGATGCTGATGTTGTTGTTGGTGAAGCTGATGCTGTTGGTGGTGATGCTGATAGTACTGGTGGTGCTGGTGCTGGTGCTGCTGTTGGTGCTGCTTGTGGTACTTGGTTAGTAAGTGTGAGCCTAGCTACCAAATCGCACACTATTTCCTCCAGGGTTTCTACTTTACGCTCGAGTCTATGGATTTGTTCTACCCATTCTTCTGTAAGGTTTGTCAATTCTTGATATTTAGTTCGAAGTCTTCTAACTTCTTCTAATAACCCTTTCTGGTTAGAATTCGAGAGTAGAGGACGAATATTGTCGTTGGTTACATCGAGTCGACCTTCGAGGCGGAAAATCCTTGCGAAAAGAGTGAAAACGGTATTGCGAACAGGTTCGCCAGTAAGAGGATCGAGTACTCCGACGTTTGGTGGTAAGTTTGGCTCGTGATAAGGAGTACCTTCTTCATTTCTCCATAGGGTGAGTATTTCGCGAACCCATCCCCATTTCTAAAGAAATCACGGTAATTGATCGGTGGGTGTGCTCCTGTCACGCTATCTTTGGAGCTAGAAGAACTTGAGGAATTAGGTGAGAAATCCATATTATGTGTTTGGAATAGGGTTTGATATAAAATGGGTGTTGAATATTGAATGATATATTCATCTCCTTGAATACGTATATATAGCAGAAAGATTTCCGTAATTTACGGAGGAAATTTAGGAAAAGTGTTAGACAAGGTCTATTGGGAATAGATATGCTAAGATATGATTTGTCTATACTCTAATAATGGCAGTATGACGTTTCGAGATTATAAAATGATAAGTATGTAATCTAATAATCTTTCGATTCGTATCCTGTGATAACCCAATGACATTTCCCGGTTCGCAAACCGATGCATAAAGGCATTAGGCATATAGGTTCGTGATATAACAGGGAGTTATATACGTTTGAGTATGAATTATAGGAGTTTCAAAAATCTTGGATAATATTTCATGTAATACATATGTAATACACAAAACCAGGATAGATGACTAGGTGAGTTGTTCTTAATACGTTCACCACTTATTAAGTGCGTAAGTGACTAAGTGTTGTATGATCACTATAGTCAGGTTTGATATTGTGCACCATACCCAAACATCTATGCCACCGCCGAGTCACTTGAATGATCAATTGTTACCGGTTGGCCCAGGAATTCTCGACCAAAATCTAAGTTTGGCATTCGAAATCCACAAGCGTCCCATAGTGGTACCAAGGATCACCCTAGGCCTTAAGTAGCGTTGACGTTCGAGTAATTTCACATTATCGTGTATGTTATAATCTTAAGATTTAAGTATAGTTTCTAAGGTATAGTGTAGCATTTATCAATTAAAGGCAACAATTAAAGGCACTATGGTCAAGGAAAGTTGTAGTCCTACATTGCTAAGGTACCTAATTGTATAATATATCTTAAAATGTATAATGGTGTATTTTTATATTTTTATGATTGTAATATATTTAGTAAACCATGTGGTATTAAATAATATATTTATAAAAGTAATACATTTTAATAAATATTTGTATTAAAATATTTTTATTATACGAATTAATAAAATATCTCATGTGGCTCTGATACCAATCTGTCACACCCCCAAATTAGGGCCTAGGGTATTTGTGACTAATTATATCAAATCACAATTGTATAAACGAGAACGACTCTATATGAGACGTTTTGAATAAAACATTTATTAATAAAACAGCGGAAGCATTAAAAGTTTTATATCAAATTTAAACTGAAATAATAATAATAGTCTTAATGCAAAGTAAATGTAATGAAATGAAGACTCCATGTAGCAGCATTCAATTCATCAGGTAGCAATCATGGCAATCATCTTATTCGTCACCGGAGACAAAACATGCTTAAAGTGTCAACCAAAAAGGTTGGTGAGTTCATTAGTTTATCAAAATCAATCATTTCCGTTATAATAATAGGCCACAAGATTTCAGTTTCATAAATATCCGTACACTAGCAAGTGTATAAAAGCATTCTATAAGTTGTAGGCACCCGGTAACAAGCCTTAACGTTCATGTTTTACCCTCTGAAGTACACCAGATCAGGTGTGTTTAAAATAACCTCGAAGTACTAAAGCATCCCATAGTCAGGATGGGGTTTGTCAGACCCAATAGATCTATCTTTAGGATTCGCGCCTACCGTACATAGACAAGTAGTTTAATGTTACCAAGCTAAGGGTATATTTCTGGTTTAAACCCACATAGAATTAGTTTTAGTACTTGTGCCTATTTCGTAAAACATTTATAAATCAGCGCATGTATTCTCAGCCCAAAATAATATATAAAAAGGGAGCAAATGAAACTCACCTTAAATAGCAGTTGAAGTATTCCACGCAAGAAAGGAAAGTAAAGCAAGTAAGTGACCGAGATATCAACTAGAAGTAGTTCTTTAAGAGAGAAATGAGAGATTAAGGTGTAAGTTTGAAATGAGAAATGTATGTGGTATTTATAGTTGAAAATGTTAGGTAAAAAAAAAATTAAAATAAAATAAGTAAATCTTAAAAGTTAAAATAAGAAAAATTATTTTGTATTTTTATTAAAAGTAAATCTTAAAAGTTAAAATAAGAAAAAGTAGTTTGTATTTTTATTAAAAGTAAATCTTAAAATAAAAGTAGTTTATATTTTTATTAAAAGTAAATCTTAAAGGAAAAAGTAGTTTCTATTTTTGTATTTATTTATTAAAAGTAGATATAGTTTTGATTTTTTTTTTGTATAAAATTCTAAAAAAAAATTTGTTTAATATATTTCTAAGAACATTTAACATTTTATTTCTATATTTGTTTAATTATTAAATACGAATTTTATATAAAAATTATTATTATATTTAGTTTTTATAAAAATTAAAATTTATGATTATTAATTTATAGTTTTTATTAGTTTTATAAATGTTATAATATTATGTATTATTTAGTTAATTATATATTCTATTAACTAAATAACAAAAGTAATATAAATATTATATATATATATATATTCATTGATGTAATTATGTTATATTATATATCATAATCTTATTTATAATTATATTATTTATTTTAAGCGTACGTTTATTCGGTCAACGTTAAATTTATTCGTATATAACAACTCTAGGTATTTTAGTAAAATCGGAAGTCGAAAAGTGAGGGTTGTTATAGTACCTACCCGTTAAAAGAAATTTCGTCCCGAAATTTAGTTTTTGCCATCAATCAGCGTTGTTCGTACCTAAACGAGGATATTTACATTTTATCTGGTCTTCACTTTCCCAGGTAGGTTCGGGGCCTTTCGTGAATTCCAACGGATAGAATATTGTTCTGTTTCATGCATTTAAATAATACGAACCCTAATTTCTTACAGGTTCTTCTATAAAGTGCATTTTATCATTAATGCGGAGGTTATCTAAAGGATTAATAAGAGTGTCATTTGACTAGGTTATCCTCAAAAGGGATGATGGTGTTATACGAGCATTTTAGTAAACTGAACACATGAAATGTGTTATGATTATATCCTCAAAAGGGATCAATTACCGTGATTTCTTTAGAAATGGGGATGGGTTCGCGAAATACTCACCCTATGGAGAAATGAAGAAGGTACTCCTTATCACGAGCCAAACTTACCACCAAATGTCGGAGTACTCGATCCTCTTACTGGCGAACCTGTTCGCAATACCGTTTTCACTCTTTTCGCAAGGATTTTCCGCCTCGAAGGTCGACTCGATGTAACCAACGACAATATTCGTCCTCTACTCTCGAATTCTAACCAGAAAGGGTTATTAGAAGAAGTTAGAAGACTTCGAACTAAATATCAAGAATTGACAAACCTTACAGAAGAATGGGTAGAACAAATCCATAGACTCGAGCGTAAAGTAGAAACCCTGGAGGAAATAGTGCGCGATTTGGTAGCTAGGCTCACACTTACTAACCAAGTACCACAAGCAGCACCAACAGCAGCACCAGCACCAGCACCAGCACCACCAGTACTATCAGCATCACCACCAACAGCATCAGCTTCACCAACAACAACATCAGCATCCCACGTCTCAACATCATAATCGGTACCTCAAACATCGACATCATACGCCCATAGATACTAAGGAATATTAGTAATAATGAGTTAAGATGTATTGACTCATTCTTCCTGAAGAATTATATATGTATACTTTATATATATATGGTTTGGAACAATAATAAATCTTTTCGTACTAAACTATTACGTATGTACTACTTGGTTAATTCATATCACTAATACGCTATGATGTACATCCTTCGTTAATGACTTAACAATCATTAATCACTGCTTCAGTACAATAAACTCCATTTCATAATAAACTAAGTGTATTATTCAAATGCATGTGTGATTTTACACTCCTATTTTTCGATGTACTCGAAAATTTCTCGAAAACATCATTTGTGCCTTATGAATTTCACAAGAAATCCACGAGCATCAACATCATTTACTGAGGTATATTAATAACAATGAACGATGAAGTATTGATTCATAACTTCATTAAAGAAATATTCCGCGACGATTATGTAATCTCTAAAGTTTTGGAGATTATTTATTCTCATTTCAACCGTAAATCAAATGAGTTTAATATTATATTAACTTATTAAATCCATAATTACATCTGAAGAAAATATATATGTATGTATAATTTCATAAAGATTGTATTTAAAAATTCTTTTGTACAAACTGTTAATTGTGAAAATATTTTAACGGGTAGGTAATACCCAAGAAATATCTAACATTCACATTAATATATTACATTGTACATTCTTCAAAATCCTTGAAAACATATCAAATTGATAATCAATGATTCAGATCAGTTAACCTTGAGAATGCTGATGAAGCAGCAAAAGCTGTAGATGGCCTTAATGACCAGAAGCTTGATAATAAAGAATTGTGTGTTGGAAAAGCTCAAAAGAATATCTGGTATTGAAAGACGGATTGAGCAAAACATGAAGGAGACCAAGGACAAATCCCAAGGACTAAACCTATAACCAAAGAATCTAGATGATTCGATTTCTGAAGGAAATCACAGAAGATCTTTTTACGCCTTCTAAATCCTTACAGAAGAATTTCTTCATTATCCATCGATTTTAGAAATTCTAAAATATCATCATATCTTTCGTTATAAATATCCTCGATATTTCTAAAGATATCTTCATAACGATTCTTGTCCGCAATTAATTATCTCTTTGCAATATCTTTATTACATCATAAAGGAAAACTGTTTAAGTTTCTATATTCCGTAAAATTTAAATTCAAATTTTGAATGATTTGAAGTAGTGTTGAGAATTGAAGCATGAGTTAGTATAATATAATGACGTCAGGCCAACATGATTATATTACAGTAAGTCATGCTAAATTTTTAATGGAAGATGATGATTCATAGACTTTATAATCATCATTTGCCATGTTACACGACTCTTACATTCTACTTAATCTCTGAACATATCAAGCAAATATATTCTTGATAGTTCTATCCTCAGTAATTCTGGTAATTTACCAAATCAAATCGTGATATTACGCTTAGAACAGTAGGTCCATTCGAAACTTCATACCTACAAATTCTGGACCATTACTCGCTTTACTTAGAGTCGAGAGGAGAATAAAAAGGCAAAGAGCTCCAACATATAAGGGAAAATATGTAGCCCGATAACGATACCAAAATTACAAACCGTGTATATCAATACGTATTGCAACGTAAAGACATGGGAGAATTAAAAACACTATAACCCCAAGGTAATAGTAGAAGAAAACAAATTCCTCTAGTGGTAAATGAAAAAGAAGAATGACTGAAATGATAGTCAGAAAAATATCCAGGATAAGAACCGGATGGAGCATTCTCACAATCTTTGGAAATATGAATTGAGGAAGAAAGTATAGAAGTGGTGAAGATAATGAAACGAAAGAAGCTAATTTATAGCAAAATTCCAAACACAGCAATTGAAGCAATTCACCTCATTTAATCAAAGAAAATTTCAAATTCCTTAATTACCGGAGAATCAAATCTTATGGATTACGAAGATTTCCTTTAATCCCTTGAATTCCAAAAATCAATCGTGACTACGTCAAAAGTTAAGGCGAACATTTAATTTCTCATTCACTCTTTTACAATAGCTTCGTTTATACGCTTCCTATAATCAAATCGTTTTATCCATATTATTCAGTAGTGATAAAACTTTATTTTTTCAACTTATATTCATCATTACAATATTCTTGTTGTAAACAATGATGATCTCTATCAAACTTCATGACTATAATTTTCATGAACTACTCTCTGTTTTGTCTACCCTAATATTGTGACATAAACACTCAAAGTTTTAAATAAGCTCAATACTATTCATAACACATTTCATGTGTTCAGTTTACTAAAATGCTCGTATAACACCATCATCCCTTTTGAGGATAACCTAGTCAAATGACACTCTTATTAATCCTTTAGATAACCTCCGCATTAATGATAAAATGCACTTTATAGAAGAACCTGTAAGAAATTAGGGTTCGTATTATTTAAATGCATGAAACAGAACAATATTCTATCCGTTGGAATTCACGAAAGGCCCCGAACCTACCTGGGAAAGTGAAGACCAGATAAAATGTAAATATCCACGTTTAGGTACGAACAACGCTGATTGATGGCAAAAACTAAATTTCGGGACGAAATTTCTTTTAACGGGTAGGTACTATAACAACCCTCACTTTTCGACTTCCGATTTTACTAAAATACCTAGAGTTGTTATATACGAATAAATTTAACGTTGACCGAATAAATGTACGCTTAAAATAAATAATATAATTATAAATAAGATTATGATATATAATATAACATAATTACATCAATGAATATATATATAATATTTATATTACTTTTGTTATTTAGTTAATAGAATATATTTAACTTTTAAGATTTTACTTTTAATAAAAATACAAACTACTTTTTCTTATTTTAACTTTTAAGATTTACTTTTAATAAAAATACAAAATAATTTTTCTTATTTTAACTTTTAAGATTTACTTATTTTATTTTAATTTTTTTTACCTAACATTTTCAACTATAAATACCACATACATTTCTCATTTCAAACTTACACCTTAATCTCTCATTTCTCTCTTAAAGAACTACTTCTAGTTGATATCTCGGTCACTTACTTGCTTTACTTTCCTTTCTTGCGTGGAATACTTCAACTGCTATTTAAGGTGAGTTTCATTTGCTCCCTTTTTATATATTATTTTGGGCTGAGAATACATGCGCTGATTTATAAATGTTTTACGAAATAGGCACAAGTACTAAAACTAATTCTATGTGGGTTTAAACCAGAAATATACCCTTAGCTTGGTAACATTAAACTACTTGTCTATGTACGGTAGGCGCGAATCCTAAAGATAGATCTATTGGGTCTGACAAACCCCATCCTGACTATGGGATGCTTTAGTACTTCGAGGTTATTTTAAACACACCTGATCTGGTGTACTTCAGAGGGTAAAACATGAACGTTAAGGCTTGTTACCGGGTGCCTACAACTTATAGAATGCTTTTATACACTTGCTAGTGTACGGATATTTATGAAACTGAAATCTTGTGGCCTATTATTATAACGGAAATGATTGATTTTGATAAACTAATGAAATCACCAACCTTTTTGGTTGACACTTTAAGCATGTTTTGTCTCAGGTGACGAATAAGATGATTGCCATGATTGCTACCTGATGAATTGAATGCTGCTACATGGAGTCTTCATTTCATTACATTTACTTTGCATTAAGACTATTATTATTATTTCAGTTTAAATTTGATATAAAACTTTTAATGCTTCCGCTGTTTTATTAATAAATGTTTTATTCAAAACGTCTCATATAGAGTCGTTCTCGTTTATACAATTGTGATTTGATATAATTAGTCACAAATACCCTAGGCCCTAATTTGGGGGTGTGACAGATATAGAGAGTTTCATCATCCATTCACCCATAAGTATTCATCATCCAGTCTTTATCAACACTATTATTTTAGTCGACATAATAATTAACTTTTATTATTACATTCATTATCATTCTTTGTATTTGTAATGGTTTGTAAACAGAAAAAAAAATTACGAGAAGGAAAGAAAAGTGGTTGTCACGAGGAAAGTGGTTCGGTGTAATAGGTTTTGGTGGTTGTTCTTCGAACAAGTTTCGTAGAGGGAGATATAGAGAGGATGAGGGAGAGACTAGAGAGATGATGGCGGTTATGGTGATTGGTTGTGCAGATGGTTTGTTGAAGAAGAAGAAAGGGAGAGAGATTCAAGATGGTGAGGATTTTATGGTGATCGTGATGATTGTTATGGGTGGAGGTGGGTTGAAGCTCACGGTTGTGGTGTGGCGACGGTTTATGGCTGCAGGGCGGTTGAAGGTTGTCGAGACAAGAGAAGAAAAAGAGGGTGAGGTGTAGGGTTGTTTTTGGTGGTGATGGAGGCTGGTTACATGAAGAAACGGGTGCTGTTGCTGGTATTCGTAACCTTCGCACCAGGTTCTCCAAGGTCATCACACGAGCGCGTAGTTTGTTAATTTCTTCTAGTACTACGGAATGATTGACGGTTGAGACGAGCGGTTGAGTAAGATTCGAAATATAGGATAATATATAATCGTGACGGGATACTCTAGAAATGAGAGGGTAAATGGTTATCTTACGGCATATGACAAGCAAGTCTACAGATGCGCTAAGATATGAATTATCAGATAAGCTAAGATATGAATTTTGTCTATACACTATCGATGCACTAAATGCAGTAGGACGTGTCTAGACTTGAGAATGATAGGCAGGCAATTTCCTAAGGATGATAAGCAGATAGTTTCCGACTAGAAATGATAAGCAAAGCTTTTTGACAGGTAGACACGGTCAAAGTCCAGACTCACTAATGTATCCTAGCAACTACCAGTTAGACACACTAATGCAAGGCCTGGTTCGCTAAGACCAACGCTCTGATACCAAATGTAATTAAATCATATAAATTATAAACTAATGTCATTATTTTTATTAACTTATAATACATAAGTGATAAAAACTATTAATTTATGTATTTTTATGATTATATTTAATAATGCTTAATTACTCTGTCACACCCCCAAATTAGGGCCTAGGGTATTTGTGACTAATTATATCAAATCACAATTGTATAAACGAGAACGACTCTATATGAGACGTTTTGAATAAAATATTTATTAATAAAACAGCGGAAGCATTAAAAGTTTTATATCAAATTTAAACTGAAATAATAATAATAGTCTTAATGCAAAGTAAATGTAATGAAATGAAGACTCCATGTAGCAGCATTCAATTCATCAGGTAGCAATCATGGCAATCATCTTATTCGTCACCTGAGACAAAACATGCTTAAAGTGTCAACCAAAAAGGTTGGTGAGTTCATTAGTTTATCAAAATCAATCATTTCTGTTATAATAATAGGCCACAAGATTTCAGTTTCATAAATATCCGTACACTAGCAAGTGTATAAAAGCATTCTATAAGTTGTAGGCACCCGGTAACAAGCCTTAACGTTCATGTTTTACCCTCTGAAGTACACCAGATCAGGTGTGTTTAAAATAACCTCGAAGTACTAAAGCATCCCATAGTCAGGATGGGGTTTGTCAGACCCAATAGATCTATCTTTAGGATTCGCGCCTACCGTACATAGACAAGTAGTTTAATGTTACCAAGCTAAGGGTATATTTCTGGTTTAAACCCACATAGAATTAGTTTTAGTACTTGTGCCTATTTCGTAAAACATTTATAAATCAGCGCATGTATTCTCAGCCCAAAATAATATATAAAAAGGGAGCAAATGAAACTCACCTTAAATAGCAGTTGAAGTATTCCACGCAAGAAAGGAAAGTAAAGCAAGTAAGTGACCGAGATATCAACTAGAAGTAGTTCTTTAAGAGAGAAATGAGAGATTAAGGTGTAAGTTTGAAATGAGAAATGTATGTGGTATTTATAGTTGAAAATGTTAGGTAAAAAAAATTAAAATAAAATAAGTAAATCTTAAAAGTTAAAATAAGAAAAAGTAGTTTGTATTTTTATTAAAAGTAAATCTTAAAATAAAAGTAGTTTATATTTTTATTAAAAGTAAATCTTAAAGGAAAAAGTAGTTTCTATTTTTGTATTTATTTATTAAAAGTAGATATAGTTTTGATTTTTTTTTGTATAAAATTCTAAAAAAAAATTTGTTTAATATATTTCTAAGAACATTTAACATTTTATTTCTATATTTGTTTAATTATTAAATACGAATTTTATATAAAAATTATTATTATATTTAGTTTTTATAAAAATTAAAATTTATGATTATTAATTTATAGTTTTTATTAGTTTTATAAATGTTATAATATTATGTATTATTTAGTTAATTATATATTCTATTAACTAAATCACAAAAGTAATATAAATATTATATATATATTCATTGATGTAATTATGTTATATTATATATCATAATCTTATTTATAATTATATTATTTATTTTAAGCGTACGTTTATTCGGTCAACGTTAAATTTATTCGTATATAACAACTCTAGGTATTTTAGTAAAATCGGAAGTCGAAAAGTGAGGGTTGTTATAGTACCTACCCGTTAAAAGAAATTTCGTCCCGAAATTTAGTTTTTGCCATCAATCAGCGTTGTTCGTACCTAAACGAGGATATTTACATTTTATCTGGTCTTCACTTTCCCAGGTAGGTTCGGGGCCTTTCGTGAATTCCAACGGATAGAATATTGTTCTGTTTCATGCATTTAAATAATACGAACCCTAATTTCTTACAGGTTCTTCTATAAAGTGCATTTTATCATTAATGCGGAGGTTATCTAAAGGATTAATAAGAGTGTCATTTGACTAGGTTATCCTCAAAAGGGATGATGGTGTTATACGAGCATTTTAGTAAACTGAACACATGAAATGTGTTATGAATAGTATTGAGCTTATTTAAAACTTTGAGTGTTTATGTCACAATATTAGGGTAGACAAAACAGAGAGTAGTTCATGAAAATTATAGTCATGAAGTTTGATAGAGATCATCATTGTTTACAACAAGAATATTGTAATGATGAATATAAGTTGAAAAAATAAAGTTTTATCACTACTGAATAATATGGATAAAACGATTTGATTATAGGAAGCGTATAAACGAAGCTATTGTAAAAGAGTGAATGAGAAATTAAATGTTCGCCTTAACTTTTGACGTAGTCACGATTGATTTTTGGAATTCAAGGGATTAAAGGAAATCTTCGTAATCCATAAGATTTGATTCTCCGGTAATTAAGGAATTTGAAATTTTCTTTGATTAAATGAGGTGAATTGCTTCAATTGCTGTGTTTGGAATTTTGCTATAAATTAGCTTCTTTCGTTTCATTATCTTCACCACTTCTATACTTTCTTCCTCAATTCATATTTCCAAAGATTGTGAGAATGCTCCATCCGGTTCTTATCCTGGATATTTTTCTGACTATCATTTCAGTCATTCTTCTTTTTCATTTACCACTAGAGGAATTTGTTTTCTTCTACTATTACCTTGGGGTTATAGTGTTTTTAATTCTCCCATGTCTTTACGTTGCAATACGTATTGATATACACGGTTTGTAATTTTGGTATCGTTATCGGGCTACATATTTTCCCTTATATGTTGGAGCTCTTTGCCTTTTTATTCTCCTCTCGACTCTAAGTAAAGCAAGTAATGGTCCAGAATTTGTAGGTATGAAGTTTCGAATGGACCTACTGTTCTAAGCGTAATATCACGATTTGATTTGGTAAATTACCAGAATTACTGAGGATAGAACTATCAAGAATATATTTGCTTGATATGTTCAGAGATTAAGTAGAATGTAAGAGTCGTGTAACATGGCAAATGATGATTATAAAGTCTATGAATCATCATCTTCCATTAAAAATTTAGCATGACTTACTGTAATATAATCATGTTGGCCTGACGTCATTATATTATACTAACTCATGCTTCAATTCTCAACACTACTTCAAATCATTCAAAATTTGAATTTAAATTTTACGGAATATAGAAACTTAAACAGTTTTCCTTTATGATGTAATAAAGATATTGCAAAGAGATAATTAATTGCGGACAAGAATCGTTATGAAGATATCTTTAGAAATATCGAGGATATTTATAACGAAAGATATGATGATATTTTAGAATTTCTAAAATCGATGGATAATGAAGAAATTCTTCTGTAAGGATTTAGAATGCGTAAAAAGATCTTCTGTGATTTCCTTCAGAAATCGAATCATCTAGATTCTTTGGTTATAGGTTTAGTCCTTGGGATTTGTCCTTGGTCTCCTTCATGTTTTGCTCAATCCGTCTTTCAATACCAGATATTCTTTTGAGCTTTTCCAACACACAATTCTTTATTATCAAGCTTCTGGTCATTAAGGCCATCTACAGCTTTTGCTGCTTCATCAGCATTCTCAAGGTTAACTGATCTGAATCATTGATTATCAATCTGATATGTTTTCAAGGATTTTGAAGAATGTACAATGTAATATATTAATGTGAATGTTAGATATTTCTTGGGTATTACCTACCCGTTAAAATATTTTCACAATTAACAGTTTGTACAAAAGAATTTTTAAATACAATCTTTATGAAATTATACATACATATATATTTTCTTCAGATGTAATTATGGATTTAATAAGTTAATATAATATTAAACTCATTTGATTTACGGTTGAAACGAGAATAAATAATCTCCAAAACTTTAGAGATTACATAATCGTCGCGGAATATTTCTTTAATGAAGTTATGAATCAATACTTCATCGTTCATTGTTATTAATATACCTCAGTAAATGATGTTGATGCTCGTGGATTTCTTGTGAAATTCATAAGGCACAAATGATGTTTTCGAGAAATTTTCGAGTACATCGAAAAATAGGAGTGTAAAATCACACATGCATTTGAATAATACACTTAGTTTATTATGAAATGGAGTTTATTGTACTGAAGCAGTGATTAATGATTGTTAAGTCATTAACGAAGGATGTACATCATAGCGTATTAGTGATATGAATTAACCAAGTAGTACATACGTAATAGTTTAGTACGAAAAGATTTATTATTGTTCCAAACCATATATATATAAAGTATACATATATAATTCTTCAGGAAGAATGAGTCAATACATCTTAACTCATTATTACTAATATTCCTTAGTATCTATGGGCGTATGATGTCGATGTTTGAGGTACCGATTATGATGTTGAGACGTGGGATGCTGATGTTGTTGTTGGTGAAGCTGATGTTGTTGGTGGTGATGCTGATAGTACTGGTGGTGCTGGTGCTGGTGCTGGTGCTGCTGTAAAATACAAACTACTTTTTCTTATTTTAACTTTTAAGATTTACTTTTAATAAAAATACAAACTACTTTTTCTTATTTTAACTTTTAAGATTTTACTTTTAATAAAAATACAAACTACTTTTTCTTATTTTAACTTTTAAGATTTTACTTTTAATAAAAATGCAAACTACTTTTTCTTATTTTAACTTTTAAAATTTACTTTTAATAAAAATACAAAATACTTTTTCTTATTTTAACTTTTAAGATTTTACTTTTAATAAAAATACAAACTACTTTTTCTTATTTTAACTTTTAAGATTTTACTTTTAATAAAAATACAAACTACTTTTTCTTATTTTAACTTTTAAGATTTACTTTTAATAAAAATACAAAATAATTTTTCTTATTTTAACTTTTAAGATTTACTTATTTTATTTTAATTTTTTTTTACCTAACATTTTCAACTATAAATACCACATACATTTCTCATTTCAAACTTACACCTTAATCTCTCATTTCTCTCTTAAAGAACTACTTCTAGTTAATATCTCGGTCACTTACTTGCTTTACTTTCCTTTCTTGCGTGGAATACTTCAACTGCTATTTAAGGTGAGTTTCATTTGCTCCCTTTTTAATTGTTTTGGCAATATATATTTTTGGGCTGAGAATACATGCGCTGTTTTATAAATGTTTTACGAAGTAGGCACAAGTACTAAAACTAATTCTATGTGGGTTTAAACCAGAAATATACCCTTAGCTTGGTAACATTAAACTACTTGTCTATGTACGGTAGGCGCGAATCCTAAAGATAGATCTATTGGGCCTGACAAACCCCATCCTGACTATGGGATGCTTTAGTACTTCGAGGTTATTTTAAACACACCTGATCTGGTGTACTTCAGAGGGTAAAACATGAATGTTAAGGCTTGTTACCGGGTGCCTACAACTTATAGAATGCTTTTATACACTTGCTAGTGTACGAATATTTATGAAACTGAAATCTTGTGGCCTATTATTATAACGGAAATGATTGATTTTGATAAACTAATGAACTCACCTACCTTTTTGGTTGACACGTCACACCCCCAAATTAGGGCCTAGGGTATTTGTGACTAATTATATCAAATCACAATTGTATAAACGAGAACGACTCTATATGAGACGTTTTGAATAAAACATTTATTAATAAAACAGCGGAAGCATTAAAAGTTTTATATCAAATTTAAACTGAAATAATAATAATAGTCTTAATGCAAAGTAAATGTAATGAAATGAAGACTCCATGTAGCAGCATTCAATTCATCAGGTAGCAATCATGGCAATCATCTTATTCGTCACCTGAGACAAAACATGCTTAAAGTGTCAACCAAAAAGGTTGGTGAGTTCATTAGTTTATCAAAATCAATCATTTCCGTTATAATAATAGGCCACAAGATTTCAGTTTCATAAATATCCGTACACTAGCAAGTGTATAAAAGCATTCTATAAGTTGTAGGCACCCGGTAACAAGCCTTAACGTTCATGTTTTACCCTCTGAAGTACACCAGATCAGGTGTGTTTAAAATAACCTCGAAGTACTAAAGCATCCCATAGTCAGGATGGGGTTTGTCAGACCCAATAGATCTATCTTTAGGATTCGCGCCTACCGTACATAGACAAGTAGTTTAATGTTACCAAGCTAAGGGTATATTTCTGGTTTAAACCCACATAGAATTAGTTTTAGTACTTGTGCCTATTTCGTAAAACATTTATAAATCAGCGCATGTATTCTCAGCCCAAAATAATATATAAAAAGGGAGCAAATGAAACTCACCTTAAATAGCAGTTGAAGTATTCCACGCAAGAAAGGAAAGTAAAGCAAGTAAGTGACCGAGATATCAACTAGAAGTAGTTCTTTAAGAGAGAAATGAGAGATTAAGGTGTAAGTTTGAAATGAGAAATGTATGTGGTATTTATAGTTGAAAATGTTAGGTAAAAAAAAATTAAAATAAAATAAGTAAATCTTAAAAGTTAAAATAAGAAAAATTATTTTGTATTTTTATTAAAAGTAAATCTTAAAATTAAAAAAAGAAAAAGTAGTTTGTATTTTTATTAAAAGTAAAATCTTAAAAGTTAAAATAAGAAAAAGTAGTTTGTATTTTTATTAAAAGTAAAATCTTAAAAGTTAAAATAAGAAAAAGTATTTTGTATTTTTATTAAAAGTAAATTTTAAAAGTTAAAATAAGAAAAAGTAGTTTGTATTTTTATTAAAAGTAAAATCTTAAAAGTTAAAATAAGAAAAAGTAGTTTGTATTTTTATTAAAAGTAAAATCTTAAAAGTTAAAATAAGAAAAAGTATTTTGTATTTTTATTAAAAGTAAATCTTAAAAGTTAAAATAAGAAAAAGTAGTTTGTATTTTTATTAAAAGTAAAATCATAAAAGTTAAAATAAGAAAAAGTAGTTTGTATTTTTATTAAAAGTAAAATCTTAAAAGTTAAAATAAGAAAAAGTATTTTGTATTTTTATTAAAAGTAAATCTTAAAAGTTAAAATAAGAAAAAGTAGTTTGTATTTTTATTAAAAGTAAAATCTTAAAAGTTAAAATAAGAAAAAGTAGTTTGTATTTTTATTAAAAGTAAAATCTTAAAAGTTAAAATAAGAAAAAGTATTTTGTATTTTTATTAAAAGTAAATTTTAAAAGTTAAAATAAAAAAAGTAGTTTGTATTTTTATTAAAAGTAAAATCTTAAAAGTTAAAATAAGAAAACGTAGTTTGTATTTTTATTAAAAGTAAAATCTTAAAAGTTAAAATAAGAAAAAGGATTTTGTATTTTTATTAAAAGTAAATCTTAAAAGTTAAAATAAGAAAAAGTAGTTTGTATTTTTATTAAAAGTAAAATCATAAAAGTTAAAATAAGAAAAAAGTAGTTTGTATTTTTATTAAAAGTAAAATCTTAAAAGTTAAATTAAAAAAAAGTATTTTGTATTTTTATTAAAAGTAAATCTTAAAAGTTAAAATAAGAAAAAGTAGTTTGTATTTTTGTATTTATTTATTAAAAGTAGATATAGTTTTGATTTTTTTTTTTGTATAAAATTCTAAAAAAAAATTTGTTTAATATATTTCTAAGAACATTTAACATTTTATTTCTATATTTGTTTAGTTATTAAATACGAATTTTATATAAAAATTATTATTATATTTAGTTTTTATAAAAATTAAAATTTATGATTATTAATTTATAGTTTTTATTAGTTTTATAAATGTTATAATATTATGTATTATTTAGTTAATTATATATTCTATTAACTAAATAACAAAAGTAATATAAATATTATATATATATTCATTGATGTAATTATGTTATATTATATATCATAATCTTATTTATAATTATATTATTTATTTTAAGCGTACGTTTATTCGGTCAACGTTAAATTTATTCGTATATAACAACTCTAGGTATTTTAGTAAAATCGGAAGTCGAAAAGTGAGGGTTGTTATAGTACCTACCCGTTAAAAGAAATTTCGTCCCGAAATTTAGTTTTTGCCATCAATCAGCGTTGTTCGTACCTAAACGAGGATATTTACATTTTATCTGGTCTTCACTTTCCCAGGTAGGTTCGGGGCCTTTCGTGAATTCCAACGGATAGAATATTGTTCTGTTTCATGCATTTAAATAATACGAACCCTAATTTCTTACAGGTTCTTCTATAAAGTGCATTTTATCATTAATGCGGAGGTTATCTAAAGGATTAATAAGAGTGTCATTTGACTAGGTTATCCTCAAAAGGGATGATGGTGTTATACGAGCATTTTAGTAAACTGAACACATGAAATGTGTTATGAATAGTATTGAGCTTATTTAAAACTTTGAGTGTTTATGTCACAATATTAGGGTAGACAAAACAGAGAGTAGTTCATGAAAATTATAGTCATGAAGTTTGATAGAGATCATCATTGTTTACAACAAGAATATTGTAATGATGAATATAAGTTGAAAAAATAAAGTTTTATCACTACTGAATAATATGGATAAAACGATTTGATTATAGGAAGCGTATAAACGAAGCTATTGTAAAAGAGTGAATGAGAAATTAAATGTTCGCCTTAACTTTTGACGTAGTCACGATTGATTTTTGGAATTCAAGGGATTAAAGGAAATCTTCGTAATCCATAAGATTTGATTCTCCGGTAATTAAGGAATTTGAAATTTTCTTTGATTAAATGAGGTGAATTGCTTCAATTGCTGTGTTTGGAATTTTGCTATAAATTAGCTTCTTTCGTTTCATTATCTTCACCACTTCTATACTTTCTTCCTCAATTCATATTTCCAAAGATTGTGAGAATGCTCCATCCGGTTCTTATCCTGGATATTTTTCTGACTATCATTTCAGTCATTCTTCTTTTTCATTTACCACTAGAGGAATTTGTTTTCTTCTACTATTACCTTGGGGTTATAGTGTTTTTAATTCTCCCATGTCTTTACGTTGCAATACGTATTGATATACACGGTTTGTAATTTTGGTATCGTTATCGGGCTACATATTTTCCCTTATATGTTGGAGCTCTTTGCCTTTTTATTCTCCTCTCGACTCTAAGTAAAGCGAGTAATGGTCCAGAATTTGTAGGTATGAAGTTTCGAATGGACCTACTGTTCTAAGCGTAATATCACGATTTGATTTGGTAAATTACCAGAATTACTGAGGATAGAACTATCAAGAATATATTTGCTTGATATGTTCAGAGATTAAGTAGAATGTAAGAGTCGTGTAACATGGCAAATGATGATTATAAAGTCTATGAATCATCATCTTCCATTAAAAATTTAGCATGACTTACTGTAATATAATCATGTTGGCCTGACGTCATTATATTATACTAACTCATGCTTCAATTCTCAACACTACTTCAAATCATTCAAAATTTGAATTTAAATTTTACGGAATATAGAAACTTAAACAGTTTTCCTTTATGATGTAATAAAGATATTGCAAAGAGATAATTAATTGCGGACAAGAATCGTTATGAAGATATCTTTAGAAATATCGAGGATATTTATAACGAAAGATATGATGATATTTTAGAATTTCTAAAATCGATGGATAATGAAGAAATTCTTCTGTAAGGATTTAGAATGCGTAAAAAGATCTTCTGTGATTTCCTTCAGAAATCGAATCATCTAGATTCTTTGGTTATAGGTTTAGTCCTTGGGATTTGTCCTTGGTCTCCTTCATGTTTTGCTCAATCCGTCTTTCAATACCAGATATTCTTTTGAGCTTTTCCAACACACAATTCTTTATTATCAAGCTTCTGGTCATTAAGGCCATCTACAGCTTTTGCTGCTTCATCAGCATTCTCAAGGTTAACTGATCTGAATCATTGATTATCAATCTGATATGTTTTCAAGGATTTTGAAGAATGTACAATGTAATATATTAATGTGAATGTTAGATATTTCTTGGGTATTACCTACCCGTTAAAATATTTTCACAATTAACAGTTTGTACAAAAGAATTTTTAAATACAATCTTTATGAAATTATACATACATATATATTTTCTTCAGATGTAATTATGGATTTAATAAGTTAATATAATATTAAACTCATTTGATTTACGGTTGAAACGAGAATAAATAATCTCCAAAACTTTAGAGATTACATAATCGTCGCGGAATATTTCTTTAATGAAGTTATGAATCAATACTTCATCGTTCATTGTTATTAATATACCTCAGTAAATGATGTTGATGCTCGTGGATTTCTTGTGAAATTCATAAGGCACAAATGATGTTTTCGAGAAATTTTCGAGTACATCGAAAAATAGGAGTGTAAAATCACACATGCATTTGAATAATACACTTAGTTTATTATGAAATGGAGTTTATTGTACTGAAGCAGTGATTAATGATTGTTAAGTCATTAACGAAGGATGTACATCATAGCGTATTAGTGATATGAATTAACCAAGTAGTACATACGTAATAGTTTAGTACGAAAAGATTTATTATTGTTCCAAACCATATATATATAAAGTATACATATATAATTCTTCAGGAAGAATGAGTCAATACATCTTAACTCATTATTACTAATATTCCTTAGTATCTATGGGCGTATGATGTCGATGTTTGAGGTACCGATTATGATGTTGAGACGTGGGATGCTGATGTTGTTGTTGGTGAAGCTGATGCTGTTGGTGGTGATGCTGATAGTACTGGTGGTGCTGGTGCTGGTGCTGGTGCTGCGGTTGGTGCTGCTTGTGGTACTTGGTTAGTAAGTGTGAGCCTAGCTACCAAATCGCGCACTATTTCCTCCAGGGTTTCTACTTTACGCTCGAGTCTATGGATTTGTTCTACCCATTCTTCTGTAAGGTTTGTCAATTCTTGATATTTAGTTCGAAGTCTTCTAACTTCTTCTAATAACCCTTTCTGGTTAGAATTCGAGAGTAGAGGACGAATATTGTCGTTGGTTACATCGAGTCGACCTTCGAGGCGGAAAATCCTTGCGAAAAGAGTGAAAACGGTATTGCGAACAGGTTCGCCAGTAAGAGGATCGAGTACTCCGACGTTTGGTGGTAAGTTTGGCTCGTGATAAGGAGTACCTTCTTCATTTCTCCATAGGGTGAGTATTTCGCGAACCCATCCCCATTTCTAAAGAAATCACGGTAATTGATCGGTGGGTGTGCTCCTGTCACGCTATCTTTGGAGCTAGAAGAACTTGAGGAATTAGGTGAGAAATCCATATTATGTGTTTGGAATAGGGTTTGATATAAAATGGGTGTTGAATATTGAATGATATATTATACATTACAAACCATGATTCTTATTTTTGATACAAGCTTTGGACGAAATAAAGATGATTATCGTTTAGCGATAATCTTCGACTTACAAACTTTACAAATGATGATAACAACACGATTTCTAGCATATTTTACAACACAAGTTCTTGGATATGCAGTCTTATTTTTGACACAAATATGCGTACGCAAGATCCTGCTCAAATTCAACATAATGCAGCGGAAACTTCTAATTATCCCCTGAGAATAAACATGTTTAAAACGTCAACATAAAGTTGGTGAGATATAGGTTTAGTGCCGGCAGCAATATATATATAGACCACAAGATTTCGTATATAAACAGTTTAATAAAAATATTCTAAGTGGTTGAGCACTTGGTAACCATACTTAACAATTAATCACGTCGCATATTCCCTTTAATATGAAATCTTACTACACTGTACCAAGTGTAGTCACGAAACGAAGTACTGTGCAACCGTTGAATACTGGTCGTCCAGTCCGGCTGGGGTTGTCAAGCCCGATAGATCTATCAACAAGATTCGCGTTTACAATACCGCTGTAAATATTAGTTACCAAGCTACAGGGAAGTATGCCAGTGGTACAACTCAACGTAGAATATATTTTTCAGTTACTTGTGTCCATAACGTAAAACATAAAATACATGTATTCTCATCCCGAAATATTTAGAGTTTAAAAGTGGGACTATATACTCACTTTCGTCTTGAAGATATATATATTTTGACTTGGTCTCCCGGTTGATATCACGAACCTATCCATATATAATATATCAATACCTTTTCTTTTTAAACAACGTCACATATATATTCTTGTTATACTTTTAATACTTTTTATAATTCCTTAGTCCGTAGTTAGCAGTTCGTTGTTAGTAATTCAATTTTAATGGTTCATATTTAGATGTTTAATAAACCCCCAACGAAAAAAATAAAACCCCCAACGTATATGTATTGGTCGAGATTAATCTTGACCCACGGTACCGGTGTTGTCAAATGACGTGTTGCGTACATAAAGTACCGGTGTTGTCAAATGACGTGTTGCGTACAAACATGTGATCTTATGATTAATCTTCTCGTGTTGTTTACGGGTGATCCTGAACCATATAAAATTGAATTATGAGTACATATATATAAAATATCATGTTATCTTAAAAAGATGTGATTTATTTTAATTTTCTCCAATTAATCCCGAAGTTAAACTAGTCTTGGATAGCCAATTTTGTTTCGGTCATAGTTTCTTCGTTACAACTCCGTTTTCGTTGATTCAACTTGCCATCTCCTTGGATCGAGTTCCTCTTTAAGACTATGAACTGTAAATATCTTAGTTTGTATTCAAAATCACACGGCATAGGTGAAACTTTAGTGAAACTTATGAAGTTAAACCTTTTCCTTTATGTAGGCAACCTTAAATGATTATTTTTCTAAAAATACTTATACTTTGAATTAAATCATGAAATTTTTATGTGTTACCATATTCATAGTAAAAATCATTTTTCCAGAACATAAACCTTCAATTCAAAGTTTAAGATGGTTTTTAATTATCCAACCCAAAACAGCCCCCGGTTACACTCCGACGTCGTAAAAACAGTTTTTAAGGTGTTCTTTGAAAAACCATGTTATACCTTGTTAAATTAGCATATATTTAAGTTATATTACAGGTCTTGAAGTATTTTAAAAGTTAAGTTAGAAGGATCTATTTAGTTTGCAAACAAGTTTGAAAACATTCAAACTATGTTCTTGTTGTTAAAATTGTATACCACAAAATATGATAGCTATATATATATGAATCGAATAAGGTTATGAACATAGATACTACCTCAAGTTCCTTGGACAAGGTTTCTGTAAAAGAGGAGTAAGAACCTAGAACCAAAAGGGTGATGGAATTGGATGAAAGATTGGAAGTAAGTTTGTGTTCTTGGAAGGATTTCTTGAAGTGTTTTTGTAAGGTTTTCTTATGAGATTTAAGTGTTGTTTTTGAAGCTAAATGATGGAGAAAATGCTTGGAGATGATCAAGTATGAAGTTAAGAGTATTTTGAGAGAGAAATGGAAGTGTAAGTATGAGAAAATGGGGTGAAGAAATGGTGTGCATGCATAAAAACGTTTTTAGGTTATAAAGGAAAAAAAAGATACCTAACTTTGTTTTCTTGCTAAATAATTCATGCTACTTGACAAATGGTTGGTTCCACATGTTTCTTAATCATTTAAGGCTGCTAAGGAGCAGATTTTTATTGGTATATACCAATAGTAAATACATCTAGAAGCTGCGTATGATACGAGTACATATACTCTAGATATACGTATAGAAATTTTGTGAAAAATGGAATGAGGATTCAAATATAGCTATCTTTTGTGAATACACTTATATGGTTTTATGTATTTAAGTTCTTAAAAGTGATTAAATTCATTACTTATATGATATATGTATAAACATTATAGGTCATAAGTATTTAAGTCAAATAACGTTGCGTATGGTTATCGTTTTGAAAACTTAAGTTAGTAGTTTCAAAATATACATATAACTTATTGTTATTAATACAAAATGAGATATTAAAACATTCTTAGATCATGTTAAATATGTATATATACATATATATACACAAACGTATAATTATCATATGTTATATAGTTCGTGATATCATCGGTCAAACTAGACGGTCAAACGTTGTGTAAAACTCTTTTCAAAAACATAAATCTCAACAATTTGGATTGCTTATCATGTTGGTAAGGTTTAATTTATGTAAATATTAATCTTACAAGTATAGAATGATCGAAAAAGTGCGGGTCATTACAGTACCTACCCGTTAAATAAATTTCGTCCCGAAATTTTAAAATTGTACCTATTTTGCGTCATCGGGAAACAAGTGTGGATACTTTTGTTTCATTTGATCCTCTCGTTCCCAAGTAAACTCGGGACCCCTTCGAGCATTCCAACGAACCTTAACAATCGGTATGTTGCTCTGCTTGAGCCGTTTAACTTCACGATCCATGATTTCGATTGATTCTTCGATGAATTGTAGTTTCTCGTCGACATGGATTTCTTCAAGAGGAATGGTGAGGTCTTCCTTTGCAAGACACTTCTTAAGGTTTGAGACGTGAAAGGTATTATGTACTCCGGCGAGTTGTTGCGGTAACTCGAGTCGATAAGCTACCGGTCCAATGCGTTCGATGATCTTGAACGGGCCTACATACCTTGGGTTTAGTTTACCCCTTTTTCCAAAACGTATTACACCTTTACAAGGTGACACCTTTAACATAACCATGTCACCGATCTGAAACTCTAATGGTTTCCTTCGAACATCGGCGTAGCTCTTTTGGCGACTACGGGCTGTTTTCAATCTCTCCTTGATTTGTACTATCTTCTCAGTCGTTTCGTGTATGATCTCGGGACCAGTTAATTGTCGATCTCCTACTTCATTCCAACAAATAGGAGATCTACACTTACTTCCGTACAATGCTTCGAATGGCGCAGCTTTAATGCTCGCATGATAACTATTATTATACGAGAATTCTGCTAATGGTAGATATTTATCCCATCCGTTTCCAAAATCGATCACACATGCCCTGAGCATGTCTTCAAGAGTCTGAATCGTTCTTTCACTCTGTCCGTCGGTTTGCGGATGATACGCGGTACTCATATCCAAACGAGTTCCTAGGGCCTCCTGTAGTGATTGCCAGAACTTTGATGTAAATCTACTATCATGATCGGATATAATGGAAATAGGTATTCCATGCCTTGAAACAACTTCCTTTATATACAATCGTAATAGTTTCTCCATTCTATCCGTTTCCTTTATAGGCAAGAAGTGTGCAGACTTGGTGAGACGATCAACAATCACCCAAATGGTGTCGTATCCCCAGGCAGTCTTTGGTAACTTCGTGATGAAATCCATGGTAATACCATCCCATTTCCATTCTGGGATTTCTGGTTGTTGAAGTAACCCTGACGGCTTCTGGTGTTCAGCTTTGACTTTGGAACAAGTTAAACATTCCCCAACATATGTTGCAACGTCTGTCTTTAAATTAGGCCACCAATAATGTGTCTTAAGATCTTGGTACATCTTTCCAACTCCAGGATGTATCGAGTATCTTGTCTTATGTGCCTCATTTAATATCAACTTCCTTAATCCACCCAACTTCGGTACCCAAATACGATTTGCAAAATATCGAATTCCATCTTCCCGCATAACGAGTTGCTTCTCATACTTCTTCATTATTTCATTTCCTATATTTTCTTTAGTAAGTGCTTCTCGTTGAACTTCTTTGATTTGTGAGTTGAGATTCATGCGAATTTTTATGTTCATCGCTCGTACTCGAATTGGTTCTCGTTCCTTTCTGCTTAAAGCATCGGCCACCACGTTCGCCTTCCCGGGATGATAACGAATTTCACAATCATAGTCGTTTATTAACTCGACCCACCTACGTTGTCTCATGTTCAGCTGTTTCTGATCAAAAATATGTTGAAGGCTTTTATGATCAGTAAACACAGTGCATTTAACCCCATACAAGTAGTGTCTCCATATCTTCAATGCAAACACGACTGCTCCCAGTTCTAGATCATGCGTCGTATAATTCCGCTCGTGAATCTTCAATTGTCGGGATGCGTATGCAATAACTTTCTTTCGTTGCATAAGAACGCAACCAAAACCTTGTCGCGAAGCGTCACAATATATTTCAAAATCATCGTTCCCTTCTGGTAACGATAAAATAGGCGCCGTAGTTAACTTCTTCTTTAGTAATTGAAATGCATTCTCCTGCTCAGAAGTCCATTCATATTTCTTCCCTTTTTGCGTTAACGCTGTCAACGGCTTAGCTATTCGGGAAAAATCTTGAATAAACCTTCTATAATAACCGGCTAAACCCAAAAATTGACGTATCTGCGTTGGTGTCTTAGGAGTCTCCCATTTTTCAATGGCTTCAATTTTTGCTGGATCAACCTGAATTCCTTTGCTACTAACAACGTGGCCAAGAAATTGCACTTCTTTCAACCAGAAAGCACATTTAGAAAATTTAGCATATAGCTGTTCTTTTCTCAACAACTCTAATATCAACCTTAAATGCTGCTCATGCTCTTGCTCACTCTTGGAATAGATAAGAATATCATCAATGAAAACGATAACAAACTTATCTAAATATGGACTACAAACTCGATTCATGAGGTCCATGAATACAGCTGGCGCATTTGTCAACCCAAACGGCATGACCAAAAATTCGTAATGACCATAACGTGTCCGAAAAGCAGTTTTCGGAATGTCCTCTTCTTTGACACGTAATTGATGATAGCCCGACCTTAAGTCAATTTTTGAGTACACACATGATCCTTGGAGTTGATCAAATAAGTCGTCAATTCTCGGTAGTGGATACCGATTCTTGATAGTTAACTTATTTAATTCACGATAATCTATACACATCCTAAAAGATCCATCTTTCTTTTTAACAAATAGAATCGGAGCTCCCCACGGTGAAGTACTTGGTCGTATGAATCCATGATCCAGTAATTCTTTTAACTGACTCTGAAGTTCTTTTAACTCGGACGGTGCAAGTCTATATGGAGCACGAGCCACTGGTGCAGCTCCTGGTACTAAATCTATTTGAAATTCTACAGATCTAAATGGAGGTAATCCCGGCAACTTTTCCGGAAAGACTTCAGGAAAATCTCTTGCCACAGGCACGTCATTGATGCTCTTCACTTTTTCCTTTGTTTCGACTTTATTAACATGTGCTAAGATAGCATAGAACCCTTTCTTCAAGCACTTTTGAGCTTTCAAATAACTAATGAGTTTTAGCTTTGAGTTACCCTTCTCTCCATAAATCATTACTGGCGTTTTATCCTTACGAGGAATGCGAATTGCCTTCTTGGCGCACACAACTTCAGCTCCTATTTTGGACATCCAGTCCATGCCGACTATTACATCAAAACTTCCTAATTCTACAGGTATCAAGTCAATTTTAAACGTTTCTCCGGCTAAACACACACACTTACTAGCCTCATGTCTCTCTAAGAACTCCAGCAAAAATCCTCTCAAGAATCACCTTAAACACCACCATAAAAAGATCAACAAAAACACTACAAAAATACAACTTTCAATTCAAGTTTATGTCTTAAGTTGCTTCCAATCTTTCATCCAATTTCATCACTCTTTTGGTTCTAGGTTTTTACTCCTCTTTTACAGCAATCTTGTCCAAGTAACTTGAGGTAGTAACTTTGTTCATAACCTTATTCGATTCATATATATATAGCTATCTTATTGTATGGTATACAATTTTAACAACAAAAACATAGTTTGAATGATTTCAAACTTGTTTGCAAACTTAATAGATCCTTCTAACTTAACTTTTAAAATACTTCAAGACCTGTAATATAACTTAAATATATGCTAATTTAACAAGGTATAACTTGGTTTTTCAAAGAATACCTTAAAAAACTGTTTTTATGACGTCGGAGTGCAACCGGGGGCTGTTTTGGGTTGGATAATTAAAAACCATCTTGAACTTTGAATTGGAGGTTTATATTCTGGAAAAATGATATTTCTTATGAATATGTTAACACATAAAAATTTCATGATTTAATTCATAGTATAAGTATTTTTAGAAAAATGGTCATTAAATGATGTTTTTGTAACAAAAATGATTAACTTCATAAGTTTCACCAAAATTTGACCTATGACCTATGATTTAGAATACAAACTAAGGTATTTACAGTTCATATTCTTAAAGAGGGACTCGATCCAAGGAAGTGGAAAGTTGAATCAACGAAAACGGAGTTGTAACGAAGAAATTATGACCAAAACAAAATCGGATATCCAAGACTAGTTTAGCCACGAAAATAATTGGAGAAAATTAAATAAATCACATCTTCCTAAAGTAACATGATATTTTATACATATGTACTCATAATTTAATTTTATATGGTTCAGGATCACCCGTAAACAATACGAGAAGATTAATCATAAGATCCCATGATTGTACGCAACACGTCATTTGACAACACCGGTACTTTATGTACGCAACACGACATTTGACAACACCGGTACCATGGGTCAAGATTAATCTCGACCAATACATATACGATGGGGGTTTTATTTATTTCATTGGGGGTTTATTAAACAACTAAATATGAACCATTAAAATTGAATTACTAACATCGGACTGGTAACTACGGACTAAGGAATTATTAAAAGTATTAAAAGTATTATAAGTATATATATGTGACGATTGTTTAAAAAGAAAAGGTATTGATATATTATATATGGATAGGTTCGTGATATCAATCGGAGACCAAGTCGAAATTACATATCTTCAAGACAAAAGTGAGTATATAGTCCCACTTTTAAACTCTAAATATTTCGGGATGAGAATACATGTATTTTATGTTTTACGCTATGGACCCAAGTAACTGAAAAATATATTCTACGTTGAGTTGTACCACTGGCATACTTCCCTGTAGCTTGGTAACTAATATTTACAGCGGTATTGTAAACGCGAATCCTGTTGATAGATCTATCGGGCCTGACAACCCCAACCGGACTGGACGACCAGTATTCAACGGTTGCACAGTACTTCGTTTCGTGACTACACCTTGGTACGGTGTAGTAAGATTTCATAATAAAGGGAATATGCGACGTGATTAAATGTTAAGTATGGTTACCAAGTGCTCAACCACTTAGAATATTTTTATTAAAATGTTTATATATGAAATCTTGTGTTCCATTGTTATAACGCTGCTAGCATCAAACCTATATATCTCACCAACTTTATGTTGACGTTTTAAAGCATGTTATTCTCAGGTATGAATTAAGTCTTCCGCTGTGCATTAGCTCATGTTAAGGATACTACTTGGGACCTTTTAAGCCATGATACAAAGATGTTGCATTCGAGTCATTGGAGTTCAATAGAGAATATAAATAAGTAAATGACAGATTAGGTCATTTGGATATTATGAAATGTTAGACGAAAATGTCAAATATTGATGTAATGATAGTTTGCCTTTTAAGAATAAATGCAACGTTTGTAAAATGTATCATATAGAGGTCAAGTACCTCGCAATGTTATCATATGTTATTGTATTCATCCCTATGGATTAGGTCGGGTCGTCTCATGTGGTATCAGAGCCAGGTTAATAAATATTATACCATGTGGAACTAAAAATATAAAATATTATATTTATTAAATATTTTACATAAAAATACAAACTACTTTTTCTTATTATTTATATTTAACAAATATATTTATATGTTAATATTTTGTATTATAAAGATACCTTGCCCGGATGATATTCTTCATCATCAACTTATCTTAGATATTATAAGATATCTTCATATCTTTCGTTATACATACTCTCCATATTTCTGGAAATATTTTCACAACTATTCCTATATACGATCAATGATCTCTCTGTAATATCTGCGTTACAATATAAAAGAAGCTGTGATAGTTTCTAAATTCTGAAACCTTCAGGTTTAAGATAGGAATGTTCTGAAGCAGTGTTGGGAACTGATGCATGAATTAGTATAATATAATGAAACTTGATCAACTTCATTATATTACAGTAATACATGTTAAGTTTCTAATGGAATATGATGATTCACAGTACCGTCATCATGTGCCATGTTACACGACTTTTACATTCTATCCAATTCTGAAACATATTAAGAACAAATCATCTTGATAGTTCTATTTTCCTGGATATTCTGGTAATTTGACAAATCAAAATTGTGCCATTACCATTCCTTTCTTAGAGCATTAGCTATGTTCATTCCGAATTTTATACCTACGAATTTTGAACTATTGATCGCTTGACTCAAGGACGGGAAGAAGAAACGAAGGGACAAAGTCCCAAAATAGAAATTGGGGTATAGATTACAGCAAATAGGAGAGAGTATTAACTATGGATGACAATGATTATGGAAAACAGAAGCAGGAGCATCGAAATATAAGGAAAGATATCAAACCCAATAACCACCCAGAAACTACAAACCGTGTGTATCAATACGTATGGCTAAAGACACGTGAGAATTAGAAACATTATAATTCCAAGAAAATCATAAAAGTGAATAGATTCTTCTAGCGGTAGATGAAACAGAAGAATGAAAGATATGAAAGTTAGAAGTATAACAAAAATCAGAACGGGATGAAGCATTTTAAAGGATACCTTAAGGTTTGAATTAGAGGAGGAAGAGTAAGAGATGTGAGGTATGGAAGTAAGAAAGGGAAGGAGGTGGATTTATAGTGAAATATCCGACAAAGAAATCGAAACAGATTATCGCATTAAATCAAAGGAGATCCTGTTTTCTAAATCATCGAAGAACCAAATCTTATTACATAAGATTTTCTTTAAATCCCTTAAATTCTGGAAATCAATCCTAATCTCGACATCGGTTAAAACAATTCTATATTCACTCATTTCATTCTTTTGTGATAGCTTCACTCGTGCGCTTCACATGACCGAATCGTTTTATCCATATCTTCCAATAATGATAAAACTCTATTAATACCTCATATTCGTCATGAAAACATTCCTATTGTTATTTATGACAACCTCTACCAAATTTCGGGACGAAATTTCTTTAACGGGTGGGTACTGTAACGACCCGGATTTTTCCGATCGTTTTACACTTATAAGATTAATATTTACATAAATTAAAACTTACCAACATGATAAGCAATCTAAATTGTTGAGATTTATGATTTTGAAAAGAGTTTTACATAACGTTTAACCGTCTAGTTTGACCGATGATATCACGAACTATACAATATATGTTAATTATACGTTTGTGTATATATATGTATATATACATATTTAACATGATTTAAGGATGTTTAAATATCTCATTTTGTATTAATAACAATAAGTTATAAGTATATTTTGAAACTACTAACTTAAGCTTTCAAAACGATAACTATACGTAACGTTATTTGACATAAATACTTACGACCTATAATGTTTATACATATATCGTATATATAATGTATTTAATCACTTATTAAAGACTTAAATACATAAAACAATATAAGTATATTCACAAAAGATAGCTATATTTGAATCCTCATTCCATTTTTCACAAGATTTCTATACGTATATCTAGAGTATATGTACTCGTATCATACCTAGCTTCTATACGTATTTACTATTGGTATATACACATCAAATCACCACCAACCAGCCCTTGTTCATGCCTTATGTATAAGGTAACTACTTTTGTTATTTAGTATGACAATTTCACATGATTAAAAGATCTTTTCACAAAATTACAAATTTATACACCTTTTACACCACCATAAATACATGCATCCATTTTCAATTTTTGGAACATCATTTCTCTAGCTAAACACACACACTTACTAGCCTCATGTCTCTCTAAGAACTCCAGCAAAAATCCTCTCAAGAATCACCTTAAACACCACCATAAAAAGATCAACAAAAACACTACAAAAATACAACTTTCAATTCAAGTTTATGTCTTAAGTTGCTTCCAATCTTTCATCCAATTTCATCACTCTTTTGGTTCTAGGTTTTTACTCCTCTTTTACAGCAATCTTGTCCAAGTAACTTGAGGTAGTAACTTTGTTCATAACCTTATTCGATTCATATATATATAGCTATCTTATTGTATGGTATACAATTTTAACAACAAAAACATAGTTTGAATGATTTCAAACTTGTTTGCAAACTAAATAGATCCTTCTAACTTAACTTTTAAAATACTTCAAGACCTGTAATATAACTTAAATATATGCTAATTTAACAAGGTATAACTTGGTTTTTCAAAGAATACCTTAAAAAACTATTTTTATGACGTCGGAGTGCAACCGGGGGCTGTTTTGGGTTGGATAATTAAAAACCATCTTGAACTTTGAATTGGAGGTTTATATTCTGGAAAAATGATATTTCTTATGAATATGTTAACACATAAAAATTTCATGATTTAATTCATAGTATAAGTATTTTTAGAAAAATGGTCATTAAATGATGTTTTTGTAACAAAAATGATTAACTTCATAAGTTTCACCAAAATTTGACCTATGACCTATGATTTAGAATACAAACTAAGGTATTTACAGTTCATATTCTTAAATAGGGACTCGATCCAAGGAAGTGGAAAGTTGAATCAACGAAAACGGAGTTGTAACGAAGAAATTATGACCAAAACAAAATCGGATATCCAAGACTAGTTTAGCCACGAAAATAATTGGAGAAAATTAAATAAATCACATCTTCCTAAAGTAACATGATATTTTATACATATGTACTCATAATTTAATTTTATATGGTTCAGGATCACCCGTAAACAATACGAGAAGATTAATCATAAGATCCCATGATTGTACGCAACACGTCATTTGACAACACCGGTACTTTATGTACGCAACACGACATTTGACAACACCGGTACCATGGGTCAAGATTAATCTCGACCAATACATATACGATGGGGGTTTTATTTATTTCATTGGGGGTTTATTAAACAACTAAATATGAACCATTAAAATTGAATTACTAACATCGGACTGCTAACTACGGACTAAGGAATTATTAAAAGTATTAAAAGTATTAAAAGTATTATAAGTATATATATGTGACGATTGTTTAAAAAGAAAAGGTATTGATATATTATATATGGATAGGTTCGTGATATCAATCGGAGACCAAGTCGAAATTACATATCTTCAAGACAAAAGTGAGTATATAGTCCCACTTTTAAACTCTAAATATTTCGGGATGAGAATACATGTATTTTATGTTTTACGCTATGGACACAAGTAACTGAAAAATATATTCTACGTTGAGTTGTACCACTGGCATACTTCCCTGTAGCTTGGTAACTAATATTTACAGCGGTATTGTAAACGCGAATCCTGTTGATAGATCTATCGGGCCTGACAACCCCAACCGGACTGGACGACCAGTATTCAACGGTTGCACAGTACTTCGTTTCGTGACTACACCTTGGTACGGTGTAGTAAGATTTCATAATAAAGGGAATATGCGACGTGATTAAATGTTAAGTATGGTTACCAAGTGCTCAACCACTTAGAATATTTTTATTAAAATGTTTATATATGAAATCTTGTGTTCCATTGTTATAACGCTGCTAGCATCAAACCTATATATCTCACCAACTTTATGTTGACGTTTTAAAGCATGTTATTCTCAGGTATGAATTAAGTCTTCCGCTGTGCATTAGCTCATGTTAAGGATACTACTTGGGACCTTTTAAGCCATGATACAAAGATGTTGCATTCGAGTCATTGGAGTTCAATAGAGAATATAAATAAGTAAATGACAGATTAGGTCATTTGGATATTATGAAATGTTAGACGAAAATGTCAAATATTGATGTAATGATAGTTTGCCTTTTAAGAATAAATACAACGTTTGTAAAATGTATCATATAGAGGTCAAGTACCTCGCAATGTTATCATATGTTATTGTATTCGTCCCTATGGATTAGGTCGGGTCGTCTCATGTGTTAAATAATCAATGGACATATTCATATAATGTTTGATATAGCTATTAGATATTATAAAATTAATAAATTGTAACATATTAAACATAGGTTTAGGTATAAATATTGTATTAGTAATAATATTATCATTATATTTGTATTATAATTAGGTTACAAATTTTATGGCTGCTAATATGTTATTTTATGAATTCATGATTTACACGTTTATTATTATTATTATTATTATTATTATATATTATATATATTATATACTTATTGAACCCGTGATATGTGAATGGAATTTAGTGTACTGTTTTAATGTGTTGATTGAACTACTTGGCCTACTATCTATCTTTATAATATCTTCCATCTATTTATACATATCATATATATGATATCAACTGAGATCAAAACCTTCAAACCTCTCCCGCTTCTTCTACGAGAGCAACAACTACTTACCATCTACTATGACGATCTTATGTCACCACTAGCAACCACCAAGACCAATCTCCCTTCCTTGCTTCTACTTACTATCATTGATCACTTTACAAAACCCACCATAATTTCATTCGACCACCGGCTATGTCAACAACCACCATGAAACCACCATATGAGATCATTCACAACAATCACCCTTTATGAAGCTTTTGCTGCTGCTATAAACTCTTCTGTCCTAGGTATCGAATCAACCACACACTAAATATCAACTTGGGACTGCTGCACCTTCGTTCCTGTTTTATTTTATATTTGAATTGTCCCGAATAATCTTGCAAAAAGTCATTGTTAACTCCTATTACAGTATCTATTTCCTCTTCCGTTTCTTCATGTAACCAGCCTCCATCACCACCAAAAACAACCCTACACCTCACCCTCTTTTTCTTCTCTTGTCTCGACAACCTTCAACCGCCCTGCAGCCATAAACCGTCGCCACACCACAACCGTGAGCTTCAACCCACCTCCACCCATAACAATCATCACGATCACCATAAAATCCTCACCATCTTGAATCTCTCTCCCTTTCTTCTTCTTCAACAAACCATCTGCACAACCAATCACCATAACCGCCATCATCTCTCTAGTCTCTCCCTCATCCTCTCTATATCTCCCTCTACTAAACTTGTTCGAAGAACAACCACCAAAACCTATTACACCGAACCACTTTCCTCGTGACAACCACTTTTCTTTCCTTCTCGTAATTTTTTTTTCTGTTTACAAACCATTACAAATACAAAGAATGATAATGAATGTAATAATAAAAGTTAATTATTATGTCGACTAAAATAATAGTGTTGATAAAGACTGGATGATGAATACTTATGGGTGAATGGATGATGACACTTTGATGATGAGACTATGATGTAGTATGATGGGAAATGTTGTTTTGATGTCGGCTATAAAAAAAAACGATATCTTTATGTTCACTAAAAAAATCATGGAGGTGGGCTTAGAAAATTTAAACTGTTGGGCTGAACTCCAATCAATTCTTTTACATGGGCCGAGAGTTATATTTAAATTGGGCCGAAGAGATGCAGATAGGTGAGATGATCCTAACTGTTGGGGAATGAAAACTTTTTTATATATAATAAATAAATAACAACTCGGGATAAAACGAAAAAGTGACAAGCGGAGCGATGGTTGAGTATGGTGTTGGGCGAATGGGAGGTCTCGGGTTCAAATCTAGGCAGAGGCAAAAAAAATTTTTAGAAGAGCTTATAAGGTGATGATAATTGTTATTATTTCTTAATATTTAGAAGTATAATTATTATTATCATTAGAGTATTATTATTATCATTATTATTATCACCATTATTGTTAATTTTATTTTCATAAAAATTATTACTAGTATCAACATTATTATTATGATTATTAAAGATAATTATTGAAAGTATTGTTATTATTAACATTATTTTAAAATGAGTATTATTATTATTATAACTACTGATATTATTATTATAAAGATATTATGATTTTTTTTTATTTATTAGTATTATTTAAACCAAATAGATATTAGATACACAAAAATATATCTAAAACATATAACCTAACTTTATTATTATTTTATAATAAGTAAGATATATAAAATAAATATAAGTAAGTTATTAATGAAAAGCATAAATCATTTGAATAACAAGTATAACACTAATAATATATAAATTCGTTCGATTACGAGTATATGTGTTAATATATATACAAATGATATAGGTTCGTGAATCTGAGGCCAACATTATAATTGATCAATGGTGTTATATGTATTTTTACTACAAAATACAGTATGGTGAGTATATAGTCCCTTTTTAAACTTTAAATATTTTTGGGCTGAGTATACATGCGCTGTTTTTATAAATGTTTTATGTTATGGACACAAGTAACTGAAAAATATATTCTACGTTGAGTTGTACCACTGTCATACTTCCTTGTAGCTTGGTAACTAATATTTACAGCGGTATTGTAAACGCGAATCCTGTTGATAGATCTATCGGGCCTGACAACCCCAACCGGACTGGACGACCAGTATTCAACGGTTGCACAGTACTTCGTTTCGTGACTACACTTGGTACAGTGTAGTAAGATTTCATAATAAAGGGAATATGCGACGTGATTAAATGTTAAGTATGGTTACCAAGTGCTCAACCACTTAGAATTTTTTTTATTAAAATGGTTACATATGAAATCTTGTGGTCCATAGTTATTACGCTGCTAGCATCAAACCTATATATCTCACCAACTTTATGTTGACATTTTAAAGCATGTTATTCTCAGGTACGAATTAAGTCTTCCGCTGTGCATTAGCTCATACTAAAGACATTACTTGGAGTCGATCATCGCAATGGAACCAGATGTTGTTGATTTCGTCCAGGGGGATAAGGACGGGTTATTACATTTGGTATCAGAGCGTTGGTCTTAGCGAACCAGGCCTTGCATTAGTGTGTCTAACTGGTAGTTGCTAGGATACATTAGTGAGTCTGGACTTTGACCGTGTCTACCTGTCAAAAAGCTTTGCTTATCATTTCTAGTCGGAAACTATCTGCTTATCATCCTTAGGAAATTGCCTGCCTATCATTCTCAAGTCTAGACACGTCCTACTGCATTTAGTGCATCGATAGTGTATAGACAAAATTCATATCTTATCGTATCTGATAATTCATATCTTAGCGCATCTGTAGACTTGCTTGTCATATGCCGTAAGATAACCATTTACCCTCTCATTTCTAGAGTATCCCGTCACGATTATATATTATCCTATATTTCGAATCTTACTCAACCGCTCGTCTCAACCGTCAATCATTCCGTAGTACTAGAAGAAATTAACAAACTACGCGCTCGTGTGATGACCTTGGAGAACCTGGTGCGAAGGTTACGAATACCAGCAACAGCACCAGCAGCATAATCCGTACCACCAACATCAACGCCGACAGTACCCTTATCACCCCAACCACAACCGCGTCGTAAACCTCAACATCGTAATCTGTATCTCGGATATCAATATCACACGCCTTAATAACCTCATCTGTATTTCGAGTATGATCTTCGTTCTACATATCATTCTACATCGATTAATTTCGTTCTACGTATTGTTCTACCTCATTTACCTTCGTTCGACATGACAATTATGTAATCTCTAATGTTTTAGAGATTATGTAATCAAGTGCTAACAATAAATCAAAAGGGTATAATATCTTATTGACTCATTAAATCCATGATTACATCCGATGAAAATATATATGCAAGTATATTTTCTTAAAGATTGTAATTAAAAATTCTTTTGTACAAACTGTTAATGATGAAAATATTTTAACGGGTGGGTAGAACCCGAGGAATATTTAGAATTCACATTAATAAGTTACACTGTACATTCTTTGAATCTGATTCAACAATCATTTACTATCCTACTTACAACTACCGATATACGTATCCGCTCACCCCAGAATAACCATTTTCATTCAAATTTCATATTCGGATTTTGACCTATCAGAATCCAACAAGTGGCATAAAGGAGAAAACATTGGACAAAATAAAATTTGTTAGAAACAGACGAATTAACTAAATTGAAATATTGTTAGGAATCCACGCTAACTGTTCCTAGCTAACTGTTCCCGGCTAACATTTAATTTATTGCAATTTACATTCTCGCAATTTTATTTCTGCACTTTATATACCGTCGGGACACATGTACAACAATACGTCGGATTAATTCTGAGACAACACGTTGTATAATGGGTCATGATATATATTTATTTATTTTACGCATTTTAAATAACGGGACACGTATGCAAGGTTTCGACTTATCATATTGACCCATCTATATATATATTTTGGAACAACCATAGACACTCTATATGTGAAGGTGGGAGTTGGCTATACAGGGTCGGAGTTGATTCCAAAATATATATATACTTTGAGTTGTGATCGACACTGAGACCGGTACACGGGTCACGATATGTATTAATTATGTATATTAAATTATATATGAAATATATTGAACTGTTGAACTATTGGACCATTGGACAATCGGACTAATAGACTGCTAACTATGGACAAGTAAAATGAATTAAACTATTGATTATAACATATGAAACTAAACTAATCTTCAAGTTTGCCACTTGATTTTATCCTAAACCTCATTTGTACCTTGACAATTACAATTCGCATTCAAATCTTTCATGAATCTTGAAAACACCTCGATCGAGAAATTGAACCAGTCACACCTCGTTTACGGAAGAAAGATTCATGCATACAGATATGCACCTGAAAAACTTTCAAAAACCAAAGTTATAGTTAAAACGTATCCGGATCAAATTCTTTATCATCCAATAGCAAAAGCAACCCTATGAATCCTTTTCAAAGCAGCCAATTTTTGTCACAGCTCCACTTCGACTTCTCTGTAAGACTACTCTTATTATAACCTTGATGTATACGTTATCCTTTCGCCGTCATTACCGAAAAACCTTTTATATTCCATGAAATCATCATCAGATGTATCAGCAATTTTTTATCTCTTTGATAGAACCCGCAATTAGTATTTTGAAAATCTCGCAGAACTTCACCAGTTATACCTATAGCGTCTATCCCTAAGAATTTCATACTTTGAATGTGAAGTTTCTGAAAAACACCCTGGACTATGAAGTAGTTCTTGAAATGCTAATGAAGCAGCAAAAACCGTAAATGACTTTAACGGTCAAAAGTTTGATGATTGGTAAAGCTCCGAAAAAGAGAAGGTTGAGAACTGGAAAAAAGTTTGAGCAAAGTATGAAGGAGGTCGTGAACAAATTGTGAAAACTAAACCTGACTTCAAAGAATCAAAATGATTCAGTGGCTGCTGAAACCGTCAGTAAGAACCCTACTCTTTATTCTAAACCTTGCCCGGATGATATTCTTCATCATCAACTTATCTTAGATATTATAAGATATCTTCATATCTTTCGTTATACATACTCTCCATATTTCTGGAAATATTTTCACAACTATTCCTATATACGATCAATGATCTCTCTGTAATATCTGCGTTACAATATAAAAGAAGCTGTGATAGTTTCTAAATTCTGAAACCTTCAGGTTTAAGATAGGAATGTTCTGAAGCAGTGTTGGGAACTGATGCATGAATTAGTATAATATAATGAAACTTGATCAACTTCATTATATTACAGTAATACATGTTAAGTTTCTAATGGAATGTGATGATTCAAAGTACCGTCATCATGTGCCATGTTACACGGCTCTTACATTCTATCCAATCTCCAACCATATTAGGAACATATCATCTTGATAGTTCTATCTTTCTGGGTGTTCTGGTAATTTGACAAATCAAAATCGTGCCATTACCATTTCTTTCTAAGAGCATTATCTATGTTTATTTCAAATCTCATACCAACAAATTCCGGAACATTCCTCGCTTGACTCGAAGTCGGGAAGAGAAAATGAAAACATGAGGCTTTGAAAAATAATGAAGAATACAAAGGCCGATCACAACCCCCAGAAATTACAAACCGTGTATATCAATACGTATGGCAACGTAAAGACACGGGAGAATTAAAAACATTATAATTCCAAGGAAATGATAAAAGTGAATAGATTCTTCTGGCGACAGTTGGAAGAGGAGAATGACAGATATGAAAGTTAGAAGTGTAATAAGAATCAGAACGGGACGAAGCATTGTAAAGAATGCTTTAAGGTATAAATTGAGGGAGAAAGGATAGCAGATGTGAGGTATGGAAGTAAGGAAGTAAAGGAGGTGGATTTATAGTGAAATATCCGACAGAGAAATCGAAACAGATTGCCGCATTAAATCAAAGAAGATTTTTATCGCCGATTAACCAAATCTTATTACATAAGATTTTCTTTAAATCCCTTAAACCCTGTAAGTCAACAGTAACTACGTCATCGATTGAAACGAATAAATATATTTACTCATTTCACTCTTTTGTGATAGCTTCACTCGTACGCTTCACATGATCGAATCGTTTTATCAATATCTCTAAATAAAGATAAAACTCCATTATTACCTCATAATTGTCATGAAAACATTCTTATTGTTACCCATGACAACCTCTATCAAATTTCGAGGACGAAATTTCTTTAACGGGTGGGTACTGTAACGACCCGGAAATTTCCGACCAAATTTAAACCTTAATCTTTATAGGTTTCCGACACGATAAGCAAAATCTGTAATTTTGAGTCTAGAAAATTTGAAATCTTTATTCATGAAATCCGTTACCTTTGACATTGTCTGTCGATTCACGAACATTTACGGGTATATAGATATGTGTGTGTGTATATATAGGTAATTCTTTTAGCTACCGTTATATTGAAATATATAAGTGTTAAATAATCAATGGACATATTCATATAATGTTTGATATAGCTATTAGATATTATAAAATTAATAAATTGTAACATATTAAACATAGGTTTAGGTATAAATATTGTATTAGTAATAATATTATCATTATATTTGTATTATAATTAGGTTACAAATTTTATGGCTGCTAATATGTTATTTTATGAATTCATGATTTACACGCTTATTATTATTATTATTATTATTATTATTATTATTATTATTATATATTATATATATTATATACTTATTGAACCCGTGATATGTGAATGGAATTTAGTGTACTGTTTTAATGTGTTGATTGAACTACTTGGCCTACTATCTATCTTTATAATATCTTCCATCTATTTATACATATCATATATATGATATCAACTGAGATCAAAACCTTCAAACCTCTCCCGCTTCTTCTACGAGAGCAACAACTACTTACCATCTACTATGATGATCTTATGTCACCACTAGCAACCACCAAGACCAATCTCCCTTCCTTGCTTCTACTTACTATCATTGATCACTTTACAAAACCCACCATAATTTCATTCGACCACCGGCTATGTCAACAACCACCATGAAACCACCATATGAGATCATTCACAACAATCACCCTTTATGAAGCTTTTGCTGCTGCTATAAACTCTTCTGTCCTAGGTATCGAATCAACCACACACCAAATATCAACTTGGGACTGCTGCACCTTCGTTCCTGTTTTATTTTATATTTGAATTGTCCCGAATAATCTTGCAAAAAGTCATTGTTAACTCCTATTACAGTATCTATTTCCTCTTCCGTTTCTTCATGTAACCAGCCTCCATCACCACCAAAAACAACCCTACACCTCACCCTCTTTTTCTTCTCTTGTCTCGACAACCTTCAACCGCCCTGCAGCTATAAACCGTCGCCACACCACAACCGTGAGCTTCAACCCACCTCCACCCATAACAATCATCACGATCACCATAAAATCCTCACCATCTTGAATCTCTCTCCCTTTCTTCTTCTTCAACAAACCATCTGCACAACCAATCACCATAACCGCCATCATCTCTCTAGTCTCTCCCTCATCCTCTCTATATCTCCCTCTACTAAACTTGTTCGAAGAACAACCACCAAAACCTATTACACCGAACCACTTTCCTCGTGACAACCACTTTTCTTTCCTTCTCGTAATTTTTTTTTCTGTTTACAAACCATTACAAATACAAAGAATGATAATGAATGTAATAATAAAAGTTAATTATTATGTCGACTAAAATAATAGTGTTGATAAAGACTGGATGATGAATACTTATGGGTGAATGGATGATGACACTTTGATGATGAGACTATGATGTAGTATGATGGGAAATGTTGTTTTGATGTCGGCTATAAAAAAAAAACGATATCTTTATGTTCACTAAAAAAATCATGGAGGTGGGCTTAGAAAATTTAAACTGTTGGGCTGAACTCCAATCAATTCTTTTACATGGGCCGAGAGTTATATTTAAATTGGGCCGAAGAGATGCAGATAGGTGAGATGATCCTAACTGTTGGGGAATGAAAACGTTTTTATATATAATAAATAAATAACAACTCGGGATAAAACGAAAAAGTGACAAGCGGAGCGATGGTTGAGTATGGTGTTGGGCGAATGGGAGGTCTCGGGTTCAAATCTAGGCAGAGGCAAAAAATTTTTTTAGAAGAGCTTATAAGGTGATGATAATTGTTATTATTTCTTAATATTTAGAAGTATAATTATTATTATCATTAGAGTATTATTATTATCATTATTATTATCACAATTATTGTTAATTTTATTTTCATAAAAATTATTACTAGTATCAACATTATTATTATGATTATTAAAGATAATTATTGAAAGTATTGTTATTATTAACATTATTTTAAAATGAGTATTATTATTATTATAACTACTGATATTATTATTATAAAGATATTATGATTTTTTTTATTTATTAGTATTATTTAAACCAAATAGATATTAGATACACAAAAATATATCTAAAACATATAACCTAACTTTATTATTATTTTATAATAAGTAAGATATATAAAATAAATATAAGTAAGTTATTAATGAAAAGCATAAATCATTTGAATAACAAGTATAACACTAATAATATATAAATTCGTTCGATTACGAGTATATGTGTTAATATATATACAAATGATATAGGTTCGTGAATCTGAGGCCAACATTATAATTGATCAATGGTGTTATATGTATTTTTACTACAAAATACAGTATGGTGAGTATATAGTCCCTTTTTAAACTTTAAATATTTTTGGGCTGAGTATACATGCGCTGTTTTTATAAATGTTTTACGTTATGGACACAAGTAACTGAAAAATATATTCTACGTTGAGTTGTACCACTGTCATACTTCCCTGTAGCTTGGTAACTAATATTTACAGCGGTATTGTAAACGCGAATCCTGTTGATAGATCTATCGGGCCTGACAACCCCAACCGGACTGGACGACCAGTATTCAACGGTTGCACAGTACTTCGTTTCGTGACTACACTTGGAATCATGGCAATCATCTTATTCGTCACCTGAGACAAAACATGCTTAAAGTGTCAACCAAAAAGGTTGGTGAGTTCATTAGTTTATCAAAATCAATCATTTCCGTTATAATAATAGGCCACAAGATTTCAGTTTCATAAATATCCGTACACTAGCAAGTGTATAAAAGCATTCTATAAGTTGTAGGCACCCGGTAACAAGCCTTAACGTTCATGTTTTACCCTCTGAAGTACACCAGATCAGGTGTGTTTAAAATAACCTCGAAGTACTAAAGCATCCCATAGTCAGGATGGGGTTTGTCAGACCCAATAGATCTATCTTTAGGATTCGCGCCTACCGTACATAGACAAGTAGTTTAATGTTACCAAGCTAAGGGTATATTTCTGGTTTAAACCCACATAGAATTAGTTTTAGTACTTGTGCCTATTTCGTAAAACATTTATAAATCAGCGCATGTATTCTCAGCCCAAAATAATATATAAAAAGGGAGCAAATGAAACTCACCTTAAATAGCAGTTGAAGTATTCCACGCAAGAAAGGAAAGTAAAGCAAGTAAGTGACCGAGATATCAACTAGAAGTAGTTCTTTAAGAGAGAAATGAGAGATTAAGGTGTAAGTTTGAAATGAGAAATGTATGTGGTATTTATAGTTGAAAATATTAGGTAAAAAAAAATTAAAATAAAATAAGTAAATCTTAAAAGTTAAAATAAGAAAAATTATTTTGTATTTTTATTAAAAGTAAATCTTAAAAGTTAAAATAAGAAAAAGTAGTTTGTATTTTTATTAAAAGTAAAATCTTAAAAGTTAAAATAAGAAAAAGTAGTTTGTATTTTTATTAAAAGTAAAATCTTAAAAGTTAAAATAAGAAAAAGTATTTTGTATTTTTATTAAAAGTAAATTTTAAAAGTTAAAATAAGAAAAAGTAGTTTGTATTTTTATTAAAAGTAAAATCTTAAAAGTTAAAATAAGAAAAAGTAGTTTGTATTTTTATTAAAAGTAAAATCTTAAAAGTTAAAATAAGAAAAAGTATTTTGTATTTTTATTAAAAGTAAATCTTAAAAGTTAAAATAAGAAAAAGTAGTTTGTATTTTTATTAAAAGTAAAATCATAAAAGTTAAAATAAGAAAAAGTAGTTTGTATTTTTATTAAAAGTAAAATCTTAAAAGTTAAAATAAGAAAAAGTATTTTGTATTTTTATTAAAAGTAAATCTTAAAAGTTAAAATAAGAAAAAGTAGTTTATATTTTTATTAAAAGTAAAATCTTAAAAGTTAAAATAAGAAAAAGTAGTTTGTATTTTTATTAAAAGTAAAATCTTAAAAGTTAAAATAAGAAAAAGTATTTTGTATTTTTATTAAAAGTAAATTTTAAAAGTTAAAATAAAAAAAAGTAGTTTGTATTTTTATTAAAAGTAAAATCTTAAAAGTTAAAATAAGAAAAAGTAGATATTAATAATATTTATAAAAATACATATTACAAATATTTTAATATATATTTGTATTTAAATATTATAACTTTACGACTTCCACATGGTATAAAAATATAATTATAATAAGTAATATTTAACTCTAAATATTTATTATATGAATTATATTTTATTACTTATAGTTATAATTCTTGATATTTTTATTAAAACTATAAATATTATTTAATAAGTTAATAGTGATAATAATACATAAAAACTACTTTTATATTTTTATATAAGTGCTGAAATCATATGTTAAATCATATAAATATACTGTTTCGTGACTACACTTGGTACAGTGTAGTAAGATTTCATAATAAAGGGAATATGCGACGTGATTAAATGTTAAGTATGGTTACCAAGTGCTCAACCACTTAGAATTTTTTTTATTAAAATGGTTACATATGAAATCTTGTGGTCCATAGTTATTACGCTGCTAGCATCAAACCTATATATCTCACCAACTTTATGTTGACATTTTAAAGCATGTTATTCTCAGGTACGAATTAAGTCTTCCGCTGTGCATTAGCTCATACTAAAGACATTACTTGGAGTCGATCATCGCAATGGAACCAGATGTTGTTGATTTCGTCCAGGGGGATAAGGACGGGTTATTACATTTGGTATCAGAGCGTTAGTCTTAGCGAACCAGGCCTTGCATTAGTGTGTCTAACTGGTAGTTGCTAGGATACATTAGTGGGTCTGGACTTTGACCGTGTCTACCTGTCAAAAAGCTTTGCTTATCATTTCTAGTCAGAAACTATCTGCTTATCATCCTTAGGAAATTGCCTGCCTATCATTCTCAAGTCTAGACACGTCCTACTGCATTTAGTGCATCGATAGTGTATAGACAAAATTCATATCTTAGCGTATCTGATAATTCATATCTTAGCGCATCTGTAGACTTGCTTGTCATATGCCGTAAGATAACCATTTACCCTCTCATTTCTAGAGTATCCCGTCACAATTATATATTATCCTATATTTTGAATCTTACTCAACCGCTCGTCTCAACCGTCAATCATTCCGTAGTACTAGAAGAAATTAACAAACTACGCGCTCGTGTGATGACCTTGGAGAACCTGGTGCGAAGGTTACGAATACCAGCAACAGCACCAGCAGCATAATCCGTACCACCAACATCAACGCCGACAGTACCCTTATCACCCCAACCACAACCGCGTCGTAAACCTCAACATCGTAATCTGTATCTCGGATATCAATATCACACGCCTTAATAACCTCATCTGTATTTCGAGTATGATCTTCGTTCTACATATCGTTCTACATCGATTAATTTCGTTCTACGTATTGTTCTACCTCATTTACCTTCGTTCGACATGACAATTATGTAATCTCTAATATTTTAGAGATTATGTAATCAAGTGCTAACAATAAATCAAAAGGGTATAATATCTTATTGACTCATTAAATCCATGATTACATCCGATGAAAATATATATGCAAGTATATTTTCTTAAAGATTGTAATTAAAAATTCTTTTGTACAAACTGTTAATGATGAAAATATTTTAACGGGTGGGTAGAACCCGAGGAATATTTAGAATTCACATTAATAAGTTACACTGTATATTCTTTGAATCTGATTCAACAATCATTTACTATCCTACTTACAACTACCGATATACGTATCCGCTCACCCCAGAATAACCATTTTCATTCAAATTTCATATTCGGATTTTGACCTATCAGAATCCAACAAGTGGCATAAAGGAGAAAACATTGGACAAAATAAAATTTGTTAGAAACAGACGAATTAACTAAATTGAAATATTGTTAGGAATCCACGCTAACTGTTCCTAGCTAACTGTTCCCGGCTAACATTTAATTTATTGCAATTTACATTCTCGCAATTTTATTTCTGCACTTTATATACCGTCGGGACACATGTACAACAATACGTCGGATTAATTCTGAGACAACACGTTGTATAATGGGTCATGATATATATTTATTTATTTTACGCATTTTAAATAACGGGACACTTATGCAAGGTTTCGACTTATCATATTGACCCATATATATATATATTTTGGAACAACCATAGACACTCTATATGTGAAGGTGGGAGTTGGCTATACAGGGTCGGAGTTGATTCCAAAATATATATATACTTTGAGTTGTGATCGACACTGAGACCGGTACACGGGTCACGATACGTATTAATTATGTATATTAAATTATATATGAAATATATTGAACTGTTGAACTATTGGACCATTGGACAATCGGACTAATAGACTGCTAACTATGGACAAGTAAAATGAATTAAACTATTGATTATAACATATGAAACTAAACTAATCTTCAAGTTTGCCACTTGATTTTATCCTAAACCTCATTTGTACCTTGACAATTACAATTCGCGTTCAAATCTTTCATGAATCTTGAAAACACCTCGATCGAGAAATTGAACCAGTCACACCTCGTTTACGGAAGAAAGATTCATGCATACAGATATGCACCTGAAAAACTTTCAAAAACCAAAGTTATAGTTAAAACATATCCGGATCAAATTCTTTATCATCCAATAGCAAAAGCAACCCTATGAATCCTTTTCAAAGCAGCCAATTTTTGTCACAGCTCCACTTCGACTTCTCTGTAAGACTACTCTTATTATAACCTTGATGTATACGTTATCCTTTCGCCGTCATTACCGAAAAACCTTTTATATTCCATGAAATCATCATCAGATGTATCAGCAATTTGTTATCTCTTTGATAGAACCCGCAATTAGTATTTTGAAAATCTCGCAGAACTTCACCAGTTATACCTATAGCGTCTATCCCTAAGAATTTCATACTTTGAATGTGAAGTTTCTGAAAAACACCCTGGACTATGAAGTAGTTCTTGAAATGCTAATGAAGCAGCAAAAATCGTAAATGACTTTAACGGTCAAAAGTTTGATGATAAAGTACAGTGTATTGGTAAAGCTCCGAAAAAGAGAAGGTTGAGAACTGGAAAAAAGTTTGAGCAAAGTATGAAGGAGGTCGTGAACAAATTGTGAAAACTAAACCTGACTTCAAAGAATCAAAATGATTCAGTGGCTGCTGAAACCGTCAGTAAGAACCCTACTCTTTATTCTAAACCTTGCCCGGATGATATTCTTCATCATCAACTTATCTTAGATATTATAAGATATCTTCATATCTTTCGTTATACATACTCTCCATATTTCTGGAAATATTTTCACAACTATTCCTATATACGATCAATGATCTCTCTGTAATATCTGCGTTACAATATAAAAGAAGCTGCGATAGTTTCTAAATTCTGAAACCTTCAGGTTTAAGATAGGAATGTTCTGAAGCAGTGTTGGGAACTGATGCATGAATTAGTATAATATAATGAAACTTGATCAACTTCATTATATTACAGTAATACATGTTAAGTTTCTAATGGAATGTGATGATTCAAAGTACCGTCATCATGTGCCATGTTACACGGCTCTTACATTCTATCCAATCTCCAACCATATTAGGAACATATCATCTTGATAGTTCTATCTTTCTGGGTGTTCTGGTAATTTGACAAATCAAAATCGTGCCATTACCATTTCTTTCTAAGAGCATTATCTATGTTTATTTCAAATCTCATACCTACAAATTCCGGAACATTCCTCGCTTGACTCGAAGTTGGGAAGAGAAAACGAAAACATGAGGCTTTGAAAAATAATGAAGAATACAAAGGCCGATCACAACCCCCAGAAATTACAAACCGTGTATATCAATACGTATGGCAACGTAAAGACACGGGAGAATTAAAAACATTATAATTCCAAGTAAATGATAAAAGTGAATAGATTCTTCTGGCGACAGTTGGAAGAGAAGAATGACAGATATGAAAGTTAGAAGTGTAATAAGAATCAGAACGGGACGAAGCATTGTAAAGAATGCTTTAAGGTATAAATTGAGGGAGAAAGGATAGCAGATGTGAGGTATGGAAGTAAGGAAGTAAAGGAGGTGGATTTATAGTGAAATATCCGACAGAGAAATCGAAACAGATTGCCGCATTAAATCAAAGAAGATTTTTATCGCCGATTAACCAAATCTTATTACATAAGATTTTCTTTAAATCCCTTAAACCCTGTAAGTCAACAGTAACTACGTCATCGATTGAAATGAATAAATATATTTACTCATTTCACTCTTTTGTGATAGCTTCACTCGTACGCTTCACATGATCGAATCGTTTTATCAATATCTCTAAATAAAGATAAAACTCCATTATTACCTCATAATTGTCATGAAAACATTCTTATTGTTACCCATGACAACCTCTATCAAATTTCGAGGACGAAATTTCTTTAACGGGTGGGTACTGTAACGACCCGGAAATTTCCGACCAAATTTAAACCTTAATCTCTATAGGTTTCCGACACGATAAGCAAAATCTGTAATTTTGAGTCTAGAAAATTTGAAATCTTTATTCATGAAATCCGTTACCTTTGACATTGTCTGTCGATACACGAACATTTACGGGTATATAGATATGTGTGTGTGTATATATAGGTAATTCTTTTAGCTACCGTTATATTGAAATATATAAGTGTTAAATAATCAATGGACATATTCATATAATGTTTGATATAGCTATTAGATATTATAAAATTAATAAATTGTAACATATTAAACATAGGTTTAGGTATAAATATTGTATTAGTAATAATATTATCATTATATTTGTATTATAATTAGGTTACAAATTTTATGGCTGCTAATATGTTATTTTATGAATTCATGATTTACACGTTTATTATTATTATTATTATTATTATTATTATTATATATTATATATATTATATACTTATTGAACCCGTGATATGTGAATGGAATTTAGTGTACTGTTTTAATGTGTTGATTGAACTACTTGGCCTACTATCTATCTTTATAATATCTTCCATCTATTTATACATATCATATATATGATATCAACTGAGATCAAAACCTTCAAACCTCTCCCGCTTCTTCTACGAGAGCAACAACTACTTACCATCTACTATGACGATCTTATGTCACCACTAGCAACCACCAAGACCAATCTCCCTTCCTTGCTTCTACTTACTATCATTGATCACTTTACAAAACCCACCATAATTTCATTCGACCACCGGCTATGTCAACAACCACCATGAAACCACCATATGAGATCATTCACAACAATCACCCTTTATGAAGCTTTTGCTGCTGCTATAAACTCTTCTGTCCTAGGTATCGAATCAACCACACACCAAATATCAACTTGGGACTGCTGCACCTTCGTTCCTGTTTTATTTTATATTTGAATTGTCCCGAATAATCTTGCAAAAAGTCATTGTTAACTCCTATTACAGTATCTATTTCCTCTTCCGTTTCTTCATGTAACCAGCCTCCATCACCACCAAAAACAACCCTACACCTCACCCTCTTTTTCTTCTCTTGTCTCGACAACCTTCAACCGCCCTGCAGCCATAAACCGTCGCCACACCACAACCGTGAGCTTCAACCCACCTCCACCCATAACAATCATCACGATCACCATAAAATCCTCACCATCTTGAATCTCTCTCCCTTTCTTCTTCTTCAACAAACCATCTGCACAACCAATCACCATAACCGCCATCATCTCTCTAGTCTCTCCCTCATCCTCTCTATATCTCCCTCTACTAAACTTGTTCGAAGAACAACCACCAAAACCTATTACACCGAACCACTTTCCTCGTGACAACCACTTTTCTTTCCTTCTCGTAATTTTTTTTTCTGTTTACAAACCATTACAAATACAAAGAATGATAATGAATGTAATAATAAAAGTTAATTATTATGTCGACTAAAATAATAGTGTTGATAAAGACTGGATGATGAATACTTATGGGTGAATGGATGATGACACTTTGATGATGAGACTATGATGTAGTATGATGGGAAATGTTGTTTTGATGTCGGCTATAAAAAAAAAACGATATCTTTATGTTCACTAAAAAAATCATGGAGGTGGGCTTAGAAAATTTAAACTGTTGGGCTGAACTCCAATCAATTCTTTTACATGGGCCGAGAGTTATATTTAAATTGGGCCGAAGAGATGCAGATAGGTGAGATGATCCTAACTGTTGGGGAATGAAAATGTTTTTATATATAATAAATAAATAACAACTCGGGATAAAACGAAAAAGTGACAAGCGGAGCGATGGTTGAGTATGGTGTTGGGCGAATGGGAGGTCTCGGGTTCAAATCTAGGCAGAGGCAAAAAAAATTTTTAGAAGAGCTTATAAGGTGATGATAATTGTTATTATTTCTTAATATTTAGAAGTATAATTATTATTATCATTAGAGTATTATTATTATCATTATTATTATCACCATTATTGTTAATTTTATTTTCATAAAAATTATTACTAGTATCAACATTATTATTATGATTATTAAAGATAATTATTGAAAGTATTGTTATTATTAACATTATTTTAAAATGAGTATTATTATTATTATAACTACTGATATTATTATTATAAAGATATTATGATTTTTTTTATTTATTAGTATTATTTAAACCAAATAGATATTAGATACACAAAAATATATCTAAAACATATAACCTAACTTTATTATTATTTTATAATAAGTAAGATATATAAAATAAATATAAGTAAGTTATTAATGAAAAGCATAAATCATTTGAATAACAAGTATAACACTAATAATATATAAATTCGTTCGATTACGAGTATATGTGTTAATATATATACAAATGATATAGGTTCGTGAATCTGAGGCCAACATTATAATTGATCAATGGTGTTATATGTATTTTTACTACAAAATACAGTATGGTGAGTATATAGTCCCTTTTTAAACTTTAAATATTTTTGGGCTGAGTATACATGCGCTGTTTTTATAAATGTTTTACGTTATGGACACAAGTAACTGAAAAATATATTCTACGTTGAGTTGTACCACTGTCATACTTCCCTGTAGCTTGGTAACTAATATTTACAGCGGTATTGTAAACGCGAATCCTGTTGATAGATCTATCGGGCCTGACAACCCCAACCGGACTGGACGACCAGTATTCAACGGTTGCACAGTACTTCGTTTCGTGACTACACTTGGTACAGTGTAGTAAGATTTCATAATAAAGGGAATATGCGACGTGATTAAATGTTAAGTATGGTTACCAAGTGCTCAACCACTTAGAATTTTTTTTATTAAAATGGTTACATATGAAATCTTGTGGTCCATAGTTATTACGCTGCTAGCATCAAACCTATATATCTCACCAACTTTATGTTGACATTTTAAAGCATGTTATTCTCAGGTACGAATTAAGTCTTCCGCTGTGCATTAGCTCATACTAAAGACATTACTTGGAGTCGATCATCGCAATGGAACCAGATGTTGTTGATTTCGTCCAGGGGGATAAGGACGGTGTAGTATCGTATAAATGTTAAATGTTAAATACATAAAATATTTATATTATAACATATAAATTACATATTTAACATGAACAAGGGCTGGTTGGTTGTCGTAAAACAAGGGCCGGTTGATATCACGAACCTATCCATATATAATATATCAATACCTTTTCTTTTTAAACAACGTCACATATATATTCTTGTTATACTTTTAATACTTTTTATAATTCCTTAGTCCGTAGTTAGCAGTTCGTTGTTAGTAATTTAATTTTAATGGTTCATATTTAGATGTTTAATAAACCCCCAACGAAAAAAATAAAACCCCCAACGTATATGTATTGGTCGAGATTAATCTTGACCCACGGTACCGGTGTTGTCAAATGACGTGTTGCGTACATAAAGTATCGGTGTTGTCAAATGACGTGTTGCGTACAAATATGGGATCTTATGATTAATCTTCTCGTGTTGTTTACGGGTGATTCTGAACCATATAAAATTGAATTATGAGTACATATATATAAAATATCATGTTATCTTAAAAAGATGTGATTTATTTTAATTTTCTCCAATTAATCCCGAAGTTAAACTAGTCTTGGATAGCCAATTTTGTTTCGGTCATAGTTTCTTCGTTACAACTCCGTTTTCGTTGATTCAACTTGCCATCTCCTTGGATCGAGTTCCTCTTTAAGACTATGAACTGTAAATATCTTAGTTTGTATTCAAAATCACACGGCATAGGTGAAACTTTAGTGAAACTTATGAAGTTAAACCTTTTCCTTTATGTAGGCAACCTTAAATGATTATTTTTCTAAAAATACTTATACTTTGAATTAAATCATGAAATTTTTATGTGTTACCATATTCATAGTAAAAATCATTTTTCCAGAACATAAACCTTCAATTCAAAGTTTAAGATGGTTTTTAATTATCCAACCCAAAACAGCCCCCGGTTACACTCCGACGTCGTAAAAACAGTTTTTAAGGTGTTCTTTGAAAAACCATGTTATACCTTGTTAAATTAGCATATATTTAAGTTATATTACAGGTCTTGAAGTATTTTAAAAGTTAAGTTAGAAGGATCTATTTAGTTTGCAAACAAGTTTGAAAACATTCAAACTATGTTCTTGTTGTTAAAATTGTATACCACAAAATATGATAGCTATATATATATGAATCGAATAAGGTTATGAACATAGATACTACCTCAAGTTCCTTGGACAAGGTTTCTGTAAAAGAGGAGTAAGAACCTAGAACCAAAAGGGTGATGGAATTGGATGAAAGATTGGAAGTAAGTTTGTGTTCTTGGAAGGATTTCTTGAAGTGTTTTTGTAAGGTTTTCTTATGAGATTTAAGTGTTGTTTTTGAAGCTAAATGATGGAGAAAATGCTTGGAGATGATCAAGTATGAAGTTAAGAGTATTTTGAGAGAGAAATGGAAGTGTAAGTATGAGAAAATGGGGTGAAGAAATGGTGTGCATGCATAAAAACGTTTTTAGGTTATAAAGGAAAAAAAAGATACCTAACTTTGTTTTCTTGCTAAATAATTCATGCTACTTGACAAATGGTTGGTTCCACATGTTTCTTAATCATTTAAGGCTGCTAAGGAGCAGATTTTTATTGGTATATACCAATAGTAAATACATCTAGAAGCTGCGTATGATACGAGTACATATACTCTAGATATACGTATAGAAATTTTGTGAAAAATGGAATGAGGATTCAAATATAGCTATCTTTTGTGAATACACTTATATGGTTTTATGTATTTAAGTTCTTAAAAGTGATTAAATTCATTACTTATACGATATATGTATAAACATTATAGGTCATAAGTATTTAAGTCAAATAACGTTGCGTATGGTTATCGTTTTGAAAACTTAAGTTAGTAGTTTCAAAATCACTTTTATCATATATAGAGGTGGTGATATATTATATATGGATAGGTTCGACATTCTATTTTGAATGTTATCATATGTTAGGATGCATTAGTGAGTCTGGACTTTGACCGTGTCTACATGTCAAAAGTTTTGCTTATCATATCTAGTCGAAAATCATCTGCTTATCATCCTTAAGAATTTCCTGCTTAGTATTCTTAAGTCTAGACACGTCTTACTGCATTTGGTACATCGATAGTGTATAGACAAAATTCGTATCCTAGCGTATCTGTTGCTATAGACATTGCCTGACGAATTTCAAAGATTCTCCGTAATTCACGGGATTTTGAGTATTATAAATACATATGTAAATTATGTATTGAAGAATACCAAACCCAACTCCTATAATCTATTCCAAACCAAAAATTCATTTCCCCGACTGTACAAGATGAACTCCGCGTCCAGTTCGAATTCCTCCGACTCCGACAGCTACGCTGATATGGATTTCCATTCGGGCTCCGAAGGCAGCGTCACTGGAATGGATCAACTAATTTCTCATCATCTATTCTGGATGAATTGGGGATGGGTTCGTAGTATACTAAATTATTGGAGACAAGAAGAAGGTGATCCCTTTCACCCACCGAATTGCCCCATTGGCGACGAACCTGAAGCACTTACCGGCGAACCTGTTCGAGAAACCATTTTCTCTCTCATTTCTCGAGTATCTCGTCACGATTATATCCTATCCCATATTTCGGATCTTGTTCATTCGCTCACTCCAACCGCCAATCATCCTGGTGTACTAGCAGAAATTAACGAACTTCGCGCTCGTGTGACGGCTTTAGAGAACACGGTGCGAAGGTTACAAACACCAGCAGCAGCACCAGCAGCATAACCAGTACCGTTAACAACATCAACCTCGCAATCTTCAGTACCAGTAGCATCATCGACGTCAACGACATCATCAGCATCAACACCAACCGTATCATTACCACCACCAACAATCACATCCGCACCACGTACCTCAACATCATCATCTGAACTTCGAATATGATCTTTGTTCTACATATCATTCTACACCGATTACCTCTTCTTTACGTATCGTTCTTCGTTCGACATGACGATTATGTAATCTCTAATGTTTTGGAGATTATGTAATCTAGTAATAACGATAAATCAAATGAGTTGAATATTTTATTGACTCATTAAATTCATAGTTACCTCCGAAGAAAATATATATGCAAATATATTTTCATAAAGATTGTAATTAAAATTTTCATTCGTACAAACTGTTAATGATGAAAATATTTTAACGGGTGGGTAGTACCCAAGGAATATTTAGAATTCACATTAACAAGTTACACTGTACATTCTTCGAATCTGATTCAACGATCATTTATTATCCTACTTACAATTACCAATATACGTATCCGTTCACCCCAGATTAACCATTTCCATTTAAATTTCATATTTGGATTTTTACCTATCCGAATCCAACAAGTGGCATAATGAAGAAACATTGGCAAAATAAAAATTGTTAGAAACAGATGAATTAATTAATTGAAATTGTGATAGGATTACACGCTAACTGTTCCGGCTAACTGTTCCCAGCTAACTGATTAATATTTAATTTATCGCAATTTACATTCTTGCAATTTTAATTTCTGTACTTTACATACCGTCGGGACACATGTACAACAACACGTCGGATTAATTCTGAGACAACACGTTGTATAATGGGTCATGATATATATTTATTTATTTTACGCATTTTAAATAACGGGACACGTATACAAGGTTTCGACTTATCATATTGATCCATCTATATATATATTTCGGAACAACCATAGACACTCTATATGTGAAGGTGGGAGTTGGCTATACAGGGTCAGAGTTGATTCCAAAATATATATATACTTTGAGTTGTGATCGACACCGAGACCAGTACACGGGTCACGATACGTATTAAGTAATTCGAATATTATATATTTAGTTCATATATGAATTTATTGAACCATTGGACAATCGGACTATTGGACTGCTAACTTTGGACAATTAAAAATGAGTTAAAATGATGATTATTACATATGAAACTAAACAATCCTTCAAGTTTGCCACTTGATTCTATTTTAAACCTCATTTGTATCTTGACGATTACAATTCGCATTCACAACTTTTCATGATTCTTGAAAACATCTCGATCGAGAAGTTCAACCAGCCGCACCTCGTCTACGGAATAAAGATTTATGCATACAGTTATGCACCTAAAAATTTTTGAACTCGAAGTTATAGTTAAAACGTATCCGCATCGAATTCCTTATCATCCATTAGCAAAAACAATCACGCGATTCCTTTTCAATTAACTAATTTTGTCACAGCTCCACTTCGATATCTCAGTAAGACTACTCTTATTACAATCTCGATATATATATATACGTTGTTCTTTCGCCATCGTTACCGGAGAACCTTTTATATTCCATCATATTACCATCAGCGTTTAATCATCTAAAAATACAATTCTCCTTAAACCATCTTGGTTTGATAACCAATGACCCAGATCCGATAACTTTGAAAATACTGACGAAGCAGCATGTTGTAGAAGGTCTTAATGACCAAATGTTGATGATAAAAGAAGGAAGTGTTAGGAACGCTCGATAGAAAATTGGTACTGAAAACCGGATTGAACAAACCATGAAGGAGACTCTGAACAAGTTACAAGGACTAAACTTGTACATAAAGAATTATGACGATTCTGTAGCAAACACCTTGCTTCTGAATCTAAACCCTTACGGGTCAATCTTCATCATCATCCTTCGACATTAGAAATTCCAAGATATTATCATATCTTTCATTATAAATATCCTCAATATTTCTGAAGATATTTTCACCACTATCCTTATCTGAAATCATTTATCTCTCTGTAATATCTGCGTTACAATATAAAGGAAACTGTGTTAGTTTCTAAATCCTTCAAGTTTAAAATAGGAATGTTCTGAAGCAGTGTTGGGAACTGATGCATGAACTAGTATAATATAATGAAACTTGATCAACTTCATTATATTACAGTAAGTCATGTTAAGTTTCTAATGGAATATGATGATTCACAGTACCGTCATCATGTGCCATGTTACACGACTTTTACATTCTATCCAATTCCGAAACATATTAAGAACAAATCATCTTGATAGTTCTATTTTCCTGGATATTCTGGTAATTTGACAAATCAAAATCGTGCCATTACCATTCCTTTCTTAGAGCATTAGCTATGTTCATTCCGAATTTTATACCTACGAATTTCGAACTATTGATCGCTTGACTCAAGGACGGGAAGAAGAAACGAAGGGACAAAGTCCCAAAATAGAAATTGGGGTATAGATTACAGCAAATAGGAGAGAGTATTAACTATGGATGACAATGATTATGGAAAACAGAAGCAGGAGCATCGAAATATAAGGAAAGATATCAAACCCAATAACCACCCAGAAACTACAAACCGTGTGTATCAATACGTATGGCGACGTAAAGACACGGGAGAATTAGAAACATTATAATTCCAAGAAAATCATAAAAGTGAATAGATTCTTCTAGCGGTAGATGAAACAGAAGAATGAAAGATATGAAAGTTAGAAGTATAACAAAAATCAGAACGGGATGAAGCATTTTAAAGGATACCTTAAGGTATGAATTAGAGGAGGAAGAGTAAGAGATGTGAGGTATGGAAGTAAGAAAGGGAAGGAGGTGGATTTATAGTGAAATATCCGACAAAGAAATCGAAACAGATTATCGCATTAAATCAAAGGAGATCCTGTTTTCTAAATCATCGAAGAACCAAATCTTATTACATAAGATTTTCTTTAAATCCCTTAAATTCTGGAAATCAATCCTAATCTCGACATCGGTTAAAACAATTCTATATTCACTCATTTCATTCTTTTGTGATAGCTTCACTCGTGCGCTTCACATGACCGAATCGTTTTATCCATATCTTCCAATAATGATAAAACTCTATTAATACCTCATATTCGCCATGAAAACATTCCTATTGTTATTTATGACAACCTCTACCAAATTTCGGGACGAAATTTCTTTAACGGGTGGGTACTGTAACGACCCGGATTTTTCCGATCGTTTTACACTTATAAGATTAATATTTACATAAATTAAAACTTACCAACATGATAAGCAATCTAAATTGTTGAGATTTATGATTTTGAAAAGAGTTTTACATAACGTTTAACCGTCTAGTTTGACCGATGATATCACGAACTATACAATATATGTTAATTATACGTTTGTGTATATATATGTATATATACATATTTAACATGATTTAAGGATGTTTAAATATCTCATTTTGTATTAATAACAATAAGTTATAAGTATATTTTGAAACTACTAACTTAAGCTTTCAAAACGATAACTATACGTAACGTTATTTGACATAAATACTTACGACCTATAATGTTTATACATATATCGTATATATAATGTATTTAATCACTTATTAAAGACTTAAATACATAAAACAATATAAGTATATTCACAAAAGATAGCTATATTTGAATCCTCATTCCATTTTTCACAAGATTTCTATACGTATATCTAGAGTATATGTACTCGTATCATACCTAGCTTCTATACGTATTTACTATTGGTATATACACATCAAATCACCACCAACCAGCCCTTGTTCATGCCTTATGTATAAGGTAACTACTTTTGTTATTTAGTATGACAATTTCACATGATTAAAAGATCTTTTCACAAAATTACAAATTTATACACCTTTTACACCACCATAAATACATGCATCCATTTTCAATTTTTGGAACATCATTTCTCTAGCTAAACACACACACTTACTAGCCTCATGTCTCTCTAAGAACTCCAGCAAAAATCCTCTCAAGAATCACCTTAAACACCACCATAAAAAGATCAACAAAAACACTACAAAAATACAACTTTCAATTCAAGTTTATGTCTTAAGTTGCTTCCAATCTTTCATCCAATTTCATCACTCTTTTGGTTCTAGGTTTTTACTCCTCTTTTACAGCAATCTTGTCCAAGTAACTTGAGGTAGTAACTTTGTTCATAACCTTATTCGATTCATATATATATAGCTATCTTATTGTATGGTATACAATTTTAACAACAAAAACATAGTTTGAATGATTTCAAACTTGTTTGCAAACTAAATAGATCCTTCTAACTTAACTTTTAAAATACTTCAAGACCTGTAATATAACTTAAATATATGCTAATTTAACAAGGTATAACTTGGTTTTTCAAAGAATACCTTAAAAAACTGTTTTTATGACGTCGGAGTGCAACCGGGGGCTGTTTTGGGTTGGATAATTAAAAACCATCTTGAACTTTGAATTGGAGGTTTATATTCTGGAAAAATGATATTTCTTATGAATATGTTAACACATAAAAATTTCATGATTTAATTCATAGTATAAGTATTTTTAGAAAAATGGTCATTAAATGATGTTTTTGTAACAAAAATGATTAACTTCATAAGTTTCACCAAAATTTGACCTATGACCTATGATTTAGAATACAAACTAAGGTATTTACAGTTCATATTCTTAAAGAGGGACTCGATCCAAGGAAGTGGAAAGTTGAATCAACGAAAACGGAGTTGTAACGAAGAAATTATGACCAAAACAAAATCGGATATCCAAGACTAGTTTAGCCACGAAAATAATTGGAGAAAATTAAATAAATCACATCTTCCTAAAGTAACATGATATTTTATACATATGTACTCATAATTTAATTTTATATGGTTCAGGATCACCCGTAAACAATACGAGAAGATTAATCATAAGATCCCATGATTGTACGCAACACGTCATTTGACAACACCGGTACTTTATGTACGCAACACGACATTTGACAACACCGGTACCATGGGTCAAGATTAATCTCGACCAATACATATACGATGGGGGTTTTATTTATTTCATTGGGGGTTTATTAAACAACTAAATATGAACCATTAAAATTGAATTACTAACATCGGACTGCTAACTACGGACTAAGGAATTATTAAAAGTATTAAAAGTATTATAAGTATATATATGTGACGATTGTTTAAAAAGAAAAGGTATTGATATATTATATATGGATAGGTTCGTGATATCAATCGGAGACCAAGTCGAAATTACATATCTTCAAGACAAAAGTGAGTATATAGTCCCACTTTTAAACTCTAAATATTTCGGGATGAGAATACATGTATTTTATGTTTTACGCTATGGACACAAGTAACTGAAAAATATATTCTACGTTGAGTTGTACCACTGGCATACTTCCCTGTAGCTTGGTAACTAATATTTACAGCGGTATTGTAAACGCGAATCCTGTTGATAGATCTATCGGGCCTGACAACCCCAACCGGACTGGACGACCAGTATTCAACGGTTGCACAGTACTTCGTTTCGTGACTACACCTTGGTACGGTGTAGTAAGATTTCATAATAAAGGGAATATGCGACGTGATTAAATGTTAAGTATGGTTACCAAGTGCTCAACCACTTAGAATATTTTTATTAAAATGTTTATATATGAAATCTTGTGTTCCATTGTTATAACGCTGCTAGCATCAAACCTATATATCTCACCAACTTTATGTTGACGTTTTAAAGCATGTTATTCTCAGGTATGAATTAAGTCTTCCGCTGTGCATTAGCTTATGTTAAGGATACTACTTGGGACCTTTTAAGCCATGATACAAAGATGTTGCATTCGAGTCATTGGAGTTCAATAGAGAATATAAATAAGTAAATGACAGATTAGGTCATTTGGATATTATGAAATGTTAGACGAAAATGTCAAATATTGATGTAATGATAGTTTGCCTTTTAAGAATAAATGCAACGTTTGTAAAATGTATCATATAGAGGTCAAGTACCTCGCAATGTTAGTCCGTAGTTAGCAGTCCGATGTTAGTAATTCAATTTTAAATGGTTCATTTTTAGGTGTTTAATAAACCCCCAATGAAATAAATAAAAACCCCCATCGTATATGTATTGGTCGAGATTAATCTTGACCCACGGTACCGGTGTTGTCAAATGACGTGTTGCGTACATAAAGTACCGGTGTTGTCAAATGACGTGTTGCGTACAATCATGGGATCTTATGATTAATCTTCTCGTATTGTTTACGGGTGATCCTGAACCATATAAAATTAAATTATGAGTACATATATATAAAATATCATGTTATTTTAAAAAGATGTGATTTATTTAATTTTCTCCAATTATTTTCGTAGCTAAACTAGTCTTAGATATCCGATCTCGTTTTGGTCATAGTTTCTTCGTTACAACTCCGTTTTCGTTGATTCAACTTGCCACTTCCTTGGATCGAGTCCCTCTTTAAGACTATGAACTGTAAATACCTTAGTTTGTATTCGAAATCACAGGTCATAGGTCAAACTTTAGTGAAACTTATGAAGTTAATCATTTTTGTTACAAAAATATCATTTAATGACCATTTTTCTAAAAATACTTATACTTTGAATTAAATCATAAAATTTTTATGTGTCATCATATTCATAAGAAATATCATTTTTCCAGAATATAAACCTCCAATTCAAAGTTCAAGATGGTTTTTAATTATCCAACCCAAAACAGCCACCGGTTACACTCCGACGTCGTAAAAACAGTTTTTAAGGTGTTCTTTGAAAAACCAAATTATACCTTGTTAAATTAGCATATATTTAAGTTATATTACAGGTCTTGAAGTATTTTAAAAGTTCAGTTAGAAGGATCTATTTAGTTTGCAAACAAGTTTGAAAACATTCAAACTATGTTCTTGTTGTTAAAATTTTATACCACAAAATAAGATAGCTATATATATATGAATCGAATAAGGTTATGAACAAAGTTACTACCTCAAGTTACTTGGACAAGATTGCTGTAAAAGAGGAGTAAGAACCTAGAACCAAAAGGGTGATGGAATTGGATGAAAGATTGGAAGTAAGTTTGTTTTCTTGGAAGGATTCTTGAAGTGTTTTTGTAAGAGTTTTCTTATGGTGATTAAGTGATGTTTTTATGGCTAGATCTTCATGGATATTAGCTGAATGGTTATGGAGTTTAAGACTCTTAAAAGTGTGTGTGTTTTTAGCTAGAGGTTTGAGGTAAAAATGAATCAAAAATTGAAAATGGATGGAGTATAAATGGTGATGTAAAAGGTGTATAAGTTTGTAATTTTGTGAAAAAATCTTTTAATCATGTGAAATTGTCATACTAGATAACAAAAGTAGTTACCTTATACATAAGGCATTGAACAAGGGCTGGTTGGTGGTGATTTGATGTGTATATACCAATAGTAAATACGTATAGAAGCTAGGTATGATACGAGTACATGTACTCTAGATATACGTATAGAAATTTTGTGAAAAATGGAATGAGAATTCAAATATAGCTATCTTTTGTGAATACACTTATATTGTTTTATGTATTTAAGTCCTTAAAAAGTGATTAAATACATTACTTATACGATATATGTATAAACATTATAGGTCATAAGTATTTATGTCAAATAACGTTACGTATGGTTATCGTTTTGAAAACTTAAGTTAGTAGTTTCAAAATATACTTATAACTTATTGTTATTAATACAAAATGAGATATTAAAACATTCTTGGATCATGTTAAATATGTATATATACATATATATACACAAACGTATAATTATCATATATTGTATAGTTCATGATATCATCGGTCAAACTAGACGGTCAAACGTTGTGTAAAACTCATTTCAAAAACATAAGTCTCAACAATTTGGATTGCTTATCATGTTGGTAAGGTTTAATTTATGTAAATATTAATCTTATAAGTATAGAACGATCGAAAAAGTGCGGGTCATTACAGTAAACATGTTGAATACACTTATAAGTACTAATATGTAAATATTATGTAGTACTAATGGGTTAGTTGTTGTGTGATAGATGTCGGGCTCAAAACTTGTTATCACATTCAGCGACTCCGAACCAGAATCTTCAGATGGTGTTCCAGTCATTAACCTATCCGATGACGAAAATAATATCTTTGGGGAAGACTCACAAATTCCGGATGAACCGACTATAGAGAACCCGGAAAGTGAACCCGAGGAGGAAAGTGAACCCGAGGAGGAAAGTGAACCCGAGGAGGAAAGTGAACCCGAGGAAGAAATACAGGAAATTACAAAAGACAAGTTCGAACTAGGAAAGAAACGAAAGGCTAATGAATTAGAAAATTTAAATCCCGAGTTTAGTAAGGATGATGTGGCACCAACTCCACTAGACACTACCACCCCTATTCCCGCTATTCCTATTCGTTCTATCCCGGCATCCAGTTCTTCAGTCCCACAGCCAAAATATAGGCAGACAGCTAGGATAAGCGTTAGGCGATTCATTGAACCTAAACGTCTTAGAAAATAGACCAAACGATGCGCTGCCGTATTAAACCATGGGATCATATAATGTTTTGTATAATATTATTAGTGTGGTTTGCTTAATGTTCGATGTAAGATAAGCATATGTAAAATAGTGAAGTGTGAAATGCAATAATTTTTCATGGTTAAGTATTATTTAGATGGTAGTAATTGATTTTGTACTAAGCTATTAAGTATGGACATTAACGGGTAGGTACTACCCTAGATATAATTATAAAACGCTAATAAGAAGAAAAGGCTTTTATAATAATACCTGGTTCATATTATTAATAAGCTATAATGTACTGTAAATATACACTACATCTATAATATTCCATGTGAATAATTATTTTCTTTTCATTCTTATAGAAGAATATGGCGCGATTGAACTGAATGACGGAACAAGAAATCCAGGAACTCATCAATCAGCGAGTGAATGACAGAATGTTATGGGTCGAGGCTGCAAGAGGTGCTGCAGTTAACCCAAATCCTCGTGTGGGGTGCACTTACAAAACTTTTCAAGCTTGCAAGCCCTCATCATTCAGTAGAACAGAAGGACCGATCGGTTTAACCCGGTGGATAGAAACGATGGAGACTGTGTTTAAAATAAGTGGTTGTGTTGAAAAGGACATGACCAAGTATGCATCGTGCACTTTACAAGATAGTGCACTCACGTGGTGGAAAAATTATGTGAAGGCTGTAGGAGGAGATGTAGCTTATGATACTCCTTGGGAAGAATTCAAAACAATGTTAATCACCGAGTATTGTCCAAGGAACGAGGTTAGAAAGTTGGAAGATGAATTACGAAGCCTGAAGGTTGTTGGTACTGAAATCACCAAGTACAATCAGCGATTCATGGAATTAGTTTTGCTATGTCCTAAATTGGTTCCAACCGAAGAACGGAAGATTGAAATGTACAAAGATGGTTTGCCCAAAAAGGTCAAGGCAAATGTTACAACATCGAAACCTAAGACAATTCATGAAGCTATAACCATGGCAAACGAGCTAATGAATCAGGTCATCATGGATAAGAAAGTATCCAATACTGATGTGAAGGTATCAGGTAACAAAAGAAAGTGGAATGGAAATTATGATCGAGGTAACCAACAACAATCTTTTAAGAAACAAGAAATCACGCAAGGTGCGGGTAGTGGTTTAAGCTTTGGTTATAAAGGACAAAATCCTTTATGCAACCGATGCCACAAACATCACTCTGGTTACTGTAATGTGGTATGCAACAAATGTAATCGAAAGGGTCATCTTGCTGAAGATTGTAGGGCTCTCGTTACAAATACAAATGGTACCAAGACTCCTGCCACTAATGCAAATAGAACTGCTTTGGCTACTGTTACTTGTTATGGATGTGGGAAACAGGGTCATTATAAGAGCCAGTGCCCGAATCCAGAGAAGAATATCGGACCTGCACGAGGGAGAGCATTTGTTATTAATGCTAGAGAGGCGTGTGAAGACCCGGAGCTTGTTACGGGTACGTTTACCATTAATAACTTATCCGCATCTATTATATTTGATACTGGTGCTGATAGAAGTTACGTGTGTAGAGACTTTCACGCTAAATTGAATTGTTCATCATTACCTCTAGATGCTAAGTACATGATTGAGTTAGCTAATGGTAAACTAATTAAAGCCGATAAAATTTGCCGTGATTGTAAAATAAATTTAGCCGGAGAAACATTTAAGATTGATTTGATACCCGTAGAATTAGGAAGTTTTGATGTAATAGTCGGCATGGACTGGATGTCCAAAATAGGAGCTGAAGTTGTGTGCGCCAAGAAGGCAATTCGCATTCCTCGTAAGGATAAAACGCCAGTAATGATTTATGGAGAGAAGGGTAACTCAAAGCTAAAACTCATTAGTTATTTGAAAGCTCAAAAGTGCTTGAAGAAAGGGTGCTATGCTATCTTAGCACATGTTAATAAAGTCGAAAAGAAAGAAAAAGAGAAGTGCATCAATGACGTGCCTGTGGCAAGAGATTTTCCTGAAGTATTTCCGGAAGAGTTGCCGGGATTACCTCCATTTAGATCTGTAGAATTTCAAATAGATCTTGTACCAGGAGCTGCACCGGTTACCCGTGCTCCATATAGACTTGCACCGTCCGAGTTAAAAGAACTTCAGAGTCAGTTAAAAGAATTACTGGATCGTGGATTCACACGACCAAGTACTTCACCGTGGGGAGCTCCAATTTTATTCATCAAGAAGAAAGACGGATCTTTCCGAATGTGTATAGATTATCGTGAATTAAATAAGTTAACTATCAAAAATCGGTATCCACTACCGAGAATTGACGACTTATTTGATCAACTCCAAGGATCATGTGTGTACTCGAAAATTGACCTAAGATCGGGCTATCATCAATTACGCGTCAAAGAAGAAGATATACCGAAAACTGCTTTTCGGACACGTTACGGTCATTACGAATTTTTGGTCATGCCGTTTGGATTGACGAATGCGCCAGCTGTATTCATGGACCTCATGAATCGAGTTTGTAGTCCATATCTAGATAAGTTTGTTATCGTTTTCATTGATGATATTCTTATCTATTCCAAGAGTGAGCAAGAGCATGAGCAGCATTTAAGGTTGATATTAGAGTTGTTAAGAAAAGAACAGCTATATGCTAAATTTTCTAAATGTGCTTTCTGGTTGAAAGAAGTGCAATTTCTTGGCCACGTTGTTAGTAGCAAAGGAATTCAGGTTGATCCAGCAAAAATTGAAGCCATTGAAAAATGGGAGACTCCTAAGACACCAACGCAGATACGTCAATTTTTGGGTTTAGCCGGTTATTATAGAAGGTTTATTCAAGATTTTTCCCGAATAGCTAAGCCGTTGACAGCGTTAACGCAAAAAGGGAAGAAATATGAATGGACTTCTGAGCAGGAGAGTGCATTTCAATTACTAAAGAAGAAGTTAACTACGGCGCCTATTTTATCGTTACCAGAAGGGAACGATGATTTTGAAATATATTGTGACGCTTCGCGACAAGGTTTTGGTTGCGTTCTTATGCAACGAAAGAAAGTTATTGCATACGCATCCCGACAATTGAAGATTCACGAGCGGAATTATACGACGCATGATCTAGAACTGGGAGCAGTCGTGTTTGCATTAAAGATATGGAGACACTACTTGTATGGGGTTAAATGCACTGTGTTTACTGATCATAAAAGCCTTCAACATATTTTTGATCAGAAACAGCTGAACATGAGACAACGTAGGTGGGTCGAGTTAATAAACGACTATGATTGTGAAATTCGTTATCATCCCGGGAAGGCGAACGTGGTGGCCGATGCTTTAAGCAGAAAGGAACGAGAACCAATTCGAGTACGAGCGATGAACATAAAAATTCGCATGAATCTCAACTCACAAATCAAAGAAGTTCAACGAGAAGCACTTACTAAAGAAAATATAGGAAATGAAATAATGAAGAAGTATGAGAAGCAACTCGTTATGCGGGAAGATGGAATTCGATATTTTGCAAATCGTATTTGGGTACCGAAGTTGGGTGGATTAAGGAAGTTGATATTAAATGAGGCACATAAGACAAGATACTCGATACATCCTGGAGTTGGAAAGATGTACCAAGATCTTAAGACACATTATTGGTGGCCTAATTTAAAGACAGACGTTGCAACATATGTTGGGGAATGTTTAACTTGTTCCAAAGTCAAAGCTGAACACCAGAAGCCGTCAGGGTTACTTCAACAACCAGAAATCCCAGAATGGAAATGGGATGGTATTACCATGGATTTCATCACGAAGTTACCAAAGACTGCCTGGGGATACGACACCATTTGGGTGATTGTTGATCGTCTCACCAAATCTGCACACTTCTTGCCTATAAAGGAAACGGATAGAATGGAGAAACTATTACGATTGTATATAAAGGAAGTTGTTTCAAGGCATGGAATACCTATTTCCATTATATCCGATCGTGATAGTAGATTTACATCAAAGTTCTGGCAATCACTACAGGAGGCCCTAGGAACTCGTTTGGATATGAGTACCGCGTATCATCCGCAAACCGACGGGCAGAGTGAAAGAACGATTCAGACTCTTGAAGACATGCTCAGGGCATGTGTGATCGATTTTGGAAACGGATGGGATAAATATCTACCATTAGCAGAATTCTCGTATAATAATAGTTATCATGCGAGCATTAAAGCTGCGCCATTCGAAGCATTGTACGGAAGGAAGTGTAGATCTCCTATTTGTTGGAATGAAGTAGGAGATCGACAATTAACTGGTCCCGAGATCATACACGAAACGACTGAGAAGATAGTACAAATCAAGGAGAGATTGAAAACAGCCCGTAGTCGCCAAAAGAGCTACGCCGATGTCCGAAGGAAACCATTAGAGTTTCAGATCGGTGACATGGTTATGCTAAAGGTGTCACCTTGGAAAGGTGTAATACGTTTCGGTAAAAGAGGTAAACTGAACCCAAGATATGTAGGCCCGTTCAAGATCATCGAACGCATTGGACCGGTAGCTTATCGACTCGAGTTACCGCAACAACTCTCCGGAGTACATAATACATTTCACGTCTCGAACCTTAAGAAGTGTCTTGCAAAGGAAGACCTCACCATTCCTCTTGAAGAAATCCATGTCGATGAAAAACTACAATTCATCGAAGAACCAATCGAAATCATGGATCGTGAAGTTAAACGGCTCAAGCAGAGCAGCATACCGATCGTTAAGGTTCGTTAGAATGCTCGAAGAGGTCCCGAGTTTACTTGGAAAAGAGAGGATCAGATGAAACAAAAGTATCCACACTTGTTTCTCGATGACGCAAAATAGGTACAATTTTAAAATTTCGGGACGAAATTTATTTAACGGGTAGGTACTGTAATGACCCGCACTTTTTCGATCGTTCTATACTTATAAGATTAATATTTACATAAATTAAACCTTACCAACATGATAAGCAATCCAAATTGTTGAGACTTATGTTTTTGAAATGAGTTTTACACAACGTTTGACCGTCTAGTTTGACCGATGATATCATGAACTATACAATATATGATAATTATACGTTTGTGTATATATATGTATATATACATATTTAACATGATCCAAGAATGTTTTAATATCTCATTTTGTATTAATAACAATAAGTTATAAGTATATTTTGAAACTACTAACTTAAGTTTTCAAAACGATAACCATACGTAACGTTATTTGACATAAATACTTATGACCTATAATGTTTATACATATATCGTATAAGTAATGTATTTAATCACTTTTTAAGGACTTAAATACATAAAACAATATAAGTGTATTCACAAAAGATAGCTATATTTGAATTCTCATTCCATTTTTCACAAAATTTCTATACGTATATCTAGAGTACATGTACTCGTATCATACCTAGCTTCTATACGTATTTACTATTGGTATATACACATCAAATCACCACCAACCAGCCCTTGTTCAATGCCTTATGTATAAGGTAACTACTTTTGTTATCTAGTATGACAATTTCACATGATTAAAAGATTTTTTCACAAAATTACAAACTTATACACCTTTTACATCACCATTTATACTCCATCCATTTTCAATTTTTGATTCATTTTTACCTCAAACCTCTAGCTAAAAACACACACACTTTTAAGAGTCTTAAACTCCATAACCATTCAGCTAATATCCATGAAGATCTAGCCATAAAAACATCACTTAATCACCATAAGAAAACTCTTACAAAAACACTTCAAGAATCCTTCCAAGAAAACAAACTTACTTCCAATCTTTCATCCAATTCCATCACCCTTTTGGTTCTAGGTTCTTACTCCTCTTTTACAGCAATCTTGTCCAAGTAACTTGAGGTAGTAACTTTGTTCATAACCTTATTCGATTCATATATATATAGCTATTTTATTTTGTGGTATAAAATTTTAACAACAAGAACATAGTTTGAATGTTTTCAAACTTGTTTGCAAACTAAATAGATCCTTCTAAATTAACTTTTAAAATACTTCAAGACCTGTAATATAACTTAAATATATTCTAATTTAACAAGGTATAATTTGGTTTTTCAAAGAACACCTTAAAAACTGTTTTTACGACGTCGGAGTGTAACCGGGGGCTGTTTTGGGTTGGATAATTAAAAACCATCTTGAACTTTGAATTGGAGGTTTATATTCTGGAAAAATGATATTTCTTATGAATATGATGACACATAAAAATTTTATGATTTAATTCAAAGTATAAGTATTTTTAGAAAAATGGTCATTAAATGATATTTTTGTAACAAAAATGATTAACTTCATAAGTTTCACTAAAGTTTGACCTATGACCTGTGATTTCGAATACAAACTAAGGTATTTACAGTTCATAGTCTTAAAGAGGGATTCAATCCAAGGAAGTGGCAAGTTGAATCAACGAAAACGGAGTTGTAACGAAGAAACTATGACCAAAACGAGATCGGATATCTAAGACTAGTTTAGCTACGAAAATAATTGGAGAAAATTAAATAAATCACATCTTTTTAAAATAACATGATATTTTATATATATGTACTCATAATTTAATTTTATATGGTTCAGGATCACCCGTAAACAATACGAGAAGATTAATCATAAGATCCCATGATTGTACGCAACACGTCATTTGACAACACCGGTACTTTATGTACGCAACACGTCATTTGACAACACCGGTACCGTGGGTCAAGATTAATCTCGACCAATACATATACGATGGGGGTTTTTATTTATTTCATTGGGGGTTTATTAAACACCTAAAAATGAACCATTTAAAATTGAATTACTAACATCGGACTGCTAACTACGGACTAAGGAATTATTAAAAGTATTAAAAGTATTATAAGTATATATATGTGACGTTTGTTTAAAAAGAAAAGGTATTGATATATTATATATGGATAGGTTCGTGATATCAATCGGAGACCAAGTCAAAATTACATATCTTCAAGACGAAAGTGAGTATATAGTCCCACTTTTAAACTCTAAATATTTCGGGATGAGAATACATGTATTTTATGTTTTACGTTATGGACACAAGTAACTGAAAAATATATTCTACGTTGAGTTGCACCACTGGCATACTTCCCTGTAGCTTGGTAACTGTTATTTACAGCGGTATTGTAAACGCGAATCCTGTTGATAGATCTATCGGGCCTGACAACCCCAACCGGACTGGACGACCAGTATTCAACGGTTGCACAGTACTTCGTTTCGTGACTACACTTGGTACGGTGTAGTAAGATTTCATAATAAAGGGAATATGCGACGTGATTAAATGTTAAGTATGGTTACCAAGTGCTCAACCACTTAGAATATTTTTATTAAAATGTTTATATATGAAATCTTGTGGTCTATATATATATATATATTGCTGCCGGCATTAAACCTATATCTCACCAACTTTATGTTGACGTTTTAAGCATGTTTATTCTCAGGTGATAACTAAAAGCTTCCGCTGCAACATGTTGAATTTAAGTAAGATCTTGAGTATGCATATTTGTGTCAAAAATAAAACTGCATATCCGAGGAATTGTAATGTAAAATATGCTAGAAATCGTATTGTTATCATCACATGTAAAGTTTGTAAGTCTAAGATTATCGCTAAACGATAATCATCTTTTTATTGTCTAAAGCTTGTATTAAAATAAGAGTTATGGTTTGTAATGTAAAATAAATGCATTTGTTCTTTTAAAAAAAATGTCGCATATAGAGGTCAATACCTCGCAATGAAATCATACGTTATCTAACTCGTTCTTATGGTTAAGGACATGATTATCGTTTAGCGATAATCTTAGACTTACAAACTTTACATGTGATGATAACAATACGATTTCTAGCATATTTTACATTACAATTCCTCGGATATGCAGTTTTATTTTTGACACAAATATGCATACTCAAGATCTTGCTTAAATTCAACATGTTGCAGCGGAAGCTTTTAGTTATCACCTGAGAATAAACATGCTTAAAACGTCAACATAAAGTTGGTGAGATATAGGTTTAATGCCGGCAGCAATATATATATATATAGACCACAAGATTTCATATATAAACATTTTAATAAAAATATTCTAAGTGGTTGAGCACTTGGTAACCATACTTAACATTTAATCACGTCGCATATTCCCTTTATTATGAAATCTTACTACACCGTACCAAGTGTAGTCACGAAACGAAGTACTGTGCAACCGTTGAATACTGGTCGTCCAGTCCGGTTGGGGTTGTCAGGCCCGATAGATCTATCAACAGGATTCGCGTTTACAATACCGCTGTAAATAACAGTTACCAAGCTACAGGGAAGTATGCCAGTGGTACAACTCAACGTAGAATATATTTTTCAGTTACTTGTGTCCATAACGTAAAACATAAAATACATGTATTCTCATCCCGAAATATTTAGAGTTTAAAAGTGGGACTATATACTCACTTTCGTCTTGAAGATATGTAATTTTGACTTGGTCTCCGATTGATATCACGAACCTATCCATATATAATATATCAACACCTTTTCTTTTTAAACAAACGTCACATATATATACTTATAATACTTTTAATACTTTTAATAATTCCTTAGTCCGTAGTTAGCAGTCCGATGTTAGTAATTCAATTTTAAATGGTTCATTTTTAGGTGTTTAATAAACCCCCAATGAAATAAATAAAAACCCCCATCGTATATGTATTGGTCGAGATTAATCTTGACCCACGGTACCGGTGTTGTCAAATGACGTGTTGCGTACATAAAGTACCGGTGTTGTCAAATGACGTGTTGCGTACAATCATGGGATCTTATGATTAATCTTCTCGTATTGTTTACGGGTGATCCTGAACCATATAAAATTAAATTATGAGTACATATATATAAAATATCATGTTATTTTAAAAAGATGTGATTTATTTAATTTTCTCCAATTATTTTCGTAGCTAAACTAGTCTTAGATATCCGATCTCGTTTTGGTCATAGTTTCTTCGTTACAACTCCGTTTTCGTTGATTCAACTTGCCACTTCCTTGGATCGAGTCCCTCTTTAAGACTATGAACTGTAAATACCTTAGTTTGTATTCGAAATCACAGGTCATAGGTCAAACTTTAGTGAAACTTATGAAGTTAATCATTTTTGTTACAAAAATATCATTTAATGACCATTTTTCTAAAAATACTTATACTTTGAATTAAATCATAAAATTTTTATGTGTCATCATATTCATAAGAAATATCATTTTTCCAGAATATAAACCTCCAATTCAAAGTTCAAGATGGTTTTTAATTATCCAACCCAAAACAGCCCCCGGTTACACTCCGACGTCGTAAAAACAGCTTTTAAGGTGTTCTTTGAAAAACCAAATTATACCTTGTTAAATTAGCATATATTTAAGTTATATTACAGGTCTTGAAGTATTTTAAAAGTTAAGTTAGAAGGATCTATTTAGTTTGCAAACAAGTTTGAAAACATTCAAACTATGTTCTTGTTGTTAAAATTTTATACCACAAAATAAGATAGCTATATATATATGAATCGAATAAGGTTATGAACAAAGTTACTACCTCAAGTTACTTGGACAAGATTGCTGTAAAAGAGGAGTAAGAACCTAGAACCAAAAGGGTGATGGAATTGGATGAAAGATTGGAAGTAAGTTTGTTTTCTTGGAAGGATTCTTGAAGTGTTTTTGCAAGAGTTTTCTTATGGTGATTAAGTGATGTTTTTATGGCTAGATCTTCATGGATATTAGCTGAATGGTTATGGAGTTTAAGACTCTTAAAAGTGTGTGTGTTTTTAGCTAGAGGTTTGAGGTAAAAATGAATCAAAAATTGAAAATGGATGGAGTATAAATGGTGATGTAAAAGGTGTATAAGTTTGTAATTTTGTGAAAAAATCTTTTAATCATGTGAAATTGTCATACTAGATAACAAAAGTAGTTACCTTATACATAAGGCATTGAACAAGGGCTGGTTGGTGGTGATTTGATGTGTATATACCAATAGTAAATACGTATAGAAGCTAGGTATGATATGAGTACATGTACTCTAGATATACGTATAGAAATTTTGTGAAAAATGGAATGAGAATTCAAATATAGCTATCTTTTGTGAATACACTTATATTGTTTTATGTATTTAAGTCCTTAAAAAGTGATTAAATACATTACTTATACGATATATGTATAAACATTATAGGTCATAAGTATTTATGTCAAATAACGTTACGTATGGTTATCGTTTTGAAAACTTAAGTTAGTAGTTTCAAAATATACTTATAACTTATTGTTATTAATACAAAATGAGATATTAAAACATTCTTGGATCATGTTAAATATGTATATATACATATATATACACAAACGTATAATTATCATATATTGTATAGTTCATGATATCATCGGTCAAACTAGACGGTCAAACGTTGTGTAAAACTCATTTCAAAAACATAAGTCTCAACAATTTGGATTGCTTATCATGTTGGTAAGGTTTAATTTATGTAAATATTAATCTTATAAGTATAGAACGATCGAAAAAGTGCGGGTCATTACAGTACCTACCCGTTAAATAAATTTCGTCCCGAAAATTTAAAATTGTACCTATTTTGCGTCATCGAGAAACAGGTGTGGATACTTTTGTTTCATCTGATCCTCTCTTTCCCAAGTAAACTCGGGACCTCTTCGAGCATTCCAACGAACCTTAACGATCGGTATGCTGCTCTGCTTGAGCCGTTTAACTTCACGATCCATGATTTCGATTGGTTCTTCGATGAATTGTAGTTTTTCATCGACATGGATTTCTTCAAGAGGAATGGTGAGGTCTTCCTTTGCAAGACACTTCTTAAGGTTCGAGACGTGAAATGTATTATGTACTCCGGAGAGTTGTTGCGGTAACTCGAGTCGATAAGCTACCGGTCCAATGCGTTCGATGATCTTGAACGGGCCTACATATCTTGGGTTCAGTTTACCTCTTTTACCGAAACGTATTACACCTTTCCAAGGTGACACCTTTAGCATAACCATGTCACCGATCTGAAACTCTAATGGTTTCCTTCGGACATCAGCGTAGCTCTTTTGGCGACTACGGGCTGTTTTCAATCTCTCCTTGATTTGTACTATCTTCTCAGTCGTTTCGTGTATGATCTCGGGACCAGTTAATTGTCGATCTCCTACTTCATTCCAAAAAATAGGAGATCTACACTTCCTTCCGTACAATGCTTCGAATGGCGCAGCTTTAATGCTCGCATGATAACTATTATTATACGAGAATTCTGCTAATGGTAGATATTTATCCCATCCGTTTCCAAAATCGATCACACATGCCCTGAGCATGTCTTCAAGAGTCTGAATTGTTCTTTCACTCTGCCCGTCGGTTTGCGGATGATATGCGGTACTCATATCCAAACGAGTTCCTAGTGCCTCCTTTAGTGATTGCCAGAACTTTGAGGTAAATCTACTATCACGATCAGATATAATGGAAATAGGTATTCCATGCCTTGAAACTATTTCCTTTATATATAATCGTAATAATTTCTCCATTCTATCCGTTTCCTTTATAGGCAAGAAATGTGCAGATTTGGTAAGACGATCAACAATTACCCAAATAGTGTCGTATCCCCAGGCAGTCTTTGGTAACTTCGTGATGAAATCCATGGTAATACCGTCCCATTTCCATTCTGGGATTTCTGGTTGTTGAAGTAATCCTGACGGCTTCTGGTGTTCTGCTTTGACTTTGGAACAAGTTAAACATTCCCCAACATATGTTGCAACGTCTGTCTTCAAATTAGGCCACCAATAATGCGTCTTAAGATCTTGATACATCTTTCCAACTCCAGGATGTATCGAGTATCTTGTCTTATGTGCCTCATTCAATATTAACTTCCTTAATCCACCCAACTTTGGTACCCAAATACGGTTTGCAAAATATCGAATTCCATCTTCCCGCATAACGAGTTGCTTCTCATACTTCTTCATTATTTTATTTCCTATATTTTCTTTAGTAAGTGCTTCTCGTTGAACTTCTTTGATTTGTGAGTTGAGATTCATGCGAATTTTTATGTTCATCGCTCGTACTCGAATTGGTTCTCGTTCCTTTCTGCTTAGTGCGTCAGCCACCACATTCGCTTTCCCGGGATGATAACGAATTTCACAATCATAGTCATTTATTAACTCGACCCACCTACGTTGCCTCATGTTCAGCTGTTTCTGATCAAAAATATGTTGAAGGCTTTTATGATCAGTAAACACAGTGCATTTAACCCCATACAAGTAGTGTCTCCATATCTTCAATGCAAACACGACTGCTCCCAGTTCTAAATCATGCGTCGTATAATTCCGCTCGTGAATCTTCAATTGTCGGGATGCGTATGCAATAACTTTCTTCCGTTGCATAAGAACGCAACCAAAACCTTGTCGCGAAGCGTCACAATATATTTCAAAATCATCGTTCCCTTCTGGTAACGATAAAATAGGCGCCGTAGTTAACTTCTTCTTTAGTAATTGGAATGCACTCTCCTGCTCAGATGTCCATTCATATTTCTTCCCTTTTTGCGTTAACGCTGTCAACGGCTTAGCTATTCGGGAAAAATCTTGAATAAACCTTCTATAATACTTGTTTTACAATTGTGATTTGATATAATTAGTCACAAATACCTAACTAAATTATTTTCTATAAATATACTACTAATCTCCAATAAGTTATATGTATATTTTGAAACTACTAACTTAAGTTTTCAAAACGATAACCATACGCAACGTTATTTGACTTAAATACTTATGACCTATAATGTTTATACATATATCGTATAAGTAATGAATTTAATCACTTTTAAGAACTTAAATACATAAAACCATATAAGTGTATTCACAAAAGATAGCTATATTTGAATCCTCGTTCCGTTTTCTCAAAGATTTCTATACGTATACCTAGGGTATATGTACCCGTATCATACGCAGCTTCTAGATGTATTTACTATTGGTATATACCAATAAAAATCTGCTCCTTAGCAGCCTTAAATGATTAAGAAACATGTGGAACCAACCATTTGTCAAGTAGCATGAATTATTTAGCAAGAAAACAAAGTTAGGTATTTTTTTTTCCTTTATAACCTAAAAACGTTTTTATGCATGCACACCATTTCTTCACCCCATTTTCTCATACTTACACTTCCATTTCTCTCTCAAAATACTCTTAACTTCATACTTGATCATCTCTAAGCATTTTCCCCATCATTTAGCTTCAAAAACAACACTTAAACCTCATAAGAAAACCTTACAAAAACACTTCAAGAAATCCTTCCAAGAACACAAACTTACTTCCAATCTTTCATCCAATTCCATCACCCTTTTGGTTCTAGGTTCTTACTCCTCTTTTACAGAAACCTTGTCCAAGGAACTTGAGGTAGTAACTATGTTCATAACCTTATTCGATTCATATATATATAGCTATCTTATTTTGTGGTATAAAATTTTAACAACAAGAACATAGTTTGAATGTTTTCAAACTTGTTTGCAAACTAAATAGATTCTTATAACTTAACTTTTAAAATACTTCAAGACCTGTAATATAACTTAAAAATATGCTAATTTAACAAGGTATAACTTGGTTTTTCAAAGAACACCTTAAAAACTGTTTTTACGACGTCGGAGTGCAACCGGGGGCTGTTTTGGGTTGGATAATTAAAAACCATCTTAAACTTTGAATTGGAGGTTTATTTTCTGGAAAAATGATTTTTACTATGAATATGATAACACATAAAAATTTCATGATTTAACTCAAAGTATAAGTATTTTTAGAAAAATAATCATTTAAGGTTGTTTACATGATGGAAAATGATTAACTTCATAAGTTTCACTAAAGTTTGACCTATGACCTGTGATTTAGAATACAAACTAAGGTATTTACAGTTCATAGTCTTAAAGAGGGACTCGATCCAAGGAAGTGGCAAGTTGAATCAACGAAAACGGAGTTGTAACGAAGAAACTATGACCAAAACGAGATCGGATATCTAAGACTAGTTTGGCTACGAAAATAATTGGAGAAAATTAAATAAATCACATCTTTTTAAAATAACATGATATTTTATATATATGTACTCATAATTTAATTTTATATGGTTCAGGATCACCCGTAAACAATACGAGAAGATTAATCATAAGATCCCATGTTTGTACGCAACACGTCATTTGACAACACCGGTACTTTATGTACGCAACACGTCATTTGACAACACCGGTACCGTGGGTCAAGATTAATCTCGACCAATACATATACGTTGGGGGTTTTATTTATTTCGTTGGGGGTTTATTAAACATCTAAATATGAACCATTAAAATTGAATTACTAACAACGAACTGCTAACTACGGACTAAGGAATTATAAAAAGTATTAAAAGTATAACAAGAATATATATGTGACGTTGTTTAAAAAGAAAAGGTATTGATATATTATATATGGATAGGTTCGTGATATCAACCGGGAGACCAAGTCAAAATATATATATCTTCAAGACGAAAGTGAGTATATAGTCCCATTTTTAAACTCTAAATATTTCGGGATGAGAATACATGTATTTTATGTTTTACGTTATGGACACAAGTAACTGAAAAATATATTCTACGTTGAGTTGTACCACTGGCATACTTCCCTGTAGCTTGGTAACTAATATTTACAGCGGTATTGTAAACGCGAAATTGTATAAACGAGAACGACTCTATATGAGACGTTTTGAATAAAACATTTATTAATAAAACAGCGGAAGCATTAAAAGTTTTATATCAAATTTAAACTGAAATAATAATAATAGTCTTAATGCAAAGTAAATGTAATGAAATGAAGACTCCATGTAGCAGCATTCAATTCATCAGGTAGCAATCATGGCAATCATCTTATTCGTCACCTGAGACAAAACATGCTTAAAGTGTCAACCAAAAAGGTTGGTGAGTTCATTAGTTTATCAAAATCAATCATTTCCGTTATAATAATAGGCCACAAGATTTCAGTTTCATAAATATCCGTACACTAGCAAGTGTATAAAAGCATTCTATAAGTTGTAGGCACCCGGTAACAAGCCTTAACGTTCATGTTTTACCCTCTGAAGTACACCAGATCAGGTGTGTTTAAAATAACCTCGAAGTACTAAAGTATCCCATAGTCAGGATGGGGTTTGTCAGACCCAATAGATCTATCTTTAGGATTCGCGCCTACCGTACATAGACAAGTAGTTTAATGTTACCAAGCTAAGGGTATATTTCTGGTTTAAACCCACGTAGAATTAGTTTTAGTACTTGTGCCTATTTCGTAAAACATTTATAAAACAGCGCATGTATTCTCAGCCCAAAAATATATTTAAAAAGGGAGCAAATGAAACTCACCTTAAATAGCAGTTGAAGTATTCCACGCAAGAAAGGAAAGTAAAGCAAGTAAGTGACCGAGATATCAACTAGAAGTAGTTCTTTAAGAGAGAAATGAGAGATTAAGGTGTAAGTTTGAAATGAGAAATGTATGTGGTATTTATAGTTGAAAATGTTAGGTAAAAAAAATTAAAATAAAATAAGTAAATCTTAAAAGTTAAAATAAGAAAAATTATTTTGTATTTTTATTAAAAGTAAATCTTAAAAGTTAAAATAAGAAAAAGTAGTTTGTATTTTTATTAAAAGTAAAATCTTAAAAGTTAAAATAAGAAAAAGTAGTTTGTATTTTTATTAAAAGTAAAATCTTAAAAGTTAAAATAAGAAAAAGTATTTTGTATTTTTATTAAAAGTAAATTTTAAAAGTTAAAATAAGAAAAAGTAGTTTGTATTTTTATTAAAAGTAAAATCTTAAAAGTTAAAATAAGAAAAAGTAGTTTGTATTTTTATTAAAAGTAAAATCTTAAAAGTTAAAATAAGAAAAAAAGTATTTAACTATGTTTTAAGTATTATTAAAACATAATACAGTATTAGAATAATTGTTAATATATTTAATAATTGTTTTATTAATGATTTAATTAAGTATTAGAGTTTTAACTTAAGTAATATATTTAAGTAAATATTATAAATATATAGAATATTACTTTTATAAATACTTTATTTAATATTATAAAATATTTACATATAATCACTATTACTTATTAAATATATGAAATGTATATGATTGAAGCTTCGAACGGTTGTATGATTCAGAATCAACGAACCTTTAGCTCTGATACCACATGAGACGACCCGACCTAATCCATAGGGACGAATACAATAACATATGATAACATTGCGAGGTACTTGACCTCTATATGATATATTTTACAAACGTTGCATTTATTCTTAAAAGGAAAACTATCATTACATCAATATTTGACATTTTCGTCTAACATTTCATAATATCCAAATGACCTAATCTGTCATTTACTTATTTATATTCTCTATTGAACTCCAATGACTCGAATGCAACATCTTTGTATCATGGCTTAAAAGGTCCCAAGTAGTATCCTTAACATGAGCTAATGCACAGCGGAAGACTTAATTCATACCTGAGAATAACATGCTTTAAAACGTCAACATAAAGTTGGTGAGATATATAGGTTTGATGCTAGCAGCGTTATAACAATGGAACACAAGATTTCATATATAAACATTTTAATAAAAATATTCTAAGTGGTTGAGCACTTGGTAACCATACTTAACATTTAATCACGTCGCATATTCCCTTTATTATGAAATCTTACTACACCGTACCAAGGTGTAGTCACGAAACGAAGTACTGTGCAACCGTTGAATACTGGTTGTCCAGTCCGGTTGGGGTTGTCAGGCCCGATAGATCTATCAACAGGATTCGCGTTTACAATACCGCTGTAAATATTAGTTACCAAGCTACAGGGAAGTATGCCAGTGGTACAACTCAACGTAGAATATATTTTTCAGTTACTTGTGTCCATAGCGTAAAACATAAAATACATGTATTCTCATCCCGAAATATTTAGAGTTTAAAAGTGGGACTATATACTCACTTTTGTCTTGAAGATATGTAATTTCGACTTGGTCTCCGATTGATATCACGAACCTATCCATATATAATATATCAATACCTTTTCTTTTTAAACAATCGTCACATATATATACTTATAATACTTTTAATACTTTTAATAATTCCTTAGTCCGTAGTTAGCAGTCCGATGTTAGTAATTCAATTTTAATGGTTCATATTTAGTTGTTTAATAAACCCCCAATGAAATAAATAAAACCCCCATCGTATATGTATTGGTCGAGATTAATCTTGACCCATGGTACCGGTGTTGTCAAATGTCGTGTTGCGTACATAAAGTACCGGTGTTGTCAAATGACGTGTTGCGTACAATCATGGGATCTTATGATTAATCTTCTCGTATTGTTTACGGGTGATCCTGAACCATATAAAATTAAATTATGAGTACATATGTATAAAATATCATGTTACTTTAGGAAGATGTGATTTATTTAATTTTCTCCAATTATTTTCGTGGCTAAACTAGTCTTGGATATCCGATTTTGTTTTGGTCATAATTTCTTCGTTACAACTCTGTTTTCGTTAATTCAACTTTCCACTTCCTTGGATCGAGTCCCTCTTTAAGAATATGAACTGTAAATACCTTAGTTTGTATTCTAAATCATAGGTCATAGGTCAAATTTTGGAGAAACTTATGAAGTTAATCATTTTTGTTACAAAAACATCATTTAATGACCATTTTTCTAAAAATACTTATACTATGAATTAAATCATGAAATTTTTATGTGTTAACATATTCATAAGAAATATCATTTTTCCAGAATATAAACCTCCAATTCAAAGTTCAAGATGGTTTTTAATTATCCAACCCAAAACAGCCCCCGGTTGCACTCCGATGTCATAAAAACAGTTTTTTAAGGTATTCTTTGAAAAACCAAGTTATACCTTGTTAAATTAGCATATATTTAAGTTATATTACAGGTCTTGAAGTATTTTAAAAGTTAAGTTAGAAGGATCTATTTAGTTTTCAAACAAGTTTGAAATCATTCAAACTATGTTTTTGTTGTTAAAATTGTATACCATACAATAAGATAGCTATATATATATGAATCGAATAAGGTTATGAACAAAGTTACTACCTCAAGTTACTTGGACAAGATTGCTGTAAAAGAGGAGTAAAAACCTAGAACCAAAAGAGTGATGAAATTGGATGAAAGATTGGAAGCAACTTAAGACATAAACTTGAATTGAAAGTTGTATTTTTGTAGTGTTTTTGTTGATCTTTTTATGGTGGTGTTTAAGGTGATTCTTGAGAGGATTTTTGCTGGAGTTCTTAGAGAGACATGAGGCTAGTAAGTGTGTGTGTTTAGCTAGAGAAATGATGTTCCAAAAATTGAAAATGGATGCATGTATTTATGGTGGTGTAAAAGGTGTATAAATTTGTAATTTTGTGAAAAGATCTTTTAATCATGTGAAATTGTCATACTAAATAACAAAAGTAGTTACCTTATACATAAGGCATGAACAAGGGCTGGTTGGTGGTGATTTGATGTGTATATACCAATAGTAAATACGTATAGAAGCTAGGTATGATACGAGTACATATACTCTAGATATACGTATAGAAATCTTGTGAAAAATGGAATGAGGATTCAAATATAGCTATCTTTTGTGAATATACTTATATTGTTTTATGTATTTAAGTCTTTAATAAGTGATTAAATACATTATATATACGATATATGTATAAACATTATAGGTCGTAAGTATTTATGTCAAATAACGTTACGTATAGTTATCGTTTTGAAAGCTTAAGTTAGTAGTTTCAAAATATACTTATAACTTATTGTTATTAATACAAAATGAGATATTTAAACATCCTTAAATCATGTTAAATATGTATATATTCATATATATACACAAACGTATAATTAACATATATTGTATAGTTCGTGATATCATCGGTCAAACTAGACGGTTAAACGTTATGTAAAACTCTTTTCAAAATCATAAATCTCAACAATTTAGATTGCTTATCATGTTGGTAAGTTTTAATTTATGTAAATATTAATCTTATAAGTGTAAAACGATCGGAAAAATCCGGGTCGTTACAGTACCCACCCGTTAAAGAAATTTCATCCCGAAATTTGGTAGAGGTTGTCATAAATAACAATAGGAATGTTTTCATGACGAATATGAGGTATTAATAGAGTTTTATCATTATTGGAAGATATGGATAAAACGATTCGGTCATGTGAAGCGCACGAGTGAAGCTATCACAAAAGAATGAAATGAGTGAATATAGAATTGTTTTAACTGATGTCGAGATTAGGATTGATTTCCAGAATTTAAGGGATTTAAAGAAAATCTTATGTAATAAGATTTGGTTCTTCGATGTAATAGAAAACAGGATCTCCTTTGATTTAATGCGATAATCTATTTCGATTTCTTTGTCGGATATTTCACTATAAATCCACCTCCTTCCCTTTCTTACTTCCATACCTCACATCTCTTACTCTTCCACCTCTAATTCATACCTTAAGGTATCCTTTAAAATGCTTCATCCCGTTCTGATTTTTGTTATACTTCTAACTTTCATATCTTTCATTCTTCTGTTTCATCTACCGCTAGAAGAATCTATTCACTTTTATGATTTTCTTAGAATTATAATGTTTCTAATTCTCCCGTGTCTTTACGTCGCCATACGTATTGATACACACGGTTTGTAGTTTGTGGGTGGTTATTGGGTTTGATATCTTTCCTTATATTTCGATGCTCCTGCTTCTGTTTTCCATAATCATTGTCATCCATAGTTAATACTCTCTCCTATTTGCTGTAATCTATACCCCAATTTCTATTTTGGGACTTTGTCCCTTCGTTTCTTCTTCCCGTCCTTGAGTCAAGCGATCAATAGTTCGAAATTCGTAGGTATAAAATTCGGAATGAACATAGCTAATGCTCTAAGAAAGGAATGGTAATGGCACGATTTTGATTTGTCAAATTACCAGAATATCCAGGAAAATAGAACTATCAAGATGATTTATTCTTAATATGTTTCGGAATTGGATAGAATGTAAAAGTCGTGTAACATGGCACATGATGACGGTACTGTGAATCATCATATTCCATTAGAAACTTAACATGACTTACTGTAATATAATGAAGTTGATCAAGTTTCATTATATTATACTAGTTCATGCATCAGTTCCCAACACTGCTTCAGAACATTCCTATTTTAAACTTGAAGGATTTAGAAACTAACACAGTTTCCTTTATATTGTAACGCAGATATTACAGAGAGATAAATGATTTCAGATAAGGATAGTGGTGAAAATATCTTCAGAAATATTGAGGATATTTATAATGAAAGATATGATAATATCTTGGAATTTCTAATGTCGAAGGATGATGATGAAGATTGACCCGTAAGGGTTTAGATTCAGAAGCAAGGTGTTTGCTACAGAATCGTCATAATTCTTTATGTACAAGTTTAGTCCTTGTAACTTGTTCAGAGTCTCCTTCATGGTTTGTTCAATCCGGTTTTCAGTACCAATTTTCTATCGAGCGTTCCTAACACTTCCTTCTTTTATCATCAACATTTGGTCATTAAGACCTTCTACAACATGCTGCTTCGTCAGTATTTTCAAAGTTATCGGATCTGGGTCATTGGTTATCAAACCAAGATGGTTTAAGGAGAATTGTATTTTTAGATGATTAAACACTGATGGTAATATGATGGAATATAAAAGGTTCTCCGGTAACGATGGCGAAAGAACAACGTATATATATATATCGAGATTGTAATAAGAGTAGTCTTACTGAGATATCGAAGTGGAGCTGTGACAAAATTAGTTAATTGAAAAGGAATCACGTGATTGTTTTTGCTAATGGATGATAAGGAATTCGATGCGGATACATTTTAACTATAACTTCGAGTTCAAAAATTTTTAGGTGCATAACTGTATGCATAAATCTTTATTCCGTAGACGAGGTGCGGCTGGTTGAACTTCTCGATCGAGATGTTTTCAAGAATCATGAAAAGTTGTGAATGCGAATTGTAATCGTCAAGATACAAATGAGGTTTAAAATAGAATCAAGTGGCAAACTTGAAGGATTGTTTAGTTTCATATGTAATAATCATCATTTTAACTCATTTTTAATTGTCCAAAGTTAGCAGTCCAATAGTCCGATTGTCCAATGGTTCAATAAATTCATATATGAACTAAATATATAATATTCGAATTACTTAATACGTATCGTGACCCGTGTACTGGTCTTGGTGTCGATCACAACTCAAAGTATATATATATTTTGGAATCAACTCTGACCCTGTATAGCCAACTCCCACCTTCACATATAGAGTGTCTATGGTTGTTCCGAAATATATATATAGATGGATCAATATGATAAGTCGAAACCTTGTATACGTGTCCCGTTATTTAAAATGCGTAAAATAAATAAATATATATCATGACCCATTATACAACGTGTTGTCTCAGAATTAATCCGACGTGTTGTTGTACATGTGTCCCGACGGTATGTAAAGTACAGAAATTAAAATTGCAAGAATGTAAATTGCGATAAATTAAATATTAATCAGTTAGCTGGGAACAGTTAGCCGGAACAGTTAGCGTGTAATCCTATCACAATTTCAATTAATTAATTCATCTGTTTCTAACAATTTTTATTTTGCCAATGTTTCTTCATTATGCCACTTGTTGGATTCGGATAGGTAAAAATCCAAATATGAAATTTAAATGGAAATGGTTAATCTGGGGTGAACGGATACGTATATCGGTAATTGTAAGTAGGATAATAAATGATCGTTGAATCAGATTCGAAGAATGTACAGTGTAACTTGTTAATGTGAATTCTAAATATTCCTTGGGTACTACCCACCCGTTAAAATATTTTCATCATTAACAGTTTGTACGAATGAAATTTTTAATTACAATCTTTATGAAAATATATTTGCATATATATTTTCTTCGGAGGTAACTATGAATTTAATGAGTCAATAAAATATTCAACTCATTTGATTTATCGTTATTACTAGATTACATAATCTCCAAAACATTAGAGATTACATAATCGTCATGTCGAACGAAGAACGATACGTAAAGAAGAGGTAATCGGTGTAGAATGATATGTAGAACAAAGATCATATTCGAAGTTCAGATGATGATGTTGAGGTACGTGGTGCGGATGTGATTGTTGGTGGTGGTAATGATACGGTTGGTGTTGATGCTGATGATGTCGTTGACGTCGATGATGCTACTGGTACTGAAGATTGCGAGGTTGATGTTGTTAACGGTACTGGTTATGCTGCTGGTGCTGCTGCTGGTGTTTGTAACCTTCGCACCGTGTTCTCCAAAGCCGTCACACGAGCGCGAAGTTCGTTAATTTCTGCTAGTACACCAGGATGATTGGCGGTTGGAGTGAGCGAATGAACAAGATCCGAAATATGGGATAGGATATAATCGTGACGAGATACTCGAGAAATGAGAGAGAAAACACATCATCCCTATCAAATACGCATCGTGCACTTTACAAGATAGTGCACTCACGTGGTGGAAAAATTATGTGAAGGCTGTAGGAGGAGATGTAGCTTATGATACTCCGTGGGAAGAATTCAAAACAATGTTAATCAATGAATATTGTCCAAGGAACGAGGTTAGGAAGTTGGAAGATGAGTTACGAAGTCTGAAGGTTATTGGTACTGAAATCACCAACTACAATCAGCGATTCATGGAATTAGTTTTGCTATGTCCTGAATTGGTTCCAACCGAAGAACGGAAGATTGAAATGTACAAAGATGGTTTGCCAAAAAGGTCAAGGCAAATGTTACAGCATCGAAACCTAAGATAATTCATGAAGCTATAACCATGGCAAACGAGCTAATGGATCAGGTCATCATGGATAAGAAAGTATCCAATACTGATGTGAAGGTATCAGGTAACAAAAGAAAGTGGAATGGAAATTATGATCGAGGTAACCAACAACAATCTTTTAAGAAACAAGAAAACACGCAAGGTACGGGTAGTGGTTTAAACTTTGGTTATAAAGGACAAAATCCTTTATGCAACCGATGCCACAAACATCACTCTGGTTACTGTAATGTGGTATGCAACAAATGTAATCGAAAGGGTCATCTTGTTGAAGAATGTAGGGCTCTCGTTACAAATACAAATGGTACCAACACTCCTGCCACCAATGCAAATAGAACTGCTTTGGCTACCATTACTTGTTTTGGGTGTGGAAAACAAGGTCACTATAAGAGCCAGTGCCCGAATCCAGAGAAGAATATCGGACCTGCACGTGGAAGAGCATTTGTTATTAATGCTAAAGAGGCATGTGAAGACCCGGAGCTTGTTACGGGTACGTTTACCATTAATAACTTATCCGCATCTATTATATTTGATACTGGTGCTGATAGAAGTTACGTGTGTAGAGACTTTCACGCTAAATTGAATTGTTCATCATTACCTCTCGATGCTAAGTACATGATTGAGTTAGCTAATGGTAAACTAATTAAAGCCGATAAAATTTGCCGTGATTGTAAAATAAATTTAGCCGGAGAAATGTTTAAAATTGACTTGATACCCGTAGAATTAGGAAGTTTTGATGTAATAGTCGGCATGGACTGGATGTCCAAAATAGGAGCTGAAGTTGTGTGCGCCAAGAAGGCAATTCGCATTCCTCGTAAGGATAAAACGCCAGTAATGATTTATGGAGAGAAGGGTAACTCAAAGCTAAAACTCATTAGTTATTTGAAAGCTCAAAAGTGCTTGAAGAAAGGGTTCTATGCTATCTTATCACATGTTAATAAAGTCGAAACAAAGGAAAAAGTGAAGAGCATCAATGACGTGCCTGTGGCAAGAGATTTTCCTGAAGTCTTTCCGGAAAAGTTGCCGGGATTACCTCCATTTAGATCTGTAGAATTTCAAATAGATTTAGTACCAGGAGCTGCACCAGTGGCTCGTGCTCCATATAGACTTGCACCGTCCGAGTTAAAAGAACTTCAGAGTCAGTTAAAAGAATTACTGGATCATGGATTCATACGACCAAGTACTTCACCGTGGGGAGCTCCGATTCTATTTGTTAAAAAGAAAGATGGATCTTTTAGGATGTGTATAGATTATCGTGAATTAAATAAGTTAACTATCAAGAATCGGTATCCACTACCGAGAATTGACGACTTATTTGATCAACTCCAAGGATCATGTGTGTACTCAAAAATTGACTTAAGGTCGGGCTATCATCAATTACGTGTCAAAGAAGAGGACATTTCGAAAACTGCTTTTCGGACACGTTATGGTCATTACGAATTTTTGGTCATGCCGTTTGGGTTGACAAATGCGCCAGCTGTATTCATGGACCTCATGAATCGAGTTTGTAGTCCATATTTAGATAAGTTTGTTATCGTTTTCATTGATGATATTCTTATCTATTCCAAGAGTGAGCAAGAGCATGAGCAGCATTTAAGGTTGATATTAGAGTTGTTGAGAAAAGAACAGCTATATGCTAAATTTTCTAAATGTGCTTTCTGGTTGAAAGAAGTGCAATTTCTTGGCCACGTTGTTAGTAGCAAAGGAATTCAGGTTGATCCAGCAAAAATTGAAGCCATTGAAAAATGGGAGACTCCTAAGACACCAACGCAGATACGCCAATTTTTGGGTTTAGCCGGTTATTATAGAAGGTTTATTCAAGATTTTTCCCGAATAGCTAAGCCGTTGACAGCGTTAACGCAAAAAGGGAAGAAATATGAATGGACTTCTGAGCAGGAGAGTGCATTTCAATTACTAAAGAAGAAGTTAACTACGGCGCCTATTTTATCGTTACCAGAAGGGAACAATGATTTTGAAATATATTGTGACGCTTCGCGACAAGGTTTTGGTTGCGTTCTTATGCAACGAAAGAAAGTTATTGCATACGCATCCCGACAATTGAAGATTCACGAGCGGAATTATACGACGCATGATCTAGAACTGGGAGCAGTCGTGTTTGCATTGAAGATATGGAGACACTACTTGTATGGGGTTAAATGCACTGTGTTTACTGATCATAAAAGTCTTCAACATATTTTTGATCAGAAACAGCTGAACATGAGACAACGTAGGTGGGTCGAGTTAATAAACGACTATGATTGTGAAATTCGTTATCATCCCGGGAAGGCGAACGTGGTGGCCGATGCTTTAAGTAGAAAGGAACGAGAACCAATTCGAGTACGAGCGATGAACATAAAAATTCGCATGAATCTCAACTCACAAATAAAAGAAGTTCAACGAGAAGCACTTACTAAAGAAAATATAGGAAATGAAATAATGAAGAAGTATGAGAAGCAACTCGTTATGCGGGAAGATGGAATTCGATATTTTGCAAATCGTGTTTGGGTACCGAAGTTGGGTGGATTAAGGAAGTTGATATTAAATGAGGCACATAAGACAAGATACTCGATACATCCTGGAGTTGGAAAGATGTACCAAGATCTTAAGACACATTATTGGTGGCCTAATTTAAAGACAGACGTTGCAACATATGTTGGGGAATGTTTAACTTGTTCCAAAGTCAAAGCTGAACACCAGAAGCCGTCAGGGTTACTTCAACAACCAGAAATCCCAGAATGGAAATGGGATGGTATTACCATGGATTTCATCACGAAGTTACCAAAGACTGCCTGGGGATACGACACCATTTGGGTGATTGTTGATCGTCTCACCAAGTCTGCACACTTCTTGCCTATAAAGGAAACGGATAGAATGGAGAAACTATTACGATTGTATATAAAGGAAGTTGTTTCAAGGCATGGAATACCTATTTCCATTATATCCGATCGTGATAGTAGATTTACATCAAAGTTCTGGCAATCACTACAGGAGGCCCTAGGAACTCGTTTGGATATGAGTACTGCGTATCATCCGCAAACCGACGGGCAGAGTGAAAGAACGATTCAGACTCTTGAAGACATGCTCAGGGCATGTGTGATCGATTTTGGAAACGGATGGGATAAATATCTACCATTAGCAGAATTCTCGTATAATAATAGTTATCATGCGAGCATTAAAGCTGCGCCATTCGAAGCATTGTACGGAAGGAAGTGTAGATCTCCTATTTGTTGGAATGAAGTAGGAGATCGACAATTAACTGGTCCCGAGATCATACACGAAACGACTGAGAAGATAGTACAAATCAAGGAGAGATTGAAAACAGCCCGTAGTCGCCAAAAGAGCTACGCCGATGTTCGAAGGAAACCATTAGAGTTTCAGATCGGTGACATGGTTATGTTAAAGGTGTCACCTTGGAAAGGTGTAATACGTTTTGGAAAAAGGGGTAAACTAAACCTAAGGTATGTAGGCCCGTTCAAGATCATCGAACGCATTGGACCGGTAGCTTATCGACTCGAGTTACCGCAACAACTCACCGGAGTACATAATACCTTTCATGTCTCAAACCTTAAGAAGTGTCTTGCAAAGGAAGACCTCACCATTCCTCTTGAAGAAATCCATGTCGACGAGAAACTACAATTCATCGAAGAACCAATCGAAATCATGGATCGTGAAGTTAAACGGCTCAAGCAGAGCAACATACCGATCGTTAAGGTTCGTTGGAATGCTCGAAGGGGTCCCGAGTTTACTTGGGAACGAGAGGATCAAATGAAACAAAAGTATCCACATTTGTTTCCCGATGACGCAAAATAGGTACAATTTTAAAATTTCGGGACGAAATTTATTTAACGGGTAGGTACTGTAATGACCCGCACTTTTTCGATCATTCTATACTTGTAAGATTAATATTTACATAAATTAAACCTTACCAACATGATAAGCAATCCAAATTGTTGAGATTTATGTTTTTGAAAAGAGTTTTACACAACGTTTGACCGTCTAGTTTGACCGATGATATCACGAACTATATAACATATGATAATTATACGTTTGTGTATATATATGTATATATACATATTTAACATGATCTAAGAATGTTTTAATATCTCATTTTGTATTAATAACAATAAGTTATATGTATATTTTGAAACTACTAACTTAAGTTTTCAAAACGATAACCATACGCAACGTTATTTGACTTAAATACTTATGACCTATAATGTTTATACATATATCGTATAAGTAATGAATTTAATCACTTTTAAGAACTTAAATACATAAAACCATATAAGTGTATTCACAAAAGATAGCTATATTTGAATCCTCATTCCATTTTTCACAAAATTTCTATACGTATATCTAGAGTATATGTACTCGTATCATACGCAGCTTCTAGATGTATTTACTATTGGTATATACCAATAAAAATCTGCTCCTTAGCAGCCTTAAATGATTAAGAAACATGTGGAACCAACCATTTGTCACGTAGCATGAATTATTTAGCAAGAAAACAAAGTTAGGTATCTTTTTTTTCCTTTATAACCGAAAAACATTTTTATGCATGCACACCATTTCTTCACCCCATTTTCTCATACTTACACTTCCATTTCTCTCTCAAAATACTCTTAACTTCATACTTGATCATCTCCAAGCAATTTCTCCATCATTTAGCTTCAAAAACAACACTTAAATCTCATAAGAAAACCTTACAAAAACACTTCAAGAAATCCTTCCAAGAACACAAACTTACTTCCAATCTTTCATCCAATTCCATCACCCTTTTGGTTCTCGGTTCTTACTCCTCTTTTACAGAAACCTTGTCCAAGGAACTTGAGGTAGTATCTATGTTCATAACCTTATTCGATTCATATATATATAGCTATCATATTTTGTGGTATACAATTTTAACAACAAGAACATAGTTTGAATGTTTTCAAACTTGTTTGCAAACTAAATAGATCCTTCTAACTTAACTTTTAAAATACTTCAAGACCTGTAATATAACTTAAATATATGCTAATTTAACAAGGTATAACATGGTTTTTCAAAGAACACCTTAAAAACTGTTTTTACGACGTCGGAGTGTAACCGGGGGCTGTTTTGGGTTGGATAATTAAAAACCATCTTAAACTTTGAATTGAAGTTTTATGTTCTGGAAAAATGATTTTTACTATGAATATGGTAACACATAAAAATTTCATGATTTAATTCAAAGTATAAATATTTTTAGAAAAATAATCATTTAAGGTTGCCTACATAAAGGAAAAGGTTTAACTTCATAAGTTTCACTAAAGTTTCACCTATGCCGTGTGATTTTGAATACAAACTAAGATATTTACAGTTCATAGTCTTAAAGAGGAACTCGATCCAAGGAGATGGCAAGTTGAATCAACGAAAACGGAGTTGTAACGAAGAAACTATGACCGAAACAAAATTGGCTATCCAAGACTAGTTTAACTTCGGGATTAATTGGAGAAAATTAAAATAAATCACATCTTTTTAAGATAACATGATATTTTATATATATGTACTCATAATTCAATTTTATATGGTTCAGGATCACCCGTAAACAACACGAGAAGATTAATCATAAGATCCCATGTTTGTACGCAACACGTCATTTGACAACACCGGTACTTTATGTACGCAACACGTCATTTGAAAACACCGGTACCGTGGGTCAAGATTAATCTCGACCAATACATATACGTTGGGGGTTTTATTTATTTCGTTGGGGGTTTATTAAACATCTAAATATGAACCATTAAAATTGAATTACTAACAACGAACTGCTAACTACGGACTAAGGAATTATAAAAAGTATTAAAAGTATAACAAGAATATATATGTGACGTTGTTTAAAAAGAAAAGGTATTGATATATTATATATGGATAGGTTCGTGATATCAACCGGGAGACCAAGTCAAAATATATATATCTTCAAGACGAAAGTGAGTATATTGTCCCACTTTTAAACTCTAAATATTTCGGGATGAGAATACATGTATTTTATGTTTTACGTTATGGACACAAGTAACTGAAAAATATATTCTACGTTGAGTTGTACCACTGGCATACTTCCCTGTAGCTTGGTAACTAATATTTACAGCGGTATTGTAAACGCGAATCCTGTTGATAGATCTATCGGGCTTGACAACCCCAACCGGACTGGACGACCAGTATTCAACGGTTGCACGGTACTTCGTTTCGTGACTACACTTGGTACAGTGTAGTAAGATTTCATATTAAAGGGAATATGCGACGTGATTAATTGTTAAGTATGGTTACCAAGTGCTCAACCACTTAGAATATTTTTATTAAACTGTTTATATACGAAATCTTGTGGTCTATATATATATTGCTGCCGGCACTAAACCTATATCTCACCAACTTTATGTTGACGTTTTAAACATGTTTATTCTCAGGTGATAATTAGAAGTTTCCGCTGCATTATGTTGAATTTGAGCAGGATCTTGCGTACGCATATTTGTGTCAAAAATAAGACTGCATATCCAAGAACTTGTGTTGTAAAATATGCTAGAAATCGTGTTGTTATCATCATTTGTAAAGTTTGTAAGTCGAAGATTATCGCTAAACGATAATCATCTTTATTTCGTCCAAAGCTTGTATCAAAAATAAGAATCATGGTTTGTAATGTATAATATATGCAGTTTTTCTTTTAAAAATGTCGCATATAGAGGTCAATACCTCGCAATGAAATCATACGTTATCTAACACGTTCTTACGGTTAAGGACGGGTTATGACATGTGGTATCAGAGCGTTGGTCTTAGCGAACCAGGCCTTGCATTAGTGTGTCTAACTGGTAGTTGTTAGGATGCATTAGTGAGTCTGGACTTTGACCGTGTCTACATGTCAAAAGTTTTGCTTATCATATCTAGTCGAAAATCATCTGCTTATCATCCTTAAGAATTGCCTGCTTAGTATTCTTAAGTCTAGACACGTCTTACTGCATTTGGTGCATCGATAGTGTATAGACAAAATTCGTATCCTAGCGTATCTGTTGCTATAGACATTGCCTGACGAATTTCAAAGATTCTCCGTAATTCACGGGATTTTGAGTATTATAAATACATATGTAAATTATGTATTGAAGAATACCAAACCCAACTCCTATAATCTATTCCAAACCAAAAATTCATTTCCCCGACTGTACTAGATGAACTCCGCGTCCAGTTCGAATTCCTCCGACTCCGACAGCTACGCTGATATGGATTTCCATTCGGGCTCCGAAGGCAGCGTCACTGGAATGGATCAACCAATTTCTCATCATCTATTCTGGATGAATTGGGGATGGGTTCGTAGTATACTAAATTATTGGAGACAAGAAGAAGGTGATCCCTTTCACCCACCGAATTGCCCCATTGGCGACGAACCTGAAGCACTTACCGGCGAACCTGTTCGAGAAACCATTTTCTCTCTCATTTCTCGAGTATCTCGTCACGATTATATCCTATCCCATATTTCGGATCTTGTTCATTCGCTCACTCCAACCGCCAATCATCCTGGTGTACTAGCAGAAATTAACGAACTTCGCGCTCGTGTGACGGCTTTGGAGAACACGGTGCGAAGGTTACAAACACCAGCAGCAGCACCATCAGCATAACCAGTACCGTTAACAACATCAACCTCGCAATCTTCAGTACCAGTAGCATCATCGACGTCAACGACATCATCAGCATCAACACCAACCGTATCATTACCACCACCAACAATCACATCCGCACCACGTACCTCAACATCATCATCTGAACTTCGAATATGATCTTTGTTCTACATATCATTCTACACCGATTACCTCTTCTTTACGTATCGTTCTTCGTTCGACATGACGATTATGTAATCTCTAATGTTTTGGAGATTATGTAATCTAGTAATAACGATAAATCAAATGAGTTGAATATTTTATTGACTCATTAAATTCATAGTTACCTCCGAAGAAAATATATATGCAAATATATTTTCATAAAGATTGTAATTAAAAATTTCATTCGTACAAACTGTTAATGATGAAAATATTTTAACGGGTGGGTAGTACCCAAGGAATATTTAGAATTCACATTAACAAGTTACACTGTACATTCTTCGAATCTGATTCAACGATCATTTATTATCCTACTTACAATTACCGATATACGTATCCGTTCACCCCAGATTAACCATTTCCATTTAAATTTCATATTTGGATTTTTACCTATCCGAATCCAACAAGTGGCATAATGAAGAAACATTGGCAAAATAAAAATTGTTAGAAACAGATGAATTAATTAATTGAAATTGTGATAGGATTACACGCTAACTGTTCCGGCTAACTGTTCCCAGCTAACTGATTAATATTTAATTTATCGCAATTTACATTCTTGCAATTTTAATTTCTGTACTTTACATACCGTCGGGACACATGTACAACAACACGTCGGATTAATTCTGAGACAACACGTTGTATAATGGGTCATGATATATATTTATTTATTTTACGCATTTTAAATAACGGGACACGTATGCAAGGTTTCGACTTATCATATTGATCCATCTATATATATATTTCGGAACAACCATAGACACTCTATATGTGAAGGTGGGAGTTGGCTATACAGGGTCAGAGTTCATTCCAAAATATATATATACTTTGAGTTGTGATCGACACCGAGACCAGTACACGGGTCACGATACATATTAAGTAATTCGAATATTATATATTTAGTTCATATATGAATTTATTGAACCATTGGACAATCGGACTATTGGACTGCTAACTTTGGACAATTAAAAATGAGTTAAAATGATGATTATTACATATGAAACTAAACAATCCTTCAAGTTTGCCACTTGATTCTATTTTAAACCTCATTTGTATCTTGACGATTACAATTCGTATTCACAACTTTTCATGATTCTTGAAAACATCTCGATCGAGAAGTTCAACCAGCCGCACCTCGTCTACGGAATAAAGATTTATGCATACAGTTATGCACCTAAAAATTTTTGAACTCGAAGTTATAGTTAAAACGTATCCGCATCGAATTCCTTATCATCCATTAGCAAAAACAATCACGCGATTCCTTTTCAATTAACTAATTTTGTCACAGCTCCACTTCGATATCTCAGTAAGACTACTCTTATTACAATCTCGATATATATATATACGTTGTTCTTTCGCCATCGTTACCGGAGAACCTTTTATATTCCATCATATTACCATCAGCGTTTAATCATCTAAAAATACAATTCTCCTTAAACCATCTTGGTTTGATAACCAATGACCCAGATCCGATAACTTTGAAAATACTGACGAAGCAGCATGTTGTAGAAGGTCTTAATGACCAAATGTTGATGATAAAAGAAGGAAGTGTTAGGAACGCTCGATAGAAAATTGGTACTGAAAACCGGATTGAACAAACCATGAAGGAGACTCTGAACAAGTTACAAGGACTAAACTTGTACATAAAGAATTATGACGATTCTGTAGCAAACACCTTGCTTCTGAATCTAAACCCTTACGGGTCAATCTTCATCATCATCCTTCGACATTAGAAATTCCAAGATATTATCATATCTTTCATTATAAATATCCTCAATATTTCTGAAGATATTTTCACCACTATCCTTATCTGAAATCATTTATCTCTCTGTAATATCTGCGTTACAATATAAAGGAAACTGTGTTAGTTTCTAAATCCTTCAAGTTTAAAATAGGAATGTTCTGAAGCAGTGTTGAGAACTGATGCATGAACTAGTATAATATAATGAAACTTGATCAACTTCATTATATTACAGTAAGTCATGTTAAGTTTCTAATGGAATATGATGATTCACAGTACCGTCATCATGTGCCATGTTACACGACTTTTACATTCTATCCAATTCCGAAACATATTAAGAACAAATCATCTTGATAGTTCTATTTTCCTGGATATTCTGGTAATTTGACAAATCAAAATCGTGCCATTACCATTCCTTTCTTAGAGCATTAGCTATGTTCATTCCGAATTTTATACCTACGAATTTCGAACTATTGATCGCTTGACTCAAGGACGGGAAGAAGAAACGAAGGGACAAAGTCCCAAAATAGAAATTGGGGTATAGATTACAGCAAATAGGAGAGAGTATTAACTATGGATGACAATGATTATGGAAAACAGAAGCAGGAGCATCGAAATATAAGGAAAGATATCAAACCCAATAACCACCCAGAAACTACAAACCGTGTGTATCAATACGTATGGCGACGTAAAGACACGGGAGAATTAGAAACATTATAATTCCAAGAAAATCATAAAAGTGAATAGATTCTTCTAGCGGTAGATGAAACAGAAGAATGAAAGATATGAAAGTTAGAAGTATAACAAAAATCAGAACGGGATGAAGCATTTTAAAGGATACCTTAAGGTATGAATTAGAGGAGGAAGAGTAAGAGATGTGAGGTATGGAAGTAAGAAAGGGAAGGAGGTGGATTTATAGTGAAATATCCGACAAAGAAATCGAAACAGATTATCGCATTAAATCAAAGGAGATCCTGTTTTCTAAATCATCGAAGAACCAAATATTACATAAGATTTTCTTTAAATCCCTTAAATTCTGGAAATCAATCCTAATCTCGACATCGGTTAAAACAATTCTATATTCACTCATTTCATTCTTTTGTGATAGCTTCACTCGTGCGCTTCACATGACCGAATCGTTTTATCCATATCTTCCAATAATGATAAAACTCTATTAATACCTCATATTCGTCATGAAAACATTCCTATTGTTATTTATGACAATCTCTACCAAATTTCGGGACGAAATTTCTTTAACGGGTGGGTACTGTAACGACCCGGATTTTTCCGATCGTTTTACACTTATAAGATTAATATTTACATAAATTAAAACTTACCAACATGATAAGCAATCTAAATTGTTGAGATTTATGATTTTGAAAAGAGTTTTACATAACGTTTAACCGTCTAGTTTGACCGATGATATCACGAACTATACAATATATGTTAATTATACGTTTGTGTATATATATGTATATATACATATTTAACATGATTTAAGGATGTTTAAATATCTCATTTTGTATTAATAACAATAAGTTATAAGTATATTTTGAAACTACTAACTTAAGCTTTCAAAACGATAACTATACGTAACGTTATTTGACATAAATACTTACGACCTATAATGTTTATACATATATCGTATATATAATGTATTTAATCACTTATTAAAGACTTAAATACATAAAACAATATAAGTATATTCACAAAAGATAGCTATATTTGAATCCTCATTCCATTTTTCACAAGATTTCTATACGTATATCTAGAGTATATGTACTCGTATCATACCTAGCTTCTATACGTATTTACTATTGGTATATACACATCAAATCACCACCAACCAGCCCTTGTTCATGCCTTATGTATAAGGTAACTACTTTTGTTATTTAGTATGACAATTTCACATGATTAAAAGATCTTTTCACAAAATTAAAAATTTATACACCTTTTACACCACCATAAATACATGCATCCATTTTCAATTTTTGGAACATCATTTCTCTAGCTAAACACACACACTTACTAGCCTCATGTCTCTCTAAGAACTCCAGCAAAAATCCTCTCAAGAATCACCTTAAACACCACCATAAAAAGATCAACAAAAACACTACAAAAATACAACTTTCAATTCAAGTTTATGTCTTAAGTTGCTTCCAATCTTTCATCCAATTTCATCACTCTTTTGGTTCTAGGTTTTTACTCCTCTTTTACAGCAATATTGTCCAAGTAACTTGAGGTAGTAACTTTGTTCATAACCTTATTCGATTCATATATATATAGCTATCTTATTGTATGGTATACAATTTTAACAACAAAAACATAGTTTGAATGATTTCAAACTTGTTTGCAAACTAAATAGATCCTTCTAAATTAACTTTTAAAATACTTCAAGACCTGTAATATAACTTAAATATATGCTAATTTAACAAGGTATAACTTGGTTTTTCAAAGAATACCTTAAAAAACTGTTTTTATGACGTCGGAGTGCAACCGGGGGCTGTTTTGGGTTGGATAATTAAAAACCATCTTGAACTTTGAATTGGAGGTTTATATTCTGGAAAAATGATATTTCTTATGAATATGTTAACACATAAAAATTTCATGATTTAATTCATAGTATAAGTATTTTTAGAAAAATGGTCATTAAATGATGTTTTTGTAACAAAAATGATTAACTTCATAAGTTTCACCAAAATTTGACCTATGACCTATGATTTAGAATACAAACTAAGGTATTTACAGTTCATATTCTTAAAGAGGGACTCGATCCAAGGAAGTGGAAAGTTGAATCAACGAAAACGGAGTTGTAACGAAGAAATTATGACCAAAACAAAATCGGATATCCAAGACTAGTTTAGCCACGAAAATAATTGGAGAAAATTAAATAAATCACATCTTCCTAAAGTAACATGATATTTTATACATATGTACTCATAATTTAATTTTATATGGTTCAGGATCACCCGTAAACAATACGAGAAGATTAATCATAAGATCCCATGATTGTACGCAACACGTCATTTGACAACACCGGTACTTTATGTACGCAACACGACATTTGACAACACCGGTACCATGGGTCAAGATTAATCTCGACCAATACATATACGATGGGGGTTTTATTTATTTCATTGGGGGTTTATTAAACAACTAAATATGAACCATTAAAATTGAATTACTAACATCGGACTGCTAACTACGGACTAAGGAATTATTAAAAGTATTAAAAGTATTATAAGTATATATATGTGACGATTGTTTAAAAAGAAAAGGTATTGATATATTATATATGGATAGGTTCGTGATATCAATCGGAGACCAAGTCGAAATTACATATCTTCAAGACAAAAGTGAGTATATAGTCCCACTTTTAAACTCTAAATATTTCGGGATGAGAATACATGTATTTTATGTTTTACGCTATGGACACAAGTAACTGGAAAATATATTCTACGTTGAGTTGTACCACTGGCATACTTCCCTGTAGCTTGGTAACTAATATTTACAGCGGTATTGTAAACGCGAATCCTGTTGATAGATCTATCGGGCCTGACAACCCCAACCGGACTGGACGACCAGTATTCAACGGTTGCACAGTACTTCGTTTCGTGACTACACCTTGGTACGGTGTAGTAAGATTTCATAATAAAGGGAATATGCGACGTGATTAAATGTTAAGTATGGTTACCAAGTGCTCAACCACTTAGAATATTTTTATTAAAATGTTTATATATGAAATCTTGTGTTCCATTGTTATAACGCTGCTAGCATCAAACCTATATATCTCACCAACTTTATGTTGACGTTTTAAAGCATGTTATTCTCAGGTATGAATTAAGTCTTCCGCTGTGCATTAGCTCATGTTAAGGATACTACTTGGGACCTTTTAAGCCATGATACAAAGATGTTGCATTCGAGTCATTGGAGTTCAATAGAGAATATAAATAAGTAAATGACAGATTAGGTCATTTGGATATTATGAAATGTTAGACGAAAATGTCAAATATTGATGTAATGATAGTTTGCCTTTTAAGAATAAATGCAACGTTTGTAAAATGTATCATATAGAGGTCAAGTACCTCGCAATGTTATCATATGTTATTGTATTCGTCCCTACTGTAATGACCCGGACTTTTTCGATCAATTTATACTTATAAGATTAATATTTACATAAATTAAACCTTACCAACATGATAAGCAATCTAAATTGTTGAGATTTATGTTTTTGAAAAGAGTTTTACACAACGTTTGACCGTCCAATTTGACCGATGATATCACGAACTATATAACATACGATAATTATACGTTTATGTATATATATGTATTTATATATATATTTAACATGATCTAAGGATGTTTAACATCTCATTGGGTACTAATAACAATGAGTTATAAGTATATTTTGAAACTACTAACTTAAGTTTTCAAAACGATAACTATACGTAACGTTCTTCGACATAAATACTTATAACCTATAATACTTATACATGCATCATATAGATATGTATTTTATCACTTTTAAAGGGCTTACATACATAAAACAATATAAGTATATTTACAAAAGATAGCTATACTTGAATCCTCGTTCCGTTTTCTCAAAGATTTCTACACGTATATCTAGGGTATATGTACCCGTATCATACGCAGCTTCTAGATGTATTTACTATTGGTATATACCAATAAAAATCTGCTCCTTAGCAGCCTTAAATGATTAAGAAACATGTGGAACCAACCATTTGTCAAGTAGCATGAATTATTTAGCAAGAAAACAAAGTTAGGTATCTTTTTTTTCCTTTATAACCTAAAAACGTTTTTATGCATGCACACCATTTCTTCACCCCATTTTCTCATACTTACACTCCCATTTATCTCTCAAAATACTCTTAACTTCATACTTGATCATCTCCAAGCATTTTCCCCATCATTTAGCTTCAAAAACAACCCTTAATCATCATAAGAAAAACCATACAAGAACACTTCAAGAATCCTTTCAAGAACACAAGTTTACTTCCAATCTTTCATCCAATTCCATCACTCTTTTGGTTCTAGGTTCTTACTCCTCTTTTACAGCAATCTTGTCCAAGTAACTTGAGGTAGTAACTTTGTTCATAACCTTATTCGATTCAATTATATATAGCTATCTTATTTTATGGTATAAAATTTTAACAACAAGAACATAGTTTGAATGTTTTCAAACTTGTTTGCAAACTAAATAGATCCTTCTAACTTAACTTTTAAAATACTTCAAGACCTGTAATATAACTTAAATATATGCTAATTTAACAAGGTATAACTTGGTTTTTCAAAGAACACCTTAAAACTGAATCTACGGTGTCGGAGTGTAACCGGGGGCTGTTTTGGGTTGGATAATTAAAAACTATTTTGAACTTTGAATTGGAGGCTTATTTTCTGGAAAATTGATATTTACTATGAATATGTTAACACATAAAAATTTCATGATTTAACTCAAAGTATAAGTATTTTTAGAAAAATAATCATTTAAGGTTGTTTACATGATGGAAAATGATCAACTCCATAAGTTTCACTAAAGTTTGACCTATGACCTGTGATTTCGAATACAAACTAAGGTATTTATAGTTCATAGTCTTAAAGAGGGACTCGATCCAAGGAAGTGGCAAGTTGAATCAACGAAAACGGAGTTGTAACGAAGAAACTATGACCAAAACGAGATCGGATATCTAAGACTAGTTTAGCTACGAAAATAATTGGAGAAAATTAAATAAATCACATCTTTTTAAAATAACATGATATTTTATATATATGTACTCATAATTTAATTTTATATGGTTCAGGATCACCCGTAAACAATACGAGAAGATTAATCATAAGATCCCATGATTGTACGCAACACGTCATTTGACAACACCGGTACTTTATGTACGCAACACGTCATTTGACAACACCGGTACCGTGGGTCAAGATTAATCTCGACCAATACATATACGATGGGGGTTTTTATTTATTTCATTGGGGGTTTATTAAACACCTAAAAATGAACCATTAAAATTGAATTACTAACATCGGACTGCTAACTACGGACTAAGAAATTATTAAAACTATTAAAAGTATAAAAAGTATATATATGTGATGATTGTTTAAAATAGAAATATATTGATAAACTATATATGGATAGGTTCGTCATATCAATCGGAGACCAAGTCGAAATTACATATCTTCAAGACAAAAGTGAGTATATAGTCCCACTTTTAAACTCTAAGTATTTCGGGATGAGAATACATGTATTTTATGTTTTACGTTATGGACACAAGTAACTGAAAAATATATTCTACGTTGAGTTGTACCACTGGCATACTTCCCTGTAGCTTGGTAACTATTATTTACAGCGGTATTGTAAACGCGAATCCTGTTGATAGATCTATCGGGCCTGACAACCCCAACCGGACTGGACGACCAGTATTCAACGGTTGCACAGTACTTTGTTTTGTGACTACACTTGGTACGGTGTAGTAAGATTTCATAATAAAGGGAATATGCGACGTGATTAAATGTTAAGTATGGTTACCAAGTGCTCAACCACTTAGAATATTTTTATTAAAATGTTTATATATGAAATCTTGTGGTCTATATTTATATCGCTGCCGGCATTAAACCTATATCTCACCAACTTTATGTTGACGTTTTAAACATGTCTATTCTCAGGTGATAATTAGAAGCTTCCGCTGCAACATGTTGAATTTAAACAAGATCTTGAGTATGCATATTTGTGTCAAAAATAAAACTGCATATCGGAGGATTTGTAATGTAAAATATGCTAGAAATCGTATTGTTATCATCACATGTAAAGTTTGTAAGTCTAAGATTATCGCTAAACGATAATCATCTTTATTTTGTCTAAAGCTTGTATCAAAATAAGAATTATGGTTTGTAATGTAAAATATATGCAGTTGTTCTTTTAAAAATGTCGCATATAGAGGTCAATACCTCGCAATGAAATCATACGTTATCTAACACGTTCTTATGGTTAAGGACGGGTTATGACATGTGGTATCAGAGCGGTGGTCTTAGCGAACCAGGTTTGCATTAGTGTGTCTAACCGATAAGTCGTTAGGATACATTAGTAAGTCTGGACTTTGACCGGGTCTGATTTAAAAACCATTGCTTATCATTGTTGGTTAAAATTTATATGTAAATATTATGTAGTACTAATGGGTTAGTTGTTGTGTGATAGATGTCGGGCTCAAAACTTGTCATCACATTCAGCGACTCCGAACCAGAATCTTCAGATGGTGTTCCAGTCATTAACCTATCCGATGAAGAAAATAATATCTTTGGGGAAGACTCACAAATTCCGGATGAACCGACTATAGAGAACCCGGAAAGTGAACCCGAGGAGGAAAGTGAACCCGAGGAGGAAAGTGAACCCGAGGAAGAAATACAGGAAATTACAAAAGACGAGTTCGAACTAGGAAAGAAACGAAAGGCTAATGAATTAGAAAATTCAAATCCCGAGTTTAGTAAGGATGATGTGGCACCAACTCCACTAGACACTACCACCCCTATTCCCGCTATTCCTATTCGTTCTATCCCGGCATCCAGTTCTTCAGCCCCACAGCCAAAATATAGGCAGACAGCCAGGATAAGCGTTAAGCGATTCTTTGAACCTAAACGTCCTAGAAAATAGACCAAACGATGCGCTGCCGTATTAAACCATGGGATCATATAATGTTTTGTATAATATTATTAGTGTGGTTTGCTTAATGTTCGATGTAAGATAAGCATATGTAAAATAGTGAAGTGTGAAAAGCAATAATTTTCCATGGTTAAGTATTACTTAGATGGTAGTAATTGATTCTGTACTAAGCTATTAAGTATGGACATTAACGGGTAGGTACTACCCTAGATATAATTATAAAACGCTAATAAGAAGAAAAGGCTTTTATAATAACACCTGGTTCATATTATTAATAAGCTATAATGTACTGTAAATATACACTACATCTATAATATTCCATGTGAATAATTATTTTCTTTTCATTCTTATAGAAGAATATGGCGCGATTGAACCGAATGACGGAACAAGAAATCCAGGAACTCATCAATCAGCGAGTGAACGACAGAATGTTATGGGTCGAGGCTGCAAGAGGTGCTGCAGTTAACCCAAATCCTCGTGTGGGGTGCACTTACAAAACTTTTCAAGCTTGCAAGCCCTCATCATTCAGTGGAACAGAAGGACCGATCGGTTTAACCCGGTGGATAGAAAAGATGAAGACTGTGTTTAAAATAAGTGGTTGTGTTGAAAAGGACATGACCAAGTATGCATCGTGCACTTTACAAGATTGTGCACTCACGTGGTGGAAAAATTATGTGAAGGCTGTAGGAGGAGATGTAGCTTATGATACTCTTTGGGAAGAATTCAAAACAATGTTAATCAACGAGTATTGTCCAAGGAACGAGGTTAGGAAGTTGGAAGATGAATTACGAAGCCTGAAGGTTGTTGGTACTGAAATCACCAACTACAATCAGCGATTCATGGAATTATTTTTGCTATGTCCTGAATTGGTTCCAACCGAAGAACGGAAGATTGAAATGTACAAAGATGGTTTGCCCAAAAAGGTCAAGGCAAACGTTACAGCATCGAAACCTAAGACAATTCATGAAGCTATAACCATGGCAAACGAGCTAATGGATCAGGTCATCATGGATAAGAAAGCATCCAATACTGATGTGAAGGTATCAGGTAACAAAAGAAAGTGGAATGGAAATTATGATCGAGGTAACCAACAACAATCTTTTAAGAAACAAGAAACCATGCAAGGTGCAGGTAGTGGTTCAAGCTTTGGTTACAAAGGACAAAATCCTTTATGCAACCGATGCCACAAACATCACTCTGGCTACTGTAATGTGGTATGCAACAAATGTAATCGAAAGGGTCATCTTGCTGAAGATTGTAGGGCTCTCGTTACAAATACAAATGGTACCAAGACTCCTGCCACCAATGCAAATAGAACTGCTTTGGCTACCATTACTTGTTATGGGTGTGGAAAACAATGTCACTATAAGAGCCAGTGTCCGAATCCAGAGAAGAATAATGGATCTGCACGTGGAAGAGCATTTGTTATTAATGCTAGAGAGGCGTGTGAAGACCCGGAGCTTGTTACGGGTACGTTTACCATTAATAACTTATCCGCATCTATTATATTTGATACTGGTGCCGATAGAAGTTACGTGAGTAGAGGCTTTTACGCTAAATTGAATTGTTCATCATTACCTCTAGATGCTAAGTACATGATTGAGTTAGCTAATGGTAAACTAATTAAAGCCGATAAAATTTGCCGTGATTGTAAAATAAATTTAGCCGGAGAAACATTTAAAATTGACTTAATACCCGTAGAATTAGGAAGTTTTGATGTAATAGTCGGCATGGACTGGATGTCCAAAGTAGGAGCTGAAGTTGTATGTGCCAAGAAGGCAATTCGCATTCCTTGTAAGGATAGAATGCCGGTGATGATTTATGGAGAGAAGGGTAACTCAAAGCTAAAACTCATTAGTTATTTGAAAGCTCAAAAGTGCTTGAAGAAAGGGTGCTATGCTATCTTAGCACATGTTAATAAAGTCGAAAAGAAAGAAAAAGAGAAGTGCATCAACGACGTGCCTGTGGCAAGAGATTTTCCTGAAGTTTTTCCGGAAGAGTTTCCGGGGTTACCTCCATTTAGATCTGTAGAATTTCAAATAGATTTAGTACCAGGAGCCGCACCAGTGGCTCGTGCTCCATATAGACTTGCACCGTCCGAGTTAAAAGAACTTCAGAGTCAGTTAAAAGAATTACTGGATCATGGATTCATACGACCAAGTACTTCACCGTGGGGAGCTCCGATTCTATTTGTTAAAAAGAAAGATGGATCTTTTAGGATGTGTATAGATTATCGTGAATTAAATAAGTTAACTATCAAAAATCGGTATCCACTACCGAGAATTGACGACTTATTTGATCAACTCCAGGGATCATGTGTTTATTCGAAAATCGACCTAAGATCGGGCTATCATCAACTACGTGTCAAAGAAGAGGACATTCCGAAAACTGCTTTTCAGACACGTTATGGTCATTACGAATTTTTGGTCATGCCGTTTGGATTGACGAATGCGCCAGCTGTATTCATGGACCTCATGAATCGAGTTTGTAGTCCGTATTTAGATAAGTTTGTTATCGTTTTCATTGATGACATTCTTATCTATTCCAAGAGTGAGCAAGAGCATGAGCAGCATTTAAGGTTGATATTAGAGTTGTTGAGAAAAGAACAGCTATACGCTAAATTTTCTAAGTGTGCTTTCTGGTTGAAAGAAGTGCAATTTCTTGGCCACGTTGTTAGTAGCAAAGGAATTCAGGTTGATCCAGCAAAAATTGAAGCCATTGAAAAATGGGAGACTCCTAAAACACCAATGCAGATACGCCAATTTTTGGGTTTAGCCGGTTATTATAGAAGGTTTATTCAAGATTTTTCCCGAATAGCTAAGCCGTTGACAGCATTAACGCAAAAAGGGAAGAAATACGAATGGACCTCGGAGCAGGAGAACGCATTTCAATTACTGAAGAAGAAGTTAACTACGGCGCCTATTTTATCGTTACCTGAAGGGAACGATGATTTTGAAATATATTGTGACGCTTCGCGACAAGGTTTTGGTTGTGTTCTTATGCAACGAAAGAAAGTTATTGCATACGCATCCCGACAATTGAAGATTCACGAGCGGAATTATACGACGCATGATCTAGAACTGGGAGCAGTCGTGTTTGCATTGAAGATATGGAGACACTACTTGTATGGGGTTAAATGCACTGTGTTTACTGATCATAAAAGCCTTCAACATATTTTTGATCAGAAACAGCTGAACATGAGACAACGTAGGTGGGTCGAGTTAATAAACGACTATGATTGTGAAATTCGTTATCATCCCGGGAAGGCGAACGTGGTGGCCGATGCTTTAAGCAGAAAGGAACGAGAACCAATTCGAGTACGAGCGATGAACATAAAAATTTGCATGAATCTCAACTCACAAATCAAAGAAGTTCAACGAGAAGCACTTACTAAAGAAAATATAGGAAATGAAATAATGAAGAAGTATGAGAAGCAACTCGTTATGCGGGAAGATGGAATTCGATATTTTGCAAATCGTATTTGGGTACCGAAGTTGGGTGGATTAAGGAAGTTGATATTAAATGAGGCACATAAGACAAGATACTCGATACATCCTGGAGTTGGAAAGATGTACCAAGATCTTAAGACACATTATTGGTGGCCTAATTTAGAGACAGACGTTGCAACATATGTTGGGGAATGTTTAACTTGTTCCAAAGTCAAAGCTGAACACCAGAAGCCGTCAGGGTTACTTCAACAACCAGAAATCCCAGAATGGAAATGGGATGGTATTACCATGGATTTCATCACGAAGTTACCAAAGACTGCCTGGGGATACGACACCATTTGGGTGATTGTTGATCGTCTCACCAAGTCTGCACACTTCTTGCCTATAAAGGAAACGGATAGAATGGAGAAACTATTACGATTGTATATAAAGGAAGTTGTTTCAAGGCATGGAATACCTATTTCCATTATATCCGATCGTGATAGTAGATTTACATCAAAGTTCTGGCAATCACTACAGGAGGCCCTAGGAACTCGTTTGGATATGAGTACCGCGTATCATCCGCAAACCGACGGGCAGAGTGAAAGAACGATTCAGACTCTTGAAGACATGCTCAGGGCATGTGTGATCGATTTTGGAAACGGATGGGATAAATATCTACCATTAGCAGAATTCTCGTATAATAATAGTTATCATGCGAGCATTAAAGCTGCGCCATTCGAAGCATTGTACGGAAGGAAGTGTAGATCTCCTATTTGTTGGAATGAAGTAGGAGATCGACAATTAACTGGTCCCGAGATCATACACGAAACGACTGAGAAGATAGTACAAATCAAGGAGAGATTGAGAACAGCCCGTAGTCGCCAAAAGAGCTACGCCGATGTCCGAAGGAAACCATTAGAGTTTCAGATCGGTGACATGGTTATGCTAAAGGTGTCACCTTGGAAAGGTGTAATACGTTTCGGTAAAAGAGGTAAACTGAACCCAAGATATGTAGGCCCGTTCAAGATCATCGAACGCATTGGACCGGTAGCTTATCGACTCGAGTTACCGCAACAACTCACCGTAGTACATAATACATTTCACGTCTCGAACCTTAAGAAGTGTCTTGCAAAGGAAGACCTCACCATTCCTCTTGAAGAAATTCAAGTTGACGAGAAACTATAATTCATAGAAAAACCAATCGAGATCATGGATCGTGAAGTTAAACGGCTCAAGCAGAGCAACATACCGATCGTTAAAGTTCGTTGGAATGCACGAAGAGGTCCCGAGTTTACTTGGGAGTGAGAGGATCAAATGAAACAAAAATACCAGCATTTGTTTCCCGATGACGCAAAATAGGTATGATTTTAAAATTTCGGGACGAAATTTATTTAACGGGTAGGTACTGTAATGACCCGGACTTTTTCGATCAATTTATACTTATAAGATTAATATTTACATAAATTAAACCTTACCAACATGATAAGCAATCTAAATTGTTGAGATTTATGTTTTTGAAAAGAGTTTTACACAACGTTTGACCGTCCAATTTGACCGATGATATCACGAACTATATAACATACGATAATTATACGTTTATGTATATATATGTATTTATATATATTTAACATGATCTAAGGATGTTTAACATCTCATTGGGTACTAATAACAATGAGTTATAAGTATATTTTGAAACTACTAACTTAAGTTTTCAAAACGATAACTATACGTAACGTTCTTCGACATAAATACTTATAACCTATAATACTTATACATGCATCGTATAGATATGTATTTTATCACTTTTAAAGGGCTTACATACATAAAACAATATAAGTATATTTACAAAAGATAGCTATATTTGAATCCTCGTTCCGTTTTCTCAAAGATTTCTACACGTATATCTAGGGTATATGTACCCGTATCATACGCAGCTTCTAGATGTATTTACTATTGGTATATACCAATAAAAATCTGCTCCTTAGCAGCCTTAAATGATTAAGAAACATGTGGAACCAACCATTTGTCAAGTAGCATGAATTATTTAGCAAGAAAACAAAGTTAGGTATCTTTTTTTTCCTTTATAACCTAAAAACGTTTTTATGCATGCACACCATTTCTTCACCCCATTTTCTCATACTTACACTCTCATTTCTCTCTCAAAATACTCTTAACTTCATACTTGATCATCTCCAAGCATTTTCCCCATCATTTAGCTTCAAAAACAACCCTTAATCATCATAAGAAAAACCATACAAGAACACTTCAAGAATCCTTTCAAGAACACAAGTTTACTTCCAATCTTTCATCCAATTCCATCACTCTTTTGGTTCTAGGTTCTTACTCCTCTTTTACAGCAATCTTGTCCAAGTAACTTGAGGTAGTAACTTTGTTCATAACCTTATTCGATTCATATATATATAGCTATCTTATTTTATGGTATAAAATTTTAACAACAAGAACATAGTTTGAATGTTTTCAAACTTGTTTGCAAACTAAATAGATCCTTCTAACTTAACTTTTAAAATACTTCAAGACCTGTAATATAACTTAAATATATGCTAATTTAACAAGGTATAACTTGGTTTTTCAAAGAACACCTTAAAACTGAATCTACGGTGTCGGAGTGTAACCGGGGGCTGTTTTGGGTTGGATAATTAAAAACTATTTTGAACTTTGAATTGGAGGCTTATTTTCTGGAAAATTGATATTTACTATGAATATGTTAACACATAAAAATTTCATGATTTAACTCAAAGTATAAGTATTTTTAGAAAAATAATCATTTAAGGTTGTTTACATGATGGAAAATGATCAACTCCATAAGTTTCACTAAAGTTTGACCTATGACCTGTGATTTCGAATACAAACTAAGGTATTTACAGTTCATAGTCTTAAAGAGGGACTCGATCCAAGGAAGTGGAAAGTTGAATCAACGAAAACGGAGTTGTAACGAAGAAACTATGACCAAAACGAGATCGGATATCTAAGACTAGTTTAGCTACGAAAATAATTGGAGAAAATTAAATAAATCACATCTTTTTAAAATAACATGATATTTTATATATATGTACTCATAATTTAATTTTATATGGTTCAGGATCACCCGTAAACAATACGAGAAGATTAATCATAAGATCCCATGATTGTACGCAACACGTCATTTGACAACACCGGTACCGTGGGTCAAGATTAATCTCGACCAATACATATACGATGGGGGTTTTTATTTATTTCATTGGGGGTTTATTAAACACCTAAAAATGAACCATTAAAATTGAATTACTAACATCGGACTGCTAACTACGGACTAAGAAATTATTAAAACTATTAAAAGTATAAAAAGTATATATATGTGATGATTGTTTAAAATAGAAATATATTGATAAACTATATATGGATAGGTTCGTGATATCAATCGGAGACCAAGTCGAAATTACATATCTTCAAGACAAAAGTGAGTATATAGTCCCACTTTTAAACTCTAAGTATTTCGGGATGAGAATACATGTATTTTATGTTTTACGTTATGGACACAAGTAACTGAAAAATATATTCTACGTTGAGTTGTACCACTGGCATACTTCCCTGTAGCTTGGTAACTGTTATTTACAGCGGTATTGTAAACGCGAATCCTGTTGATAGATCTATCGGGCCTGACAACCCCAACCGGACTGGACGACCAGTATTCAACGGTTGCACAGTACTTCGTTTTGTGACTACACTTGGTACGGTGTAGTAAGATTTCATAATAAAGGGAATATGCGACGTGATTAAATGTTAAGTATGGTTACCAAGTGCTCAACCACTTAGAATATTTTTATTAAAATGTTTATATATGAAATCTTGTGGTCTATATTTATATCGCTGCCGGCATTAAACCTATATCTCACCAACTTTATGTTGACGTTTTAAACATGTCTATTCTCAGGTGATAATTAGAAGCTTCCGCTGCAACATGTTGAATTTAAACAAGATCTTGAGTATGCATATTTGTGTCAAAAATAAAACTGCATATCGGAGGATTTGTAATGTAAAATATGCTAGAAATCGTATTGTTATCATCACATGTAAAGTTTGTAAGTCTAAGATTATCGCTAAATGATAATCATCTTTATTTTGTCTAAAGCTTGTATCAAAATAAGAATTATGGTTTGTAATGTAAAATATATGCAGTTGTTCTTTTAAAAATGTCGCATATAGAGGTCAATACCTCGCAATGAAATCATACGTTATCTAACACGTTCTTATGGTTAAGGACGGGTTATGACATTACAATACCGCTGTAAATATTAGTTACCAAGCTACAGGGAAGTATGCCAGTGGTACAACTCAACGTAGAATATATTTTTCAGTTACTTGTGTCCATAGCGTAAAACATAAAATACATGTATTCTCATCCCGAAATATTTAGAGTTTAAAAGTGGGACTATATACTCACTTTTGTCTTGAAGATATGTAATTTCGACTTGGTCTCCGATTGATATCACGAACCTATCCATATATAATATATCAATACCTTTTCTTTTTAAACAATCGTCACATATATATACTTATAATACTTTTAATACTTTTAATAATTCCTTAGTCCGTAGTTAGCAGTCCGATGTTAGTAATTCAATTTTAATGGTTCATATTTAGTTGTTTAATAAACCCCCAATGAAATAAATAAAACCCCCATCGTATATGTATTGGTCGAGATTAATCTTGACCCATGGTACCGGTGTTGTCAAATGTCGTGTTGCGTACATAAAGTACCGGTGTTGTCAAATGACGTGTTGCGTACAATCATGGGATCTTATGATTAATCTTCTCGTATTGTTTACGGGTGATCCTGAACCATATAAAATTAAATTATGAGTACATATGTATAAAATATCATGTTACTTTAGGAAGATGTGATTTATTTAATTTTCTCCAATTATTTTCGTGGCTAAACTAGTCTTGGATATCCGATTTTGTTTTGGTCATAATTTCTTCGTTACAACTCCGTTTTCGTTGATTCAACTTTCCACTTCCTTGGATCGAGTCCCTCTTTAAGAATATGAACTGTAAATACCTTAGTTTGTATTCTAAATCATAGGTCATAGGTCAAATTTTGGTGAAACTTATGAAGTTAATCATTTTTGTTACAAAAACATCATTTAATGACCATTTTTCTAAAAATACTTATACTATGAATTAAATCATGAAATTTTTATGTGTTAACATATTCATAAGAAATATCATTTTTCCAGAATATAAACCTCCAATTCAAAGTTCAAGATGGTTTTTAATTATCCAACCCAAAACAGCCCCCGGTTGCACTCCGACGTCATAAAAACAGTTTTTTAAGGTATTCTTTGAAAAACCAAGTTATACCTTGTTAAATTAGCATATATTTAAGTTATATTACAGGTCTTGAAGTATTTTAAAAGTTAAGTTAGAAGGATCTATTTAGTTTGCAAACAAGTTTGAAATCATTCAAACTATGTTTTTGTTGTTAAAATTGTATACCATACAATAAGATAGCTATATATATATGAATCGAATAAGGTTATGAACAAAGTTACTACCTCAAGTTACTTGGACAAGATTGCTGTAAAAGAGGAGTAAAAACCTAGAACCAAAATAGTGATGAAATTGGATGAAAGATTGGAAGCAACTTAAGACATAAACTTGAATTGAAAGTTGTATTTTTGTAGTGTTTTTGTTGATCTTTTTATGGTGGTGTTTAAGGTGATTCTTGAGAGGATTTTTGCTGGAGTTCTTAGAGAGACATGAGGCTAGTAAGTGTGTGTGTTTAACTAGAGAAATGATGTTCCAAAAATTGAAAATGGATGCATGTATTTATGGTGGTGTAAAAGGTGTATAAATTTGTAATTTTGTGAAAAGATCTTTTAATCATGTGAAATTGTCATACTAAATAACAAAAGTAGTTACCTTATACATAAGGCATGAACAAGGGCTGGTTGGTGGTGATTTGATGTGTATATACCAATAGTAAATATGTATAGAAGCTAGGTATGATACGAGTACATATACTCTAGATATACGTATAGAAATCTTGTGAAAAATGGAATGAGGATTCAAATATAGCTATCTTTTGTGAATATACTTATATTGTTCCATTGCGATGATCGACTCCAAGTAATGTCTTTAGTATGAGCTAATGCACAGCGGAAGACTTAATTCGTACCTGAGAATAACATGCTTTAAAATGTCAACATAAAGTTGGTGAGATATATAGGTTTGATGCTAGCAGCGTAATAACTATGGACCACAAGATTTCATATGTAACCATTTTAATAAAAAAAATTCTAAGTGGTTGAGCACTTGGTAACCATACTTAACATTTAATCACGTCGCATATTCCCTTTATTATGAAATCTTACTACACTGTACCAAGTGTAGTCACGAAACGAAGTACTGTGCAACCGTTGAATACTGGTCGTCCAGTCCGGTTGGGGTTGTCAGGCCCGATAGATCTATCAACAGGATTCGCGTTTACAATACCGCTGTAAATATTAGTTACCAAGCTACAGGGAAGTATGACAGTGGTACAACTCAACGTAGAATATATTTTTCAGTTACTTGTGTCCATAACGTAAAACATTTATAAAAACAGCGCATGTATACTCAGCCCAAAAATATTTAAAGTTTAAAAAGGGACTATATACTCACCATACTGTATTTTGTAGTAAAAATACATATAACACCATTGATCAATTATAATGTTGGCCTCAGATTCACGAACCTATATCATTTGTATATATATTAACACATATACTCGTAATCGAACGAATTTATATATTATTAGTGTTATACTTGTTATTCAAATGATTTATGCTTTTCATTAATAACTTACTTATATTTATTTTATATATCTTACTTATTATAAAATAATAATAAAGTTAGGTTATATGTTTTAGATATATTTTTGTGTATCTAATATCTATTTGGTTTAAATAATACTAATAAATAAAAAAAATCATAATATCTTTATAATAATAATATCAATAGTTATAATAATAATAATACTCATTTTAAAATAATGTTAATAATAACAATACTTTCAATAATTATCTTTAATAATCATAATAATAATGTTGATACTAGTAATAATTTTTATGAAAATAAAATTAACAATAATGGTGATAATAATAATGATAATAATAATACTCTAATGATAATAATAATTATACTTCTAAATATTAAGAAATAATAACAATTATCATCACCTTATAAGCTCTTCTAAAATTTTTTTTTGCCTCTGCCTAGATTTGAACCCGAGACCTCCCATTCGCCCAACACCATACTCAACCATCGCTCCGCTTGTCACTTTTTCGTTTTATCCCGAGTTGTTATTTATTTATTATATATAAAAACGTTTTCATTCCCCAACAGTTAGGATCATCTCACCTATCTGCATCTCTTCGGCCCAATTTAAATATAACTCTCGGCCCATGTAAAAGAATTGATTGGAGTTCAGCCCAACAGTTTAAATTTTCTAAGCCCACCTCCATGATTTTTTTAGTGAACATAAAGATATCGTTTTTTTTTTATAGCCGACATCAAAACAACATTTCCCATCATACTACATCATAGTCTCATCATCAAAGTGTCAACATCCATTCACCCATAAGTATTCATCATCCAGTCTTTATCAACACTATTATTTTAGTCGACATAATAATTAACTTTTATTATTACATTCATTATCATTCTTTGTATTTGTAATGGTTTGTAAACAGAAAAAAAAAATTACGAGAAGGAAAGAAAAGTGGTTGTCACGAGGAAAGTGGTTCGGTGTAATAGGTTTTGGTGGTTGTTCTTCGAACAAGTTTAGTAGAGGGAGATATAGAGAGGATGAGGGAGAGACTAGAGAGATGATGGCGGTTATGGTGATTGGTTGTGCAGATGGTTTGTTGAAGAAGAAGAAAGGGAGAGAGATTCAAGATGGTGAGGATTTTATGGTGATCGTGATGATTGTTATGGGTGGAGGTGGGTTGAAGCTCACGGTTGTGGTGTGGCGACGGTTTATGGCTGCAGGGCGGTTGAAGGTTGTCGAGACAAGAGAAGAAAAAGAGGGTGAGGTGTAGGGTTGTTTTTGGTGGTGATGGAGGCTGGTTACATGAAGAAACGGAAGAGGAAATAGATACTGTAATAGGAGTTAACAATGACTTTTTGCAAGATTATTCGGGACAATTCAAATATAAAATAAAACAGGAACGAAGGTGCAGCAGTCCCAAGTTGATATTTGGTGTGTGGTTGATTCGATACCTAGGACAGAAGAGTTTATAGCAGCAGCAAAAGCTTCATAAAGGGTGATAGTTGTGAATGATCTCATATGGTGGTTTCATGGTGGTTGTTGACATAGCCGGTGGTCGAATGAAATTATGGTGGGTTTTGTAAAGTGATCAATGATAGTAAGTAGAAGCAAGGAAGGGAGATTGGTCTTGGTGGTTGCTAGTGGTGACATAAGATCGTCATAGTAGATGGTAAGTAGTTGTTGCTCTCGTAGAAGAAGCGGGAGAGGTTTGAAGGTTTTGATCTCAGTTGATATCATATATATGATATGTATAAATAGATGGAAGATATTATAAAGATAGATAGTAGGCCAAGTAGTTCAATCAACACATTAAAACAGTACACTAAATTCCATTCACATATCACGGGTTCAATAAGTATATAATATATATAATATATAATAATAATAATAATAATAATAAACGTGTAAATCATGAATTCATAAAATAACATATTAGCAGCCATAAAATTTGTAACCTAATTATAATACAAATATAATGATAATATTATTACTAATACAATATTTATACCTAAACCTATGTTTAATATGTTACAATTTATTAATTTTATAATATCTAATAGCTATATCAAACATTATATGAATATGTCCATTGATTATTTAACACTTATATATTTCAATATAACGGTAGCTAAAAGAATTACCTATATATACACACACACACATATCTATATACCCGTAAATGTTCGTGAATCGACAGACAATGTCAAAGGTAACGGATTTCATGAATAAAGATTTCAAATTTTCTAGACTCAAAATTACAGATTTTGCTTATCGTGTCGGAAACCTATAGAGATTAAGGTTTAAATTTGGTCGGAAATTTCCGGGTCGTTACAGTACCCACCCGTTAAAGAAATTTCGTCCTCGAAATTTGATAGAGGTTGTCATGGGTAACAATAAGAATGTTTTCATGACAATTATGAGGTAATAATGGAGTTTTATCTTTATTTAGAGATATTGATAAAACGATTCGATCATGTGAAGCGTACGAGTGAAGCTATCACAAAAGAGTGAAATGAGTAAATATATTTATTCGTTTCAATCGATGACGTAGTTACTGTTGACTTACAGGGTTTAAGGGATTTAAAGAAAATCTTATGTAATAAGATTTGGTTAATCGGCGATAAAAATCTTCTTTGATTTAATGCGGCAATCTTTTTCGATTTCTCTGTCGGATATTTCACTATAAATCCACCTCCTTTACTTCCTTACTTCCATACCTCACATCTGCTATCCTTTCTCCCTCAATTTATACCTTAAAGCATTCTTTACAATGCTTCGTCCCGTTCTGATTCTTATTACACTTCTAACTTTCATATCTGTCATTCTTCTCTTCCAACTGTCGCCAGAAGAATCTATTCACTTTTATCATTTCCTTGGAATTATAATGTTTTTAATTCTCCCGTGTCTTTACGTTGCCATACGTATTGATATACACGGTTTGTAATTTCTGGGGGTTGTGATCGGCCTTTGTATTCTTCATTATTTTTCAAAGCCTCATGTTTTCGTTTTCTCTTCCCGACTTCGAGTCAAGCGAGGAATGTTCCGGAATTTGTAGGTATGAGATTTGAAATAAACATAGATAATGCTCTTAGAAAGAAATGGTAATGGCACGATTTTGATTTGTCAAATTACCAGAACACCCAGAAAGATAGAACTATCAAGATGATATGTTCCTAATATGGTTGGAGATTGGATAGAATGTAAGAGCCGTGTAACATGGCACATGATGACGGTACTTTGAATCATCACATTCCATTAGAAACTTAACATGTATTACTGTAATATAATGAAGTTGATCAAGTTTCATTATATTATACTAATTCATGCATCAGTTCCCAACACTGCTTCAGAACATTCCTATCTTAAACCTGAAGGTTTCAGAATTTAGAAACTATCACATCTTCTTTTATATTGTAACGCAGATATTACAGAGAGATCATTGATCGTATATAGGAATAGTTGTGAAAATATTTCCAGAAATATGGAGAGTATGTATAACGAAAGATATGAAGATATCTTATAATATCTAAGATAAGTTGATGATGAAGAATATCATCCGGGCAAGGTTTAGAATAAAGAGTAGGGTTCTTACTGACGGTTTCAGCAGCCACTGAATCATTTTGATTCTTTGAAGTCAGGTTTAGTTTTCACAATTTGTTCACGACCTCCTTCATACTTTGCTCAAACTTTTTTCCAGTTCTCAACCTTCTCTTTTTCGGAGCTTTACCAATACACTGTACTTTATCATCAAACTTTTGACCGTTAAAGTCATTTACGGTTTTTGCTGCTTCATTAGCATTTCAAGAACTACTTCATAGTCCAGGGTGTTTTTCAGAAACTTCACATTCAAAGTATGAAATTCTTAGGGAGAGACGCTATAGGTATAACTGGTGAAGTTCTGCGAGATTTTCAAAATACTAATTGCGGGTTCTATCAAAGAGATAACAAATTGCTGATACATCTGATGATGATTTCATGGAATATAAAAGGTTTTTCGGTAATGACGGTGAAAGGATAACGTATACATCAAGGTTATAATAAGAGTAGTCTTACAGAGAAGTCGAAGTGGAGCTGTGACAAAAATTGGCTGCTTTGAAAAGGATTCATAGGGTTGCTTTTGCTATTGGATGATAAAGAATTTGATCCGGATACGTTTTAACTATAACTTTGGTTTTTGAAAGTTTTTCAGGTGCATATCTGTATGCATGAATCTTTCTTCCGTAAACGAGGTGTGACTGGTTCAATTTCTCGATCGAGGTGTTTTCAAGATTCATGAAAGATTTGATCGCGAATTGTAATTGTCAAGGTACAAATGAGGTTTAGGATAAAATCAAGTGGCAAACTTGAAGATTAGTTTAGTTTCATATGTTATAATGAATAGTTTAATTCATTTTACTTGTCCATAGTTAGCAGTCTATTAGTCCGATTGTCCAATGGTCCAATAGTTCAACAGTTCAATATATTTCATATATAATTTAATATACATAATTAATACGTATCGTGACCCGTGTACCGGTCTCAGTGTCGATCACAACTCAAAGTATATATATATTTTGGAATCAACTCCGACCCTGTATAGCCAACTCCCACCTTCACATATAGAGTGTCTATGGTTGTTCCAAAATATATATATAGATGGGTCAATATGATAAGTCGAAACCTTGCATACGTGTCCCGTTATTTAAAATGCGTAAAATAAATAAATATATATCATGACCCATTATACAACGTGTTGTCTCAGAATTAATCCGACGTATTGTTGTACATGTGTCCCGACGGTATATAAAGTGCAGAAATAAAATTGCGAGAATGTAAATTGCAATAAATTAAATGTTAGCCGGGAACAGTTAGCTAGGAACAGTTAGCGTGGATTCCTAACAATATTTCAATTTAGTTAATTCGTCTGTTTCTAACAAATTTTATTTTGTCCAATGTTTTCTCCTTTATGCCACTTGTTGGATTCTGATAGGTCAAAATCCGAATATGAAATTTGAATGAAAATGGTTATTCTGGGGTGAGCGGATACGTATATCGGTAGTTGTAAGTAGGATAGTAAATGATTGTTGAATCAGATTCAAAGAATGTACAGTGTAACTTATTAATGTGAATTCTAAATATTCCTCGGGTTCTACCCACCCGTTAAAATATTTTCATCATTAACAGTTTGTACAAAAGAATTTTTAATTACAATCTTTAAGAAAATATACTTGCATATATATTTTCATCGGATATAATCATGGATTTAATGAGTCAATAAGATATTATACCCTTTTGATTTATTGTTAGCACTTGATTACATAATCTCTAAAACATTAGAGATTACATAATTGTCATGTCGAACGAAGGTAAATGAGGTAGAACAATACGTAGAACGAAATTAATAGATGTAGAACGATATGTAGAACGAAGATCATACTCGAAATACAGATGAGGTTATTAAGGCGTGTGATATTGATATCCGAGATACAGATTACGATGTTGAGGTTTACGACGCGGTTGTGGTTGGGGTGATAAGGGTACTGTCGGCGTTGATGTTGGTGGTACGGATTATGCTGTTGGTGCTGTTGCTGGTATTCGTAACCTTCGCACCAGGTTCTCCAAGGTCATCACACGAGCGCGTAGTTTGTTAATTTCTTCTAGTACTACGGAATGATTGACGGTTGAGACGAGCGGTTGAGTAAGATTTGAAATATAGGATAATATATAATCGTGACGGGATACTCTAGAAATGAGAGGGTAAATGGTTATCTTACGGCATATGACAAGCAAGTCTACAGATGCGCTAAGATATGAATTATCAGATACGCTAAGATATGAATTTTGTCTATACACTATCGATGCACTAAATGCAGTAGGACGTGTCTAGACTTGAGAATGATAGGCAGGCAATTTCCTAAGGATGATAAGCAGAGAGTTTCCGACTAGAAATGATAAGCAAAGCTTTTTGACAGGTAGACACGGTCAAAGTCCAGACTCACTAATGTATCCTAGCAACTACCAGTTAGACACACTAATGCAAGGCCTGGTTCGCTAAGACCAACGCTCTGATACCAAATGATTAAGAAACATGTGGAACCAACCTTAAATATATGCTAATTTAACAAGGTATAATTTGGTTTTTCAAAGAACACCTTAAAAACTATTTTTACGACGTCGGAGTGTAACCGGGGGCTGTTTTGGGTTGGATAATTAAAAACCATCTTGAACTTTGAATTGGAGGTTTATATTCTGGAAAAATGATATTTCTTATGAATATGATGACACATAAAAATTTTATGATTTAATTCAAAGTATAAGTATTTTTAGAAAAATGGTCATTAAATGATATTTTTGTAACAAAAATGATTAACTTCATAAGTTTCACTAAAGTTTGACCTATGACCTGTGATTTCAAATACAAACTAAGGTATTTACAGTTCATAGTCTTAAAGAGGGACTCGATCCAAGGAAGTGGCAAGTTGAAACAACGAAAACGGAGTTGTAACGAAGAAACTATGACCAAAACGAGATCGGATATCTAAGACTAGTTTAGCTACGAAAATAATTGGAGAAAATTAAATAAATCACATCTTTTTAAAATAACATGATATTTTATATATATGTACTCATAATTTAATTTTATATGGTTCAGGATCACCCGTAAACAATACGAGAAGATTAATCATAAGATCCCATGATTGTACGCAACACGTCATTTGACAACACCGGTACTTTATGTACGCAACACGTCATTTGACAACACCGGTACCGTGGGTCAAGATTAATCTCGACCAATACATATACGATGGGGGTTTTTATTTATTTCATTGGGGGTTTATTAAACACCTAAAAATGAACCATTTAAAATTGAATTACTAACATCGGACTGCTAACTACGGACTAAGGAATTATTAAAAGTATTAAAAGTATTATAAGTATATATATGTGACGTTTGTTTAAAAAGAAAAGGTATTGATATATTATATATGGATAGGTTCGTGATATCAATCGGAGACCAAGTCAAAATTACATATCTTCAAGACGAAAGTGAGTATATAGTCCCACTTTTAAACTCTAAATATTTCGGGATGAGAATACATGTATTTTATGTTTTATTTTATGGACACAAGTAACTGAAAAATATATTCTACGTTGAGTTGTACCACTGGCATACTTCCCTGTAGCTTGGTAACTGTTATTTACAGCGGTATTGTAAACGCGAATCCTGTTGATAGATCTATCGGGCCTGACAACCCCAACCGGACTGGACGACCAGTATTCAACGGTTGCACAGTACTTCATTTCGTGACTACACTTGGTACGGTGTAGTAAGATTTCATAATAAAGGGAATATGCGACGTGATTAAATGTTAAGTATGGTTACCAAGTGCTCAACCACTTAGAATATTTTTATTAAAATGTTTATATATGAAATCTTGTGGTCTATATATATATATATATATATATATATATATATATATATATATATATATATATTGCTGCCGGCATTAAACCTATATCTCACCAACTTTATGTTGACGTTTTAAGCATGTTTATTCTCAGGTGATAACTAAAAGCTTCCGCTGCAACATGTTGAATTTAAGCAAGATCTTGAGTATGCATATTTGTGTCAAAAATAAAACTGCATATCCGAGGAATTGTAATGTAAAATATGCTAGAAATCGTATTGTTATCATCACATGTAAAGTTTGTAAGTCTAAGATTATCGCTAAACGATAATCATCTTTTTATTGTCTAAAGCTTGTATTAAAATAAGAGTTATGGTTTGTAATGTAAAATAAATGCAGTTGTTCTTTTAAAAAAAATGTCGCATATAGAGGTCAATACCTCGCAATGAAATCATACGTTATCTAACATAACAACCCTCACTTTTCGACTTCCGATTTTACTAAAATACCTAGAGTTGTTATATACGAATAAATTTAACGTTGACCGAATAAACGTACTCTTAAAATAAATAATATAATTATAAATATTATAAATAAGATTATGATATATAATATAACATAATTACATCAATGAATATATATATAATATTTATATTACTTTTGTTATTTAGTTAATAGAATATATAATTAACTAAATAATACATAATATTATAACATTTATAAAACTAATAAAAACTATAAATTAATAATCATAAATTTTAATTTTTATAAAAATTAAATATTATAATAATATTTATATAAAATTCGTATTTAATAATTAAACAAATATAGAAATAAAATCTTAAATGTTCTTAGAAATATATTAAACAAATTTTTGTTTTTTTAGAATTTTATACAAAAAAAAAAAATCAAAACTATATCTACTTTTAATAAATAAATACAAAAATACAAACTACTTTTTCTTTTAAGATTTACTTTTAATAAAAATACAAACTACTTTTCTTTTAAGATTTACTTTTAATACAAATACAAACTACTTTTTCTTATTTTAACTTTTAAGATTTACTTTTAATAAAAATACAAACTACTTTTTCTTATTTTCACTTTTAAGATTTACTTTTAATAAAAATACAAACTACTTTTTCTTATTTTAACTTTTAAGATTTACTTTTAATAAAAATACAAACTACTTTTTCTTATTTTAACTTTTAAGATTTTACTTTTAATAAAAATACAAAATACTTTTTCTTATTTTAACTTTTATGATTTTACTTTTAATAAAAATACAAACTACTTTTTCTTATTTTAACTTTTAAGATTTACTTTTAATAAAAATACAAAATACTTTTTCTTATTTTAACTTTTAAGATTTTACTTTTAATAAAAATACAAACTACTTTTTCTTATTTTAACTTTTAAGATTTTACTTTTAATAAAAATACAAACTACTTTTTCTTATTTTAACTTTTAAGATTTACTTTTAATAAAAATACAAAATACTTTTTCTTATTTTAACTTTTAAGATTTTACTTTTAATAAAAATACAAACTACTTTTTCTTATTTTAACTTTTAAGATTTTACTTTTAATAAAAATACAAACTACTTTTTCTTATTTTAACTTTTAAGATTTACTTTTAATAAAAATACAAAATAATTTTTCTTATTTTAACTTTTAAGATTTACTTATTTTATTTTAAATTTTTTTTTTACCTAACATTTTCAACTATAAATACCACATACATTTCTCATTTCAAACTTACACCTTAATCTCTCATTTCTCTCTTAAAGAACTACTTCTAGTTGATATCTCGGTCACTTACTTGCTTTACTTTCCTTTCTTGCGTGGAATACTGCAACTGCTATTTAAGGTGAGTTTCATTTGCTCCCTTTTTATATATATTTTTGGGCTGAGAATACATGCGCTGATTTATAAATGTTTTACGAAATAGGCACAAGTACTAAAACTAATTCTATGTGGGTTTAAACCAGAAATATACCCTTAGCTTGGTAACATTAAACTACTTGTCTATGTACGGTAGGCGCGAATCCTAAAGATAGATCTATTGGGCCTGACAAACCCCATCCTGACTATGGGATGCTTTAGTACTTCGAGGTTATTTTAAACACACCTGATCTGGTGTACTTCAGAGGGTAAAACATGAACGTTAAGGCTTGTTACCGGGTGCCTACAACTTATAGAATGCTTTTATACACTTGCTAGTGTACGGATATTTATGAAACTGAAATCTTGTGGCCTATTATTATAACGGAAATGATTGATTTTGATAAACTAATGAACTCACCAACCTTTTTGGTTGACACTTTAAGCATATTTTGTCTCAGGTGACGAATAAGATGATTGCCATGATTGCTACCTGATGAATTGAATGCTGCAACATGGAGTCTTCATTTCATTACATTTACTTTGCATTAAGGCTATTATTATTATTTCAGTTTAAATTTGATGTAAAACTTTTAATGCTTCCGCTGTTTTATTAATAAATGTTTTATTCAAAACGTCTCATATAGAGTCGTTCTCGTTTATACAACTGTGATTTGATATAATTAGTCATAAATACCCTAGGCCCTAATTTGGGGGTGTGACAGATTGGTATCAGAGCAGGTTGTTGTAGAGAACCAGGATTGCATTTTATGTGTGCCTTATACAATTAGGTACCTTAGCAATGTAGGACTACAACTTTCCTTGACCATAGTGCCTTTAATTGTTGCCTTTAATTGCTACACTATACCTTAGAAACTATACTTAAATCTTAAGATTATAACATACACGATAATGTGAAATTACTCGAACGTCAACGCTACTTAAGGCCTAGGGTGATCCTTGGTACCACTATGGGACACTTGTGGATTTCGAATGCCAAACTTAGATTTTGGTCGAGAATTCCTGGGCCAACCGGTAACAATTGATCATTCAAGTGACTCGGCGGTGGCATAGATGTTTGGGTATGGTGCACAATATCAAACCTGACTATAGTGATCATACAACACTTAGTCACTTACGCACTTAATAAGTGGTGAACTTATTAAGAACAACTCACTTAGTCATCTATCCTGGTTTTGTGTATTACATATGTATTACATGAAATATTATCCAAGATTTTTGAAACTCCTATAATTCATACTCAAACGTATATAACTCCCTGTTATATCACGAACCTATATGCCTTATGCCTTTATGCATCGGTTTGCGAATCAGGAAATGTCATTGGGTTATCACAGTATACGAATTGAAAGTCTTTAATCGAAAGATTATTAGATTACATACTTATCATTTTATAATCTCGACACGTCATACTGCCATTATTGGAGTATAAACAAATCATATCTTAGCATATCTATTCCCAATAGACCTTGTCTAACACTTTTCCTAAATTTCCTCCGTAAATTACGGAAATCTTTCTGCTATATATACGTATTCAAGGAGACGAATATATCATTCAATATTCAACACCCATTTCATATCAAACCCTATTCCAAACACATAATATGGATTTCTCACCTAATTCCTCAAGCTCTTCTAGCTCCAAAGATAGTGTGACAGGAGCACACCCACCGATCAATTACCGTGATTTCTTTAGAAAATGGGGATGGGTTCGTGAAATACTCACCCTATGGAGAAATGAAGAAGGTACTCCTTATCACGAGCCAAACTTACCACCAAACGTCGGAGTACTCGATCCGCTTACCGGCGAACCTGTTCGCAATACCGTTTTCACTCTTTTTGCAAGGATTTTCCGCCTCGAAGGTCGACTCGATGTAACCAACGACAATATTCGTCCTCTACTCCCGAATTCTAACCAGAAAGGGTTATTAGAAGAAGTTAGAAGACTTCGAACTAAATATCAAGAATTGACAAACCTTACAGAGGAATGGGTAGAACAAATCCATAGACTCGAGCGTAAAGTAGAAACCCTGGAGGAAATAGTGCGCGATTTGGTAGCTAGGCTCACACTTACTAACCAAGTACCACAAGCAGCACCAACAGCAGCACCAGCAGCAGCACCAGCACCACCAGTACTATCAGCATCACCACCAATAGCATCAGCTTCACCAACAACAATATCAGCATCCCACGTCTCAACATCATAATCGGTACCTCAAACATCGACATCATACGCCCATAGATACTAAGGAATATTAGTAATAATGAGTTAAGATGTATTGACTCATTCTTCCTGAAGAATTATATATGTATACTTTATATATATATGGTTTGGAACAATAATAAATCTTTTCGTACTAAACTATTACGTGTGAATCTTAACTAGTATGTACTACTTGGTTAATTCATATCACTAATACGCTATGATGTACATCCTTCGTTAATGACTTAACAATCATTAATCACTGCTTCAGTACAATAAACTCCATTTCATAATAAACTAAGTGTATTATTCAAATGCATGTGTGATTTTACACTCCTATTTTTCGATGTACTCAAAAATTTCTCGAAAACATCATTTGTGCCTTATGAATTTCACAAGAAATCCACGAGCATCAACATCATTTACTGAGGTATATTAATAACAATGAACGATGAAGTATTGATTCATAACTTCATTAAAGAAATATTCCGCGACGATTATGTAATCTCTAAAGTTTTGGAGATTATTTATTCTCATTTCAACCGTAAATCAAATGAGTTTAATATTATATTAACTTATTAAATCCATAATTACATCTGAAGAAAATATATATGTATGTATATTTTCATAAAGATTGTATTTAAAAATTCTTTTGTACAAACTGTTGATTGTGAAAATATTTTAACGGGTAGGTAATACCCAAGAAATATCTAACATTCACATTAATATATTACATTGTACATTCTTCAAAATCCTTGAAAACATATCGGATTGATAATCAATGATTCAGATCAGTTAACCTTGAGAATGCTGATGAAGCAGCAAAAGCTGTAGATGGCCTTAATGACCAGAAGCTTGATAATAAAGAATTGTGTGTTGGAAAAGCTCAAAAGAATATATGGTATTGAAAGACGGATTGAGCAAATAATGAAGGAGACCAAGGACAAATCCCAAGGACTAAACCTATAACCAAAGAATCTAGATGATTCGATTTCTGAAGGAAATCACAGAAGATCTTTTTATGCATTCTAAATCCTTACAGAAGAATTTCTTCATTATCCATCGATTTTAGAAATTCTAAAATATCATCGTATCTTTCGTTATAAATATCCTCGATATTTCTAAAGATAGCTTCATAACGATTCTTGTCCGCAATTAATTATCTCTTTGCAATATCTTTATTACATCATAAAGGAAAACTGTTTAAGTTTCTATATTTCGTAAAATTTAAATTCAAATTTTGAATGATTTGAAGTAGTGTTGAGAATTGAAGCATGAGTTAGTATAATATAATGACGTCAGGCCAACGTGATTATATTACAGTAAGTCATGCTAAATTTTTAATGGAAGACGATGATTCATAGACTTTATAATCATCATTTGCCATGTTACACGACTCTTACATTCTACTTAATCTCTGAACATATCAAGAAAATATATTCTTGATAGTTCTATCCTCAGTAATTCTGGTAATTTACCAAATCAAATCGTGATATTACGCTTAGAACAGTAGGTCCATTCGAAACTTCATACCTACAAATTCTGGACCATTACTCGCTTTACTTAGAGTCGAGAGGAGAATAAAAAGGCAAAGAGCTCCGACATATAAGGGAAAATATGTAGCCCGATAACGATACCGAAATTACAAACCGTGTATATCAATACGTATTGCAACGTAAAGACATGGGAGAATTAAAAACACTATGACCCCAAGGTAATAGTAGAAGAAAACAAATTCCTCTAGTGGTAAATGAAAAAGAAGAATGACTGAAATGATAGTCAGAAAAATATCCAGGATAAGAACTGGATGGAGCATTCTCACAATCTTTGGAAGTATGAATTGAGGAAGAAAGTATAGAAGTGGTGAAGATAATGAAATGGAAGAAGCTAATTTATAGCAAAATTCCAAACACAGCAATTGAAGCAATTCACCTCATTTAATCAAAGAAAATTTCAAATTCCTTAATTACCGGAGAATCAAATCTTATGGATTACGAAGATTTCCTTTAATCCCTTGAATTCCGAAAATCAATCGTGACTACGTCAAAAGTTAAGGCGAACATTTAATTTCTCATTCACTCTTTTACAATAGCTTCATTTATACGCTTCCTATAATCAAATTGTTTTATCCATATTATTCAGTAGTGATAAAACTTTATTTTTTCAACTTATATTCATCATTACAATATTCTTGTTGTAAACAATGATAATCTCTATCAAACTTCATGACTATAATTTTCATGAACTACTCTCTGTTTTGTCTACCCTAATATTGTGACATAAACACTCAAAGTTTTAAATAAGCTCAATACTATTCATAACACATTTCATGTGTTCAGTTTACTAAAATGCTCGTATAACACCATCATCCCTTTTGAGGATAACCTAGTCAAATGACACTCTTATTAATTCTTTAGATAACCTCCGCATTAATGATAAAATGCACTTTATAGAAGAACCTGTAAGAAATTAGGGTTCGTATTATTTAAATGCATGAAACAGAACAATATTCTATCCGTTGGAATTCACGAATGGCCCCGAACCTACCTGGGAACGTGAAGACCAGATAAAACATAAATATCCTCGTCTAGGTAAGAACAACGCCGATTGATGGCAAAAACTAAATTTCGGGACGAAATTTCTTTTAACGGGTAGGTACTATAACAACCCTCACTTTTCGACTTCCGATTTTACTAAAATACCTAGAGTTGTTATATACGAATAAATTTAACGTTGACCGAATAAACGTACGCTTAAAATAAATAATATAATTATAAATATTATAAATAAGATTATGATATATAATATAACATAATTACATCAATGAATATATATATAATATTTATATTACTTTTGTTATTTAGTTAATAGAATATATAATTAACTAAATAATACATAATATTATAACATTTATAAAACTAATAAAAACTATAAATTAATAATCATAAATTTTAATTTTTATAAAAACTAAATATTATAATAATATTTATATAAAATTCGTATTTAATAATTAAACAAATATAGAAATAAAATCTTAAATGTTCTTAGAAATATATTAAACAAATTTTTGTTTTTTTAGAATTTTATACAAAAAAAAAATCAAAACTATATCTACTTTTAATAAATAAATACAAAAATACAAACTACTTTTTCTTTTAAGATTTACTTTTAATAAAAATACAAACTACTTTTCTTTTAAGATTTACTTTTAATACAAATACAAACTACTTTTTCTTATTTTAACTTTTAAGATTTACTTTTAATAAAAATACAAACTACTTTTTCTTATTTTCACTTTTAAGATTTACTTTTAATAAAAATACAAACTACTTTTTCTTATTTTAAATTTTAAGATTTACTTTTAATAAAAATACAAACTACTTTTTCTTATTTTAACTTTTAAGATTTTACTTTTAATAAAAATACAAAATACTTTTTCTTATTTTAACTTTTATGATTTTACTTTTAATAAAAATACAAACTACTTTTTCTTATTTTAACTTTTAAGATTTACTTTTAATAAAAATACAAAATACTTTTTCTTATTTTAACTTTTAAGATTTTACTTTTAATAAAAATACAAACTACTTTTTCTTATTTTAACTTTTAAGATTTTACTTTTAATAAAAATACAAACTACTTTTTCTTATTTTAACTTTTAAGATTTACTTTTAATAAAAATACAAATTACTTTTTCTTATTTTAACTTTTAAGATTTTACTTTTAATAAAAATACAAACTACTTTTTCTTATTTTAACTTTTAAGATTTTACTTTTAATAAAAATACAAACTACTTTTTCTTATTTTAACTTTTAAGATTTACTTTTAATAAAAATACAAAATAATTTTTCTTATTTTAACTTTTAAGATTTACTTATTTTATTTTAATTTTTTTTTTTTACCTAACATTTTCAACTATAAATACCACATACATTTCTCATTTCAAACTTACACCTTAATCTCTCATTTCTCTCTTAAAGAACTACTTCTAGTTGATATCTCGGTCACTTACTTGCTTTACTTTCCTTTCTTGCGTGGAATACTGCAACTGCTATTTAAGGTGAGTTTCATTTGCTCCCTTTTTATATATATTTTTGGGCTGAGAATACATGCGCTGATTTATAAATGTTTTACTAAATAGGCACAAGTACTAAAACTAATTCTATGTGGGTTTAAACCAGAAATATACCCTTAGCTTGGTAACATTAAACTACTTGTCTATGTACGGTAGGCGCGAATCCTAAAGATAGATCTATTGGGCCTGACAAACCCCATCCTGACTATGGGATGCTTTAGTACTTCGAGGTTATTTTAACTGTATTTCTTCCTCGGGTTCACTTTCCTCCTCGGGTTCACTTTCCTCCTCGGGTTCACTTTCCTCCTCGGGTTCACTTTCCTCCTCGGGTTCACTTTCCGGGTTCTCTATAGTCGGTTCATCCGGAATTTGTGAGTCTTCCCCAAAGATATTATTTTCGTCATCGGATAGGTTAATGACTGGAACACCATCTGAAGATTCTGGTTCGGAGTCGCTGAATGTGATAACAAGTTTTGAGCCCGACATCTATCACACAACAACTAACCCATTAGTACTACATAATATTTACATATAAATTTTAACCAACAATGATAAGCAATGGTTTTTAAATCAGACCCGGTCAAAGTCCAGACTTACTAATGTATCCTAACGACTTATCAGTTAGACACACTAATGCAAACCTGGTTCGCTAAGACCACCGCTCTGATACCACATGTCATAACCCGTCCTTAACCGTAAGAACGTGTTAGATAACGTATGATTTCATTGCGAGGTATTGACCTCTATATGCGACATTTTTAAAAGAAAAACTGCATATATTATACATTACAAACCATGATTCTTATTTTTGATACAAGCTTTGGACGAAATAAAGATGATTATCGTTTAGCGATAATCTTCGACTTACAAACTTTACAAATGATGATAACAACACGATTTCTAGCATATTTTACAACACAAGTTCTTGGATATGCAGTCTTATTTTTGACACAAATATGCGTACGCAAGATCCTGCTCAAATTCAACATAATGCAGCGGAAACTTCTAATTATCCCCTGAGAATAAACATGTTTAAAACGTCAACATAAAGTTGGTGAGATATAGGTTTAGTGCCGGCAGTAATATATATATAGACCACAAGATTTCGTATATAAACAGTTTAATAAAAATATTCTAAGTGGTTGAGCACTTGGTAACCATACTTAACAATTAATCACGTCGCATATTCCCTTTAATATGAAATCTTACTACACTGTACCAAGTGTAGTCACGAAACGAAGTACTGTGCAACCGTTGAATACTGGTCGTCCAGTCCGGCTGGGGTTGTCAAGCCCGATAGATCTATCAACAGGATTCGCGTTTACAATACCGCTGTAAATATTAGTTACCAAGCTACAGGGAAGTATGCCAGTGGTACAACTCAACGTAGAATATATTTTTCAGTTACTTGTGTCCATAACGTAAAACATAAAATACATGTATTCTCATCCCGAAATATTTAGAGTTTAAAAGTGGGACTATATACTCACTTTCGTCTTGAAGATATATATATTTTGACTTGGTCTCCCGGTTGATATCACGAACCTATCCATATATAATATATCAATACCTTTTCTTTTTAAACAACGTCACATATATATTCTTGTTATACTTTTAATACTTTTTATAATTCCTTAGTCCGTAGTTAGCAGTTCGTTGTTAGTAATTCAATTTTAATGGTTCATATTTAGATGTTTAATAAACCCCCAACGAAATAAATAAGACCCCATCGTATATGTATTGGTCGAGATTAATCTTGACCCATGGTACCAGTGTTGTCAAATGACGTGTTGCGTACATAAAGTACCGGTGTTGTCAAATGACGTGTTGCGTACAATCATGGGATCTTATGATTAATCTTCTCGTATTGTTTACGGGTGATCCTGAACCATATAAAATTAAATTATGAGTACATATATATAAAATATCATGTTATTTTAAAAAGATGTGATTTATTTAATTTTCTCCAATTATTTTCGTAGCCAAACTAGTCTTAGATATCCGATCTCGTTTTGGTCATAGTTTCTTCGTTACAACTCCGTTTTCGTTGATTCAACTTGCAACTTCCTTGGATCGAGTCCCTCTTTAAGACTATGAACTGTAAATACCTTAGTTTGTATTCAAAATCACACGGCATAGGTGAAACTTTAGTGAAACTTATGAAGTTAAACCTTTTCCTTTATGTAGGCAACCTTAAATGATTATTTTTCTAAAAATACTTATACTTTGAATTAAATCATGAAATTTTTATGTGTTACCATATTCATAGTAAAAATCATTTTTCCAGAACATAAACCTTTAATTCAAAGTTTAAGATGGTTTTTAATTATCCAACCCAAAACAGCCCCCGGTTACACTCCGACGTCGTAAAAACAGTTTTTAAGGTGTTCTTTGAAAAACCATGTTATACCTTGTTAAATTAGCATATATTTAAGTTATATTATAGGTCTTGAAGTATTTTAAAAGTTAAGTTAGAAGGATCTATTTAGTTTGCAAACAAGTTTGAAAACATTCAAACTATGTTCTTGTTGTTAAAATTGTATACCACAAAATATGATAGCTATATATATATGAATCGAATAAGGTTATGAACATAGATACTACCTCAAGTTCCTTGGACAAGGTTTCTGTAAAAGTGGAGTAAGAACCTAGAACCAAAAGGGTGATGGAATTGGATGAAAGATTGGAAGTAAGTTTGTGTTCTTGGAAGGATTTCTTGAAGTGTTTTTGTAAGGTTTTCTTATGAGATTTAAGTGTTGTTTTTGAAGCTAAATGATGGAGAAAATGCTTGGAGATGATCAAGTATGAAGTTAAGAGTATTTTGAGAGAGAAATGGAAGTGTAAGTATGAGAAAATGGGGTGAAGAAATGGTGTGCATGCATAAAAACGTTTTTAGGTTATAAAGGAAAAAAAAGATACCTAACTTTGTTTTCTTGCTAAATAATTCATGCTACTTGACAAATGGTTGGTTCCACATGTTTCTTAATCATTTAAGGCTGCTAAAGAGCAGATTTTTATTGGTATATACCAATAGTAAATACATCTAGAAGCTGCGTATGATACGAGTACATATACTCTAGATATACGTATAGAAATTTTGTGAAAAATGGAATGAGGATTCAAATATAGCTATCTTTTGTGAATACACTTATATGGTTTTATGTATTTAAGTTCTTAAAAGTGATTAAATTCATTACTTATACGATATATGTATAAACATTATAGGTCATAAGTATTTAAGTCAAATAACGTTGCGTATGGTTATCGTTTTGAAAACTTAAGTTAGTAGTTTCAAAATATACATATAACTTATTGTTATTAATACAAAATGAGATATTAAAACATTCTTAGATCATGTTAAATATGTATATATACATATATATACACAAACGTATAATTATCATATGTTATATAGTTCGTGATATCATCGGTCAAACTAGACGGTCAAACGTTGTGTAAAACTCTTTTCAAAAACATAAATCTCAACAATTTGGATTGCTTATCATGTTGGTAAGGTTTAATTTATGTAAATATTAATCTTACAAGTATAGAATGATCGAAAAAGTGCGGGTCATTACAGTACCTACCCGTTAAATAAATTTCGTCCCGAAATTTTAAAATTGTACCTATTTTGCGTCATCGGGAAACAAGTGTGGATACTTTTGTTTCATTTGATCCTCTCGTTCCCAAGTAAACTCGGGACCCCTTCGAGCATTCCAACGAACCTTAACGATCGGTATGTTGCTCTGCTTGAGCCGTTTAACTTCACGATCCATGATTTCGATTGGTTCTTCGATGAATTGTAGTTTCTCGTCGACATGGATTTCTTCAAGAGGAATGGTGAGGTCTTCCTTTGCAAGACACTTCTTAAGGTTTGAGACATGAAAGGTATTATGTACTCCGGCGAGTTGTTGCGGTAACTCGAGTCGATAAGCTACCGGTCCAATGCGTTCGATGATCTTGAACGGGCCTACATACCTTGGGTTTAGTTTACCCCTTTTTCCAAAACGTATTACACCTTTCCAAGGTGACACCTTTAACATAACCATGTCACCGATCTGAAACTCTAATGGTTTCCTTCGAACATCGGCGTAGCTCTTTTGGCGACTACGGGCTGTTTTCAATCTCTCCTTGATTTGTACTATCTTCTCAGTCGTTTCGTGTATGATCTCGGGACCAGTTAATTGTCGATCTCCTACTTCATTCCAACAAATAGGAGATCTACACTTCCTTCCGTACAATGCTTCGAATGGCGCAGCTTTAATGCTCGCATGATAACTATTATTATACGAGAATTCTGCTAATGGTAGATATTTATCCCATCCGTTTCCAAAATCGATCACACATGCCCTGAGCATGTCTTCAAGAGTCTGAATCGTTCTTTCACTCTGATACCACATGTCATAACAAGAATATAAAACTAACAAATTATAATAATACTAATTTTAAAAATATTTCTTACTTATAAAAATATTTCTTAATATTTATAATTAACTTATTTTTATATAAATATTACTTATTAAATATTATATTTATATATAAAAATACAAACTACTTTTTCTTATTTTAACTTTTAAGATTTTACTTTTAATAAAAATACAAACTACTTTTTCTTATTTTAACTTTTAAAATTTACTTTTAATAAAAATACAAAATACTTTTTCTTATTTTAACTTTTAAGATTTTACTTTTAATAAAAATACAAACTACTTTTTCTTATTTTAACTTTTAAGATTTTACTTTTAATAAAAATACAAACTACTTTTTCTTATTTTAACTTTTAAGATTTACTTTTAATAAAAATAAAAAATAATTTTTCTTATTTTAACTTTTAAGATTTACTTATTTTATTTTAATTTTTTTTTACCTAACATTTTCAACTATAAATACCACATACATTTCTCATTTCAAACTTACACCTTAATCTCTCATTTCTCTCTTAAAGAACTACTTCTAGTTGATATCTCGGTCACTTACTTGCTTTACTTTCCTTTCTTGCGTGGAATACTTCAACTGCTATTTAAGGTGAGTTTCATTTGCTCCCTTTTTATATATTATTTTGGGCTGAGAATACATGCGCTGATTTATAAATGTTTTACGAAATAGGCACAAGTACTAAAACTAATTCTATGTGGGTTTAAACCAGAAATATACCCTTAGCTTGGTAACATTAAACTACTTGTCTATGTACGGTAGGCGCGAATCCTAAAGATAGATCTATTGGGTCTGACAAACCCCATCCTGACTATGGGATGCTTTAGTACTTCGAGGTTATTTTAAACACACCTGATCTGGTGTACTTCAGAGGGTAAAACATGAACGTTAAGGCTTGTTACCGGGTGCCTACAACTTATAGAATACTTTTATACACTTGCTAGTGTACGGATATTTATGAAACTGAAATATAATTTTTATATAAATATTACTTATTAAATATTATATTTATATAATAAGAAATGTAAATTTTATAAATGTATTAATAACCCGTCCTTATCCCCCTGGACGAAATCAACAACATCTGGTTCCATTGCGATGATCGACTCCAAGTAATGTCTTTAGTATGAGCTAATGCACAGCGGAAGACTTAATTCGTACCTGAGAATAACATGCTTTAAAATGTCAACATAAAGTTGGTGAGATATATAGGTTTGATGCTAGCAGCGTAATAACTATGGACCACAAGATTTCATATGTAACCATTTTAATAAAAAAAATTCTAAGTGGTTGAGCACTTGGTAACCATACTTAACATTTAATCACGTCGCATATTCCCTTTATTACGAAATCTTACTACACTGTACCAAGTGTAGTCACGAAACGAAGTACTGTGCAACCTTTGAATACTGGTCGTCCAGTCCGGTTGGGGTTGTCAGGCCCGATAGATCTATCAACAGGATTCGCGTTTACAATACCGCTGTAAATATTAGTTACCAAGCTACAGGGAAGTATGACAGTGGTACAACTCAACGTAGAATATATTTTTCAGTTACTTGTGTCCATAACGTAAAACATTTATATTAAATATTACTTGTATATTTTATTATCACTATTAAAAGCATTCTATAAGTTGTAGGCACCCGGTAACAAGCCTTAACGTTCATGTTTTACCCTTTGAAGTACACCAGATCAGGTGTGTTTAAAATAACCTCGAAGTACTAAAGCATCCCATAGTCAGGATGGGGTTTGTCAGACCCAATAGATCTATCTTTAGGATTCGCGCCTACCGTATATAGACAAGCAGTTTAATGTTACCAAGCTAAGGGTATATTTCTGGTTTAAACCCACATAGAATTAGTTTTAGTACTTGTGCCTATTTCGTAAAACATTTATAAATCAGCGCATGTATTCTCAGCCCAAAATAATATATAAAAAGGGAGCAAATGAAACTCACCTTAAATAGCAGTTGAAGTATTCCACGCAAGAAAGGAAAGTAAAGCAAGTAAGTGACCGAGATATCAACTAGAAGTAGTTCTTTAAGAGAAAAAATATTTACAGACCCAATAGATCTATCTTTAGGATTCGCGCCTACCGTACATAGACAAGTAGTTTAATGTTACCAAGCTAAGGGTATATTTCTGGTTTAAACCCACATAGAATTAGTTTTAGTACTTGTGCCTATTTCGTAAAACATTTATAAATCAGCGCATGTATTCTCAGCCCAAAATAATATATAAAAAGGGAGCAAATGAAACTCACCTTAAATAGGAGTTGAAGTATTCCATGCAAGAAAGGAAAGTAAAGCAAGTAAGTGACCGAGATATCAACTAGAAGTAGTTCTTTAAGAGAGAAATGAGAGATTAAGGTGTAAGTTTGAAATGAGAAATGTATGTGGTACTTGGTTAGTAAGTGTGAGCCTAGCTACCAAATCGCGCACTATTTCCTCCAGGGTTTCTACTTTACGCTCGAGTCTATGGATTTGTTCTACCCATTCTTCTGTAAGGTTTGTCAATTCTTGATATTTAGTTCGAAGTCTTCTAACTTCTTCTAATAACCCTTTCTGGTTAGAATTCGAGAGTAGAGGACGAATATTGTCGTTGGTTACATCGAGTCGTCCTTCGAGGCGGAAAATCCTTGCGAAAAGAGTGAAAACGGTATTGCGAACAGGTTCGCCAGTAAGAGGATCGAGTACTCCGACGTTTGGTGGTAAGTTTGGCTCGTGATAAGGAGTACCTTCTTCATTTCTCCATAGGGTGAGTATTTCGCGAACCCATCCCCATTTCTAAAGAAATCACGATAATTGATCGGTGGGTGTGCTCCTGTCACGCTATCTTTGGAGCTAGAAGAACTTGAGGAATTAGGTGAGAAATCCATATTATGTGTTTGGAATAGGGTTTGATAAAAAATGGGTGTTGAATATTGAATGATATATTCATCTCCTTGAATACGTATATATAGCAGAAAGATTTCCGTAATTTACGGAGGAAATTTAGGAAAAGTGTTAGACAAGGTCTATTGGGAATAGATATGCTAAGATATGATTTGTCTATACTCTAATAATGGCAGTATGACGTGTCGAGATTATAAAATGATAAGTATGTAATCTAATAATCTTTCGATTCGTATCCTGTGATAACCCAATGACATTTCCCGGTTCGCAAACCGATGCATAAAGGCATTAGGCATATAGGTTCGTGATATAACAGGGACTTATATACGTTTGAGTATGAATTATAGGAGTTTCAAAAATCTTGGATAATATTTCATGTAATACATATGTAATACACAAAACCAGGATAGATGACTAGGTGAGTTGTTCTTAATACGTTCACCACTTATTAAGTGCGTAAGTGACTAAGTGTTGTATGATCACTATAGTCAGGTTTGATATTGTGCACCATACCCAAACATCTATGCCACCGCCGAGTCACTTGAATGATCAATTATTACCGGTTGGCCCAGGAATTCTCGACCAAAATCTAAGTTTGGCATTCGAAATCCACAAGCGTCCCATAGTGGTACCAAGGATTACCCTAGGCCTTAAGTAGCGTTGACGTTCGAGTAATTTCACATTATCGTGTATGTTATAATCTTAAGATTTAAGTATAGTTTCTAAGGTATAGTGTAGCATTTATCAATTAAAGGCAACAATTAAAGGCACTATGGTCAAGGAAAGTTGTAGTCCTACATTGCTAAGGTACCTAATTGTATAAGGCATACATAAAATACAATCCTGGTTCTCTACAATAACCTGCTCTGATACCAATTGAAAGTTGGGGACGCATCCCACTCAGTGCCTTCTCAGCTAACCGCCTGTGACCACTGAGCGTACCTCAGACACTGATTTTACGGCCCGCCTCTCGGCAGTACAGCCAACCCTAATAGGGACCGCGAGGAGTAAGAGCCAATGCTTCGTCACAGGTAACACTGTGAGAACCTCCTCTACGATTAACCCGCTAATAAACGGCATTAAACCAGCTCTGATACCAACTGAAAGGACCCGTTCATATACATTATAAACGATTCACAATAGTTGATTACATCGCGAGGTATTTGACCTCTATATGATACGTTTTACAAACATTGCATTCGTTTTTAAAAGACAAACTTTCTTTACATCAAAATTTGACGGCATGCATACCATTTCATATTACATCCAGCTATAATTGACTTAATATTAATCTTGATGAACTCAATGACTCGAATGCAACGTCTTTCAAAGTATGCCATGAATGACTCCAAGTAATATCCTTAAAATGAGCTAATGCACAGCGGAAGATTTCTTTAATACCTGAGAATAAACATGCTTTAAAGTGTCAACCAAAAGGTTGGTGAGTTCATAGGTTTATCATAACAATCATTTCAATATATTAATAGACCACAAGATTTCCGTTTAAAAATATATGTACACTCGCAAGTGTATAAAAGTATTCTATAAGTTGTAGGCACCTGGTAACAAGCCTTAACGTTCATGTTTTACCCTCTGAAGTACACCAGATCAGGTGTGTTTAAAATAACCTCGAAGTACTAAAGCATCCCATAGTCAGGATGGGGTTTGTCAGGCCCAATAGATCTATCTTTAGAATTCGCGCCTACCGTACATAGACAAGTAGTTTAATGTTACCAAGCTAAGGGTACATTTCTGGTTTAAACCCACATAGAATTAGTTTTAGTACTTGTGCCTACTTCATAAAACATTTATAAAACAGCGCATGTATTCTCAGCCCAAAAATATATATTGCAAAAGCCATTAAAAAGGGAGCAAATGAAACTCACAATACTGTATTTTGTAGTAAAAATACATATGACGTCATTGAACAAGTGCAATGTTGGCATTGGATTCACGAACGTATCAATATTGAGATTCAATATTGCAGGAAAAGTACGTAGACGCAACGGAGATGATAAACACTAGTTTGACTCATGAGCAATACTCTCGATCAATACCCATAACCTCCATAGCTATAACCCATAATTTCCTTAGCTTTATCCCGTTTGAAAACTTATTTTGAAATCGTCTGAGTATAACTCCGTCGTAGTATTTTATGTATACTAATAATATCATGAAATAATACAAAGAAAATATATATATGTAATTCGATTGAGAGAGTTTAGAGAAATATATTTTCAAGTTTCTATGAAATAATGAAACCTATTCAATTCTATTTATAATAGATTTTTGAATTATTAAAGTATGAATTATTAAAGTGAATTATTAAAGTGAATTATTAAAGTATGAATTATTAAAGTGAATTATTAAAGTGAATTATTAAAGTATGAATTATTAAAGTGAATTATTAAAGTATGAATTATTAAAGTGAATTATTAAAGTATGAATTATTAAAGTTAAAGTAAAGTAAAAGTAAAAGTAAAGTAAAGGTAAAGTTAAAGTATAGTAAAAGTATAAAACTATATACGTATAATACGCGTATAAATATATATAATATTAATTTAAATCGTTATATATATTTAATAAAATAAAATATAAATATCGTTATCTTTATCATATTGGTTAAGTAATGAGTTGTCAAAAGTGGTTCTAGATATTTATAAAAGATATATACATTTTAATAATAAAGTTCTTTTTAAACTGAAAAAGTTTTTTTTTGTACTTTTGAAACTAAATCAAATAAATATGATAATTTTGTTTTCCAAAACTAAATATAGTTAAGAATCATTTTGTTAAAAGGTTAAAATAATAGAAATCGTTATATCATAAAACATTTTAGAAAAGTAGAATTATATATATTCATAATAGGTTTCAAGTTTTTAAATTACAGTCTGTTGGTGAAGCATGGGATAAAGTCCAAAGGTTTAATAAATGTATGAAATTATCTTAATGAAAAATGTCGAGTTACTTAACTTGTCGATATCCAATATCTAAGTTATTTACACTCCACGTTCTTACTTATAGATCACTTTACCATTTTCCGAATATTGTCAAAAAGAATAGATTTCTTAAATCACAATGGACCTCATAACATTGGCCCGTAATCATATCATAATGTATCTGATAATTCAATCATTTGATATTATCTCTTAATTCTGCCGATAAATATATCGAAACAAATACGTTCATGTAAAGTATCATATATCTAATACTTTGTTAATGTTTTCAGTTAATATTATATATTATATATACATATCTATATACACATAATTGTTCGTGAATCGTCGAACACGGTCAAAGGGTAATTGATTACATGAATGTAGTTCCAAACTTTTTGAGATTCAACATTAAAAATTCTGCTTATCGTGTTGGAAACATATAAAGGTTAAGTTTAAATTTGGTCAGAAATTTCCGGGTCGTCACAGTACCTACCCGTTAGAGAAATTTCGTCCCGAAATTTGATCGAGGTCATCATGGCTAACCATAAAAATGTTTTCATGACGGATATGTGTTGATAGATAGGATTTTATTACCATAGAGTAATATGGATAAAATGATCCAATTACTCGAAGCGTATGAGTGAAGCTATCACAAAATAGTGGAATGAGGAAAATAAGTTTCGTCATAATTTTTGACGTATTCATGGTTGAATTCCGGAATTCAAGGGATTCAAAAAAAAAAAAAAAATCTTGGAAATCTATAAGATCTGTTTCTTCGAGATTTAAGGAAATTAGGATCTCTTTAATAAAATGCGATGATCTGTCCCGATTACTACGTCTGATATTTCCCTTATATATTTACCTTTTCTATTCCATTAGTTTTTAGCACCTCTATACTCAATTCCAATTTCAAAAGATTGCGAAAATGCTTAATCCATTTCTAATCCTTGTCTTTACCCTTACTATAGCAACAATCATTCTCCTTTTCCAACTTCCACCGGAGGAATCTATTTTCTTCTACTTCGCCCTTGGGGTTATAGTGTTTTTAATTCTCCCGTGTCTTTATGTTGCGATAAACATTGATATACACGGTTTGTAATTTATGTGTTGTTATTGGACTTTATATTCTCCCTTACATTTCGGAGTTTCATACTTTTGTTGTCTCTTCTCGGCTTTAAGTCAAGCGAATAATGGTCCAGAATTAGTAGGTATGAAGTTTTGGATGAACATAGTTAATGTTCTAAGAAGGAAATCGTAATGGTACGATCTTGATTTGGCAAATTACCAGAATATCCAGAAAGATAGAACTATCAAGAAGATATGTTCTTAATATGTTTGGAGATTTGGTAGAATGTAAGAGTCGTGTAAATGGCACATGATGACGGCATGTTATGTGAATCATCACGTTCCATTAGAAACTCAGCATGACTTATTGTAATATAATCACGGTGATCAAGTGTCATTATATTATACTAGTTCATGCTTCAGTTCCCAACACTACTTCAAAAAGTATTCCTATTTTAAATTCGAAAGTTTCAGAATTTAGAAACTAAAATAGTTTCTTTTATGATGTAATACAGACATCACGAAGAGGTAAATGATTTCAGATAAGAATAATTATGGAAATATCTTCAGAAATATGGAGGATATTTATAATGAAAGATACGATGATATCTTAAAATTTCTAATATCAGAGGATGATGAAGAATATTGTCCGTAAGGGTTTAGAGTCAGGAGCAAGGTATTCGATAATGACTTCAGCAGACACGGAATTATTTGGATTCTTTGAAGGTAGATTTAGTCCTTGTGATTTATCCACAGCCTTCTTCATGGTTTGCTCAATCCGTATTTTTCAGTACCAAATATTCTCTTTTTCTGAGCTTTGCCAACACACTACTCTTTATCATCAAACTTTTTACTGTTAAGGTCATTTATAGTTTTTGCTGCTTCATCAGTATTTCGAGAACTAGTTCGCAGTTTAGGGTGTTTTTCAGAAACTTCACATTCAAAGTATATAAGTTCAGAAGATAGACACATATAATTGTTGGCGTAGACATGCTGCGAGATTTCAAAATACTGATTGCTAATTTTTGATGATTCGTATGGCAATTCTCGTTACAAGATGCAGATGAGTAAATGATGGGGTTTTGATAAATATAAAGATTTTTCGGAAAGTCAAAGATCAATGAAGTTATTAATAAGTTTACTGCTAATGTGGCGAGATATGAAAGGTTCCCCGGTAATATTGATGAAGAGGTAATCATTATAATAAGGCTTATTTGAATGAACAATTGAAGTTGGTTTGCTGGAGCTGTGACAAAATCGTCTATTTTTAGAAGGGATTGAAAAGTTATTTTAGCTAGTAAATGCCAAAAGGTCTGACATGGATACCTGTTAAATTATAACTTTGGTTTCAAGAGTTTTTCAGGTACGTAACTGTGGATAACATATGGTTGGATCATCATCTCGATTGTTCATTATTTGAAGTGTCTTCAGGTATTTCGAAGGGCTTGAACACAGATTATAATCGTTAATATACATACGATGTTCTAACACAGTTTTGAAGTTAAAGTATAGCTTTGAAAGATGTAAGAATCTAAGAGTGATGATATCGTTTATAACTTGAATTGAATTCGGTGATTTCAAAATCAGAATATGTAATTAGATCTTTGAATGAGTATGGTTGTTTTGATTTCTATGAAAGAATGTATATTGTTGTGAAAGTAGGGAGTATAATGGATGATTTGCTGAATCAGATTCGAAGAATGTAACATATTAATTGTGAATTTATATATCTCTCGGGTATTACCTACCCGTTAAAAAAAATGTCACAATTAATATTTTGTACAAAAGAATTTTATTACAGTCTTTATGGAAATATATGTGTATATTTCTTCAGATGTAATATTGATTTAATGAGTTAATATTAAATTAAACTCACTTAATTTATGGTTAAGGCTAGGATAGATAATTTCTAAACTTTAGAAATTACATAATCGTTATAGAATGTTTTCCCAATGAAGTTATGAATCAATACTTCATCGTTGTGGTATTCCTTAGTATCTACAGGGCGTATGACGTCGATGCTCATGGGACAGATTGTGAAGTTGAGGTTTGCGATGCGGTTGTTGTTTGTGGTGGTAATGGTACTGTTGGTGTTGCTGATGGTGGTACTGTTTATGCTGCTGGTGCTGCTGCTGGTGTTTGTAACCTTTGCACCATATTCTCCAAAGCCACTACCCGAGCGCGAAGCTCGTTGACTTCTTCTATTACACCGGGGTGATTGTCGGTTCGGACGAGCGGATAAATAAAATCTAGAATTTGGTGTAGTATGTAATCGTGACGAGATACTCTAGAAATAAGAGAGAAAATGGTGTTTCGGATAGGTTCGCCGGTAAGTGCTTCAGGTTCTTCGCCAAGAGGGCAATGTGGTGGATGGAAGGGATCACCTTCTTCTTGTCTCCAATGATTAAGGAGGCTACGAACCCATCCCCAATTCATCCAGAATAGATGATGACTAATTGGTTGATCCATTCCGGTCACACTTCTTTCGGAACTTGAGTGGGATTCCATTTCGGAATCCGAGGGACTTGAACTAATGACGAATTCCATTTCGTACGATTGAATAAAGAATTTTTCGATATGAAATGATTTTCCGGCTATCGGGTGGTATTCTAATTATATGGAGCAAAAGGTTTCGTAGATTACGGAGGAATTTACGGAATATGTCAGGCAAAGTTTACAGTAACAGATACGCTAAGATATGAATTAGCAGATACGCTAAGATATGAATTTCGTCTATACACTATTCATGCAATCAATGCAATAAGATGTGTCTAGACTAAGAATGATAAGCAGATAATTTCCGACAAAAATGATGAGCAAAACTTTTGACATGCAGACACGGTCGAAGTCCAGACTCACTAATGCATCCTAACGACTATCAGTTAGACACACTAATGCAGACCTGGTTCGCTAAGACCACCGCTCTGATACCAACTGAAAGTTGGGGACGCATCCCACTCAGTGCCTTCTCAGCTAACTGCCTGTGACCACTGAGCGTACCTCAGACACTGATTTTACGGCCCGCCTCTCGGCAGTACAGCCAACCCTAATAGGGACCGCGAGGAGTAAGAGCCAATGCTTCGTCACAGGTAACACTGTGAGAACCTCCTCTACGATTAACCCGCTAATAAACGGCATTAAACCAGCTCTGATACCAACTGAAAGGACCCGTTCATATACATTATAAACGATTCACAATAGTTGATTACATCGCGAGGTATTTGACCTCTATATGATACGTTTTACAAACATTGCATTCATTTTTAAAACACAAACTTTCTTTACATCAAAATTTGACGGCATGCATACCATTTCATATTACATCCAACTATAATTGACTTAATATTAATCTTGATGAACTCAATGACTCGAATGCAACGTCTTTCAAAGTATGCCATGAATGACTCCAAGTAATATCCTTAAAATGAGCTAATGCACAGCGGAAGATTTCTTTAATACCTGAGAATAAACATGCTTTAAAGTGTCAACCAAAAGATTGGTGAGTTCATAGGTTTATCATAACAATCATTTCAATATATTAATAGACCACAAGATTTCCGTTTAAAAATATATGTACACTCGCAAGTGTATAAAAGTATTCTATAAGTTGTAGGCACCTGGTAACAAGCCTTAACGTTCATGTTTTACCCTCTGAAGTACACCAGATCAGGTGTGTTTAAAATAACCTCGAAGTACTAAAGCATCCCATAGTCAGGATGGGGTTTGTCAGGCCCAATAGATCTATCTTTAGAATTCGCGCCTACCGTACATAGACAAGTAGTTTAATGTTACCAAGCTAAGGGTATATTTCTGGTTTAAACCCACATAGAATTAGTTTTAGTACTTGTGCCTACTTCATAAAACATTTATAAAACAGCGCATGTATTCTCAGCCCAAAAATATATATTGCAAAAGCAATTAAAAAGGGAGCAAATGAAACTCACAATACTGTATTTTGTAGTAAAAATACATATGACGTCATTGAACAAGTGCAATGTTGGCATTGGATTCACGAATGTATCAATATTGAGATTCAATATTGCAGGAAAAGTACGTAGACGCAACGGAGATGATAAACACTAGTTTGACTCATGAGCAATACTCTCGATCAATACCCATAACCTCCATAGCTATAACCCATAATTTCCTTAGCTTTATCCCGTTTGAAAACTTATTTTGAAATCGTCTGAGTATAACTCCGTCGTAGTATTTTATGTATACTAATAATATCATGAAATAATACAAAGAAAATATATATATGTAATTCGATTGAGAGAGTTTAGAGAAATATATTTTCAAGTTTCTATGAAATAATGAAACCTATTCAATTCTATTTATAATAGATTTTTGAATTATTAAAGTATGAATTATTAAAGTGAATTATTAAAGTGAATTATTAAAGTATGAATTATTAAAGTGAATTATTAAAGTGAATTATTAAAGTATGAATTATTAAAGTGAATTATTAAAGTATGAATTATTAAAGTGAATTATTAAAGTATGAATTATTAAAGTTAAAGTAAAGTAAAAGTAAAAGTAAAGTAAAGGTAAAGTTAAAGTATAGTAAAAGTATAAAACTATATACGTATAATACGCGTATAAATATATATAATATTAATTTAAATCGTTATATATATTTAATAAAATAAAATATAAATATCGTTATCTTTATCATATTGGTTAAGTAATGAGTTGTCAAAAGTGGTTCTAGATATTTATAAAAGATATATACATTTTAATAATAAAGTTCTTTTTAAACTGAAAACGTTTTTTTTTTGTACTTTTGAAACTAAATCAAATAAATATGATAATTTTGTTTTCCAAAACTAAATATAGTTAAGAATCATTTTGTTAAAAGGTTAAAATAATAGAAATCGTTATATCATAAAACATTTTAGAAAAGTAGAATTATATATATTCATAATAGGTTTCAAGTTTTTAAATTACAGTCTGTTGGTGAAGCATGGGATAAAGTCCAAAGGTTTAATAAATGTATGAAATTATCTTAATAAAAAATGTCGAGTTACTTAACTTGTCGATATCTAACATCTAAGTTATTTACACTCCACGTTCTTACTTATAGATCACTTTACCATTTTCCGAATATTGTCAAAAAGAATAGATTTCTTAAATCACAATGGACCTCATAACATTGGCCCGTAATCATATCATAATGTATCTGATAATTCAATCATTTGATATTATCTCTTAATTCTGCCGATAAATATATCGAAACAAATACGTTCATGTAAAGTATCATATATCTAATACTTTGTTAATGTTTTCAGTTAATATTATATATTATATATACATATCTATATACACATAATTGTTCGTGAATCGTCGAACACGGTCAAAGGGTAATTGATTACATGAATGTAGTTCCAAACTTTTTGAGATTCAACATTAAAAATTCTGCTTATCGTGTTGGAAACATATAAAGGTTAAGTTTAAATTTGGTCAGAAATTTCCGGGTCGTCACTGTACCCCCAAATTAGGGCCTAGGGTATTTGTGACTAATTATATCAAATCACAATTGTATAAACGAGAACGACTCTATATGAGACGTTTTGAATAAAACATTTATTAATAAAACAGCGGAAGCATTAAAAGTTTTATATCAAATTTAAACTGAAATAATAATAATAGTCTTAATGCAAAGTAAATGTAATGAAATGAAGACTCCATGTAGCAGCATTCAATTCATCAGGTAGCAATCATGGCAATCATCTTATTCGTCACCTGAGACAAAACATGCTTAAAGTGTCAACCAAAAAGGTTGGTGAGTTCATTAGTTTATCAAAATCAATCATTTCCGTTATAATAATAGGCCACAAGATTTCAGTTTCATAAATATCCGTACACTAGCAAGTGTATAAAAGCATTCTATAAGTTGTAGGCACCCGGTAACAAGCCTTAACGTTCATGTTTTACCCTCTAAAGTACACCAGATCAGGTGTGTTTAAAATAACCTCGAAGTACTAAAGCATCCCATAGTCAGGATGGGGTTTGTCAGACCCAATAGATCTATCTTTAGGATTCGCGCCTACCGTACATAGACAAGTAGTTTAATGTTACCAAGCTAAGGGTATATTTCTGGTTTAAACCCACATAGAATTAGTTTTAGTACTTGTGCCTATTTCGTAAAACATTTATAAATCAGCGCATGTATTCTCAGCCCAAAATAATATATAAAAAGGGAGCAAATGAAACTCACCTTAAATAGCAGTTGAAGTATTCCACGCAAGAAAGGAAAGTAAAGCAAGTAAGTGACCGAGATATCAACTAGAAGTAGTTCTTTAAGAGAGAAATGAGAGATTAAGGTGTAAGTTTGAAATGAGAAATGTATGTGGTATTTATAGTTGAAAATGTTAGGTAAAAAAAAAATTAAAATAAAATAAGTAAATCTTAAAAGTTAAAATAAGAAAAATTATTTTGTATTTTTATTAAAAGTAAATCTTAAAAGTTAAAATAAAAAAAAGTAGTTTGTATTTTTATTAAAAGTAAAATCTTAAAAGTTAAAATAAGAAAAAGTAGTTTGTATTTTTATTAAAAGTAAAATCTTAAAAGTTAAAATAAGAAAAAGTATTTTGTATTTTTATTAAAAGTAAATTTTAAAAGTTAAAATAAGAAAAAGTAGTTTGTATTTTTATTAAAAGTAAAATCTTAAAAGTTAAAATAAGAAAAAGTAGTTTGTATTTTTATTAAAAGTAAAATCTTAAAAGTTAAAATAAGAAAAAGTATTTTGTATTTTTATTAAAAGTAAATCTTAAAAGTTAAAATAAGAAAAAGTAGTTTGTATTTTTATTAAAAGTAAAATCATAAAAGTTAAAATAAGAAAAAGTAGTTTGTATTTTTATTAAAAGTAAAATCTTAAAAGTTAAAATAAGAAAAAGTATTTTGTATTTTTATTAAAAGTAAATCTTAAAAGTTAAAATAAGAAAAAGTAGTTTGTATTTTTATTAAAAGTAAAATCTTAAAAGTTAAAATAAGAAAAAGTAGTTTGTATTTTTATTAAAAGTAAAATCTTAAAAGTTAAAATAAGAAAAAGTATTTTGTATTTTTATTAAAAGTTAATTTTAAAAGTTAAAATAAAAAAAAGTAGTTTGTATTTTTATTAAAAGTAAAATCTTAAAAGTTAAAATAAGAAAAAGTAGTTTGTATTTTTATTAAAAGTAAAATCTTAAAAGTTAAAATAAGAAAAAGGATTTTGTATTTTTATTAAAAGTAAATCTTAAAAGTTAAAATAAGAAAAAGTAGTTTGTATTTTTATTAAAAGTAAAATCATAAAAGTTAAAATAAGAAAAAAGTAGTTTGTATTTTTATTAAAAGTAAAATCTTAAAAGTTAAAATAAAAAAAAGTATTTTGTATTTTTATTAAAAGTAAATCTTAAAAGTTAAAATAAGAAAAAGTAGTTTGTATTTTTATTAAAAGTAAATCTTAAAAGTTAAAATAATAAAAAGTAGTTTGTATTTTTATTAAAAGTAAATCTTAAAAGTTAAAATAAGAAAAAGTAGTTTGTATTTTTATTAAAAGTAAATCTTAAAATAAAAGTAGTTTATATTTTTATTAAAAGTAAATCTTAAAGGAAAAAGTAGTTTCTATTTTTGTATTTATTTATTAAAAGTAGATATAGTTTTGATTTTTTTTTTGTATAAAATTCTAAAAAAAAATTTGTTTAATATATTTCTAAGAACATTTAACATTTTATTTCTATATTTGTTTAATTATTAAATACGAATTTTATATAAAAATTATTATTATATTTAGTTTTTATAAAAATTAAAATTTATGATTATTAATTTATAGTTTTTATTAGTTTTATAAATGTTATAATATTATGTATTATTTAGTTAATTATATATTCTATTAACTAAATAACAAAAGTAATATAAATATTATATATATATTCATTGATGTAATTATGTTATATTATATATCATAATCTTATTTATAATTATATTATTTATTTTAAGCGTACGTTTATTCGGTCAACGTTAAATTTATTCGTATATAACAACTCTAGGTATTTTAGTAAAATCGGAAGTCGAAAAGTGAGGGTTGTTATAGTCCCACTTTTAAACTCTAAATATTTCGGGATGAGAATACATGTATTTTATGTTTTACGCTATGGACACAAGTAACTGAAAAATATATTCTACGTTGAGTTGTACCACTGGCATACTTCCCTGTAGCTTGGTAACTAATATTTACAGCGGTATTGTAAACGCGAATCCTGTTGATAGATCTATCGGGCCTGACAACCCCAACCGGACTGGACGACCAGTATTCAACGGTTGCACAGTACTTCGTTTCGTGACTACACCTTGGTACGGTGTAGTAAGATTTCATAATAAAGGGAATATGCTTAGGGCCTAGGGTATTTGTGACTAATTATATCAAATCACAATTGTATAAACGAGAACGACTCTATATGAGACGTTTTGAATAAAACATTTATTAATAAAACAGCGGAAGCATTAAAAGTTTTATATCAAATTTAAACTGAAATAATAATAATAGTCTTAATGCAAAGTAAATGTAATGAAATGAAGACTCCATGTAGCAGCATTCAATTCATCAGGTAGCAATCATGGCAATCATCTTATTCGTCACCTGAGACAAAACATGCTTAAAGTGTCAACCAAAAAGGTTGGTGAGTTCATTAGTTTATCAAAATCAATCATTTCCGTTATAATAATAGGCCACAAGATTTCAGTTTCATAAATATCCGTACACTAGCAAGTGTATAAAAGCATTCTATAAGTTGTAGGCACCCGGTAACAAGCCTTAACGTTCATGTTTTACCCTCTAAAGTACACCAGATCAGGTGTGTTTAAAATAACCTCGAAGTACTAAAGCATCCCATAGTCAGGATGGGGTTTGTCAGACCCAATAGATCTATCTTTAGGATTCGCGCCTACCGTACATAGACAAGTAGTTTAATGTTACCAAGCTAAGGGTATATTTCTGGTTTAAACCCACATAGAATTCGTTTTAGTACTTGTGCCTATTTCGTAAAACATTTATAAATCAGCGCATGTATTCTCAGCCCAAAATAATATATAAAAAGGGAGCAAATGAAACTCACCTTAAATAGCAGTTGAAGTATTCCACGCAAGAAAGGAAAGTAAAGCAAGTAAGTGACCGAGATATCAACTAGAAGTAGTTCTTTAAGAGAGAAATGAGAGATTAAGGTGTAAGTTTGAAATGAGAAATGTATGTGGTATTTATAGTTGAAAATGTTAGGTAAAAAAAAATTAAAATAAAATAAGTAAATCTTAAAAGTTAAAATAAGAAAAATTATTTTGTATTTTTATTAAAAGTAAATCTTAAAAGTTAAAATAAGAAAAAGTAGTTTGTATTTTTATTAAAAGTAAAATCTTAAAAGTTAAAATAAGAAAAAGTAGTTTGTATTTTTATTAAAAGTAAAATCTTAAAAGTTAAAATAAGAAAAAGTATTTTGTATTTTTATTAAAAGTAAATTTTAAAAGTTAAAATAAGAAAAAGTAGTTTGTATTTTTATTAAAAGTAAAATCTTAAAAGTTAAAATAAGAAAAAGTAGTTTGTATTTTTATTAAAAGTAAAATCTTAAAAGTTAAAATAAGAAAAAGTATTTTGTATTTTTATTAAAAGTAAATCTTAAAATTTAAAATAAGAAAAAGTAGTTTGTATTTTTATTAAAAGTAAAATCATAAAAGTTAAAATAAGAAAAAGTAGTTTGTATTTTTATTAAAAGTAAAATCTTAAAAGTTAAAATAAGAAAAAGTAGTTTGTATATTTATTAAAAGTAAATCTTAAAATAAAAGTAGTTTATATTTTTATTAAAAGTAAATCTTAAAGGAAAAAATAGTTTCTATTTTTGTATTTATTTATTAAAAGTAGATATAGTTTTGATTTTTTTTTTGTATAAAATTCTAAAAAAAAATTTGTTTAATATATTTCTAAGAACATTTAACATTTTATTTCTATATTTGTTTAATTATTAAATACGAATTTTATATAAAAATTATTATTATATTTAGTTTTTATAAAAATTAAAATTTATGATTATTAATTTATAGTTTTTATTAGTTTTATAAATGTTATAATATTATGTATTATTTAGTTAATTATATATTCTATTAACTAAATAACAAAAGTAATATAAATATTATATATATATATTCATTGATGTAATTATGTTATATTATATATCATAATCTTATTTATAATTATATTATTTATTTTAAGCGTACGTTTATTCGGTCAACGTTAAATTTATTCGTATATAACAACTCTAGGTATTTTAGTAAAATCGGAAGTCGAAAAGTGAGGGTTGTTATAGTACCTACCCGTTAAAAGAAATTTCGTCCCGAAATTTAGTTTTTGCCATCAATCAGCGTTGTTCGTACCTAAACGAGGATATTTACATTTTATCTGGTCTTCACTTTCCCAGGTAGGTTCGGGGCCTTTCGTGAATTCCAACGGATAGAATATTGTTCTGTTTCATGCATTTAAATAATACGAACCCTAATTTCTTACAGGTTCTTCTATAAAGTGCATTTTATCATTAATGCGGAGGTTATCTAAAGGATTAATAAGAGTGTCATTTGACTAGGTTATCCTCAAAAGGGATGATGGTGTTATACGAGCATTTTAGTAAACTGAACACATGAAATGTGTTATGAATAGTATTGAGCTTATTTAAAACTTTGAGTGTTTATGTCACAATATTAGGGTAGACAAAACAGAGAGTAGTTCATGAAAATTATAGTCATGAAGTTTGATAGAGATCATCATTGTTTACAACAAGAATATTGTAATGATGAATATAAGTTGAAAAAATAAAGTTTTATCACTACTGAATAATATGGATAAAACGATTTGATTATAGGAAGCGTATAAACGAAGCTATTGTAAAAGAGTGAATGAGAAATTAAATGTTCGCCTTAACTTTTGACGTAGTCACGATTGATTTTTGGAATTCAAGGGATTAAAGGAAATCTTCGTAATCCATAAGATTTGATTCTTCGGTAATTAAGGAATTTGAAATTTTCTTTGATTAAATGAGGTGAATTGCTTCAATTGCTGTGTTTGGAATTTTGCTATAAATTAGCTTCTTTCGTTTCATTATCTTCACCACTTCTATACTTTCTTCCTCAATTCATATTTCCAAAGATTGTGAGAATGCTCCATCCGGTTCTTATCCTGGATATTTTTCTGACTATCATTTCAGTCATTCTTCTTTTTCATTTACCACTAGAGGAATTTGTTTTCTTCTACTATTACCTTGGGGTTATAGTGTTTTTAATTCTCCCATGTCTTTACGTTGCAATACGTATTGATATACACGGTTTGTAATTTTGGTATCTTTATCGGGCTACATATTTTCCCTTATATGTTGGAGCTCTTTGCCTTTTTATTCTCCTCTCGACTCTAAGTAAAGCGAGTAATGGTCCAGAATTTGTAGGTATGAAGTTTCGAATGGACCTACTGTTCTAAGCGTAATATCACGATTTGATTTGGTAAATTACCAGAATTACTGAGGATAGAACTATCAAGAATATATTTGCTTGATATGTTCAGAGATTAAGTAGAATGTAAGAGTCGTGTAACATGGCAAATGATGATTATAAAGTCTATGAATCATCATCTTCCATTAAAAATTTAGCATGACTTACTGTAATATAATCATGTTGGCCTGACGTCATTATATTATACTAACTCATGCTTCAATTCTCAACACTACTTCAAATCATTCAAAATTTGAATTTAAATTTTACGGAATATAGAAACTTAAACAGTTTTCCTTTATGATGTAATAAAGATATTGCAAAGAGATAATTAATTGCGGACAAGAATCGTTATGAAGATATCTTTAGAAATATCGAGGATATTTATAACGAAAGATATGATGATATTTTAGAATTTCTAAAATCGATGGATAATGAAGAAATTCTTCTGTAAGGATTTAGAATGCGTAAAAAGATCTTCTGTGATTTCCTTCAGAAATCGAATCATCTAGATTCTTTGGTTATAGGTTTAGTCCTTGGGATTTGTCCTTGGTCTCCTTCATGTTTTGCTCAATCCGTCTTTCAATACCAGATATTCTTTTGAGCTTTTCCAACACACAATTCTTTATTATCAAGCTTCTGGTCATTAAGGCCATCTACAGCTTTTGCTGCTTCATCAGCATTCTCAAGGTTAACTGATCTGAATCATTGATTATCAATCTAATATGTTTTCAAGGATTTTGAAGAATGTACAATGTAATATATTAATGTGAATGTTAGATATTTCTTGGGTATTACCTACCCGTTAAAATATTTTCACAATTAACAGTTTGTACAAAAGAATTTTTAAATACAATCTTTATGAAATTATACATACATATATATTTTCTTCAGATGTAATTATGGATTTAATAAGTTAATATAATATTAAACTCATTTGATTTACGGTTGAAACGAGAATAAATAATCTCCAAAACTTTAGAGATTACATAATCGTCGCGGAATATTTCTTTAATGAAGTTATGAATCAATACTTCATCGTTCATTGTTATTAATATACCTCAGTAAATGATGTTGATGCTCGTGGATTTCTTGTGAAATTCATAAGGCACAAATGATGTTTTCGAGAAATTTTCGAGTACATCGAAAAATAGGAGTGTAAAATCACACATGCATTTGAATAATACACTTAGTTTATTATGAAATGGAGTTTATTGTACTGAAGCAGTGATTAATGATTGTTAAGTCATTAACGAAGGATGTACATCATAGCGTATTAGTGATATGAATTAACCAAGTAGTACATACGTAATAGTTTAGTACGAAAAGATTTATTATTGTTCTAAACCATATATATATATAAAGTATACATATATAATTCTTCAGGAAGAATGAGTCAATACATCTTAACTCATTATTACTAATATTCCTTAGTATCTATGGGCGTATGATGTCGATGTTTGAGGTACCGATTATGATGTTGAGACGTGGGATGCTGATGTTGTTGTTGGTGAAGCTGATGCTGTTGGTGGTGATGCTGATAGTACTGGTGGTGCTGGTGCTGGTGCTGGTGCTGCTGTTGGTGCTGCTTGTGGTACTTGGTTAGTAAGTGTGAGCCTAGCTACCAAATCGCGCACTATTTCCTCCAGGGTTTCTACTTTACGCTCGAGTCTATGGATTTGTTCTACCCATTCTTCTGTAAGGTTTGTCAATTCTTGATATTTAGTTTGAAGTCTTCTAACTTCTTCTAATAACCCTTTCTGGTTAGAATTCGAGAGTAGAGGACAAATATTGTCGTTGGTTACATCGAGTCGACCTTCGAGGCGGAAAATCCTTGCGAAAAGAGTGAAAATGGTATTGCGAACAGGTTCGCCAGTAAGAGGATCGAGTACTCCGACGTTTGGTGGTAAGTTTGGCTCGTGATAAGGAGTACCTTCTTCATTTCTCCATAGGGTGAGTATTTCGCGAACCCATCCCCATTTCTAAAGAAATCACGGTAATTGATCGGTGGGTGTGCTCCTGTCACGCTATCTTTGGAGCTAGAAGAACTTGAGGAATTAGGTGAGAAATCCATATTATGTGTTTGGAATAGGGTTTGATATAAAATGGGTGTTGAATATTGAATGATATATTCATCTCCTTGAATACGTATATATAGCAGAAAGATTTCCGTAATTTACGGAGGAAATTTAGGAAAAGTGTTAGACAAGGTCTATTGGGAATAGATATGCTAAGATATGATTTGTCTATACTTTAATAATGGCAGTATGACGTGTCGAGATTATAAAATGATAAGTATGTAATCTAATAATCTTTCGATTCGTATCCTGTGATAACCCAATGACATTTCCCGGTTCGCAAACCGATGCATAAAGGCATTAGGCATATAGGTTCGTGGTATAACAGGGAGTTATATACGTTTGAGTATGAATTATAGGGGTTTCAAAAATCTTGGATAATATTTCATGTAATACATATGTAATACACAAAACCAGGATAGATGACTAGGTGAGTTGTTCTTAATACGTTCACCACTTATTAAGTGCGTAAGTGACTAAGTGTTGTATGATCACTATAGTCAGGTTTGATATTGTGCACCATACCCAAACATCTATGCCACCGCCGAGTCACTTGAATGATCAATTGTTACCGGTTGGCCCAGGAATTCTCGACCAAAATCTAAGTTTGGCATTCGAAATCCACAAGCGTCCCATAGTGGTACCAAGGATCACCCTAGGCCTTAAGTAGCGTTGACGTTCGAGTAATTTCACATTATCGTGTATGTTATAATCTTAAGATTTAAGTATAGTTTCTAAGGTATAGTGTAGCATTTATCAATTAAAGGCAACAATTAAAGGCACTATGGTCAAGGAAAGTTGTAGTCCTACATTGCTAAGGTACCTAATTGTATAAGGCACACATAAAATGCAATCCTGGTTCTCTACAATAACCTGCTCTGATACCACATGAGACGACCCGACCTAATCCATAGGGACGAATACAATAACATATGATAACATTGCGAGGTACTTGACCTCTATATGATACATTTTACAAACGTTGCATTTATTCTTAAAAGGCAAACTATCATTACATCAATATTTGACATTTTCGTCTAACATTTCATAATATCCAAATGACCTAATCTGTCATTTACTTATTTATATTCTCTATTGAACTCCAATGACTCGAATGCAACATCTTTGTATCATGGCTTAAAAGGTCCCAAGTAGTATCCTTAACATGAGCTAATGCACAGCGGAAGACTTAATTCATACCTGAGAATAACATGCTTTAAAACGTCAACATAAAGTTGGTGAGATATATAGGTTTGATGCTAGCAGCGTTATAACAATGGAACACAAGATTTCATATATAAACATTTTAATAAAAATATTCTAAGTGGTTGAGCACTTGGTAACCATACTTAACATTTAATCACGTCGCATATTCCCTTTATTATGAAATCTTACTACACCGTACCAAGGTGTAGTCACGAAACGAAGTACTGTGCAACCGTTGAATACTGGTCGTCCAGTCCGGTTGGGGTTGTCAGGCCCGATAGATCTATCAACAGGATTCGCGTTTACAATACCGCTGTAAATATTAGTTACCAAGCTACAGGGAAGTATGCCAGTGGTACAACTCAACGTAGAATATATTTTTCAGTTACTTGTGTCCATAGCGTAAAACATAAAATACATGTATTCTCATCCCGAAATATTTAGAGTTTAAAAGTGGGACTATATACTCACTTTTGTCTTGAAGATATGTAATTTCGACTTGGTCTCCGATTGATATCACGAACCTATCCATATATAATATATCAATACCTTTTCTTTTTAAACAATCGTCACATATATATACTTATAATACTTTTAATACTTTTAATAATTCCTTAGTCCGTAGTTAGCAGTCCGATGTTAGTAATTCAATTTTAATGGTTCATATTTAGTTGTTTAATAAACCCCCAATGAAATAAATAAAACCCCCATCGTATATGTATTGGTCGAGATTAATCTTGACCCATGGTACCGGTGTTGTCAAATGTCGTGTTGCGTACATAAAGTACCGGTGTTGTCAAATGACGTGTTGCGTACAATCATGGGATCTTATGATTAATCTTCTCGTATTGTTTACGGGTGATCCTGAACCATATAAAATTAAATTAAGAGTACATATGTATAAAATATCATGTTACTTTAGGAAGATGTGATTTATTTAATTTTCTCCAATTATTTCCGTGGCTAAACTAGTCTTGGATATCCGATTTTGTTTTGGTCATAATTTCTTCGTTACAACTCCGTTTTCGTTGATTCAACTTTCCACTTCCTTGGATCGAGTCCCTCTTTAAGAATATGAACTGTAAATACCTTAGTTTGTATTCTAAATCATAGGTCATAGGTCAAATTTTGGTGAAACTTATGAAGTTAATCATTTTTGTTACAAAAACATCATTTAATGACCATTTTTCTAAAAATACTTATACTATGAATTAAATCATGAAATTTTTATGTGTTAACATATTCATAAGAAATATCATTTTTCCATAATATAAACCTCCAATTCAAAGTTCAAGATGGTTTTTAATTATCCAACCCAAAACAGCCCCCGGTTGCACTCCGACGTCATAAAAACAGTTTTTTAAGGTATTCTTTGAAAAACCAAGTTATACCTTGTTAAATTAGCATATATTTAAGTTATATTACAGGTCTTGAAGTATTTTAAAAGTTAAGTTAGAAGGATCTATTTAGTTTGCAAACAAGTTTGAAATCATTCAAACTATGTTTTTGTTGTTAAAATTGTATACCATACAATAAGATAGCTATATATATATGAATCGAATAAGGTTATGAACAAAGTTACTACCTTAAGTTACTTGGACAAGATTGCTGTAAAAGAGGAGTAAAAACCTAGAACCAAAAGAGTGATGAAATTGGATGAAAGATTGGAAGCAACTTAAGAAATAAACTTGAATTGAAAGTTGTATTTTTGTAGTGTTTTTGTTGATCTTTTTATGGTGGTGTTTAAGGTGATTCTTGAGAGGATTTTTGCTGGAGTTCTTAGAGAGACATGAGGCTAGTAAGTGTGTGTGTTTAGCTAGAGAAATGATGTTCCAAAAATTGAAAATGGATGCATGTATTTATGGTGGTGTAAAAGGTGTATAAATTTGTAATTTTGTGAAAAGATCTTTTAATCATGTGAAATTGTCATACTAAATAACAAAAGTAGTTACCTTATACATAAGGCATGAACAAGGGCTGGTTGGTGGTGATTTGATGTGTATATACCAATAGTAAATACGTATAGAAGCTAGGTATGATACGAGTACATATACTCTAGATATACGTATAGAAATCTTGTGAAAAATGGAATGAGGATTCAAATATAGCTATCTTTTGTGAATATACTTATATTGTTTTATGTATTTAAGTCTTTAATAAGTGATTAAATACATTATATATACGATATATGTATAAACATTATAGGTCGTAAGTATTTATGTCAAATAACGTTACGTATAGTTATCGTTTTGAAAGCTTAAGTTAGTAGTTTCAAAATATACTTATAACTTATTGTTATTAATACAAAATGAGATATTTAAACATCCTTAAATCATGTTAAATATGTATATATACATATATATACACAAACGTATAATTAACATATATTGTATAGTTCGTGATATCATCGGTCAAACTAGACGGTTAAACGTTATGTAAAACTCTTTTCAAAATCATAAATCTCAACAATTTAGATTGCTTATCATGTTGGTAATTTTTAATTTATGTAAATATTAATCTTATAAGTGTAAAACGATCGGAAAAATCCGGGTCGTTACAGTACCCACCCGTTAAAGAAATTTCGTCCCGAAATTTGGTAGAGGTTGTCATAAATAACAATAGGAATGTTTTCATGACGAATATGAGGTATTAATAGAGTTTTATCATTATTGGAAGATATGGATAAAACGATTCGGTCATGTGAAGCGCACGAGTGAAGCTATCACAAAAGAATGAAATGAGTGAATATAGAATTGTTTTAACCGATGTCGAGATTAGGATTGATTTCCAGAATTTAAGGGATTTAAAGAAAATCTTATGTAATAAGATTTGGTTCTTCGATGATTTAGAAAACAGGATCTCCTTTGATTTAATGCGATAATCTGTTTCGATTTCTTTGTCGGATATTTCACTATAAATCCACCTCCTTCCCTTTCTTACTTCCATACCTCACATCTCTTACTCTTCCTCCTCTAATTCATACCTTAAGGTATCCTTTAAAATGCTTCATCCCGTTCTGATTTTTGTTATACTTCTAACTTTCATATCTTTCATTCTTCTGTTTCATCTACCGCTAGAAGAATCTATTCACTTTTATGATTTTCTTGGAATTATAATGTTTCTAATTCTCCCGTGTCTTTACGTCGCCATACGTATTGATACACACGGTTTGTAGTTTCTGGTTGGTTATTGGGTTTGATATCTTTCCTTATATTTCGATGCTCCTGCTTCTGTTTTCCATAATCATTGTCATCCATAGTTAATACTCTCTCCTATTTGCTGTAATCTATACCCCAATTTCTATTTTGGGACTTTGTCCCTTCGTTTCTTCTTCCCGTCCTTGAGTCAAGCGATCAATAGTTCGAAATTCGTAGGTATAAAATTCGGAATGAACATAGCTAATGCTCTAAGAAAGGAATGGTAATGGCACGATTTTGATTTGTCAAATTACCAGAATATCCAGGAAAATAGAACTATCAAGATGATTTGTTCTTAATATGTTTCGGAATTGGATAGAATGTAAAAGTCGTGTAACATGGCACATGATGACGGTACTGTGAATCATCATATTCCATTAGAAACTTAACATGACTTACTGTAATATAATGAAGTTGATCAAGTTTCATTATATTATACTAGTTCATGCATCAGTTCCCAACACTGCTTCAGAACATTCCTATTTTAAACTTGAAGGATTTAGAAACTAACACAGTTTCCTTTATATTGTAACGCAGATATTACAGAGAGATAAATGATTTCAGATAAGGATAGTGGTGAAAATATCTTCAGAAATATTGAGGATATTTATAATGAAAGATATGATAATATCTTGTAATTTCTAATGTCGGAGGATGATGATGAAGATTGACCCGTAAGGGTTTAGATTCAGAAGCAAGGTGTTTGCTACAGAATCGTCATAATTCTTTATGTACAAGTTTAGTCCTTGTAACTTGTTCAGAGTCTCCTTCATGGTTTGTTCAATCCGGTTTTCAGTACCAATTTTCTATCGAGCGTTCCTAACACTTCCTTCTTTTATCATCAACATTTGGTTATTAAGACCTTCTACAACATGCTGCTTCGTCAGTATTTTCAAAGTTATCGGATCTGGGTCATTGGTTATCAAACCAAGATGGTTTAAGGAGAATTGTATTTTTAGATGATTAAACGCTGATGGTAATATGATGGAATATAAAAGGTTCTCCGGTAACGATGGCGAAAGAACAACGTATATATATATATCGAGATTGTAATAAGAGTAGTCTTACTGAGATATCGAAGTGGAGCTGTGACAAAATTAGTTAATTGAAAAGGAATCGTGTGATTGTTTTTGCTAATGGATGATAAGGAATTCGATGCGGATACGTTTTAACTATAACTTCGAGTTCAAAAATTTTTAGGTGCATAACTGTATGCATAAATCTTTATTCCGTAGACGAGGTGCGGCTGGTTGAACTTCTCGATCGAGATGTTTTCAAGAATCATGAAAAGTTGTGAATGCGAATTGTAATCGTCAAGATACAAATGAGGTTTAAAATAGAATCAAGTGGCAAACTTGAAGGATTGTTTAGTTTCATATGTAATAATCATCATTTTAACTCATTTTTAATTGTCCAAAGTTAGCAGTCCAATAGTCCGATTGTCCAATGGTTCAATAAATTCATATATGAACTAAATATATAATATTCGAATTACTTAATACGTATCGTGACCCGTGTACTGGTCTCGGTGTCGATCACAACTCAAAGTATATATATATTTTGGAATCAACTCTGACCCTGTATAGCCAACTCCCACCTTCACATATAGAGTGTCTATGGTTGTTCCGAAATATATATATAGATGGATCAATATGATAAGTCGAAACCTTGTATACGTGTCCCGTTATTTAAAATGCGTAAAATAAATAAATATATATCATGACCCATTATACAACGTGTTGTCTCAGAATTAATCCGACGTGTTGTTGTACATGTGTCCCGACGGTATGTAAAGTACAGAAATTAAAATTGCAAGAATGTAAATTGCGATAAATTAAATATTATTCAGTTAGCTGGGAACAGTTAGCCGGAACAGTTAGCGTGTAATCCTATCACAATTTCAATTAATTAATTCATCTGTTTCTAACAATTTTTATTTTGCCAATGTTTCTTCATTATGCCACTTGTTGGATTCGGATAGGTAAAAATCCAAATATGAAATTTAAATGGAAATGGTTAATCTGGGGTGAACGGATACGTATATCGGTAATTGTAAGTAGGATAATAAATGATCGTTGAATCAGATTCGAAGAATGTACAGTGTAACTTGTTAATGTGAATTCTAAATATTCCTTGGGTACTACCCACCCGTTAAAATATTTTCATCATTAACAGTTTGTACGAATGAAATTTTTAATTACAATCTTTATGAAAATATATTTGCATATATATTTTCTTCGGAGGTAACTATGAATTTAATGAGTCAATAAAATATTCAACTCATTTGATTTATCGTTATTACTAGATTACATAATCTCCAAAACATTAGAGATTACATAATCGTCATGTCGAACGAAGAACGATACGTAAAGAAGAGGTAATCGGTGTAGAATGATATGTAGAACAAAGATCATATTCGAAGTTCAGATGATGATGTTGAGGTACGTGGTGCGGATGTGATTGTTGGTGGTGGTAATGATACGGTTGGTGTTGATGCTGATGATGTCGTTGACATCGATGATGCTACTGGTACTGAAGATTGCGAGGTTGATGTTGTTAACGGTACTGGTTATGCTGCTGGTGCTGCTGCTGGTGTTTGTAACCTTCGCACCGTGTTCTCCAAAGCCGTCCCACGAGCGCGAAGTTCGTTAATTTCTGCTAGTACACCAGGATGATTGGCGGTTGGAGTGAGCGAATGAACAAGATCCGAAATATGGGATAGGATATAATCGTGACGAGATACTCGAGAAATGAGAGAGAAAATGGTTTCTCGAACAGGTTCGCCGGTAAGTGCTTCAGGTTCGTCGCCAATGGGGCAATTCGGTGGGTGAAAGGGATCACCTTCTTCTTGTCTCCAATAATTTAGTATACTACGAACCCATCCCCAATTCATCCAGAATAGATGATGAGAAATTGGTTGATCCATTCCAGTGACACTGCCTTCGGAGCCCGAATGGAAATCCACTGTATTAATGGTTTGTACTCATTATTTTAAAACATTTATTAATAAAACAGCGGAAGCATTAAAAGTTTTATATCAAATTTAAACTGAAATAATAATAATAGTCTTAATGCAAAGTAAATGTAATGAAATGAAGACTCCATGTAGCAGCATTCAATTCATCAGGTAGCAATCATGGCAATCATCTTATTCGTCACCTGAGACAAAACATGCTTAAAGTGTCAACCAAAAAGGTTGGTGAGTTCATTAGTTTATCAAAATCAATCATTTCCGTTATAATAATAGGCCACAAGATTTCAGTTTCATAAATATCCGTACACTAGCAAGTGTATAAAAGCATTCTATAAGTTGTAGGCACCCGGTAACAAGCCTTAACGTTCATGTTTTACCCTCTGAAGTACACCAGATCAGGTGTGTTTAAAATAACCTCGAAGTACTAAAGCATCCCATAGTCAGGATGGGGTTTGTCAGACCCAATAGATCTATCTTTAGGATTCGCGCCTACCGTACATAGACAAGTAGTTTAATGTTACCAAGCTAAGGGTATATTTCTGTTTAAACCCACATAGAATTAGTTTTAGTACTTGTGCCTATTTCGTAAAACATTTATAAAAACAGCGCATGTATACTCAGTCCAAAAATATTTAAAGTTTAAAAAGGGACTATATACTCACCATACTGTATTTTGTAGTAAAAATACATATAACACCATTGATCAATTATAATGTTGGCCTCAGATTCACGAACCTATATCATTTGTATATATATTAACACATATACTCGTAATCGAACGAATTTATATATTATTAGTGTTATACTTGTTATTCAAATGATTTTTGCTTTTCATTAATAACTTACTTATATTTATTTTATATATCTTACTTATTATAAAATAATAATAAAGTTAGGTTATATGTTTTAGATATATTTTTGTGTATCTAATATCTATTTGGTTTAAATAATACTAATAAATAAAAAAAATCATAATATCTTTATAATAATAATATCAGTAGTTAGAATAATAATAATACTCATTTTAAAATAATGTTAATAATAACAATACTTTCAATAATTATCTTTAATAATCATAATAATAATGTTGATACTAGTAATAATTTTTATGAAAATAAAATTAACAATAATGGTGATAATAATAATGATAATAATAATACTCTAATGATAATAATAATTATACTTCTAAATATTAAGAAATAATAACAATTATCATCACCTTATAAGCTCTTCTAAAAAAATTTTTTGCCTCTGCCTAGATTTGAACCCGAGACCTCCCATTCGCCCAACACCATACTCAACCATCGCTCCGCTTGTCACTTTTTCGTTTTATCCCGAGTTGTTATTTATTTATTATATATAAAAACGTTTTCATTCCCCAACAGTTAGGATCATCTCACCTATCTGCATCTCTTCGGCCCAATTTAAATATAACTCTCGGCCCATGTAAAAGAATTGATTGGAGTTCAGCCCAACAGTTTAAATTTTCTAAGCCCACCTCCATGATTTTTTTAGTGAACATAAAGATATCGTTTTTTTTTATAGCCGACATCAAAACAACATTTCCCATCATACTACATCATAGTCTCATCATCAAAGTGTCATCATCCATTCACCCATAAGTATTCATCATCCAGTCTTTATCAACACTATTATTTTAGTCGACATAATAATTAACTTTTATTATTACATTCATTATCATTCTTTGTATTTGTAATGGTTTGTAAACAGAAAAAAAAATTACGAGAAGGAAAGAAAAATGGTTGTCACGAGGAAAGTGGTTCGGTGTAATAGGTTTTGGTGGTTGTTCTTCGAACAAGTTTAGTAGAGGGAGATATAGAGAGGATGAGGGAGAGACTAGAGAGATGATGGCGGTTATGGTGATTGGTTGTGCAGATGGTTTGTTGAAGAAGAAGAAAGGGAGAGAGATTCAAGATGGTGAGGATTTTATGGTGATCGTGATGATTGTTATGGGTGGAGGTGGGTTGAAGCTCACGGTTGTGGTGTGGCGACGGTTTATGGCTGCAGGGCGGTTGAAGGTTGTCGAGACAAGAGAAGAAAAAGAGGGTGAGGTGTAGGGTTGTTTTTGGTGGTGATGGAGGCTGGTTACATGAAGAAACGGAAGAGGAAATAGATACTGTAATAGGAGTTAACAATGACTTTTTGCAAGATTATTCGGGACAATTCAAATATAAAATAAAACAGGAACGAAGGTGCAGCAGTCCCAAGTTGATATTTGGTGTGTGGTTGATTCGATACCTAGGACAGAAGAGTTTATAGCAGCAGCAAAAGCTTCATAAAGGGTGATTGTTGTGAATGATCTCATATGGTGGTTTCATGGTGGTTGTTGACATAGCCGGTGGTCGAATGAAATTATGGTGGGTTTTGTAAAGTGATCAATGATAGTAAGTAGAAGCAAGGAAGGGAGATTGGTCTTGGTGGTTGCTAGTGGTGACATAAGATCGTCATAGTAGATGGTAAGTAGTTGTTGCTCTCGTAGAAGAAGCGGGAGAGGTTTGAAGGTTTTGATCTCAGTTGATATCATATATATGATATGTATAAATAGATGGAAGATATTATAAAGATAGATAGTAGGCCAAGTAGTTCAATCAACACATTAAAACAGTACACTAAATTCCATTCACATATCAGGGGTTCAATAAGTATATAATATATATAATATATAATAATAATAATAATAATAATAATAAACGTGTAAATCATGAATTCATAAAATAACATATTAGCAGCCATAAAATTTGTAACCTAATTATAATACAAATATAATGATAATATTATTACTAATACAATATTTATACCTAAACCTATGTTTAATATGTTACAATTTATTAATTTTATAATATCTAATAGCTATATCAAACATTATATGAATATGTCCATTGATTATTTAACACTTATATATTTCAATATAACGGTAGCTAAAAGAATTACCTATATATACACACACACATATCTATATACCCGTAAATGTTCGTGAATCGACAGACAATGTCAAAGGTAACGGATTTCATGAATAAAGATTTCAAATTTTCTAGACTCAAAATTACAGATTTTGCTTATCGTGTCGGAAACCTATAGAGATTAAGGTTTAAATTTGGTCGGAAATTTCCGGGTCGTTACAGTACCCACCCGTTAAAGAAATTTCGTCCTCGAAATTTGATAGAGGTTGTCATGGGTAACAATAAGAATGTTTTCATGACAATTATGAGGTAATAATGGAGTTTTATCTTTATTTAGAGATATTGATAAAACAATTCGATCATGTGAAGCGTACGAGTGAAGCTATCACAAAAAATGAGTAAATATATTTATTCGTTTCAATCGATGACGTAGTTACTGTTGACTTACAGGGTTTAAGGGATTTAAAGAAAATCTTATGTAATAAGATTTGGTTAATCGGCGATAAAAATCTTCTTTGATTTAATGCGGCAATCTGTTTCGATTTCTCTGTCGGATATTTCACTATAAATCCACCTCCTTTACTTCCTTACTTCCATACCTCACATCTGCTATCCTTTCTCCCTCAATTTATACCTTAAAGCATTCTTTACAATGCTTCGTCCCGTTCTGATTCTTATTACACTTCTAACTTTCATATCTGTCATTCTTCTCTTCCAACTGTCGCCAGAAGAATCTATTCACTTTTATCATTTCCTTGGAATTATAATGTTTTTAATTCTCCCGTGTCTTTACGTTGCCATACGTATTGATATACACGGTTTGTAATTTCTGGGGGTTGTGATCGGCCTTTGTATTCTTCATTATTTTTCAAAGCCTCATGTTTTCGTTTTCTCTTCCCGACTTCGATTCAAGCGAGGAATGTTCCGGAATTTGTAGGTATGAGATTTGAAATAAACATAGATAATGCTCTTAGAAAGAAATGGTAATGGCACGATTTTGATTTGTCAAATTACCAGAACACCCAGAAAGATAGAACTATCAAGATGATATGTTCCTAATATGGTTGGAGATTGGATAGAATGTAAGAGCCGTGTAACATCGCACATGATGACGGTACTTTGAATCATCACATTCCATTAGAAACTTAACATGTATTACTGTAATATAATGAAGTTAATCAAGTTTCATTATATTATACTAATTCATGCATCAGTTCCCAACACTGCTTCAGAACATTCCTATCTTAAACCTGAAGGTTTCAGAATTTAGAAACTATCACAGCTTCTTTTATATTGTAACGCAGATATTACAGAGAGATCATTGATCGTATATAGGAATAGTTGTGAAAATATTTCCAGAAATATGGAGAGTATGTATAACGAAAGATATGAAGATATCTTATAATATCTAAGATAAGTTGATGATGAAGAATATCATCCGGGCAAGGTTTAGAATAAAGAGTAGGGTTCTTACTGACGGTTTCAGCAGCCACTGAATCATTTTGATTCTTTGAAGTCAGGTTTAGTTTTCACAATTTGTTCACGACCTCCTTCATACTTTGCTCAAACTTTTTTCCAGTTCTCAACCTTCTCTTTTTCGGAGCTTTACCAATACACTGTACTTTATCATCAAACTTTTGACCGTTAAAGTCATTTACGGTTTTTGCTGCTTCATTAGCATTTCAAGAACTACTTCATAGTCCAGGGTGTTTTTCAGAAACTTCACATTCAAAGTATGAAATTCTTAGGGATAGACGCTATAGGTATAACTGGTGAAGTTCTGCGAGATTTTCAAAATACTAATTGCGGGTTCTATCAAAGAGATAACAAATTGCTGATACATCTGATGATGATTTCATGGAATATAAAAGGTTTTTCGGTAATGACGGCGAAAGGATAACGTATACATCAAGGTTATAATAAGAGTAGTCTTACAGAGAAGTCGAAGTGGAGCTGTGACAAAAATTGGCTGCTTTGAAAAGGATTCATAGGGTTGCTTTTGCTATTGGATGATAAAGAATTTGATCCGGATACGTTTTAACTATAACTTTGGTTTTTGAAAGTTTTTCAGGTGCATATCTGTATGCATGAATCTTTCTTCCGTAAACGAGGTGTGACTGGTTCAATTTCTCGATCGAGGTGTTTTCAAGATTCATGAAAGATTTGAACGCGAATTGTAATTGTCAAGGTACAAATGAGGTTTAGGATAAAATCAAGTGACAAACTTGAAGATTAGTTTAGTTTCATATGTTATAATCAATAGTTTAATTCATTTTACTTGTCCATAGTTAGCAGTCTATTAGTCCGATTGTCCAATGGTCCAATAGTTCAACAGTTCAATATATTTCATATATAATTTAATATACATAATTAATACGTATCGTGACCCGTGTACCGGTCTCAGTGTCGATCACAACTCAAAGTATATATATATTTTGGAATCAACTCCGACCCTGTATAGCCAACTCCCACCTTCACATATAGAGTGTCTATGGTTGTTCCAAAATATATATATAGATGGGTCAATATGATAAGTCGAAACCTTGCATACGTGTCCCGTTATTTAAAATGCGTAAAATAAATAAATATATATCATGACCCATTATACAACGTGTTGTCTCAGAATTAATCCGACGTATTGTTGTACATGTGTCCCGACGGTATATAAAGTGCAGAAATAAAATTGCGAGAATGTAAATTGCAATAAATTAAATGTTAGCCGGGAACAGTTAGCTAGGAACAGTTAGCGTGGATTCCTAACAATATTTCAATTTAGTTAATTCGTCTGTTTCTAACAAATTTTATTTTGTCCAATGTTTTCTCCTTTATGCCACTTGTTGGATTCTGATAGGTCAAAATCCGAATATGAAATTTGTATGAAAATGGTTATTCTGGGGTGAGCGGATACGTATATCGGTAGTTGTAAGTAGGATAGTAAATGATTGTTGAATCAGATTCAAAGAATGTACAGTGTAACTTATTAATGTGAATTCTAAATATTCCTCGGGTTCTACCCACCCGTTAAAATATTTTCATCATTAATAGTTTGTACAAAAGAATTTTTAATTACAATCTTTAAGAAAATATACTTGCATATATATTTTCATCGGATGTAATCATGGATTTAATGAGTCAATAAGATATTATACCCTTTTGATTTATTGTTAGCACTTGATTACATAATCTCTAAAACATTAGAGATTACATAATTGTCATGTCGAACGAAGGTAAATGAGGTAGAACAATACGTAGAACGAAATTAATCGATGTAGAACGATATGTAGAACGAAGATCATACTCGAAATACAGATGAGGTTATTAAGGCGTGTGATATTGATATCCGAGATACAGATTACGATGTTGAGGTTTACGACGCGGTTGTGGTTGGGGTGATAAGGGTACTGTCGGCGTTGATGTTGGTGGTACGGATTATGCTGCTGGTGCTGTTGCTGGTATTCGTAACCTTCGCACCAGGTTCTCCAAGGTCATCACACGAGCGCGTAGTTTGTTAATTTCTTCTAGTACTACGGAATGATTGACGGTTGAGACGAGCGGTTGAGTAAGATTCGAAATATAGGATAATATATAATCGTGATGGGATATTCTAGAAATGAGAGGGTAAATGGTTATCTTACGGCATATGACAAGCAAGTCTACAGATGCGCTAAGATATGAATTATCAGATACGCTAAGATATGAATTTTGACTATACACTATCGATGCACTAAATGCAGTAGGACGTGTCTAGACTTGAGAATGATAAGCAGGCAATTTCTTAAGGATGATAAGCAGATAGTTTCCGACTAGAAATGATAAGCAAAGCTTTTTGACAGGTAGACACGGTCAAAGTCCAGACTCACTAATGTATCCTAGCAACTACCAGTTAGACACACTAATGCAAGGCCTGGTTCGCTAAGACCAACGCTCTGATACCAAATGTAATAACACGTCCTTATCCAATGAATGACGAATTCTCCCAACTTTGACCATACGTTACACGTGTATACTATCTCGTCCTCGCACAGTCTTATTGACTAACTACAACTTACTCGTTATGCTCGCATCGAGGCGGAAACTTCTCTCGCCTTACACTCGTAATTCCGGTTCAGGAAATCTTTTATTTTAAATTCTCAATGGAGAGAGACTCTTCACGTTATGCTAGTATTCGCCTCGAGGGGGAATAGTCCCGACGAACGTTTTTGGAAACCGATAAATCTTCCGCAACGCAAATTTCTTGAGAAACTTGTTCTAACTAACGTTTTCGAGTCCTAACGGATTTGTTCAAATATACCTTACAGAATGTACTCTGTTTCGGACCGAGATCCTCGTTTCATTTCTAGACTTCGGAGTGCCTCACAAAAAGCCTCGGGACCACGTTTAGACATGAGTACCGCGTACCATCCGCAACCCGACGGACAGAACAAACATACGATTTAAACCTTAGAATCCATAATACGAGTTGTATTACTAACTTCAAATTTACTTGAGAAAAGTATTTTCCTTTAGCTTAATCCTCGTACTACAATGATTTTCATTCGAGTTTTAACGTCACACCTTTTGAAACCACATGTGACCGGAAACGTCATCCTCCTTTTTGTCGAAACCAAGTAAACGATGATCAATTCACCGGGGCCGAGCTTATTCATGAGCAATCGAGAGGATTTATTCATATTCAAGCAAGACCCAACGCGACTCGTAATCACCAGGAGCTATGCCGATGTTACACGTAAACCTTTCGAATTCCATGGGAAACCGCGTCACGTTAAAAGTTGCACTTTGAGGAGGTGTAATCCGTTTCGGGAAACATAGAAAGCTAAATCCGTGATATTTTAATCCTTTTGAAATCTTGGGGCGTTTTAGACCCGTTGCTAGCCGTTTAGATTTTCCGGCTCATTTCGAGTCTCCGTTTATCCTACATTCGATGTATCAACTTAAAGACGTGTTTTGCGAAACAAGAACTTGTCATTCCTTTTCGATAAGCTTACTATCGACGATAAACTTCATTCCTAGGAGGACCGGTTGAAACCATGAATTGTGAACCCAAACTTTAAGACGACGTTAAACCCCGACCGTCAAAGTTCGTTGAAATACCCTAGAACGTACTCCTCCCTCACTCGTAGAATGGGCAATATAAGATCTCGAGGAAGATTCAACAACTACTACTTCCAACTAAATTTCGGGACGAAATTTCTTTTGAGGTGTGGATAATGTAACATCCCGCATTTTTCCGTTAAATTTATTTTAATACCGTCTTTTTTTTTATAACATCTTTCGTCACCTATATTCGTACACTTCGTTAACTAATGTTCTTGATAATCCCGTTACTCGATTACAACATCTCTCGTTAACTTGCGTTTTAAAAATATTCGATCGGTTAATTCCCGCACCCGACTACAAACTTGAGGGACTAAACTCGCCAAAGAGACAAACTAGTTGACTAGGTCAACTAGTCAACTCCATCCTCCTCCATTCATTTTCATCTCCACCATCTTCATTACTTCCATCTTTTCTCTCAACCTTCAAACAAAAGATTCATCATCTAATTTCGATTTAGCAAGCAAACATCAAAACAAACTACATATTCTTGATCCTCTCATCATCCTCTACGATTTGATACTAACTTCATTGATTTTGGGTAACATTTCTAAAACTCTAGATTTCTTTAAATTCGTGTTTTTGACTTGAAATGTTGTTAGTTAGTGTCTATGGCTCGTGTATAACATGAATATATGATTTGTATGCTCGATCTTGATGTTTTGGTGTAACTAGCTTGAAAATGAAAAGTGTATGCTTAATCTTTGATTTTGGATCATCAAATGTGTTAGATTGTTAAAGTTCATGTTTTAAAAGTGTTACTAGCATCATTAGCTTCGTGTTGATGTATAGATTGATTAAAGAAACTTCATCAACGTGATTATTGATTTTGTGAACTTTTGGTTAGGGTTTGATAGCTTTAAAACGAACTTTTGATGTGTTGAATGCTCGGTAATGTTATTAATAAGTGTTTAGTTGTATTACATGTTTTATTACCTTCAAAACGGCATATCATATGTATAAATTGGATTCCCGGAACTTGAAATGCATTTGATGAACCTAAACTTTGATTTTGAACGCTTAACGACCATTCAACGAGGTTTCTGTTGTCTTAAATGATGATTTTGATTAATGATATGTGGTTAGTTGTATTCCTTGTCGAAATAGCTTTCCGATGATATAAAATACATGTTCTAATTGTTTGCGGATCATAAAATGTGATTGTTTGTGTTTTGGTTCGTCCATTTGAGGAATGCAGCAAACAGACCCTGGATGTCAATTGGGACGCCGTCCTGACTTTTGGGACGCCGTCCCACTCTTCATATTGGGACGCCGTCCTGATTTTGGGACGCCATCCCACTCTTCATATTGGGACACCGTCCTGATACACTAAAATGAGCTGTTTTGCTTGGTCATTTGACGTAAAATATTTGATATGCTACAGACCTCCGATTGACATGAAACTTGGCCAACATGCTCATATATGATTATATAACTTAGAAAAATTGTCGAATACCCGACCCGACCCCGTTGACTTTGACTTTGACCAAGTTTGACTTTTAGTCAAACTTAACTAAACACTTATGCAATCGTTCTAGTCTTTCTTTTATACTTGATTCTTGCATGAAACTTGACAACGTGATTCACATGCTATACTTTTCGAGTCGTAACGAGCCATAGGACTAATTGAACACATTTCACCCGACCTTGTGTCGTAACCGGTTAATTGATACAACTTATTTGTTTAGGTCAAGGCTAAGCAACTTTCATGCACACGTTTACTTTGTGAAGTACATTTATACTCGTGCACTCGAGGTGAGATCATAGTCCCACCTTTTCAACAACTTTTTATACTTTTAAATTGTGGGCTGAGAAACATATACTTTGTTACATTTTGTACTACTTACTTTTATACTTTGAACACAAGTACAAGGAAAACAAACATTCCACAGCGAGTTAGAACAAAAATCCTCAATTCGATTATCATTAGTTACACTTGCAGGGTGTAAGCGAGAACTTATATTGTGTGGCCATACGGGTTTGACAAACCCTCATTACGGACGGTTCGCTACCATCTACGGATGAAATATATTTTCGAGAAACAGTGTATGTTCTAACACTATTGTGATGGGGTTCTATGGAAGGAAACGTTAAGTCTTGATAATTGGGTGCTCGCGGACAATACTTTTGGAATGCAAACGATTATGATAATCAATGTTACGGGAATACTAAATCTTGTGGTTCAAAAACAACGTTTATTACAAACACCTATGATTTCACCAACGTTTTTCGTTGACAGTTTTCTACATGTTTTCTCAGGTTCATACTTGGCTACTTGATACATGCTTCCGCACTCTTTGATTACTTGATTGGAGTCAACCATGCATGCATACGCTAGGGATAGCACTTTTGGATTCAAACTTTTGTTTACATACTTACGCTATTTATAGCAACTGTGTTTTTAAACTAATTATGTCGCAAGTTATTTCATTTATACTTTATGACTTTTGTAAACTTAGACTTGTTGTCGAACGGTTTTGTAAACTAAACTTGCAAGTCTTGTACCTTTCAAATGAATGCGACATAATTTTGGTCAAACGAGTCTCATATAGGGACTACGACCACGCAACGGGACCTAAGTTAACGGCGCCGTCAATAACGGTTTTGGTCGGGTCGTTACACGATGAGTGGAAAACATCGTTCAAGACGAAAGAGGGACTTTACGAGTGGCTTGTTATGCCCTTCGGGTTGAGCAACGCTTCGAGTACATTCATGCTCCTAATGAACCAAATTTTGAAACCCTTTATTGATAAGTTTGTCGTTGTTTATTTCGATGATATCCAAATTTTTAGTACTAACGAAACAGAACATCTCGGTCACATGCGACAAGTCCTCACTATTTTGCAGGAAGCCAAGTTATATATCAATCTTAAGAAGTGTCAATTTATGCAGACACGGCTGATGTTCCTTGGTTTCATTATCAGCGGGAACGGAATACATGTGGACGAGGAAAAAGTTCTGTAAGTAACTAGAGGGGGTGAATAGTTACTTAGTACATTTTTAACATTTTTTTCGATTGATCACCAAATTCGATTTTACTTTGATCAACCAACTCAACTCAAACTTGATGTGTGTAGTGTATATGTTCAAAATGATAAATGAAGTAATGTAAAGAACATAGACACAAGGATTTATAGTGGTTTGGGTGGATGTTAACTAATCCACCTTAATCCACTCCCCGATTGCACTAATCGGGATTTGTTGCTTCACTAAGCACTTTTCTCCAAACCCGGTGGAGATCCGATTTACAAGTCTTCAATCTTCTTTAGTAGACAACAAACCTAATCTTTCTATCCCTTTGAAAGATCAACTCTAACCTAGATCAACTTGTCTTCACCTTGGACAAGTACTAATCTCCAAATGAGATTAATCAACTTCCTAAGTCCCTTTAAGGAATTAGATCACTAAGCTAGCCTATGCTTCCACTAATTGAAGTTACAAGACTCATACACTCTGCAATGATGACCCTAACACAATACTAGGACATACATTACATTAAGTAAACTCACAAGATAAATGATTTTAATTAGTAAGTTTACAACAACCCAATTCAATATCTATAAGATCATAGAATCTTCTCTTGCTTGATCACATTTGAGTAGTAATTGATACACTTGTGATCACTAGAGATAAGCCTTTTAAATGTGCAAGAGGGTCTGCTTCAAATGCTCTTAAATGTTTGCCTTTTATAGTGTGATTCAAAAAATAGCCATTGACACACGGTTGTCTGCACGGTTGATGTTATGCGAGGTGTATACGAAATAGTTATATTTTTACTACGAAATACTATTAAATACGATACAATTTTACACAAGTTATTTATTTATTTATAGAGTGGATATACCTAAACCTTACTACAACACTATAGGCAGTGTACCTAATCGTAAAGTAGTGTAGTTTTTAGTAAGTCCAGTTCGTTCCACAGGGAGCTAGCTGAGTTTAACGCTATATTTTTATTAACTATATTTGTATATAAATAAATAAATAATATATATATATATATATATATATATATATATATATATATATATATATATATATATATAAGTAGTATTATTATTATTATAAAAAGGGGGTTTTTGTCACGACCCTACTTTTTCCGTTATCTTTTACCGTTAATTATTTAACGACCGTTAACTGTTAATTGTGCTACGTCATTTCTATGACCTACATTATTATTTTAATAATAATATATTAATTATTATGTGTTATGTGAATATTTGTATTCATATTTTGAATTATACGTTTCTACGTATCGCGGATTTCCATCCGGCGAATCTTTTCGGTTTTCAAACCAACGGTCGAGTTTTTGGGATATTTAAATCCTAATTATTTTAAATATGATATTTCAAAGTCATATTATTATATGTAGTATTTATATTTATTTTTCGTCGCGTATTCGTTATCTCTCCGAATTTTTAATCGCGTAAGCGTGTTTTCGCGTTTCAGGTTTCGTTCGGACATTCGGGCCACAAGAAAATCAACATTTAGCAAATTTGGGCCATGAGGTCCCACCTCCATTGAAATGTCCCGTTCTTATTGATTAAAAACGTTCCATATTAATTGATTTCGTTGCGAGGTTTTGACCTCTATATGAGACGTTTTTCAAAGACTGCATTCATTTTAAAACAAACCATAACCTTTATTTCATCAATAAAGGTTTAAAAAGCTTTACGTAGATTATCAAATAATGATAATCTAAAATATCCTGTTTACACACGACCATTACATAATGGTTTACAATACAAATATGTTACAACAAAATAAGTTTCTTGAATGCAGTTTTTACACAATATCATACAAGCATGGACTCCAAATCTCGTCCTTATTTAAGTATGCGACAGCGGAAGCTCTTAATAATCACCTGAGAATAAACATGCTTAAAACGTCAACAAAAATGTTGGTGAGTTATAGGTTTAACCTATATATATCAAATCGTAACAATAGACCACAAGATTTCATATTTCAATACACATCCCATACATAGAGATAAAAATCATTCATATGGTGAACACCTGGTAACCGACAATAACAAGATGCATATATAAGAATATCCCCATCATTCCGGGACACCCTTCGGATATGATATAAATTTCGAAGTACTAAAGCATCCGGTACTTTGGATGGGGTTTGTTAGGCCCAATAGATCTATCTTTAGGATTCGCGTCAATTAGGGTGTCTGTTCCCTAATTCTTAGATTACCAGACTTAATAAAAAGGGGCATATTCGATTTCGATAATTCAACCATAGAATGTAGTTTCACGTACTTGTGTCTATTTTGTAAATCATTTATAAAACCTGCATGTATTCTCATCCCAAAAATATTAGATTTTAAAAGTGGGACTATAACTCACTTTCACAGATTTTTACTTCGTCGGGAAGTAAGACTTGGCCACTGGTTGATTCACGAACCTATAACAATATATACATATATATCAAAGTATGTTCAAAATATATTTACAACACTTTTAATATATTTTGATGTTTTAAGTTTATTAAGTCAGCTGTCCTCGTTAGTAACCTACAACTAGTTGTCCACAGTTAGATGTACAGAAATAAATCGATAAATATTATCTTGAATCAATCCACGACCCAGTGTATACGTATCTCAGTATTGATCACAACTCAAACTATATATATTTTGGAATCAACCTCAACCCTGTATAGCTAACTCCAACATTCACATATAGAGTGTCTATGGTTGTTCCGAAATATATATAGATGTGTCGACATGATAGGTCGAAACATTGTATACGTGTCTATGGTATCTCAAGATTACATAATATATAATACAAGTTGATTAAGTTATGGTTGGAATAGATTTGTTACCAATTTTCACGTAGCTAAAATGAGAAAAATTATCCAATCTTGTTTTACCCATAACTTCTTCATTTTAAATCCGTTTTGAGTGAATCAAATTGCTGTGGTTTCATATTGAACTCTATTTTATGAATCTAAACAAAAAAAGTATAGGTTTCTAGTCGGAAAAATAAGTTACAAGTCGTTTTTGTAAAGGTAGTCATTTCAGTCGAAAGAACGACGTCTAGATGACCATTTTAGAAAACATACTTCCACTTTGAGTTTAACCATAATTTTTGGATATAGTTTCATGTTCATAATAAAAATCATTTTCTCAGAATAACAACTTTTAAATCAAAGTTTATCATAGTTTTTAATTAACTAACCCAAAACAGTCCGCGGTGTTACTACGACGGCGTAAATCCGGTTTTACGGTGTTTTTCGTGTTTCCAGGTTTTAAATCATTAAGTTAGCATATCATATAGATATAGAACATGTGTTTAGTTGATTTTAAAAGTCAAGTTAGAAGGATTAACTTTTGTTTGCGAACAAGTTTAGAATTAACTAAACTATGTTCTAGTGATTACAAGTTTAAACCTTCGAATAAGATAGCTTTATATGTATGAATCGAATGATGTTATGAACATCATTACTACCTTAAGTTCCTTGGATGAACCCACTGGAAAAGAGAAAAATGGATCTAGCTTCAATGGATCCTTGGATGGCTCAAAGTTCTTGAAGCAAAATCATGACACGAAAACAAGTTCAAGTAAGATCATCACTTGAAATAAGATTGTTATAGTTATAGAAATTGAACCAAAGTTTGAATATGATTATTACCTTGTATTAGAATGATAACCTACTGTAAGAAACAAAGATTTCTTGAGGTTGGATGATCACCTTACAAGATTGGAAGTGAGCTAGCAAACTTGAAAGTATTCTTGATTTTATGAAACTAGAACTTTTGGAATTTATGAAGAACACTTAGAACTTGAAGATAGAACTTGAGAGAGTTCAATTAGATGAAGAAAATTGAAGAATGAAAGTGTTTGTAGGTGTTTTTGGTCGTTGGTGTATGGATTAGATATAAAGGATATGTAATTTTGTTTTCATGTAAATAAGTCATGAATGATTACTCATATTTTTGTAATCTTATGAGATATTTCATGCTAGTTGCCAAATGATGGTTCCCACATGTGTTAGGTGACTCACATGGGCTGCTAAGAGCTGATCATTGGAGTGTATATACCAATAGTACATACATCTAAAAGCTGTGTATTGTACGAGTACGAATACGGGTGCATACGAGTAGAATTGTTGATGAAACTGAACGAGAATGTAATTGTAAGCATTTTTGTTAAGTAGAAGTATTTTGATAAGTGTATTGAAGTCTTTCAAAAGTGTATAAATACATATTAAAACACTACATGTATATACATTTTAACTGAGTCGTTAAGTCATCGTTAGTCGTTACATGTAAGTGTTGTTTTGAAACCTTTAGGTTAACGATCTTGTTAAATGTTGTTAACCCAATGTTTATAATATCAAAAGAGATTTTAAATTATTATATTATCATGATATTATGATGTACGAATATCTCTTAATATGATATATATACATTAAATGTCGTTACAACGATAAACGTTACATATATGTCTCGTTTCAAAATCATTAAGTTAGTAGTCTTGTTTTTACATATGTAGTTCATTGTTAATATAATTAATGATATGTTTACTTATCATAATATCATGTTAACTATATATATAACCATATATATGTCATCATATAGTTTTTTTACAAGTTTTAACGTTCGTGAATCACCGGTCAACTTGGGTGGTCAATTGTCTATATGAAACCTATTTCAATTAATCAAGTCTTAACAAGTTTGATTGCTTAACATGTTGGAAACATTTAATCATGTAAACATCAATCTCAATTAATATATATAAACATGGAAAAGTTCGGGTCACTACAGTACCTACCCGTTAAATAAATTTCGTCCCGAAATTTTAAGCTGTTGAAGGTGTTGACGAATCTTCTGGAAATAGATGCGAGTATTTCTTCTTCATCTGATCTTCACGCTCCCAGGTGAACTCGGGTCCTCTACGAGCATTCCATCGAACCTTAACAATTGGTATCTTGTTTTGCTTAAGTCTTTTAACCTCACGATCCATTATTTCGACGGGTTCTTCGATGAATTGAAGTTTTTCGTTGATTTGGATTTCATCTAACGGAATAGTGAGATCTTCTTTAGCAAAACATTTCTTCAAATTCGAGACGTGGAAAGTGTTATGTACAGCCGCGAGTTGTTGAGGTAACTCTAGTCGGTAAGCTACTGGTCCGACACGATCAATAATCTTGAATGGTCCAATATACCTTGGATTTAATTTCCCTCGTTTACCAAATCGAACAACGCCTTTCCAAGGTGCAACTTTAAGCATGACCATCTCTCCAATTTCAAATTCTATATCTTTTCTTTTAATGTCAGCGTAGCTCTTTTGTCGACTTTGGGCAGTTTTCAACCGTTGTTGAATTTGGATGATCTTCTCGGTAGTTTCTTGTATAATCTCCGGACCCGTAATCTGTCTATCCCCCACTTCACTCCAACAAATCGGAGACCTGCACTTTCTACCATAAAGTGCTTCAAACGGCGCCATCTCAATGCTTTAATGGTAGCTGTTGTTGTAGGAAAATTCTGCTAACGGTAGATGTCGATCCCAACTGTTTCCGAAATCAATAACACATGCTCGTAGCATGTCTTCAAGCGTTTGTATCGTCCTTTCGCTCTGCCCATCGGTTTGTGGATGATAGGCAGTACTCATGTCTAGACGAGTTCCTAATGCTTGCTGTAATGTCTGCCAGAATCTTGAAATAAATCTGCCATCCCTATCAGAGATAATAGAGATTGGTATTCCATGTCTGGAGACGACTTCCTTCAAATACAGTCGTGCTAACTTCTCCATCTTGTCATCTTCTCTTATTGGCAGGAAGTGTGCTGATTTGGTGAGACGATCAACTATTACCCAAATAGTATCAAAACCACTTGCAGTCCTTGGCAATTTAGTGATGAAATCCATGGTAATGTTTTCCCATTTCCATTCCGGGATTTCGGGTTGTTGAAGTAGACCTGATGGTTTCTGATGCTCAGCTTTGACCTTAGAACACGTCAAACATTCTCCTACATATTTAGCAACATCGACTTTCATACCCGGCCACCAAAAATGTTTCTTGAGATCCTTGTACATCTTCCCCGTTCCAGGATGTATTGAGTATCTGGTTTTATGAGCTTCTCTAAGTACCATTTCTCTCATATCTCCAAATTTTGGTACCCAAATCCTTTCAGCCCTATACCGGGTTCCGTCTTCCCGAATATTAAGATGCTTCTTCGATCCTTTGGGTATTTCATCCTTTAAATTTCCTTCTTTTAAAACTCCTTGTTGCGCCTCCTTTATTTGAGTAGTAAGGTTATTATGAATCATTATATTCATAGATTTTACTCGAATGGGTTCTCTGTCCTTCCTGCTCAAGGCATCGGCTACCACATTTGCCTTTCCCGGGTGGTATCGAATCTCAAAGTCGTAATCATTCAATAATTCAATCCACCTACGCTGCCTCATATTCAGTTGTTTCTGATTAAATATGTGTTGAAGACTTTTGTGGTCGGTATATATAATACTTTTGACCCCATATAAGTAGTGCCTCCAAGTCTTTAATGCAAAAACAACCGCACCTAATTCCAAATCATGCGTCGTATAATTTTGTTCGTGAATCTTCAATTGTCTAGACGCATAAGCAATCACCTTCGTTCGTTGCATTAATACACAACCGAGACCTTGCTTTGATGCGTCACAATAAATCACAAAATCATCATTCCCTTCAGGCAATGACAATATAGGTGCCGTAGTTAGCTTTTTCTTCAATAACTGAAACGCTTTCTCTTGTTCATCATTCCATTCAAATTTCTTCCCTTTATGCGTTAATGCAGTCAAGGGTTTTGCTATTCTGGAAAAGTCTTGGATGAACCTTCTGTAGTAACCAGCTAGTCCTAAAAACTGGCGTATGTGTTTCGGAGTTTTCGGGGTTTCCCACTTTTCAACAGTTTCTATCTTTGCCGGATCCACCTTAATACCTTCTTTGTTCACTATGTGACCGAGGAATTGAACTTCTTCCAACCAAAATGCACACTTTGAAAACTTAGCGTACAATTCTTCCTTCCTCAATACTTCTAACACCTTTCTCAAATGTTCACCGTGTTCTTGGTCATTCTTTGAGTAAATAAGTATGTCATCAATGAAAACAATGACAAACTTGTCAAGGTATGGTCCACACACTCGGTTCATAAGGTCCATGAACACAGCTGGTGCATTAGTTAAACCAAACGGCATGACCATAAACTCGTAATGACCGTAACGTGTTCTGAAAGCAGTCTTTGGAATATCATCTTCTTTCACCCGCATTTGATGATACCCGGAACGTAAGTCAATCTTTGTATAAACAGACGAGCCTTGTAGTTGATCAAATAAGTCGTCGATTCTCGGTAGTGGGTAGCGGTTCTTGATGGTAAGTTTGTTCAACTCTCGGTAGTCGATACACAACCTGAATGTACCATCTTTCTTCTTGACAAACAAAACAGGAGCTCCCCACGGTGATGTGCTTGGTCGAATGAAACCACGCTCTAAAAGTTCTTGTAATTGGCTTTGCAGTTCTTTCATCTCACTGGGTGCGAGTCTGTAAGGAGCACGAGCTATTGGTGCAGCTCCTGGTACAAGATCTATTTGAAATTCAACGGATCGATGTGGGGGTAATCCCGGTAATTCTTTCGGGAATACATCGGGAAATTCTTTTGCAATGGGAACATCATTGATGCTCTTTTCTTCAGTTTGTACTTTCTCGACGTGTGCTAGAACAGCATAGCAACCTTTTCTTATTAGTTTTTGTGCCTTCAAATTACTAATAAGATGTAGCTTCGTGTTCCCCTTTTCTCCGTACACCATTAAGGGTTTTCCTTTTTCTCGTATAATGCGAATTGCATTTTTGTAACAAACGATCTCCGCTTTCACTTCTTTCAACCAGTCCATACCGATTATCACATCAAAACTCCCTAACTCTACTGGTATCAAATCAATCTTAAATGTTTCGCTAACCAGTTTAATTTCTCGATTCCGACATATATTATCTGCTGAAATTAATTTACCATTTGCTAATTCGAGTAAAAATTTACTATCCAAAGGCGTCAATGGACAACTTAATTTAGCACAAAAATCTCTACTCATATAGCTTCTATCCGCACCCGAATCAAATAAAACGTAAGCAGATTTATTGTCAATAAGAAACGTACCCGTAACAAGCTCCGGGTCTTCCTGTGCCTCTACCGCATTAATATTGAAAACTCTTCCACGGCCTTGTCCATTCGTGTTCTCCTGGTTCGGGCAATTTCTAATAATGTGGCCTGGTTTTCCACATTTATAACAAACTACATTGGCATAACTTGCTCCGACACTACTTGCTCCGCCATTACTCGTTCCGACACCATTTGTTCCTTTCGTTCTATTAACCCCTGGTCCGTAGACCTCACACTTCGCTGCGCTATGACCATTTCTTTTACACTTGTTGCAAAATTTGGTGCAGAACCCCGAGTGATTCTTTTCACACCTTTGGCATAGTTGCTTCTGATTGTTGTTGTTGTTGCGGTTATTATTGTTGTTGGGATGATTGTTGTAGTTGCTGTTGTTGTTGTTGTTGTTGTTGTTGTTGGGCCGTTTGTTGTAGTTGCGATTGATGTTCCGATTGTTGGGATAATTGTTGCGATTATTGTTGTAATTGCTGTTGTTGCTGTATTGGTGATTCTTATCACCGTTTTCCTCCCACTTTCTTTTGACTTGCTTCACATTGGCCTCTTCAGCAGTCTGTTCTTTAATTCTTTCTTCAATCTGGTTCACTAGTTTGTGAGCCATTCTACATGCCTGTTGTATGGAGGCGGGCTCGTGTGAACTTATATCTTCTTGGATTCTTTCCGGTAATCCTTTCACAAACGCGTCGATCTTCTCTTCCTCATCTTCGAATGCTCCCGGACACAATAGGCACAATTCTGTGAATCGTCTTTCGTACGTGGTAATATCAAAGCCTTGGGTTCGTAACCCTCTAAGTTCTGTCTTGAGCTTATTGACCTCGGTTCTGGGACGGTACTTCTCGTTCATCAAGTGCTTGAATGCTGACCACGGTAGTGCGTACGCATCATCTTGTCCCACTTGCTCTAGATAGGTATTCCACCATGTTAACGCAGAACCTGTGAAGGTATGCGTAGCGTACTTCACTTTGTCCTCTTCAGTACACTTACTTATGGCAAACACCGATTCAACCTTCTCGGTCCACCGTTTCAATCCGATCGGTCCTTCGGTTCCATCAAATTCCAAAGGTTTGCAGGCAGTGAATTCTTTGTAGGTGCATCCTACACGATTTCCTGTACTGCCAGATCCAAGGTTATTGTTGGTATATAGCGCAGCCTGTACTGCGGCTATGTTTGAAGCTAGAAAAGTACGGAATTCCTCTTCATTCATATTCACGGTGTGTCGAGTAGTCGGTGCCATTTCCTTCAAAATAGTCAAATGGAACAAGTTAATCATACAGAATATTAAGAGTAGTTAATAGTATTTCGTAGCATAATATGAACTCATTTATAAAAGCTTTTTCTTCATATTAGCGTTTTATAAGTTTAAATTCGGGTAGTACCTACCCGTTAAGTTCATACTTAGTAGCTAATATACAATTCAACTACTACAATTCTATATGAAAAACTGATTATAATAATATTTCGCGTTCAAACTTTTATACAATATTTTACAAACTTACAATACCGCTTATTTTACATAAAGCATGAAATATAGCACACAATAACTTTGATACAAGATAGTTGTGAAGACAATTCTAGCTAGTACACAAGTCGTTCAGCAAAGGCAATAAAGACACGTAATTCATACGTCCAGAAACAAGTCATGCATTCTGGTTTTACTAGGACTACTTCCCATCCTTGGTCTTGTGCAACATAACCGTTATGGCCGTTGATAAGACAGCGTGTTGTAACGTCATCAAAGGGACGAGGGTTACGTAATGTCCAACAGTCCCGTAATAATCTAAAAACCTCATTTCTTACCCCAATTACCGACTCCGTCACTTGTGGAAACGTTTTGTTTAATAGTTGTAGCCCGATGTTCTTGTTCTCACTTTGGTGAGAAGCGAACATTACTAATCCGTAAGCATAACATGCTTCTTTATGTTGCATGTTAGCCGCTTTTTCTAAATCACGAAGTCCAATATTCGGATATATTGAGTCAAAATAATTTCTTAACCCGTTGCGTAAAATAGCATTTGGGTTCCCCGCAATATATGCGTCAAAGTAAACACATCGTAACTTATGGGTTTCCCAATGTGATATCCCCCATCTTTCAAACGAAAGTCTCTTATAAACCAAGACATTCTTGGAACGTTCTTCGAATGTCTTACAAACTGATCTCGCCTTAAATAGTTGTGCCGAAGAATTCTGGCCGACTCTAGACAAGATTTCATCAATCATGTCTCCGGGTAGGTCTCTTAAAATATTGGGTTGTCTATCCATTTTGTGTTTTTAAACTGTAAAATAGACAAGAGTTAGATTCATAAAAAAAATACTTATTAATACAAGCAATTTTTACATATATCATAAAGCATAAGAACACTATATTCCATATATTACACCACACGAATACAACTATCTTATTCCGACTCGCTCGTTTCTTCTTCTTCGGTTTTGGTTCGTTTTGCCAAGTTTCTAGGGATATATGATGTTCCCCTAATACGAGTCGTCGTTGTCCACATTGGTTTAGAAAAACCTGGTGGTTTAGAGGTTCCCGGGTCATTGTTACAACTTAAGGACTTCGAGGGTTGACGATACATATAAAGTTCATCGGGGTTGGAATTAGATTTCTCTATTTTTATGCCTTTTCCCTTATTATTTTCTTTTGCCTTTTTAAATTCAGTTGGGGTAATTTCTATAACATCATCGGAATTCTCGTCGGAATCCGATTCATCGGAGAATTGGTAATCCTCCCAATATTTTGCTTCCTTGGCGGAAACACCATTGACCATAATTAACTTTGGTCGGTTGGTTGAGGATTTTCTTTTACTTAACCGTTTTATTATTTCCCCCACCGGTTCTATTTCTTCATCCGGTTCCGATTCTTCTTCCGGTTCCGATTCTTCTTCCGGTTCCGACTCTTCTTCCGGTTCCTCTTCGGGAACTTGTGAATCAGTCCACAAATCATTCCAATTTACATTTGACTCTTCATTATTATTAGGTGAGTCAATGGGACTTGTTCTAGAGGTAGACATCTATCACATAATATCAAACACGTTAAGAGATTAATATATCACATAATATTCATATGTTAAAAATATATAGTTTCCAACAAAAATGTTAAGCAATCATTTTTAAAGAAAACACGGTCGAAGTCCAGACTCACTAATGCATCCTAACAAACTCGATAAGACACACTAATGCAAATTTTCTGGTTCTCTAAGACCAACGCTCGGATACCAACTGAAATGTCCCGTTCTTATTGATTAAAAACGTTCCATATTAATTGATTTCGTTGCGAGGTTTTGACCTCTATATGAGACGTTTTTCAAAGACTGCATTCATTTTAAAACAAACCATAACCTTTATTTCATCAATAAAGGTTTAAAAAGCTTTACGTAGATTATCAAATAATGATAATCTAAAATATCCTGTTTACACACGACCATTACATAATGGTTTACAATACAAATATGTTACAACAAAATAAGTTTCTTGAATGCAGTTTTTACACAATATCATACAAGCATGGACTCCAAATCTCGTCCTTATTTAAGTATGCGACAGCGGAAGCTCTTAATAATCACCTGAGAATAAACATGCTTAAAACGTCAACAAAAATGTTGGTGAGTTATAGGTTTAACCTATATATATCAAATCGTAACAATAGACCACAAGATTTCATATTTCAATACACATCCCATACATAGAGATAAAAATCATTCATATGGTGAACACCTGGTAACCGACAATAACAAGATGCATATATAAGAATATCCCCATCATTCCGGGACACCCTTCGGATATGATATAAATTTCGAAGTACTAAAGCATCCGGTACTTTGGATGGGGTTTGTTAGGCCCAATAGATCTATCTTTAGGATTCGCGTCAATTAGGGTGTCTGTTCCCTAATTCTTAGATTACCAGACTTAATAAAAAGGGGCATATTCGATTTCGATAATTCAACCATAGAATGTAGTTTCACGTACTTGTGTCTATTTTGTAAATCATTTATAAAACCTGCATGTATTCTCATCCCAAAAATATTAGATTTTAAAAGTGGGACTATAACTCACTTTCACAGATTTTTACTTCGTCGGGAAGTAAGACTTGGCCACTGGTTGATTCACGAACCTATAACAATATATACATATATATCAAAGTATGTTCAAAATATATTTACAACACTTTTAATATATTTTGATGTTTTAAGTTTATTAAGTCAGCTGTCCTCGTTAGTAACCTACAACTAGTTGTCCACAGTTAGATGTACAGAAATAAATCGATAAATATTATCTTGAATCAATCCACGACCCAGTGTATACGTATCTCAGTATTGATCACAACTCAAACTATATATATTTTGGAATCAACCTCAACCCTGTATAGCTAACTCCAACATTCACATATAGAGTGTCTATGGTTGTTCCGAAATATATATAGATGTGTCGACATGATAGGTCGAAACATTGTATACGTGTCTATGGTATCTCAAGATTACATAATATATAATACAAGTTGATTAAGTTATGGTTGGAATAGATTTGTTACCAATTTTCACGTAGCTAAAATGAGAAAAATTATCCAATCTTGTTTTACCCATAACTTCTTCATTTTAAATCCGTTTTGAGTGAATCAAATTGCTGTGGTTTCATATTGAACTCTATTTTATGAATCTAAACAAAAAAAGTATAGGTTTCTAGTCGGAAAAATAAGTTACAAGTCGTTTTTGTAAAGGTAGTCATTTCAGTCGAAAGAACGACGTCTAGATGACCATTTTAGAAAACATACTTCCACTTTGAGTTTAACCATAATTTTTGGATATAGTTTCATGTTCATAATAAAAATCATTTTCTCAGAATAACAACTTTTAAATCAAAGTTTATCATAGTTTTTAATTAACTAACCCAAAACAGCCCGCGGTGTTACTACGACGGCGTAAATCCGGTTTTACGGTGTTTTTCGTGTTTCCAGGTTTTAAATCATTAAGTTAGCATATCATATAGATATAGAACATGTGTTTAGTTGATTTTAAAAGTCAAGTTAGAAGGATTAACTTTTGTTTGCGAACAAGTTTAGAATTAACTAAACTATGTTCTAGTGATTACAAGTTTAAACCTTCGAATAAGATAGCTTTATATGTATGAATCGAATGATGTTATGAACATCATTACTACCTTAAGTTCCTTGGATGAACCCACTGGAAAAGAGAAAAATGGATCTAGCTTCAATGGATCCTTGGATGGCTCAAAGTTCTTGAAGCAAAATCATGACACGAAAACAAGTTCAAGTAAGATCATCACTTGAAATAAGATTGTTATAGTTATAGAAATTGAACCAAAGTTTGAATATGATTATTACCTTGTATTAGAATGATAACCTACTGTAAGAAACAAAGATTTCTTGAGGTTGGATGATCACCTTACAAGATTGGAAGTGAGCTAGCAAACTTGAAAGTATTCTTGATTTTATGAAACTAGAACTTTTGGAATTTATGAAGAACACTTAGAACTTGAAGATAGAACTTGAGAGAGTTCAATTAGATGAAGAAAATTGAAGAATGAAAGTGTTTGTAGGTGTTTTTGGTCGTTGGTGTATGGATTAGATATAAAGGATATGTAATTTTGTTTTCATGTAAATAAGTCATGAATGATTACTCATATTTTTGTAATCTTATGAGATATTTCATGCTAGTTGCCAAATGATGGTTCCCACATGTGTTAGGTGACTCACATGGGCTGCTAAGAGCTGATCATTGGAGTGTATATACCAATAGTACATACATCTAAAAGCTGTGTATTGTACGAGTACGAATACGGGTGCATACGAGTAGAATTGTTGATGAAACTGAACGAGAATGTAATTGTAAGCATTTTTGTTAAGTAGAAGTATTTTGATAAGTGTATTGAAGTCTTTCAAAAGTGTATAAATACATATTAAAACACTACATGTATATACATTTTAACTGAGTCGTTAAGTCATCGTTAGTCGTTACATGTAAGTGTTGTTTTGAAACCTTTAGGTTAACGATCTTGTTAAATGTTGTTAACCCAATGTTTATAATATCAAAAGAGATTTTAAATTATTATATTATCATGATATTATGATGTACGAATATCTCTTAATATGATATATATACATTAAATGTCGTTACAACGATAAACGTTACATATATGTCTCGTTTCAAAATCATTAAGTTAGTAGTCTTGTTTTTACATATGTAGTTCATTGTTAATATAATTAATGATATGTTTACTTATCATAATATCATGTTAACTATATATATAACCATATATATGTCATCATATAGTTTTTTTACAAGTTTTAACGTTCGTGAATCACCGGTCAACTTGGGTGGTCAATTGTCTATATGAAACCTATTTCAATTAATCAAGTCTTAACAAGTTTGATTGCTTAACATGTTGGAAACATTTAATCATGTAAACATCAATCTCAATTAATATATATAAACATGGAAAAGTTCGGGTCACTACAGTACCTACCCGTTAAATAAATTTCGTCCCGAAATTTTAAGCTGTTGAAGGTGTTGACGAATCTTCTGGAAATAGATGCGAGTATTTCTTCTTCATCTGATCTTCACGCTCCCAGGTGAACTCGGGTCCTCTACGAGCATTCCATCAAACCTTAACAATTGGTATCTTGTTTTGCTTAAGTCTTTTAACCTCACGATCCATTATTTCGACGGGTTCTTCGATGAATTGAAGTTTTTCGTTGATTTGGATTTCATCTAACGGAATAGTGAGATCTTCTTTAGCAAAACATTTCTTCAAATTCGAGACGTGGAAAGTGTTATGTACAGCCGCGAGTTGTTGAGGTAACTCTAGTCGGTAAGCTACTGGTCCGACACGATCAATAATCTTGAATGGTCCAATATACCTTGGATTTAATTTCCCTCGTTTACCAAATCGAACAACGCCTTTCCAAGGTGCAACTTTAAGCATGACCATCTCTCCAATTTCAAATTCTATATCTTTTCTTTTAATGTCAGCGTAGCTCTTTTGTCGACTTTGGGCGGTTTTCAACCGTTGTTGAATTTGGATGATCTTCTCGGTAGTTTCTTGTATAATCTCCGGACCCGTAATCTGTCTATCCCCCGTTCTCTACGCGATTATACTTGTTGATTATTGATTAGGGTATAAACCCTAACCCTAGAACTTTTGATTTTTCTTTATTTTTCTGTATTTTTATTATATATTGATAGTATGATGATTACTTGTTGTTGTAATGGTGTTTGTATGCGTAGAATTACTCGAATACATATGTTTTCGGTTTGATATAATTGGGACAGCAGCTTTTTATTTAATTCTGGAATTTTGACTTTAATAAAAGTTAAAATAAAGTATCTATATGAGTTCCTCTCATCAAGACATTAATTTTAGACTCCGGATTCATGTCGTTTCGATTCCCGGAGCCCTAGATATGATCAAAATGGTATTTTGTTGAAATTGAAATGTGATATTGATATGAACCAGGTTTGGTCCGACTTTGTGACCATATTTGGTGACTTTAGGGTGTGTTAGTGAGTTAGGATCAATGATAGGATGAACTTTCATGTTCGGGTCATCTAAATCCGAGCCATGAATCACCCGTTATGGCTAAAACACGATTTTGATTGAATTGAAGTTTCAAGTGGTGTCATGGCTGATCACCATGACTTGTGGACTGTTCTTAGTGTGTTCTTAAGTGTACCAAAGTGTTGGGTGGTTTAATTAGGCGGAGATATATGTAAGGCTCGCCGAAAACCGACACCCGTGGCTCAAGATACGACCCGGTGAACTTTTAATTTAAAACTTATGGTTAATTATTAAACTTATGACATAAATAATGAATTTCATTATCATTTAATTACTTACGATATAAAAAGTAATTATTAAATTTTAAGACTTATGATATATATATTTATTATATCATTTAATTATTACTTATGATTTAATTAACATTTTCATTAAACTTATGATTAATAATACTTTTATTATTAATGGAAAATACTTATGATAAGTATTAAACTTATATTATAAGATTATTATTATAAGACTTATAATAAGGATTAATTAATTATTTAATTATTATAAGGCTTAGTTATTATTTAATTATAATTTAATTATTAAATACTTATGATTTAATAATTATAATTAGAAACTTATGATATGATTAATAATTCATTATTAATTAATAATACTTATGATATGATTTAAAATTTATTATTAATTAATAATACTTATATTATGACTAATATTTAATTAATTAATTAAATACTTATGTTATATTAATTATATCATTTAAACTTATATTAACTTTAATAATTCATTTTAATTTGATTAAACTCATGTTATGATATAATTAGACATATTTAACTTTAATAAACGTTATAACTTACATTATTATTACAACTTACACTTTTAAAATTAGCGTTGACTAGGTTTGACCAAGGTTGACTTTTGAGTTGACTTTCGATTGACTTTGACTTTTAGTTGACTTTTGTTGACTTTCTGATTAAGGAAACTTTCCTAACTTATAAATTTTCCTAAAATAGCAACTTTCTAAATTTAGAAACTTTCCAAAAATAGAAATTTTCCAAAAATAGAGACTTTCCAAAAATAGAAACTTTCCAAAAATAGAAACTTTCCAAAAATAGAAACTTTCCAAAAATGGAAACCTGCTAAAAATAGAAACTTTCTAAAAATAGAAAGTGTGTGTCCGTAAGCTGTTCCGATCAAACCGAAGCATATTGAGTATTATTCTATGTCTACTTGCAACATGTACAATAGCTATCATACTAAGACTTGACCTAAGTTAGTTATTTATATCGACCTGCTTTATTTATAGGTCGGCGTTGTGATCATTCCTGATCACTGTACTTCATTTTCTGTTCGTTTAATTGTGTTGGTTACTTCGTTACTATTAAGGTGAGTTATAGTCCCGTTTTTTTACATACTTTTCAAAGTATATTTTTGGGATGTGATTACATGCATTTTATTTCACGTTTAGACACAAGTGACAATTAAATTTAAATTATTCATTGTGAGTTGGACAAAAATATTCCCTTGTCTGATAACTGTAATCATTGGTTTCTACCGGTGAACGCGAATCCTACGGATAGATCTATCGGGTTTGACAACCCCATTTCGAGCTAGTCGCGCTAGCAATTTATAATCGGAATGTTTAGTACTTCGTATTTTGTTGTAGATACACTGTCCAGTGTATATTGTTATTGTGTTTGGCAAGGGTAAATAAAGGGTTAAGTGGTTATCAGGTGACTCATTGATAATAGAATAATGTTTAATGTTTTCTAACATTTTTAAATCTTGTGGTCTAAAGTTTATTCAATTATTTAAACCTATAATTCACTCAACCTTTGTGTTGAGAGTTTACTCGCATGTTTTCACAGGTACTTGAGTTTATGTGATGCTTCCCCTGTATTTAGAAGAGTCTGCATGAATTTGGGAAGATGTTAATGAAACAATTTATGAAACTTAAGCTTGCATTCTATTTTTGGATAATTTAAACTTGTGGTTTGTTGACAATGTTTTATGTCAACTTTGGTTAATTAATATATTGGGTTACTTTTAAACTACATATTTTGGTATACTTTCCTTTTTGGGAAACTTTTGAAATAAAAGAATGCAATGCCGTTTGTTAAATTCATTTAAGTTCGATCAAGCTGTGGGACCAAGTGACGGAGCCGTTAAGTGTTTTGACGGGGCCATCACAGTTGGTATTAGAGCTCTGGTTGTAGGGAACTAGGCAGTCTTAATGTGGTTAACCCGTGGTTCTTAGGTGCATTAGAGTCTAGTCTACAGCCCGACCCTTTTGCTATAGCATTATTACGCATTTCATTTCGTATGAGATATATCGTAAGCATTTATTTCTATTTGGTATATGGTTTGTGGTTTTACTGTTTGCAGATGTCGACTTCGAGCAACAACTCCGTTCGTGCTCCTTCTCCTTCGGCTACTGAAAGACGCCGTGCTGATTAACCTTTGATCGATGATCCCATTCACTACTACTTTTTCACTCTCACTCACATGAACAGAGCTTACACTGACAAGACGCGTATTAATGCTCTTAGTGATTGTATGCGTTACCTTACCACATAACGAGATAATGGACCAGATTCGAGCTAGTATGGATTCATTTGTTAGCTTCAAGAATAATGTTGGGTTCGAGAATCGTAAGCGTAACGTGGAAGTTGATGCTAGGTTCGAGGCTCTAGAGAGCACGGTTCGTGGTTTGAAGGCAGAGTTGGAAGAAGTGAAAGGAAAGATGCGGAAGTATGAGCCTCCTGCCGAGACTCATGCTGGCCCAGCTTATCACACCCGTTCTAAGCAGATGTGATATGATGATTCATGATTGATTACTTATTTCATAAGACTTAATGTCCTTTCATACATACATTTTTGGGTTATGTACGGCGTTTTGCCGAGGATTTTATTAAGGTTTTGTTATGGGATGTTTTTCATTATGTATGGATGGTTATTTTTATGACATCTATTATCATTATCACATTTTATTTCTGATGTTGTGACTCTTGGCATGTTATATTATGCGAAATGTAGATCATGTATGTTAGGTGCTATGTATGTTGTATGATGTCATCATAAAATATGTATGCATGTGGTGGTTATTTCTATAACAATCATAACTGTCATGTTATTACTCATAGTGGTTACTGACTATTATTTTAATGGTTAATCTGTTTGAGTTTGATCTATTCCTTTATAACACTGGTATTATTCTTAGTACTAATGGTTGTGTTATTCTGTTTTGAAGATCATGCCTCCTAGAGAGTCCAACGAAGCCCGTATGCAACGACTTATCACCGAAGGGATAGCTACTGCTATGGCAGCAAATTCAAATACTAATGCTAATGCTAATGCGAATAACAACAATCAGGTGAGATGCTCCCACAAAACGTTCATGGCAAGTCGTCCACAGGAATTCAGTGGTACGGAAGGACCCATAGGACTTACCCGCTGGTTCGATAAAATCAAGTATATTTTCAGGGTTAATCGAGTCCGAGAGGAGGACAAGGTTAGTTTTGCTAGCTGCACTCTTAAGGATAGTGCATTGACCTGGTGGAACAACTTGGTTAATAGTTTGGGAAATGATGTGGCTTATTGTTTAACTTGGAATAATTTCAAAGAAAGAATGATCACCCGCTATCGTCCTCGGGGTGAGCTTAAGAAGCTAGAGGTTGAACTTAAGAACTTGAAAATGAAGGGCACCGAATTAGATGCCTATGAGCAAAGGTTCTTTGAGTTGACTTTGTTGTGCCCTAATATTTATACAAATGAGAATCTTAAGATTGAAGCTTACATCGATGGGTTATCTGAGAAAATCGAGCATGGGGTTGAGTCTAGTGAGCCCCAGACTATTGAGGCTGCGATGTCTATGGCTCATAAGTTGAATGATAAGATCTTGATAAGAAGCAAGGCTGCTGTGACTGAAACTAGTGAAGAGACTATTAAGAAAGCTGATAATGGGAAGAGAAAGTGGGATAATAACCGCAATCAAAGCGAAGGTCAGCAGAAAAAGCAGGATACTTCTGGTTCGAATAACCGCAGTCAGTGTATGTGTCCTTGATGTTACAAAGCTCATGATGGTTACTGTACCGTTACTTGTAAGAGGTGTTCTAAGCAGGGACACATTGCTAAGGATTGTACGGTGCTTCTGCCAGGTTCTGCTACTCCTGCTACAGGTGGTAATAATGGTAATAATGCTGGTAATTGAGGTGGGAATGTTAATGGTAATGGGAAGTCGAATAATGGTGGTAATCTGAGAGTTTGTTACGAGTGTGGAAAGCCGGTGCATTTCCATGATGCCTGTCCCAACAAGAAGACTGCAGAGACTGCACGTGGTAGAGCGTTCAACATTAACGCCAGGGATGCTGAGGAAGATCCTAAACTTGTTACTGGTACGTTCTCGATCAGCAATTTATCAGTTTATGTACTATTTGATTCAGGGGCTGATTTGAGTTTTGTGTCGAGTAAATTAAGTCCAAAAATCAAAACACCGTTAACTCCTTTAGACAATACTTATGTTGCTGAAATAGCTAATGGTAAAGTGCTTACTGCTAAGACTGTGCATCGTAAATGTAACATTAGTTTGGCTGGTAGAGATTTTGAGATAGATTTGGTACCGATTGAACTTGGTAGTTTTGACATTGTTATTGGAATGGATTGGTTATCTGTGAATCGTGCTGAGAATGTGTGTTATGATAAAGCTATTCGTATTACTAATGTGGTTGGAGAGCCGCTGATGGTTTTTGGAGATAAGAAATGCAGACAGTTAAATCTTATTAGCTGTTTGAAAGTTCTTAAACATCTTCGCAAGGGCTGTCATGCTATTCTAGCCCATGTTGTTGATTCTGAAAAAGAAACGAAGAGCGTTGGAGATGTTCATATTGTTAGAGATTTTCCCGAGGTATTCCCCGAAGATTTACCTGGCCTTCCGCCGCAACCCGCGGTAGAATTTCAAATTGATCTTATTCCCGGTGCTGCTCCTGTAGCACGTGCTCCTTATCATCTTGCGCCTTCCGAACTTCAAGAATTGCCGAGTCAACTCCGTGAGTTGTTAGACAAAGGTTTCATTCGTCCTAGTTCATCCCCTTGGGGAGCACCTGTTCTGTTTGTTAAGAAGAATGATGGTTCTTTCCGTTTGTGCATTGATTATCGTGAGTTGAACAAGCTTACTATTAAAAACCGTTACCCCCTTCCGAGAATTGATGATCTGTTCGATCAGCTTCAGGGTTCATCTGTTTATTCAAAAATCGATCTTCGTTCCGGCTAACATCAGTTGCATGTTAAAGAATCTGATGTTTCGAAAACTGCTTTTCGCACCCGTTATGGTCACTTTGAGTTTCTTGTTATACCGTTCGGATTGACAAATGCACCTGCTGTGTTCATGGACCTCATGAACTGTGTGTTTAGACCCTATCTGGACAAGTTCGTTATTGTGTTCATCGACGACATCCTTATTTATTCGAATAGTGATGAAGAGCAAGAGGAACATTTGAAGTTAGTGCTCGATATGTTGAGAAAAGAAGAGTTGTACGCTAAGTTCTCTAAGTGTGCATTCTGGTTACGAGAAGTTCAATTCCTTGGACATATTGTTAGTAAACAAGGGATACAAGTTGATCCTGCTAAGATTGAGGCGATTGAAAGGTTGGAAACTCCGAAAACTCCTACTCAGATTCGTCAGTTCCTAGGATTAGCAGGTTACTATAGAAGGTTCATTCAAGATTTCTCTCGTATAGCGAAACCTCTGACTGCTTTAACGCACAAGGGGAAGAAATATGAGTGGACGGATAAACAAGAGACTGCTTTTCAGATTTAAAGAAGAAGTTGACTACCGCTCTGATATTGTCACTGCCTGAGGGTAATGATGATTTTGTTGTTTATTGTGATGCTTCACGTCAAGGCTTTGGTTGTGTTTTGATGCAACGAAAGAAAGTTATTGCGTACGTATCACGTCAATTGAAGATTCATTAGCAGAACTATACAACTCATGGTTTAGAGTTGGGGGCCGTTGTTTTTGCGCTTAAGATTTGGAGACATTATTTGTATGGGGTCAAGAGTACTGTGTACACAGATCATAAAAGTCTTCAACACATCCTCGATCATAAACAGTTGAACATGAGACAACGAAGATGGATTGAGACGTTGAATGATTACGATTGTGGACTTTTATATCATCCGGGTAAGGCCAATGTTGTGGCGGATGCGTTGAGTCGTAAAGAAAGGGCTGAACCTCGCAGGTTTAGGGCCTTGAATATGACAATTAGAACAAACCTCGCAAGGCAGATTCTTGAGGCACAACAAGAAGCCTTAAAGGAAGAGAATTTTGTGAATGAGAACGTAAGAGGTATGGCTAAGAAGTTTGAGATATGAGCAGATGGTACTAGATACTTTGCAGGACGTCTTTGGGTTCCGAAGTTTGGCGAACTGCGACAACTTGTTTTAGATGAGGCTCATAAGTCTAGGTACTCTATTCATCCTGGTTCAGGAAAGATGTATCATGATCTTAAGGAGCTGTACTGGTGGCCTAATTTAAAAGGTGATGTGGCTACGTATGTGGTTAAGTGTTTGACCTGTGCTAAGGTTAAAGCTGAACATCAAAAACCGTCTGGATTTTTGGTGCAACCTGAGATTCCCGAGTGGAAGTGGGAAGGAATTACGATGGATTTTATTACTAAGTTACCGAGAGTTGCGAGTGACTATGACACTATTTGGGTGATTGTAGATCGACTCAATAAGTCAGCTCACTTTTTTCCGATTAGGGAAACAGATTCAATGGAGAAGCTTACTCGTTTGTATTTGAAGGAGATTGTTTCTAGACATGGTGTTCCTGTATCTATTATTTCGGACCGAGACAGTCGATTTGTATCGAGGTTTTGGCGATCTTTACAGGAAGCCTTGGGAACTAGGTTAGATATGAGCACCGCTTATCATCCTCAAATAGATGGTCAGAGTGAAAGGACCATTCAGACGTTAGAAGATATGTTACGAGCGTGTGTTATTGATTTTGGTAATGGGTGGGATAAATATTTACCGCTAGCTGATTTTTCTTATAACAACAGTTATCACGCAAGTATTCAAGCCGCACCATTTGAAGCTCTGTATGGTAGGAAGTGTAGGTCTCCTGTCTGTTGGAATGAGGTTGGGGATGCTCAACTCACAGGTCCAGAAATTATTCACGAGACTACCGAGAAGATTGTACAGATTAAGGAAAGGTTGAGAACCGCTAGAAGTCGGCAAAAGAGTTATGCCGATAGGGGAAGGAAAGATGTCGAATTTCAAGTTGGTGATCGTGTTATGTTAAAGGTTTCACCTTGGAAAGGTATGATCCATTTTGGTAAAAGGGGAAAGTTAAGCCCTCGTTTTGTTAGACCATTTGAGATTGTTCAGAGAGCTGGACCGGCGGCTTATCGTTTGAAGTTGCCACAAGAACTCAGTGCTGTTCACGATGTTTTTCATGTATCGAATTTAAAGAAGTGTTTGGTCGAAGCTGATAAAACTATTCCTCTGGAAGAACTGCATGTTGATAAGCAACTTCATTTTATTGAGGAACCCATTGAAATTATGGATCGAGAAGTTAAGACTCTTAAGCAGAGCCAAATTCCTATTGTCCAGGTTAGATGGAACGCCAGACGCGGTCCCGAGTTCACTTGGGAGCGTGAAGATCAGATGAAGCAGAAGTACCCGCATTTGTTCCCAGAAGCTGAGTCAACCCCTGCACCTACTTAAATTTCAGGACGAAATTTCCGTAATGGGAAGGTACTGTCACGACCCTACTTTTTCCGTTATCTTTTACCGTTAATTATTTAACGACCGTTAATTGTTAATTGTGCTACGTCATTTCTATGACCAACATTATTATTTTAATAATAATATATTAATTATTATGTGTTATGTGAATATTTGTATTCATATTTTGAATTATACGTTTCTACGTATCGCGGATTTCCATCCGGTGAATCTTTTCGGTTTTCAAACCAACGGTCGAGTTTTTGGGATATCTAAATCCTAATTATTTTAAATATGATATTTTAAAGTCTTATTATTATATGTAGTATTTATATTTATTTTTCGTCGCGTATTCGTTATCTCTCCGAATATTTAATCGCGTAAGCGTGTTTTTGCGTTTCGGGTTTTGTTCGGACATTCGGGCCACAAGAAAATCAACATTTAGAAAATTTGGGCCATGAGGACCCACCCCCATGACCCCATTCAGCTGATGGCAAGGGAGGGAGTATACTTCCTTTGTTTTTCCACTTTTGTAATTTATTTTCACAACTTCACAAACCTAATCTATTTTTCTCTCATTTTATTTTCTTCCTCCTCTCCCCTCCCTCTTTGTACCGTCGCCCAACACCACACACACACATCATCATCAATCAATTTTAGTGCTTGGATCATCCATTGTTATACACCAACGCGTTCCTCATTCCGTTCTATACGCGATTATACTTGTTGATTATTGATTAGGGTATAAACCCTAACCCTAGAACTTTTGATTTTTCTTTATTTTTCTGTATTTTGATTTTATATTGATAGTATGATGATTACTTGTTGTTGTAATGGTGTTTGTATGCGTAGAATTACTCGAATACATATGTTTTCGGTTTGATATAATTGGGACAGCAGCTTTTTATTTAATTCTGGAATTGTGACTGTTATAAAAGTTAAAATAAAGTATCTAGATGAGTTCCTCTCATCAAGACATTAATTTTAGACTCCAGATTCATGTCGTTTCGATTCCCGGAGCCCTAGATATGATCAAAATGGTATTTTGTTGAAATTGAAATGTGATATTGATATGAACCAGGTTTGGTCCGACTTTGTGACCATATTTGGTGACTTTAGGGTATGTTAGTAAGTTAGGATCAATGATGGGACGAACTTTCATGTTCGGGTCATCTAAATCCGAGCCACGAATCACCCGTTATGGCTAAAACACGATTTTGATTGAATTGAAGTTCCAAGTGGTGTCATGGCTGATCACCATGACTTGTGGACTGTTCTTGGTATGTTCTTGAGTGTACCAAAGTATCGGGTGGTTTGATTAGGCAGAGATATATGTAAAGCTCGCCGAAAACCGACACCCGGGGCTCAAGATACGACCCGATGAACTTTTATTTTAAAACTTATGGTTAATTATTAAACTTATGACATAAATAATGAATTTCATTATCATTTAATTACTTATGATATAAAAAGTAATTATTAAATTTTAAGACTTATGATATATATATTTATTATATCATTTAATTATTACTTATGATTTAATTAACATTTTCATTAAACTTATGATTAATAATACTTTTATTATTAATGGAAAATACTTATGATAAGTATTAAACTTATATTATAAGATTATTATTATAAGACTTATAATAAGGATTAATTAATTATTTAATTATTATAAGGCTTAGTTATTATTTAATTATAATTTAATTATTAAATACTTATGATTTAATAATTATAATTAGAAACTTATGATATGATTAATAATTCATTATTAATTAATAATACTTATGATATGATTTAAAATTTGTTATTAATTAATAATACTTATATTATGACTAATATTTAATTAATTAATTAAATACTTATGTTATATTAATTATATCATTTGAACTTATATTAACTTTAATAATTCATTTTAATTTGATTAAACTCATGTTATGACATAATTAGACATATTTAACTTTAATAAACGTTATAACTTACATTATTATTACAACTTACACTTTTAAAATTAACGTTGACTAGGTTTGACCAAGGTTGACTTTTGAGTTGACTTTCGGTTGACTTTGACCTTCAGTTGACTTTTGTTGACTTTCTAATTAAGGAAACTTTCCTAACTTATAAACTTTCCTAAAATAGCAACTTTCTAAATGTGGAAACTTTTCAAAAATAGAAACTTTCCAAAAATAGAAACTTTCCAAAAATAGAAACTTTCCAAAAATGGAAACTTGCTAAAAATAGAAACTTTCTAAAAATAGAAAGTGTGTGTCCGTAAGCTGTTCCGATCAAACCGAAGCATATTGAGTATTGTTCTATGTCTACTTGCAACATGTACAATAGCTATCATACTAAGACTTTACCTAAGTTAGTTATTTATATCGACCTGCTTTATTTATAGGTCGGCGTTGTGATCATTCCTGATCAATGTACTTCATTTGATGTTCGTTTAATTGTGTTGGTTACTTCGTTACTATTAAGGTGAGTTATAGTCCCGTTTTTTTTTACATACTTTTCAAAGTATATTTTTGGGATGTGATTACATGCATTTTATTTCACGTTTAGACACAAGTGACAATTAAATTTAAATTATTCATTGTTAGTTGGACAAAAATATTCCCTAGTCTGGTAACTGTAATCATTGATTTCTAACGGTGAACGCGAATCCTACGGATAGATCTATCGGGTTTGACAACCCCATTTCGAGCTCGTCGCGCTAGCAATTTATAATCGAAATGTTTAGTACTTCGTATTTTGTTGTAGATACACTGTCCAGTGTATATTGTTATTGTGTTTGGCAAGGATAAATAAAGGGTTAAGTGGTTATCAGGTGACTCATTGATAATGGAATAATGTTTAATGTTTTCTAACATTTTTAAATCTTGTGGTCTATAGTTTATTCAATTATTTAAACCTATAATTCACTCAACCTTTGTGTTGACCGTTTACTCGCATGTTTTCACAGGTACTTGAGTTTATGTGATGCTTTCGCTGTATTTAGAAGAGTCTGCATGCATTTGGACAGATGTTAATGAAACAATTTATGAAACTTAAACTTGCATTCTATTTTTGGATAATTTAAACTTGTGGTTTGTTGACAATGTTTTATGTCAACTTTGGTTAATTAATATGTTGGGTTACTTTTAAACTACATATTTTGGTATACTTTCCTTTTTGGGCAACTTAGTTACGAGACATTAATTTAAAAAGGAAGAACATAGCTTACAGTGGTGATTAATCGCGTAGCGTTACACGGACAGAGTTCGGACTTACAAAACCTTAAAACATTTTTTACAATAACCCAATTATTATTAAACTTAAATTAAACTTTAAATTATAAATATATATATATATATATATATATATATATATATATATATATATATATATATATATATATATATGTTTCTTACAGAGAAGGAAAAGAAAAAGATGTATATTACTCGTCCAATTCGCTGGCCTTTTATAGATGTGATCTGAGTTTGGGAGCCATGCGATCGCATGGGTTCCCTTTGTTATTTCCATGCGATCGCATGAACAGGCTGGCCAGCATACATCCTTCAATTAAACGTGGGCTGCTTGATTTATTTAATATATAATATAGTACATATAATTTTATATAATTATATATATATTATATTATATTCTTGTGCATAGTAGACTTGAAATTTTAGCTCCGTTAACTTGCGCGTTGATACTCGGTTCATGTCCCGGTTCTGGATTTTCGAACGTCCTTTCGTTTGATTTAATATCTTGTACTTTACATTCCGCGACTCGTACTCTTGTCATTTTTAGACGTTTCTTATCAATAAATGGAACCACTTGAATTATATCTTGTTCATTTGAGCTTTTTTGTCATTTGCGTCTTCAAATCATCGTTTTCTTCTTTTGTCTTCGCACTTATTTATTTAAACGAATATTACATATTGGAAGGATATTGTGCCTAAATAAATGTTCATTTGGAGCACTATCAAATATCCCCACACTTGAGCGTTGCTTGTCCTCAAGCAATACAGAACTTGAAATTAAATCACACTTCACTCGAATCACTTTTTTTATTCTCATAATTTATACATTAGTGATTTTGATACAGCGGTATAAACAATGATAGTAACGATGTGGTTTACAGTCCCACATGACTATGAAAATGTAGATCCTTTAAGGAAATTGGATCTTTATGAAAATATTTGATCTTTTGAAAATTCATTCTAGCTTTTACCCTAGATAAGTTTTCTGGAATAACCCTTCACCGGTGTTTGCAAAATGCTTTTGTGGATTTTGTGAGTTTCAGATTTCAAAATTTTAGCTCAAAAATTTGTGGTTTTGTGTCACCCACTTGCTAACCTTGTATTAGGAAAGCAACACGTCCAGTATACTTGCTCCGTATATTACCTTTCGGTAAACTACCGTTCGGTTGTAAAGGAAAGCGTTGAACAAGCAACTGTTAAGGCAATGTCTAATTACATGCAGATGTTCATGGTCCACAACGTGTCAGATGCAATTACTATCCTTTGTAGGAGAAATAGTAAAGATCACCCTATAATTTTTCGGTCTAGCACAAGGTCCTGTCTTCGACCATGCTATGCAACCACCGTTCTTACGGTTGACACCCGATTTGATTCAGGTGACCTAATGAATTCCGATGAATTCTCAGGATTTTACGTTCAATGGTAATGAACGCATTGAAAATAGGTTTTCAGAAAACAAATCGGTTTTATATTTTTCAAAACATTTTCTCGGTCAAGTTCGAGTATAGATATCATCGAATTCCATGAGTTTGTAATTCTCAATCTTTAATGTCAATCTCAAGGATTGAGTAATATCAGGCTTAAATGCTGATTTTTGATCTTTTAGGAGATTATCCTTTCTGGAGACCTGGTTCATCAGGCTTATCTGGCTGATTTGCAAGGCGTCCTCCCCATTTTACAAGACAGATCCTCTCATGGATAGGATAAGTCCGACCACTTGGCGACCCTGTTTGATGCTGAGGTCCGTGGATTTCCTGCTGATTTTAGAGATGACTTTTCTAGATTATTCGTCAACCTACAGCTGGTCTGGACGACAACTTCCCGACCTAAATCAAGAAGCGAGTGTCTTTTTCGGAAGACTTTACTTCCTTTTAATGATGGAATTGATTCATCGTGTAGATCCATCTTTCTTTCAAATATATTACAGTAATTCGGGTAAAACTGATTAGTTTATTCCAAAGAAAAAGTACCTGCAATAATCTTGTACAAATATGTGATATATGTTTTAAAGAACTTGATAAATTCTTCCCACACTTAGCTTTTATTTATATTTTTCTTTGCCTTTTTATTCTCCTCTATTCCATTTTAAATGAATTCTAGCGTTTTGGGTTGTTTTTCCATTTATGTTCTCTCCGAGGTAACAATAATTTCGACATTAACACCTAGTTTTATCATTCATAAGTATGTATAAACATGATTTTGAATTCATTTAGTTGAAATTTTTTTCAAATTTTTCACAAAATTTGGCAATTAAACTAAGTGTAAACTCGAGAGAATCTATAACCCTTCCCCACACTTGAGATCATGTAATGCCCTCATTTGCATGAAATTAGACTATAATTATAAATTCATGAGGGTGATTAGTGTAGAAAAGTGATTAAAAATATCGAGTTTGCAAACATATTATTTTATATCACATTTGATATTTTGCGTCTTGTCATCAAAATTAGTAGCTTTTCCTGAACTTAATATCAGTCATTGAAAGTGCGATGTTTTACCCTGTTTTGTACATAAGATAAACTACAAACATACATAATATTTTTATTATTATATGTATATATTTTTTTTATAAAATCTTTAGTTATTAAAACAATTTAAATGAATAATTTTTTTTAAAAAATTTTGTTTCCTTTTACTTTAGGTAGTTTCGGTATGTTTACCTAGTCCGTCCCTCGACAACATTTAAAATTTGTCGTTTTTAAAGCGATTGTTTTAAAAGCAAAGATTTTTGGATTTTTTAATTTTTTTTTGGTATACTTCAGATCAATAATATTAAAAATAATGATAACAAAATTTTTCGCCCCGCCCTCGGGTAAAGAAACTTCGGTTCTATGACCTAGTCTTCAACTTACGTTGAATTTTAGAAATCATTTTTTTTAAACTTAATGAAATAAAGTAATTTTTGTTTTTAAATTCACACAAAACTTAATTTTAAAAATGCATATTAATTTTATACAAAACCTACAAAACAAAAAAAAATCAGAATGAGGGGAGAAAACTAGTTCTTTAGTGTCTGCTAGTGGAAAAGACCAATCGAATTCCATTCTCGGAACGACACGAGAACAGAACAACTAACCCTAGACAGCATTATTTCTTAGAACATTTGAATCTCCCCACACTTAGGTAGCTGTGGTGTCGAAATTGTGATTAACTTCATTGTCAATTTCTCTTGGACCATAATCAACTTGCATATCTGTGACTTTTGCTTTAAGCCGTTTGTCGGATTCCTGTGTAATATCCACAAATTCAACTAGTTTCGCCTTTTCTTTAGGTGAAAGATTGGATACTAACTGGTTACATAACTTAAAGTTCCCCTTGGTTCTATGTGACGACCCGGAAATTTTCGACCAAATTTAAACTTTAATCTTTATATTATTCCGACACGATAAGCAAAGTTTGTTAAGTTAAATCTCAGGAATTTTAAACTGTGTTCATACATTCATTATAACCTCGACCAAATTCCGACGATTCACGAACCGTTATATATAAATAGATATGTATATGTATATATATATTATAACTTGAGAATATTAATAAAGTATTAAACGTATAATACTTTACACGAACGTATTTGTTTCAATATGATTTTCGACGAAATTAAAAAAATATATATATTAAATGATTGAATTATCAGAAACATTGAATTATGATTACAAGTCTCTGTTGAGAGGTCCACTATGATTTGAGAAAATCTATTCCTCTTAACGATATTCAGAATAATTTGTAAAGCTATTTATAAATAAAAACAAAAAGTGTCATTTACGAAAGTTAGACAAAAGTTAGTGGAGAATTGGTTTCCATAATATTCTATTAATCTATTTTCAAACGTACAAAGACTTTTTCAGTTTAAAAAGAACTTTATTATTAAAACGTATATAACTTTTATAAATATCTAGAATCACTTTTGACAACTCATTACTTAACCAGTATAATAAATATAACGATATTTATATTTTATTTCATTAAATATATATAACGATTTAAATTAATATTATATATATTTATACGCGTATTATACATACATAGTTTTTATACTTTACTATACTTTAACTTTACCTTTACTTTACTTTTACTTTACTTTAACTTTAATAATTCATACTTTAATAATTCACTTTAATAATTCATACTTTAATAATTCACTTTAATAATTCACTTTAATAATTCATAGTTTAATAATTCACTTTAATAATTCACTTTAATAATTCATACTTTAATAATTCACTTTAATAATTCACTTTAATAATTCATACTTTAATAATTCACTTTAATAATTCATACTTTAATAATTCACTTTAATAATTCACTTTAATAATTCATACTTTAATAATTCACTTTAATAATTCAAAAATCTATTATAAATAGAATTCAATAGGTTTCATTATTTCATAGAAACTTGAAAATATATTTCTCTAAACTCTCTTAATCGAATTACATATATATATTTTCTTTGTATTATTTCAAGATATTATTAGTATACATAAAATACTACGACGGAGTTATACTCAGATGATTTCAAAATAAGTTTTCAAACGGGATAGAGCTAAGGAAATTATGGGTTATAGCTATGGAGGTTATGGGTATTGATCGAGGGTATTGCTCGTGAGGTCAACCTAACGTTTATCATTTTCGTTGCGTCTACGTACTTTCCTGCAATATTGAATCACAATATTGATACGTTCGTGAATCCGAGACAAACCCTGCACTTGTTCAGTGCCGTCATATACATAATTGCTACGAAATACAGTATTGTGAGTTTCATTACTCCCTTTTTATATATCTTTTTGGGCTGAGAATACATGCGCTGTTTTATAACTGTTTTACGAAATAGGCACAAGTACTAAAACTAATTCTATGTGGGTTTAAACCAGAAATATACCCTTAGCTTGGTAACATTAAACTACTTGTCTATGTACGGTAGGCGCGAATCCTAAAGATAGATCTATTAGGCCTGACAAACCCCATCCTGACTATGGGATGCTTTAGTACTTCGAAGTTATTTTAAACACGCCTGATCTGGTGTACTTTAGAGGGTAAAACATGAACGTTAAGGCTTGTTACCGGGTGTCTACAACTTATAGAATACTTTTATACACTTGCGAGTGTACATATATTTATAAACGGAAATCTTGTTGTCTATTAATATATTGAAATGATTGTTATGATAAACCTATGAACTCACCAACCTTTTGGTTGACACTTTAAAGCATGTTTATTCTCAGGTATTAAAGAAATCTTCCGCTGTGCATTAGCTCATTTTAAGGATATTACTTGGAGTCATTCATGGCATATTTTGAAAGACGTTGCATTCGAGTCATTGAGTTCATCAAGATTATTATTAAGCCAATTATAGTTGGATGTATTATGAAATGGTGTGCATGCCGTCAACTTTCGTTGTAAAGAAAGTTTGTCTTTTAAAAACAAATGCAATGTTTGTAAAATGTATCATATAGAGGTCAAATACCTCGCGATGTAATCAACTATTGTGAATCGTTTATAATGTATATGAACGGGTCCTTTCAGTTGGTATCAGAGCGGTGGTCTTAGCGAACCAGGTCTTGCATTAGTGTGTCTAACTGATAGTTGTTAAGATGCATTAGTGAGTCTGGACTTCGACCGTGTCTGCATGTCAAAAGTTTTGTTTATCATTTTTAGTCGGAAATCATCTACTTACCATCCTTAGGAAATTACCTGCTTATCATTCTTAGTCTAAACACGTCTTGCTGCATTGATTGCATGAATAGTGTATAGAAAAAAATTCATATCTTAGCGTATCTGCTAAATCATATCTTATCGTATCTATTACCGTAAACTTTGCCTGACATATTCCGTAAATTCCTCCGTAATCTATGAAATCTTTTGATCTATATATATATAGATATTCTATGTAGTTAGAATACCACCCGATAGCCGAAAAATCATTTCGTATCGAAAAATCCTTTATCAAATCGTACGAAATGGAATTCGTCATCAGTTCAAGTTCCTCAGATTCCGAAATGGAATCCCACTCAAGCTCCGAAAGCAGTGTGACTGGAATGGATCAACCAATCAGCCATCATCTATTCTGGATGAATTGGGGATGGGTTCGTAGCCTCCTTAATCATTGAAGACAAGAAGAAGGCGATCCTTTCCATCCACCACATTGCCCTCTTGGCAATGAACCTGAAGCACTTACCGGCGAACCTGTTCGAAACACCATTTTCTCTCTCATTTCCAGAGTATCTCGTCATGATTATATACTACACCAAATTCTAGATCTTATTTATCCGCTCGTCCGAACCGACAATCACCCCGGTGTAATAGAAGAAGTCAACGAGCTTCGCGCTCGGGTAGTGGCTTTGGAGAATATGGTGCAAAGGTTACAAACACCAGCAGCAGCAGCAGCAGCACCAGCACCAGCAACATAACCAGTACCACCATCAACAACATCAACAGTACCATTACCACCACCAATAACAACCGCATCGAAAACCTCAACTTCACAATCTGTCCCATGAGCATCGAAGTCATACGCCCTGTAGATACTAAGGAATACCACAACGATGAAGTATTGATTCATAACTTCATTGGGAAAATATTCTACGACGATTATGTAATTTCTAAAGTTTAGAAATTATCTATCCTAGCCTTAACCATAAATCAAGTGAGTTTAATTTAATATTAACTCATTAAATCTATATTACATCTGAAGAAATATACACATATATTTCCATAAAGACTGTAATAAAATTCTTTTGTACAAAATATTAATTGTGACATTTTTTAACGGGTAGGTAATACCCGAGAGATATATAAATTCACAATTAATATGTTACATTCTTCGAATCTGATTCAGCAAATCATCCATTATACTTCCTACTTTCACAACAATATACATTCTTTTATAGAAATCAAAAAAACCATACTCATTCAAAATCTAATTACATATTCTGATTTTGAAATCGCCGAATTCAATTCAAGTTATAACGGGTATCATCACTCTTAGATTCTTACATCTTTCAAAGCTATACTTTAACTTCAAAACTGTGTTAGAACATCGTATGTATATTAACGATTATAATCTGTGTTCAAGCCCTTCGAAATACCTGAAGACACTTCAAATAATGAACAATCGAGATGATGATCCAACCACATGTTATCCACAGTTACGTACCTGAAAAACTCTTGAAACCAAAGTCATAATTTAACATGTATCCATGTTAGATCTTTTGGCATTTACTAGCTAAAATAACTTTTCAATCCCTTCTAAAAATAGACGATTTTGTCACAGTTCCAGCAAACCAACTTCAATTGTTCAATCGAATAAGCCTTATTATAATGATTACCCCTTCATCATTATTACCGGGAAACCTTTCATATATCGCCACATTAGCAGTAAACTTATTAACAACTTCATTGATCTTTGACTTTCCGAAAAATCTTTATATTTATCAAAACCCCATCATTTACTCATCTGCATCTTGTAACGAGAATTGCCATACGAATCATTGGAAATTAGCAATCAGTATTTTGAAATCTCGCAGCATGTCTACGCCAACAATTATATGTGTCTATCTTCTGGACTTATATACTTTGAATGTGAAGTTTCTGAAAAACACCCTAAACTGTGAACTAGTTCTCGAAATACTGATGAAGCAGTAAAAACTATAAACGACCTTAACAGTAAAAGTTTGATGATAAAGAGTAGTGTGTTGGCAAAGCTCAGAAAAAGAGAAGATTTGGTACTGAAAAATACGGATTGAGCAAACCATGAAGAAGGCTGTGGATAAATCACAAGGACGAAATCTACCTTCAAAGAATCCAAATGATTCCGTGTCTACTGAAGTCATTATCGAATACCTTACTCCTGACTCTAAACCCTTACGGACAATATTCTTCATCATCCTCTGATATTAGAAATTTTAAGATATCATCGTATCTTTCATTATAAATATCCTACATATTTCTGAAGATATTTCCATAATTATTCTTATCTAAAATCATTTACCTCTTCGTGCTATTTGTATTATATCATAAAAGAAACTATTTTAGTTTCTAAATTCTGAAACATTCGAGTTTAAAATAGGAATATTCTTGAAGAAGTGTTGGGAGCTGAAGCATGAGTTAGTATAATATAATGACACTTGATCAACGTGATTATATTACAGTAATTCATGCTGAGTTTCTAAATGGAACATGATGATTCACAGATCATAACGTCATCATGTGCTATGTTACATGACTCTTGTATTCTCTTTGATCTCTAAATATCAAGAAAATATTTCTTGATGATTCGGCCTTTTCTGAGGTATTCTGGTAATTTGACAAGTCAAGATCGTGCCATTACAATTTCCTTCCTAGAACATTAACAATGTTCATTCCGAAATTTATATCTGCGAATTCTGGACCATTACAAGCGGTGCTTAATCGCAAGAAGAAGAAACGAAAGGACAAAGCTCCGAACTAGAAATGGGAGTATAAATCATAGTAAATAGAAGAGAGCATTAACTGTGGATGACAATGATTATAGAAGAAGCAAGGACTTTGAAATATAAGGGAAGATATAAATCCCAACAACAACCCAGGAATCACAAACCGTATATATCAATGCATATAGCAATATAAAGACACGGGAGAACTAAAAACACTATAAAACCAAGAGTATAGTAGAAGTAAATAGATTCTTCCGGAGGCAGATGAAAAAGAAGAGCGACAGATATGAAAGTGAGGAGTATATCAAGAATCAGCACCGGATGAAGCATATTGACAAATACTTTAAAATATGAGTTGAGAAGGTGTGAGTTGTAAGAAAACAAATGAGGTGGATTTATAGTGAAATATCCGACAGAGAAATCAAAATGGATTATCGCAGTAATTCGAAGAGGATCATAATTTCCTTAATCGCCGAATAATCAAATCCAATATATATTACAAAGATTTTCTTTTCGGAGATCAATCGTGATGACGCCAAAAGATACGACGAATCACTATTATCTTATTTCATACATTTACGATAACTTCACTCACACGCTTCGAGTAATCGAATTATTTTATCCATTCTTCTTGAACATGATAAAACTCTATAATCGTTATAATAACATTCTCATTGTTAGTCATGATGACCTCTATCAAATTTCGGGGACGAAATTTCTTTAACGGGTAGGTACTGTGACGACCCGGAAATTTTCGACCAAATTTAAACTTTAATCTTTATATTATTCCGACACGATAAGCAAAGTTTGTTAAGTTAAATCTCAGGAATTTTAAACTGTGTTCATACATTCATTATAACCTCGACCAAATTCCGACGATTCACGAACCGTTATATATAAATAGATATGTATATGTATATATATATTATAACTGGAGAATATTAATAAAGTATTAAACGTATAATACTTTACATGAACGTATTTGTTTCAATATGATTTTCGACGAAATTAAAAAAAATATATTAAATGATTGAATTATCAGAAACATTGAATTATGATTACAAGTCTCTGTTGAGAGGTCCACTATGATTTGAGAAAATCTATTCCTCTTAACGATATTCAGAATAATTTGTAAAGCTATTTATAAATAAAAACAAAAAGTGTCATTTACAAAAGTTAGACAAAAGTTAGTGGAGAATTGGTTTCCATAATATTCTATTAATCTATTTTCAAACGTACAAAGACTTTTTCAGTTTAAAAAGAACTTTATTATTAAAACGTATATAACTTTTATAAATATCTAGAATCACTTTTGAAAACTCATTAGTTAACCAGTATAATAAATATAACGATATTTATATTTTATTTCATTAAATATATATAACGATTTAAATTAATATTATATATATTTATACGCGTATTATACATACATAGTTTTTATACTTTACTATACTTTAACTTTACCTTTACTTTACTTTTACTTTACTTTAACTTTAATAATTCATACTTTAATAATTCACTTTAATAATTCATACTTTAATAATTCACTTTAATAATTCACTTTAATAATTCATAGTTTAATAATTCACTTTAATAATTCACTTTAATAATTCATACTTTAATAATTCACTTTAATAATTCACTTTAATAATTCATACTTTAATAATTCACTTTAATAATTCATACTTTAATAATTCACTTTAATAATTCACTTTAATAATTCATACTTTAATAATTCACTTTAATAATTCAAAAATCTATTATAAATAGAATTCAATAGGTTTCATTATTTCATAGAAACTTGAAAATATATTTCTCTAAACTCTCTTAATCGAATTACATATATATATTTTCTTTGTATTATTTCAAGATATTATTAGTATACATAAAATACTACAACGGAGTTATACTCAGACGATTTCAAAATAAGTTTTCAAACGGGATAGAGCTAAGGAAATTATGGGTTATAGCTATGGAGGTTATGGGTATTGATCGAGGGTATTGCACGTGAGGTCAACCTAACGTTTATCATTTTCGTTGCGTCTACGTACTTTCCTGCAATATTGAATCACAATATTGATACGTTCGTGAATCCGAGACAAACCCTGCACTTGTTCAGTGCCGTCATATACATAATTGCTACGAAATACAGTATTGTGAGTTTCATTACTCCCTTTTTATATATCTTTTTGGGCTGAGAATACATGCGCTGTTTTATAAATGTTTTACGAAATAGGCACAAGTACTAAAACTAATTCTATGTGGGTTTAAACCAGAAATATACCCTTAGCTTGGTGACATTAAACTACTTGTCTATGTACGGTAGGCGCGAATCCTAAAGATAGATCTATTATCCTGACTATGGGATGCTTTAGTACTTCGAAGTTATTTTAAACACGCCTGATCTGGTGTACTTTAGAGGGTAAAACATGAACGTTAAGGCTTGTTACCTGGTGTCTACAACTTATAGAATACTTTTATACACTTGCGAGCGTACATATATTTATAAACGGAAATCTTGTGGTCTATTAATATATTGAAATGATTGTTATGATAAACCTATGAACTCACCAACCTTTTGGTTGACACTTTAAAGCATGTTTATTCTCAGGTATTAAAGAAATCTTCCACTGTGCATTAGCTCATTTTAAGGATATTACTTGGAGTCATTCATGGCATATTTTGAAAGACGTTGCATTCGAGTCATTGAGTTCATCAAGATTATTATTAAGCCAATTATAGTTGGATGTATTATGAAATGGTGTGCATGCCGTCAACTTTCGTTGTAAAGAAAGTTTGTCTTTTAAAAACGAATGCAATGTTTGTAAAATGTATCATATAGAGGTCAAATACCTCGCGATGTAATCAACTATTGTGAATCGTTTATAATGTATATGAACGGGTCCTTTCATTCTAGCATCGTGAATCCATTTAATAAGTTTTTTCATTGAACTGTTAATAACGGGGTCATTTAATTTCGTATCAACAACGGGGTTCTTTATTATCAGGTCATCATTAGGTTTTACTTCATCTTCCCTACACTTAGGCGTTTTATTATTGTTAAGCACTGCCGTTGGAGTTGGTAAAACAATATGGTTCTTACCAATCGTTTTTGTTGGTTCAACGGTTTTAGTTGGTGGAGATTTAGACTTTCGAATCACAAAGGTGACCGATTTGTCACCATCACTAAGTGTCATTCTACCCTCTCTTACATCAAATAACGCCCCGGTAGACGCTAAGTATGGTCGACCTAAAATTAGAGGAATGTTTGAGTCCTTTTCTAGGTCAATGATAATAAATTTGACTAGAAAGGTTAAATTACCTACTTGAACGGGTAGGTTGTCAGCAATTCTAACTGGGTGCTTAATGGTTTGATCAAAGAGTCTAACACTCATTTTCATTAGACTTAACTTACCTACTCCTAATCTCTTATATAATGAAAGAGGCATAACACTCACACTCGCACCTAAATCTGCTAGTGCATCATACATGACACAATCACTAAGTAGACAAGGAACAATAAATTCACCTGGATCACCTAACCTGGGTGGAGGTTTCGGTGGAACTGTCTTCACCGGGTTTACTTTTATGGTTTTTGTTTCTTGCACTTTATTATTCTTCTTCTTCTTTCCAGAGGTATCACAAACTTTATTACCTATTATTTTCTCATACTCAACTCTTTTTCTTGGAAACGGGATGGGTGGTTTGTATGGTGCCACCACTGGCTTTACATACTCGGGTAGTGGTGGTGGTGTAACTTCTTCATTGTTACTCACATCTAAAACCTTCCCATCTTCTGAAGCTGGTTTTTTAGAATTTGTTGATACCATGTTAACATTCTCATTTCGAGGATTTACTTCAGTATTACTCGGTAGCTTTCCTTGTTCCCTCTCACTCATCATGCTAGCAAGAGTACCTAAGTGTTTTTCTAGATTCAAAATGGAAGCTTGTTGAGTTCTTAATGACTGATCAAACCTCTAATTTGTTTGGGTTTGAGATGTAATAAATTGTGTTTGAGATTCCATTAGATTTGTCATCATTTCTTCCAGATTTGGCTTTTTCTCTTCAATTTGTTGTGGTGGTTTATACAAGCTAGGTCTTTGTTGATTGAAAGTGTTGTTTTGAGTTGGTTGGTTATTCAGATCTTGTTGGTTGTACGAGTTATTATTGGGTCCATTTGGATTGTAAAGAATGTTTTGATTTCGATTAAAGTTTGGCCTTGGCAGTTGATAATTATTTCACGGCCTTTGGTTCATGTAGGAAACATTCTCACGTTGTTCCATCGTTTGTTCAATGTGACAATCTTTCGTTAAGTGTGGTCCATCGCATTGCTCACAACTAATTTGTATTGCGTGAATATCCTTAGTCATCTTTTCCATTCATCTCTCGAAAGCATCTATTTTTGCGGAAACGAAATCAAAGTCATGGCTAGAATCGGCTCTAGCCACTTTAGATGAACGAAAAATATCTTTTTCCTGGTGCCACTCATGTGAGTGGGAGGCTGTGTTATCAATAATTTTGTGAGCTTCGGCTGCGGTTTTCTTCATAATGGAACCACCAGCTGCTGTGTCGATGTCTTTTCGTATAGCAATGTCGCATCCTTGGTAGAATATTTGTACTATTTGATAAGTGTCTAAACCGTGCTGAGGACATCCTCTCAACAACTTTCCGAATCTTGTCCACGCCTCATATAGAGTTTCATTTGGCTTTTGTGTGAACGTAAGTATTTCTCCTTGAAGTCTCATGGCTTTAGATGCTGGAAAGAATCTTTTAAGAAATTTCTCAAATAAACATCACATGTGTCAATCGCTCCTTCAGGTAACGATTCTAACCAATTTTTGGCTTCTCCCTTTAAAGTCCAGGGAAATAACATGAGATAGATCTGTTCATCCTCAACTTCTCTGATTTTGAATAGAGTACAAATCCTATTAAAGGTTCGAAGATGTTCGTTTGGATCTTCTTTTGGCGTACCACTATATTGGCATTGATTAGTTACCATGTGTAGGATTTGTCCTTTGATTTCATAATCTGGCGCGTTAATGTCTGGCTTAATAATGGCGTGACCTTAGCCCGTGCATGTGGCTCTCATTCAGTCTTCCATACTTAGAGGTTCCTTTATTTCTATATTTGAAATTATTGAATCTGAATCACTAGAGGATTCTGATTTAATGGTTTCTTTCTCGATAATCTCCGGTTGAATGATTTGTGGTTCACGATCTCTGAATTTTCCTTGAATATCCTCCGGGTTCTCAATTGTGAAATCGGGTTCAAAAAATGGATTATCGAAAATTTGAATTGGAGTACTTGGTCAACTAGATGACGATTCTAAAGAAAAATCAACGGCGACAATATTGGCTAGATGTCTTGATCGAGTTACAGGTGGTGAACGTATGAAAGGTGGTGAACGTTTTGCTCGGTGCATTCACAGAATATCCTATTAGTTATAAAAAAAAATTATATAAGCTATCAAATTAATAGACTTTTCTGATTTTGTCCACGTTTCGAATAGCCAATAGATGCAGCAGGTAGCCAGGACCCTTTAAATTGGAAGCCCACAACTCACCACTAACAAATCCAACTATTACTACGAACCAGAAAATTTTGGATGTCTATCAATTTAACCGCCTAAAATAATTTTTCGTCGAAGTTTAAAGAAAATAAAGAAAATTCTATGTCCTAAAAAACTAGAGAGTCGAGAAATAAGAAAGAAAAAGAATGCGTCGAAAAACGTCGAAAAATAAAAGGTCGAAAAATAAAAGTCGAAAAATAATAATAATAAAATGCAGCGTCGAAACTTAAAAGTCTAAAAACTAAATATTAAAAGTTGCGTCTAAAGGTATTAAAGCTTAAAAGGAATTCTATATCCAAAACGGTAATAACTTAAAAGGCACTAAAATTTTAAAACAGCGTCGCAAAATTCTAAAGTGCCAAAGTCTTAATCTAAAGAAAAAGCACTTAAGGGATTTTGCGGCAAAGCCTAAGAATTTAGAAATAAAAATAACTACGGCAAAATACTAGACTTAAAACTAATTACGAACGAATAATACAAATTACGAATTAAACCAATAAAAAGATATGAAATATAAAAATAAAACTTAAAGTTATAAAAATATTATTTTTATATTATTTATTTTATAAAAGTATTAACAAAAACTTAATTAAAACTTAAAAACACAATTTAAATAAAAACTAAAACTAATTATTATTTAAACTAACCCTAATGAGGTTAATAATAATAATAATAATTAATTTAAACCCTAACTGTGTAATTATTGCGTACTAGGTTTGCTGTCAGACTAACTCATGCGATCGCATGAGTTTTAGTCGTCCGATCCATGCGGTCGCATGGACCTGAATTCCAGATCAAATATTGGGCTGCTACAGTGTAGGCCCGAATACTTTTTACTTTTTTTTCTGTTTTATATTTTATAGAAAATAAAATGTAATAAAAACTAAAAAAAAATATTTACTTATTAGTTTTAATTTTTAACAAAAGAAATAAAAAATATAAACTTTTTAATTTAAACACTTAAAAATATAGAAATATATTTTTCTTTTTATGTTTTTAAATTTTTATATTTAAAACTTTTTATATTTTTACAAAAATAGTTTAAAAAACTTAATAAATTTTTTTTTTATAGCGTTTCGCTTTCGGCGTTGTTGAAGTTCTCCGGTAGCGGCTCCAAAAATACTTGATGTTATGCGAGGTGTATACGAAATAGTTATATTTTTACTACAAAATACTATTAAATACGATACAATTTTACACAAGTTATTTATTGATTTATAGAGTGGATATACCTAAACCTTGCTACAACACTATAGGCAGTGTACCTAATCGTAAAGTAGTGTAGTTTTTAGTAAGTCCGGTTCATTCCATAGGGAGCTAGCTGAGTTTAACGCTATATTTTTATTAACTATATTTGTATATAAATAAATATATATATAAGTAATATTATTATTATTATAAAAAAGGGGTTTTACCGTTTAGTGACCGGTTTGTCGATTTTAAATAAAGCGTAAAGATAAATGACGATAATATAAATGACAGAATTTAAATTGCGATAAAGTAAATTGCAGTAATTAAAATGACAATAAATAAAGGTACGATGAAATATGAAATAAAAGTATTATGCTTATTTAAACTTCCGTAATCATGATGTTTGACGTTTTGATTTTAATTTATTACCCTGGGTTAATTGTCCTTTGTCCTGGATTATTTGATACCTATTTGGTTTTTGTCCATAATAGTCCATCGATCATAATTATAAAATGCTCGTCAAATTAACCTTATTCCCGAAGTCAAATATTCCAACTAATTAGGGATTCGAACTATAACAAGGTTTTAATACTTTGTTTAATGATTACACCAGGTTATCGACTGCGTGTAATCCAAGGTTTTAATACTTTGTTAACAATTACACCAATTATCCTTGTATGTAATCCACCCCTGTTTTAATGAGATATGAATATTAATTTACCCACTTGATCAGAATGAATAATCAATTACCCAACCCGAATAATTAATTAAATGATCGTAAAAGATGTCATATAAACGTCACTAAATAGAACATACATAATCATTTTAATAATTATTAGATTAACTAATTTGAAGATAGGTTCGATAGATTTTAATGAGTTGTCATTCGATTAGAAAATACCCCCTATATATTAATAGTCAATAGTCCAATGTTCACAAGTGTCGGTCTTTTGTCCAAACCTTAATTATGGTACAAAATCTAATAACCCCATCTTAATATTTTAGTCCAACATCACGATTACTTCGGCTTAAATAAGCATAATAATAACTTAGTTACGAGACATTAATTTAAAAAGGAAGAACATAGCTTACAGTGGTGATTAATCGCGTAGCGTTACACGGACAGAGTTCGGACTTACAAAACCTTAAAACATTTCTTACAATAACCCAATTATTATTAAACTTAAATTAAACTTTAAATTATAAATATATATATATATATATATATATATATATATATATATATATATATATATATATATATATATATATATATATATATATATATATATATATATATATATGTTTCTTACAGAGAAGGAAAAGAAAAATATGTATATTACTCGTCCAATTCACTGGCCTTTTATAGATGTGATCTGAGTTTGGGAGCCATGCGATCGCATGGGTTCCCTGTGACGACCCGAGAATTTCCGACTAAATTTAAACTTAATCTTTTCGATACGATAAGCAAAGTATGTAATGTTGAGTCTAGAAAATTTTGAAACGAGGTTCATATATTCAATTGACCTTCGACTGCTCTCGACGATTCACGAACAATTAATTATAAATAGATATGTGTGTATGTATATATAAATAATAATTTGAAATATAACTTGAAGTGTTATATGTTGTTCTTATTAAAAACTAATAAGATAAAAATAGGATATTATAATAATTATTATTTAAGATATAACTCTATATATAAATAAAGTATATTAAAAATAAATATTAAATGATTGTAATACTCGTTTGATGTTTCGATTGATATTAAGCAAGTTAAATTCAAACTTATGTAATTTTAAAATAAACGGTGATTCGAAAATGAGTTCTATATATTCTAGGCTTACTAAAAATGTATTTAGGACCTAGTTATTAAAATTTAACACTTTTTATATTTCACCCATAAATGAGAGGGACAGTTGATATAATTTTTATTAAATAAATTAAGGATCAAATGATATACCATAATGACGAAAATAAATAAATATAGTCAATCTAAAAATTTGGGATTTTTCCGAAGACATTTATCCGCCACTAATTTAACAACAGTGTACGAAATAATAGTCCATGAAAGCTGTCGATAATATAATTCAATTCTACGATGGCTTCACTTTTCGATCAATGTTTTCTTTTTCAGGTATCCCCACGTTTAATTCTTAATTATTATATTATAAAGATATAGTAAATTGATCCGTGATTATGAGAAATATCATTGAGATCACTGTATCACTGGATATTCTTGACCTTAATTTAAATATATAATAGACATATACATACTGCACATGACATAAATTCATTACCACTATCAATCAATTATTCTTCATGATTTATTTTTCTTTCTAATTCTTGAGCAACACAAATTAAACTATTTTGATTGTCATTACTTCTACCTACTGCTGTACCTGGTCGTTGGTTCAGGCCATCATCCAAACCACCAACGACTCACCTTTAAACCGGGTTTAACCACAAACCACCTTCGGGTTACCATTCTCGATCACCACAACCCTCACCCACTTCTCGTTTCCATTTTCTGTTATACGCAACCTATCACCAAGAACCAATCGTCACCCTCATCATCCTTCACTGCCACCACAGTTCACCCTCCATCACCACCTTGTCTCTCTCTATCTACCTCTCTCTCTCTCTCCCTCACTATCTTAATTCTTCGTGCACTTAAAAATCACCACATCACAGCTACTTTCTGTTTTCTAGTGTCTCAATCGAACCACCATAACCATCTCTTTTCCTCGTCTTATCTCTCTACTCTAGTTTGAAGAACCCTTTATTTATTTATTTTCTCTTCTTTCGGTCACTACTATACGCATGGAAACTTTTAATACATGTGATACATGTCAACTTAATTAGAAAGAATATTATATTCTTTTACAGCTTTTTTTTGTTACTTTTAATACGCATGGGAAGCAAGTGGAGCTTAAAGGCCGACCACTTTACTTGTAAGGGACTGGAGGCTATTTTTTTATGTTCTCTTGTTTTGTGACCATGAATTAGAAGGTGGAATAATGATGATGTTTACCAATTAAGAAGTTGATGATGATGTGTTGGTTACAACACGATCATGATGAAACAGAGATGATAGTTACGAGAAAAAAAACAAAAAAAAGATGTCGAACGATGTAGAATGATGATGATGGTGGGTATGATGACGAGAAGATGAAATGATGATAACAGGAGGTTGATGATGATAATATACAGACGAGCGATGATGTTCATGATGATGATCATGATGATGGTAAGGATGATGATGGAGGTTACATGTGATAATGATGATGATGAGTTGATGAAGAAGTTGAATACATAAATACAGGATAAATAAATTTAGAATCCGTATAATAACATAAAAACAGAAACGGATGGATGGTTGAGGGAATTGTTGGATTTCGAGAGGTCATGGGTTCGAAACCAGGAGGCTACAAGTAATTTTTCTTTTTAAAAGCTGTGTGGGCTGTTGGGCTTGTGGATCTAATTAAATGTTTAAATGGATTTCATTCTGATGGGCCGTATATATATAAATGAATTGTTGGGCCGTGTGTGTTGAATTGCTGGGCCGAGTCCCTTTCCTCCTGTTGGGCCGAAATGAAAATAAAAGTGTTAAATAAATCAAAGTCTGGTATTAATCAGGAGAAACAGAACTGGAGCCATGGTTAAGGGGTGTTATGGGTGAGCGAGAGGTCTCGAGTTCAAGCCTCGGCAGAGGCATTTATTTTTTGTCCTATTTCTTCAAAGGTTGTACTCTACAATTATTAGCATTATTATTATTATTAGTATTCGTATTATAATTTTCATTATTATTGTCATGATTTTAATTACAATTATGATTATTAGTATTATTATTATTGTTATCACTAATATTATTAACATTTCTAGATTATCATTAAATAATATTACTATCATTAGTAATAAGATGATTATGATTATTATTATTATTATTATTATTATTATTATTATTATTATTATTATTATTATTATTATTATTATTATTATTAGGTATTAAGTATTATTATCAAAAGTATTGTTTTCATTATCATTATTATTGATATTATTATTATTACAAAGATTATTAATAGTATTATTATCATTCCTAGTAAAATTATCATTTTCAAAAGTATCATTTTTATTATCACTATTATTTTTATTAATATCATTATTATTATTATTATTATTATCATTATTAGTATCACTATTATTGTTATTATTACAAATAAACATTATTTTACAAAATACATTACAAATACATTAATATTACATATTACTAGTTTTTTTTTATTATTAAAATGACAGTTAGTAAGCTATATATATAAAATATATGAATTAATATAAATATATATATTCTTATCACATATAAACCTTGAAATAAATTCTATTTTATATATATTATGATAAATGATAAATATTATATTATTAAACTACTCTAATAAGTATTTACTATATTAATAAATGTAGTATATAAATAAATATTAGCTACTTAAAGTATATAGGATAAATATAACTTATTTAGTAATACGATATGTAAATTATTAATATATAAACTTGTTAGTTGTTATTACGTGTGTTAATATATATACTTGATATAGGTTCGTGAATTCGAGGCCAACCCTGCATTGTTCAGTATCGTCGTATGAATATTTTTACTACAAAATATCGTAGAGTGAGTTTCATTTTCCTTTTTACCCTTTATATTTTTAGGCTGAGAATACATGCGAATTTTTTATAAATGTTTTACGAAATATGTGACGCCCCGTACAAAACCATCGTGTACGATTCGTCAACAACAGGATCTTCACACTGTCAAACACTATTTGCTGTTTGAAAACCAGTTTGCATTCATAAAAAGATAACGTTTTACAAAAGATAGCGCGCATCCTACGAATAGGAGCATATACATAAGTATTTGACCCTAAGGTCGTTACAAAGCCATTGTTTGAAATTAACATAAACTACGAATGCAACAGAAAAGTTCCATGAATGAGACATCTCTAGTAATGCAGCGGATAACTAATACAGCAGGTCCTTAACAGCAAGACAGAAAATCTAACAGCATGACAGCAAGTGTAACAGCGGAAGCAATAAACCTCTAGGCACCTGAGAAATACACGCTTAAAAAGTCAACACGAATGTTGGTGAGCTATAGTTTAAGTTGTAATAGTAACGTAAGATAGGCCACGAGATTTCAGTGCTGCAAACAGCGTATCAAATAGTATGAAAAGTATATGTATAACCGTGGGCACCCAGTAACTAGACTTAACGTTTATAACCCCCTGAAAGTACACCTGGCGAGTGCGTATGTTCACGAAGTATTAAACACCCATTAAATGTTAGCGCGACTAGCCCGAGTGGGGATGTCAAACCCTATGGATCCATATCTAAGATTCGCGTTCACCGATTCAAAGACCAATGACAAAACGTTACCGTGCTAAAGGGAATGTTTATGCCGTTATATAACCCACACACATATAAAGTTTAAGTACTCGTGCCTAGTATGTAAAACGTAAAAAGCGCATGTATTCTCAGTCCCAAAATAGTTAAAGTAAAAAAGGGATGCTATAAGTCACAGTGATAAAAGTGGTAAAGTCGGTAATGAAAGTACGCAAGTAGTAAGTCGGTCCGAAAGGTCGTCAACCTAAATCAAAGGTTACTAGGTCATTAGGTTGTCTTTATAAATTCTAATAGTGCATAAAATAAGTTTTAAGTGTCATCATCATCATTATTCATCATCATAAAAGCTAAGTAAGTTCGACAAGAATAGAGATCGAAACAATAGGCTGACTTCGGTCAGCTGCTACGACCTCTACGTAAATAGAAAAGACGCATAGTCAGTGGATATGGCTCCGTATGGGAGTTCCCTAACAGCTGACCAATTTTCAGAACCTAACTCGTCTTAGTTTGACCGTAGTGACGGTCTAAGTGCGAGTAGGTCCGAATTTTCAGCACAATGTTACAAAGGAGTATTGACTTTCGGAAGGCCATAAATCCTAAACCGTAACTCGGATTAAGACGAGGCCTAAACGGAAAATCATATACTCAAACCGAACTAACTGAAAATCAACTTTCCAGTAGCCCAGGTGGTCTGATCAGATACAAAAATCAGTGGACAAGTGCTCCGGTGGGGTTCTTGGTGCTTGATGCTCATCACGGTTCTCATCCTTGATGCTTGTAGCTTCAAGTGTACAACTCGTTGATGGTTTAGCATCACTTTTGACCATCAATACACAATATGTTAAGACTAAGTAAGAACACAACTCATTCATGAGTCTTAGATGGATGATGAACCAAGGTTACATCATATCCTTAGTCTCAACACAATTTCAATTCACAATAACAACTAAAGCTACAAACTTTACATCAATTCAACAAGTATAAGCACAATCCAAATCAAATATGGAGATGGAACCCTAAGCTAGAGAGCTTGGATCCATTTCACACAAGTTAGAAGGTTACAAAGCTAGAAAGCTTGAACCTTTAAGTGTTCTTGAAGATCTTGAAGCATAAAGCTTGGATCTTGAAGATACATGAAGATTACAAACAAAAGTTTGAATCTTTTCAACAAAATAACAAGATCAAAGCAAAAAGAACTTAGATCTAACAAAAAGATATGAAGATTCAAGCTAGAAAGCTTGCATCTTGTTTGTTCATGAAGATCTTGAAGCATAAAGCTTGGATCTTGAAGATACATGAAGATTACAAATAAAAGTTTGAATCCTTACCACAAAATAGAAAGATTAAAGTATAAAAGAAGTAGATCTACAAAGATATGAAGATTCAAGCTAGAAAACTTGAATCTTCCATGTTCTTGAAAGATTCATGCTTGAATCAACAAGATATAAGTAAGATCAAAGATACAAGGAAATTGATCTCCATAAAGATGATGATGATGTACATGAAAATGAAAGGAAAGAAGAGGAAGAAGAAAACTTACAAGCTAGGAAAGAAAGAAAGAATAAGTGTGTGAAAAGCCAAAATGATCAAATGTTGGAATGAGAGGCTAAAGGCTAGTATTTATAAGCAAATGAGTATCACATGGATTGATGAGGTGGCCAAGACCAAGGCCTTTGTGGCCGTGATTTTTGATGGGGGAGGGGGGAGACAAAGTTTTGCTTTATGGATCATGGTTTTCTAAAGTGTGTACTAATGCTAGAATCCCATGTGACAATTAGATAATCCTTATCTATTATGCTAGTATGACTCATTAATTAATTAATTAATTTATTTATTTATTATTATGGGCCACTAGTAATAATACTTGGGCTAGTTAATTGGGTCACTAGCTAGAGTAGGGTGGGCTTGAGCCCAACAAGGTAGAAAGTCCAACAAGACCAACTATTGGGCTTTAGCAATTAAATAAATAAAATTAAGCATCCAAAAGCCCGGGTAATCATTATTATAAAATAATAATTAATATTTCGCAGTCCAAAAGTTTCGGTTCCGACAAAAGTCAAACGTGCGCGCAGTCCGCGGTTTATTCGTAACGGCAAGTAACACTAACGGTTATAAAGCTTCCAATGGACAAGTTAAGCATCCTACGTACTCTAAGGCACGTTTTAACATATAATTAGAAGTAAACAACGTATATCAAGTTTCCAGAGTATAAAGTAACACAGTACGCACAGATACGCAGTTTCGCTAAAATACAAGGCACAAAGGCAAGTCGCAAAAGTCGGGTCGTTACAAAATAGACACAAATAATCGAAACTACATTATGTGGTTGAATGATAAGCCGAATATGCCCCTTTTTGCTTGGTAACCTAAGAATTAGTAAACCGATCTACTAATTGACGCGAATCCTAAAGATAGATCTATTGGGCCTAACGAACCCCATCCAAAGTACCGGATGCTTTAGTACTTCGATGTTGTTTTTATCATGTCCGAAGGATTTCCCGGAATGATAGGGGATATTCTTATATGCATCTTGTTATTGTCGGTTACCAGGTGTTCAATCCATATGAATGATTATTTTTGTCTCTATGCATGGGACGTATATTTATGAGAAATGAAAATCTTGTGGTCTATTAAAATGATGAAAATGATCGATTATGATAAACTAATGAACTCACCAACCTTTTAGTTGACACTTTAAAGCATGTTTATTCTCAGGTATGAAAGAAATCTTCCGCCGTGCATTTGCTCATTTTAGAGATATTACTTGGAGTCATTCATGACATATTTCAAAAGACGTTGCATTCGAGTCGTTGAGTTCATCAATATTATTGTTAAGTCAATTATAGTTTGATATATTATGAAATGGTATGCATACCGTCAACTTTCGATGTAATGAAAGATTGTCTTTTCAAAAACGAATGCAATGTTTGTAAAATGTATCATATAGAGGTCAAGTACCTCGCGATGTAATCAACTGTTATAAATCATTTATAATCAATATGGACTTCGTCCGGATGGATTAGGACGGGTCTCTACATTCCCTTTGTCATTTCCATGCGATCGCATGGACAGGCTGGCTAGCATACATCCTTCAATTAAACGTGGGCTGCTTGATTTATTTAATATATAATATAAAATATATAATTTTATATAATTATATATATATTATATTATATTCCTATGCATAGTAGACTTGTAATTTTAACTCCGTTGACTCGCGCGTTGATGCTCGGTTAATGTCCCGGTTCCGAATTTTTGAACGTCCTTTCGTATGATTTAATATCTTGTACTTTGCATTCCGCGACTCGTACTCTTGTCATTTTTAGACGTTTCTTATCAATAAATGGAACCACGTAAATTATATCTTGTTCATTTGAGCTTTTTGGTCATTTGCGTCTTCAAATCATCGTTTTCTTCTTTTGTCTTCGCACTTATTTATTTAAACGAATATTACATAAAAATAGAACAATTGCAACTAAAAGCTTTACATATTGGAAGGATATTGCGCCTAAATATATGTTCATTTGGAGCACTATCAACGTTCGACCGTGGTGCGACCGTGCGTGCTCTAGTCCAAAATTGGTATCCGTTGTATAGCCGTTTGACTCAAATTTGAACAGCACATTTTGGCACCTTTACTCCTTCTAGCACCTGCAAAAGAAACTAAACATCCTATACAAGTACTATATGCATTAAGTGTGTGAGATTTAGTCTTATTACATGAAAGTGACTAATCATTCCAAAAGTAGCATACCCAACATTCTTGGAGAAGTGTCTAGATTGATATTTAGGGAAATTTCAGATTGGTCAAGACTTAGTTAGTCACTTTAATGCTCTTGGTACAATTCTAAAGGCTAGTCACTATATCATTAACTCCCTAGTTCCAATTAATCACAAGTCATGTTTCATTTGAGTTTAGTTAGGGATTAATTGAATAATGTCTCTATAAGATAATCATGAAGTGTGTAGAGACATTAAGGTTAAGTTATTCTTGATCAAGCAATCATACTTAGTTACTTAGACTAGACCAAATAGACACTTGACTATAGTTTCATTGTGAACCATTTTACACTTAATCTATTGGAGTAGGTTAGTTACTTGAATCCCAACTAATGAGCACATGGCAAACATATTAATTAAGTTGACAAGTTTATGAGTATTAAGCATATTAGAAAGTAGCAAGTAATACTCACATAGCAAGAGATAGTTATTCTAAGATCAATCATGTAGATACTTGTACAACTTATAATTCAAGTACTTAAAAATTATAATGTGCAATACAACACATTACATGATTAATGTGTAAGCACACATTAATGTCCAACACATGCACAAGGGAAGAGCAATCTCTAGTTGGGACTTAGTAACCATCCTAAATGTATCTAAGCATGTTTTATTATTACAAGTCATTTCTAGTTATATCTTAAGATCATTGTTCTTCATTTAGCCTTAATTAATCACTAAGTCATTTCTAATAGCAATCATTGTTCTAGTGACATTGGCTTAAGTGTGTTGGCACTTGATGATCGTACTGAATATATCTAGATAAGAATTAAGATCACAAGTTGTTGATTAACACTTATGTGTTATGCCTAATCTTGGTTAATTTGTCATTAAGATGTCATTAGGCGTAATTAATCACAATTAGTGTTTTTATGACCAAAACTCAATTGAGTATGGAGAGGGCATCTATTCTAAGCATGTTTAGAAAGGTTTCATGAATTATAGATTTCGGGAACAAGTCAAACTTTATTTGGTCAAAATCGGAGACAGAAGAAACTGCGGTCGCACTGCGGTTGACCGTGGTGGCGACCGTGTAACTTGTTTTCAGAAAACTACGTTGCAATTCAGTTTGGGGTTTCACGGTTGACTATGCGGTCGACCGTACCTCGACCGTGTGTTTGCCTGAACTTTTAATTTCATTCTTTAACCTATGTTTGACTTGGTAGTTTGCAAGATAAAGTATGGATTAGTGACCTTGCGTGTTTTATGTTAAGATGTCAGTCATCACTTATTCATATGTGTGTGTGTCATCATCAAAACATATTCTTTGGTTAATCATACTTAAGTTTATCGTTTAGTGTATTAACCCACATCCAACCAACATTCTCCCCCTTTTTGATCATGACAAACATACAAGTGATGAGGGACATTTTGCTATAAATACTCAAGTGGTAACAATCACTTGTATCCATCTTTCTCCCCCTTTTGTCAAAGCAAAAAGGTTAGCTCCCCCTAGAACTAAACTCACCCTTAGAACAAAGCTCCCCCTTAAATTGTGCACGTTGGAAAAACATATATATTAAAACACAACAAGTACACATTTTATTCAAAGTAAGCATGAAACATAGTGATTCATATATGAAAATATGCATAGAAGATATAGTAGAACAATCCTAAGTTTGTTCTACATGGTATGAGATGTGCTTGGGTGAGATGAGCATTTTCCACAAACAAGATTGTTCAGAAAGCGTCGCAAGAGCTTGTGAGTTCGACGATTCTGACGATGAAGAATGGACATTTGAGTGGAGGATAATAGTGCAATGAACTGGTCATCTTCCACACTATCATCAGATCACGTAACACTCCAGGCAGGTGTGTTCTCTCCTTCTGTTTCTTCGTTAAAAGGTCGAACTGAATCATAGTTGATTGGGAGGGAAGTTAGACCAACCGGATGTACGTCACGAACGCACAGTTGTGTGGAGAGCTTCGTTAAGTGTGCTCCATAGGGAAGACAGAGAGATTCATTGTACACCAGTCTATTCATCCTTTTTGCCATGAATAGTGCCATGTTGACTTGAATTTGGTGTTGGAGACACCAGAGTAGTGAGGCTTCACAGGCATGAACATTTGTGGAAAGTGTTTCCCCTTTGCAGTAGATATTTTGACTTATGACTTTGAGCCAAAGGTCAAACTTAGGTGTAAGATGATTTGCCTTAAGACCATCACTTTAGATTTCAATGTGATTGATGGGCCTTTGACAAAAGGTGTTGATGATGTCACCTTTTGTGACAAATTCGGAAAGACAGAGGAGATATGGACTATAGGAGAAGCATTCCACGCCTTCATCGGGAACATACAAAAATTTTCCAAAGTCTTTGAGGGACATGGAAAACTCTTTATCAAACAACCGGAATTTGATGGTATTTGGGGGAGTGAATTCATAGTTAGCATAGAATTCACGAACAAGAGTGGAGTGAATGGGACCTCTCAAAGTTAGGACGAATCCCATTTTATGTAAGCAAAGTTTTCAAGAAGCTCTTTTGAAAAGTGCTCAATGGTAACCATACAACCTTCGACAATTGGTCTAGTGCTAACCATTTATCGGTTGCGGTTGACCACATCTCGTTCTCCTTGAAAGTTAGGAAAGAGATTGTTAAAGGAGTCAGAAATTGAAGAAGATAAGTCAATCACAAAAGGATTGTTTGGAGAGTTGTTTGCTTGACTCATTTTGAGTTAGATGGTGTAGTGAGTTTTGCATCATAATCTTCTCAATTTAAAGGGAAAAAGATGAACCTTCATTTAATCTTTCATTCCTTTTTAGAGTAATTGAATCTTTTGAGAATTATTATCATATTCAAGAATGCTAGTTTATGAATGATACTTTAAGAACAGGTTCAACTAGATTTGAGAGGTTCAATGTACATTTATTTTTCAAAGAGAGAGAAAGAAGAAGTATCAGACACATACACGGTCGATGCTACGGTCGACCGTGTAGTTGACCGTGTGAGGACTGTTAGAAGCATAAGTTATTTAACTTGAATTAAACAGATTCTAATCAAGAAATATTCAAATAGTCACACATTCAATTATTACAAATAAGTCATTCAACATTTTAACCTCTCTCACTTTATTCACCTCACATCACTACTTCGACATGAAAATGCCTTTTTCGCTTTCTTTAGTAGCCGGCTGATCTTGGATTGATACTTCTTTATCTTAGCCTGATTTAAGTAGATTCGTTCTGCTTTTGAATCACGATCCAAGCCATAAAAAGGATCATTAGCTTCATCCGGAAACTGTTCTTCATCACTATCGGATATATCTTCCAAGTTGATTTGAGAGTTGGTCATGGCTTCATAAACCCTATCAATCTCATCAGAGTCATCTTCATCATCCCACCTCATCAATGTTAATGTATGACGATTAAATATTTGATAGGTTGGATTTATGCGAATGTCATCTGGTGCCTTTAATTTGACAAATAACCTTGTAAGATGCATTCCATAAGGAAGAGCTCTTGTTGAGTCCTTTGAATATGGCAAGTGTAGGTTGATGAAAGTTATCACTTGTGACACCCAAATAGTCAAACACTTTATTGAGGTGTAGTCCATAGGGTAATGCACGAGTGGTTTCCGTAACAGTTCCGTTCATTCTTGATTCCATGAGATATGCCATGTTTACTTCGATCTCATTTTCTAGGCACCACATCAGAGCAAATTGAGTGGCATGGATATTTGCGTGATTACCAGATTTGCAATAGATGTTATGGATGATGACTTTGTTCCAAGTGTCATATTCATGACGAAGGTGTTTCCCTTGTACACCAGACTTCTCGATTTCAGCTATTGGAGCATCATTTTTGCATAGTGTATCGATTAGAGGAGTTTTGTCTGAAATAAAGTCAGGAAGATTCAAAAGATCATGTTACCTGTTGTAGAACTTTTCTCCCTCAGTGGGAACATCCAACATGATCCTGAAATCCTTGAGTGAATAACGATAATTAACACCCAAAAGATTGAAGAATATTTCATCATTCACAAAGTTGAAATTAGCATAAAACTCTCGAATGAGTGAGGGATAGATTGGACCTTTTAGAGTGAGAAAGGATTTCCATTTGAGTTTTTCAAACTGCCTTACAAGCTCAGGCATTTCAGTGTGAGCAACTCTTCTTCCTTCGACAATTTTTCTGCCTGTCACAAATTCAATGTTGTAGGCAATTCTCTCTTTAAGATCAGATGGTGGATCATATGAGTCTTTTCTTTTTGCTACAACAGTCTTGCCTTTTCCTCTTGCCATTTTCTGCGCATTGACACTTTTAATTAATTCAAAGTGCATAATTCAATTGTAGGCAACATGTTTTGCAAACTTTAATTATCATCAATACTTAGAAGTTTTGATGTTAATGTTCTTCACATTTTCACTCTTCATTAGTGTTAATGAGTTTGCAAATAGATTAAGATTTTCACAAAGTTCATATGTGTTCTAGACTTTTGAAATCATCATCAACACATGTTTTGACATTCAACATTATTACACTCAATTAGCAACAATGTCATTCATATCATATGAACAATGCTTCTATGAAAATTTAACCTAGATGTATAATGAACCCTAGAATCATTCAATGTTAAATCAATGCATAGATATACAACAATCATTACTACAATCGTTTCTAAATTGTTCTTCAAGAACAATTTCAATTGTTTGCGTCAATTTAGGTTTTGATTCATTCTAGTTAGGGTTTCTTCATAACCCTAATTCATCATACAAACACAATTGAATGTTAGGAAAGCAAGGATTAATCATACCGATAGTAGGAATTGAAATTGAAGGAATGCGCGTTTTTCTTCGTGCGGTCGATCTCCTCAGCCGTGTGTAGGTGTGTGTGTTTTGAAGTGGGTTGAAAAGAAATAAGAGTGAGGGTTTAGTTTAAATTAAAACTGAATCAGACCACGCACGGTCGAAGCACAATCGACCGTGGTGTTAGCCGTGCCGAAATTTTTTCACGAACAGGACAGGAGTCTGCGGTCGAGTACACGGTCAGCCGTGGTGCTACCGTGGATCCTTATGATCACTCGTTTCTTCACTTCTTCTTTCTTCGAATGCGTTTTAACGATTCTTAGGTTCTATAGAATACTTGAGGACAAGTTTTATTTTCCTAACATTGAATGATTACATCCTCCCGATGTTTTAATCATCAATGACACGTAATATACTATATATATATATATATATATATATATATATATATATATATATATATATATATATATATATATATATATATATATATATATATATATATATATATATATATATATATATATATATATATATATGTTCAATCACACATAGTATACACAAAACGCATCAACCTACTATTTAGCATGCAATACATGTTTTCACATAAACACACAATCCTAAGGCAAGTAAGCTTCCTACACTTAATCTTTTAAAATCATTTTTCAAAAACAATTTGCATTAGTAAGAAAAACCTTTCTTTTATACAAAGTCTTTTGAGAAGGTTATTCTCATTAGCATTTTGATCATTGATTTTGATTGATTTTAAGATTACCCAATCCTTGACTTATCCATACCATGGAATTTCTAGCTTGGTCCATTTTTCCCATGTTTTCAATTTCCCTAATAATAGATAATGGACTTTGATTACAAGATTTGTATTTGCTAGAGTCGTGACATACATTCATTTCATGTTTACCTCTTGAATAATCACAAATAGTTATCCTTTCAAGTTTTCTTTTCAAAGTGTTATTTTTATCAATTAGAATTTTGTTAAGTTGTGTAACTTTGTGTAATTCTTTCTCCAAAAGTTTTACTTTGTCATGACTACTATCATACACAAATTTAATAGTCTTGTAATCATCTAACAATTCTTCATAATTAGAAGGATAGAGTACATGTACCTCATTGCAATCCATGCTTGAGACATCATCTTCTTTGAATGGAGATTCAACCTCTTCTCCACTTTGACCATCTTGATCCATGTCATTCCAAGAGCTCATGAGGTAAAAGTCTTCATTTTCATTCAACCCTTTTGCTTGAAAACCACCAACCTTTTCAAAACAATTCTCTATTCCTTTACCCTTTAAACTCTTAGAGTTTAAATCTTCTTGAGAACATAGTGAGTCCCAACACTCTTTTGCACTTTCATATGAGATTATCTTTAATCTTTCTTCACTAGGAAGAATTCCATGAAGTAATGAAATTGCATCAAATTGTTTCAAAACGTCATTGTTTTGAAATGTTGACTTCACTAGTCTTGAACTAGCTTGTGGTACAAAGTCTCCTACTTTGATTATTCTCCACAAGTAGTAATCCTTAGATTTGAGGTAAGACTCAAATTTTGATTTCCACACATCAATATTCATCTTATCAAAGATTGGTGCTTCTTTCACCAATTCTTCCAAATATCCCATAGTTTGAGTTGATCCGAGAATCGTTGACTCAAGTTTTTGCACAAAACAAATTTTGACGCTTTTGCGATCGTTTGTAGCGCAATGATTTGAGCAACCGCTCTGATACCAATTGTAAGTAACTAGAGGGGGGGTGAATAGTTACTTAATACGTTTTTAATATTTTTTCGATTGATCACCAAATTCGATTTTACTTTGATCAACCAACTCAGCTCAAACTTGATGTGTGTAGTGTATACATTCAAAATGATAAATGAAGTAATGTAAAGAATATAGACAAAAGGATTTATAGTGGTTCGGGTGGATGTTAACTAATCCACCTTAATCCACTCCCCGATTGCACTAATCAGGATTTGTTGCTTCACTAAGCACTTTTCTCCAAACCCGATGGAGATCTGATTTACAAGTCTTCAATCTTCTTTAGTAGACAACAAACCTAATCTTTCTATCCCTTTGAAAGATCAACTCTAACCTAGATCAACTTGTCTTCACCTTGGACAAGTACTAATCTCCAAATGAGATTAATCAACTTCCTAAGTCCCTTTAAGGAAGTAGATCACTAAGCTAGCCTATGCTTCCACTAATTGAAGTTACAAGACACATACACTCTGCAATGATGACCCTAACACAATACTAGGACATACATTACATTAAGTAAACTCATAAGATAAATGATTTTAATTAGTAAGTTTACAACAACCCAATTCTATATCTATAAGATCATAGAATCTTCTCTTGTTTGATCACATTTGAGTAGTAATTGATGCACTTGTGATCACTGGAGAAAAGCCTTTTAAATGTGCAAGAGGGTCTGCTTCAAATGCTCTTAAATGTTTGCCTTTTATAGTGGGATTCAAAAAATAGCCGTTGACACACGGTTGTCTGCACGGTCGACCGTGGTGCGACCGTGCGTGCTCCAGTCCAAAATTGGTATCCGTTGTATAGCCGTTTGACTCAGATTTGAACACCACATTTTGGCACCTTTACTCCTTCTAGCACCTGCAAAAGAAACTAAACATTCTATACAAGTACTATATGCATTAAGTGTGTGAGATTTGATCTGATTGCATGAAAGTGACTAATCATTCCAAAAGTGGCAAACCCAACATTCTTGGAGAAGTGTCTTGATTGATATTTAGGGAAATTTCAGATTGGTCAAGACTTAGTTAGTCACTTTAATGCTCTTGGTTCAATTCTAAAGGCTAGTCACTATATCATTAACTCCCTAGTTCCAATTAATCACAAGTCATGTTTCATTTGAGTTTAGTTAGGGATTAATTGAATAATGTCTCTATAAGATAATCATGAAGTGTGTAGAGACATTAAGGTTAAGTTATTCTTGATCAAGCAATCATACTTAGTTACTTAGACTAGACCAAATAGACAATTGACTATAGTTTCATTGTGAACCATTTTACACTTAATCTACTGGAGTAGGTTAGTTACTTGAATCCTAACTAATGAGCACATGGCAAATATATTAATTAAGTTGACAAGTTTATGAGTATTAAGCATATTAGAAAGTAGCAAGTAATACTCACATAGCAAGATATAGTTATTCTAAGATCAATCATGTAGATACTTGTACAACTTATAATTCAAGTACTTAAAAAGTATAATGTGAAATATAACACATTACATGATTAATGTGTAAGCACACATTAATGTCCAACACATGCACAAGAGAAGAGCAATCTCTAGTTGGGACTTGGTGACCATCCTAAATGTATCTAAGTGTATTTTAGGATTACAAGTCATTTCTAGTTTATCCTTGAGATCATTGTTCTTCATTTAGCCTTAATTAATCACTAAGTTATTTCTAATAGCAATCATTGTTCTAGTGACATTGGCTTAAGTGTGTTGGCACTTGATGATCGTACTAAATATATCTAGATAAGAATTAAGATCACAAGTTGTTGATTAACACTTATGTGTTATGCCTAATCTTGGTTAATTTGTCATTAAGATGTCATTAGGCGTAATTAATCATAATTAGTGTTTTTATGACCAAAACTCAATTGAGTATGGAGAGGGCATCTATTCTAAGCATGTTTAGAAAGGTTTCATGAATTATAGATGTCGGGAACTAGTCAAACTTTATTTGGTCAAAGTCGGAGACAGAAGAAACTGCGGTCGCACTGCGGTTGACCGTGGTGGCGACCGTGCAACTTGTTTTCAGAAAACTACGTTACAATTCAGTTTGGGGTTTCACAGTTGACTATGCGGTCGACCGTACCTCGACCGTGTGTTTGCCTGAACTTTTAATTTCATTCTTTAACCTATGTTTGACTTGGTCATTTGCAAGATAAAGTATGGATTAGTGACCTTGCGTGTTTTATGTTAAGATGTCAGTCATCACTTATGCGTATGTGTGTGCGTCATCATCAAAACATATTCTTTGGTTAATCATACTTAAGTTTATCGTTTAGTGTATTAACCCACATTCAACCAACAGGTTCGAACCATAAGAGAATGGCCAACACCCACATCGATTACTGAGGTGCGTATTTTTCATGGGCTAGCTACCTTTTATCGCAGGTTCATCCGCGACTTTAGTACTATTACCGCACCCCTGACATATTGTTTAAAGAAAGGAAAGTTTAACTGGGGCTCGGAACAGGACACGAGTTTCGCATTAATAAAAGAAAAAATATGCACCGCGCCCGTACTTGTACTTCCAAATTTTGATAAGGTTTTTGTGGTTGAATACGATGAGCAAGAAAAAATAGGCACTGTTCTATCTCAAGAAGGTAGACCCGTCGCTTACTTTAGCGAGAAACTTAGTGAAGTCCGACAAAAATGGTCTACGTATGAGCAAGAATTCTACTCTGTTTTTCGCGCCCTCAAACATTGGGAGCATTATCTCATCTAGGATCAATTCGTTTTATACACAGACCATCAAGCTTTGAGATATCTTCATAGTCAGAAGGATATCAACAAATGCATGCACGTTGGGTAGCGTATCTACAACAATTCCCATTTACTATCAAGCACAAAGCAGGAAGTTCTAATCAAGCAGCAGACGCATTAAGCAGACGTGCAGCACTTCTCATCACAATGACACAAGAGGTGACTGGATTTGAATTATTTTGTGACCTATATGCTACTGATGTTGATTTTGGAACTATATGGAAGCGCCTTCCATTTGAAGATTTTTCTAAACACGATGGCTACCTATTTAAGGGAAATCGGTTATGTGTCCCAAGCTGCTCTTTGTGTGAAAAGCTTATTCGCGATATGCATAGTGATGGGTTGAGTGGTCATTTGGGTCGCGAAAAGACGATTTTTATGTTGGAAGAGCGATTTTATTGGCCACAGTTTGAAACGTGATGTGGGAAGGTTTGTGCAAAGGTGTCCAACGTGTCAAACCGCCAAGGGCCGCTCACAGAATACCGGTTTATACATGCCCTTACCGGTGCCCGAAGCTATATGGGAAGATTTGTCTATGGATTTTGTTCTTAGTTTACCCCGAACCCAACGCGGAGTTGACTCTATATTTGTTGTGGTTGACCGGTTTTCAAAGATGGTTCATTTTATTTCGTGCAAAAAGACTTCGGACGCCTCACATGTGGCTCGACTTTTCTTTCGCGATATCATCCGCCTTCATGGTGTCCCTAAGTCTATTGTCTCTGATCGTGATACGAAATTTTTGAGTCATTTTTGGATCACGTTGTGGAAGATGTTTGACACATCTCTTAAGTATAGTAGTTCCGCTCATCCGCAAACGGATGGTCAAACTGAAATCGTCAATCGATCGTTGGGAAATATTCTTCGGTGCATCTTTGGAAGTCGACCAAAATTATGGGATTTGGCGTTGCCCAAAGCCGAGTTCGCTTTCAATAGTTCGGTTCACAGTTCTATTGGGCGGTCTCCTTTCTCTGTTGTGTATCAACTAGTACCACGTCATGTGGTGGATTTAGTGAAACTGCCCAAGGTAGACCGCCCTAGCCAAGCAGCAGGTAGACTTGCAATGGATGCTCATCAGGTGCAAGCAGAGGTACGACAACGTTTAGAAAAGTCGAATCGTAAATACAAGCAAGCTGCGGATAAGCATCGACGTGTTTCTGTTTTTGAAGAAGGTGATATGGTAATGGTGTATTTGCGTCGTGAACGATTCCCAGGTGGGCAGCATAGTAAACTACTGCCACGCAAATATGGGCCTTACAAGATTATCCATAAAATCAATGATAATGCCTATGTCGTTGATCTACCGAAAGATATGAAGATGTCTTCTACTTTTAATTTGGCAGATTTAACTCGTTATCATTCAGCGGAGGTTCCTTTGTACCCAGATAACTCGAGGACGAATTTTTTTCAGGTGGAGGGGACTGATATGGCACCGGGCTAATTAGCTCGTTTATTGGATTGGGCCTCCTGGATGCGTGAATACTTGCAGGCAAAGCTACACCAAAGTTTATCTATTTTATATAATTATTTATTTGTTTCAAGTTTGAATAAGTTAAGGACTCCTAGTCTATTTAGAGTTGTAGTCCTAGTCAATTGCTATTTCCTTTTTCAGTATAAATACTTCGCATAAGTAAAGGTCCTGGTGGCTTTTCTTTTCAATTCACATAAACGTATTCTTTTAGCTATTGTTGCTATACTGTTTTTTTGGGTTTACGTAATTGTTTGTGTGGACTTTGTTTTGTTAATAACACGTTTGTGTTGTTAATTAATCTCATCCTTATCAAATTCATACGCGCATCACACGTGTGGCAAAACTTTCCTAGGTGAGGTTCAAACGCATAGACATCCGAAACTTCTGAGGGTCATGAAATGGGTGGATAATCATACGAAAAAATATTTTTGCAGCACATGTAGTTGAACTCTTAACCTCCAACACCTTGCAGTTTGTATACTTAGTCTTGTAGAGTTTATATACTTAGTCTTGTAGAGAGTATACGCAGAGAATAATCAACTTTATCATCATTTATATAAAACATTATCCATATTTGATAACGATGTATACCATCAAACTTCATATATAATTCATTAGTATATAATTCATTAGTATATATCAAATGAGAGGTGATATTTGCACAACCCTTTTTGGGACTTCTACCAAGTTTTCAAGATGTCTTCAAGAATACCCCTATAAAATAAAAGTTTAAAATTGGAATTTTGGACTGCCGATACATCTCATCAGTTCTCCCTGCCCCCTTTTCTCTCTCTTTCTCACCCGCTTTTTTCCATCCTCTCGATTTTTTGTTTAATAAAAATGAAGATTGCCTAATCATAACAAATTGATTATTTTGCTTATTCAAGCTTCAGGATGAAGATGATTTTGAAGATCCCGACAACAACGGTTCCGTTTCATTGGAAGTGGATCAAAACCTTGAATTTTTTGAAAGTTTGAGATGGATGGCTCGCTTCCTGCTCCGGTTCCGGGAATAAGGATTGGTATCGGTTTGACAAAGGTCTCTTCACACGCGATTGAAAATTGGGGAGGCAAGAAATTTAATGGTTTGAAGGTTGACGGAGTGGTTGTTAAACCGATAAAAAAGACTAGAAAATGTAAAGCTAAAGCAATTATCGTCTAGTTTTTTTAGCAAATCTGGTCCGTGTGTTGGTTGTAGTTGTTGGTTACGTTCGCTTTTTGTATTTGTGAGACGTGTTTGTTGTAGTGTTTCGGTTACCCAAGGCTAAGGCTTAGTTAGCTTAGGCTTTTTGTTTAGTAGTAAGTAATGTTTACTATTTTCGAGCCTTGGTTTGAGTTTGGTTTGTTTGTATTCTTGTTTGTCTTTTTCATCGATTGATAAATAAAACTTTGATTATATGTTATTGCTTTTTAGCAAAAAAAAAAAAAAAAAAAAAAAAATTTGATTACACATTATCAAAGTAGAGTGAGTATTGAGTATTACTCAACTTGCAAATGAATTGTTTACAAAATTTTCGTGAATCAAAACAACAAAAAATTTTAGCAAATCAAATTACATGAACCTCAACTAATGTACTGCACCAATCATTCCATTAAATTTCTTTGAATTGCTTCATATTTTTCCTATATCTAAAAGCTAAAAGGGTAATGAATAGTAACTTCTTAGGATTCTTATTATGATTCTTACAGCTCATATAAATATATAATACAATATTTCAATGCAAACATATCACTAGCACACTCCCTTATACAACTGTTGGTACTATTTTTCTTTCTCTTAGTACAACTCTATAAAACACTTAAAAGAAGCACTTAGTAAAACACCTTAATGCACTTGAAAACCAAACTAAGATAAAATTACACGGGGTCCATGTGGTATGTTCGAAATAACAAGTGGAGTCCAAAAGAATTTTTCCGCCTTGGGGAGTCACTGTAGTTTGAAATAGTTTCACAGGGAGTCCAATTCAGTAACTGACGTTAAAAACTCTGTTAAGTTCCCTCACATGTAGTGCACATGAGGGTATTTTCGTCAATTTAGGTCCCTTTTGTCCATTGACCCACTCACCCTCTCTCTTCATCTCCTTCACCTTCTTTCTTTCTCCATTTTTTTTCGGTTTCCTCCAAAATTAAATCAATAAATCCTAATGAGTTTAACTACTACGTAGTATTATATTTTTCTTCACAACTTTGCAGCTATGCCTTTGTTCAATTTTTGACAGATCGAGATGTTAAAGATTACAATTACAGTAATTGAACACCCGCGACTTTATCAACAACTCTAAAACCCATTAAAATCTTGGAAACCCCAAATTCTAGAAAACCCCATCTTCTTCAAAACCCCATCAATATCTGATTCAATTTTATAGGGACAAATCAAAATTGTGTGTCACCCAATCTGATTTACCTGTAGATTCCGGTGGTCGACTTGTGGTTCCGGATTCCGGTGGTTGCATTTCCATCCCCGGCGGTTTCCGTATCTCAAATCAGACTGTCGAAGTGGTTGAGCATGTGAGTGACTGTCAGATCCGAGAGATGTGAAGAAGATAGATGGTGTCAGTGGTAGCAAAAGTGCTCACTTAAACTGGAAATGGTGGCTACAGTTTTAGAATTGTGTAAGGTAATTTAAATTATATAAACCTAATTTAGCTTCTTACTAAACTTGGTTGATGTAAATAATTTGTAAACAAAAAAAGAGGGAACAAAACCCTGTTCTTCCTTTACCTGAAATATTGCCCCAATAGGTGTAAATATATGGAAATTAGTTGAAAATTATATTAGTAATGGTGTAAGGATGGCATAAAAACACGAGAGTCTTTTGAATATATGTAATGAGTTTTGATTTTAGAATAAACTAGAGTGAGACCATCCGCGCGTTGGTGCGGCTAGGAAAATGTGATGGATGGTTATATTTTTCGTTTATATAATGGCATGTTTGCAATGGGTAAATAGATGCAATATTGTTGATGTATGATTTGTTTCTATGGAGATAGCACTGTGATTAATTACCATAAATATGTACATGGATAGTTGTATCTTCCTTTCATATTTAGTAGTCTGGCATAGTTACAGACAAAATGGCTACAACAGTGAAAATGATTGACAACAAAATAGAAGCACATTTAATTGTAGATGGTGTGTTCTTGATGCAACCTCGCTAATCCTTCTTCGTCTTTGTATCCTTATTTTCTTCAGCAACATTAGTGTAAGTATGAGTTATATGTCTATAGTGACGTATTTTTTTGTGATTTTGGTATGCGTTACTTGATGTAGAAATAACGTCCTTTTTGTTGTTGATTCGCTGAAAGTGCAGCAGGTTGTTTCCGCTATTTTTGCTAGTAACATGTTGCAGTTATGTTCTAATATATCTTGTAACACCGTACTTTTTTTTTAATAACACAGTGGAAGTCTTATTTACAAAATGTGCCCTTACGTACAAACATAAACATAATTATTACACTTCATACATAAATACATTGTTATCAAAAACCGGTGTTACGTTAATATTCGATTTCATATAGACAATATCAGAGTTCTAGACTTGTCGAACACAACTCAACACGCCCATCTTCTCCCATGTCCATAAAAGCAAAAGACCTACAATCTGCAAGGGGAAAGGTGGAGGGGTTAGCACGAAGCTAAGTGAATGGACTAATCTAACAGCTAAGACACATAGGTACAATTACTAGAACATGCAGCAACAAATTAATCAGACAGTTAATCACATAACTACTAGAACATGCAGAAACATAGCAATCTACCATTAACATACAACATAAAAGAAATACAAATACAATATCCAACAATCAATTAAATCCAAAGACCACTAAGGCATAAACACATCTTCAGCAACGGTCAATCCAAAGCAACCGTAATAACTACAAGCAATGGTCAATCAGAAGCAACCATCTGGGTAATCCGAAGCAACCCATTGAGAGCCTCGGCGGCCTGACCGGGCCAACGACCCCAGTTGATCAGTCTAGAGTCTACCGAAAACTCATAACTCTGTATCACTAGTATAAGTCTTCCACACGCGACGGATGCGTGATTCTGACTTATATTAATCATACAACATCAATGATCCCAACCAGTTCAGAAGCAAGGTTGATCTCTCCCGACCTGATCAGAAGGAAGGTCGGTTCAATAAACGCGCGAGGTCATAGTCCACATCACACAACAACAAAGGTTCTAAGCATAGCAACTAGGTCAACGGTCTAGGTCATGTCACTACATGCCTTAACGGCTAGATTAACCCACTCACCGAAAACCAGCACAAGAAGTACTCAGAGGTCTTATATTTCTGAGTCTTCACTTCTCCTGATCACCTGGAAACATCAGAAACAAAGTCATTATAGTGTTCTAATCAATAATATAATTGATAAATACAATAAACTAGGTCATATTATCATATATTCATCATATTATAAGTCTACAACATAAACTCAGTCAATAATGACACCAAACGAGTACAGAACAAGACATACACAATAAAATCCTTTTTTCTGACCAAAATAAAGTTTGATTTAGTTTCTTAAAACCTTATCATTGGATATTAAATTTCAAGACGAGTCCAACGATAGTTTATTCATCGAAAACGTAGTTACGGTTAGAAAGTTACAGCCTTTTCAAGTTTACCAAAAACTGACCAGTGCTCACTCGCGCGGACGAGGCCTCACTTGTGCGAGTGAGTCCTCAACCGCGTGGTTGAGCCTCAAACGCTTGGTCACACGTACGGGTGACCTGTCAGAAGTGTGGGAGCTGTTAGAACATTCCAGCTCGCTGATTTTTGCCATTTTGGCCCAAAAACTCGATTTTTGCAAGATCTAACACCAAAACCACTCCCAAAACATCATATAAACTATATAAAACATATTTCTAACAACAATAGAACATATCAAACACTTTAGATCAAGAATCAAGCATCAAAACCTAACTTTTACTCAAGAACACAAAAAAACCCAATTTGAGCAAGAATCACTACATGAATCTAAGATATGCTTACCTTAAAATGATCACAAAATCACAGAGAACAAGAAGATGTGAATAATTTAAGCTCTAGATCAAAGATTAGATTTTAGGGTTTTGATTAGATGAAGATGAAGGTACGGGTGTGTGTTTGGGAATAATCTGGAAAGTGAGAGAAATGGCCAGCTCTAGACACTTAATTGTGGATAATTTCCACACTGTGCAACACACGGGTATTTATCAGTTATCTGATATCTTTCGTACATTATTTGGTAATCCAAACGAAGTTCAAATTAAATAAACAAACCTGTTTTGTGACCCTTGTCACGAACTGGTCTCAACCAAAAAGTCAAATGACTATAAACATTCAACTAATAAAATAACAATATAAACGTACACAAGGGCAAAATGGTCATTTCATCTAGGCCCAATTATCGGGTGTTACAAATATACCCTCCTTAAAGAGATTCCGTCCTCGGAATCTGGTCAAAGTCGTAGGTCACGACAAAAATACTATAAACTACTAGTCACACAACACATAACAACATCTAATCAAGTAGTCACCTAACCTAATTCTCGTCTTATCTTATTGAAACTTCCGGATGATCTACCAAAATGTGCTTACGTTGGCCAGACGTAATACATTATCATAGATCACGTCTCCATTTCAGTTAAGAAAATCCGAGAAACCCAAATCCATCTCTATCACTACAGCTAACACTACCTCAAATCACCTATCACTAAACAGATTACATCATCTACATAACATACTAAACACGCATTCCTGAAATCAAAAGCAACAACAAAGTTAGTCTGAACATACCAGTGTTTAAGTCTTCTGACACAACATCAGTATCTGCTACCATCTGATAAGCTTTAGCTATAGCCGTGGGAGGACCTTTTCTCTTCTGTCCTACTGATGCGGTAGATCCTCCATCAGACGCCGACTGCACCCCGGACCCTGCCCCGGAACTCCCTCTACCCGCTGCTGGACACTGCGCTGACCTATGACCTTCCTTATGACAATTCCAGCATACATTGCTTCCTAAAGAACATTGTTGAACATCATATCCCACTATACCACACCTTAGACACCTTTTCGTACCTGGAGAACACTGTCCACTGTGGTAAGATATGCACGAGTTACACCACTCTTTCTATACGGAACCTGACCCACTCGTACTCGAAACTTCCCTCGTACTGGACCCGGTTGACTTTCTTGATTTCGGACTGGACTGATAACTGGATTGACCTTCCGACCTCTTCCCATAAGAACCACTCCCCACTCGCGTATTCCTTGCGGCTTTAACATCACCCTCTATCGCTTTAGCCATTTCAAAAGCTTGCGATACAGAAGAAGCAAATCTAACCATTGACCGATACTCCGGCTTAATAACTCTAATAAAATGCTGAATTTTATCTTTTTCATGCAGTACCCACTGTTGACAAAACCTTAACTTAGAGGTAAAGTCCAAAATAACATCATCAATCGTCATATCATCAGTCATTCTCATCCCCAAAAACTCAGTTTTCAATTTCTCCAGATCATATTCTGAACAATACTGCTCACGAACCTTGGCATGAAACTGCTCCCATGACACTTGACTTAGTTTTTCCTTTGATAAATGACCTGTGATAGAGTCTCACTACTCCATAGCTCGTCCCTTGAACAATCGACTGGCATATAACACTCTCAACTCTGGCTCGCACTGACAAGCATCTAATGCTCTTTCCACTTCCCTGAGCCAATTTAGAGTCTCAGTCGGGTCAGTTTTACCAGTATACTCTGAAGGTTGACAATTAAGAAAGTCCTTATACGAGCACTTCTTCTTTTCAAACATTAAGAAAGTCCTTATACGAGCACTTCTTCTTTTCAAACATCGGTGGTTGGAAGAATGGTGTCTGAAACGGGTACATCACTTGATGCAGAAGTAGTAGATTGAACTGAGATGGTATCTGGTACTTAGGTGGCACATACTGTTGTTGAGAAATGTTTCCAAACTGTGGGTAAACACTTGGAGGAAAGCTTTGATTTATTGATGTGGTGTTAGAATGCGATATCACTAGTTGTTCAAGCTCTTTGATCCTATCTTGAGCATCTTTCAACTGACTCTGAAGCTCTAACACTTCTTCTGATACTTCTTCTTCTGATACATGACCGTCTTCATCAGGAGCTCTAGAGGTTCCGGAGGCATTGGGGGCAGCGTCTTGATTACCTGACATATCTGCACTACCACAACATCTCACACAAACGCTTAGTACATAACCGGTTAGTGCCTATCAACTAACACATAAAAGCTCCTACATTCACTTAACCCGTCCTCTTTGTGTTATGTTCGACAAGATCCTCTCAAGGTTTGGGAACATGATATTCAAGTACAATGTCGATGCGGCCAAACCTATGCTCTGATACCAAATTGTAACACCGTACTTTTTTTTATAACACAGTAGTAGTCTTATTTACAAAACGTGCCCTTACGTACAAACATAAATATAATTATTACACTTCAAACATAAATACATTGTTATCAAAAACCGGTGTTACGTTAATATTCAATTTCATATAGACAACATCAGAGTTCTAGACTTGTCGAACACAACTCAACACGCCCATCTTCTCCCATGTCCATAAAAGCAAAAGACCTACAATCTACAAGGGGGAAGGTGGAGGGGTTAGCACGAAGCTAAGTGAATGGACTAATCTAACAGCTAAAACACATAGGTACAATCACTAGAACATGCAGCAACAAATTAATCAGACAGTTAATCACATAACTACTAGAACATGCAGAAACATAGCAATCTACCATTAACATACAACATAAAAGAAATACAAATACAATATCCAACAATCAATAAAATCCAAAGACCACTAAGGCATAAACACATCTTCAGCAACGGTCAATCCAAAGCAACCGTAATAACTACAAGCAATGGTCAATCAGAAGCAACCATCTGGGTAATCCGAAGCAACCCATTGAGAGACTCGGCGGCCTGGCCGGGCCAACGACCCCAGTTGATCAGTCTAGAGTCTACCGAAAACTCATAACTCTGTATCACTAGTATAAGTCTTCCACACGCGACGGATGCGTGACTCCGACTTATATTAATCATACAACATCAATGAGCCCAACCTGATTAGAAGCAAGGTTGATCTCTCCCGACCTGATCAGAAGCAAGGTCGGTCCAACAAACGCGCGAGATCATAGTCCACATTGAAGCGACTCATCCTAATCCATCCGGATGAAGTCCATATCGATTACAAATGATTCACAATAGTTGGTTACATCGCGAGGTACTTGACCTCTATATGATACAATTTTACAAACATTGCATTCGTTTTTAAAAGACAAACTTTCATTACATCGAAAGTTGACGGCATGCATACCATTTCATAATATATCCAACTATAATTGACTTAGTAATAATCTTGATGAACTCGACGACTCGAATGCAACGTCTTTTGAAATATTTCGTGAATGACTCCAAGTAATATCTCTAAAATGAGCAAATGCACAGCGGAAGATTTCTTTCGTACCTGAGAATAAACATGCTTTAAAGTGTCAACCAAAAGGTTGGTAAGTTCATTAGTTTAACATAAATAATCATTTCCATCATTTTAATAGACCACAAGATTTTCATTTTCAGTTCTCATAAATAAACGTCCCATGCATAGAGACAAAAATATCATTCATATGGATTGAACACCTGGTAACCGACATTAAGAAGATGCATATAAGAATATCCCCTATCATTCCGGGAAATCCTTCGGACATGATATAACAACATCGAAGTACTAAAGCATCCGGTACTTTGGATGGGGTTCGTTAGGCCCAATAGATCTATCTTTAGGATTCACGTCAATTAGGCGTGCACTAATTCTCAAAATTAGTGATGTTCCCTAATTCTTAGGCTACCAAGCAAAAAGGGGCATATTCGACTTCGATCATTCAACCATATAATATAGTTTCGATTACTTGTGTCTATTTCGTAAAACATTTATAAAAATTTCGCATGTATTCTCAGCCCAAAAATATAAAGGGTAAAAAGGCAAATGAAACTCACCATACTGTATTTTGTAGTAAAAATACATGTAACTGATGTGGGTGAAACGTAACCTTTATTTATGAACGGATTTGAGTTGTTTTGTTACACGAATTGATTTATTGTATATGTGGTATTTTATTGAATTCAGGTTGATTTCACACATATATAGGCAACTAGTCCTATCCGTGTAGTTTAGTTTGTCGGTAAATCCGATTCGTTCCACAGGGAGATGGAGTGTTTAATGGTTTTTTCAATAGTCTTTGATGTCAAACTTAATTAAAGGGAATTTTGGATTAGGAATTTATAATATAACAGTAATAGAAAATAACCTAACTAATTTCATAAATAAAATTACAAGATTACAATAATTAACTTAAAAAGGAACTAAATGAGATTATACTAATTAGGATGCGAATATTTTATTACTAAAGGGTAATTAGTAAAATAGTAACTTTTAATAAAACTATATATTTAGAATTTTGTTTTGAGCAATTATAATATAAACTTATTTAAATTAACTAAATGATATTTTTAATAAAACTAATATAAATTAAAATGAATTAAAATGATTAACTAATTGTAAACTAATTTCTAATGATAAAGTATTATAATTAACACTAATTATTAGGATTTAACATGTATTAAAGTATTTTATAAGAACTAATATAAATTATATAGTAATAACCTAAATATAAATAATTAAATAACTAAAACCCTAATTTTTAACCTAGCTGGTACTGTAGCCGGATTACTGTCTACGCGTTTCGCGTATTTATACGCGTATCGCGTATAATTTAAAACCTACGCGAATTGTGTGAATCTGGTCGTACAGTTTGAATTACAGGCATACGCGTTTCGCGTATACCATACACGATACGCGTATGATATATAAACTGTGACAAACAGTCTGTTACGAAATTTAAATGTTTTTATGTATTTTTTTATATTTTAAAATAATAATTCGTAAATAATGATAATAATACTTTTATAAGAAATATAAATGGGATAAATGGGAGTATTTACTTAAATGTGTCACCCCTAGGTCCATGGATTGTTTTTAGTTTTAAGCCCTATTTAAAATGTTTTAGTAATAAACTTTATATTTTTCTTTCGAATAAATATAATGTTACGACTAACTAAAATAAATCTAATTTTCATCGGATTCTATTTAGATAGCTACTATTCCCTAAGTATTTAAATTGAGACCTAGCCTAGTTTTGACTTTCGCCAATACCCAAATCGTAACGGTTTCCCTTTTTACAATTGCACTATCATATAATTATTGATATTACCCAAACCACCGAAGTTTATTTCTAAATTGGTGTTAATAACTTATCCATAAATTCGTCTAGATCATTTTAATGTTGAAGCTTAATTTATGCAAATAAAAACAACTTTCGTTATTTAAATTTAATAAATTAAGTGGCAAGGGTTAAATACCTAATTACACAATAATGGTTCTTTTAACTAGGCTCAATATTAAAAATACTAAAGTTACATTTTAACTTTTACAAATGATAACAATCCATTTCACTAGGGGCTCTACATCTAAGCAAACACTAAGGTAATTTAGCTATTCATTACACTAAGGTAAACATAAAAATATAGATATGCAAACATAATAACAACGATAATTTTAACAGAGTAAACTTACTAAAAATTCTTCACTTTCATTAACTTCAAATGGTAGAAAAATTACAATAATAACACCCCTTTCACGCGTACAATAACACCCTTAATATTTGAAACTATCCTAAATATTAAATATTGAAACTGAATGAAAATAATGTGGAGTACTAAAATTAATTTACAGTAATATGTGTATAGTAATTGTGTTCTTTGATATCTTTTGTCTAAAAAATGTGTCCTTCATTCTGTTGATAGTACTCCGTATTTAACATGTATCTTCAAGTAGTAGGTAGGCTTGTTGATTCCTTGCTGTACCACATTTGAGAAAAAGAATTGGTTTTTTAAAACATAAAGCAGCCGCCCTTATCTGATAAATGATTAAACTCGGCCTAACATTACGCGTTTCGTGTAGAGGTCACACGATTCGCGTAAGGCTAAATTACTACGCGTTTCGTGTAAGCCTACACGATTCGCGTATGGGTATCTTGCAGTTTTCATATTTTTATTTTTTTCGTTTGTTCTCTGTTGATCCCGTATTGACGTGTACTGACTTGGCACTTTCCATTTGAACTCTTTTCTTCATCTATCTTGTACTTTCATTCGGATAAACATTTCTTGATATAAATTTGGTTAAAACTATCGTTTTATCATCGTTTCTTCAAACTTCAAGCTCTTGTCCACTTTTGTCGTTTTTCTTGAATATTATACGTTGAATGTCTTTTTAAATGATAAAAGCTGATGAAATATGACTGATATTGCGTCGAATAATATGTATGTTTAGAGCAATATCAATTACGATATTGAACAAATGCAGGGTTGGCCTCGGATTCACGAACCTATATCATTCATATATATATATATATATATATATATATATATATATATATATATATATATATATATATATATATATATATATATATATATATATATATATATATATATATTAATACATATACTTGTAATCGAACAACTATGTATATTATTAGTTATATAAGTTTTAATAACAATAACTTATATGTTTCATTATATTCATTTTATTTATTTTAATAAATAAGATATTAATATAGTTTACTTTTGTGTATAAATATATTGTTCTATGAATATCATTTGTTAGTTAATTCAATGAAAATATTATGATATGGTTAATAATACTATTAGATTTAATAATAATAATAATAATAATAATAATAATAATAATAATAATAATAATAATAATAATAATAATAATAATAATAATAATAATAATAATAATAATAATAATAATAATAATAATAATAATAATGCAAATTTTATATATATTATGATAAGTTTAATAATATTTATAATGTTAATGATAATGATACTACTTAGTTTTTAATAAAATTATAGTAATGATACTTATAATGTTAATAATAATGATGATTACCTCTAATATTAATGATAACGGTAATAATACTGATATTAATAATAACTATAAAAATAATCATTTTATTACTAAAGATAATAATTTTAGTAGTAGTTCATTAAATGATACTTATGTTAATAATAATAATAATAATAATAATAATAATAATAATAATAATAATAATAATAATAATAATAATAATAATAATAATAATAATAATAATAATAATAATAATAATAATAATAATAATAATAATAATAATAATAATAATAACTTGATACCAATACTAATATTAAGGATAATAATAATATTTTGCGTTATTTTCGTAATAACAATATTCATAATAATCATATTCATAATAATCACGCTTATATCAATGATAATAATAATAATATTAATACTTAATGATATTACATAATAATAACTAAAATAAAATGATGATAATAACAATAATCTTATTAATCACATTGTTACTAATTATAATAATATTCATAATAATACTAATAATAATGATTATCATAACTTCAATATTAATAATAATAATAATTCTAATAATAATCAAATTAATGATAATACTAATGATAATAATTATAACAATAATAATAATAACATTAATAATAAAAATATGATTTTTGAAATTAATTACTACCTCCAAGACGCTTTTAAAAAAAATAGTTGCCACAAGCCGGGCTTGAACCCGAGACCTCTCGATAATCGACACAGCTTCCCAACCATTCCTCTGTCCCGTTTTATCTGATTAATCCAACACCCATTTTTATTTAACCCTTAGTAACTGTTACCCTTTCTTCTTCTTTACATCCACTGAATCGACCAATACCCAATATTATAAAACAAATCGCCATTTTAAGATTTAAGACTTTTTAAACAACTAGAAATCTATACAGTGTTGTATTTGATTAACAGGAAAACAAAAAAAAACAAAAAAAAGAGCAGTCGCTGTTGTAAATGAAGAACACGATTAATGATTTTGAAATTGGAATGGTTTGAGACTATGATTCCTAAATGAAACCTATTTGAAATCCCTCCTAGAAACTTTATCCATGATCAGTTGAACTCAAATCATCAACATGAATCCGAATTTTACGATGAACACAATCGTTTGACTTTTGAAACACAACTTTGACTCGAGAAATTAGAATCCGTTAAATAGAATTAGGATTGGAAATTTTGCAGAAAGTTTTAATGAAGAATTCCTAACCAAACTGCATTAATGGATTTTGGAAAACATTTCAATTTCGATCTTTTGCCAAAAAGTTGTACGTACCGTGTATATCAAGCTGTAAATCGATTTTTCTGTTTACTATCAGACATTAACAATTTTATGGATGTTGTAATTGATTTAGAGGGTAAAGGAAAACGAAGAGTTAATCAGTTGCAATTTGGGTATCGATTATTTTATAATCTATTGGTGCCGACAGTTAATTACAAGGACAGAAAAGAAAAAGAATAAAAAAAAATATAAGAACAAAAATTGCTATCAATCTATTACAGATTTGTACTAGTGATATCGATATGTAACTGATTGAAGACAAAAACAAAAATATAATACAGTTGGATTGAGACTCAAAACAACTTGATTCTGTAAACATACACATGATCTTTTTATATTAATATTTAATAATTATAATTAATTTAACATTTTTAATAATATTAATAATACAATTAATCATAATAATATTAATATTAACAATAATACTAACAATGATATTAATAATATTATTAATGATAAATGTAATAAATTGTACTATTTTCTCCTAACTATAATAATAATGATAATAATATTTTATATTAATAATAATAATTCTTAATGATAATGGTAATAATATCTAATAATAATAATTATATTAGTATCAATGATATATAAAAAATAATAATAATAGTATTGATACATATAACTATAATAATGAATAAATAATCATAATACTAATCCAAATTATAATAATAATGACATTAATAATATAAATATTATTAGTGATACTAATAATAATAATAATAATACTGATTTGAAATTATCATGATAATAATACGATCTAACAATTTATACATCTTAAATTTCATATCATCATATTATATATTAATAATACAAATAATAATATTACTACCAATATTAATAATGAGAGTAGTAATAATATTGATATAATACTATATCTAAACTTGTAATTATATTTAATATATTAATTTTTCATATGTCGTTTTTAATATATGTATATATAGTAACATTTTCTGAATATTTAATATTTATTCATTTAATATACATATTACAATGTTATAGAATTCATATATACCTATTCCTTTTATTAACAACTTAGTTATTTTGTATATTATTTCAATTTATTATATATATTTACATTTATATATATGTATATATATATATATATATATATATATATATATATATATATATATATATATATATATATATATATATATATATACCTATTTTTTTATAAACAATTGTTCGTGAATCGTCGGGATTTATCAAAGGTCAACTGAATCCATATAAATAATTCAAAGGTCAAATGTATGCACGAACACAGTTCAAGGTTTATGAGACTTCAACATTACAAACTTCGCTTATCATGTCGGAACATATAAAGATTAAGTTTAAATTTGGTCGGAAATTCCCGGGTCGTCACAGTACCTTCCCGTTAAAGAAATTTCGTCCCGAAATTTGAAGGTGGTCGTCATGGTTAACAATGGAAATGTTTTCATGACGAATATGAGTTGATAAATAGAATTTTATCATTATTGAGTAATACAGATAAAATAATTCGATTATTCGAAGAGTACGAGTGAAGCTATCACAAAATAGTTAAATGAAAGGATAAAGATTTGTCTTAGGTTTTGACAGAATCAGGGTTGAATTTGGATAATAAGGTGCGTCTTAACTTTTGACGTTGTCTTGGTTAAATTCCGGAATTCACGGGATTTAAAGAAAATCTTCGAAATCTAAAAGATCCGATTCTTCGGGATTTAAGAGAATTAGGATCTCTATAATTAAATACGGTGATTTGTCTCGATTACTCTGTCTGATATTTCCATTATAAATTAAACTCTTCCGTTCTATTATTCTCACCATTCCTATACTTTCTTTCTTAGTTCATACATCCAAAAGATTGTGAAAATGCTTAATCCCGTTCTAATCCTTGATGTTTTCCTAATTATCCTTTTTGTCATCTTTCTTTTTAATCTTCCACCAGAAAAATTTGTTTACTTCTACTATTACATTGGGTGATACTATTCTTAATTCTACCGTGTCTTTATATTGCTATTCGTATTAATATCCACGGTTTGTAACATCTGCGTTGTTATTGGACTTTATATTTTCTCTTATATTATGGAGCTCTTTGCCTTTTTATTCTCTTCTCGACCTCTAGTAAAGCGAGTAATGGTCCAGAATTCGTAAGTATGGAGTTTCGAATGAACTTAATGTTCTAAACAAGAAAGACGTAATAGCACGATTTGATTTGTCAAATTACCAGAATCACTGAGAATAGAACTATCAAGAATATATTTTCTTGATATGTTCAGAAGTTAATCAGAATGAAAGAGTTATGTAACATGACGCATGATGACGTTATAATCTGTGAATCATCATGTTCCATTTAGAAACTCAGCATGAATTACTGTAATATAATCACGTTGATCAAGTGTCATTATATTATACTAACTCATGCATCAGTTCCCAACATTACTTCAATAACATTCATATTTTAAGTTCGAAAGTTTACAGAATATAGAAACTAACAGTTTCTATATGATGTAACACTGATATCACGAAGAGATTAATGATTTCAGATAAGAATAGTTATGAAAAATATCTTCAGAAATATGGAGGATATTTATAATGAAAGATACGATGATATCTTGGAATTTCTAATATCGAAGTATGGTGAAGAAAATTTGTCCGCAAGAGTTTGGAGTCAGAAGCAAGGTATTCGCTAAAGATTTCATCAGAAACAGAATCATCAGGATTCTTAATGTACAAGTTTAGTCCTTGTGATTTGTTCAGAGACTCCTTCGTAGTTTGCTCAATCAGTTTTTTTTTTTCAGTTTCAAACTTTTTCTGAGCTTTGCCAACATACAATTCTTTATCATCAACTTTTGGCTGTTGAGGTCGTTTACAGTTTTTTTTTTTTGTTGCTTCATTCAACTTTTCAAAATTCAGAGTATTGATTCGTAGACTGGGTGCTTTTCAGAATTTCAGAATGGAATATCATGATTCTAAGAGATAAATGTTATATGTATACAGTTAACTGTTGATGTAGAAACGCTGTGAGATTAAAGATGCTGATTGATGCTTCCCGGTATTTGATAGGGCAATCACCGTCACATATACTGATGAGTACATGATAGGGTTTTAATGAACATATATAATGGTTCTTCGGAGAGACTTAAGCTAATGAGTAATGAAGTTGCTAGCAAGTTTACTGCTAATGTGGTGGGATATAAACGGTTCCCCGGTAACGATGACGACATGCAAACTTATATATCGAGGTTATAATAAAGCTAATTTGAATGGAAGTCAAAGTTGATTTGCTGAAGCTGTGACAAACTTGGCTAATTTGAAAAAGAGTTGCAATGTTATTTTCGGTAATAAAAATTCCAAAGGAGCTAGCACAGACACGTGTTAAACGTTTACACAGGTTCCGAGTGTTTTCAGGTGCATAACTATATGCATCAATCTTTTCTTCCGTAGATGAGATGCAGTTGCTTCATCCTCTCGATTGAGGTGTTTCCAAGAATTATGAAAGGTTTGAACGCAGATTGTAATCGTCGAGATACAAATGAGGTTTAAGATGAAATCAAGTGGCAAACTTGAAGAAATGTTTAGTTTCATATGTTATAATCAATATTTTAATTCATTTTAATTGTCCAATGTCATTAGTCCACAGTCGATAGTCCACAGTTAACATTTCAATAATTCATATATAATTTAATATATAATATTCGAATTAATTAATACGTATCGTGACCCGTGTACATGTATTAGACTCGATCACAACTCAAATTATACATATTATTATAGAATCAACGTCAACCCTGTATAGCGAACTCTAGCATTACAGCATATAGAGTGTCTATGGTGATTCCAAATAACATATATAGATGCGTCGATATGATATGTCAAAACCTTGTATACGTTCCCGATATTTAAAGTGCGTAAAAATAAATAACAGAATTTAAATGACGATAAATAAAGTGCGTAAAATAAATAACAGAAATTAAATGACGATAAATAAAATTGCGAGAATTAAATTGCGATAAATAAATTGCGATAATTAAATTGCGATAAATAAAATGTAATACGGAATTAACAGTTAGCTAGGAATAGTTAGCGTGAATTCTTAACAAAATTTTTCATAATTAAATTTTTTTGTTTCTAACAAATTTTTTTTTTTGTCCAATGTTTTCTTCATTATGCCACTTGTTGGATTCTGATAGATCAAAATCCAAATATGATATTGAATGAAAATAGTTATTCTACGGTGAACGGATTCGTATATCTGTGGATGTAAGTACGATTGTAAATGACTGTTGAAACAGATTCGAAGAATGTACAGTGTAACTTATTAATGTGAAATCTAAATATTCCTCGGGTATTACCTACCCGTTAAAATATTTTCACCATTAACAGTTTGTACAAAGAAATTTTTCAATTACAATCTTTATGAAAATATATATACATATACATTTTCTTCAGGTGTAATCATGGATTTAATGAGTTAATATGATATTAAACTCATTTGATTTACCGTTAGAACAAGAAAATATAATCTCTAAAACATTAGAGATTACATAATCGCCATGTAGAACGAAGATAAATGATGTAGAACGATACGTAGTACGATGATTATACTCGAGGTACAGAATGAGATGTTGAGGCATGGATTGTTGATGGTACTGGTGCTGTTACTGATGGTACTGTTGGTGCCGGTGATGTTGCTGAATTTGGTAAACTTTGCACCATATTTTCCAAAGCTATAACTTGGGCGCGAAGCTCGTTGACTTCTGCTATTACTCCAGGATGATTGTCGATTCGGACGAGCGAATGAATAAGATCTAGAATCTGAGATAGTATATAATCGTGACGAGATACTCTGGAAATGAGGGTGAAAAGGGTGTTTCGGATAGGTTCGCCGGTAAGTGCTTCAGGTTCATCGCCAAGAGGTGAATTTGGTTGATGGAAAGGATCGCCCTCTTCTCGTCCCCATTGATTAAGTCGATTACGAACTCATGAGATGAATTGGGGATGGATGATTGGTTGATTCATTCTGGTGACACTGCTTTCGGAGCTTAGGTGAAACTCCATATCGGAATACCTGTCGGAATCCGAGGAATTCGAACTGATTGAGGGATTCATCTCGTACGATCAGATGAAGGATTTTCGATAAGAAATAGATTATAGGATGTAGATTAATACCCTGCAATACATAATTTACATATGCATATATAATATTAAAATCCCATAAGTTACGGAGGAATCTACGGAAAATGTCAGGCAAAGTTTACAATAACAGATACGCTAAGATATGAATTAGCAAATATGCTAAGATATGAATTTTGTCTATACACTGTCTATGCAATAGAGGCAGTAAGACGTGTCTAGACTTTAAAGATGATAAGCAATTAATTTTCGACACTAAATGATAAGCAAAACTTTTGACATGCAGACACGGTCGAAGTCCAGACTCACTAATGTATATAAACAACTATCAGTTAGACACACTAATGCAAGACCTAGTTCTCTAAAACCACCGCTCTGATACCAACTGAAGCTTCAGTTGGGGACACCACACGTCCCACCCAGTGCCTTCCCAGGTAACGGCCTGGTGACCACTAAGTGTACCTCAGATACTGATTTTAGGACCTGCCTCTCGGCTACTGCCAACCCTCGTAAGGGATCACAAGGAGTAAGAGCCAATGCTTCGTCACAGGTAACACTGTGAGAACCTCCTTTACGACTAACCCGCCACACATGGACGGCGTTATACCAGCTCTGATACCAACTGAAGCGACCCGTCCTAATCCATCCGTACGAAGTTCACATCGATTACAAACGATTCACAATAGTTGGTTACATCATGAGGCACTTGAACTCTATATGATACAATTTTACAAACATTGCTTTCGTTTTTAAAAGACAAACTTTCATTACATCGAAAGTTGACGGCATACATACAATTTCATAATATATCCAACTATAATTGACTTAGTAATAATCTTGATGAACACGACGACTCGAATGCAACGTCTTTTGAAATATTTCATGAATGACTCCAAGTAATATCTCTAAAATGAGCAAATGCACAGCGGAAGATTTCTTTCGTACCTGAGAATAAACATGCTTTAAAGTGTCAACCAAAAGGTTGGTGAGTTCATTAGTTTAACATAAATAATCATTTCCATCATTTTAATAGACCACGAGATTTTTATTTTCAGTTCTTAAAAATAAACGTCCCATGCATAGAGACAAAAATATCATTCATATGGATTGAACACCTGGTAACCGACATTAACAAGATGCATATAAGAATATCCCCTATCATTCCGGGAAATCCTTCGGACATGATATAACAACATCGAAGTACTAAAGCATCCGGTACTTTGGATGGGGTTCGTTAGGCCCAATAGCTCTATCTTTAAGATTCACGTCAATTAGGCGTGCACTAATTCTCAAAATTAGTGATGTTCCCTAATTCTTAGGCTACCAAGCAAAAAGGGGCATATTCGGCTTCGATCATTCAACCATATAATGTAGTTTCGATTACTTGTGTCTATTTCGTAAAACATTTATAAAAATTTCGCATGTATTCTCAGCCCAAAAATATAAAGGGTAAAAAGGCAAATGAAACTCACCATACTGTATTTTGTAGTAAAAATACATATTACGATATTGAACAAATGCAGGGTTGGCCTCGGATTCACGAACCTATATCATTCATATATATATTAATACATATACTTGTAATCGAACAACTATGTATATTATTAGTTATATAAGTTTTAATATCAATAACTTATATGTTTCATTATATTCATTTTATTTATTTTAATAAATAAGATATTTATATAGTTTACTTTTATGTATAAATATATTGTTCTATGAATATCATTTGTTAGTTAATTCAATGAAAATATTATGATATGGTTAATAATACTATTAGATTTAATAATAATAATAATAATAATAATAATAATGCAAATTTTATATATATTATGATAAGTTTAATAATATTTATAACGTTAATGATAATGATACTACTTAGTTTTTAATAAAATTATAGTAATGATACTTATAATGTTAATAATAATGATTACCTCTAATATTAATGATAACGGTAATAATACTGATATTAATAATAACTATAAAAATAATCATTTTATTACTAAAGATAATAATTTTAGTAGTAGTTCATTAAATGATACTTATGTTAATAATAATAATAATAATAATAATAATAATAATAATAATAATAATAATAATAACTTCTTGATACCAATACTAATATTAAGGATACTAATAATATTTTTCATTATTTTCGTAATAACAATGTTCATAATAATCACATTCATAATAATCACGCTTATATCAATGATAATAATAATAATGTTAATACTTAATGATATTACATAATAATAACTAAAATAAAATGATGATAATAACAATAATCTTATTAATCACATTGTTACTAATTATAATAATATTCATAATAATACTAATAATAATGATTATCATAACTTCAATATTAATAATAATAATAATTCTAATAATAATCAAATTAATGATAATACTAATGATAATAATTATAACAATAATAATAATAACATTAATAATAAAAATATGATTTTTGAAATTAATTACTACCTCCAAGACGCTTTTAAAAAAAATAGTTGCCACAAGCCGGGCTTGAACCCGAGACCTCTCGATAATCGACACAGCTTCCCAACCATTCCTCTGTCCCGTTTTATCTGATTAATCCAACACCCATTTTTATTTAACCCTTAGTAACTGTTACCCTTTCTTCTTCTTTACATCCACTGAATCGACCAATACCCAATATTATAAAACAAATAGCCATTTTAAGATTTAAGACGCTTTTAAAAAAAATAGTTGCCACAAGCCGGGCTTGAACCCGAGACCTCTCGATAATCGACACAGCTTCCCAACCATTCCTCTGTCCCATTTTATCTGATTAATCCAACACCCATTTTTATTTAACCCTTAGTAACTGTTACCCTTTCTTCTTCTTTACATCCACTGAATCGACCAATACCCAATATTATAAAATAAATCGCCATTTTAAGATTTAAGACTTTTTAAACAACTAGAAATCTATACAGTGTTGTATTTGATTAACAAGAAAAAAGAAAAAGAAAAAAGAAAAAAAAGAGCAGTTGCTGTTGTAAATGAAGAACACGATTAATGATTTTGAAATTGGAATGGTTTGAGACTATGATTCCTAAATGAAACCTGTTTGAAATCCCTCCTAGAAACTTTATCCATGATCAGATGAACTCAAATCATCAACATGAATCCAAATTTTACGATGAACACAATCGTTTGACTTTTGAAACACAACTTTGACTCGAGAAATTAGAATCCGTTAAATGGAATTAGGATTGGAAATTTTGCAAAAAGTTTTAATGAAGAATTCCTAACCAAACTGCATTAATGGATTTTGGAAAACATTTCAATTTCGATCTTTTGCCAAAAAGTTGTACGTACCGTGTATATCGAGCTGTAAATCGATTTTTCTGTTTACTATCAGACATTAACAATTTTATGGATGTTGTAATTGATTTAGAGGGCAAAGGAAAACGAAGAGTTAATCAGTTTCAATTTGGGTATCGATTATTTTATAATCTATTAGTGTCGACAGTTAATTACAAGGACATAAAAGAAAAAGAATAAATAAAAAAAAATATAAGAACAAAAATTGCTATCAATCTATTACAGATTTGTACTAGTGATATTGATATGTAACTGATTGAAGACAAAAACAAAAATATAATACAGTTGGATTGAGACTCAAAACAACTTGATTCTGTAAACGTACACATGATCTTTTATATTAATATTTAATCATTATAATTAATTTAACATTTTTAATAATATTAATAATACAATTAATCATAATAACAATAATACTAACAATGATATTAATAATATTTTTAATGATAAATGTAATAAATTGTACTATTTTCTCCTAACTATAATAATAATGATAATAATATTTTATATTAATAATAATAATTCTTAATGATAATGGTAATAATATCTAATAATAATAATTATATTAGTATCAATGATATATAAAAAATAATAATAATAGTATTGATACATTGATACATATAACTATAATAATGAATAAATAATCATAATACTAATACTAATCCAAATTATAATAATAATGACATTAATAATATAAATATTATTAGTGATACTAATAATAATAATAATAATAATACTAATTTGAAATTATCATGATAATAATACGATCTAACAATTTATACATCTTAAATTTCATATCATCATATTATATATTAATAATACAAATAATAATATTACTACCAATATTAATAATGAGAGTAGTAATAATATTGATATAATACTATATCTAAACTTGTAATTATATTTAATATATTAATTTTTCATGTCGTTTTTAATATATGTATATATAGTAACATTTTCTGAATATTTAATATTTATTCATTTAATATACATATTACAATGTTATAGAATTCATATATATCTATTCCTTTTATTAACAATTTAGTTATTTTGTATATTATTTCAATTTATTATATATATTTACATTTATATATATGTATATATATACCTATTTATTTATAAACAATTGTTCGTGAATCGTCGAAATTTATCAAAGGTCAACTGAATCCATATAAATAGTTCAAAGGTCAAATGTATGCACGAACACAGTTCAAGGTTTATGAGACTTCAATATTACAAACTTTGCCTATCATGTCGGAACATATAAAGATAAAGATTAAGTTTAAATTTGGTCAGAAATTCCCGGGTCGTCACACACATCACACAACAACAAAGGTTCTAAGCAGAGCAACTAGGTCAACGGTCTAGGTCATGTCACTATATGCCTTAATGGCTAGATTAACCCACTCACCGAAAACCAGCACAAGAAGTACTCAGAGGTCTTATATTTCTGAGTCTTCATTTTTCCTGATCATCTGAAAATATAGATGCACAAACCGGATAAAAATTCGGATTCGGACAAAAAAAAAACCGGATTTTTTTGTCCGAATTTTTCGGAACCGGTTCCAGATCCGGTTCCGGTTCTCGGCGTCGGATTTTTTTCGGATTTTTTTCCGGAACCGGTTCTTTTTCGGATCTCGATCGGATTTTTTCGGATTTTTCTTGGACTAGGATTCGATTTTGCGAATTATATTTTTACCAGTTCTATTTTTTTAACGTTTGACAACAATAATATAATCGGTATAAAGAAAAGTTATAACGCTCAAGTGCTCAACACAATAGATAATATAAATAACAATATTCGAACAATACAATTATATAAATAACACTTTTATTCGAACGATACAATAATAAAAATAAAAACACTTTTATTCGAACAATACAATTATAATTAATACATTTCGAGCTTCGGCATGGCCATCACCCAATAATGTATTAAGACTAAAGTATATCGAGCTTCGGCATGGCCATCACCCGTTATACTTTAGTCGTCAAATGACCCAAATGTGTTATCTTGTTGAGCGCGTTGAGGATTGTGCCTTCGATCGTAGTCTTCAAAAGCGGGGTCATCAACTAGAGAAAGGTAAGCTTGTTGGTAACCCGATACATTCATTTCGGTTTGGTCCATATCAAACGGTTCATAGTCACCTTCATCCACTTCGTTTAGTTCATTGTCGGAATTCTCTTCGGTTGTTGTAGGCGATAATCCCGCTAAATTTTCTTCAAACTCTATACATTCTTCAATGTCGTTATATAACGGACCTTCTAATGAAGTTTGATCTTGTATCCTATCTACCCCATCCAAATAATCTTTCAAACATACACATACTTTCACAGTTTGGGGGGTAAGTCTTGACCTTCTTTCCGATATAATTCGACCACTCAAAGAAAAGGCCGATTCAGAAGCTACGGTTGAAGCTTGAACGGTAAATAAGTCACGAGCCATAATGCTTAATATTGGATATGTGTCTTGTTTTGTTTCTCACCATTTTAAAATGTCAAGGTTGTTAAATTGTTCTTCACTCATGTTTAGTGCAAAGTTTGCCATCTTATAATTTCCCAACTCGCTTGTGGGTGCCGATGTTCGTGCGCGTTTGGAAGCGTCTTCACGTACCAAGTTAAAACGACTTATTTTGAGGTCTCGGCTCATTCGAGAAGATGATTTAAAGGCGTCACGTCTTAAGGTAGAACGACTTACATTGCTATATCGCGGTTGTAGTCGATTCCGAATTAGCTCCGTAAGCCTAGGATTGTCGAAGTGGTTGAAAGGAAGCGCTTGTTGAATGACAAACCTTGACAAATCTTGCCGAAGAGCTTCGGCATCGTATTCAAAAATCGAACCATTGGCCCACATTGTTTGTTGTCTCGGGTCTTGCCTTGCACTACAACTTTTGTCAAGATGTTTTCTTAACGTTGTATTACCCGAAACACCCATGAACTTCATACATTGTGTACAACGAGCTTTTTCCGCACCATCCTTCATTACACACAACTCGAATTTGGACCAAACGTCCCCTTTTCGCTTTGTTTCTTGTTTGTAATCAATATCGGCCGTAGTGTAGCCTTGTGAAGATGTTCCAACGGAAGCGGAACCGGAAACGGAAGCTTGTGAATTATCCATTATGGGATAATTAGACTAGAGATTAGAGAATATTTAGTGATTTAGAAATTAATATGAGAATGTTTGTTGGTGCATTTTCAACCAAGGCATTACCATGTATTTATAATGGACTTTGTGGGGTTAAAATGGTAAAAAAAAACTCAAAAAACTGTATAAAAAAAAAGGCTGAAACTGCAAAAAAAAAAAAAAAACGGCTAGTTTTTTGAAAAACCGGATCGGATCCGGATCCAAACCGGATCGGATAAAACCCGGTTTATATCCGGAAAAAATCCGGTTTTCTTGAAAAACTGGATCCGGGTGGAACCGGATCGGATCTCGGATCCGGATCCGGTTTTTGCTGTGTCCGGTTTTGCTTGGATCCGGTTCCGGATCGGGTCACCGGATCGGATCTGGATCCGGTTTTTTTGCCCATCTATACCTGGAAACATCAGAAACAAAGTCAGTATAGTGTTCTAATCAATAATATAATTGATAAATACTATAAACTAGGTCATATTATCATATGTTCATCATATTACAAGTCTACAACATAAACTCAGTCAATAATGACACCAAACGAGTACAGAACAAGACATACACAATAAAATCCCTTTTTCTGACCAAAATAAAGTTTGATTTAGTTTCTTAAAACCTTATCATTGGATAGTAAATTTCAAGACGAGTCCAACGATAGTTTATTCATCGAAAACGGAGTTACGGTTAGAAAGTTACAGCCTTTTCAAGTTTACCAAAAACTGACCAGTGCTCACTCGCGCGGACGAGGCCTCACTCGTGCGAGTGAGTCCTCAACCGCGTGGTTGAGCCTCAAACGCGTGGTCACACGTACGGGTGACCTGTCAGAAGTGTGGGAGCTGTTAGAACATTCCAGCTCGCTGATTTTTGCCATTTTGGCCCAAAAACTCGATTTTTGCAAGATCTAACACCAAAACCACTCCTAAAACATCATATAAACTATATAAAACATATTTCTGACAACAATAGAACATATCAAACACTTTAGATCAAGAATCAAGCATCAAAACCTAACTTTTACTCAAGAACACAAAAAAACCCAATTTGAGCAAGAATCACTACATGAATCTAAGAGATGCTTACCTTAAAATGATCACAAAATCACAGAGAACAAGAAGATGTGAATAATTTAAGCTCTAGATCAAAGATTAGATTTTAGGGTTTTTTAGATGAAGATGAAGGTACGGGTGTGTGTTTGGGAATAATCTGGAAAGTGAGAGAAATGGCCAGCTCTAGACACTTAATTGTGGATAATTTCCACACTGTGCAACACACGGGTATTTATCAGTTATCTGATATCTTTCGTACATCATTTGGAAATTCAAACGAAGTCCAAATTAAATAAACAAACCTGTTCTGTGACCCTTGTCACGAACTGGTCTCAACCAAAAAGTCAAATGACTATAAACATTCAACTAATAAAATAACAATATAAACGTACGCAAGGGCAAAATGGTCATTTCACCTAGGCCCAATTATCGGGTGTTACATATCTGGGAAAAAAACTTTAGTGTGTTTACCTGTTATTGCTGGGGTTTCAGTTCTAGTCTTTGAGGTACTCTTGGTTGGGTTTCCTTCCGTTGATGAGTAGATACTGAAGTGCAGTCGAGATTTGCAGCTGACATAGTTGATTGTTTAAGTTGCTCAACTTGTAGCGGTGTTTTCGACCCATTAACATCTGCATGTACAATATTAGAAGCGTACAACGTTAAAGAACATTCTTAACAATAGAGTTAGAATTAAAATTATATCTACATGTGGCTACCAAACATTTGTATCATTTAAAAATGCAAAATATGATTGTCATTAAACAGTCCACAATGATGATTGAATATTCAAACCGAAATTTTGTATTTAAGCAACTATCTTAATCTATGATGTATTAGATAGTCGTTATGTGTTAGTATTTTATACTGGAGCTCCAAGTTTTAGCCTTTTAGATTTGTCTAAGTTCATAAAGTCAAGTCAATAAAGCTCATAAGCACTAAAAGATGAGCTTATTGGCTTTTCTATATTTCTACAAGTCTGCAAGTCTGTAAAGCCAAAAATCAACTTAAGTCAAACACCCCTTAATTGCCTAATTTATGCATCTATGTAACGAAGTAGCCTAGGTGCTAAAATGTGCGATGAACGGTATCCAAAATCTAAACTTCGGAATCTAATAAACATAAACAATAGTAACTGAAACAAAATCTATTTAGACTTTCAACAAATTTTAGCCACTCATCCCCTCACAATAATTCACATAATCATAAACAAACCACACATAATAAATGAGTTGTTGATACTTCAATTTGAGATCCAATTGGCATAATATCATGCACAAAAATTAACAATTTTGTATTGAAAAAGCTTTAATTTATAAGTTAATCAACTACAAAAACTTAAAAAGATGAATTCAATTTCTTAGGGAAGTGATGTGAACAACTCTGCAGGTGGTAAAGTGATTGCGCCAATGGCCCAATATTACCACCGACCGGAGAATCAATTTTACTGAATTTGAATCGGCGAGTTTAATGTTTTCGATAAAGTGAGTCAGTGTTTTAGGTGCCGAAACAGTAATGTAACTTCTTCTATTTCGGTTTATTAAGTGAGTCAAGGTGCAGTTCCTATCTTCATATGAATTGGTGTTGAGTAGTGTGTGATTGTGTATAGTTTAAGGATTCAATACTCTGTTACCTGATTGAGTAGTGTGGGCGGCTGCTGCACATCTAAGACCGAGTCATTTTCAAGAGATGGCACTGACTGCAGGTGAAGAAAAAGTAGCCGCATCGATGTAATGGCAGAACAAATGCGGAGAAAACAAATTCCGTTGTTGCAGCTTAGCAAGTGATTTTCGCATTCAACATTGTACGTGTTACAATAATTACAGGGGTGTACAAAACAAAATGTTACACGCACCAACACATACATGTAAGGTCAAAGAATGTACAAAGTATTTATCAGGGACATAACATTTGGCAACTTTACCAGACTATTAAAGTGATAAAAATGCGGATGGACTTCTTTTGGGTTCAATGGCAACAGGACACTCATAATGGCAGAAGTCGTCAATCCATGTTTAAGGCAACGGACGTGCACGTTTTTTAAATGGAACAGAAACACCATTGATAACTGCAGATGCTGATAGGTACTGAACTTAAACAAACAGAATATATATGCAGCATAACATTAACAAAACAAAAGCTGACGTTTATAGAGTTTTTGTACATCATATATGGGTTAAATCTGCATTAGAGAGAGTTTAAGCATCAGTGTTTATCTCCAACATCAACTACATAACATATAACACAACGTTTCAAGCAACAATGGGACCAATAGAGGTACGGTCTGAAATCAATCGCCCCAAATACCTAACTATTTACGTCATTCACAACAAACGAACAAAGGGAAAACCCTAATTTTTCAGGTTAATCACATGAATCGAACGTGAGTGAAATCAAACTATTGTGACCCTAACCTTTGAAAAGATGCACTGTCATTCAGGGATTCAAACAACGAACCAAGCATTGGGACTTCAAAAATGGTTCTCTGAGTTCAATGTAATTGACAAAGCTCAACATACAAACTGAATGAAAATCATATTAAATATTGATAAACATACCTGTTTGAACAATTAATATGCTCTATGATCAGCTGCATTTGTTGACTGTCTATATTTCAGGTGGAGATGCCATCAGTGGTGGTGGCTGTTATTCACGTGGAGATGGCAGTGGTAGCGGTGGTGGCGGCGGCGGCGGCGGTCGCTAATTTCTACTCCAAATAGTCACCCGATTTTAAGAAATCAAGACGAACGGTTGGTATTCAGGTGGAGATGCCATCAGTGGCGGTGGCTGTTATTTAGGTGGAGGCGGCAGTAGCGGCGGTAGCGGCGGTGGTGTGTGGTTAATCTGGAAGAAGAGGGTATTATGTAAGGAGAAAAGGCTGGTGTCGTTTTAGTGGTGAGGGAGTGGTTAATCTGGAAGAAGAGGGTATTATATAAGGGGAAAAGGCTGGTGTCGTTTTAGCGGTGAGGGAACGACACAAATTCATGTGGGTTTTAGTATGTAAGGGAAAGGGAGTGGTTAATCTGGAGGAAGAGGGTATTATATAAGGGGAAAAGGCTGGTGTCGTTTTAGCGGTGAGGGAACGACACAAATTCAGGTGGGTTTTATGTAAGGGAAATTGATGAATCATGAAATTGAAATAGAATATAAATATGAGATTGGTTTTGATGTTAAAATAATATCAGAAATTAAAATAATATCAGAAATGATATTGAAAAATGGTGTTTGACTTAAGAAGTTGTAGTATGTAGGAGAGAGAAAAATAAAATGAGTGGGTGAAAAGAAAAGGTTGGAATTGTTATAATTCAGTAGGCTTATAACTACCTTTAGTGGTTCTTGACTGTAGAAGGTATATAGAGATAGAGATACTGTAAAACGGAGAAAACAAAGGTTGAACAAAAGGTATGAGTAATTGGTTTTTTTATTTATAGAAAAATGTACAATGAGAATTTGGTGGCATTTGGAATCTAGAGAGAGAGAGTGTTTTTGTTAACCAAAAAATACATACAATAAACTCTAACTCAACACACCTATTTATACTCAAAAAAATATACTATGCAATATCTATAATAATAATAAAATTATCATCCAATTATTACTTTTATAACACTCCCCCTTGGATGATAATTTTATTAGTGAATAACTAGTACTGCCTCGTTAAAAACCTTGCTAAAGAAAACCCTTTGGGATAAAACTTTAGCTAAGGGAAAAAGAGTGCAGCATAGAGTTGACTCCCCCTCAAGTAGGCAACGCCTGAGTTGTTACATCTTCTGAACATGCCTCATGCCAATATTATGAACGTGTGTTCTGAAAATAGCAGTTGGAAGTGCTTTGGTGAAAAGGTCAGCAGAGTTTTTGCTGGACTGAACATATCTCATTTCAATCTGGTTGTCCTTAATGAGATTTTGAATGTATGAGAAGAATCTAGGGGGTATGTGTTTTGTTCGGTCACTTTTGATATACCCTTCTTTCATCTGTGTTATGCAAGCTACATTATCTTCATAGATAGTTGTTGAACTTTTATTGCGTTCTAGTCCACAAGAATCAGTAATGAGTTGTGTCATTGATCTCAACCAAAAACATTCCCGACTGGCTTCATGTAATGCAATTACTTCGGCATGATTTGATGATGTTGCAACAAGTGTTTGTTTTTGAGAACGCCATGATATTGCGGTACCTCCATTTAGGAATACATATCCATTTTGAGATTTAGCTTTATGTGGATCAGATAAATAACCTGCATCTGCATAACCAACCAAATCTTGTTTTGATTCGTTAGAATAAAATAATCCTAAATCAGTAGTTCCTCGAAGGTATCGAAATATGTGTTTGATCCCATTCCAGTGTCTTTTGGTAGGAGCTGAGCTGAACCTTGCCAACAAATTAACTGCAAAAGAAATGTCAGGTCTTGTACAATTTGTAAGATACATAAGAGCTCCAATTGCACTAAGATATGGTACTTCTGGTCCCAGGATATCTTCATGATCTTCACAGGGACGAAATGGATCAGTGTCAACATTAAGTGATCTAACAACCATAGGAGTACTTAATGGTTTTGCCTTGTCCATATAAAAACGTTTTAAAATCTTTTCAGTATATGTTGTTTGATGTACAAGTAAACCATTAGGCATATGTTCAATTTGTAAACCAAGGCAATACTTGGTTTTTCCGAGATCTTTCATTTCAAATTCTTTCTTTAGAAGTTGAATGGCTTCATGGATCTCTTTATTTGTACCTATGATATTAAGATCATCAACATAAACAGCTATGATCACATATCCGGATGTTGTTTTCTTAATGAAAACACATGGGCAAATAAGATTATTGGTATACCCTTTGCTTATCAAGTAATCACTTAATCGTTTATACCACATGCGACCCGATTGTTTCAACCCATATAAAGACCTTTGTAACTTGATTGAGTACATTTCTTTGGGTTTTGCATTGGTTGCTTCTGATACCTTAAATCCTTCAGGTATCTTCATATATATATCACTATCAAGTGATCCATAAAGATAAGCAGTCACAACATCCATGAGATGCATTTCTAAATTTTCAGAAACTGCCAGGCTGATTAAGTATCTAAAAGTAATTGCATCCATAACAGGAGAATAAGTTTCTTCATAATCAATTCCCGGTCTTTGAGAAAAACCTTGAGCTACAAGTCTAGCTTTATACCTTGTAACTTCATTTTTCTCATTTCTTTTTCGCACAAAAACCCATCTATATCCCACAGGTTTCACATCTTTAGGTGTGAGAATGATAGATCCGAAAACTTTTCTTTTATTGAGTGATTCAAATTCAGCTCGTATTGCTCCTTTCCAATGATCCCAATCATGTCTATTTTGACATTCCATGACAGATTTTGGTTCTGGATCATCATCATCATTCATGATGTCATATGCAACATTATATGAAAATATCTCATCAAGATTTTTCATTTCATTTTGGTTCCATAATATTTTTGAATGTGCGTAATTGATTGAAAATTCCGTATTGACATCATCAATCTCCTCTGCAGAAGGAGTATTGATTTGTAGTTCTTCTTGAACACTTTCTTTTACCTCATTATCAGCTTATTTTCTTTTCCGAGGATTTTTTTCTTTGGAACCAATTGGTCTCCCACGTTTCTGGCGTGGCAAAGACTCAAGAATAACATTATTGCCAGTTTTTGGAATTTCAATTCGAGCTGGAGCATTTGCTGCTGGTATATATGATTTAGTCACTCTTTTTGTATCTGTAAATGCATCAGGCAATTTATTTGCAAGTTCTTGCATATGCATTATTTTTTGAACTTCGATCTCGCATTCTTTTGTGCGAGGATCAAGATACATTAATTGAGGTTCACACCATGAAACATCATTTTCTTTATTTTTTATTTCTCCCCCTAATCTAGGGAATAATGTTTCATTAAAGTGACAATCAGCAAAACGTGCTGTAAAAACATCACCCGTCATGGGTTCAATATATCTTATTATTGAAGATGTTTCATATCCAACATATATTCCCATCCTTCTTTGAGGACCCATTTTAGTGCGTTGTGGTGGTGCGATAGGGACATAAACCGCACAACCAAATGTTCTAAGGTGGGAAATATTTGGCTGATGACCAAAAGCAAGTTGCAAAGGAGAATATGTATGACTTGCGCTTGGTCTAATGCGAATCAATGATGCAGCATGCAAAATTGCATGGCCCCATACAGATACTGGGAGTTTTGTTCGCATTATCAATGGTCTAGCTATTAGCTGCAATCGTTTAATTAATGATTCAGCTAAACCATTTTGTGTATGCACATGGGCAACGGGATGTTCAACAATAATCCCAATAGACATGCAAAAGTTATTAAATGCTTGAGACGTAAACTCACCGGCATTATCTAGTCTCACCCTTTTAATAGTATAATCAGGGAAATGTGCTCTCAATTTAATAATTTGAGCAAGAAATTTTGCAAATGCCATATTTCGACTTGATAATAGACAAACATGAGACCATCTACTAGATGCGTCTATTAGAACCATAAAATATCTAAATGGTCCACATGGTGGATGAATTGGTCCACATATATCACCTTGAATTCTTTCAAGAAACATTGGTGATTCTTTTTCAACCTTAAGAGGTGATGGTCTTATTATCAACTTTCCAAGTGAGCATGATGTACATGGGATAAGTGCATCATGAGGGATCCTTTGATCCGCCAATAGATGTCCATGTGTATTTTGTATTATTCTTTTCATCATTGTTGATCCTGGGTGACCTAATCTCTCATGCCACAAACTGATCATTACAGGATCACATAATTTTTCTTTAACTACCACATTTACTTCAGGTACATTTATATGTGTATAATGTAAACCAGAATGAAGTCTTGGTAGTTTTTCAATTACACGATTCTTATCAGTGATACTTAAATATTTTTCATTTTCTGTTGTCACTGACTGATAATCATATCCATTTTGGTATATGTCAGAGAAACTTAACAAATTTCTCTTTGACATGGGAGAAAATAAGGCATTATTTATCAGAAAATTCGTACCATTTGGTAACATGAATTTTGCCTTTCCCATTCCTTTTATTAAGTCCACAGGACCTGATATAGTATGTATAGTTCCTTCCGTTGCTTTCAAGTCTGTGAAATATTTTTTAGATTTGAGTATTGTGTGAGTGGCACCACTGTCTGCAATACAAATATCTCCACCATTTGACTGATTTTTTACTCCAGCAGTATACATCATGAACTTCAAAAAAAAATATGAGAAACAAATAATGAGTATATAATTCATCAATATATTACATTCAAAACATGTTGCAAACGATAGCACATAATAAGGAAATATGTAGTAAACTAGATATGGTGTAGATTGAAAATCTACAACCATTTATTTAACGAGAACATATAATAGGATATCTATATATATATATATATAGATATTAGAAATTTATTCATTAAAGTAGTCACAAGTTGGCTCAGTGATTTTTGTATCAAGGTCATCCACAAGATTTGCTTCTTTTCCTTTTCCCTTTAGGGATTCTTGATACCGATTAACAGAATGCTGATTTGTTCGGCAGTTTTTAGACCAGTGGCCAATTTTACCACATCGGTAACAAGAATCTTCAACATTCTTTGAAGAGCCTTCTTCAACATTGTGATTTGTGGGATTGTATGGTGTTTGGATTTTATAATTTTGTGGATTATTATTTCTTTGTCCACGACCACGACCACCACGACCACGACCACCACCACGACCATTACCATAAGGGTGATTTCGAACATAGTTATGATTTTTATTATTGTTATGGTAATTTCCATGATGATGGTTTTGGCCAATATGGCTACGACCTCTTCCACGCCCTCGTCCATGTGCATTTCTTCTTTTATTATTATTATTATTATTGTTAATAGCATTAGCTTCAGGAAATGCTAGCGCACCGGTAGGACGAGATTCTTGATTTTTCATCAGTAATTCTTTATTAACTTCTGCAACTAAGAGATAAGTTTGAAGTTTGGAAAAAGTTTTATAATTCTGCAATCTTAAATTTTCTTGCACAGTTATATTTGCAGAATGCATTGTGGAGAAAGTTTTCTCCATCATATCAGCATCACTTATTTCTTGACCACAGAAGCTTTGAACGGATCTTGAACATGGCCGAGCTGTATTCACTTACCTTTTTGAAATCTTGGAACCTTAGATTTCTCCATTCTTCCCTCGCAGCTGGAAGTAATATTTCCTTTTGATTATCGAATCTACTCTTGATACTTTCCCATAAAACATGTGGATCTTTGATAGTGAGAAACATATGTTTTAAGGTGGTATCAATATGTTTGCGAATAAAAGCAATTGATTTTAATTTATCTTGATCGGAACAAGTATTATTTTCTTTTAAAGTTTCTAGAATACCCAATGATCCAAGATTTATTTCTACGTCCATAACCCATGATGTGTAGTTTGTTCCCGATACGTCTAAGGCATCAAACTCAAGCTTTGATAAGTTTGACATTTTCTATTTTCAGAAAGATGAACAACATAAATCATAATCATAATCATAATCATAATATTTTTTTTTTCGTAGATAAATAACAACATGCAATTAGTTTAGATTCATAAGTAGTAAACAAAGGAATAATGGTATGATTACAAATAATAAAATCATAAGGGAATATAGGTTCATATTATATTATATTATTAATGATATTATTATAATATATATTAAGTTATAATATATATTATTATTATAATATATTTTTCTTATTTTAACCTTTAAGATTTACTTTTAATAAAAATACAAACTACTTTTCTTATTTTAACTTTTAAGATTTACTTTTAATAAAAATACAAACTACTTTTTTTTATTTTAACTTTTAAGATTTACTTTTAATAAAAATACAAACTATTTTTTCTATTTTAACTTTTAAGATTTACTTTTAATAAAAATACAAACTACTTTTTTTATTTTAACTTTTAAGATTATAAATTTAAGAATAAACATTAGTATGCATGAAATAAATAATGATTAATTGCATAAGTAATCATAAATGTTGGATAACATATAAAGACCCCATCGTATTCGTATTGATCGGAATTAATCTCGACCCATGGTACCGTGTTGTCAAATGACGTGTTGCGTACATAAAGTACCGTGTTGTCAAATGACGTGTTGCGTACAATCATGAGGTCTTATTAACATAAATATAAATGTTAGTGAAGTTAATAAGAGTTAGATTACAGAAAATATAATTCAGGTGGTATAACCGACCATATATAACTTAAATAACATAAATATAAATGTTAGTGAACATAACTGTAAATGTTAGTATACATAAATAAATGTTAGATAACATAAATGTAAATGTTAGTATACATAAATAAATGTTAGATAACATAAATGTAAATTAGGCGACAGTGTCGACCATATATCATTTAGGTGGTATAACCGACCATATATTAGTTAGGTGGCAGAGCCAACCATATTTAGTATAAATGTTGAGATAATCGTGCTGATAACGTGTTATAATTCAGTAGGCTTATAACTACCTTTAGTGGTTCTTGACTGTAGAAGGTATATAGAGATAGAGATACTGTAAAACGGAGAAAACAAAGGTTGAACAAAAGGTATGAGTAATTGGTTTTTTTATTTATAGAAAAATGTACAATGAGAGTTTGGTGGCATTTGGAATCTAGAGAGAGAGAGTGTTTTTGTTAACCAAAAAATACATACAATAAACTCTAACTCAACACACCTATTTATACTCAAAAAAATATACTATGCAATATCTATAATAATAATAAAATTATCATCCAATTATTACTTTTATAACAGGAATGACCAATGTACCTTTGTGTGAGTCATGTAGGCTCAAAAACGTTAAATATTAACAGAAGTTAGGCCGTTGGATCCCATAAAACTATTGCAAACTACAGTGACTCTGAGGGTGAAAAAAATTCTTTTGAACTCACTTATTATTTCGAACATAGAACCCGTCTAATTTTGTCCCAAACTAAATACCACCCAAAACCATCGTGGCCGACCACCACGCTTTTCTCCCTTTATTTATCTTTTTTATTTTTTTATTTCCAACAACTTTAAATACAAAAAATCACAAAATCTGTTAACTAATTTGTTTAACAACAACTTCAACAAAAAAAATTTGATTTACTAACTACATAAAAAAAAAAAAAAAAAAACATCACTATGCAACAATCTTTACTCTTTAATAAAGTTACAAAACTTTAACATTAAGCAACGACTTTAAAGATTAAAAACCGGCAGCCACTTACTACGACTATCGAAAGCCACCGTCAGACACCGCTAACTGTCGTCGCTCGCCACTTTTTATTAGTGTTACGCACTAGATAATATCATCGGATTAATAACCAGTGGTGCCATTACTACTGCTGAGATGGCCGAAAAAAATATTAGCGACCAAGACTCAGATCCGAAGGTAAAGGTCTACAAAGAAAAAGGAAAGGAGAAAAATAGGTACCAAAAAGAGAGAGAAAAAAAAAATAGTGATAGAAAAAAAAAATAGTGATATCCAACGAAAAAAGCATAAGAAAACTCAGATCTGGCGATGACTTTCAAACATTTTTCCCAGTTGGTGAAATTGAGAAAAAAATGATGTACGTACGAGATATGTGTCGTATGTGAAATTGCGAACTACATTATGCTGACTGTCTATATGCAAACTTATATCTATAATATTTGGTAACTAGGCTTTGAATATTGGGCGGTTCTAATTTGGGCCAGTTTCATTTAATAAACATATGAGCCTGATTCCAGGGATGGCACCCACATGTCGTGGTGCGGATTCACTACATCCATCACCCGCACCTGCAATTTTTTTAACGATCCATTAGCCGCGGATCTTGGTTAACGGATTTATTTTTCGATTCATGCCCGTACTCACGGATGTTCGCGGGTCACAGGTTTACCCGCGGATCTTATTCATGAAATATATGTAAATTAAAGTATTCAAAAATTAATATCATTATATAATTTAAAGTGATATCAAAAACATCATTCAAACATATACACATGTTTATGATATAATAAAATGAGAAAATATATGTTAATTATATTATTTTTTTGCTAATATATGTGAAGCTATAATGTTTAAAATTAACAATAAAAATTTAGTTGTTAAAGCTAATCATACATTACGTTGGCGAATCACTATAGTGATTGGTAAAAATTAGATTTATTAAGATAGTCTAATAAATGAAACAACCAACAATATGTTTTAATTATATAATACGTGTAATGTAATGTGTAGTTGTGAGATAATCTAGTTATCAAAAAGTTCGACACCAAAATGATATGAGGAATGTAGAAACTTATACGGAGTAAATTATCACCGATTGGCTATTTATTCAAGGTGGCGATTTCCACCCATTTAGAACTGGTATATCCGTGAATTATTCAAACGGGTATTACGAATTTTTGAATCAGATTTTACCCGCAATGGATATATTACATCCATCACCCACCGCGACCAGTTAGCGGGTACATGATTACATCCATCGCCCACCTGCAGGTAAATATTTTTGATTTTACCATCCCATCACGGGTGTGGATACCCGCGGATCTCACATTTTTTTAGATTGATCGCCATCCCTACCTGATTCATTTAATAAATATAGAATTTGGGCCAATACTTAAACATATAGAATTTGGGATAAACATTTGGGCCTAAATAGTCAAACATATTAATGAATATTTGGGTTTCATTCTATATTATTCATTTAATAAATATATATTTTGGGCCAATTCTTTCCGGAATTTGGGTCTGATTCATTTGAGACTTTTTTGCTTCGCTAGTTCCTGTATAATACCATATATTGCTAACAGCATCTCTCGAGGTTTTTTTTTTTTTTTTTTTTTTTTTTTTTTTTTTTTTTTTTTTTGCCTTTAGAATCCTTTATTTTTAAAAAATTTGCACTCAACATCTTTCTGTCAAACTTTTGTTAAATAAGTCCGTTATGTCTTAACATTGCAATGCATGCGAGAGTAAACTCTTCTTTTTACCCATCTTCTTCATCTGGATCTGAATCTGAATCTAAAGCTTACTCAACTTGTTCTTTCCCAAACTTGCAAACCTTAATTTTCCTTCGATTAACCCTTTTTCTTGTATAAAAATAAGAATAAAAATATATAAATTGTGAATCTACCATCGATGAAAGCATCATCATCACCACCACATCACTCTTCCTATGCAAAAAAAAAAAAAAAAAAAAAATACTGATCGATGTATCTTATGCTCTGTACACTGAAATACAACACTTGCACCAATTGGTTATCTACGACTAAGATATGATGGTATTCAAATACTCCATAAGAGCATTCCCAGCGGTAGATGCTGAAATGTCCCGTTCATATTGATTATAAACGTTCCATATTAATTGATTTCGTTGCGAGGTTTTGACCTATATATGAGACATTTTTCAAAGACTGCATTCATTTTTAAAACAATCATAACCTTTATTTTATCAATAAAGGTTTTAAAAACATTACGTAGATTATCAAATAATGATAATCTAAAATATACTGTTTACACACGACCATTACATAATGGTTTACAATAGAAATATATTACATCGACATATGTTTCTTGAATGCAGTTTTTACACAATATCATACAAACATGGACTCCAAATCTTGTCCTTATTTTAGTATGCAACAGCGGAAGCTCTTAGTATTCACCTGAGAATAAACATGCTTTAAACGTCAACAAAAATGTTGGTGAGTTATAGGTTTAACCTATATATATCAAATCGTAACAATAGACCACAAGATTTCATATTTCAATACACATCCCATACATAGAGATAAAAATCATTCATATGGTGAACACTGGTAACCGACATTAACAAGATGCATATATAAGAATATCCCCATCATTCCGGGACACCCTTCGGATATGATATAAATTTTGAAGTACTAAAGCATCCGGTACTTTGGATGGGGTTTGTTAGGCCCAATAGATCTATCTTTAGGATTCGCGTCAATTAGGGTGTCTGTTCCCTAATTCTTAGATTACCAGACTTAATAAAAAGGGGGCATATTCAATTTCGATAATTCAACCATAGAATGTAGTTTCACGTACTTGTGTCTATTTTGTAAATCATTTATAAAACCTACATGTATTCTCATCCCAAAAATATTAGATTTTTAAAAGTGGGACTATAACTCACTTTCACAGATATTTCCTTCCTCGGAAATAAGACTTGGCCACGGATCGATTCACGAACCTATACAAATATGTACATATATATCAAAGTATGATCAAAATATAATTACAACCATTTTTATTATGTTTTAAAGATTTGAGTGTATTAAGTCAGCTGTCCTCGTTAGTAACCTACAACTAGTTGTCCACAGTTAGATGTACAGAAATAAATCGATATATATTATCTTGAATCAATCCACGACCCAGTGTATACACGTCTCAGGCTAGATCACAACTCAAAGTATATATATTTTTGAAATCAACCTCAACTCTGTATAGCTAACTCCAACATTACTGCATATAGAGTGTCTATGGTTGTTCCAAATAATATATATACATGGGTCGATATGATATGTCAAAACATTTGCATACGTGTCTATAGTATCCCAAGATTACATAATATATTAGAATACATGTATAATACAATATAAGTTAGCTAGGATATGATTTGTATAGATTTGTTAAACATTTCCCGTAGCTAAAAAGGTCAAAAATATCCAATCTTGTTTTACCCATAACTTCTTTATTTTAAATCTGTTTTGAGTGAATCAAATTGCTATGGTTTCATATTGAACTCTATTTTATGAATCTAAACAGAAAAAGTATAGGTTTATAGTCGGAAATATAAGTTACAAGTCGTTTTTATAAAGGTAGTCATTTCAGTCGAAAGAACAACGTCTAGATGACCATTTTAGAAAACATACTTCCACTTTGAGTTTAACCTTGATTTTTGGATATAGTTTCATGTTCATATGAAAAATTATTTTTCCAGAAGAACAACTTTTAAGTCAAAGTTTATCATAGTTTTTAATTATCCAAACCATAACAGCCCCCGGTTTCACTACGACGGCGTATATCCGATTTTATGGTGTTCATCGTGTTTCCAGGTTTTAAATCATTAAGTTAGCATATCATAAAGATATAGAACATGTGTTTAGTTGATTTTAAAAGTCAAGTTAGAAGGATTAACTTTTGTTTGTGAACAAGTTTAGAATTAACTAAACTATGTTCTAGTGATTACAAGTTTAAATCTTCGAATAAGATAGCTTTATATGTATGAATCGAATGATGTTATGAACATCATTACTACCTCAAGTTTTCTGGATAAAACTACTGGAAATGAGAAAAATGGATCTAGCTTCAAAGGATCCTTGGATGGCTTGAAAGTTCTTGAAACAGAATCATGACACGAAAACAGTTCAAGTAAGATTTTCACTCGAAATAAGATTGTTATAGTTGTAGAAATTGAATCAAAGTTTGAATATGAATATTACCTTGAATTAGAAAGATAACCTACTGTAAATAACAAATGTTCCTTAATCTTAGATGATTACTTGGAATGGATTAGAAAGCTTGGAAGTAGACTTGTAAACTTGGAAGTATTCTTAATTTTTATGAAACTATACTTATGGAATTTATGAAGAACACTTAGAACTTGAAGATGGAACTTGAGAGAGATCAATTAGATGAAGAAAATTGAAGAATGAAAGTGTTTGTAGGTGTTTTTGGTCGTTGGTATATGGATTAGATATAAAGGATATGTAATTTTGTTTTCATGTAAATAAGTCATGAATGATTACTCATATTTTTGTAATTTTATGAGATATTTCATGCTAGTTGCCAAATGATGGTTCCCACATGTGATGACCTGGGAATTTCCGACCAAATTTAAACTTAATCTTATATGATTTCGACACGATCAACAAAGTCTGTAATGTTGAGTCTCGAAAACTTTGGAACTGTTACATAGATGCATTTGCCTTTTTTGACCTATGCCCGACGATTCACAAAAATTTGTTTGTAAATAAATATATAGATATATATATAAATACAAGTATACATAGATATTATTTTGAACTAATAAAATGCCCTCCTATCAATTGGAATTATTAATGTGAAAATAAAATACATAATAAATAAGTTACCATATATATATATATATATATATATATATATATATATATATATATATATATATATACTTATAAATATGAATTCTGAACATAAATAATAAGGGATTGTAAATTACGAATTTTAAATAGTTAATATAAGTTATTATGTAACATAATATATAATTAGTAACTAGAATAAAGTTTATAAATTGTAATATATTAAATTACAAGTGCGAATATAACCTTTATGTAATTATAGATACTATATTAGTATTAACAATAATATTAGTGTTAACAATATTATTAAAATTATAATACTGAAATTTTACATTTGATTTGTAAATATCAATATTATTATAACTAGAAGTAAAGTTATAATTTTGGTATATGATTAATATTAGTAATATTATTGATTATTATTATTACTACCATTTTTATAATTAAAATCAATATTATTGTTATAATTATTAATATGATTGTTATTAGTATTATTATTATTAATATTTATTAGAAATAATACATTTAGTTATCATTAACCTTAATAATAATATCAATATTATTATTATTATTATTAATATATTTATTAATTAATAATATTTATTATATAAACTATAAAATAAGGAACAACTTGTACAAAATTTGTTACATATATCTATCTCACTAGTTTTGATTTATTTTCTGTCTCGGATCTTTAAAACATGTCCAAAAATCATGATCTGTCAGAATCAATTGTACAGATAGATTGAAATCCAATTTTCTTATTTTCTTTGTATTTTTCTTTTTTGTTTCTGTTGTTGATGGGATATGTCGATCCATTAATCCACGTATAACAATTGATTCTCAGTAGCATTGAGGAACAAATCCGTTTTCTTCGTCCTCTAATTTAACTGCAACTATTCTTAAACAAAATCCAATGGTGAAATTAATCCAATTTTTTTTTACAACGTTTACCTCTGTTCTTACCCTATTTTTACAAAACTTGATTTTTTAATAGATTTCAAAATCTATAAATGAGATTGTGTTAGGAATCCTTTCTTCAATCTCCCTGCAAAATCTTCGATTCCAATTCTGTATATCAATCACGAATTTTTGAAGTCAAAGTTCATAAGAAAAAGTCAACCGAAATTTTAATGATCAAATTCGTGTTATATGTTTTAGTTCCAGTTAAATTGACAATTTATAAAGTTTTTAGGGGTGAATTGAAACACATTTTGTGTTGAAAGTTTTATCCAAAATGCTTCCGTTTGTGAAATCAATTTTTTTTTCTTTGTGTGTTATACCGTCGAGCAACAGACAGGTTGCTATTGTTTTTTTTTCATTTTTTTTTACTTTTAAATCTCTTTTGTTAGTTTGATGATTGTTTAAATGGACTAAAACTAGTTTGTTGAGTAACTATTAAGAATGAAGTGATTTTGGTCGAATTGCCTTGCTAGGAAGAGGATGAAGATGATCACAGCAAGTATAGGTTATAACAATTTAAATCCTTATTATTATTGAAAAGGAGCAGCAGAGCAACGATTGAGTATTGGGTGTTTAACCGAGAGGTCTCGGGTTCAAGTCCCGGCTTGGACGGTTTACTATTTTTTTTTGGAATATTTAAAGGTAGTACACTTGTTAACCTATTGTTATTATTATTATTATTACTATTAATATTATTAATTGTTATTATTATTGTTATATTATTAATTATGGCCATATTGCTATGTTATTAAGATTTGTAATTTTAAGAAATAAAATTATTATTATAAACAGGATTAGTAGTAATAATAATATTATTATTATTATTATTATTATTATTATTATTATTATTATTATTATTATTATTATTATACATAGTATTGTTACAACTGCAGGTAATAAATATTATTTTCATTACTAGTATTACAAAAATGAATATTATTACTATTACTGATAAGTCAAGTATTATTATAACTATCATACTACAAATTATTATTATTATCCTTAAATATTAATATTAACATTATTACTGCTAACATTAAAATAGGTATTAATATTATTATTATTATTACCATTAAAACAATACAAGTTATTATGATTTTCATAAATATTAGTACTGGCCTCGTTTTATAGATACTAGGATTATTATTTTAACATAAGTACAATTATAAATTTCATCATGAATATTATTATTATATAATTATCAAAATCTTTATCAAAAATTGTTATTAACAGAAAAAAAAATTAATATTTTATAATTATAATCATTATTATTATCATTAATAGAATTATTAACATTATTACCTTATTAATAATATTAAGTATTATAATCATTAACTTTACCACTATTTATATTATCTATGGTATTATTATAACTAATAATACAAATATATAAATGATATAGGTTCGTGAATCGAAGGCCAACCTTGCATTGTTCAGTTGTTTAATGTCGTTATATGTATTTTTGCTACAAAATACATTAGGTGAGTTTCATTGATCCCCTTTTACTCTTTACATTTTTGGGGCTGAGAATACATGCAAATGCTTTATTAATTGTTTTACAATATTTATATGCGTGAGTTTCATTTGCTCCCTTTTTTACTCATTACATTTTTGGGCTGAGAATACATGCAAATGCTTTATTAACTGTTTTACAATATTTATATGTGTGAGTTATAGTCCCACATTTAAAATCTAATATTTTTGGGATGAGAATACATGCAGGTTTTATAAATGATTTACAAAATAGACACAAGTACGTGAAACTACATTCTATGGTTGAATTATCGAAATCGAATATGCCCCTTTTTATTAAGTCTGGTAATCTAAGAATTAGGGAACAGACACCCTAATTGACGCGAATCCTAAAGATAGATCTATCGGGCCTAACAAACCCCATCCAAAGTACCGGATGCTTTAGTACTTCGAAATTTATATCATGTCCGAAGGAGGATTCCGGAATGATGGGGATATTCTTATATGCATATTGTTAATGTCGGTTACCAGGTGTTCAATCTATATGAATGATATTTTTGTCTCTATGCATGGGACGTATGTTTATGAGAAATGGAAATATGAAATCTTGTGGTCTATTAAAATTATGAAACGATTTTTATGTTAAACTAATGAACTCACCAACCTTTTGGTTGACACTTGAAAGCATGTTTATTCTCAGGTACGAAAGAAATCTTCCGCTGTGCATTTGATCATTTTAAAGATATTACTTGGAGTCATTCATGACATATTTCAAAAGACGTTGCATTCGAGTCGTTGAGTTTATCAAGATCATTATTAAGTCAATTATAGTTGGATATATTATGAAATGATATGCATGTCTGTCAACTTCAGATGTAATGAAAGATTGTCTTTTCAAAACGAATGCAATGTTTGTAAAATGTATCATATAGAGGTCAAGTACCTCGCGATGTAATCAACTGTTGGGAATCGTTTATAATCGATATGGACTTCGTCCGGATGGATTAGGACGGGTCCTTTTAGTTGGTATCAGAGCGGTGGTCTTAGCGAACCAGGTCTGTGAAATGTCCCGTTCTTATTGATTAAAAACGTTCCATATTAATTGATTTCGTTGCGAGGTTTTGACCTCTATATGAGACGTTTTTCAAAGACTGCATTCATTTTAAAACAAACCATAACCTTTATTTCATCAATAAAGGTTTAAAAAGCTTTACGTAGGTTATCAAAAAATGATAATCTAAAATATCCTGTTTACACACGACCATTACATAATGGTTTACAATACAAATATGTTACAACAAAATAAGTTTCTTGAATGCAGTTTTTACACAATATCATACAAGCATGGACTCCAAATCTCGTCCTTATTTAAGTATGCGATAGCAGAAGCTCTTAATAATCACCTGAGAATAAACATGCTTAAAACGTCAACAAAAATGTTGGTGAGTTACAGGTTTAACCTATATATATCAAATCATAATAATAGACCACAAGATTTCATATTTCAATACACATCCCATACATAGAGATAAAAATCATTCATATGGTGAACACCTGGTAACCGACATTAACAAGATGCATATATAAGAATATCCCCATCATTCCGGGACACCCTTCGGATATGATATAAATTTTGAAGTACTAAAGCATCCGGTACTTTGGATGGGGCTCGTTGGGCCCGATAGATCTATCTTTAGAGTTCGCGTCAATTAGGGTGTATGTTCCCTAATTATTAGATTACCAGACTTAATAAAAAGGGGCATATTCGATTTCGATAATTCAACCATAGAATGTAGTTTCACGTACTTGTATCTATTTTGTAAATCATTTATAAAACCTGCATGTATTCTCATCCCAAAAATATTAGATTTTAAAAGTGGGACTATAACTCACTTTCACAGATTTTTTTACTTCGTCGGGAAGTAAGACTTGGCCACTGGTTGATTCACGAACCTATAACAATATATACATATATATCAAAGTATGTTCAAAATATATTTACAACACTTTTAATATATTTTGATGTTTTAAGTTTATTAAGTCAGCTGTCCTCGTTAGTAACCTACAACTAGTTGTCCACAGTTAGATGTACAGAAATAAATTGATAAATATTATCTTGAAACAATCCACGACCCAGTGTATACGTATCTCAGTATTGATCACAACTCAAACTATATATATTTTGGAATCAACCTCAACCCTGTATAGCTAACTCCAACATTCACATATAGAGTGTCTATGGTTGTTCCGAAATATATATAGATGTGTCGACATGATAGGTCGAAACATTGTATACGTGTCTATGGTATCTCAAGATTACATAATATACAATACAAGTTGATTAAGTTATGGTTGGAATAGATTTGTTACCAATTTTCACGTAGCTAAAATGAGAAAAATTATCCAATCTTGTTTTACCCATAACTTCTTCATTTTAAATCCGTTTTGAGTGAATCAAATTGCTATGGTTTCATATTGAACTCTATTTTATGAATCTAAACAGAAAAAGTATAGGTTTATAGTCGGAAAAATAAGTTACAAGTCATTTTTGTAAAGGTAGTCATTTCAGTCGAAAGAACGACGTCTAGATGACCATTTTAGAAAACATACTTCCACTTTGAGTTTAACCATAATTTTTGGATATAGTTTCATGTTCATAATAAAAATCATTTTCTCAAAATAACAACTTTTAAATCAAAGTTTATCATAGTTTTTAATTAACTAACCCAAAACAGCCCGCGGTGTTACTACGACGGCGTAAATCCGGTTTTACGGTGTTTTTCGTGTTTCCAGGTTTTAAATCATTAAGTTAGCGTATCATATAGATATAGAACATGTGTTTAGTTGATTTTAAAAGTCAAATTAGAAGGATTAACTTTTGTTTGCGAACAAGTTTAGAATTAACTAAACTATGTTCTAGTGATTACAAGTTTAAACCTTTGAATAAGATAGCTTTATATATATGAATTGAATGATGTTATGAACATCATTACTACCTTAAGTTCCTTGGATAAACCTACTGGAAAAGAGAAAAATGGATCTAGCTTCAACGGATCCTTGGATGGCTCGAAGTTCTTGAAGCAGAATCATGACACGAAACAAGTTCAAGTAAGATCATCACTTGAAATAAGATTGTTATAGTTATAGAAATTGAACCAAAGTTTGAATATGATTATTACCTTGTATTAGAATGATAACCTACTGTAAGAAACAAAGATTTCTTGAGGTTGGATGATCACCTTACAAGATTGGAAGTGAGCTAGCAAACTTGAAAGTATTCTTGATTTTATGTAACTAGAACTTGTAGAATATATGAAGAACACTTAGAACTTGAAGATAGAACTTGAGAGAGATCAATTAGATGAATAAAATTGAAGAATGAAAGTGTTTGTAGGTGTTTTTGGTCGTTGGTGTATGGATTAGATATAAAGGATATGTAATTTTGTTTTCATGTAAATAAGTCATGAATGATTACTCATATTTTTGTAATTTTATGAGATATTTCATGCTAGTTGCCAAATGATGGTTCCTACATGTGTTAGGTGACTCACATGGGCTGCTAAGAGCTGATCATTGGAGTGTATATACCAATAGTACATACATCTAAAAGCTGTGTATTGTACGAGTACGAATACGGGTGCATACGAGTAGAATTGTTGATGAAACTGAACGAGGATGTAATTGTAAGCATTTTTGTTAAGTAGAAGTATTTTGATAAGTGTATTGAAGTCTTTCAAAAGTGTATAAATACATATTAAAACACTACATGTATATACATTTTAACTGAGTCGTTAAGTCATCGTTAGTCGTTACATGTAAGTGTTGTTTTGAAACCTTTAGGTTAACGATCTTGTTAAATGTTGTTAACCCAATGTTTATAATATCAAATGAGATTTTAAATTATTATATTATCATGTATGAATATCTCTTAATATTATATATATACATTAAATGTCTTTGCAACGATAATCGTTACATATATGTCTCGTTTAAAAATCATTAAGTTAGTAGTCTTGTTTTTACATATGTAGTTCATTGTTAATATACTTAATGATATGTTTACTTATCAAAGTATCATGTTAACTATATATATATATATATATATATATATATATATATATATATATATATATATATATATATATATATATATATATATATATATATATGTCATCATATAGTTTTTACAAGTTTTAACGTTCGTGAATCACCGGTCAACTTGGGTGGTCAATTGTCTATATGAAACATATTTCAATTAATCAAGTCTTAACAAGTTTGATTGCTTAACATGTTGGAAACATTTAATCATGTAAATATCAATCTCAATTAATATATATAAACATGGAAAAGTTCGGGTCACTACAGTACCTACCCGTTAAATAAATTTCGTCCCGAAATTTTAAGCTGTTGAAGGTGTTGACGAATCTTCTGGAAATAGATGCGGGTATTTCTTCTTCATCTGATCTTCATGCTCCCTGGTGAACTCGGGTCCTCTACGAGTATTCCATCGAACCTTAACAATTGGTATCTTGTTTTGCTTAAGTCTTTTAACCTCACGATCCATTATTTCGACGGGTTCTTCGATGAATTGAAGTTTTTCGTTGATTTGGATTTCATCTAACGGAATAGTGAGATCTTCTTTAGCAAAACATTTCTTCAAATTCGAGACGTGGAAAGTGTTATGTACAGTCGCGAGTTGTTGAGGTAACTCAAGTCGGTAAGCTACTGGTCCGACACGATCAATAATCTTGAATGGTCCAATATACCTTGGATTTAATTTCCCTCGTTTACCAAATCGAACAACGCCTTTCCAAGGTGCAACTTTAAGCATGACCATCTCTCCAATTTCAAATTCTATATCTTTTCTTTTAATGTCAGCGTAGCTCTTTTGTCGACTTTGGGTGGTTTTCAACCGTTGTTGAATTTGGATGATCTTCTCGGTAGTTTCTTGTATAATCTCCGGACCCGTAATCTGTCTATCCCCCACTTCACTCCAACAAATCGGAGACCTGCACTTTCTACCATAAAGTGCTTCAAACGGCGCCATCTCAATGCTTGAATGGTAGCTGTTGTTGTAGGAAAATTCTTCTAACGGTAGATGTCGATCCCAACTGTTTCCGAAATCAATAACACATGCTCGTAGCATGTCTTCAAGCGTTTGTATCGTCCTTTCGCTTTGCCCATCAGTTTGTGGATAATAGGCAGTACTCATGTCTAGACGAGTTCCTAATGCTTGCTGTAATGTCTGCCAGAATCTTGAAATAAATCTACCATCCCTATCAGAGATAATAGAGATTGGTATTCCATGTCTGGAGACGACTTCCTTCAAATACAGTCGTGCTAACTTCTCCATCTTGTCATCTTCTCTTATTGGCAGGAAGTGTGCTGATTTGGTGAGACGATCAACTATTACCCAAATAGTATCAAAACCACTTGCAGTCCTTGGCAATTTAGTGATGAAATCCATGGTAATGTTTTCCCATTTCCATTCCGGGATTTTGGGTTGTTGAAGTAGACCTGATGGTTTCTGATGCTCAGCTTTGACCTTAGAACACGTCAAACATTCTCCTACATATTTAGCAACATCGGCTTTCATACCCGGCCAGCAAAAATGTTTCTTGAGATCCTTGTACATCTTCCCCATTCCAGGATGTATTGAGTATCTGGTTTTATGAGCTTCTCTAAGTACCATTTCTCTCATATCTCCAAATTTTGGTACCCAAATCCTTTCAGTCCTATACCGGGTTCCGTCTTCCCGAATATTAAGATGCTTCTCCGATCCTTTGGGTATTTCATCCTTTAAATTTCCCTCTTTTAAAACTCCTTGTTGCGCCTCCTTTATTTGAGTAGTAAGGTTATTATGAATCATTATATTCATAGATTTTACTCGAATGGGTTCTCTGTCCTTCCTACTCAAGGCATCGGCTACCACATTTGCCTTTCCCGGGTGGTAACGAATCTCAAAGTCGTAATCATTCAACAATTCAATCCACCTACGCTGCCTCATATTCAGTTGTTTCTGATTAAATATGTGTTGAAGACTTTTGTGGTCGGTATATATAATACTTTTGACCCCATATAAGTAGTGCCTCCAAGTCTTTAATGCAAAAACAACCGCGCCTAATTCCAAATCATGCGTCGTATAATTTTGTTCGTGAATCTTCAATTGTCTAGACGCATAAGCAATCACCTTCGTTCGTTGCATTAATACACAACCGAGACCTTGCTTTGATGCGTCACAATAAATCACAAAATCATCATTCCCTTCAGGCAATGACAATATAGGTGCCGTAGTTAGCTTTTTCTTCAATAACTGAAACGCTTTCTCTTGTTCATCATTCCATTCAAATTTCTTCCCTTTATGCGTTAATGCAGTTAAAGGTTTTGCTATTCTGGAAAAGTCTTGGATGAACCTTCTGTAGTAACCAGCTAGTCCTAAAAACTGGCGTATGTGTTTCGGAGTTTTCGGGGTTTCCCACTTTTCAACAGTTTCTATCTTTGCCGGATCCACCTTAATACCTTCTTTGTTCACTATGTGACCGAGGAATTGAACTTCTTCCAACCAAAATGCACACTTTGAAAACTTAGCGTACAATTCTTCCTTCCTCAATACTTCTAACACCTTTCTCAAATGTTCACCGTGTTCTTGGTCATTCTTTGAGTAAATAAGTATGTCATCAATGAAAACAATGACAAACTTGTCAAGGTATGGTCCACACACTCGGTTCATAAGGTCCATGAACACAGCTGGTGCATTAGTTAAACCAAACGGCATGACCATAAACTCGTAATGACCGTAACGTGTTCTGAAAGCAGTCTTTGGAATATCATCTTCTTTCACCCGCATTTGATGATACCCGGAACGTAAGTCAATCTTTGAATAAACAGACGAGCCTTGTAGTTGATCAAATAAGTCGTCGATTCTCGGTAGTGGGTAGCGGTTCTTGATGGTAAGTTTGTTCAACTCTCGGTAGTCGATACACAACCTGAATGTACCATCTTTCTTCTTGACAAACAAAACATGAGCTCCCCACGGTGATGTGCTTGGTCGAATGAAACCACGCTCTAAAAGTTCTTGTAATTGGCTTTGCAGTTCTTTCATCTCGCTGGGTGCGAGTCTGTAAGGAGCACGAGCTATTGGTGCAGCTCCTGGTACAAGATCTATTTGAAATTCAACGGATCGATGTGGGGGTAATCCCGGTAATTCTTTCGAAAATACATCGGGAAATTCTTTTGCAATGGGAACATCATTGATGCTCTTTTCTTCAGTTTGTACTTTATCGACGTGTGCTAGAACAGCATAGCAACCTTTTCTTATTAGTTTTTGTGCCTTCAAATTACTAATAAGATGTAGCTTCGTGTTGCCCTTTTCTCCGTACACCATTAAGGGTTTTCCTTTTTCTCGTATAATGCGAATTGCATTTTTGTAACAAACGATCTCTGCTTTCACTTCTTTCAACCAGTCCATACCGATTATCACATCAAAACTCCCTAACTCTACTGGTATCAAATCAATCTTAAATGTTTCGTTAACCAGTTTAATTTCTCGATTCTGACATATATTATCTGCTGAAATTAATTTACCATTTGCTAATTCGAGTAAAAATTTACTATCCAAAGGCGTCAATGGACAATTTAATTTAGCACAAAAATCTCTACTCATATAGCTTCTATCCGCACCCGAATCAAATAAAACGTAAGCAGATTTATTGTCAATAAGAAACGTACCCGTAACAAGCTCCGAGTCTTCCTGTGCCTCTGCTGCATTAATATTGAAAACTCTTCCGCGGCCTTGTCCATTCGTGTTCTCCTGGTTCGGGCAATTTCTAATAATGTGGCCCGGTTTTCCACATTTATAACAAACTACATTGGCATAACTTGCTCCGACACTACTTGCTCCACCATTACTCGTTCCGACACCATTTGTTCCTTTCGTTCTATTAACCCCTGGTCCGTAGACCTCACACTTCGCCACGCTATGACCATTTCTTTTACACTTGTTGCAAAATTTGGTGCAGAACCCCGAGTGATACTTTTCACACCTTTGGCATAGCTGCTTTTGATTGTTGTTGTTGTTGCGGTTATTATTGTTGTTGGGATGATTGTTGTAGTTGCTGTTGTTGTTGTTGTTGTTGTTGTTGTTGGGCCGTTTGTTGTAGTTGCGATTGATGTTGCGATTGTTGGGATAATTGTTGCGATTATTGTTGTAATTGCTGTTGTTGTTGTATTGGTGATTCTTATCACCGTTTTCCTCCCACTTTCTTTTGACTTGCTTCACATTGGCCTCTTCAGCAGTCTGTTCTTTAATTCTTTCTTCAATCTGGTTCACTAGTTTGTGAGCCATTCTACATGCCTGTTGTATGGAGGCGGGCTCGTGTAAACTTATATCTTCTTGGATTCTTTTCGGTAATCCTTTCACAAACGCGTCGATCTTCTCTTCCTCATCTTCGAATGCTCCCGGACACAATAGGCACAATTCTGTGAATCGTCTTTCGTACGTGGTAATATCAAATCCTTGGGTTCGTAACCCTCTAAGTTCTGTCTTGAGCTTATTGACCTCGGTTCTGGGACGGTACTTCTCGTTCATCAAGTGCTTGAATGCTGACCACGGTAGTGCGTACGCATCGTCTTGTCCCACTTGCTCTAGATAGGTATTCCACCATGTTAACGCAGAACCTGTGAAGGTATGCGTAGCGTACTTCACTTTGTCCTCTTCAGTACACTTACTTATGGCAAACACCGATTCGACCTTCTCGGTCCACCGTTTCAATCCGATCGGTCCTTCGGTTCCATCAAATTCCAAAGGTTTGCAGGCAGTGAATTCTTTGTAGGTGCATCCTACTTCCTGTACTACTAGATCCAAGGTTATTGTTGGTATGTGTAGCGACCCCGACAAATCGTCAAGTGACGGCGTCGACTACGTAGGTCCCATTACCTGGTCATAAGTCTTTAAAACAGACGTTTGACCCAAAATATGTTGCATCCATTCAAGTGTAAAGATTATTTCAAAGTTTACAAAGATAATTGACCACAAGTTAAGTTACAACGTTAAGTACAAATGAAAACTATGCGACCCAGTTTAAATAAGTTCAAAAGATGCTCCAAAATGCATGTATACTCGACATCCAAGCAAGTATCAAAAGAGTGCGGAAGCATGTATCACTAAGCATTCAAAACCTGAGAAAACATAGAAGAATCTGTCAACGAAAACGTTGGTGAAATCATAGGTTTAGTAAGTATTAAACGTTGTTTTTGAACCACAAGATTTTGTATTTCCATAACGTAGATTATCCAAATCATTTGCATTCCAAAAGTGTTGTTATACGCGAGCACTCAATTATCAAAACTTAACCAACGTTACCCCATCACACAGTGCTAGAACCCACACTAAAACACAAAAATATATTTCATCCGCATAACGGTAGCGAACCGTCCGAATGAGGGTTTGTTAAACCCGTATGGCCACACAATATAAGTTCTCGCTTACACCCTGCAAGTGTAACTAATGATAATCGAATTGAGGCATTTTTGTTCTAACTCGCACGTGGAATGTTTGTTTTCACACTTGTGTTCAAAACATAAAAGTAAGTAGTACAAGATGTAACAAAGTATATGTTTTCTCAGCCCACGATTTAAAAGTATAAAAGTTGTTGAAAAGGTGGGACTATGATCTCACCTTGAGCGCGAGAGTTAATAAAGTACTTCAACAAGTAAACGCGTGCAAAGACAAAGCTAGTCTTGACCTAAACATATAGGTTATATCAATATCGGTAAGCACAAACGGTCAAAGATGTTCAATTAGTCCTATGGCTCGTTACGACTCGATTATATTAACATGTGAATCAACTAGTCAAGTTTCATGCAAGTTACAAGTAAATAATCATGTTAGAAAGGTTGCATAAGTATTTGGTTAAGTTTGACAAAAAGTCAAACTTGGTCGGGTCAAAGTCAACGGAAAAGTCAACGGGGTCGGGTTGGGTATCCGACAATTTTTCTAAGTTATATAATCATATATGAGCATGTTGGCCAAGTTTCATGTTAATCGGAGGTCCGTAGCATAGCAAACATTTTACGTCAAAAGATCAAAGCAAACAGCCCATTTTAGTGTATCAGGACGGTGTCCCAAAAACCAGGACGGGGTCCTGATATGAAGAGTGGGACGGCGTCCCAATTGTCAGGACGGCGTCCCAATATGAAGGGTGGGACGGCGTCTAGGTGGTTGGGACGGCGTCCCAAAAGGCTTACAGGTCCTGTTTGCAGAAAACACAAGGCACGAGCCAAACTTCAATCAATCCTAGTTTATGATCCGCAAACAATCAAGACATGTATTTTATATCACCGGAAAGCTCTTTCGACAAGGAACACAACTAGATACATTTCCTAAATCAAATTTATCATTTTAGACAACAAAAATCTCGTCGAAAGTTCGTTAAACGTTCCATAACAAGGTTTCAAGTTCATCAATTGCAATTCAAGTTTCGGGAATCCAATTTATACATATGATATGCCGTTTTGAAGGTAATGAAACATGTAATACAACTAAACACTTACTAACAACATTTTATGGCATTCAAATCATCAAAAGTTCATTTAAAGTCTATCAAACTCTAACGAAAATTCACAAAAATCAATAGTCAAGAGTTTGATGTTTCCTTAATCAACCTATACATCAAAACGAAGCTAAAGATACTAGTAACACTTTTAAAACATGCACTTTAACAATCTAACAACATTTGATCATCCAAAATCAAGGATTTAGCAAGAAATTTTCATAATGAACTAGTTACTCCCAAAAACAACAAATCGAGCATACAAATTACATACACGACATCACAATGAGCCATAGACACCAATTAACATACTTTTAAGTCAAGAACACGAATTTAAAGAAATCTAGTGTTTAAGAAATGTTACCCAAAATCGAAGTGGTTAGCATCAAATCGAAGAGGATGATGAGAGGATCAAGAATATGTAGTTTGTTTGGATTGAAGCTCGCTTGAACGGATTTGGATGATGATTTAAGGTTTGAATGTTGAGAGAGTTTGAAAGTATCAAAAAGGAAGAAGGAGGTGAAATGAATGGATGGAGGAGAAGGGTTGACTAGTTGACCTAGTCACTAGTTTGACCCTTTGGTGACTTTAGTCCTTCGAGTTCAAATCGGGTGCGGGATATAACCAAACGATTTATTTTAAGTTACACGGGAGTACGGGAGATATTGAAGTCCGATAACGAGAATATTTAAAACGTTACATAACAAAGGATACGAATCTAGATACGAAGGGTATTATTTAAAAAGAAAAAGACGGGCGTTAAAATAATTTAACGGAAAAATGCGGGATGTTACATTATCCACACCTCAAAAGAAATTTCGTCCCGAAATTTAGTTGGAAGTAGTAGTCGATATCTCTTACTCGAGACTTTACGTTGTCAATGTTATGAATAAGTGAAGGCACGTCCTTGAGTGTTCTCCTGAATTTGGATAGTTAGGGTATTTCGTTGTATTAAGGTTCGGTTTTTACGATACCTGGTTTCAACTGGTTTTCCTATGAAGAGAAGTTTGTCATCGATAGTTGATGTATCTAGCAGGATTGCACGTTCCTGTTCCGCAGGACACGTTTCTAAGTTTGTTACATGGTACACAGGGTAAGCGGAAACTTAATTGAGTCAGAAGTTCCAATCGGTAGGAAGCGGTTCCAATACGCCCCAAGGTTTCAAAAGGGTTAACGTGTCGCGAGTTTAACTTTCCCTGATTCCCGAAACGGATTACACCTTTCCAAGGTGCGGGTTCTCAATATTACACTGTTACAGGGATTTTGTGAGGTTTTAATCTAAGTTTGGTATAACTCTTTTGGTGACTATGGGTTGTCTCGAGCCCTTCTCGGACTTGAATGATCTCAATTGTTGTTTCTTGATTGAGTTCAGATTCTGTGTTTTGTTTGCCACATGCGTTGGTTAAATGAACAGGGGTACGACATTAGCGGTCATATAGGGTTTCGGAAAGTGCGGGTGAACACACGAGTGGTAACTACTGTTGTACGAGTGATCTACTAAAGGTGACAATACGAGTTTGTGACATGTCTTTCCAAGACGTAAATCGTTCGTTTGCTCGGTTCATCGGTTTGTGGGTGGTACGTGGTACTCATGTCTAAGCGGGTCTCCAGGGTTTCTTGTAAAACTAGAAGTGAAACGAGTATTTCGATACGGGATAATCGACAAGGATACACCGTGTTGGAATAGAATCTCTTAAGATATGTTTGAACAAGTTAGTTAGGGTTCAAAAAAAAAAAAAAAATGTTCGTTAGGACTATTCACCCTCGTGGCGAATACTAATGTAATGTGAGGAGTTTCTCTATCCATGGAGAAATGTTACAAGGAGTTTCCTTAAACGGAAATGCGAGCGATAAAGATAGGAGTGAAATGAGGACTGAGAATAGGATGAGCTTACATCTCGAGGTTGCCATAACGTGCCTCTAGTTGTCGAAAATTGAAGTCTGGAAGAGAAACAAGATAGTACACGTAATTGTATAGTTCGGGGTTGAATAATAGTTGGCCGATTATCAGAAACACAAGGACGTTAAGTCAAAGAAGAGTGAAGTATCGTTGGATTGTGTGTTATCTTAAATTCCAGTAATATCAGACAGTAACGGTGAAATAACAGAGGTATGTGTGTGGTACGTGATGACGAGAAAGTTGATCGGATCTATAGTTTAGTATTCGAATTCTTCATGCAAAATAACGAATTTTAGTTACGTTAATTTTGAGTCGAGAGAGTATGCCTTTCGGCGTTCATGTAGAAATATTTCCATGTTTGAGTTCCATCTGTTGCTATACGATTTTAACTAGAAATGTTGGTGTGAAGAATCACGCTCAAGGTTCGAACACGGAGAGGTTTAAAGTTTTCCCTTAGTGAGTTAACGAGTTTAAAAGTCGGGTAACACGAGAAAAGTCAGAAATGAATCTTCGGTGATAACAGGCGAGATCTAAGATTTTACGAATACAAGTCTGAGTTGAGAGAGTTTCATGATTACGTGTGGCTTGATTTCGAGATTGATTGTAATGCCTTGACCATTAACATCATGGTCTAGAAAATTTGACTTCGTTTAACAGAAATTCTCACTCGGAGAATTTGGTATAGAGTTGCTCTTTTCTCAAAGTTCGAGCGTAAGATGATGATGTTGTTCGTTTGCCTTCTTTACTTGAATAAGTTAAGATGTCATCTATAAATATGATAACAGATTTGTCTAGATAAGTTGCATACGTGGTTTAGGAGGTTCATGAATACGGACGGAGTCCTAAATAAATCAAACGGTACTAAGAGGGATTTACAACTAACGTTGCGAGCTCGGAAAATGGCTTAGGAGACATCGTCTCCCTTAACCCCCAATTGATGATAACCAGAACGGAGGTCGATTTGGAATACACGGGATCCACGCAAATAATCATGAGGTAATGGATACGAGGAAGAGAGTATTGGTTTCCAACCGAAAGTTACTTAGTTCACAATAATCTATACATAAATGTAGGGCAACAATTTCTCCTTAATGAATAGGTTTTGAGTTCCTTAGTTCTATAGGTGTCGAGTCCCATTTCTTAACGCATATCCTCCGATAAAATTTATAGGCACACAATATTTTCCGTCGGTCACTTAAATCATCTAAGTAGTATCTGGGGGAAAGAGGTGGAATATAAAGAGCACGAGTCAAATCCTTGGTTATAAAACGTCTAACGGTACTCGAATCGAATAAGTATGAAGTATACGGTTTGTTGTGAAGAAACGTACCCGTGACTAGTCCATCATCGTCTCGGGCATCCTAGGTGTCGATGTTGTAAGTTCAACGGCGCGCGTTGGTTTTTGCTTTATTCTTTGGGCATTCATTCCTAAAATGACCCGATTGGCCACATTTGTAGCAAATACTCGGCTTTGGTGCGTCGGGCCCCTTTTGAGTGACGGGGGCGGTACTTCCACAATACTTGGCAATATGACCACTACCTTGGCACTGATGGCAAATTAGCTTGCCACATTCACCAAAATGATGCTTGTGGCATTTGTTGCAAAAAGGTCGTGTCCCGGCATAACTTTTCTTGTCGACGGGGGTGAGAGGTTCCTTGGCAAAGTTGTTGTTGTAGTTGCTCGATTGGGGGGCTTCCCATTTTCTTTTGTTGTCACCCGACTCATCCTCGGCTTTAGGTGCCGGCACTTCAATCTCGTCTACCGTTTCGATCAATTGACGGGCCATATTCAGGGCCTCTTGGTGATTACTGGGTTTGGATGACATTACTCCTTGTTTGATGCTCTTGGGAAGACCATCCATGTAAAGTTCAACCCTTAGAGGTTCGGGGGTCACGAGGTTTGGGCACATCAAGGATAGCTCAGAAAATCGTTGATTATATGCCTTTAGGTCATTCCCGACCGCTTTTAAAGTTCTTAGTTCGTGTTCGAGCTTACGGGTCTCTTCGTGCGGGAAGTATTCGGTGATCATCTTTTTCTTTAAGTCGGCCCATGAGAGAGTGTGAGCTTCATCGATACCCACCGACAGCACATACGTATTCCACCATGTGAGGGCGATACCGGCGAAAGTGTGGGTGGAATATTTGACTTTGTCTTGGTCCCAACAACCGCTTATGCTAAAAACGGCTTCTGTTTGCTCAAACCATCGGGTGAGCACAACCGGTCCTCCGGTCCCATCGAAGGTGTGAGGTTTGCACCCCATGAAAGTTTTGTAGGAGCAACCCTCGTTTGAATTACCGACTCCATGGTTGTTGTGGTTGTGGTTGTTATTGATGTAGGAGGAGATACTAGCCATAGCCGCACCTATGGCGGTGGCTATCATGCGTTGAAAAGTTTGTTCGGAAGTTTCATTACGTGGCCCGCGACGGGGAGGCATTGTTCCTTCAAGACACAAGAATATCGTTGATTAGTATTCTCAATAATACTAATCATGATAGGGAATGATGATGTAGAGAAAATTTTCCTTGACTCGCCTTAAATTTTTTATGTCATAATGTCAGAATGTCCATATGAATCACCGTAATATAATCCCGGAAATTATATTACCCTGATTCTCATGTGCATTTAACATTACCTCATAAAGTCAAGGTGGCGCGTCAACAAAATTTATCAACGTAAGATCAAGATCGAATACGAGTTAGATATGATAGAAGAGTTCGAGTATAGATGCACAAATAGTCAAGTAATTCCTACTTCAGTCTATATGCCAGTTGTAGTCTAGATTCACCTATGTACCCTATGACTCGGGGTGGACACAAATGAACTCTAAATCCCTACAACCAAGGCTCTGATACCACTTGTAGCGACCCCGACAAATCGTCAAGTGACGGCGTCGACTACGTAGGTCCCATTACCTGGTCATAAGTCTTTAAAACAGACGTTTGACCCAAAATATGTCGCATCCATTCAAGTGTAAAGATTATTTCAAAGTTTACAAAGATAATTGACCACAAGTTAAGTTACAACGTTAAGTACAAATGAAAACTATGCGACCCAGTTTAAATAAGTTCAAAAGATGCTCCAAAATGCATGTATACTCGACATCCAAGCAAGTATCAAAAGAGTGCGGAAGCATGTATCACTAAGCATTCAAAACCTGAGAAAACATAGAAGAATCTGTCAACGAAAACGTTGGTGAAATCATAGGTTTAGTAAGTATTAAACGTTGTTTTTGAACCACAAGATTTTGTATTTCCATAACGTAGATTATCCAAATCATTTGCATTCCAAAAGTGTTGTTATACGCGAGCACTCAATTATCAAAACTTAACCAACGTTACCCCATCACACAGTGCTAGAACCCACACTAAAACACAAAAATATATTTCATCCGCATAACGGTAGCGAACCGTCCGAATGAGGGTTTGTTAAACCCGTATGGCCACACAATATAAGTTCTCGCTTACACCCTGCAAGTGTAACTAATGATAATCGAATTGAGGCATTTTTGTTCTAACTCGCACGTGGAATGTTTGTTTTCACACTTGTGTTCAAAACATAAAAGTAAGTAGTACAAGATGTAACAAAGTATATGTTTTCTCAGCCCACGATTTAAAAGTATAAAAGTTGTTGAAAAGGTGGGACTATGATCTCACCTTGAGCGCGAGAGTTAATAAAGTACTTCAACAAGTAAACGCGTGCAAAGACAAAGCTAGTCTTGACCTAAACATATAGGTTATATCAATATCGGTAAGCACAAACGGTCAAAGATGTTCAATTAGTCCTATGGCTCGTTACGACTCGATTATATTAACATGTGAATCAACTAGTCAAGTTTCATGCAAGTTACAAGTAAATAATCATGTTAGAAAGGTTGCATAAGTATTTGGTTAAGTTTGACAAAAAGTCAAACTTGGTCGGGTCAAAGTCAACAGAAAAGTCAACGGGGTCGGGTTGGGTATCCGACAATTTTTCTAAGTTATATAATCATATATGAGCATGTTGGCCAAGTTTCATGTTAATCGGAGGTCCGTAGCATAGCAAACATTTTACGTCAAAAGATCAAAGCAAACAGCCCATTTTAGTGTATTAGGACGGTGTCCCAAAAATCAGGACGGGGTCCTGATATGAAGAGTGGGACGGCGTCCCAATTGTCAGGACGGCGTCCCAATATGAAGGGTGGGACGGTGTCTAGGTGGTTGGGACGGCGTCCCAAAAGGCTTACAGGTCCTGTTTGCAGAAAACACAAGGCACGAGCCAAACTTCAATCAATCCTAGTTTATGATCCGCAAACAATCAAGACATGTATTTTATATCACCGGAAAGCTCTTTCGACAAGGAACACAACTAGATACATTTCCTAAATCAAATTTATCATTTTAGACAACAAAAATCTCGTCGAAAGTTCGTTAAACGTTCCATAACAAGGTTTCAAGTTCATCAATTGCAATTCAAGTTTCGGGAATCCAATTTATACATATGATATGCCGTTTTGAAGGTAATGAAACATGTAATACAACTAAACACTTACTAACAACATTTCATGGCATTCAAATCATCAAAAGTTCATTTAAAGTCTATCAAACTCTAACGAAAATTCACAAAAATCAATAGTCAAGAGTTTGATGTTTCCTTAATCAACCTATACATCAAAACGAAGCTAAAGATACTAGTAACACTTTTAAAACATGCACTTTAACAATCTAACAACATTTGATCATCCAAAATCAAGGATTTAGCAAGAAATTTTCATAATGAACTAGTTACTCCCAAAAACAACAAATCGAGCATACAAATTACATACACGACATCACAATGAGCCATAGACACCAATTAACATACTTTTAAGTCAAGAACACGAATTTAAAGAAATCTAGTGTTTAAGAAATGTTACCCAAAATCGAAGTGGTTAGCATCAAATCGAAGAGGATGATGAGAGGATCAAGAATATGTAGTTTGTTTGGATTGAAGCTCGCTTGAACGGATTTGGATGATGATTTAAGGTTTGAATGTTGAGAGAGTTTGAAAGTATCAAAAAGGAAGAAGGAGGTGAAATGAATGGATGGAGGAGAAGGGTTGACTAGTTGACCTAGTCACTAGTTTGACCCTTTGGCGACTTTAGTCCTTCGAGTTCAAATCGGGTTCGGGATATAACCAAACGATTTATTTTAAGTTACACGGGAGTACGGGAGATATTGAAGTCCGATAACGAGAATATTTAAAACGTTACATAACAAAGGATACGAATCTAGATACGAAGGGTATTATTTAAAAAGAAAAAGACGGGGGTTAAAATAATTTAACGGAAAAATGCGGGATGTTACAGTATGTAGCGCAGCCTGTACTGCGGCTATGTTTGAAGCTAGAAAAGTACGGAATTCCTCTTCATTCATATTCACGGTGTGTCGAGTAGTCGGTGCCATTTCCTTCAAAATAGTCAAATGGAACAAGTTAATCATACAGAATATTAAGAGTAGTTAATAGTATTTCGTAGCATAATATGAACTCATTTATAAAAGCTTTTTCTTCATATTAGCGTTTTATAAGTTTAAATTCGGGTAGTACCTACCCGTTAAGTTCATACTTAGTAGCTAATATACAATTCAACTACTACAATTCTATATGAAAAATTGATTATAATAATATTTCGTGTTCAAACTTTTACACAATATTTTACAAACTTACAATACCGCTTATTTTACATATAGCATGAAATATAGCACACAATAAATTTGATACAAGATGGTTGTGAAGATAATTCTAGCTAGTACACAAGTCGTTCAGCAAAGGCAATAAAGACACGTAATTCATACGTCCAGAAACAAGTCATGCATTCTGGTTTTACTAGGATTACTTCCCATCCTTGGTCTTGTGGAACATAACCGTTATGGCCGTTGATAAGACAGCGTGTTGTAACGTCGTCAAAGGGACGAGGGTTACGTAATGTCCAACAGTCCCGTAACAATCTAAAAACCTCATTTCTTACCCCAATTACCGACTCCGTCACTTGTGGGAACGTTTTCTTTAATAGTTGTAGCCCGATGTTCTTGTTCTCACTTTGGTGAGAAGCGAACATTACTAATCCGTAAGCATAACATGCTTCTTTATGTTGCATGTTAGCCACTTTTTCTAAATCACGAAGTCCTATATTCGGATACATTGAGTCGAAATAATTTCTTAACCCGTTGCGTAAAATAGCATTTGGGTTCCCCGCAATATATGCGTCAAAGTAAACACATCGTAACTTATGGGTTTCCCAATGTGATATCCCCCATCTTTCAAACGAAAGCCTTTTATAAACCAAGGCATTCTTGGAACGTTCTTCAAATGTCTTACAAACTGATCTCGCCTTAAATAGTTGTGCCGAAGAATTCTGACCGACTCTAGACAAGATTTCATCAATCATGTCTCCGGGTAGGTCTCTTAAAATATTGTGTTGTCTATCCATTTTGTGTTTTTATACTGTAAAATAGACAAGAGTTAGATTCATAAAAAAAAAATACTTATTAATACAAGCAATTTTTACATATATCTTAAAGCATAAGCACACTATATTACATATATTACACCACACGAATACAACTATCTTATTCCGACTCGCTTGTTTCTTCTTCTTCGGTTTTGGTTCGTTTTGCCAAGTTTCTAGGGATATATGATGTTCCCCTAATACGAGCCGTCGTTTTCCACATTGGTTTAGAAAAACCTGGTGGTTTAGAGGTTCCCGGGTCATTGTTACAACTTAAGGACTTCGGGGGTTGACGATACATATAAAGTTCATCGGGGTTGGAATTAGATTTCTCTATTTTTATGCCCTTTCCCTTATTATTTTCTTTTGTCTTTTTAAATTCAGTTGGGGTAATTTCTATAACATCATCGGAATTCTCGTCGGAATCCGATTCATCGGAGAATTGGTAATCCTCCCAATATTTTGCTTCCTTGGCGGAAACACCATTGACCATAATTAACCTTGGTCGGTTGGTTGAGGATTTTCTTTTACTTAACCGTTTTATTATTTCCCCCACCGGTTCTATTTCTTCATCCGGTTCCGATTCTTCTTCCGGTTCCGATTCTTCTTCCGGTTCCGACTCTTCTTCCGGTTCCTCTTCGGGAACTTGTGAATCAGTCCACGAATCATTCCAATTTACATTTGACTCTTCATTATTATTAGGTGAGTCAATGGGACTTGTTCTAGAGGTAGACATCTATCACACAATATTAAACATGTTAAGAGATTAATATATCACATAATATATACATGTTAATAATATATAGTTTCCAACAAAAATGTTAAGCAATCATTTTTAAAGAAAACACGGTCGATGTCCAGACTCACTAATGCATCCTAACAAACTCGATAAGACACACTAATGCAAATTTTCTGGTTCTCTAAGACCAACGCTCGGATACCAACTGAAATGTCCCGTTCTTATTGATTAAAAACGTTCCATATTAATTGATTTCGTTGCGAGGTTTTGACCTCTATATGAGACGTTTTTCAAAGACTGCATTCATTTTAAAACAAACCATAACCTTTATTTCATCAATAAAGATTTAAAAAGCTTTACGTAGATTATCAAAAAATGATAATCTAAAATATCCTGTTTACACACGACCATTACATAATGGTTTACAATACAAATATGTTACAACAAAATAAGTTTCTTGAATGCAGTTTTTACACAATATCATACAAGCATGGACTCCAAATCTCGTCCTTATTTAAGTATGCGACAGCAGAAGCTCTTAATAATCACCTGAGAATAAACATGCTTAAAACGTCAACAAAAATGTTGGTGAGTTATAGGTTTAACCTATATATATCAAATCATAATAATAGACCACAAGATTTCATATTTCAATGCACATCCCATACATAGAGATAAAAATCATTCATATGGTGAACACCTGGTAACCGACATTAACAAGATGCATATATAAGAATATCCCCATCATTCCGGGACACCCTTCGGATATGATATAAATTTCGAAGTACTAAAGCATCCGGTACTTTGGATGGGGCTCGTTGGGCCCGATAGATCTATCTTTAGAGTTCGCGTCAATTAGGGTGTCTGTTCCCTAATTCTTAGATTACCAGACTTAATAAAAAGGGGCATATTCGATTTTGATAATTCAACCATAGAATGTAGTTTCACGTACTTGTGTCTATTTTGTAAATCATTTATAAAACCTGCATGTATTCTCATCCCAAAAATATTAGATTTTAAAAGTGGGACTATAACTCACTTTCACAGATTTTTTTACTTCGTCGGGAAGTAAGACTTGGCCACTGGTTGATTCACGAACCTATAACAATATATACATATATATCAAAGTATGTTCAAAATATATTTACAACACTTTTAATATATTTTGATGTTTTAAGTTTATTAAGTCAGCTGTCCTCGTTAGTAACCTACAACTAGTTGTCCACAGTTAGATGTACAGAAATAAATCGATAAATATTATCTTGAATCAATCCACGACCCAGTGTATACGTATCTCAGTATTGATCACAACTCAAACTATATATATTTTGGAATCAACCTCAACCCTGTATAGCTAACTCCAACATTCACATATAGAGTGTCTATGGTTGTTCCGAAATATATATAGATGTGTCGACATGATAGGTCGAAACATTGTATACGTGTCTATGGTATCTCAAGATTACATAATATACAATATAAGTTGATTAAGTTATGGTTGGAATAGATTTGTTACCAATTTTCACGTAGCTAAAATGAGAAAAATTATCCAATCTTGTTTTACCCATAACTTCTTCATTTTAAATCCGTTTTGAGTGAATCAAATTGCTATGGTTTCATATTGAACTCTATTTTATGAATCTAAACAGAAAAAGTATAGGTTTATAGTCAGAAAAATAAGTTACAAGTCGTTTTTGTAAAGGTAGTCATTTTAGTCGAAAGAACGACGTCTAGATGACCATTTTAGAAAACATACTTCCACTTTGAGTTTAACCATAATTTTTGGATATAGTTTCATGTTCATAATAAAAATCATTTTCTCAGAATAACAACTTTTAAATCAAAGTTTATCATAGTTTTTAATTAACTAACCCAAAACAGCCCGTGGTGTTACTACGACGGCGTAAATCCGGTTTTACGGTGTTTTTCGTGTTTCCAGGTTTTAAATCATTAAGTTAGCATATCATATAGATATAGAACATGTATTTAGTTGATTTTAAAATTCAAGTTAGAAGGATTAACTTTTGTTTGCGAACAAGTTTAGAATTAACTAAACTATGTTCTAGTGATTACAAGTTTAAACCTTCGAATAAGATAGCTTTATATATATGAATTGAATGATGTTATGAACATCATTACTACCTTAAGTTCCTTGGATAAACCTAATGGAAAAGAGAAAAATGGATCTAGCTTCAACGGATCCTTGGATGGCTCGAAGTTCTTGAAGCAGAATCATGACACGAAACAAGTTTTCAAGTAAGATCATCACTTGAAATAAGATTGTTATAGTTATAGAAATTGAACCAAAGTTTGAATATGATTATTACCTTGTATTATAATGATAACCTACTGTAAGAAACAAAGATTTCTTGAGGTTGGATGATCACCTTACAAGATTGGAAGTGAGCTAGCAAACTTGAAAGTATTCTTGATTTTATGTAACTAGAACTTGTAGAATATATGAAGAACACTTAGAACTTGAAGATAGAACTTGAGAGAGATCAATTAGATGAAGAAAATTGAAGAATGAAAGTGTTTGTAGGTGTTTTTGGTCGTTGGTGTATGGATTAGATATAAAGGATATGTAATTTTGTTTTCATGTAAATAAGTCATGAATGATTACTCATATTTTTGTAATTTTATGAGATATTTCATGCTAGTTGCCAAATGATGGTTCCCACATGTGTTAGGTGACTCACATGGGCTGCTAAGAGCTGATCATTGGAGTGTATATACCAATAGTATATACATCTAAAAGCTGTGTATTGTACGAGTACGAATACGGGTGCATACGAGTAGAATTGTTGATGAAACGGAACGAGGATGTAATTGTAAGCATTTTTGTTAAGTAGAAGTATTTTGATAAGTGTATTGAAGTCTTTAAAAAGTGTATAAATACATATTAAAACACTACATGTATATACATTTTAACTGAGTCGTTAAGTCATCGTTAGTCGTTACGTGTAAGTGTTGTTTTGAAAACTTTAGGTTAACGATCTTGTTAAATGTTGTTAACCCAATGTTTATAATATCAAATGAGATTTTAAATTATTATATTATCATGATATTATCATGTATGAATATCTCTTAATATGATATATATAAATTAAATGTCTTTGCAACGATAATCGTTACATATATGTCTCGTTTAAAAATCATTAAGTTAGTAGTCTTGTTTTTACATATGTAGTTCATTGTTAATATACTTAATGATATGTTTACTTATCAAAGTATCATGTTAACTATATATATATATATATCCATATATATGTCATCATATAGTTTTTACAAGTTTTAACGTTCGTGAATCACCGGTCAACTTGGGTGGTCAATTGTCTATATGAAACATATTTCAATTAATCAAGTCTTAACAAGTTTGATTGCTTAACATGTTGGAAACATTTAATCATGTAAATATCAATCTCAATTAATATATATAAACATGGAAAAGTTCGGGTCACTACAGTCTGCATTAGTGTGTCTAACTGATAAGTCATTAGGATGCATTAGAAAGTCTGGACTTCGACCGTGTTTGCATGTCAAAAGCTTTGCTTATCATTTTTGTCGGAAATCATATGTTTATCATCCTTGGGAAATCATCTGCTTATCATTCTTAGTCTAGACACATCTTACTGCATTAATTGCATGAATAGTGTATAGACAAAATTCATGTCTTAGCGTATCTGCTACTTCATATCTTAGCGTATCTGTTACTGTAACTTTGCCTGACAACTTCCGTAGATTCCTCCGTAACTTATGGGATTTTAGTATTATATATGCATATGTAAATTATGTATTGCAGGGTAGTAATCTACATCCTATAATCTATTCTTATCAAAAATCCTCCATCTGATCGTACGAGATGAATCCTGCAACCAGTTCGAGTCCCTCAGATTCCGATAGCTATTCCGACATAGATGTTCACCTAAGCTCCGAAAGTAGCGTCATCGGTATGAATCAACCAATCAGCCATTATCAATTCATCTGATGGGTTCGTAGTCGATTTAATTAATGGAAACGCGCAAAAGGCAATCCCTTCCACCAACCGAATTCACCTCTTGACAATGAACCTGAAGCGTTTACCGGCGAACCTGTTCGAGACACCATTTTCAGTCTCATTTCCAGGGTAACTTGACAAGATTATATTCTATCCACAATTCTGAACCTTATTCATCCGCTCATTCTGACCGACAATCATCCCGGGGTAATCGAAGAAGTCAACGAGCTTCGCGCTCGAGTAATCAATTTGGAGAACATGGTGCAAAATGTACCAGCTTCAGCAACATCACCGGCACCAACAGTACATCAATAACAGCACCAGTACCATCAACAATCCATGCTTCAATATCATCATCTATACTTTGAGTATGATCTTCGTTCTACGTATCGTTCTACCTCATTTATTTTCGTTCGACATGGCGAATATGTAATCACTAAAGTTTTAGAGATTATTTATTCTAGTTCCAACCGAAAAGCAAATGAGTTTAATATCATATTAACTCATTAAATCCATGAATACATCTGAAGAAAATATATATGTATATATGTTTTCATAAAGATTGTAATTAAAAATTCTCTTGTACAAACTGTTACTGGTGAAAATATTTTAACGGGTAGGTAATACCTGAAGAATATTTAAATTTCACATTAATAAGTTATATTATACGTTCTTCGAATCTGTTTCAACAGTCATTTACTATCCTACTTACATACACAGATATACGTATCCATTCACCGCAGAATAATCAATTTCATTCAATTTCATATTTGAATTTTGACCTATCAGAATCCAACAAGTGGCATAATGAAGAAATAATGGACACAATAAAAATTGATTAGAAACAGACTATTTAACAATGTTAAATTTTATTAAGAAACCACGCTAACAAAATCCTAGCTAACTGTTCCTAGCTAACTGTTAATTCCGTAATACATTTTATTTTATCGTAATTTAATTATCGCAATTTTAATTATCGTCATTTAAATTCTGTTATTTACTTTACGCATTTTATTTATCGTCATTTAATTTTTGTATTTATTTTACGCACTTTAAATATCGAAACACGTATACAAGGTTTTGACATATCATATCGACACATCTATATATATTATTTAGAATCACCATAGACACTCTATATGCAGTAATGACCGAGTTCTCTATACAGGGTTGAGGTTGATTCTCAGATAATATATATACTTTGAGTTGTGATCGAGTCTGAGACGTATACAGGTCACGATACGTATTAATTAATTCGAATATTATATAGTAACTTATATATGAATTATTATTTGTACACTGCTAACTGTGGGCTATCAACATTGGACAATTAAAATGAATTAAAATATTAATTATAACATATGAAACTAAATAATTCTTCAAGTTGCCACTTGATTTCACCTTAAACCTCATTTGTATCTTGACGATTACAATCTGCGTTCAAACCTTTCATGTTTCTTGAAAACACTTCAATCGATAGGATGAACCAACCGCACTTCATCTACGGAAGAAAAGATTGATGCATATAGTTATGCACTTGAAAAAAATCTCGGAAACTGAGTAAACGTTTAACACATAGCTGTGCTAATTTCTTTAGTGTTATTATCACCCAAAATAACTTTGCAGTTCTTCTTCAAAATAGCCAATTTTGTCACAGCTCCAGCAAGACAACTTTGACTTTTCGTACGAAACAACCTTATTATAACGTTGATATCTACGCGTGCTCTTTTATTGTCACCGGAGAATCTTTCATATTCCACCATGTTACCATCAGCGTTTAATCATCTAAAAACACAATTCTCCTGAAACCACCTCAGATTAATAACCGATGATTCAGATATCATAGCATTAAATGCAGAGGAAACAGAAAAATGATAGGTGGTCTAAACGTCCAAAAGTTTGATAATAAAGAAAGGAGTGTTAGGAACGCTCGATAGAAAATTAGGTATTGAAAAATAGATTGAACTACCCATGAAGGAGACCAAGGATAAATACAAGGACCATACCCTATATTCAAAGAATCCAAATAATTCTGGATCCGTTGAAATCTTTAGAGAATATCTTGCTCCGAAGTCATGTTAAAATCTTACGAAAAAAAAAAAATTCTCCATCAACTATCGAACTTAGAAATTCCGAAATATCATCATCAATATCTTCGATATTTATGAGGATATTTTCATAAATATTCTCGTCCGAAATTATATACCTCCTCGTGCTTCCTGTGTTTCATTATATTGGAAACATTCAATAGAAAATTTAGTACCGAAAAGCGGATTATGCAAAACTATGAAGGAAGCCGTGGATAAATCACAAGGAATAAGTTTGACTTCAAAGAATCCAAATGATTCTGTTTCTGATGAAATCTTTAGCGAATACCTTGCTTCCGAATCTAAACCCTTACGGATAAATCTTCTTCATCATCCATTGATATTAGAAATTCCAAGATATCATCGTATCTTTCATTATAAATATCCTCCATATTTTTGAAGATATTTTCATAACTATTCTTATCTGAAATCATTAATCTCTTCATGATATCAGTGTTACATCATATAGAAACTGTTAGTTTCTATATTCTGTAAACTTTCGAGCTTAAAATATGAATGTTATTGAAGTAATGTTGGGAACTGAAGCATAAGTTAGTGTAATATAATGACACTTGATCAACGTGATTATATTACAGTAAGTCATGCTGAGTTTCTAAATGGAACATGATGATTCACAGATTATAACGTCATCATGTGCCATGTTACATAACTCTTTCATTCTGCTTAACTTCTGAACATATCAAGAAAATATATTCTTGATAGTTCAATTCTCAGTGATTCAGGTAATTTGACAAAACGAATCGTGCTACTATCTTTCCTTTCTAAATTGTATATTATGATAATTCAAAACTCCATACCTATGAATTCTGGACCGTTACTTGTGAAAAGTAAACAAAAGCATGAAGCTCCAAAATCGAAAGGGGGTATAAATCGCAGCAAATAAGAGAGTGCATTAACTGTGAATGACAATAATTATAGGAGACAGAAGCAGTGACATTGAAATATAAGGGAAGATATAAAATCCAATAACAACACAGAAGTTACAAACTGTGGATATTAATACGAATAGCAATATAAAGACACGGGAGGATTATAAATACAATAATCCCTAGAGCATAATAGAAATAAACAGATTCTTCAGGTGGGAGTTGGAAAAGAAGGACGATCGTTGCGATAGTTAGAATAAGAACAAGGATCAGAACAGGGTTAAGCATTTTCATAAATCTTTTGAATTTGGGAATGGAGTATAGAAGTGGTGAAAACAAATGGAACGAAAAAGGTAAATTTATAAAGGAAATATCAGACGTAGTAATCGGGGCAGATCACCGTATTTAATTAAAGAGATCTTAATTTTCATAAATCCCGAAGAATCAGATTTTATAGATCTTCAAGATTTTCTTTTAAATCCCTTGAATTACGGAATTCAAACATGACTACGTCAAAAACTAAAAACAAATCTTTGTTTCTCATTTCATTCTTTTGTGAATAGCTTCGCTCGTGCTTTTCGATTAATCGAATAATTTTATCCATATTACTCAATGATGATAAAACTCAATTATTCAACTCATATTCGTCATGAAAACATTTTTATTGTTAGACATGACTACCTCACTCAAATTTCGGGACGAAATTTCTTTAACGGGTAAGTACTGTGATGACCCGGGAATTTCCGACCAAATTTAAACTTAATCTTATATGATTTCGACACGATCAGCAAAGTCTGTAATGTTGAGTCTCGAAAACTTTGGAACTGTTACATAGATGCATTTGCCTTTTTTGACCTATGCCCGACGATTCACAAAAATTTATTTGTAAATAAATATATAGATATATATATAAATACAAGTATACATAGATATTATTTTGAACTAATAAAATGCCCTCCTATCAATTGGAATTATTAATGTGAAAATAAAATACATAATAAATAAGTTACCATATATATATATATATATATATATATATATATATATATATATATATATATATATATACTTATAAATATGAATTCTAAACATAAATAATAAGGGATTGTAAATTACGAATTTTAAATAGTTAATATAAGTTATTATGTAACATAATATATAATTAGTAACTAGAATAAAGTTTATAAATTGTAATATATTAAATTACAAGTGCGAATATAACCTTTATGTAATTATAGATACTATATTAGTATTAACAATAATATTAGTGTTAACAATATTATTAAAATTATAATACTGAAATTTTACATTTGATTTGTAAATATCAATATTATTATAACTAGAAGCAAAGTTATAATTTTGGTATATGATTAATATTAGTAATATTATTGATTATTATTATTACCATTTTTATAATTAAAATCAATATTATTGTTATAATTATTAATATGATTGTTATTAGTATTATTATTATTAATATTTATTAGAAATAATACATTTAGTTATCATTAACCTTAATAATAATATCAATATTATTATTATTATTATTAATATATTTATTAATTAATAATATTTATTATATAAACTATAAAATAAGGAACAACTTGTACAAAATTTGTTACATATATCTATCTCACTAGTTTTGATTTATTTTCTGTCTCGGATCTTTAACACACGTCCAAAAATCATGATCTGTCAGAATCAATTGTACAGATAGATTGAAATCCAATTTTCTTATTTTCTTTGTATTTTTCTTTTTTGTTTCTGTTGTTGATGGGATATGTCGATCCATTAATCCACGTATAACAATTGATTCTCAGTAGCATTGAGGAACAAATCCGTTTTCTTCGTCCTCTAATTTAACTGCAACTATTCTTAAACAAAATCCAATGGTGAAATTAATCCAATTTTTTTTACAACGTTTACCTCTGTTCTTACCCTATTTTTACAAAACTTGATTTTTTAATAAATTTCAAAATCTATAAATGAGATTGTGTTAGGAATCCTTTCTTCAATCTCCCTGCAAAATCTTTGATTCCAATTCTGTATATCAATCACGAATTTTTGAAGTCAAAGTTCATAAGAAAAAGTCAACTGAAATTTTAATGATCAAATTCGTGTTATATGTTTTAGTTCCAGTTAAATTGACAATTTATAAAGTTTTTAGGGGTGAATTGAAACACATTTTGTGTTGAAAGTTTTATCCAAAATGCTTCCGTTTGTGAAATCAATTTTTTTTTCTTTGTGTGTTATACCGTCGAGCAACAGACAGGTTGCTATTGTTTTTTTTCATTTTGTTTTTACTTTTAAATCTCTTTTGTTAGTTTGATGATTGTTTAAATGGACTAAAACTAGTTTGTTGAGTAACTATTAAGAATGAAGTGATTTTGGTCGAATTGCCTTGCAAGGAAGAGGATGAAGATGATCACAGCAAGTATAGGTTATAACAATTTAAATCCTTATTATTATTGAAAAGGAGCAGCAGAGCAACGGTTGAGTGTTGGGTGTTTAACCGAGAGGTCTCGGGTTCAAGTCCCGGCTTGGACGGTTTACTATTTTTTTTGGAATATTTAAAGGTAGTACACTTCTTAACCTATTGTTATTATTATTATTATTATTACTATTAATATTATTAATTGTTATTATTATTGTTATATTATTAATTATGGCCATATTGCTATGTTATTAAGATTTGTAATTTTAAGAAATAAAATTATTATTATAAACAGGATTAGTAGTAATATTATTATTATTATTATTATTATTATTAGTAATATCATTATACATAGTATTGTTACAACTGCAGGTAATAAATATTATTTTCATTACTAGTATTACAAAAATGAATATTATTACTATTACTGATAAGTCAAGTATTATTATAACTATCATACTACAAATTATTATTATTAATATTATTATTATTAATTGTTATTATTATTGTTATATTATTAATTATGGCCATATTGCTATGTTATTAAGATTTGTAATTTTAAGAAATAAAATTATTATTATAAACAGGATTAGTAGTAATATTATTATTATTATTATTATTATTATTATTATTATTATTATTATTATTATTATTATTATTATTATTATTATTATTATTATTAGTAATATCATTATACATAGTATAGTTACAACTGCAGGTAATAAATATTATTTTCATTACTAGTATTACAAAAATGAATATTATTACTATTACTGATAAGTCAAGTATTATTATAACTATCATACTACAAATTATTATTATTATCCTTAAATATTAATATTAACATTATTACTGCTAACATTAAAATAGGTATTAATATTATTATTATTATTACCATTAAAACAATACAAGTTATTATGATTTTCATAAATATTAGTACTGGCCTCGTTTTATAGATACTAGGATTATTATTTTAACATAAGTACAATTATAAATTTCATCATGAATATTATTATTATATAATTATCAAAATCTTTATCAAAAACTGTTATTAACAGAAAAAAAATTAATATTTTATAATTATAATCATTATTATTATCATTAATAGAATTATTAACATTATTACCTTATTAATAATATTAAGTATTATAATCATTAACTTTACCACTATTAATATTATCTTTGGTATTATTATAACTAATAATACAAATATACAAATGATATAGGTTAGTGAATCGAAGGCCAACCTTGCATTGTTCAGTTGTTTAATGTCGTTATATGTATTTTTGCTACAAAATACATTAGGTAAGTTTCATTGATCCCCTTTTACTCTTTACATTTTTGGGGCTGAGAATACATGCAAATGCTTTATTAATTGTTTTACAATATTTATATGCGTGAGTTTCATTTGCTCCCTTTTTTACTCATTACATTTTTGGGCTGAGAATACATGCAAATGCTTTATTAACTGTTTTACAATATTTATATGTGTGAGTTATAGTCCCACATTTAAAATCTAATATTTTTGGGATGAGAATACATGCAGATTTTATAAATGATTTACAAAATAGACCCAAGTACGTGAAACTACATTCTATGGTTGAATTATCGAAATCGAATATGCCCCTTTTTATTAAGTCTGGTAATCTAAGAATTAGGGAACAGACACCCTAATTGGCGCGAATCCTAAAGATAGATCTATCGGGCCTAACAAACCCCATCCAAAGTACCAGATGCTTTAGTACTTCGAAATTTATATCATGTCCGAAGGAGGATCCCGGAATGATGGGGATATTCTTATATGCATATTGTTAATGTCGGTTACCAGGTGTTCAATCCATATGAATGATATTTTTGTCTCTATGCATGGGACGTATGTTTATGAGAAATGGAAATATGAAATCTTGTGGTCTATTAAAATTATGAAACGATTTTTATGTTAAACTAATGAACTCACCAACCTTTTGGTTGACACTTGAAAGCATGTTTATTCTCAGGTACGAAAGAAATCTTCCACTGTGCATTTGATCATTTTAAAGATATTACTTGGAGTCATTCATGACATATTTCAAAAGACGTTGCATTCGAGTCGTTGAGTTTATCAAGATCATTATTAAGTCAATTATAGTTGGATATATTATGAAATGATATGCATGTCTGTCAACTTCAGATGTAATGAAAGATTGTCTTTTCAAAACGAATGCAATGTTTGTAAAATGTATCATATAGAGGTCAAGTACCTCGCGATGTAATCAACTGTTGGGAATCGTTTATAATCGATATGGACTTCGTCCGGATGGATTAGGACGGGTCCTTTCACCACATGTGTTAGGTGAATCACATGGGCTGCTAAGAGCTGATCATTGGAGTGTATATATGTGACGACCCGAAAATTTCTGACCAAATTTAAACTTAACCTTTATATGTTTCTGACACGATAAGCAGAATTTGTAATGTTGAATCTCAAAAAGTTTGGAACTACATTCATGTAATCAATTACCCTTTGACCGTGTTCGATGATTCACGAACAATTATGAGTATATAGATATGTATATATAATATATAATATTAACTGAAAACATTAACAAAGTATTAGATATATGATACTTTACATGAACGTATTTGTTTCGATATATTTATCGACAGAATTAAGATATAATATCAAATGATTGAATTATCAGATACATTATGATATGATTACGGGCCTATGTTATGAGGTCCACTGTGATTTAAGAAATCTATTCTTTTTGACAACATTCGGAAAATGGTAAAGTGATTTATAAATAAGAACAAATGTGTCAATTAATGGGAACTAGACAAGGGTTAGTGGAAATTCCTGTTTAATTTCCAAGGCATGTTTTATAATATTTTTCTCGTGACCTTGATAAGATAACTATGTTAACTTTCATTTTATTTAATATGAAAATAAGAACGTGGAGTGTAAATAACTTAGATGTTGGATATCGACAAGTTAAGTAACTCGACATTTTTCATTAAGATGATTTCATACGTTTATTTAACCTTTGGACTTTATCTCATGCTTCACCAATAGACTGTAATTTAAAAACTTGAAACCTATTATGAATATATATAATTCTACTTTTCTAAAATGTTTTATGATATAACGATTTCCATTATTTTAACATTTTAACAAAATGATTCTTAAATATATTTAGTTTTGGAAAACAAAATTATCATATTTATTTGATTTAGTTTCAAAAGTACAAAAAACGTTTTCAGTTTAAAAAGAACTTTATTATTAAAACGTATATATCTTTTATAAATATCTAGAACCACTTTTGACAACTCATTACTTAACCAATATGATAAAAATAACGATATTTATATTTTATTTTATTAAATATATATAACGATTTAAATTAATATTATATATATTTATACGCGTATTATACGTATATAGTTTTATACTTTTACTTTACTTTAACTTTAATAATTCACTTTAATAATTCATACTTTAATAATTCATACTTTAATAATTCACTTTAATAATTCATACTTTAATAATTCACTTTAATAATTCATACTTTAATAATTCACTTTAATAATTCACTTTAATAATTCATACTTTAATAATTCACTTTAATAATTCATACTTTAATAATTCACTTTAATAATTCAAAAATCTATTATAAATAGAATTGATTATGTTTCATTATTTCATAGAAACTTGAAAATATATTTCTCTAAACTCTCTTAATCGAATTACATATATATATTTTCTTTGTATTATTTCAAGATATTATTAGTATACATAAAATAATACGACGGAGTTATACTCAGACGATTTCAAAATAAGTTTTTAAATGGGATAGAGCTAAGGAAATTATGGGTTATAGCTATGGAGGTTATGGGTATTGATCGAGGGTATTGCTCGTGAGGTCAACCTAACGTTTATCATTTTCGTTGCGTCTACGTACTTTTCTGCAATATTGAATCACAATATTGATAAGTTCTTGAATCCGAGACAAATCCTGCACTTGTTCAGTGCCGTCATATACATAATTGCTACTAAATACAGTATTGTGAGTTTTATTTGCTCCCTTTTTAATTGCTTTTGCAATATATATTTTTTGGGCTGAGAATACATGCGCTGTTTTATAAATGTTTTACGAAGTAGGCACAAGTACTAAAACTAATTCTATGTGGGTTTAAACCAGAAATATACCCTTAGCTTGGTAACATTAAACTACTTGTCTATGTACGGTAGGCGCGAATCCTAAAGATAGATCTATTGGGCCTGACAAACCCCATCCTGACTATGGGATGCTTTAGTACTTCGAGGTTATTTTAAACACACCTGATCTGGTGTACTTCAGAGGGTAAAACATGAATGTTAAGGCTTGTTACCGGGTGCCTACAACTTATAGAATACTTTTAAAAACTTGCGAGTGTACGGATATTTATGGAAACTGAAATCTTGTGGTCTATTACTATTACAGAAATGATTGATTACGATAAACTAATGAACTCACCAACCTTTTGGTTGACACTTTAAAGCATGTTTATTCTCAGGTATTAAAGAAATCTTCCGCTGTGCATTAGCTCATTTTAAGGATATTACCTGGAGTCATTCATGACATACTTTGAAAGACGTTGCATTCGAGTCATTGAGTTCATCAAGATTAATATTAAGTCAATTATAGTTGGATGTAATATGAAATGGTATGCATGCTGTCAAATTTTGATGTAAAGAAAGTTTGTCTTTTAAAAGCGAATGCAATGTTTGTAAAACGTATCATATAGAGGTCAAATACCTCGCGATGTAATCAACTATTATGAATCGTTTAAAATGTATATGAACGGGTCCTTTCAGTTGGTATCAGAGCGGTGGTCTTAGCGAACCAGGTCTTGCATTAGTGTGTCTAACTGATAGTTGTTAAGATGCATTAGTGAGTCTGGACTTCGACCGTGTCTGCATGTCAAAAGTTTTGTTTATCATTTTTAGTCGAAAATCATCTACTTACCATCCTTAGGAAATTACCTTCTTATCATTCTTAGTCTAGACACGTCTTGCTGCATTGATTGCTTGAATAGTGTATAGACAAAATTCATATCTTAGCGTATCTGCTAAATCATATCTTATCATATCTATTACCGTAAACTTTGCCTGACATATTCCGTAAATTCCTCCGTAATCTATGAAATCTTTTGATCTATATTGATAGATATTCTATGTAGTTAGAATACCACCCGATAGCCGGAAAATCATTTCGTATCGAAAAATCCTTTATCAAATCGTACGAAATGGAATTCGTCATCAGTTCAAGTTCCTCGGATTCTGAAATGGAATCCCACTCAAGCTCCTAAAGCAGTGTGACTGGAATGGATCAACCAATCAGCCATCATCTATTCTGGATGAATTAGGGATGGGTTCGTAGCCTCCTTAATCATTGGAGACAAGAAGAAGGTGATCCTTTCCATCCACCACATTGCCCTCTTGGCAATGAACCTGAAGCACTTACCGGCGAACCTGTTCGAAACATCATTTTCTCTCTTATTTCCAGAGTATCTCGTCATGATTATATACTACACCAAATTCTAGATCTTATTTATCCGCTCGTCCGAACCGACAATCACCCCGGTGTAATAGAAGAAGTCAACGAGCTTCGCGCTCGGGTAGTGGCTTTGGAGAATATGGTGCAAATGTTACAAACACCAGCATCAGCACCAGCAACATAACCAGTACCACCATCAACAACATCAACAGTACCATTACCACCACCAACAACAACCGCATCGCAAACCTCAACTTCACAATCTGTCCCATAAGCATCGACGTCATACGCCCTGTAGATACTAAGGAATACCACAACGATGAAGTATTGATTCATAACTTCATTGGGAAAACATTCTACGACAATTAGGTAATTTCTAAAGTTTAGAAATTATCTATCCTAGCCTTAACCATAAATCAAGTGAGTTTAATTTAATATTAACTCATTAAATCTATATTACATCTGAAGAAATATACACATATATTTCCATAAAGACTGTAATAAAATTCTTTTGTACAAAATATTAATTGTGACATTTTTTTAACGGGCAGGTAATACCCGAGAGATATATAAATTCACAATTAATATGTTACATTCTTCGAATCTGATTCAGCAAATCATCCATTATACTCCCTACTTTCACAACAATATACATTCTTTTATAGAAATCAAAACAACCATACTCATTCAAAAATCTAATTACATATTCTGATTTTGAAATCGCCGAATTCAATTCAAGTTATAACCGGTATCATCACTCTTAGATTCTTACATCTTTCAAAGCTATACTTTAACTTCAAAACTGTGTTAGAACATCGTATGTATATTAACGATTATAATCTGTGTTCAAGCCCTTCGAAATACCTGAAGACACTTCAAATAATGAACAATCGAGATGATGATCCAACCACATGTTATCCACAGTTACGTACCTGAAAAACTCTTGAAACCAAAGTCATAATTTAACATGTATCCATGTCAGACCTTTTGGAATTTACTAGCTAAAATAACTTTTCAATCCCTTCTAAAAATAGACGGTTTTGTCACAGCTCCAGCAAACCAACTTCAATTGTTCATTCGAATAAGCCTTATTATAATGATTACCCCTTCATCATTATTACTGGGGAACCTTTCATATCTCACCACATTAGCAGTAAACTTATTAACAACTTCATTGATCTTTGACTTTCCGAAAAATCTTTATATTTATCAAAACCCCATCATTTACTCATCTGCATCTTGTAACGAGAATTGCCATACGAATCATCGAAAATTAGCAATCAGTATTTTGAAATCTCGCAGCATGTCTACGCCAACAATTATATGTGTATATCTTCTGGACTTATATACTTTGAATGCGAAGTTTCTGAAAAACACCCTAAACTGCGAACTAGTTCTCGAAATACTGATGAAGCAGCAAAAACTATAAACGATCTTAACAGTAAAAAGTTTGATGATAAAGAGTAGTGTGTTGGCAAATCTCAGAAAAAGAGAAGATTTGGTACTGAAAAATACGGATTGAGCAAACCATGAAGAAGGCTGTGGATAAATCACAAGGACGAAATCTACCTTCAAAGAATCCAAATAATTCCGTGTCTGCTGAAGTCATTATCGAATACCTTGCTCCTGACTCTAAACCCTTACGGACAATATTCTTCATCATCCTCTGATATTAGAAATTTTAAGATATCATCGTATCTTTCATTACAAATGTTCTCCATATTTCTGAAGATATTTCCATAATTATTCTTATCTGAAATCATTTACCTCTTCGTGCTGTCTGTATTACATCATAAAAGAAACTATTTTAGTTTCTAAATTCTGAAACTTTCGAATTTAACATAGGAATATTTTTGAAGTAGTGTTGGGAACTGAAGCATGAACTAGTATAATATAATGACACTTGATCAACGTGATTATATTACAGTAAGTCATGCTGAGTTTCCAAATGGAACGTGATGATTCACAGATCATAATGTCATCATGTGCTATGTTACACGACTCTTGTATTCTCTTTAACCTCTAAAATATCAAGAAAATATTTCTTGATGATTCGGCCTTTTTCGAGGTATTCTAGTAATTTGACAAGTCAAGATCGTGCCATTACAATTTCCTTCTTAGAACATTAACAATGTTCATTCCGAAATTCATATATGCGAATTCTGGACCATTACAAGCGGTGCTTAATCGCAAGAAGAAGAAACGAAAGGACAATACTCTGAAATAGAAATTGGGGTATAAATCACAGCAAATAAAAGAGAGCATTAATTGGGGATGACAATGATTATAGAAGACAGAAGCAGGGGCATCAAAATATAAGGGAAGATATAAAACCCAACAACAACCCAGAAACTATAAACCGTATATATCGATGCATATAGCAATATAAAGACACGGGAGAACTAAAAACACTATAAAACCAAGAGTATAGTAGAAGTAAATAGATTCTTCTGGAGGTAGATGAAAAAGAAGAACGACAGATATGAAAGTGAGGAGTATATCGAGAATCAGCACTGGATGAAGCATATTGACGAATAATTTTAAAGTAAGAATTGAGGGAGAAAGAATAGAAGGTGTGAATTAAAAGGAAACGAAGGAGGTGGATTTATAGTGAAATATCCGACAGAAAAATCGAGATGAATCATCGCATTAAATCGAAGAGGATCATAATTTCCTTAATCACCGAAGAATCAAATCCTATATAGATTACAAAGATTTTCTTTAATCCGGAGATCAACCGTGATGACGTCAAAAGATAAGATGAATCCCTATTTTCTCATTTCACTCTTTTACGATAGCTTCACTTATACGTTTCGAGTAATCGAATTATTTTATCCATATTTCTCAATCATGATAAAACCCTATGAATCAACTTATATTCGTCATAATAACATTCTTATTGTTAGCCATGACGACCTCGATCAAATTTCGGGACGAAATTTCTTTAACTGGTAGGTACTGTGACGACCCGAAAATTTCTGACCAAATTTAAACTTAACCTTTATATGTTTCTGACACGATAAGCAGAATTTGTAATGTTGAATCTCAAAAAGTTTAGAACTACATTCATGTAATCAATTACCCTTTGACCGTGTTCGACGATTCACGAACAATTATGAGTATATAGATATGTATATATAATATATAATATTAACTGAAAACATTAACAAAGTATTAGATATATGATACTTTACATGAACGTATTTGTTTCGATATATTTATCGACATAATTAAGAGATAATATCAAATGATTGAATTATCAGATACATTATGATATGATTACGGGCCTATGTTATGAGGTCCACTGTGATTTAAGAAATCTATTCTTTTTGACAACATTCGAAAAATGGTAAAGTGATTTATAAATAAGAACAAATGTGTCAATTAACGGGAACTAGACAAGGGTTAGTGGAAATTCCTGTTTAATTTCCAAGGCATGTTTTATAATATTTTTCTCGTGACCTTGATAAGATAACTATGTTAACTTTCATTTTATTTAATATGAAAATAAGAACGTGGAGTGTAAATAACTTAGATGTTGGATATCGACAAGTTAAGTAACTCGACATTTTTCATTAAGATGATTTCATACATTTATTTAACCTTTGGACTTTATCCCATGCTTCACCAATAGACTGTAATTTAAAAACTTGAAACCTATTATGAATATATATAATTCTACTTTTCTAAAATGTTTTATGATATAACGATTTCCATTATTTTAACATTTTAACAAAATGATTCTTAAATATATTTAGTTTTGGAAAACAAAATTATCATATTTATTTGATTTAGTTTCAAAAGTACAAAAAACGTTTTCAGTTTAAAAAGAACTTTATTATTAAAACGTATATATCTTTTATAAATATCTAGAACCACTTTTGACAACTCATTACTTAACCAATATGATAAAGATAACGATATTTATATTTTATTTTATTAAATATATATAACAATTTAAATTAATATTATATATATTTATACTCGTATTATACGTATATAGTTTTATACTTTTACTATACTTTAACTTTACCTTTACTTTACTTTTACTTTACTTTAACTTTAATAATTCACTTTAATAATTCATACTTTAATAATTTACTTTAATAATTCATAATTTAATAATTCACTTTAATAATTCACTTTAATAATTCATACTTTAATAATTCACTTTAATAATTCATACTTTAATAATTCACTTTAATAATTCATACTTTAATAATTTACTTTAATAATTCAAAAATCTATTATAAATAGAATTGAATATGTTTCATTATTTCATAGAAACTTGAAAATATATTTCTCTAAACTCTCTTAATCGAATTACATATATATATTTTCTTTGTATTATTTCAAGATATTATTAGTATACATAAAATACTACGACGGAGTTATACTCAGACGATTTCAAAATAAGTTTTTAAATGGGATAGAGCTAAGGAAATTATGGGTTATAGCTATGGAGGTTATAGGTATTGATCGAGGGTATTGCTCGTGAGGTCAACCTAACGTTTATCATTTTCGTTGCGTCTACGTACTTTCCTGCAATATTGAATCACAATATTGATATGTTCGTGAATCCGAGACAAACCCTGCACTTGTTCAGTGCCGTCATATACATAATTGCTACTAAATACAGTATTGTGAGTTTCATTTGCTCCTTTTTAATTTCTTTTGCAATATATATTTTTTGGGCTGAGAATACATGCGCTGTTTTATAAATGTTTTACGAAGTAGGCATAAGTACTAAAACTAATTCTATGTGGGTTTAAACCAGAAATATATCCTTAGCTTGGTAACATTAAACTACTTGTCTATGTACGGTAGGCGCGAATCCTAAAGATAGATCTATTGGGCCTGACAAACCCCATCCTGACTATGGGATGCTTTAGTACTTCGAGGTAATTTTAAACACACCTGATCTGGTGTACTTCAGAGGGTAAAACATGAATGTTAAGGCTTGTTACCGGGTGCCTACAACTTATAGAATACTTTTAAACACTTGCGAGTGTACGGATATTTATGGAAACTGAAATCTTGTGGTCTATTACAATTACAGAAATGATTGATTATGATAAACTAATGAACTCACCAACCTTTTGGTTGACACTTTAAAGCATGTTTATTCTCAGGTATTAAAGAAATCTTCCGCTGTGCATTAGCTCATTTTAAGGATATTACCTGGAGTCATTCATGACATACTTTGAAAGACGTTGCATTCGAGTCGTTGAGTTCATCAAGATTAATATTAAGTCAATTATAGTTGGATGTAATATGAAATGGTATGCATGCCGTCAAATTTTGATGTAAAGAAAGTTTGTCTTTTAAAAGCGAATGCAATTTTTGTAAAACGTATCATATAGAGGTCAAATACCTCGTGATGTAATAAACTATTATGAATCATTTATAATGTATATGAACGGGTCCTTTCAATATACCAATAGTACATACATTTAAAAGCTGTGTATTGTACGAGTACGAATACGAGTGCATACGAGTAGAATTGTTGATGAAACTGAACGAGGATGTAATTGTAAGCATTTTTGTTAAGTAGAAGTATTTTGATAAGTGTCTTGAAGTCTTTCAAAAGTGTATGAATACATATTAAAACACTACATGTATATACATTTTAACTGAGTCGTTAAGTCATCGTTAGTCGTTACATGTAAATGTTGTTTTGAAACCTTTAGGTTAACGATCTTGTTAAATGTTGTTAACCCATTATTTATTATATCAAATGAGATGTTAAATTGTTACATTATCATGATATTATGATATATAATATATCTTAGTATGATATATATACAGTTAAATGTCGTTACAACGATAATCGTTACATATATGTCTCGTTTCGAAATCATTAAGTTAGTAGTCTTATTTTTACATATGTAGTTCATTGTTAGTACACTTAATGATATATTTACTTATCATTTAACATAATTAACCAAGTGTATCAATATCTTATATGATTCATATGTACCTAGTAAGACGTTATTATAACGATAATCGTTATATATATTGTTTTCGAGTTTCTTAATTTAATAGTCTCATTTTTTATATATATAAATCATTGTTAAAATACCTAATGAGATACTTACTTATAATAAAATCATGTTAACTCTATATATAATCATATATATGTCATCGTATAGTTTTTACAAGTTTTAACGTTCGTGAATCACCGGTCAACTTGGGTGGTCAATTTTCTATATGAAACCTATTTCAATTAATCAAGTCTTAACATGTTTGATTGCTTAACATGTTGGAAATATTTAGTCATGTAAATATCAATCTCAATTAATATATATAAACATGGAAAAGTTCGGGTCACTACAGTACCTACCCGTTAAATAAATTTCGTCCCAAAATTTTAAGCTGTTGAAGGTGTTGACGAATCTTCTGGAAATTGATGCGGGTATTTCTTCTTCATCTGATCTTCACACTCCCAGGTGAACTAGGGTCCTCTACGAGCATTCCATCGAACCTTAACAATCGGTATCTTGTTTTGCTTAAGTCTCTTAACCTCACGATCCATTATTTCGACGGGTTCTTCAATGAACTGAAGTTTTTCATTGATTTGGATTTCGTCCAATGGAATAGTGAGATCTTCTTTAGCAAAACATTTCTTCAAATTCGAGACGTGGAAAGTGTTATGTACAGCCGCAAGTTGTTGAGGTAGCTCCAGTTGGTAAGCTACTGGTCCGACACGATCTATAATCTTGAATGGTCCAATGTACCTTGGATTTAGTTTCCCCCGTTTACCAAATCGAACAACGCCTTTCCAAGGTGAAACCTTAAGCATGACCATTTCTCCAATTTCAAACTCTATATCCTTTCTTTTACTGTCCGCGTAGCTCTTTTGTCGACTCTGGGCGGTTTTCAATCGTTGTTGAATTTGGATGATTTTCTCGGTAGTTTCTTGTATTATCTCCGGACCCGTAATCTGTCTATCCCCCACTTCATTTCAACAAATCGGAGACCTGCACTTTCTACCATAAAGTGCCTCAAACGGCGCCATCTCAATACTAGAATGATAACTGTTGTTGTAGGAAAATTCTACTAACGGTAGGTGTCGATCCCAACTGTTTCCGAAATCAATAACACATGCTCGTAGCATGTCTTCAAGCGTTTGTATCGTCCTTTCGCTCTGCCCATCAGTTTGTGGATGATAGGTAGTACTCATGTCTAGACGAGTCCCCAATGCTTGTTGCAATGTCTGCCAGAACCTTGAAACAAATCTACCATCCCTATCAGAGATAATAGAGACGGGTATTCCATGTCTGGAGACAACCTCCTTCAAATACAATCGTGCCAACTTCTCCATTTTGTCATCTTCTCTCATTGGCAGGAAGTGTGCTGACTTGGTGAGACGATTAACTATTACCCAAATAGTATCATAACCACTTGCAGTCCTTGGCAATTTAGTAATGAAATCCATGGTAATGTTTTCCCATTTCCATTCCGGAATTTCAGGTTGTTGTAGTAGACCTGATGGTTTCTGATGTTCAGCTTTGACATTAGAACACGTCAAACATTCTCCTACATATTTAGCAATATCGGCTTTCATACCCGGCCACCAAAAGTGTTTCTTGAGATCTTTATACATCTTCCCCGCTCAGGGATGTATTGAATATCTGGTTTTATGTGCTTCTTTAAGTACCATTTCTCTCACATCTCCAAACCTTGGTACCCAAATTCTATCAGCCCTATATCGGGTTCCGTCTTCTCGAATATTAATATGTTTCTCTGATCCTTTGGGTATCTCATTCTTCAACTTTCCTTCTTTTACAACCCCCTGTTGCGCCTCCTTTATTTGAGTAGTAAGGTTAGTACGAATAATTATATTCATAGCTTTTACCCTTATAGGTTCTCTGTCCTTTCTACTCAAAGCGTCGGCTACCACATTCTCCTTCCCCGGGTAGTATCGAATCTCAAAATCATAATCATTCAACAGTTCAATCCACCTGCGTTGTCTCATATTCAGTTGCTTCTGATTATATATATGTTGGAGACTTTTGTGGTCGGTATATATAATACTTTTGACCCCATATAAATAATGCCTCCAAGTCTTTAATGCAAAAAAAAAGACACGTAATTCCAAATCATGAGTTGTATAATATTGCTCGTGAATCTTCAATTGTCTAGACGCATAAGCAATCACCTTCGTTCGTTGCATTAATACACAACCGAGACCTTGCTTTGATGCATCACAATAAATCACAAAATCATCATTCCCTTCAGGCAATGACAATATAGGTGCCGTAGTTAGCTTTTTCTTCAATAACTGAAACGCCTTCTCTTGTTCATCCTTCCATTCAAATTTCTTCCCATTATGCGTTAATGCAGTCAAGGGTTTTGCTATTTTGGAGAAATCTTGGATGAATCTTCTATAGTAACCAGCCAATCCTAAAAATTGACATATATGCTTCGGAGTTTTTGGGGTTTCCCACTTTTCAACGGTTTCGATCTTTGCCGGGTCCACCTGGATACCTTCTTTGTTCACTATGTGACCGAGGAATTGAACTTCTTCCAACCAAAATGCACACTTTGAAAACTTAGCGTACAGTTTTTCTTTCCTCAATACTTCTAGCACTTTTCTCAAATGTTCTTCGTGCTCTTGATCATTCTTTGAGTAAATAAGTATGTCATCGATGAAAACAATGACAAACTTGTCAAGATATGGCCCACACACTCGGTTCATAAGGTCCATGAACACAGCTGGTGCGTTAGTCAATCCAAACGGCATAACCATAAACTCGTAATGACCATAACGCGTCCTAAAAGCAGTTTTTGGAATATCATCCTCCTTTACTCGCATTTGATGATATCCAGAACGTAAATCGATTTTCGAATAAATCGACGAGCCTTGTAGTTGATCAAATAAGTCGTCAATTCTCGGCAGTAGATAACGGTTTTTGATGGTAAGTTTATTCAACTCTCTGTAGTCAATACACAACCTAAATGTACCATCCTTCTTCTTGACAAACAAAACAGGAGCTCCCCATGGTGATGTGCTTGGTCGAATGAAACCACGTTCTAATAGTTCTTGCAGTTGGCTTTGAAGTTCTTTCATCTGGCTGGGTGTGAGTCTGTAAGGAGCACGAGCTATTGGTGTAGCTCCTGGTACAAGATCTATTTGAAATTCAACAGATCGATGTGGAGGTAGTCCCGGTAATTCTTTCGAAAATACATCGGGAAATTCTTTTGCGATGGGAACATCGTTGATGCTCTTTTCTTCAGTTTGTACATTCTCGACGTGTGCTAGAACATCAAAGCAACCTTTTCTTATTAGTTTTTGTGCCTTCAAATTACTAATAAGATGTAGCTTCGTGTTGCCCTTTTCTCCATACACCATTAAGGGTTCTCCTTCTTCTCGTACAATGCGAATTGCATTTTTGTAACATACAATCTCTGCTTTCATCTCCTTCAGCCAGTCCATGCCAACTATTACATCAAAACTCCCTAACTCTACTGGTATCAAATCAATCTTAAATATTTTGCTACCCAGTTTAAATTTCTCGATTCCGGCATATATAATCTGCCGAAATTAATTTACCGTTTGCTAATTCGAGTAAAAATTTACTATCCAATGGCGTCAATGGACAACTTAATTTAGCACAAAAATCTCTACTCATATAGCTTCTATCCGCACCCGAATCAAATAAAACGTAAGCAGATTTATTGTCAATAAGAAACGTACCCGTAATAAGCTCCGGGTCTTCCTGTACCTCTGCCGCATTAATATTGAAAACTCTTCCGCGGCCTTGTCCATTCGTGTTCTCCTGGTTCGGGCAATTTCTAATAACGTGGCCCGGTATTCCACATTTATAACAAACTACATTGGCATAACTTGTTCCGACACTACTTGCTCCGCCATTACTCGTTCTGACACCATTTGTTCCTTTCGTTCTGTTAACCCCTGGTCCGTAGACCTCACACTTCACCACGCTATGACCATTTATTTTACACTTGTTGCAAAATTTGGTGCAGAACCCCGAGTGATACTTTTCACACCTTTGGCATAGCTGCTTCTGATTGTTGTTGTTGTTGCGGTTGTTATTGTTGTTGGGATGATTGTTGTAGTAGTAGTTGTTGTTGTTGTTGTTGTTGTTGTTGTTGTTGTTGTTGTTGTGCCGTTTGTTGTAGTTGCGATTAATGTTACAATTTTTGGGATAGTTGTTGTTGTTTTGGTGACTCTTATCACCGTTTTTCTCCCACTTTCTTTTGACTAACTTCACGTTGGCCTCTTCGGCCTCCTGTTCTTTAATTCTTCCCTCAATCTGGTTCACTAGTTTGTGAGCCATTCTACATGCCTTTTGTATGGAGGCAGGCTCGTGTGAACTTAAATCTTCTTGGATTCTCTCCGGTAACCCTTTCACAAACGCGTCGATCTTCTCTTCCTCATCTTCGAACGCTCTCGGACACAATAGGCACAATTCTGTGGATCGTCTTTCGTACGAAGTAATATCGAATCTCTGTGTTCATAACCCTCTAAGTTCTGACTTGAGCTTATTGACCTCGGTTCTGGGACGGTACTTCTCGTTCATCAAGTGCTTGAATGCTGACCATGGTAGCGCGTAAGCATCATCTTGTCCCACTTTCTCTAGATAGGTATTCCACCATGTTAACGCAATACCTGTGAAGGTATGAGTAGCATACTTCACTTTGTCTCCTTCAGCACACTTACTTATGGAAAACACTGATTCAACTTTCTCGGTCCACCGTTTCAATCCGATTGGTCCTTCGGTCCCATCAAATTTCGAAGGTTTGCAGGCAGTGAATTCCTTGTAGGAGCATCCTACACGATTTCTTGCACCGTTAGCTGTATTGCTAGATTCAGAGTTATTGTTGGTATGTAGCGCGGCCTATACTGTGGCTATGTTTGAAGCAAGAAAGGCGCGAAATTCCTCTTCGCTCATATTCAAGGTGTGTCGAGTAGTCGGTGCCATTTCCTTCAAAATAGTCAAATGAAACAATTTAATCATACAGAATATTAAGAGTAGTCAATAGTATCTCGTAGCATAATATGAACTCATTTATAAAAGCTTTTTTTTCATATTAGCGTTTTATAAGTTTAAATTCGGGTACTACCTACCCGTTAAGTTCATACTTAGTAGCTAATATACAATTCAACTACTACAATTCCATATGAAAAACTTATTATAATAATATATCACATACAAATATTCTTCAAACTTACAACTTCACTATATTACATATAACATGAAATATAGTACACTATGATAATGACAGTTTTGAAGATAAATCTAGTTAATACGCGAGTTGTTCAGCAAAGGAAATAAAGACACGTAATTCATAAGTCCAGAAACAAGTCATGCATTCTGGTTTTACTAAGACGACTTCCCATCCTTGGTCTTGTGGAAAATAACCGTTATGACCATTAGCTAGGCAGCATGTTGTAATGTCGTCAAAAGGACGAGGGTTTCATAATGTCCAACAGCCCCGTAATAATCTAAAAACCTTGTTTCTTACCCTAACTACTGAATCCGTCACTTGTAGGAAAGTTTTATTTAAAAGCTGCAATCCGATGTTCTTTTTCTCACTTTGGTAAGAAGCGAACATCACTAACCCGTAAGCATAACATGCTTCTTTATGTTGCATGTTAGAAGCTCTTTCTAATTCACAAAATCCTATGTTGGGATATGTTGAGTCAAAATAGGTTCTTAACCCGTAGCGTAAAATTGCATTTGGGTTCCCCGCATTTAACGCTTTAAAGAAAACACGGCGTAACTTAATGTCTCCACAATGTGATATACCCCACCTATCAAAGGAAAGCCTTTTATAAACTAAGGCATTTCTGGAAAGTCTTTCAAATGTTTGACAAGTTAATTTCGCCATAACTAAATGTGCTGATGAATTCTGACCGACTCTAGACAAGATTTCCTCAATCATATCCTCTGGTAGGTCTTCTAAAATATTCGGTTGTCTACCCTTAACGTCCATTTTTGTAATGACCCGGAAATTTCCGACCAAATTTAAACTCTAATCTCTATATGTTTCCGACACGATAAGCAAAAACCTTAATTTTAAGTCTAGAAAGTGTGAAATCTATATTTGGATAATCAGTTACCCTTTGACCATGTCTGACGATTCACGAACAACTATTTGTAAATGAATATATATATATATAATTAAATGTATATATAAATAATAATTTGGAATATTATTTGAAATATTATATGATTTAATGGTAAAAAATAAATATGTAAAATAATATGCGATGTAATAAAAACTATTATGTTATTAATATATATATATATATATATATATATATATATATATATATATATATAGATATTTATATTTATATATAATAATACTTGTAAATATATAATATTGTATTTATTTGTTTAAAAAGATATAATTAATATAATTATTTACTTAAACTTTTTAATTAAGATTGGTTATATATAATTATTAAAAGTTTGGGATTTTTAGGAACGCTTTTATACATTAACTGTTTAGCAATGGGCACGATATAACACATCGTGGGAAATTTGTCGGTAAGTAAATGCCAATTATATGGCTGCTAACTGTGGCTAATTGATTCTTTGAAATTAGTGAGCATTGTGGTTGAATTATAAATATCTCTGTCACTATTTCTGTTTCTATCCCAATTAGAATCATATATATGTATGTACGTGGATTTACAACATCATCACAAATGATCAATATTAAACTACAACTAGTACACTTCTCTTGCTTTTGCTCAATCACAACCTCAACCAAACACTTTCAAAAACCCACTATTTCTCTCGCTTATTTCTACAAATCGAGAACTCATTTTTCTACTAGAACTACAACAAACTCGTTTAACCCACCACAATGATTTATGACTTCTGCTTCTGTATCTATTCGAACTACCTCGACAATCACATGCGTTCTCTTTTCTTTCATGATTCTTTCTTGCGGTGTTTAGTCGAACCAAGCCATCACCACCACTAAACCGTCTCCAATACAACCGGGAATCACCATCATCTTTAACCAAGACCACGAGAAGTATCACCTTTCTCCATCTCTCTCCTCCATCTCTCTATTTCTCTTCGTGAACTTATCATCACCACCCTGACCATCCAACGGCCACCACCGCTTCACAGTTTCCACATCAAACCCCCATGATCAACCATTGACAACCGTTTAACAACACCCTACAACACAACCATAGTGAAACCATCGACCTTGACCACCATCAACACCTCCACTTCTAATTAACCATCATCACTGTTATCATCAAACGAACCATTATACTCGTTCATGTTTCTTGTTTTCTTTTCTATTCGACACTCATCAATCACACAACCATGAACACGATTATTACTACTGCAAGTTGTTTTTACTATTTCGATTTCAAACCACTAAACCCACTTCTGTTAATTCAAACGAAAACCTACAAATATCACCATTAAACGAAGGAGAAAACCTGCAGCTCTCTTCCGTTTTTTTCTCTTTTGTTTCCTTGTCATGAACAACAACCCAAAACCGCTGTCATTGACCTTTCACTGATTCTGTTCTTCGACAACGGTCATCGTGAGTTGTTACTCGCTATTACTATTAACCGAAACCAGACCCACCTGATGCCGATTTGCTACCCTTTTAATTCTGCTACTGTTCTGTGATTTCGATGAAGATGATAATGATTCTGTGATGGTGAAAACGATGATGGTAACGCGAAGAAGATGATAAATTGTCTTGGATGTTAACAACAATTAGAAGGATAAGATGATAATTCTGTGAATTGAATGATGATGATTACAATCTTAAAGATGACAATAATTGTGATGATGAACGATGATCACGATTATGTGATCGTGATTATGATTTTGGGATGTAAGATAAACGGACGAGATAGATAGTGATGATTATGATGTTAACTAGAATGATGGATGAGTTGTGATTGATGATGATAAAGATCCAGCTGTTTCCCTTTACCCTTTTTGACCGAACCCCACCCAACATAGTATCTTTCAGTTTTTTTTTCTCCCATGAATCATACAATAAACTTCCATGAAATTGGGTTTTAAGACTGCGTTTGGGCCGTGGACACTCAGATGGGCCGAGGGATCAGTGTTTTGTGTTGGGCCAGATTAGTTGACGGATTAAATATATTTGGGTTAATAGATATAACAGAAAACATAATTGGTGGAATGGTTTGAGTGTTTGTTGGTCAAATGAGAGGTCATGGGTTCGAGTCCCGTCTCAAGCAATTCAATTCTTTTTAGTACTAAAAAGGTATAATTTAGTATCACTATCATTTATATTATTACTATCATTATTATTATTATTATTATCAGTTTACTAAATAAATAATATTAATGTAACTATTATTATTTTTTTAGTATTATTATAATTATTAATTTTACAAACAAAAGAGATTTGTATATAAAATGTGTATTACGTACTATATTTTGATACAAAATGTTATTAACTAAAATAATAACTAAATTACATATAGTGTATAAATATATTTTAATATATTATAAGTAATAATATAGACATATATATAATATTATAAGTATAAATACTGATTTTTAATACATTATATAGACATAACATTAAGTTATAAAATATTATAATAAAATATATACATATGAGACATATAATTTATATCACTAATAGTTATATGTGAAATTGTTCGATTATAATTATATGTGTTAATATATATATATATATATATATAAATGATATAGGTTCGTGAATTCGAGGCCAACCCTACACTTATTCAATGATGTTATATGTATTTTTACTACAAAATACAGTATGGTGAGTATATAGTCCCTTTTAAACTCTAAATATTTTTGGGCTGAGAATACATGCGCTGTTTTTATAAATGATTTACGTTATGGACACAAGTGATCAAAAATAAATTCTACGTTGAGTTGTACCATGACATATCTCTTTATACTTGGTAGCTAATATTTACGTGAGGAGCGTAAACGCGAATCCTGTTGATAGATCTATCGGGCCTGACAACCCCAACCGGGCTGGACGACCAGTTTTAAACGGTTGCACAGTACTTCGTTTCGTTACTACACTTGGTACGGTGTAGGGTTTATTTAAGAGTATGCTGCTGTGATTTAAATGTTAAGTATGGTTACCAAGTGCTCAACGTCTTTTCCATACACTTGCGAGTGTATTATGTATAAATATGAAATCTTGTGGTCCATAGTTATAACGCTGCTAGCATCAAACCTATATATCTCACCAACTTTATGTTGACGTTTTAAAGCATGTTATTCTCAGGTACGAATTAAGTCTTCCGCTGTGCATTTGCTTATTTTAAGGACATTATTTGGAGTCGATCATCGCAATGGGACCAACTGTTGAAGACTTCGTCCGGGAGGATTAGGACCAGTCCTTTCAGTTGGTATCAGAGCGGTGGTCTTAGTGAACCAGGCCTTGCATTAGTGTGTCTAACTAGTAGTTGTTAGGATACATTAGTGAGTCTGGACTTCGACCGTGTCTACATGTCAAAAGTTTTGCTTATCATATCTAGTCGGAAACCATCTGCTTATCATTCTTAGGGAATTGCCTGCTTATCATTCTTAAGTCTAGACACGTCTTACAGCATTTAGTGCATCGATAGTGTATAGACCAAATTCATATCTTAGCGCATCTGTAGACTTGCCTGATATATGCCGTAAAATCCTTTGTAGTCTACGAAGTCTTTAGTATTATATATAGATATTCTATATAGTTAGAATATCATCCGACATCCGAAAATCATTTCACATCGAAGATCCTTTCCATCCACCCAATCGCCCCTTGGCGATGAACCTGAAGCACTTACCGGCGAACCTGTTCGAGAAACCATTTTCTCTCCCCTTTTCCGAGTATCTCGTCACGATTACATAATATCTCATATTTCGAATCTTATTCATCCGCTCGCTTCAGCCTTCAATCATCCCGATATACTAGCAGAAGTTAACGAACTTCGCGCTCACGTGACGGTTTTGGTGAACATTGTACGAAGGATACCAACATCAGCAGCAACACCAACAGCATAACCAGTACCGCCAGTAACATCGACTTCGCAATCTTCGGTACCAGCATCATCACTAGCATCAACGGCATTATTATCATCAACACCGACAGTACCCTTACCACTCTCAACCACAACCGTGTCGTAAACCTCAACATCACAATCTGAACCTCCGATATCAATATCACACGCCTTAATATTACCATCTGTACTTCGAGTACAATCTTCGTTCTAAATATCGTTCTACATCGATTATCTTCGCTTTACGTACCGTTCTATCTTATTTATTTTCGCTCGACATGGCGATTATGTAATTTCTAAAGTTTTAGAAATTATGTAATCTAATATTAACGATAAATCAAATAAGTTTAATATCTTATTGACTCATTAAATCCATAATTACATCCGAAGAAAATATATATGCAAGTATATTTTCATAAAGATTGTAATTAAAAATTCTTTCGTACAAACTGTTAATGGTAAAAAATATTTTAACGGGTAGGTAGTACCCGAGGAATATTTAGATTTCACATTAATAAGTTACACTGTACATTCTCCAAATCTGATTCAACGGTCATTTGTTATTCTATTTACAACCACCGATATACGTATCCGTTCACCACAGAATAACCATTTCCATTCAAATTTCATATTTAGATTTTTAACTATCTGAATTTAACAAGTGGCATAAAGAAGAAACATTGGACAAATTAAAAATTGTTAGAAACACACGAATTAACTAATTGAAAATCTGTTGAGGATTCCACGCTAACTGTTCCGGCTAACTGTTCCCAGCTAACTGATTAACATTTAATTTATCGCAATTTACATTCTCGCAATTTTATTTATTGTTATTTAATTTCTGCACTTTACATACCGTCGGGACACATGTACAACAATACGTCGGATTAATTCTGAAACAACACGTTGTATAATGGGTCATGATATATATTTATTTATTTTACGCACTTTAAATAACGGGACACGTATACAAGGTTTCGACCTATCATATTGACCCATCTATATATATATTTTGGAACAACCGTAGACACTCTATATGTGAATGTGGGAGTTGGCTATACAGGGTCGGAGTTGATTCCAAAATATATATATACTTTGAGTTGTGATCGACACTGAGACCGGTACACGGGTCACGATACGTATTAATTAATTTGAATATTATATATTTAATTTATATGAATCTATTGGACCATTGGACAATCGAACTATTGGACTGCTAACTTTGGACAATTAAAATGAATTAAAATATTGATTATAATATATGAAACTAAATAATTCTTCAAGCTTGCCACTTGATTTTATCTTAAACCTCATTCGTATCTTGACAGTTACAATCCGCGTTCAAATCTTTTCATGATTCTTGAAAACACCTCGATCGAGAAGTTGAACCAGCCACACCTCGTCTACGGAAGAAAGATTTATGCATACAGTTATGCACCTGGAAAACTTTCGAAACCGAAGTTATAGTTAAAACGTATTCGCGTCGAATTCCTTATCATTCATTAGCAAAAACAATCATATGATTCCTTTTCAAAGTAGTCAATTTTGTCACAGCTCCACTTCGACTCCCAGAAAGACTACTCTTATTATAACCTCGATATTTATACCTTGTCCCTTCGTCGTTATTACCAGAGAACCTTTTATATTCCACGACATCATCAGCAGATGTACCAGCAGCTCGTTATCTCTCTGGCGAAATCCGCAATCGGTATTTTGAAAATCTCGCAGAACTTCTTCAGTTATACCTAAAACGTTTATCCCTAAGAATTTCATACTTCGAATGTGAAATTTCTGAAAAACACCCTGAACTGTGAAGTAGTTCTTGAAATGTTAATGAAGCAGCAAAAACTGTAAACGAATTTAACAGTCAAAAGCTTGACGATAAAGTACAGTATATTGGAAAAGCTCAGAAAAATAGAAAGGGTTGGAATTGAAAAATGGACGGAGCAAAGTATGAAAGAGGTTGTGAATAAATCACAAAGAATGGAACCTGCTTTCAAAGGATCCAAATGATTCAGTGTCTACCGAGATCGTCAATACACACCTTACTTTTTATTCTAAACCTTCACAAACAAATCTTCATCGTTATCCATCAATGGTAGAAAACCTAAGATATCATCGTGCCTTTCATTATAAATATCCTCAATATTTCTGAAAATATTTTCATAACTATCCTTATCTGAAATCATTTATCACTCCGTAATATCTGCGTTACAACATAAAAGAAACTGTGTTAGTTTCTAAATTCTGAAATCTCTGAGTTTAAAATATGAATGTTTTGAAGTAGTGTTGGGAACTGATGCATGAATTAGTATAATATAATGAAACTTGATCAACTTCATTATATTACAGTAAGTCATGTTGAGTTTCTAATGTAATGTGATGATTCACAGTACCATCATCATGTGCCATGTTACACGGCTCTTACATTCTATCCAATCTCCAAACATATTAAAAACATATCGTCTTGATAGTTCTATCTTTCCAAGATATTCTGGTAATTTGACAAATCAAAAATCGTGCAATTACCATTTCTTTCCAAGAACATTAGCTATGTTCATTCCAAATTTCATACCTACGAATTTCGGACCATTACTCGCTTGACTTGAGGACGGGAAGAAGAAACGAAGGGAAGATATAAAACCCAATAACCACCCAGAAATTATAAACCGTATATATCGATGCAAATAGCGATATAAAGACACGGGAGAACTAGAAACACTATAAACCCAAGAATATAGTAGAAGTAAATAGATTCTTCCGGCGGTAGATGGAAGAGAAGAATGACGGATGTGAAAATTAAGAGTATATCAAAGATCAGAATGGGATGAAGCATATTGGCGAATGTATAGAAGATGTGGGATATGAAAGTAAGGAAATGAAGGGGGTAGATTTATAGGGAAATATCCGACAAAGAAATCAAAACAGATTTGCCGTATTAAATCAAAGAAGATCCTGATCGCCACAGAACCAAATCTTATACGTAAGATTTTCTTTAAAATTTCCTTAATCCCGGAAATCAATCCTAACCACGTTGTCGATTAAACGCTTCTATATTTATTCATCTCACTCTTTTGATGATAGCTTCACTCGTACGCATTATATGATCGAATCGTTTTATCAATATTACTCAATAATGATAAAACTCCTATATCGTCTCATATTCGTCATAAAAACATTCCTGTTGTTATCTATGACAACCTCTACCAAATTTCGAGGACGAAATTTCTTTAACGGGTAGGTACTGTAATGACCCGGAAATTTCCGACCAAATTTAAACTCTAATCTCTATATGTTTCCGACACGATAAGCAAAAACCTTAATTTTAAGTCTAGAAAGTGTGAAATCTATATTCGGATAATCAGTTACCCTTTGACCATGTCTGACGATTCACGAACAACTATTTGTAAATGAATATATATATATATATATATAATTAAATGTATATATAAATAATAATTTGGAATATTATTTGAAATATTATATGATTTAATGGTAAAAAATAAATATGTAAAATAATATGCGATGTAATAAAAACTATTATGTTATTAAATATATATATATATATATATATATATATATATAGATATTTATATTTATATATAATAATACTTGTAAATATATAATATTGTATTTATTTGTTTAAAAAGATATAATTAATATAATTATTTACTTAAACTTTTTAATTAAGATTGGTTATATATAATTATTAAAATTTTGGGATTTTTAGGAACGCTTTTATACATTAACTGTTTAGCAATGGGCACGATATAACACATCGTGGGAAATTTGTCGGTAAGTAAATGCCAATTATATGGCTGCTAACTGTGGCTAATTGATTCTTTGAAATTAGTGAGCATTGTGATTGAATTATAAATATCTCTGTCACTATTTCTGTTTCTATCCCAATTAGAATCATATATATGTATGTACGTGGATTTACAACATCATCACAAATGATCAATATTAAACTGCAACTAGTACACTTCTCTTGCTTTTGCTCAATCACAACCTCAACCAAACACCTTCAAAAACCCACTATTTCTCTCGCTTATTTCTACAAATCGAGAACTCATTTTTCTACTAGAACTACAACAAACTCGTTTAACCCACCACAATGATTTATGACTTCTGCTTCTGTATCTATTCGAACCACCTCGACAATCACATGCGTTCTCTTTTCTTTCATGATTCTTTCTTGCGGTGTTTAGTCGAACCAAGCCATCACCACCACTAAACCGTCTCCAATACAACCGGGAATCACCATCATCTTTAACCAAGACCACGAGAAGTATCACCTTTCTCCATCTCTCTCCTCCATCTCTCTATTTCTCTTCGTGAACTTATCATCACCACCCTGACCATCCAACGGCCACCACCGCTTCACAGTTTCCACATCAAACCCCCATGATCAACCATTGACAATCGTTTAACAACACCCTACAACACAACCATAGTGAAACCATCGACCTTGACCACCATCAACACCTCCACTTCTAATTAACCATCATCACTGTTATCATCAAACGAACCATTATACTCGTTCATGTTTCTTGTTTTCTTTTCTATTCGACACTCATCAATCACACAACCATGAACACGATTATTACTACTGCAAGTTGTTGTTACTATTTCGATTTCAAACCACTAAACCCACTTCTGTTAATTCAAACGAAAACCTACAAATATCACCATCAAACGAAGGAGAAAACCTGCAGCTCTCTTCCGTTTTTTTCTCTTTTGTTTCCTTGTCATGAACAACAACCCAAAACCGCTGTCATTGACCTTTCACTGATTCTGTTCTTCGACAACAGTCATCGTGAGTTGTTACTCGCTATTACTGTAAACCGAAACCAGACCCACCTGATGCCGATTTGCTACCCTTTTAATTCTGCTACTGTTCTGTGATTTCGATGAAGATGATAATGATTCTGTGATGGTGAAAACGATGATGGTAACGCGAAGAAAATGATAAATTGTCTTGGATGTTAACAACAATTAGAAGGATAAGATGATAATTCTGTGAATTGAATGATGATGATTACAATCTTAAAGATGACAATAATTGTGATGATGAACGATGATCACGATTATGTGATCGTGATTATGATTTTGGGATGTAAGATAAACGGACGAGATAGATAGTGATGATTATGATGTTAACTAGAATGATGGATGAGTTGTGATTGATGATGATAAAGATCCAGCTGTTTCCCTTTACGCTTTTTGACCGAACCCCACCCAACATAGTATCTTTCAGTTTTTTTCTCCCATGAATCATACAATAAACTTCCATAAAATTGGGGTTTAAGACTGCGTTTGGGCCGTGGACACTCAGATGGGCCGAGGGATCAGTGTTTTGTGTTGGGCCAGATTAGTTGACGGATTAAATATATTTGGGTTAATAGATATAACAGAAAACATAATTGGTGGAATGGTTTGAGTGTTTGTTGGTCAAATGAGAGGTCATGGGTTCGAGTCCCGTCTCAAGCAATTCAATTCTTTTTAGTACTAAAAAGGTATAATTTAGTATCACTATCATTTATATTATTACTATCATTATTATTATTATTATTATCAGTTTACTAAATAAATAATATTAATGTAACTATTATTATTTTTTTAGTATTATTATAATTATTAATTTTACAAACAAAAGAGATTTATATATAAAATGTGTATTACGTACTATATTTTGATACAAAATGTTATTAACTAAAATAATAACTAAATTACATATAGTGTATAAATATATTTTAATATATTATAAGTAATAATATAGACATATATATAATATTATAAGTATAAATACTGATTTTTAATACATTATATAGACATAACATTAAGTTATAAAATATTATAATAAAATATATACATATGAGACATATAATTTATATCACTAATAGTTATATGTGAAATTGTTCGATTATAATTATATGTGTTAATATATATATATATATATATATATATATATATATATAAATGATATAGGTTCGTGAATTCGAGGCCAACCCTACACTTATTCAATGATGTTATATGTATTTTTACTACAAAATACAGTATGGTGAGTATATAGTCCCTTTTAAACTCTAAATATTTTTGGGCTGAGAATACATGCGCTGTTTTTATAAATGATTTACGTTATGGACACAAGTGATCAAAAATAAATTCTACGTTGAGTTGTACCATGACATATCTCTTTATACTTGGTAGCTAATATTTACGTGAGGAGCGTAAACGCGAATCCTGTTGATAGATCTATCGGGCCTGACAACCCCAACCGGGCTGGACGACCTGTTTTAAACGGTTGCACAGTACTTCATTTCGTTACTACACTTGGTACGGTGTAGGGTTTATTTAAGAGTATGCTGCTGTGATTTAAATGTTAAGTATGGTTACCAAGTGCTCAACGTCTTTTCCATACACTTGCGAGTGTATTATGTATAAATATGAAATCTTGTGGTCCATAGTTATAACGCTGCTAGCATCAAACCTATATATCTCACCAACTTTATGTTGACGTTTTAAAGCATGTTATTCTCAGGTACGAATTAAGTCTTCCGCTGTGCATTTGCTTATTTTAAGGACATTATTTGGAGTCGATCATCGCAATGGGACCAACTGTTGAAGACTTCGTCCGGGAGGATTAGGACCAGTCCTTTCAATTTTGTTTTTATACTGTAAAATAGACAAGGATTAGATTCGTAAAAGCAAACAATACAAGAAATTTTTACATAGAACATAAAAGTACAAGCACACTACAATACATTTATTACACAACATGCTCACACCCCTCTAATCTGAATCACTGGTTTCTTCTTCTTCGGACTTGGTTCTTTTTCCTAATCGTCTAGAGATATATGATGTTCCTCTAATACGAGTTGTCATTTTACACATTGGTTTAGAAAAACCTGGTGGTTTAGAGGTTCCCGGGTTATTTTCACGATATTGAAAATACGGGTGTTGACGGTACATATAAAGTTCATCGGGGTCGGAATCAGATTTCTCTATTTTGATGCCTTTTCCCTTATTATTTTCTTTTGCCTCATTAAATTGGGTCGGGGTAATTTCTATAACATCATCAGAATCCTCATCAGGATCCGATTCATCGGAAAATTGGTAATTTTCCCAATATTTTGCTTCCTTAGCGGAAACACCATTGATCATTATTAACTTTGGTCCATTAGTTGAGGATTTTCTTTTATTTGACCGGTTTTCTGTGGTTCCTACTATTCCCCCCTCCGGAACCTCTTCTTTTTCCGGTTCCTCTTCTTCCGGTTCCTCTTCTTCCGGTTCCTCTTCTTCCGGTTCCGTTTCCTCTTCTTCTGGTTCTTCGGGAACTTGTGAATCTTGCCAATATATATTCGAATCTTCGTTATTATTAGGTGAGTCAATGGGATTTGTGCTAGAGGTAGACATCTATCACACAATATCAAACATGTTAAGAGATTAATATATCACACAATATTTACATGTTAATAATATATAGTTTCCAACAAAAATGTTAAGCAATCATTTTTAAAGAAAACACGGTCGAAGTCCTGACTCACTAATGCATCCTAACAAACTCGATAAGACACACTAATGCAAATTTTCTGGTTCTCTAAGACCAACGCTCGGATACCAACTGAAATGTCCCGTTCATATTGATTATAAACGTTCCATATTAATTGATTTCGTTGCGAGGTTTTGACCTATATATGAGACGTTTTTCAAAGACTGCATTCATTTTTAAAACAACCATAACCTTTATTTTATCAATAAAAGTTTTAAAAACATTACGTAGATTATCAAATAATGATAATCTAAAATATACTGTTTACACACGACCATTACATAATGGTTTACAATAGAAATATATTACATCGACATATGTTTCTTGAATGCAGTTTTTACACAATATCATACAAACATGGACTCCAAATCTTGTGCTTATTATAGTATGCAACAGCGAAAGCTCTTAGTATTCACCTGAGAATAAACATGCTTTAAACGTCAACAAAAATGTTGGTGAGTTATAGGTTTAACCTATATATATCAAATCGTAACAATAGACCACAAGATTTCATATTTCAATACACATCCCATACATAGAGATAAAAATCATTCATATGGTGAACACCTGGTAACCGACATTAACAAGATGCATATATAAGAATATCCCCATCATTCCGGGACACCCTTCGGATATGATATAAATTTCGAAGTACTAAAGCATCCGGTACTTTGGATGGGGTTTGTTAGGCCCAATAGATCTATCTTTAGGATTCGCGTCAATTAGGGTGTCTGTTCCCTAATTCTTAGATTACCAGACTTAATAAAAAGGGGCATATTCGATTTTGATAATTCAACCATAGAATGTAGTTTCACGTACTTGTGTCTATTTTGTAAATCATTTATAAAACCTGCATGTATTCTCATCTCAAAAATATTAGATTTTTAAAAGTGGGACTATAACTCACTTTCACAGATATTTCCTTCCTCGGAAATAAGACTTGGCCACGGATCGATTCACGAACCTATACAAATATGTACATATATATCAAAGTATGATCAAAATATAATTACAACCATTTTTATTATGTTTTAAAGATTTGAGTGTATTAAGTCAGCTGTCCTCGTTAGTAACCTACAACTAGTTGTCCACAGTTAGATGTACAGAAATAAATCGATATATATTATCTTGAATCAATCCACGACCCAGTGTATACACGTCTCAGGCTAGATCACAACTCAAAGTATATATATTTTTGGAATCAACCTCAACCCTGTATAGCTAACTCCAACATTACTGCATATAGAGTGTCTATGGTTGTTCCAAATAATATATATACATGGGTCGATATGATATGTCAAAACATTTGCATACGTGTCTATAGTATCCCAAGATTACATAATATATTAGAATACATGTATAATACAATATAAGTTAGCTAGGATATGATTTGTATAGATTTGTTAAACATTTCGCGTAGCTAAAAAGATCAAAAATATCAAATCTTGTTTTACCCATAACTTCTTCATTTTAAATCCGTTTTGAGTTAATCAAATTGCTATGGTTTCATATTGAACTCTATTTTATGAAACTAAAAAGAAAAAGTATAGGTTTATAGTTGAAAATATAAGTTACAAGTTGTTTTTATAAGGGTAGTCATTTCAGTCGAAAGAACGACGTCTAGATGACCATTTTAGAAAACATACTTTCACTTTGAGTTTAACCTTAATTTTTGGATATAGTTTCATGTTCATATGAAAAATTATTTTCCCAGAAGAACAACTTTTAAGTCAAAGTTTATCATAGTTTTTAATTATCCAAACCAAAACAGCCCCCGGTTTCACTACGACGGCGTATATCCGATTTTATGGTGTTCATCATGTTTTTCGGTTTTAAATCATTAAGTTTGCATATCATAAAGATATAGAAAATATGTTTAGTTGATTTTGAAAGTAAAGTTAGAAGGATTAACTTTTGTTTGCGAACAAGTTTAGAATTAACTAAACTATGTTCTAGTGATTACAAGTTTAAACCTTCGAATAAGATAGCTTTATATGTATGAATCGAATGATGTTATGAACATCATTACTACCTCAAGTTTTCTGGATAAAACTACTAGAAATGAGAAAAATGGATCTAGCTTCAAAGGATCCTTGGATGGCTTGAAAGTTCTTGAAACAGAATCATGACACGAAAATAGTTCAAGTAAGATTTTCACTCAAAATAAGATTGTTATAGTTGTAGAAATTGAATCAAAGTTTGAATATGAATATTACCTTGAATTAGAAAGATAACCTACTGTAAATAACAAAGGTTCCTTGATCTTAGATGATTACTTGGAATGGATTAGAAAGCTTAGAAGTAGACTTGCAAACTTGGAAGTATTCTTGATTTTTATGAAACTATACTTATGGAATTTATGAAGAACACTTAGAACTTTAAGATGGAACTTGAGAGAGATCAATTAGATGAAGAAAATTGAAGAATGAAAATGTTTATAGGTGTTTTTGGTCGTTGGTATATGGATTAGATATAAAAGATATGTAATTTTGTTTTCATGTAAATAAGTCATGAATGATTACTCATATTTTTGTAATTTTATGAGATATTTCATGCTAGTTGCCAAATGATGGTTCCCACATGTGTTAGGTGACTCACATGGACTGCTAAGAGCTGATCATTGGAGTGTATATACCAATAGTACATACATCTAAAAGCTGTGTATTGTACGAGTATGAATACGGGTGCATACGAGTAGAATTGTTGATGAAACTGAACGAGGATGTAATTGTAAGCATTTTTGTTAAGTAGAAGTATTTTGATAAGTGTCTTGAAGTCTTTCAAAAGTGTATGAATACATATTAAAACACTACATGTATATACATTTTAATTGAGTCGTTAAGTCATCGTTAGTCGTTACATGTAAATGTTGTTTTGAAACCTTTAGGTTAACGATCTTGTTAAATGTTGTTAACCCATTGTTTATTATATCAAATGAGATGTTAAATTGTTACATTATCATGATATTATGATATATAATATATCTTAGTATGATATATATACAGTTAAATGTCGTTACAACGATAATCGTTACATATATGTCTCGTTTCGAAATCATTAAGTTAGTAGTCTTATTTTTACATATGTAGTTCATTGTTAGTACACTTAATGATATATTTACTTATAATTTAACATAATTAACCAAGTGTATCAATATCTTAATATGATTCATATGTACCTAGTAAGATGTTATTATAACGATAATCGTTATATATATCGTTTTCGAGTTTCTTAATTTAATAGTCTCATTTTTTATGTATATAACTCATTGTTAAAATAACTAATGAGATACTTACTTATAATAAAATCATGTTAACTATATATATAACCATATATATGTCATCGTATAGTTTTTACAAGTTTTAACGTTCGTGAATCACCGGTCAACTTGGGTGGTCAATTTTCTATATGAAACCTATTTCAATTAATCAAGTCTTAACAAGTTTGATTGCTTAACGCGTTAGAAATATTTAGTCATGTAAATATCAATCTCAATTAATATATATAAACATGAAAAAGTTCAGGTCACTACAGATGCCAATGTCCCGTTTTCAAGCTCGTCAATGTTTAACACTGATGACAATAACTCGTGAAAAGCTTACCAATCTTGATATTAGATATTTTGGAGGACGAGATTATGTTTTTTCTTTTTCAACTTTTGTAATTGGGTCCCACCAATGGCTGTATCTGTTTTGTTATATTATTATAATTTCATTTTGAAATATATATTATAATAATAATAATAATAATAATAATAATAATAATAATAATAATAATAATAATAATAATAATAATAATAATAATAATTAATAATAATAATAAAAAGAATGGTAATTATTTAAAGGGTAGTAAGTTTGATAGTAAAATAATGGAGGTGGGTTAATGCGATGGGCATGTCATGGTTGGAAGTGAATTGTGATGGGTTAGTGATATAAAGGAAATGAAGAGGAAGTAGTGATGTGACGCTGATGTGTGTATGATAATATGAAGAAGATAGTCATGAATGGGAATGTTCTAATATATACAATTAACTCATGGTACAATAGGAATGGTAATGGATGTTCCATCTATGGACATCCATTCTATCCGATCCATTTATAATGGATATGGATTATTCAAATGGACGATTAACGGATATGGATATGGATGATCTAAATATTTCGTGGATCGGATATGGATGTGAAGCGACCCGTCCTAATCCATTAGGACGAATACAATAACATATGGTTGCAATTGCGAGGTTCTGACCTCTATATGATACATTTTACAAACATTGCATTCATTTTTGAAAGACAAAATTTCATTACATTGAAAGTTGACAGATATGCATACCATTTCATAATATTCAACTATAAATGACCTAATCTGTCATTTACTTAATAATAATCTTTATTGAACTCAAAGACTTGAATGCAACGTTTTTTGAAATATGCCATGAATGACTCCAGGTAATATCTTTAAAATGAGCAGATGCACAACGGAAGATTTCTTTCATACCTGAGAATAAACATGCTTTAAAGTGTCAACCAAAAGGTTGGTGAGTTCATTAGTTTATCGTAATCAATCATTTCCATAATTTTAATGGACCACAAGATTTCTATATTCATTTTTCATAAACATCATCTCATATCAGGCATTTTGCACAAACTGCATAGAGATAAAAATTATTCATATGGTGAACACATGGTAATCGACATTAACAAAACGCGTCTAGAATATCCCCATCATTCCGGGACTCTCATCAGACATGATAAAATCAAAGTACTAAAGCATCCGTAACCCGGATGAGGTTTGTTAGGCCCAATAGATCTATCTTTAGGATTCACGTCAATTAGGGTGTCTGTTCCCTAATTCGTAGATTACCAGACTAAAAAGGGTGATATTCGATTCGATAATCCAACCATAGAATGTAGTTTCGATTACTTGTGTCTATTTCGTAATACATTTATAAAAGCAGCACATGTATTCTCAGTCTCAAATATATATTGCAAAAGCATTTAAAAAGGGAGCAAATGAAACTCACTATACGATATTTTGTAGTAAAAATATGCATACGACGGAACTGAGCAATGCAGGGTTGGCCTCGGATTCACGAACCTATATCATTTATATATACATTAACCCATATACTCGTAATCGAATGAATTTATATATTATTAGTGATATACTTGTTATTTAAAAGATTTATGTATTCCGTTAATAACTTACATATATTTATTTTATATATCTTACTTATTATAAAAATAATGATAGAGTTAGGTTATATGTATTAGATATATTTTTATGTAACTAATATTTATTTGATTAAATTAACACTAATAAATACAAAGTCGTAATATCTTTATAATAATAATATTAGTAGTTATAATAATAATAATACTCATTTAAAAAATAATGATAATAATAATAATAATAATAATAATAATAATAGTAATTAAAAAGTTGTAATTTCTTTATAATGATAATAATAATGTTATTAATAATAATAATACTTATAATAATAATACTAATAATCTTATTTCTAATATTGGTAATAATACTAATTAATTAATAACAATCAATAATAAATAATAATAATATTAAAAACAATAATAATAATAATAATGAAATAATAATAATAAGAGTATTAGTAATAACTACCTCAAAGGAGTAGACCCTAAAAAAATGCCCAAGTCCGGGTTTTAACCCACGACATCCCGATTACATCCTTAACCATTACGCTATGTGTTTCGATTCTGAAATAACACCCAACTTAAATTATTTTCAACTTTTAACTTATGCATCCTTCTTCTTCTTTTCTAAAAAAAATGCCCGAGCCCGGGCTAGAACCCGAGACCTCTTGCTTAACAACCACACCTCCAAACCATTATTCCGTCTGATTGTTTCTAAATTATTTCGTCCCTTAAACACATTTAACCATATTTCTGTCTGTTTTCATCTACTTAATCCAATCATCATCATCATCATCATCATTATCATCATCATCATCATCATCATCATCATCATCATCATCTAATTAACATTTTTATCATCCTACACTTATAAACTTATCCTCATCATTTAATCATAGTTTATGATGGTCATTCACTAGCTTGCTAATATCATCATCAAATTCATTTATCCTAAATCTGTTTCAACTCAACCGGAAATCAATTGGGTCTCGGCCCAATAATACAAAACAAAGAATACGGTCCATTAACCATATTATCTAAACCCAACAATCAAATGGATCTTCACGGTCCAAAGGAATTAAGTAAATGGTGTGATTATAATCGAGAGTTTCGAATGGCAGAACCAAAAAAAAAAAAAACAAAAAAAATTTAACGTATGTACTCATCATCACATCATCATAATTACCTCATCTTCCATTAACATAACACATCATCATCATCATCGTTTCATTATCATTATTCTATATTATCACTTTTTCACCTTTTAACCGAAGTAGTAGCAAAACATAATTAAACTATACGGTGGTATTTTCTACTCGATAGCAGCAGGATCAAAGTAATACAGCAGTAATTGTTGTTGGTTTGTTTGATGGTATTTTTTGATTAAGAAACAGCAACGATGATAGTTGTAATTGATTATGATTTTATGTGGTGGATTGATGGTGAGTGGTTGGATTTGAGTTCGAACAGGAAGAGTAAAAACACTCGTGTATATATATATATATATATATATATATGATGGTGAGGATGTTTACAGGGAGTGGTGTCTCGATCCAAAAGAAGAAGAAGGAAGAAAGAAAAAAAATAATAAAGTGAAAGAGGTGGCGGTTTACCCAAGATAGAAGGGAAGGTTGAATGGAGATTGAAGATGGTGATCGAATGTTTGATGGTTTCAACGAGCAGAAGTGACAATGTATATGCAGCAGCAGTTTACGATAGTGATAATGATTTCCTTAACAAATCTTAACATAAACAGAAATATGTGCGAGCAATAACAGTTATAGGTTTAATGGTTGTTGGTTTGAACAAGAAACAAGGGAGGTAGTACTGGTGGTACTGTGGTGTGCTTAGCCCACCTCAGCTGCAATTAAATAGACATGTAAATTGCAGTAGCAGTTTGGGCTGCTGCAGTATTCGAACGAGGAAACAGAAATCATAAGAGGTAGAGAGAGATAAGAGAGATAGTGGTGAGGGTGGCCGGATGTGGTGATGGAGAAAGTGGCCAGGTTTTGGTGATGCTCTGGTGGCCGGTTGTTGATCATGGTGTCGAGTGTTGAAGAAGATAAAGGATGGTTGAAGTTGTGCTCACCGTAGTTACATGTGTTGTATCACACACACACACACACACACACACACACACATATATATATATATATATATATATATATATATATATATATATATATATATATATATATATATATATATAATGTGATAGTTGTAAAGAGATTCAATCAACCAACAGTAACCAATTGTAATTATTCATACAGTAATCAATCAATATTCCAATTAAATACAGTGAAGCACAGTAATTAATAGTAAAGCAACATGAATTTGTAATCTTCTACCGACAGTTTTTCACTGAATGCTAAATCGTGCTCCGTTGATTGATCAGTAGCGAATAAAAGTATTCGAAAAAATCCCAAACTTTTACAGTAATTAACTTTATTTATTTCGGTCATTATGATATAAAATTCGATCATTAACTATTTAAAATTATTAAACAAAAATTAACTCACTATCCACGCCCGTTCCTAGATAAAATATAAAAAGTTTTAAAATTTAACAAATAGCTCATAAATACATTTTTAATAAGTCTATAATTTATAGAACACAGTTTCAGATCATCGTTTATTTTAAAATCATATAAGTTCGAATTTAACTTGCTTAATATCCGTCGAATGGCATTTGAGTGTTACTGCCGTTTACTAAATAGATTCGAAATTACAAAATACATATTTAATATACTTTATTTATATTTAGATATGTTTTAAATAATTATTATCATAATATCCTATTTTTATTTTATTTTACATAATTAATTTTAATAACAATAACATATAATATTTCAAATTATATTTCCAATTACTATTATATATTCACATATTTAAATATACATGTATCTATTTACAAATAGTGGTTCGTGAATCATCGAGAGCAGTCGAAGGGTAATTGCATACATGAAAATAGTTCAAAATTTTTGAGACTCAACCTAACAGACTTCTCTTATCGTGTCGAAAATATAATATCGTATCGAGAGTTTGGTTTAAAATTAGGTGAAATTTTCCGGGTCGTCACAGTACCTACCCGTTAAAGAAATTTCATCCCGAAATTTGAGTGTAGTTGTCATGATTAACAATAGGAATGTTTTCATGACGAATATGAGTTGGTAAATAGAGTTTTATCATTATTGATTAATATAGATAAAACAATTCGCTTATGTGAAGCGTATGAGTGAAGCTATCACTAAATAGTGAAATGAGAAAGACAAGTTTCATCATAACTTTTGACTAGGTATGGATGAATTCCGGAATTCAAGAGATTTCAAAGAAAATCTTCGTTATCTATATAAGATTTGATTCGTCAGTGATTAAGGAAATTAAGATCTCTTTAATTAAATGCGGTCTTCTGTCTCGATTGCTCTGTCGGATGTTTCCATTATAAATTTACCTCTTCTATTTTATTATTCTCACCATTCTTATACTTTCTTCCTTAATCCATACTTCTAAAGATTGTAAAAATGCTTAATCCAGTACTGATCCTTGTCCTTCTTCTGACAATCACTTCTGTCATCCTCCTTTTCCATCTATCATCGGAGGAATCTGTTAACTTCTACTATTACCTTGGGGTTATAGTGTTTTTCATTCTCCCGTGTATTTATGTTGCTATCCGCATTGATATACACGGTTTGTAATTTATGTGTTTGTGATCGGATTTATATTTTCCTTTATAATTCGGAGCTCCATGCTCTTGTTTTCTCTTCCCGACTCTAAACCAAGCGAATAATGGTCCAGAATTAGTAGATATAGAGTTTTGAATGATCATAGTGTTCTAAGTAGGAAGGAACGTAATAACACGATTTGATTTGGTAAATTACCAGTATTACAGAAGATAGAACTATCGAGAATATATTTTCTTGATATGTTCGGAGGTTAAGTTAGAATGAAAGAGTCGCGTAACATGGTTCATGATGAGGGTATGGTCTACTATGAACCATCATCACGTTCCATTAGAAATTCAGCATGACTTACTGTAATATAATCACGTCGGCCAAGCGTCATTATATTATACTAACTCATGCTTCAATTCCTAACACTTCTCTAGGAATTCATTCATAATTTAAACTCAAATTTTACATAATGATAGAAACTAAATCAGTTTCTTTTATGATGTAACATAGATAGCACGAAGAGATAATTAATTTTTAGACAAGAATATTTATGAAAATATCCTCAGAAATATCGAAGATAGTTATGATGATATTTTCAGAATTTCTATGATCGAAGGTTGATGAAGAAAGATTATCCATAAGATTTAACATGGGTAAGGAGCAAGATATTCTCTAAAGATTTCATCGGATACAGAATTATCTGCATTCTTTGAACATGAGGTTTGGTCCTTGTATTTGTCCTTGATCTCCTTCCGGGTTAGCTCAATCCATTTTTCAGTACCAAATTTTTCAATGGAGCGTTCCCAACCTTCCAGTCTTTATTATCAAACTTTTAGCCATTTAGACCATCTACAATTTTACTGTTTCCTCTGCATTTAACGCTACCATATCTGAATCGTCGGTTATCAAACCGAGAGGTTTCAAGAAAATTGTGTTTTTAGATGATTAAACGCTCATTGTAATCGTCAAGATACAAATGAGGTTTAAGATGAAATCAAGTGGCAAACTTGAAGAAATGTTTAGTTTCATATGTTATAATCAATATTTTAATTCATTTTAATTGTCCAATGTTAGTACTCCACAGTTAGTAGTTTAATAATTCATATATAGTTTAATATATAATATTCGAATTAGTTAATACGTATCGTGACCCATTGTATACATGTCTCAGACTCGATCACAACTCAAGGTATATATATTATTTTAGAATCAACCTCAACCCTGTATAGCTAACTCGAGCATTACCGCATATAGAGTGTCTATGGTTATTCCAAATAATATATATATATATATATATATATATATATATATATATATATATATATATATATATATATATATATATATATATATATATATATATATATATATATGACGTCGATATGATATGTCAAAACATTGTATACGTGTCCCGATATTTAAAGTGCGTAAAATAAATAACAGAAAATAAAGGACGATAATTAAAATTGCGAGTATTTTAATTATCGTGTATACGTGTATACGTGTCCCAATAATTAACATTGTATACGTGTCCCGATTATCGCAATTTTAATTATCGTCCTTTATTTTCTGTTATTTATTTTACGCACTTTAAATATCGGGACACGTATACAAGGTTTTGACATATCATATCGACGCATCTATATATATTATTTGGAATCACGATAGACACTCTATATGCAGTAATGATCGAGTTCTCTATACAGGGTTGAGGTTGATTCTACAATAATATATATAGTTTGAGTTGTGATCGAGTCTGAGACATGTACACGGGTCACGATACGTATTAATTAATTCGAATATAATATATTAAACTATATATGAATTATTGGACTGTTAACTATGGACTATCAACATTGGACAATTAAAATGAATTAAAATATTGATTATAACATATGAAACTAAACAATTTTTCAAGTTTGCCACTTGATTTCATCTTAAACCTAATTTGTATCTTGACGATTCTAAGCTGCGTTCAAACATTTCATAATTCTTGAAAACACTTCAATCGAGAGGATGAACCAACCACACTTCATCTACGGAAGAAAAGATTGATGCATATAGTATTGCACCTGAAAAACTCTCGGAAACTAAGTAAACGTTTAACCCGTATCTGTGCTAGCTCCTTTGACATTGTTATTACCAAAAATAACTTTGCAATTCCTTACCAAAGTAGCAAATTTTGTCACAGCTCCAGCAAGTCAACTTCGACTTTTCGTTCGAAACAACCTTATTATAACCTTGATGTATATGCGTGCTCTTTTATTGTTACCTGGGAACCTTTTATATTCCACCATATTACCAGCAGACGTACCAGCAACCTCGTTCCTTCTTGGCTTAAATCTCTCTAATAAATCATTATATTTATTCATTGAAATCCTATCATATACTCGTCCACATCTTGTAACGAGAACTGCCATACCAATTACCGGGAATCAGTAAATCTGTATTGTGAGTCTCGCAACGTTTCCACATCAACAGTTATATGTATAACATTTAACTCTTAGAATTATGATCTTTTATTCTGAAATTCTGAAAAGCACCCAGTCTACGAATCAATACTCCAAATTTTGAGGAAGCTGAATGAAGCAGCAGAAACCGTAGACAACCGTAAATGACCTTAACCGTCGAAAGTTTGATGATAAAGAATGGAGTATTGGAAACACTCAATAGAAAATTTAGTACCGAAAAGCGGATTATGCAAAACTATGAAGGAAGCCGTGGACAAATCACAAAGAATAAGTTTGACTTCAAAGAATCCAAATGATTCAATGCCTGCTGAAGTCTTTAGCGAATATCTTGATCCTTACTCTAAACCCTTGCGGACAATAGTTTCCATCATCCTCTGGTCTTAGATATTCCGAGATATTATCGTATCTTTCATTATAAATATCCTCGATATTTCTGAATATATTTTCATAACTAATCTTATCTAAAATCATTAATCTCTTTATGCTATCAGTATTACATCATATAGAAACTGTTAGTTTCTATATTCTGTAAACTTTCAAGCTTAAAATATGAATGTTATTGAAGTAATGTTGGGAACTGATGCATGAGTTAGTATAATATAATGACACTTGATCAACGTGATTATATTACAGTAAGTCATGCTGAATTTCTAAATGGGACATGATAATTCACAGATTATAACGTCATCATGTGTCATGTTACATAACTCTTTCATTCTGCTTAACTTCTGAACATATCAAGAAAATATATTCTTGATAGTTTAATTCTCAGTGATTCTGGTAATTTGACAAATCAAATCGTGCTAATACATTCCTTCTTGTTTAGAACATGATGTTCATTCGAAACTCCATACTTACAAATCCTGGACCGTTACTCGCTTTACCTGAGGTCAAGAAGATAATAGAAAGGCAAAGAGATCCAAAATATAAGAGAAAATATAAAGCCCAATAACAACACGGAGATTACAAACCGTGGATCTCAGTGCGTATAGCAATATAAAGACACGGGAAGAGTATAAATACAATAATCCCTAGATCATAGTGGAAATAAACATATTCATCCTATGGAAGTTGGAAAAGGAGAATGATTGTTACGATAGTCAGGATAAGGACAAGGATCAGAACTGGATTAAGCATTTTCACAATCTTTTGAATTTGGGAATTGAGTAAAGGAGTGGTAAAAACTATAGAACAGAAAAAGTTTAATTTATAATGGAAATAACAGACAGAGTAATCGGGGTAGATCATCGCATTTAATTAAAGAGGTCCTAATTTCCTTAAATCTCGAAGAATCAGATCTTATAGATTTCCAAGATTTTCTTTGAAATTCCTTGAATTCCGGAATTTAACCATGACTAGTCAAAAGTTATGATGAATCATGTCTTTATTATTTCACTCTTCCGTGATAGCTTCACTCGTACGCTTCGAATAATAAAATTGTTTATTCCATATTACTCAATGATGATAAAACTTTATTTATCAACTCATATTCATCATTAAAACATTTTTATTGTTAGCCATGACCACCTCACTCAAATTTCAGGACGAAATTTCTTTAACGGGTAGGTACTGTGACGACCCGGAGATTTCCGACCAAATTTAAACTTAATCTTTATATGACTTCGACACGATAAGCAAAGTATGTAATGTTGAACCTCGAAAATTTTGAAACTATATTCATGTAGTTAATTACCCTTTGACTATTTCTGACGATTCACGAACCACAAGTTGTAAATAGATACGTATATGTTTAAATGTATTAATATATATAATAATATGTAATATCAATTTTAATAACAAGTTAAAATATAGTTGATATATAATATCATTATTATTTCATTATTAATATAATTATTAATATTAAATGTTAATATAAAATTTGAAACATGTGATTTACTAAACTAATAATAACATTATTATTAGTATTATTATTATACCAATATTGTTAATGTTATCATATTATTTTTATTACCATTATAATTTTTATTATGATTATTTATTATTATTATTATTATCATTATTACTATAGCTATGAGAAAATAATACAAATTATCATATTTACCATTAGTAATATTATTAATATCATCTTTAGTATTATTTGATAATATTAAAATTATTATAATTTATTCTTTTATTAATATTATTAAATTTTAATCAATTATAACTACTGGTTCATACGTGTGACTACTGAATCCAAAATTCGATCTGCATCATAAACCAGCTGTATTTAATTTTTGTTTGCTACCTCCAGGTTGTTACATATCGTAGTCAGGTCGTACCAATTTGTTCCCAATCACATTCAACTTTTATTTTTTTTTCTATTTCTTTCTGTACTCGTTTTTGTTTGTGAAGAATATGTCGACACACACATCAGCAATATCAACCACCATTATCCCTCTCTCTCACAATGTATCTCTTCCTCTCATATTCTTTTCTGTAAACCGCTACCACATCACCTTCTTCATTTCATGATTCTGTAAAATCCATAAACCTAAACAACCATCATTCACCATCTTCGGCTCTCACCTTCATGCTCGCTACCTTAGGAAACCATGATAACCACCGGTTAACCATGATCACCTACAACCACTTGATCACCACCTAAGTCGCCACCACCTCCGAGTATAATTACCATAAGTCACAACAACACCACCATTTAATTACTATTTCTGTTCCTTTCGAACATTTAACCAAACTGCACCATCATCACTTGAATCCTTGTTCCTGTTGCTGCACAATAATTGTTTCAGTTCCATTTTTGATTCGAGTAACATTCCATAATGTTGTAATTGCTGTAAGTTTCTTATTCTTTCTTCGTGTTCCTTTCTTCTTGACAAAACACCTTGCAAACCACCACCACACCCATTTAACTACCTTCCCTAAATCTCCATATCATTTTCTTCTTTCTTTCTGTCGAGTGTATAAAGAATTGAAATGGGATAAAATAAGTGATGAGAGTTGCATGATAGGGTTGAAGTATGATTTATATAATGGGATCCAAAGTTCCTTTTTGTTGATTGATGGCCGACACCCACAACACTTACCCACTATCTTCCTAAAAACTTTAAACAAATGTTTGAGCTACTTTTGTGATTCTAACGAGCCATTTTTTTTATGCCTCTTGTCTCCCATTAGTCAACAAGTGGTCCTCCTTTGATAAATGAAAAACTTTATGTTGTGTGGAATCAATTGGAGGTGCGTGTTTGAGTGTTTAGATTAAACCAAGTGAACTTTGCAACTAGATTTTTGGATGAATATGAATATAATAACAATGATGATAGGATAGATAATAATGATGAATAACGAGTATGGTGATGGTAAATGGTACTATGATGATAACGTGATATCATGACAAAGATGATGATGTTGGTAACACGAGATAAGTGTTACATGCTGCACGAATTTATCCTGTTCTACTTCATTAGTTTTTCTTTTTCTTTAATGATGATGATGATGATGATGATGTTGATGGTTGGACTTGAAAACAAAGTTAAAGTTGATATGTGTACGTTTCTATTATCAGATGAACCCCACCACCCCAATTACCTTGAGCCATTTAAATGAGAACATGTTAGTAGGCTTGATTTGATTTTTGGGCCACTTTTGCTATTTTCAAATTGGGCCAATATATAAGAAAATATGGATTATATAGGTAGAAGACGTGTATTAAAACAGAAATATCAAAATAGTTGGATGGTGAAGAGTGTTTGTGGGTTAGCGTGAGGTCGCGAGTTCGAATCCTGTCTAAAGCATTTCTTTTTAGAAAGCCTTTTAAACCTTTAAGGTAGTATTCTATTTATTATTATTATTATTATTATTATTATTATTATTATTGTTATTAATATTAGTATTAATTATAACTTTTATTATTATTATTATTATTATTATTATTATTATTATTATAAGTATTATTATTAATATTATCATTTTGGTTATTATTAGTAGCATCATTAGAAGTTAAAAACCATTATCGACATTATATCTATCGTTATTATTATTATTATTATTGTTATTATTATTAAGTAAGTTAGTGTTAATATTAATATGATGATCTTAGAATTTAAAAGTATTAGCTAGAGGCTAATAAAATTTAAAGTTAGATTATAAACATAATATAGATCCTGATGTTAAAATAAAACTGATGTAAAATATTAATTACTACCACAAAGTTTATAAGTCATAAGGATCAGTATAAAGATATATAAAATTATTATTTTTAACATTAAGATTATAAATTTTAACCTTATTATTATTAGTATCATTCTTATTATTACTATTATCTTTATTATTATAACAACAACTATATTATCATTATTATCATCCTTACTAAAATTATTATTTTGATCACTAAAACTATCAATATTTTCACAAATAGATACATTTATATAAAAATACATTACGCTATATTTTTATTATTAAAAAGATATTAGTTAAGTTATATCAATTAATATATAAATATACATACTAAACCTTAATATACTGTTTTTATTATTAATGATAAGTAATAGTTATATATAAAATATACAAACTAAATATATAATATATAAAGTTATAAGATATGAAATTGTTCGATTACGAGAAGATATTTTAATATAAATACAAATGATATAGGTTCGTGAATCTGAGGCCAACCCTGCATTGTTTAGTTGTTCAATGTCGTCATATGTATTTTTACTACAAAATACATTAGGTGAGTTTCATTTGCCTTTTTACCCTTTATATTTTTGGGCTGAGAATACATGTGCAACTTTTATAACTGTTTTACGAAATAGACACAAGTACCTTAACTGCATTCTATGATAGAATTATCTGGGATTGGGGCTGATTATTATGACACGCATTAGACCCCAGTTTCCGTTAGAGCGTATGAGCTCCCGAGCCGGGTTGATGGTTTATTATTTATGACATTTTGGCACCGGTTGTCCTATATTTTATAAACATGTGTTCAGCCTTGGAGTGTAAATACCGGCACAGAGGTTCTATATTTTGAAGGCACATGTATTCAGCCGTGGGGTGAAAGATCGGCACAGATGGTTACTATTGTATTTTGAATCCTCACCAGGTGTTCTTCATATGAAAGATATTTTTTTGTGCAGTTGGAATGGGACTTCTGCACGTTTTATAATATTTAAAATCTTGTGGTCTATTAAAATGATGAAAATGAAATGATTACTATAAACTGATGAACTCACCAACCTTTTGGTTGACACTTGAAAGCATATTTATTCTCAGGTTTGAAAGAAATCTTCCGCTGTGCATTAGCTCATTTTAAGGATATTACTTGGAGTCATTCATGACATATTTCAAAAGATGTTGCATTCGAGTCATTGAAGTTCATTAGAGATTATTAAGTAAATGACGGATTAGGTCATTTATAGTTAGATATTATGAAATGGTATGCATACCTATCAACTTTCGATGAAATGAAAGTTTGTCTTTTAAAAACGAATGCAATGTTTGTAAAATGTATCATTTAGAGGTCAAGTACCTCGCGATGTAATCAACTATTATGAATCATTTATAATCAATATGGACTTCGTCTGGATGGATTAGGACGGGGCGTTTCATTAGGATCCGCTTTAAATGCGACCATCCGTTTTGATTTCTCTGTCGGATATTTTACTATAAATCCACCCCCTTTGTTTCCTTACAACTCACTTTTTATTCTTTCTCCCCCAATTCATACTTTAAATCATTCGTCAATATGCTCCATCCAGTTCTGGTTCTCGATATATACTCCTAACTTTCATATCTATCGTTCTTCTTTTTCACTTGCCACCGGAGGAATCTATTCACTTCTATTATACTCTTGGTTTTATAGTGTTTTTAGTTCTCCCGTGTCTTTACGTTGCAATACTTATTGATATACACGGTTTGTAATCTATGCGCTGTCGTCGGGCTTTATATGCTTGCTTATTTTTCGGAGTCCCTGCTCTTGTGTTTCTATAATCATCGACATCTACAGTTAATGCTCTCTCTTATTTGATGAGATTTATACTCCCATTTTTATTTCGGATCTTCGTCCTTTTGTTTTCTCTTTCCGAATTTAAGTCAAGCGAATAATGGTCCAGAATTTGTAGGTATGAATTTTGGAATAAACATAGTTAATGTTCTAAGAATGGAACGGTAATAGCATAATCTGACTTGTCAAATTACCAGAATTCAAGGGAAAAGATAGGACTATCAAAAAATTATGTTCTTGATATGTTTATATATTAGATAGAGTGTAAGAGTCGTGTAACATGGCACATGATGACGTTATGATATGTGAATCATCACGTTCCATTTAGAAACTCAGCATGACTTACTGTAATATAATCACGTTGATCAAGTGTCATTATATTATACTAATTCATGCTTCAGTTCCCAACACTACTTCAAAACATTCATATTTTAAACTCGAAGGTTTCAGAATTTAGAAACTAAAATAGTTTCTTTTATGATATAACACAGATAACGCGAAGAGGTAAATGATTTCGGATAAGAATAATTTTGAAAATATCTTCAGAAATATGGAGGATATTTATAATGAAAGATACGATGATATCTTAGAATTTCTAATATCAAAGGATGATGAAGAATATTGTCCGCAAGGGTTTAGAGTCGGGAGCAAGGTATTCGATAATGACTTCAGCAGATACTGAATCATTTGAATCCTTTGAAGGTAGATTTCATCTTTGTGATTTGTCCACAGCCTCCTTCATGGTTTGCTCAATCCGTTTTTCAGTTCCAAACCTTCTCTTTTTCTGTGCTTTTCCAACACACTATTTTTTATCATCAAACTTTTTACTGTTAAGGTCGTTTATAGTTTTTGCTGCTTCATCAGCATCTCGAGAACTATTCCGCAGTTCGGGGTGTTTTTTCAGAAACTTCACATTCGCAGTATGTAAGTCCAGGAGATAGACGTTATATGTATAACTGTTGGCGTGGACATGCTGCGAGATTTCAAAATACTGATTGCTAATACCCAATGATTCATATGGCAATTATCATTACAAGATGTAGATAAGTAAATGATAGGGTTTTGATAATTATAACGATTTTTCGAAAAATCAAAGATCAGTGAAGTTGTTGGTAAGTTTATTGCTAATGTGATGGAACATAAATGGTTCCCCGGTAACGTTGGCGAAAGGGCAACGTATCTATCGAGGTTATAATAAGGCTGTTTTGATTGAGAAGTCGAAGTTGTCTTGCTGGAGCTGTGACAAACCTGTCTATTTTGAAACGGAATTGAAAAGTTATTTTAGCTAATAAATGCCAAAGGTTCTGACATGGATACGTATTAAACTATGACTTTGGTTTCAAAAGCTTTTTAGGTGTATAACTGTTGGTAACATGTGGTTGGATCATCATCTTGATTTTTCATTATTTGAAGTGTCTTCAGGAATTTCGAAGGGTTTGAACACCGATTGTAGTTGTTATTATACATATGATGTTATTTCACAGTTTTGAAGGCAAACTATAGCTTTGAAAGATGTAGGAATCTAAGAGTGATGATACCGGTTATATCTTGAATTGAATTCTGCGATTTCAAAATCAGAATATGTAATTGAATTTGAATGAGTATGGTTGTTTTGATTTCTATAAAAGAATGTATATTGTTGTGAAAGTAGGGAGTATAATGTATGATTTGCTGAATCAGATTCGTAGAATGTAACATATTAATTGTGAATTTATATATCTCTCGGGTATTACCTACCCGTTAAAAAAAATTTCACAATTAATATTTTGTACAATAGAATTTTATTACAGTCTTTATGATTATATATATGTGTATATTTTCTTCAGATGTAACATAGATTTTATTAAATTAAACTCATTTGATTTACGGTTGAAACTAGAATTGAGTAATCCCTAAAACTTTAGAAATTACATAAGTATTTCTTCAATGATATTGAAATCATGAATCAATATTTCGTTATTTGTTGATGTATGATGTTGGTTTTCGTGAAGTTCTTGTGAACTTTGTAAGGGAAGAATGATGTTATTTGAAAATTTTTTTGAGTACATCAATAATTAAAATGTAAAATCAAACATATATTTGAATAATATACTTGATTTATTATGAATTGGAATTTATTGAATTGAGACAGAAATTATAGTTAACAATGGTTATGTTGCGGACGAAGGACGTACATTATTGCATATTAGTAATATGAATTAACCGAGTAGTTAAGATTCACACATAATAGCTTAGTATGTAAAGATTTATTATGGTTTAAAAATTTATATATATAAGATATACATATAAATCCTTCAGTGGAAATGAGTTAATACTTCATAACTCGTTGAGATGACATACTTGTTGTTGATTTATAATGATATCCACGGTGAGTCTTGAACTGGCGGGGCTTGTGATGTTAGAGGTGCTGCTGATTTCTGACGATGTTGACGGCACTGTTGATTCTGTTGGTAAAACAAGTCTAGCTTGTAAATTGCGCACTATTCTATCAGGGTTTCTACTCTTCCTTCTATCATTTCGGTTCACTCATCTGGTTTATGGTTAGGGCTAGAATAGATAATCTCTAAGACTTTGGAGATTACATAATCGTCGCGGAGTGTTTCTTCAATGAAGTTATGAATCAATACTTCATCGTTTATTGTTGTTGGTATTCCTTGGTATCTACAGAGCATATGACATTGGTGCTCATGGGACAGATTGTAAGGTTGAGGTTTACGACGCGGTGGTGGTAATGGTACTGTTGGTGTTGATGATGGTGGTACTGGTTATGCTGCTGGTGTTGCTGCTGGTGTTTGTAACCTTTGCACCATATTCTCCAAAGCCACTACCCGAGCGCGAAGCTCGTTGACTTCTTCTATTACACCGGGGTGATTGTTGGTTCGGACGAGCAGATAAATAAAATCTAGAATTTGATGTAGTATATAATCATGACAAGATACTCTGGAAATGAGAGAGGAAATGGTGTTTCAGACAGGTTCGCCGGTAAGTGCTTCAGGTTCTTCACCAATAGGGCAATGTGGTGGATGGAAGGGATCACCTTCTTCTTGTCTCCAATGATTGAGAAGGCTACGAAAGCATCCCCAATTCATCCAGAATAGATGATGGCTGATTGGTTGATCCATTCCAGTCACACTGCTTTCGGAGCTTGAATGGGATTCCATTTCAGAATTCGAGGGACTTGAACTAATGACGAATTCCATTTTGTATGGTTGAATAAAGAATTTTTCATTATGAAATGATTTTCCAGCTATCGGATGGTATTCTAATTACATAGAATATCTGTATATATAGAGCAAAAGATTTCGTAGATTACGGAGAAATTTACGGAACATGTCAGGCAAAGTTTACAGTAACAGATACGCTAAGAAATGAATTAGCAGATATGCTAAGATATGAATTTTGTCTATACACTATTCATGCAATCAATGCAATAAAATGTGTCTAGACTAAAAAAGATAAGCAGGCAATTTTTCGACAAAAATGGTAAGCAAAACTTTTGACATGCAGACACGGTCGAAGTCCAGACTCACTAATGCATCCTAACGACTATCAGTTAGACACACTAATGTAGACCTGGTTCGCTAAGACCACCGCTCCGATACCACATGTAAAGACCCGTCCTAATCCATAAGGACGAATATAATAACATATGAATACATTGTGAGGTATTTAACCTCTATATGATACATTTTACAAACATTGCATTCATTTTTAAAAGACAACTTTCATTACATCGAAAGATAACAGGCATGCATACCATTTCATAATATCCAAACTATAAATGACCTAATCTGTCATTTACTTAATAATAATCTTTACTGAACTCAACGACTTGAATGCAATGTCTTTTGAAATATGCCATGAATGACTCCAAGTAATATCTTTAAAATGAGCAAATGAACAGCGGAAGATTTCTTTAATACCTGAGAATAAATATACTTTCAAGTGTCAACCAAAAGGTTGGTGAGTTCATTATTTTATCATAAACAATCATTTTCATCATTTTAATAGACCACAAGATTTTCAGATATTTAATTGTACACATAACCCGAGTACAAAATAACACGCGTAACCCGCGAATTAAAAATCATTCATATGGTGAACGCTTGATAAACGAACTAACAGGATGCATATAGAATATCCCCATCATTCTGGGACTCTCATCGGACATGATAATCGAAGTACTAAAGCATTCGTAACCCGAATGGGACTTGTCAAGGTCCATAGATCTATCTTTAGGATTCGCGTCAATTGGTGGCAATTATAATAAACACCAATTCTTAGGCTACCAAGCTAAAAAGGGGCATATTCGATCTCGATAATTCAACCATAGAATATAGTTTCGATTACTTGTATCTATTTCGTAAAACATTTATAAAAGCAGCGCATGTATTCTTAGTCCCAAAAATATAATAAAAGGGAGTAATGAAACTCACAATACTGTATTTCGTAGTAAAAATACATATGACGTCATTGAACAAGTGCAAGGTTGGCCTGAGATTCACGAATCTATATTAATTATATTTATTTATATGTTGATCAATATTTGTCTAACAATTTAGGTCAGGTCATAGTGTATCACAATCCTAATGCTCGAGACTAATATGCAGAAGTTAACAAAAGTCAATTTGACTCAAAATGATTTCCATGATTATTATATAGTTTAAATATAGTCATTTTATAATTTTAAATATTTTTAACAGATTTTATTAGAGTAAATAATAAAATTCATTTGTTAATAAAAATTTATATTTAAAATTTATATATGATAAAAATATACTTTTATATATTTTAAGTAATAAAATTTATAAAGTTCATTTTAATATCATAAAAATATAATGATAGGTATTATTAATGTAATTATATTACGTGTAGTAAAATATTTTTGTATCACATATTTATTTGATAAAATAATATTGATAATAACAATAATAAATAAAAGCTGTATTATTTTGTAATAATAATTATTATTATTCTACTAATAAAAATAAAAATATTTATATTTATTAAAAATGATACTAATCATGATAAAATGACAATTTTTATTAATAATAGAACTAAAATGATAATAATAATGATATCTTATAATAACAATGATATTTCTATTAAAAATGATAATTTTTGTAAAATGATAATTTTAATATTAATAATACTTTTAATAATAATAAAAATGATAAAAATAATAAAATCGATATTTTTTTCTCTTAAATTAATGTCTTACAATATTTTAATTTCATCATGATACTCATACTCATTATTTCCCAATCAATTTATTAATAGCTTTTAGTCGTCTTTTATATCGCGTTCATTATAATGATAATAATAGTAATCAAACTAATTAGATGTTTCTAATATTAGTTTTAATTACAATAATACTAATAATAATAAATACTATGATAATATTTAACGATAATACTAATAACTATTTTGATGATGATAATAATAATAATAATAATAATAATAATAATAATAATAATAATAATAATAATAATAATAATAATAATAATAATAAAAACTATAACGACGATAATAACGACTATAATAATAATTATTTTTAATAATAATACAAAAATTCAATTGACTATAACTTCTAATTCGTTCGCCGAAACCATTCGATATCTAAATGAAAAGTTCTTAATTTTTCGCTAGCTTTCCAACAACATGCATATCTTATACGTTATCTCAACCGCATATGTAACTAATTCAGGATTCAACATAACCTATCTAATGGCAATATCAAAAATACAAGCATGCATAACCCTATATACTCGAGCACTAGCCAGGGATACACTATTAATATATAAAAGTTAAGTTATGAGTGCTCACGTATCAATATTAAGATTCAATATTGCAGGAAAGGTACGTAAACGCAACAGAGATGATAAACACTAGATTGACCTCGCGAGCATACCCATGAACATTACCCATAACCTCCATAGCTATAACCCAAAATTTCTTTAGTTCTATCCCGCTCATAAAAACCCGTTTTGAAATAGCTCGCTCATGACCTCGTCGTAGTATTTTATATATAATACTAATAATAATAAGATTTTATAACAATAATAATAATAATAATAATAATAATAATAATAATAATAATAATAATAATAATAATAATAATATTAATAATAATAAATTTAATATAAATAATACGGAGTATGATATATGTGTGTGTGCAGAGGTGAATTCGATCGAGTTTTATAGACCCGTTTAGTGGACCTCAGCTCCGCGATTGCGAAGAGAAAAAGGCCAAAAGCTCCGCGATCGCGAGCTTCCTGAATCCAGCTCACCCTCAATGATTTCAAGGCTGCCGACAGTTTTAATATATAATATTATATATTTATTTAATTTATATAATTATATATATTATATTATATTTATGTGCATAGTTAAATTATAAATTTAATTCCGATGTCTCGTACGTTAACACTCGACTAAAGTCCCAGTTTCGGTTTTTCAAATGATGCCTCGTACGCTTAGAAAACTGGTATTTTATATTTCGTGTAATGTACCTTTATACATGACAAGACTCAAATCAATGAAAAACTATCCCACTCAAAATATAACTTACTCATTTGAGTGTTTTGATCATTTACTTCTATAAATCAACTTCTCATTGGTTATCAAAATATATTATTTTAGATCAAATGTTTTATATTATATTTCACCGCTTGTAAAATATATATATATATATATATATATATATATATATATATATATATATATATATATATATATATATATATATATATCTTTATTTTAAAAATAAATTTGTTCCTATATAGTTGAAGTATTTATTTAATAATACAATATTTAGTTTTTCAAAACTAATTATATTTTCAAGTTCATTTTGGAATCGTTTAGATAGTAGAAAAATATTATGTCGTATCATGTTTACGTTGTTGAAACAATATATATATATATATATATATATATATATATATATATATATATATATATATATATATATATATATATATATATATATATATATATATATATATATATATAATTTATAATACAAAGCTTTAATTAAATTCTTTAAAACTTATGAACAAATTATCTTATAAAACGTTTTAATAATAAAGTTCTTCTTAAATCAAAATATTTTTGTACGTTTGAAACAATATTAAATAAATATGAAAACTTTGTTTTCCAAAACTAAATATATTTAAGAATCATTTCACTAAAAAAATTATAATAGTAGAAGTTGTTATATCATAAAACGTTTTAAAAAAGCAAGATTAAATATATTCTTAATAGGTTTCAAGTCTTTAAATTAACGTTTGTTGGTGAAACGTGATATAAAGTCCAAAGGTTAGATAAACGTATGGAATCATCTTAATGTAAAATGTCGATATCCAATGTCTAAGTTATTTATATTCCACGTTCCAACTTTAAAATGAAAGTTAAAATAGTTATCTTATTAAAATCACGAGGGAAATGTTGTAAAGCATGAATTGAAAATCAAATAGGAATCTCCACTAACTCTTGTCTAGTTCCCGTTAATTGATACTTTGTTCTTATATGTAAATCACTTTACCATCTTTCCGAATACTGTTAAAAAGAAAAAGTTTCCTAAGTCAAAGTGGACCTCTTAACAGAGACTCATATTCATACAATGTATCTGATAAATCAATCATTAGATATTATTTTCTAATTCCATCGATAATCATATTAAAACAAATATGTTCACTTAAAGTATTATACGTTTAATACTTTGTTAACGTTCTCAAGTAATAATATATATACACATACATACATATACATATTCATATTAAATTGTATGATGGTTCGTGAATGGTCGAAATTTGGTCGAGGTTAAATGAATGTATGAACACAGTTTAAAATTCTTGAGATTTAACTTAACAAACTTTGCTTATCGTGTCAGAGTAATGTAAAGATAAAGTTTAAATTTGGTCGGAAATTTCCGGGTTGTCACATTAGGTTATATGTATTAGATATATTTTTATGTAACTAATATTTATTTGATTCAATTAATACTAATAAATACAAAGTCGTAATATCTTTATAATAATAATATCAATAGTTATTATAATAATAATACTCATTTTAAAAATAATGATAATAATAATAATAATAGTAATTAAAAAGTTGTAATTTCTTTATAATGATAATAATAATGTTATTAATAATAATAATACTTATAATAATAATACTAATAATCTTATTTATAATATTGGTAATAATACTAATTAATTAATAACAATCAATAATAAATAATAATAATATTAATAAAAATAATAATAATAATGAAATAATAATAATAAGAGTATTAGTAATAACTACCTCAAAGGAGTACACCCTAAAAAAAATGCACAAGTTCGAGTTTGAACCCACGACATCCCGCTAACCCGATAACATCCTTAACCATTACGCTATGTGTTTCGATTCTGAAATAACACCCAACTTAAATTGTTTTCAAATTTTAACTTCTGCATCCTTCTTCTTCTTTTCTAAAAAAAATGTCCGAGCGCGGGCTCGAACCCGAGTCCTCTTGCTTAACAATCACACCTCCAAACCATTATTCCGTCTGATTGTTTCTGAATTATTTCGTCCCTTAAACACATTTAACCATATTTCTGTCTGTTTTCATCTATTTAATCCAATCATCATGATCATCATCTAATTAACATTTTTATCATCCTACACTTATAAACTTATCCTCATCATTTAATCATAGTTTATGATGGTCATTCACTAGCTTGCTAATATCATCATCAAATTCATTTATCCTAAATCTGTTTCAACTCAACCGGAAATCAATTGGGTCTCGGCCCAATAATACAAAATAAAGAATACGGTCCATTTACCATATTATCTAAGTCCAACAATCAAATGGATCTTCACGATCTAAAGGAATTAAGTAAATGGTGTGATTATAATTGAGAGTTTTGAACGGCAGAACCAAAACAAAACATAGAAAATATAACGTATGTACTCGTCATCACCTCATCATAATTACCTCATCTTCCATTAACATAACACATTATCATCATCATTTCATTATCATTATTCTATATTATCACTTCTTCACCTTTTAACCGATGTAGTAGCAAAACATAATTAAACTATACGGTCGTATTTTCTACTCGATAGCAGTAGGATCAATAGTAATACATCAGTAATTGTTGTTGGTTTGTTTGATGGTATTTTTCGAATAAGAAATAGCAACGATGATAGTTGTAATTGATTATGATTTTATGTGGTGGATTGATGGTGAGTGGTTGGATTTGAGTTCGAACAGGAAGAGTAAAAACACTCGTATATATATATATATATATATATATATATATATATATATATATATATGAAATAACCCGTTCATACTCATTATAAACGATTCACAATAGTTGATTACATTGCGAGGTATTTGACCTCTATATGATACATTTTACAAACATTGCATTCGTTTTTAAAAGACAAACTTTCTTTACAAAAAAATTGACGGCATGCATACCATTTCATATTACATCCAACTATAATTGACTTAATATTAATCTTGATGAACTCAACGACTCAAATGCAACGTCTTTCAAAGTATGTCATGAATGACTCCAAGTAATATCCTTAAAATGAGCTAATGCACAACGGATGATTTCTTTAATACCTGAGAATAAACATGCTTTAAAGTGTCAATCAAAAGGTTGGTGAGTTCATTAGTTTATCATAATCAATCATTTCTGTAATAGTAATAGACCACAAGATTTCAGTTTCCATAAATATCCGTACACTCGCAAGTGTATAAAAGTATTCTATAAGTTGTTGAGCGCTTCGGTAACCATACTTAACAATTAATGTGGCATATTCCCTTTATTATGAAATCTCCCTACACTGTACCAAGTGTAGTAAAAATGAAGTACTATGCAACTGTTTACGATATTAGAGTGACTAGCCCTGTTGGGGTTGTCAAACCCGATAGATCTATCAATAGGGTGCGCGCTTACATGCTCTTACAACATGTAAATATTAGTTACCAAGCTATTAGGGAAAAATATGCAAAGTGGTACAACTCAACGTAGAAAATGTTTCTAGTACTTGTGTCCATTTCGTAAAATAGTTATAAAACAGTGCATGTATTCTCAGCCCAAAAATATATATAAAAAGGGAGTAATGAAACTCACAATACTGTATTTCGTAGCAATTATGTATATGACGGCACTGAACAAGTGCAGGGTTTGTCTCGGATTCACGAACCTATATCAATTATATATATTTATTAACATATAATATTGATAAAACAAGTTTTTATATTAATTATATAATATTTTTACTTGTTTAAGTTAGTAATTAGTTGTTAGTCTTATTTTAAATCTTATATAGATTTCCTGATTTTAAATAGTCAACTCCTGATAGGTATATCTCATAGTGTGTTCGACTTCTATAGGTGTAAGAGCCATCATTGGAAAGGTATTTGAGTCCTATAACCAGCCATAATTGACATATGTTCTGAATCAAGGTATAGGTTAGTTAAAATTTCATTTTGCCACAAGTGCGTAAATTTGTCCGCACAGTTCAGTAATTCGTCATAGGAACAGTCCGTAGGCTATGAAAAATAGCTAAACTGAATATTTTTAATTTTCCTTCTATATTTTAGTTATTAACATATACACTAATAGGTGTTATCAAGGAAAATAGCCCAGGACTTAGTTAGCATAGTTTTCTAGTTAGATTGATTAAGCATACAACATTAATCTTAGCCAAATCTTTCGGTTCATAAATTATTTGTTACTACATGGTATTTAATGAACCGAGTTGCTAGAGACTCTTTAATATGTTGTGTTTTCAAAACATAATCGGAAATTTTTGGTCTCATAGTCAAAGTTAGGCTTATGCCCTTAACTTGTAACGGTGGACAGATTCGGATAAAATCTGTCATCAGTCAACTAATGAATTTTTGAAAAATACTTTCACTTCGTCTAAAATCATGAAAAAATTACAGAAATCTTGATTCATATATATTAACATATATCCAGAGTTATATGCTCTAAAACAAAGTTTAAGATAGCTTTTAAATTCGTGTGTCAAAACAGTTTTCAAGAACCGAAAGAGACCAATTGTTGTATATTAAGTTCTAAGGTGTTATACATATATACAAGTTATAAATTCTTATAATAACTTAATATAATGTCATAATACATATAAATAAGTGTTTTTAAATTCAAGTTAGTATGGTTACATTAGTTTATAAACATGCTTGGTTTCCACCAAAACAAGTTCTAGTTTTTACAAGTTTTATAAACTTATTAAGATAGCAATAGAGTAGGAATTTAACAAGAGTTTTAAGAAGTGTTCTACCTTGATTTTGAAGCTAGATGATGAAAAAAATGCTTGGTGATGATCTAGTATGAAGATAGAAGTATTTTGAGAGAGTAATTTGGAGTAAAGAATGAGAAAATGGAATGGAAAAATGGGGTGGTACATATGGACGAATTTTAAGTTAATAATGGAGTCATATGTTGCCAAAATGGTTAGTAAACTTGTGAGTTTTTATCTCATGACTGATTAACAAGACAAAAGATTCTAGGATCCAAAAATGGGGCTGCTAAGGAGTGTATTTTTCAATAGTTATATATCTATAAGATGCGTATTTGACGGGTAAAAATACTGTAAAAATACGAATAGAATTCATGAGGAAATAGAATGCGAATACGAGTATAGCTATCTTTGTTGAATATACTTATGTTAATATATATATTTAAGTCTTTCAAAAGTGTATTAATACATCTTAATACTGTACATATATATTCATTTTAACATAAGGGTTATTACGTCGTTAAATGTTACATATATATATTGTTTTCGAAACCCTTAAGTTAGTAGTCTCAATTTATATATATAAAACCCATTATTAATATAATTAATGAGATACTTAACTATCATATATTCAAGTTAGATATAATCCATATATCCATATATATACATAAGTATATATTTAATACAAGTTATGACGTTCGTGAATCGTCGAACAAATGGTTGGTCAATTGTTTGTATGAAACTCATTTCAAAAGTTTTAAAACTTGTCAAAATTTATTGCTTATCATGTCGGAATAATGTTATTGTTACAATACAAAAGTCATACGTATACACATTTAATGTTAGTAGGTAGTCGGTGCAATTAATGTAGTTAGTTGAGTCGGTGCAATTAATGTAGTTAGTTGGGCAGGTGCATTTATTGAGCAGTCAGGTCTTGTATCTCGGGTCTATATATATCCTCGTTGTATGTTGTAAATATGTATCAATTAAGAAAAATGAAATTGCAGAGAGTTTAGATGTTTTACATGGTATCAGAGCCATGGTATCGGAGAAAAAAAAATGAGCGATGAAAAGAAAATAGATAGTAATTTAAGCGAGACTATTCCTATTGGAGCCCGCTTGATCGACAATAAACTTAATGGGTCTAACTTCTTTGAATGGAGTAAGACAATCCGTGTATATCTTAGAAGCATGGGAAAAGCTTCTCATCTTACTTCCGAACCTCCTAAAGATGATACACGGGATCCGTGGCTACAAAATGATGCCAGACTCTTTCTTCAAATTATGAATTCCATTAAATCTTCGGTTACTTCGTTGGTAAATCATTGTGAGTATGTAAATGAGCTTATGGAGTATCTCGATTTTCTATATTCTGGAAAGAGCAATATCTCTAGAATATTTAATGTGTGCAAATCTTTTCATCGCGGTGAACAACACGATCGATCTTTAATGGCTTATGTTATGGAATTTAAGAAAACATATGAGGAGTTTAACTCTGTGATGCCTTTGAGTGCTGATATTAAGACTATGCAGACACAACGTGAGTAAAAGCGGTCATGAGCTTTCTAACTGCTTTACGACCAGAACATGATGCTATTAAGTCCCAGTTTTTGAACGAGTCTACGATTTTCTCTCTTCAAGAAACATTTGCTCGTGTTCTCCATCACGAGGATGTTAAAACACCTCAAGTTTCTGAGCACAACAGGAGGATTTAGAGGCGGGAGGTCTCGTGGAGGCTATCGAGGAAGTTATCGAGGAAGTTTTTGAGGAAGTTCAAGAGGAGGCTATACTGATAGAACAACAGAAGAACCCACTAATTCTGGTGTGGAGTGTTTTTATTGTCATGAACTTGGACATACTAAACGATTTTGCAAGAAATTGCAAACTCAAATTATGAGGAATAATCTCTTAGCACATGCTGTATCTTCAACCGTTGCAAATGGTGAATCTGTGAAACCTACTATTTCAACTGTTGCTTTTGCTGAAACAGGTAATGACACGTGTCTCTTATCATCAGCCTCCAAATGGGTCATTGATTCTGGTGCCTCAGATCATATGACAGGTAATAACCATCTTTACTCTGACTTCAATACACACTCATCTTATGTCACAATTGCAAATGGTACCACCTCCCCTGTTCTTGGTTCCGGCACTATCAACCTCACTCAATCTATATCTTTATCATCCATTTTATGTCTACCTAATTTCTCATTTAACCTGCTATCCGTCAGCAAACTTACTCGTGACTTAAATTGTGTAGCCTTATTGTTTCCTGACTCTTGTATCTTTCAGGATCTCTCAATGAAACAGATTATTGGTAAAGGACGGGTATCTGATGGACTTTACATACTTGAAACTACAACAAAAATTCCCCGGTCATTAGTATGCTCAAAGTCATCCTCTCCTCTTATAATGCATTGTCGGCTAGGCCATCCTTCTTTACATACTTTGAAGAAACTATGTTCTGAGTTTTCCGGTTTATCCTCTTTATATTGCGAGTCTTGTCAGTTCGCTAAGCATCAACGAGTCCATTTAAGTCCTAGAGTCAATAAGTGGGCTGCGTCCCCATTTGAATTAGTACATTCTGATGTTTGGGGTCCGTGTTCTGTGACATCAAAATCTGGTTTTAAATATTTTTTTACTTTTATTGATGACTACTCTCGTGTTACATGGATTTATTTAATGAAAAGTCGCTCTGAAGTATTCACTCATTTTTGTTCCTTTGTTGACGAAGTAAAAACACAATTTCATACTTCTGTTCTAACTCTAAGAAGTGATAACGCAAAAGAATTTCTCTCAGAGTCATTTAAATCATATATGCTTCAAGAAGGTATCCTGCATGAGTCATCATGTGTTGATACACCAGCCCAAAATGGGGTGGCGGAACGAAAAAATAGACACCTTCTTGAGGTAGCCCGAGCACTATTATTTCAAATGAATGTTCCAAAACCTTTTTGGGCTGATGCTGTATCAACTGCGTGCTTTCTTATAAATCGCATGCCATCTGTAGTTCTTAATAGTGATATTCCATATAGTATCTTATTTCCTACAAAATCCTTGTTTCCAATCGAACCAAAGATATTTGGTAGCACTTGTTTTGTTCGAGACACCCAACCTCACCTAACCAAATTAGATCCTAAATCTATTAAGTGTGTCTTTCTAGGATACTCTCGTCTTCAGAAAGGGTATAGATGCTTTTCACCAACCCTCCAACACTATGTTGTTTCCAGAGACGTCACATTTCAAGAAGAATTGCCGTTCTTTCCCACAACCATTTCTTGCAATCATGAGGAGAGTGATGACTTATTAAGATATAGCATGAAAGTACCCACACCAGATCCCACACCAGAGCTACCATCAGAACAAACTAGCCATTTTCAATATATATACAGTCGACGTCCCCGTCCTACATCAGTGCCTGCTCCTGAGCCACAGTCCTCGTCGGTAGATCCTCCCGGTGAGTTACCGAGTAATGTTTCTAGTGATATTCATGATGCCCAATCTTCTGACTCTGATTCTGATATACCGATTGCTCTTCAAAAAGGTAAACGTAAGTGTACTTATCCTATTGCTTCCTTTGTCTCTTATGATAAATTGTTCGTCTCTTCTCGTGCTTTTGTTGCCACCTTAGACTCTGTCTCCATTCCGAAAACTGTTGGTGAAGCTTTGGCTCATTCTGGATGGCGTGCTGCTATGATTGAGGAAATGAATACACTCGATCATAATGGCACTTGGGCATTAGTTAACTTACCTATTTCTAAAAAGACAATTGGTTGTAAGTGGGTCTTCACGGTAAAGGTTAATCCTGATGGTTCTTTGGCACGATTGAAAGCTCGTTTAGTTGCTAAGGGATATGCTCAAACATATGGAGTGGATTATTCTGAGACCTTTTCTCCTGTTGCTAAACTCACATCTATCAGATTATTCATTTCTTTAGCTTCTACATATCAATGGACTCTTCAACAACTTGATGTGAAGAATGCATTTTTACATGGATATTTGCAAGAAGAAGTCTACATGGAGCAACCACTGGGTTTGTTGCTCAGGGGGAGTCTGGTAAAGTATGCAAATTATGAAAAGCAATTTACGGTTTAAAGCAATCTCCCCGTGCCTGGTTCAGAAAATTCAATGCGGTAGTTAGAAACTTTGGCCTAAGAAGAAGTGCATATGATCACTCCGTATTCTTCACTTCATCAAACTCTGGGTGCATCTTGCTTGTTGTTTATGTGGATGACATTGTAATTACTGGGAGTGATAAAGAAGGAATTCACAGGTTAAAAACATTCTTAAGTACTCAATTTCAAAGGAAGGACCTTGGTCCTTTAAAATATTTTCTAGGTATTGAAGTCTCTCGAAATAAAAGAGTTATTTTCTTATCTTAGAGAAAGTATTATCTTGATGTGCTCAGTGACTCTGGGATGATTAACGCAAAAACTTGTGAAACACCAATGATACCTAGTATAAAGTTAAAAACTAACGAAGGAGAACTTCTTATGAACCCAGAAAAATATAGAAGGATTGTCGGCAAGCTAAATTATCTAACACTCACCTGTCCTGATATTGCTTTTCCGGTGAGTGTTGTGAGTCAGTTCTTGTCATCTCCGAGAACTTCACATTGGGATGCTGTCACTCATATCTTAAAGTACTTAAAAGGTACACCTGGTCGTGGTCTTTTATACCAGAATCATGGTCATCACACTATCGAAGGATTTTCTGATGCTGATTATAATGGTGATCCTGCAACTAAACGGTCTACAACTGGTTATTGTGTCTTCGTTGGAGGAAATCTTGTATCTTGGAAAAGTAAGAAACAAAATGTGGAATCCCGTTCAAGTGTGGAATCTGAGTATCGAGCCATGGCCCAGACAACTTGTGAACTTATTTGGGTTCGTAACCTTCTTAACGAGATTGGTTTTGCTCAGTCCGAACCAATGAATTTGTGGTGTGATAACAAAGCAGCCATTCATATTGAAAGCAACCACGTCTTCCATGAAAGGACCAAACATATTGAAGTTGACTGTCATTTTACTCGAGAAAAGTTAGAAGAAGGAATTATTCAAACACCTCATATCAAAAGTAATGAACAGTTGGCTGACTTATTCACCAAAGCATTATCTAGAAATTGCATCCGTCAGTTTTGTGACAAGCTGGGCATGATCAATATCTATGCTCCAACTTGAGGGGGAGTGTTACAATACAAAAGTCATACGTATACACATTTAATGTTAGTAGGTAGTCGGTGCAATTAATGTAGTTAGTTGAGTCGGTGCAATTAATGTAGTTAGTTGGGCATGTGCATTTATTGAGCAGTCAGGTCTTATATCTTGGGTCTATATATATCCTCGTTGTATGTTGTAAATATGTATCAATTAAGAAAAATGAAATTGCAGAGAGTTTAGATGTTTTACAAATTTTTTTTTTTTTTTTTTTTTTTTTGCAGAGAGTTTAGATGTTTTACAGTTATCATATAAAGATTAAGTTTAAATTTTGGTCGGAAATTTCCGGGTCGTCACAGTACCTACCCGTTAAAGAAATTTCGTCCCAAAATTTGATTGGGATCGGCATGGCTGACAATAAGTATGTTTTCATGACGCATAAGAGCTGAAAATTAGAGTTTTATCATCATTGGGTAATATAGATAAATCAATTTGATTTTGTGAAGAGTACGAGTGAAGCTATCGCAAAAGAGTAAAAATGAGTAAATACATGTTCGTCTTATCCGGTGACGTAGCTACGGTTGATTTTTGGAATTCAAGGAATTTTAGAAGAAAATCTTCGAAATCTAAATAAGATTTGATTCTTCGAAAATTAGGATCCTCTTTGGTTAAATGCGATAATCTGTTTTGATTGCCCTGTCGGATATTTCAGTATAAATCCACCCTCTTCATTTCCTTATTTCCACAGCTCATACCTTCTATTCTTCCTCCCTCAATTCATACTTTAAAGCATTCGTCAATATACTCCATCCAGTTCTGATTCTTGATATACTCCTAACTTTCATATCTGTCATTCTTCTTTTTCATCTACCGCCGGAAGAATCTATTTACTTCTACTATACTCTTGGTTTTCTAGTGTTTTTAGTTCTCCCGTGTCTTTATATTGTTATATGCATTGATGTACACGGTTTGTAATTTCTAAGTTGTTGTTGGGCTTTATTTCTTCCCTTATATTTTGGAATCCCTGCTTCTGTCTTTCTATAATCATTGACATCCACAGTTAATGCTTTCTCATATTTGCTGCGATTTATACTCCCATTTCTATTTCAGAGCTTCATGCTTTTGTAGGTATGGAGTTTCGAATGAACAATGACTAATGTTCTAAGAGAGAAATTGAAATGGCATGATCTTGATTTGTCAAATTACCAGAATATCCTGGTAAAGACTGAATTATCAAGAAAATATTTTCTTGATATTTTTAGAGGTTTAATAGAATACCAGAGTCATGTAACATGGCACATGATGACAGTATGATCTGTAAATCGTCATGTCCCATTAGAAACTCAGCATGACTTACTGTAATATAATCACATTGATCAAGTGTCATTATATTATACTAACTCATGCTTCAGTTCCCAACACTACTTCAAAAACATTTATATTTTACACTCGAAGGTGTAGTGACCCGAACTTTTCCATGTTAATATATATTAAATGAAATTGTTATTTACATGATTAAGTGTTTCCAACATGTTAAGCAATCAAACTTGTTAAGACTTGATTATTTGAAATGAGTTTCATGTAGACAATTGACCACCCAAGTTGACCGGCGATTCACGAACGTTAAAACTTGTAAAAACACCATGACGATATATATATGGATATACATATAGTTAACATGAGATTATGATAAGTAAGTATCTCCATAAGTATATTAACAATGAGTTATATACATAAAAATGAGACTACTAAGTTAAGAAACTCGAAACGATATATATAACGATTATCGTTATTACAACGTCTTACTAAATACATATGTATCATATTAAGATATTGTTACACTATATTTAACATGATAAAATAATAATTATATATATCATTAAGTATGTTAACAATGAACTACATATGTAAAACAAGACTACTAACTTAAGAATTTTGAAACGAGTCATATATGTAACGATTATCGTTGTAGCGACATTTTAATGTATATATATCATATTAAGATATATTCATACATCATAATATCTTGATAATGTAATAATTTAACATCTCATTAGATATAATAAACAATGGGTTAACAACATTAAATGAGATCGTTAACTTAAAGGTTTCAAAACAACACTTACATGTAACGACTAACGATGACTTAACGACTCAGTTAAAATGTATATACATGTAGTGTATTTAGATGTATTAGTACACTTTTGAAAGACTACAAGACACATATCAAAGTACTTCTACTTAACAAAAATGCTTACAATTGCATTCTCATTCATTTTCATCAACAATTCTACTCGTATGCAACTGTATTCGTACTCGTACAATACCCAGCTCCTAGACGTATATATTATTGGTATATACACAAAATAATTCAGCTCTTAGCAGCCCTAGATAGTCAACAAATATGTGGAACCAACAATTAGACAACTAACATGACTTATGAGCAAGGAAACAAAAACAAGAAATCCTTTTAACCCCACTCACCTTCACCACTCACCACCTACTCCATTTCACTTCCAATTTTCTTCCCAATTCTCTCTCAAAACACACACACTCTTCCATGAACGTCTAAGTTACTATTTTTCCAGCAAAAATCATCAAATACAAGCTTTGGTTATTACCTATAATCATCATAAAAACAATTACTCAAGAACACATCAAGAACACTTCCAAGTTTACAAGTTTACTTCCAAGTTTTCTAATCCATTCCAAGCAATCATCCAAGATCAAGATACCTTTGTTATTTATAGTAGGTTATCTTTCTAAATCAAGGTAATATTCATATTCAAGCTTTGATTCAATTTCTATAACTATAACTATCTTAATTCGAGTAATAATCTTACTTGAACTTGTTTTTGTGTCATGATTCTATTTCAAGAACTTCCAAGCCATCAAAGATCCTTTGAAGCTCAAGCTATTTTTTTTCATCATTTTCAGTAGGTTTACCTACTAAACTTTGAAGGCATTTCATATGCCCGAGAGACATATTAAATTAATGTGGCTAATGTATTATGATCCAAGTCGGGTCATACCCAATAACAAACTTACCAACACCTTATATGTATTTAATCTTAATGATTGGGTCGTTAAATAAATACGCGACACTTGGACTTTAGAAAATCGGTTTTCTAAAATATTATTACGTGAGATAAATTATTTGGATAATTTATATGATATGAAATTAATTATTTATAAGATTAAATAATTGTGTTGTGATACATTTTATAAAAGGTTTTATAAGATGGTAATGAAAATAGAACAAGTAACAAATACATGTAATTAAAATGGAACAAGTTTTATAAAATTAAAAGGCTTCAATTTTATAAAAAAAACCATGGGGGACGGTTTTGTGAGCTTCAAGATGTCCACCCATGCTTGTTTTGTGAGTTTCAATATGCACAACACCTTATGTATTTGTTGCTTGACCAAAAAAGAACACACACATGCATTTTTCAAACATCAAGTAATAAGAAAAACAAGCTCTCCTTCTTCCTTTTGCAATTCTGGCCGAATTCTTTGGAGGTCAAGAAGGTGATTTTGAGTTTGTTTGAAAGCTCATTTTCAAGTGTGATCAAATCCTAACCAAAGTGCAAAGTGTTGGTGACAAGTTTGGGGTATAATCTCTTGAGGTTTCATCCATTTGAGGCTCCATTGTTTCATCATCTTCTTCCTCTTCAAACTCACCCTCAATTAAGTTGAGGAGGTATTATTTTCTTCCTTCTTCACTTATTTTATATGTAAGCATGATTCATGACTTGATATGTATATGGAATTTGACAAAATGGCCTTACAAATATACTTGTTCTAATAATGCTTCCGCTTGGATTAACTATCTTAAAATTGGTTTTATGATTATGTAAACCACATGAACATGTTGTTAAGAAACTTGTTAAATTCCATCAATGGTATCTAGAGTCGAGGTCTATGGATTATGCTTCTTATATGGTCTTTAAACCCACTATATTTGCATTTCAAGTACATGCATGAAAATGGAATGCAAAAATTGTCGGGTTTGGGTGGGTTTGGTATTTAGGCTGAATTTAAGGAGACCTAAAATGGTTTTTGGGTTCTTCCATTTTGGTCAAATTTTGGTTGCATGTTGTTGTTCACAATCTTAGCCTTGACCTTGTGTATGGTTACATGTTTGTTTGGTTGATTATTCATTCATTTGGTTTGTAATATTATTAATTTTGGTTATGTAATTTATTTTATATTTGGTATGTAAAATAGATTAGGTTGTATTTCATTTTAGACAAAATGTATTAGGATATATTTTGTAAAATGATGAAGATGATGAAGACTTGAAGAACACATGAAGATGCATTTGGATGCAAGTTTAAGTGGGAGGTTAAAACCTTCTAGTTTGTGTTTTAACCCTTAACCGGTGACATTTGTTTTCGGCTAAACAAATGTCCACCAAATTGGCTTGATTGTGAACACATATGTTTTGCATGTGTGGTTGTTTTATTTCTTGTATGATTGTGGATTGTGTATGTTGCTACAACAAGTTATCACACAAGATAACAACAAGCAAAACTACAATTTAATTGGTTAAATTAAAATGGCTAAAAATGTTAATAAATGGTTATTAAGGACTAGAAATGGATTGCACATATAAAATGGTTTATATCAAAGTAATAAAATCGGCATTATTACATGACTTGAAAATGGATTTCAAATGAACCATACACTAAATGCATGTTGGTGTATGGCATAAAGGGTTTTCTCTAACTAGAAATGATGAAAACTTAAAATCCCTTTAACAAATAAAGTAAACAAGTTAAACGCCATCCTTTTATGTGACACTTAGATATATTAGGGAACTAATGATGGGATAAAGGTCACCTAACCGTCATGAACAAACTAATATGATTAAGGTAAATTTCGCATGCTTGTGGGATAAAGGTCACCTAACCACTTTTATGTTAAGTTTACACGTTTACACAAGTAGGACGACTTGATTTGGAAATCATGAACTTAGGGTCACCGAAGCATGATGAACAAATAGGCGTTGATGGGATAATATGCCATGCAAAAGGATTGCATGATCTCATAACTTAGAAGTTGCAAAAGGATTACAATTGTCATATAATGACTACCTAACTAAATCAAATGACGGGATAAAGGTCACCTAACCGAAATTTGGTTTACCGTTGGATTCTAAAATTTAATAAATATCAATTGGATTTAAAGGGTATTGATTGTTAAATTAAAATTGATACTTAAACAACTTTGTTAAATTTTGTAGATGGCCGCCAATAACAACAACAACATTCCAAACACACCTATCAACTTTAACAACCTATCGTTGAGGTCAATCCTCGAATGGAAAAACTCAACCATACGAACTTCATGGATTGGTTCCGCAATCTAAGAATTGTCCTCAAACTTGAGGATAGGGCGTATGTGTTGGAAGACCCCATTCCCGATCAACCGGACGAGGATGATACGGAAGGCATGGCTTATTGGGAGAAATATTGCACCGATTCGGTGCAAGTTTCTTGCCTCATGCTTGGGACTATGATACCAGAACTCCAAAAGGATTTTGAGCATCATAGTGCATATGACATGATCACACAGGTGAAGGAGATGTTCCTTCAACAAGCTCGTGTCGAGCGCTTTGAAACGGTCCGAGCGCTTCATGCATGTCGGATGGACGACTCCCAATCCGTTTCATCTTATGTCCTTAAGATGAAAAGCCTAATTGATCGAGCGAACCATCTAAACTACAACGTGTCTAATGAATTAGCCACGGACCTTATCCTTAATTCCTTGTCAAAGACGTTTGACACATTTGTAATGAATTACAACATGAATGGATGGGATAAAAGCATTGGCAAATTACATGCCATGCTTAAGACGGCAGAGGCAAGCATGGGTAAAAGTGCTTCACCCGTGTTTACGATCAATGAAGGCGGGTCCAAAAACAATAACACTTCTAAGCCGAAGGCGGCTAAGAGGAAAGGACCCGCCTACCAAGGCAAGGGCAAGGGAAAGGGGAAGGTGGTTACCCCAACCAACAACAACAAGAAGCAAAAGGTTGCCGGAAAGGCTAACCCCAAGGAAGATCCGTGCTTCGGTTGCGGTGAAATGGGTCACTGGAAACGCAACTGCCCGGTCTACCTCAAGGAGTTGAAGGAAAAGAGGGATGCAGGGCAAACCTCAGGTAATGTATACATGGTATACATTGAGCTTAGTATTACTTCTTCTAATACATGGGTATTAGACACAGGATGTGGAACTCATATTTGCAATACTTTGCAGGGGTTCAAAAAAAGTGATCAAGATGCGGAAACAACAAGTCTCTTCATGGGAAATGGAGTAAAGGTGCAAGTAAAAGCTCAAGGAGACTTTGTTTTGAAGCTACCAAGTGGTTTGGAGCTTGTTTTGAAAAATGTTTTGTATGCACCCGATTTATCACGAAACATTATTTCTGTATCCCGTTTGAAACAATATGGTTTTAATCTTAATTTCATTAATGATGATATTCATGTTTCTTTAGATAATGTGTTCTATTTTAAGGCTTCGCCTTCGAATGGTATTTATGAATTGGTTCATGATGACACATCATACAATAGCTCAATGTTCCATGCAAACACCAAGAAACTCAAAATGGATTTGAGTGATTCCTACTTATGGCATTGTTGCCTTGGTCACATAAACAAGAATCGAATGCATACACTTTAAAAGAATGGCCTTTTGAAATCAAATGAACTAGACTCGTTTGATGTATGTGAATCTTGTTTACAAGGCAAAATGACTAAAGCACCTTTCAGAGGGACCTATGAAAGGGCTAAAGACTTATTGGGATTAATACATTCTGATGTATGTGGACCCTTTAAGCCCATAACTAGGAATGGTGAAAGATACTTCGTTACTTTCATCGATGACTTCAGTCGTTTCAGATATGTCTACTTATTAAGACACAGGGACGAAACTTTTGAGGCATTCAAGGAATATCAAAATGAAGTACAAAATCAACTCAATAAGACAATCAAGGTACTTCGTACCGATAGAGGAGGTGAATACCTAAGCGATGCTTTCCAAGATCATCTTAAAAGTTGTGGAATTATCTCGCAACTTACTCCTCCTGGAACACCCCAACTAAATGGAGTTTCCGAAAGGAGGAACCGAACCCTAATGGATATGGTTCAATCTATGATAGCTAGAAGCTCGTTACCTCTATCATTTTGGGGTTATTGTCTATGCTCCGCGGCTCGTATTCTAAATATGGCCCCAACCAAGAAAGTGGAACGAACTCCTCATGAGATGTGGTTTGGAAAACCTCCGTCTCTATCATACTTAAAGGTATGGGGATGTGAAGCTTATCCTAAGCGTTACGTCCCTAATAAGTTGAATGCTCGATCCACGAAGTGTATCTTCATAGGGTATCCCAAGGATGATATGGGATACTATTTCTATGATCCATCCGAACAGAATGTATTTGTTGCTCGGAAGGCTGAATTCCTTGAAACTAAGTTCCTAATGGAAGGTAATAGTGAAAGGAAGATAGATCTTAAAGAGGTTCAAGATCAAGTAGATGATACACAATTGGTTGACACTAGCACTCAACATGAAAATGTTGAAAATGATCAAATGGATGATCAAAGTATACAAGACGTTCGCAGATCTGGTAGGATTAGTAATCCTCCTGAGAGATATGGGTTTCTCATGGATGGTTGCTATGTGGTTGATTTGGATGAACCAACAAACTACCAAGATGCTTTATCAAGGATTGATAAAGATAAATGGCAGGAAGCCATGAACGCTGAGATGCAATCCATGTATGACAACCAAGTTTGGGAACTAGTTGTACAACCTGCTAACTCCAAGTTAGTTGATTGTAAATGGATTTTCAAGATGAAAACCGACATGCATGGAAACATAAATACATATAAAGCTAGACTTGTAGCAAAGGGTTTCATTCAAACTCAAGGGGTTGACTATGATGAAACCTTTTCGCCTATGGCAATGCTAAAGTCTATTAGGATATTATTTGCCATTGCTGCTCATTATGATTATGAAATATGGCAAATGGATGTCAAGACCGCTTTCCTAAATGGATATCTTGAGGAAGATGTCTATATGGTTCAGCCTGAAGGTTTTGCCGATCCGAAACATCCTAACAAAGTATGTAAGTTAAAGAAGTCAATCTACGGGTTGAAACAAGCATCTAGAATGTGGAATCACCGTTTTAATGAGGAAGCCAAGAAATTTGGCTTCATTAAAAATGGTGATGAAGCTTGTGTATACAAGAAAGCTAGTGGGAGCACTATCATGTTCCTTGTATTATATGTGGATGATATATTGTTATTTGGAAACGATATTCCAACAATGCAAGGCGTTAAGACTTGGCTAAAAAGCTGCTTCTCCATTAAGGATCTTGAAGAAGCACAATACATTTTGGGGATTAGGATCTACAGGGATAGATCCAAGAAATTGATAGGTTTGAATCAAAGTGCACACATTGAAAAGATCTTGAAAAGGTTCAAGATGGAAAACTCTAAGAAAGGTTCGGTACCTATTCAAAGAGGAACGCTCCTTAGTTCATCTCAGTGCCCACCACGAAAGATGAACAAGAGAGAATGAAGAAAGTCCCATATGCGTCTGCCATTGGGTCAATCATGTATGCAATGATATGCACTAGACCGGATGTGTCATGCGCTCTTAGCCTGACAAGTAGATACCAGAATAACCCAGGAAACAGTCATTGGATTGCTGTTAAAAGTATATTGAAATACCTTAGGAGGACTAAGGATATGTTTCTAATATATGGGTCTGGTGAGGAGGAGCTCGCTGTAAGAGGTTACGTGGACGTGAGTTTCCAAACTGATCGTGATGATTCTCGATCACAATCTGGTTATGTCTTCACATTAAATGGAGGTGCGGTCTCTTGGAAGAGTTCAAAACAGGATGTTGTTGCATTATCCACTATAGAGTCGGAGTACATTGCCGCCTCATTGGCAGCTCAGGAAGCTGCATGGATGAAGAAATTCATCGATGCCTTAGGAGTAGTCCCTTCCATTCAGGACCCTCTTGAGATCTTTTGTGACAACGAGGGTGCGATTGCTTAAATCAAAGAACCTCGTGATCACCAAAAGACCCATCACATTGAGCGGAGATTCAACTACATAAGGGATGAAGTTGAAAAGGGAAAGATATCTATTCGTAAAGTTCATACAGATCTTAATATAGCGGATCCTCTCACGAAGCTCTTACATGGAGCAAAACACGCAGGACATGCTTGTGCTTTAGGGCTTCGATATTCTAGTAATTGGTCATGATATATTTTAAGTATTGTAACGGAACAAAGTTGTTCAAACTCATTAATATAATTATGGCATTAATTTATTTTGAGTTATATTCCTATTTTTCATATTCTATCCATGAATAAGTAATTATTCTAAATTTCGTAGTCGATCACATTTGTGGGAACAAGTGTGAGGTTTAGACTATTATGAACTTGGATTGGTATACATTCACTGAATGTGGGGCAAGGTTGCTACCAAGGTTCATAGATATTTGTGGGATACAAATATTGGAAGACCCGCCCTCAAGATTTACTAAATGGAGCCTTTGTGGTTGATCACATGTAATCTTGAGTAAAGGCGAATATCATTGTATCCTCTGACCTAAGATACATATTGGGTTCGGGTATTTACCATGTACTGTGCCTTGATTCTTTCCTTCGCTATTCTGAAATATGGTAGTTCATAAGGAAGAGCTCAGGTGTAATGCAAGGTATATATATTTAGGACGTATGTAGTCAAGATGGAATTTGTCCCTCTTATTTGTTGAGAGTCAGATGTTTAAGGCCTGATAAAGTTAAATCTAGAAGAGAGTGATCACTCTGTGTCTCTTGGATTTAACATGACATCTAGGACAAAAGGATGTGATGAAAGATTTACCTATTCATATTCGAGATGGGAACTCGAAAGGAATGATGTTATTGAATGGCACAAAGTCATAACATGTTGGGGGTGATGGACGATCGTTAGGTGGTATCCATCACTTGCATTAATTTCTTATGTTTCTCGTGCAAGTGGGAGATTGAAGGCATTTCATATGCCCGAGAAACATATTAAATTAATGTGGCTAATGTGTTATGATCCAAGTCGGGTCATACCCAATAACAAACTTACCAACACCTTATATGTATTTAATCTTAACGATTGGGTCGTTAAATAAATACGTGACACTTGGACTTTAGAAAATCAGTTTTCTAAAATATTATTACTTAAGATAAATTATTTGGATAATTTATATGATATGAAATTAATTATTTATAAGATTAAATAATTGTGTTGTGATACATTTTATAAAAGGTTTTATAAGATGGTAATTAAAATAGAACAAATAACAAATACATGTAATTAAAATGGAACAAGTTTTATAAAATTAAAAGGCTTCAATTTTATAAAAAAAACCATGGGGGACGGTTTTGTGAGCTTCAAGATGTCCACCCATGCTTGTTTTATGAGTTTCAATATGCACAACACCTTATGTATTTGTTGCTTGACCAAAAAAGAACACACACATGCATTTTTCAAACATCAAGTAATAAGAAAAACAAGCTCTGCTTCTTCCTTTTGCAATTCTGGCCGAATTCTTTGGAGGTCAAGAAGGTGATTTTGAGTTTGTTTGAAAGCTCATTTTCAAGTGTGATCAAATCCTAACCAAAGTGCAAAGTGTTGGTGACAAGTTTGGGGTATAATCTCTTGAAGTTTCATCCATTTGAGGCTCCATTGTTTCATCATCTTCTTCCTCTTCAAACTCACCCTCAATTAAGTTGAGGAGGTATTATTTTCTTCCTTCTTCACTTATTTTATATGTAAGCATGATTCATGACTTGATATGTAAATGGAATTTGACAAAATGGCCTTACAAATATACTTGTTCTAATAATGCTTCCGCTTGGATTAACTATCTTAAAATTGGTTTTATGATTATGTAAACCACATGAACATGTTGTTAAGAAACTTGTTAAATTCCATCAAACTTGAGGTAGTAATGATGTTCATAACATCGTTCGATTCATATATATAACACTACCTTATTCGAAGGTTTAAACTTGTAATCACTAGAACATAGTTTAGTTAATTCTAAACTTGTTCGCAAACAAAAGTTAATTCTTCTAACTTGACTTTTAAAATCAACTAAACACATGTTCTATATCTATATGATATGCTAACTTAATGATTTAAAACCTGAAAACACGAAAAACACCGTAAAACCGGATATACGCCGTCGTAGTAACACCGCGGGCTGTTTTGGGTTAGTTAATTAAAAACTATGATAAACTTTGATTTAAAAGTTATTCTTCTGGGAAAATGATTTTTCTTATGAACATGAAACTATATCTAAAAATCATGGTTAAACTCAAAGTGGAAGTATGTTTTCCAAAATGGTCATCTAGACGTCGTTCTTTCGACTGAAATGACTACCTTTATAAAAACAGCTTGTAACCTGTATTTCTGACTATAAACTTATATTTTTTCTGTTTAGATTCATAAACTTAAGTTCAATATGAAACCATAGCAACTTGAATCACTCAAAACGGATTTAAAACGAAGAAGTTATGAGTAAAAGAAGATTGGATAATTTTTTTTTGTTGTAGCTACGTGAAAATTGGTAACAAATCTATATTAATCATATCCTAGCTAACTCATATTGTATTATACATGTATTCTAATATATTATGTAATCTTGGGATACCATAGACATGTATGCAAATGTTTTGACATATCATATCGACCCATGTATATATATTATTTGGAACAACCATAGACACTCTATATGCAGTAATGTTGGAGTTAGCTATACAGGGTTGAGGTTGATTCCAAAAATATATATGCTTTGATTTATGATCTAGCCTGAGACATGTATACACTGGGTCGTGGATTGATTCAAGATATATATATATCAATTTATTTCTGTACATCTAACTGTGGACAACTAGTTGTAGGTTGCTAACGAGGACAGCTGACTTAATAAACTCAAAACATTAAAACGTATTAAAAATGTTGTAAATATATTTTTAACATACTTTGATATATATGTACATATTTGTTATAGGTTCGTGAATCGACCCGTGGTCAAGTCTTATTTTTCGACGAAGTGAAAATCTGTGAAAGTGAGTTATAGTCCCACTTTTAAAATCTAATATTTTTGGGATGAGAATACATACAGCTTTATAAATATTTTACAAAATAGACACAAGTACATGAAACTACTTTCTATGGTTGAACGATCGAAGCCGAATATGCCCCTTTTACTTGGATATCTAGGAATTAGTAAACCAGTCTACTAATTGACGCGAATCCTAAAGATAGATCTATTGGGCCCAACAAACCCCATCCGTTGTAGCGGATGCTTTAGTATTTGAGTTTTTATATCATGTCTGATGGATGTCCCGGAATGATGGGGATATTCTTATATGCATCTTGTTAATGTCGGTTACCAGGTGTTCAATCCATATGAATGATTTTTATCTCTATGTATGAGATGTATATTGAAATATGAAATCTTGTGGTCTATTATTATGATTTGATAAATATATAGGTTAAACCTATAACTCACCAACATTTTTGTTGACGTTTAAAGCATGTTTATTCTTAGGTGATTATTAAGAGCTTCCGCTGTTGCATGCTAAAATAAGGACAAGATTTGGTGTCAGCATGCTTGTATAATGAAATGCCCCGTCCTAATCCATCTTGGACGAAGTCATCAACATTTGATCCCAGAGCGATGATCGACCCCAAATAATGTCCTTAAATTGAGCAAATGCACAGCAGAAGATTTCTTTCATACCTGAGAATAAACATGCTTTCAAGTGTCAACCAAAAGGTTGGTGAGTTCATTAGTTTAGCATAAATAATCATTTCATAATTTTAATAGACCACAAGATTTCATAATTCCATTTCTTGTAAACATACGCCCCATGCATAGAGACAAAAATATCATTCATATGGATTGAACACCTGGTAACCAACATTCACAATATGCATATAAGAATATCCCCATCATTCCGGGATCCTCCTTCGGACATGATATAAATTTCGAAGTACTAAAGCATCCGGTACTTTGGATAGGGCTTGTTGGGCCCGATAGATCTATCTTTAGAGTTCGCGTCAATTAGGGTGTCTATTCCCTAATTCTTAGATTACCAGACTTAATAAAAAGGGGCATATTCGATTTCGATCATTCAACCATAAAATGTAGTTTCAATTACTTGTGTCTATTTCGTAAAATAGTTATAAAAATTGCGCATGTATTCTCAGCCCAAAAATATAAAGGGTAAAAAGGTAAATGAAACTCACACATATAAATATTGTAAAATAGTTAATAAAGCATTTGCATGTATTCTCAGCCCAAAAATATAAAGAGTAAAAGGGGCAAATGAAACTCACAATACTGTATTTTGTAGTAAAAATACATATGACGACATTGAACAATGCAGGGTTGGCCTCGGATTCACGAACCTATATCATTTGTATATTTATTAATACACATAATTGTAATCGAATAAATTTATATATATATATAATAATAATTTGTTAGTTGTATCATTTTTCTATTAATGATATATATATGTCTAATATATTATTTTGTATATGAAAGTATTGATTTTGTTATGTTATATGTACTATATATATATATATATATATATATATATATATATATATATATATATATATATATATATATATATATATATATATATATATATATATATATATATATATATATATATATATATATATATATATATATATATATATATCAGTTGTTTGGAAAGATAGTTATTATAATAATACTAAATATGATAATCATTATAATACTGATAATATTAATAATAATACTTATATTAATAATACAATGATTTCAATAATTATAAATATGATAATAATACTAATATTAGTTATCAACATATTAGATTGTATTATGATAGGAATAATGAAACTAATAATACTTAATGTTAATATTTAGTGATAACAATAATAATAATAATACTAATTATTCTAATAATCATATTCTAATGTTATTTATAATAACGATGATTTTTACTAGTCATTTTGATACTAACTCTAATAATAATAAAAATGATAATTTTAATATATAAAAAAAATTATTATTATTATTAATTTTTTTTAAATAATAGCAATAAGGGTAATAATAATAATAATAATAATAATAACAATCAATTTAAAAACATGAAAACTACCTCAAAAATTCGGGATAAAAAGAAGTGTCTCAGCAGGGTCTCGAACCCGAGACCTCTCGAATAACTCAAACACCCTAAACCACTGAACTATCTTCTGCTTTTCTGATGTATCATGGGTTTAATTTGTTTTATCCTTTATTTCAGTCCATCCGAAACAGATCACTAGATTTACGGCCTAACAGAAACACGGGAGCCCAACAACAGAATTTTGTGATACGGTCCAATCAAAAATCCAGACAGCCCAACCGTAAAATAAAAAATATGTACAGGCTGCCTATGCCTAGTTTCGAACAAGGGACCTCTCGATCAAACACAAGTACTCCAACCACCTGCTCTACTACACTCTTCTTTTATAGTAATCATTTTAATTACTTTTCTATATATATATATATATATATATATATATCAGTTTCTTCATCTTCTCCATAAAATAATCTAACCCATAACTTATTCATCATAATCAAAACATAAGATCATAACCATTTTATCATCACCCGATTCCATTAACACGGTTCATCATTCCTGATCATCTTCGCGATACATTATCATTATTATTCTCATCGGTTCATCCCTATTATCACATCACATATTCATCATCGTTTTATACCGTTACCAACATCATTTAATTGTTACCAATTGTGGATGTTAGGTTGTTGTTACTAACACCATTTAGAAACCGAAGTATAGTAGTCTAATAACAGTAATCTCGCAGCCCAAAGTGTTCACTAATTGCATTATTATTACGGACACGTTATTATCATTATCACGTTACTCATATCCATCTAACCTTCTCTACATAAACGTGATATTATCAATATCAACCTAAACACATATCATTATCGTATCACTATGCATCGTCTTCTTAATCATCACTATCCATCTTTGCGTTTCTTTTTTTTTTTAACATGTTACCGTATTATCTTAATTGTTATCATCAGTATTGTTCGAAAATAATAACAACACAGCAGCAGCTGTTATATTCGAAAGGAAAGAAAGGAAAAAGAAAGAGAAGAAAGAAAATAAATAAATAAATAAATAAATAACGATTTGCAAACTTACAGGCTATTTTAAATGGTTCTTAGTGATGATTTTGGTTTGGGATCGGTTGAAGTCGAACAACAAAACGATTAAAAACAGGTAGAGATTTATGGTAATGATTGAATGTTGGTGTTGTGTTGAACTTGAAAACAATAACAGTGGAATGGGGGTGATGGTTTAATGGTGGTATTTTGGCTCGTTTGATGATGACCGACGGTGGTGTTAGATGGCCGGAGACAGTGGTGGCTGGTGGTTCAAGGTGTCGGGAGTGGAAGAGTGTTGGTTCTCGTTTGAAGGTTGCTTACAACATATGTGTACCCATACAAACATACAAATGCAGTTAATATGATATATGATATAAATATTATAATATGTAAAGTAAAAGCAATTGTATCACAAGGATACAGTAGTACAGCCTAGTCCAGCCTGTCTTTTAAACCTATTCTACCGACACTTCTCACGGGGTGTGTCTATTGCTAAACAGTTACGGATAAAAGTGCTCCTAAAAATTCCAAATTTTTAGATTAAATATATTTAATTATTTCACTCATCATCTGATTGAAACCTGATTAAAAATGTTCGATAAATATTTATTTTCTGTTCCAATTAATATATACGGAGTACAAATATTTAAACTTAAAAGGGTAAAAATATTTTTATCAAACCTAAAATCTTCGTAATCAATTTACAGTTCAATTTTTATTTTCAATCTTTTTAAACACGTATTAGAACTATATGAACGCTGGCGAAATGTCAACCGAGTTGTACTGACGTTTACTATTTAAGCTCGAAATCCTTCATATTCCCTTTCTATATATAGATAGTTTTCAAATAGCAAAGTTAAGTACAAAAACAATTATATTATATATTTTTAAACAAATAGAATTTATATAACTTTATATATATACAAGTAATATTTATTTACATATTTATACATATATCTATATATTTATAGTTTCCATTAATCGCATTTTACTTTATTTATTTTACAATATAAATCCTAATAATCATACTATATAATATGTTAAATTATGTTTCAAATTTTAAATACCTATTTAAATATAAATATATGTTATCTATTTACAAATAATTGTTCGTGAATCGTCGAGAATAGTCTAAAGTCAAACGAATATATAAAACAGTTCGAAATGTTTGTGACTCAATATTACAGACTTTGCTTATCGTGTCGGAAATATATAAAGATTAAGTTTAAATTTGGTCGGAAATTCCCGGGTCATCACAGTACCTACCCGTTAAAGAAATTTCGTCCCGAAATTTGAGTGAGGTGGTCATGGCTAATAATAAAATTGTTTTCATGATGAATATGAGTTGATAAATAGAGTTTTATTATCATTGCATTTTGTGGATAAAACAATTTGATTATTCGAAGAGTACGAATGAAGCTATTCACAAAAGAATGAAATGAGAAGCAAAGATTTGTTTTTAACTTTTGACGTAATCAAGTTTGAATTCCGGAATTCATGGGATTTAAAAGAAAATTCTGAAGATCTATAAGATCTGATTCTTCGGGATTTATGGAAATTAAGATCTCTTTAATTAAATACGGTGATCTGCCCCGATTACTACGTCTGATATTTCCTTTATAAATTAAGCTCTTCCGTTCCATTCTTCTCACCATTTCTATACTTTCTTTCTTAGTTCATACATCCAAAAGTTAGTGAAAATGCTTAATCCATTTCTAATCCTTGATATTTTCCCAATTATCATTTCTGTCATCCTTCTTTTCGTTCTTCCACCAGAAAAATCTGTTTACTTCTACTATCGCCTTCAGGTGATACTATTCTTAATTATACCGTGTCTTTATATTGCTATTCGTATTAATATCTACGATTTGTAATTTATGTGTTGTTATCGGGCTATATATCTTCACTTATACTTCGAAGTCCTTGCTTCTGTTTTCTATAATCATTGTCATTCACAGTTAATGCTCTCTCCTATTTGCTGCGATTTATATCCCCTTTCTATTTCGGAGCTTCATACTTTTGTTTTCTTTTCACAAGTAATGGTCCAGAATTCGTAGGTATGGAGTTTCGAATTATCATAATATACAGGGTAGAGAGGAATGGTAGTAGCACGATTTAGTTTGTCAAATTACTAGAATCACTGAGAATAGAACTATCAAGAATATATTTTCTTGATATGTTCATAAGTTAAGCAGAATGAAAGAGTTATGTAACATGGCACATGATGATGTTATGATTTGTGAATCATCATGTCCCATTAGAAACTCAGCATGACTTACTGTAATATAATCACGTTGATCAAGTGTCATTATATTATACTAACTCATGCATCAGTTCCCAATATTACTTCAATCACATTCATATTTTAAGCTCGAGAGTTTTCAGAATATAGAAACTAACAGTTTCTATATGATGTAACAATGATAGTACGAAGAGATTAATGAATTCAGATAAGAATAGTTATAAAAATATATTCAGAAATATCGAGGATATTTATAATGAAAGATACGATAATATCTTTGAATATCTAAGATCAGAGGATGATGGAGACTATTGTCCGCAAGGGTTTAGAGTAATGAGCAAAATATTCGTTAAAGACTTCAGCAGACATTGAATCATTTAGATTCTTTGAAGTCAAACTTATTCTTTGTGATTTGTCCACGGCTTCTTTCATAGTTTCGCATAATCCGCTTTTCGGTACTAAATTTTTTATTGAATGTTTCCACTATAATGATACACAGGAAGCACGAGGAGGTATATAATTTCGGACGAGAATATTTATAAAAATATCCTCAGAAATATCGAAGATATTGATGATGATATTTTGGAATTTCTAAGTTCGATGGTTGATGGAGAAAGATTTTCCTCAAGATTTTAACATGACTTCGGAGCAAGATATTCTCTAAAGATTTCAACGGATCCAGAATTACCTGAATCCTTTGAATATAGGGTTTGGTCCTTGTATTTGTCCTTGGTCTCCTTCGTGGTTAACTCAATCCGTTTTCCAGTTCCAACTTTTCTAAGCTTTTCCAACATTCTATTCTTTATCATCAAACTTCCGATGATTAGGGTCGTTTACAGTTTTTTTTTTTTTTTTTTCATTCAACTTTTTAAAATTCAGAGTATTGTTTCGCAGACTGGGTGCTTTTCAGAATTTCAGAATGAAAGATCATTATTCTAAGAGATAAATATTATACATATAACTGTTGATGTAGATATGCTGTGTGTTTTCAAAGTACTGCTTGCCGATTCTTCTACATTTACTACTACCATATCTGAATCATTGGTTATCGATCTGAGGTGATTTCAAGAGAATTATGTTTTTAGATGATTAAACGCTGACGGTAATATGGTGGAATATAAAAGGTTCTCCGGTAACAATAAAAGAGCATTCATATAAATCAAGGTGATAATAAGGTTGTTTAGAACGAAAATTCGAAGTTGATTTGCTGGGGCTGTGACAAAATTTGCTACTTTGAAAGGAATTACCAAGTTATTTTGGGTAATAATAACACTAAAGGAATTAGCACAACTATGTGTTAAACGTTTACTCAGTTTCCGAGAGTTTTTCAGATGCATAACTAAATGCATAAATCTTTCCTTCCGTAGATGAAGTGCGGTTGGTTCATCCTCTCAATTGAGGTGTTTTCAAGAATCAAGAAAGATTTGAACGCAGAATGTAATCGTGAAGATACAAATGAGGTTTAAGACGAAATCAAGTGGCAAACTTGAAGAATTGTTTAGTTTCATATGTTATAATCAATATTTTAATTCATTTTAATTGTCCAATGTTGATATTCCACAGTTGCTAGTCCACAGTTAGCATTTCAATAATTCATATATAATATTCGAATTAATTAATACGTGTCGTGACCCATATACGTCTCAGACTCAATCACAACTCAAAGTATATATATTATTATAGAATCAACCTCAACCCTGTATCGAGAACTCGATCATTACTGCATATAGAGTGTCTATGGTGATTCCAAATAATATATATAGATGCGTCGATATGATATATCAAAACCTTGTATACGTGTCCCGATATTTAAAGTGCGTAAAATAAATACAGAAATTAAATGACGATAAAATTGCGAGAATGTAAATTGCGATAAATAAACTGCGATAAATAAATTGCGATAATTAAATGGTAATACGGAATTAACAGTTAGCTAGGAACAGTTAGCTAGGATTTTTGTTAGCGTGGATTCTTAATAGAATTTCATATTGTTAATTAATCTGTTTCTAATCAATTTTTATTGTGTCTATTATTTCTTCATTATGCCACTTGTTGGATTCTGATATGTCAAAATCTAAATATGTAATTGGATGAATATGGTTATTCTGTGGTGAATGGATTTGTATATCGGTGGATGTAAGTAGGATAGTATATGACTGTTGAAACAGATTCGAAGAACGTACAATGTAACTTATTAATGTGAAATTTAAATAGTCCTCGGGTATTACCTACCCGTTAAAATATTTTCACCATTAACAGTTTGTACAAGAGAATTTTTAATTACAATCTTTATAAAAACATATATACATATATATTTTTTCGGATGTATTCATGGATTTAATGAGTTAATATAATATTAAACTCATTTGCTTTTCGGTTGGAACTAGAATAAATAATCTTTAAACTTTAGAGATTACATATTCGACATGTCGAACGAAGATCATACTCAAAGTATAGATGATGATATAGAAGCACGGATTGTTGATGGTACTGGTGCTGTTATTGATTGTACTGTTGGTGCCGGTGATGTTGCTGAAGCTGGTACATTTTGCACCATATTCTCCAAATTGATTATTCGAGCGCAAAGTTTGTTGACTTTTTACTCCAGGATGATTGTCGGTCAGAACGAGCGGATGAATAAGGTTCAGAATTGTGGATAGAATATAATCTTGTCGAGTTACCCCGAAAATGAGACTGAAAATGGCGTCTCGAACAGGTTCGCCGGTAAACGCTTCAGGTTCATTGTCAAGAGGTGAATTCGGTTGGTGGAAGGGATTGCCTTCTGCGCGTTTCCATTAATTAAGTCGACTACGAACCCATCAGATGAATTGATAATGGCTGGTTGGTTGATTCATGCTGATGACGCTGTTTTCGGAGCTTAGGTGAACATCTATGTCTGAATAACTGTCGGAATAACTATTGGAATAGCTATCGGAATCTGAGGGACTCGAACTGGTTTAGGGATTCATCCCGTACGATCAGATGAAGGATTTTCGATAAGAAATAGATTATAGGATGTAGATTAGTACCCTGCAATACATAATTTACATATGCATATGTAATACTAAAATCCCATAAGTTACGGAGAAATTCACGGAAGTTGTCAGGCAAAGTCTACAGTAACAGATATGCTAAGATATGAATTTGTAGATACACTAAAATACGAATTTTTGTCTATACACTATTCATGCAATCATTGCAATAGGATGTGTCTAGACTAAGAATGATATAAGCAGAAAATTTTCTAAGGATGATAAGCAGATGATTTCGGACTAGAAATGATAAGCAAAAATTTTTGACATGCAGATACGGTCGAAGTCCAGACTCACTAATGCATCTAAACAACTACTAATTAGACACTCTAATGCAAGACCTGGTTCACTAAGACCACCGCTCTGATACCAACTGAAATGCCCCGTCCTAATCCATCTTGGACGAAGTCATCAACATTTGATTCCAAAGCGATGATCGACTCCAAATAATGTCCTTAAATTGAGCAAATGCACAGCGGAAGATTTCTTTCATACCTGAGAATAAACATGCTTTCAAGTGTCAACCGAAAGGTCGGTGAGTTCATTAGTTTAGCATAAATAATCATTTCATAATTTTAATAGACCACAAGATTTCATAATTCCATTTCTCGTAAACATACGCCCCATGCATAGAGACAAAAATATCATTCATATGGATTGAACACCTGGTAACCAACATTCACAATATGCATATAAGAATATCCCCATCATTCCGGGATCCTCCTTCGGACATGAAATAAATTTTGAAGTACTAAAGCATCCGGTACTTTGGATGGGGCTTGTTGGGCCCGATAGATCTATCTTTAGAGTTCGCGTCAATTAGGGTGTCTGTTCCCTAATTCTTAGATTACCAGACTTAATAAAAAGGGGCATATTCGATTTCGATCATTCAACCATATAATGTAGTTTCAATTACTTGTGTCTATTTCGTAAAACAGTTATAAAAATTGCGCATGTATTCTCAGCCCAAAAATATAAAGGGTAAAAAGGTAAATGAAACTCACACATATAAATATTGTAAAATAGTTAATAAAGCATTTGCATGTATTCTCAGGCCAAAAATGTAAAGAGTAAAAGGGGCAAATGAAACTCACAATACTGTATTTTGTAGTAAAAATACATATGACGACATTGAACAATGCAGGTTTGGCCTCGGATTCACGAACCTATATCATTTGTATATTTATTAATACACATAATTGTAATCGAATAAATTTATATATATAATAATAATTTGTTAGTTGCATCATTTTTCTATTAATGATATATATATGTCTAATATATTATTTTGTATATGAAAGTATTGATTTTGTTATGTTATATGTACTAAATATATATATATATATATATATATATATATATATATATATATATATATATATATATATATATATATATATATATATATATATATATATATATATATATATATATATATATATATATATATATATATATATATATATATATATCTGTTGTTTGGAAAGATAGTTATTATAATAATACTAAATATGATAATCATTATAATACTGATAATATTAATAATAATACTTGTATTAATAATACAATGATTTCAATAATTATAAATATGATAATAATACTAATATTAGTTATCAACATATTAGATTGTAATATGATAGGAATAATGAAACTAATAATACTTAATGTTAATATTTAGTGATAACAATAATAATAATAATACTAATTATTCTAATAATCATATTCTAATGTTATTTATAATAACGATGATTTTTACTAGTCATTTTGATACTAACTCTAATAATAATAAAAATGATAATTTTAATATATATAAAAAAATTATTATTATTATTATTATTATTATTATTTAAATAATAGCAATAAGGGTAATAATAATAATAATAATAATAATAATAATAATAATAATAATAATAATAATAACAATCAATTTAAAAACATGAAAACTACCTCAAAAATTCGGGATAAAAAGAAGTGTCTCAGCAGGGTCTCGAACCCGAGACCTCTCGAATAACTCAAACACCCTAAACCACTGAACTGTCTTCTGTTTTTCTGATGTATCATGGGTTTAATTTGTTTTATCCTTTATTTCAGTCCATCCGAAACAGATCACTAGATTTACGGCCCAACAGAAACACGGGAGCCCAACAACAGAATTTTGTGATACGGACCAATCAAAAATCCAGACAGCCCAACCGTAAAATAAAAATATATGTACAGGCTGCCTATGCCTAGTTTCGAACAAGGGACCTCTCGATCAAACACAAGTACTCCAACCACCTGCTCTACTACACTCTTCTTTTATAGTAATCATTTTAATTACTTTTCTATATATATATATCAGTTTCTTCATCTTCTCCATAAAATAATCTAACCCATAACTTATTCATCATAATCAAAACATAAGATCATAACCATTTTATCATCACCCGATTCCATTAACACGGTTCATCATTCCCGATCATCTTCGCGATACATTATCATTATTATTCTCATCGGTTCATCCCTATTATCACATCACATATTCATCATCGTTTTATACCGTTACCAACATCATTTAATTGTTATCAATTGTGGATGTTAGGTTGTTGTTACTAACACCATTTAGAAACCGAAGTATAGTAGTCTAATAACAGTAATCTCGCAGCCCAAAGTGTTCACTAATTGCATTATTATTACGGACACGTTATTATCATTATCACGTTACTCATATCCATCTAACCTTCTCTACATAAACGTGATATTATCAATATCAACCTAAACACATATCATTATCGTATCACTATGCATCGTCTTCTTAATCATCACTATCCATCTTTGCGTTTTTTTTTTTTTTTAACATGTTACCGTATTATCTTAATTGTTATCATCAGTATTGTTCGAAAATAATAACAACACAGCAGCAGCTGTTATATTCGAAAGGAAAGAAAGGAAAAAGAAAGAGAAGAAAGAAAAAAAAATAAATAAATAAATAACGATTTGCAAACTTACAGGCTATTTTAAATGGTTCTTAGTGATGATTTTGGTTTGGGATCGGTTGAAGTCGAACAACAAAACGATTAAAAACAGGTAGAGATTTATGGTAATGATTGAATGTTGGTGTTGTGTTGAACTTGAAAACAATAACAGTGGAATGGGGGTGATGGTTTAATGGTGGTATTTTGGCTCGTTTAATGATGACCGACGGTGGTGTTAGATGGCCGGAGACAGTGGTGGTCGGTGGTTCAAGGTGTCGGGAGTGGAAGAGTGTTGGTTCTCGTTTGAAGGTTGCTTACAACATATGTGTACCCATACAAACATACAAATGCAGTTAATATGATATATGATATAAATATTATAATATGTAAAGTAAAAGCAATTGTATCACAAGGATACAGTAGTACAGCCTAGTCCAGCCTGTCTTTTAAACCTATTCTACTGACACTTCTCACGGGGTGTGTCTATTGCTAAACAGTTACGGATAAAAGTGCTCCTAAAAATTCCAAATTTTTAGATTAAATATATTTAATTATTTCACTCATTATCTGATTGAAACCTGATTAAAAATGTTCGATAAATATTTATTTTCTGTTCCAATTAATATATACGGAGCACAAATATTTAAACTTAAAAGGGTAAAAATATTTTTATCAAACCTAAAATCTTCGTAATCAATTTACAGTTCAATTTTTATTTTCAATCTTTTTAAACACGTATTAGAACTATATGAACGCTGGCGAAATGTCAACCGAGTTGTACTGACGTTTACTATTTAAGCTCGAAATCCTTCATATTCCCTTTCTATATATAGACAGTTTTCAAATAGCAAAGTTAAGTACAAAAACAATTATATTATATATTTTTAAACAAATAGAATTTATATAACTTTATATATATACAAGTAATATTTATTTACATATTTATACATATATCTATATATTTATAGTTTCCATTAATCGCATTTTACTTTATTTATTTTACAATATAAATCCTAATAATCATACTATATAATATGTTAAATTATGTTTCAAATTTTAAATACCTATTTAAATATAAATATATGTTATCTATTTACAAATAATTGTTCGTGAATCGTCGAGAATAGTCTAAAGTCAAACGAATATATAAAACAGTTCGAAATGTTTGTGACTCAATATTACAGACTTTGCTTATCGTGTCGGAAATATATAAAGATTAAGTTTAAATTTGGTCGGAAATTCCCGGGTCATCACAGTACCTACCCGTTAAAGAAATTTCGTCCTGAAATTTGAGTGAGGTGGTCATGGCTAATAATAAAATTGTTTTCATGATGAATATGAGTTGATAAATAGAGTTTTATTATCATTGCGTTTTGTGGATAAAACAATTTGATTATTCGAAGAGTACGAATGAAGCTATTCACAAAAGAATGAAATGAGAAGCAAAGATTTGTTTTTAACTTTTGACGTAATCAAGTTTGAATTCAGGAATTCATAGGATTTAAAAGAAAATTCTGAAGATCTATAAGATCTGATTCTTCGGGATTTATGGAAATTAAGATCTCTTTAATTAAATACGGTGATCTGCCCCGATTACTACGTCTGATATTTCCTTTATAAATTAAGCTCTTCCGTTCCATTCTTCTCACCATTTCTATACTTTCTTTCTTAGTTCATACATCCAAAAGTTTGTGAAAATGCTTAATCCATTTCTAATCCTTGATATTTTCCCAATTATCATTTCTGTCATCCTTCTTTTCGTTCTTCCACCAGAAAAATCTGTTTACTTCTACTATCGCCTTCAGGTGATACTATTCTTAATTATACCGTGTATTTATATTGCTATTCATATTAATATCTACGATTTGTAATTTATGTGTTGTTATCGGGCTATATATCTTCACTTATACTTCGAAGTCCTTGCTTCTGTTTTCTATAATCATTGTCATTCACAGTTAATGCTCTCTCCTATTTGCTGCGATTTATATCCCCTTTCTATTTCGGAGCTTCATACTTTTGTTTTCTTTTCACAAGTAATGGTCCAGAATTCGTAGGTATGGAGTTTCGAATTATCATAATATACAGGGTAGAGAGGAATGGTAGTAGTACGATATAGTTTGTCAAATTACTAGAATCACTGAGAATAGAACTATCAAGAATATATTTTCTTGATATGTTCATAAGTTAAGCAGAATGAAAGAGTTATGTAACATGGCACATGATGATGTTATGATTTGTGAATCATCATGTCCCATTAGAAACTCAGCATGACTTACTGTAATATAATCACGTTGATCAAGTGTCATTATATTATACTAACTCATGCATCAGTTCCCAATATTACTTCAATCACATTCATATTTTAAGCTCGAGAGTTTTTAGAATATAGAAACTAACAGTTTCTATATGATGTAACAATGAGAGTACGAAGAGATTAATGAATTCAGATAAGAATAGTTATAAAAATATATTCAGAAATATCGAGGATATTTATAATGAAAGATACGATAATATCTTTGAATATCTAAGATCAGAGGATGATGGAGACTATTGTCCGCAAGGGTTTAGAGTAATGAGCAAAATATTCGTTAAAGACTTCAGCAGACATTGAATCATTTAGATTCTTTGAAGTCAAACTTATTCTTTGTGATTTGTCCACGGATTCTTTCATAGTTTCGCATAATCCGCTTTTCGGTACTAAATTTTCTATTGAATGTTTCCACTATAATGATACACAGGAAGCACGAGGAGGTATATAATTTCGAACGAGAATATTTATAAAAATATCCTCAGAAATATCGAAGATATTGATGATGATATTTTGGAATTTCTAAGTTCGATGGTTGATGGAGAAAGATTTTCCTCAAGATTTTAACATGACTTCGGAGCAAGATATTCTCTAAAGATTTCAACGGATCCAGAATTACCTGAATCCTTTGAATATAGGGTTTGGTCCTTGTATTTGTCCTTGGTCTCCTTCGTGGTTAACTCAATCCGTTTTCCAGTTCCAACTTTTCTGAGCTTTTCCAACATTCTATTCTTTATCATCAAACTTCAGATGATTAGGGTCGTTTACAGTTTTTTTTTTTTTTTTTTTTTTCATTCAACTTTTCAAAATTCAGAGTATTGTTTCGCAGACTGGGTGCTTTTCAGAATTTCAGAATGAAAGATAATTATTCTAAGAGATAAATATTATACATATAACTGTTGATGTAGATATGCTGTGTGTTTTCAAAGTACTGCTTGCCAATTCTTCTACATTTACTACTACCATATCTGAATCATTGGTTATCGATCTGAGGTGATTTCAAGAGAATTATGTTTTTAGATGATTAAACGCTGACGGTAATATGGTGGAATATAAAAGGTTCTCCGGTAACAATAAAAGAGCATTCATATAAATCAAGGTGATAATAAGGTTGTTTAGAACGAAAATTCGAAGTTGATTTGCTGGGGCTGTGACAAAATTTGCTACTTTGAAAGGAATTACCAAGTTATTTTGGGTAATAATAACACTAAAGGAATTAGCACAACTATGTGTTAAACGTTTACTCAGTTTCTGAGAGTTTTTCAGATGCATAACTAAATGCATAAATCTTTCCTTCCGTAGATGAAGTGCGGTTGGTTCATCCTCTCGATTGAGGTGTTTTCAAGAATCAAGAAAGATTTGAACGCAGAATGTAATCGTGAAGATACAAATGAGGTTTAAGACGAAATCAAGTGGCAAACTTGAAGAATTGTTTAGTTTCATATGTTATAATCAATATTTTAATTCATTTTAATTGTCCAATGTTGATAGTCCACAGTTGCTAGTCCACAGTTAGCATTTCAATAATTCATATATAATATTCGAATTAATTAATACGTGTCGTGACCCGTATACGTCTCAGACTCGATCACAACTCAAAGTATATATATTATTATAGAATCAACCTCAACCCTGTATCGAGAACTCGATCATTACTGCATATAGAGTGTCTATGGTGATTCCAAATAATATATATAGATGCGTCGATATGATATATCAAAACCTTGAATACGTGTCTCGATATTTAAAGTGCGTAAAATAAATATAGAAATTAAATGACGATAAAATTGCGAGAATGTAAATTGCGATAAATAAACTGCGATAAATAAATTGCGATAATTAAATGGTAATACGGAATTAACAGTTAGCTAGGAACAGTTAGCTAGGATTTTTGTTAGCGTGGATTCTTAATAGAATTTCATATTGTTAATTAATCTGTTTCTTATCAATTTTTATTGTGTCCATTATTTCTTCATTATGCCACTTGTTGGATTCTGATATGTCAAAATCTAAATATGTAATTGGATGAATATGGTTATTCTGTGGTGAACGGATTTGTATATCGGTGGATGTAAGTAGGATAGTATATGACTGTTGAAACAGATTCGAAGAACGTACAATGTAACTTATTAATGTGAAATTTAAATAGTCCTCGGGTATTACCTACCCGTTAAAATATTTTCACCATTAACAGTTTGTACAAGAGAATTTTTAATTACAATCTTTATAAAAACATATATACATATATCTTTTCTTCGGATGTATTCATGGATTTAATGAGTTAATATAATATTAAACTCATTTGCTTTTCTGTTGGAACTAGAATAAATAATCTTTAAACTTTAGAGATTACATATTCGACATGTCGAACGAAGATCATACTCAAAGTACAGATGATGATATTGAAGCACGGATTGTTGATGGTACTAGTGCTGTTATTGATTGTACTGTTGGTGCCGGTGATGTTGCTGAAGCTGGTACATTTTGCACCATATTCTCCGAATTGATTATTCGAGCGCGAAGTTTGTTGACTTTTTACTCCAGGATGATTGTCGGTCAGAACGAGCGGATGAATAAGGTTCAGAATTGTGGATAGAATATAATCTTGTCGAGTTACCCCGGAAATGAGACTGAAAATGGCGTCTCGAACAGGTTCGTCGGTAAACGCTTCAGGTTCATTGTCAAGAGGTGAATTCGGTTGGTGGAAGGGATTGCCTTCTGCGCGTTTCCATTAATTAAGTCGACTACGAACCCATCAGATGAATTGATAATGGCTGATTGGTTGATTCATGCCGATGACGCTGTTTTCGGAGCTTAGGTGAACATCTATGTTTGAATAGCTGTCGGAATAACTATTGGAATAGCTATCGGAATCTGAGGGACTCGAACTGGTTTAGGGATTCATCCCGTACGATCAGATGAAGGATTTTTGATAAGAAATAGATTATAGGATGTAGATTAGTACCCTGCAATACATAATTTACATATGCATATGTAATACTAAAATCCCATAAGTTACGGAGAAATTCACGGAAGTTGTCAGGCAAAGTCTACAGTAACATATATGCTAAGATATGAATTTGTAGATACACTAAAATACGAATTTTTGTCTATACACTATTCATGCAATCATTGCAATAGGATGTGTCTAGATTAAGAATGATAAGCAGAAAATTTTTTAAGGATGATAAGCAGATGATTTCTGACTAGAAATGATAAGCAAAAATTTTTGACATGCAGATACGGTCGAAGTCCAGACTCACTAATGCATCTAAACAACTACTAATTAGACACTCTAATGCAAGACCTGGTTCACTAAGACCACCGCTCTGATACCAACTGAAATGCCCCGTCCTAATCCATCTTGGACGAAGTCATCAACATTTGATCCCAGAGCGATGATCGACTCCAAATAATGTCCTTAAATTGAGCAAATGCACAGCGGAAGATTTCTTTCATACCTGAGAATAAACATGCTTTCAAGTGTCAACCAAAAGGTTGGTGAGTTCATTAGTTTAGCATAAATAATCATTTCATAATTTTAATAGACCATAAGATTTCATAATTCCATTTCTCGTAAACATACGCCCCAAGCATAGAGACAAAAATATCATTCATATGGATTGAACACCTGGTAACCAACATTCACAATATGCATATAAGAATATCCCCATCATTCCGGGATCCTCCTTCGGACATGATATAAATTTCGAAGTACTAAAGCATCCGGTACTTTGGATGGGGCTTGTTGGGCCCGATAGATCTATCTTTAGAGTTCGCGTCAATTAGGGTGTCTGTTCCCTAATTCTTAGATTACCAGACTTAATAAAAAGGGGCATATTCGATTTCGATCATTCAACCATATAATGTAGTTTCAATTACTTGTGTCTATTTCATAAAACAGTTATAAAAATTGCGCATGTATTCTCAGCCCAAAAATATAAAGGGTAAAAAGGTAAATGAAACTCACACATATAAATATTGTAAAATAGTTAATAAAGCATTTGCATATATTCTCAGCCCAAAAATGTAAAGAGTAAAAGGGGCAAATGAAACTCACAATAATGTATTTTGTAGTAAAAATACATATGATGACATTGAACAATGCAGGGTTGGCCTCGGATTCACGAACCTATATCATTTGTATATTTATTAATACACATAATTGTAATTGAATAAATTTATATATATAATAATAATTTGTTAGTTGTATCATTTTTCTATTAATGATATATATATGTCTAATATATTATTTTGTATATGAAATTATTGATTTTGTTATGTTATATGTACTAAATATATATATATATATATATATATATATATATATATATATATATATATATATATATATATATATATATATATATATATATATATATATATATATATATAACAGTTGTTTGGAAAGATAGTTATTATAATAATACTAAATATGATAATCATTATAATACTGATAATATTAATAATAATACTTATATTAATAATACAATGATTTCAATAATTATAAATATGATAATAATACTAATATTAGTTATCAACATATTAGATTGTATTATGATAGGAATAATGAAACTAATAATACTTAATGTTAATATTTAGTGATAACAATAATAATAATAATACTAATTATTCTAATAATCATATTCTAATGTTATTTATAATAACGATGATTTTTACTAGTCATTTTGATACTAACTCTAATAATAATAAAAATGATAATTTTAATATATATAAAAAAAATTATTATTATTATTATTATTATTATTATTATTATTATTATTATTATTATTATTATTTAAATAATAGCAATAAGGGTAATAATAATAATAATAATAATAATAATAATAATAATAATAATAATAATAACAATCAATTTAAAAACATGAAAACTACCTCAAAAATTCGGGATAAAAAGAAGTGTCTCAGCAGGGTCTCGAACCCGAGACCTCTCGAATAACTCAAACACCCTAAACCACTGAACTGTCTTCTGCTTTTCTGATGTATCATGGGTTTAATTTGTTTTATCCTTTATTTCAGTCCATCCGAAACAGATCACTAGATTTACGGCCCAACAGAAACACGGGAGCCCAACAACAGAATTTTGTGATACGGTCCAATCAAAAATCCAGACAGCCCAACCGTAAAATAAAAAAATATGTACAGGCTGCCTATGCCTAGTTTCGAACAAGGGACCTCTCGATCAAACACAAGTACTCCAACCACCTGCTCTACTACACTCTTCTTTTATAGTAATCATTTTAATTACTTTTCTATATATATATATATATATATATATATATATATATATATATATATATATATATATATATATATATATATATATATATATATATATATATATATATATATATATATATATATATATATATATATATATATATATCAGTTTCTTCATCTTCTCCATAAAATAATCTAACCCATAACTTATTCATCATAATCAAAACATAAGATCATAACCATTTTATCATCACCCGATTCCATTAACACGGTTCATCATTCCCGATCATCTTCGCGATACATAATCATTATTATTCTCATCGGTTCATCCCTATTATCACATCACATATTCATCATCGTTTTATACCGTTACCAACATCATTTAATTGTTATCAATTGTGGATGTTAGGTTGTTGTTACTAACACCATTTAGAAACCGAAGTATAGTAGTCTAATAACAGTAATCTCGCAGCCCAAAGTGTTCACTAATTGCATTATTATTACGGACACGTTATTATCATTATCACGTTACTCATATCCATCTAATCTTCTCTACATAAACGTGATATTATCAATATCAACCTAAACACATATCATTATCGTATCACTATGCATCGTCTTCTTAATCATCACTATCCATCTTTGCGTTTTTTTTTTTTTTAACATGTTACCGTATTATCTTAATTGTTATCATCAGTATTGTTCGAAAATAATAACAACACAGCAGCAGCTGTTATATTCGAAAGGAAAGAAAGGAAAAAGAAAGAGAAGAAAGAAAAAATAAATAAATAAATAAATAAATAAATAACGATTTGCAAACTTACAGGCTATTTTAAATGGTTCTTAGTGATGATTTTGGTTTGGGATCGGTTGAAGTCGAACAACAAAACGATTAAAAACAGGTAGAGATTTATGGTAATGATTGAATGTTGGTGTTGTGTTGAACTTGAAAACAATAACAGTGGAATGGGGGTGATGGTTTAATGGTGGTATTTTGGCTCGTTTGATGATGACCGACGGTGGTGTTAGATGGCCGAAGACAGTGGTGGTCGGTGGTTCAAGGTGTCGGGAGTGGAAGAGTGTTGGTTCTCGTTTGAAGGTTGCTTACAACATATGTGTACCCATACAAACATACAAATGCAGTTAATATGATATATGATATAAATATTATAATATGTAAAGTAAAAGCAATTGTATCACAAGGATACAGTAGTACAGCCTAGTCCAGCCTGTCTTTTAAACCTATTCTACCGACACTTCTCACGGGGTGTGTCTATTGCTAAACAGTTACGGATAAAAATGCTCCTAAAAATTCCAAATTTTTAGATTAAATATATTTAATTATTTCACTCATTATCTGATTGAAACCTGATTAAAAATGTTCGATAAATATTTATTTTCTGTTCCAATTAATATATACGGAGTACAAATATTTAAACTTAAAAGGGTAAAAATATTTTTATCAAACCTAAAATCTTCGTAATCAATTTACAGTTCAATTTTTATTTTCAATCTTTTTAAACACGTATTAGAACTATATGAACGCTGGCGAAATGTCAACCGAGTTGTACTGACGTTTACTATTTAAGCTCGAAATCCTTCATATTCCCTTTCTATATATAGACAGTTTTCAAATAGCAAAGTTAAGTACAAAAACAATTATATTATATATTTTTAAACAAATAGAATTTATATAACTTTATATATATACAAGTAATATTTATTTACATATTTATACATATATCTATATATTTATAGTTTCCATTAATCGCATTTTACTTTATTTATTTTACAATATAAATCCTAATAATCATACTATATAATATGTTAAATTATGTTTCAAATTTTAAATACCTATTTAAATATAAATATATGTTATCTATTTACAAATAATTGTTCGTGAATCGTCGAGAATAGTCTAAAGTCAAACTAATATATAAAACAGTTTGAAATGTTTGTGACTCAATATTACAGACTTTGCTTATCGTGTCGGAAATATATAAAGATTAAGTTTAAATTTGGTCGGAAATTCTCAGGTCATCACATATAATATTGTTTAAAACTGCATTCAAAATTTACTTTGTTGTAACATATTAATATTGTAAACCAATATGTATTGGTAGTGTGTAAGTGTGATATTTTAGATTATCATTTCTGGATAATCTAGGTGATGTCCTTTTAACCTTGTCGATAAAATAAAGGTTATGGTTTGTTTTTAAAAACGAATGCAGTCTTTGAAAAACATCTCATATAGAGGTCAAAACCTCGCAACGAAATCAATTAATATGGAACGTTTATAATCAATATGAACGGGACATTTCAGTTGGTATCCGAGCGTTGGTCTTAGAGAACTAGAAATTTGTATTAATGTGTCTTATCGAGTTTGTTAGGATACATTAGTGAGTCTGGACTTCGACCATGTTTCTTTAAAAACGATTGCTTAACACTTTTGTTGGAAACTATATATTATTAACATGTAAATATTATGTGATATATTAACCTCTTAATGTGTTTGATATTGTGTGATAGATGTCTACCACTAGTACAAATCCCATCGACACACCTAATAATAATGAAGAGTCGAATATACTTTGGGAAGATTCACAAATTCCCGAAGAGGAACCGGAAGAGGAGGAACCGAAAGAGGAGGAACCGGAAGAGGAAGAACCGGAAAAAGAAGAGGTTCCGGAGGAAGAAATATTGATACCTACAGTAAATCGATTAAATAAAAGAAAATCCTCAACCAACGGACCAAAGTTAAAAATGGTCAATGGTGTTTCCGCCGAGGAAGCAAAATATTGGGAAGATTACCAATTTTCCGATGAATCGGATCCCGATGAGGATTCCGATGATGTGTTAGAAATTACCTTGACCAATTTTAATAAAGCAAAAGAAAATAATAAGGGAAAAGGTATAAAAATAGAAAACCTGATTCCAACCCCGATGAGCTTTATATGTATCGGCAACCTCCGTATTTTCTAAATTGTAACAATAAACCGGGAACCTCTAAACCACCAGGTTTTTCTAAACCATTGTGGAAAACGACGGCTCGTATTAGAGGAACACCATATATCCCTAGAAAATTAGGAAAACGAACCAAGTCCGAAGAAGAAGAAACCAGTGATTCAGATTAGAGGGTTGTAATCATGTTGTGTATTATATATATTGTAGTGTGCTTATACTTTTATATTCTATGTAAAAATTGCTTGTATTGTTTGTTAATTATCTTTTACGAATCTAATCCTTGTCTATTTTACAGTATAAAAACAAAATGGACGTTAAGGGTAGACAACAGAATATTTTAGAAGACCTACCAGAGGATATGATTGAGGAAATCTTGTCTAGAGTCGGTCAGAATTCATCAGCACATTTAGTTATGGCAAAATTAACTTGTCAAACATTTGAAAGACTTTCCAAAAATGCCTTAGTTTATAAAAGGCTTTCCTTTGATAGGTGGGGTATATCACATTGGGAAGACCGTAAGTTACGCCGTGTTTTCTTTAAAGTGTTAAATGCGGGGAACCCAAATGCAATTTTACGCTACGGGCTAAGAACCTATTTTGACTCAACATATCTCAACATAGGATTTCGTGAGTTAGAAAGAGCTTCTAACATGCAACATAAAGAAGCATGTTATACTTACGGGTTAGTGATGTTCGCTTATTACCAAAGTGAGAAAAAGAACATCGGATTATAACTTTTAAATAAAACCTTCCCACAAGTGACGGATTCAGTAGTTGGGGTGAGAAACAAGGTTTTTAGATTATTACGGCGCTGTTGGACATTACGAAACCCTCGTCCTTTTGATGACATTACAATATGCTGCCTAGCCAATGGTCATAACGGTTACTTTCCACAAGACCAAGGATGAGAAGTCGTCTTAGTAAAACCAGAATGCATGACTTGTTTCTGGACTTATGAATTACGTGTCTTTATTTCTTTTGCTGAACAACTTGCGTATTAACTAGAATTGCCTTTATAGCTGCCGAGTAGCAAAGTTATTATGTGCTATATTTCATCCTATATGTATAATAGCGGTATTGTAAGTTCGTAAAATATTGTATAAAATTTGAATGAGAAATTTTATTATAATCAGTTTTTTCATATAGAATTGTAGTAGTTGAATTGTATATTAGCTACTAAGTATGAACTTAACGGGTAGGTACTACCTGAATTAAAAACTATAAAACGCTAATATGAAGAAAAATCTTTTATAAATAAGTTCATACTATGCTACGAAATATTATTGACTACTCTTAAAATTCTATATGATTAACTTAATTCTTTTGGGCTATTTTTGAAGGAAATGGCACCGGCGACTCGTCAAAATTTGAACATGAGCGAGGAAGACTTCCGTGTTTTCCTTGTAGCAAACATAGCCGCAGTACAGGCTGCGATGCAAAATAACAATAACTCTGGATCTAGCAGTGGAACTAATTTCACAAGAAATCGTGTAGGATGCTCCTACAAAGAATTCACTGCCTGCAAACCTTTGGAATTTGATGGAACCGAGGGTCCAATTGGATTGAAATGGTGGACCGAGAAGGTTGAATCGGTGTTTGCCATAAGTAAATGTACTGAAGAAGACAAAGTAAAGTACGCGACCCATACCTTCACAGGTACGGCGCTAACATGGTGGAATACCTATCTCGAGCAGGTAGGGCAAGATGCTGCTTACGCACTACCGTGGTCAGCATTTAAGCAATTGATGAACGAGCAGTATCGTCCCAGAAACGAGGTCAACAAGCTCAAGGTAGAGCTTAGAGGATTACGAATGCAAGGTTTAGATATCACCATGTACGAACGACGATTCACAGAATTGTGCCTATTATGTCCCAGAACGTTCGAAGACGAAGAAGAGAAAATCGACGCATTTGTAAAAGGGTTACCGGAAAGGATTCAAGAAGATGTGAGTTCACACGAGCCTGCCTCCATACAAAAGGCAAGTCGAATGGCTCACAAATTAGTGAACCAGATCGAAGGAAGGATTAAAGAGCAGGCGACCGAAGAGGCTAACATGAAACAAGTCAAGAGAAAGTGGGAAGAAACCAATGACAAGAGTCACCAATACAACAACAACAATCGCAATAACTATTCCAATAACCGCAACATTAATTGCAACAACAACTTCAACAAACTTCCTAACAACAACAACAATAACATCCCAACAACAATAACAACAACAACAGCAACAATAACAATCCCAACAATAATCTCAATAACAACAATGGCAACAAAAACCAAAAACAGCCATGCCAAAGATGTGAAGAGCATCACCTGGGGTTTTGCATGACATTTTGCAACAAGTGTAAAAGAAATGGTCATAGCGCGAAGAAATGCGAAATCTATGGACCAATGCATAACAGAACTAAAAGAACAAATAATGTCGGAACAAATAACACCGCCATAGTTTGTTTTGGATGTGAAAAACCGAGCCACTTTAGTAGAAATTGCCCGAATCAGGGGAATACTAATGGGCAGGGCCGCGGAAGAGTTTTCAATATTAATACGGGAGAAGCGCAGGAAGACCCAGAGCTTGTTACGGGTACGTTTCTCATTGACAATAAATCTGCTTATGTTTTATTTGATTCGGGTGCGGATAGAAGCTATATGAGTAGAGATTTTTGTGCTAAACTAAGTTGCTCACCGACGCCCTTGGATAATAAATTTTTGCTCGAATTAGCAAACGGTAAATTAATTATAGCAGATAATATATGTCGGAATCGAGAAATTAAACTGGTTAGCGAAACATTTAACATTGACTTGATACCAGTAGAGTTAGGGAGTTTTGATGTGATAATCGGTATGGATTGGTTGAAAGAAGTGAAAGCAGAGATCTTTTGTTACAAAAATGCAATTCACATTATACGAGAAAAAGGAAAACCCTTAATGGTGTACGGAGAAAAGAGCAACGCGAAGTTAAATCTTATTAGTAACCTGAAGGCACAAAAACTAATAAGAAAAGGATGCTATGCTGTGCTAGCACACATCGAGAAAGTCAATTCCGAAGAAAAGAACATCAATGATGTTCCCGTCGCAAAAGAATTTCCCGATGTATTTCCGAAAGAATTACCGGGACTACCTCTACACCGATCTGTTAAATTTCAAATAGACCTTATACCGGGAGCTGCACCAATAGCTCGTGCTCCATACAGACTCGCACCCAGCGAAATGAAGGAACTTCAGAGCCAATTATAAGAACTTTTAGAGCGTGGTTTCATTCGACAAAGCACATCACCGTGGGGAGCTCCTGTTTTGTTTGTCAAGAAGAAGGATGGTACATTTAGGTTGTATATCAACTACCAAGAGTTGAACAAACTTACCATCAAGAACCGCTACCCACTAGCTAGAATCGATGACTTATTTGATCAACTACAAGGCTTGTCAGTTTATTCGAAGATTAATTTACGTTCTGGGTATCATCAAATGCGGGTGAAGGAGGATGATATTCCAAAGACTGCTTTTAGGACGCGTTACGGTCATTACGAGTTTATGGTTATGCCGTTTGGATTGACTAACGCACCAGCTGTGTTCATGGACCTCATGAACCGAGTGTGTGGGCCATATCTTGACAAGGTTGTCATTGTTTTCATCGATGACATGCTTATTTACTCGAAGAATGATTAAGAGCACGAAGAACATTTAAGAAAAGTGCTAGAGCTGCTGAGAAAAGAAAAAATGTACGCTAAGTTTTCAAAGTGTGCATTTTGGTTGGAAGAAGTTCAATTCCTCGGCCACATAGTGAATAAAGAAGGTATTCAGGTGGATCCAGCAAAGATTGAAACCGTTGAAAAATGGGAAACCCCGAAAACTCCGAAGCATATACGCCAATTTTTAGGACTAGCTGGTTACTACAGAAGGTTCATCCAAGATTTTTCCAGAATAGCAAAACCCTTGACTGCATTAACGCATAAAGGGAGGAAATTTGAATGGAAGGATGAACAAGAGAAAGCGTTTCAATTGTTAAAGAAAAAGTTAACTACGGCACCTATATTGTCATTACCTGAAGGGAATGATGATTTTGTGATATATTGTGACGCTTCAAAGCAAGGTCTCGATTGTGTATTAATGCAACGAACGAACGTAATTCTTATGCGTCTAGACAAATGAAGATTCACGAGCAGAATTATACGACGCATGATTTGGAATTAGGCGCGGTTGTTTTTGCATTAAAGACTTGGAGGGACTACTTATATGGGGTCAAAAGTATTATATATACCGACCACAAAAGTCTTCAACACATATTTAATCAGAGACAACTGAACATGAGCCAGAGCATGTGGATTGAATTGTTGAATGATTATGACTTTGAGATTCGTTACCACCCGAGGAAGGCGAATGTGGTAGCCGACGCTTTGAGCAGAAAGGACAGAGAACCCATTCGAGTAAAAGCTATGAATATAATGATTCACAATAACCTTACTACTCAAATAAAGGAGGTGCAACAAGTAGTTTTAAAAGAGGGAAATTTAAAGGATGAAATACCCAAAGGATCGGAGAAACATCTTAATATTCGGGAAGACGGAACCCGGTATAGGGCTGAAAGAATTTGGGTACCAAAACTTGGAGATATGAGAGAAATGGCACTTAGAGAAACTCATAAAACCAGATACTCAATACATCCTCGAAAGGGGAAGGTGTACAAGGATCTCAAGAAATATTTTTGGTGGCCGGGTATGAAAGCCGATGTTGCTAAATACGTAGGAGAATGTTTGAAGTGTTCTAAGGTTAAAGCGGAGCATCAGAAACCATCAGGTCTACTTCAACAACCCGAAATCCCAGAATGGAAATGGGAAAACATTACGATGGATTTCATCACTAAATTGCCAAGGACTGCAAGTGGTTTTGATACTATTTGGGTAATAGTTGATCATCTCACTAAATCAGCACACTTCCTGCCAATAAGAGAAGATGACAAGATGGAGAAGTTAGCACGATTGTATTTGAAGGAAGTCGTCTCCAGACATGGAATACCAATCTCTATTATCTCTGATAGGGATGGCAGATTTATTTCAAGATTCTGGCAGACATTAGAGCAAGCATTAGGAACTCGTCTAGACTTGAGTACTGCTTATCTTCCATAAACTGATGGGCAAAGTGAAAATACGATACAAACGCTTGAAGACATGCTACGAGCATGTGTTATTGATTTCGAAAACAGTTGGGATCGACACCTTCCGTTAGCAGAATTTTCCTACAACAATAGCTACCATTCAAGCATTGAGATGGCGCTATTTGAAGCACTCTATGGTAGAAAGTGCAGGTCTCTGATTTATTGGAGTGAAGTGGGGGATAGACAGATTACGGGTTCGGAGATAATACAAGAAACTACCGAGAAGATCATCCAAATTCAACAACGGTTGAAAACCGCCCAAAGTCGATAAAATAGCTACGCTGACATTAAAAGAAAAGATATAGAATTCGAAATTGGAGAGATGGTCAATATTTAAAGTTAAACCTTGGAAAGGTGTTGTTCGATTTGGTAAACGAGGGAAATTAAATCCAAGGTATATTGGACCATTCAAGATTATTGATCGTGTCGGACCAGTAGCTTACCGACTTGAGTTACCTCAACAACTCGCGACTGTACATAACACTTTCCACGTCTCGAATTTGAAGAAATGTTTTGCTAAAGAAGATTTCACTATTCCGTTAGACGAAATCCAAATCATCGAAAAACTTCAATTCATCGAAGAACCCGTCGAAATAATGGATCGTGAGGTTAAAAGACTTAAGCAAAACAAGATACCAATTGTTAAGTTCGATGGAATGCTCGTAGAGGACCTAAGTTCACTTGGGAATGAGAAGATCAGATGAAGAAGAAATACCCGCACCTATTTCCAGAAGATACGTCAACACCTCCAACTGCTTAAAATTTCGGGACGAAATTTATTTAACGGGTAGGTACTGTAGTGACCCAAAATTTTCCATGTTAATATATATTAAATGAAATTGTTATCTACAGGATTAAGTATTTCCAACATGTTAAGCAATCAAACTTGTTAAGACTTGATTAATTGAAACGAGTTTCATGTAGACAATTGACCACCCAAGTTGACCGGCGATTCACGAACGTTAAAACTTTTAAAAATGACATGACGATATATATATATGGATATACATATAGTTAACATGAGATTATGATAAGTAAGTATCTCCATAAGTGAAATGTCCCGTTCATATTGATTATAAACGTTTCATATTAATTGATCGTTGCGAGGTTTTGACCTCTATATGAGACGTTTTTCAAAGACTGCATTCGTTTTTAAAATAAACCATAACCTTTATTTTATCAACAAGGTTAAAAAGTCACCACTTAGATTATCCAGAAATGATAATCTAACAAATATCACACTTACACACTACCGATACATATTGGTTTAACAATATATTAATATGTTACAACAAAATAAATCTCGAATGCAGTTTTAAACAATATTATACAAGCATGCTGACACCAAATCTTGTCCATATAATAGCATGCAATAGCGGAAGCTCTTAATAATCACCTGAGAATAAACATGCTTTAAACGTCAACAAAAATGTTGGTGAGTTATAGGTTTAACCTATATATTTATCAAATCGTAATAATAGACCACAAGATTTCATATTTCAATATACATCCCATACATAGAAATAAAAATCATTCATATGGTGAACACCTGGTAACCGACCTTAACAAGATGCATATAGAATATCCCCTATCATTCTGGGACTCTCTTCGGACATGATGAATTCGAAGTACTAAAGCATCCGGTACTTTGGATGGGGCTCGTTGGGCCCGATAGATAAATCTTTAGGATTCACATCAATTAGGGTGTCTGTTCCCTAATTCTTAGATTACCAGACTAAAAAGGGGCATATTCGGTTTAATAATCTAGCCATAGAATGTAATTTCATTTACTTGTATCTATTTTGTAAAACATTTATAAAACTGCATGTATTCTCATCCCAAAATATTAGATTTTAAAAGTGGGACTATAACTCACTTTCACAGATTTTTACTTCGTCGGGAAGTAAGACTTGGCCACTGGTCGATTCATGAACCTATAACAAATATGTACATATATATCAAAGTATGATCAAAATATATTTACAACATTTTTAATACGTTTTGCTGTTTTAAGTTTATTCAGTCAGCTGTCCTCGTTAGTGACCTACAACTAGTTGTCCATAGTTAGATGTACAGAAATAAATTGATATATATTATCTTGACCTAATACACGACCCAGTGTATACATGTCTCAGGCTAGATCACAACTCAAAGTATATATATATTTGGAATCAACCTCAACCCTGTATAGCTAACTCAAACATTACTGCATATATAGAGTGTCTATGGTTGTTCCAAATAATATATATACATGGGTCGATATGATATGTCAAAACATTTGCATACGTGTCTATGGTATCCCAAGTTTATGAAAGGACCCGTCCTAATCCATCCGGACGAAGTCCATATCGATTATAAACGATTCACAACAGTTGATTACATCGCGAGGTACTTGACCTCTATATGATATATTTTACAAACATTGCATTCGTTTTTGAAAAGACAATCTTTCATTACATCGAAAGTTGACGGCGTGCATACCATTTTATAATATATCTAACTATAATTGACTTAATAATAATCTTGATGAACTCAACGACTCGAATGCAACGTCTTTTGAAATATGTTACGAATGACTCCAAGTAATATCTTTAAAATGAGCAATTACACAGCGGAAGATTTCTTTCGTACCTGAGAATAAACATGCTTTAAAGTGTTAACCAAAAGGTTGGTGAGTTCATTAGTTTATCATAAATAATCATTTCATAACTTTAATAGACCACAAGATTTCATATTTCCATTTCTCATAAACATACGTCCCATGTATAGAGACAAAAATCATTCATATGGATTGAACACCTGGTAACCGACATTAACAAAATGCATATTAGAATATCCCCATCATTCCGGGATCCTCCTTCGGACATGATATAAATTTCGAAGTACTAAAGCATCCGGTACTTTGGATGGGGCTTGTTGGGCCCGATAGATCTATCTTTAGGATTCGCGTCAATTAGGGTGTCTGTTCCCTAATTCTTAGATTACCAGACTAAAAGGGGCATATTCGATTTCGATCATTCAACCATATAATGTAGTTTCGATTACTTGTGTCTATTTCGTCAAACATTTATAAAAGTAGCGCATGTATTCTCAGTCCCAAAAATATATATTGCAAAAGCATTTAAAAAGGGAGCAAATGAAACTCACCATTCTGTATTTTGTAGTAAAAATACATATGACTATATTGAACAATGCAGGGTTGACCTCGGATTCACGAACCTATATCATTTGTATATATATATTAAAACATATAATCGTAACTGAATGAATATAGATATTAGTTTATTGGTCAAACCCTTTTTATATTAATATCATATATTTTTAATTTGTATATACATTCAAAATAATTAATATTTTTTTATAGTTATATATGTATATCTGCTTTGTGTTATATTATAAATACTTAAATTGTTGTATATGAATATTTCTAAAATAATTTGTAAATATTTACTTGTAGTTTTAATAACGTCGGTAAAACTTTTATTTTCATAGTTATAATTATTTTGAATAATAATACTTACATTAATCTAGTTAATATTAATAATAATGATAATAGTTTTAATAATAATAATAATACATAATGATAATACTAATAGTTATAGCATGATACCAATACTAATATTTATAAACTAATAATAATTGGTATTATTTTCATAATGACAATACTAATAATAATCATAATCGTAATAATGATAATAATACTAAAATGACACAATTTATAATAATCTTACTTATAAAAATATTAATGATAAAAAAAATGTTTTTAATACTTATAACTATAAATATGATATTTGTAATAATTATAATACTAACAATATCAATAATAATAATAATAATAATAATAATAATAATAATAATAATAATAATAATAATAATAATAATAATAATAATAATAATAATAATAATAATAATAATAATAATAATAATAATAAAAGAAATTAAAAGAAAAGAGAACTACCTCTAAAAGATCAAAAAGAATTAATAATCTGCCCAAGCCGGGACTCGAACTTGCAACCTCTCAACCACCCACCAACACCTCAACCATCTAGTCCATTTCGTTTTTCTGTTTTAACTAGTAACAGAAGTCTATTTAACCTCTATCATTTATTCTCGCAGTCCAACAGCAAAACTGAATTGTGGCCCAACTTAATACTTGGATCACGGCCCAAGATGAAAATACATTACGGTGGCCTAATCAAACAACCAAGTCCAGTCCTGTTTGTATATTCTGGCAATTATACGATGCAAATTATCTCAGTGGCGTCCACGTTACTAGGTTAAAAAGAATAAAAAAAAAATGCCACGTCCCTTAGAATCAATCAATTTGTCGGCCACTATGTAATGTGGCAGCCATTTATAAATGGCAATATACTCCATAATCTAATCAATCGAGCAGCAAAAAAAAATAATCACATAATCATCAAGACCTCTTCTCGTCATCTTGATTACTATCATTATTAATTCATAACAGAATCAGAAGGACGCTAGTGGTTGCTGCAGGTAAACTGTTTTGGGGTGCGTTTTGGTGGCGAATCAGAAGTGAGAACTATCGTGTAACAGCAACTGTAAAGGAGCTTCGAATAGGGATGTTCAAGGTTGGTTTGCTTGTAACTGCAACAACAGTAGTTATGGTTTCGTTTTGGTGATGTTGTAACCTTCGGACAGAAACAGGAGAAAACAGAAGTAGATAGCAGTGAGTGGTGGTCTATGGTTGTGTATTCGAACGTGAAACAGAAAACAGTAAGCTGTATAGCAGCAGTTTGCACGCAGGTTGTCGATGGGTTGCCATCGTGTGATGTGTTCTCGAGGAAGAGGAGAGAGAGAAGTGAGAGAATGGTTTAATGGTGGGTTACATGGTGTTTTTAAATGGTGGAGGTGTTTGGGTGTCCCATTCGAATAGAAAGAGTAAACAGACAGTAGTTTGCAGGTGGTGGTTAGAATTGGTTTGTTCATGGTGGTGTTTTGATTCCGGTTGAAGTGGTGTTGGCCAACAATAAAAAAATGATGAATGGTTCGATGTACTCGGATAGAAAGGAAAGAACCATTGAATAGTATGAGATGGTGATCATGATAGATGGATTAAATGGGTTTGGTTCCGGATGTAACAAGAAATTGTAACAACCGAATTTGTTTGTATAGAAGCAACGGATTCATAGTTTTAGGATGGTCTAATTGTTCAATTAACATAAGCAAGATATCAGAAGGAATCTATAGTAGTAACCCATGTGTGTTGCTACCTCATCGTACAGTTGCCAGTGGAAATAGTTTCTCGATTAGTGAGTGAATGAGAGAGAGAAAGAGAGATATGGTGTGTTGTTTTGAGTTGAATGATACATAGGTTTCGTTCAAGTAAAAAAAAAATATGATAGAGATAAATAGATAATAATAGATATGTGTAACAGAAAGTAAGCTAGTAAACATGTCTATATTAGATATAAGAATATAAATTATATAGTGGGATAGTGGGAAGGACAATAATCTACAATTGCTTTTGTCCTTGTATGTTAGTAATTCAATCCAAAGAAGAAACAAAAATAGAACGGGTACTGAAGGAATAATAAAAAAAATAAAAAGGTGATCTTGATTGTAACAGAATTTGTATCTATCTGTTTGGATTCGGTTCTTACTACAGAATTAGAGACAAAGGAGCAAATCCAACTACAGTTTGATTTAACATGCAACTGATTCCAAAGATAAAGAATTTGTGTTCTTATTTTTTTTAATAGATAATAAGTAATCTTAATATTAACAATAATGCAAATTTTAATAAATTTAATTAATACTAATGATAATAATAATCTTATTAATGATATAAATAATAACACTAGTTATAATAATATTAATATTATTATTGTTAGTAATAACATTAATAATAATAATAATACAACTTAGATATTATATATATATATATATATATATATATATATATATATATATATATATATATATATATATATATATATATATATATATATATTTTATTTTAGAAGTATTAATATTACTAACACAAATATTAATATTGGTATTAACAATAATAAAAATGATGAATTTAGTGGTAATATTATTAATATATTAATTATATTCAAACTTATAATATTATTTATGATTTACATAATATTATATTATGTGATAACATTTATTTATAGATTACAACAATTGTTCGTGAATCGTCGGTAATGGTCGAAGGTCAATTGAATATATGAACACAGTTCAAGGTTTTTGAGACTTCACATTACAGACTATGCTTATCGTGTCGAAATCATATAAAGTTTAAATTTTAAATTTGGTCGGAAATTTTCGGGGCATCACAGTACCTACCCGTTAAAGAAATTTCGTCCCAAAATTTGAGTGAGGTGGTCATGGCTAACAATAAAAATGTTTTCATGATGAATATGAGTTGATATATTGAGTTTTATCACCATTGAGTAGTGTGGATAAAACTATTCGATTATTCGAAGAGTACGAATGAAGCTATCACAAAATAGTGCAATGAGAGGATAAAGATTTGTCTTAACTTTTGACGTTGTTTTGATTGAATTCCGGAATTCAAGGAATTTGAAGAAAATATTCGAAATCTAAAAGATTTGATTCTTCGGCGAGTAAGGAAATTAAGATCTCTATAATTAATGCGGAAATCTGCCTTAATTTCGTTGTCTGGTATTTTCACTATAAATGAACTTCTTCCGTTCCATTACTTCCACCATTCCTATACTTTCTTCCTCTATTCCTACTTCTAAAATATTATGGACATGCTCCATCCAGTTCTAATTCTTGATATTTTCCTATCTATGTATCTGTCATCCTTCCTTTCAATTTTCCACTAGAAAATCTGTTTACTTCTACTATTGTCTTGGGGAAATACTATTCTTAATTATACCGTGTCTTTATATTGCTATTCGTATTAATATCCACGGTTTGTAACTTCTGTGTTGTTATTTGGTTTTATATCTTCCCTTATGTTTCAATGTTACTGCTTCTGTCTCCTATAATTATTGTCATCCACAGTTAATGCGCTCTCTTATTTTCTGCGATTTATACTCCCTTTCTATTTCGGAGCTTCATGCTTTTGTTTACTTTTCGCAAGTAACGGTCCAGAATTCATAGGTATGGAGTTTCGAATGATTATAATGTTCTAAGCAGGAAGGAACGCGATAGCACACTTTGATTTTCAAATTCATCATAATCACTGAGAATAGAACTATCAAGAATATGTTTTCTTGATTTGTTCAGAAGTTAAGCAGAATGACAGAGTTATGTAACATGGTACATGATGACGTTATGATCTGTGAATCATCACGTTCCATTGGAAACTCAGAATGACTTACTGTAATATAATCACGTTGATCAAGTGTCATTATATTATACTAACTCATGCATCAGTTCCCAACATTACTTCAATAACATTCATATTTTAAGCTCGAAAGTTTATAGAATATAGAAACTAACAGTTTCTATATGATGTAACACTGATATCATGAAGAGATTAATGATTTCAGATAAGAATAGTTATGAAAATATCTTCAGAAATATGGAGGATATTTATAATGAAAGATATGATGATATCTTGGAATTTCTAATATCGATGGATGATGAAGAAGATTTATCCGTAAGGGTTTAGATTCGGAAGCAAGGTATTCGCTAAAGATTTCATCAGAAACAGAATCATTTGGATTCTTTGAAGTCAAACTTATTCTTTGTGATTTGTCCACGGCTTCCTTCATAGTTTTGCATAATCTGCTTTTCGGTACTAAATTTTCTATTGAATGTTTCCAATATAATGATACACATGAAGCACGAAGAGGTATATAATTTCGGACGAGAATAATTATGAAAATATCCTCAGAAATATCGAAGATATTGATGATGATATTTTGAGATTTCTAAGTTTGATGGTTGATGAAGAAAGACTTTCCGCAAGATTTTAACATGAGTACGGAGCAAGATATTCTCTAAAGGTTTCATTGGATCCAGAATTACCAGAATTCTTTGAATATATGGTATGGTCCTTGTATTTATCCTCGGTCTCCTTCGTGGTTAGCTCAATCCGTGTTCCAGTTCCAACTTTTCTGAGCTTTTCTAACATACTATTCTTTATCATCAAACTTTCGATGATTATGGTCGTTTACGGTTGTCTATGGTTTCTGCTTCTTCATTCAGCTTTTTCAACATTCAGAGTATTGATTTGTGACTGAGTACTTTTTAGAATTTCAGAAGGAGAGATTATAATTCTAAGAGATAAATGTCATACATATAACTGTTGATGTAGATATGCTGTGAGTTTTCAAAGTACTGGTTGCTGATTCCCGGTAATTGGTATGGCAATTCTTGTTACAAGATGCGGATGAGTACATGATGAGACTTCAATAGATAAATATAGTGATTTTTCGGAGAGATTTAAACCAAGGAGCGACGAGGTTGCTGGTACATCCGCTGGTAATATGATGGAATATAAAAGGTTCCCTAGTAATAATAAAAGAGTACGCATATATATCAAGGTTATAATAAGGTTGTTTCGAACGAAAAGTCGAAGTTGACTTGATGGAGCTGTGACAAAATTGGCTAATTTTGGAAAGGAATTGTAAAGTTATTTTCGGTAATAACAACGCCCAAAGGAATTTCCATAGCTACGTGTTAAACGTTTACTCAGTTTCTGAGAGTTTTCAGGTGCATAACTATACGCATCAATCTCTTCTTTCGTAAATGAAGTACGGTTGGTTCATCTTCTGGATTGAGGTGTTTTTAAGAATCATGAAAGATTTGAACGTAGATTGGAATCGTCAAGATACAAATGAGGTTTAAGATGAAATCAAGTGGCAAACTTGAAGAATTATTTAGTTTCATATGTTATAGTCAATATTTTAATTCATTTTAATTGTCCAATGTTATTAGTCCACAGTCGATAGTTCACAGTTGACAGTCCAATAATTCATATATAGTTTAATATATAATGTTCGAATTAATTAATACGTGTCGTGACCCGTATACGTCTCAGACTCGATCACAACTCAAAGTATATATATTATTGTAGAATCAACCTCAACCCTGTATAGAGAACTCGATCATTACTGCATATAGAGTGTCTATGGTGATTCCAAATAATATATATAGATGTGTCGATATGATATGTCAAAACCTTGTATACGTGTCCCGATATTTAAAGTGCGTAAAAAAATAAATAACAGAAATTTAAATGACGATAAATAAATTGCGTAAAGTAAATAACAGAAATTAAATGACGATAAATAAAATTGCGAGAATGTAAATTGCGATAATTAAATTGCGATAAATAAAATGTAATCAGTTAGCTAGGAACAATTAGCTAGGAACAGTTAGCGTGGATTCTTAACAAAATTTCTCATAGTTAATTTGTTTGTTTCTAACAAATTTTATTTTGTCAAATGTTTTCTTCATTATGCCACTTGTTGGATTCTAATAAATCAAAATCCAAATATAAAATTGGATGAATATGGTTATCTTGTGGTGAACAGATTTGTATATTGGTGAATGTAAGTAGGATAGTATATGACTGTTGAAACAGATTCAAAGAACGTACAATGTAACTTATTAATGTGAAATTTAAATATTCATCGGGTATTACCTACCCGTTAAAATATTTTCACCATTAACAGTTTGTACAAGAGAATTTTTAATTACAATCTTTATGAAAACATATATACATATATATTTTCTTCAGATGTATTCATGGATTTAATGAGTTAATATGATATTAAACTCATTTGCTTTTCGGTTGGAACTAGAATAAATAATCTCTAAAACTTTAGAGATTACATATTCGCCATGTCGTACGAAGATAAATGAGGTAGAACGATACGTAGAACGAAGATCATACTCAAAGTACAGATGATGATATTGAGGCATGGATTGTTGATGGTACTGGTGCTGTTATTGATGGTACTGTTGGTGCCGGTGATGTTGCTGAAGCTGGTACATTTTGCACCATATTCTCCGAATTGATTATTCGAGCGCGAAGTTCGTTGACTTATTACTCCAGGATGATTGTCGGTCGGAACGAGCGGATGAATAAGGTTCAAAATTGTGGATAGAATATAATCTTGTCGAGTTACTCTGGAAATGAGACTAAAAATGGTGTCTCGAACAGGTTCGCCGTAAACGCTTCAGGTTCATTGTCAAGAGGTGAATTCGGTTGGTGGAAGGGATTGCCTTATATGCGTTTCCGTTAATTAAGTTGACTACGAACCCATCAGATGAATTGATAATGGTTGTTTGGTTGATTCATGCCGATGACGCTGTTTTCGGAGCTTAGGTGAACATCTATGTCGGAATAGCTGTCGGAATAACTATCGGAATGGCTATCGGAATCTAAGGGACTCGAACTGGTTGCAGGATTCATCTCGTACGATCAGATGAAGGATTTTCGATAAGAAATAGATTATAGGATGTAGATTAGTACCCTGCAATACATAACTTACATATGCATATATAATACTAAAATCTCCTAAGTTACGGAGGAATCTACGGAAGTTGTCAGGCAAAGTTACAGTAACAGATTCGCTAAGATATGATGTAGCAGATACGCTAAGATATGAATTTTATCTATACACTATTCATGCAGTCAATGCAGTAAAACGTGTCTAGACTAAGAATGATAAGCAAGTGATTCTCTAAGAATGATAAGCAGGTATTTTTTTTTTGACACAAAATGATAAGCAAAACTTTTGACATGCAGACACGGTCGAAGTCCAGACTCACTAATGCATCCTAATGACTTATTAGTTAGACACACTAATGCAGACATGGTTCGCTAAGACCACCGCTCTGATACCAACTGAAAGGACCCGTCCTAATCCATCCAGACGAAGTCCATATCGATTATAAATGATTCGCAACAGTTGATTACATCACGAGGTACTTGACCTCTATATGATATATTTTACAAACATTGCGTTCGTTTTTGAAAAGACAATCTTTCATTACATCAAAAGTTGACGACGTGCATACCATTTTATAATATATCTAACTATAATTGACTTAATAATAATCTTGATGAACTCAACGACTCGAATGCAACGTCTTTTGAAATATGTTACGAATGACTCCAAGTAATATCTTTAAAATGAGCAATTACACAGCGGAAGATTTCTTTCGTACCTGAGAATAAACATGCTTTAAAGTGTCAACCAAAAGGTTGGTGAGTTCATTAGTTTATCATAAATAATCATTTCATAACTTTAATAGACCACAAGATTTCATATTTCCATTTCTCATAAACATACGTCCCATGTATAGAGACAAAAATCATTCATATGGATTGAACACCTGGTAATCGACATTAACAAAATGCATATTAGAATATCCCCATCATTCCGGGATCCTCCTTCGGACATGATATAAATTTTGAAGTACTAAAGCATCCGGTACTTTGGATGGGGCTTGTTGGGCCCGATAGATCTATCTTTAGGATTCGCGTCAATTAGGGTGTCTGTTCCCTAATTCTTAGATTACCAGACTAAAAGGGGCATATTCGATTTCGATCATTCAACCATTTAATGTAGTTTCGATTACTTGTGTCTATTTCGTCAAACATTTATAAAAGTAGCGCATGTATTCTCAGTCCCAAAAATATATATTGCAAAAGCATTTAAAAAGGGAGCAAATGAAACTCACCATTCTGTATTTTGTAGTAAAAATACATATGACTATATTGAACAATGCAGGGTTGACCTCGAATTCACGAACCTATATCATTTGTATATATATATTAAAACATATAATCGTAACTGAATGAATATAGATATTAGTTTATTGGTCACACCCTTTTTATATTAATAACATATATTTTTAATTTGTATATATATTCAAAATGATTAATATTTTTTTATAGTTATATATGTATATCTGCTTTGTGTTATATTATAAATACTTAAATTGTTGTTTATGAATATTTCTAAAATAATTTGTAAATATTTACTTGTAGTTTTAATAACGTCGGTAAAACTTTTATTTTCATAGTTATAATTATTTTGAATAATAATACTTACATTAATCTAGTTAATATTAATAACAATGATAATAGTTTTAATAATAATAATAATACATAATGATAATACTAATAGTTATAGCATGATACCAATACTAATATTTATAAACTAATAATAATTGGTATTATTTTCATAATGACAATACTAATAATAATCATAATCATAATAATGATAATAATACTAAAATGACACAATTTATAATAATCTTACTTATAAAAATATTAATGATAAAAAAAATGTTTTTAATACTTATAACTATAAATATGATATTTGTAATAATTATAATACTAACAATATCAATAATAATAATAATAATAATAATAATAATAATAATAATAATAATAATAATAATAATAATAATAATAATAATGATGATGATGATGATGATGATGATAAAAGAAATTAAAAGAAAAGAGAACTACCTCTAAAAGATCAAAAAGAATTAATAATCTGCCCAAGCCGGGACTCGAACTTGCAACCTCTCAACCACCCACCAACATCTCAACCATCTAGTCCATTTCGTTTTTCTGTTCTAACTAGTAACCGAAGTCTATTTAACCTCTATCATTTGTTCTCGCAGTCCAACAGCAAAACTGAATTGTGGCCCAACTTAATACTTGGATCACGGCCCAAGATGAAAATACATTACGGTGGCCTAATCAAACAACCAAGTCCAGTCCTGTTTGTATATTCTGGCAATTATACGATGCAAATTATCTCAGTGGCGTCCACGTTACTAGGTTAAAAAGAATAAAAAAAATGGCACGTCCTTTAGAATCAATCAATTTGTCGGCCACTATGTAAAGCGGCAGCCATTTATAAATGGCAATATACTCCATAATCTAATCAATCGAGCAGCAAAAAAAAAAATAATCACATAATCATCAAGACCTCTTCTCGTCATCTTGATTACTATCATTATTAATTCATAACAGAATCAGAAGGACGCTAGTGGTTGCTGCAGGTAAACTGTTTTGGGGTGCATTTTGGTGGCGAATCAGAAATGAAAACTATCGTGTAACAGCAACTGTACAGGAGCTTCGAATAGGGATGTTCAAGGTTGGTTTGCTTGTAACTGCAACAACAGTAGTTATGGTTTCGTTTTGGTGATGTTGTAACCTTCGGACAGAAACAGGAGAAAACAGAAGTAGATAGCAGTGAGTGGTGGTCTATGGTTGTGTATTCGAACGTAAAACAGAAAACAGTAAGCTGTATAGCAGCAGTTTGCACGCAGGTTGTTGATGGGTTGCCATCGTGTGATGTGTTCTCGAGGAAGAGAAGAGAGAGAAGTGAGAGAATGGTTTGATGGTGGGTTACATGGTGTTTTTAAATGGTGGAGGTGTTTGGGTGTCCCATTCGAACAGAAAGAGTAAACAGACAGTAGTTTGCAGGTGGTGGTTAGAATTGGTTTGTTCATGGTGGTGGTTTGATTCCAGTTGAAGTGGTGTTGGCCAACAATAAAAAAATGATGAATAGTTCGATGTACTCGGACAGAAAGGAAAGAACCATTGAATAGTATGAGATGGTGATCATGATAGATGGATTAAATGGGTTTGGTTCCGGATGTAACAAGAAATTGTAACAACCGAATTTGTTTGTATAGAAGCAATGGATTCATAGTTTTAGGATGGTCTAATTGTTCAATTAACATAAGCAAGAGATCAGAAGGAATCTATAGTAGTAACCCATGTGTGTTGCTACCTCATCGTACAGTTGCCAGTGGAAATAGTTTCTCGATTAGTGAGTGAATGAGAGAGAGAAAGAGAGATATGGTGTGTTGTTTTGAGTTGAATGATACATAGGTTTCGTTCAAGTAAAAAAAATGATAGAGATAGATAGATAATGATAGATATGTGTAACAGAAAGTAAGCTAGTAAACATGTCTATATTAGATATAAGAATATAAATTATATAGTGGGATAGTGGGAAGGACAATAATCTACAATTGCTTTTGTCCTTGTATGTTTGTAATTCAATCCAAAGAAGAAACAAAAATAGAACGGGTACTGAAGGAATAATAAAAAAAATAAAAAGGTGATCTTGATTGTAACAGAATTTGTATCTATCTGTTTGGATTCGGTTCTTACTACAGAATTAGAGACAAAGGAGCAAATCCAACTACAGTTTGATTTAACATGCAACTGATTCCAAAGATAAAGAATTTGTGTTCTTATTTTTTTTAATAGATAATAAGTAATCTTAATATTAACAATAATGCAAATTTTAATAAATTTAATTAATACTAATGATAATAATAATCTTATTAATGATATAAATAATAACACTAGTTATAATAATATTAATATTATTATTGTTAGTAATAACATTAATAATAATAATAATACAACTTAGATATTATATATATATATTTTATTTTAGAAGTATTAATATTACTAACACAAATATTAATATTGGTATTAACAATAATAAAAATGATGAATTTAGTGGTAATATTATTAATATATTAATTATATTCAAACTTATAATATTATTTATGATTTACATAATATTATATTATGTGATAACATTTATTTATAGATTACAACAATTGTTCGTGAATCGTCGGTAATGGTCGAAGGTCAATTGAATATATGAACACAGTTCAAGGTTTTTGAGACTTCACATTACAGACTATGCTTATCGTGTCGAAATCATATAAAGTTTAAATTTTAAATTTGGTCGGAAATTTTCGGGGCATCACAGTTTACATAATATATTAGAATACATGTATAATACAATATAAGTTAGCTAGGATATGATTTGTATAAAATTGTTACAATATTTCCCGTAGCTACAACAATAAAAAAATTTCCAATCTTGTTTTACCCATAACTTCTTCGTTTTAAATCCGTTTTGAGTGAATCAAATTGCTATGGTTTCATATTGAACTCTATTTTATGAATCTAAACAGAAAAAGTATAGGTTTATAGTCAGAAATATAAGTTACAAGTTGTTTTTTTAAGAGGTAGTCATTTCAGTCGAAAGAACGACGACTTGATGACCATGATTTTTGGATATAGTTTCATGTTCATAAGAAAAATCATTTTCCCAGAAGAACAACTTTTAAATCAAAATTTATCATAGTTTTTAATTAAGTAACCCAAAACAGTCCGCGGCGTTACTACGACGGCGTATATCCGGTTTTACGGTGTTTTTCGTGTTTTCAGGTTTTAAATAATTAAGTTAGCATATCATATAGATATAGAACATGTGTTAAGTTGATTTTAAAAGTCAAGTTAGAAGGATTAACTTTTGTTTGCGAACAAGTTTAGAATTAACTAAACTATGTTCTAGTGATTTCAAGTTTAAACCTTCGAATAAGGTAGTTTTATATATATGAATCGAATGATGTTATGAACATCAATACTACCTCAGGTTTTGTGGATAAATCTACTGGAAATGAGAAAAATAGATCTAGCTTCAAAGGATCCTTGGATGGCTTGAAAGTTCTTGAAGCAGAATCATGACACAAAAACAAGTTCAAGTAAGATTTCCAATAGAAATAAGATTGTTATAGTTATAGAAATTGAATCAAAGTTTAAATATGAGTATTACCTTGTATTAAAAAGATATCTTACTGTAAATAAGAAAGATTTCTTGAGGTTGAATGATCACTTTACAAGATTGGAAGTAAGCGAGCAAACTTGGAAGTATTCTTGATTTTATGAAACTAGAACTTATAGAATTTATGAAGAACACTTAGAACTTGAGGATAGAACTTGAGAGAGATCAATTAGATGAATAAAATTGAAGAATGAAAGTGTTTGTAGGTGTTTTTGGTCGTTGGTATATGGATTAGATATAAAGGATGTGTAATTTTGTTTACATGTAAATAAGTCATGAATGATTACTAATATTTTTGTAATTTTATGAGATATTTCATGCTAGTTGCCAAATGATGGTTCCCACATGTGTTAGGTGAATCGCATGGGCTGCTAAGAGCTGATCATTAGAGTGTATATACCAATAGTACATACATCTAAAAGCTGTGTATTATACGAGTACGAATACGGGTGCGTACGAGTAGAATTGTTGATGAAACTGAACGAGGATGTAATTGTAAGCATTTTTGTTAAGTAGAAGTATTTTGATAAGTGTCTTGAAGTCTTTCAAAAGTGTATGAATACATATTAAAACACTACATGTATATACATTTTAACTGAGTCGTTAAGTCATCGTTAGTCGTTACATGTAAATGTTGATTTGAAACCTTTAGGTTAACGATCTTGTGAAATGTTGTTAACCCAATGTTAATTATATCTAATGAGATGTTAAATTATTATATTATCATAATATTATGATATATTAATATATCTTAATATGATATATATACATTTAAATGTCGTTACAACGATAATCGTTACATATATGTCTCATTTCGAAATCATTAAGTTAGTAGTATTGTTTTTACATATGTAGTTTGATAGGTTAGATCATGTTGAGATTGAGAGAAAAGATAAGATATAGTGAGATTCGGTATATAGGAAGAAGACTCGGTATGAGAGAGAATCGGTACAAATTAAATTCCACAGCTTCTAGAACTCAGTTACAATGCAATGGCTATCTAATTAGGACTACATAGGTTCCTTATATAGCCCTCTTCTAAGGAAGCTTCATTTAAGCTTAATTCACATTAACACTATACAACTTCGGGGTCCTAACAATCTCCCCCTTAGTGTTAAATGTGAACTTTACAATATAATCCTATTGTGAAATCTTGAGAGGTCCAAACGTTAGTTTCCATCGTGAGCCATCTGGTTTTGAAACTTCTACTTGATTTTCTGAAATTTGCTTAGAAGTTTTCCAAACTCCCCACATTTTCCTTGGATCTCCCTCATGTAATGGATATTCATCCATTTCCTTGAAATACCTTCTCTTTCTCTGGCCACGAAGAATCTCAAACTCTCTTGTACGGATTCGGAGCTTTAAATGATCTATGATATGCTTTATAAACTCTCCAAGTCCTATTTTTGTATCAAAGTCATCAACTTTGCTTTGACGAATTTTAAGATACTTCAGTGCAGCCTTAAGGGTTCCATCTGAATATTTGTTCAGCTCTTCAGTACGAATGAACACCTTTTCCTTTTGAGAATTTACAAATACAAACCCTTCTGGTTCGAATTGCATTTGAAACATCCTCATATCCTTCAGTCCCTCCTTAAATTGATTCGGACACGTTATTCGAATCTTTTTCCTATTTACTTCGAGACCTATTTGAAAATCTTCACGTCTCATCAGTTCAATTGTCTCCATCATGTATCTTTTCACAGCTTCCAAAGCTTGAGCCTTAGCAAAAGGTCAAATGGTGATGATACTGAGGTAGTTGTAGATGTGAATGATGTCAAGCATATCAAGATTATGAAAATTTGCTTCTGTAAACTTGTACTCTTTCTCATATTCTCTAATAACGTGAAACTGACTGATGACGTCTTTCTTTTCACTTATCTCTACTCCGACTCGAGCAATATTCAACACTTCTGAAATACGATATTTTCTTTGAAGCCACAAATTATCTTCATCTTTATTGATATGTTTCCTCCACATAAACTCATACCAATTCCTTTCACTTGCTGGAAGCAATCGTGAACCTATATAAGTAAACCTTTTACTTCTTGGTGTATCTTTGATGCGAAAGATCTTGTAAGCATTTTCTTCGATGAATGTGTTTCGTAACGTTATAAAATCATGTTCAACTCCCAATAACAATCTTTATTCCTGATTCTTAAAGAATATTCCATGGTTGTATTTGAATCTGGAATTTACTATTTCACTTGATGTAGATGTACCAGAAGTTGATCTTTCATTAGCATTTGTTGGATGTGAACTCGATGAGGGTGTAGAATTCGATGAATGATCAGTTGGATTTATTGCATCATCATTTGGAACATCATCATCTTCAATATGATCAAAGATATCATCTTCATTTGGATCAACATAAAGATTGTCTTCATCGTCATCAGAAGAATCTATTTCATCATCACTTTCTATTACAGGATCAGGATTCCCTTCATCTACAATCTCTACATCTTCCAGAATTGAAGATACTGAAGATAATTTGCTTAAGATGACAAACCCATCATCATCCGTCTCTTCAAGATAAAAATCACTTAAGTTCAAATCCTCATCTACTGGTCCACTATCAGCCTCTTTATGAACAATTGGAATTATAACTTGCTCATGCTCCTTATCATCAATTTCATCATATACAGAAACCATTTCTGATTCCGTGTGAACTTGTTGAGCTTGTGAAGCTGATGAAGATCTCACATCACCACCCTTGGTTGAAATGTTCACCGATAGATATTCTCCATCTACTCATATCTCCCCCTCATGGCTATTCTGAGGATCAGAATCGTCTTGTTCATCATCACGGTGAGGACTTAAAGGAGAAGAGTAGGAAGTAAGTGGATATCGAACACGAGCACGAAACAATGCTTGAAGCGAAGTGCGTCGAAGAACATCAAGATTGACTCTAGAAAACATACGACTGAAATATTCTTGCTCCAAAGCATCATAGAAATGTGGTAAACGAGAGGGTGATGATGGAAAAGTAACAATGGGAACAGCAGCAGCAGCATCTGTTGAAGGCGATGTCGATGGAAGTGTGTGAGTTGCCATGAGGGCAGGTAAGGATGATTGTGCGGTATTATTCTTATATGTAAGGATGTACATACTACTAGTCAGATTCGTGATATCCCCTTTTGATGGAGGTTGGGTAACAACCGGAGTTGTCATCGGCGAAGTTTCTTTCGAAGCATCCGCCTCCATGACTTTAGTCTCATGGGACTCTGACAGAGTAGCAGAACTACCCATCGGTTTAGCTCTCGCAGAGATATTGCTATCTCCGACTCCTGAAATCATTGATATACCATGAGGTGGTAAATCTCTTTCAGTTAAAGACTCATCCTCCAGACCCTGAGATTCAGAATTCGGAAGAGAAGTGGTTTGATCCAATGAATCACTTTCATGAATCAAGGGATCAGTCTGCTGGAAGTCTGATAAATATCCCGAAGGATTGTCATGTTGACTCGTTTCCATGGGACGCGACAGATCTCCCTCATCAAGATAAGCCGGACCTCGAGACCCTGTTATACGTTGAGGCACAGGAGGATTTCCAGCAGATACGCAGGGTGCCTTTTCAAGACTTTTCGGCTCCCCTTCGGCCGTTCTGGACTTCAATGATTGAGTTTCCTCAATCGATTGAGTCAACGCAGACTTTAGTACAGAGGAAGACTTTACTTCCTTAGATGCCGAAGCACCTTGCTTTGTAGGATTTATTATTAAGTCCTGTTTAGATTGGATGGGCTTAGTGGTCTTTTTACCATCCGTACATTTAGATCTCTTGCCTACCGAAACTTGCGCTTCATTTAGCATAGGGCTTACTGTTATTATTGGATGTGATACGGAGATGGGTGAGGGTGACCTAATTGGTTCTAGGTCATGGTCCGTATCACCAACGGTAGTAGTAACTATTTTCCGGACGATAGGTGTCGAAGTCCTAGATCTAGTTACTCGTTGGGTTGGCAGAGTCTGAATCATCTCATCAGGTATATATAGAGTTCTCTTAGGAGAATGTTTGGGAGACGATTCAGATGCTGTTGCTGAAGTGTCGGTGTCACTGCTCACTTCAGGTGTTGTGGAAAGGGTTGGTTCAATCCTAGTTGGACTAGGTTCCTTGATCCTCACGGGTTGAGCTTGGTGTGCTGCCCTAGATCATTTAAGGTTCACCCTAAGTGGAGGATTAGCTGGCCTGGGTGATTGAACTACAGGTTCCTCTACAACCTCTGGGGCTGGAACCGCAGCGGGTTCAACTTGTTCTTGTTGTACCGGGTTCGAAAGAGGTATTCCTACAGCCTCAAAATAAGAACGCATACGAGCGTCTTGGGGTTCAGCTAGCCTCACTAGCCAATTTGGAATCGGCGTAGTGAATTGATTATCAAATACCATCGGGGCATTCATCTTCAGCTCCGCAAATCGTTTCATCTGTAATCCATGTGTACCTGGTACTAATATATTTGCATTTCTGCAAGCATTTATAGCATCATGGATAAAGATACAGAAAAACCTTTCGCAAGGAATGTATGAACCCCTTGGTTTATCAACTTGAGCTTGAACCAAATCCCATATTAGTTCTGCATAGTCAGGAGTTTCTACTCTTATGAAAGAGTAGAACAACTTCAGCATTGGCACAGTCAGGCTGTCGAATCCACTCCTTGTCATTAGCAAGCATATGTTGATGATTGAGAAGATCACGTACCACCTTGAATGCAGATATTTCTTCTGAAACTTAGCTGGAGGAACATTGCGGGCTCCAACATAACCAAGATCAAAGACAGATGACATCATCTGTTGAGTAGCAGGAAAAGCAGGAGCATTCTGCACAACAGGAAGTCTGAATATCCTAGTGAAATCAGCTTTAGTGATACTCCTCCTCCCTTGAACTCCTCTCAGTTGAAATTCAAAACGAGCTTGTGTTCCCTCTGGATTTTCAGCAGTAGGTTGTGTAGCTTCCACAAACCTAATTGTTCTGTTAAGTAGCTCCAGATCTGTTACAGGTACACTGACTGTAGAGTTTAGAGCAGGCCATAGAGTGTGCCTCTATAGAATTGCAGTCCAGTAATTGCATGGAATGTTGGTTTCAGAGTTGATGAAGTGATTGTTCATCATTTAGCTGTATAAATAAGAAATAGAAGACCACAAGATGTTTAACATTAAGCATATATCTCTATTCTTATTTGCCTTTGAAATCCTTTTTATATGTTTTATCTTTTATATTTTATGATTTTTATGGTTTTTCTAAGATATAAAAATCCTTTATTCTCAAATATGAACAAGTAATTGACAATCATGACATTCATATGATATTCATCACAATACAAATTCATCATGCAAAATCAATTATATAACACAAAGAATCAGAACAACACTTGGTCAATTTTTTAAACACATTTCAAGCAGATTCGGTAGTCATGAAAACTTGAGAATCTGTAACCAAATAAGCTTGAGTTTTCAGATCAGAAAGATATAGAATAAACATGCTAAGTGATTGAAGATAAAAATCAGAAAGTGTCAAGGTAACAAAAGTCAGATTCGGTATCAAGAGAAGAACAGATTCGGTATCTCCAAAATTAACATAAAGTCACTCAAACATGCATATTCTATCATGTAAAATCACAACCATAATCAATTAACCACTCAATTAGAAGCAGATCAACATGTTAATCGTATGAACAAACTCGGTACTGTAGATAGAACATATTCGGTAGATACATAATCCATCAAACAATCAATTAATCATGTAATCAAGCTTGGCCAAATGATAGATCAATCAATATAACTCAAAGTAGACAAGAATTCATGTTAATTAACCAAATCAATTGAGTTTAATCAAAGATTAAAAGAATACGACTCAGACTCGGTATAATCAACAGAATTTCAAAATTAAGAGTCACAATCTAGTTATTTTTGATCTTTTCTGGTTGAAAAACATTTAATTATCTCAGATCTACACGTATGTATCTAAAGAAATGATTAAAATGAAATTATACCAAAGATTTGAAGAAACAGAAGAACGGATTCGGTAGATTAGGCAGATTCGGTATGATCAGTAAGACTCGGTAGGTAATTAAGCACAGTAAGAGAGTTGTTTGACTTTGACCCTCCTTTTATAGATATCGAAGATAAAATACTGAATGGGCTTTACCGAATGGGCCTATTTTACCGAATACAGTCTACTTTTCAAAACTTTATCAATTTAACTTCAAAATCTTGACAAATTGACTTTTTCTCTTAAAATTCATTTCAATCTTTTCATGAAAAACAATTCTGAGACAATTTTTGAAAACCTTTGAACTTGCCGAATCTGTACTGTTGGATGTCAGATTCGGTATATGTCATAACCCGTCCTTAACCATAAGAACGAGTTAGATAACGTATGATTTCATTGCGAGGTATTGACCTCTATATGCGACATTTTAAAAAGAACAACTGCATTTATTTTACTGTACAAACCATAACTCTTATGTTAATACAAGCTTTAGACAATATAAAGATGATTATCGTTTAGCGATAATCTTAGACTTACAAACTTTACATGTGATGATAACAATACGATTTCTAGCATATTTTACATTACAATTCCTCGGATATGCAGTTTTATTTTTGACACAAATATGCATACTCAAGATCTTGCTTAAATTCAACATGTTGCAGCGGAAGCTTTTAGTTATCACCTGAGAATAGACATGTTTAAAACGTCAACATAAAGTTGGTGAGATATAGGTTTAATGCCGGCAGCGGTATAAATATAGACCACAAGATTTCATATGTAAATATTTTAATAAAAATATTCTAAGTGGTTGAGCACTTGGTAACCATACTTAACATTTAATCACGTCGCATATTCCCTTTATTATGAAATCTTACTACACCGTACCAAGTGTAGTCACGAAACGAAGTACTGTGCAACCGTTGAATACTGGTCGTCCAGTCCGTTTGGGGTTGTCAGGCCCGATAGATCTATCAACAGGATTCGCGTTTACAATACCGCTGTAAATAACAGTTACCAAGCTACAGGGAAGTATGCCAGTGGTACAACTCAACGTAGAATATATTTTTCAGTTACTTGTGTCCATAACGTAAAACATAAAATACATGTATTCTCATCCCGAAATATTTAGAGTTTAAAAGTGGGACTATATACTCACTTTTGTCTTGAAGATATGTAATTTCGACTTGGTCTCCGATTGATATCACGAACCTATCCATATATAATATATCAATACCTTTTCTTTTTAAAACAATCGTCACATATATATACTTATTATACTTTTAATACTTTTAATAATTTCTTAGTCCGTAGTTAGCAGTCCGATGTTAGTAATTCAATTTTAATGGTTCATTTTTAGGTGTTTAATAAACCCCCAATGAAATAAATAAAACCCCCATCGTATATGTATTGGTCGAGATTAATCTTGACCCACGGTACCGGTGTTGTCAAATGACGTGTTGCGTACATAAAGTACCGGTGTTGTCAAATGACGTGTTGCGTACAATCATGGGATCTTATGATTAATCTTCTCGTATTGTTTACGGGTGATCCTGAACCATATAAAATTAAATTATGAGTACATATATATAAAATATCATGTTATTTTAAAAAGATGTGATTTATTTAATTTTCTCCAATTATTTTCGTAGCTAAACTAGTCTTGGATATCCGATTTTGTTTTGGTCGTAGTTTCTTCGTTACAACTCCGTTTTCGTTGGTTCAACTTGCCACTTCCTTGGATTGAGTCCCTCTTTAAGACTATGAACTGTAAATACCTTAGTTTGTATTCGAAATCACAGGTCATAGGTCAAACTTTAGTGAAACTTATGAAGTTAATCATTTTCCATCATGTAAACAACCTTAAATGATTATTTTTCTAAAAATACTTATACTTTGAGTTAAATCATGAAATTTTTATGTGTTATCATATTCATAGTAAAAATCATTTTTCCAGAAAATAAACCTCCAATTCAAAGTTTAAGATGGTTTTTAATTATCCAACCCAAAACAGCCCCCGGTTGCACTCCGACGTCGTAAAAACAGTTTTTAAGATGTTCTTTGAAAAACCAAGTTATAACTTGTTAAATTATCATATATTTAAGTTATATTACAGGTCTTGAAGTATTTTAAAAGTTAAGTTAGAAGGATCTATTTAGTTTGCAAACAAGTTTGAAATCATTCAAACTATGTTCTTGTTGTTAAAATTGTATACCATAAAATAAGATAGCTATATATATATGAATCGAATAAGGTTATGAACAAAGTTACTACCTCAAGTTACTTGGACAAGATTGCTGTAAAAGAGGAGTAAAAACCTAGAACCAAAAGAGTGATGGAATTGGATGAAAGATTGGAAGTAAACTTGTGTTCTTGGAAGGATTCTTGAAGTATTTTTGTAAGAGTTTTCTTATGGTGATTAAGTGATGTTTTTATGGCTAGATCTTCATGGATATTTGCTGAATGGTTATGGAGGTTAAGGCTCTTAAAAGTGTGTGTGTTTTAGTTAAAGGAAATGTGTAGTAAAATGAAAATGGAATGGAGTATAAATGGTGGTGTAAAAGGTGTATAAGTTTGTAATTTTGTGAAAAAATCTTTTAATCATGTGAAATTGTCATACTAGATAACAAAAGTAGTTACCTTATACATAAGGCATTGAACAAGGGCTGGTTGGTGGTGATTTGATGTGTATATACCAATAGTAAATACGTATAGAGGTTAGGTATGATACGAGTACATGTACTCTAGATATACGTATAGAAATCTTGTGAAAAATGGAATGAGAATTCAAATATAGCTATCTTTTGTGAATATACTTATATTGTTTTATGTATTTAAGTCCTTAAAAGTGATTAAATACATTACTTATACGATATATGTATAAACATTATAGGTCATAAGTATTTATGTCAAATAACGTTACGTATGGTTATCGTTTTGAAAACTTAGGTTAGTAGTTTCAAAATATACTTATAACTTATTGTTATTAATACAAAATGAGGTATTAAAACATTCTTAGATCATGTTAAATATGTATATATACATATATATACACAAACGTATAATTATCATATGTTATATAGTTCGTGATATCATCGGTCAAACTAGACGGTCAAACGTTGTGTAAAACTATTTTCAAAAACATAAATCTCAACAATTTGGATTGCTTATCATGTTGGTAAGGTTTAATTTATGTAAATATTAATCTTATAAGTATAGAACGATCGAAAAAGTGCGGGTCATTACAGTACCTACCCGTTAAATAAATTTCGTCCCGAAATTTTAAAATTGTACCTATTTTGCGTCATCGAGAAACAAGTGTGGATACTTTTGTTTCATCTGATCCTCTCGTTCCCAAGTAAACTCAGGACCTCTTCGAGCATTCCAACGAACCTTAACGATCGGTATGTTGCTCTGCTTGAGCTGTTTAACTTCACGGTCCATGATTTCGATTGGTTCTTCGATGAATTGTATTTTCTCATCGACATGGATTTCTTCAAGAGGAATGGTGAGGTCTTCCTTTGCAAGACACTTTTTAAGGTTTGAGACGTGAAAGGTATTATGTACTCCGGCGAGTTGTTGCGGTAACTCGAGTCGATAAGCTACCGGTCCAATGCGTTCGATAATCTTGAACGGGCCTACATATCTTGGGTTTAGTTTACCCCTTTTTCCAAAACGTATTACACCTTTCCATGGTGACACCTTTAACATAACCATGTCACCGATTTGAAACTCTAATGGTTTCCTTCGAACATCGGCGTAGCTCTTTTGGCGACTACGTGCTGTTTTCAATCTCTCCTTGATTTGTACTATCTTCTCAGTCGTTTCGTGTATGATCTCGGGACCAGTTAATTGTCGATCTCCTACTTCATTCCAATAGATAGGAGATCTACACTTCCTTCCATACAATGCTTCGAATGGTGCAGCTTTAATGCTCGCATGATAACTATTATTATACGAGAATTCTGCTAACGGTAAATACTTATCCCATCCGTTTCCAAAATCGATCACACATGCCCTGAGCACGTCTTCAAGAGTCTGAATTGTTCTTTCACTCTGCCCGTCGGTTTGCGGATGATATGCGGTGCTCATATCCAAACGAGTTCCTAGGGCCTCTTGTAGTGATTGCCAGAACTTTGAGGTAAATCTACTATCACGATCAGATATAATGGAAATAGGTATTCCATGCCTTGAAACTATTTCCTTTATATATAATCGTAATAATTTCTCCATTCTATCTGTTTCCTTTATAGGCAAGAAATGTGCAGATTTGGTAAGACGATCAATAATTACCCAAATGGTGTCGTATCCCCAGGCAGTCTTTGGTAACTTCGTGATGAAATCCATGGTAATACCATCCCATTTCCATTCTGGGATTTCTGGTTGTTGAAGTAACCCTGACGGCTTTTGGTGTTCTGCTTTGACTTTGGAACAAGTTAAACACTCCCCAACATATGTTGCAACATCTGTCTTTAAATTAGGCCACCAATAATGTGTCTTAAGATCTTGGTACATCTTTCCAACTCCAGGATGTATCGAGTATCTTGTCTTATGTGCCTCGTTCAATATCAACTTCCTTAATCCACCCAACTTCGGTACCCAAATACGATTTGCAAAATATCGAATTCCATCTTCCCGTATAACGAGTTGCTTCTCATAGTTCTTCATTATTTCATTTCCTATATTTTCTTTAGTAAGTGCTTCTCGTTGAACTTCTTTGATTTGTGAGTTGAGATTCATGCGAATTTTTATGTTCATCGCTCGTACTCGAATTGGTTCTCGTTCCTTTCTGCTTAGTGCGTCAGCCACCACATTCGCTTTCCCTGGATGATAACGAATTTCACAATCATAGTCGTTTATTAACTCGACCCACCTACGTTGCCTCATGTTCAGCTGTTTCTGATCAAAAATATGTTGAAGGCTTTTATGATCAGTAAACACAGTGCATTTAACCCCATACAAGTAGTGTCTCCATATCTTCAATGCAAACACGACTGCTCCCAGTTCTAGATCATGAGTCGTATAATTCCACTCGTGAATCTTCAATTGTCGGGATGCGTATGCAATAACTTTCTTTCGTTGCATAAGAACACAACCAAAACCTTGTCGCGAAGCTTCACAATATATTTCAAAATCATTGTTCCCTTCAGGTAACGATAAAATAGGCGCCGTAGTCAACTTCTTTTTCAGTAATTGAAATGCACTCTCCTGCTCAGAAGTCCATTCATATTTCTTCCCTTTTTGCGTTAATGCTGTCAACGGCTTAGCTATTCGGGAAAAATCTTGAATAAACCTTCTATAATAACCGGCTAAACCCAAAAATTGGCGTATCTGCATTGGTGTCTTAGGAGTCTCCCATTTTTCAATGGCTTCAATTTTTGCTGGATCAACCTGAATTCCTTTGCTACTAACAACGTGGCCAAGAAATTGCACTTCTTTCAACCAAAAAGCACACTTAGAAAATTTAGCATATAGCTGTTCTTTTCTCAACAACTCTAATATCAACCTTAAATGCTGCTCATGCTCTTGCTCACTCTTGGAATAGATAAGAATATCATCAATGAAAACGATTACAAACTTATCTAAATATGGACTACAAACTCGATTCATGAGGTCCATGAATACAGCTGGCGCATTCGTCAATCCAAACGGCATGACCAAAAATTCGTAATGACCATAACGTGTCCGAAAAGCAGTTTTCGGAATGTCCTCTTCTTTGACACGTAATTGATGATAGCCCGACCTTAGGTCAATTTTTGAGTACATACATGATCCTTGGAGTTGATCAAATAAGTCGTCAATTCTCGGTAGTGGATACCGATTTTTGATAGTTAACTTATTTAATTCACGATAATCTATACACATCCTAAAAGATCCATCTTTCTTTTTAACAAATAGAATCGGAGCTCCCCATGGTGAAGTACTTGGTCGTATGAATCCACGGTCTAGTAATTCTTTTAACTGACTTTGAAGTTCTTTTAATTCGGACGGTGCAAGTCTATATGGAGCACGAGCCACTGGTGCAGCTCCTGGTACTAAATCTATTTGAAATTCTACAGATCTAAATGGAGGTAATCCCGGCAACTCTTCCGGAAATACTTCAGGAAAATCTCTTGCCACAGGCACGTCATTGATGCACTTCTCTTTTTCTTTCTTTTTGACTTTATTAACATGTGCTAAGATAGCATAGCACCCTTTCTTCAAGCACTTTTGAGCTTTCAAATAACTAATGAGTTTTAGCTTTGAGTTACCCTTCTCTCCATAAATCATTACTGGCGTTTTATTCTTACGAGGAATGCGAATTGCCTTCTTGGCACACACAACTTCAGCTCCTATTTTGGACATCCAGTCCATGCCGACTATTACATCAAAACTTCCTAATTCTACGGGTATCAAATCAATCTTAAATGTTTCTCCGGCTAAATTTATTTTACAATCACGGCAAATTTTATCGGCTTTAATTAGTTTACCATTAGCTAACTCAATCATGTACTTAGCATCTAGAGGTAATGATGAACAATTCAATTTAGCGTGAAAGTCTCTACACACGTAACTTCTATCAGCACCAGTATCAAATATAATAGATGCGGATAAGTTATTAATGGTAAACATACCCGTAACAAGCTCCGGGTCTTCACACGCCTCTCTAGCATTAATAACAAATGCTCTCCCTCGTGCAGGTCCGATATTCTTCTCTGGATTCGGGCACTGGCTCTTATAATGACCCTGTTTCCCACATCCATAACAAGTAACAGTAGCCAAAGCAGTTCTATTTGCATTAGTGGCAGGAGTCTTGGTACCATTTGTATTTGTAACGAGAGCCCTACAATCTTCAGCAAGATGACCCTTTCGATTATATTTGTTGCATACCACATTACAGTAACCAGAGTGATGTTTGTGGCATCGGTTGCATAAAGGATTTTGTCCTTTATAACCAAAGCTTAAACCACTACCCGCACCTTGCGTGATTTCTTGTTTCTTAAAAGATTGTTGTTGGTTACCTCGATCATAATTTCCATTCCACTTTCTTTTGTTACCTGATACCTTCACATCAGTATTGGATACTTTCTTATCCATGATGACCTGATCCATTAGCTCGTTTGCCATGGTTATAGCTTCATGAATTGTCTTAGGTTTCGATGCTGTAACATTTGCCTTGACCTTTTTGGGCAAACCATCTTTGTACATTTCAATCTTCCGTTCTTCGGTTGGAACCAATTCAGGACATAGCAAAACTAATTCCATGAATCGCTGATTGTAGTTGGTGATTTCAGTACCAACAACCTTCAGGCTTCGTAATTCATCTTCCAACTTCCTAACCTCGTTCCTTGGACAATATTCGTTGATTAACATTGTTTTGAATTCTTCCCACGGAGTATCATAAGCTACATCTCCTCCTACAGCCTTCACATAATTTTTCCACCACGTGAGTGCACTGTCTTGTAAAGTGCACGATGCATACTTGGTCATGTCCTTTTCAACACAACCACTGATTTTAAACACAGTCTCCATCTTTTCTATCCATCGGGTTAAACCGATCGGTCCTTCCGTTCCACTGAATGATGAGGGCTTGCAAGCTTGAAAAGTTTTGTAAGTGCATCCTACACGAGGATTTGGGTTAACTGCAGCAGCTCTTGCAGCCTCAACCCATAACATTCTGTCGTTGACTCGCTGGTTGATGAATTCCTCGACTTCTTGTTCCGTCATTCGATTCAATCGCGCCATTTCCTAATGAAAGAAAATAATTATTCACATGGAATATTATAGATGTAGTGTGTATTTATAGTACATTATAGCTTATTAATAATATGAACCAGGTATTATTATAAAAGCCTTTTCTTCTTATTAGCGTTTTATAATTATATCTAGGGTAGTACCTACCCGTTAATGTCCATACTTAATAGCTTAGTACAGAATCAATTACTACCATCTAAATAATACTTAACCATGGAAAATTATTGCATTTCATACTTCACTATTTTACATATGCTTATCTTACATCGAACATTAAGCAAACCACACTAATAATATTTTACAAAACATTATATGATCCCATGGTTTAATGCGGCAGTGCATCGTTTGGTCTATTTTCTAAGACGTTTAGGTTCAATGAATCGCCTAACGCTTATCCTAGCTGTCTGCCTATATTTTGGCTGTGGGACTGAAGAACTGGATGCCGGGATAGAACGAATAGGAATAGCGGGAATAGGGGTGGTAGTGTCTAGTGGAGTTGGTGCCACATCATCCTTACTAAACTCGGGATTTGAATTTTCTAATTCATTAGCCTTTCGTTTCTTTCCTAGTTCGAACTTGTCTTTTGTAATTTCCTGTATTTCTTCCTCGGGTTCACTTTCCTCCTCGGGTTCACTTTCCGGGTTCTTTATAGTTGGTTCATCCGGAATTTGTGAGTCTTCCCCAAAGATATTATTTTCGTCATCGGATAGGTTAATGACTGGAACACCATCTGAAGATTCTGGTTCGGAGTCGCTGAATGTGATAACAAGTTTTGAGCCCGACATCTATCACACAACAACTAACCCATTAGTACTACATAATATTTACATATAAATTTTAACCAACAATGATAAGCAATGGTTTTTAAATCAGACCCGGTCAAAGTCCAGACTTACTAATGTATCCTAACGAATCATCGGTTAGACACACTAATGCAAACCTGGTTCGCTAAGACCACCGCTCTGATACCACATGTCATAACCCATCCTTAACCATAAGAACGAGTTAGATAACGTATGATTTCATTGCGAGGTATTGACCTCTATATGCGACATTTTAAAAAGAACAACTGCATTTATTTTACATTACAAACCATAACTCTTATGTTAATACAAGCTTTAGACAATATAAAGATGATTATCGTTTAGCGATAATCTTAGACTTACAAACTTTACATGTGATGATAACAATACGATTTCTAGCATATTTTACATTACAATTCCTCGGATATGCAGTTTTATTTTTGACACAAATATGCATACTCAAGATCTTGCTTAAATTCAACATGTTGCAGCGGAAGCTTTTAGTTATCACCTGAGAATAGACATGTTTAAAACGTCAACATAAAGTTGGTGAGATATAGGTTTAATGCCGGCAGCGGTATAAATATAGACCACAAGATTTCATATGTAAATATTTTAATAAAAATATTCTAAGTGGTTGAGCACTTGGTAACCATACTTAACATTTAATCACGTCGCATATTCCCTTTATTATAAAATCTTACTACACCGTACCAAGTGTAGTCACGAAACGAAGTACTGTGCAACCGTTGAATACTGGTCGTCCAGTCCGGTTGGGGTTGTCAGGCCCGATAGATCTATCAACAGGATTCGCGTTTACAATACCGCTGTAAATAACAGTTACCAAGCTACAGGGAAGTATGCCAGTGGTACAACTCAACGTAGAATATATTTTTCAGTTACTTGTGTCCATAACGTAAAACATAAAATACATGTATTCTCATCCCGAAATATTTAGAGTTTAAAAGTGGGACTATATACTCACTTTTGTCTTGAAGATATGTAATTTCGACTTGGTCTCCGATTGATATCACGAACCTATCCATATATAATATATCAATACCTTTTCTTTTTAAAACAATCGTCACATATATATACTTATTATACTTTTAATACTTTTAATAATTTCTTAGTCCGTAGTTAGCAGTCCGATGTTAGTAATTCAATTTTAATGGTTCATTTTTAGGTGTTTAATAAACCCCCAATGAAATAAATAAAACCCCCATCGTATATGTATTGGTCGAGATTAATCTTGACCCACGGTACCGGTGTTGTCAAATGACGTGTTGCGTACATAAAGTACCGGTGTTGTCAAATGACGTGTTGCGTACAATCATGGGATCTTATGATTAATCTTCTCGTATTGTTTACGGGTGATCCTGAACCATATAAAATTAAATTATGAGTACATATATATAAAATATCATGTTATTTTAAAAAGATGTGATTTATTTAATTTTCTCCAATTATTTTCGTAGCTAAACTAGTCTTGGATATCCGATTTTGTTTTGGTCGTAGTTTCTTCGTTACAACTCCGTTTTCATTGGTTCAACTTGCCACTTCCTTGGATCGAGTCCCTCTTTAAGACTATGAACTGTAAATACCTTAGTTTGTATTCGAAATCACAGGTCATAGGTCAAACTTTAGTGAAACTTATGAAGTTAATCATTTTCCATCATGTAAACAACCTTAAATGATTATTTTTCTAAAAATACTTATACTTTGAGTTAAATCATGAAATTTTTATGTGTTATCATATTCATAGTAAAAATCATTTTTCCAGAAAATAAACCTCCAATTCAAAGTTTAAGATGGTTTTTAATTATCCAACCCAAAACAGCCCCCGGTTGCACTCCGACGTCGTAAAAACAGTTTTTAAGATGTTCTTTGAAAAACCAAGTTATAACTTGTTAAATTAGCATATATTTAAGTTATATTACAGGTCTTGAAGTATTTTAAAAGTTAAGCTAGAAGGATCTATTTAGTTTGCAAACAAGTTTGAAATCATTCAAACTATGTTCTTGTTGTTAAAATTGTATACCATAAAATAAGATAGCTATATATATATGAATCGAATAAGGTTATGAAAAAAGTTACTACCTCAAGTTACTTGGACAAGATTGCTATAAAAGAGGAGTAAAAACCTAGAACCAAAAGAGTGATGGAATTGGATGAAAGATTGGAAGTAAACTTGTGTTCTTGGAAGGATTCTTGAAGTGTTTTTGTAAGAGTTTTCTTATGGTGATTAAGTGATGTTTTTATGGCTAGATCTTCATGGATATTAGCTGAATGGTTATGGAGGTTAAGGCTCTTAAAAGTGTGTGTGTTTTAGTTAAAGGAAATGTGTAGTAAAATGAAAATGGAATGGAGTATAAATGGTGGTGTAAAAGGTGTATAAGTTTGTAATTTTGTGAAAAAATCTTTTAATCATGTGAAATTGTCATACTAGATAACAAAAGTAGTTACCTTATACATAAGGCATTGAACAAGGGCTGGTTGGTGGTGATTTGATGTGTATATACCAATAGTAAATACGTATAGAGGTTAGGTATGATACGAGTACATGTACTCTAGATATACGTATAGAAATCTTGTGAAAAATGGAATGAGAATTCAAATATAGCTATCTTTTGTGAATATACTTATATTGTTTTATGTATTTAAGTCCTTAAAAGTGATTAAATACATTACTTATACGATATATGTATAAACATTATAGGTCATAAGTATTTATGTCAAATAACGTTACGTATGGTTATCGTTTTGAAAACTTAGGTTAGTAGTTTCAAAATATACTTATAACTTATTGTTATTAATACAAAATGAGGTATTAAAACATTCTTAGATCATGTTAAATATGTATATATACATATATATACACAAACGTATAATTATCATATGTTATATAGTTCGTGATATCATCGGTCAAACTAGACGGTCAAACGTTGTGTAAAACTCTTTTCAAAAACATAAATCTCAACAATTTGGATTGCTTATCATGTTGGTAAGGTTTAATTTATGTAAATATTAATCTTATAAGTATAGAACGATCGAAAAAGTGCGGGTCATTACAGTATAATGCTAAAAATAGCATTTATTCAGTAAAAATCAAATATTTTTTGGATTTTATCTTTTCCAATTTTTATGAATTTTCCAAAATAAGATTTGTACTTAAAAGAACTTTGAATTTGAGAACAAAGTACAAATCATCAGTGATACCAATTGTTAAAACGGGTTGCATACTGAGATGTATACAAGCCTTAGTGAATTATTTCATATGTAAAACAAAGAATTTATGAATTCACTTTTGAAAAACAATATTTTTGAGTAATTTTCTCATTTTCTCCCTTTTTCTCCCCCTCAAAATGTGATATACAAGAAAGTAAATCAGCATTTTGATAAAATTACCCAGAAAACGAATTAACTCCCCCTTGAAATATGATATCAATGAGTTACCTCCCCCTTACATAACCATTGAACAATTATATCCAGGAAGTTATCATAAATCTAAAGGCTCCCCCTTAAAAGATGATATCCAAAGCATATGAAAGTAGTTGCTCCCCCTAGAAAGTATCTACTCCCCCTAAACACAAGATCCCAAGAATAAGTCTCAACAGATCTAAGGAATATCAAGCACTATACTCTACCATGCCAATCTCTTTGATTAAGAACTTTAGCCTAAGTTCATCTAAAGGCTTAGTGAACATGTCAGCTAATTACACTTTGGTAGGCACAAAGTATAACTCTACATCCCCTTTCTCTACATGGTCCTTAATGAAATGATAGCGAATATCTATGTGTTTAGTCTTAGAATGCTGGACCGGGTTGCTTGTTATTGCAATAGCACTTTGTGAATCACAGTAAATCGGGGTCTTAGAAAACTTAAAGCCATAGTCTGAAAGTTGAATTTGCATCCACAAAACTTGTGAATAACAATGAGCTGTAGCAATGTACTCAGACTCAGCTATTGATAAAGACACACAGTTCTGCTTTTTGGATGACCAACCAACTAACCTATTCCCCAACATCTGAATTGATCCAGATGTGCTTTTTCTATCAACATGGCAACTGCCATGATCCGCATCAGTGTAAGCAGTGAGATTGAAATCGGATCCATGAGGATACCAGATCCCAAGGTTAGGTGTACCTTTAAGGTACTGAAAAATCCTAACAACCGCTTTGGAATGAGATTTCTTAGGGTTTGACTGAAAGCAGGCACAGACAGTTACGGCAAGTGTAATGTCGGGTGGACTTGCAGTCAGATACATTAAAGAACCAACCATGCTTCGATAAAGTGTAACATCAAAGGGTTCCCCATTAGTATCAGCATCCAGTAAAGTCCTCAATGGGGTTGTCATTTGTTTTAAAGCAGTCATTTTAAAACGTTTTAGCATATCATTGATATACTTTGTTTGACTGATAAAAATCCAGTTTGGTAATTGTTTTACTTGTAACCCCAAAAAGAAATTTAACTGGTCAAGCATGCTCATTTCGAATTTGTTGGCCATAAGGTCACCAAATTCTTTGCATAAGGCCGGGGACGTGGAACCAAAAATAATGTCATCAACGTAAATTTGAACCAAGAGAATGTGACTGTGGTGTTTACGGATGAATAGCGTTGTATCAATCGTTCCACGAGAGAAGCCATTGTCCAGCAAATACTTTGTTAAGGTCTCGTACCATGCACGCGGTGCTTTTTTCAGACCATATAAAGCTTTCTCCAAGTAGTATACGTGATTTGGATGAATGGGATAGACAAAGCCTTCTGGTTGATCGACATAGACTTCCTCTTGAAGATGACGATTCAGAAAACCAGTTTTGATGTCCTTTTGAAACACCGTGAACTTCATGTGAGAAGCAAATGCAAGGAAAAGACGAATAGCCTCAATCCTAGCATCCAAAGCAAACATTTCATCATAATCAATACCCTCTTGTTGTCGATATCCCTTGGCCACAAGACGTGCCTTATTCTGAACCACAATTCCATCAGAATCCTTCTTGTTCTTAAAAATCCACTTAACCCCTATTGGTCGTTGACCAGTTGGTCTTGGAACCAATCGCCATACTTTCAACCGTTAAAATTGATTGATCCCTTCTTGCATTGCAACCACCCAGTTCAGATCTAGTAATGCTTGAGCAACCGTTGATGGTTCAATCTTACTAAGAAAGGCAGTATATAAACACATATTCAAAGTAGCCCTTCGAGTTTAGACTGGAGCAGATGCATCACCAATAATAAGATCTATTGAATGACGTTTAGTCCGTCAGTTGTGTAGAAGAGGTTGTACATCAGTTGTATCCATTGAAACATCAACCGTTGTTGACGTTGAGCCTTGATCCGCTTGATCTGATGTAACGTTATCTAATGGATTCAATTGAGTATCTGGAGAAACAGCTGGAGTTGTATCAACTGATGAATCTTGAATTGGTTCAAGATTATCAGTAACAGGAGGTGGTAGGGAGGATGAAGAAACAACAGGTGAATCAGTTGGTGTTGTATTTTCATCAAAAAGACTTTGTTGAGTCTCCACAGTAGTTGACTGTGACGGTGTAACTGGTACGGCTTGAACATTTGAAATCTGTTGAGGAGCATAAAGACTATCAAACAAGATATCCAGTTCCTCTGATGTAACCGTAGGAACACCCTTCGTTGAGAAAATTGAGTTTTGCGCGGAAGAAGAAGTAGCCAGGTTAGGATCGGGTTTTGAACTGAGTTGTTCAGAAGCCATTCCTGAAAATTCATCGAACTTAACATTGATGCTCTCTTTAATCATTTTTTTCAGTTTGAGATAAACCCGATAAGCAACTTTGTTCGAAGAATAATCGACAAATATGGCTTGATCGCCATTTGGATCAAACTTTCCGAGGCTATCAAAATCGTTAAGCACATAGCATATACAACCAAAGACACGGAAATATTTGACATTCGGGCGTCTACCATATAATAACTCATATGGAGTTTTATCAAAATGTTTATTAACAATACAACGATTTTGGGTATAGCATGCAGTTGAAATGGCCTCCCCCCACATTTTTGGAGGTAGTTTGGAGTAAGCAAGCATCGTTCGAGCTGCTTCGCATAACGTACGATTACGTCGTTCGACGACTCCATTCTGTTGGGGGGTCCGAGCAGTAGAGAACTGATGTTCAATGCCTTGGTCTTTCAAATAACTATCAAGCAGGTCATTCTTAAATTCCGTCCCATTATCAGTTCGAATGCTCTTAACATGTTTGTTAAAAGAGCGTTGAGTCTTTTTAATGAACTCAATGATAATGGCGGGGGTTTCTGACTTAGTTCACAAAAGAAAAATCCATGTAAAACGAGTATAGTCATTGACAATGACAAGCACATGTTTCTTGCCACCGAGGCTAGAAATACGCATGGGTCCACATAAGTCCATATGCAATAGTTGCAAAGACGATGAAGTACTAGGGTTTAGCTTAAGCGGATGATTAGTTCGTTTCAGCTTACCCATCACACATGATGGACACACATGATGCTTATCATAGTGAAAGGTAGGAATACCATCAACTAAGTCTTTAGAGACTAGTCGATTGATACCCTTGTAATTCAGGTGTGACATCCGATGATGCCATAACCATGAATTTTCTTTGGTAGAACAAGTGGCTAAACACATGGTTGTATGTGAAGGTGCATCATGGAGGTCAATAGTGTATAGTAAAGCACAACGTTTACCAATAAGAAGATCATTTCCTTCGGTGGATTGCACTGAGCATTGTCGACGTTCAAACAGAACTTTAAGATCTCTATCACATAATTGACTTACACTAAATAAACTGCACCCCAAACCTTCAACATATGAAACCCGTTTGATTGTTATGCCATTTTGCTCAAAATCTCCGTAACCCGTTATCGCTGCAATTTCATCATTTCCAAAAGTAACCGTTCCTAGGAATTTGTCAATAAAGTTGACAAGCAAGGATTTATCGCCCGTCATGTGTCGAGAACAACTGGAATCAATATACCAAACACAGATGTCGAAACCCTGTAAATGTGAATTTCCTAGAGTTTAGGTACCCAAAGTTTCTTGGGTCCTCTATGGTTAGTACCAACAATAAACTTTGGATCAACGACAAGATAATCACGTAAAGCATCATGCAGTTTAGACAATAAAGCATCATTTAAAACCACATTACATGAAGCATCATACACAATATCAAGTTTTACATCGTTATCAGAAGTCTTAACACACAACTTATTCCAAGTAGATGTTTTGTTCACAGACGAAAATTGAAAAACATGAGATGATTTCCTAGGCCGACTAGCAGATTGTGTTGGTTTGGTTGCTACTTTTTTAGTCGTGGACTTAGGAACCCATACAGATTTGTAATTCAAGTTTGGATTATGACCTGTGACACGAGAAACACCTTTGTTAGTAAGACGTCCAAACTCTTCAGTTGACACATGAGATGATTGATTTTGCAAAATTTCCAGTTTGATTTTACGTTCTTTTGCATCATACTCACTTAAATCAGGTTAAGGACTTGTGTGTTGTGTGGACTTAACTGATGTCGTTAAAAGACTCGCTTTTGAAGTATTTTTCATTGGAATCATAGGAAACTTTTCAGTTGACCCAGAACCATCGGGAGAATGAACCTTTTTGACAACAAATTGAGTTGTAGAAACAACTTTTGAACCACGATTGCCAAATTGAGAACGGAGAAGATTTTTAAGAATAGTAATGGGTTTTACATCCTTAGATATTGACATTCCCTTTCCCTTCTTAGTAATCCCACCAATACATTCAAGCACATTGGTTTCAACATTAGACGATTGCTTAAGTGTGTTAGCCTGTTTCAGTTGAATTATCTTTTGTTTTAAGCGTTTAATCTCAAGACATAATTCTTCAGCAGAAACTATCACTTCAACCTCCTTAATAGCATAAGAACATTCTTTCTTAGGCAGTGAAGGCAATTTATCATACAGAGCAAGCATTTGTTCTAATGATTGGCACTTAAGTTGCAAGTCAATATTCTCCTTTTCTAGTTGAGCTACTATACGATTCAAATTCCGTACAGCAGGTAAATGCAAATAATAATCGTGCAAAGGATTAAGTTGACTTTCAAAATCTATCAAAGGTTCAATGATCGGTTCAGTATGAGGTTCTACTTTTTCATCTAAAGAATTTTGACCTAGAGATTCTGTCTCAAAGAAAACAGTTAGTTCATGTGCTAGGTCTTCACGGAAAACATTATTAGAACATGCAGGTAAAGCAGGTAGAACTGGTTTCACATTAAAAGTTGGTTCATCAAACACCTCATCTATGTTAACAATGCTAGAACTAGGTTTGTTAAACACATCATTCTCAAGCATTAAAATGTATTTTTCTAGCATGAGTGTAGGAATGTAAACCAATCTACGTGTCGGCACATAATTAGCACATTGCACATTCTTTTCAGTTTCAACAAGTTCCTTCAAGAAAGCAGGATTTGATTTACCCATTTTTGCATTAATTTTCTCATACATTAAGCTAATTTGATGGTATTTTTTAGATTTGCGATTAACAATAATATCATCAAAATCAGCATCAGAAGAATGAACAAAATGTGGTGGTAAACCAGCTTGAAAGTAATCAGAATGATATAATCCTGGAATCTTTTTTGGAAACTCCATCTAAGATCTTAGGATCTTCAAAACCCAACCCCCACTTTTCACCATGAATCATTTTTAGTATATTCATGAAAATCGTTTGTTTTGAAAGTTCCATATCCATGATAGCTTTGTATTGCTCTGTTCGTTTGAGTTTTTCCTCATATCGAGCAAGTTGAGCTTTCATTAGAACAGACTCTTTTGACAATGAAGAGATTTCAGTGTCTTTTTCAATTATTGCGTTTTCCAAATGAATAATTTTCTTGTTTAGCTTTGAAAGTGTGGGTTCATGTTGGGTTTTTAAATCAGAAAGATCTTTTTCTAAGAATTGAACTTTTTCTGCAAGTCGTTCAGATTTTAAACGATAATCAGTTCATTCAACTTTAATCGGATGAATTGTCTTTTTAAGATCTTCTAACTCAGATTCCAAGGAGTTGAGTTGGACGGTCAACTTTTGCAATTCCGATTGTAATTTGGATGAAGATGATTTGGTCTCAGAAAGTTTGATTTTGTCTTTTAAAACCTTGTTTTCAGATTTTAAGCCTTTGACTTCTTTTGACATTGAGACCAGATTCTTCATCAAGTCATTTTGCATTTTTATAATATCGGGTGAGATTTCAGTTGATTGCACCTCATCATCGTCAGATGTTGAGTTAGAATTCTCCAATGCTTCCTTAGCTTTGATGAGCTTAGTCACCTTGCAAACATTTGCATGTTCCACCTCCGAGTCTGAATCATCAGTCCAGTTAAACCAAGTATCATCAACCAGTTTCAGCTCTCCCCCAGTTTCCACAATCTTAGCCATCACCATTTTCTTCTTGTAGTAAGCTGCGTCCTTCTTCTTAGGCATCTTGCACTCACGAGAGTAATGACCAGATTTGCCACAATTGAAACAGATTGAATCTTCCTTCTTGGAATCATCAGCACGTTGTTGTTTGGATTGATCAGCTTTCTTGTAGTACGAGGAAGATGATGAGTGTTTGCGTTGATTCCTTGATTTGCCTTTAAACTTGTGTTTGTTCAAAGCGTTTGTGAACATGGCTGCCATCTTGACTAATTCAAGGTGTGAATCATCAATATCAGAAAGATTCAACTCTTCAAAATCAGTTGATTCTTCAACAAGCACTTTCTTGGACAAGCTTTTGGAAAATGATTTGCTCTTCTTTTTGGAAATTAGAGCAAGAGGATCACTTGGAGATGACTCTTTCCTTTCTTCTTGAAGTTTAGACACTTCAGGTTGGTAATGCATAAGAACTTCAACAAGCTCATGAATAGTCAACTTGTCAATCTCTTTGGTAGATCGAACAATGGTTCCATAAGGAAGCCAATCAGCATTGAGCTTTTTGAGGAATTTCATGTTGACTTCAGCATGTACTTTTACAATCTTATACCTTTTCAACTCATTGAGAACACCATTGAAACGACGGTAGGTATCCTTGAGTAGTTCTTCTGGTTCCTGCTTGAAATCTTCATACAATCCCAGAGCCTTATTCAATTTAGTAACGTCTGACATGTCATAACCTTCTTGTTGTCGTTTGATCTCATCCCATATATCTTTTGCAGTAGTGTTGCTATCAACATTTTCAAATAGCTCATATGGGATAGCTTGCATGACAATATTCTTAGCCTCTATGTCACCCTGAGCTCTTTTACGTTTATCACCAGAAAGTTCATAGACTGGAATTGGCATACCAGTATCCGGATGAAAATCAACAACTGGACCATCTCTCAGAGAAGCCCAAATATGTTTAGCTTTCTCACCCTTATAGTCTATGTACTGAGTAATATGATGAAGCCACTGAGTGTACTTGCCATCAAACAACACTGGAGGTCGGGAATCTGATCCAATGATAAGAGTATCTTGAGTAGACATCTTAAATTGAGGTAGATTCGGTATAGATTCGGTATTAAACACAATCTATGATCAGGGTTCAGTATAAAATCTAACAAGAATGTCAGATTCTGTAAAGATTCGGTACAGTAGTAGATTCGGTAAGTGGTTCGGTACTGTAGCAGATTCGGTAACAATTCGGTATACCAGATTCTGTGTCAGAAACTGATAAGAATCACAAGCAACACACCCAAATTCGGTATGGATTCAGTAACCACACAACTTGAAGCCTCAGAATTCTTAAAACCAAAGAATTAAGTGAAACCAAGATTCTGATTCGGTAAATGAATCGGTAGTCAAATTCTGTAAAATATTATGTGTAAACTCAATCCAATTCCCTTGAATTAGATTCGGTAACCTTGATGCACAAGAAAACAAGTTAGTAACAAACAGAATATCAATGATACCGAAGATTCAGGATACCGAATGTCAACTGTAGCAGTTGACAATACCGAGTCTAAGTCTAAAACTTAGAAATATAACAGAATCCTTTCTCAAACCACACCAATTAGCTGCGAATGAACAAACCAAATGTGATAGAATCACAAACACACCACAATCTGCAATACTTAAGATGAATTTCCAGTATTGAAGCAGATTCGGTATGACAGGTACGATACCGAGTGTTGATCAAATCTTCAAAACTTGAAGAATTGGAGAAATTGAACCGACAGAAATGTGATTTAACACCTCACGAACACAACTGAATCTTTAAATCTTCACAAAACACCAGAATCAAGCTTAAATTAAGCAATACCGAGAGTTTTAGCCACAAACTCTAAAAATCAACTTGATTCTCCATAATTGAAGTTAAAAAGCTGTAATGATGATCGAAACTCTTTCTAATAGACCTAATACACCTTCGCTGAACTTATCACAAGAATCTGAACGTCAGATTATCAAATTCGATAGTACCGAATCTGATTCATTCTACCGAGAGTATCTAGATTCTGTAACCTACAATCTCTGGATCGATATAGTGATGTAGAATCAATTCCTGGAAGCTCTGATACCAAATGATAGGTCAGATCATGTTGAGATTGAGAGAAAAGATAAGATATAGTGAGATTCGGTATATAGGAAGAAGACTCGGTATGAGAGAGAATCGGTAAAAATTAAATTCCACAACTTCTAGAACTCAGTTACAATGAAATGGCTATCTAATTAGGACTACATAGGTTCCTTATATAGCCCTCTTCTAAGGAACCTTCATTTAAGCTTAATTCACATTAACACTATACAACTTCGGGGTCCTAACATAGTTCATTGTTAATATACTTAATGATATGTTTACTTATCATTATCATGTTTATATATAGTGTAAAAATATCATAAAATGATTCATATGTAATTAGTAAAACATTGTTATAACGATAATCGTTATATATATCGTTTTTAAGTTTCTTGATTCAATAGTCTCATTTTTATGTATATAACTCATTGTTAAAATACCTAATGAGATACTTACTTATCATAATATCATGTTAACTATATATATATATATATATATATATCCATATATATGTCATCATATAGTTTTTACAAGTTTTAACGTTCGTGAATCACCGGTCAACTTGGGTGGTCAATTGACTATATGAAACCTATTTAAATTAATCAAGTCTTAACAAGTTTAATTGCTTAACATGTTAGAAACACTTAATCATGTAAATAACCAATTCATTTAATATATATAAACATGGAAAAGTTTGGGTCACTACAGTACCTACCCGTTAAATAAATTTTGTCCCGAAATTTTAAGCAGTTGGAGGTGTTGACGTATCTTCTGGAAATAAGTGCGAGTATTTCTTCTTCATCTGATATTCTCATTCCCAGGTGAACTTGGGTCCTCTACGAACATTCCATCGAACCTTAACAATTGGTATCTTGTTTTGCTTAAGTCTTTTAACCTCACGATCCATTATTTCGACGGGTTCTTCGATGAATTGAAGTTTTTCGTTGATTTGGATTTCGTCTAATGGAATAGTGAGATCTTCTTTAGCAAAACATTTATTCAAATTTGAGATGTGGAAAGTGTTATGTATAGCCACGAGTTGTTGAGGTAACTCAAGTCGGTAAGCTACTGGTCCGACACGATCAATAATCTTGAATGGTCCAATATACCTTGGATTTAATTTCCTTCGTTTACCAAATCGAACAACGCCTTTCCAAGGTGTAACTTTAAGCATGACCATCTCTCCAATTTCAAATTCTATATCTTTTCTTTTAATGTCAGCGTAGCTCTTTTGTCGACTTTGGACGATTTTCAACCGTTGTTGAATTTGGATGATCTTCTCGGTAGTTTCTTGTATTATCTCCGGACCCGTAATCTGTTTATCCCCCACTTCACTCCAACAAATCGGAGACCTGCACTTTCTACCATAAAGTGCTTCAAACGGTGCCATCTCAATGCTTGAATGGTAGCCGTTGTTGTAGGAAAATTCTGCTAACAGTAGATGTCGATCCCAACTGTTTCCGAAATCAATAACACATGCTCGTAGCATGTCCTCAAGCGTTTGTATCGTCATTTCGCTCTGCCCATCAGTTTGTGGATGATAGACAGTACTCATATCTAGACGAGTTCCTAATGCTTGCTGTAATGTCTGCCAGAATCTTGAAATAAATCTGCCATCTCTATCAGAGATAATAGAGACTGGTATTCCATGTCTGGAGATGACTTCTTTCTAATACAGTCGTGCTAACTTCTCCATTTTATCATCTTCTCTTATTGGCAGGAAGTGTGCTAATTTGGTGAGACGATCAATTATTACCCAAATAGTATCAAAACTACTTGCAGTCCTTGGCAATTTAGTGAGGAAATCCATGGTAATGTTTTCCCATTTCCATTCCAGGATTTCGGGTTGTTGAAGTAAACCTGATGGTTTCTGATGCTCAGCTTTGACCTTAGAATACGTCAAACATTCTCCTACATATTTAGCAACATCGGCTTTCATACCCGACCACCAAAAATGTGACGATCGCTCCAAATCCATATGGACAATACGTCATTCATTGATTTCATTGCGAGGTATTTGACCTCTATATGATACGTTTTGTAAACATTGCATTCTTTTGAAAAGGCACACCATAAATGAATATTTAAATCAAAGGTTTTCGACATCTGATAATTTCTACATATAGACAATCACTGTAAATAATAGTTTACAATAGTACTTCCGTTGACAATGTAGTCAAAATAAGATACATGGTGATGATTTGGTGAATGCAACGTTTCCTTTAAAAATATGCCATGTATGACTCCATGCACATAGCTTTTCTAACATATAAGCAAACAGCGGAAGACTTCTAGGAAACCTGAGAATAAACATGCTAACAAGTGTCAACACAAAGGTTGGTGAGTTCATAGTATTAATGTTTCGTTTAATCTGTATATAAAGGTGGATCACAGGATTTCAGTTGTTTAATCCAGAAACATTTATCAAAATATTCTACCAGATTGAGCACCCTGGTAACTAAGCTTTAACGTTATAATAAGTACCCTTGTTTTAACATACATGCAACCAACATGTACAATACACGCAAACCAACGTGTACTAAACTCAAATAGCATACGTCTGTTTTATAGTTCAGGCTAGGGTTTCTATACCTGGAACAGACGGGGATGTCAAGCCCTATGGATCCATATACTACTACTCGTGCCCACCAGTTCTTATAACCGGCAGTTACTAGTTACCAAAGCTAAGGGATTTTCAGTTCAAACTCAGTGTAGAATTTAGTATGTACTTGTATCCATTGCATTTAAAATAAAGTGCATGTATTCTCAGCCCAAAAATATAGATTGCAAAAGCAATTAAAAAGGGATCTATAAACTCACCTTAGCAGCATATAAAGTCGTTCACCAAAATGTGACCGAAACACGGATTACCAAATAACCGTAGATCTCAACCTAGAGAACATATGTTGGTCAATAAATGTCTATCAAGTTAGGTCAGGTCATAGTGTATCACAATCCTAATGCTCGAGATTGACATACAAAAGTTATCCAAAGTCGTTTCAAAAAGTCAATTTTGACAATAGTTCAACAAAACGAGACGTACCTTATATAAGGATTCATTTACTCGGTTGGTAATACTCAAAAATTCAATTTATCAATCTTACAAACAAGTTGTTTAAATATTAATTGCAGATTCAAAAGCAATTTCAATTAACGTTAATTATAATTCAGTTGATCATATCTTTTAATCAGTTCATCGAAACTATTCGATATCTAAATGAAAAGTTATTGATTTTTCACCAGCTTTCCAAAAACATGTATATCATATACCTTTTACCAATAACATATGTATTTAATTCGTGATCTATTATAAACTGTTTAATGACGAAATTTAGCATACACGTATGTATAAATATATATACTCGAGCACTAGACATGGATACACAATTAATATATAAAAGATAAAATATGAGTGCTTACGTATCAATATGAGATTCAATATTGTAGGATAGTACGTAGAAGTAACGAAGATGATAAACACTAGGTTTTATTCAAAAATATACCCTCGAACATTACCCATAACCTCCTTGGCAATAACCCACAATTTCCTTAGCTTTAACTCGCTCGAAAACTTGTTTTGAATTTATTCGAGCAAAACCTCGTCGTAGTATTTTATGTGTAATACTAATAATAAGAATAATATTAATAATAATAAGATTTAATATTAAAAATATTCTTAATAATAATAATAATAATAATAATAATAATAATAATAATAATAATAATAATAATAATAATAATAATAATAATAATAATAATAATAATATAATAAGTAAATAAATACGGAGTAATGGAATGAATCAGAAACAGATATGCTCAAGCTTTTATAGGTGTGGCCTGAATTCAGACCCCATGCGATCGCATGGTTCTGAAGGCCATTTGCCATGCGATCGCATGGCCCGTTTTTCCAGCTCACATATTTTTGTAATTTAGCTCGTCGACATAATTTAATATAATATATTTAATATATTTAATTTATATAATTAATTATATATTATATTAAATTCACATGCATCGTTGACTTGTAATTTTTATTCCGATAAGTCGTACGTTGTCACTCGACTTATGTCCCGATTTCGGTTTTTCGAATGCCCTTTCGTACGCTGAGAAAACTAGTACTTTTCATTTCGTGAATCGTACCTTTGTCAAAATATAGTCTTAAATCATCCATAGACTATACCACTCGAGGTATAACTTATACATTTGAGTGTTTTGGTCATTTACTTCTATAAATCATCATCTCGCTATTTGTTAATATATAATACATACATTTTTATTTTGAAATAGTGTTTTACTGTAGCAAAGTCAATTTCACTGTAGCAAATAGTGATTTTCGAAAACACTATAGCATTTTAGGTACTGTAGCAATTTAAAAATAATGTAGCAAATTAGTGTTTTACTGGTTCATCTTAAATGCTTTAGTTAACTTATCTAAATATCAATCGAATCAATAAACGAATGTTACTATCGTTTACTAAATAACTTGAAATTATATATATGTATATATCTTTTTAATATACATAAATCAGTTTTTAAATACACATTGCAAGTTATTTATGAATAATTAATATTCCAATTTATATATATATATATATATATATATATATATATATATATATATATATATATATATATATATATATATATATATATATATATATATATATATATATATATATATATATATATATCTATTTTCAAATAGATGTTCATGAATCGTTGGTCAATAGTCAAAAGTTAACTGAATATATAACATTAGTTCAAAAAATTTGAGAATCAATATTACAGACTTTGCTTATCGTGTCGGAAATGTTAATCATACAAAGATTAAGTTTAAATTTGATCAAAAATTTCCGGGTCATCACAGTACCTACCCGTTAAAGAAATTTCGTCCCAAAATTTGAGTGAGGTCGTCATGGCTAACAATAAAAATGTTTTAATGACGAATATGAGTTGATAATAGAGTTTTATCTATGTTTGAATAATATGGATAAAATAATCCAATTACTCGAAGCGTATGAGAGAAGTTATCTTAATCATGTGAAATGGATAATAAAGTTGTGTCTTATCTCTTGATGTAGTAACGATTGATTTCCGGATTTTAAGGAATAGAAAATCTTCATAATTTAAATAAGATTTGATTTTTTTCGGAATTTGCGGAAATTAGGATTTTCTTTGATTAAATGCGTAATCTGCCTCTATTGCTGCGTCCGATATTTTGCTATAAATTGACCTCTTCCGTTTCATTATTTTCACTACTCCTACATCTTCTTCCTCATTTCATACTTTAAAAAGATTGTGAAATGCTTCATCCAGTTCTGATTCTTGATATACTCCTAACTTTCATATCTGCCATTCTTCTTTTTCATCTACCACCAGAGGAAATTACTTTCTTCTACCATTACCTTGGGGTTATAGTGTTTTTCATTCTCCCATGTCTTTATATTGCTATACGCATTGATATACACGGTTTGTAATATATGTGTTGTTGTCAGGATTTATATTTTCCCTTATATTTAGGAGCTCGATGCTTTCGTTTTTCCTTCCCGACTTCAAGTCAAGCGAATAATGGTCCAGAATTCATAGCTATATATTTCGGAATGAACATAGTTAATGTTCTAAGAAAGAAATTGTAATGACACGATCTTGATTTGTCAAATTACCAGAATATCTGGAAAAGACCGAATCATCAAGAAAAGTATTTTCTTGATATATTTAGAGATTAAATAGAATGAAAGAGTTATGTAACATGGTTCATGATGAGGGTGAGATCCGTGAACCTTTATCACGTTCCGTTAGAAACTCAGCATGACTTACTGTAATATAATCACGTTGATCAAGTGTCATTATATTATACTAACTCATGCTTCAGCTCCCAACACCACTTCAAAAATATTCATATTTTAAACTCGAAGGTTTCAGAATTTAGAAACTAAAATAGTTTCTTTTATGATGTTACACAGATATCGCAAGGAGGAAATTGATTTCCGATAAGAATGATTATGGAATTATCTCCAGAAATATGGAGGATATTTATAATGGGAGATATGATGATATCTTAGAATATTTAAGATAAGGTGATGATGAAGAATATTGTCCGCAAAGGTTTTAGAGTAAGGAGCAATGTATTCGCTAATGAATTCAGCAGACTCTGAATCATTTGGATTCTTTGAAGGCAGGTTTAGTCTTTGTGATTTATCCACAACCTCCTTCATACTTTGCTCAATCCGTTTTCCAGTTCCAAACCTTCTCTTTTTCCGAGCTTTGCCAACACATTATTCTTTATCATAAAACTTTTGGCTGTTAAGGTCGTTTACAGTTTTTGCTGCTTCATTAGCATTCAAAGTTATCATAACCGAATCGTCGGTTATCAATCTGAGGTGTTTTCAAAAGTTTGAAGGGTTTGCATGAAGATTGTAATTGTCAAGATACATATAATGTTCTAGAATTTTGAACGATAAATATTCTTTTTTTTCTGGGTTTATGAATAGAAGTGATGTTCTAGCACAGTTTTGAAGTCAAAGTATAGCATTTGAAAGATGTAAGAATCTAAGAGTGATGTTTTCTGTTAAATCTTGGCTTGGATTCTAATTTTTCAAAATCAGAATATGTAATTGAATTTGTATGGAAACGATTGTATATCGCTGTGAGCATAGTTAATAATTTTGAATCAAAGTTGAAGAGTGTACAGTATAACATATTAATTGTGAACTTATATATTTCCCGAGTATTACCTACCCGTTAAAGATTTCACAATTAATACTTTGTACAAAAGAATTTTTATTTATGAAAATATATGTATGTATATTTTCTTCAGATGTAATACAGATTTGATGAATTAATATCATATTAAGCTCATTTGATTTTTGGCTTGACTTAGAAATGATTAATCTTTAAAATATTAAAGATTATATAATCTTTGCGGAGTATTTCGCTAATGAAATCAATACTTCATTATTTATTCTTATTCCTCGGTGAAGGATGTTGGTGCTCGTGGAATTTTTGTGAACCTTACAAGGCACAGATGATGTTTTCTGGAAAGTTTTGAGTACATCGAAAATGAAAATGTAAAATCAATTATGTAATTGAATAATACACTTGGTTTATTAGGAAATGGAATTCATTGAGTTGAAACAGAGATTTGTAGTTAACGATGGTTAAGTTGTTAACGAAGGATGTACATGTAGTGACCCGAACTTTTCCATGTTTATATATATATTAAATGAAATTGTTATTTACATGATTAAGTGTTTCTAACATGTTAAGCAATCAAACTTGTTAAGACTTGATTAATTGAAATAGGTTTCATATAGACAATTGACCACCCAAGTTGACCGGTGATTCACGAACGTTAAAACTTGTAAAAACTATACGATGACATATATATGGTTATATATATAGTTAACATGATTTTATTATAAGTATGTATCTCATTAGGTATTTCAACAATGAGTTATATACATAAAAATGGGACTATTAATTTAAGAAACTCGAAAACGATATATATAACGATTATCGTTATAACAACGTCTTACTAGGTACATATGAATCATATTAAGATATTGATACACTTGGTTAATTATGTTAAATGATAACTAAATATATTATTAAGTGTATTAACAATGAAATACATATGTAAAAATAAGACTACTAACTTAATGATTTCGAAACGAGACATATATATAACGATTATCGTTGTAACGACATTTACCTGTATATATATCATACTAAGATATATTATATATCATAATATCATGATAATATAACAATTTAACATCTCATTTGTTATAATAAACAATGGGTTAACAACATTCAACAAGATTGTTAACCTAAAGGTTTCAAAACAACATTTACATGTAACGACTAACAATGACTTAACGACTCAGTTAAAATGTATATACATGTAGTCTTTTAATATGTATTAATACACTTTTGAAATACTTAAATACACTTACCAAAATACTTCTACTTAACAAAAATGCTTACAATTACATCCTCGTTCAGTTTCATCAACAATTCTACTCGTATGCACCCGTATTCGTACTCGTACAATACACAGCTTTTAGATATATGTACTATTGGTATATACACTCCAATGATCAGCTCTTAGTAGCCCATGTGAGTCACCTAACACATGTGGGAACCATCATTTGGCAACTAGCATGAAATATCTCATAAAATTACAAAAATATGAGTAATCATTCATGACTTATTTACATGAAAACAAAATTACATATCCTTTATATCTAATCCATACACCAACGACCAAAAACACCTACAAAACACTTTCATTCTTCAATTTTCTTCATCTAATTGATCTCTCTCAAGTTCTATCTTCAAGTTCTAAGTGTTCTTCATAAATTCCAAAAGTTCTAGTTTCATAAAATCAAGAATACTTCCAAGATTGCAAGTTTACTTCCAAGTTTTCTAAATCCATTCCAAGTAATCATCCAAGATCAAGAAACCTTTGTTACTTACAGTAGGTTATCTTTCTAATACAAGGTAATAATCATATTCAAACTTTAATTCAATTTCTATAACTATAACAATCTTATTTCGAGTGGAAATCTTACTTGAAATTGTTTTCGTGTCACGATTCTGCTTCAAGAACTTTCAAGCCATCCAAGGATCCTTTGAAGCTAGATCTATTTTTTTCATTTCCAGTAGGTTTATCCAAGGAACTTGAGGTAGTAATGATGTTCATAACATCATTCGATTCATACATATAAAGCTATCTTATTCGAAGGTTTAAACTTGTAATCACTAGAACATAGTTTAGTTAATTCTAAACTTGTTCGCAAATAAAAGTTAATCTTTCTAACTTGACTTTTAAAATCAACTAAACACATGTTCTATATCTATATGATATGCTAACTTAATGATTTAAAACCTGGAAACACGAAAAATACCGTAAAACCGGATTTACGCCGTCGTAGTAACACCGCGGGCTGTTTTGGGTTAGTTAATTAAAAACTATGATAAATTATGATTTAAAAGTTGTTCTTATGGGAAAATTATTTTTCTTATGAACATGAAACTATATCCAAAAATCATGGTTAAACTCAAAGTGGAAGTATGTTTTTCAAAATGGTCATCAAGACGTCGTTCTTTCGACTGAAATGACTACCTCTTACAAAAATGACTTGTAACTTATTTTTCCGACTATAAACCTATACTTTTTCTGTTTAGATTCATAAAATAGAGTTCAATATGAAACCATAGCAATTTTATTCACTCAAAACGGATTTAAAATGAAGAAGTTATGGGTAAAACAAGATTGGATAATTTTTCTCATTTTAGCTACGTGAAAATAGGTAACAAATCTATTCCAACCATAACTTAATCAACTTGTATTGTATATTATGTAATCTTGAGATACCATAGACACGTATACAATGTTTCGACCTATCATGTCGACACATCTATATATATTTCGGAACAACCATAGACACTCTATATGTGAATGTTGGAGTTAGCTATACAGGGTTAAGGTTGATTCCAAAATATATATAGTTTGAGTTGTGATCAATACTGATATACGTATACACTGGGTCGTGGATTGATTCAAGATAATATTTATCGATTTATTTCTCTACATCTAACTGTGGACAACTAGTTGTAGGTTACTAACGAGGACAGCTGACTTAATAAACTTAAAACATCAAAATATATTAAAAGTGTTGTAAATATATTTTGAACATACTTTGATATATATGTATATATTGTTATAGGTTCGTGAATCAACCAGTGGCCAAGTCTTACTTCCCGACGAAGTAAAAATCTGTGAAAGTGAGTTATAGTCCCACTTTTAAAATCTAATATTTTTGGGATGAGAATACATGCAGGTTTTATAAATGATTTACAAAATATACACAAGTACGTGAAACTACATTCTATGGTTGAATCATTGAAATCGAATATGCCCCTTTTTATTTAGTCTGGTAATCTAAGAATTAGGGAACAGACACCCTAATTGACGCGAATCCTAAAGATAGATCTATTGGGCCTAACAAACCCCATCCAAAGTACCGGATGCTTTAGTACTTCGAAATTTATATCATATCCAAAGGGTGTCCAGGAATGATGGGGATATTCTTATATATGCATCTTGTTAATGTCGGTTACCAGGTGTTCACCATATGAATGATTTTTATCTCTATGTATGGGATGTGTATTGAAATATGAAATCTTGTGGTCTATTGTTACGATTTGATATATATAGGTTAAACCTATAACTCACCAACATTTTTGTTGACGTTTAAAGCATGTTTATTCTCAGGTGAATACTAAGAGCTTCCGCTGTTGCATACTAAAATAAGGACAAGATTTGGAGTCCATGTTTGTATGATATTGTATAAAAACTGCATTCAAGAAACTGATTTCGATGTAACATATTTGTATTGTAAACCATTATGTAATGGTCGTGTGTAAACATGATATTTTAGATTATCATTATTTGATAATCTACCTAAAGCTTTTTAAACCTTTATTTATGAAATAAAGGTTATGGTTTGTTTTAAAAATGAATGCAGTCTTTGAAAAACATCTCATATAGAGGTCAAAACCTCGCAACGAAATCAATTAATATGGAACGTTTTTAATCAATAAGAACGGGACATTTCAGTTGGTATCCGAGCGTTGGTCTTAGAGAACCAGAAAATTTGCATTAGTGTGTCTTATCGAGTTTGTTAGGATGCATTAGTGAGTCTGGACTTCGACCGTGTTTTCTTTAAAAATGATTGCTTAACATTTTTGTTGAAAACTATATATTATTGACATGTATATATTATGTGATATATTAATCTCTTAACATGTTTGATATTGTGTGATAGATGTCTACCTCTGGCACAAATCCCATTGACTCACCTAATAATAACGAAGAGTCGAATATATATTGGACTGATTCACAAGTTCCCGAAGAAGAACCGGAAGAAGAATCAGAACCGGAAGAAGAATCAGAACCGAAAGAGGAGGAACCGGAGGAGGAAATAGAACCGGTGGGGGAAATAATAAAACGGTTAAGTAAAAGAAAATCCTCAACCAACCGACCAAGGTTAATTATGGTCAATGGTGTTTCCGCCAAGGAAGCAAAATATTGGGAGGATTACCAATTCTCCGATGAATCGGATTCCGACGAGAATTCCGATGATGTTATAGAAATTACCCCAACTGAAATTAAAAAGGCAAAAGAAAATAATAAGGGAAAGGGCATAAAAATAGAGAAATCTAATTCCAACCCCGATGAACTTTATATGTATCGTCAACCCCCGAAGCCCTTAAGTTGTAACAATGACCCGGGATCCTCTAAACCACCAGGTTTTTCTAAACCGTTGTGGAAAACGACAGCTCGTATTAGGGGAACATCATATATCCCTAGAAACTTGGCAAAACGAACCAAAACCGAAGAAGAAGAAACGAGCGAGTCGGAATAAGATAGTTGTATTCGTGTGGTGTAATATATGTAATATAGTGTGCTTATGCTTTATGATATATGTAAAAATTGCTTGTATTAATAAGTATTTTTTTTTATGAATCTAACTCTTGTCTATTTTACAGTATAAAAACACAAAATGGATAGACAACCCAATATTTTAAGAGACCTACCTGGAGACATGATTGATGAAATCTTGTCTAGAGTCGGTCAGAATTCTTCGGCACAACTATTTAGGGCAAAATCAGTTTGTAAGACATTCGAAGAACGTTCCAAGAATGTCTTGGTTTATAAGAGACTTTCGTTTGAAAGATGGGGGATATCACATTGGGAAACCCATAAGTTACGATGTGTTTACTTTGACGCATATATTGCGGGGAACCCAAATGCTATTTTATGCAACGGGTTAAGAAATTATTTTGACTCAATGTATCCGAATATAGGACTTCATGATTTAGAAAAAACGGCTAACATGCAACATAAAGAAGCATGCTATGCTTACGGGTTAGTAATGTTCGCTTCTCACCAAAGTGAGAAAAAGAACATCGGGCTACAACTATTAAACAAAACGTTCCCACAAGTGACGGAGTCAGTAATTGGGGTAAGAAATGAGGTTTTTAGGCTATTACGAGACTGTTGGTCATTACGTAACCCTCGTCCCTTTGAAGACGTTACAACACGCTGTCTTATCAACGGCCATAACGGTTATGTTCCACAAGACCAAGGATGGGAAGTAGTCCTAGTAAAACCAGAATGCATGACTTGTTTCTGGACGTATGAATTACGTGTCTTTATTGCCTTTGCTGAACGACTTGTGTACTAGCTAGAATTATCTTCACAACTATCTTGTATCAAAGTTATTGTGTGCTATATTTCATGCTTTATGTAAAATAAACGGTATTGTAAGTTTGTAAAATATTGTATAAAAGTTTGAACGCGAAATATTATTATAATCAGTTTTTCATATAGAATTGTAGTACTTGAATTGTATATTAGCTACTAAGTATGAACTTAACGGGTAGGTACTACCCGAATTTAAACTTATAAAACGCTAATATGAAGAAAAAGCTTTTATAAATGAGTTCATATTATGCTACGAAATACTATTAACTACTCTTAATATTCTGTATGATTAACTTGTTCCATTTGACTATTTTGAAGGAAATGGCACCGACTACTCGACACACCGTGAATATGAATGAAGAGGAATTCCTTACTTTTCTAGCTTCAAACATAGGCGCATTACAGGCTGCACTACATACCAACAATAACCTTGGATCTAGCAGTACAGGAAATCGTGTAGGATGCACCTACAAAGAATTCACTGCCTGCAAACCTTTAGAATTTGATGGAACCGAAGGACCGATTGGATTGAAACGGTGGACCGAGAAGGTCGAATCGGTGTTTTCCATAAGTAAGTGTACTGAAAAGGACAAAGTGAAGTACGCTACGCATACCTTCACAGGTTCTGCGTTAACATGGTGGAATACCTATCTAGAGCAAGTGGGACAAGATGATGCGTACGCACTACCGTGGTCAGCATTCAAGCACTTGATGAACGAGAAGTACCGTCCCAGAACCGAGGTCAATAAGCTCAAGACAGAACTTAGAGGGTTACGAACCCAAGCATTTGATATTACCACGTACGAAAGACGATTCACAGAATTGTGCCTATTGTGTCCGGGAGCGTTCGAAGATGAGGAAGAGAAGATCGACGCGTTTGTGAAAGGATTACCGGAAAGAATCCAAGAAGATATAAGTTCACACGAGCCCGCCTCCATACAACAGGCATGTAGAATGGCTCACAAACTAGTGAACTAGATTGAGGAAAGAATTAAAGAACAGACGGCTGAAGAGGCCAATGTGAAGCAAGTCAAAAGAAAGTGGGAGGAAAACGGTGATAAGAATCTCCAATACAACAACAACAGCAATTACAATAATAATCGCAACAATTATCCCAACAATCGCAACATCAATCGCAACTAGAACAAATGGCCCAACAACAACAACAACAACAGCAACTACAACAATTATCCCAACAACAATAACAACCGTAACAACAACAACAATCAGAAGCAGCTATGCCAAAGGTGTGAAAAGTATCACTCGGGGTTCTGCACCAAATTTTGCAACAAGTGTAAAAGAAATGGTCATAGCGCGGCGAAGTGTGAGGTCTACGGACCAGGAGTTAACAGAACGAAAGGAACAAATGGTGTCGGAACGAGTTATGGCGGAGCAAGTAGTGTCGGAGCAAGTTATGCCAATGTAGTTTGTTATAAATGTGGAAAATCGGGCCACATTATTAGAAATTGCCCGAACCAGGAGAACACGAATGGACAAGGCCGCGGAAGAGTTTTCAATATTAATGCGGCAGAGGCACAAGAAGACCCGGAGCTTGTTACGGGTACGTTTCTTATTGACAATAAATCTGCTTACGTTTTATTTGATTCGGGTGCGGATAGAAGCTATATGAGTAGAGATTTTTGTGCTAAATTAAGTTGTCCATTGATGTCGTTGGATAGTAAATTTTTACTCGAATTAGCAAGCGGTAAATTAATTTCAGCAGATAATATATGCCGGAATCGAGAAATTAAACTGGGTAGCGAAATATTTAAGATTGATTTGATACCAGTAGAGTTAGGGAGTTTTGATGTAATAGTTGGCATGGACTGGCTGAAGAAGGTGAAAGCAGAGATCGTATGTTATAAAAATGCAATTCGCATTGTACGAGAAGAAGGAGAACCCTTAATGGTGTACGGAGAAAAGGGCAACGCGAAGCTACATCTTATTAGTAATTTGAAGGCACAAAAACTAATAAGAAAAGGCTGCTATGTTGTTCTAGCACACGTCGAGAAAGTACAAACTGAAGAAAAGAGCATCAATGATGTTCCCGTCGCAAAAGAATTTCCCGATGTATTTCCGAAAGAATTACCGGGACTACCTCCACATCGATCTGTTGAATTTCAAATAGATCTTGAACCAGGAGCTGCACCAATAGCTCGTGCTCCTTATAGACTCGCACCCAACGAGATGAAGGAACTGCAAAGCCAACTGCAAGAACTATTAGAACGTGGTTTCATTCGACCAAGCACATCATCCTAGGGAGCTCCTGTTTTGTTTGTCAAGAAGAAGGATGGTACATTTAGGTTGTGTATTGACTACAGAGAGTTGAACAAACTTACCATCAAAAACCGTTATCCATTGCCGAGAATTGACGACTTATTTGATCAACTACAAGGCTCGTCGGTTTATTCGAAGATCGATTTACATTCTGGATATCATCAAATGCGAGTAAAGGAGGATGATATTCCAAAAACTGCTTTTAGGACGCGTTACGGTCATTACGAGTTTATGGTTATGCCGTTTGGATTGACTAACGCACCAGCTGTGTTCATGGACCTTATGAACCGAGTGTGTGGGCCATATCTTGACAAGTTTGTCATTGTTTTCATCAATGACATACTTATTTACTCAAAGAATGATCAAGAGCACGAAGAACATTTGAGAAAAGTGCTAGAAGTATTGAGGAAAGAAAAACTGTACGCTAAGTTTTCAAAGTGTTCATTTTGGTTGGAAGAAGTTCAATTCCTCGGTCACATAGTGAACAAAGAAAGTATCCAGGTGGACCCGGCAAAGATCGAAATCGTTGAAAAGTGGGAAACCCCAAAAACTCGTAAGCATATACGTCAATTTTTAGGATTGGCTGGTTACTACAGAAGATTCATCCAAGATTTCTCCAAAATAGCAAAACCCTTGACTGCATTAACGCATAAAGGGAAGAAATTTGAATGGAAAGATGAACAAGAGAAAGCGTTTCAATTGTTAAAGAAAAAGTTAACTACAGCACCTATATTATCATTACCTGAAGGGAATGATGATTTTGTGATATATTGTGACGCCTCAAAGCAAGGTCTCGGTTGTGTATTAATGCAACGGACGAAGGTGATTGCTTATGCGTCTAGACAATTGAAGATTCACGAGCAAAATTATACGACGCATGATTTGGAATTAGGCGCGGTTGTTTTTGCATTAAAGACTTGGAGGCACTACTTATATGGGGTCAAAAGTATTATATATACTGACCACAAAAGTCTTCAACACATATGTAATCAGAAACAACTGAATATGAGGCAGCGTAGGTGGATTGAATTGTTGAATGATTACGACTTTGAGATTCGTTACCACTCGGAGAAGGCAAATATGGTAGCCGACGCCTTGAGCAGAAAGGACAGAGAACCCATTAGAGTAAAATCTATTAATATAATGATTCACACTAACCTTACTACTCAAATATAGGAGGCGCAACAAGCAGTTTTAAAAGAGAGAAATTTAAAGGATGACTTACCCAAAGGATCAGAGAAGCATCTTAATATTCGGGAAGACGGAACCCGGTATAGGGCTGAAAGAATTTGGGTACCAAAATTTGGAGATATGAGAGAAATGGTACTTAGAGAAGCTCATAAAACCAGATACTCAATACATCCTGGAACGGGGAAGATGTACAAGGATCTTAAGAAACATTTTTGGTGGCCAGGTATGAAAGCCGATATTGCTAAATATGTAGGAGAATGTTTGACGTGTTCTAAGGTCAAAGCTGAACATCAGAAACCATCAGGTCTACTACAACAACCTGAAATCCCGGAATGGAAATGGGAAAACATTACCATGGATTTCATTACGAAATTGCCAAGGACTGCAAGTGGTTATGATACTATTTGGGTAATAGTTGATCATCTCACCAAGTCAGCACACTTCCTGCCAATAAGTGAAGATGACAAGATGGAGAAGTTAGCATGACTGTATTTGAAGGAAGTCATCTCCAGACATGGAATACCAATCTCTGTTATCTCTGATAGGGATGGCAGATTTATTTCAAGATTCTGGCAGACATTACAGCAAGCATTGGGAACTTGTCTAGACATGAGTACTGCCTATCATCCACAAACTGATGGGCAGAGCAAAAGGATGATACAAACACTTGAAGACATGCTACGAGCTTGTGTTATTGATTTCGGAAACAGTTGGGATCGAAATCTACCGTTAGCAGAATTTTCCTACAACAACAGCTACCATTCAAGCATTGAGATGGCGCCGTTTGAAGCACTTTATGGTAGAAAGTGCAGGTCTCCGATTTGTTGGAGTGAAGTGGGAGATAGATAGATTACGGGTCCGGAGATAATACAAGAAACTACCTAGAAAATCATCAAAATTCAACAAAGATTGAAAACCGCCAGAGTCGACAAAAGAGCTACGCGGACAGTAAAAGAAAAGATATAGAGTTTGAAATTGGAGAAATGGTCATGCTTAAGGTTTCACCTTGGAAAGGCGTTGTTCGATTTGGTAAACGGGGGAAACTAAATCCAAGGTACATTGGACCATTCAAGATTATAGATCGTGTCGGACCAGTAGCTTACCAATTGGAGCTACCTCAACAACTCGCGGCTGTACATAACACTTTCCACGTATCAAATTTGAAGAAATGTTTTGCTAAAGAAGATCTCACTATTCCGTTGGACGAAATCCAAATCAATGAAAAACTTCAATTCATTGAAGAACCCGTTGAAATAATGGATCGTGAGGTTAAGAGACTTAAACAAAACATGATACCGATTGTTAAGGTTCGATGGAATGCTCGTAGAGGACCCGAGTTCACCTGGGAGCGTGAAGATCAGATGAAGAAGAAATGCCCGCATTTATTTCCAGAAGATACGTCAACACCTCCAACTGCTTAAAATTTCGGGACGAAATTTATTTAACGGGTAGGTACTGTAGTGACCCAAACTTTTCCATGTTTATATATATATTAAATGAAATTGTTATTTACATGATTAAGTGTTTCTAACATGTTAAGCAATCAAACTTGTTAAGACTTGATTAATTGAAATAGGTTTCATATAGACAATTGACCACCCAAGTTGACCGGTGATTCACGAACGTTAAAACTTGTAAAAACTATACGATGACATATATATGGTTATATATATAGTTAACATGATTTTATTATAAGTATGTATCTCATTAGGTATTTTAACAATGAGTTATATACATAAAAATGAGACTATTAATTTAAGAAACGCGAAAACGATATATATAACGATTATCGTTATAACAACGTCTTACTAGGTACATATGAATCATATTAAGATATTGATACACTTAGTTAATTATGTTAAATGATAAGTAAATATATTATTAAGAGTATTAACAATGAAATACATATGTAAAAATAAGACTACTAACTTAATGATTTCGAAACGAGACATATATGTAACGATTATCGTTGTAACGACATTTAACTGTATATATATCATACTAAGATATATTATATATCATAATATTATGATAATATAACAATTTAATATCTCATTTGTTATAATAAACAATGGGTTAACAACATTCAACAAGATCGTTAACCTAAAGGTTTCAAAACAACATTTACATGTAACGACTAACAATGACTTAACGACTCAGTTAAAATGTATATACATGTAGTGTTTTAATATGTATTCATACACTTTTGAAAGACTTCAAGACACTTATCAAAATACTTCTACTTAACAAAAATGTTTACAATTACATCCTCGTTCAGTTTCATCAACAATTCTACTCGTATGCACCCGTATTCGTACTCGTACAATACACAGCTTTTAGATGTATGTACTATTGGTATATACACACCAATGATCAGCTCTTAGCAGCCCATGTCAGTCACCTAATACATGTGGGAACCATCATTTGGCAACTAGCATGAAATATCTCATAAAATTACAAAAATATGAGTAATCATTCATGACTTATTTACATGAAAACAAAATTACATATCCTTTATATCTAATCCATACACCAACGAACAAAAACACCTACAAACACTTTCATTCTTCAATTTTATTCATCTAATTTATCTCTCTCAAGTTCTATCTTCAAGTTCTAAGTGTTCTTCATAAATTCCAAAAGTTCTAGTTTCATAAAATCAAGAATACTTCCAAGATTGCAAGTTTACTTCCAAGTTTTCTAAATCCATTCCAAGTAATCATCCAAGATCAAGAAACCTTTGTTACTTACAGTAGGTTATCTTTCTAATACAAGTTAATAATCATATTCAAACTTTAATTCAATTTCTATAACTATAACAATCTTATTTCGACTGGAAATCTTACTTGAAATTGTTTTCGTGTCACGATTCTGCTTCAAGAACTTTCAAGCCATCCAAGGATCCTTTGAAGCTAGATCTATTTTTCTCATTTCCAGTAGGTTTATCCAAGGAACTTGAGGTAGTAATGATGTTCATAACATCATTCAATTCATACATATAAAGCTATCTTATTCGAAGGTTTAAACTTGTAATCACTAGAACATAGTTTAGTTAATTCTAAACTTGTTCGCAAATAAAAGTTAATCCTTCTAACTTGAATTTTAAAATCAACTAAACACATGTTATATATCTATATGATATGCTAACTTAATGATTTAAAACCTGGAAACACGAAAAACACCGTAAAACCGGATTTACGCCATCGTAGTAACACCGCGGGCTGTTTTGGGTTAGTTAATTAAAAACTATGATAAAGTTTGATTTAAAAGTTGTTATTCTGGGAAAATGATTTTTATTATAAACATGAAACTATATCCAAAAATTATGGTTAAACTCAAAGTGGAAGTATGTTTTCTAAAATGGTCATCTAGACGTCGTTCTTTCGACTGAAATGACCACCTTTACAAAAACGACTTGTAACTTATTTTTCCGACTATAAACCTATACTTTTTCTGTTTAGATTCATAAAATAGAGTTCAATATGAAACCATAGCAATTTGATTCACTCAAAACGGATTTAAAATGAAGAAGTTATGGGTAAAACAAGATTGGATAATTTTTCTCATTTTAGCTACGTGAAAATTGGTAACAAATCTATTCCAACCATAACTTAATCAACTTGTATTGTATATTATGTAATCTTGAGATACCATAGACACGTATACAATGTTTCGACCTATCATGTCGACACATCTATATATATTTCGGAACAACCATAGACACTCTATATGTGAATGTTGGAGTTAGCTATACATGGTTGAGGTTGATTCCAAAATATATATAGTTTGAGTTGTGATCAATACTGATATACATATACACTGGGTCGTGGATTGATTCAAGATAATATTTATCGATTTATTTTTCTACATCTAACTGTGGACAACTAGTTGTAGGTTACTAACGAGGACAGCTGACTTAATAAACTTAAAACATCAAAATATATTAAAAGTGTTGTAAATATATTTTGAACATACTTTGATATATATGTATATATTGTTATAGGTTCGTGAATCAACCAGTGGCCAAGTCTTACTTCCCGACGAAGTAAAAATCTGTGAAAGTGAGTTATAGTCCCACTTTTAAAATCTAATATTTTTGGGATGAGAATACATGCAGGTTTTATAAATGATTTACAAAATAGACACAAGTACGTGAAACTACATTCTATGGTTGAATCATCGAAATCGAATATGCCCCTTTTTATTAAGTCTGGTAATCTAAGAATTAGGGAACAGACACCCTAATTGACGCGAATCCTAAAGATAGATCTATTGGGCCTAACAAACCCCATCCAAAGTACCTGATGCTTTAGTACTTCGAAATTTATATCATATCCGAAGGGTGTCCATGAATGATGGGGATATTCTTATATATGCATCTTGTTAATGTCAGTTACCAGGTGTTCACCATATGAATGATTTTTATCTCTATGTATGGGATGTGTATTGAAATATGAAATCTTGTGGTCTATTGTTACGATTTGATATATATAGGTTAAACCTATAACTCACCAACATTTTTGTTGACTTTTAAAGCATGTTTATTCTCAGGTGAATACTAAGAGCTTCCGCTGTTGCATACTAAAATAAGGACAAGATTTGGAGTCCATGTTTGTATGATATTGTATAAAAACTGCATTCAAGAAACTGATTTCGATGTAACATATTTGTATTGTAAACCATTATGTAATGGTCGTGTGTAAACAGGATATTTTAGATTATCATTATTTGATAATCTACGTAAAGCTTTTTAAACCTTTATTTATGAAATAAAGGTTATGGTTTGTTTTAAAAATGAATGCAGTCTTTGAAAAACGTCTCATATAGAGGTCAAAACCTCGCAACGAAATCAATTAATATGGAACGTTTTTAATCAATAAGAACGGGACATTTCAGTACATCATAGCATATTAGTAATATGAATTAACAGAGTAGTATCTACCCCTTAAAATTCACACGTAATAGCTTAGTACGAAAAGATTCATGATGGTTTTAAAATTTATATATAAGATATACATATAAATTCTTTAGATGAATTGAGTTATTACTTCATAACTCATTGATATAATATACTCGTTGTTGACTCGTAATGATGTCCACGGTGATTTCTTGAACTGACAGAGTTTGTGATGTTAGAGGTGCTGCTGATTCTGATGATGTTGACAGCAATGACTGTGCTGGTGAGGCTAAGGGTACTGTTGATGCTGTTCGTAAAACAAGTCTAGCTTGTATCTTACAGCATTCTGATAAGGGTTTCTACTCTATCTGATTTAGGGTTAAGGCTAGAATAGATAATCTCTAAACTTTTAGAAATTTCATAATCGCCGTAGAATGTTTCTTCGATGAAATTATGAATCAATACTTCATCGTTTGTTGTTGTTGGTATTCTTTGGTATTTATGGTGCGTATGATGTTGATATCTGAGGTACAGATTGTGATGTGGAGGCGTGTGATGCGGATGTGGTTGTTGGTGGTGGTAATGATCCTGTTGGTGTTGATGATGGTGATACCGGTTATGCTGCTGGTGCTGCTGCTGGTGTTTGTAATCTTTGCAACATATTCTCCAAAGCCACTACCCGGGCGCGAAGCTCGTTGACTTCCTCTATTATACTGGGATGATCGGTGGTTCGGACGATCGGATAAATAAGATTTAGAATATGGGATAGTATATAATCGTGACGAGATACTCGGGAAATAAGAGAGAAAATGGTATTACGAATAGGTTCGCCGGTAAGTGCTTCAGGTTCTTCGCCAAGAGGTGAATGTGGTGGATGGAAGGGATCACCTTCTTCTTGTCTCTAATGATTAAGTAGGCTACGAACCCATCTCCAATTCATCCAGAATAGGTGATGGCTGATTGGTTGATCCATTCCGGTTACACTTTCTTCAGAGTTCAGGTGAATATCCATATCGGAATAGCTGTCGGAATTTAAGGAATTTGAACTAGATACGGGATCCATCTTGTATAATTAGAGAGATGATTTTTGATATGAAATAGATTATAGAATTTGATTGGTACTCTTCAATACATAATTTACATATGTATATATAATACCAAAATCCCGTAAATTACGGAGAAATTTTCAGAAGATGTCAGGAAAAGTTTACAGTAACAGATACGCTATGATATGAATTTTGTCTATACACTATCTATGCAATCAATGCAATAAGACGCATTTAGATTAAGATGATAAACATGTAATTTCTGACAAGAAATGATAAGCAAAACTTTTAACATGTAAACACGGTCGAAGTCCAGACTTACTAATGCATCCTAACCACTATCAGTTAGACACACTCATGCAAGACCTGGTTTGCTAGGACCAAGCTCTGATCCCAACTGTGACGATTGCTCCAAATCCATATGGACAATACGTCATTCATTGATTTCATTGCGAGGTATTTGACCTCTGTATGATACGTTTTGTAAACATTGTATTCTTTTGAAAAGGCACACCATAAATGAATATTTAAATCAAAGGTTTTCGACATCTGATAATTTCTAGATATAGACAATCACTGTAAATAATAGTTTACAATAGTACTTCCTTTGACAATGCAGTCAAAATAAGATACATGGTGATGATTTGGTGAATGCAACGTTTCCTTGAAAAATATGCCATGTATGACTCCATGCACATAGCTTGTCTAACATATAAGCAAACAGCGGAAGACTTCTAGGAAACCTGAGAATAAACATGCTAACAAGTGTCAACACAAAGGTTGGTGAGTTCATAGTATTAATGTTTCGTTTAATCTGTATATAAAGGTGGATCACAGGATTTCAGTTGTTTCATCCAGAAACATTTATCAAAATATTCTACAAGATTGAGCACCCTGGTAACTAAGCTTTAACGTTATAATAAGTACCCTTGTTTTAACATACATGCAACCAACATGTACAATACATGCAAACCAACGTGTACTAAACTCAAATAGCATACGTCTGTTTTATAGTTCAGGCTAGGGTTTCTATACCTGGAACAGACGGGGATGTCAAGCCCTATGGATCCATATACTACTACTCGCGCCTACCAGTTCTTATAACCGGCAGTTACTAGTTACCAAAGCTAAGGGATTTTCGGTTCAAACTCAGTGTAGAATTTAGTATGTACTTGTATCCATTGCGTTTAAAATAAAGTGCATGTATTCTCAGCCCAAAAATATAGATTGCAAAAGCAATTAAAAAGGGATCTATAAACTCACCTTAGCAGCATATAAAGTCGTTCACCAAAATGTGACCGAAACACGGATTACCAAATAATCGTAGATCTCAACCTAGAGAACATATGTTGGTCAATAAATGTCTATCAAGTTAGGTCAAGTCATAGTATATAACAATCCTAATGCTCGAGATCGACATACAAAAGTTATCCAAAGTCGTTTCAAAAAGTCAATTTTGACAATAGTTCAACAAAACGAGACTTACCTTATATAAGGATTCATTTACTCGGTTGGTAATACTCAAAAATTCAATTTATCAATCTTACAAACAAGTTGTTTAAATATTAATTGCAGAATCAAAAGCAATTTCAATTAACGTCAATTATAATTCAGTTGATCATATCTTTTAATCCGTTCATCGAAACTATTCGATATCTAAATGAAAAGTTATTGATTTTTCACCAGCTTTCCAAAAACATGTATATCATATACCTTTTACCAATAATATATGTATTTAATTCGTGATCTATTATAAACTGTTTAACGACGAAATTTAGCATACACGTATGTATAAATATATATACTCGAGCACTAGACATGGATACACAATTAATATATAAAAGATAAAATATGAGTGCTTACGTATCAATATTGAGATTCAATATTGTAGGATAGTACGTAGAAGTAACGAAGATGATAAACACTAGGTTTTATTCAAAAATATACCCCCGAACATTACCCATAACCTCCTTGGCAATAACCCATAATTTCCTTAGCTTAAACTCGCTCAAAAACTTGTTTTGAATTTATTCGAGCAAAACCTCGTCGTAGTATTTTATGTGTAATACTAATAATAAGAATAATATTAATAATAATAAGATTTAATATTAATAATATTCTTAATAATAATAATAATAATAATAATAATAATAATAATAATAATAATAATAATAATAATAATAATAATAATAATAATAATATAATAAGTAAATAAATACGGAGTAATGGAATGAATCAGAAACAGATATGCTCGAGCTTTTATAGGTGTGGCCTGAATTCAGACCCCATGCGATCGCATGGTTCTGAAGGCCATTTGCCATGCGATTGCATGGCCCGTTTTTCCAGCTCACATATTTTTGTAATTTAGCTCGTCGACATAATTTAATATAATATAATATATATAATATATTTAATTTATATAATTAATTATATATTATATTAAATTCACATGCATCGTTGACTTGTAATTTTTGTTCCGATAAGTTGTACTTTGTCACACGACTTATGTCCCGGTTTCGGTTTTTCTAATGCCATTTCGTACGCTGAGAAAACTAGTACTTTTCATTTCGTGAATCGTACCTTTGTCAAAATATAGTCTTAAATCATCCATATACTATACCGAGGTATAACTTATACATTTGAGTGTTTTGGTCATTTACTTCTATAAATCATCGTCTTGCTATTTGTTAATATATAATACATACATTTTCATTTTGAAATAGTGTTTTACTGTAGCAAAGTCAATTTCACTGTAGCAAATAGTGATTTTCGAAAACACTATAGCATTTTGGGTACTGTAGCAATTTAAAAATACTGTAGCAAATTAGTGTTTTACTGGTTCATCTTAAATGCTTTAGTTAACTTATCTAAATATCAATCGAATCAATAAACGAATGTTACTATCGTTTACTAAATAACTTAAAATTATATATATGTATATATCTTTTTAATATACATAAATCAGTTTTTAAATACACATTGCAAGTTATTTATGAATAATTAATATTCTAATTTATATATATATATATATATATATATATATATATATATATATATATATATATATATATATATATATATATATATATATATATATATATATATATATATATATATATATATATCTATCTATCTATTTTCAAATAGATGTTCATGAATCGTTGGTCAATAGTCAAAAGTTAACTGAATATATAACATTAGTTCAAAAATTTTGAGAATCAATATTACAGACTTTGCTTATCGTGTCGGAAATGTTAATCATACAAAGATTAAGTTTAAATTTGATCAGAAATTTCCGGGTCATCACAAAAAATGTTTCTTGAGATCCTTGTACATCTTCCCCATTCCAGGATGTATTGAGTATCTGGTTTTATGAGCTTCTCTAAGTACCATTTCTCTCATATCTCTAAATTTTGGTACCCAAATTCTTTCAGCCTTATACCGGGTTCCGTCTTCCCGAATATTAAGATGCTTCTCCGTCCTTTGGGTATTTCATCCTTTATATTTCCTTCTTTTAAAACTCCTTGTTACGCCTCCTTTATTTGGGTAGTAAGGTTATTGTGAATCATTATATTCATAGATTTTACTCGAATGGGTTCTCTGTCCTTTCTGCTCAAGGCGTCGGCTACCACATTTGCCTTCCCTGGGTGGTAACGAATCTCAAAATCGTAATCATTTAACAATTCAAACCCACCTGCGCTGCCTCATGTTCCGTTGTTTCTAATTAAATATGTGTTGAAGACTTTTGTGGTCGGTATATATAATACTTTTGACCCCATATAAGTAGTGCCTCCAAGTCTTTAATACAAAAACAACCGCGCCTAATTTCAAATCATGCGTCGTATAATTCTGCTCGTGAATCTTCAATTGTCTAGACGCATAAGCAATTACCTTCGTTCATTGCATTAATACACAACCGAGACCTTGCTTTGAGGCGTCACAATATATCACAAAATCATCATTCCCTTCAGGTAATGACAATATAGGTGTCGTAGTTAACTTTTTCTTCAACAATTGAAACACTTTCTCCTGCTCATCCTTCCATTCAAATTTCTTCCCTTTATACGTTAATGCAGTCAAGGGTTTTGCTATTTTGGAAAAATCTTGGATGAATCTTCTGTAGTAACCAGCCAATCCTAAAAATTGACGTATATGCTTCGGAGTTTTCGGGGTTTCCCACTTTTCAACGGTTTCAATATTTGCCGGATCCACTTGAATACCTTCTTTGTTCACTATATGACCGAGGAATTGAACTTCTTCCAACCAAAATGCACACTTTGAAAACTTAGCGTACAGTTTTTCTCTCCTTAACAACTCTAGCACTTTTCTCAAATGCTCTTCGTGCTCCTGGTCATTCTTTGAGTAAATAAGTATGTCATCGATGAAAACAATGACAAACTTGTCAAGATATGGCCCACATACTTGGTTCATAAGATCCATGAACACAGCTGGTGCGTTAGTCAATCCAAACGCCATAACCTTAAACTCGTAATGACCGTAACGCGTCCTAAAAGCAGTCTTTGGAATATCATCCTCCTCCACCCGCATTTGATGATATCCAGAACGTAAATCGATCTTCGAATAAACTGACGAGCCTTGTAGTTGATCAAATAAGTCGTCGATTCTCGGTAATGGATAACGGTTCTTGATGGTAAGTTTGTTCAACTCTCGATAGTCGATACACAACCTGAATGTACCATCTTTTTTCTTGACAAACAGAACAGGAGCTCCCCATGGTGATGTACTTGGTCGAATGAAACCATGCTCTAAAAGTTCCTGTAACTGACTTTGTAATTCTTTCATTTCATTGGGTGAGAGTCTGTATGGAGCACGAGCTATTGGTGCAGCTCCTGGTACAAGATCTATTTGAAATTCAACGGATCGATGGGGGAGTAATCCTGGTAATTCTTTCGAAAATACATCGGGAAATTCTTTTGCGACGGGAACATCACTGATGTTCTTTTCTTCAGGTTTAACTTCCTTGATGTGTGCTAGAATGACGTAACAACCTTTTCTTATTAGTTTTTGCGCCTTTAAACTACTAATAAGATTTAATTTTGCGTTGTTCTTTTTCCGTACACCATTAAAGGTTTTCCTTTTTCACGCATAATGAGAATCGCATTTTTGTAACAAACGACCTCTGCTCTCAACATTTTCAACTAGTCCATGCCAATTATTACATCAAAACTCCCTAACTCGACTGGTATTAAATCAATTTTAAACATTTCATCCCCCAGTTTAATTTCTCTATCCCGACATATATTATCTGCTGAAATTAATTTATCGTTTGCTAATTCGAGTAAAAATTTATTACCCAAAGGCGCCAATGGGTAACTTAATTTAGCACAAAAATCTCTACTCATATAGCTTCTATCCGCACCCGAATTAAATAAAACGTAAGCAGATGTATTGTCAATAAGAAACGTTCCCGTAACAAGCTCCGGGTCTTCCTGCGCTTCTGCTGCATTAATATTGAAAACTCTTCTGCAGCCTTGCCCATTAGTATTCCCTTGGTTTGGGCAATTTCTAATAATGTGGCCCGGTTTTCCACATTTATAACAAACTACGTCGGCATTATTTGTTCCGACCTTATTTGTTTCTTTATTTTTGTTGTTCTTTGGTCCGTAAACCTCACATTTTTCCGCGCCATGACCACTTCTCTTACACTTGGTGCAAACTGTTATGCAAAATGCATTCGGATGGTACTCTGCACACCTGAAGCATGGTTGTTTCTGTTGTTTGTTGTTATTGAGGTTGTTGTTGAGATTATTATTGTTGTTGAAACGGTTGTTGTAGTTGTTGTTGTTGTTGTTGGGAAGTTTGTTGTAGTTATTGTTAGGATTGCGGTTATTGTTGCGATTGTTGTTGCAGTTGTGGTTGTAATTGTTATTGTTGTTGTACTGGTGACTCTTGTCACTGTTTTCCTCCCACTTCCTCTTGAGTTGTTTCGTGTTGGCTTCTTCGGCCGCCTATTCTTTAATTCTCCCCTCAATCTAATTTAGGAGTTTATGAGCCATTCGACTTGGCTTCTGTATGGAAGAGGGCTCGTGTGAACTCACATCTTCTTGAATCCTTACTGGTATCCCTTTTACAAACGCGTCGATCTTCTTTTCTTCATCTTCGAACGCTCCCGGACATAATAGGCACAACTCTGTGAATCGTCGTTCATACGTGGTAATGTCGAACCCTTGTGTTCGTAACTCTCTAAGCTCTACCTTGAGCTTATTGAATTCGTTTCTAGGACGGTACTACTCGTTCATCAATTGCTTGAATGCCTACCACGGTAGTGCGTAAGCAGCATTTTGTCCTACCTGTTCAAGATAGGTGTTCCACCACGTTAACGCAGTACCTGTGAAGGTATGCGTAGCGTATTTAACTTCGTCCTCTTTAGTACACTTACTTATAGCAAACACCGATTCGACCTTCTCGGTCTACCATTTCAATACAATTGGTCCTTCGATTCCATCAAATTCCAAAGATTTGCAGGAAGTGAATTCTTTGTAGGAGCATCCTGCACGATTTCTTGTGGAATTAGTTCCACTGCTAGAACCAGAGTTATTGTTGTTATTTTGCATTGCGGCCTGCACTACGGCTATGTTCGCAGCAAGGAAAAAACGGAAGTCTTCCTCGCTCATGTTCAAGTTCTGACGAGTCGTCGGTGCCATTTCCTTCAAAAATAGCCAAAAGAATTAAGTTAATCATATAGAATTTTAAGAGTAGTCAATAGTATTTCGTAGCACAGTATGAATTCATTTATAAAAGCTTTTTCTTCATATTAGCGTTTTATAGTTTTAATTCGGGTAGTACCTACCCGTTAAGTTCATACTTAGTAGCTAATATACAATTCAACTACTACAATTCTATATGAAAAAACTGATTATAATAAAATTTCGCGTTCAAATTTTATACAAAATTTTACAAACTTACAATACCACTATTATACATATAGGATGAAATATAGCACATAATAACTTGCTACACGGCAGCTATAAAGGTAATTCTATTTAATACGCAAGTTATTCAGCAAGGGCAATAAAGACACGTAATTCATAAGTCCAGAAACAGGTCATGCATTCTAGTTTTACTAAAACGACTTCCCATCCTTGGTCTTGTGGAAAGTAACCGTTATGACCATTGGCTAGGCAGCATGTTGAAATGTCGTTAAAATGACGAGGGTTTCGTAATGCCCAACAGCCTCGTAGCAATCTAAAAACCTTGTTTCTTACCCCAACTACTGAGTCCGTCACTTGTGGAAATGTTTCATTTAATAGTTGTAATCCGATGTTCTTTTTCTCACTTTAGTGAGAAGCGAACATCACTAACCCGTAAGCATATCATGCTTCTTTATGTTGTATGTTAGAAGCTCTTTCTAATTCACTAAATCCTATGTTGGGATATGTTGAGTCAAAATAGGTTCTTAACCCGTAGCTAAAAATTGCGTTTGGGTTCCCCGCATTTAACGCTTTAAAGAAAACACGGCATAACTTACAGTCTCCCCAATGTGATATACCCTACCTATCAAAGGAAAGCCTTTTATAAACTAAGGCATTTCTGGAAAGTCTTTCAAATATTTGACAAGTTAATTTCGCCATAACTAATTGTGCTGATGAATTCTGACCGACTCTAGACAAGATTTCCTCAATCATATCCTCTGGTAGGTCTTCTAAAATATTCGGTTGTCTACCCTTAACGTCCATTTTGTTTTTATACTGTAAAACAGACAAGGATTAGATTTGTAAAAGATAATTAACAAACAATACAAGCAATTTTTACATAGAACATAAAAGTATAAGCACACTACAATACATATAATACACAACATGATTACAACCCTCTAATCTGAATCACTGGTTTCATCTTCTTCGGACTTGGTTCGTTTTCCTAATTTTCTAGGGATATATGGTGGTCCTCTAATACGAGCCGTCGTTTTCCACAATGGTTTAGAAAAACCTGGTGGTTTAGAGGTTCCCAGGTTATTGTTACATTTTAGGAAATACGGATGTTGCCGATACATATAAAGTTCATCGGGGTTGGAATCGGGTTTCTCTATTTTTATACCTTTTCCCTTATTATTTTCTTTTGCTTTATTAAATTGGGTCGAGGTAATTTCTATAACATCATCGGAATCCTCATCGGGATCCGATTCATCGGAAAATTGGTAATCTTCCCAATATTTTGCTTCCTTGGCGGAAACACCATTGACCATTATTGACTTTGGTCCGTTGGTTGAGGATTTTCTTTTATTAAACCGATTTACTATAGGTATCAATATTTCTTCCTCTGGAACCTCTTCTGGTTTCTCTTCTTCCGGTTCCTCCTCTTCCGGTTCCTCTTCTTCCAGTTATTCTTCTTCCGGTTCCTCCTCTTCCGGTTCCTCTTCTTCGGGAATTTGTGAATCTTCCTAAAGTATATTCGACTCTTCATTATTATTAGGTGATTCGGTGAGATTTGTGCTAGAGGTAGACATCTATCACACAATATCAAACACGTTAAGAGATTAATATATCACATAATATTTACATGTTAATAATATATATTTTTCAACAAAAAAATGTTAAGCAATCGTTTTTGAAGAAAAACACGGTCGAAGTCCAGACTCACTAATGTATCCTAACAAACTCGGTAAGACACACTAAAGTAAAAATTTTGGTTCTCTAAGACCAACGCTCGAATACCAACTGAAATGTCCCGTTCATATTGATTATAAACGTTTCATATTAATTGATTTCGTTGCGAGGTTTTGACCTCTATATGAGACGTTTTTCAAAGACTGCATTCGTTTTTAAAACAAACCATAACCTTTATTTTATCAACAAGGTTAAAAAGTCACCACTTAGATTATCCAGAAATGATAATCTAACAAATATCACACTTACACACTACCAATACATATTGGTTTACAAATATTAATATGTTACAATAAAATAAATCTCGAATGCAGTTTTAAACAATATTATACTAGCATGCTGACACCAAATCTTGTCCATATAATAGCATGCAACAGTGGAAGCTCTTAATAATCACCTGAGAATAAACATGCTTTAAACGTCAATAAAAATGTTGGTGAGTTATAGGTTTAATCTATATATTTATCAAATCGTAATAATAGACCACAAGATTTCATATTTCAATATACATCCCATACATAGAGATAAAAATCATTCATATGGTGAACACCTGGTAACCGACCTTAACAAGATGCATATAGAATATCCCCTATCATTCCGGGACTCCCTTCGGACATGATGAATTCGAAGTACTAAAGCATCCGGTACTTTGGATGGGGCTAGTTGGACCCGATAGATCTATCTTTAGGATTCGCGTTAATTAGGGTGTCTGTTCCCTAATTCTTAGATTACCAAACTAAAAAGGGGCATATTAGGTTTAATAATCCAGCCATAGAATGTAATTTCATTTACTTGTGTCTATTTTGTAAAATATTTATAAAACTGCATGTATTCTCATCCCAAAATATTAGATTTTAAAACTGGGACTATAACTCACTTTCACAGATTTTTACTTCGTCGGGAAATAAGACTTGGCCACTGGTCGATTCACGAACCTATAACAAATATGTACATATATATCAAAGTATGATCAAAATATATTTACAACATTTTTAATACGTTTTGCTGTTTTAAGTTTATTCAGTCAGCTGTCCTCGTTAGTGACCTACAACTAGTTGTCCATAGTTAGATGTACAGAAATAAATTGATATATATTATCTTGACCCAATCCATGACCCAATGTATACACGTCTCAGGCTAGATCACAACTCAAAGTATATATATTTTTGGAATCAACCTCAACCCTGTATAGCTAACTCAAACATTATTGCATATAGAGTGTCTATGGTTGTTCCAAATAATATATATACATGGGTCGATATGATATGTCAAAACATTTGCATACGTGTCTATGGTATCGCAAGTTTACATAATATATTAGAATACATGTATAATACAATATAAGTTAGCTAGGATATGATTTGTATAGAATTGTTACAATATTTCCCGTAGCTACAACAATCAAAAAATATCCAATCTTGTTTTACCCATAACTTCTTCGTTTTAAATCCGTTTTGAGTGAATCAAATTGCTATGGTTTTATATTGAACTTTATTTTATGAATCTAAACTGAAAAGTATAGGTTTATAGTCAGAAATATAAGTTACAAGTCGTTTTTGTAAGAGGTAGTCATTTCAGTCGAAAGAACGACGTCTTGATGACCATTTTGAAAAACATACTTCCACTTTGAGTTTAACCATGATTTTTGGATATAGTTTCATGTTCATAAGAAAAATCATTTTCCTAGAAGAACAACTTTTAAAACAAAATTTATCATAGTTTTTAATTAACTAACCCAAAACAGCCCGCGGCGTTACTACGACGGCGTATATCCGGTTTTACGGTGTTTTTCTTGTTTTCAGGTTTTAAATCATTAAGTTAACATATCATATAGATATAGAACATGTGTTTAGTTGATTTTAAAAGTCAAGTTAGAAGAATTAACTTTTGTTTGCGAACAAGTTTAGAATTAACTAAACTATGTTCTAGTGATTTCAAGTTTAAACCTTCGAATAAGGTAGTTTTATATATATGAATCGAATGATGTTATGAACATCATTACTACCTATAGTTTTGTGGATAAACCTACTAGAAATGAGAAAAATAGATCTAGCTTCAAAGGATTCTTGGATGGCTTAAAAGTTCTTGAAGCAGAATCATGACACAAAAACAAGTTCAAGTAAGATTTCCAATCGAAATAAGATTGTTATAGTTTTAGAAATTGAATCAAAGTTTGAATATGAGTATTACCTTGTATTAGAAAGATATCTTACTGTAAATAAGAAAGATTTCTTGAGGTTGGATGATCACTTTACAAGATTGGAAGTAAGCTAGCAAACTTGGAAGTATTCTTGATTTTATGAAACTAGAACTTATAGAATTTATGAAGAACACTTAGAAGTTGAAGATAGAACTTGAGAGAGATCAATTAGATGAAGAAAATTGAAGAATGAAAGTGTTTTTAGGTGTTTTTGGTCGTTGGTATATGGATTAGATATAAAGGATGTGTAATTTTGTTTACATGTAAATAAGTCATGAATGATTACTAATATTTTTCTAATTTTATGAGATATTTCATGCTAGTTGCCAAATGATGATTCCCACATGTGTTAGGTGACTCACATGGGCTGCTAAGAGCTGATCATTAGAGTGTATATATCAATAGTATATACATCTAAAAGATGTGTATTGTACGAGTACGAATACGAGTGCATACGAGTAGAATTGTTGATGAAACTGAACGAGTATGTAATTGTAAGCATTTTTGTTAAGTAGAAGTATTTTGATAAGTGTCTTGAAGTCTTTCAAAAGTGTATGAATACATATTAAAACACTACATGTATATACATTTTAACTGAGTCGTTAAGTCATCGTTAGTCGTTACATGTAAATGTTGATTTGAAACATTTTGGTTAACGATCTTGTTAAATGTTGTTAACCCAATATTTATTATATCTAATGAGATGTTAAATTATTATATTATCATAATATTATGATATATTAATATATCTTAATATGATATATATATACATTTAAATGTCGTTACAACGATAATCGTTACATATATGTCTCGTTTCGAAATCATTAAGTTAGTAGTCTTGTTTTTACATATGTAGTTCATTGTTAATATACTTAATGATATGTTTACTTATCATTATAATGTTTATATATAGTGTAACAATATCTTAAAATGATTCATATGTAATTAGTAAAACATTGTTATAACGATAATCGTTATATATATCGTTTTCAAGTTTCTTGATTCAATAGTCTCATTTTTATGCATATAACTCATTGTTAAAATACCTAATGAGATACTTACTTATCATAATATCATTTTAACTATATATATATCCATATATATGTCATCATATAGTTTTTACAAGTTTTAACGTTCGTGAATCACCGGTCAACTTGGGTGGTCAATTGACTATATGAAACTTATTTCAATTAATCAAGTCTTAACAAGTTTGATTGCTTAACATGTTGGAAACACTTAATCATGTAAATAACCAATTCATTTAATATATATAAACATGGAAAAGTTCGGGTCACTACAATAAGTATATTAACAATGAGTTATATACATAAAAATGAGACTACTAAGTTAAGAAACTCGAAACGATATATAACGATTATCGTTATTACAACGTCTTACTAAATACATATGTATCATATTAAGATATTGTTACACTATATTTAACATGATAAAATAATAATTATATATATCATTAAGTATGTTAACAATGAACTACATATGTAAAACAAGACTACTAACTTAAGAATTTTGAAACTAGGCATATATGTAACGATTATCGTTGTAACGACATTTTAATGTATATATATCATATTAAGATATATTCATACATCATAATATCTTGATAATGTAATAATTTAACATCTCATTAGATATAATAAACAATGGGTTAACAACGTTAAATGAGATCGTTAACTTAAAGGTTTCAAAACAACACTTACATGTAACGACCAAGAATGACTTAATGACTCAGTTAAAATATATATACATGTAGTGTGTGATGACCCGTCCTAATCCATCCGGACGAAGTCCATATCGATTATAAACGATTCACAACAGTCGATTACATCACGAGGTACTTGACCTATATATGATACATTTTACAAACATTGCATTCGTTTTTGAAAAGACAAACTTTTAATACATTGGAAGTTGACGGCATACATACCATTTCATAATATATCTAAATTGTAAATGACTTGATAATAATATTGATGACATCGACGACTCGAATGCAACGTCTTTTGAAATATGTCATGAATGACTCCAAGTAATGTCTCTAAAATGAGCAAATGCACAGTGAAAGATTTCTTTCATACCTGAGAATAAACATGCTTTAAAGTGTCAACCAAAAGGTTGGTGAGTTCATTAGTTTATCATAAACATTCATTTCCATCATTTTAATAGACCACAAGATTTTCATTTTCATTACTCATAAATATACGTCCCACACATGGAGACAAAAATTCATTCATATGGATTGAACACCTGGTAACCGACATTCACAATATACATATAAGAATATCCCCATCATTCCGGGATCCTCCTTCGGACATGATATAAATTTCGAAGTACTAAAGCATCCGGTACTTTGGATGGGGCTTATTGGGCCCGATAGATCTATCTTTAGGATTCGCGTCAATTAGGGTGTTTGTTCCCTAATTCTTAGATTACCAGACTAAAAAGGGGCATATTCGGTTTAATAATCCAGCCATAGAATGTAGTTTTAAGTACTTGTGTCTATTTCGTAAAACAGTTATAAAACAGTGCATGTATTCTCAGTCCCAAAAATATATATTGCAAAATCATTTAAAAAGGGAGCAAATGAAACTCACGCATATAAATATTGTAAAACAGTTAATAAAGCATTTGCATGTATTCTCAGCCCCAAAAATGTAAAGAGTAAAAGGGAGCAAATGAAACTCACCATACTGTATTTTGTAGTAAAAATACATATGACGTCATTTAACAAGTGTAGGGTTGACCTCGGATTCACGAACCTATATCATTGGTATATTCATTAATATATATAATAGTAATCGAATAAATATTCTTACAATATTTTATTTTATATATTATGTATAGTTGATTTGTGTATATATTCAAATTGATTTAATATTTGTATAGTTATATTAATATATCCATATTTATATACGTAATTATTTAGTGTTACATTTAAAATCGATAGTTTGTCATATGTAAGTATTTATATAAATAATCTTAATACATTTGATATATATATATATATATATATATATATATATATATATATATATATATATATATATATATATATATATATATATATATATAGTTATATAAAGTTTTATTATAATTATAGTATATATAATGAGTATATTTATGTATAAAATATTTATCTATTTGAAAAGATGGTTTTTGATAAAAATAATAATTTACTAATAATAATAATAATAACGCTTATATATATATTAGCAATAATAATGATTAATATAACGATAATACTACCTTATATATGCTCTTCCATGGTTGAATCAATAAATCAAAAAAAATAATGCCACTGTCCAGTTTCGAACCCATGACCTCTCATTCAGCAAACACACACCTAACCATCTACTCTAATTGTGTTTTTTCTATCTTAAATCATGATTCAATTCTATTTAACTCGTTTGTGTGTTCAAGCCCAACAGCCATTAATGACCCGATTACAGCCCAAAACAAAAGGGGTCCTGTGGATTTTTGATCTGATATATTTCCAACAGCCGATATTGTATCAACCAGATTAATACACGATCATACTTATATTCATCATAACATCCATCATCATCGACTATATTATCATCATCATCACTTAACATCATCATCTAAATTCATCATCTAAAATCATCATCTACCTCCTAACTATATCGTTTACCATTAATTATAACCTAATCGCCTCCTTTCCCTCGTTTCCATCATCATTATACGTGATTTATCATCATCGTAATCAGCATCATATTACCAATATGTACCTCATGTATCATCTCCAATTCACGCGTAACCTCATCATACTTAATTTAATTCGGCCCAATCTGGTAATCAGCATATCTCGGCCCAATCTACAACATGGTGGCCCAACGTAAGTGAATTGAATTTGTCATAAATTTGTGAGTTAAAAAGGAACGGCTGGATAGTTAGGGATTCGGTAAAAAGAAAACACAAAAAAATATTAGATGGAGCCGTCTTTATCATACGGGGTATATCAATATCATTATCCATTCTTTTATAAAGCAAGTGGGGTTAATAACTTTGGAGATGTTGGCCATGCACACATGATTCCCGATATTTGTAAATTGTATTGAGTGTGGGGTTGTGGATGTAGTGGATCTTTGATGGGAATATAAAAATAAAACGCGTGCATTATGCTTACCATTTGTCGGCCACAAATGGTATCTGCTCTACCTTCTTATTAAAAAAACGCCTTATATATTACTATCCATAACCAGATTGATCGAGCTGTAGTATGGAATTATTTTGGGTCATTCTTGGCTCGAAAACAAGGCAATAGCAGTAGCTATTATCGATGGCTACATCTGAATAGAATCCCACAAGGTTAGCAGTCGTGTAACTAGAAGAAAAGAGAGGGAGATGCTTGTTGCTGTTATGGTGTTCGGATAGAAAGCAGTAACAGAAGTAGTGATAGTTGTCTTGTGATGATTGTTTTCGTTAAAGTATTGGATTGATCACGACAGAAAGAAAGAAAAAAAATACGGTTTAGAAGGTTTCGATATTGTTGATGGGTTATCAAGGTTGAACATGAAGATGGGATGTTTGGTTGTTAACTTAATCATGTGAGGGTGGTGGTCTTGGTGATGGATTGATCAAACGTGGTCTTTGATGGTCGATGGAGACGGTTGCAGTGAGTGTTTGATCAAGCAGAAACAACATCGAAGGAAGGAATGGTTTTTAAAAGGTGGTGCTCATTGGTTCCATAGTATTTGAGTGATTCTTTCGAAAGGTTGATAAGCAAATTTTTTTTTTTGGCAGTAAACGAATAAATTATAATATACACAAAAGTTTGATCCTGATTGCTAACGGAATTTGTAGGCTTGTGATTAAATTGAGAATCAAATCGTACTGGAATCAGACAGGAAACAAATTGCTTACAGTTTGAGAACGATGGGCAACTGATTAAGATTCCTTCCTTTATTTATATGTATAAAGTGTATCTATATATTCATATGTATTTATCTGTACATACGTATTCTGTATATATGTGTATAGTATATCTGTATATTTATTTATGTCTGTATATTAGGAAAACATAATATTTATACATGTATTAATTTTTAATATTAATCTTGTTAATAATAGTAAAACTAATAATAATAATAATATTAATAATAATAATAATAACAAAAATAATTATAATAATATCAAAAATATTAATAACACTAATCGTACACATCAAATTTCATATATATTTAGAATAATAATAATAATAATTAGTAACAATGATAATAACGAAAATGATAATAATATTATTAATGATGATGATAATACTAGTTATAATAATACTAATATTATTAATGTTAATAATAATATTAGTAATAATAATACTACAATCATTTATATATAAAAATTTCGTATCTATAGATTATATATATATATATTTCTACTACTACATATTTAATTATGTTTTTGATAGAAAGTAACATAAATATATTCATTATATATATTGAAACAAATAACTCAAAATATATCATTTAATAACTTATTGATATTGACAATTTATATACATTCAATTTACTTTTCTCTTTTTAAATAACAGTTTTAATACATGTTTAAGTTTTCTTCATAATAACCAAACCAAATAATATTTCATTAATATATTAAGTTCATAATATATAATTATTTACATGTATAGTTATTTATATACATACATTTCTATTTACTATTAAAGGTTCGTGAATCGTCGGGTACAGTCAAAGGGTAATTGATTACATGAATATAGATTTTAAAACTTTCGAGACTCAACATTACAGATTTTGCTTATCGTGTCGAAATTATATAAAGACTAAGTTTAAATTTGATCGAAAATTCCCGGGTCATCACAGTACCTACCCGTTAAAGAAATGTCGTCCCAAAATTTGAGTGAGGTCGTCATGGCTAACAATAAAAATGGTTTCATGACGAATATGAGCTGATAAATAGAGTTTTATCATTATTGAATAATTTGGATAAAACGATTCGATTACTCGAAGCGTACGAGTGAAGCTATCACAAAAGAGTGAAATGAATAAATGAAGTTTCGTTTTAACTTTTGACGTTGCCTTGGTTGAATTTCGGAATTCAAGGGATTTAGAGAAAATCTTCGAAATCTAAAAGATTTGATTCTTTGGAGAGTAAGGAAATTAAGATCTCTATAATTAAATACGGTGATCTACCTCGATTACTCTGTCTGATATTTTCATTATAAATTAAGCTCTTCCGTTCTATTATTCTCACCATTCCTATACTTTCTTTCTTCGTTCATATATCCAAAAGATTGTGAAAATGCTTAATCCAGTTCTAATCCTTGATATTTTCCTAATTATCATTTCTGTCATCCTTCTTTTCAATCTTCTATCAGAAGAATCTGTTTACTTCTACTATTACCTTGAGGTGATACTATTCTTAATTATACCGTGTCTTTATATTGCTATTCGTATTAATATCCACGGTTTGCAACCTCCGTGTTGTTATCGGGCTTTATATTTTCTCTTATATTTCGAAATCCCTGCTTCCGTTTTCTATAATCATTATCATCCACAGTTAATGCTCTCTCCTATTTTGCTGTGATTTATACTCCAATTTTCTATTTCTTTTGGAGCTTTTTCCCTTCGTTTCTTCTTTTTATGATTGGACATCTCTAGTGATGGTCCAGAATTCGTAGATATGGAGTTTTGAATGTATTTAATGTTCTAAACAAGAAATAACATTATAGCACGATTTGATTTATCAAATTACCAGAATCATTGAGAATACAACTATCAAGAATATATTTCCTTGATATGTTCAGAAGTTAATCAGAATGAAAGTGTTATGTAACATGACACATGATGACGTTATAATCTGTGAATCATCATGTTCCATTTAGAAACCCAGCATGACTTACTGTAATATAATCACGTTGATCAAGTGTCATTATATTATACTAACTCATGCATCAGTTCCCAACATTACTTCAATAACATTCATATTTTAAGCTCGAAAGTTTACAAAATATAGAAAGTAACAGTTTCTATATGATGCAACATTGATAGCACGAAGAGATTAATGATTTCAGATAAGAATAGTTATGAAAATATCATCAGAAATATGGAGGATATTTATAATGAAAGATACCATGATATCTTGGAATTTCTAATATCGAAGGATGGTGAAGAAAATTTGTCTGCAAGAGTTTGGAGTCAGAAGCAAGGTATTCGCTAAAGATTTCATCAGAAATAGGATCATTAGGATTCTTAATGTACAAGTTTAGTCCTTGTGATTTGTTCAGAGACTCCTTCGTAGTTTGCTCAATCAATTTTTCAGTTTCAAACTTTTTCTGAACTTTTCCATCATACAATTCTTTATCATCAATTTTTGGCGGTTGAGGTCGTTTACAGTTTTTATTGCTTCATTCAACTTTTCAAAATTCAGAGTATAAATTCGCAGACTGGGTGCTTTTCAGAATTTCAGAATGGAAGATCATAGTTCTAAGAGATAAATATTATATGGATACATATAACTGTTGATGTGGAAATGTTGTGAGGCTAACAATACAGATTTGCTGATTCCCGGTAATTAGTAGGGCAGTTCTTGTAACAAGATGCGGATGAGTACATGATGAGACTTCAATAGATAAATATAGTGATTTGTCGGAGAGATTTAAGCCAAGGAGCAACGAGGTTGCTGGTACGTCTGCTGGTAATATGATGGATTATAAAAGGTTCCCCGGTAACAATAAAAGAGCACGCATATATATATCAAAGTTATAATAAGGTTAATCCAAATGAAAAGTCGAAGTTGACTTGTTGGAGCTGTGACAAAATTTGCTAATTTGGAAAGGGATTGCAAAGTTATTTTTGGTAATAAATGCCAAAGGATCTGACGCGGCTACGTGTTAAACTTTTACTCAATTGCCGAGAGTTTCTTAGGTGCATAACTATATGCATAAATCTTTTCTTCCGTAGATGAAGTGTGGTTGATTCATCCTATCGATTGAGGTGTTTTCAAGAATCATGAAAGGTTTGAACGCAGATTGTAATCGTCAAGATACTAATGAAGTTTAGAATGAAATCAAGTGGCAAACTTGAAGAAATGTTTAGTTTCATATGTTATAATCAATATTTTAATTCATTTTAATTGTCCAATGTTGGTAGTCCTCGATTGATAGTCCACAGTTAGCAATTCAACAATTCATATATAATTTAATATATAATATTCGAATTAATTAATACGTGTCGTGAGCCGTATTCGTCTCAGAATCGATCACAACTCAAATTATATATATTATTATAGAATCAACCTCAACCCTGTATAGAGAACTCGATCATTACTACATATAGAGTGTCTATGGTGATTCCAAATAATATATATAGATGCGTCGATATGATATGTCAAAACCTTGTATACGTGTCCCGATATTTAAAGTGCGTAAAATAAATAACAGAAAATAAATGACGATAAATAAAGTGCGTAAAGTAAATAATAGAAATTAAATGACGTTAAATAAAATTGCGAGAATTAAAATTACGATAAAATAAATTGTGATAATTAAATTGCGATAAATAAAATGTACTATGGAATGAACAGTTAGCTAGGAACAGTTAGCTAGGATCTTGTTAGCGTGGTTTCTTAACAAATTTCTATATTGTTAATTAGTCTGTTTCTAATCAATTTTTTTTTATTGTGTCCATTATTTCTTCATTATGCCACTTGTTGAATTCTGATAGATCAAAATTCAAATATGAAAATTGAATGAAAAGGGTTATTCTGTGGTGAACGGATTTGTATATCATTGAATTTAAGTAGGATATTAAATGACCGTTGAATCAGATTCGAAGAGTGTACAATGCAACTTATTAATGTGAATCTTAAATATTCCTCGGGTATTACCTACCCGTTAAAATATTTTCATCATTAACAGTTTGTACAAAAAGATTTTTAATTACTATCTTTATGAAAACATATATACATATATATTTTCTTCAGATGTAATCATGGATTTAATGGGTCAATATGATATTAGACTCATTTGATTTACCGTTAGAATAAGAATATATAATCTCTAAAACATTAGAGATTACATAATTGCCATGAAGGACGAAGATAGTTTATGTAGAACGATTCGTAGAACGATGATTATACTCGAGGTACAGAATGAGATGTTGAGGCATGGATTGTTGAAACTTGGGTTGTTGGTGGTACTGGTGTTGCCAGTGCCGTTGCTGAAGCTGGTAGGTTTTGCACCACGTTTCCTAAATTAATTACTCGAGCGCGAAGTTCGTTGACTTCTTTGATTACTCCTGGATGATTGTCGGTAAGAACGAGTGAATGAATAAGGTTTAGAATCTGAGATAGTATATAATCATGACGAGATATTCGGGAAATGAGGGGGAAAATGGTGTTGCGGATAGGTTCGCTGGTAAATGCTCCAGGTTCTTCACCAAGAGGTGAATTCGGTTGATGGAAAGGATCACCTTCTTCTTGTCTCCAATGATTAAGTAGACTACAAACCCATTAGATGAATTGGGAATGGCTGATTGGCTGATTAATTCGGGTGATGTTGCTTTCGGAGCTTAGGTGAAACTCCATATCGGAATAGCTGTCGGAATCCGAGGAATTCGAACTGGTTGAGGGATTCATCTCGTACGATCAGATGAAGGATTTTTGATAAGAAATAGATTATAGGATGTAGATTAGTACCCTGCAATACATAATTTACATATGCATATATAATACTAAAATCCCATAAGTTACGAAGGAATCTACGGAAGTTGTCAGGCAAATGTAACAATAACAGATACGCTAAGATATGAATTTATCTATACACTGTCTATGCAATAGAGGCAGTAAGACGTGTCTAGACTTTAAGGATGATAAGCAGGTAATTTTCGACACGAAATGATAAGCAAAACTTTTGACATGCAGACACGGTCGAAGTCCAGACTTACTATTGCATCTAAACAACTACTAGTTAGACATACTAATGCAAGACCTGGTTCGCTACGACCACCGCTCTGATACCAACTATGATGACCCGTCCTAATCCATCCGGACGAAGTCCATATCGATTATAAACGATTCATAACAGTCGATTACATCGCGAGGTACTTGACCTCTATATGATACATTTTACAAACATTGCATTCGTTTTTGAAAAGACAAACTTTTAATACATTGGAAGTTGACGGCATACATACCATTTCATAATATATCTAAATTGTAAATGACTTGATAATAATATTGATGACATCGACGACTCGAATGCAACGTATTTTGAAATATGTCATGAATGACTCCAAGTAATGTCTCTAAAATGAGCAAATGCATAGCGGAAGATTTCTTTCATACCTGAGAATAAACATGCTTTAAAGTGTCAACCAAAAGGTTGGTGAGTTCATTAGTTTATCATAAACATTCATTTCCATCATTTTAATAGACCGCAAGATTTTCATTTTCATAACTCATAAATATACGTCCCACACATGGAGACAAAAATTCATTCATATGGATTGAACACCTGGTAACCGACATTCACAATATACATATAAGAATATCCCCATCATTCCGGGATCCTCCTTCGGACATGATATAAATATCGAAGTACTAAAGCATCCGGTACTTTGGATGGGGCTTGTTGGGCCCGATAGATCTATCTTTAGGATTCGCGTCAATTAGGGTGTCTGTTCCCTAATTCTTAGATTACCAGACTAAAAAGGTTCATATTCGGTTTAATAATCCAGCCATAGAATGTAGTTTTAAGTACTTGTGTCTATTTCGTAAAACAGTTATAAAACAGTGCATGTATTCTCAGTCCCAAAAATATATATTGCAAAATCATTTAAAATTGGAGCAAATGAAACTCACGCATATAAATATTATAAAACAGTTAATAAAGCATTTGCATGTATTCTCAGCTCCAAAAATGTAAAGAGTAAAAGGGAGCAAATGAAACTCACCATACTGTATTTTGTAGTAAAAATACATATGACGTCATTTAACAAGTGTAGGGTTGACCTCGGATTCACGAACCTATATCATTTGTATATTCATTAATATATATAATAGTAATCGAATAAATATTCTTACAATATTTTATTTTATATATTATGTATAGTTGATTTGTGTATATATTCAAATTGATTTAATATTTGTATAGTTATATTAATATATCCATATTTATATACGTAATTATTTAGTGTTACATTTAAAATCGATAGTTTGTCATATGTAAGTATTTATATAAATAATCTTAATACATTTGATATATATATATATATATATATATATATATATATATATATATATATATATATATATATATATATATATATATATATATATATATATATATATATATATATATATATATATATATATATATAGTTTTATTATAATTATAGTATAGATAATGAGTATATTTATGTATAAAATATTTATCTATTTGAAAAGATGGTTTTTGATAAAAATAATAATTTACTAATAATAATAATAATAATAATAATGCTTATATATATATTAGCAATAATAATGATTAATATAATGATAATACTACCTTATATATGTTCTTCCATGGTTGAATCAATAAATCAAAAAAAATAATGCCACTGTCCAGTTTCGAACCCATGACCTCTCATTCAGCAAACACACACCTAACCATCTACTCCAATTGTGTTTTTCTATCTTAAATCGTGATTTAATTCTATTTAACTCGTTTGTGTGTTCAAGCCCAACAGCCATTAATGGCCCGATTACAGCCCAAAACAAAAGGGGTCCTGTGGATTTTTGATATGATATATTTCCAACAGCCGATATTGTATCAACCAGATTAATACACGATCATACTTATCTTCATCATAACATCCATCATCATTGACTATATTATCATCATCATCACTTAACATCATCATCTAAATTCATCATCTAAAATCATCATCTACCTCCTAACTATATTGTTTACCATTAATTATAACCTAATCGCCTCCTTTCCCTCGTTTCCATCATCATTATACGTGATTTATCATCATCGTAATCACATCATACTACCAATATGTACCTCATGTATCATCTCCAATTCACGCGTAACCTCATCATACTTAATTTAATTCGGCCCAATCTGGTAATCAGCATATCTCGGCCCAATCTACAACATGGTGGCCCAACATAAGTGAATTGAATTTGTCATAAATTTGTGAGTTAAAAAGGAACGGTTGGATAGTTAGGGATTCAGTAAAAAGAAAACACAAAAAAATATTAGATGGAGCCGTCTTTATCATACGGGGTATATCAATATCATTATCCATTCTTTTATAAAGCAAGTAGGGTTAATAAATTTGGAGATGTTGGCCATGCACACATGATTCTCGATATTTGTAAATTGCATTGAGTGTGGAGTTGTGGATGTAATGGATCTTTGATGGGAATAAAAAAAATAAAACGCGTGCATTATGCTTACCATTTGTCGGCCACAAATGGTATCAGCTCTACCTTCTTATTAAAAAAATGCCTTATATATTACTATCCATAACCAGATTGATCGAGCTGTAGTATGGAATTATTTTGGGTCGTTCTTGGCTCGAAAATAAGGCAATAGCAGTAGCTATTATCGATGGCTGCATCTGAATAGAATCCCACAAGGTTTGCAGTTGTAGAACTAGCAGAAAAGAGAGGGAGATGCTTGTTGCTGTTATGGTGTTCGGACAGAAAGCAGTAACAGAAGTAGTGATAGTTGTCTTGTGATGATTGTTTTCGTTAAAGTATTGGATTGATCACGACAGAAAGAAAGAAAAAAAACGGTTTAGAAGGTTTCGATATTGTTGATGGGTTATCAAGGTTGAACATGAAGATGGGATGTTTGGTTGTTAACTTAATCATGTGAGGGTGGTGGTCTTGGTGATGGATTGATCAAACGTGGTCTTTGATGGTCGATGGAGACGGTTGCAGTAAGTGTTTGATCAAGCAGAAATAACATCGAAGGAAGGAATGGTTTTTAAAAGGTGGTGCTCATTGGTTCCATAGTATTTGAGTTATTCTTTCGAAAGGTTGATAAGCAAATTTTTTTTTTGGCAGTAAACGAATAAATTATAATATACACAAAAGTTTGATCCTGATTGCTAACGGAATTTGTAGGCTTGTGATTAAATTGAGAATCAAATCGTACTGGAATCAGACAGGAAACAAATTGCTTACAGTTTGAGAACGATGGGCAACTGATTAAGATTCCTTCTTTTATTTATATGTATAAAGTGTATCTATATATTCATATGTATTTATCTGTACATACGTATTCTGTATATACGTGTATAGTATATCTGTATATTTATTTATGTCTGTATATTAGGAAAACATAATATTTATGCATGTATTAATTTTTAATATTAATCTTGTTAATAATAGTAAAACTAATAATAATAATAATAATAATAATAATAATAATAATATTAATATTAATAATAATAATAACAAAAATAATAATAATAATAATAATATCAAAAATATTAATAACACTAATCGTACACATCAAATTTCATATATATTTAGAATAATAATAATAATTAGTAACAATGATAATAATATTATTAATGATGATGATAATACTAGTTATAATAATACTAATATTATTAATGTTAATAATAATATTAGTAATAATAATACTACAATCATTTATATATAACAATTTCGTATCTATAGATTATATATATATATATATATATATATATATATATATATATATATATATATATATATATATATATATATATATATATATATTTCTACTACTACATATTTAATTATGTTTTAGATAGCAAGTAACATAAATATATTCATTATATATATTGAAACAAATAACTCAAAATATATCATTTAATAACTTGTTGATATTGACAATTTATATACATTCAATTTACTTTTCTCTTTTTAAATAACAATTTTAATACATGTTTAAGTTTTCTTCATAATAACCAAACCACATAATATTTCATTAATATATTAAGTTCATAATATATAATTATTTACATGTATAGTTATTTATATACATACATTTCTATTTACTATTAAAGGTTCGTGAATCGTCGGGTACAGTCAAAGGGTAATTGATTACATGAATATAGATTTTAAAACTTTTGAGACTCAACATTACCGATTTTGCTTATCGTGTCGAAATTATATAAAGACTAAGTTTAAATTTGATCGGAAATTCCCTGGTCATCACATAGTGTATTTAGATGTATTAGCACACTTTTGAAAGACTTCAAGACACATATCAAAGTACTTCTACTTAACAAAAATGCTTACAATTGCATTCTCATTCATTTTCATCAACAATTCTACTCGTATGCAACTGTATTCATACTCGTACAATACCCAGCTCCTAGATGTATATACTATTGGTATATACACATAATAATTCAGCTCTTAGCAGCCCTAGATAGTCAACAAACATGTGGAACCAACAATTAGACAACTATCATGACTTATGAGCAAGGAAACAAAAAACAATAACTCCTTTTAACCCCACTCACCATCACCACTCATCACCTACTCCATTTCACTTCTAATTTTCTTCCCAATTCTCTCTCAAAACACACACACTCTTCCATGAACATCTAAGTTACTATTTTTCCAGCAAAAATCATCAAATACAAGCTTTGGTTATTACCTATAATCATCATAAAAATAATTACTCAAGAACACATCAAGAACACTTCCAAGTTTACAAGTTTACTTCCAAGTTTCCTAATCCATTCCAAGCAATCACTTAAGATCAAGAAACCTTTATTATTTACAGTAGGTTATCTTTCTAAATCGAGGTAATATTCATATTTAATCTTTGATTCAATTTCTATAACTATAACTATCTTAATTCGAGTAATAATCTTACTTGAACTTGTTTTTGTGTCATGATTCTATTTCAAGAACTTCCAAGCCATCAAAGATCCTTTGAAGCTCAAGTTATTTTTTCATCATTTCCAGTAGGTTTACCTACTAAACTTGAGGTAGTAATGATGTTCATAACATCATTCGATTCATATATATAAAACTACCTTATTCGAAGGTTTAAACTTGTAATCACTAGAACATAGTTTAATTAATTCTAAACTTGTTTGCAAACAAAAGTTAATCCTTCTAAATTGACTTTTAAAATCAACTAAACACATGTTCTATATCTATATGATATGATAACTTAATGATTTAAAACCTGAAAACACGAAAAATACCGTAAAACCGGATATACGCCGTCGTAGTAACACCGCGGGCTGTTTTGGGTTAGTTAATTAAAAACTATGATAAACTTTGATTTAAAAGTTGTTCTTCTGGGAAAATGATTTTTCTTATGAACATGAAACTATATCCAAAAATCATGGTTAAACTCAAAGTGGAAGTATGTTTTCCAAAATAGTCATCTAGACGTCGTTCTTTCCTAGCTAACTCATATTGTATTATACATGTATTCTAATATATTATGTAATATTGGGATACCATAGATACGTATGCAAATGTTTTGACATATCATATCGACCCATGTATATATATTATTTGGAACAACCATAGACACTCTATATGAAGTAATGTTGGAGTTAGCTATACAGAGTTGAGGTTGATTCTAAAAATATATATGCTTTGAGTTGTGATCTAGCCTGAGACGTGTATACACTGGGTCATGGATTGATTCAAGATATATATATATATATATATATATATATATATATATATATATATATATATATATATATATATATATATATATATCAATTTATTTCTGTACATCTAACTATGGACAACTAGTTGTAGGTTGCTAACGAGGACATCTGACTTAATAAACTTAAAACATTAAAACGTATTAAAAATATTGTAAATATATTTTGAACTTACTTTGATATATATGTACATATTTGTTATAGGTTCGTGAATCAACCCGTGGCCAAGTCTTATTTTCCGACGAAGTGAAAATCTGTGAAAGTGAGTTATTGTGACAACCCGGAAATTTCCGACCAAATTTAAACTTTAATCTTTATATATTCCCAACACGATAAGCAAAGTTTGTAAGTTAAATCTCAAGAATTTTAAACTGTGTTCATACATTCATTTAACCTCGACCAAATTCCAAAGATTCACGAATAATTATACGAACGAATATGATTATATATGTATATGTGTATATATTATAACTTGATAATGTTAACGAAATATTAAGTATAAATACTTTACAATATAGTATTTGGTTCCATATGTTTGTCGATGGAATTCCATAGTAATCAATTGATGTAGTTTTCAACTGTACGAAAATACTTTTTCATATAACAGGACTTGTCTATCTAAACTGCCTTTAAATAAATAAACGTAAGTTGAAATATTGGTTGTAACGTGTATTTAAAACGTGTTCATTAAATATATATATGTTTTCAAATTAAGTATACGGTAGTAACACCCGCCTAGTGACACAATTGATATTTAAAAACGATTAGTACTTGTATCCATTTAAATTCTTAAAAAAAACGTTACGCGCTAAACTATTTTCCTAAATGAAATGAAAATAAAATTTGAAAAATAAATAGTTTTGAAAAATTAAATGTTATATAGTTAGATGAAAGATTTTGGATACAAAATTTATATTTCTAAATATATATATATATATATATATATATATATATATATATATATATATATATATATATATATATATATATATATATATATATATATATATATATATATATATATATATATATATATATATATATATATATATATATATATATATATATATATATTAATCTCATCATAAAACGTCTTAATTTAAAATAAAATATTTTGGTAAACAACGAATCACTGATTTATAGAAGCAAATGACCACGACGCTCAAATTTTATAAGATACATTTTTACAAAGTAATTTATTGATGAATAAATCAAACTATTACTAAAGGTACACGTCGCGTAACGTAAAAGGCTAGTTTTCTAAACGTACGAAAGTGCGCTCGAAAAACCGAAAGTGGTACATGAGTCGTGAGACCACGACCATGTCATTTTTGTAAAAATTATATTTTTACCATGAGCATAAATATAATATAATATTTAATTAATTCTAAAGATTAAATATATTATATATTAAATAAAATATATAATTGTGTCGGCAACATGAATCAACGAATGTGAGCTGAAATTAAGACTCATGCACTTGCATGAGAATCCTCTCACAAACTCATACAAGTGCATGAGGGGGTTAGGTGGTGAAAAAATCCTTTAAATATCAAATTCTGGCATTCTGGTTCACTTACTTCTTTCGTTCTCTATATCTCTCAATGTATATATATATATATAATATTATTATTATTATTATTATTATTAAGATTAATATTAATATTATTATTATTAATCTTATTATTAGTAGTATTAGGAGCGATATTGTAATACCCCGTCCTAATCCATCTGGACGAAGTCATCAACATTTGATTCCAGAGCGATGATCGACTCCAAGTAATGTCCTTAAAATGAGCAAATGCACAGCGGAAGATTTCTTTCATGCCTGAGAATAAACATGCTTTCAAGTGTCAACCAAAAGGTTGGTGAGTTCATTAGTTTGACATAAATAATCATTTCATAATTTTAATAGACCACAAGATTTCATATTTCCATTTCTCATAAACATATGTCCCATGCATAGAGACAAAAATATCATTCATATGGATTGAACACCTGGTAACCGACAATCACAATATGCATATAAGAATATCCCCATCATTCCGGGATCCTCCTTCGGACATGATATAATTTCGAAGTACTAAAGCATCCGGTACTTTGGATGGGGCTTGTTGGGCCCGATAGATCTATCTTTAGGATTCGCATCAATTAGGGTGTCTGTTCCCTAATTCTTAGATTACCAGACTATATAGGGGCATATTCGATTCGATAATCCAACCATAGAATGTAGTTTTAAGTACTTGTGTCTATCTCGTCAAACATTTATAAAGAAGCGCATGTATTCTCAGTCCCAAAAATATATTGCAAAAGCATTTAAAATGGGAGCAAATGAAACTCACGCATATAAATATTATAAAACAGTTAATAAAGCATTTGCATGTATTCTCAGTCCAAAAACGTAAAGAGTAAAAAGGGAGCAAATGAAACTCACCTAATGTATTTTGTAGTAAAAATACATATGACTATATTGCACAATTGAACCAAGCAGGGTTGGCCTCGGATTCACGAACCTATATCATTTTATTATTCATTAATACATATATAATCATAATCAAATATATATATTATTATTAGTGAATTAATTTTTATATTGATAAATTATATGTTATTTTATATATATTTAAATAAACAACAATTTTTTTTAATATAGTTAAGTTTTATATTATATATCTTTTTATTTAAGAAATCTTTTGTCTACTTAATATAGTTATAATAATAGTAGAATAAGTATACTGATAAAATAATAATTTTCTTAATAATAATGTTAATAGTATTTACAATAGTTTTTACATATATAAAAAAAATACATATTCAAAGTAATGATACTTTTTAGTAATGATTATATTAATTTTTGATAATAACAATACTCGTTAATGATAATCATTTTAATAAAGGTGATACTATTAATAATAATAATACTTATGCCAATATTAATAATTCTAATAATTATAGAAAATGATACTAATACTAATAATATACTTATGTTAATAATAATAGTTCTAATATTTATAAAATGATAATAATAATAATAATCATAATCATACTAGTGATAATAATACTTAAAATGATAATTTTTGGTAATGTTATTAATAGTACATACAATATTAATATGATAAAGTTACTAACAATATTAGTAACGATAATAACAAAAATACATAAGGACATTACAAGTAATAATATTAACAATGATGATAATATTTATAAGATTATTAATAATAATACTAAAAATTTAATACTAGTAATAATGCTAATGATAGTAATAACTATATTAATGATATTCATAATATTACTAATACCTAATACCTAATAATAATAATAATTGATAATTGATATTTATTACATATATTAGTAGTATTCTTAACAATAATAATTGCAATACTAATATTATTAACAATAACTATAATAATCATATTTATAATAATAATAATCATAATAGAAATAAAAGAACTACCTTAATAAGCTTTCAACAAAAAGAATGTCCCAGTCCGGAATTGAACCCGAGACCTCTTGGTTACACTAAAACACCCTGAACCATAGCTCTACCCATTCCTTTCTGTTATATTCTCTGATTAAAACTATATCACGCGTATTTCTGTTTTTCCTTCATCTTCTACAAGAGCATAACCCACTTACACCTTCATCATCATCATCCTTTATCATTTATTATCATCATCATACACATAAAATCATAACATTAACTTCTTTATTTCATCAACGTATTATAATTATTATCATAATGAATCTCTAATCACGATTCAACAGCATTAAACATCACCATTAGATACACTGAATCATCATCGTGTTTTCATACGTTATCATCATCATTATTCTATTCGCTAAGTAGCACAGAAAACAGCACGCATCATGGTAGCAACTTAACAACGACTTCTTAGTTGGCTCTCGGCCCAGATAGAGGCCTAACAATTATTCAATTGGCCTAACAATGATTTGGCCCAAAATGTATAAACTTAACAGCCCAATGTGTTCACCCTTGACAAAACGAATCGGTCGACAGGGAGAAAAATAATAAGTGAGGTTTCTTGATTGTTTGTGAGTGTCGGACATAAGAAAGGCAAAAGGAACGCGTGCAGCATCTTTAAAGGGAAAAAAATATATAATTGAAGCAGCCTTTTCTATTCCTTATTTTTTTATCAGAAACCTTGAGAGTCGATGAGGTTCAATCGTGAGAAAAAATAAACATAGCAGCCGTTCTTCATCAGAAAAGAGACAAGGAGAGAGAGAAGTGTAGTTGATGGCGGTTTTGATTGAAGTGGTGGCGGTATTGGTGATTCGAAGGTGGTTTCATGGTGTTGTAGGGTATCGGTTAAAATAGAAAACAGAAGTAAGTTTTCATGGTGTTTACAAGTGGGTTTTGATAAATACGTGTTTGGATTCAATGGTTAGCAATGAACGGTATTGGTTTCGATGTCTGTAATAATAGCGAGTATTAACAAGAAGGAGATGCAACATTAATAATATGAAGTGGGTTTTTGATAGAAATAAGTGGGTTTCATGTGGCGATCTTGATTCTGGGTTGGCAACGAGATAGGAAAAACAGTGATGAAGTTGTCTAAAAATTGGTACCCGGTTTATGATAAGTTTCAAGTAGCTACGATGCAGTTTTGATGGTTGGTTGATAGGTGTCGAATAACAACAGAAGTAGCCGTAGGTGGTGTTTTGGTTGTTGGTTTTGGACAGAAACCGAAGCCAAAAAAAATAGCTAGTAGTTAAACATGATGAGGGTGAGAAGGAATGGGGTAGATAAGAATTTGATGTCGACAGAACCCAGTACACAAAAAAATATAAACAATTAAAAAGAGAAAAAGGCTTCTAACAGAATTTGTTAGTTTGTGAATAAATTAGAATCAATTGGTACTATTTTGGTGACATAAAGCAATTCTCCTACAGTATGAAAATGATAGAGAACAGAATATTTATTTGTATCTAACTTTGTATATCACAGTTCTCATATAATTATTGGGTCATATTTATGTTTATATATATATATATATATATATATATATATATATATATATATATATATATATATATATATATATATATATATATATATATATATATATATATATATATAACTGCATTATATATATATATATATATATATATATATATATATATATATATATATATATATATATATATATATATAATTCATAAATTCTAATATCTATAATGTTATTATTAATAAATACTAATACTAATGAATATTTCGAAATACTAATAGTAATAATAATAATAATAATAATATCAATAATATTTAAAATAATAATAATTGTATTAATAATAATTGTAAATAGTGGTGATATTAAGAGTCGTAAATTGATAATTTTAATACGTTTACTAATAACAACCAAAATAAAATGATAACAAGTATTAATATCAATATTAATGTTGATAATAATTTTAATGAAAGTAATGATCATAATTTTAGTATAACATTATACTTTAACTTATAAATACATATAATACACTAACCTTATACTTCATTTTTATTTATATGGTAGTCTATTTGAATATTTTATACGCGTTACAATGTACATATAATATTACTTATACATAGTAATCATATATAGTTATATATATATAATTGTTTTAGATTACATCTAATTATTTTGTATCTCATTTTACATATTTAATTTTATTATTTATTTTATAATTTCAAATTATTATATATACAAACATTCATATGTACACATATTTATTTTCAACAATTGTTCATGAATCGTCAGACATGGTGAAAGGTTAAATGAATGTATGAACACAATTTAAACTTTTTGAGATTCAACTTAACAAACTTTGCTTATCATGTCGAAAACATATAAAGATTAAAGTTTAAATTTGATCGGAAATCTCCGGGTCACTACAGATATTATTAGTATTATACATAAAATACTACGACGAGGTTCTGCTCGCGTGTTTTCAAAACAAGTTTTTTCGAGAGGGATAGAGCTAAGGAAATTATGGGTTATAGCTATGGAGGTTATGGGTATGGATCAGGGGTATAGCTCGTGAGGTCAACCTAGTGTTTATCATCTCCGTTGCATCTACGTACTTTCCTGCAATATTGAATCTCAATATTGATACGTGAGTACTCGTAAATTAATTTTTACATATTAATAGTGTATCCCTGACTAGTGCTCGAGAAAATAGGATTATGCATGCTTGTACTTTGGATATTACCCTTAGATAGGTTATGTTGAATATTGAATTAGTTATACCTGCGGTTGAGATAAGATATAAGATATGCATGTCGTTGGAAAGATAGCGAAAAATTAAGAACTTTTCATTTAGAACTCGAATGATTTCGATGAACAGATTAGAAATTATAGTCAATTGAATTTTAGTGTTATTGTTAAAATGATTATTATTACTATCATCGTTATTATCGTCGTTACTTTATTTTATCTATTAGTTATTATTATTATTATGATTAATAATATTATCATTTTTAATATAAGTATAATTATTAAAAGAATTGTTATTGTTATTATTATTATTATTATTATCATTATTAATAATATCATCATAATTAATATTTTTACTAATATTATCATTAAAATAGTTATTAGTATTATCATTAATGTTATTATAATAATTATTATTATTAGTATGATTATCATTAAAAATTGAAATTAGTATCACCTAACTATTATGACTAATGTTATCATCATTATTATGAATGCGGTATAAAGACGACTAAAAGATATTTTACAAATTGATTAGAAAATAATGAGTATGAGTATCATGATAAAATTAAAATATTATAAGATATTGATTTAGATAAAATTATCCTTCTTATTATTTTTACTATTATTATTAAAAGTATCGTTAGTATTAAAACTATCATTTTAACAAAAATTATCATTTTAATAGAAATGTCATTGTTACTGTAAAATATCATTATTATTATCATTTTTAAATAGAATTATTATCATTTTAAAAATAATATTAAAAAGTATCATAAATATTAAAGTTGTCATAATTAGAATTATCGTTTTACCATAATGTCATCTTAGTAATTATAAATATTGATATTTTTATGATAATAATTATTATTACAAAATAATACAACTTTTACTTACTATTATTATAGATATTATTTTATCAAATAAATATGTAATACAAAAAATATAATTACCTTAATAAGATTTATCATAATATTTTTATGAACGTTATAAATTTTATTACTTAATATATATAAAAGTATATTTTTTTATATAAAGTTTTATTTATTAATAAATGAATTATATTATTTACTTTAATAAATCTTCTAAAAATATTTAAAAATATAAAACGACGATATTTAAACTATATAATAATCATGTATAAATTTTGGAAATCATTTTTAGTCAAATTGACTTTTGTTGACTTTTGTTGACTTTTGCATACTAGACTCGAGCATTAGGATTGTGGTACACTATGACCTGACCTAATTTATTAGACAAATACTGACCAACATTCAAATATATATATTTAATTTAGGTTCGTGAATCCGAGGCCAACCTTGCACTTGTTCAATGATGTTATATGTATTTTTACTACGAAATACAGTATGGTGAGTTTCATTTGCCTTTTTACCCTTTATATTTTTGGGCTGAGAATACTTGTGCAATTTTTATAAATGATTTACAAAATAGACACAAGTACGTGAAACTACATTCTATGGTTGAATTATCGAAATCGAATATGCCCCTTTTTATTAAGTCTGGTAATCTAAGAATTAGGGAACAGACACCCTAATTGACGCAAATCCTAAAGATAGATCTATCGGGCCCAACAAGCCCCATCCAAAGTACCGGATGCTTTAGTACTTTGAAATTTATATCATGTTCGAAGAAGGATCCCGGAATGATGGGGATATTCTTATATGCATATTGTGAATGTCGGTTACCTGGTGTTCAATCCATATGAATGATTTTTGTCTCTATGCATGGGACGTATGTTTATGAGAAATGGAAATATGAAATTTTGTGGTCTATTAAAATTATGAAATGATTATTTATGATAAACTAATGAACTCACCAAACTTTTGGTTGACACTTGAAAGCATGTTTATTCTTAGGTACGAAAGAAATCTTCCGCTGTGCATTTGCTCATTTTAGAGAAATTACTTGGAGTCATTCATGACATATTTCAAAAGATGTTGCATTCGAGTCGTTGCGTTCATTAAGATTTTATTAAGTCAATTATAGTTAGATATATTATGAAATGGTATGCATGCCGTCAACTTTCGATGTAACGAAAGATTGTCTTTTTAAAAACGAATGCAATGTTTGTAAAATGTATCATACATAGGTTAAATACCTCGCGATGTAAACAACTGTTGGGAATCGTTTATAATCGATATGGACTTCGTCCGGATGGATTAGGACGGGTCTCTTCAGTTGGTATCAGAGCTGGTATAACGCCATCCATGTGTGGCGGGTTAGTCGTAAAGGAGGTTCTCACATTGTGACCTGTGACGAAGCATTGGCTCTTACTCCTTGCGATCCCTTACGAGGGTTGGCAGTAGCCGAGAGGCAGGCCCTAAAATCAGTATCTGAGGTACACTCAGTGGTCACCAGGCGGTTAGCAGGGAAGGTACTGGGTGGGACGGTAGTTGTCCCCACTGTATCTTTAGTTGGTATCAGAGCAGTGGTCTTAGTGAACCAGGTCTGCATTAGTGTGTCTAACTGATAAGTCGTTAGGATGCATTAGTGAGTCTGGACTTCGACCGTGTCTGCATGTCAAGAGTTTTGCTTATCATTTTATGTCAAAAATCATCTACTTATCATCCGTAGAAAATTACCTGCTTATCATTCTTAAGTCTAGACACATCTTGCTGCATTGATTGCATGAATAGTGTACAGACAAAATTCATATCTTAGCATATCTGCTAAATCATATCTTATCGTATCTATTACTGTAAACTTTGCCTGACATATTTCGCAAATTCCTCCGTAATCTACGAAATCTTTTACTCTATATATATGGATATTCTATGTAATTAGAATACCATCCGATAGCCGGAAAATCATTTTTATATCAAAAAATCCCTTATCCATTTGTACGAAATGGAATTCGTCGTTAGTTCAAGTCACTCGGATTCCGAAATGGAATCTCACTCAAGCTCCGAAAGCAATGTGACCGGAATGGATCAACCAATCAGTCATCACCTATTCTGGATGAATTGGGGATGGGTTCGTAACCTCCTCAATTATTGGAGACAAGAAGAAGGCGATCTTTTCCATCCACCACATTGCCCTCTTGACGAAGAACCTGAAGCACTTACCGGCAAACCTGTCCGAAACACCATTTTCTCTCTCATTTCCAGAGTATCTCGTCACGATTATATATTACATCAAATTTTAGATTTTATTTATCCGCTCGTCCGAACCGACAATCACCCCGGTGTAATAGAAGAAGTCAACGAGCTTCGAGCTCGGGTAGTGGCTTTGGAGAATATGGTGCAAAGGTTACAAACACCAGCAGCAGCACCAGCAACATAACCAGTACCACCATCAAGAAACGCCAACAGTACCATCACCACCACAACAGTAACATCCACATCCCACGCCTTAACATCACAATCGGTACCTCGAGCATCAATGTCATACACACCATAGATACCAAGGAGTACCAACAACAATAACCGATGAAGTATTGATTCATAAATTCATTAGAGAAATGCCCTGCGACGATTATATAATCTCTAAAGTCTTAGAGATTATCTATTCTAACCCTAACCAGAAATCAGATGAGTGAACCAAAATGATAAGAGGAAGAGTAGAAACTCTGGCAAGAATGGTGCGTGATTTACAAACTAGACTTGTTTTATCAACAGTATCAACATTACCGATAGCATCACCAGCACCGTCAGTACTATCACCAACATCAGCACTAGCAACACTTATAACATCACAAGCTCCGATAGTTCAAGAATCACCGTGGACATCATCACTATCAACAACACATATATTGTATCAATGAGTTATGAAGTATTAACCCATTCCTCTAAAGAATTTATATGTATATCTTATAAATATAAATTTTGAAACCATAATAAATCTTTCCGTACTAAGCTATTATGTGTGAATCTTAACTACTCGGTTGATTCATATTATTAATATGCAATGATGTATATCCTTCGTCAGCAACTTAACCATCGTTAACTACAATCTCTGTTTCAATTCAATGAATTCCATTTCATAATAAATCAAGTGTATTATTCTAATATATGTTTGATTTTACACCTTCATGATCGATGTACTTAAAACTTTTCAAACAAGATCATTCGTACCTTGCGAAGTTCACAAGAATTCCACGAACACTAACACCATTCACCGAAGAAATATCAATAAAAATGAATAATGAAGTAATGATTCATTATTTCATTTACGTTGAACAAATAATCCGTGAATATTACGTAATTTCTAAAGTTTTAAGAATTATTCAATTCTAGTTTCAACCGTAAATAGAATGAGTTTAATTTAATATTAACTCATTAAATCTATATTACATCTGAAGAAAATATACACATATATATTTTCATAAAGACTGTAATAAAATTCTTTTGTACAAAATATTAATGGTGAAATTTTTTTTAACGGGTAGGTAATACCCGAGAAATATATATATATATATATATATATATATATATATATATATATATATATATATATATATATATATATATATATATATATATATATATTCATAATTAATATGTTACATTCTTCGAATCTGATTAAGCAAATTATCAACTATACTTCCTACTTTCACAATAATATACATTCTTTCATAGCAATCAAAACAACAATACTCATTCAAACCCAATTACATATTCTGATTTTGAAACCTCAGAATTCAATACGAAATATAACCAGTACCATCACTTTTAGATTCTTACATCTTTCAAAGGTATACTTTGACTTCAAAACTGTGTTAGAACATCAAATGTATATTAACAATTACAATCTGTGTTCAAACCCTTCGAAAATTTCTGAAGACACTTCAAATAATGAGCAATCGAGATGATGATGATTCAACCACATATTACCCACAGTTATGTACTTAAAAAGCTCTCTCAAACCCAAAGTCATGATTCAACACAGATCTGTGTCAGATCCTTTGGCAATTATTAGCAAAAATAACTTTGCAATTCTTTTTCAAAGTAGCAAATTCTATCATAGCTCCAGCAAGACAACTTCGATTTTTCATTCGGAGTAGCCTTATCATAATCTTGATATATATTATTACCCTTTTGTTACCGGAGAACCTTTCATGTTTCACCACATTAGCAATAAACTTAATCACAACTTCACTGATCTTTGACCTTCCAAAGAATCAGTATAATTACCGAAACCCCATCATTTACTCATTCGCATCTTGTAACGAGAATTGCCATACGAATCATCGGGAATTAGCAATCAGTATTTTGAAATCTTGCAGCATGTCTACGCCAACAGTTATATGTGTATATATAACATCTGTCTTCTGGACTTAATTTGAATGTGAAGTTTCTGAAAAACACTCCGAACTACGAATTCGTTCTCCGAAAATGGAAAAGTACGGATGAAGCAGCAAAAACTATAAACGACTTTAACAGTAAAAGTTTGATGATAATGAATAAGTGTGCTGGCAAAGCGCAGAAAAAGAGAAGTCTTGGAACTGGAAACCGGATTGAGCAAAGTATGAAGGAGGCTGTGGACAAATCACAAAGACTGAACCTAACTTCAAAGAATACAAATGATTCAGTATCTGCTAAAGTCATTAACGAATACCTTGCTCCTGACTCTAAACCCATGCGGACAATATTATTCATCATCCTATGATATTAGAAATTCTAAGATATCATCGTATCTTTCATCATAAATATCCTCCATATTTCTGAAGTTAATTTCTTAATTATTCTTATTTGAAATCATTTACCTCTTCGCGCTATCTGTATTACATCATAAAAGAAACTATTTTAGTTTTCTAAATTCTGAAATATTCGAGTTTAAAATAGAAATATTTTTGAAGCAGTGTTGGGAGCTGAAGCATGAGTTAGTATAATATAATGACACTTGATCAACGTGATTATATTACAGTAAGTCATGCTGAGTTTCTAAATGGAATGTGATGATTCACAGATCATAACATCATCATGTGCCATGTTATACGACTCTTGTATTCTATTTAACCTCTAAAATATCAAGAAAATATTTCTTGATGATTAGACTTTTTCCAATGTATTCTGATAATTTGACAAGTCAAGATCGTGCCTTTATAATTTCCTTCCTAGAACATTAACAATGTTCATTCCGAAATTCATATCTGCGAATTCTGGACCATTACAAGCGGTGCTTAATCTCAAGAAGAAGAAACGAAAGGACAAAATTCCGAAATAGAAATTAGGGTATAAATCGCAGCAAATAAAAGAGAGCATTAACTGGAGATGACAATGATTATGGGATACAGAAGTAGAGACATCAAAATATAAGAGAAGATATAAAATCTAACAACCACCCAGAAATTATAAACCGTATATATCAATGCAAATAGCAATATAAAGACACGGGAGAACTAAAAACACTATAAACCTAAGGGTATAGTAAAAGTAAATAGATTCGTCAGGCGGAAGATGAAAAAGAAGAATGACAGATATGAAAGTAAGGAGTATATCAAGAATCAGAACTGGATGGAGCATATTGACAAATACTTTAGAGTATGCGCTGAGGGAGAAAGAAGAGAAGGTGTGAGTTGTAATGAATGGAGTGGATTTATAGTAAAATATCCGACAGAGAAATCAAAATGAATGATCGCATTTAAAGCGGATCCTAATTTCCTTAATCAAATCTTATGACGAATCTATACCTACTCCTCTCACTTTTTTGGTAATAGCTTCACTCATACTCTTCACCAAAAAAAAAATCAAATGGTTTTATCCATATTACTCAATGATGATAAAACCCTAATCTTCAGCTTATATGCGTCATGAAAACATACTTATTGTCAGCCATGACCATCCCAATCAAATTTCAGGACGAAATTTATTTAACGGGTAGGTACTGTGACAACCCAGAAATTTCCGACCAAATTTAAACTTTAATCTTTATATATTCCCGACACGATAAGCAAAGTTTGTAAGTTGAATCTCAAGAATTTTAAACTGTGTTCATACATTCATTTAACCTCGACCAAATTCCAAAGATTCACGAACAATTATACAAACGAATATGATTACATATGTATATGTGTATATATTATAACTTGATAACCTTAACGAAATATTAAGTATAAATACTTTATAATATAGTATTTGGTTCCATATGTTTGTCGATGGAATACCATAATAATCAATTGATGTAGTTTTCAACTGTACGAAAATACTTTTTCATATAACAGGACTTGTCTATCTAAACTGCCTTTAAATAAATAAACGTAAGTTGAAATATTGGTTGTAACGTGTATTTAAAACGTGTTCATTAAATATATATGTTTTCAAATTAAGTATACGGTAGTAACACCCGCCTAGTGACGCAATTGATATTTAAAAACGATTAGTACTTGTATCCATTTAAATTCTTAAAAAGAAAAACGTTACGCGCTAAACTATTTTCCTAAATGAAATGAAAATAAACTTTGAAAAATAAATAGTTTTGAAAAATTAAATGTTATATAGTTAGATGAAAGATTTTGGATACAAAATTTATATTTCTACAAATGTATATATATATATATATATATATATATATATATATATATATATATATATATATATATATATATATATTAATCTCGTCATAAAACGTCTTAATTTAAAATAAAATATTTTGGTAAACAACGAGTCACTGATTTATAGAAGCAAATGACCACGACGCTCAAATTTTATAAGATACATTTTTTACAAAGTAATTTATAGATGAATAAATCAAACTATTACTAAAGGTACACGTCGCGCAATGTAAAAGGCTAGTTTTCTAAACGTACGAAAGTGCGCTCGAAAAACCGAAAGTGGTACATGAGTCGTGAGACCATGACCATGTCATTTTTGTAAAAATTATATTTTTACCATGAGCATAAATATAATATAATATTTAATTAATTCTAAAGATTAAATATATTATATATTAAATAAAATATATAATTGTGTCGGCAACATGAATCAACGAATGTGAGCTGAAATTAAGACTCATGCACTTACATGAGAATCCTCTCACAAACTCATGCAAGTGCATGAGGGGGTTAGGTGGTGAAACAATCCTTTAAATATCGAATTCTGGCATTCTGGTTCACTTACTTCTTTCGTTCTCTATATCTCTCAATGTATATATATATAATATAATTATTATTATTATTATTATTATTATTATTAAGATTAATATTAATATTGTTATTATTAATCTTATTATTAGTAGTATTAGGAGCGATATTATTAGTATTATACATAAAATACTACGACGAGGGATAGAGCTAAGGAAATTATGAGTTATAGCTATAGAGGTTATGGGTATGGATCAGGGGTATAGCTCGTGAGGTCAACCTAGTATTTATCATCTCCGTTGCATCTACGTACTTTCCTGCAATATTGATTCTCAATATTGATACGTGAGTACACGTAAATTAATTTTTACAAATTAATAGTGTATCCCTGACTAGTGCTCGAGAAAATAGGATTATGCATGCTTGTACTTTTGATATTGCCCTTAGATAGGTTATGTTGAATCTTGAATTAGTTATACCTGCAGTTGAGATAAGATATAAGATATGCATGTTGTTGGAAAGATAGCGAAAAATTAAGAACTTTTCATTTAGAACTCGAATGATTTCGATGAATAGATTAGAAATTATAGTCAATTGAATTTTAGTATTATTGTTAAAATGATTATTATTACTATCGTGGTTATTATCGTCGTTACTTTATTTTATCTATTAGTTATTATTATTATTATGATTAATTACATTATCATTTTTAATATAAGTATAATTACATTATCATTTTTAATATAAGTATAATTATTATGAATGCGGTATAAAGACGACTAAAAGATATTTTACAAATTGATTAGAAAATAATGAATATGAGTATCATGATGAAATTAAAATATTATAAGATATTGATTTAGATAAAATTATCGTTCTTATTATTTTTACTATTATTATTAAAAGTATCGTTAGTATTAAAACTATCATTTTAACAAAAATTATCATTTTAATAGAAATGTCATTGTTACTGTAAAATATCATTATTATTATCATTTTTAAATAGAATTATTATCATTTTAAAAATAATATTAAAAAGTATCGTAAATATTAAAGTTATCATAATTAGAATTATCGTTTTACCATAATGTCATCTTAGTAATTATAAATATTGATATTTTTATGATAATAATTATTATTACAAAATAATACAACTTTTACTTACTATTATTATAGATATTATTTTATCAAATAAATATGTAATACAAAAAATATAACTACCTTAATAAGATTTATCATAATATTTTTATGAACTTTATAAATTTTATTACTTAATATATATAAAAGTTTTTTTTATATAAAGTTTTATTTATTAATAAATGAATTATATTATTTACTATAATAAATCTTCTAAAAATATTTAAAAATATAAAACGACGATATTTAAACTATATAATAATCATGTATAAATTTTGGAAATCATTTTTAGTCAAATTGACTTTTGTTGACTTTTTCATACTGGGCTCGAGTATTAGGATTGTGGTACACTATGACCTGACCTAATTTATTAGACAAATATTGACCAACATACAAACATATATATTTAATTTAGGTTCGTGAATCCGAGGCCAACCTTGCACTTGTTCAATGATGTTATATGTATTTTTACTACGAAATACAGTATGGTGAGTTTCATTTGCCTTTTTATCCTTTATATTTTTGGGCTGAGAATACATGCGCAATTTTTATAAATGATTTACAAAATAGACACAAGTACGTGAAACTACATTCTATGGTTGAATTATCGAAATTGAATATGCCTCTTTTTATTAAGTCTGATAATCTAAGAATTAGGGAACAGACACCCTAATTGACGCGAATCCTAAAGATAGATCTATCGGGCCCAACAAGCCCCATCCAAAATACTGGATGCTTTAATATTTCGAAATTTATATCATGTCCGAAGGAGAATCCCGGAATGATGGGGATATTCTTATATCCATATTGTGAATGTCGGTTACCAGGTGTTCAATCCATATGAATGATTTTTGTCTCTATGCATGGAACGTATGTTTATGAGAAATGGAAATATGAAATCTTGTGGTCTATTAAAATTATGAAATGATTATTTATGATAAACTAATGAACTCACCAACCTTTTGGTTGACACTTGAAAGCATGTTTATTCTCAGGTACGAAAGAAATCTTCCGCTGTGCATTTGCTTATTTTAGAGAAATTACTTGGAGTCATTCATGACATATTTCAAAAGACGTTGCATTCGAGTCGTTGCGTTCATCAAGATTTTATTAAGTCAATTATAGTTAGATATATTATGAAATGGTATGCATGCCGTCAACTTTCGATGTAACGAAAGATTGTCTTTTCAAAAACGAATGCAATGTTTGTAAAATGTATCATATAGAGGTCAAATACCTCGCGATGTAAACAACTATTGTGAATCGTTTATAATCGATATGGACTTCGTCCGGATGGATTAGGACGGGTCTCTTCAGTTATAGTCCCACTTTTAAAATCTAATATTTTTGGGATGAGAATACATGCAGCTTTATAAATGTTTTACAAAATAGACACAACTACATGAAATTACTTTCTATGGTTGAACGATCGAAGCCGAATATGCCCCTTTTACTTGGTAACCTAAGAATTAGTAAACCAGTCTACTAATTGACGTGAATCCTAAAAATAGATCTATTGGGCCCAACAAACCCCATCCGTTGTAGCGGATGCTTTAGTACTTCGAGTTTTTATATCATGTCCGATGGATGTCCCAGAATGATGGAGATATTCTTATATGCATCTTGTTAATGTCGGTTACCAGGTGTTCAATCCATATGAATGATTTTTATATCTATGTATGGGATGTATATTGAAATATGAAATCTTGTGGTCTATTATTATGATTTGATAAATATAGAGGTTAAACCTATAACTCACCAACATTTTTTTTTAACGTTTAAAGCATGTTTATTCTCAGGTGATTATTAAGAGCTTCCACTGTTGCATGCTAAAATAAGAACAAGATTTGGTGTCAGCATGCTTGTATAATATTGTTTAAGTCTGCATTCGAAATTTACTTTGTTGTAACATATTAATATTGTAAACCAATATGTATTGGTAGTGTGTAAGTGTGATATTTTAGATTATCATTTCTGGATAATCTAGGTGATGTCCTTTTAACCTTGTCGATAAAATAAAGGTTATGGTTTTTATTTAAAAACGAATGCAGTCTTTGAAAAATGTCTCATATAGAGGTCAAAACCTCGTAACGAAATCAATTAATATGGAACATTTATAATCAATATGAATGGGACATTTAAGAAGGTTTCAGAATTTAGAAACTAAAATAGTTTCCTTTCTGATGTAATACTGATATCGTTGAAAGATAAAAGATTTCAGTTAAGAATAGTTATGAAAATATCTTCAGAAATATGGAGGATATTTATAATGAAAGATACGATGATATCTTAGAATATTTAAGATAAGAGGATGATGAAGAATATAGTCCGCAAGGGTTTTAGAGTAAAGTGCAAGGTAATTGCTAAGGATTTCAGCAGACACTGAATCATTTGGATTCTTTGAAGGTAGATTTCGTCTTTGTAATTTGTCCACGGTCTCCTTCATAGTTTGCTCAATCCGTTTTCCAGTTCCAAACCTTCTCTTTTTTTGAGCTTTGCCAACACACTATTCTTTATCATCAAACTTTTGACTGTTAAGGTCGTTTATAGTTTTTGCTGCTTCATCAGAATTTTTCCAAAATTCGGAGAACTGGTTCGCGGTTTAGGGTGTTTTTCAGAAACTTCACATTCGAAGTATGTAAGCCTTGGAGGTAGACGTTATATGTACACATATAACTGTTGGTGTATACATGCTGCGAGATTTCAAAATACTGATTGCTGGTTCCCAGTAATTGGTATGAAAATTCTTGTTACAAGATGCTGATGAGTAAATGATGGGGTTTCGATAAATATAATGACTTTTCGAAAAGTCAAAGATCAGTGAAGTTGTTGGTAAGTTTATTGCTAATATGGTGGGACATAAACGGTTCCCCGATAACGATGGCGAAAGGGCAACGTATATATCAAGGTTATAATAAGGCTGTTTCGACTGAAAAGTTGAAGTTGACTTGCTGGAGCTATGACAAAACTGTCTATTTTGAAAAGGAATTGAAAAATTATTTTAGCTAATATATGCCAAAGGGTCTGACACGGATACGTGTTAAACTATGACTTTGGTTTCGAGTTTTTTTTTTCTTTTCCAGGTACAAAACTGTGGGTAACATGTGGTTGGATCATCATCTCAATTGTTCATTATTTGAAGTGTCTTCAGGAATTTCGAAGGGTTTGAACACAGATTGTAATCGTTAATATACATATGATGTTCTAGCACAGTTTTTAATTCAAAGTATAGTTTTGAAAGATATAAGAATTCTAAGAGTGATGATACCGGTTATGTCTCGAATTGAATTCTGTAATTTCAAAATCAGGATATGTATTTGAACTTGAATGAGTATGGTTGTTTTGATTTCTATGAAAGACTGTATATTGTTGTGAAAGTAGTGAGTATAGTTGCTGATTTGCTGAACCAAAATCGAAGATTGTATAGTGTAAGATGTTAATTGTGAATTTATATATTTCTCGGGTATTACCTACCCGTTAAAAAAAATTCACAAATAATGTTTTGTACCAGAGAATTTTATTAAAGTCTTTATGAAAAAATATATATATTTTCTTCAGATATAATACAGATTTGATGAGTTAATACTAAATTAAGCTCATTAGATCTTAGGCTGGAATTAGAAATGAATAATCTCTAACATTAGAGATTTCATAATCTTCACAGAGTATTTCACTACTGTAATTAATACTTCATTATACGCGTTGTTGATTAGTAATGATGTCCACGGTGATTTTTGAACTGTCGGAGCTTGTGATGTTATAGGTGCTGCTAGTGCTGATGATGCTGACGATACTGAAGGTGCTGGTGATGCTAACAGTACTGTTGATGCTACTTATAGAACAAGTCTAGCTTGTAAATCACGCACCATTCTTGTCAGGGTTTCTATTTTTGTTTATTCATCTGATTTATGGTTAGGGCTAGAATAGATAATCTCTAAGACTTTGGAGATTACGTAATTGCCGCGGAGTGTTTCTCCAATGAAGTTATGAATCAACTCTTCATCGTTTATTGTTGTTGCTATTCCTTGGTATCTACAGAGCGTAAGACATTGGTGCTCGTGGGACAGATTGTAAAGTTGAGGTTTACGACGCGGTTGTGGTTGGGGGTGGTAATGGTACTGTTGGCGATGATGATGGTGGTACTGGTTATGCTGCCGGTGCTGCTCCTGGTGTTTGTAACCTTTGCACCATATTCTCCAAAGCCACTACTCGAGCGCGAAGCTCGTTGACTTCTTCTATTACACCGGGGTGATAGTCGGTTCAGACGAGCGGATAAATAAAATCTAGAATTTGGTATAGTATATAATCGTGACGAGATACTCTGGAAATGAGAGAGAAAATGGTGTTTCGGACAGGTTCACCGGTAAGTGCTTCAGGTTCTTCGCCAAGAGGGAAATGTGGTGGATGGAAAGGATCGCCTTCTTCTTGTCTCCAATGATTAAGGAGGCTACGAACCCATCCCCAATTCATCCAGAATATATGATGGATGATTGGTTGATCCATTCCAGTCACACTGCTTTCGGAGCTTGAGTGGAATTCCATTTTAGAATCTGAGGGACTTGAACTAATGACGAATTCCATTTCATACGATTGAATAAATGATTTTTTTCGATATGAAATGATTTTCGGGCTATCGGGTGGTATTCTAATTACATAGAATATTTATATATAGAGAGCAAAAGGTATCGTAGATTACGGAGGAATTTACGGATTATGTCAGGCAAAGTTTACAGTAACAGATACGCTAAAATATGAATTAGCAGATACGCTAAGATATGAATTTTGTCTATACACTATTCATGCAATCAATGCAATAAGATGTGTCTAGACTAAGAATGATAAGCAGGTAATTTCCGACAAAAATGATGAGCAAAACTTTTGACAAGCAGACACGGTCGTAGTCCAGACTCACTAATGCATCCTAACGACTATTAGTTAGACACACTAATGCAGACCTGGTTCGCTAAGACCACTGCTCTGATACCAACTGAAATGAACCGTTCATATAAATTATAAACGATTCACAATAGTTGATTACATCGCGAGGTATTTGACCTCTATATGATACATTTTACAAACATTGCATTCGTTTATAAAAGACAAACTTTCTTTACAAAAAAATTGACGACATGCATACCATTTCATATTACATCCAACTATAATTAACTTAATATTAATCTTGATGAACTCAACGACTTAAATGCAACGTCTTTCAAAGTATGTCATAAATGACTCCAAGTAATATCCTTAAAATGAGCTAATGCATAGCGGAAGATTTCTTTAATGCCTGAGAATAAACATGCTTTAAAGTGTCAACCAAAAGGTTGGTGAGTTCATTAGTTTATCATAATCAATCATTTCCGTAATAGTAATAGACCACAAGATTTCAGTTTCCATAAATATCCGTACACTCGCAAGTGCATAAAAGTATTCTATAAGTTGTTGAGCGCTTCGGTAACCATACTTAACAATTAATGTGGCATATTCCCTTTATTATGAAATCTCCCTACACTATACCAAGTGTAGTAAAAATGAAGTACTATGCAACCGTTTACGATACTAGAGCGACTAGCCCGGTTGGGGTTGTCAAACCCGATAGATCTATCAATAGGATTCGCGTTTACATGCTCTTACAACATGTAAATATTAGTTACCAAGCTATTAGGGAAAAATATGCAAAGTGGTACAACTCAACGTAGAATATGTTTCTAGTACTTGTGTCCATTTCGTAAAACAGTTATAAAATAGTGCATGTATTCTCAGCCCAAAAATATATATAAAAAGGGAGTAATGAAACTCACAATACTGTATTTCGTAGCAATTATGTATATGACGGCATTGAACAAGTGCAGGGTTTGTCTCGGATTCACGAACCTATATCAATTATATATATTTATTAACATATAATATTGATAAAACAAGTTTATATATTAATTATATAATATTTTTACTTGTTTAAGTTAGTAATTAGTTGTTAGTCTTATTTTAAATCTTATATAGATTTCCTGATTTTAAATAGTCAACTCCCGATAGGTATATCTCATAGTGTGTTCGACTTATATAGGTGTAAGAGCCATCATTGGAAAGGTATTTGAGTCCTATAACCAGCCATAATTGGCATATGTTCTGAATCGGGGTATAGGTTAGTTAAAATTTCATTTTGTCACATGTGCGTAAATCTATCCGCACAGTTCAATAATTCGTCATAGGAACAGTCCGTAGGCTATGAAAAATAGTTTAACTAAATATTTTTAATTTTCCTTATATATTTTAGTTATTAACATATACACTAACAGGTGTTATCAAGGAAAATAGCCCAGGTCTTAGTTAGCATAGTTTTATAGTTAGATTGATTAAGCATACAACATTAATCTTAGCCAAATCTTTCAGTTCATAAATTATTTGTTACTACATGGTTTTTAATGAACCGAGTTGCTGAAGACTCCTTAATATGTTGTGTTTTCAAAACATAATCGAAAAGTTTTGGTTTCATAGTCTAAGTTAGGCTTATGCCCTTAACTTGTAAAGGTGGACAGATTCGGATAAAATCTGTCATCAGTCAACTAATGAATTTTTAAAAAATACTTTCACTTCGTCTAAAATCATGAAAAAATTACAGAAATATTGATTCATATATATTAACATATATCCAGAGTTATATACTCTAAACTAAAGTTTAAGATAGCTTTTAAATTCGTGTGTCAAAATAATTTTCAAGAACTGAAAGAGACCAATTGTTGTATATTAAGTTCTAAGGTGTTATACATATATAAAAGTTATAAATTCTTATAATAACTTAATATAATGTCATAATACATATAAATAAGTGTTTTTAAATTCAAGTTAGTAAGGTTACATTAGTTTATAAACATGCTTGGTTTCCACCAAAACAAGTTCTAGTTTTTACAAGTTTTATAAACTTATTAAGATAGCAATAGAGTAGGAATTTAACAAGAGTTTTAAGAAGTGTTCTACCTTGATTTTAAAGCTAGATGATGAGAAAAATGCTTGGTGATGATCTAGTATGAAGATAGAAGTATTTTGAGAGAGTAATTTAGAGTAAAGAATGAGAAAATGGGGTGGTACATATGGACAAATTTTAAGTTAATAATGGAGTCATATGTTGCCAAAATGGTTAGTAAACTTGTGAGTTTTTGTCTCATGACTCATTAACAAGATAAAAGATGCTAGGATCCAAAAATGGGGCTGCTAAGGAGTGTATTTTTCAATAGTTATATATCTATAAGCTGCGTATTAGACGGGTAAAAATACTGTAAAAATACGAATAGGATTCATGAGAAAATAGAATGCGAATACGAGTATAGCTATATTTGTTGAATATACTTATGTTAATATATGTATTTAAGTCATTCAAAAGTGTATTAATACATCTTAATACAATACATATTTATTCATTTTAACATAAGGGTTATTACGTCATTAAATGTTACATATATATATATATATTGTTTTCGAAACCCTTAAGTTAGTAGTCTCAATTTATATATATATAACCCATTATTAATATACTTAATGAGATACTTAACTATCATATATTCAAGTTAGATATAATCCATATATCCATATATATATACATAAGTATATATTTAATACAAGTTATGACGTTCGTGAATCGTCGAACAAATGGTTGGTCAATTGTTTGTATGAAACTCATTTCAAAAGTTTTAAAACTTGTCAAAATTTATTGCTTATCATGTCGGAATAATGTTATCATATAAAGATTAAGTTTAAATTTTGGTCGGAAATTTCCGGGTCGTAACAATATATATATATGATGGTGAGGATGTTTACTGTGATGACCCGGAAAAATTTCGACTTATTTAAACTAATTCTCTATATGATTTAATATTTTTGTCATGATACGCAATGCATTTTGACAAGTTTTGAAACTTTTGTATCTAAATCCCTTTAGACGAAGTTTATCTTTCATCGATTTTGACGAATAATAACATTTTTGGTGAATGATAATATTTTGACGAATGATAACATTTTGATGAATGATCACATTTTGTTGAATGGTAAAAATTTTTATGGATGATAACTGAGACATACGAAATGATAAAAAATTTACTATTGAATGATGCAATTTCAAATTAAAATTTTACGTATATAATCGTTTAATTTTTATGATGTAATTTTTCCTAATTTATAAGAGAAACGCAATTAAATCAAAGATGTACAAGCTGTAAAGCACAACGTACAACAATGTAACTTAAATAGTTGAATCGAAATTAATTCATTTACTATTCATATGAATAGTAAATGAAACAAAATTAATTGATTTACTATTCACATGAAAGCGACATGATAGAAATTATTAAATATAAGTTACATAACATACCCCTGAAGTATTTAAAAAATACGATTTTTTAAATTTTAAAAATTCATTAAATCAAATTAAACTAATTTGAGGATGCGATTAATTAAACATGCCCGATTCTTTATTATTTATATTATTATAATATTATTAATTATTATATATAAAAGTTACATGCATGCATGTGAAGTGTCGGCACACTAAAACCAAGATGTATCATTTTCATTTATTTATTTATTTGTTTGTTTGTTTTGTATCAAATGGTGGCAGACAAAATCAAAGGGTGGTGTCACTTTTATTTTGCATGTGAAGATATTTGTCTTGGTGAAGACTTCTTAACACAAACACAAACTCACAATTTCATATATATACATGCATCACACGATACACATATAGGCATATACACTTTCTGCCATCCTTTTGGTTTATGGTTCCACAACACAAACACACCATCTTCATTCACCATTTATATTTTTACTTTCTGTTAAACTCATCGATATCACCATCATTCCACTAGCTTCTATATTTCTATTTCTCCATCAATTAAAAATTAAGAACCACTCTTATCAATTCCTAGTTAAAAATTCAAGATTTGTAGTTATATACTATAATCGGGTTATACACGGGTGTTTTATATCGGGTTTTAAACCGTTTAAAACTAAGGAAATATTGGGTATTGTTCGGGGTATTGTTCTTGAATCAAAGGCCAACCTTGTACTTCCCATTTACGTTGCACCTACATACATTTTCCTACAATATTGAACACTGAGTTTCATATGCTCCCTTTTTAATTGTTTTTACAATCTATATTTTTGGGTTGAGAATACATGCACTTTATTTTAAACGCAATGGATACAAGTACATACAAAATTCTACACCGAGTTTGAACCAAAAATCCCTTAGCTATGGTAACTAGTAACTGCCGGTTATAAGAACTGGTGGGCGCGAGTAGTTGTATATGGATCCATAGGGCTTGACATTGAAATGTCCCGTTCTTATTGATTAAAAACGTTCCATATTAATTGATTTCGTTGCGAGGTTTTGACCTCTATATGAGACGTTTTTCAAAGACTGTATTCATTTTTAAAACAAACCATAACCTTTATTTCATAAATAAAGGTTTAAAAAGCTTTACATAGATTATCAAATAATGATAATCTAAAATATCCTGTTTACACACGACCATTACATAATGGTTTACAATACAAATATGTTACATCAAAATCAGTTTCTTGAATGCAGTTTTTACATAATATCATACAAACATGGACTCTAAATCTTGTCCTTATTTTAGTATGCATCAGCAGAAGCTCTTAGTATTCACCTGAGAATAAACATGCTTTAAACGTCAACAAAAATGTTGGTGAGTTATAGGTTTAACCTATATATATCAAATCGTAACAATAGACCACAAGATTTCATATTTCAATACACATCCCATACATAGAGATAAAAGTCATTCATATGGTGAACACCTGGTAACCGACATTAACAAGATGCATATATAAGAATATCCCCATCATTCCGGGACACCCTTCGGATATGATATAAATTTCAAAGTACTAAAGCATCCGGTACTTTGGATGGGGTTCGTTAGGCCCAATAGATCTATCTTTAGGATTCGTGTCAATTAGGGCGTCTGTTCCCTAATTCTTAGATTACCAGACTTAATAAAAAGGGGCATACGATTTCGATAATTCAACCATAGAATGTAGTTTCACGTACTTGTGTCTATTTTGTAAATCATTTATAAAACCTGCATGTATTCTCATCCCAAAAATATTAGATTTTAAAAGTGGGACTATAACTCACTTTCACAGATTTTTACTTCGTCCGGAAGTAAGACTTGGCCACTGGTTGATTCACGAACCTATAATAATATATACATATATATCAAAGTATGTTCAAAATATATTTACAACACTTTTAATATATTTTGATGTTTTAAGTTTATTAAGTCAGCTGTCCTCGTTAGTAACCTACAACTAGTTGTCCACAGTTAGATGTACAGAAATAAATCGATAAATATTATCTTGAATCAATCCACGACCCAGTGTATACGTATCTCAGTATTGATCACAACTCAAACTATATATATTTTGGAATCAACCTCAACCCTGTATAGCTAACTCCAACATTCACATATAGAGTGTCTATGGTTGTTCCGAAATATATATAGATGTGTCGACATGATAGGTCGAAACATTGTATACATGTCTATGGTATCTCAAGATTACATAATATACAATACAAGTTGATTAAGTTATGGTTGGAATAGATTTGTTACCAATTTTCACGTAGCTAAAATGAGAAAAATTATCCAATCTTGTTTTACCCATAACTTCTTCATTTTAAATCCGTTTTGAGTGAATCAAATTGCTATGGTTTCATATTGAACTCTATTTTATGAATCTAAACATAAAAAGTATAGGTTTATAGTCAGAAAAATAAGTTATAAGTCGTTTTTGTAAAGGTAGTCATTTCAGTCGAAAGAACGACGTCTAGATGACCATTTTAGAGAATATACTTCCACTTTGAGTTTAACCATAATTTTTGGATATAGTTTCATGTTTATAATAAAAATCATTTTCCCAGAATAATAACTTTTAAATCAAAGTTTATCATAGTTTTTAATTAACTAACCCAAAACAGCCCGCGGTGTTACTACGACGGCGTAAATCCGGTTTTACGGTGTTTTTCGTGTTTCCAGGTTTTAAATCATTAAGTTAGCATATAATATAGATATAGAACATGTGTTTAGTTGATTTTAAAAGTCAAGTTAGAAGGATTAACTTTTATTTGCGAACAAGTTTAGAATTAACTAAACTATGTTCTAGTGATTACAAGTTTAAACCTTCGAATAAGATAGCTTTATATATATGAATTGAATGATGTTATGAACATCATTACTACCTCAAGTTCCTTGGATAAACCTACTGAAAATGAGAAAAATAGATCTAGCTTCAAAGGATCCTTGGATGGCTTGAAAGTTCTTGAAGCAGAATCATGACACGAAAATAATTTCAAGTAAGATTTCCACTTGAAATAAGATTGTTATAGTTATAGAAATTGAATTAAAGTTTGAATATGATTATTACCTTGTATTAGAAAGATAACCTACTGTAAGTAACAAAGGTTTCTTGATCTTGGATGATTACTTGGAATAGATTTAGAAAACTTGGAAGTAAACTTGCAATCTTGAAAGTATTCTTGATTTTATGAAACTAGAACTTTTGGAATTTATGAAGAACACTTAGAACTTGAAGATAGAACTTGAGAGAGATCAATTAGATGAAGAAAATTGAAGAATGAAAGTGTTTGTAGGTGTTTTTGGTCGTTGGTGTATGGATAAGATATAAAGGATATGTAATTTTGTTTTCATGTAAATAAGTCATGAATGATTACTCATATTTTTGTAATTTTATGAGATATTTCATGCTAGTTGCCAAATGATGGTTCCCACATGTGTTAGGTGACTCACATGGGCTGCTAAGAGCTGATCATTGGAGTGTATATACCAATAGTACATACATCTAAAAGCTGTGTATTGTACGAGTACGAATACGGGTGCATACGAGTAGAATTGTTGATGAAACTGAACGAGAATGTAATTGTAAGCATTTTTGTTAAGTAGAAGTATTTTGATAAGTGTCTTGAAGTCTTTCAAAAGTGTATGAATACATATTAAAACACTACATGTATATACATTTTAACTGAGTCGTTAAGTCATCGTTAGTCGTTACATGTAAATGTTGTTTTGAAACCTTTAGGTTAACGATCTTGTTGAATGTTGTTAACCCATTGTTTATTATAACAAATGAGATGTTAAATTGTTATATTATCATGATATTATGATATATAATATATCTTAGTATGATATATATATAGTTAAATGTCGTTACAACGATAATCGTTACATATATGTCTCGTTTCGAAATCATTAAGTTAGTAGTCTTATTTTTACATATGTATTTCATTGTTAATACACTTAATAATATATTTATTTATCATTTAACATAATTAACCGAGTGTATCAATATCTTAATATGATTCATATGTACCTAGTAAGACGTTGTTATAACGATAATCGTTATATATATCGTTTTCGAGTTTCTTAAATTAATAGTCTCATTTTTTATGTATATAACCCATTATTAAAATACCTAATGAGATACATACTTATAATAAAATCATGTTAACTATATATATAACCATATATATGTCATCGTATAGTTTTTACAAGTTTTAACGTTCGTGAATCACCGGTCAACTTGGGTGGTCAATTGTCTATATGAAACCTATTTCAATTAATCAAGTCTTAACAAGTTTGATTGCTTAACATGTTGGAAACACTTAATCATGTAAATAACAATTTCATTTAATATATATATAAACATGGAAAAGTTCGGGTCACTACAGTACCTACCCGTTAAATAAATTTCGTCCCGAAATTTTAAGCAGTTGGAGGTGTTGACGTATCTTCTGGAAATAAATGCGGGTATTTCTTCTTCATCTGATCTTCACGCTCCCAGGTGAACTCAGGTCCTCTACGAGCATTCCATCGAACCTTAACAATCGGTATCTTGTTTTGTTTAAGTCTCTTAACCTCACGATCCATTATTTCGACGGGTTCTTCAATGAATTGAAGTTTTTCATTGATTTGGATTTTGTCCAATGGAATAGTGAGATCTTCTTTAGCAAAACATTTCTTCAAATTTGAGACATGAAAAGTGTTATGTACAGCCGCGAGTTGTTGAGGTAGCTCCAGTTGGTAAGCTACTGGTCTGACACGATCTATAATCTTGAATGGTCCAATGTACCTTGGATTTAGTTTCCCCCGTTTACCAAATCGAACAACGCCTTTCCAAGGTGAAACCTTAAGCATGACCATTTCTCTAATTTCAAACTCTATATCTTTTCTTTTACTGTCGGCGTAGCTCTTTTGTCGACTTTGGGCGGTTTTCAACCGTTGTTGAATTTGGATGATCTTCTCGGTAGTTTCTTGTATTATCTCTGGACCCGTAATCTGTCTATCCCCCACTTCACTCCAACAAATCGGAGACCTGCACTTTCTACCATAAAGTGCTTCAAACGGCGCCATCTCAATGCTTGAATGGTAGCTGTTGTTGTAGGAAAATTCTGCTAACGGTAGATGTCGATCCCAACTGTTTCCGAAATCAATAACACAAGCTCGTAGCATGTCTTCAAGCATTTGTACCGTCCTTTCGCTCTGCCCATCAGTTTGTAGATGATAGGAAGTACTCATGTCTAGACGAGTTCCCAATGCTTGCTGTAATGTCTGCCAGAATCTTGAAATAAATCTGCCATCCCTATCAGAGATAATAGAGATTGGTATTCCATGTCTGGAGACGACTTCCTTCAAATACAGTCGTGCTAACTTCTCCATCTTGTCATCTTCTCTTATTGGCAGGAAGTGTGCTGACTTGGTGAGACGATCAACTATTACCCAAATAGTATCATAACCACTTGCAGTCCTTGGCAATTTAGTAATGAAATCCATGGTAATGTTTTCCCATTTTCATTCCGGGATTTCAGGTTGTTGTAGTAGACCTGATGGTTTCTGATGTTCAACTTTGACCTTAGAACACGTCAAACATTCTCCTACATATTTAGCAATATCGGCTTTCATACCTGGCCACCAAAAATGTTTCTTAAGATCCTTGTACATCTTCCCCGTTCCAGGATGTATTGAGTATCTGGTTTTATGAGCTTCTCTAAGTACCATTTCTCTCATATCTCCAAATTTTGGTACCCAAATTCTTTCAGCCCTATACCGGGTTCCGTCTTCCCGAATATTAAGATGCTTCTCCGATCCTTTGGGTATTTCATCCTTTAAATTTCCCTCTTTTAAAACTCCTTGTTGCGCCTCCTTTATTTGAGTAGTAAGGTTAGTGTGAATCATTATATTCATAGATTTTACTCGAATGGGTTCTCTGTCCTTTCTGCTCAAGGCGTCGGCTACCACATTTGCCTTCCCCGGGTGGTAACGAATCTCAAAGTCGTAATCATTCAATAATTCAATCCACCTACGCTGCCTCATATTCAGTTGTTTCTGATTAAATATGTGTTGAAGACTTTTGTGGTCGGTATATATAATACTTTTGACCCCATATAAGTAGTGCCTCCAAGTCTTTAATGCAAAAACAACCGCGCCTAATTCCAAATCATGCGTCGTATAATTTTGCTCGTGAATCTTCAATTGTCTAGACGCATAAGCAATCACCTTCGTCCGTTGCATTAATACACAACCGAGACCTTGCTTTGATGTGTCACAATAAATCACAAAATCATCATTCCCTTCAGGCAATGACAATATAGGTGCCGTAGTTAGCTTTTTCTTCAATAATTGAAACGCCTTCTCTTGTTCATCCTTCCATTCAAATTTCTTCCCTTTATGCGTTAATGCAGTCAAGGGTTTTACTATTTTGGAGAAATCTTGGATGAATCATCTGTAGTAACCAGCCAATCCTAAAAATTGACGTATATGCTTCGGAGTTTTTGGGGTTTCCCACTTTTCAACGGTTTCGATCTTTGCCGGGTCCACCTGGATACCTTCTTTGTTCACTATGTGACCGAGGAATTGAACTTCTTCCAACTAAAATGCACACTTTGAAAACTTAGCGTACAGTTTTTCTTTCCTCAATACTTCTAGAACTTTTCTCAAATGTTCTTCGTGCTCTTGATCATTCTTTGAGTAAATAAGTATGTCATCTATGAAAACAATGACAAACTTGTCAAGATATGGCCCACACACTCGGTTCATAAGGTCTATGAACATAGCTGGGGCGTTAGTCAATCCAAACGGCATAACCATAAACTCGTAATGACCATAATGCGTCCTAAAAGCAGTTTTTGGAATATCATCCTCCTTTACTCGCATTTGATGATATCCAGAATGTAAATTGATCTTCGAATAAACTGACGAGCCTTGTATTTGATCAAATAAGTCGTCAATTCTCGGCAGTGGATAACGGTTTTTGATGGTAAGTTTGTTCAACTCTCTGTAGTCAATACACAACCTAAATGTACCATCCTTCTTCTTGACAAACAAAACAGGAGCTCCCCATGGTGATGTGCTTGGTCGAATGAAACCACGTTCTAATAGTTCTTGCAGTTGGCTTTGCAGTTCTTTCATCTTGCTGGGTGCGAGTCTATAAGGAGCACGAGCTATTGGTACAGCTCCTGGTACAAGATCTATTTGAAATTCAACAGATCGATGTGGAGGTAGTCCCGGTAATTCTTTCGGAAATACATCGGGAAATTCTTTTGCGACAAAAACATCATTGATGCTCTTTTCTTCAGTTTGTACTTTCTCGACATGTGCTAGAACAGCATAGCAACCTTTTCTTATTAGTTTTTGTACCTTCAAATTACTAATAAGATGTAGCTTCGTGTTGCCCTTTTCTCCGTACACCATTAATGGTTCTCCTTCTTCTCGTACAATGCGAATTGCATTTTCGTAACATACAATCTCTGCTTTCATTTTCTTCAGCCAGTCCATGCCAACTATTACATCAAAACTCCCTAACTCTACTGGTATCAAATCAATCTTAAATATTTCGCTACCCAGTTTAATTTCTCGATTCCGGCATATATTATCTGCTGAAATTAATTTACCGTTTGCTAATTCGAGTAAAAATTTACTATCCAACGGCGTCAATAGAAAACTTAATTTAGCACAAAAATCTCTACTCATATAGCTTCTATCCGCACCCGAATCAAATAAAACGTAAGAAGATTTATTGTCAATAAGAAACGTACCCGTAACAAGCTCCGGGTCTTCCTTTGCCTCTGCTGCATTAATATTGAAAACTCTTCCGCGGCCTTGTCCATTCGTGTTCTCCTGGTTCGGGCAATTTCTAATAATGTGGCCCGGTTTTCCACATTTATAACAAACTACATTGGCATAACTTGCTCCGACACTACTTGCTCCGCCATTACTCATTCCGACACCATTTTTTCCTTTCGTTCTGTTAACCCTTGGTCCGTAGACCTCACACTTCGCCGCGCTATGACCATTTCTTTTACACTTGTTGCAAAATTTGGTGCAGAACCCCGAGTGATACTTTTCACACCTTTGGCATAGCTGCTTCTGATTGTTGTTGTTGTTGCGATTGTTATTGTTGTTGGGATGATTGTTGTAGTTGTTGTTGTTGTTGTTGTTGTTGTTGTTGTTGTTGTTGTTGTTGTTGTTGTTGTTGTTGTTGTTGTTGTTGTTGTTGTTGTTGTTGTTGGCCGTTTGTTGTAGTTGCGATTGATGTTGCGATTGTTGGGATAATTGTTGCGATTATTATTGTAATTGTTGTTGTTGTTGTATTGGTGATTCTTATCACCGTTTTCCTCCCACTTTCTTTTGACTTGCTTCACATTGGCCTCTTCAGCCGTCTGTTCTTTAATTCTTTCCTCAATCTGGTTCACTAGTTTGTGAGCCATTCTACATGCCTGTTGTATGGAGGCGGGCTCGTGTGAACTTATATCTTCTTGGATTCTTTCCGGTAATCCTTTCACAAACGCGTCGATCTTCTCTTCCTCATCTTCGAACGCTCCCGGACACAATAGGCACAATTCTGTGAATCGTCTTTCGTACGTGGTAATATCAAATCCTTGGGTTCGTAACCCTCTAAGTTCTATCTTGAGCTTATTGACCTCGGTTCTGGGACGGTACTTCTCGTTCATCAAGTGCTTGAATGCTGACCACGGTAGTGCGTACGCATCATCTTGTCCCACTTGCTCTAGATAGGTATTCCACCATGTTAACGCAGAACCTATGAAGGTATGCGTAGCGTACTTCACTTTGTCCTCTTCAGTACACTTACTTATGGCAAACACCGATTCGACCTTCTCGGTCCACCATTTCAATCCGATCGGTCCTTCGGTTCCATCAAATTCCAAAGGTTTGCAGGCAGTGAATTCTTTGTAGGTGCATCCTACACGATTTTCTGTACTGCTAGATCTAAGGTTATTGTTGGTATGTAGCGCAGCCTGTACTGCGGCTGTTTTTGAAGCTAGAAAAGTACGGAATTCCTCTTCATTCATATTCACGGTGTGTCGAGTAGTCGGTGCCATTTCCTTCAAAATAGTCAAATGGAACAAGTTAATCATAAAGAATATTAAGAGTAGTTAATAGTATTTCGTAGCATAATATGAACTCATTTATAAAAGCTTTTTCTTCATATTAGCGTTTTATAAGTTTAAATTCGGGTAGTACCTACCCGTTAAGTTCATACTTAGTAGCTAATATACAATTCAACTACTACAATTCTATATGAAAAACTGATTATAATAATATTTTGCGTTCAAACTTTTATACAATATTTTACAAACTTACAATACCGCTTATTTTACATAAAGCAAGAAATATAGCACACAATAACTTTGATACAAGATAGTTGTGAAGATAATTCTAGCTAGTACACAAGTCGTTCAGCAAAGGCAATAAAGACACGTAATTCATACGTCCAGAAACAAGTCATGCATTCTGGTTTTACTAGGACTACTTCCCATCCTTGGTCTTGTGGAACATAACCGTTATGGCTGTTGATAAGACAGCGTGTTGTAACGTTGTCAAAGGGACGAGGGTTACGTAATGACCAACAGTCTCGTAATAACCTAAAAACCTCATTTCTTACCCCAATTACCGACTCCGTCACTTGTGGGAACGTTTTGTTTAATAGTTATAGCCCGATGTTCTTTTTCTCACTTTGGTGAGAAGCGAACATTACTAACCCGTAAGCATAGCATGCTTCTTTATGTTGCATGTTAGCCGCTTTTTCTAAATCATGAAGTCCTATATTCGGATACATTGAGTCAAAATAATTTCTTAACCCGTTGCGTAAAATAGCATTTGGGCTCCCCGCAATATATGCGTCAAAGTAAACACATCGTAACTTATGGGTTTCCCAATGTGATATCCCCCATCTTTCAAACGAAAGTCTCTTATAAACCAAGACATTCTTGGAATATTCTTCAAATGTCTTACAAACTGATTTCACCGTAAATAGTTGTGCCGAAGAATTCTGACCGACTCTAGACAAGATTTCATCAATCATGTCTCCGGGTAGGTCTCTTAAAATATTGGGTTGTCTATCCATTTTGTGTTTTTATACTGTAAAATAGACAAGAGTTAGATTCATAAAAAAAATACATATTAATACAAGCAATTTTTACGTATATCATAAAGCATAAGCACACTATATTACATATATTATACCACACGAATACAACTATCTTATTCCGACTCGCTTGTTTCTTCTTCTTCGATTTTGGTTCGTTTTGCCAAGTTTCTAGGGATATATGATGTTCCCCTAATACGAGCTGTCGTTTTCCACAACGGTTTAGAAAAACCTGGTGGTTTAGCGGTTCCCGGGTCATTGTTACAACTTAAGGGCTTCGGGGGTTGACGATACATATAAAGTTCATCGGGGTTGGAATTAGATTTCTCTATTTTTATGCCCTTTCCCTTATTATTTTCTTTTGCCTTTTTAAATTCAGTTGGGGTAATTTCTATAACATCATCGGAATTCTCGTCGGAATCCGATTCATCGGAGAATTGGTAATCCTCCCAATATTTTGCTTTCTTGGTGGAAACACCATTGACCATAATTAACCTTGGTCGGTTGGTTGAGGATTTTCTTTTACTTAACCGTTTTATTATTTCCCCCACCGGTTCTATTTCCTCCTCAGGTTCATCCTCTTCCGGTTCTGATTCTTCTTCCGGTTCTGATTCTTCTTCCGGTTCTTCTTCGGGAACTTGTGAATCAGTCCAATATATATTCGACTCTTCGTTATTATTAGGTGAGTCAATGGGATTTGTGCTAGAGGTAGACATCTATCACATAATATCAAACATGTTAAGAGATTAATATATCACATAATATATACATGTTAATAATATATAGTTTCCAACAAAAATGTTAAGCAATCATTTTTAAAGAAAACACGGTCGAAGTCCAGACTCACTAATGCATCCTAACAAACTTGATAAGACACACTAATGCAAATTTTCTGGTTCTCTAAGACCAATGCTCTGATACCAACTGAAATGTCCCGTTCTTATTGATTAAAAACGTTCCATATTAATTGATTTCGTTGCGAGGTTTTGACCTCTATATGAGACGTTTTTCAAAGACTGCATTCATTTTTAAAACAAATCATAACCTTTATTTCATAAATAAAGGTTTAAAAAACTTTACGTAGATTATCAAATAATGATAATCTAAAATATCCTGTTTACACACGACCATTACATAATGGTTTACAATACAAATATGTTACATCAAAATCAGTTTCTTGAATGCAGTTTTTACACAATATCATACAAACATGGACTCCAAATCTTGTTCATATTTTAGTATACAACAGCGGAAGCTCTTAGTATTCACCTGAGAATAACCATGCTTTAAACATCAACAAAAATGTTGGTGAGTTATAGGTTTAACCTATATATATCAAATCGTAACAATAGACCACAAGATTTCATATTTCAATACACATCCCATACATAGAGATAAAAATTATTCATATGGTGAACACCTGGTAATCGACATTAACAAGATGCATATATAAGAATATCCCCATCATTCCGGGACACCCTTCGGATATGATATAAATTTCGAAGTACTAAAGCATCCGGTACTTTGGATGGGGTTTGTTAGGCCCAATAGATCTATCTTTAGGATTCGCGTCAATTAGGGTGTCTGTTCCCTAATTCTTAGATTACCAGACTTAATAAAAATGGGCATATTCGATTTTGATAATTTAACCATAGAATGTAGTTTCACGTACTTGTGTCTATTTTGTAAATCATTTATAAAACTTGCATGTATTCTCATCCCAAAAATATTAGATTTTAAAAGTGGGACTATAACTCACTTTCACAGATTTTTACTTCGTTGGGAAGTAAGACTTGGCCACTGGTTGATTCACGAACCTATAACAATATATACATATATATCAAAGTATGTTCAAAATATATTTACAACACTTTTAATATATTTTGATGTTTTAAGTTTATTAAGTCAGCTGTCCTCGTTAGTAACCTACAACTAGTTGTCCACAGTTAGATGTACAGAAATAAATCGATAAATATTATCTTGAATCAATCCACGACCCAGTGTATACGTATCTCAGTATTGATCACAACTCAAACTATATATATTTTGGAATCAACCTCAACCCTGTATAGTTAACTCCAACATTCACATATAGAGTGTCTATGGTTGTTCCGAAATATATATAGATGTGTCGACATGATAGGTCGAAATATTGTATACGTGTCTATGGTATCTCAAGATTACATAATATACAATACAAGTTGATTAAGTTATGGTTGGAATAGATTTATTACCAATTTTCACGTAGCTAAAATGAGAAAAATTATCCAATCTTGTTTTACCCATAACTTCTTCATTTTAAATCCGTTTTGAGTGAATCAAATTGCTATGGTTTCATATTGAACTCTATTTTATGAATCTAAACAGAAAAAATATAGGTTTATGGTCGGAAAAATAAGTTACAAGTCGTTTTTGTAAAGGTAGTCATTTCAGTCGAAAGAACGACGTCTAGATGACCATTTTAGAAAACATACTTCCACTTTGAGTTTAACCATAATTTTTGGATATAGTTTCATGTTCATAATAAAAATCATTTTTCTAGAATAACAACTTTTAAATCAAAGTTTATCATAGTTTTTAATTAACTAACCCAAAACAGCCCGCGGTGTTACTACGACGTCGTAAATCCGGTTTTACGGTGTTTTTCGTGTTTCCAGGTTTTAAATCATTAAGTTAGCATATCATATATATATAGAACATGTGTTTAGTTGATCTTAAAAGTCAAGTTAGAAGGATTAACTTTTATTTGCGAACAAGTTTAGAATTAACTAAACTATGTTCTAGTGATTACAAGCTTAAACCTTCGAATAAGATAGCTTTATATGTATGAATTGAATGATGTTATGAACATCATTACTACCTCAAGTTCCTTGGATAAACCTACTGAAAATGAGAAAAATAGATCTAGCTTCAAAGGATCCTTGGATGGCTTGAAAGTTCTTGAAGCAGAATCATGACACGAAAACAATTTCAAGTAAGATTTCCACTTGAAATAAGATTGTTATAGTTATAGAAATTGAATTAAAGTTTGAATATGATTATTACCTTGTATTAGAAAGATAACCTACTGTAAGTAACAAAAGTTTCTTGATCTTGGATGATTACTTGGAATGGATTTAGAAAACTTGAAAGTAAACTTGCAATCTTGGAAGTATTCTTGATTTTATGAAACTAGAACTTTTGGAATTTATGAAGAACACTTAGAACTTGAAGAGATAGAACTTGAGAGAGATCAATTAGATGAAGAAAATTGAAGAATGAAAGTGTTTGTAGGTGTTTTTGGTCGTTGGTGTATGGATTAGATATAAAGGATATGTAATTTTGTTTTCATGTAAATAAGTCATGAATGATTACTCATATTTTTGTAATTTTATGAGATATTTCATGCTAGTTGCCAAATGATGGTTCCCACATGTGTTAGGTGACTCACATGGGCTGCTAAGAGCTGATCATTGGAGTGTATATACCAATAGTACATACATCTAAAAGCTGTGTATTGTACGAGTACGAATACGGGTGCATACGAGTAGAATTGTTGATGAAACTGAACGAGAATGTAATTGTAAGCATTTTTGTTAAGTAGAAGTATTTTAATAAGTGTCTTGAAGTCTTTCAAAAGTGTATGAATACATATTAAAACACTACATGTATATACATTTTAACTGAGTCGTTAAGTCATCGTTAGTCGTTACATGTAAATGTTGTTTTGAAACCTTTAGGTTAACGATCTTGTTGAATGTTGTTAACCCATTGTTTATTATAACAAATGAGATGTTAAATTATTATATTATCATGATATTATGATATATAATATATCTTAGTATGATATATATACAGTTAAATGTCGTTACAACGATAATCGTTACATATATGTCTCGTTTCGAAATCATTAAGTTAGTAGTCTTATTTTTACATATGTATTTCATTGTTAATACACTTAATAATATATTTACTTATCATTTAACATAATTAACCAAGTGTATCAATATCTTAATATGATTCATATGTACCTAGTAAGACGTTGTTATAACGATAATCGTTAGATATATCGTTTTCGAGTTTCTTAAATTAATAGTCTCATTTTTTATGTATATAACCCATTGTTAAAATACCTAATGAGATACATACTTATAATAAAATCATGTTAACTATATACATAACCATATATATGTCATCGTATAGTTTTTACAAGTTTTAACGTTCGTGAATCACCGGTCAACTTGGGTGGTCAATTGTCTATATGAAACCTATTTCAATTAATCAAGTCTTAACAAGTTTGATTGCTTAACATGTTGGAAACACTTAATCATGTAAATAACAATTTCATTTAATATATATATAAACATGGAAAAGTTCGGGTCACTACAGACATCCCCGTCTGTTCCAGGTATAGAAACCCTAGCCTGAACTATAAAACAGATGTATGCTATTTGAGTTTAGTACATGTTGGATTGCGTGTATTGTACATGTTGGTTGCATGTATGTTAAAACAGGGGTACTTATTATAAATACGTTAAAGTTTAGTTACCAGGGTGCTCAATCTTGTAGAATATTTTGATAAACGTTTCTGGATGAAACAACTGAAATCTTGTGATCCACCTTTATATACAGATTATGCGCAACATTAAAACTATGAACTCACCAACCTTTGTGTTGACACTTTTAAGCATGTTTATTCTCGGGTTCCTAGAAGTCTTCCATTGTTTGCTTATATGTTATACAAGCTATGTGCATGGAGTCATACATGCTTTATTCGAGAAAACTTTGCATTCACAAAATCATCACCATGTATCTTATTTTGACTGCATTATCAACGGATGTATTATTATAAACTATTATTTACGGTGATTATCTATATGTAGAAATCATCAGATGTCAAAAACCTTGGAATTAGATATTCATTTATGGTGTGCCTTTTCAAAAGAATGCAATGTTTACAAAACGTATCATGTAGAGATCAAAACCTCACTATGAAATCAATGAATAACGTACTGTAGTGACCCGAAATTTTTTATGATTATATATTAATTGAAAACTATATTTGCATGATTAAATGTTTCCAACATTTTAAACAATCAAACTTGTTAATACTTGATTATTTGAAATGAGTTTCATGTAGACAATTGACCACCCAAGTTGACCGGTGATTCACGAACGTTAAAACTTGTAAACACTATATGATGACATATATATGATTATATATATAGTTAACATGATATTATGATAAGTAAGTATCTCATTAGGTATTTTAACAATGAGTTATATACATAAAATTGAGTTTATTGAATTAAGAAACTCGAAACGATATATATATAACGATTATCGTTATAACAACGTCTTACTAAATACATATGAATCATATTAAGATATTGATACACTATGTTTAATCATGATAAATGATAAGTAAACATGTCATTAAGTGTATTAACAATGAACTACATATGTAAAAACAAGACTACTAACTTAATGATTTCGAAACGAGACATATATGTAACGATTATCGTTGTAACAACATTTAACTGTATATATATCATACTAAGATATATTAATATATCATAATATCATGATAATGTAATAATTTAACATCTCTTTAGATATAATAAACAATGGGTTAACAACATTTAACAAGATCGTTAACCTAAAGGTTTCAAAACAACATTTACATGTAACGACTAACGATGATTTAACTACTCAGCTAAAATGTATATACATGTAGTGTTTTAATATGTATTCATACACTTTTGAAAGACTTCAAGACACTTATCAAAATACTTCTACTTAACAAAAATGCTTACAATTACATCCTCGTTCAGTTTCGTCAACAATTCTACTCGTATGCACCCGTATTCGTACTAGTACAATACACAGCTTTTAGATGTATGTACTATTGGTATATACACTCAAATGATCAGCTCTTAGCAGCCATGTGAGTCACCTAACACATGTGGGAACCATAATTTGGCAACTAGCATGAAATATCTCATAAAATTACAAAAATATTAGTAATCATTCATGACTTATTTACATGTAAATAAAATTACACATCCTTTATATCTAATCCATATACCAACGACCAAAAATACCTACAAACACTTTCATTCTTCAATTTTATTCATCTAATTGATCTCTCTCAAGTTCTATATTCAAGTTCTAAGTGTTCTTCATAAATTCTATAAGTTCTAGTTTCATAAAATCAAGAATACTTCCAAGTTTGCTAGCTTACTTCCAATCTTGTAAAGTGATCATCCAACCTCAAGAAATCTTTATTATTTACAGTAAGATATCTTTCTAATACAAGGTAATACTCATATTCAAACTTTGATTCAATTTCTATAACTATAACAATCTTATTTCGAGTGAAAATCTTACTTGAACTTGTTTTCGTGTCATGATTCTGCTTCAAGAACTTTCAAGCCATCCAAAGATCCTTTGAAGCTCAAGTTATTTTTTCATCATTTCTAGTAGGTTTACCTACTAAACTTGAGGTAGTAATGATGTTCATAACATCATTTGGTTCATATATATAAAACTACCTTATTCGAAGGTTTAAACTTGTAATCAGTAGAACATAGTTTAGTTAATTCTAAACTTGTTCGCAAACAAAAGTTAATCCTTCTAACTTGACTTTTAAAATCAACTAAACACATGTTCTATATCTATATGATATGCTAACTTAATGATTTAAAACCTAAAAACACAAAAAAACACCGTAAAATCGGATATACGCCGTCGTAGTAACATCGCGGGCTGTTTTGGGTTTGATAATTAAAAACTATGATAAACTTTGATTTAAAAGTTGTTCTTCTGGGAAAATGATTTTTCTTATGAACATGAAACTATATCCAAAAATCATGGTTAAACTCAAAGTGGAAGTATGTTTTTCAAAATGGTCACCAAGACGTCGTTCTTTCGACTGAACTGACTACCTCTTACAAAAACGACTTGTAACTTATATTTCCGACTATAAACCTATACTTTTTCTATTTATATTCATAAAATATAGTTCAATATGAAACCATAGCAATTTGATTCACTCAAAACGAATTTAAAACGAAGAAGTTATGGGTAAAACAAGATTGGATATTTTTTGATTGTTTTAGCTACGGGAAATATTGTAATAATTCTATACAAATCATATCCTAGCTAACTTATATTGTATTATACATGTATTCTAATATATTATATAATCTTGGGATACCATAGACACGTATGCAAATGTTTTGACATATCATATCGACCCATGTATATATATTATTTGGAACAACCATAGACACTCTATATGCAGTAATGTTTGAGTTAGCTATACAGGATTGAGGTTGATTCCAAAAATATATATACTTTGAGTTGTGATCTAGCCTGAGACGTGTATACACTGGGTTGTGGATTGATTCAAGATAATATATATATATATATATATATATATATATATATATATATATATATATATATATATATGTATATATATATATATATATATATGTATATATATATATATATATATATATATATGTATATATATATATATATATATGTATCTATATATATATATATATATATATGTATATATATATATATATGTATATATATATATATATGTATATATATATATATATGTATATATATATATATATGTATATATATATATATGTATATATATATATATATATATATATATATATATATATATATATATATATCGATTTATTTCTGTACATCTAATTGTGGACAACAAGTTGTAGGTTACTAACGAGGACAGCTGACTTAATAAACTTAAAACATAAACGTATTAAAAATGTTGTAAATATATTTTGAACATACTTTGATATATATGTACATATTTGTTATAGGTTCGTGAATCGACCAGTGGCCAAGTCTTACTTTCCGACGAAGTAAAAATCTGTGAAAGTGAGTTATAGTCCCACTTTTAAAATCTAATATTTTGGGATGAGAATACATGCAGTTTTATAAATTTTTTATGAAATAGACACAAGTAAATGAAACTACATTATATGGGTGAATGATCGAAGCCGAATATGCCCCTTTTTGCTTGGTAACCTAAGAATTAGTAAACCGATCTACTAATTGACGCGAATCCTAAAGATAGATCTATTGGGCCTAACGAACCCCATCCATAGTTGCGGATGCTTTAGTACTTCGATGTTGTTTTATCATGTCCGATGGATTTCCCGGAATGATAGGGGATATTCTTATATGCATCTTGTTAATGTTGGTTACCAGGTGTTCACCATATGAATGATTTTAATCTCTATGTATAGGATGTATATTGAAATATGAAATATTGTGGTCTATTATTATTACAATTTGATAAATATATAGGTTAAACCTATAACTCACCAACATTTTTGTTGACGTTTAAAGCATGTTTATTCTCAGGTGATTATTAAGAGCTTCCGCTGTTGCATGCTAATATGTGGACAAGATTTGGTGTCAGCATGCTTGTATAATATTGTTTAAAACTGCATTCGAGATTTATTTTGTTGTAACATATTAATATTGTAAACTAATATGTATTGGTAGTGTGTAAGTGTGATATTTTTAGATTATCATTTTTGGATAATCTAGGTGGTGTCTTTTTAACCTTTTCGAAAAAATAAAGGTTATGGTTTGTTTTAAAAACGAATGCAGTCTTTGAAAAACGTCTCATATAGAGGTCAAAACCTCGCAACGAAATCAATTAATATGGAACGTTTATAATCGATATGAACGGGACATTTCAGTTGGTATCAGAGCGTTGATCTTAGAGAACCAGAAATTTGCATTAGTGTGTCTTATCGAGTTTGTTAGGATACATTCAAGAGTCTGGACTTCGACCGTGTTTTCTTTAAAAACGATTGCTTAACACTTTTGTTGGAAACTATATATTATTAACATGTAAATATTATGTGATATATTACCCTCTTAATGTATTTGATATTGTGTGATAGATGTCTACCACTAGTACAAATCCCATCGATTCACCTAATAATAATGAAGAGTTGAATATATTTTGGGAAGATTCACAAATTCCCGAAGAAGAACCGGAAGAGGAGGAACCGGAAGAGGAGGAATCGGAAGAGGAGGAACCGGAAAAGGAGGAACCGGAAGAGGAGGAACCGAAAGAAGAAGAGGTTCCAGAGGAAGAAATATTGATACCTACAGTAATTCGATTAAATAAAAGAAAATCCTCAACCAACAGACCAAAGTTAATAATGGTCAATGGTGTTTCCGTCGAGGAAGCAAAATATTGGGAAGATTACCAATTTTCCGATGAATCAGATCCCAATGAGGATTCCGATGATGTTGTAGAAATTACCTCGACCCAATTTAATAAAGCGAAAGAAAATAATAAGGGAAATGGTATAAAAATAGAGAAACCCGATTCCAACCCCGATGAACTTTATATGTATCGGCAACATCCGTATTTCCTAAATGGTAACAATGACCCGGGAACCTCTAAACTACCAGATTTTTCTAAACCATTGTGGAAAATGACAGCTCGTATTAGAGGAACACCATATATTCCTAGAAAATTAGGAAAACGAACCAAGTCCGAAGAAAAAGAAACCAGTGATTCAGATTAGAGGGTTGTAATCATGTTGTGTATTATATGTATTATAGTGTGCTTGTACTTTTATGTTCTATGTAAAAATTACTAGTATTGTTTGTTAATTATCTTTTACGAATCTAAGCCTTGTCTATTTTACAGTATAAAAATGAAATGGACGTTAAGGGTAGACAACCGAATATATTCGAAGATCTACCAGAGGATATGATTGAGGAAATCTTGTCTAGAGTCGGTCAGAATTCATCAGCACAATTAATTATGGCAAAATTAACTTGTCAAACATTTGAAAGACTTTCCAGAAATGCCTTAGTTTATAAAAGGCTTTCCTTTGATAGGTGGGGTATATCACATTGGGGAGACCGTAAGTTACGCCGTGTTTTCTTTAAAGCGTTAAATGCGGGGAACCCAAATGCAATTTTACGCTACGGGTTAAGAACCTATTTTGACTCAACATATCCCAACATAGGATTTCGTGAATTAGAAAGAGTTTCTAACATGCAACATAAAGAAGCATGTTATGTTTACGGGTTAGTGATGTTCGCTTCTTACCAAAGTGAGAAAAAGAACATCGGATTGCAACTTTTAAATAAAACCTTCCCACAAGTGACGAATTCAGTAGTTGGGGTAAGAAACAAGGTTTTTAGATTATTACGGGGCTGTTGGACATTACGAAACCCTCGTCCTTTTGACGACATTACAACATGCTGCCTAGCCAATGGTCATAACGGTTATTTTCCACAAGACCAAGGATGGGAAGTCGTCTTAGTAAAACCAGAATGCATGACTTGTTTCTGGACTTATGAATTACGTGTCTTTATTTCCTTTGCTGAACAACTTGCGTATTACCTAGATTTATCTTCAAAACTGTCCTGTATCAAAGTGTACTATATTTCATGTTATATATAATATAGCGAAGTTGTAAGTTTGAAGAATATTTGTATGTGATATATTATTATAATCAGTTTTTCATATGGAATTGTAGTAGTTGAATTGTATATTAGCTACTAAGTATGAACTTAACGGGTAGGTAGTACCCGAATTAAAAACTATAAAACGCTAATATGAAGAAAAAGGTTTTATAAATAAGTTCATACTATGCTACGAAATACTATTGACTACTCTTAAAATTCTAAATGATTAACTTAATTCTTTTGGGCTATTTTTGAAGGAAATGGCACCGGCGACTTGTCAGAATTTGAACATGAGCGAGGAAGACTTCCGTGTTTTCCTTGCAGCAAACATAGCCGCAGTACAGGCTGCGATGCAAAATAACAATAACTCTGGATCTAGCAGTGGAACTAATTTCACAAGAAATCGTGTAGGATGCTCCTACAAAGAATTCACTGCCAGCAAACCTTTGTAATTTGATGGAACCGATGGTCCAATTGGATTGAAACATTGGACCGAGAAGGTTGAATCGGTGTTTGCCATAAGTAAATGTACTGAAGAAGACAAAGTAAAGTACGTTACACATACCTTCACAGGTACGGCGCTAACATGGTGGAATACCTATCTCGAGCAGGTAGGATAAGATGCTGCTTACGCAATACAGTGGTCAGCATTCAAGCAATTGATGAACGAGCAGCATCGTCCCAGAAACGAGGTCAACAAGCTCAAGGTAGAGCTTAGAGGATTACGAACGCAAGGTTTCGATATCACCACGTACGAACGACGATTCACCGAATTGTGCCTATTGTGCCCCAGAACGTTCGAAGACGAAGAAGAGAAGATCGACGCATTTGTAAAAGGGTTACCGGAAAGGATTCAAGAAGATGTGAGTTCACACGAGCCCACCTCCATACAAAAGGCAAGTCGAATGGCTCAAAAATTAGTGAACCAGATCGAAGGAAGGATTAAAGAGCAGACTACTGAAGAGACTAACATGAAACAAGTCAAGAGAAAGTGGGAAGAAACCAATGACAAGAGTCACCAATACAACAACAACAATCACAACCACAATCGCAATAACTATCCCAACAACCGCAACATCAATCGCAACAACAACTTCAACAAACGTCCTAACAACAACTACAATAACCGTCCCAACAACAATAAAAACAACAACACTAGCAACAATAACAATCCCAACAACAATCTCAATAACAACAATGGCAACAAAAACCAAAAACAGTCATGCCAAAGGTGTGAAGAGAATCACCAGGGGTTCCGTACGACATTTTGCACTAGGTGTAGAAGAAATGGTCATAGTGCGGCAAAGTATGAGGCCTACAGACCAAAGTTTAACAGAATTAAAAGAACAAATAATGTCGGAACAGATAATGCCGCCATAGTTTGCTTTGCATGTGGAAAACCGGGCCACATTAGTAGAAATTTCCCGAATTAGGGGAATACTAGTGGGCAGGGCCACAGAAGAGTTTTCAATATTAATACGGCAGAAGCGCAGGAAGACCCGGAGCTTCAATATTAATAAATCTGCTTATGTTTTATTTGATTCGGGTGCAGATAGAAGCTATATGAGTAGAGATTTTTGTGCTAAACTAAGTTGTCCACTGACGCCTTTGGATAACAAATTTTTACTCGAATTAGCAAACGGTAAATTAATTACAGCAGATAATATATGTCGGAATCGAGAAATTAATTTGGTTAGCGAAACATTTAAGATTGATTTGATACCAGTAGAGTTAGGGAGTTTTGATGTGATAATCGGTATGGATTGGTTGAAAAAGAAGAGAGTAGAAATCGTATGTTACAAAAATGCAATTCGCATTGTACGAGAAAAAGGAAATCCCTTAATGGTGTACGGAGAAAAGAGCAATGCGAAGCTAAATCTTATTAGTAATTTAAAGGCGCAAAAACTAATAAGAAAAGGTTGCTATGCTATTCTAGCACATGTCGAGATAGTACAAACCGAAGAAAAGAACATCAATGATGTTCCCATCGCAAAAGAATTTCCCGATGTATTTTCGAAAGAATTACCGGGATTGCCTCCACACCGACCTGTTGAATTTCAAATAGATCTCGTACCAGGAGCTGCACCAATAGCTCGTCCTCCATACAGACTTGCACCCAGCGAAATGAAGGAACTCCAAAGCTAATTACAAGAACTTTTAGAGCGTGGTTTTATACGACCAAGTACATCACCATGGGGAGCTCCTGTTTTGTTTGTCAAAAAGAAGGATGGTACATTCAGGTTGTGTATCGACTACCGAGAGTTGAACAAACTTACCATTAAGAATCGTTACCCACTACCGAGAATCGACGACTTATTTGATCAACTATAAGGTTCGTCAGTTTATTCGAAGATTGATTTACGTTCCGGATATCATCAAATGCGGGTGAAGGAGGATGATATTCCGAAGACTGCTTTCAGAACGCGTTACGGTCATTACGAGTTTATGGTTATGCCATTTGGGTTGACTAATGCACCAGCTGTGTTCATGGACCTCATGAACCGAGTGTGTGGACCATACCTTGACAAGTTTGTCATTGTTTTCATCGATGACATACTTATTTACTCAAAGAATGATCAAGAGCATGAAGAACATTTGAGAAAAGTGCTAGAGTTGTTGAGGAAAGAAAAACTGTACGCTAAATTTTCAAAGTGTCATTTTGGTTGGAAGAAGTTCAATTCCTCAGTCACATAGTGAACAAAGAAGGTATTCAAGTGGATCCGGCAAAGATTGAAACCGTTGAAAAGTGGGAAACCCCAAAAACTCTGAGCCAATTTTTAGGATTGGCAGGTTACTACAGAAGATTCATCCAAGATTTTTACAAAATAGCAAAACCCTTGACTGCATTAACGCATAAAGGGAAGAAATTCGAATGGAAGGATGAGTAGGAGAAAGCGTTTCAATTGTTGAAGAAAAAGTTAACTACAGCACCTATATTATCATTGCCTGAAGAGAATGATGATTTTGTGATATATTGTGATGCCTCAAAGCAAGGTCTCAGTTGTGTATTAATGCAATGAACGAAGGTAATTATTTATGCGTCTAGACAATTGAAGATTCACGAGCAAAATTGTACGACGCATGATTTAGAATTAGGCGCGGTTGTTTTTGCATTAAAGACTTGGAGGCACTACTTATATGGGGTCAAAAGTATTATATATACCGACCACAAAAGTCTTCAACACATATTTAATCAGAAACAACTGAATATGAGGCAGCGTAGGTGGATTGAATTGTTGAATGATTACGACTTTGAGATTCGTTACCACCCGGGAAAGGCAAATGTGGTAGCCGATGCCTTGATCAGAAAGGACAAAGAACCCATTCGATAAAAGCTATGAATATAATTATTCGTACTAACCTTACTACTCAAATAAAGGAGGCGCAGCAGGGAGTTGTAAAAGAAGGAAAGTTGAAGAATGAAATACCCAAAGGATCGGAGAAACATCTTAATATTTGAGAGGACGGAACCCGGTATAGGGCTGAAAGAATTTGGGTACCAAAGTTTGGAGATGTGAGAGAAAAGGTACTTAAGGAAGCACATAAAACCAGATATTCAATACATCCCGGAGCGGGGAAGATGTACAAAGATGTCAAGACACACTTTTGGTGGCCGGGTATGAAAGCCGATATTGCTAAATACGTGGGAGAATGTTTGATGTGTTCTAAGGTCAAAGCTGAACATCAGAAACCATCAGGTCTACTTCAACAACTTGAAATCCCGGAATGGAAATGGGAAAACATTACCATGGATTTCATTACTAAATTGCCAAGGACTGCAAGTGGTTATGATACAATTTGGGTAATAGTCGATCGTCTTACCAAGTCAGCACACTTTCTACCAATGAGAGAAGATGATAAAATGGAGAAGTTGACGCGATTATACTTGAAGGAAGTTGTCTCCAGACATGGAATACCAGTCTCTATTATCTCAGATAGGGATCGCAGATTTGTTTCAAGATTTTGGCAGACATTGCAACAAGCATTGGGGACTCGTCTAGACATGAGTACTGCTTATCATCCACAAACTGATGGGCAAAGTGAAAGGATGATACAGACCCTTGAAGACATGCTACGAGCATGTGTTATCGATTTAGGAAACAGTTGGGATTGACACCTACCGTTAGCAGAATTTTCCTACAACAACAGTTACCATGCTAGTATTGAGATGGCGCCGTTTGAAGCACTTTATGGTAGAAAGTGCATGTCTCCGATTTGTTGGAGTGAAGTGGGGGATAGACAGATTACAGGTCCGGAGATAATTCAAGAAACTACCGAGAAGATCATCCAAATTCAACAACGATTGAAAACTGCCCAAAGTCGACAAAAGAGCTATGCGGACATTAAAAGAAAAGATATAGAATTTGAGATTGGAGAGATGGTCATGCTTAAGGTTTCACCTTGGAAAGGCGTTGTTCGATTTGGTAAACGGGGGAAACTAAATCCAAGGTACATTGGACCATTCAAGATTATAGATCGTGTCGGACCAGTAGCTTACCGACTTGACTTACCGCAACAACTCGCCGAGGTACATAATACTTTTCAAGTCTCGAATTTGAAGAAATGTTTTGCTAAAGAAGATCTCACCATTCCATTAGACGAGATTACAATTAACGAAAATCTACAATTCATTGAAGAACCCGTCGAAATAATGGATCGTGAGGTTAAAAGACTTAAGCAAAACAAGATACCAATTGTTAAGGATCGATGGAATGCTCGAAGAGGACCCGAATTCACCTGGGAGCATGAAGATCAGATGAAGCTGAAATACCCTCACTTATTTCCAGAAGATGCGTCAACACCTTCAACAGCTTAAAATTTCGGGACGAAATTTATTTAACGGGTAGGTACTGTAGTGACCCGAACTTTTCCATGATTATATATTAATTGAAAACTATATTTGCATGATTAAATGTGAAATGTTCCGTTCATATTGATTATAAACATTCCATATTAATTGATTTCGTCGCGAGGTTTTGACCTCTATATGAGACGTTTTTCAAAGACTGCATTCATTTTTTAAAACAAGCATAACCTTTATTATAAAATATACTGTTTACACATGACTATTACATAATGGTTTACAATAAGAATATATTACATCAAAAATAAGTTTCTTGAATGCAGTTTTTACACAATATCATACAAGCATGGACTCCAAATCTTGTCCTTATTTTAGTATGCAACAGCGGAAGCTCTTAATAATCACCTGAGAATAAACATGCTTAAAATGTCAACAAAAATGTTGATGAGTTATAGGTTTAACCTATATATTTATCAAATTGCAATAATAGACCACAAGATTTCATATTTCAATATACATCCCATACATAGAGATAAAAATCATTCATATGGTGAACACCTGGTAACCGACATTAACAAGATGCATATAAGAATATCCCCTATCATTCTGTGAAATCCTTCGGACATGATATAAACGAATTCGAAGTACTAAAGTATCCGGTACTTTGGATGGGGTTCGTTAGGCCCAATAGATCTATCTTTAGGATTCGCGTCAATTAGTAGATCGATTTACTAATTCTTAGGTTACCAACCAAAAGGGGCATATTCGGCTTCGATCATTCACCCATATAATGTAGTTTCAATTACTTGTGTCTATTTCGTAAAACATTTATAAAAATTGCGCATGTATTCTCAGCCCAAAAATATAAAGGGTAAAAAGGCAAATGAAACTCACTTCAAATAATCAAGTCTTAACAAGTTTGATTGCTTAACATGTTGGAAACATTTAATCATGTAAAAATCAATTTCATTTAATATATATAAACATGGAAAAGTTTGGGTCACTACAGTACCTACCCGTTAAATAAATTTCGTCCCGAAATTTTAAGCAGTTGGAGGTGTTGTCGTATCTTCTGGAAATAAGTGCGGGTATTTCTTCTTTATCTGATCTTCTCGTTCCCAGGTGAACTCGGGTCCTCAAAGAGCATTCCATCGAACCTTAATAATTGGTATCATGTTTTGCTTAAGTCTTTTAACCTCACGATCCATTATTTCGACGGGTTCCTCGATGAATTGAAGTTTTTCGTTGATTTGAATTTTGTCTAACGGAATAGTGAGATCTTCTTTAGCAAAACATTTCCTCAAATTCGAGACGTGGAAAGTGTTATGTACAGCCGCGAGTTGTTGAGGTAAATCAAGTCGGTAAGCTACTGGTCCGACACGATCAATAATCTTGAATGGTCCAATATACCTTGGATTTAATTTCCCTCGTTTACCAAATCGAACAACGCCTTTCCAAGGTGCAACCTTAAGCATGACCATCTCTCCAATTACAAATTCTATATCTTTTCTTTTAATGTCGGCGTAGCTCTTTTATCGACTTTGGGCGGTTTTCAATCGTTGTTGAATTTGGATAATCTTCTCGGTAGTTTCTTGTATTATCTCCGGACCCGTAATCTGTCTATCCCCTACTTCACTCCAACAAATCGGAGACCTGCACTTTCTACCATAAAGTGCTTTAAACGGCGCCATCTCAATGCTTGAATGGTAGCTGTTGTTGTAGAAAAATTCTGCTAACGGTAGATGTCGATCCCAACTGTTTCCGAAATCAATAACACATGCTCGTAGCATGTCTTCAAGCGTTTGTATCGTCCTTTCGCTCTGCCCATTAGTTTGTGGATGATAGGCAGTACTCATGTCTAGACGAGTTCCTAATGCTTGCTGTAATGTCTGCCAGAATCTTGAAATAAACCTGCCATCCCTATCAGAGATAATAGAGATTGGTATTCCATGTCTGGAGACGACTTCCTTCAAATACAGTCGTGCTAACTTCTCCATCTTGTCATCTTCTCTTATTGGCAGGAAGTGTGATGATTTGGTAAGACGATCAACTATTACCCAAATAGTATCAAAACCACTTGCAGTCCTTGGCAATTTAGTGATGAAATCCATGGTAATGTTTTCCCATTTCCATTCCGGGATTTCGGGTTGTTGAAGTAGACCTGATGGTTTCTGATGCTCAGCTTTGACCTTAGAACACGTCAAACATTCTCCTACATATTTAGCAACGTCGGCTTTCATACCTGGCCACCAAAAATGTTTCTTGAGATCCTTGTACATCTTCCCCGTTCCAGGATGTATTGAGTATCTGGTTTTATGAGCTTCTCTAAGTACCTTTTCTCTCATATCTACAAATTTTCGTACCCAAATTCTTTCAGCCCTATACCGGGTTCCGTCTTCCCGAATATTAAGATGTTTCTCCGATCCTTTGGGTATTTCATCCTTTAAGTTTCCCTCTTTTAAAACTCCTTGTTGCGCCTCCTTTATTTGAGTAGTAAGGTTAGTGTGAATCAATATTCATAGATTTTACACGAATGGGTTCTCTTTCCTTTCTGCTCAAGGCGTCGGCTAGCACATTTGCCTTCCCTGGGTGGTAACGAATCTCAAAGTCGTAATCATTCAACAATTCAATCCACCTGCGCTGTCTCATGTTCAGTTGTTTCTGATTGAATATGTGTTGAAGACTTTTGTGGTCGGTATATATAATACTTTTGACCCCATATAAGTAGTGCCTCCAAGTCTTTAATGCAAAAACAACCGCGCCTAATTCCAAATCATGCATCGTATAATTCTTTTCGTGAATCTTCAATTGTCTAGACGCATAATCAATTACTTTCGTTCGTTGCATTAATACACAACCGAGACCTTGCTTTGAGGCGTCACAATATATCACAAAATCATCATTCCCTTCAGGTAATGACAAAATAGGTGCCGTAGTTAACTTTTTCTTCAACAATTGAAACACTTTTTCTTGTTCATCCTTCCATTCAAATTTCCTCCCTTTATGCGTTAATGCAGTTAAGGGTTTTGCTATTCTGGAAAAGTCTTGGATGAACCTTCTGTAGTAACCAGCTAGTCCTAAAAACTGGCGTATGTGTTTCTGAGTTTTCGGGGTTTCCCACTTTTCAACGGTTCAATCTTTGCTGGATCCACCTGAATACCTTCTTTGTTCACTATGTGACCGAGGAATTGAACTTCTTCCAACCAAAATGCACACTTTGAAAACTTAGCGTACAGTTTTTCCTTTCTTAACAACTCTAGCACTTTTCTCAAATGTTCTTCGTGCTCTTGGTCATTCTTTGAGTAAATAAGTATGTCATCGATGAAAACAATGACAAACTTGTCAAGGTATAGCCCACACACTCGGTCCATGAGGTCCATGAACATAGCTGGTGCGTAAGTTAAACCAAACGGCATAACCATAAACTCATAATGACCGTAATGTGTCCTAAAAGTAGTCTTCGGAATATCATCCTCCTTCACCCGCATTTGATGATACCCGGAACGTAAATCGATCTTCGAATAAACCGACGAGCCTTGTAGTTGATCAAATAAGTCGTCGATTCTCGATAGTGGGTAGCTTTTCTTATTGGTAAGTTTGTTCAACTCTCGGTAGTTGATACACAACCTAAATGTACCATCCTTCTTCTTGACAAACAAAACAGGAGCTCCCCACGGTGATGTGCTTGGTCGAATGAAACCACGCTCTAAAAGTTCTTGTAATTGACTTTGGAGTTCCTTCATCTCACTGGGTGCAAGTCTGTATGGAGCACGAGCTATTGGTGCAGCTCCTGGTACGAGATCTATCTGAAATTCAACAGATCGGTGCGGAGGTAGTCCCGGTAATTCTTTCGGAAATACATCGGGAAATTCTTTTGCGACGGGAACATCATTGATGTTCTTTTCTTCAGGTTTAACTTCCTCGATGTGCGGTAGAATGACGTAACAACCTTTTCTTATTAGTTTTTGCGCCTTTAAACTACTAATAAGATTTAACTTCGCGTTGCTCTTTTCTCCGTACACCATTAAAGGTTTTCCTTTTTCACGCATAATGCGAATCGAATTTTTGTAACAAACGATCTCTGCTCTCACCTTTTTTAACCAGTCCATGCCAATTATTACATCAAAACTCCCTAACTCGACTGGTATTAAATCAATTTTAAACGTTTCATCCCCCAGTTTAATTTCTCTCTCCCGACATATATTATCTGCTAAAATTAATTTACCGTTTGCTAATTCGAGTAAAAATTTACTATCCAAAGGCGTCAATGAGCAACTTAATTTAGCACAAAATTCTCTACTCATATAGCTTTTATCCGCAATCGAATCAAATAAAACATAAGCAGATTTATCGTCAATCAGAAACGTACCCGTAACAAGCTCCGGGTCTTCCTGTGCTTCTGCCGCATTAATATTGAAAACTCTTCCACGGCCCTGCCCATTAGTATTCCCTTGATTTGGGCAATTTCTAATAATGTGGCCCGGTTTTCCACATTTATAACAAACAGCGTTGGTATTACTTGCTCCGACACTATTCGTTTCGGCATTACTTGTTCCGACATTATTTGTTCCTTTAGTTCTGTTAAACTTTGGTCCGTAGACCTCACACTTTGTCGCGCTATGACAATTTCTTTTACACCTATTGCAAAATGTCGTGCAAACCCCCTAATGATTTTCTTCACACCTATGACGGTCTGTTTTTGGTTTTTGTTGCCGTTGTTGTTATTGAGGTTGTTGTTGGGATTGTTATTGTTGTTGAAACGGTTGTTGTAGTTGTTGTTGTTGTACTGCTAACTCTTGTCACCGTTTTCCTCCCACTTCCTCTTGAGTTGTTTCGTGTTGGCTTCTTCGGCCGCCTGCTCTTTAATTCTTCCCTCAATCTGATTTATGAGTTTATGAGCCATTCGACTTGACTTCTGTATAGAAGAGGGCTCGTGTGAACTCACATCTTCTTGAATCCTTACTGGTAACCCTTTTACAAACGCGTTGATCTTCTCTTCTTCATCTTCGAATGCTCCCGGACACAATAGGCACAACTCTGTGAATCGTCGTTCATATGTGGTAACGTCGAACCCTTTTGTTCGTAACTCTCTAAGTTCTGCCTTGAGTTTATTGACTTCATTTCTAGGACGGTACTGCTCGTTCATCAATTGATTGAATGCCGACCACGGTAGTGCGTAAGCAGCATTTTGTCCTACTTGTTTAAGATAGGTGTTCCACCACGTTAACGCAGTACCTGTGAAGGTATGTGTAGCGTACTTAACTTTGTCCTCTTCAGTACACTTACTTATGGAAAACACCGATTCGACTTTCTCGGTCCACCGTTTCAATCCAATTGGTCCTTCGGTTCCATCAAATTCCAAAGGTTTACAGGCAGTGAATTCTTTGTAGGTGCATCCTACACGATTTCTTGCGCCGTTAGCTGCATTGCTAGATTCAGAGTTATTGTTGGTATGTAGCGCAGCTTGTACTGCAGCTATGTTTGCAGCAAGAAAAGTACGAAATTCCTCTTCGCTCATATACATGGTTTGTCGAGTAGTCGGTGCCATTTCCTTCAAAATAGCCAACTGAATCGAGTTAATCATACAGAATATTAAGAGTAGTCAATAGTATTTCGTAGCATAATATGAACTTATTTATAAAAGCTTTTTCTTCATATTAGCATTTTATAAGTTTAAATTCGGGTACTACCTACCCGTTAAGTTCATACTTAGTAGCTAATATACAATTCAACTACTACAATTCCATATGAAAAACTGATTATAATAATATATCACATACAAATATTCTTCAAACTTACAACTTCACTATATTACATATAACATGAAATATATTACACTTTGATACATGACAATTTTGAAGATAAATCTAGTTAATACGCAAGTTGTTCAGCAAAGGAAATAAAGACACGTAATTCATAAGTCAGAAACAAGTCATGCATACTGGTTTTACTAAGACGAATTCCCATCCTTGGTCTTGTGGAAAATAACCGTTATGACCATTGGCGAGGCAGCATGTTGTAATGTCGTCAAAAGGACGAGGGTTTCGTAATGTCCAACAGCCCCGTAATAATCTAAAAACCTTGTTTCTCACCCCAACTACTGAATCCATCACTTGTGGAAAGGTTTTATTTAAAAGTTGTAACCCGATATTCTTTTTCTCACTTTGGTAAGAAGCGAACATCACTAACCCGTAAGTATAACATGCTTCTTTATGTTGCATGTTAGAAGCTCTTTTTAACTCGCGAAATCCTATGTTGTGATATGTTGAGTCAAAATAGGTTCTTAACTCGTAGCGTAAAATTGCATTTGGGTTCCCCGCATTTAATGCTTTAAAGAAAACACGGCATAACTTACGGTCTCCCCAATGTGATATACCCCACCTATCAAAGGAAAGCCTTTTATAAACTAAGGCATTTCTAGAAAGTCTTTCAAATGTTTGACAAGTTAATTTCGCCATAACTAAATGTGCTGATGAACTCTGACAGACTCTAGACAAGATTTCCTCAATCATATCCTCTGGTAGGTCTTCTAAAATATTCGGTTGTCTACCCTTAACGTCCATTTTGTTTTTATACTGTAAAATAGACAAGGATTAGATTCATAAAAGATAATTAACAAACAATACAAGAAATTTTTACATAGAACATAAAAGTACAAGCACACTATAATACATATAATACACAACATGATTACAACTCCCTAATCTGAATCATTGGTTTCTTCTTCTTCGGACTTGGTTCGCTTTCCTAATTTTCCAGGGATATATTGTGTTCCTCTAATACGAGGCGTCGTTTTCCACAATGGTTTAGAAAAACCTGGTGGTTTAGAGGTTCTCGGGTTATTGCTACACTTTAGAAATACGGATGTTGCCGATACATATAAAGCTCATCGGGGTTGGAATCGGGTTTCTCTATTTTTATACCTTTTCCCTTATTATTTTCTTTTGCTATATTAAATTGGGTCGAGGTGATTTCTATAACATCATCGAAATCCTCATCGGGATCCTATTCATCAGAAAATTGGTAATCTTCCCAATATTTTGCTTCCTCGGCGGAAACACCATTGACCATTTTTAACTTTGGTCCGTTGGTTGAGGATTTTCTTTTATTTAAACGATTTACTGTAGGTATCACTATTTCTTCCTCCGGAACCTCTTCTTCTTCTGGTTCCTCCTCTTCCGATTCATCCTCTTCTGGTTCCTCTTCTTTCGGTTCCTCCTCTTCCGGTTCCTCTTCGGGAATTTGTGAATCTTCCCAAAATATATTAGACTCTTCATTATTATTAGGTGAATCAATGGGATTTGTACTAGAGGTAGACATCTATCACACAATATCAAACACATTAAGAGGTTAATATATCACATAATATTTACATGTTAATAATATATAGTTTCCAACAAAAGTGTTAAGCAATCATTTTTTTAAAGAAAACACGGTCGAAGTCCAAACTCACTAATGTATCCTAACAAACTCGATAAGACACACTAATGCAAATTTCTGGTTCTCTAAGACCAACGCTCGGATACCAACTGAAATGTCACGTTCATATTGATTATAAACATTCCATATTAATTGATTTCGTCGCGAGGTTTTGACCTCTATATGAGACGTTTTTCAAAGACTGCATTCATTTTTTAAAACAAGCATAACCTTTATTTTAAAATATAATGTTTACACACGACTATTACATAATGGTTTACAATAAGAATATATTACATCAAAAATAAGTTTCTTGAATGCAGTTTTTACACAATATCATACAAGCATGGACTCCAAATCTTGTCCTTATTTTAGTATGCAACAGCGGAAGCTCTTAATAATCACCTCAGAATAAACATGCTTAATACGTCAACAAAAATGTTGGTGAGTTATAGGTTTAACCTATATATTTATCAAATCGCAATAATAGACCACAAGATTTTATATTTCAATATACATCCCATACATAGAGATAAAAATCATTCATATGGTGAACACCTGGTAACCGACATTAACAAGATGCATATAAGAATATCCCCTATCATTCTGGGAAATCCTTCGGACATGATATAAACGAATTCGAAGTACTAAAGCATCCGGTACTTTGGATGGGGTTCGTTAGGCCCAATAGATCTATCTTTAGGATTCGCGTCAATTATTAGATCGGTTTACTAATTCTTAGGCTACCAAGCTAAAAGGGGCATATTCGGCTTCGATCATTCACCCATATAATGTAGTTTCAATTACTTATGTCTATTTCGTAAAACATTTATAAAAATTGCGCATGTATTCTCAGCCCAAAAATATAAAGGGTAAAAAGGCAAATGAAACTCACCTAATGTATTTTGTAGTAAAAATACATATGACTATATTGAACAACTCAACAATGCAGGGTTGGCCTTGGATTCATGAACCTATATCATTTGTATATATATTAAAACGTATCCTTGTAATCGAACAATTATATGTATATATATTATTTTTTTAATAATATAATTTTTATATTAGTAACTTATGTATTTCATCATTAATATATATATATATATATATATATATATATATATATATATATATATATATATTCATTTTTATATATGAAAATATAGATTTTTGTTAAGTTACATATATTAAATATCTTATATATATACTTTATTTATATGTATTATAACTTAAATTTTATGTTATATATCTATTATATATATATATATATATATATATATATATATATATATATATATATATATATATATATATATATATATATATATATTCATTTAAAATGATTTTTATATTCGTTTTGTTATATTAGTATATTTATAAATATATGTTTAGTACTTTATTTAGAACCGATAGTTTGTTATAAGTAGATATTTTTATAAGTAATGTTCATAATAATAATAATACTAACCTAAATGAAATTTTAATATATATAATAACTTTAATAAAAGAAAATGTTAATTTTTGATAAAAGATAGTTTTAATAAAAACAGTAGTAATAATCTTATTAATGACAATAAGGATAATATTGCTAATAATACTTAGGATAATAATAATAATATTAATGATAATAACTTAATACTAAGACTAATACTAATGAAATTAATAATAACTTGTATTATTTTCATAATAATAATAATAACCCTAATCATAATAATATTAATACATATATAATAGCTATAATACATAAATGATAACATTTAACAATAATCAACATAGTAATAATACTTATAGCCATAATAATGATAATTGTTACAACACCTATTATAATACAAAAAATAATTTTTATGATACTTATAATAACCATAATAATAATAATAACAATATCAATAGTCATATTAATAACACTAATAACAATAATCATATTAATAATAATTAATAATAATAATAATAATAATAATAATAATAATAATAATAATAATAATAATAATAATAATAATAATAATAATAATAATAATAATAATAATAGAAATAGAAAAGAAAAAGAAATGTATATATACCCTTTAAAGAAAGCTTCCTAAAAAGAATAGCACTCCGCAGGAATTGAACCCGAGACCACTCGAAACCTGACACGATCACATAACCATTGAGCTATCGCTCATTATCTGTTTTATAACCCTCAGTTATTTTTATAACCCGTACATTTTTCTTCTTCCTTCTTCCTTTTCTCTCAAAATTTCAGTCGACCCAAAGAATGATGTTCATACCAAAATAACGAATCAAATGTTGTATTAAGACTTGAAACTTAATTATAAGTGACCTTTAACGAATCCGTTTGATCAATAAATAAAAAAATACAATTTATGATGCCTGCTGTTCGTGAAAAACGGTTGAAGAACCCAATCATCAATCTTGATTTTAAGAACGTTTCAGATTAAAGTTTCTACATGAAAATGGTTTTAAATCAAACGTATAAACTTTATGTACCCTCAATTTGATCCAATATTTCGAATTGAACTCGAATTTTGCTGAAGAACTCGACTGTTGACTTTTTCAAGATAACTTTGACTTCAAAATTCTAAATCAATAAGATGAGTTGGAACCTCAAACTTTGCAGAAAGTTTTCTTAAAGAATTACTAACAAAACTACATTTTTAGATTTTTAAAATTTTTACGAAATCGAGTCTTGACGAAATTGAAGCAAGAACAGGGAACCCGTCGGACTTTCCCAAAAATTTTATTTAAATTTGGCAAATTAAAGGATGATATAATTGATATTTGATAGTGAGAGTGTGAAGTCGATAATTTTGGCTAGTTACATGAATAATTCATTGGTTTTATGACAGCATTAAATTTTACAGAATATTCAATCAGGTATATATCCAAATGCAAAAATTCGATTTGAAAGAAAGTGGATTTGTACGAATGATTATGATGTGCAACGATTTAGGAGACAGAAACCAAAAATTAAATTGTAGTCTGATTGTAACATGTAACAGCTTTGGATTCTTTCTTTGAATAATCCGTATATAATTATCATAAATCAATAATTATATTAATAATAATATTAATAATAATAACACAAATACTAATACTAATAATAATAAATAACAATACTGATTTCCTATTATATATATCTGTATATATCTATATATTTATATTTTTATTTTTATTTGTATTCCTCTTTTATTTAGATAATTATATTTATTTTTATAGGTTATGATTACTCTTTTAATAGATATCAAAATAATGTAATACTGATAACAAAATAATACTAATAATAAGTATAATGAGTAAATAATAATAATAATAATAATCTTAATCAAACTTTTATTACTCATTATAATATAATAATGATGTTATTAATGAATACAATAACATCACAACAATTTATATGTATCAACTTTCCTATATTATCTATTGAAAATAATAATATGACTAACACTGATTATGTTGATATTATTGATAGTAATGGAAATATTAATATTAATATTATATGTTTAACTTCTAATTACATTTAATATATTACATTACCTATTATTAATTATGTAATATTCATATAACATGTTCGAATATTTAATACAATATACATAGTATCTTAATTGTGTACAAAAATTATATATATATATATATATATATATATATATATATATATATATATATATATATATATATATATATATATATATATATATATATATATATATATATATATATATATATATATACATAGATTCGTTTTATTAACAGCATGATTATTTTTGTATCATACTTTACATTTTTGATTCTAATATTTAAAGTATACATTATTAATTCAAAATATTGTATATATACATATATTTATATTTATATGTACATATTTATTTACAACTAGTGTTCTGAATCGTCGGGATTGGTCAAAGGTTAAATGAATTCATGAAAAATAGTTCAAACATTTTGAGATTCAATTAAATAGACTTTGCTTAACATGTCGAAATCATTCAAAGATTAAGTTTAAATTTGATCGAAAATTTCCGGGTCGTCACAGTAGCACCGAAAACTCACTAAAAATTAGGTTATTCATATCTGATTGCAGAGTACAAATGGCAGATCTAGTTGAAGATTTAGTCACACCTCACCTTAATAAACTCAGACGAATGTAAAATTGCATATCTGATTATAAATTTAGCACTTTTTTTCTAGTTTACTAGTTTAATACCCGCGAATTCAAAAGATTTTAAATGATGGGGCTTTTATCATATATCCCCTCCTTAAGCTTGAAAATCTCATATTTACCCACATAAATTAATTAATATCATATAAGCCCAACTTAAATACTAATATTCTCATATCTACCCATCTACTCATTTGATAAAAATATATTTAATGAATCTAATTTCACACAATCAAATGCACATTAAAAAAAAAAAATTCCTCGGACATCCTAATCGTCTTCTTCCTAATTTGTTTATACATATACATGTATATATCACCAATTTTTTCAGAAGTAACACGACAAATAATAGATAAATTATATACCTTTTATTTTTACTTTGTACCAGCTAAAATTTCAGTATTTTGTATTATACTTAATTTATGTTTATATTGATATATACATTTTGGCTATTTTTAAAGTACACTTTGATTATTCGATTAACAAAGTTCTATAAAAATAAACACTCCCATTTGAGGTACTCATTGATTAACAAACGATATAAAGTACACACTGAACCTTTTAGCGTTCAACGATTATTGAACATAGACTTAAATTTTCCGAGTTTAAAATCTATTTATTGATCATCAACCAAACTGTTACCTCTCTGCAAATTTACGAGTTTGAACCCCATTTTATGTACAATTTAGGATAAGCCCGTGAGTGCAATCATGTCTTTCCCTCTCCCCACCTCCCCCTTCACACCTCCTCCGGCAACTAAGAGATGGATTCCGGTAAACAGACAACAAATCAATCAAGATGAAAACAATGGAGTATGGATCGAAGTCACACGCAAACAAAAAACCAAACCCAATCTGCAACACAACAGACTGCGAAACTTAATCCACAAATATGGAAGTTACAAACCCACAAACTCACCCCCTCCTAAACACAATCACTCTTTTGCCACCTATCCCAACAATATTCCAATCCGTCAGTTCTCATCACCTGAATCCTCAGAACCCACTTCGATACTATTCTTCAATCATCCTGACCACTGGACCGACAATGACCTTCGCATCTTCTTTAAAAGATATGGCATGGTTAATGATGTATACCTCCCTCCTAACAAGGTCCTAAAAAATGGTAAAAAATTTGGTTTTGTTAGATTTTCTGGTATTAAGGACCTAAGTTATCTTCTCAATCGTTTAAACACCATCTACCTTGGAGGGAACTGGCTAAGGGCTTATCGAGCTCATGCCAGGACAAAGAAAACAATCGAACACTCCAATCCCAATCGAAATCACAATATAACCAGTCACTCCGGCCAAAACAACCCAACCTCCCCTATCCAACCCAACCAACACAAGCCCCATCAACCACCAAATCACATCCCCAAAGTAAACCTGCAACAACAAAGCAAATCAGGGATCAGAGACGATCGCTCTTTCAATGATGTACTTAATGGAACACCCCCTACAAGAGAGGATATTACCCGAAGAATCCATATCGAAGAAGAAGATTCTAACATTCAATTGCTGGAACATTCAATAATTGGGGAAATTATAAACATTGACCTTATCGAGCAATTCCCAACTCTATGTTCTGCAGAAGGTTTAACTGACTTCAATATCAGATATTTAGGTGGCCTGGATATTTGCCTATCCTTTGATAATGAAGATACGGTAAAAAACATTCTTTCAAACGAAAAGCATGTTGTTCATCAGTGGTTAAAGAACGTCAGAAAGCTCAAAGATAAATGTTTTCAATCTTCAAGGCTAACATGGCTATGCATAAAAGGGGTTCCGATATCCTGTTGGTCAGAAAAAAATTTTAAAAAAATCGCTGAATGGTACGGTCCTGTTTATGATTTTCAAAATTGCAAGTTTAATGGGAATCAAAATCTAGTAATCGGCAAAGTCCTAGTCAAGCTCTGGGGACACAAATTAATGAACACAATTGCAGAGGTAACTACAGCAGGTGGTAAGGTTTTTTATGTTCAAATCTTTGAAGACTCCAACTGTATTGTTGAAATTGAAATGGAAGAACAATCTATTTTTGAAACCCAAAGCAATACGAGTTGCAAGTCGGAGTATAGATCGGATCAGGTGTTTTCAGATTCAGATAACGAGGACGATGTCTTACCTCCGGTACCGGAAACTCAAAAAGTCTCCGGCGATGCCTGTCACTCCAAAAAACATGCCACGTCAGCTTCAAATTTCGATAGCAATGATGACCTTGGAAACTCCACACCTAACGGCTACAAATTATTTAATGATTCCTTTGAAAATTCAATCGTGGGTGACAGCTCAAATATTGGGAATTATCAAAAAGAGAATATCTTGAATAAAGATACATCTGTAAATGAAACCCCAATTATCGAGGACGCTCCTGTTAACACTCCAAAGTCGGTTCAGACTAAAGGTAATTTGACCCCTACCCATGACCCCAATCTTAATGAACCAGCTCAAACTAACAAGGTGACCCCCAGCCCACTTAACCTCTTGCACCTGGGCCCATCGAGTGCTAAGTCTAGCCCAACTCCCCACCCCATTAGCCCAAGAACAACTGACCCAATTGGCCTGGCAAATCAATGTTTCGATACTCCTTACTCCCCATCCGAATGTTCTTCACCTTCTGGTACAAACAATAACGAAAATGGTAACCCTCAGATCTTCACCTTCTCTTCTCAACCCCCTTTACCTAAAAACCCCCAAAATAAATCATCTACTTCACACCCACAGAACATCAAATTATCGAAGAAAGCACCAACCACTGGTGTAGTGACCCGAACTTTTCCATGTTTATATATATTAATTGAGATTGATATTTACATGATTAAATGTTTCCAACATGTTAAGCAATCAAACTTGTTAAGACTTGATTAATTGAAATATGTTTCATATAGACAATTGACCACCCAAGTTGATCGGTGATTCACGAACGTTAAAACTTGTAAAAACTATATGATGACATATATATGGATATATATATATATAGTTAACATGATACTATGATAAGAAAACATATCATAAAGTATATTAACAATGAACTACATATGTAAAAACAAGACTACTAACTTAATGATTTTTAAACGAGACATATATGTAACGATTATCGTTGTAAAGACATTTAATGTATATATATCATATTAAGAGATATTCATACATGATAATATCATGATAATATAATAATTTAAAATCTCATTTGATATTATAAACATTGGGTTAACAACATTTAACAAGATCGTTAACCTAAAGGTTTCAAAACAACACTTACATGTAACGACTAACGATGACTTAACGACTCAGTTAAAATGTATATACATGTAGTGTTTTAATATGTATTTATACACTTTTGAAAGACTTCAATACACTTATCAAAATACTTCTACTTAACAAAAATGCTTACAATTACATCCTCGTTCAGTTTCATCAACAATTCTACTCGTATGCACCCGTATTCGTACTCGTACAATACACAGCTTTTAGATGTATGTACTATTGGTATATACACTCCAATGATCAGCTCTTAGCAGCCCATGTGAGTCACCTAACACATGTGGGAACCATCATTTGGCAACTAGCATGAAATATCTCATAAAATTACAAAAATATGAGTAATCATTCATGACTTATTTACATGAAAACAAAATTACATATCCTTTATATCTAATCCATACACCAACGACCAAAAACACCTACAAACACTTTCATTCTTCAATTTTCTTCATCTAATTGATCTCTCTCAAGTTCTATCTTCAAGTTCTAAGTGTTCTTCATAAATTCCAAAAGTTCTAGTTTCATAAAATCAAGAATACTTTCAAGTTTGCTAGCTCACTTCCAATCTTGTAAGGTGATCATCCAACCTCAAGAAATCTTTGTTTCTTACAGTAGGTTATCATTCTAATACAAGGTAATAATCATATTCAAACTTTGGTTCAATTTCTATAACTATAACAATCTTATTTCAAGTGATGATCTTACTTGAACTTGTTTTCGTGTCATGATTCTGCTTCAAGAACTTCGAGCCATCCAAGGATCCATTGAAGCTAGATCCATTTTTCTCTTTTCCAGTAGGTTTATCCAAGGAAATTAAGGTAGTAATGATGTTCATAACATCATTCGATTCATACATATAAAGCTATCTTATTCGAAGGTTTAAACTTGTAATCACTAGAACATAGTTTAGTTAATTCTAAACTTGTTCGCAAACAAAAGTTAATCCTTCTAACTTGACTTTTAAAATCAACTAAACACATGTTCTATATCTATATGATATGCTAACTTAATGATTTAAAACCTGGAAACACGAAAAACACCGTAAAACCGGATTTACGCCGTCGTAGTAACACCGCGGGCTGTTTTGGGTTAGTTAATTAAAAACTATGATAAACTTTGATTTAAAAGTTGTTATTCTGAGAAAATGATTTTTATTATGAACATGAAGCTATATCCAAAAATTATGGTTAAACTCAAAGTGGAAGTATGTTTTCTAAAATGGTCATCTAGACGTCGTTCTTTCGACTGAAATGACTACCTTTACAAAAACGACTTGTAACTTATTTTTCCGACTATAAACCTATACTTTTTCTGTTTAGATTCATAAAATAGAGTTCAATATGAAATCATAGCAATTTGATTCACTCAAAACGGATTTAAAATGAAGAAGTTATGGGTAAAACAAGATTGGATAATTTTTCTCATTTTAGCTACGTGAAAATTGGTAACAAATCTATTCCAACCATAACTTAATCAACTTGTATTGTATATTATGTAATCTTGAGATACCATAGACACGTATACAATGTTTCGACCTATCATGTCGACACATCTATATATATTTCGGAACAACCATAGACACTCTATATGTGAATGTTGGAGTTAGCTATACAGGGTTGAGGTTGATTCCAAAATATATATAGTTTGAGTTGTGATCAATACTGAGATACGTATACACTGGGTCGTGGATTGATTCAAGATAATATTTATCGATTTATTTCTGTACATCTAACTGTGGACAACTAGTTATAGGTTACTAACGAGGACAGCTGACTTAATAAACTTAAAACATCAAAATATATTAAAAGTGTTGTAAATATATTTTGAACATACTTTAATATATATGTATATATTGTTATAGGTTCGTGAATCAACAGTGGCCAAGTCTTACTTCCCGACGAAGTAAAAATCTGTGAAAGTGAGTTATAGTCCCACTTTTAAAATCTAATATTTTTGGGATGAGAATACATGCAGGTTTTATAAATGATTTACAAAATAGACACAAGTACGTGAAACTACATTCTATGGTTGAATTATCGAAATCGAATATGCCCCTTTTTATTAAGTCTGGTAATCTAAGAATTAGGGAACAGACACCCTAATTGACGCGAATCCTAAAGATAGATCTATTGGGCCTAACAAACCCCATCCAAAGTACCGGATGCTTTAGTACTTCGAAATTTATATCATATCCGAAGGGTGTCCCGGAATGATGGGGATATTCTTATATATGCATCTTGTTATTGTCGGTTACCAGGTGTTCACCATATGAATGATTTTTATCTCTATGTATGGGATGTGTATTGAAATATGAAATCTTGTGGTCTATTGTTACGATTTGATATATATAGGTTAAACCTATAACTCACCAACATTTTTGTTGACGTTTAAAGCATGTTTATTCTCAGGTGAATATTAAGAGCTTCCGCTGTTGCATACTAAAATAAGGACAAGATTTGGAGTCCATGTTTGTATGATATTGTGTAAAAACTGCATTCAAGAAACTGATTTCGATGTAACATATTTGTATTGTAAACCATTATGTAATGGTCGTGTGTAAACAGGATATTTTAGATTATCATTATTTGATAATCTACGTAAAGCTTTTTAAACTTTATTTATGAAATAAAGGTTATGGTTTGTTTTAAAAATGAATGCAGTCTTTGAAAAACGTCTCATATAGAGGTCAAAACCTCGCAACGAAATCAATTAATATGGAACGTTTTTAATCAATAAGAACGGGACATTTCAGTTGGTATCCGAGCGTTGGTCTTAGAGAACCAGAAAATTTGCATTAGTGTGTCTTATCGAGTTTGTTAGGATGCATTAGTGAGTCTGGACTTCGACCGTGTTTTCTTTAAAAATGATTGCTTAACATTTTTGTTGGAAACTATATATTTTTAACATATGAATATTATGTGATATATTAATCTCTTAACGTGTTTGATATTATGTGATAGATGTCTACCTCTAGAACAAGTCCCATTGACTCACCTAATAATAATGAAGAGTCAAATGTAAATTGGAATGATTTGTGGACTGATTCACAAGTTCCCGAAGAGGAACCGGAAGAAGAGTCGGAACCGGAAGAAGAATCGGAACCGGAAGAAGAATCGGAACCGGATGAAGAAATAGAACCGGTGGGGGAAATAATAAAACGGTTAAGTAAAAGAAAATCCTCAACCAACCGACCAAAGTTAATTATGGTCAATGGTGTTTCCGCCAAGGAAGCAAAATATTGGGAGGATTACCAATTCTCCGATGAATCGGATTCCGACGAGAATTCCGATGATGTTATAGAAATTACCCCAACTGAATTTAAAAAGGCAAAAGAAAATAATAAGGGAAAGGGCATAAAAATAGAGAAATCTAATTCCAACCCCGATGAACTTTATATGTATCGTCAACCCCCGAAGTCCTTAAGTTGTAACAATGACCCGGGAACCTCTAAACCACCAGGTTTTTCTAAACCAATGTGGACAACGACGGCTCGTATTAGGGGAACATCATATATCCCTAGAAACTTGGCAAAACGAACCAAAACCGAAGAAGAAGAAACGAGCGAGTCGGAATAAGATAGTTGTATTCGTGTGGTGTAATATATGTAATATAGTGTTCTTATGCTTTATGATATATGTAAAAATTGCTTGTATTAATAAGTATTTTTTTATGAAACTAACTCTTGTCTATTTTACAGTTTAAAAACACAAAATGGATAGACAACCCAATATTTTAAGAGACCTACCCGGAGACATGATTGATGAAATCTTGTCTAGAGTCGGCCAGAATTCTTCGGCACAACTATTTAAGGCGAGATCAGTTTGTAAGACATTCGAAGAACGTTCCAAGAATGCCTTGGTTTATAAGAGACTTTCGTTTGAAAGATGGGGGATATCACATTGGGAAACCCATAAGTTACGATGTGTTTACTTTGACGCATATATTGCGGGGAACCCAAATGCTATTTTACGCAACGGGTTAAGAAATTATTTTGACTCAATATATCCGAATATTGGACTTCGTGATTTAGAAAAAGTGGCTAACATGCAACATAAAGAAGCATGTTATGCTTACGGATTAGTAATGTTCGCTTCTCACCAAAGTGAGAACAAGAACATCGGGCTACAACTATTAAACAAAACGTTTCCACAAGTGATGGAGTCGGTAATTGGGGTAAGAAATGAGGTTTTTAGATTATTACGGGACTGTTGGACATTACGTAACCCTCGTCCCTTTGATGACGTTACAACACGCTGTCTTATCAACGGCCATAACGGTTATGTTGCACAAGACCAAGGATGGGAAGTAGTCCTAGTAAAACCAGAATGCATGACTTGTTTCTGGACGTATGAATTACGTGTCTTTATTGCCTTTGCCGAACGACTTGTGTACTAGCTAGAATTGTCTTCACAACTATCTTGTATCAAAGTTATTGTGTGCTATATTTCATGCTTTATGTAAAATAAGCGGTATTGTAAGTTTGTAAAATATTGTATAAAAGTTTGAACGCGAAATATTATTACAATCAGTTTTTCATATAGAATTGTAGTAGTTGAATTGTATATTAGCTACTAAGTATGAACTTAACGGGTAGGTACTACCCGAATTTAAACTTATAAAACGCTAATATGAAGAAAAAGCTTTTATAAATGAGTTCATATTATGCTACGAAATACTATTAACTACTCTTAATATTCTGTATGATTAACTTGTTCCATTTAACTATTTTGAAGGAAATGGCACCGACTACTCGACACACCGTGAATATGAATGAAGAGGAATTCCGTACTTTTCTAGCTTCAAACATAGCCGCAGTACAGGCTGCGCTACATACCAACAATAACCTTGGATCTAGCAGTACAGGAAATCGTGTAGGATGCACCTACAAAGAATTCACTGCCTGCAAACCTTTGGAATTTGATGGAACCGAAGGACCGATCGGATTGAAACGGTGGACCGAGAAGGTTGAATCGGTGTTTGCCATAAGTAAGTGTACTGAAGAGGACAAAGTGAAGTACGCTACGCATACCTTCACAGGTTCTGCGTTAACATGGTGGAATACCTATCTAGAGCAAGTGGGACAAGATGATGCGTACGCACTACCGTGGTCAGCATTCAAGCACTTGATGAACGAGAAGTACCGTCCCAGAACCGAGGTCAATAAGCTCAAGACAGAACTTAGAGGGTTACGAACCCAAGGATTTGATATTACCACGTACGAAAGACGATTCACAGAATTGTGCCTATTGTGTCCGGGAGCATTCGAAGATGAGGAAGAGAAGATCGACGCGTTTGTGAAAGGATTACCGGAAAGAATCCAAGAAGATATAAGTTCACACGAGCCCGCCTCCATACAACAGGCATGTAGAATGGCTCACAAACTAGTGAACCAGATTGAAGAAAGAATTAAAGAGCAGACTGCTGAAGAGGCCAATGTGAAGCAAGTCAAAAGAAAGTGGGAGGAAAACGGTGATAAGAATCACCAATACAACAACAACAGCAATTACAACAATAATCGCAACAATTATCCCAACAATCGCAACATCAATCGCAACTACAACAAACGGCCCAACAACAACAACAACAACAACAACAACAACAGCAACTACAACAATCATCCCAACAACAATAATAACCGCAACAACAACAACAATCAGAAGCAGCTATGCCAAAGGTGTGAAAAGAATCACTCGGGGTTCTGCACCAAATTTTGCAACAAGTGTAAAAGAAATGGTCATAGCGCGGCGAAGTGTGAGGTCTACGGACCAGGGGTTAATAGAACGAAAGGAACAAATAGTGTCGGAACGAGTAATGGCGGAGCAAGTAGTGTCGGAGCAAGTTATGCCAATGTAGTTTGTTATAAATGTGGAAAACCAGGCCACATTATTAGAAATTGCCCGAACCAGGAGAACATGAATGGACAAGGCCGTGGAAGAGTTTTCAATATTAATGCGGTAGAGGCACAGGAAGACCCGGAGCTTGTTACGGGTACGTTTCTTATTGACAATAAATCTGCTTACGTTTTATTTGATTCGGGTGCGGATAGAAGCTATATGAGTAGAGATTTTTGTGCTAAATTAAGTTGTCCATTGACGCCTTTGGATAGTAAATTTTTACTCGAATTAGCAAATGGTAAATTAATTTCAGCAGATAATATATGTCGGAATCGAGAAATTAAACTGGTTAGCGAAACATTTAAGATTGATTTGATACCAGTAGAGTTAGGGAGTTTTGATGTGATAATCGGTATGGACTGGTTGAAAGAAGTGAAAGCGGAGATCGTTTGTTACAAAAATGCAATTCGCATTATACGAGAAAAAGGAAAACCCTTAATGGTGTACGGAGAAAAGGGCAACACGAAGCTACATCTTATTAGTAATTTGAAGGCACAAAAACTAATAAGAAAAGGTTGCTATGCTGTTCTAGCACACGTCGAGAAAGTACAAACTGAAGAAAAGAGCATCAATGATGTTCCCATTGCAAAAGAATTTCCCGATGTATTTCCGAAAGAATTACCGGGATTACCCCCACATCGATCCGTTGAATTTCAAATAGATCTTGTACCAGGAGCTGCACCAATAGCTCGTGCTCCTTACAGACTCGCACCCAGCGAGATGAAAGAACTGCAAAGCCAATTACAAGAACTTTTAGAGCGTGGTTTCATTCGACCAAGCACATCACCGTGGGGAGCTCCTGTTTTGTTTGTCAAGAAGAAAGATGGTACATTCAGGTTGTGTATCGACTACCGAGAGTTGAACAAACTTACCATCAAGAACCGCTACCCACTACCGAGAATCGACGACTTATTTGATCAACTACAAGGCTCATCTGTTTATTCAAAGATTGACTTACGTTCCGGGTATCATCAAATGCGGGTGAAAGAAGATGATATTCCAAAGACTGCTTTCAGAACACGTTACGGTCATTACGAGTTTATGGTCATGCCGTTTGGTTTAACTAATGCACCAGCTGTGTTCATGGACCTTATGAACCGAGTGTGTGGACCATACCTTGACAAGTTTGTCATTGTTTTCATTGATGACATACTTATTTACTCAAAGAATGACCAAGAACACGGTGAACATTTAAGAAAGGTGTTAGAAGTATTGAGGAAGGAAGAATTGTACGCTAAGTTTTCAAAGTGTGCATTTGGTTGGAAGAAGTTCAATTCCTCGGTCACATAGTGAACAAAGAAGGTATTAAGGTGGATCCGGCAAAGATAGAAACTGTTGAAAAGTGGGAAACCCCGAATACTCCAAAACACATACGCCAGTTTTTAGGACTAGCTGGTTACTACAGAAGGTTCATCCAAGACTTTTCCAGAATAGCAAAACCCTTGACTGCATTAACGCATAAAGGGAAGAAATTTGAATGGAATGATGAACAAGAGAAAGCGTTTCAGTTATTGAAGAAAAAGCTAACTACGGCACCTATATTGTCATTGCCTGAAGGGAATGATGATTTTGTGATTTATTGTGATGCATCAAAGCAAGGTCTCGGTTGTGTATTAATGCAACGAACGAAGGTGATTGCTTATGCGTCTAGACAATTGAAGATTCACGAACAAAATTATACGACGCATGATTTGGAATTAGGCGCGGTTGTTTTTGCATTAAAGACTTGGAGGCACTACTTATATGGGGTCAAAAGTATTATATATACCGACCACAAAAGTCTTCAACACATATTTAATCAGAAACAACTGAATATGAGGCAGCGTAGGTGGATTGAATTATTGAATGATTACGACTTTGAGATTCGTTACCACCCGGGGAAGGCAAATGTGGTAGCCGATGCCTTGAGCAGGAAGGACAGAGAACCCATTCGAGTAAAATCTATGAATATAATGATTCATAATAACATTACTACTCAAATAAAGGAGGCGCAACAAGGAGTTTTAAAAGAGGGAAATTTAAAGGATGAAATACCCAAAGGATCGGAGAAGCATCTTAATATTCGGGAAGACGGAACCCGGTATAGGGCTGAAAGGATTTGGGTACCAAAATTTGGAGATATGAGAGAAATGGTACTTAGAGAAGCTCATAAAACCAGATACTCAATACATCCTGGAACGGGGAAGATGTACAAGGATCTCAAGAAACATTTTTGGTGGCCGGGTATGAAAGCCGATGTTGCTAAATACGTAGGAGAATGTTTGACGTGTTCTAAGGTCAAAGCTGAGCATCAGAAACCATCAGGTCTACTTCAACAACCCGAAATCCCGGAATGGAAATGGGAAAACATTACCATGGATTTCATCACTAAATTGCCAAGGACTGCAAGTGGTTTTGATACTATTTTGGTAATAGTTGATCGTCTCACCAAATCAGCACACTTCCTACCAATAAGAGAAGATGACAAGATGGAGAAGTTAGCACGACTGTATTTGAAGGAAGTCGTCTCCAGACATGGAATACCAATCTCTATTATCTCTGATAGGGATGGCAGATTTATTTCAAGATTCTGGCAGACATTACAGCAAGCATTAGGAACTCGTCTAGACATGAGTACTGCCTATCATCCACAAACTGATGGGCAGAGCGAAAGGACGATACAAACGCTTGAAGACATGCTACGAGCATGTGTTATTGATTTCGGAAACAGTTGGGATCGACATCTACCGTTAGCAGAATTTTCCTACAACAACAGCTACCATTCAAGCATTGAGATGGCGCCGTTTGAAGCACTTTATGGTAGAAAGTGCAGGTCTCCGATTTGTTGGAGTGAAGTGGGGGATAGACAGATTACGGGTCCGGAGATTATACAAGAAACTACCGAGAAGATCATCCAAATTCAACAACGGTTGAAAACCGCCCAAAGTCGACAAAAGAGCTACGCTGACATTAAAAGAAAAGATATAGAATTTGAAATTGGAGAGATGGTCATGCTTAAAGTTGCACCTTGGAAAGGCGTTGTTCGATTTGGTAAACGAGGGAAATTAAATCCAAGGTATATTGGACCATTCAAGATTATTGATCGTGTCGGACCAGTAGCTTACCGACTAGAGTTACCACAACAACTCGCGGCTGTACATAACACTTTCCACGTCTCGAATTTAAAGAAATGTTTTGCTAAAGAAGATCTCACTATTCCGTTAGATGAAATCCAAATCAACGAAAAACTTCAATTCATCGAAGAACCCGTCGAAATAATGGATCGTGAGGTTAAAAGACTTAAGCAAAACAAGATACCAATTGTTAAGGTTCGATGGAATGCTCGTAGAGGACCCGAGTTCACCTGGGAGCGTGAAGATCAGATGAAGAAGAAATACCCGCATCTATTTCCAGAAGATTCGTCAACACCTTCAACAGCTTAAAATTTCGGGACGAAATTTATTTAACGGGTAGGTACTGTAGTGACCCGAACTTTTCCATGTTTATATATATTAATTGAGATTGATATTTACATGATTAAATGTTTCCAACATGTTAAGCAATCAAACTTGTTAAGACTTGATTAATTGAAATATGTTTCATATAGACAATTGACCACCCAAGTTGATCGGTGATTCACGAACGTTAAAACTTGTAAAAACTATATGATGACATATATATGGATATATATATATATAGTTAACATGATACTATGATAAGAAAACATATCATAAAGTATATTAACAATGAACTACATATGTAAAAACAAGACTACTAACTTAATGATTTTTAAACGAGACATATATGTAACGATTATCGTTGTAAAGACATTTAATGTATATATATCATATTAAGAGATATTCATACATGATAATATCATGATAATATAATAATTTAAAATCTCATTTGATATTATAAACATTGGGTTAACAACATTTAACAAGATCGTTAACCTAAAGGTTTCAAAACAACACTTACATGTAACGACTAACGATGACTTAACGACTCAGTTAAAATGTATATACATGTAGTGTTTTAATATGTATTTATACACTTTTGAAAGACTTCAATACACTTATCAAAATACTTCTACTTAACAAAAATGCTTACAATTACATCCTCGTTCAGTTTCATCAACAATTCTACTCGTATGCACCCGTATTCGTACTCGTACAATACACAGCTTTTAGATGTATGTACTATTGGTATATACACTCCAATGATCAGCTCTTAGCAGCCCATGTGAGTCACCTAACACATGTGGGAACCATCATTTGGCAACTAGCATGAAATATCTCATAAAATTACAAAAATATGAGTAATCATTCATGACTTATTTACATGAAAACAAAATTACATATCCTTTATATCTAATCCATACACCAACGACCAAAAACACCTACAAACACTTTCATTCTTCAATTTTCTTCATCTAATTGATCTCTCTCAAGTTCTATCTTCAAGTTCTAAGTGTTCTTCATAAATTCCAAAAGTTCTAGTTTCATAAAATCAAGAATACTTTCAAGTTTGCTAGCTCACTTCCAATCTTGTAAGGTGATCATCCAACCTCAAGAAATCTTTGTTTCTTACAGTAGGTTATCATTCTAATACAAGGTAATAATCATATTCAAACTTTAGTTCAATTTCTATAACTATAACAATCTTATTTCAAGTGATGATCTTACTTGAACTTGTTTTCGTGTCATGATTCTGCTTCAAGAACTTCGAGCCATCCAAGGATCCATTGAAGCTAGATCCATTTTTCTCTTTTCCAGTAGGTTTATCCAAGGAAATTAAGGTAGTAATGATGTTCATAACATCATTCGATTCATACATATAAAGCTATCTTATTCGAAGGTTTAAACTTGTAATCACTAGAACATAGTTTAGTTAATTCTAAACTTGTTCGCAAACAAAAGTTAATCCTTCTAACTTGACTTTTAAAATCAACTAAACACATGTTCTATATCTATATGATATGCTAACTTAATGATTTAAAACCTGGAAACACGAAAAACACCGTAAAACCGGATTTACGCCGTCGTAGTAACACCGCGGGCTGTTTTGGGTTAGTTAATTAAAAACTATGATAAACTTTGATTTAAAAGTTGTTATTCTGAGAAAATGATTTTTATTATGAACATGAAGCTATATCCAAAAATTATGGTTAAACTCAAAGTGGAAGTATGTTTTCTAAAATGGTCATCTAGACGTCGTTCTTTCGACTGAAATGACTACCTTTACAAAAACGACTTGTAACTTATTTTTCCGACTATAAACCTATACTTTTTCTGTTTAGATTCATAAAATAGAGTTCAATATGAAATCATAGCAATTTGATTCACTCAAAACGGATTTAAAATGAAGAAGTTATGGGTAAAACAAGATTGGATAATTTTTCTCATTTTAGCTACGTGAAAATTGGTAACAAATCTATTCCAACCATAACTTAATCAACTTGTATTGTATATTATGTAATCTTGAGATACCATAGACACGTATACAATGTTTCGACCTATCATGTCGACACATCTATATATATTTCGGAACAACCATAGACACTCTATATGTGAATATTGGAGTTAGCTATACAGGGTTGAGGTTGATTCCAAAATATATATAGTTTGAGTTGTGATCAATACTGAGATACGTATACACTGGGTCGTGGATTGATTCAAGATAATATTTATCGATTTATTTCTGTACATCTAACTGTGGACAACTAGTTATAGGTTACTAACGAGGACAGCTGACTTAATAAACTTAAAACATCAAAATATATTAAAAGTGTTGTAAATATATTTTGAACATACTTTAATATATATGTATATATTGTTATAGGTTCGTGAATCAACAGTGGCCAAGTCTTACTTCCCGACGAAGTAAAAATCTGTGAAAGTGAGTTATAGTCCCACTTTTAAAATCTAATATTTTTGGGATGAGAATACATGCAGGTTTTATAAATGATTTACAAAATAGACACAAGTACGTGAAACTACATTCTATGGTTGAATTATCGAAATCGAATATGCCCCTTTTTATTAAGTCTGGTAATCTAAGAATTAGGGAACAGACACCCTAATTGACGCGAATCCTAAAGATAGATCTATTGGGCCTAACAAACCCCATCCAAAGTACCGGATGCTTTAGTACTTCGAAATTTATATCATATCCGAAGGGTGTCCCGGAATGATGGGGATATTCTTATATATGCATCTTGTTATTGTCGGTTACCAGGTGTTCACCATATGAATGATTTTTATCTCTATGTATGGGATGTGTATTGAAATATGAAATCTTGTGGTCTATTGTTACGATTTGATATATATAGGTTAAACCTATAACTCACCAACATTTTTGTTGACGTTTAAAGCATGTTTATTCTCAGGTGAATATTAAGAGCTTCCGCTGTTGCATACTAAAATAAGGACAAGATTTGGAGTCCATGTTTGTATGATATTGTGTAAAAACTGCATTCAAGAAACTGATTTCGATGTAACATATTTGTATTGTAAACCATTATGTAATGGTCGTGTGTAAACAGGATATTTTAGATTATCATTATTTGATAATCTACGTAAAGCTTTTTAAACTTTATTTATGAAATAAAGGTTATGGTTTGTTTTAAAAATGAATGCAGTCTTTGAAAAACGTCTCATATAGAGGTCAAAACCTCGCAACGAAATCAATTAATATGGAACGTTTTTAATCAATAAGAACGGGACATTTCAACTGGCAACCCTAGTAAGAAACGCAAAACCTGCCATGATAATGCTGCCTCCAAATCTTCTGTCTCATCAGGATACACCTGGACGAAAATTAGGAAATGGAGCTCCTCTTCGAAAATATTAAATGCCAAAGCTAAAGCTAGAATTCCTAAAGGCAATCGCAAAGTTAATGGTAGAAAGGCAAATTCAGGAAGCAAAAAACCGCAGAAAAGATCTAGCAGAACAAACACTGAGCAGACGCTTTCGGATCATTCACTGAGTTACAACCAAGTGGGCTCGATTCTAGGTCTATCCAGGAAACCGCAACCACTGTAAGGAAGATTACCTTTTTCGTGTTTATTTTAAATCGTTTACAATGAAGATGTTATCACTTAATATTAGAGGCTTAGGGAAAGATGATAAAATCAAACTAAATTGGTTTAAAAACTTAATTTATAAAGAACAACCCTCTGTCATCGGGCTGCAAGAAACCAAATGCAGAAATTTCCCTGAATGTTGGATTGAGAAAATATGGGGTAATGAGGGGTATAATTATGCTGTAAAAAACTCAACGGGAAATTCGGGCGGGATTCTTACTATTTGGGACCCTAAACTGTTTATTGCTAACTGTGTTGTTGAACGAGATTCCTTTATTGCGATAAAAGGAAAATGGAAAGATGCAGGTTCTGAGCTCATAATTGTCAATGTTTATGGCCCTCACACGGATGTTGCTAAAAAGAAAATGTGGGAAGATCTTAGTGATGTAATGAACTATGATAAGGCTATGTGGATCCTATTAGGTGATTTTAATGAGGTTCGATCCGAGCTTGAAAGAAGAAACACAAAATTTCTTGAACACCGAGCCAAACGTTTTAATAGCTTCATCAAAGACAACAACCTAATTGATATTCCACTTGGGGGAAGAATTTACACGAGAATCAGTACGAGTGGAGTGGAATTCAGTAAACTTGACAGATTCCTGGTCTCAGAAAAGTTTCTCCAACAATGGCCAAATACTCACGCTTTGGTGCTTAACAAGAAACATACGGACCATTGTCCGATAATACTTAAAGAAGGAAATGTTGACTTCGGACCTAAGCCTACAAAAGTTTTCGATGAATGGCTACATCATAAGGAAGCACCGGATGTAATCAAGGCAGCTTGGTTAATGGAGGTTAAATCCTCATACCCCGATTGCATCTTTCGCGAGAAATTGAAAAATGTCAAAACCGAACTCCGTAAATGGTATTCTACCGCACCTGGGAAGCTAAAAGCTGAGATTGACGAGTTAACTAAGTCGGTTAATAATTGGGAAATCAGAGCAGAAACTGAGGATCTAAATGATTCACAATTGAAAGAGTGGATGGTTGCTCGGGATAATTTGATCAAAAAGGAAAAAGCAGAACTTGAAATGTTAAAGCAAAAATCCCGGTTCAAATGGGCCTTGGAAGGAGATGAGAACTCCAAATTCTTTCATAACGTGATTCGTAGAAGGCAACAAAAAAACAACATCCATGGCGTGAATATTGCAGGGGTCTGGTCCACATATCCAGAGGACATAAAGAAAGAAGCACTAGCCTACTTCTCCTCACTGTTTGAGAGAAAGACATCCGAAAGTCTCGAACTTAATGATTGGGACGGGCCACGCCTAGACAGTAAAATGATTGATAAATTGGAAGCTCGTTTTAGTGAAGATGAAATTATTCAAGCGATCAAAAGTTGTGGCAGGAACAAAGCCCCCGGCCCGGACGGTTTCAACATCCTTTTCTATGTTAAATTCTGGGACGTTATTAAAGCAGATCTTGTGAATGCTCTGAATTGGTTCTGGGAAAATGAAAAAATCTCTAACGGGTGCAACGCATCTTTTCTCACTCTTATCCCCAAGGTAAGTGACCCGCTAAACTTTTCTAATTACCGCCCTATTAGTCTTATTGGTAGCTATTATAAGATTCTATCTAAAATTCTTGCCAATAGAATTAGGGTAGTTATCCCGTGGTTAATAGGAAAGGAACAAAGCGCCTTTTTAAGTGATAGATACATACTAGACGGTATCCTAATTGCACTTGAAACCTTAGAGGAACTTAAGGCAAAACATATAAAAAGTTTTATTTTTAAAGTGGACTTTGAAAAAGCCTTTGACTGCTTGGATTGGGACTTTCTTTCTAGATTGATGGGATTCATGGGTTTCGGATCCAAATGGGTAAATTGGATTCGAGCTTGCCTTGCATCCACCTCTATCTCTGTACTTATCAATGGGTCCCCGACCAACCAATTTTTTCCTAAAAGGGGGGTAAGACAAGGAGACCCTCTTTCTCCTTTCCTTTTTATTTTAGCAAGCGAAGGCTTAAATTATCTACTTAAACTTGCCATTAATAAAGGTATTATAAAAGGTGTAGAAGTAGGAAGAGATAAGGTCTCCGTGTCGCATTTACAATATGCCGACGACACGATCATTTTTGGCAAATGGAATAAAGTTGAGGTTAGAAACATATTAAAAATTCTAAAGTGCTTTGAAAACCTATCGGGCCTCAAAATTAATTTGAATAAGAGTTGTGTGTATGGAATTGGAACCTCGAAAGCTGAATCTTGCGCGCTTGCTTCTTGGTTCGGGTGTATGGAGGGTAGTTTCCCATTTAATTACCTAGGGTTACCTATTGGCGCAAATCTCAAACTTTACAAAAATTGGGTACCCGTTATTGATAAATTCAAAAAAAGACTCTCCACTTGGAAGGCCAAGTCGTTATCATTTGGTGGTCGTCTTACCCTCATAAAAGCAACTTTAAATAGCCTCCCCCTTTACTACTTTTCTCTCTTCGTAGCCCCTGCTCGTGTCATCAAGGAACTAGAAGGTATGCGTCGCGACTTTTTTTGGGGCGGGTCCTTTGATAATAAAAAAATGGCTTGGGTAAATTGGAAGTTAATCTGTCTACCTTATGACTCCGGTGGTTTAAATGTCGGGTTTCTTAATTTTAAAAACCTCACACTTCTAACAAAATGGTGGTGGAGATTCTTAACTTTAAAAAACTCTCTTTGGGTTGAAGTAATTAAAAGTATTTATGGGGATCATGGGGGGCTTGGATGTCTTTCTCCACAATCGAGCTTAAACCTTAAAAAATTTTCGGGTCGAACGTGGTTTTCTATCATTAATATCGAACACACCCTAAACAAGTTAGGGTGTGATATTTCTAATTCTTTCGTTAAAGTGATAGGCACAGGCTCAGACACAAGCTTTTGGGATGAGGTATGGTGTGGTAACGAAGCATTCTTTCTCAAATATCCCAGGTTACATAGACTTGAACTCCACAAAAACGCTTCGGTTGCTGACAGAATCTCTTGGTCAGACAGCAGGCCTTCTATCACCTGGGAATGGACCTCGCAACCAAGGTGGAGGGCGGCGGATGATCTCGAAAATCTGGAAAAACTTCTAAATGTGATCCCCCCTGCTTGTGGTAAACCAGATACATGGACATGGAAACATGAAAAGCATGGTAAATATTCTGCGGCTTCGTTAGCTGCTGTTTTAACGAATGCTTTCTTGGCCAATAAGCCCCTGCCCGAACCTACCTTGCTCAACAAGTTAATCCCTCAAAAAATTGGTATTTTCATGTGGAGAGTGCAAAAAAATAGGCTCCCTGTTAGAATCGAATTAGATAACAAAGGGATTGACCTTAACTCCGTTCTTTGTCCGGTCTGCAATGACGATATCGAGAGTATCAACCATGCACTTGTCGCCTGCAAATCAGCTGCGTCTATGTGGGAAAAGGTTCGGTTGTGGTGGGGTTTTGATAATCTCCCAATCACGTCCTACTCCGATCTTGCCTTATGCCCTTCTCCGCATATTCGTGATAACTTGGGGTCTCAGATTTGGCAAGCGGTGATTTGGGTAACAACCTATTACATATGGAAAAATCGCAATGCCCTCGTCTTTGGAAATAACGCATCAAGCATCCCCTGCCTTTTCTCGGATATCCAATCTAAGAGTTACGAGTGGATCAATTGTCGCGGCAAAAATATTGAACTCGAGTGGCTCACGTGGATTGCCTATCCTATATCATGCTCCTTCAATTTAAAATCTAAAGATGGAATAGGTTAAATTGTAGGTTTTTTTCACACTCTGAAATTTTGGCCGAGGCTATGTTTTGGGCTAAGTGAATGGGGGCTGAGTTGCTTTGTCGCCGAATTACCGGTACTGTAATTCATGTCTTCATTCGGCTTGTCTTTTTCAAGTTGTCCCAACGTAGTGGAGGTCTTAATGAAAGAGTGTTTTTTCCTACGTTGTCGAGTTCCTTCCTGTTTTTTTCTTTTTTTCGAGCTCTTTATGTATATGTATTTATTTTTACCTGTAATGTGTCGCGGTTTAGGTTGGGTTTTGCCCTCCTCTTTGTATCTTCTCTTTATTAATAAAATCTCTGTTGATCTTTCAAAAAAAAAAAATTTAGGATAAGCTGTGTGTTTCCTTTCATCTTTGTTGGTTAGTTACAATTGGTGCATGCCTTGTTTCATAAATACCCAATTAACACGGTTCGTATAATAATGATGATTACAGTTGGTGAACGTTAAGGTTTTAAATCGTTGTTCAAGGAATCAAGGATGCATATGGCAATATTATTCTACTTCTGGAAATGTGATATATACATGTATATTTATTTATAAATAAATAAGGAAGAAGACGATGAGGAGGTTTGAGGAATTTTTTTTTCAATGAGATAGTGTGAAATTAGATATATTAAATATATTTTAATTAAATGGGTAGATGGGTAAATATGAGACTATTAGTATTTAAATTGGGCTTATATGATATTAACTACTTTATGTGGGTAAATATGATATTTACAAGCTTTAAGGAGGGGATATATGATAAAATCCCAATGATGGGAGAATTTCAACATCAACATATCAGTATAACTGGTTTCGTGGATTCACGAGATTATGCAAAGTTATTTTCTTGGTGAATTATATATTTAAACAAGTATATATGTATTTAGTAAGTATACATAATGCTCGTTAGAAAAAGCATCCAAAAGAATGATAACATGTTTAGAAATCATCTCAACATAAACTTAATATACAAATTGAAATACATATTTTAAATCAATTAACAATTCAGACGTTTAGTACCATTGTTTCATTAATAAGAATCAAATAAATATTTAACATAAGTTACATGTCAGACAATTGCATGACTAAGCTGTGAACGTAATTAAAGTGTGTTAAGAATGGTAATAGTAACTGCACGTAACTCAGTTATGTTCTTCTAAGCACATACCAAAGGCAAATTACAAGAATCACTGTTCCGATGCTCCAGAGTTGAATAATGTTGGAGCAGGTTGCTTTCGAGAGTATTTGAAGTCTTCATAATCAGCTCAAAACAAATTGCCAATGATGTGAAAAAATGTTGTTGGTGCATGTCACTATTAGATACGGGTTACAAACGATATAAACAAAATAAACGATTATGAAATGTCTAACTCGATTGCAATACCAAACTCTTCCTAGTAAACCAACAATTATAAAGCAACAGCTAAAATGTATAATTCAGTTTTATATGTTACCTTTCAACTCATGTCAATTAGAAGAAGAATGTGTACAGTTACCCTGCAACAAATCATTGACATGTATATGAATCATAACTCATTAACTTATACATTGAACAAAGTATATACTTAGGTAACGTTTCATTTCTAGAGGATAAATCTACAATTGGTTGAAAGGGAACGCTGTTAATGGTTCGAAAGTAACACATAGACCTTCCAGGCAAGTAACATTTTAATGAGATAACATAAAACGAATAATCCAGATATAAATCTATATTAATCGATATTGCCTCTAATATGAAAACATTTCAAGTAAAAAGTACCTAGATGATAGTGTCTTGATCGAGTAAGAATTGCAAATCAGCAACGCAAGTTTATAATATGGATTATATATTCCAAGTTCCTCCGAAGCATAGGAGCGACCTGAAATATTAAAAGTTCCAAAAGATTAATATGGCCTTTTCATTTCAATTCACAAATGATATGTTTTCTTCACTAACACAATGTCTACTTTATCACAAATGAAATTCAACTTTATTTAAGACTTACCGTGTACTCCAACTTCATTAACAGTAACTATGGACTGCTCCACTCCACACTTACGAATCGACTTGTAATAAGTGAATAAAGCAATTGGACAAGATAATTGTGGTACCACCTATTTAGAGTTAAAAATAATATCAGTTATATTAATCCTCTACAAAGAAAAAGCCACACTCATATCATTAAAAAGAACAACTCCTCTGAAATGAGTAAGTGTAGGTTGTAAAATTATACATTAACTACACTTTTAACAAATTTCAACCCCATTTACCCATTCAACACGTTCTACTCAATACCATCATCTACGTATGTGGGGAATGATGGAAGAAAGTAGCACATTATCTAATTGTACCAGAATAACATTTCAGTAACAAAGTTCATGTTATTGTTTGAATTATGACCCCTATATGTGCAGAACTTCATGATGTTACTGTGTTTCAATGTTTTCAGCAGATGAATAGCAATTCAAATTTTATCTAGATCTTCAGGAATTGCAAAAAATCATAAAGATTAACCTGATTTCAGGTCACATATAATCCTTCATGCTCATCAAAACTCCTATAACGTTAACAGAGAAAATTAATACTAATTTTCTTAAATTGTAAGGTTTTCCCTGTTCGGGTTACCCGGGAAGGGCGAGTAATCCGACCCCATACTCTAGTGTACGCAGCCTATCAGCCTATCTAGATTTCTTAAAAAAATCTAGAAGCACCCTTACCCACAATCTCATTATTATAATGTAACAACAAACAAATCAACATGGAATAGTATTCGAACTAAGATCAGAAAGTTTTAACATGTACAATGAATACTTAGATACATATATGTTGCATCTTCAATGTCTGCATTAGTTGGAACATTTACATGTGCAAACATAAAACATTTATCTAAATACCTATTTTGCTAGGTATATAAACATGTGTATAATAACAGAAATGCACAATGAAGAATAAATAGACATACCTTAACGTATGTAAAGGCTGACCTCTGCGAGTTGACCGTAGATAAATAATTAAATACAACGAATACTTACATACATATCTTCAAGCCTCTAATTATAAATTTGTCTTTATTATATCATGTACAAACACAAAACAAAACAAGTACTCACATAATTTGATAGAATGTTATCATGGAGGTTTCCCGACCCGTTACCCAAATAGCCCAACCTTTTCATTTAAGGTTTCCCATTACTGAACAAACTTCTTAAAGTTCTGGCCTGCAAACAAACAAGCAAACAACCTAAAGTGAGCAATGAAAGTAATATAAGCCTGCAAAAAGATTAAGCATCACAATTAGTGTTGGTAGACTGATCATGAAAGAAAAAAAGCCCACAACAGTATACAAATATCATACATTTGTGTGATAACAAATAGTTATCAAATAAAATAATAATAATAAAGAAAAACGGTATAGAACAACCTTATAAAACTTATATAAACATCATAACACACATATACAAAAAATTCAATCCATAAGCATCTAAACCATTAACAACTATAAAAAATTAACGCTTGGTCCCACCTTTTTAACAACCTTTACCATATATTCTAGTATCATACTTTTAGTAACATACCTTATCATACCTCAATACAAGCATTATGAGCCCAAGCCTTTGAAGTTATTTCCTCTTTGGTGTCATGAATAATTGGTGTGTCAAATATGATTAAAAGGTACATTAAGCAAATTGACAATGGAATGAAATTTCAACTTATAGAATCTCAACATGAAAAGATAAAACAATAACAATTTAATTCCGGTTTGCAATTGCCTCAATATCTTCAGCAAGGGATTGTGCCATCTCTAACTTTTTCTTAAAATACTATTTAAAAAGACGACCATTTAACCGATTAGGGCCGATTTGACACACATAGCCATACTGAATACGGGCCATAGGTCACATGAATTGTATTCAATGGTTTCAATTTCCTTAATTGTGTTTTGATAGTAATTAGAGTATCACGTTAATAGTATAATTTTGAAGTCGTATAATAATACATTATATAATGGTAAAGTTATACAAAAATGACTGATCAATGGTGAATCAACATAACTCAACCCAAAGCCTTACACCGAATAAAAAAAACACGTTTTAACCAGCCCATTTTGCCACCGCTAGCTTTTTTTTTAATTTTATAGTACCATAAGCATGGAAACCTTTGTGTACCTCATAGATCGTGATCAGAACTAAGTATAATTTGAAACATATTATTACCAAACAACCATTTATGACTTAATATTTACCTCAATAAAAACTAACATAGAGCCAGAGATCCAGCTTTAACAGAAGCAACACGCTAAGATTTCAAAAACTCTTTTGTAGCACTACAAATTCCACCTTCCTCTTGAATAGGCCCTTTAAATTTATTTTATGAGAAATAGAAAGAAAGTCGTAACATGCAATAAATACCTCGACTTATAAGCCCAATCCAACCAACGTTCAAGACTCTATTACTTGAAATCTCGAGCACAGCTAGCCTATATGAGCCAACACTAATAGATACTTATAAGCCTCACAATACATCAACCATATATCCTAATGACAAGGCCATTTTAAACTTAAACGTGTGTTGAAAGTACAGGCGCCCATATGGGCAGAGGAAACTGTGTGGTTCCAAAAAAACTCTTTTTGGTATTAGTCAAAAGAGTGTATGCCAAGTTAAGTTTCATAATGCATAATATACACAAGAATAATGATAGCCGAAAAAAAATATTTAAATTAAATGTGTAAGAAGGTTGAATGAATTACGGAGTATAAGATAATCTGTGCACAAGTTCCCATTTTCCAGTTCCCTGTTACCTTTCTTTAACTTAAATTTTTAGATAAAAAACCTTACTGGCCTTCGTTTTCCTAAAACCAGAAAAATCTCACATATAGCCAAAATCTGTAGCTGGTTGTTTGACATTGGATTATAAATTCACTCCTTTGTTTCCGATTATGTAACAACTTCGGTTATAATAGCCGCACCTCTAATGGGTAGGCTATTTTAAAGCAAGCTTGGAAGGAGCGACAGCACTGTAATTATTTCGAGAACATCACTACTCGTTCATTATTAATCATAAAAATTAATGACTTTTTGACCACTCATCTATGAGTTATAATCATAAAATTAATTAAGTATTTAAACAAATATAAACACCGACATATGATATCTCCCTTACGAAATCCACTACCTCCTTGTGCAATATCTAATGCAAAAGATCTTCTGAAGGTGATCGAAGCGAACATGCAATATAAAAAAACCCGATAATTCGTCATTGTAATTATGCTGGTTTGCCTTATAGAAATCAACAACAATTTTAACATGGGTTATAAATTCTCAATATAAATTGAATGTCGACCATTAATAGTAAACAAAAAGGGTTATAACCGTTATATGATGGGTACCAAATAAATAATAAAACAGACAATAAAGAACGTAATCATATGTATTATTAATAATGTTATATGATGGGTACCAAATAAATAATAAAACAGACAATAAAGAACGTAATCATATGTAACCACATAAATGTAGAACTGAAAGTTTTGTAAAACAAACATTCCATTCCATCCTTTATTATTTGAGATAGATAAAAATTGTTACTAACCATCGTTAGTGAAACAAGACAATGGCGTTCTGAATGAAGCTGGTGGCAGGTTCTCGCGAGCATGGTCATGTGAAGACGGTAACACAGACAAACCGGTTTTAGGCGAATGTGAAGATGAGCAAATATAATCTGTGGGATCAAAACACATATTGTTAAAACAATGAATATAAGATTGTAAACAATAAATACAATACATTTACTAATGTATATATTTCAATGAACTAAGAAGGCTAAATGATACCTGTGATTACCAGATGAAAAAATAATCCTTCACTTGATATTCATACAACGGAAGTTAATTCAAGATAAAAGCGTACCACAAAAATAAATTGAATTGATAACGCGAACATAGCAAAAAGCATAGATAATTAACAGAGTTTCTTCTTAATTATAAAACTAATAGAAGAATGGTTCCAGAATTAATTTTTTCATTACCTGAATTTGATGTTGGAACGTGATTTTGAGTGACAAATGAAATTCGTTGAGGAAGGTTGTTTTCCTGATCAACATCACGAACAAATTTCTTTTTCGTAGCAAGTCTTGCGTTCGATGTAACGTTAGCAGAGATCGTATAATTAAGTCGTTTAATTCGATTTCTTGATTGATGGTGATGAGGCGGTTGATATTAGGGTTCTAGAGAAGAAAAATTGGGTGTGTGTTCAACTGGGTTAATGAGATGAATAAGAGAATTCCGTGTTTTCTAATGTTGATGATGCGGTTACTTTAGGGTACGTAGATGGTGTTTAACAGGGTAAATTGGGAAAACTCAAAAAGTCATACATCAGAGAGACAAATCTTACATAAGATTAATCTCAGCCATAGGATGATAATTAAAAATGACTTTTGAATGGTGGGGATTTACTTATTTAAGAGGTTAAATATAAATCTTAGGTAAATAGCCATAGGATGATAATTAAAAATGACTTTTGAATGGTGGGGATTTACTTATTTAAGAGGTTAAATATAAATCTTAGGTAAATATGACTGTTTCATGATTGTATGTTTGAAGGAGGATTCATTTTTTCGATGATCCTGTTTGTTTCTATAAAAGTTTAACCGTTTTTAGCTAGAAAAAAAAAAGGTAAATATGACTTTACTTTAATAGAGAGTGTAGAAGTGTAGATGTAAATGTAGATCCGGTTAAATACGGATTTTTGATACTGTAAGTGTAGATGTAAATGTAGATCTGATTAAATACTGATTTTTGATACTGTAAGTCATGAAAATACGTTTTATCAACAATTGGTTTGTCAACAATCGTTTTCATTAGAATTTGAATTTTTGAGTCACATGTTTACGAATATAATTAGCATTGAGTCAGATGGATGAGTTTTTAAAGATCTTAGTGAATAAAGAAAGAAGAAAAGGGTGTGGGTCTAGGATTTTATTTTATAAGAGATGAAAAGAAGTGAGTAATTAGTTTTAAAAGATCTGACATTTGTTGCATTTGTTACAAAAATCCCCAAATTCCAAGATTAATTTCTTCAAAACTTAATCAATTTTCTTATAGCTCGATCCATTTGTTGCATCTATTCCATCTCGTCTTTAACATTGATTTTAAATTTGGGGATGAACAGGGAAGAAATTAGGGTTCGTATAAATTAAGTAAGGTTGGAGATGAAGATGGGGGACAAAAAGAGAAATTTACCCTCACATGCAAAATGCATGACAAGGATCAATATACATTTTTAGCGGAATTTAGACGGAGGAATGAAAATTTTTTTAAAAACAAAGAATTTTAAAGGCAAAAAAAAAAAAACTCGAGAGACGCTGTTAGCAGTGTTGAGTATAATACAGTGATCAACAGAGCAAAAAAATCTTCATTTAATAAACATTTGTGCTTAACATTTGGGCTAAATTAATAAGAAATTATGGCATGATACATTTAATAAACACTACATATATAATGTAACAATAACATGATTTAACTTTTGTAATATAAATTTGGCAGTATAAAGTACAACGTAATCGGAATGCAAACTATCAATGACTCAAAAACCCGACGCAACCCGAAAACCTTGCACTCATTATACAATCATTCTATTAAAGGAATTTCTTAGAGTATATAGAATAATAGAAACATCGTTGGCCAGTGGAGATCGAGCATGATTTCCCCTATGCACTGGAATCGCCAAAACGACTCTTCCAAATTAGGATTCTACGCCTAACCCCAATTATGGTTCTACTTTTGACTCTAAAACACATGTGAAACTGATATGTATAGACGACCTAGGCTTTGGGTTACCCTAATGGTCCTATCAACATGAACGACCCAACAGTCGGACCAACAGTCACATATGCTCCTGTAACTGATCAGTTTCACGCGTGTAATACATGTAGGTGTACAATGTAATAATAAACGTTATTCGTTCAGCGACGGCCATACAAAATATGCATCAACACTCGTGCTTCTGATGTCAAACAAGTGTCAAAATCTTCAAGATTTCGCACCCAACTAGTAACTTTGAGCTAGATTCGATATCTCATTCACCTTTAATCGGTTTTGAACGCACTTTATTTCGTTGTAAAACTCTTGTCATGGACTACAAAACCCACTAAATGGTTATCAATATATGTTACTCGACCATATAATTATTTTTGTCTAAAGTTGCTGAGATTTATACTTTTCATTAATTTGTCCAACAGATTTAACGTCGAATATAAAGAAGTCCCTCTCCGAATTTATTAAATAGTTTGAGGCAAGAACAGATTCATGGCAGGGAGGGGATACGGCATCTAAAAAGCCCTTTTAGCCTTTTGAGTTACATTTGTTTTAACTTTTAAATCAACTAAATAGAAGCTCGTATAAAGAAGATATGAGTAAAACGGCGAGAGCTCGTTAAGTCTGTAATATAGATTAAAACTTCACATATCTTCATTTCTTGAACATAAAAACAAATTGTAAACTAAATATGTATCGGAAGTTTATGAAATCAACTTTAATAATGTACAATTAAAAACGGTATGCCCCTGATAATATAGTAGACCGTGTACATCTTTAGCTCCTCGATTTCCCGAAACACCGCTTAATTATATAGCGGTGTGATCTCGGCCTTCAATGAACTTGTTCAAACTCCATCACCGGATTGAAGTATGTAATACACCGCACGTTTAGGACTAGTTATATAAACTATCCATATGACAAATAAGATTAGGAAACTACTGTAATTATCTAGGATGAACATCAGTAATAGGCGAGCCATCGGTTACCCAAACTGATGACTTGCATATACTTTTATCCGATTCAAGATCTATCGAAGTCATACGCCTGACTCTAGTGTGCGATACGAATGGAGGATTTTCAGGTAAAGGTAAAACAACTGAGTAACTATTGAGCATGAGGACTACAGTAGCCATTGAAGGTCTTATTTCTGGATCTTCTTGAACACACGATAAGGCGATATTGATGCTGCGTAATACTTCATTGTTTGAACTAGAGTCCACTAAATTTGGATCAAGTATCTTTAGTGGTTCACCTTTTTTCCATTTATTCCAAGCCTATATCACAATATTTCGAGGCGGGTTAATAAAATGCACAAACGGGTTATATTCAAGTGTCATAAGTGTATAAATGTATTACTAAGACATAAAAAATGTGACTTATTGCTGTCATTAAAGAATTACTATGTTTGGGGTGTGCTTACGTGGCATAGAAGGTCAACATAACCCGAGTCAAAGAGTCCCGTGTTTCTTCTTCCACTAATGATCTCAAGAATCAGAACACCTAAGCTGAACACATCTGACCTCACTGAGAAGTTTCCATGCATCGCGTACTCCGGCGACATGTATCCACTTGTTGTACAAGAAAAAAACAATAACAAAAATTTAGATTGTTAATCAGTTAACGATGTCCCATATATGAAATTGAAAAAAACAAATATGTGCATATAAATCTAGGAGAACCTCTCTAAACTATCAATTGATTTTAGAGTACTAAGGAACTAATGAGATTATATGTTGGACCTATTGTTGGGCCAAATCGATCCTACAAATGGTACTAGATCGAGGTGGCACCGGGTGTGACTTTGGACGTGATCAAGGTCGTGGGTTCATTGAAAGTCGAGACGTAATTGAACTTGTCCTAGATTAGGCGCGTTACTTGATTAACAAACCGATTAAGGGGGTGATTATTAGAGCTAATTGGTTAATGGGGTGTCCAACATATGAAATATAAAGAAACAAATGTGTGCATATAAATCTAGTGAAACCTCCCTCCACTAGTTGAGATTGTATAATTAGACTACTTACAAAGTTCCAACGATCCTATTAGTCTTTGCTTGTGTTTGAGTTCCGCCAAAAATTCTTGCAGTACCGAAGTCAGAAATTTTAGGATTCATGTCTTCGTCTAGCAAAATATTGCTAGCCTTAAGATCACGATGAATAATTCTTAATCTTGAATCTTCATGAAGGTATAGCATCCCTCGAGCAATTCCTCCGATTATCTTATAGCGCGTTGGCCAATCTAGTAATGCTTGTTTGGTAGGATCTGTACATATGAAAAACGTTGGTTGTTTTTATTAAACCATTACCATTAGTCCCTGGTGATAGTATGATTCACATTAGTGTGATTCATGCCACACAATAAGTCTAAACATATGAAAAACGTTGGTTGTTTTTAATTAAAACATTACCTTTAGTTCCCCTAATTGAATATATATATATATATATACATACGGGCAGGATCAATGGGGAAGTAACCAATCGGGGGGAAGCGGGGGGAAGCAAAAAAAAAAAATTTCGTTTTTTTTTTTAACTTTTTTTCCCGGCATCAAGATCACACGAAAATATGAACATTTAGAAGAGACACTTCGTGATGAATGTTATTATTTAGGCGGGAAAACGATCGACAAAAATAACATTCAACATAGTATTGTTCGTGAAGAATATGAACGTTTTTTTTTCATGTTTTGTGAAGCAAAATTTAGCCCGATTTAGAGTTTAGGGTTTGGTGTTTTAGGTTTATTCCATAAACCCTAAACCCTAAACCCTAAACTCTAAACCGTTCGTGTTAAAAACTCAATCTAAATCCTAAATCTAAACCCTAAATCTAAACCCTAAACCCTAAATTTCTAAACCCTAATATCTAAACCCTATAAACCCTAATATCTAAACACCAATAGCTAAAACCTCAAAATACGCTCGAAAAACACGATAATTGTTATATATTACTTCTTCGAGCGTTTTCCCGCCAAAATAAAAACATTTATCACAAAGTGTCTCTACTAAATGTTCATATTTTCATCTCATCTATAATGTTCGTGAACAAAGTTTTTTCAAAAAACGAAAAAAAAAAAAAGTTTTTGCTTCCCCCGAATGATTACTTCCCTCTTGATCCTACCAATATATATATATATATATATATATATATATATATATATATATATATATATATATATATATATATATACACACACACTAATTTAACACTAAAAATTGCTTTATTTGATATTGAAGGAGACATTTTTAGCGTGTTCATAGTATCAAGTCCTACTTTATTATTTTGTGGAGAAAAAGCATTCATGAATTCTTTTATTGCATAATGGGGGTACTTTTCAATTCATTAGTCTCTGGATTCCTATCTTCTTCTTATAGTTTGGTTGGTCCAAAAGCTCATATATAAAGTTAGTAGGATTACTTTTATATTCAACAAAATCAACAACATAAAGAAAGATGAAACTTTAAACATTTTAAAAATGGGTTAAAGCTATAAATAGGCCGTATACTTTTATTTTTGTCTCAATGTAGGCTATATACTCCAAAAAATACCACTCATCGTTTAGTTGTTTATCCGGTTAATAAGTTTTGCCCGTTCATATTAGTACACTTTATGAAAGTATATAGCCTACATTGGTATTTTTCGGGGTATATAGCCTACCTTGGAATAAAAATGAAAGTATATGGCCTATGGCTTTAACCCTTTAAAAATTGATAAAATTTATAAGAGGGTAACTTCTATAAATTTTACCAAGAAATAAAGAGAGATCTAACATCTAGGAAAAAAGTAAACTAAGGGTCTTTCCATTTGACTTAAAACATTTCTTGTCAAATGCAAATTTACAATGACTTTTAGAGTTGACTATTAAAGTTGACTATTGACTCATCAAATATATGAACCTTGTAACTACTATATATGCTTTCTAGATGATTTATCATGAGTTTAACTAAATATATTCAGAGGAACTATTGTAACTAACTCTTAGCAGATTGAATTACCCGAAAATAAGCGATATGATACAAAAAAGTTATGTCTAACACTTAAGTTTTGAGGCTAGCTAATTACCAAATAGAAAGTAATCCAGACTTCGATTAGGAACATATTCATAGATGAGTATCTTTTCGTCGCCTTCAAGACAAAATCCCAGAAGTCTCACAAGATTTCGGTGTTGTAGCTTTGCTAGTAACACAACCTCGTTTTTGAACTCCAACGCGCCTTGCCCTGAACCTTTAGATAGCCGTTTTACAGCAACTTCTCGTCCGTCCAAAAGTACTCCCTGAACGTTTCATAGCGAGCATATATAAAAGATACAATAAACGTTACAATGTTCTGTTTTAAACATGTACCTTATATACTCCACCAAATCCACCTTCACCAATTTTGTTATGTATAGAGAACTTGTTTGTGGCAGCCTCAATTGTGCCAAACTCGTACTGTATTGATTGCTCACTTACGATTTCACTGTCATCTATATTACAACCGAGAAAAATAACGTAAACTAACGAAAGGTTTTTTGGAATTCATGATATGTACTACTTCGACGAATTTGTATACCAGTTTCATCAGGCAAATCATTAAAGGTTACAAAACGTCTCTTTTTCATAACAAACAAACGGTATACGCCTAATATCAATACCAAACCACCAACAGTAGCAACAACGGCTGCAATCAATTTCGATAAGTTTTTCCTCTTGCCTGCAATCATTTGTGATTAGTTTTTCAATTAAAATTCTTTAAAAAGTATCTAAAAATGATAAATCAAATTTGTCAAACCTGGTGTGTGTGATGAGGATTCTGAGAACCGTAGAAACTCATACGTTTCAAACCTAACATTACAACTCGGGGTCAACACACGCGCTCCTTCTTTACCATAACATGATTCACCCAAACGATCAATACTCAATCGAAGGCAACGACCACAATCAGAATTTGACAAATCTGGTGTGCACTGCACATACCCATAAATCTTTTTCTCCTTATTATAACTCAAGTCAATATTCGCATACTTTTGTTTTTGATCCTTTGAAGCTTTGGTCGCCAATTGTCCCATCATATCCCTAGCAAATTCCCAAAACCGAGTTTGTTCTGATACCATGTAAGAAATATTAACCTTGTTGCACTCAGGGACGAAAGTTGCTGAGTCCATGATCGATGCCATTGAATAGTTGGCAAAGCGTAACATACAGTCGTCGTTCCATAAAACTGCAGCTTTTGAATTTGGGCATGTCATGTTGATATCTTTGCGCGCTTCAAGCAAACAATTGCGACAATCGTTTGGAAGAACATCAGCTCGACAAAGATAGCTCCCATAGGCTATATCCGGTTGATGGTTTCCAAAACTTCGGCTTAAGAATTGCTTATCATCGACGATATTATCTGACGCAAGTGAATCGAGAACTTGGATTAGATTTGAATAGTAAGGGGTCATGGTTGTGTTGATGGTGGTGTTTAGAATGCATCTGTGTGTTTGAAAATCAGCTGCTGTGGCTGTTAATATCCAAACAGGCATCAAGACCAAAAGAAAGTATAGAAACATAATTCAGAGGGTTTATATGAGCCTTTGGAAGGTGTAGTTTTATTTTCAAAATAATTATAACATACCAAAAGGATGAAATTTGTAGACTGCTAGAAATAAAGAAAAGCTAACCTTTATTTTTTTATTCATATTCATAAAGTTGTTGGTTTACATTCTTCCCTTAATAGTTATTTATGCATGTATTATATGTATTATTATGGAGTATGGGTCAACTGGGGTCAGATGACCCTCATGTTTTTATTCATATTCATAAAGTTGTTGGTTTACATTCTTCCCTTAATAGTTATTTATGCATGTATTATATGTATTATTATGGAGTATGGGTCAACTGGGGTCAGATGACCCTCATGTTTCAATCAATTTAAGTGTATATATTATTTTAATAAATGAAACTTTTATGCGATAGCCTCAAGAATTATCATTGGAAAAATCATTTATATATATATATATATATATATATATATATATATATATATATATATATATATATATATATATATATATATATATATATATATATATATATATATGAGGTTTTTGAGCCCGTGCGTTGCACGGGTGTGTTAAAAACAGTGCAAAAAAGTGTAATTTGCAGTTCATATTGGTATGTAAATAGCGATACAATTATTTTAGAGCCCGTGTGTTTAATATATTTTTAAGAAAAAGTATAAGAATTATTTAAGAGCCCGTGGTGTTGGTTTTAGAGCCCGTGCGTTTAATATGTTTTTAATTATATATAAATTATATACGACGTAAAAGTTATATTACTTTACAATTAATATGTAGAATTTTTTTTTTAATAAAAGTGTGACCCGCGAGTTTAATTTTAGAATTTATATTAAATAGTGAATTTACTTTTTATACCTCTGAAATTATCTTTTATATCTCTGATAAATTAGAATTAGTACCCAAGTGTGAAGGGTGTAAATTGTAATTGAAAAAAAAAACAAAGAAAGTTGACATTTAGATTTTATATTTAGATTTTATATATATTTCATTTTATATAATTATAATAATAATAATTGTAATATATATATATATATATATATATATATATATATATATATATATATATATATATATATATAATAATAATTAAAAAATGAGTTGATATGAAAAAAATAATAACACCACATAGTAGATAGTAGATGTTATAGTCCATAATGATATGAATAATTCTTTTCAATAGCATTTTAGAATAAACTCGTTCTACCTTTCGGATGACAATGTATGGATGAATTAAAAAATATATACATATTTATTAGCCTCTAATTATATGAATTTTGTTATAAAAGTTAAATTGGATGTTAATTTTATTATTATTATAGATATTGTATAGTAGATTTTTTGAGTATAAATATGTGTGTTATGAGTTTATAAAACACACACTAAATATATTCTCTCATATTCTCTCTATATACTTATTAGTCTACAGTCAAGAACTAGGCCACTAAAGGTAGTTATAAGCCTACTGAATTATAACACGTTATCAGCACGAAGTGCTCCGTATAATCAAGGTTTATCTAAGCAAGCACACGTCACTAATCAAGGTAAGAAATTATCTAACTTTTATTAACTTCACTAACATTTATATTTATGTTATTTAAGTTATATATGGTCGGTTATACCGCCTGAATTATATTTCTGTAATCTAACTTTTATTAACTTCACTAACATTTATATTTATGCTATTTAAGTTATATATGGTCGGTTATACCGCCTGAATTATATTTTCTGTAATCTAACTCTTATTAACTTCACTAACATTTATATTTATGTTATTTAAGTTATATATGGTCGGTAATACCGCCTGAATTATATTTTCTGTAATCTAACTCTTATTAACTTCACTAACATTTATATTTATGTTAATAAGACCTCATGATTGTACGCAACACGTCATTTGACAACACGGTACTTTATGTACGCAACACGTCATTTGACAACATGGTACCATGGGTCGAGATTATGTAGCGACCCGACCAAATCATGTTTGACGGCGCCATCTACTTAGGTCCCGTTACGTGGTCATAAGTCTTTAAGACAAAGTTTGACCAAAATATGTCGCCTTCATTTCAAAATAAAGATTGTTCCCAAAGTTTACAAGAATTGTTCAACCAATAGTTAAGTTACAACGTTATAATACGAATGAAATCTAGGCGACACGGTTTAAAGTAAAGTCAAAAGACGCTCCATGAAATGCACATATACTCGACATCCAATGCAAGTATCAATTAATGAGCGGAAGCATGTATCATGTATCGTTCAAGGACCTGAGAAAAACATAGAAATCTGTCAACGAAAACGTTGGTGAAATCATAGGTTTAAGTAAGTAAGTACAAGTGAACCACAAGATTTGTATCAATGAAATAATAGTAATACATTCCAAAAGTTTGTTTCACGAGCACCCAATTATCAAAGCTTAACATTCCTTCCATTGTATACCCCATCACTTAGTGCTAGAACAAACACTGATTCTCGAAAATATATTTCATCCGTAGACGGTAGCGAACCGTCAAAGATGAGGGTTGTCAACCCATATGGCCATATAACATAAGTTCTCGCTTACACCCGGCAAGTGTAACTAATGATAATCGAATTGAGGATTTTTGTTCTAAACTCGTATGTAGAATGTTTGTTTTCCCGTTCTTGTGTTCACTTAGTTCAAAAGAATCGTTTATGTTTTCTCATCCCAATACAAGTTCAAAAAGAGTAAAAGTGGGACTATGATCTCACCTTGAGTGCACGAGTAGTAAAGTACTTCGACAAGTAAACGTGTGCAAAGAACAATGCTAGTCTTGACCTAAACAAATAGGTCGTATCAATAACGGTAAACACGATAGGTCAAAGATGTTCAATTAGTCCTATGGCTCGTTAAGACTCGATCATAATAGCATGTGAATCAAATTGTCAAGTTTCATGCAAGATACAAGTACAGAAACAATTTAGGAAGGTTGCATAATCATTTGGTTAAGTTTGACAAAAAGTCAAACTTTGGTCGGTCAAAGTCAACGAAAGTCAACACGTTCGGGTCGGGTCCCGAACTATTTTTCTGAGGTTTTTAACCATATATGAGCATGTTAGAACAAGTTTCATGTGAATCGGAGGTCTAGAACGTGCCAAACATTTTCCATAAAATGGACACCGGAGACAGAAGCTGGGCACGGCTTATGCCGCGCCGCGGCATCCTTCTGTCGCGCCGCGACAATAGGCGGGTGCTGGTGCCTGGTCTGTTTCACTTGTCCAACTTGATCCAAACTTCAAATAAGCATAAAACGCAAACCACAAACACTTAGGACTCGCACCTTATATCGCTGGAAAGCTCTTTTGACATAGAATGCAACTAAACACAATTTAACAATCAAAAACCTCATTTGTAACAACCGAGTTTTCCAACCAAGTGATCATTCAATGTCCACATTAATGCTTCAAACTCACCAATGCACATTTAATGATTTGGGCATTCAATGCATACATGTGACATGCCATTTTGTAGGTAATGGAGCATACAATACAACTAACAACTTACTAACAACAATTCATGGCAATCAACGCATCAAATAATCACTTCAAGTTCTTCAAACCCTAACTCAATTCCACCAAAAATCAATAATCAAGTTCATGAAGTTTTCTAAGGCAACCTACACATCAAATTGAAGCTAGTGATGCTAGTAACACAATTAAAACATCAACTTTCAACATCTAACAACATATGATCATCCAAAATTCAAGAACAACACACCAAAATTCAAGTTCATGCTAGTTACACTAAAACAACGAGATCGAGCATATAAATCATATATTCATGTTAGACTTGAGCCATAGACACTAATTAACACTTTTATAAGTTAAAAACATCAAGAACACAAAATCTAGTGATTTTAGAAAGTTACCCAAATGAGATGAAGTTGGTACCAAAATGAAGAGGATGAAGAGAGGATCACGAATATGTAATTTATTTGGTTGCTAGCTCCCTAATCCGGATTTAGATGATGAATGAATGAGAAAGGAAATTGGGTGTGTTCTTGCTAGAGAGAAAGAGGGAGAGAGAGGGAGATGGTAATGAATGGGTGAAAGGGGTTTGACCCTTTGACCTAGTCAAGGGTTTGATCCCTTGTCAAGTTTAGTCCCTCAACTTTCGTTCGGGTGCGGGAATTACCTAAACGAGATAATTTAAAACGCGTATCAACGGGAGATGTTATAAACATATAACGGACTTTATATTAGTATAACGGAAAAATAAATGGAAAAAGGCGGGATGTTACATTACCTACTCCTTAAAAGAAATTTCGTCCCGAAATTTAAGTAGGCGTAGTAGTCGTTGTTTCTTCCTCGAGATCTTGCGTTTCTGAATTCACGAATAGATGAGGATACTTCCTTTGCATTTGATCTTGTCTTTCCCAAGTAAACTCGGGTCCCCTTTTGGCGTTCCAACGGACTTTAACAATCGGGATTCGGCTTTGTTTCAATGTCTTGACGGAGGTATCCACAATTTCAACCGGTTCCTCCACAAAATGAAGCTTGTCATCAATAGTAAGTTCCTCAAGAGGGATGACGATATCGGGTTCGGCAAGACACTTTTTCAAGTTAGATACATGGAAGGTAGGATAAACGGAGTTCAATTGAGGCGGAAGATTTAAACGATAAGCAACGGTTCCAATACGCTCCAAGATTTCGAAAGGACCAATATACCGTGGATTTAGTTTCCCGCGTTTCCCAAAGCGGATTACACCCTTCCAAGGTGCGACTTTTAACATGACGCGGTCACCGACTTGAAATTCAAGATCGTTGCGTCGTTTGTCGGTATAGCTCTTTTGACGACTTCGGGCCGTCCTAAGCCTATCTCGGATTTGAACGATTTTCTCGGTGGTTTCGTGAATGAGTTCGGGTCCGGTGATTTGCACGTCGCCTACCTCGGCCCAACAAAGAGGTGAACGACATTTGCGGCCATATAGCGCTTCAAAAGGTGCGGCTTTAATACTCGCGTGATAACTATTGTTGTAAGAGAACTCGGCGAGAGGTAAGTGCTTGTCCCAAGCTTTTCCGAAATCAACCACGCAAGCTCGTAACATGTCCTCTAAGGTTTGAATTGTACGTTCGCTCTGTCCATCGGTTTGAGGATGATATGCGGTGCTCATATCTAAACGCGTTCCCAACGCTTCTTGCAATGTACGCCAAAATCTAGAAACGAAACGGCCATCTCGGTCGGAGATAATCGATAATGGTACACCGTGTCGGGCTACGATCTCCTTAATGTAAAGTTGTGCAAGTTTCTCCATTTTGTCCGTTTCTTTCATGGCAAGGAAGTGTGCGGATTTGGTGAGACGGTCAACAATAACCCAAATGGTATCATAACCGCCCGTCGTTTTTGGTAGCTTGGTGATAAAATCCATCGTTATCCTTTCCCACTTCCATTGCGGGATCTCGGGTTGTTGAAGTAGTCCGGACGGTCTTTGGTGTTCGGCTTTGACTTTGGAACATGTCAAACACTTGGAAACATAAGTAGCTACGTCCCTTTTGATGTTCGGCCACCAATATAGTTGTTTAAGATCGTGGTACATCTTATTGGCACCGGGGTGAATCGAGTATCGTGACTTATGGGCTTCATCTAAAATAAGGCTTCGTAGATCCCCATAACTAGGCACCCAAATTCTTCCGGCGAAATATCGGAGTCCGGTTTCTTTAACTTCGAATCGAGAGGTGAGGACGTTCAAGTGTTCGAGAGAGATGTTTTCATCCTTGAGAGCCTCATCTTGGGCTACCCGAATTTGGCTATTAAGGTTGGTGTGAATGGTGATGTTTAAAGCTCGGACACGGAGAGGCACCGCTCTTTCTTTTCGACTTAAGGCATCGGCTACTACATTTGCCTTCCCGGGATGGTAACGAAGTTCGCAATCGTAATCGTTTAAGGTTTAAATCCACCTTCGTTGTCTCATGTTTAGTTGTTTTTGATCGAAAATGTGTTGAAGGCTTTTGTGATCGGTGAAGATAGTACTCTTGGTTCCATAAAGATAGTGTCTCCACATTTTAAGTGCAAAGACAACGGCTCCGAGTTCGAGATCATGTGTCGTATAGTTTCGTTCATGAATTTTGAGTTGTCGAGAAGCATAAGCAATGACTTTCGTTCGTTGCATCAATACACACCCAAAACCATGTTTTGAGGCATCGCAATATACAACAAAGTCATCATTGCCTTCGGGAAGTGACAAGATAGGAGCGGTGGTTAGCTTCGTTTTCAAGATTTGGAATGCGGATTCATGTTCGGTCGCCCAAATGAATTTCTTTCCCTTGTGAGTCAATGCGGTTAGAGGACGTGCAACCAAAGAGAAGTTTTCGATGAATCTACGATAGTACCCGGCGAGACCCAAGAATTGACGAATGTGAGTAGGAGTAGTAGGAGTCTCCCATTTACTAATGGCTTCGATTTTCGTGGGATCGACTTTAATACCTTGATCACTTACAACATGACCAAGAAATTGAACTTCCTTCAACCAAAATTCACACTTGGAGAATTTGGCATAAAGTCGTTCTTGTCTCAAGAGTTCAAGCACAAGTCGGAGATGTTGTTCGTGCTCTTCTTCATTTTTAGAATAGATCAATATATCATCGATGAACACAATAACGAATTTATCGAGATACGGTTTGCACACGCGGTTCATAAGATCCATGAACACCGCCGGTGCGTTAGTGAGACCAAATGGCATTACAAGAAATTCATAACTACCATAACGAGTTCGGAAAGCGGTTTTGGAGACATCTTCCCCCTTAACCCTTAATTGATGATAACCCGAGCGGAGATCGATTTTCGAATATACACAAGACCCTTGTAGTTGATCAAAAAGGTCATCGATGCGAGGAAGAGGATATCGGTTCTTAACCGTCAATTTATTTAGTTCACGATAATCAATGCACATTCGTAGGGATCCGTCTTTCTTTTTAACAAACAAAATCGGAGCGCCCCAAGGTGAATGGCTAGGTTGGATAAAACCACGATCAAGTAGTTCTTGGATTTGACTTTGCAATTCTTGCATTTCGGATGGAGCAAGTCTATACGGTGCACGTGCTACGGGTGCGGCTCCCGGAATAAGATCGATTTGGAATTCAACCGGTCGATGAGGCGGAAGACCCGGCAATTCGTCGGGAAATACATCGGAATAGTCACTAACAATTGGCACATCATCGATGTGCTTCTCATCGGACTCGACTTTCTTAACGTGAGCAAGGATCGCAAAACAACCCTTACGGAGTAGTTTTCTAACTTTAATACACGAAACGAGGTTGAGTCCGGTGCAACTCTTATCGCCATAGACGATCAAAGGTTCACTATTCTCGATAGGAATTCGGATTGCGTTAAGATCACAAAGAATGTGAGATTTCGTTTTGACTAACCAATTCATACCGATTATTACATCAAAGCTTCCTAGTTCCATGGGTATCAAGTCAATTTCAAATTCCTTACCCAAAATGTTTAACGTACACCCCCGGTAATATGTGTTGGCACTTAATAGTTTCCCGTTAGCCACTTCAATGGTATAAGTGGTATCTAATGGAAGAGGTGGAGTGCTAAAAGAATGAGTCAAAGTCTTGGATACAAAGCATTTATCGGCACCTGAATCGAATAAGCAAGAGACATAAGAATTGTTGAGAAGAAACGTACCCGTGACTAGTTCAGTGTCATCCCGGGCTTCCTCGGTGTTGATGTTAAAAGCTCGGCCGCGCGTGTTGGGGTTATCTTTCTTCTTTGGGCATGCATTTCTATAATGACCCGTTTGGCCACATTCGTAACAAGTGCCCGTCTTTGGTGCATTGGGCCACTTTCGAGCGACGGGAGTGGCACTTTTACAATCGTTGGCCTTATGACCAATTCCTTGGCACCGATGGCAAATTAGCTTACTACATTCGCCAAAGTGATGTTTGTTGCATTTGTTGCAAAGAGGTAGGTTCCCGGCATAACCCCTCTTGCCATCGGAGGTGTAAGGCTTCTTAGCAAAGTTGTTGTTGCTTGATTGGGAGGGTTCCCACTTTCTTTTGTTGTCGCCCGATTTATCCTCGGCCTTAGGTGCCGGAACTACGATTTCGTCAACCGTTTCAATTAGTTGGCGAGCCATGTTCATAGCGGCTTGATGAGTAGTGGGTTTGGATGACATCACCCCTTGTTTGATGCTTTTTGGAAGACCGAGCATGTAGAGCTCAATCCTTTGAGATTCGGGGTTAACAAGATTAGGACACATCAAGGATAGTTCGGCGAAGCGTTGATTATAAGCTTTAAGATCGTTTCCGACCGCTTTCAAAGCTCTTAGTTCTTCCTCAAGCTTTCGGGTTTCTTCGCGCGGAAAATATTCAACAATCATCTTTTCCTTTAGATCGGCCCAAGAGAGGGCATGAGCTTCATCGGTACCCACCGATTGAACATAGGTGTTCCACCATGTTAGAGCAATTCCGGAGAAAGTGTGAGTGGAGTATTTGACCTTGTCTTGGTCCCGACAACCGCTTATGCTAAAGACGGCTTCCGTTTGCTCAAACCATCGGGTGAGCACGACCGGTCCCCCGGTTCCATCAAAAGTGTGAGGTTTGCACCCCATGAAAGCTTTATAGGAGCATCCCTCGTTTGAGTTTCCGGCTCCATTGTTGTTGTTGTTGTTGTTGTTGTTGTTGTGGTTGTTATTATTATTGTTGTTGGATGAGTGACCGGCCATGGCCGCATCTACGGCGGTAGCTATCATCCGTTCGAGAGCTTGTTCGGGAGTTTCATTGCGGCGTACACGACGAGGAGCCATTGTTCCTTCAAGACACAAGAATATCATTGATTAGTATTCTCAATAATACTAACCGTGATATAGAATAAAGATAAAGAGAAGTTTTTCCTCGACTCGCCTTAAATTCTTTATGTCATAATGTCGGAACGTTCATATGAGTCACCGTAATATAATCCCGGAAATTATATTACCCTGATTCATATGTGCATTCGACATCATTTCATATAGTCAAGGTGGCGTGTCAATCAAATTAAACAACGTGAGATTAAGATGAACTAAGAGTAGATATGAGTAGAAGCGTTCGAGTATAAATGCACAAGTAGTCAAGTAATTCCTACTTCAAGTCTATATGCCGGTTGTAGTCTAGACTCACCAATGTACCCTATGACTCGAGGTTGACACCAATGAACTCTAAATCCCTACAACCAACGCTCTGATACCATCTGTAGCGACCCGACCAAATCATGTTTGACGGCGCCGTCTACTTAGGTCCCGTTACGTGGTCATAAGTCTTTAAGACAAAGTTTGACCAAAATATGTCGCCTTCATTTCAAAATAAAGATTGTTCCCAAAGTTTACAAGAATTGTTCAACCAATAGTTAAGTTACAACGTTATAATACGAATGAAATCTAGGCGACACGGTTTAAAGTAAAGTCAAAAGACGCTCCATGAAATGCACATATACTCGACATCCAATGCAAGTATCAATTAATGAGCGGAAGCATGTATCATGTATCGTTCAAGGACCTGAGAAAAACATAGAAATCTGTCAACGAAAACGTTGGTGAAATCATAGGTTTAAGTAAGTAAGTACAAGTGAACCACAAGATTTGTATCAATGAAATAATAGTAATACATTCCAAAAGTTTGTTTCACGAGCACCCAATTATCAAAGCTTAACATTCCTTCCATTGTATACCCCATCACTTAGTGCTAGAACAAACACTGATTCTCGAAAATATATTTCATCCGTAGACGGTAGCGAACCGTCAAAGATGAGGGTTGTCAACCCATATGGCCATATAACATAAGTTCTCGCTTACACCCGGCAAGTGTAACTAATGATAATCGAATTGAGGATTTTTGTTCTAAACTCGTATGTAGAATGTTTGTTTTCCCGTTCTTGTGTTCACTTAGTTCAAAAGAATCGTTTATGTTTTCTCATCCCAATACAAGTTCAAAAAGAGTAAAAGTGGGACTATGATCTCACCTTGAGTGCACGAGTAGTAAAGTACTTCGACAAGTAAACGTGTGCAAAGAACAATGCTAGTCTTGACCTAAACAAATAGGTCGTATCAATAACGGTAAACACGATAGGTCAAAGATGTTCAATTAGTCCTATGGCTCGTTAAGACTCGATCATAATAGCATGTGAATCAAATTGTCAAGTTTCATGCAAGATACAAGTACAGAAACAATTTAGGAAGGTTGCATAATCATTTGGTTTAGTTTGACAAAAAGTCAAACTTTGGTCGGTCAAAGTCAACGAAAGTCAACACGTTCTGGTCGGGTCCCGAACTATTTTTCTGAGGTTTTTAACCATATATGAGCATGTTAGAACAAGTTTCATGTGAATCGGAGGTCTAGAACGTGCCAAACATTTTCCATAAAATGGACACCGGAGACAGAAGCTGGGCACGGCTTATGCCGCGCCGCGGCATCCTTCTGTCGCGCCGCGACAATAGGCGGGTGCTGGTGCCTGGTCTGTTTCACTTGTCCAACTTGATCCAAACTTCAAATAAGCATAAAACGCAAACCACAAACACTTAGGACTCGCACCTTATATCGTTGGAAAGCTCTTTTGACATAGAATGCAACTAAACACAATTTAATAATCAAAAACCTCATTTGTAACAACCGAGTTTTCTAACCAAGTGATCATTCAATGTCCACATTAATGCTTCAAACTCACCAATGCACATTTAATGATTTGGGCATTCAATGCATACATGTGACATGCCATTTTGTAGGTAATGGAGCATACAATACAACTAACAACTTACTAACAACAATTCATGGCAATCAACGCATCAAATAATCACTTCAAGTTCTTCAAACCCTAACTCAATTCCACCAAAAATCAATAATCAAGTTCATGAAGTTTTCTAAGGCAACCTACACATCAAATTGAAGCTAGTGATGCTAGTAACACAATTAAAACATCAACTTTCAACATCTAACAACATATGATCATCCAAAATTCAAGAACAACACACCAAAATTCAAGTTCATGCTAGTTACACTAAAACAACGAGATCGAGCATATAAATCATATATTCATGTTAGACTTGAGCCATAGACACTAATTAACACTTTTATAAGTTAAAAACATCAAGAACACAAAATCTAGTGATTTTAGAAAGTTACCCAAATGAGATGAAGTTGGTACCAAAATGAAGAGGATGAAGAGAGGATCACGAATATGTAATTTATTTGGTTGCTAGCTCCCTAATCCGGATTTAGATGATGAATGAATGAGAAAGGAAATTGGGTGTGTTCTTGCTAGAGAGAAAGAGGGAGAGAGAGGGAGATGGTAATGAATGGGTGAAAGGGGTTTGACCCTTTGACCTAGTCAAGGGTTTGATCCCTTGTCAAGTTTAGTCCCTCAACTTTCGTTCGGGTGCGGGAATTACCTAAACGAGATAATTTAAAACGCGTATCAACGGGAGATGTTATAAACATATAACGGACTTTATATTAGTATAACGGAAAAATAAATGGAAAAAGGCGGGATGTTACAGATTAATTCTGATCAATACGAATACGATGGGGTCTTTATATGTTATCTAATATTTATGATTACTTATGCAATTAATCATTATTTATTTCATGCATACTAATGTTTATTCTTAAATTTATAATCTTAAAAGTTAAAATAAGAAAAAGTAGTTTGTATTTTTATTAAAAGTAAATCTTAAAAGTTAAAATAAGAAAAAGTAGTTTGTATTTTTATTAAAAGTAAATCTTAAAAGTTAAAATAAGAAAAAAGTAGTTTGTATTTTTATTAAAAGTAAATCTTAAAAGTTAAAATAAAAAAAAGTAGTTTGTATTTTTATTAAAAGTAAATCTTAAAAGTTAAAATAAGAAAAATATATTATAATAATATATATTATAACTTAATATATATTATAATAATATTATTAATAATATAATATGAACCTATATTCTATCCTTCCCTTATGGTTTTATTATTTGTAATCATACCATTATTCCTTTGTTTGCTACTTATGAATCTAAACTAATTCTAATTTCATGTTGTTATTTGTCTATAAAAAAATGATTATGATTATGATTATGATTTATGTTGTTCATCTTTCTGAAAATAGAAAATGTCAAACTTATCAAAGCTTGAGTTTGATGCCTTAGACGTATCGAGAACAAACTACACATCATGGGTTATGGACGTAGAAATAAATCTTGGATCATTGGGTATTCTAGAAACTTTAAAAGAAAATAATACTTGTTCCGATCAAGATAAATTAAAATCAATTGCTTTTATTCGCAAACATATTGATACCACTTTAAAACATATGTTTCTCACTATCAAAGATCCACATGTTTTATGGGAAAGTATCAAGAGTAGATTCGATAATCAAAAGAAAATATTACTCCCAGCTGCGAGGGAAGAATGGAGAAATCTAAGGTTCCAAGATTTCAAAAAGGTAAGTGAATACAGCTCGGCCATGTTCAAGATCCGTTCAAAGCTTCAATTTTGTGGTCAAGAAATAAGTGATGCTGATATGATGGAGAAAACTTTCTCCACAATGCATTCTGCAAACATAACTGTGCAAGAAAATTTAAGATTGCAGAATTATAAAACTTTTACCAAACTTCAAACTTATCTCTTAGTTGCAGAAGTTAATAAAGAATTACTGATGAAAAATCAAGAATCTCGTCCTACCGGTGCGCTAGCATTTCCTGAAGCTAATGCTATTAACAATAATAATAATAAAAGAAGAAATGCACATGGACGAGGGCGTGGACAAGGTCGTGGCCATATTGGCCAAAACCATCATCATGAAAATTACCATAACAATAATAAAAATCATAACTATGTTCGAAATCACCCTTATGGTAACAGTCGTGGTGGTGGTCGTGGTCGTGGTGGTAGTGGTCGTGGACAAAGAAATAATAATCCACAAAATTATAAAATTCAAACACCATACAATCCCACAAATCACAATGTTGAAGAAGGCTCTTCAAAGAATGTTGAAGATTCTTGTTACCGATGTGGTAAAATTGGCCACTGGTCTAAAAACTGCCGAACAAATCAGAATTCTGTTAATCGGTATCAAGAATCCCTAAAGGGAAAACGAAAAGAAGCAAATCTTGTGGATGACCTTGATACAAAAATCACTGAGCCAACTTGTGATTACTTTAATGAATAAATTTCTAATATATATATATAGATATCCTATTATATGTTCCCGTTAAATAAATAGTTGTAGATTTTCAATCTACACCATATCTAGTTTACTACATATTTCCTTATTATGTGCTATCGTTTGTAACATGTTTTGTGTAGCGACCCCGACAAATCGTCAAGTGACGGCGTCGGCTACGTGGGTCCCATTACCTGATTATAAGTCTTTAAGATAACGTTTGACCAAAATATGTCGCCTTCATTTCAAATAAAGATTGTTTCAAAGTTCACAAGAATTGTTCAACCAAAAGTTAAGTTACAACGTTATAAGTACGATTGAAATCTAGGCGACACGGTTTAAAGTAAAGTCAAAAGACGCTCCATGAAATGCATGTATACTCGACATCGGATGCAAGTATCAAATAGTAAGCGGAAGCATGTTTCACATATCGTGCAAGACCTGAGAAAAACATAGAAATCTGTCAACGAAAACGTTGGTGAAATCATAGGTTTAAGTAAGTAAGTACAAGTGAACCACAAGATTTGCATCAATGAAATAATAGTAATACATTCCAAAAGTTTGTTTCACGAGCACCCAATTATCAAAGCTTAACATTCCTTCCATTGTATACCCCATCACTTAGTGCTAGAACAAACACTGATTCTCGAAAATATATTTCATCCGTAGACGGTAGCGAACCGTCAAAGATGAGGGTTGTCAACCCATATGGCCATATAACATAAGTTCTCGCTTACACCCGGCAAGTGTAACTAATGATAATCGAATTGAGGATTTTTGTTCTAAACTCGTATGTAGAATGTTTGTTTTCCCGTTCTTGTGTTCACTTAGTTCAAAAGAATCGTTTATGTTTTCTCATCCCAATATAAGTTCAAAAAGAGTAAAAGTGGGACTATGATCTCACCTTGAGTGCAAGAGTTAATAAAGTACTTCAACAAGTAGACGCGTGCAAAGACAAAGCTAGTCTTGACCTAAACATATAGGTTGTATCATTAACGGTAAACACAAACGGTCAAAGATGTTCAATTAGTCCTATGGCTCAATACGACTCGATTATGTAGCATGTGAAGCAAATTGTCAAGTTTCATGCAAGATACAAGTATAGAATCATGTTGGAAAGATTGCATAATTAATTGGTTAAGTTTGACAAAAAGTCAAACTTGGTCGGGTCAAAGTCAACAAAAGTCAACATGTTCGGGTCGGGTTCCGAACTATTTTTCTGAGGTTTTTATTCATATATAATCATGTTAGAACAAGTCTCATGTGAATCGGAGGTCCGTAGTATGCCAAACATTTTCCATAAAATGGACACCGGAGACAGAAGCTGGGCACGGCTTATGCCGCGCCGCGGCACCCTTCTGTCGCGCCGCGACAATAGGCGGGTGCTGGTGTCTGGTCTGTTTCACTTGTCCAACTTGATCCAAACTTCAAATAAGCATAAAACGCAAACCACAAACACTTAGGACTCGCACCTTATATCGTTGGAAAGCTCTTTTGACATAGAATGCAACTAAACACAATTTAACAATCAAAAACCTCATTTGTAACAACCGAGTTTTCCAACCAAGTGATCATTCAATGCCCACATTAATGCTTCAAACTCACCAATGCACATTTAATGATTTGGGCATTCAATGCATACATATGACATGCCATTTTGTAGGTAATGGAGCATACAATACAACTAACAACTTACTAACAACAATTCATGGCAATCAATGCATCAAATAATCACTTCAAGTTCTTCAAACCCTAACTCAATTCCACCAAAAATCAATAATCAAGTTCATGAAGTTTTCTAAGGCAACCTACACATCAAATTGAAGCTAGTGATGCTAGTAACACAATTAAAACATCAACTTTCAACATCTAACAACATATGATCATCCAAAATTCAAGAACAACACACCAAAATTCAAGTTCATGCTAGTTACACTAAAATAACGAGATCGAGCATATAAATCATATATTCATGTTAGACTTGAGCCATAGACACTAATTAACACTTTTATAAGTTAAAAACATCAAGAACACAAAATCTAGTGATTTTAGAAAGTTACCCAAATGAGATGAAGTTGGTACCAAAATGAAGAGGATGAAGAGAGGATCACGAATATGTAATTTATTTGGTTGCTAGCTCCCTAATCCGGATTTAGATGATGAATGAATGGAATGGGTGTTTGTGTGTGTGTTCTTGCTAGAGAGAAAGAGAGAGAGGTGGAGGTGATTGAATGGTGGTGATTGGGGTGGACTAGTTGACCTAGTCAACTAGTTTGCCCCGTGTCAATTTTAGTCCCTCGAGTTTAGAAGCGGGTGCGGGATTTAACCGATCGAATATTTTAAAAACGCAAGTTAACGAGAGGATGTTAAAATTAAATGACGGAATTATTATGAACGTTAGTTAACGAAAGATACCAAATTAAATGACGAAAGATATTATATAAAAAAAAAGACGGTGTTAAAATAAATTTAACGGAAAAACGCGGGATGTTACATTATCCACACCTCAAAAGAAATTTCGTCCCGAAATTTAGTTGGAAGTAATAGTCGATGTTTCTTACTCGAGACCTAGTGTAGTAACCCTACGAATGATTGAAGGTACTTTCTTGGACATTCCCCGAATCCGGATAGTCGGGGTCTTACGTTGTATTAGGGCTTGGTTTTACGATCCCCAAGTTCAGCCGGTTTTCCCTACGAGGAGGAGTTTGTCATCAGTAGTTGGTGCATCTAGAAGGATTGCACGTTCCTGTTCCGCAGGACACGTTTCTAAGTTTGTTACACGAAATGTAGGGTAAACGGAAACTTAATTTAGTCGGAAGTTATAAACGATAGGAAGCGGTTCCAATACGCCCCAAGGTTTCAAAAGGTTCGATATTGCGGATATAGCCTTTCTCGATTTTCCAAAATGGATTACACCTTTCCAAGGTGCGGTTTCTCAATATTACGCGGTTACACACTGGGATTTGTGAGGTTTTCATCTAAGTTTGGTATGACTCTTTTGGGCGACTACGGGTCGTCTCGAGCCCTTCTCGGACTTGGATTATCTCAATTGTTGTTTCTTGGATGAGTTAAGATTCGGTGTTTTGTTTGCCACATGCTTTGGTCCAACGAATAGGGGTATGACATTAGCGGTCATATAGGGTTTCGGAAGGTGCGTGTGAACACACGAGTGGTAACTACTGTTGTAAGAGGGATCTACTAAAAGCGACCATGCAAGTTTGAAACATGTCTTTCGAAGACGTAAATCGTTCGTTTGTTCGGTTCGTCTGTTTGTGGGTGGTACGCGGTACTCATGTCTAAGCGGGTCCCCAAGGTTTCTTGTAAAACTAGAAGTGAAACGAGTATTTCGATACGGAATAATTGACAAAGATACACCGTGTTGGAATAGAATCTATTAAGATACGTTTGAACAAGTCAGTTAGGGTTCGAAAAATGTTCGTTAGGACTATTCACCCTTGTGACGAATACTAATGTTATATGATGAATTTCTCTATCCATGGAGAAATGTTACAAGGAGTTCCCTTAAACGGAAGTGCGAGCGATAAAGATAGGAGTGAAACGAGGACTTAGAATAGGATGAGCTTACATCTCGAGGTTGCCATAACGTGCCTCTAGTTGTCAAAAAAAAAAAATGAAGTCTGAAAGAGAAACGAGATAGTACACGTAATTGTATAGTTCGGGTTTGAATAATGGTTGGACGATTATCAGTGACGCAAGGGCGTTAAGTCAAAGAAGAGTGAAGTATCGTTGGATTGTGTGTTATCTTAAATTCCAGTAATATTAGATGGTGACGGTGAAATAACAGAGGTAGGTAGTGTGGTACGGGATGACGAGAAAATTGATCGGATCCACAATTTAGTATTCGAATTCTTCGTGCAAAATAACGAATTTTTTTTTTTTTTTTTTTTTTTTTTTGAGTCGAGAGAGTATGCCTTTCGGCGTTCAAATAGAAATATTTCCATGTTCGAGTTCCATCTGTTGCTATACGATTTTAACTAGAAATGTTGGTGTGAAGAATCACGCTCAAGGTTCGAACACGGAGAGGTTTAGAGTTTTCCTTAGTGAGTTAACGAGTTTAAAAGTCGTGTGACACCGTGTGATACCATTCTGTAACACCCCAGCTTAACATGACCACAATATTGTCCGCTTTGCCCGCAGGCGCACGGCTTTTTCTTGGCGACCACACACGAGAAAAGTCAGAAATTAATCTTCGGTAACCACCGGTGAGATCTAATATTTTTACGAACACAAGTCTGAGTTGGGAGAGTTTCCTGATTACATGTGGCTTGATTTCGAGATTGATTGTAATGCCTTGACCATTAACATCATGGTCTAGAAAATTGGACTTCGTTCAGCAGAAATTCTCACTCGGAGAATTTGGTATAGAGTTGCTCTTTTCTCAAAAGTTCGAGCTTAAGATGGTGATGTTGTTCGTTTTCCTTCTTTACTTGAATAAGTTAAGATGTCATCTATAAATACGATAACAGATTAGTCTATATGAATTTGCATACGCGGTCTAGGAGGTTCATGAATACGGACGGAGTCCTAAATAAATCAAACGGTACTAAGAGAGATTTACAACTAACGTTGCGAGTTCGGAAATGGCTTAGGAGACATCGCCTCCCTTAACCCCCAATTGGTGATAACCGGAACGGAGGTCGATTTGGAACATACGGGATTCGTGCAAATAATCATGAGGTCATGGATGCGAGGGAGAGGGTATCGGTTTCCATCCGAAAATTTCTTAGTTTACAATAATCTATACATAAATGTAGGGCAACAATTTCTCCTTAATGAATAGGTTTTGAGTTCCTTAGTTCTATTGGTGTCTAGTTCAATTTCTTAACGTATATCCTCCGATAATATTTATAGGCACACAATATTTTTTCCGTTTGTCGCTTAAATCGCCTAAATAGTATCTAGGGAAAAAGATGGAAGGTAATGAGTACAAGTCAAAGTATTGGTTGTAAAACGTCTAGCGGTAATCGAATCGAACAAGTATGAAGTATACGGTTTGTTGTGAAGGAACTTACCCGTGACTAGTCCATCGTCGTCTCGGGCATCCTAGGTGTCGATGTTGAAAGTTCAATGGCGTGCGTTGGGGTTGATTTTCTTATTTGGGCACACATTCCTAAAATGACCCGGTTGGCCACATTCGAAGCAAGCACCCGTTCTGTGTGCGTTGGGCATCTTTCGAGCGACGGGTCCTTGGCGCCGGTGGCGAAACCTGCCACATCCTTCAAAGTGATGCTTGTGGCATTCGTTACAAAAAGGTAGTTTTCCGGCATACCCTTTCTTGTCGCCGGGGAAAAAGGGCTCTTTGGTGAAGTTGTTATTGTTGTGGTTGCTTGATTGAGAGGCTTCCCATTTTCTTTTATTGTTACTCGGGTGGTTCTCGACCATTGGTGCCGGTGCTTCCATTTCATTCGCCGTTTCTAAAGTTTGATGGGCCTTTGCTAAAGCCTCTTGTAGGTTAGTGGGTTGGGATGCCATTAACCCGTGTTGAACGCTCTTCGGGAGGCCATCCATGTAAAGTTCGACTCTTTGGGATTCGGGAGTCATGAGATTTGGACACATTGAGACTAGTTCGGTAAACCGTTGATTATAAGCTCCGAGGTCATTCCCGACCGTTCTTAAATTCCTTAGCCCTTGCTCGAGCCTTCGAGTCTCATCGCGCGGGAAGTATTCGGTGATCATTCTTTCTCTTAATTCGGTCCAAGAGAGTGTAAGGGCTTCATCGATACCCACTGATTGTACATACGTGTTCCACCATGAGAGAGCAACACCGGTGAAAGTGAGGGTGGAAAACTTGACCTTATCTTGGTCCTGACAACCGCTTATGTTAAAAACGGCTTCCGTTTGTTCGAACCATCGGGTGAGAGCAATCGGTCCCCCGGTTCCATCGAAAGTGGGAGGTTTGTACCCCATGAAGTTCTTGTAGGAGCAACCTTCGATTGAATTACCGGCTCCATGATTTTTGTTGTTAGAAAAGTGATCGGCCACGGCCGTACCCACGGCGGTGGTTATCATTCGTTGAAGAGCTTGTTCTAGAGTTTCGAGAGGAGTATTGTGTTGACCTTGGTGAGCCATTGTTCCTTCATGAGACAAGAATATCGTTGGTTAGTATTTTCAACAATACTAACCGTGGCATGGAATAAGAATAGAGAGAAAATTTTCCTTGACTCGCCTTAAATTCTCTATGTCATAATGTCGGAACGTCCATGTGAATCACCGTAATATAATCCCGGAAATTATATTACCCTGATTCTCATGTGCATTTAACATTACTTCATAAAGTCAAGGTGGCGCATCAACAAAATTTTTTTTCAACGTAAGATCAAGATCGAATACGAGTTAGATATGATAGAAGAGTTCGAGTATAAATGCACAAATAGTCAAGTAATTCCTACTCCAGTCTATATGCCGGTTGTAGTCTAGATTCACCTATGTACCCTATGACTCGGGGTGGACACAAATGAACTCTAAATCCCTACAACCAAGGCTCTGATACCACTTGTAGCGACCCCGACAAATCGTCAAGTGACGGCGTCGGCTACGTGGGTCCCATTACCTGATTATAAGTCTTTAAGATAACGTTTGACCAAAATATGTCGCCTTCATTTCAAATAAAGATTGTTTCAAAGTTCACAAGAATTGTTCAACCAAAAGTTAAGTTACAACGTTATAAGTACGATTGAAATCTAGGCGACACGGTTTAAAGTAAAGTCAAAAGACGCTCCATGAAATGCATGTATACTCGACATCGGATGCAAGTATCAAATAGTAAGCGGAAGCGTGTTTCACATATCGTGTAAGACCTGAGAAAAACATAGAAATCTGTCAACGAAAACGTTGGTGAAATCATAGGTTTAAGTAAGTAAGTACAAGTGAACCACAAGATTTGCATCAATGAAATAATAGTAATACATTCCAAAAGTTTGTTTCACGAGCACCCAATTATCAAAGCTTAACATTCCTTCCATTGTATACCCCATCACTTAGTGCTAGAACAAACACTGATTCTCGAAAATATATTTCATCCGTAGACGGTAGCGAACCGTCAAAGATGAGGGTTGTCAACCCATATGGCCATATAACATAAGTTCTCGCTTACACCCGGCAAGTGTAACTAATGATAATCGAATTGAGGATTTTTGTTCTAAACTCGTATGTAGAATGTTTGTTTTCCCGTTCTTGTGTTCACTTAGTTCAAAAGAATCGTTTATGTTTTCTCATCCCAATATAAGTTCAAAAAGAGTAAAAGTGGGACTATGATCTCACCTTGAGTGCAAGAGTTAATAAAGTACTTCAACAAGTAGACGCGTGCAAAGACAAAGCTAGTCTTGACCTAAACATATAGGTTGTATCATTAACGGTAAACACAAACGGTCAAAGATGTTCAATTAGTCCTATGGCTCAATACGACTCGATTATGTAGCATGTGAAGCAAATTGTCAAGTTTCATGCAAGATACAAGTATAGAATCATGTTGGAAAGATTGCATAATTAATTGGTTAAGTTTGACAAAAAGTCAAACTTGGTCGGGTCAAAGTCAACAAAAGTCAACATGTTCGGGTCGGGTTCCGAACTATTTTTCTGAGGTTTTTATTCATATATAATCATGTTAGAACAAGTCTTATGTGAATCGGAGGTCCGTAGTATGCCAAACATTTTCCATAAAATGGACACCGGAGACAGAAGCTGGGCACGGCTTATGCCGCGCCGCGGCACCCTTCTGTCGCGCCGCGACAATAGGCGGGTGCTGGTGTCTGGTCTGTTTCACTTGTCCAACTTGATCCAAACTTCAAATAAGCATAAAACGCAAACCACAAACACTTAGGACTCGCACCTTATATCGTTGGAAAGCTCTTTTGACATAGAATGCAACTAAATACAATTTAACAATCAAAAACCTCATTTGTAACAACCGAGTTTTCCAACCAAGTGATCATTCAATGCCCACATTAATGCTTCAAACTCACCAATGCACATTTAATGATTTGGGCATTCAATGCATACATATGACATGCCATTTTGTAGGTAATGGAGCATACAATACAACTAACAACTTACTAACAACAATTCATGGCAATCAATGCATCAAATAATCACTTCAAGTTCTTCAAACCCTAACTCAATTCCACCAAAAATCAATAATCAAGTTCATGAAGTTTTCTAAGGCAACCTACACATCAAATTGAAGCTAGTGATGCTAGTAACACAATTAAAACATCAACTTTCAACATCTAACAACATATGATCATCCAAAATTCAAGAACAACACACCAAAATTCAAGTTCATGCTAGTTACACTAAAACAACGAGATCGAGCATATAAATCGTATATTCATGTTAGACTTGAGCCATAGACACTAATTAACACTTTTATAAGTTAAAAACATCAAGAACACAAAATCTAGTGATTTTAGAAAGTTACCCAAATGAGATGAAGTTGGTACCAAAATGAAGAGGATGAAGAGAGGATCACGAATATGTAATTTATTTGGTTGCTAGCTCCCTAATCCGGATTTAGATGATGAATGAATGGAATGGGTGTTTGTGTGTGTGTTCTTGCTAGAGAGAAAGAGAGAGAGGTGGAGGTGATTGAATGGTGGTGATTGGGGTGGACTAGTTGACCTAGTCAACTAGTTTGCCCCGTGTCAATTTTAGTCCCTCGAGTTTAGAAGCGGGTGCGGGATTTAACCGATCGAATATTTTAAAAACGCAAGTTAACGAGAGGATGTTAAAATTAAATGACGGAATTATTATGAACGTTAGTTAACGAAAGATACCAAATTAAATGACGAAAGATATTATATAAAAAAAAAGACGGTGTTAAAATAAATTTAACGGAAAAACGCGGGATGTTACATTTTGAATGTAATATATTGATGAATTATGTACTCATTATTTGTTTCTCATATTTTTTGAAGTTCATGATGTATACTGCTGGAGTAAAAAATTAGTTAAACGGTGGAGATATTTGTATTGCAGACAGTGGTGCCACTCACACCATACTCAAATCTAAAAAATATTTCACAGACTTGAAAGCAACGGAAGGAACTATACATACTATATCAGGTCCTGTGGACTTAATAAAAGGAATGGAAAAGGCAAAATTCATGTTACCAAATGGTACGAATTTTCTGATAAATAATGCCTTATTTTCTCCAATGTCAAAGAGAAATTTGTTAAGTTTCTCTGACATATACCAAAATGGATATGATTATCAGTCAGTGACAACAGCAAATGAAAAATATTTAAGTATCACTGATAAGAATCGTGTAATTGAAAAACTACCAAGACTTCATTCTGGTTTACATTATACACATATAAATGTACCTGAAGTAAATGTGGTAGTTAAAGAAAAATCATGTGATCCTGTAACGATCAGTTTGTGGCATGAGAGATTAGGCCACCCAGGATCAACAATGATGAAAAGAATAATACAAAATACACATGGACATCCATTGGCGGATCAAAGGATCCCTCATGATGCACTTATCCCATATACGTCATGCTCACTTGGAAAGTTGATAATAAGACCATCACCTCTTAAGGTTGAAAAAGAATCACCAATGTTTCTTGAAAGAATTCAAGGTGATATATGTGGACCAATTCATCCACCATGTGGACCATTTAGATATTTTATGGTTATAATAGACGCATCTAGTAGATGGTCTCATGTTTGTCTATTATCAAGTCGAAATATGACATTTGCAAAATTTCTTGCTCAAATTATTAAATTGAGAGCACATTTCTGAAATGTCCCGTTCTTATTGATTAAAAACGTTCCATATTAATTGATTTCGTTGCGAGGTTTTGACCTCTATAAGAGACGTTTTTCAAAAACTGCATTCATTTTAAAACAAACCATAACCTTTATTTCATCAATAAAGGTTTAAAAAGCTTTACGTAGATTATCAAATAATGATAATCTAAAATATCCTGTTTACACACGACCATTATATAATGGTTTACAATACAAATATGCTACAACAAAATAAGTTTCTTGAATGCAGTTTTTACACAATATCATACAAGCATGGACTCCAAATCTCGTCCTTATTTAAGTATGCGATAGCGGAAGCTCTTAATAATCACCTGAGAATAAACATGCTTAAAACGTCAACAAAAATGTTGGTGAGTTATAGGTTTAACCTATATATATCAAATCATAATAATAGACCACAAGATTTCATATTTCAATACACATCCCATACATAGAGATAAAAATCATTCATATGGTGAATACCTGGTAACCGACATTAACAAGATGCATATATAAGAATATCCCCATCATTCCAGGACACCCTTCGGATATAATATAAATTTCGAAGTACTAAAGCATCCAGTACTTTGGATGGGGTTTGTTAGGCCCAATAGATCTATCTTTAGGATTCGCATCAATTAGGGTGTCTGTTCCCTAATTCTTAGATTACCAGACTTAATAAAAAGGGGCATATTCGATTTCGATAATTCAACCATAGAATGTAGTTTCACGTACTTGTGTCTATTTTGTAAATCATTTATAAAACCTGCATGTATTCTCATCCCAAAAATATTAGATTTTAAAAGTGGGACTATAACTCACTTTCACAGATTTTTACTTCGTCGGGAAGTAAGACTTGGCCACTGGTTGATTCACGAACCTATAACAATATATACATATATATCAAAGTATGTTCAAAATATATTTACAACACTTTTAATATATTTTGATGTTTTAAGTTTATTAAGTCAGCTGTCCTCGTTAGTAACCTACAACTAGTTGTCCACAGTTAGATGTACAGAAATAAATCGATAAATATTATCTTGAATCAATCCACGACCCAGTGTATACGTATCTCAGTATTGATCACAACTCAAACTATATATATTTTGGAATCCACCTCAACCCTGTATAGCTAACTCCAACATTCACATATAGAGTGTCTATGGTTGTTCCGAAATATATATAGATGTGTCGACATGATAGGTCGAAACATTGTATACGTGTCTATGGTATCTCAAGATTACATAATATACAATACAAGTTGATTAAGTTATGGTTGGAATAGATTTGTTACCAATTTTCACGTAGCTAAAATGAGAAAAATTATCCAATCTTGTTTTACCCATAACTTCTTCATTTTAAATCCGTTTTGAGTGAATCAAATTGCTATAGTTTCATATTGAACTCTACTTTATGAATCTAAACAGAAAAAGTATAGGTTTATAGTCGGAAAAATAAGTTACAAGTCGTTTTTGTAAAGGTAGTCATTTCAGTCGAAAGAACGACGTCTAGATGACCATTTTAGAAAACATACTTCCACTTTGAGTTTAACCATAATTTTTGGATATAGTTTCATGTTCATAATAAAAATCATTTTCTCAGAATAACAACTTTTAAATCAAATTTTATCATGGTTTTTAATTAACCAACCCAAAACAGCCCGCGGTGTTACTACGACGGCGTAAATCCGGTTTTACGGTGTTTTTCGTGTTTCCAGGTTTTAAATCATTAAGTTAGCATATCATATAGATATAGAACATGTGTTTAGTTAATTTTAAAAGTCAAGTTAGAAGGATTAACTTTTGTTTGCGAACAAGTTTAGAATTAACTAAACTATGTTCTAGTGATTACAAGTTTAAACCTTCGAATAAGATAGCTTTATATGTATGAATCGAATGATGTTATGAACATCATTACTACCTTAAGTTCCTTGGATAAACCTACTAGAAAAGAGAAAAATGGATCTAGCTTCAACGGATCCTTGGATGGCTCGAAGTTCTTGAAGCAGAATCATGACACGAAAACAAGTTCAAGTAAGATCATCACTTGAAATAAGATTGTTATAGTTATAGAAATTGAACCAAAGTTTGAATATTATTATTACCTTGTATTAGAATGATAACCTACTGTAAGAAACAAAGATTTCTTGAGGTTGGATGATCACCTTACAAGATTGGAAGTGAGCTAGCAAACTTGAAAGTATTCTTGATTTTATGTAACTAGAACTTGTAGAATTTATGAAGAACAATTAGAACTTGAAGATAGAACTTGAGAGAGATCAATTAGATGAATAAAATTGAAGAATGAAAGTGTTTGTAGGTGTTTTTGGTCGTTGGTGTATGGATTAGATATAAAGGATATGTAATTTTGTTTTCATGTAAATAAGTCATGAATGATTACTCATATTTTTGTAATTTTATGAGATATTTCATGCTAGTTGCCAAATGATGATTCCCACATGTGTTAGGTGACTCACATGGGCTGCTAATAGCTGATCATTGGAGTGTATATACCAATAGTACATACATCTAAAAGCTGTGTATTGTACGAGTACGAATACGGGTGCATACGAGTAGAATTGTTGATGAAACTGAACGAGGATGTAATTGTAAGAATTTTTGTTAAGTAGAAGTATTTTGATAAGTGTATTGAAGTCTTTCAAAAGTTTATAAATACATATTAAAACACTACATGTATATACATTTTAACTGAGTCGTTAAGTCATCGTTAGTCGTTACATGTAAGTGTTGTTTTGAAACCTTTAGGTTAACGATCTTGTTAAATGTTGTTAAACCAATATTTATAATATCAAATGAGATTTTAAATTATTATATTATCATGATATTATCATGTATGAATATCTCTTAATATGATATATATATACATTAAATGTCTTTACAACGATAATCGTTACATATATGTCTCGTTTAAAAATCATTAAGTTAGTAGTCTTGTTTTTACATATGTAGTTCATTGTTAATATACTTAATGATATCTTTACTTATCATAGTATCATGTTAACTATATATATATATCCATATATATGTCATCATATAGTTTTTACAAGTTTTAACGTTCGTGAATCACCGGTCAACTTGGGTGGTCAATTGTCTATATGAAACATATTTCAATTAATCAAGTCTTAACAAGTTTAATTGCTTAACATGTTGGAAACATTTAATCATGTAAATATCAATCTCAATTAATATATATAAACATGGAAAAGTTTGGGTCACTACAGTACCTACCCGTTAAATAAATTTCGTCCCGAAATTTTAAGCTGTTGAAGGTGTTGACGAATCTTCTGGAAATAGATGCGGGTATTTCTTCTTCATCTGATCTTCATGCTCTCAGGTGAACTCGGGTTCTCTACGAGCATTCCATCGAACCTTAACAATTGGTATCTTGTTTTTCTTAAGTCTTTTAACCTCACGATCCATTATTTCGACGGGTTCTTCGATGAATTGGAGTTTTTCGTTGATTTGGATTTCATCTAACGGAATAGTGAGATCTTCTTTAGCGAAACATTTCTTCAAATTCGAGACGTGGAAAGTGTTATGTACAGTCGCGAGTTGTTGAGGTAACTCAAGTCGGTAAGCTACTGGTCTGACACGATCAATAATCTTGAATGGTCCAATATACCTTGGATTTAATTTCCCTCGTTTACCAAATCGAACAACGCCTTTCCAAGGTGCAACTTTAAGCATGACCATCTCTCCAATTTCAAATTCTATATCTTTTCTTTTAATGTCAGCGTAGCTCTTTTGTCGACTTTGGGCGGTTTTCAACCGTTGTTGAATTTGGATGATCTTCTCGGTAGTTTCTTGTACAATCTCTGGACCCGTAATCTGTCTATCCCCCACTTCACTCCAACAAATCGGAGACCTGCACTTTCTACCATAAAGTGCTTCAAACGGCGCCATCTCAATGCTTGAATGGTAGCTGTTGTTGTAGGAAAATTCTGCTAACGGTAGATGTCGATCCCAACTGTTTCTGAAATCAATAACACATGCTCGTAGCATGTCTTCAAGTGTTTGTATCGTCCTTTCGCTCTGCCCATCAGTTTGTGGATGATAGGCAGTACTCATGTCTAGACGAGTTCCTAATGCTTGCTGTAATGTCTGCCAGAATCTTGAAATAAATCTGCCATCCCTATCAGAGATAATAGAGATTGGTATTCCATGTCTGGAGACGACTTCCTTCAAATACAGTCGTGCTAACTTCTCCATCTTGTCATCTTCTCTTATTGGCAGGAAGTGTGATGATTTGGTGAGACGATCAACTATTACCCAAATAGTATCAAAACCACTTGCAGTCCTTGGCAATTTAGTGATGAAATCCATGGTAATGTTTTCCCATTTCCATTCCGGGATTTCGGGTTGTTGAAGTAGACCTGATGGTTTCTGATGCTCAACTTTGACCTTAGAACACGTCAAACATTCTCCTACGTATTTAGCAACATCGGCTTTCATACCCGGCCACCAAAAATGTTTCTTGAGATCCTTGTACATCTTCCCCGTTCCAGGATGTATTGAGTATCTAGTTTTATGAGCTTCTCTAAGTACCATTTCTCTCATATCTCCAAATTTTGGTACCCAAATCCTTTCAGCCCTATACCGGGTTCCGTCTTCCCGAATATTAAGATGCTTCTCCGATCCTTTGGGTATTTCATCCTTTAAATTTCTCTCTTTTAAAACTCCTTGTTGCGCCTCCTTTATTTGAGTAGTAAGGTTATTATGAATCATTATATTCATAGATTTTACTCGAATGGGTTCTCTGTCCTTCCTGCTCAAGGCAACGGCTACCTCATTTGCCTTTCCCGGGTGGTAACGAATCTCAAAATCGTAATCATTCAACAATTCAATCCACCTACGCTGCCTCATATTCAGTTGTTTCTGATTAAATATGTGTTGAAGACTTTTGTGGTCAGTATATATAATACTTTTGACCCCATATAAGTAGTGCCTCCAAGTCTTTAATGCAAAAACAACCGCGCCTAATTCCAAATCATGCGTCGTATAATTTTGTTCGTGAATCTTCAATTGTCTAGACGCATAAGCAATCACCTTCGTTCGTTGCATTAATACACAACCGAGACCTTGCTTTGATGCGTCACAATAAATCACAAAATCATCATTCCTTTCAGGCAATGACAATATAGGTGCCGTAGTTAGCTTTTTCTTCAATAACTGAAACGCTTTCTCTTGTTCATCATTCCATTCAAATTTCTTCCCTTTATGCGTTAATGCAGTCAAGGGTTTTGCTATTCTGGAAAAGTCTTGGATGAACCTTCTGTAGTAACCAGCTAGTCCTAAAAACTGGCGTATGTGTTTCGGAGTTTTTGGGGTTTTCCACTTTTCAACAGTTTCTATCTTTGCCGGATCCACCTTAATACCTTTTTTGTTCACTATGTGACCGAGGAATTGAACTTCTTCCAACCAAAATGCACACTTTGAAAACTTAGCGTACAATTCTTCCTTCCTCAATACTTCTAACACCTTTCTCAAATGTTCACCGTGTTCTTGGTCATTCTTTGAGTAAATAAGTATTTCATCAATGAAAACAATGACAAACTTGTCAAGGTATGGTCCACACACTCGGTTCATAAGGTCCATGAACACAGCTGGTGCATTAGTTAAACCAAACGGCATGACCATAAACTCGTAATGACCGTAACGTGTTCTGAAAGCAGTCTTTGGAATATCATCTTCTTTCACCCGCATTTGATGATACCCGGAACGTAAGTCAATCTTTGAATAAACAGACGAGCCTTGTAGTTGATCAAATAAGTCGTCGATTCTCGGTAGTGGGTAGCGGTTCTTGATGGTAAGTTTGTTCAACTCTCGGTAGTCGATACACAACCTGAATGTACCATATTTCTTCTTGACAAACAAAACAGGAGCTCCCCACGGTGATGTGCTTGGTCGAATGAAACCACGCTCTAAAAGTTCTTGTAATTGGCTTTGCAGTTCTTTCATCTCGCTGGGTGAGAGTCTGTAAGGAGCACGAGCTATTGGTGCAGCTCCTGGTACAAGATCTATTTGAAATTCAACGGATCGATGTGGGGGTAATCCCGGTAATTCTTTCGGAAATACATCGGGAAATTCTTTTGTAATGGGAACATCATTGATGCTCTTTTCTTCAGTTTGTACTTTCTCGACGTGTGCTAGAACAGCATAGCAACCTTTTCTTATTAGTTTTTGTGCCTTCAAATTACTAATAAGATGTAGCTTCGTGTTGCCCTTTTCTCCGTACACCATTAAGGGTTTTTCCTTTTTCTCGTATAATGCGAATTGCATTTTTGTAACAAACGATCTCTGCTTTCACTTCTTTCAACCAGTCCATACCGATTATCACATCAAAACTCCCTAACTCTACTGGTATCAAATCAATCTTAAATGTTTCGCTAACCAGTTTAATTTCTCGATTCCGACATATATTATCTGCTGAAATTAATTTACCATTTGCTAATTCGAGTAAAAATTTACTATCCAAAGGTGTCAATGGATAACTTAATTTAGCACAAAAATCTCTACTCATATAGCTTCTATCCGCACCCGAATCAAATAAAACGTAAGCAAATTTATTGTCAATAAGAAACGTACCCGTAACAAGCTCTGGGTCTTCCTGTGCCTCTGCCGCATTAATATTGAAAACTCTTCCGCGGCCTTGTCCATTCGTGTTCTCCTGGTTCGGGCAATTTCTAATAATGTGGCCCGGTTTTCCACATTTATAACAAACTACATTGGCATAACTTGCTCCGACACTACTTGCTCCGCCATTACTCATTCCGACACCATTTGTTCCTTTCGTTCTATTAACCCCTGGTCCGTAGACCTCACACTTCGCTGCGCTATGACCATTTCTTTTACACTTGTTGCAAAATTTGGTGCAGAACCCCGAGTGATACTTTTCACACCTTTGGCATAGCTGCTTCTGATTGTTGTTGTTGTTGCGGTTATTATTGTTGTTGGGATGATTGTTGTAGTTGCTGTTGTTGTTGTTGTTGTTGTTGGGCCGTTTGTTGTAGTTGCGATTGATGTTGCGATTGTTGGGATAATTGTTGCGATTATTGTTATAATTGCTGTTGTTGTTGAATTGGTGATTCTTATCACCGTTTTCCTCCCACTTTCTTTTGACTTGCTTCACATTGGCCTCTCCAGCAGTCTGTTCTTTAATTCTTTCTTCAATCTGGTTCACTAGTTTGTGAGCCATTCTGTAGTGACCCGAACTTTTCCATGTTTATATATATATTAAATAAAATTGTTATTTACATGATTAAGTGTTTCCAACATGTTAAGCAATCAAACTTGTTAAGACGTGATTAATCGAAATAGGTTTCATATAGACAATTGACCACCCAAGTTGACCGGTGATTCACGAACGTTAAAACTTGTAAAAACTATACGATGACATATATATGGTTATATATATAGTTAACATGATTTTATTATAAGTATGTATCTCATTAGGTATTTTAACAATGAGTTATATACATAAAAATGAGACTATTAATTTAAGAAACTCGAAAACGATATATATAACGATTATCGTTATAACAACGTCTTACTAGGTACATATGAATCATATTAAGATATTGATACACTTGGTTAATTATGTTAAATGGTAAGTAAATATATTATTAAGTGTATTAACAATGAAATACATATGTAAAAATAAGACTACTAACTTAATGATTTCGAAACGAGACATATATGTAACGATTATCGTTGTAACTGCATTTAACTGTATATATATCATACTAAGATATATTATATATCATAATATCATGATAATATAACAATTTAACATCTCATTTGTTATAATAAACAATGGGTTAACAACATTCAACAAGATCGTTAACCTAAAGATTTCAAAACAACATTTACATGTAACGACTAACGATGACTTAACGACTCCGTTAAAATGTATATACATGTAGTGTTTTAATATGTATTCATACACTTTTGAAAGACTTCAAGTCACTTATCAAAATACTTCTACTTAACAAAAATGCTTACAATTACATCCTCGTTCAGTTTCATCAACAATTCTACTCGTATGCACCCGTATTCGTACTCGTACAATACACAGCTTTTAGATGTATGTACTATTGGTATATACACCCCAATGATCAGCTCTTAGCAGCCCATTTGAGTCACCTAACACATGTGGGAACCATCATTTGGCAACTAGCATGAAATATCTCATAAAATTACAAAAATATGAGTAATCATTCATGACTTATTTACATGAAAACAAAATTACATATCCTTTATATCTAATCCATACACCAACGACCAAAAACACCTACAAACACTTTCATTCTTCAATTTTATTCATCTAATTGATCTCTCTCAAGTTCTATCTTCAAGTTCTATCTTCAAGTTCTAAGTGTTCTTCATATATTCTACAAGTTCTAGTAACATAAAATCAAGAATACTTTCAAGTTTGCTAGCTCACTTCCAATCTTGTAAGGTGATCATCCAACCTCAAGAAATCTTTGTTTCTTACAGTAGGTTATCATTCTAATACAAGGTAATAATCATATTCAAACTTTGGTTCAATTTCTATAACTATAACAATCTTATTTCAAGTGATGATCTTACTTGAACTTGTTTTCGTGTCATGATTCTGCTTCAAGAACTTCGAGCCATCCAAGGATCCGTTGAAGCTAGATCCATTTTTTCTCTTTTCCAGTAGGTTTATCCAAGGAACTTAAGGTAGTAATGATGTTCATAACATCATTCGATTCATACATATAAAGCTATTTTATTCGAAGGTTTAAACTTGTAATCACTAGAACATAGTTTAGTTAATTCTAAACTTGTTCGCAAACAAAAGTTAATCCTTCTAACTTGACTTTTAAAATTAACTAAACACATGTTCTATATCTATATGATATGCTAACTTAATTATTTAAAACCTGGAAACACGAAAAACACCGTAAAACCGGATTTACGCCGTCGTAGTAACACCGCGGGCTGTTATGGGTTAGTTAATTAAAAACTATGATAAACTTTGATTTAAAAGTTGTTATTCTGAGAAAATTATTTTTATTATGAACATGAAACTATATCCAAAAATTATGGTTAAACTCAAAGTGGAAGTATGTTTTCTAAAATGGTCATCTAGACGTCGTTCTTTCGACTGAAATGACTACCTTTACAAAAACGACTTGTAACTTATTTTTACGACTATAAACCTATACTTTTTCTGTTTAGATTCATAAAATAGAGTTCAATATGAAACCATAGCAATTTGATTCACTCAAAACGGATTTAAAATGAAGTTATGGGTAAAACAAGATTGGATAATTTTTCTCATTTTAGCTACGTGAAAATTGGTAACAAATCTATTCCAACCATAACTTAATCAACTTGTATTGTATATTATGTAATCTTGAGATACCATAGACACGTATACAATGTTTCGACCTATCATGTCGACACATCTATATATATTTCGGAACAACCATAGACACTCTATATGTGAATGTTGGAGTTAGCTATACAGGGTTGAGGTTGATTCCAAAATATATATAGTTTGAGTTGTGATCAATACTGAGATACGTATACACTGGGTCGTGGATTGATTCAAGATAATATTTATCGATTTATTTCTGTACATCTAACTGTGGACAACTAGTTGTAGGTTACTAACGAGGACAGCTGACTTAATAAACTTAAAACATCAAAATATATTAAAAGTGTTGTAAATATATTTTGAACATACTTTGATATATATGTATATATTGTTATAGGTTCGTGAATCAACCAGTGGCCAAGTCTTACTTCTCGACGAAGTAAAAATCTGTGAAAGTGAGTTATAGTCCCACTTTTAAAATCTAATATTTTTGGGATTAGAATACATGCAGGTTTTATAAATGATTTACAAAATAGACACAAGTACGTGAAACTACATTCTATGGTTGAATTATCGAAATCGAATATGCCCCTTTTTATTAAGTCTGGTAATCTAAGAATTAGGGAACAGACACCCTAATTGACGCGAATCCTAAAGATAGATCTATCGGGCCCAACAAGCCCCATCCAAAGTACCAGATGTTTTAGTACTTCGAAATTTATATCATGTCCGAAGGAGGATCCTGGAATGATGGGGATATTCTTATATATGCATCTTGTTAATGTCGGTTACCAGGTGTTCACCACATGAATGATTTTTATCTCTATTTATGGGATGTGTATTGAAATATGAAATCTTGTGGTCTATTATTATGATTTGATATATATAGGTTAAACCTATAACTCACCAACATTTTTGTTGACGTTTTAAGCATGTTTATTCTCAGGTGATTATTAAGAGCTTCCGCTGTCACATACTTAAATAAGGACGAGATTTGGAGTCCATGCTTGTATGATATTGTGTAAAAACTGCATTCAAGAAACTTATTTTGTTGTAACATATTTATATTGTAAACCATTATGTAATGGTCGTGTGTAAACAGGATATTTTAGATTATCATTATTTGATAATCTACGTAAAGCTTTTTAAACCTTTATTGATGAAATAAAGGTTATGGTTTGTTTTAAAATGAATGCAGTCTTTGAAAAACGTCTCATATAGAGGTCAAAACCTCGCAACGAAATCAATTAATATGGAACGTTTTTAATCAATAAGAACGGGACATTTCACATTCTACCTGCCTGTTGTATGGAGGCGGGCTCGTGTGAACTTATATCTTCTTGGATTCTTTCCGGTAATCCTTTCACAAACGCGTCGATCTTCTCTTCCTCATCTTCGAATTCTCCCGGACACAATAGGCACAATTCTGTGAATCGTCTTTCGTACGTGGTAATATCAAATCCTTGGGTTCGTAACCCTCTAAGTTCTGTCTTGAGCTTATTGACCTCGGTTCTGGGATGGTACTTCTCGTTCATCAAGTGCTTGAATGCTGACCACGGTAGTGAGTACGCATCGTCTTGTCCCACTTGCTCTAGATAGGTATTCCACCATGTTAACGCAGAACCTGTGAAGGTATGCGTAGCGTACTTCACTTTGTCCTCTTCAGTACACTTACTTATGGCAAACACCGATTCGACCTTCTCAGTCCACCGTTTCAATCCGATCGGTCCTTCGGTTCCACCAAATTCCAAAGGTTTTGCAGGCAGTGAATTCTTTGTAGGTGCATCCTACACGATTTCCTGTACTGCTAGATCCAAGGTTATTGTTGGTATGTAGTGCAGCCTGTACTGCGGCTATGTTTGAAGCTAGAAAAGTACGGAATTCCTCTTCATTCATATTCACGGTGTGTCGAGTAGTCGGTGCCATTTCCTTCAAAATAGTCAAATGGAACAAGTTAATCATACAGAATATTAAGAGTAGTTAATAGTATTTCGTAGCATAATATGAACTCATTTATAAAAGCTTTTTCTTCATATTAGCGTTTTATAAGTTTAAATTCGGGTAGTACCTACCCGTTAAGTTCATACTTAGTAGCTAATATATAATTCAACTACTACAATTCTATATGAAAAACTGATTATAATAATATTTCGTGTTCAAACTTTTACACAATATTTTACAAACTTACAATACCGCTTATTTTACATATAGCATGAAATATAGGACACAATAAATTTGATACAAGATGGTTGTGAAGATAATTCTAGCTAGTACACAAGTCGTTCAGCAAAGGCAATAAAGACAAGTAATTCATACGTCCAGAAACAAGTCATGCATTATGGTTTTACTAGGATTACTTCCCATCCTTGGTCTTGTGGAACATAACCGTTATGGCCGTTGATAAGACAGCATGTTGTAACGTCGTCAAAGGGACGAGGGTTACGTAATGTCCAACAGTCCCGTAACAATCTAAAAACCTCATTTCTTACCCCAATTACCGACTCCATCACTTGTGGGAACGTTTTGTTTAATAGTTGTAGCCCGATGTTCTTGTTCTCACTTTGGTGAGAAGCGAACATTACTAATCCGTAAGCATAACATGCTTCTTTATGTTGCATGTTAGCCGCTTTTTCTAAATCACGAAGTCCAATATTCAGATATATTGAGTCAAAATAATTTCTTAACCCATTGCGTAAAATAGCATTTGGGTTCCCCGCAATATATGCGTCAAAGTAAACACATCGTAACTTATGGATTTCCCAATGTGATATCCCCCATCTTTCGAACGAAAGCCTTTTATAAACCAAGGCATTCTTGGAACGTTCTTCGAATGTCTTACAAACTGATCTCGCCTTAAATAGTTGTGCCGAAGAATTCTGACCGACTCTAGACAAGATTTCATCAATCATGTCTCCGGGTAGGTCTCTTAAAATATTGGGTTGTTTATCCATTTTGTGTTTTTATACTGTAAAATAGACAAGAGTTAGATTCATAAAAAAAAAATACTTATTAATACAAGCAATTTTTACATATATCATAAAGCATAAGCACACTATATTACATATATTACACCACACGAATACAACTATCTTATTCCGACTCGCTTGTTTCTTCTTCTTCTTCGGTTTTGGTTCGTTTTGCCAAGTTTCTAGGGATATATGATGTTCCCCTAATACAAGCCATCGTTTTCCACATTGGTTTAGAAAAACCTGGTGGTTTAGAGGTTCCCGGGTCATTGTTACAACTTAAGGACTTCGGGGGTTGACGATACATATAAAGTTTATCGGGGTTGGAATTAGATTTCTCTATTTTTATGCCCTTTCCCTTATTATTTTCTTTTGCCTTTTTAAATTCAGTTGGGGTAATTTCTATAACATCATCGGAATTCTCGTCGGAATCCGATTCATCGGAGAATTGGTAATCCTCCCAATATTTTGCTTCCTTGGCGGAAACACCATTGATCATAATTAATCTTGGTCGGTTGGTTGAGGATTTTCTTTTACTTAACCGTTTTATTATTTCCCCCACCGGTTCTATTTCTTCATCCGGTTCCGATTCTTCTTCCGGTTCCGATTCTTCTTCCGGTTCCGACTCTTCTTCCGGTTCCTCTTCGGGAACTTGTGAATCAGTCCACGAATCATTCCAATTTACATTTGACTCTTCATTATTATTAGGTGAGTCAATGGAACTTTTTCTAGAGGTAGACATCTATCACATAATATCAAACGCGTTAAGAGATTAATATATCACATAATATTCACATGTTAAAAATATATAGTTTCCAACAAAATTTGTTAAGCAATCATTTTTCAAGTAAACACGGTCGAAGTCCAGACTCACTAATGCATCCTAACAAACTCGATAAGACACACTAATGCAAAATTCTGGTTCTCTAAGACCAACGCTCGGATACCAACTGAAATGTCCCGTTCTTATTGATTAAAAACGTTCCATATTAATTGATTTCGTTGCGAGGTTTTGACCTCTATATGAGACGTTTTTCAAAAACTGCATTCATTTTAAAACAAACCATAACCTTTATTTCATCAATAAAGGTTTAAAAAGCTTTACATAGATTATAAAATAATGATAATCTAAAATATCCTGTTTACACACGACCATTACATAATGGTTTACAATACAAATATGTTACAACAAAATAAGTTTCTTGAATGCAGTTTTTACACAATATCATACAAGCATGGACTCCAAATCTCATCCTTATTTAAGTATGCGACAGCGGAAGCTCTTAATAATCACCTGAGAATAAACATGCTTAAAACGTCAACAAAAATGTTGGTGAGTTATAGGTTTAACCTATATATATCAAATCATAATAATAGACCACAAGATTTCATATTTCAATACACATCCCATACATAGAGATAAAAATCATTCATGTGGTGAACACCTGGTAACCGACATTAACAAAATGCATATATAAGAATATCCCCATCATTCCGGGACACCCTTCGGATATGATATAAATTTCGAAGTACTAAAGCATCCGGTACTTTGGATGGGGTTTGTTAGGCCCAATAGATCTATCTTTAGGATTCGCGTCAATTAGGGTGTCTGTTCCCTAATTCTTAGATTACCAGACTTAATAAAAAGGGGCATATTAGATTTCGATAATTCAACCATAAAATGTAGTTTCACGTACTTGTGTCTATTTTGTAAATCATTTATAAAACCTGCATGTATTCTCATCCCAAAAATATTAGATTTTAAAAGTGGGACTATAACTCACTTTCACAGATTTTTACTTCGTCGGGAAGTAAGACTTGGCCACTGGTTGATTCACGAACCTATAACAATATATACATATATATATCAAAGTATGTTCAAAATATATTTACAACACTTTTAATATATTTTGATATTTTAAGTTTATTAAGTCAGCTGTCCTCGTTAGTAACCTACAACTAGTTGTCCACAGTTAGATGTACAGAAATAAATCTATAAATATTATCTTGAATCAATCCACGACCCAGTGTATACATATCTCAGTATTGATCACAACTCAGATTGTATATATTTTGGAATCAACCTCAACCCTGTATAGCTAACTCCAACATTCACATATAGAGTGTCTATGGTTGTTCCGAAATATATATAGATGTGTCGACATGATAGGTCGAAACATTGTATACGTGTCTATGGTATCTCAAGATTACATAATATACAATACAAGTTGATTAAGTTATGGTTGGAATAGATTTGTTACCAATTTTCACGTAGCTAAAATGTGAAAAATTATCCAATCTTGTTTTACCCATAACTTCTTCATTTTAAATCCGTTTTGAGTGAATCAAATTGATATGGTTTCATATTGAACTCTATTTTATGAATCTAAACAGAAAAAGTATAGGTTTATTGTCGGAAAAATAAGTTACAAGTCGTTTTTGTAAAGGTAGTCATTTTAGTCGAAAGAACGACGTCTAGATGATCATTTTAGAAAACATACTTCCACTTTGAGTTTAACCATAATTTTTGGATTTTTGGATATAGTTTCATGTTCATAATAAAAATCACTTTCTCAGAATAACAACTTTTAAATCAAAGTTTATCATAGTTTTTAATTAACTAACCCAAAACAGCCCGCGGTGTTACTACGGCGGCGTAAATCCGGTTTTACTGTGTTTTTCGTGTTTCCAGGTTTTAAATCATTAAGTTAGCATATCATATAGATATAGAACATGTGTTTAGTTGATTTTAAAAGTCAAGTTAGAAGGATTAACTTTTGTTTGCGAACAAGTTTAGAATTAACTAAACTATGTTCTAGTGATTACAAGTTTAAACCTTCGAATAAGATAGCTTTATATGTATGAATCGAATGATGTTATGAACATCATTACTACCTTAAGTTCCTTGGATAAACCTACTAGAAAAGAGAAAAATGGATCTAGCTTCAACGGATCCTTGGATGGCTCGAAGTTCTTGAAGCAGAATCATGACACGAAAACATGTTCAAGTAAGATCATCACTTGAAATAAGATTGTTATAGTTATAGAAATTGAACCAAAGTTTGAATATGATTATTACCTTGTATTAGAATGATAACCTACTGTAAGAAACAAAGATTTCTTGAGGTTGGATGATCACCTTACAAGATTGGAAGTGAGCTAGCAAACTTGAAAGTATTCTTGATTTTATGTAACTAGAACTTGTAGAATTTATGAAGAACAATTAGAACTTGAAGATAGAACTTGAGAGAGATCAATTAGATGAAGAAAATTGAAGAATGAAAGTGTTTGTATGTGTTTTTGGTCGTTGGTGTATGGATTAGATATAAAGGATATGTAATTTTGTTTTCATGTAAATAAGTCATGAATGATTACTCATATTTTTGTAATTTTATGAGATATTTCATGCTAGTTGCCAAATGATGGTTCCCACATGTGTTAGGTGACTCACATGGGCTGCTAAGAGCTGATCATTGGAGTGTATATACCAATAGTACATACATCTAAAAGCTGTGTATTGTACGAGTACGAATACGGGTGCATACGAGTAGAATTGTTGATGAAACTGAACGAGGATGTAATTGTAAGCATTTTTGTTAAGTAGAAGTATTTTGATAAGTGTATTGAAGTCTTTCAAAAGTGTATAAATATATATTAAAACACTACATGTATATACATTTTAACTGAGTCGTTAAGTCATCGTTAGTCGTTACATGTAAGTGTTGTTTTGAAACCTTTAGGTTAACGATCTTGTTAAATGTTGTTAACCCAATGTTTATAGTATCAAATGAGATTTTAAATTATTATATTATCATGATATTATCATGTATGAATATCTCTTAATATGATATATATATACATTAAATGTCTTTACAACGATAATCGTTACATATATGTCTCGTTTAAAAATCATTAAGTTAGTAGTCTTGTTTTTACATATGTAGTTCATTGTTAATATACTTTATGATATGTTTTCTTATCATAGTATCATGTTAACTATATATATATCCATATATATGTCATCATATAGTTTTTACAAGTTTTAACGTTCGTGAATCACCGATCAACTTGGGTGGTCAATTGTCTATATGAAACATATTTCAATTAATCAAGTCTTAACAAGTTTGATTGCTTAACATGTTGGAAACATTTAATCATGTAAATATCAATCTCAATTAATATATATAAACATGGAAAAGTTCGGGTCACTACAATTTCCCTGATTATACTATTAAAAGGGTGAGACTAGATAATGCCGGTGAGTTTACGTCTCAAGCATTTAATAACTTTTGCATGTCTATTGGGATTATTGTTGAACATCCTGTTGCCCATGTGCATACACAAAATGGTTTAGCTGAATCATTAATTAAACGATTGCAGCTAATAGCTAGACCATTGATAATGAGAACAAAACTCCCAGTATCTGTACGGGGTCATGCAATTTTGCATGCTGCAACATTGATTCGTATTAGACCAAGCGCAAGTCATACATATTCTCCCTTGCAACTTGCTTTTGGCCATCAGCCAAATATTTCCCACCTTAGAACATTTGGTTGTACGGTTTATGTCCCTATCGCACCACCACAACGCACTAAAATGGGTCCTCAAAGAAGGATGGGAATATATGTTGGATATGAAACATCTTCAATAATAAGATATATTGAACCCATGACGGGTGATGTTTTTACAGCACGTTTTGCTGATTGTCACTTTAATGAAACATTATTCCCTAGATTAGGGGGAGAAATAAAAAAATAAAGAAAATGATGTTTCATGGTGTGAACCTCAATTAATGTATCTTGATCCTCGCACAAAAGAATGCGAGACCGAAGTTCAAAAAATAATGCATATGCAAGAACTTGCGAATAAATTGCCTAATGCAATTACAGATACAAAAAGAGTGACTAAATCATATATACCAGCAGCAAATGCTCCAGCTCGAATTGAAATTCCAAAAACTGGCAATAATGTCATTCTTGAGTCTTTGCCACGCCAGAAACGTGGGAGACCAATTGGTTCCAAAGATAAAAATCCTCGAAAAAGAAAATCAGCTGATAATGAGGTAAAAGAAAGTGTTCAAGAAGAACTACAAATCAATACTCCTTCTGTAGAGGAGATTGATGATGTCAATACGGAATTTTCAATCAATTATGCACATTCAAAAATATTATGGAACCGAAATGAAATGAAAAATCTTGATGAGATATTTTCATATAATGTTGCATATGACATCATGAATGATGATGGTGATCCCGAATCAAAATCTGTCATAGAATGTCAAAATAGACATGATTGGGATCATTGGAAAGGAGCAATACGAGCTGAATTTGAATCGCTCAATAAAAGAAAAGTTTTCGGATCTATCATTCTCACACCTAAAGATGTGAAATCTGTGGGATATAGATGGGTTTTTGTGCGAAAAAGAAATGAGAAAAATGAAGTTACAAGGTATAAAGCTAGACTTGTAGCTCAAGGTTTTTCTCAAAGACCAGGAATTGATTATGAGAAAACTTATTCTCCTGTTATGGATGCAATTACTTTTAGATACTTAATCAGCCTGGCAGTTTCTAAAAATTTAGAAATGCATCTCATGGATGTTGTGACTGCTTATCTTTATGGATCACTTGATAGTGATATATATATGAAGATACCTGAAGGATTTAAGGTATCAGAAGCAACCAATGCAAAACCCAAAGAAATGTACTCAATCAAGTTACAAAGGTCTTTATATGGGTTGAAACAATCGGGTCGCATGTGGTATAAACGATTAAGTGATTACTTGATAAGCAAAGGGTATACCAATAATCTTATTTGCCCATGTGTTTTTATTAAGAAAACAACATCCGGATATGTGATCATAGCTGTTTATGTTGATGATCTTAATATCATAGGTATAAATAAAGAGATCCATGAAGCCATTCAACTTCTAAAGAAAGAATTTGAAATGAAAGATCTCGGAAAAACCAAGTATTGCCTTGGTTTACAAATTGAACATATGCCTAATGGTTTACTTGTACATCAAACAACATATACTGAAAAGATTTTAAAACGTTTTAATATGGACAAGGCAAAACCATTAAGTACTCCTATGGTTGTTAGATCACTTAATGTTGACACTGATCCATTTCGTCCCTGTGAAGATCATGAAGATATCCTAGGACCAGAAGTATCATATCTTAGTGCAATTGGAGCTCTTATGTATCTTACAAATTGTACAAGACCTGACATTTCTTTTGCAGTTAATTTGTTGGCAAGGTTCAGCTCAGCTCCTACCAAAAGACACTGGAATGGGATCAAACACATATTTCGATACCTTCGAGGAACTACTGATTTAGGATTATTTTATTCTAACGAATCGAAACAAGATTTGGTTGGTTATGCAGATGCAGGTTTTTTATCTGATCCACATAAAGCTAAATCTCAAAATAGATATGTATTCCTAAATGGAGGTACCGCAATATCATGGCGTTCTAAAAAACAAACACTTGTTGCAACTGATAATGCTAAAAACGAACATATATTTCATAGCATTATTCCTCAAGAAAGACAAGCTTTTAGTTGCAATTGTTCTATTTACAAGTGATATTCGTTTAAATAATAAAAGGTGAAGACAAAAGACAGATTCGATGAATTGAAGACGCAAACGACCAAAAAGCTCAAAAGTACAAAAGACAATCAAAAAGGTTCCAATTATTGATAAGAAACGTCTCGAAATTACAAGAGTACAAGATTCAAAACGCAAAGTACAAAATATAAAATTGTACGCAAGGACGTTCAAAAATCCGGAACCGGGACCAGAGTCAACTCTTAACGCTCGACGCAACGGACTAAAAATTACAAGTTAACTATGTATATAAATATAATATAATATATAATTAATTATATTAATTATATATATATTATATATATATTATAAAACCGTCGGCAGAGAAAGACTCCAAGGGTGTGAGCTGTAAATTCATTCTCCGCGACTCGCAGAGTTTGAAGAGGATTTTGCCGCGAGTCGCGGAGCCCCAAATTTCAACTTTTCCTATAAAAGCAACCGAATTCTGATCGCAATTCATAATCTTTTTCTCTCTTCTCTCATATATACGATATATATATATATATATATATATAATTTATATTTTAATTTTAATTTTAATTATAATTCTAATAATAAGGGTATGTTAACGAATGTTGTAAGGGTGTAAGTTGAAATTCTGTCCGTGTAACGCTACGCTATTTTTAATCATTGTAAGTTATGTTCAACCTTTTTATATTAATGTCTCGTATCTAAGTTATTATTATGCTTATTTAAAATGAAGTAATCATGATGTTGGGCTAATTACTAAAATTGGGTAATTGGGCTTTGTACCATAATTGGGGTTTGGACAAAAGAACGACACTTGTGGAAATTAGACTATGGGCTATTAATGGGCTTTATATTTGTTTAACTAAATGATAGTTTGTTAATGTTAATATAAAGATTTACAATTGGGCGTCCCTATAAATTACCATATACACTCGATCGGACACGATGGGCGGGGTATTTATATGTACGAATAATCGTTCATTTAACCAGACACGGGAATGGATTAATAGCCACTAGAATAATTAAAACAGGGGTGAAATTACATTCAAGGGTAATTGGTGTAATTGTTAACAAAGTAGTAAAACCTTGGTTTACACGCAGTTGATAACCTGGTGTATTCATTAAATAAAGTATTAAAACTTTATTACAATTCGAATCCCCAATTAGTTGGAATATTTAACTTCGGGTATAATAATAATTTGACGAGGACACTCGCACTTTATATTTATGACTGATGGACTGTTATGGACAAAAACCAGACGGACATATTAAATAATCCAGGACAAAGGACAATTAACCCATGGGCATAAAACTAAAATCAACACGTCAAACATCATGATTACGGAAGTTTAAATAAGCATAATTCTTTTATTTCATATTTAATTTCCTTTATTTTATATTTAATTGCACTTCTAATTATCGCACTTTTATTTATTGTTATTTAATCGCACTTTTAATTATCGTACTTTTTAATTATCGCAAGTTTATTTTATCGCACTTTTATTATTCGCAATTTCATTATCGTTATTTACTTTACGCTTTAAATTAAGTCTTTTATTTATTTAATATTTTACATTAGGTTTTAACTGCGACTAAAGTTTTAAAATCGACAAACCGGTCATTAAACGGTAAAAAACCCCCTTTATAATAATAATATTACTTATATATATGTTTGTATTTTTATAAAAGTAAACTAATATAGCGTTACGCTTTGTTTAAAGATTTCCCTGTGGAACGAACCGGACTTACTAAAAACTACACTACTGTACGATTAGGTACACTGCCTATAAGTGTTGTAGCAAGGTTTAAGTATATCCATTCTATAAATAAATAAATATCTTGTGTAAAATTGTATCGTATTTAATAGTTTTTCCTAGTAAAATATAAACTATTTCGTATACACCTCGCATAACATCAAGAATTTTTGGCGCCGCTGCCGGGGAACTATCTTAAAAGCCGGAAGCGCAACGCTAATATAAAAAAAAAAAAGATTTTTAGCTTACTTCTATTAAAAATTCGTTTTTGTAAAAATACGTTTTAAATATTCAAAAATATAAAAAGAAAAACAAAAATATAAGTATTTTTAAGATTTTGTTAAATATTTAAGTTTTATAAGTTTCTTTATTTTTATTTTAGTTTATAATAATATAAATTTTATTAAATATCTTTTATTTATAGAAAAAAAACAGAAAACAGAAAATAAAAAAAAAACGCGTAAAAATTTCAAACTGCTCCAGATCTGAAATTCTGAACCCCGCGACTCGCGGGGTTTGAAGCATTAAATACCGCGACTCGCGGAGACTTTCTGACACGCCGACAGCCCTAATTCAGCATTAATTACGGATTATTATTAATTATTATTATTATTAACCCTAATTATTATTATTATTATAATTAACTTTATTTAAGTTTTATTTAATTTATATACTTTAGTTAAATTAGTTTAATTAAATTGTAAAATTAATAGTTTTATTAAATAAATAATATAAAAATAATATTTTTATAAAAATTGTACTTTTTACAACTTTTTATATATTTTTATATTTTGTCCCTTTTTAATCGTTGTAGCGTAATATTTGTATTTTTAGCTCATATTTAATTTTAAACTTAGTTTTTGCTATAGTTATTTTTACTCCTAGATTTTTAGGCTTTGCCGTAGAATTCCTTAAGTGCTTTTTCTTTAGACTAAGATTTAGGTACTTTAGAATTTTGCGACGCCTTTTTAAGTTTTAGTTTCTTTTTAAGTTATTTCCATTTGGGATTTAGTTTTTCCTGTAAGCTTTAATATTTTTAGACACCTTTTACTATGTATCAATTATCATTCCAATTAGTAATCTCAATTTGCGATTATAATTTTAAGTTAGTTGTAGTAATAAGGTTAGGTTAGTCAACTATTTTTAAGTTTTTATAAGTTTCTTTTATTTTTCCGTCACCTTTTATTTTATTTTTTTTTTCAACCATTTTTCGTTTTTCGACCTTTTTCGACGAACTCTTTTTCTCTCTTATTTCTCGCCATTCTAGTTTTTAGGACTTAGAATTTTTTCTACTTCTTATCTAAATTTCTTAAAATTACGAAAATTTATTTTAAGTGGTTAAATTAATAGACATCAAAATTTTCTGGTTCGTAGTAATAGTTGGATTTGTACGTGGACCGGGTTATTGGAGCCAAACAGTCCTCAATTAAATTGAGACCAAACGAATCCTGCCCCTCTGCTGCATCTTTTGGCTATTCAAAACGTGGGCAAAATCAGAAAAGTCTATTAATTGGATAACTTATTATAATTTTTCTTTCCTTTTTAAAACTAATAGGATATTCAGTGAATGCACCGAGCAAGACGTTCATCACCTTTTGTACGTTCACCACCTGTAACTAGATCAAGACATTTAGCAAATATAACCGCCGTTGATTTTTCTTTAGAATCGTCATCCAGTCGACCAAGTACTTCAGTTCAAATTTCCGATAATCCATTTTTTGAACCCGACCTCACAATTGAGAATCCGGAAAATATTCAGGAACGGTTCGTAGATCCTGAACCATTAAACTTTCCTCCGGAGCCACCAATCATTCAAACAGAGATTGTTGAGGAACGAACCATTAAATCAGAATCATCTAGTGATACCGATTCAACAAATTCAATTATGGAGAATCTGGAACCTTTAAGTATGGAAGACCGAATGAGAGCTAAACGCACTGGCCAAGGTCACGCAATTACTCATCCAGACATTAATGCGCCAGATTATGAAATCAAAGGACAAATTCTACACATGGTGACTAATCAATGCCAATTTAGTGGTGCGCCGAAGGAAGATCCAAATGAACATCTACGTACCTTTAATAGGATCTGCACACTATTTAAAATCCGAGAAGTGGAGGATGAACAGATATATCTCATGTTATTTCCCTGGACTTTAAAGGGAGAAGCCAAAGATTGGTTGGAATCGTTACCTGAAGGGGCGATTGATACATGGGACGTTTTGGTTGACAAATTTCTTAAACAATTCTTTCCTGCATCTAAAGCCGTAAGACTTCAAGCAGAAATTGTTACGTTCACACAGAAGCCAAATGAAACTCTATATGAGGCGTGGACTAGATATGGAAAGTTGTTAAGAGGATGTCCGTAACATGGTTTAGACACCTGTCAAATAGTACAAATATTCTACCAAGGATGCGACATCATTACAAGGAAAGACATAGATATAGCAGCTGGTGGTTCTATTATGAAGAAAACCTAAACTGATGCTTACAAAATTATTGATAACACTGCTTCCCACTCACATGAGTGGCACCAAGAAAAAGATATCATTAGATCATCTAAAGCAGCTAGAGCCGATTCTAGCCATGACTTAGATTCCATTTCTGCAAAGATAGATGCTGTGGAGAGACGAATGGAAAAGATGACTAAAGATATTCACTCAATACGAATTAGTTGTGAGCAGTGTGGAGGACCACATTTGACAAAAGATTGTCTCAGTATTGAATTAACAATGGAACAAAGAAAGAATATTTCATACATAAACCAAAGGCCTGGAAATAATTATCAGAATAATTATCAACCGCCAAGACCGATTTACAATCAAAACCAGAATTATAACCGAAATATTCCATACAACAACCAACAAGGTCCTAGCAATCAACAAGTATCCAATAATACTTGCAATCAGCAAAGACCAAATTTTCAAAACAAACCACCACAACAAACCAATGATAAAAAGCCGAATTTAGAAGATATGATGACGAAGCTAGTTGAAACTCAAACGCAGTTTTTCACATCTCAGAAACAAACTAATGAACAAAATGCTCAAGCATTTAGAAATCAACAAGCTTCTATTCAAAATCTAGAACAAGAAGTAAGTAACCTAGCAAGGTTAATAGGTGAAAGAAAACCGGGAAGTTTACCAAGCGATACAAACGCTAACCCCCGGAATGAAACAGCTAAAGCTATTACCACAAGAAGTGGTACCACACTTAAACCACCTGAAATACCTGTAACTTCTGATGAAACTATTCCTACTCCACAAGAACCACAACCTGATCAAGATAAGGAAAAAGAACCGGTAGTTGAAAAAGTTAATGAAGATAACACAGTTAAGGATAAACCTTATGTTAAACCATACCAACCACCACTTCCTTACCCGAGTAAAATGAAGAAAGAAAAACTTGAAGCCGAGCAATCCAAATTCTTGGATATGTTTAAACAGATAAATGTAAATCTTCCTTTCATTGATGTGATTTCAGGAATGCCAAGATATGCTAAATTCTTGAAAGATCTAATCTCAAATAGAAAGAAAATGGAAGAACTCTCGGCTGTTACTATGAATGCTAATTGTTCAGCAGTGCTGTTGAATAAGATACCAGAAAAATTATCTGACCCAGGAAGTTTCACAATTCCATGTTTTCTGGGTAGTCTTAGTTCAATAGAAGCATTGGCAGACTTAGGTGCTAGTATAAATCTAATGCCGTATTCACTATACGCTAAACTAGACCTTGGAGAATTGAAACCAACCAGAATAAGCATACAACTAGCCGATAGATCAATAAAATATCCTAGAGGGATAATGGAGAACATGCTAGTTAAAGTTGGTACTTTAGTATTTCCAGTAGATTTTGTTGTTTTGGACATGGAAGAAGATTCTCAAGTTCCTCTCATATTAGGAAGACCATTCTTAAACACGGCTAAAGCAATGATAGACGTGTTCGGTAAGAAATTGACCCTAAGTATAGAGGATGAGAGTGTTACCTTTTCAGTTGATAGAGCAATGCAACAACCACAATCTGCAAATGATACATGTTATTATATTCAAACTATAGATGCACATGCAGAATTATTAGAAGAATTTCCAGAATTACAAGGAACAGGAGAATATTCTTTAGGAGAAGGTAATGAACCAATTGATGAAGCTGAAATGTTAGCTACACTTATAGCTAATGGATATGAAACAACAACAGAAGAAATTCAAATGCTAAAAGAAGAAGACAGATATCGATATAAATCATCGATAGAAGAACCTCCAAAATTAGAGTTAAAGCCACTTCCAAACCATTTGGAATACGCTTATTTACATGGTGAATCTGAATTACCTGTAATAATATCGTCTTCTCTTACTGAAAATGAGAAATCACAACTCATTTCTGTGTTGAAAGCTCATAAACCAGCCATTGCATGGAAGATTCATGATATTAAAGGAATAAGTCCTTCGTATTGCACACATAAAATCCTTATGGAAGAAGGTCATAAAACGTATGTGCAACGCCAACGAAGACTAAATCCTAATATGCAAGATGTAGTTAAGAAAGAGATTATTAAACTGCTAGATGCAGGTTTAATTTATCCAATCTCTGATAGTCCATGGGTAAGCCCAGTTCAATGCGTACCTAAGAAGGGTGGCATGACTGTCATTACAAATGAGAAAAATGAGCTTATTCCTACTAGGACTGTAACAGGATGGCGTGTATGTATTGATTATAGAAAATTAAATGACGCCACCAGAAAAGATCACTTTCCCTTACCTTTCATAGATCAAATGTTGGAAAGATTAGCCGGAAATAGTTACTATTGTTTTCTAGATGGATTTTCCGGATATTTTCAAATTCCAATAGCACCCGAAGATCAAGAGAAAACCACATTTACGTGCCCTTATGGTACTTTTGCTTACAAACGCATGCCATTTGGACTTTGTAACGCCCCTGCAACCTTTCAAAGATGTATGATGGCGATTTTTCATGACATGATAGAAGAATGCATGGAAGTATTCATGGATGACTTTTCAGTCTTCGGTGATACATTTAAATCACGTCTAGTTAATCTGGAACGAATGCTAATTAGATGCGAAAAATCAAATCTAGTACTTAATTGGGAGAAATGCCATTTCATGGTTAAAGAAGGCATCGTTCTTGGACATAAAATTTCAAAAGAAGGAATTGAAGTGGATAGAGATAAAGTAGATGTAATTGCTAAACTTCCACATCCCACCAATGTTAGAGGAGTTAGGAGTTTTCTAGGGCATGCCGGTTTTTACCGACGTTTCATAAAAGATTTTTCTAAAATTGCCACTCCTATGAATAAACTCCTAGAAAAGGATGCGCCATTCATCTTTTCAGATGAATGTATCAAATCTTTTAATATTCTTAAAGAAAAACTCACTAATGCGCCGATCATGATAACACCAAATTGGAATCTACCATTTGAACTAATGTGCGATGCAAGTGATTTTGCAATGGGAGCCGTTTTAGGACAAAGGATTGAAAAACGATTTCAACCTATATATTATGCTAGTAAGACGTTACAAGGAGCACAAACAAACTATACAACTACTGAAAAAGAACTCCTTGCTATTGTCTTTGCTTTTGACAAATTTCGATCATATCTCGTTCTAGCAAAAACGGTGGTCTATACCGGCCATTCTGCTCTTAGATACCTATTTTCAAAACAAGATGCTAAACCAAGATTAATCCGTTGGATCTTACTCTTACAAGAGTTTGATATTGAAATCCGAGATAAAAGAGGAGCAGAAAATCTCGCCGCTGATCATCTTTCTCGTCTTGAAAATCCCGAATTAGAAGTTCTAAATGAATCAGCCATACAAGACAACTTTCCTGATGAATATCTATTGAAGATAGATTATAATGAAATCCCCTGGTTTGCAGACTATGCAAACTACTTAGTTTGTGGATTCCTTGAAAAAGGATTATCGTACCAAAGACGAAAGAAATTCTTCAGTGATATAAAACACTATTTCTGGAAAGATCCACATCTGTTTAAAAGTTGTCCCGATGGAATAATACGCCGATGTGTATTTGGAGATGAAGCTAGTAAAATTTTAAACCATTGTCACACAAGACCAACAGGAGGGCATTATGGGCCTCAACTAACAGCAAGAAAAGTTTATGAAGCTGGATTCTATTGGCCTACAATTTACAAAGACGCACACCTTCTTTGCAAATCTTGTGATGCATGTCAAAGGGCCGGAAAAATAAGTCAACGTGATGAAATGCCACAAAATGTCATCCAAGTATGTGAAGTATTTGACATTTGGGGTATTGACTTTATGGGTCCATTTCCAAAATCTCATAATAATCTATATATACTCGTAGCCATTGATTATGTATCTAAATGGGCGGAAGCACAAGCTCTCCCAACTAACGATGCACGAGTTGTAGTCAACTTTTTAAAACGTCTTTTTGCAAGGTTTGGAACACCGAAAGCTTTAATAAGTGATCGGGGTACTCATTTCTGTAATAATCAACTTGAGAAAGTTCTTAAAAGATATGGAGTAACTCATAAAATCTCCACCGCATATCATCCACAAACAAGTGGACAAGTTGAAAATACCAACCGAGCTTTAAAACGTATTCTAGAGAAAACCGTAGGATCAAATCTGAAGGAATGGTCCATTAAATTGGAGGATGCACTCTGGGCTTTTAGAACAGCCTACAAAACTCCAATTGGAACCACACCTTTTAGACTTGTTTATGGAAAAGCATGTCATCTTCCAGTAGAAATTGAACACAAAGCATTTTGGGCTTTGAAGACATGTAATCTTGATTTACATGAAGCCGGACGTCTACGATTAAGTCAACTAAACGAATTAGAAGAATTAAGACATGAAGCATACGATAATTCGTTAATCTATAAAGAAAGAACGAAGAAATGGCATGATAAAAGAATCAGAAGTTCAAAAGAATTTAAAGAAGGAGACAGAGTTCTTCTTTTCAATTCACGATTCAAGCTATTTCCTGGAAAATTGAAATCAAGATGGTCTGGACCATTCATAGTCAAAAGAGTTTTCCCATACGGAACGATAGAATTAATAAATTCAAATGGAATTGAATTTAAAGTTAATGGTCACAGAGTTAAACACTACATAGATAGTCCGATGGAATTCGACAATGAAGTTAATCACAATTTCGATACCACAACTAACTAAGTGTGGGGAGAATCAAGTCTTTAAAGGATAATATGTATTTCTGTTAGAGTTAGATTGTCTGTTTTCGTGTAGTTCTCGAAAATGGAACCCGAATGGTCTTTCCCTAGCAGACCCTAAAGAACTAGTCTTCTCCCCCCATTCTGAATTTTTATTTTTTTTTGGTTTTTACAAAATGAAGACTGCCTGTGAACTAAACCATGGTCTAATGCTACACGCTTTGATCACTAAACGTAATAATGACATACTACCGAGTGAAATAGTATCAGTAATCAGAGAAAGAATGGACGGAGTTAGAAAAGAATCCAGATGCGAAGATAATAAGTTACAATTTGGTAAAGGAAAATCAAAATCCGCAGCGAAAAGAAGAGCACGACACCTAGAACGATGTCACAAATGCGGAAAATGGTCACATGGAGGTAAATGTTCAAATAATCAAACCTATTCAAATACCGAATTTGTTACTTTATGCAGAGACGGACCGTTCATATGTTTAGAAGAAAAGACACTGAATGCTTGAGGTTACGCCTATGTAGCCATGGAAAATCAATTAAACCGACTATCTTATGAATGGGATAGATCATATAACTAAGAAATCTATTTCACAGGTATGTCTGTACAGTTTTTATTTTTATTTTTATTTTTAACCTTTTGATAATAAACGCTTATTTGTTCGCTAAAAAGTATTAAATTGGTATTGAATAAAATTAGGTTTGGCGACCGAAATTATTGATATCATTCAAAAATTTATTACATCACTGCGAAATTTAACGTTTATTCTTAAGGTATAAATATCTTTAATCAATCAACCCAAAATATTTCAAAAATTCGTCATGAGTTAAATTAGGTCTTGGAACCGAAATTACTTTACCGAAAAGAGGGGCGCATATTTTTGATAATATTTGATTGATTAAAGTGGGATAAAAAGACAAAAAGATTTTTAATTTTATTTTTACCATATTTTTAAAATTAATATTTAAATCTTAAATTAATATTGTAAACTTTGTAAAAACAATATATTTAAAATTGTAAATATTTGAAAAATTAATATAAGTTTGATATGAATTTATAAATTTTTAAATTAAATTTGGTGTGAATTTTTAATTTTTAAAATATAAATTTTTTGCATTTCAAATTTTAAGTTTGGTGTGAATTTTTAATATTAATTTTGAATTTCATATTTAAGTTGTGTGAATTTAAAAACAAAAATTTACTTTATCTCATTAAGTTAAGAATATGATTTTTAAAATTCGTCGTAAGTTGAAGACTAGGTCTTTGAACCGAAATTGCTTTACCCAAGGGAGGGACGAGAACTTTTATTATCATTATTTTTAATCTTTTTGATTTAAAGTATGCCAAAAACATTAAAAAACCCAAAAATCTTAGCTTTTAAAACAATCGCTACAAAAAGACAAATTTTAAAATTTTGTCGAGGGATGGACTAGGACATCGATCCGAAACGACCTCGTCCTAAATAATAAGGGAAACAAAATTTTAAAATTAATTTCTTAATTGTTTTCAAAAGTTAATGATTTAAAAAAAAAAAAAAAACAAACTCCGCGAGTCGCGGAGTTTGAAGTGCATTTCGCCGCGACTCGCGGAGGGGCCGGATTACAGAAAAAAATAAAAAGAGCTGAACGATCAGTTTCAGTCCCCAACCCAAAAACTCAAAAACAAACTGCGAAAACCCACGAAAAACCCCACAAAAACACCCCAAAAATCCCAATTTTTAACCGTTAATCACCAAATTTTTTGCTAAAATCATGTTGAGAAGGATGCTATCTAAGAATTACTCAAGAAAAACGGTAAATTTCTACACCTAAACACCATTTAATCCGAAATTTGGTGTTCTTGAGCAATTTTTTCCCCAATTTGATTTTGATGCTTTTTAGTGTAATTATGCTTAAATTGTTTATATGCTTGTATAACCTAGATTGATGCTGTTTAACATGATTAGAAGCCTTGAACTTCAAATTTTGAGTAATCTAGGGTTTGTGTTCTTGAGCAAATTTGGGGCTTTTTGATATAAACAGGTTATGGCCGATTTTTGTCATGAATTGTTGCTAAAATAAGTAGTGTAACATGTCTAGGTAGTTAAATGATCCAAACTTTGAGCCTAAACATGATTTTGAGAATTAAAGTGGACTTTTTCAAAGTCTAAAATTCATGAACTTGATTTTTGAAAGATAATGCCATTTGAGACTTGTTTGATTGCTAGTAATGATTATTTTGACATGTTATTTGAGTTGAATGCTTATGAACTTGGCGAACATTTTCGTATATGCTATTTGAAAAAGTGTAGATTTGATAAAAATGTGAAAATGAGCTTAAGTTTGATATAAATTGATAATGTCATTGTAATTATTTTGATTGATGATTTTGCTGACACTAATGCATATTTGGATGCACAAAAATTGTGTTTGATGTGTTTTGCAGAATGAAAGGGGTGAATCTTCATCCCAAGCCCGCAATGCTCCTGCTGAGAATTTGGAACAACAGGAGGTGGATAACTACTACAAGCAGGATATACCTCATCCAGTCATGACCTTTTCTGATATGCACTTGGAAGAGTTGCACCCGAACCTGAGATTTGACAGACTTTGGATAGATTATCCAAAATATCAAAGGGGTTTGCATACTCTTCATTCTAAGGTTATTGAGGTACCGAGGGTCATAGAATGGGGACCCTTAGAAGCTGTAGAATTGGCCGGGCCAATTAGGGAATTACTTGTACAGAGGTATGGTAATTCTTCTTTTAATGACTGGGTATGTTTATTCACCATACGTAGACCTGTATATAAAGTATGGTGTGAAGAATTGTTATGTAGTATAGAGTTGAATGATCGGGTAGCTAGTTTAACCGATCGTTCTTTTATTAGATTTTTGTTAGGCGGTTCGATGCGCCACATGTCTTTACTGGACATGGCTCAGGCTTTACGTATATATACGCCTGAGGAGTTAGCGTCTGCCGATTGTAGAGGATTGATACTAAACGGTAGAAAGATAGATGAGAATTTTGATACACACGGTGTGTGGAGTCAAATGACAAGCCATCACCGTTTCAAAGGGGGAAATTACTCTTATTTGGATATAGATAGAGCCGAATTAAGAGTGATACATAGGTTTTTAGCTAATTCGATTACACAAAGGGGTAAGAACAAAGAAAAAGTAAATGAACATGATTTGTTTTACCATATGTGTATTCGAGACCCACAAAGCGCTGTAAGTATACCGTATTGTGTGGGTTATTATTTATCAGCTATGGTTCGGGGGATGCGACCACATAGCATAATAGGAGGTGGTATTTTTATTACTTTGATTGATGAATATCTCGGTGTGGATATAAGTCGGGGGGGATTATTAGTAGAAGAACCGGAACCCCGCGATACTATAGGTTTAAATGTATACCATGGTGCAAAAGTTTTGAAGAGGCGAAATAACGCCGCAGTACGATACCATGGTAGACATCCACAGGTGGAGAGAAACCAACAACAAGGTAATGTAGGAGGGGGGAATGAGATGCAAGAAATGCATAGGTTTATAGCTTCTCAGGAATACGAAAATGCTAGACAGAGAGCATTTGAAGATTGGCAAGTTCATCAGAACCAAATCATAGCTCATTGCCAACATATAGGTAGAAACTATATTCCTACACCGAAACCCATCTTCCCTCCTTGGTCTATAGAGATGCAGCCACCGTATCCTACGTATGACCCTGCCGAAGCATTCTATAGCACTTATGGTTATGCCTGGAACCCCTATTGGTACCAATATCATCCTTAGTTTACTTATTATTTTTTTTATTTTGTAATTTGTAATTATTGATACGTTTAATACTTTTGTTAATATTGTAATCATTTTTATAATTATCTAACTTTTATTCTTAGATTTTAATAATTTTTGAATGTGGGGTAATATACCAAACTTCAAAAATATGTATATATGTTTGCAGTTTATCTTATGTACACAACAGGGTAAAACAACGCATTTTCAAAGACTGACATTAAGTTCAGCAAAAGCAACTAATTTTGACGACAAGATGCAAAATATATGTGAAATAACAACAAGACGGAATGAACAAATGATGTGCACCATTTATCATTCAGCAAACAAACGCCAATATATTTGGAAACTTTGGTAAAAATTTAATCATTTTCACACAAATCACCCTCAATAATTTAAATTGTTACTAATTTCTTGCAAATGAGGGCATTGCAAGATCTTTAGTGTGGGAAGGGGTTAAATTCTTTCGGATTTTAAAAATTTTTACTTTATACACTTGGTTACCATTAAAAATACTAGTAAAGCAGTAGTTGTATTAGAATCTAGTGCTCTCTGATAAAAAAAGAACAGCCCTAGTCTTATATACTGACTACCCAATTCTAGTAAAATTTTTCAAAATTTTCAATTAAATGAATTCAAAATCATGTTTATACATATTTATGAACGATAAAACTAGGTTTTAACACCGAAATTATTGTTACCTCGGAAAGGACATAAATTAAGAAACAAACTAAAATGTTAAAATTCATTTAAAATGGAATAGAGGACGATAAAAAGGAAAATAAAAGCCAAGTGTGGGAAAATTTACCAAGTTATCTTAAACATATGTCACATATATCTGTAACAAATAACTGAAAATACTTTTGCTTTGGACTAAACTAAACTGTTTTACCCGATGAAAGAAAAGAAGAGATGGATCTACACGATGAATCAATTCCATCATTAAAAGGAAGTAAAGTCTTCCGAAAAAGACACGCGCTTCTTGATTTAGGTCATGAAGTTGTCGTCCAGACCAGCTGTAGGTTGACGAAAAATCTAGAAAAGTCATCACTAAAATCAGCAGGAAATCTACGGACCTCAGCATTAAACAGGGTCGCCATGTGGTCAGATTTATCCTAACCATGAGAAGGATTTATCTCGTACAATGGGGGGCACCGTGCAAATTAGCTTGATAAGACTAATGAATCAGATCCCCAGAAAGGATAATCTCCTTAAAGATTAAAAATCAGCTTTTAAGACTGATATTACTCAATCCTAGAGATTGACCTTAAAGATTGAGAATTACAAACTCATGGAATTCAATGATATCTAAACTCGAGCTTGAACGAGAAAATATTTTGATCAAAATTATAAACCGATTTGTTTTCTGAAAACCCTATTTTCAATGCGTTCATTACCATTGAACGTAAAATCCTAGAAATTCACCTGGAATTCATTAGGTCATCTGAACTAAATCGGGTGTCAACCGTAAGAACGGTGGTTGCATAGTGGTCAAAGACAGGACCTTGTGCCATACCGAAAAATTATAAGGGTGAGCTTTACTATTGCTCCTACCAAGGATAGTAATTGCGTCCGACACGTTATAGACCATAATTAAAAGCATGTCAGGGGACATTGCCTTAACAGTTGCTTGTTCAACGCTTTCCTTTCAACCGGACGGTAGTTTACCGAAAGGTAATATACGGGACAAGTAAACTGGACGTGTTGCTTTCCAAATACAAGGTTAGCAAGTGGGTGACACAAAACCGCAAGTTTTGAGCTAAAATTTTCAAATCTAAAACCCACCAAAACCCACAAAAATATTTTGCAAACACCGGTAAAGGGTTATTCCGGAAAACTTATCTAGGGTAAAAACTAGATTTCAAAAGATCAAATGTTTTCATAAAGATCCAATTTCCTTAATGGATCTAAATTTTTATAGTCATGTGGGACTGTAAACCATATCGTTACTACCATTGTTTATACCGCCGTATAGAAATCACTGATGTACAAAGTGTGAAGAATAAAGAAGTGATTCTTGTATTTCAAGACGATATTGCTTGAGGACAAGCAACGTTCAAGTGTGGGAATATTTGATAATGCTAAAAACGAACATATATTTCATAGCATTATTCCTCAAGAAAGACAAGCTTTTAGTTGCAATTGTTCTATTTACAAGTGATATTCGTTTAAATAATAAAAGGTGAAGACAAAAGACAGATTCGACGAATTGAAGACGCAAACGACCAAAAAGCTCAAAAGTACAAAAGACAATCAAAAAGGTTCCAATTATTGATAAGAAACGTCTCGAAATTACAAGAGTACAAGATTCAAAACGCAAAGTACAAAATATAAAATTGTACGCAAGGACGTTCGAAAATCCGGAACCGGGACCAGAGTCAACTCTTAACGCTCGACGCAACGGACTAAAAATTACAAGTTAACTATGTATATAAATATAATATAATAAATAATTAATTATATTAATTATATATATATTATATATATATATTATAAAACCGTCGGCAGAGAAAGACTCCAAGGGTGTGAGCTGTAAATTCATTCTCCGCGACTCGCGGAGTTTGAAGAGGATTTTGCCGCGAGTCGCGGAGCCCCAAATTTCAACTTTTCCTATAAAAGCAACCGAATTCTGATCGCAATTCATAATCTTTTTCTCTCTTCTCTCATATATACGATATATATATATATATAATTTATATTTTAATTTTAATTTTAATTATAATTCTAATAATAAGGGTATGTTAACGAATGTTGTAAGGGTGTAAGTCGAAATTCTGTCCGTGTAACGCTACGCTATTTTTAATCATTGTAAGTTATGTTCAACCTTTTTATATTAATGTCTCGTAGCTAAGTTATTATTATGCTTATTTAAGACGAAGTAATCATGATGTTGGGCTAATTACTAAAATTGGGTAATTGGGCTTTGTACCATAATTGGGGTTTGGACAAAAGAACGACACTTGTGGAAATTAGACTATGGGCTATTAATGGGCTTTATATTTGTTTAACTAAATGATAGTTTGTTAATGTTAATATAAAAATTTACAATTGGGCGTCCCTATAAATTACCATATACACTCGATCGGACACGATGGGCGGGGTATTTATATGTACGAATAATCGTTCATTTAACCGGACACGGGAATGGATTAATAGCCACTAGAATAATTAAAACAGGGGTGAAATTACATTCAAGGGTAATTGGTGTAATTGTTAACAAAGTAGTAAAACCTTGGTTTACACGCAGTTGATAACCTGGTGTATTCATTAAACAAAGTATTAAAACCTTGTTACAATTCGAATCCCCAATTAGTTGGAATATTTAACTTCGGGTATAATAATAATTTGACGAGGACACTCGCACTTTATATTTATGACTGATGGACTGTTATGGACAAAAACCAGACGGACATATTAAATAATCCAGGACAAAGGACAATTAACCCATGGGCATAAAACTAAAATCAACACGTCAAACATCATGATTACGGAAGTTTAAATAAGCATAATTCTTTTATTTCATATTTAATTTCCTTTATTTTATATTTAATTGCACTTCTAATTATCGCCCTTTTATTTATTGTTATTTAATTGCACTTTTAATTATCGTACTTTTTAATTATCGCAAGTTTATTTTATCGCACTTTTATTATTCGCAATTTCATTATCGTTATTTACTTTACGCTTTAAATTAAGTCTTTTATTTATTTAATATTTTACATTAGGTTTTAACTGCGACTAAAGTTTTAAAATCGACAAACCGGTCATTAAACGGTAAAAAACCCCCCTTTATAATAATAATATTACTTATATATATGTTTGTATTTTTATAAAAGTAAACTAATATAGCGTTACGCTTTGTTTAAAGATTTCCCTGTGGAACGAACCGGACTTACTAAAAACTACACTACTGTACGATTAGGTACACTGCCTATAAGTGTTGTAGCAAGGTTTAAGTATATCCATTCTATAAATAAATAAATATCTTGTGTAAAATTGTATCGTATTTAATAGTTTTTCCTAGTAAAATATAAACTATTTCGTATACACCTCGCATAACATCAGCAACATCATCAAATCATGCCGAAGTGATTGCATTACATGAAGCTACTCGGGAATGTTTTTGGTTGAGATCAATGACACAACTCATTACTGATTCTTGTGGACTAGAACGCGATAAAAGTCCAACAACTATCTATGAAGATAATGTAGCTTGCATAACACAGATGAAAGAAGGGTATATCAAAAGTGACCGAACAAAACACATACCTCCTAGATTCTTCTCATACACTCAAAATCTCATTAAGGACAACCAGATTAAAATGAGATATGTTCAGTCTATCAAAAACTCTGCTGACCTTTTCACCAAAGCACTTTCAACTGCTATTTTCAGAACACACATTCATAATATTGGCATGAGGCATGTTCAGAAGATGTAACAATTCAGGCGTTGCCTACTTGAGGGGGAGTCAACTCTATGCTGCACTCTTTTTCCCTTAGCTAAAGTTTTATCCCAATGGGTTTTCTTTAGCAAGGTTTTTAACGAGGCAGTACTAGTTATTCTCTAATAAAATTGTCATCCAAGGGGGAGTGTTATAAAAGTTAAATTGGATGTTAATTTTATTATTATTATAGATATTGTATAGTAGATTTTTTGAGTATAAATATGTGTGTTATGAGTTTATAAAACACACACTAAATATATTCTCTCATATTCTCTCTATATACTTATTAGTCTATAGTCAAGAACTAGGCCACTAAAGGTAGTTATAAGCCTACTGAATTATAACAAATTTATATTAATATAATCCGTTGACTGAATAAATGAGGCCACATGAAAATTTAGTAAGCAATTCAAGTCTTTCAAATGAATTTTGAAGGGAGTTTAAACTATCTGAATAATAAAATGAACTAGGTGCAATGCCCGTACGTTGCACGAATATGTTTACAGTATGTGTATGCCACTTGGAAGTGAGATTGGTTGTTGTAGGTTATCTAAAAGGCATGATAGTGAAGCTTTTAGCTGAGGTCAGCTACTTTTTTGTATGCAGTTGCAACAAAGGATTTGTACAATGCATATAAAACATCAAATAAGGAATGCATGAAACAAATAGTTCTTTACATTAGGTAGATATAAATCATGATTGTTCAAGCAGGTTCATAGATGGATACAAATCATAGGAGTTACGCAACAACTTTCAGATACGCAAAAAGAACTCACTAAGCTCCATCTTCGACAAAAGGAGGCTTCTTCCTTTAGTCATGACAAACAGGGTGAGAATAGAAATGATCGACATAATAAACAGCGACCTCGTGTTGATCTATATCTAGTGGCCCTGCAGGTTTTTTAACAGGCGTGACGGGAATTGTTTGGATGTAAACTGCAAGCCAATTGTATGCATTTGCAGCAAAATTATGTAATACATATAAAAATTATAAAATAAGGAATATAAGAAACAAATAGTTCTCACAACATCCCTCATAGAGGATTGACGTGTCGAGCCAAAACTAATGTTATTATACATGGCGATGTCCAGCAAATGAAATTTTATTGAAATCTGCAAGTTATAATAATAAAATATAGGCCATTTAGATAACTAATAATTGCAAAGGTTCCTACACTTTGATAATAATGATAGAACTGGTTAGGTTACAACATTAATGGGATTCGCTTGCATTTTTGGAAGAAAGAAAAAGGAGACTAAAAAAGTCATGTAATCCTCTAAATTTACACTATGTAATTCATGGGAGGTGTTCGAATAAGCAAGCACAAATTATCGTAAATGTTAACATCTTCAATTTTATGAAGTATCACAAAGGCAGCTTAGAGAGGCCATTTTAAATATGAAACTAAAGGTATAAAACAAAGTCATCTTAAATATTCCTTCAAACAAATGCAACTTAAAAGGCACCCTCACATTTGCGGTAAACAAAGGCGGGTTAAATTTTTGTCTCGGACAAATGCTACTTAAAGTAAATGCAATATTACCTCAGCAACACAAAGCCATTCTAAGCATCACAAAGGCAACTAAAAGTTCCTTAGCATAAAAAAAAGACAACTGTAAAGGCAAACGGAGCATGATGATTGGTGAGCATATTTGAATTGTGTTATATGTTGTAAAGTAAGTGATCGGGGTAAGCAGAAAGATAATTGTATGCAGTTGAAGCAATAACTATGTATTATGTATATAAATTATAACGTAAGGAATATAAGAAATAAACAGTCATGAAAACCTGCAAATTTATATACTCTGTATTTAGTGGGAAGTGTTCGTTAAAGCAACCACAAATTATCCTAAAAGTCAACATCTTCAATTTTATTAAGCATCACAAAGGCAACGCAGAGAGGTCATTTTATATATGAAAGTGAAAATATAAAAGAAAGCCATATTAAATTTTCCTTTAAACATTGGAGGTTGAGTATATTTGAATTGTGTGGATAATGTTGCAAAATTAGTTTGATATGTTGGGTCAGTAATAACCCCATATGTGTGTTATGTGTGTTGAATTTATGTTCTACAAAGACACACCATCTTAAGTCAATGACAATAACGGTAGCCATACTTACAAATCACAGTATAAATGGAAAGGAAGAAATATTCTATATTCAGTAACCATGGGCTAATGATATTGAGGTTGAAGGTTGTTTAAGGGTCCTACTCCTTCTAGCTTGAAAACTTGTATACTTTTAGCTCCATCATTCCTAATGATATTAAGTTTCTGCGTTTCAAAAAAAATTAAAAAACCATGGGCTAACCGTTATCCTAAAAATACAAATCCGAGTAACAGTCAAGGTTGGAAATACGTTGTTAATGATGAAAAATACCTGGTCAAGCTGCATCTTCTAACTGAGGAATGATATCATATATTCATGGATGTATGAGGATTAAAAATAACATAAAGTGGCAACAATAAATTTAATGATAAGTATATATGTTGTTCGATGTTCGATTGATAACCAACCTACAATCTATTGGTAACAGATATACGAAGTTTAAAATAATAATGTGCTATATAAATGCGAGTTTGTACCTGCTCATCGGAGTAGATAAAATCAGTGCTCATAAACTTCCTTCGACAGATCATCACCTTCACCTCTGCTTCATGTCCTTGTTCAAGTTCATGAAGGAACACATAAGTTTTTTTGTGAAGGTCAGATGTGCAGGTTTCCTTACTTTCTGCCATTGCAATTGAGTCTGGTGCTTTGGTTTATGATGTTATGCGAGGTGTATATAAAATAACTTAAATTTTACTAGGAGATACTATTCAATACGATACAATTTTACACAAGATATTTATTTATTTAGAGAATGGATATACTTAAACCTTGCTACAACACTTATAGGCAGTGTACCTAATCGTACAGTAGTGTAATTTTTAGTAAGTTCAGTTCGTTCCACAGGGAAAATCTTTTAATCAAAGCTTAACGCTATATTAGTTTAATTTATAAAAATACAAATACATATATAAGTAATATTATTATTATAAAGGGGGGTTTTTACCGTTTAATGACCGGTTTGTCGATTTTAAAACTTTAGTCGCAGTTAAAACCAAATGTAAAATATTAAATAAATAAAAGGCTTAATTTAAAGCGTAAAGTAAATAACGATAATGAAATTGCGAATAATAAAAGTGCGATAATTAAAAAGTACGATAATTAAAAGTTCAATTAAATACAATAACAATAAATAAAAATGCGATAATTAGAAGTGCAATTAAATATAAAATAAAGGAAATTAAATATGAAATAAAAGAATTATGCTTATTTAAACTTCCGTAATCATGATGTTTGACGTGTTGATTTTAGTTTTATGCCCATGGGTTAATTGTCCTTTGTCCTGGATTATTTAATATGTCCGTCTGGTTTTTGTCCATAACAGTCCATCAGTCATAAATATAAAGTGCGAGTGTCCTCGTCAAATTATCCTTATACCCGAAGTCAAATATTCCAACTAATTGGGGACTTAAACTGTAACAAGATTTTAATACTTTGTTTAATAATTACACCAGGATGTCGACTGAGTGTAACCCAAGGTTTTACTACTTTGTTAACAATTATGCCAAGTGTCCTTGTACATAATTTCACCCCTGTTTTAATAATTCTAGTGGCTATTAATCCATTCCCGTGTCCGGTTAAATGAACGATTATTCGTACATATAAATACCCCCGCCCAACGTGTCCGATTGAGTGTATATGGTTATTTATAGGGACGTCCAATTGTAAATCTTTATATTAAAATTAACAAACTATCATTTAGTTAAACAAATATAAAGCCCATTAATAGCCCATAGTCTAATTTCCACAAGTGTCGTTCTTTTGTCCAAACCCCAATTATGGTACAAAGCCCAATTATCCAATTTTAATATTTTTAGCCCAACATCATGATTACTTCGGATTAAATAAGCATAATAATAACTTAGCTACGAGACATTAATGTAAAAAGGTTGAACATAACTTACAATGATTAAAAATAGCGTAGCGTTACACGGACAGAATTTCGACTTACACCCTTACAACATTCGCTAACATACCCTTATTATTAGAATTAAAATTAAAATTAAAATTAAAATATAAATTATAAATATAAATATTACGTATAGATAGATGGATGGATATATATTGATATTTTTGCGATCAAACTGCGTTTGCTTTTATAGGGAATTGTGTCCAGGGGAACTCCGTGACTCGCGGCATTTTTTGCCTTCAAACTCCGCGAGTCGCGGAGTTTGAAATTCCAGCTCACCAGCTTTGGCTTCTTTCTTGCCGACGATTTTAAATATTAATATAATAAATATAATTTTTAAGAATTATTTATATATTATATTATATTCATGTGCATAGTTGACTTGTAATTTTTAGTCCGTTGCATCGAGCGTTGAGAGTTGACTCTGGTCCTGGTTCCGGATTTTCGAACGTCTTTGCGTACAATTTAATATCTTGTACTTTGCGTTTTGAATCTTGTACTCTTGTAATTTTGAGACGTTTCTCATCAATAATTGGAACCACTTTGATTGTATTTTGTACTTTTAAGCTTTTTGGACCTTTGCGTCTTCAATTCGTCGAATCTATCTATTGTCTTCACCTTTTATTATTTAAATGAATATCACTTGTAAATAGAGCAATTGCAACTAAAAGCTTGTCTTTCTTGAGGAATAATGCTATGAAATATATGTTCGTTTTTAGCATTATCAAATATTCCCACACTTGAGCGTTGCTTGTCCTCAAGCAATATAGTCTTGAAATACTAGAATCACTTCTTTATTCTTTACACTTTGTACATCAGTGATTTCTATACGGTGGTATAAACAATGGTAGTAACGATATGGTTTACAGTCCCATATGACTATAAAAAATTTAGATCCTTTAAGGAAATTGGATCTTTATGAAAACATTTGATCTTTTGAAAATTAAATCTAGCTTTTACCCTAGATAAGTTTTTCGGAATAACCCTTCACCGGTGTTTGCAAAATATTTTTGTGGGTTTGGTGGGTTTCAGATTTGAAAATTTTAGCTCAAAACTTGCGATTTTGTGTCACCCACTTGCTAACCTTGTATTAGGAAAGTAACACGTCCAGTATACTTGCCCCGTATATTACCTTTCAGTAAACTACCGTCCGGTTGTAAAGGAAAGCGTTGAACAAGCAACTGTTAAGGCAATGTCCCCTGACATGCTTTTAATTATGGTCTATAATATGTCGGACGCAATTACTATCCTTGGTAGGAGCAATAGTAAAGCTCACCCTTATGATTTTTCGGTCTGGCACAAGGTCCTGTCTTCGACCATGCTATGCAACTACCGTTCTTACGGTTGACACCCGATTTGGTTCAGATGACCTAATGAATTCTAGATGAATTCCTAGGATTTTACGTTCAATGGTAATGAAAGCATTGAAAATGGGTTTTCAGAAAATAAATCGGTTTGTAATTTTGATCAAAATATTTTCTCGTTCAAGCTTGAGTTTAGATATCATTGAATTCCATGAGTTTGTAATTCTCAATCTTTAAGGTCAATCTCTAGGATTGAGTAATATCAGTCTTAAAAGCTGATTTTTAATCTTTAAGGAGATTATCCTTTCTGGGGATCTGATTCATTAGTCTTATCCAGCTAATTTGCACGGTGCCCCCCCATTTTACGAGATAAATCCTTCTCATGGTTAGGATAAATCTGACCACTTGGCGACCTTGTTTTATGCTGAGGTCCGTGAATTTCCTGCTGATTTTAGTGATGACTTTTCTAGATTTTTTGTCAACCTACAGCTGGTCTGGACGACAACTTCCTGACCTAAATCAAGAAGCGCGTTTCTTTTTCAGAAGACTTTACTTCCTTTTAATGATGAAATTGATTCATCGTGTAGATCCATCTTTCATTACAGTAAATCGGGTAAAACAGTTAATTTAGTCCAAAACAAAAGTATTTTCAATTATTTGTTACAGAAATATGTGACATATGTTTAAGATAACTTTGTAATTTTTCCCACACTTGGCTTTTATTTTCCTTTTTATTGTCCTCTATTCCATTTTAAATGAATTTTAACATTTTGGTTTGTTTCTCAATTTATGTCCTTTCCGAGGTAACAATAATTTCGGTGTTAACACCTAGTTTTATCGTTCATAAATATGTATAAACATGATTTTGAGTTCATTTAGTTGAAAATTTTGAAAAATTTTATTAGAATTGGGTAGTCAGTATATAAGACTAGGGCTGTTCTTTATTATCAGAGAGCACTAGATTCTAATACAACTACTACTTTACTAGTATTTCTAATGGTAACCAAGTGTATAAAGTAAAAATTTTAAAATCCGAAAGAATTTAACCCCTTCCCACACTTAAGATCTTGCAATGCCCTCATTTGCAAGAAATCAGTAATAATTTAAATTATTGAGGGTGATTTGTGTAAAAATGATTAAATTTTACCAAAGTTTCCAAACATATTGGCGTTTGTTTGGTGAATGATAAATGGTGCATATCATTTGTTCATTCCGTCTTGTTGTTATATCACATTTATTTTGCATCTTGTCGTCAAAATTAGTAGCTTTTGCTGAACTTAATGCGAGTTTTTAAAAATGCGTTGTTTTACCCTGTTGTGTACATAAGATAAACTGCAAACATATATACATATTTTTGAAGTTTGGTATATTACCCCACATTCAAACATTATTAAAATCTAAAAATAAAAATTTGTAAATTATAAAAACTAATACAATTCCAACATAAATATTAAATGTATCAACATTACAAATTATAAAATAAATAAATCTAAGTAGACTAGGGATGATACTGATACCAGTAGGGGTTCCATGCATAACCATATGTGTTATAAAATGCTTCGGCTGGGTTATACGTAGGATACAGTGGTTGGATCTCTATAGACCAGGGAGGAAATACGGGCGATGGAGTAGGAATATAGTTTCTACCTATTTGTTGGCAATAAGCTATGATTTGGTTTTGATGAACTTGCCAATCTTCAAATGCTCGATGTCTAGCATTTTCGTACTCTTGTGAAGCTATAAACCTTTGCATTTCTGTCATTTCATTTCCCCCTCCCATATTACCTTGCTGTTGGTTTCTCTCAACCTGTGGATGTCTACCATGGTATTGTACTGCGGCGTTATTTCGCCTCTTCAAAACCTTCGCACCATGGTATACATTTAAACCTATTGTATCGCGGGGTTCTGGTTCTTCGACTAATAATCCCCCCGACTTATATCCACACCGAGATATTCAGCAATCAAAGTAATAAATATACCACCTCCTATTATGCTATGCGGTCTCATCCCCCTAACCATAGCTGATAAATAATAACCCACACAATAAGGTATACTTACAGCACTTTGTGGGTCTCGAATACACATGTGGTAAAACAAATCCTGTTCATTTACCTTTTCCTTATTCTTACCTCGTTGTGTAATCGAATTGGCTAAAAACCTATGAATTACTCTTAACTCTGCTCTATCTATATCCAAATAAGAGTAATTTCCCCCTTTAAATCAGTGATGGCTAGTCATTTGACTCCATACACCATGCGTATCAAAATTTTTGTCTATCTTTCTACCATTTAGTATCAACCCTCTACAATCGGCAGATGCTAGCTCCTCAGGCGTATATATACGTAAGGCCTGAGCCATGTCTAGTAAAGACATGTGGCGCATCGAACCTCCTAACAAAAATCTAATAAAAGATCGATCGGTTAAACTAACTACCTGATCATTTATTTCTATACTACACAATAATTCTTCACACCATACTTTATATACATGTCTACGCATGTTGAATAAACGTACCCAATCATTAAAAGTAGAATTACCATACCTCTGTGTAAGTAATTCCTTAATTGGCCCGGCTAATTCTACAGCTTCTAACGGTGCCCATTCTATTACCCTAGGTACTTCAACAGCTTTAGAATGAAGAGTATGCAAACCCCTTTGGTATTTTGGATAATCTATCCAACGTCTGTCAAATCTCAAGTTCGGGTGCAAATCTTCCAAGTGAATATCTGAAAATATCATGACTGAATGAGGTATATCTTGTTTATAGTAGTTATCCACCTCCTGTTGTTCCGCATTCTCAGCAGGAGCATTACGAGCTTGGGATGAAGATTCACCCCTTTCAGTCTGCAAAACACATCAAACACAATTTTTGTGCATCCAAATATGCATTAGTGTCAGCAAAATCATCAATCAAAATAATTACAATGACATGTTCAATTTATATCAAACTTAAGCTCATTTTCATATTTTTATCAAATCTACACTTTTTCAAATAAGCATATACGAAAATGTTCACCAAGTTCATAAGCATTCAACTCAAATAACATGTCAAAATAATCATTACTAGCATTTAAACAAGTTTCAAATGGTATTATTTCTCAAAAATCAAGTTCATGAATTTTAGACTTGAAAAAGTCCACTTTAATTCTCAAAATCATGTTTAGGCTCAAAGTTTGGATCATTTAACTATCTAAACATGTTACACTACTTAATTTAGCAACAATTCATGACAAAAATCGGCCATAACCTGTTTATATCAAAAAGCCCCAAATTTGCTCAAGAACACAAACCCTAGATTACTCAAAATTTGAAGTTTAAGGCATCTAATCATGTTAAATAGCATCAATCTAGGTTATACAAGCATAATACATAAGCAATTTAAGCATAATTACACTAAAAAGTATCAAAATCGAATTGGGGAAAAAATTGCTCAAGAACACCAATTTTCGGATTAAATGGTGTTTAGGTGTAGAAATTTACCGTTTTTCTTGAGTAATTCCTTGATAGCATCCTTCTCAACATAATTTTAGTAAAAGATTTGATGAAAAACGGCTAAAAATTACGAATTTGGGAGTGTTTTTTCGTGTATTTTCGGGTGTTTTTTCGCAGTATTTGGTGTGGTAGTGTGCAACTGAGCTGTTCTTTACGTTTTTATTTTTTTCTGTAATTTGGTCTCTCCGCGAGTCGCGGTATTTTACTCTTCAAACTCCGCGAGTCGCGGCGTTTGGTTTTTTTTTTTTTTTTTTTTTTTTTTTTTTTTTAAACATCTTATACTAATTAAAACAATTAAGTAATTAATTTTAAAATTTTGTTTCCCTTGTTATTTAGGACGAGGTCGTTTCGGAACGATGTCCTAGTCCGTCCCTCGACAAAATTTTAAAATTTGTCTTTTTCAAGCGATTGTTTTAAAAGCTTAGATTTTTGGGTTTTTTTTTAAATGTTTTTGGCATACTTTAATTCAATAAGATTAAAAATAATGATAATAAAAGTTCTCATCCCTCCTCCGGGTAAAGCAATTTCGGTTCAAAGACCTAGTCTTCAACTCACGACGAATTTTAAAAATCATATTTTTAACTTAGCGAAATAAAGTAAATTTTTATTTTTAAATTCACACCAAACTTAAATTTAAAATGCATAAAATTAAGAATTCACACCAAACTTAATTTATATTTTTATTTTTATACATACAAACCTATATTAAATATTCAAATATTTACAATTTTAAATAAGTTTACAATATTAAATTAATATTTATATATTAATTTTAAAAATATGGTAAAAATAAAATTAAAAACTTTTTCGCTTTTATCCCACTTTAATCAATCAAATATTATCAAAAATATACACCCCTCTTTTCGGTAAAGTAATTTTGGTTCCATGACCTAATTTAACTCATGACGAATTTTTGAAATATTTTGGGTTGATTGATTAAAGATATTTATACCTTAAGAATAAACGTTAACTTTCGCAGTGATGTAATAAATTTTTTGTATGATATCAATAATTTCGGTCGCCAAACCTAATTTTATTCAATACCAATTTAATACTTTATAGCGAACAAATTAGCGTTTATTATCAAAAGGTTAAAAATAAAAATAAAAAAAATAAAAACTGTACAGACTTACCTGTGAGATAGTATTCTTAGTTATATGATCTATCCCATTCATAAGATAGTCGGTTTAATTGGTTTTCCATAGCTACATAGGCGTAACCTCGAGCATTCAGTGTTTTTTCTTCTAAACATATGAACGGTCCGTCTCTGCATAAAGTAACAAATTCGGTATTTGAATAGGTTTAATTATTTGAACATTTACCTCCATGTGACCATTTTCCGCATTTGTGACATCTTTCTAGGTGTCGTGCTCTTTTTTTCGCTGCGGATTTTGATTTTCCTTTACCAAATTGTAACTTATTATCTTCGCATCTGGATTCTTTTCTTACTCCGTCCAATCTTTCTGTGATTACTGATACTATTTCACTCGGAAGTGTGTCATTATTACGTTTAGTGATCAAAGCGTGTAGCATTAGACCATGGTTTAGTTCACAGGCAGTCTTCATTTCGTAAAAACCTAAAAAAATAAAAATTCAGAATGGGGGAAGAAGACTAGTTCTTTAGGGTCTGCTAGGGAAAGACCATTCGGGTTCCTTTTTCGAGAACTACACGAAAACAGACAATCTAACTCTAACAGAAATACATATTATCCTTTAAAGACTTGATTCTCCCCACACTTAGTTAGATGTGGTATCGAAATTATGATTAACTTCGTTGTCAACTTCCATTGGACTATCTATGTAGTGTTTAACTCTGTGACCATTAACTTTAAATTCAATTCCATTTGAATTTATTAATTCTATCGTTCCGTATGGGAAAACTCTTTTGACTATGAATGGTCCAGACCATCTTGATTTCAATTTTCCAGGAAATAGCTTGAATCGTGAATTGAAAAGAAGAACTCTGTCTCCTTCTTTAAATTCTTTTGAACTTCTGATTCTTTTATCATGCCATTTCTTCGTTCTTTCTTTATAGATTAACGAATTTTTGTATGCTTCATGTCTTAATTCTTCTAATTCGTTTAGTTGACTTAATCGTAGACGTCCAGCTTCATGTAAATCAAGATTACATGTTTTCAAAGCCCAAAATGCTTTGTGTTCAATTTCTACTGGAAGATGACATGCTTTTCCGTAGATGAGTTTAAAAGGTGTGGTTCCAATTGGAGTTTTGTAGGCTGTTCTAAAAGCCCAGAGTGCATCCTCCAATTTAATGGACCATTCCTTCGGATTTGATCCTACGGTTTTTTCTAGAATACGTTTTAAAGCTCGATTGGTATTTTCAACTTGTCCACTTGTTTGTGGATGATATGCGGTGGAGATTTTATGAGTTACTCCATATCTTTTAAGAACTTTCTCAAGTTGATTATTACAGAAATGAGTTCCCCGATCACTTATTAAAGCTTTCGGTGTTCCAAACCTTGCAAAAAAACGTTTTAAAAAGTTAACTACAACTCGTGCATCGTTAGTTGGGAGAGCTTGTGCTTCCGCCCATTTAGATACATAATCAATGGCTACGAGAATATATAGATTATTATGAGATTTTGGAAATGGACCCATAAAGTCAATACCCCAAATGTCAAATACTTCACATACTTGAATGACATTTTGTGGCATTTCATCACGCTGACTTATTTTTCCGGCCCTTTGACAAGCATCACAGGATTTACAAAGAAGGTGTGCGTCTTTGTAAATTGTAGGCCAATAGAATCCAGCATCATAAACTTTTCTTGCTGTTAGTTGAGGCCCATAGTGCCCTACTGTTGGTCCTATGTGACAATGGTTTAAAATTTTACTAGCTTCATCTCCAAATACACATCGGCGTATTATTCCATCTGGACAACTTTTAAATAGATGTGGATCTTCCCAGAAATAGTGTTTTATATCACTGAAGAATTTCTTTCGTTTTTGGTACGATAATCCTTTTTCAAGGAATCCACATACTAAGTAGTTTGCATAGTCTGCAAACCATGGTATTTCATTATAATCTATCTTCAATAGATTTTCATCAGGAAAGTTGTCTTGTATGGCCGATTCATTTAGAACTTCTAATTCAGGATTTTCAAGACGAGAAAGATGATCAGCGGCGAGATTTTCTGCTCCTCTTTTATCTCGGATTTCAATATCGAATTCTTGTAAGAGTAAGATCCAACAGATTAATCTTGGTTTGGCATCTTGTTTCGAAAATAGGTATCTAAGAGCAGAATGGTCGGTATAGACCACCGTTTTTGCTAGAACGAGATATGAACGAAATTTGTCAAAAGCAAAGACAATAGCAAGGAGTTCTTTTTCAGTAGTTGTATAATTTGTTTGTGCTCCTTGTAACGTATTACTAGCATAATATATAGGTTGAAATCGTTTTTCAATCCTTTGTTCTAAAACGGCTCCCATTGCAAAATCACTTGCATCGCACATTAGTTCAAACGGTAGATTCCAATTTGGTGTTATCATGATCGGTGCATTAGTAAGTTTCTCTTTAAGAATATTAAAAGATTTGATACATTCATCTGAAAAGATGAATGGAGCATCTTTTTCTAGGAGTTTATTCATAGGAGTGGCAATTTTAGAAAAATCTTTTATGAAACGTCGGTAAAAACTGGCATGCCCTAGAAAACTCCTAACTCCTCTAACATTGGTGGGATGTGGAAGTTTAGCAATTACATCTACTTTAGCTCTATCCACTTCAATTCCTTCTTTTGAAATTTTATGTCCAAGAACGATGCCTTCTTTAACCATGAAATGGCATTTCTCCCAATTAAGTACTAGATTTGATTGTTCGCATCTAATAAGCATTCGTTCCAGATTAACTAGACATGATTCAAATGTATCACCAAAGACTGAAAAGTCATCCATGAAAACTTTCATGCATTCTTCTATCATGTCATGAAAAATCGCCATCATACACCTTTGAAAGGTTGCAGGGGCGTTGCAAAGTCCAAATGGCATGCGTTTGTAAGCAAAAGTACCATAAGGGCATGTGAATGTGGTTTTCTCTTGGTCTTCGGGTGCTATTGGAATTTGAAAATATCCGGAAAAACCATCAAGAAAACAATAGTAACTATTTCCGGCTAATCTTTCCAACATTTGATCAATGAAAGGTAAGGGAAAGTGATCTTTTCTGGTGGCGTCATTTAATTTTCTATAATCAATACACACACACCATCCTGTTACAGTCCTAGTAGGAATAAGCTCATTTTTTTCATTTGTAATGACAGTCATGCAACCCTTCTTAGGCACGCATTAAACTGGGCTTACCCATGGACTATCAGAGATTGGATAAATTAGACCTGTGTCTAGCAGTTTAATAATTTCTTTTTTAACTACATCTTGCATATTCGGATTTAGTCTTCGTTGGCATTGCACATACGTTTTATGACCTTCTTCCATAAGGATTTTATGTGTGCAATACGAAGGACTTATTCCTTTAATATCATGAATCTTCCATGCAATGGCTGGTTTATGAGCTTTCAACACTGAAATGAGTTGTGATTTCTCATTTTCAGTAAGAGAAGACGATATTATTACAGGTAATTCAGATTCACCATGTAAATAAGCGTATTCCAAATGGTTTGGAAGTGGCTTTAACTCTAATTTCGGAGCTTCTTCTATCGATGATTTGTATCGATATCTGTCTTCTTCTTTTAGCATTTGAATTTCTTCTATTGTTGGTTCATATCCATTAGCTATTAGTGTAGCTAACATTTCAGCTTCATCAATTGGTTCAGTTCCTTCTCCTAAAGAACATTCTCCTCTTCCTTGTAATTCTGGAAATTCTTCTAACAATTCTGCATGTGAATCTATAGTTTGAATATAATAACATGTCTCATCTGCAGATTGCGGTTGTTACATTGCTCTATCAACTGAAAAGGTAACACTCTCGTCCTCTATACTTAGGGTCAATTTCTTACCGAACACGTCTATCATTGCTTTAGCCGTGTTTAAGAATGGTCTTCCTAGTATGAGAGGAACTTGAGAATCTTCTTCCATGTCCAGAACAATAAAATCTACTGGAAATACTAAAGTACCAACTTTAACTAGCATGTTCTCCATTATCCCTCTAGGATATTTTATTGATCGATCAGCTAGTTGTATGCTTATTCTTGTTGGTTTCAATTCTCCAAGGTCTAGTTTAGCGTATAGTGAATACGGCATTAAATTTATACTAGCACCTAAGTCTGCCAATGCTTCTATTGAACTAAGACTACCCAAAAAACATGGAATTGTGAAACTTCATGGATCAGATAATTTTTCTGGTATCTTATTCAACAGCACTGCTGAACAATTAGCATTCATAGTAACAGCCGAGAGTTCTTCCATTTTATTTCTATTTGTGATTAGATCTTTTAAGAATTTAGCATATCTAGGCATTCCTGAAATCACATCAATGAAAGGAAGATTTACATTTATCTGTATAAACATATCCAAGAATTTGGATTGCTTGGCTTCAAGTTTCTCTTTTTTTATTTTACTCAGGTAAGGAAGTGGTGGTTGGTATGGTTTAACATAAGGTTTAGCCTTAACTATGTTATCTTCATTAACCTTTTCAACTACCGGTTCTTTTTCCTTATCTTGATCAGGTTGTAGTTCTTGTGGAGTAGGAATAGCTTCATCAAAAGTTACAGGTATTTCAGGTGGTTTAAGTGTTGTACCACTTCTTGTGGTAATAGCTTTAGCTGTTTCATTCCGGGGGTTTGCATTTGTATCACTAGGTAAACTGTAGTGACCAGAACTTTTCCATGTTTATATATATTAATTGAGATTGATATTTACATGATTAAATGTTTCCAACATGTTAAGCAATCAAACTTGTTAAGACTTGATTAATTGAAATATGTTTCATATAGACAATTGACCACCCAAGTTGACCGGTGATTCACGAACATTAAAACTTGTAAAAACTATATGATGACATATATATAGATATATATATATATAGTTAACATGATACTATGATAAGTAAACATATCAATAAGTATATTAACAATGAACTACATATGTAAAAACAAGACTACTAACTTAATAATTTTTAAACGAGACATATATGTAACGATTATCGTTGTAAAGACATTTAATGTATATATATCATATTAAGAGATATTCGTACATGATAATATCATGCTAATATAATAATTTAAAATCTCATTTGATATTATAAACATTGGGTTAACAACATTTAACAAGATCGTTAACTTAAAGGTTTCAAAACAACACTTACATGTAACGACTAACGATGACTTAACGACTCAGTTAAAATGTATATACATGTAGTGTTTTAATATGTATTTATACACTTTTGAAAGACTTCAATACACTTATCAAAATACTTCTACTTAACAAAAATTCTTACAATTACATCCTCGTTCAGTTTCATCAACAATTCTACTCGTATGCACCCGTATTCGTACTCGTACAATACACAGCTTTTAGATGTATGTACTATTGGTATATACACTCCAATGATCAGCACTTAGCAGCCCATGTGAGTCACCTAACACATGTGGGAACCATCATTTGGCAACTAGCATGAAATATCTCATAAAATTACAAAAATATGAGTAATCATTCATGACTTATTTACATGAAAACAAAATTACATATCCTTTATATCTAATCCATACACCAATGACCAAAAACACCTACAAACACTTTCATTCTTCAATTTTCTTCATCTAATTGATCTCTCTCAAGTTCTATCTTCAAGTTCTAAGTGTTCTTCATATATTCTACAAGTTCTAGTTACATAAAATCAAGAATATTTTCAAGTTTGCTAGATCACTTCCAATCTTATAAGGTGATCATCCAACCTCAATAAATCTTTGTTTCTTACAGTAGGTTATCATTCTAATACAAGGTAATAATCATATTCAAACTTTGGTTCAATTTCTATAACTATAACAATCTTATTTCAAGTGATGATCTTACTTGAACTTGTTTTCGTGTCATGATTCTGCTTCAAGAACTTCGAGCCATCCAAGGATCCGTTGAAGCTAGATCCATTTTTCTCTTTTCCAGTAGGTTTATCCAAGGAACTTAAGGTAGTAATGATGTTCATAACATCATTCGATTCATACATATAAAGCTATCTTATTCGAAGGTTTAAACTTGTAATCACTAGAACATAGTTTAGTTAATTCTAAACTTATTCGCAAACAAAAGTTAATCCTTCTAACTTGACTTTTAAAATCAACTAAAAACATGTTCTATAACTATATGATATGCTAACTTAATGATTTAAAACCTGGAGACACGAAAAACACCGTAAAACCGGATTTACGCCGTCGTAGTAACACCGCGGGCTGTTTTGGGTTAGTTAATTAAAAACTATGATAAACTTTGATTTAAAAGTTGTTATTCTGAGAAAATGATTTTTATTATTAACATGAAACTATATCCAAAAATTATGGTTAAACTCAAAGTGGAAGTATGTTTTCTAAAATGGTCATCTAGACGTCGTTCTTTCGACTGAAATGACTACCTTTACAAAAATGACTTGTAACTTATTTTTCCGACTATAAACCTATAATTTTTCTGTTTATATTCATAAAATAGAGTTCAATATGAAACCATAGCAATTTGATTCACTCAAAACGGATTTAAAATGAAGAAGTTATGGGTAAAACAAGATTGGATAATTTTTCTCATTTTAGCTACGTGAAAATTGGTAACAAATCTATTCCAACCATAACTTAATCAACTTGTATTGTATATTATGTAATCTTGAGATACCATAGACACGTATACAATGTTTCGACCTATCATGTCGACACATCTATATATATTTCGGAACAACCATAGACACTCTATATGTGAATGTTGGAGTTAGCTATACAGGGTTGAGGTTGATTCCAAAATATATATAGTTTGAGTTGTGATCAATACTGAGATACGTATACACTGGGTCGTGGATTGATTCAAGATAATATTTATCGATTTATTTCTGTACATCTAACTGTGGACAACTAGTTGTAGGTTACTAACGAGGACAGCTGACTTAATAAACTTAAAACATCAAAATATATTAAAAGTGTTGTAAATATATTTTAAACATACTTTGATATATATATGTATATATTGTTATAGGTTCGTGAATCAACCAGTGGCCAAGTCTTACTTCCCGACGAAGTAAAAATCTGTGAAAGTGAGTTATAGTCCCACTTTTAAAATCTAATATTTTTGGGATGAGAATACATTCAGGTTTTATAAATGATTTACAAAATAGACACAAGTACGTGAAACTACATTCTATGGTTGAATTATCGAAATCGAATATGCCCCTTTTTATTAAGTCTGGTAATCTAAGAATTAGGGAACAGACACCCTAATTGACACGAATCCTAAAGATAGATCTATTGGGCCTAACAAACCCCATCCAAAGTACCGGATGCTTTAGTACTTCGAAATTTATATCATATCCGAAGGGTGTCCCGGAATGATGGGGATATTCTTATATATGCATCTTGTTAATGTCGGTTACCAGGTGTTCACCATATGAATGATTTTTATCTCTATGTATGGGATGTGTATTGAAATATGAAATCTTGTGGTCTATTATTATGATTTGATATATATAGGTTAAACCTATAACTCACCAACATTTTTGTTGACGTTTTAAGCATGTTTATTCTCAGGTGATTATTAAGAGCTTCCGCTGTCGCATACTTAAATAAGGACGAGATTTGGAGTCCATGCTTGTATGATATTGTGTAAAAACTGCATTCAAGAAACTTATTTTGTTGTAACATATTTGTATGGTAAACTATTATGTAATGGTCGTGTGTAAACAGGATATTTTAGATTATCATTATTTGATAATCTACGTAAAGCTTTTTAAACCTTTATTGATGAAATAAAGGTTATAGTTTGTTTTAAAATGAATGCAGTCTTTGAAAAACGTCTCATATAGAGGTCAAAACCTCGCAACGAAATCAATTAATATGGAACGTTTTTAATCAATAAGAACGGGACATTTCAGTTGGTATCCGAGCGTTGGTCTTAGAAAACCAGAATTTTGCATTAGTGTGTCTTATCGAGTTTGTTAGGATGCATTAGTGAGTCTGGACTTCGACCGTGTTTACTTGAAAAATGATTGCTTAACAAATTTTGTTGGAAACTATATATTTTTAACATGTGAATATTATGTGATATATTAATCTCTTAACGCGTTTGATATTATGTGATAGATGTCTACCTCTAGAACAAGTCTCATTGACTCACCTAATAATAATGAAGAGTCAAATGTAAATTGGAATGATTCGTGGACTGATTCACAAGTTCCCGAAGAGGAACCGGAAGAAGAGTCGGAACCGGAAGAAGAATCGGAACCGGAAGAAGAATCGGAACCGGATGAAGAAATAGAACCGGTGGGGGAAATAATAAAACGGTTAAGTAAAAGAAAATCCTCAACCAACCGACCAAGGTTAATTATGGTCAATGGTGTTTCCGCCAAGGAAGCAAAATATTGGGAGGATTACCAATTCTCCGATGAATCGGATTCCGACGAGAATTCCGATGATGTTATAGAAATTACCCCAACTGAATTTAAAAAGGCAAAAGAAAATAATAAGGGAAAGGGCATAAAAATAGAGAAATCTAATTCCAACCCCGATGAACTTTATATGTATCGTCAACCCCCGAAGTCCTTAAGTTGTAACAATGACCCGGGAACCTCTAAACCACCAGGTTTTTCTAAACCAATGTGGAAAACGACGGCTCGTATTAGGGGAACATCATATATCCCTAGACACTTGGCAAAACGAACCAAAACCGAAGAAGAAGAAACAAGCGAGTCGAAATAAGATAGTTGTATTCGTGTGGTGTAATATATGTAATATAGTGTGCTTATGCTTTATGATATATGTAAAAATTGCTTGTATTAATAAGTATTTTTTTATGAATCTAACTCTTGTCTATTTTACAGTATAAAAACACAAAATGGATAGACAACCCAATATTTTAAGAGACCTACCCAGAGACATGATTAATGAAATCTTGTCTAGAGTCGGTCAGAATTCTTCAGCACAACTATTTAAGGCGAGATCAGTATGTAAGACATTCGAAGAACGTTCCAAGAATGCCTTGGTTTATAAAAGGCTTTCGTTCGAAAGATGGGGGATATCACATTGGGAAATCCATAAGTTACGATGTGTTTACTTTGACGCATATATTGCGGGGAACCCAAATGCTATTTTACGCAATGGGTTAAGAAATTATTTTGACTCAATATATCTGAATATTAGACTTCGTGATTTAGAAAAAGCGGCTAACATGCAACATAAAGAAGCATGTTATGCTTACGGATTAGTAATGTTCGCTTCTCACCAAAGTGAGAACAAGAACATCGGGCTACAACTATTAAACAAAACGTTCCCCCAAGTGACGGAGTTGGTAATTGGGGTAAGAAATGAGGTTTTTAGATTGTTACGGGACTGTTGGACATTACGTAACCCTCGTCCCTTTGACGACGTTACAACACGCTGTCTTATCAACGGCCATAACGGTTATGTTCCACAAGACCAAGGATGGGAAGTAATCCTAGTAAAACCAGAATGCATGACTTGTTTCTGGACGTATGAATTACGTGTCTTTATTGCCTTTGCTGAACAACTTGTGTACTAGCTAGAATTATCTTCACAACCATCTTGTATCAAATTTATTGTGTGCTATATTTCATTCTATATGTAAAATAAGCGGTATTGTAAGTTTGTAAAATATTGTGTAAAAGTTTGAACGCGAAATATTATTATAATCAGTTTTTCATATAGAATTGTAGTAGTTGAATTGTATATTAGCTACTAAGTATGAACTTAACGGGTAGGTACTACCCGAATTTAAACTTATAAAACGCTAATATGAAGAAAAAGCTTTTATAAATGAGTTCATATTATGCTACGAAATACTATTAACTACTCTTAATATTCTGTATGATTAACTTGTTCATTTGACTATTTTGAAGGAAATGGCACCGACTACTCGACACACCGTGAATATGAATGAAGAGGAATTCCGTACTTTTCTAGCTTCAAACATAGCCACAGTACAGGCTGCGCTACATACCAACAATAACCTTGGATCTAGCATTACAGGAAATCGTGTAGGATGCACCTACAAAGAATTCACTGTCTGCAAACCTTTGGAATTTGATGGAACCGAAGGACCGATCGGATTGAAACGGTGGACCGAGAAGGTCGAATCGGTGTTTGCCATAAGTAAGTGTACTGAAGAGGACAAAGTGAAGTATGCTACGCATACCTTCACAGGTTCTGCGTTAACATGGTGGAATATCTATCTAGAGCAAGTGGGACAAGACGATGCGTACGCACTATCGTGGTCAGCATTCAAGCACTTGATGAACGAGAAGTACTGTCCCAGAACCGAGGTCAATAAGCTCAAGACAGAACTTAGAGGGTTACGAACCCAAGGATTTGATATTACCACGTATGAAAGACGATTCACAGAATTGTGCCTATTGTGTCCGGGAGCATTCGAAGATGAGGAAGAGAAGATCGACGCGTTTGTGAAAGGATTACCGGAAAGAATCCAAGAAGATATAAGTTCACACGAGCCTGCCTCCATACAACAGGCATGTAGAATGGCTCACAAACTAGTGAACCAGATTGAAGAAAGAATTAAAGAACAGACTGCTGAAGAGGCCAATGTGAAGCAAGTCAAAAGAAAGTGGGAGGAAAACGGTGATAAGAATCACCAATACAACAACAATAGCAATTACAACAATAATCGCAACAATTATCCCAACAATCGCAACATCAATCGCAACTACAACAAACGGCCCAACAACAACAACAACAACAACAACGACAGCAACTACAACAATCATCCCAACAACAATAATAACCCCAACAACAACAACAACAATCAGAAGCAGCTATGCCAAAGGTGTGAAAAGTATCACTCGGGGTTCTGCACCAAATTTTGCAACAAGTGTAAAAGAAATGGTCATAGCGCGGCGAAGTGTGTGGTCTACGGACTAGGGGTTAATAGAACGAAAGGAACAAATGGTGTCGGAACAAGTAATGGCGGAGCAAGTAGTGTCGGAGCAAGTTATGCCAATGTAGTTTGTTATAAATGTCGAAAACCGGGCCACATTATTAGAAATTGCCCGAACCAGGAGAACACGAATGGACAAGGCCGCGAAAGAGTTTTCAATATTAATGCGGCAGAGGCACAGGAAGACCCGGAGCTTGTTACGGGTACGTTTCTTATTGACAACAAATCTTCTTACGTTTTATTTGATTCGGGTGCGGATAGAAGCTATATGAGTAGAGATTTTTGTGCTAAATTAAGTTGTCCATTGATGCCTTTGGATAGTAAATTTTTACTCGAATTAGCAAATGGTAAATTAATTTCAGCAGATAATATATGTCGGAATCGAGAAATTAAACTGGTTAGCGAAACATTTAAGATTGATTTGATACCAGTAGAGTTAGGGAGTTTTGATGTGATAATCGGTATGGACTGGTTGAAAGAAGTGAAAGCAGAGATCGTTTGTTACAAAAATGCAATTCGCATTATACGAGAAAAAGGAAAACCCTTAATGGTGTACGGAGAAAAGGACAACACGAAGCTACATCTTATTAGTAATTTGAAGGCACAAAAACTAATAAGAAAAGGTTGCTATGCTGTTCTAGCACACGTCGAGAAAGTACAAACTGAAGAAAAGAGCATCAATGATGTTCCCATTGCAAAAGAATTTCCCGATGTATTTCCGAAAGAATTACCGGGATTACCCCCACATCGATCCGTTGAATTTCAAATAGATCTTGTACCAGGAGCTGCACCAATAGCTCGTGCTCCTTACAGACTCGCACCCAGCGAGATGAAAGAACTGCAAAGCTAATCACAAGAACTTTTAGAGCGTGGTTTCATTCGACCAAGCACATCACCGTGGGGAGCTCCTGTTTTGTTTGTCAAGAAGAAAGATGGTACATTCAGGTTGTGTATCGACTACCGAGAGTTGAACAAACTTACCATCAAGAACCGCTACCCACTACCAAGAATCGACGACTTATTTAATCAACTACAAGGGTCGTCTGTTTATTCAAAGATTGACTTACGTTCCGGGTATCATCAAATGCGGGTGAAAGAAGATGATATTCCAAAGACTGCTTTCAGAACACGTTACGGTCATTACGAGTTTATGGTCATGCCGTTTGGTTTAACTAATGCACCAGCTGTGTTCATGGACCTTATGAACTGAGTGTGTGGACCATACCTTGACAAGTTTGTCATTGTTTTCATTGATGACATACTTATTTACTCAAAGAATGACCAAGAACACGGTGAACATTTGAGAAAGGTGTTAGAAGTATTGAGGAAGGAAGAATTGTACGCTAAGTTTTCAAAGTGTGCATTTTGGTTGGAAGAAGTTCAATTCCTCGGTCACATAGTGAACAAAGAAGGTATTAAGGTGGATCCGGCAAAGATAGAAACTGTTGAAAAGTGGGAAACCCCAAAAACTCCGAAACACATACGCCAGTTTTTAGGACTAGCTGGTTACTACAGAAGGTTCATCCAAGACTTTTCCAGAATAGCAAAACCCTTGACTGCATTAACGCATAAAGGGAAGAAATTTGAATGGAATGATGAACAAGAGAAAGCGTTTCAGTTATTGAAGAAAAAGCTAACTACGGCACCTATATTGTCATTGCCTGAAGGGAATGATGATTTTGTGATTTATTGTGACGCATCAAAGCAAGGTCTCGGTTGTGTATTAATGCAACGAACGAAGGTGATTGCTTATGCGTCTAGACAATTGAAGATTCACGAATAAAATTATATGACGCATGATTTGGAATTAGGCGCGGTTGTTTTTGCATTAAAGACTTGGAGGCACTACTTATATGGGGTCAAAAGTATTATATATACCGACCACAAAAGTCTTCAACACATATTTAATCAGAAACAACTGAATATGAGGCAGCGTAGGTGGATTGAATTGTTGAATGATTACGACTTTGAGATTCGTTACCACCCGGGGAAGGCAAATGTGGTAGCCGATGCCTTGAGCAGGAAGGACAGAGAACCCATTCGAGTAAAATCTATGAATATAATGATTCATAATAACCTTACTACTCAAATAAAGGAGGCGCAACAAGGAGTTTTAAAAGAGGGAAATTTAAAGGATGAAATACCCAAAGGATCGGAGAAGCATCTTAATATTCGGGAAGACGGAACCAGGTATAGGGCTGAAAGGATTTGGGTACCAAAATTTGGAGATATGAGAGAAATGGTACTTAGAGAAGCTCATAAAACCAGATACTCAATACATCCTGGAACGGGGAAGATGTACAAGGATCTCAAGAAACATTTTTGGTGGCCGGGTATGAAAGCCGATGTTGCTAAATACGTAGGAGAATGTTTGACGTGTTCTAAGGTCAAAGCTGAGCATCAGAAACCATCAGGTATACTTCAACAACCCGAAATCCCGGAATGGAAATGGGAAAACATTACCATGGATTTCATCACTAAATTGCCAAGGACTGCAAGTGGTTTTGATACTATTTGGGTAATAGTTGATCGTCTCACCAAATCAGCACACTTCTTGCCAATAAGAGAAGATGACAAGATGGAGAAGTTAGCATGACTGTATTTGAAGGAAGTCGTCTCCAGACATGGAATACCAATCTCTATTATCTCTGATAGGGATGGTAGATTTATTTCAAGATTCTGGCAGACATTACAGCAAGCATTAGGAACTCGTCTAGATATGAGTACTGCCTATCATCCACAAACTGATGGGCAGAGCAAAAGGACGATACAAACGCCTGAAGACATGCTACGAGCATGTGTTATTGATTTCGGAAACAGTTGGGATCGACATCTACCGTTAGCATAATTTTCCTACAACAACAGCTACCATTCAAGCATTGAGATGGCGCCGTTTGAAGCACTTTATGGTAGAAAGTGCAGGTCTCCGATTTGTTGGAGTGAAGTGGGGGATAGACAGATTAATGGTCTGGAGATTATACAAGAAACTACCGAGAAGATCATCCAAATTCAACAACGGTTGAAAACCGCCCAAAGTCGACAAAAGAGCTACGCTGACATTAAAAGAAAAGATATAGAATTTGAAATTGGAGAGATGGTCATGCTTAAAGTTGCACCTTGGAAAGGCGTTGTTCGATTTGGTAAACGAGGGAAATTAAATCCAAGGTATATTGGACCATTCAAGATTATTTATCGTGTCGGACCAGTAGCTTACCGACTTGAGTTACCTCAACAACTCGCGGCTGTACATAACACTTTCCACGTCTCGAATTTGAAGAAATGTTTTGCTAAAGAAGATCTCACTATTCCGTTAGATGAAATCCAAATCAACGAAAAACTTCAATTCATCGAAGAACCCGTCGAAATAATGGATCGTGAGGTTAAAAGACTTAAGCAAAACAAGATACCAATTGTTAAGGTTCGATGGAATGCTCTTAGAGGACCCGAGTTCACCTGGGAGCGTGAAGATCAGATGAAGAAGAAATACCCGCATCTATTTCCAGAAGATTCGTCAACACCTTCAACAGCTTAAAATTTCGGGACGAAATTTATTTAACGGGTAGGTACTGTAGTGACCCAAACTTTTCCATGTTTATATATATTAATTGAGATTTATATTTACATGATTAAATGTTTCCAACATGTTAAGCAATCAAACTTGTTAAGACTTGATTAATTGAAATATGTTTCATATAGACAATTGACCACCCAAGTTGACCGGTGATTCACGAACGTTAAAACTTGTAAAAACTATATGATGACATATATATGGATATATATATAGTTAACATGATACTATGATAAGTAAACATATCATTAAGTATATTAACAATGAACTACATACGTAAAAACAAGACTACTAACTTAATGATTTTTAAACGAGACATATATGTAACGATTATCGTTGTAAAGACATTTAATGTATATATATCATATTAAGAGATATTCATACATGATAATATCATGATAATATAATAATTTAAAATCTCATTTGATATTATAAACATTGGGTTAACAACATTTAACAAGATCGTTAACCTAAAGGTTTCAAAACAACACTTACATGTAACGACTAACGATGACTTAACGACTCAGTTAAAATGTATATACATGTAGTGTTTTAATATGTATTTATACACTTTTGAAAGACTTCAATACACTTATCAAAATACTTCTACTTAACAAAAATGCTTACAATTACATCCTCGTTCAGTTTCATCAACAATTCTACTCGTATGCACCCGTATTCGTACTCGTACAATACACAGCTTTTAGATGTATGTACTATTGGTATATACACTCCAATGATCAGCTCTTAGCAGCCCATGTGAGTCACCTAACATATGTGGGAACCATCATTTGGCAACTAGCATGAAATATCTCATAAAATTACAAAAATATGAGTAATCATTCATGACTTATTTACATGAAAATAAAATTACATATCCTTTATATCTAATCCATACACCAACGACCAAAAACACCTACAAACACTTTCATTCTTCAATTTTCTTCATCTAATTGATCTCTCTCAAGTTCTATCTTCAAGTTCTAAGTGTTATTCATATATTCTACAAGTTCTAGTTACATAAAATCAAGAATACTTTCAAGTTTGCTAGATCACTTCCAATCTTGTAAGGTGATCATCCAACCTCAAGAAATCTTTGTTTCTTACAGTAGGTTATCATTCTAATATAAGGTAATAATCATATTCAAACTTTGGTTCAATTTCTATAACTATAACAATCTTATTTCAAGTGATGATCTTACTTGAACTTGTTTTCGTGTCATGATTCTGCTTCAAGAACTTCGAGCCATCCAAGGATCCGTTGAAGCTAGATCCATTTTTCTCTTTTCCAGTAGGTTTATCCAAGGAACTTAAGGTAGTAATGATGTTCATAACATCATTCGATTCATAATATAAAGCTATCTTATTCGAAGGTTTAAACTTGTAATCACTAGAACATAGTTTAGTTAATTCTAAACTTGTTCGCAAACAAAAGTTAATCCTTCTAACTTGACTTTTAAAATCAACTAAACACATGTTCTATATCTATATGATATGCTAACTTAATGATTTAAAACCTGGAGACACGAAAAACACCGTAAAACCGGATTTACTCCGTCGTAGTAACACCGCGGGCTGTTTTGGGTTAGTTAATTAAAAACTATGATAAACTTTGATTTAAAAGTTGTTATTCTGAGAAAATGATTTTTATTATGAACATGAAACTATATCCAAAAATTATGGTTAAACTCAAAGTGGAAGTATGTTTTCTAAAATGGTCATCTAGACGTCTTTCTTTCGACTGAAATGACTACCTTTACAAAAACGACTTGTAACTTATTTTTCTGACTATAAACCTATACGTTTTCTGTTTAGATTCATAAAATAGAGTTCAATATGAAACCATAGCAATTTGATTCACTCAAAACGGATTTAAAATGAAGAAGTTATGGGTAAAACAAGATTGGATAATTTTTCTCATTTTAGCTACGTGAAAATTGGTAACAAATCTATTCCAACCATAACTTAATCAACTTGTATTGTATATTATGTAATCTTGAGATACCATAGACACGTATACAATGTTTCGACCTATCATGTCGACACATCTATATATATTTCGGAACAACTATAGACACTCTATATGTGAATGTTGGAGTTAGCTATACAGGGTTGAGGCTGATTCCAAAATATATATAGTTTGAGTTGTGATCAATACTGAGATACGTATACACTGGGCCGTGGATTGATTCAAGATAATATTTATCGATTTATTTCTGTACATCTAACTGTGGACAACTAGTTGTAGGTTACTAACGAGGACATCTGACTTAATAAACTTAAAACATCAAAATATATTAAAAGTGTTGTAAATATATTTTAAACATACTTTGATATATATGTATATATTGTTATAGGTTCGTGAATCAACCAGTGGCCAAGTCTTACTTTCCGACGAAGTAAAAATCTGTGAAAGTGAGTTATAGTCCCACTTTTAAAATCTAATATTTTTGGGATGAGAATACATGCAGGTTTTATAAATGATTTACAAAATAGACACAAGTACGTGAAACTACATTCTATGGTTGAATTATCGAAATCGAATATGCCCCTTTTTATTAAGTCTGGTAATCTAAGAATTAGGGAACAGACACCCTAATTGACGCGAATCCTAAAGATAGATCTATTGGGCCTAACAAACCCCATTCAAAGTACCGGATGCTTTAGTACTTTGAAATTTATATCATATCTGAAGGGTGTCCCGGAATGATGGGGATATTCTTATATATGCATCTTGTTAATGTCGGTTACCAGGTGTTCACCATATGAATGATTTTTATCTCTATGTATGGGATGTGTATTGAAATATGAAATCTTGTGGTATATTATTATGATTTGATATATATAGGTTAAACCTATAACTCACCAACATTTTTGTTGACGTTTTAAGCATGTTTATTCTCAGGTGATTATTAAGAGCTTCCGCTGTCGCATATTTAAATAAGGACGAGATTTGGAGTCCATGCTTGTATGATATTGTGTAAAAACTGCATTCAAGAAACTTATTTTGTTGTAACATATTTGTACGATAAACCATTATGTAATGGTCGTGTGTAAACAAGATATTTTAGATTATCATTATTTGATAATCTACGTAAAGCTTTTTAAACCTTTATTAATGAAATAAAGGTTATGGTTTGTTTTAAAATGAATGCAGTCTTTGAAAAACGTCTCATATAGAGGTCAAAACCTCGCAACGAAATCAATTAATATGGAACGTTTTTAATCAATAAGAACGGGTCATTTCATAAACTTCCCGGTTTTCTTTCACCTATTAACCTTGCTAGGTTACTTACTTCTTGTTCCAAGTTTTGAATAGAAGCTTGTTGATTTCTAAATGCTTGAGCATTTTGTTCATTAGTTTGTTTCTGAGATGTGAAAAACTGCATTTGAGTTTCAACTAGCTTCGTCATCATATCTTCTAAGTTCGGCTTTTTATCATCGGTTTGTGGTGGTTTGTTTTGAAAATTAGGTCTTTGCTGGTTGTAAGTATTGTTAGATACTTGTTGATTGCTAGGACCTTGTTGGTTGTTGTATGGAATATTTCGATTATAATTCTGGTTTTGATTGTAAATAGGTCTTGACGGTTGATAATTATTCTGATAATTATTTCCAGGCCTTTGGTTTATGTATGAAATATTCTCTCTTTGTTCCATTGTTAGTTCAATACTAAGACAATCTTTTGTCAAATGTGGTCCTCCACACTGCTCACAACTAATTCGTATTGAGTGGATATCCTTAGTCATCTTTTTCATTCGTCTCTCCACAGCATCTATCTTTGCGGAAATGGAGTCTAAGTCATGGCTAGAATCGGCTCTAGCTGCTTTAGATGATCTAACGATATCTTTTTCTTGGTGCCACTCATGTGAGTGGGAAGCAGTGTTATCAATAATTTTATAAGCATCACTTTCGGTTTTCTTCATAATAGAACCACCAGCTGCTATATCGATGTCTTTTCTTGTAGTGATGTCGCATCCTTGGTAGAATATTTGTACTATTTGACAGGTGTCTAAACCATGTTGCGGACATCCTCTTAATAGAGTTTCATTCGGTTTCTGTGTGAACGTAACAATTTCTCCTTGAAGTCTTACGGCTTTAGATGCCGGAAAGAATTGTTTAAGAAAATTTTCAACTAAAACGTCCCATGTATCAATCGCCCCTTCAGGTAACGATTCCAACCAATCTTTGGCTTCTCCCTTTAAAGTCCAGGGAAATAACATGAGATATATCTGTTCATCCTCCACTTCTCGGATTTTAAATAGAGTGCAGATCCTATTAAAGGTACGAAGATGTTCATTTGGATCTTCCTTCGGCGCACCACTAAATTGGCATTGATTAGTCACCATGTGTAGAATTTGTCCTTTGATTTCATAATCTGGCGCATTAATGTCTGGATGAGTAATTGCGTAACCTTGGCCAGTACGTTTAGCTCTCATTCGGTCTTCCATACTTAAAGGTTTCAGATTCTCCATAATTGAATTTGTTGAATCGAAATCACTAGAGGATTCTGATTTAATGGTTCATTCCTCAACAATCTCTGTTTGAATGATTGGTGGTTCCGGAGGAAAATTTAATGGTTCAGGATCTATGAATCGTCCCTGAATATTCTCCGGATTCTCAATTGTGAGGTCGGGTTCAAAAAATGGATTATCGGAAATTTGAATTGGAGTACTTGGTCGACTGGATGAAGATTCTAAAGAAAAATCAACGGCGGTAATATTTGCTAAATGTATTGATCTAGTTACAGGTGGTGAACGTACAAAAGGTGATGAACGTCTTGCTCGGTGCATTCACTGAATATCCTATTAGTTTTTAAAAGGAAAGAAAAATTATATAAGTTATCCAATTAATAGACTTTTCTGATTTTTTCCACGTTTCGAATAGCCAAAAGATGCAGCAGAGGGGCAGGATTTGTTTGGTCTCAATATAATTGAGGACTGTTTGGCTCCAATAACCCGGTCCACGTACAAATCCAACTATTACTACGAACCAGAAAATTTTGATGTCTATCAATTTAACCACTTAAAATAAATTTTCGTAATTTTAAGAAATTTAGATAAGAAGTAGAATAAAAATCTATGTCCTAAAACTAGAATAGCGAGAAATAAGAAAGAAAAAGAGCGCGCCGAAAAAGAAAAAGAAAAGGGTTGAAAAATAAAAGGCGTCGGAAAATAAGAAATAAAAAGAAATGACTTATAGAACTTAAAAATACTCGACTAACCCAACCTTATTACTATCACTAACTTAAAATTATAATCGCAAATTGAGATTACTAATTGGAATGATAATTGATACATAGGTAAAAGGCGTCTAAAAATATTAAAGCTTACAAGTAAAACTGTATCCCAAATGGAAATAACTTAAAAAGAAACTAAAACTTAAAAAGGCGTCGCAAAATTCTAAAGCACCTAAATCTTAGTCTAAAGAAAAAGCACTTAAGGGATTTTACGGCAAGACCTAAAAATCTAGAAGTAAAAATAACTATGGCAAAAACTAAGTTTAAAACTAAAAACTAGCGAAAAATACAAAAATTACGCTAAAATAATTAAAAAGGGACAAAATATAAAAATATACTAAAAGTTGTAAAAAGTACAATTTTTATAAAAATATTATTTTTATATTATTTATTTTATAAAAGTGTAAATTTTATAATTTATTTAAATTAATTAAACTAAATATACAAAATAATAATAACTTAAATTAAGTAATTAAAAACTAAAAAACTAATTAGGGTTTTAATTAAAATAATTATAATTACACCGTAATGATGCAGTTAGGGTTTCTGGTCACCTGTGTCAGGGCTGCTCCGCGAGTTGCGGTTCCCGAAGCTGGAAAACTCCGCGAGTCGTGGGGTTCCAAATTTCAGATGATAGGCTGATTTAAATTCGACGCGTTTTTGTTTTTTTTTTTTTTTAAATTTCTGTTTTATATTTTTTGTTTAAATAAAAATATTTATATAATAAAAACTTATATTTAAAAACTAAAATAAAAATAGAAATACTTTATAATTTTATAAATAAAAATCTTAAAAATAGATTTATATATATATATATATTTTTCGGTTTTTTAATTTTATGTTTTAAATAAACACAAAATATTTAAATAAAACTTATATTTTTTATAAAATAGAAATAAAGAAACTTTATAAAACTTAAATATTTAACAAACTCTTAAAAATATTTATATTTTTGTTTTCTTTTTTTTTATATTTTCGAATATTTAAAACGTATTTTTACAAAAGCGTATTTTTTTTATAAAAGTAAACTAAAAAAAAATCTTTTTTTTATATATTTATTAGCGTTGCGCTTCCGGCTTTTAAGCTAGATGATCTCAGGCAGCGGCGCCAAAAATACTTGATGTTATGCGAGGTGTATATAAAATAGCTTAAATTTTACTAGGAGATACTATTAAATACGATACAATTTTACACAAGATATTTATTTATTTAGAGAATTGATATACTTATACCTTGCTACAACACTTATAGGCAGTGTACCTAATCGTACAGTAGTGTAGTTTTTAGTAAGTTCGGTTCGTTCCACAGGGAAAATCTTTTAATCAAAGCTTAACGCTATATTTGTTTAATTTATAAAAATACAAATATATATATATATATATAAGTAATATTATTATTATAAAGGGGGTTTTTACCGTTTAATGACCGGTTTGTCGATTTTAAAACTTTAGTCGCAGTTAAAACCAAATGTAAAATATTAAATAAATAAAAGACTTAATTTAAAGCGTAAAGTAAATAACGATAATGAAATTGCGAATAATAAAAGTGCGATAAAATAAACTTGCGATAATTAAAAAGTACGATAATTAAAAGTGCAATTAAATACAATAACAATAAATAAAAATGCGATAATTAGAAGTGCAATTAAATATAAAATAAAGGAAATTAAATATGAAATAAAAGAATTATGCTTATTTAAACTTTCGTAATCATGATGTTTGACGTGTTGATTTTAGTTTTATGCCCATGGATTAATTGTCCTTTGTCCTGGATTATTTAATATGTCCGTCTGGTTTTTGTCCATAACAGTCCATCAGTCATAAATATAAAGTGCGAGTGTCCTCGTCAAATTATCCTTATACCCGAAGTCAAATATTCCAACTAATTGGGGACTTAAACTGTAACAAGATTTTAATACTTTGTTTAATAATTACACCAGGATGTCGACTGAGTGTAACCCAAGGTTTTAATACTTTGTTAACAATTATGCCAAGTGTCCTTGTACATAATTTCACCCCTGTTTTAATAATTCTAGTGGCTATTAATCCATTCCCGTGTCCGGTTAAATGAACGATTATTCGTACATATAAATACCCCGCCCATCGTGTCCGATTGAGTGTATATGGTTATTTATAGGGACGTCCAATTGTAAATCTTTATATTAAAATTAACAAACTATCATTTAGTTAAACAAATATAAAGCCCATTAATAGCCCATAGTCTAATTTCCACAAGTGTCGTTCTTTTGTCCAAACCCCAATTATGGTACAAAGCCCAATTACCCAATTTTAATATTTTTAGCCCAACATCATGATTACTTCGGATTAAATAAGCATAATAATAACTTAGCTACGAGACATTAATGTAAAAAGGTTGAACATAACTTACAATGATTAAAAATAGCGTAGCGTTACACGGACAGAATTTTGACTTACACCCTTACAACATTCGCTAACATACCCTTATTATTAGAATTAAAATTAAAATTAAAATATAAATTATAAATATAAATATTACGTATAGATAGATGGATGGATATATATTGATATTTTTGCGATCAAACTGCGTTTGCTTTTATAGGGAATTGAGTCCAGGGGAACTCCGCGACTCGCGGCATTTTTTGCCTTCAAACTCCGCGAGTCGCGGAGTTTGAAATTCCAGCTCACCAACTTTGGCTTCTTTCTTGCCGACGATTTTAAATATTAATATAATATATATAATTTTTAAGAATTATTTATATATTATATTATATTCATGTGCATAGTTGACTTGTAATTTTTAGTCCGTTGTGTCGAGCGTTGAGAGTTGACTCTGGTCCTGGTTCCGGATTTTCGAACGTCCTTGCGTACAATTTAATATCTTGTACTTTGCGTTTTGAATCTTGTACTCTTGTAATTTTGAGACGTTTCTCATCAATAATTGGAACCACTTTGATTGTATTTTGTACTTTTGAGCTTTTTGGACCTTTGCGTCTTCAATTCGTCGAATCTATCTTTTGTCTTCACCTTTTATTATTTAAACGAATATCACTTGTAAATAGAGCAATTGCAACTAAAAGCTTGTCTTTCTTGAGGAATAATGCTATGAAATATATGTTCGTTTTTAGCATTATCAGTTTATATGCATAACAATGGTGTAGGTAATGGAAATTTATAGCCATGTACAAATTATGATGATGGGGTATGTGAACCAACTCTTCAACTGATCGATTCAATTCAAAATTTAATTGCAAATTTCAGTTTCCTATCTTGCGGCCAAGAATGTGAAGGTGAGAGTTAGGCATTCAATTGGATTGATTGATAACATTCAATTTGAGTGATAACAGAACATTAAAGATGTAGTTTATCGAGCAATTGAAAAGTCAAACCCAGTTCGTCCAACTACTGCAATCCTTCCTGAACCATTAGGAGAAGAATAACCGGTGGGTAGATCGGCCGGTGATACGGTAGGAGACGATGGATGTGTGAAATTAACCCTAATTGAATTGAGTTCAACTGCAAATCCACCCTTCACGTATAACACGCAGAGAAGGAGAAGGGGGCGGTTGATTTGAGTTAACGTAGATATGGATTTCAATAAAAAAAATATATATAAATCTCATTATAAAAACTTTTTTTGTATTAAATCAATTTATATTTATATATTAATAATTAAACTGTATCTGATTTCCAATAGTAATAGATTTAACAGGGAATTTATTATAGTTAATTTATGACACAGGGTGTCAATATTTAGGTAGTAATAGATAATAAGAATTTGAAGAGGAAGCGAAGCGCCTTGTTATTTGCTTTGTGACCAAAGAAATTAGTATTGGACTATTGGTATTCTAATTAAATGGAAGCGGGTGAACAGATTAGAAATTTGTTTGGATTATTTAAAAATATCGAATCTTTTTTACACAAATACCATTATATATATATATATATATATATATATATATATATATATATATATATTGGAAGCGGGTGAACAGATTAGAAATTTGTTTGGATTACTTAAAAAATATCGAATCTTTTTTACACAAATACCATTATATATATATATATATATATATATATATATATATATATATATATATATATATATATATATATATATATATATATATATATTTCCTTAAATAACTTTCAATCACAATAAATTTTTTTTTTGTGTTATATATATATATATATATATATATATATATATATATATATATATATATATATATATTAGTGTTTAAACTCGTGCGTTGCACGGCTACTCAAAATCTGTTAAAGATTAGTTATATAAAAACATAATTTTTTTTCTCCAAGGATCTTGGTTCACAATAATGACATATAAATGAATAACGACACAATTATGAATATGTATCGTAAGTGGTCTACTAATTCACAAGTGGTAATTAATCTATATGGTTTGCTATAGAGTAACGGTTTGTTTATTTTTTTTCTTAAACAAATTATATTTGACTCGTGAGTTGTTATAAGGATAAATGTGTTCTACTATAATTAAGTATATTTTACTAATTGGATAGTTACAAGAATCTCTTAGAATTATTCGTATTAAATTGCTCTTTTTTTAACGGTTAATTTGCATCAGCGGATCATTTATTTCAACGACCCTTATTATTTGCACCCACAAACGCTAGAAGGAAACTCCTACCCGGGTTCATATTCCCGTAACGAGTCCTCGTTCGCGGGACCTGGGTTGCTTGACAACTAATCGTAGGAAATTGGAGAGATTCTTTAATATTATTATTAATCATTTATTTAATGGATTTTAATCACAATCATTGAGAACTTGACAAGTGTAAATTTTACTTGTCATTAACCCCTTAAAATGGTTTTGTTGACAAGTAAGCTAAACAAATCTCTTATATATATATATATATATATATATATATATATATATATATATATATATATATATATATATATATATATATATAATTTTTTTGAATGATAACTAACAGTCTTTAGATTTGTCGTTATGAATTAATTTAGTGGTAAATGGAGGTAGCTGTTTTAGTAGCTGGTGGGTAGTTATATTTGATGTACAAACAATTGATACCTGTCAATGATTTAAAGATGATAAATTATGATTCTTTTGCAATCTGATTCTTAAAATATTTGTTAAGTTTTCTTTTTACTTGTTTGGTCCTTTGTTAAGTTTCAGGTTAAAGGTTTAAACTGAAAAGGATTGGCTGTGCATGATTTTTAGAAGTTCAAGGGGCTGATTGTTATACTTGGAATACTTGGAGCTCAAGGATTTAAGTTGATATTTTGGAGGGACCATTACTGTCATTTTTAATTTATATTTATATCCCTTTTTAGGGTTTCAGCCTCATTCGATTCATTCTGGTGATCTGTGTGTGTTTGTTTCTCTCTTCTCTGGTTGATAGATCATCTGTTATGATCTTGTAATTTTGGTTTCAAGTTAGATTGAATCTTAACAATCTTCTACTGTATTAAGAAGATTGATATTGATGTATTGCTGTGATTTTCTTAAGAGGCACAAATATCTATACTTGTAATGTTGGGATTCACTATGCTCTCAAGAAGAAGAAAACTCTAGGAGTTTAAAGGGTAAAAGGATAAGAAAGAATTTAAAGAAGCTTGGAGACTTTGATTTTCAAGAAAAGGGTTTGGATGGAGATGAAGATTTTTGCCTCATGGGTTCTTGGAATGATTTAAATTAAGATGGTCAAAGTGAAGAAGAGGTTGAATCTCCTTTCAAAGAAGATGATGTCTCAAGCATGGATTGCAATAAGGTACATGTATTCTATCCATCTAATTATGAAGAATTGCTAGATGATTACAAAACTATTAAATTTGTATATGATAGTAGTCGTGACAAAGTAAAACTTTTAGAAAAGGAATTACACAAAGTTAGACAACTTAACAAAGTTTTAATTGATGAAAACAACACTTTGAAAAGAAAGCTTGAAAAGATGACTATTTATGATTCATCAAAAGATAAACTTGAAATGAATGTGTGTCACGACTCTAGCAAATACAAATCATGTAATCAAAATCCATTGTCTATCATTAGGAGAATTGAGAACATGGGAAAAATGGACCAAACTAGCAATTTAATGGAAGGAATAAGTCAAGGATTGGGTAATCTTAAAATCAATCTAAATCAATGATCAAAATGCTAATGAGAATAACCTTTTCAAAAGACTTTGAATTAATGAAAGGTTTCTGTTACAAATGAAAAATTGTTTTGAAAATGATTTTAAAATGATTGAAGGAAGTCAACTTGTATTAGGATTATGTGTTTGAATGAAACTATGAATTGCATGCTAAATACAAGTTAATGCGTTTTGTGTATACTATGTGTATAATTGAATGTGGTTATATATATATATATATATATATATATATATATATATATATATATATATATATACATATAAATATAGTATATTACGTGTCATTGATGATGAAACATCGGGATGATGTGATCATTCAATGCTAGGAAAAGAAAACTTGTCCTCAAGTATTCTATAGAACCTAAGAATCATCAAAATGCGCTCAAGAGAAGAAGAAGTGAAGAAATTCATCATCAGGAGATCCACGGCTGCATCACGGCTGACCACAGACTCGACCGTAGATTCCTGTTTCAAACATCTAGAAATTTCTCACACGACCAACACCACGGTCGACCGTGCTTCGACCGTGCGTAGTCTGATTCTGTTTTAAATTAAATAAAACCCTCACTTTATATTCCACTCAAACACAATTCAAACAAATACTCTCTACACAGCTGAGGAGATCGACCGCACTCAGAAGAACACGAATTCCTTCCATCTCAATTCCTACTTTTGGTATGATTAATCCTTGCTTCCATATCATTCAATTGTGTTTGTATGATGAACTAGTGTTTTGAAGAAACCCTAACTAGAATGTACCAAAACTCAAATTGATGCAAACAATCAAATTGTTCTTGAAGAAACGATTGTAGTGATGATTGTAGTGATGTCTATCTATGCATTAATTTAACTTTAGATAATTCTAGGATTCATTATACATCTAGGTTAGATTTTCAAAGAATTATTGTTCATATGATATAAACAACATTGTTGAAAATTGATTGTGATAATGTTAGATGTCAAAACATGTGTTAATGATGATCTTAAAAGTCTAGAACACATATGAACTTTGTGAAAATCATAATCTATTTGCAAACTTATTAACACTAATGAAGAAGTGGAAATGTGAAGAACATTAATATCAAAACATCTAAGTATTGATGATAATTAAAGTTTGCAAAACTTGTTGCCTAAAATTGAAGTATACATACACTTTCAATTAACTTGAAGTATCATTGTGTAGAAAAATGACAAGAGGGAAGGGAAAGAGTACCGAACCAAGAAGAAAGGATTCATACGATCCACCATCAGATCCAACAGAAAGAATTAATTACAACATTGAATTTCTCTCTGACCGACACATCACTGAAGGAAGATGATATGATGAACCGGAAATTTCCGACCAAATTTAAACTTAATCTTTATATGATTTCGACACGATAAGCAAAGTCTGTAATATTGATGTTTCAAAAACTTTGAACTATGTTCATGAAATAAAATACCCATTGACTATTCCCGATGAATCACGAACCTTTAATCGTAAATAGAAATGTTTATAAATAAGTAACCATACATGTAAGTAATCATATTATAAATTAAAATAGATTAATAAACTATTATGTGATTTGATATTATGAAAGAAAACTTAAAACACAATTAAAAATGTAGTAGTTGAAATATATATATATATATATATATATATATATATATATATATATATATATATATATATATATATCATAAATATACATATATATGATTTATATACATAATTAGTGAGTGTATGCATATTAAAATATATAATATGTATAAATATTAAATATTTAATATGGGTATTTATTTAATATATATATATATATATATATATATATATATATATATATATATATATATATATATATATATCGTATATGTATTAAAATAACTAATTAATAATGTTTAATATCTATATATATACTTACAAATTGAAATGTAGTTGTAATATTATTAAAATAAATATTCATATTGGTATTAATATCAGTACTATTATAGTTAGTAATAAAAATTCTGATTTTAGTTACTACGAGATTTTCATTACATTCATTATTGTTATTAATATTAAGATCAAGATTATTAAAAAAATTATAATACTGAAATTGTTACATTTGATTTATTAATATCATTATTATTATAACTAATGGTAAATTTATAATTTTAATTATATGATTAATATTAGTAATATTATTAAATGTTATGATTACTTTCATCAAACTAAGTATTAATATTAATATTAAAATCTATTAGGAATATTATTATATTATAAGAATCAATACATGTATTTTGTTATATTAATGTTATTATTATTATTTTTAGAAAATAATACAAAATATTATCATTATCACTAATAATATTAATATTATCACTTTTATGATTTCTAATACCATTGTTATTTATTATTATAAATATTATTATTATTATTATTAATATATTAATTACTAATAGTAACTCAAGTTTATAAAAATCATGAACCAGTACAAAAAATGCTTTAGGTTGCAATCAATCTGCTATAATTTTGTTTCTATCTTTGAAGGTAGTACAAATCACGATTTTTATATCATGAATCCATCCAAATTCTGTTTGCAGTCCTTTTCCATTTTTTTTTATTTTCTTCTTTATTTTTTTTTCTCTGATTAATACCCATCGACAACTTGTGCTATTAAACTAGATTTAAGGGAGTGATAATGAGATACCCGTCGACTCATATCATCATTTACCAATCACAAAACCCTTTACAGTTTTTTTTATTAAATCAAATTGAACCATAAAAATGGAAGAACACAGGTATTACCCTGTTCTTGATTTGATTTTTCAAAAAGATCGATTTATTAACGAATTTCAAAATGTGCTAATGCGGTGTTGTTTGAAATCCTACATTAAAACTATCTGGAAAGTTTCGTTTGCCAATTTTCTATATCGAATCCTAATTTCGAAGTCAAAGGTTCAATTTTAAAAAAGTCAAACTTTGTATTTCATGGAAATTTAAACTTGTCTTGAGGATTCCTGTTAAATTGAGAATACCAGAAGTTTTTAGAGATGAATTAAAACCTTTTTCATATTGAAAACATAATCTAAAATGTCCTGTAAAGTCAAATTGGGTGTGGAGTTGCAGCGTGTTCTTCAGTACCCCTTTTTGATTCTGTTTCCTTCAAATAATTTTTGTTTTAATTCATTTAATCGACCATAAAAAGTTTCTGTATCAAAAGCTAGTTCTAAAACTTATTAGGTAATTCGAGGAGTGCTTAGTTTGATTCCTGTTCGATTTGGAAGATGAAGAAGAAGGGTAACATTTAGAAAGGTTTATATAAATTTGGTTTCTATTATAAATCAGAAAAACAGTTTGGACTGGTTGGTTTGATGGGTGTGTCAGGTCAACTACTGGTCTCGGGTTCGATTCCAAGCATGGACAGTTTTCTTTTTTTGGTGTCTTTCAAAGGTAGTCTCAAAATTTTATTATTATTAATATTATTAATATTATTATTATTATTATTATTATTATTATTATTATTATTATTATTATTATTATTATTATTATTATTATTATTATTATTATTATTATTATTATTATTATTATTATTTTTATTATTATTTTTATTATTATTATTATTATTATTATTATTATTATTATTATTATTATTATTATTATTATTATTATTATTATTATTATTATTATTATTATTATTATTATTTATTGTTATTATTATTATTTGAATTATTATTAATTGTTGTTATTATGCTAGTTTTCATTATTAGTTATATGATTATTATTATCCTTAATATCACTTATAATATTATTATTACTAGTATTGTCATATAAAACTACTAGTACTATCATTATTAATATTATTATTAATAGTATTTATTATTATTGTATCATTATTATTATTATCACTATTATCATTGTAGTAAAATTTTTATAGTTATTATTATTATTATCTGTACTAGTATTATTATTAATACCATTATTACTAAAAGTAATATTATCCTTAAATCTATCGTTTTTGTTAAAACTAGTATTATTATGAAAATAATAAAAGTATTGTTTTTCATTAATATTGATATTAGTATCATTTCTATTAGTATAGTAACACATTTAAAATTTGTAATATTATTATTGTCATTGTTATAAATAATATCGTAACATTATTATTATTATATTTATTAATAGTGCTATTATTATTATTAAAAACTTGTTATCATTACTAACCATTTATTTAAAGTTATCATTTTAAAACAAAAAATATTATGATCATTAGTAATAACAATATCATTATTATTGAAAGTATTATGAAGATAAAAATAAAAGTTTTAAAAATATTATTATAAGTATATATTAACTATATTAACAAATTATTTTAGAAATACTCATATAATAATTTAGACATTTTTACTATAACACTAAACAGATATATCTATATATAACTATAATAGTATTAATCATTTTGAATAAATACACAAAGTAAATATATATAACCTATGATTTAAGATATAAAATAAAATATATGTACTTAAATGGAATCTAGTATAAATCTCATATAACTACAAATTATATATAAATAATATATATTAATAAATGAAATTATGATATTTCCATTATATGTTTTAATAGAAATACAACTGATATAGGTTCGTGAATCCGAGGCCAACCCTGCATTGTTCAATGTCGTCATATGTATTTTTACTACAAAATACATGATTGTGAGTTTCATTTGCCTTTTTACCCTTTATATTTTTGGACTGAGAATACATGCGCAATTTTTATAAATGTTTTATGAAATAGACACAAGTAATCGAAACTACATTATATGGTTGAATGATCGAAGCCGAATATGCCCCTTTTTCTTGGTCACCTAAGAATTAGTAAACCGATCTACTAATTGACGCGAATCCTAAAGATAGATCTATGGGCCCGACGAACCCCATCCAAAGTACCAGATGCTTTATACTTCGATGTTGTTTTATATCATGTCCGAAGGATTTCCCAGAATGATAGGGGATATTCTTATATGCATCTTGTTAATGTCGGTTACCAGGTGTTCAATCCATATGAATGATATTTTTGTCTTTATGCATGGGACGTATATTTATGAGAACTGAAAATATGAAATCTTGTGGTCTATTAAAATGATGGAAATGATTATTTATGTCAAAATAATGAACTCACCAACCTTTTTGTTGACACTTTAAAGCATGTTTATTCTCAGGTACGAAAGAAATCTTCCGCTGTGTATTTGCTCATTTTAAAGATATTACTTGGAGTCATTCATGACATTTTTCAAAAGACGTTGCATTCGAGTCGTTGAGTTCATCAAGATTATTATTAAGTTAATTATAGTTAGATATATTATAAAATGGTATGCATGCCGTCAACTTTCGATATAATGAAAGATTGTCTTTTCAAAAACGAATGCAATGTTTGTAAAATGTATCATATAGAGGTCAAGTACCTCGTGATGTAATCAACTGTTGTGAATCGTTTATAATTGATATGGACTTCGTCCGGATGGATTAGGACGGGTCGCTTCAGTTGGTATCAGAGCGGTAGTCTTAGCGAACCAGGTCTTCATTAGTGTGTCTAACTGATAGTTGTTTAGATGCATTAGTGGGGCTGGACTTCGACCGTGTCTGCATGTCAAAAGTTTTGCTTATCATTTCGTGTCAAAAACTACCTGCTTATCATTCTTAGTCTAGACATGTCTTACTTCAGCTAGTGCATCGATAGTGTATAGACAAAATTCATATCTTAGCGTATCTGCTAATTCATATCTTAGCGTATCTGTTATTGTTACCTTTGCCTGACAGATTCCGTAGATTCCTCCGTAACTTATGGGATTTTAGTATTATATATACATATGTAAATTATGTATTGCAGGGTACTAATCTACATCCTATAATCTATTTCTTATCGAAAATCCTTCATCTGATCGTACGAGATGAATCCCTCCACCAGTTCGAGTCCCTCAGATTTCGATAGCTATTCCGATAGTTATTCCGATAGCTATTCCGACATGGATATTCACCTAAGCTCTTAAAGCGGTGTCACCAGAATGAATCAATCAATCAGCCATCCTCAATTTATCTGATGAGTTCGAAGTCGACTTAATCATTGGAGACAAGAAGAAGGTGATCCTTTCCACCCACCGAATTTCCCTCTTGGTGAAGAACCTGAAGCACTTACTGGCGAACCTATCCAAAACACCATTTTCAGCCTCATTTTCAGGGTAGCTTGTCACATTTATATTCTATCCATAATTCTAAACCTATTTCAGCCGCTCGTTCCGACCGATAATCATCCCGGAATAATGGAAGAAGTCAAAGAGCTTCGCGCTCGAGTAATCAATTTAGAAAAAAATAACAAGGTGCAAAACTTACCAGCTTCAACAACAGCACCGGCAACACCAGTACTACCAACAACAACATCCGCAGTACAAGTCTCAACACTACACGTCTCAAATTCACAGTCTGTACCTCCAACATAATCATCGTACTACATGATGTCCTACATCGATTATCTTTGTTCTACGTATCATTCTACATCCTTGATCTTCGTTCGACATGACGATTATGTAATCTCTAATGTTTTAGAGATTATGTATTCTTGTTCTAACGGTAAAGCAAATGAGATTAATATCATATTAACTCATTAAATCCATGATTACATCTGAAGAAAAAATATATGCAAGTATATTTTCATTAAGATTGTAATTGAAAATTCTTTTGTACAAATTATTAATGATGAGAATATTTTAACGGGTACGTAATACCCGAGGAATATTTAGATTTGGATTCACCGCAGAATAACCATTTTCATTCAAATTCAAATTTGGATTTTGACCTATCAGAATCCAACAAGTGGCATAATGAAAAAAACATTGGACAAAAATAAAATTTGTTAGAAACAAACAAATTAATTATGAGAAATTTTGTTAAGAATCCACGCTAACTATTTCCAGCTAACTGTTCCTAGCTAACTGATTACATTTTATTTATCACAGTTTATTTATTGCAATTTACATTCTCGCAATTTTATTTATCGTCATTTAATTCTGTTATTTACTTTACGCACTTTATTTATCGTCATTTAATTTCTGTTATTTATTTTACGCACTTTAAATATCGGGACACGTATACAAGGTTTTGACATATCATATCGACGCATCTATATATATTATTTGGAATAACCATAGACACTCTATATGCAGTAATCCTGGAGTTAGCTATACAGGGTTGAGGTTGATTCTACAATAATGTATATAGTTTGAGTTGTGATCGAGTCTGAGACATGTACACGGGTCACGATACGTAATGATTAATTCGAATATTATATTTAATTATATATGAATTATTGAATTGCTAACTGTGGACTATCAACTGAGGACTACCAACATTGGACAATTAAAATGAATTAAAATATTGATTATAACATATGAAACTAAACAATTCTTCAAGTTTGCCACTTGATTTCATCTTAAACCTCATTCGTATCTTGACAATTACAATCTGCGTTCAAACCTTTCATGATTCTTAAAAACACCTCAATCGAGTGGATGAACCAACCGCACTTCATTTATGGAAGAAAAGATTGATGCATATAGTATTGCACCTGAAAAACACTCGGAACCTGAGTAAACGTTTAACACATAGCTGTGCTAATTCCTTTAGTGTTATTATTACTGAAAATAACTTTGCAACTCCTGATCGAGATATCCAGTTTTGTCACAGCTCCAGCAAGTCAACTTCGACTTTTCAGTCGGACTAGTCTTACTATAACCTTGATATATATGCGTGCTCTTTTATTGTTACCAGGGAACCTTTTATATTCCACCATATTACCAGCGGACGTACCAGCTACCTCATCGCTCCTAGGCTTAAATCTCTCCGACAAATCACTATATTTATCTATTGAAGTCTCATCATGTACTCATCCGTATCTTATAACAAGAATTGCCATATCAATTACCGGGAATCAACAAATCTGTATTGTGAGTCTCGCAACGGTTCCACATCAACAGTTATATGTATCCATATAACATTTATCTTTTAGAACTATGATCTTCCATTCTAAAATTCTGAAAAGCACCCAGTCTACGAATTAATGCTCTGAATTTTGAAAAGTTGAATGAAGCAACAAAAACTGTAAATGACCTCAACAGTCAAAAGAGGATGATAAAGAATTGTATGTTGGAATAGCTCAGAAAAAGTTTGAAACTAAAAAACTGATTGAGCAAACTACGAAGGAGTCTCTGAACAAATCACAAGGACTAAACTTGTACATTAAGAATCCTGATGATTCTGTTTCTGATGAAATCTTTAGCGAATACCTTGCTTCTGACTCCAAACTCTTGCGGACAAATTTTCTTCACCATCCTTCGATATTAGAAATTCCAAGATATCATCGTATCTTTCATTATAAATATCCTCCATATTTTTGAAGATATTTTCATAAGTATTCTTATCTGAAATCATTAATCTCTTCGTGCTATCAGTGTTACATCATATAGAAACTGTTAGTTTCTATATTCTGTAAACTTTCGAGCTTAAAATATGAATGTTATTGAAGTAATGTTGGACACGCTCGATAGAAAATTTGGTCCACTTAAACAGATTGAGCTAACCATGAAGGAGACCAAGGAAAAATACAAGTACCAAACCCTACATTCAAAGAATCCAGAAAATTCTGGATCCGATGAAATCTTTAGAGAATATCTTGCTTCGAGGTCATGTTAAAATCTTGCGGAAAATTTTTCTTAATCAACCTTCGAACTTAGAAATTCCAAAATATTATCATAAATATCTTTGATATTTCTGAGAATATTTCCATAAATATTCTCGTCCGAAATTATATACCTCTTCGTGCTATCTGTAATACATTATATTGGAAATTTTTGCAAAATCTAAGTATAAACTATGAATGAATTCTAAAGTAGTGTTGGAAATTGATGCATGGGTTAGTATAATATAATGACACTTGATCAACATGATTATATTACAGTAAGACATGCTGAGTTTCTAAATTGAACGTGATGATTCATAGACTATAACGTCATCATGTGCCATGTTACACGACTCTTACATTCTATCTAATCTATAAACATATCAAGAACATATTTTCTTGATAGTCCTATCTTTTCTCAGTGATTCTGGTAATTTGACAAATCAAATCGTGCGATTACGTTCTCTCTTGTTTAGAACATTAAGTTCACTCGAAACTCCATACTTACCATTCCTGGACCGTTACTCGCTTTACTAAAGGTCGAGAAGATAATAAAAAGGCAAAGAGCTCCAAAATATAAGAGAAAATATAAAGCCCAATAACAACAACTAGGTTACATTTAACGCCCCGTCCAAATCCGTATAGACGAATACATTACATTTGGTTACATCGCGAGGTAATTGACCTCTATATGATACATTTTACAAACATTGCATTCATTTTTAAAAGACAAACTTTCTTTACATTGAAAGTTGACAGCATGCATACCATTTCATAATACATCCAACTATAATTGACTTAATAATAATTTTGATGAACTCAACGACTCGAATGCAACGTCTTCCAAAATATGCCATGAATGACTCTAAGTAATATCTTTAAGATGAGCTAATGCACAGCGGAAGATTTCTTTAATACCTGATAATAAACATGCTTTAAAGTGTCAACCAAAAGGTTGGTGAGTTCATTAGTTTAACATAAATAATCATTTCCATCATTTTAATAGACCATAAGATTTTCATTTTCAGTTCTCATAAATATACGTCCCATGCATAGAGAGAAAAATATCATTCATATGGATTGAACACCTGATAACCGACATTAACAAGATGCATATAAGAATATCCCCTATCATTCCGAAAAATCCTTCGGACATGATAAAAACGAATTCAAAGTACTAAAGCATCTGATACTTTGGATGGGGTTTGTTAGGCCCAATAGATCTATCTTTAGGATTCGCGTCAATTAGTAGATCGGTTTAGTAATTCTTAGGTTACCAAGCAAAAGGGGCATATTCGGATTCGATCATTCACCCATATAATGTAGTTTCAATTACTTGTGTCTATTTCGTAAAACATTTATAAAAATTGCGCATGTATTCTCAGCCCAAAAATATAAAGGGTAAAAAGGCAAATGAAACTCGCAGTACTGTATTTTGTAGTAAAAATACATATGACGACATTAAACAATGCAGGGTTGGCCTCAGATTCACGAACCTATATATATATATATATATATATATATATATATATATATATATATATATATATATATATATATATATATATTAACACATATGATTGTAATCGATCGAATTTATATTATTAGTGATATACTTGTTAGTTCAATAAATTCTATGCTATATGTTTTAAATATAGTGTTATGTACTAATTGTTATTTGGTAAAATAATACTAATACTAATAAATAAAAAGGTGTAGTCTCTTTATAATGATAATAGTAATGATATCAATAATGTCAATTCAAATAATAATGTTATTTTATTTTTAATAAAAATATAGTTTTAGTACAAATAATAATTTTAATAATGATAAAAAATAGAAAGTTCTATAATTTTTTTTACAATAAAAATTATTATTTTGATAATAACTCTTAATACTAATATTACTTTATTAATAATACTTGATAGTAATTAATAATAATAATAATAATAATAATAATAATAATAATAATAATAATAATAATAATAATAATAATAATAATAATAATAATAATAATAATAATAATAATAATAATAAGTATTAGTACTACTACCTTTAAAGAGAAGCTCCAAAAAAATAAACTGACTCAGCCCGGGCTCGAACCCGCGACCTCCCGCTTAACCACTCACACCGTTAACCATTGGACCATTCATTTTTTTCTGTTTTAGCTTGTTCGATTATATATATATTATATATGAAACCGTCTACCCTTCTTCATATACTTATATAATCATCAATTATTTACATATCATTATCTTTATGTTACCTTCATCTCCATCATCATTTACATCGTGAATTACCATCATTCTTACCATCATCATTGAGCAGCATAATTCTTATCTAATATCATTATCATTTTTATCTAGTCCCTATAGTATCAACATTCCTCGTGTCATCTATTACCATACATCCTATCATGCATCTCGCCTCACTTTAACATCGTTTCATCTTCATTCACCTAAACAGAAACAGAACCAAGTAATTATCATCTTCCTCCTTATCATTGATATCATTATTATCACTATCCTTTCTCATCTTCATAACCTATCACTAATCTAAGTCATCATCATTTATCATCATAATAACCGTATTATCATCATATTAATAATACCCATAACCGTATCATCTTTATTATCATCATAATCATTATTAACTAATTGTTATCTACTTATCCTTCTTAAGATTCATACTGTATTACCATCATCTTTATCGAATGGTCCAACAGAAATACTAACAGGCCCTCAGCCCAACAGATAGTTTAAACAGACCATGGCCCAACAGCAGTTCGGCCCAACAAATCGGTAAAGTCCAGCTTGAAAGAAAAAAAATAACGTGGCCCAATATATATCAACTTAAAAGGTTTCAGTCCCTCCTAATCTTATAAAAATCTCATCATCCGCTAACCTTAAACAAAAGGTGTGGGATCTCAATTAGTTGTTGTCTTCCAATATTATTATTTATTTATTATTTTGTTTTTTTTTAAACACCGAACCAGGATAGTGGAATTATAGATGTGATGAGTTTGGCTTTTGGTAAAAGAAAATGGAACTAATCATAGAAAGTGGGCAAGTGGGAGGTTTAAAAAAAAAATTCGATATTGAAGATTCTTTTATTCGAACGTGTAAAGCCATCTTGAAAAGTTAATATCAATTGTCTGTACATGGTGTTGTGTACATGGTGTTGGTCATGATTAAAACAAAAGAAAAGTGACTTAGTGGGGTGTGATTTTTGAGTGGTTAAAAAGAAAAGGTAAGCGAATATATACATTGGATTCGTGGCTTTGGTTTTCTCTTGATTCATCCGTAAAACAGAATTTTTAAAAGGGGTTGATCGAACATGGATTCTAGACTACGAATTATTTAATCCCATGTTGCACAAGTAGGGTTATCTTAATGAGTGAGTGTTGGTCATAATAGAAAAGAAAGGCACTCATCTTTGCCTATATCATGCTTTTAAGGACATGTTAATATTTATACTCACTTTGTTGTGAACATTAGGATGAAGAAGAAAGAAAAAAAAATATATACGCAGCTTCATGAGTAAATGGGTTGGGTTTGGTGACCTTATTCGAAACAAGAAGAAGTGATAGTAGCAATAATCGAAGGTGGTGTTTTGGTGGTTGTTCATGTTAATAGGGAGGAGAAGAAAGGTGATGGGTTGGTATTGAACCGAACCAGAAAACAGAAGGATGGTGTTTTGGGTTGATAACATGATGAGTGTGGTGGAGATGATTAAATGGGTTTGAGTTAATTGTTGAGGTTCGTGATTGGAGATGGTGGTGTTAGTGTTTCGTTTTGAACCAGAAACAGGAATTGAAAGACGAGCAACATTTGATCGTTTAAGGTATGAGTCTGAACGAAGGTACATTATATATATATATATATATATATATATATATATATATATATATATATATATATATATGTATATATATATATATGTATATATATATATGTATATATATATATATGTATATATATATATATATATATATATATATATATATATATATATATATATATATATATCTCATTCTTTGTATCTGTAGATGTATATGGATATGAGTTAGATTGTGGTTACGAATTTTGAAACAAACAGAAGTTAAAAGTGGTGATGAAGGTTGAAGATGATGATTAGGTTCTCGGTGATGGTTCAATGGAATAGAGAATTTGAAATAAGTTAATCCATTATGTAAGAATCATCGTTATGTAGAGAATGGGTGTCGACAGATGGAATCAATCCAAGAAGGAACAAACAAAAATACACAAAGCTGATAGTGAAGTGTAACAGATTCTTACAATTGTTATTATCATTTTTATTTGATCAAGTTTTTTGTATTAAGAAGTTGATTTGGACGGGTAACAAGATCAGACAGGAAGTACATGATTAATTCGATCAAAGCAAATAATATAAAACTTGATCATGATGGTTAACAGATTGAAATCAATTGCAGTTGTTTTGTAGTGAATGTAGTGATCAACAGTTTCAATCAGTTTCAGTCAGGAGCAGAGAAAACGAATCAAAGAAGAGAAGAAAGAAAAAACTGAGAAATCGATGGCTAACAGATTTTGGATTCGTTCTTGTGATTAAACACTGATTTGTACTAAATATGAGATAGAAGAACAAATTATCTACAGTTTGAAAGTGATTGAAAACAGAATACGTTCCTTGATGTAATTATATAAGTATATACAGAGTTCATATATTTATATATCTGTATATGTAATTATACAGGAATATATCAGTAAATCATTTTATCTGTATATCTATATATATATATAACAGAAATTTTATGTATGTATTTGTATCTGCTTATATTCTGTATTAATAATATATACATATTTTAATAATAATATTACTACTAATAATAATTGTAATAATAAAATTAATTACACTGATAATAATATCCATAATAATAATAATAATATTAAATATATCAATAATAGTAATAATGATAAAAAAATGATAATTTTAATAACTTTACTAATAATAATCATAATAAGAATGATAACAATAATATTATTAGTAATATTATTAATAACACTACTTAATATTGTTAATGTTAATAGTAATAATAACAATAATCAAATTTCATTTTATATAATAATACTAATAATACAAATTTTAATATTAATATTATCATTAATAATATTAATAATGAAAGTAATGATATTTATATTCAAACTTGTAACTAAATTTAATATATTACAATTTATTACTATTTACCATTTATATAATATATTGAGTCTGTAAAATTTATTATATATATATTATATATATATATATATATATATATATATATATATATATATATATTACAACATAATATAAAAATTATAATTCCAATTTCTATGTGTGTATATATATACACATATCTATTTACAATTAATGGTTCGTGAATCGTCGGGAATAGTCGTTGGTCAATTGAATATATGAAACAGTTCAAAAATTTTGAGATTCTACATTACAGACTTTGCTTGTCGTATCAAAATTATATAAAGATCAAGTTTAAATTTGGTCAGAAATTTCCGGGTCGTCACATTACAAGTTATGGATATTAATACGAATAGCAATATGAAGACACGGTATAATTAAGAATAGTATCACCCCAAGATAATAGTATAAGTAGACAGATTTTTCTGGTGGAAGATTGAAAAGAAGGATGACTGAAAAGATAATTAGAAAAACATGAAGCTGGATTAAGCATTTTCACAATCTTTTGGATTTATAAACTAAGAAAGAAAGTATAGGAATGGTGAGAATAATGGAACGAAAGAGCGAAATATCAGACAGAGTAATCGAGGCAGATCACCGTATTTATTTATAGAGATCTTCATTTCCTTATTCGCCAAAGAATCAAATCTTATCAGACAGAGTTATGATGAAACATGTCTTTCTCATGTCACTATTTGGTGATAGCTTCACTCGTACTCTTCGAGTATTCTAATTATTTTATCCATATTACTCTATGGTAATAAAACTCTATTTATCAGCTCATATGAGTCATGAAAGCATACTTATTGTCAGCCATGATGATCCCACTCAAATTTCGGGACGAAATTTCTTTAACGGCTAGGTACTGTGATGACCCGGAAATTTCTGACCAAATTTAAACTTAATCTTTATATGATTTAGACACGATAAGCAAAGTCTGTAATATTGATGTTTCAAAAACTTTGAACTGTGTTCATGAAATCAAACACCCATTGACTATTCCCGACGAATCACGAACCTTTAATCGTAAATAGAAATGTTTATAAATAAGTAACTATACATGTAAGTAATCATATTATAAATTAAAATAGATTAATAAACTATTATGTGATTTGATATTATGAAAGAAAACTTAAAACACAATTAAAAATGTAGTAGTTGAAATAATATATATATATATATATATATATATATATATATATATATATATATATATATATATATATATATATATATATATATATCATAAATATACATATATATGATTTATATACATAATTAGTGATTGTATGCATATTAAAATATATAACATGTATAAATATTAAACATTTAATATGTGTATTTATTTAATATATATATATATATATATATATATATATATATATATATATATATATATCATATAGGTATTAAAATACATAATTAATAATGTTTAATATCTATATATATACTTACAAATTAAAATGTAGTTGTAATATTATTAAAATAAATATTCATATTGGTATTAATATCAGTACTATTATAGTTAATAATAAAAATTCTGATTTTAGTTACTACGAGATTTTCATTACATTCATTATTGTTATTAATATTAAGATCAAGATTATTAAAAAAATTATAATACTAAAATTGTTACATTTGATTTATTAATATCATTATTATTACAACTAATGGTAAATTTATAATTTTAATTATATGATTAATATTAGTAATATTATTAAATGTTATGATTACTTTCATTAAACTAAGTATTAATATTAATATTAAAATCTATTAGGAATATTATTATATTATAAGAATCAATACATGTATTTTGTTATATTAATGTTATTATTATTATTTTTAGAAAATAATACAAAATATTATCATTATCACTAATAATATTAATATTATCACTTTTATGATTTCTAATACCATTGTTATTTATTATTATAAATATAATTATTATTATTATTAATATATTAATTACTAATAGTAACTCAAGTTTATAAAAGTCATGAACCAGTACAAAAAATGCTTTACGTTGCAATCAATCTGCTATAATTTTGTTTCTATCTCTGAAGGTAGTACAAATCACGATTTTTATATCATGAATCCATCCAAATTCTGTTTGCAGTCCTTATCCATTTTTTTATTTTCTTCTTTATTTTTTTCTCTGATTAATACCCATCGACAACTTGTGCTATTAAACTAGGTTTAAGGGAGTGATAATGAGATACCAGTCGACTCATATCATCATTTACCAATCACAAAACCCTTTACAGTTTTTTTTTATTAAATCAAATTGAACCAGAAAAATGGAAGAACACAGGTATTACCCTGTTCTTGATTTGATTTTTCAAAAAGATCGATTTATTAATGAATTTCAAAATGTGCTAATGCAGTGTTGTTTGAAATCCTACATTAAAACTATCTGGAAAGTTTCTTTTGCCAATTTTCTATATCGAATCCTAATTTCGAAGTCAAAGCTTCAATTTTAAAAAAGTCAAACTTTGTATTTCATGGAAATTTAAACTTGTCTTGAGGATTCCTGTTAAATTGAGAATACCAAAAGTTTTTAGAGATGAATTAAAACCTTTTTCATATTGAAAACATAATCTAAAACGTCATGTAAAGTAGAATTGGGTGTGGAGTTGCAGCGTGTTCTTCAGTACCCCTTTTTGATTATGTTTCCTTCAAATAATTTTTGTTTTAATGCATTTAATCGACCATAAAAAGTTTCTGTATCAAAAGCTAGTTCTAAAACTTATTAGGTAATTCGAGGAGTGCTTAGTTTGATTCCTGTTCGATTTGGAAGATGAAGAAGAAGGGTAACAATTAGAAAGGTTTATATAAATTTGGTTTCTATTATAAATCAGAAAAACAGTTTGGACTGGTTGGTTTGATGGGTGTGTCAGGTCAACTAGTGGTCTCGGGTTCGATTCCAAGCATGGACAGTTTTCTTTTTTTGGTGTCTTTCAAAGGTAGTCTCAAAATTTTATTATTATTATTATTATTATTATTATTATTATTATTATTATTATTATTATTATTATTATTATTATTATTATTATTATTATTATTATTATTATTATTATTATTATTATTATTATTTATTGTTATTATTATTATTTGAATTATTATTAATTGTTGTTATTATGCTAGTTTTCATTATTAGTTATATGATTATTATTATCCTTAATATCACTTATAATATTATTATTACTAGTATTGTCATATAAAACTACTAGTTCTATCATTATTAATATTATTATTAATAGTATTTATTATTATTGTATCATTATTATTATTATCACTATTATCATTGTAGTAAAATTTTTATAGTTATTATTATTATCTGTACTAGTATTATTATTAATACCATTATTACTAAAAGTAATATTATCCTTAAATCTATCGTTTTTGTTAAAACTAGTATTATTATGAAAATAATAAAAGTATTGTTTTTCATTAATATTGATATTAGTATCATTTCTATTAGTATAGTAACACATTTAAAATTTGTAATATTATTATTATCATTGTTATAAATAATATCTTAACATTATTATTATTATTATATTTATTAACAGTGCTATTATTATTATTAAAAACTTGTTATCATTACTAACCATTTATTTAAAGTTATCATTTTAAAAAAAAAAATATTATGATCATTAGTAATAACAATATCCTTATTATTGAAAGTATTATGAAGATAAAAATAAAAGTTTTAAAAATATTATTATAAGTATATATATTAACTATATTAACAAATTATTTTAGAAATACTCATATATAATAATTTAGACATTTTTACTATAACACTAAACAGATATATCTATATATAACTATAATAATATTAATCATTTTGAATATATACACAAAGTAAATATATATAACCTATGATTTAAGATATAAAATAAAATATATGTACTTAAATGGAATCTAGTATAAATCTCATATAACTACAAATTATATATAAATAATATATATTAATAAATGAAATTATGATATTTCCATTATATGTTTTAATAGAAATACAACTGATATAGGTTCGTGAATCCGAGGCCAACCCTGCATTGTTCAATGTCGTCATATGTATTTTTACTACAAAATACATGATTGTGAGTTTCATTTGCCTTTTTACCCTTTATATTTTTGGGCTGAGAATACATGCGCAATTTTTATAAATGTTTTACGAAATAGACACAAGTAATCAAAACTACATTATATGGTTGAATGATCAAAACCGAATATGCCCCTTTTGCTTGGTAACCTAAGAATTAGTAAACCGATCTACTAATTAACATGAATCCTAAAGATAGATCTATGGGCCCGACGAACCCCATTCAAAGTACCGGATGCTTTAGTGCTTCGATGTTGTTTTAAATCATGTCCGAAGGATTTCCCGAAATGATAGGGGATATTCTTATATGCATCTTGTTAATGTCGGTTACCAGGTGTTCAATCCATATGAATGATATTTTTGTCTCTATGCATGGAACGTATATTTATGAGAACTGAAAATATGAAATCTTGTGGTCTATTAAAATGATGGAAATGATTATTTATGTTAAAATAATGAACTCACCAACCTTTTGGTTGACACTTTAAAGCATGTTTATTCTCAGGTACGAAAGAAATCTTCCGCTGTGCATTTGCTCATTTTAAAGATATTACTTGGAGTCATTCATGACATATTTCAAAAGACGTTGCATTCGAGTCGTTGAGTTCATCAAGATTATTATTAAGTTAATTATAGTTAGATATATTATAAAATGGTATGCATGCCGTCAACTTTCGATATAATGAAAGATTGTCTTTTCAAAAACGAATGCAATGTTTGTAAAATGTATCATATAGAGGTCAAGTACCTCGCGATGTAATCAGCTGTTGTGAATCGTTTATAATCGATATGGACTTTGTCCGGATGGATTAGGACGAGTCGCTTCAGATGAGTTGCCTACAGCCAAATGCCTGAACTCATGAGACAATTCAAAACTCTTAAATGGGAAGCATTTCTCACTTTTGATGGTCGCATTTACCCATCTCTTGTTCAAGAATTCTATGAAAACTTCAACTTTGTGAATAACGAAGTTCACTTTAATCTCCAAAGAACAAACTATCACTACTCCCTCAAAGACTTTGGACACATTCTTCAAGTTCCAACAGACGGTGAAGAATTCTTTAGTTCGCATCATGGACTGGCATATCTTTCGAGCTTTATCTCTAACAAAATGGCGTTAATCGATACACTATGCAAGGAGAATGCTCCTCGAGCTAAAATAGAAAGATCTGGAGTACTAGGAAGACATCTCTCCTCTGAGTATGAAGTCTGGAATAATGTAATTGACTACAACAATTACTGCAAATCAGGAAATCATTACAACATCCATGCCACTCAATTTGCTCTCATGTGGTGCTTGGAACATGGTATCCAAGTGAATATAGCCTATCTGATGGCAACCAGAATGAGCAGAACTATCAATGAAACAACTCTAGGACTACCCTATGGAATGCATCTCAACAAATTATTCAAACACCTCAAGATCTCAAGTGGTGACTCTCTTCCTCTAACTCACAAACCGATCCTACCACCAAAGTTAACAGGAGGATGAACTTCCAAATGAAGAAGGACTACTAGTGGGGAAGGAAATAGCATAGGAACTATTGAGATATCAGACAGTGAAGATGAAGAAAGGGATGAATCAGTGAGAGATCTTGGGGTTAATGCCAAAATGGACAAAATCTATCAGTCTCAAATTAAAAGTTTAAAGAAAGAATCAAAAGTGAAGAATTTCCTGAAGGAAGTGATCAGAAGCTTGACCTATAGATCAGGAAATGGGGAAGATGATGATCTCAGCGATGAGTTTTAATAAGTTCTTATGAAACTGTTCTATTATTTTATGGTTAAATGTGAAATGTCCCGTTCATATTGATTATAAACGTTCCATATTAATTGATTTCGTTGCGAGGTTTTGACCTCTATATGAGACGTTTTTCAAAGACTGCATTCATTTTTAAAAACAAACCATAACTTTTATTTTATCGACAAGGTTAAAAAAAATCACCACCTAGATTATCCAGAAATGATAATCTAAAAATATCACACTTACACACTACCAATACATATTGGTTTACAATATTAATATGTTACAACAAAGTAAATCTCGAATACATTTTTAAACAATATTATACAAACATGCTGACAACAAATCTTGTCCATATATTAGCATGCAACAGCGGAAGCTCTTAATAATCACCTGAGAATAAACATGCTTTAAACGTCAACAAAAATGTTGGTGAGTTATAGGTTTAACCTATATATTTATCAAATCATAATAATAGACCACAAGATTTCATATTTCAATATACATCCCATACATAGAGATAAAAATCATTCATATGGTGAATACCTGGTAACCGACCTTAACAAGATGCATATAGAATATCCCCTATCATTCCGGGACTCCCTTTGGACATGATGAATTCGAAGTACTAAAGCATCCGGTACTTTGGATGGGGTTTGTTGAACCCAATAGATCTATCTTTAGGATTCGCGTCAATTAGGATGTCTGTTCCCTAATTCTTAGATTACCAGACTAAAAAAGGGGCATATTCGGTTTAATAATTCAACCATAGAATGTAGTTTCACGTACTTGTGTCTATTTTGTAAAACATTTATCAAACTGCATGTATTCTCATCCCAAAAATGTTAGATTTAAAAAGTGGGACTATAACTCACTTTCACAGATTTTTACTTCGTCGGGAAGTAAGACTTAGCCACTGGTCGATTCATGAACCTATAACAAATAAGTACATATATATCAAAGTATGTTCAAAATATATTTTCAACATTTTTAATACGTTTTAATGTTTTAAGTTTATTAAGTCAGCTGTCCTCGTTAGTAACCTACAACTAGTTGTTCATAGTTAGATGTACATAAATAAATCGATATATATTATCTTGAATCAATCCAAGACCTAGTGTATACACGTCTCAGGCTAGATTACAACTCAAAGTATATATATTTTTGGAATCAACCTCAACCATGTATAGCTAACTCCAACATTACTGCATATATAGTGTCTATGGTTGTTCCAAATAATATATATAGATGGGTCGATATGATATGTCAAAACATTTGCATACGTGTCTATGGTATCCCAAGATTACATAATATATTAGAATACATGTATAATACAATATAAGTTAGCTAGGATATTATTAATATAGATTTGTTACCAATTTTCACGTAGCTACAACAAGAAAAATTATTCAATCTTGTTTTACCCATAACTTCTTCGTTTTAAATCCATTTTGGGTATTTCAAGTTGCTATGGTTTCATATTGAACTTAAGTTTATGAATCTAAACAGAAAAATTATAAGTGTATAGTCAAAAATATAGGTTACAAGTCATTTTTGTAAAGGTAGTCATTTCAGTCGAAAGAACGACGTCTAGATGACCATTTTGGAAAACATACTTCCACTTTGAGTTTAACCATGATTTTTGGATATAGTTTCATGTTCATAAGAAAAATCATTTTCCCAGAAGAAAAACTTTTAAATCAAAGTTTATCATAGTTTTTAATTAACTAACCCAAAACAGCCCGCGGTGTTACTACGACGGCGTATATCCGGTTTTACGGTGTTTTTCGTGTTTTCCAGTTTTAAATAATTAAGTTAGCATATCATATAGATATAGAACATGTGTTTAGTTAATTTTAAAAGTCAAGTTAGAAGGATTAACTTTTGTTTGCGAACAAGTTTAGAACTAACTAAACTATGTTCTAGTGATTTCAAGTTTAAACCTTCGAATAAGGTAGTTTTATATATATGAACCGAATGATGTTATGAACATCATTACTACCTCAGGTTTTGTGGATAAACCTACTGGAAATGAGAAAAATAGATCTAGCTTCAAAGGATCCTTGGATGGCTTGAAAGTTCTTGAAGCAAAATCATGACACAAAAACAAGTTCAAGTAAGATTTCCACTCAAAATACGATTGTTAAAGTTATAGAAATTGAATCAAAGTTTGAATATGAGTATTACCTTATATTATATAGATATCTTACTGTAAATAAGAAAGATTTCTTGAGGTTGGATGATCACTCAAAGTGGATTTGCAAGATTGGAAGTAAGCTAGCAAACTTGGAAGTGTTGTTGGTGTGTTCTTGAGTAGTTGTTTTGTATCTTGGTTTATGTATGGATTTATGAACTAGATTGAGCTAGATTTTGATGAAGATGATGAATAACACTTAGAACAAAGGAAGAACACTTGAGAGAGAGTAATTTGATTCAATAAAATTGCAAAGTGAATGTGTTTGTGAGCTCTCAAAATCACGTGAATGTGTAGTCTCCATATAGGCTCCATTAGTTTGTAATTTTGTGAGATATTTCATGCTAGATGTTAAATGATGGTTCTCACAAGGTTAGGTGACTCACATGGGCTGCTAAGAGCTAATAATTAGAGTGTATATACCAATAGTAAATATATTTAGAAGCTGTGTATTGTACGAGTACAAATACGAGTGCATACGAGTAGAATTATTGATGAAAACGAATGAGGATGTAATTGTAAGCATTTTTGTTAAGTAGAAGTACTTTGATAAGTGTCTTGAAGTCTTTCAAAAGTGTATAAATACATGTTAAAACACTACATGTATATACGTTTTAACCGAGTCATTAAGTCATCGTTAGTCGTTACATGTAAATGTTGATTTGAAACCTTTAAGTTAACGATCTTGTTAAATGTTGTTAACCCAATGTTTATTATATCTAATGAGATATTAAATTATTATATTATCATGATATTATGATATATTAATATACCTTAATATGATATATATACATTTAAATGTCGTTACAACGATAATCGTTACATATATGTCTCGTTTTGAAATCCTTAAGTTATTAGTCTTGTTTTTACATATGTAGTTCATTGTTAATATACTTAATGATATGTTTACTTATCATTTATCATGTTTATATATAGTGTATCAATATCTTAAAATGATTCATATGAAATTAGTAAGACATTGTTATAACGATAATCGTTATATATACCGTTTTCAAGTTTCTTAATTCAATAGTCTCATTTTTATGTATATAACCCATTGTTAAAATACCTAATGAGGTACATACTTATCATAATATCATGTTAACTATATATATATATATATATATATATATATATATATATATATATATATATATATATATATATATATATATATATATATATATATATATATATATATATATATGTATGTATGTCATCATATAGTTTTTACAAGTGTTAATGTTCGTGAATCACCGATCAACTTGGGTGGTCAATTGTCTATATGACACCTATTTCAATTAATCAAGTCATAACAAGTTTGATTGCTTAACATGTTGGAAACACTTAATCATGTAAAAATCAATTTCATTTAATATATATAAACATGGAAAACTTTGGGTCACTACAGTACCTACCCGTTAAATAAATTTCGTCCCGAAATTTTAAGCACTTGGAGGTGTTGTCGTATCTTCTAGAAATAAGTGCGGGTATTTCTTCTTCATCTAATCTTCTCGTTCCCAGGTGAACTCGGGTCCTATATGAGCATTCCATCGAACCTTAACAATTGGTATTTTGTTTTGCTTAAGTCTTTTAACCTCACGATCCATTATTTTGATGGGTTCTTCGATGAATTGAAGTTTTTCGTTGATTTGGATTTTGTCTAACGGAATAGTGAGATCTTCTTTAGCAAAACATTTCTTCAAATTCGAGACGTGGAAAGTGTTATGTACAGCCGCGAGTTGTTGAGGTAACTCAAGTCGGTAAGCTACTGGTCCGACACGATCAATAATCTTGAATGGTCCAATATACATTGGATTTAATTTCCCTCGTTTACCAAATCGAACAACACCTTTCCAAGGTGCAACTTTAAGCATGACCATCTCTCAAATTTCAAATTCTATCTCTTTTCTTTTAATGTCAGCGTAGCTCTTTTGTCGACTTTGGGCAGTTTTCAACCGTTGTTGAATTTGGATGATCTTCTCGGTAGTTTCTTGTATTATCTCCGGACCCGTAATATGTCTATCCCCCACTTCACTCCAACAAATCGGAGACCTGCACTTTCTACCATAAAGTGCTTTAAACGGCGCCATCTCAATGCTTGAATGGTAACTGTTGTTGTAGGAAAATTCTGCTAACGGAAGGTGTCGATCCCAACTGTTTCCGAAATCAATAACACATGCTCGTAGCATGTCTTCAAGCGTTTGTATCGTCCTTTCGCTCTGCCCATCAGTTTGTGGATGATAGGCAGTACTCATGTCTAGACGAGTTCCTAATGCTTGCTGTAAGGTCTGCCAGAATATTGAAATAAATCTGCCATTCCTATCAGAGATAATAGAGATTGGTATTCCATGTCTGGAGACGACTTCCTTCAAATACGGTTGTGCTAACTTCTCCATCTTGTCATCTTCTCTTATTGGCAGGAAGTGTTCTGATTTTGTAAGACGATCAACTATTACCCAAATAGTATCAAAACCACTTGCAGTCCTTGGCAATTTAGTGATGAAATCCATGGTAATGTTTTCCCATTTCCATTCCGGGATTTCGGGTTGTTGAAGTAGACCTGATGGTTTCTAATGCTCCGCTTTGACCTTAGAACACATCAAACATTCTCCTACGTATTTAGCAACATCGGCTTTCATACCCGGCCACCAAAAATATTTCTTGAGATCCTTGTACATCTTTCCCGTTCCAGGATGTATTGAGTATCTGGTTTTATGAGCTTCTCTAAGTACCATTTCTCTCATATCTCCAAATTTTGGTACCCAATTTCTTTCAGCCCTATACCAGGTTCCGTCTTCCCAAATATTAAGATGCTTCTCAGATCCTTTGGGTATTTCATCCTTTAAATTTCTCTCTTTTAAAACTCCTTGTTGCGCCTCCTTTATTTGAGTAGTAAGGTTAGTGTGAATCATTATATTCATAGCTTTTACTCGAATGGGTTCTCTGTCCTTTCTGCTCAAGGCGTCGGCTACCACATTTGCCTTCCCCGGGTGGTAACGAATCTCAAAGTCATAATCATTCAATAATTCAATCCATCTGCGCTGCCTCATATTCAGTTGTTTCTGATTAAATATGTGTTGAAGACTTTTGTGATCGGTATATATAATACTTTTGACCCCATATAAGTACTGCCTCCAAGTCTTTAATGCAAAAACAACCGCGCCTAATTCCAAATCATGCGTCGTATAATTCGTCTCATGAATCTTTAATTGTCTAGACGCATAAGCAATTACTTTCGTTCGTTGCATTAATACACAACCGAGACCTTGCTTTGAGGCATCACAATATATCACAAAATCATCATTCCCTTCAGGTAATGACAATATAAGTGCCGTAGTTAACTTTTTCTTTAACAATTGTAACGCTTTCTCTTGTTCATCTTTCCATTCAAATTTCTTCCCTTTATGCGTTAATGCAGTCAAGGGTTTTGCTATTCTGGAAAAGTCTTAGATGAACCTTCTGTAGTAACCAGCTAGTCCTAAAAATTGGCGTATATGCTTCGGAGTATTCGGGGTTTCCCACTTTTCAACGATTTCAATCTTTGCTGGATCCACCCGAATACCTTCTTTGTCCACAATGTGACCGAGGAATTGAACTTCTTCCAACTAAAATGCACACTTTGAAAACTTAGCGTACAGTTTTTCTTTCCTTAACAACTCTAGCACTTTTCTTAAATGTTCTTCGTGCTCTTGGTCATTCTTTGAGTAAATAAGTATGTCATCGATGAAAACAATGACAAACTTGTCAAGGTATGGTTCACACACTCGGTTCATGAGGTCCATGAACATAGCTGGTGCGTTAGTTAACCCAAACGGCATAACCATAAACTCGTAATGATCGTAACGCGTCCTAAAAGCAGTCTTTGGAATATCATCCTCCTTCAACCTCATTTGATGATACCCAGAACGTAAATCAATCTTCGAATAAACCGACGAGCCTCGTAGTTGATCAAATAAGTCATCGATTCTTGGTAGTGGGTAGCGGTTCTTGATGATAAGTTTGTTCAACTCTCGGTAGTCGATACACAACCTAAATGTACCATCCTTCTTCTTGATAAACAAAATAGGAGCTCCCCACGGTGATGTGCTTGGTCGAATGAAACCACGCTCTAAAAGTTCATGTAACTAACTTTGTAATTCTTTCAGTTCGCTGGGTGCGAGTCTGTATGGAGCACGTGCTATTGGTGTAGCTCCTGGTACAAGGTATATTTGAAATTCAACAGATCGATTTGGGGGTAATCCCGGTAATTCTTTTGGAAATACATCGGGAAATTCTTTTGCGACGGGAACATTACTGATGTTCTTTTCTTCAGGTTTAACTTCCTCGAGGTGTGCTAGAATGATGTAACAACCTTTTCTTATTAGTTTTTGTGCCTTCAAACTACTAATAAGATTTAATTTCGCGTTGTTCTTTTCTCCGTACACCATTAAAGGTTTTCCTTTTTCACGCATAATGCGAATCGTATTTTTGTAACAAACGACCTCTGTACTCACCTTTTTCAACTAGTCCATGCCAATTATTACATCAAAACTCCCTAACTCGACTGGTATTAAATCAATTTTAAACGTTTCATCCCCCAGTTTAATTTCTCTCTACCGACATATATTATCTGCTGAACTTAATTTACCGTTTGCTAATTCGAGTAAAAATTTACTATCCAAAGGAGTCAATGGGCAACTTAATTTAGCACAAAAATCTCTACTCATATAGCTTCTATCCGCACCCGAATCAAATAAAACATAAGCAAATTTATTGTCAATAAGAAACGTACCCGTAACAAGCTCAGGGTCTTCCTGCGCTTCTGTCGCATTAATATTGAAAACTCTTCCGTGGCCTTGCCCATTAGTATTCCCTTGTTTTAGGAAATTTCTAATAATGTGACCCGGTTTTCCACATTTATAACAAACTACGTCAGCATTATTTGTTCTGACATTATTTGTTTCTTTATTTTTGTTATTCTTTGGTCCGTAAACCTCACATTTTGCCGCACCATGAACACCTCTCTTACACTTGGTGCAAAATGTTGTGAAAAACACATTCGAATGGTACTCTGCACAACTGATGCATGGTTGTTTCTGTTGTTTGTTGTTATTGAGGTTGTTGTTGGGATTGTTATTTTGTTGAAACGGTTGCTGTAGTTGTTAGTGTTGTTGGGACATTTGTTGTAGTTATTGTTAGGATTACGGTTATTGTTGCGATTATTTCTGCTGTTGTTATGATTGTTATTGTGATTATGGTTGTGATTGTTGTTGTTGTTGTAATGGTGACCCTTGTCACTGGTTTCTTCCCACTTTCTCTTGAGTTGTTTCGTGTTGGCTTCTTCGGCCGCCTGCTCTTTAATTCTCCCCTCAATCTGATTTATGAGTTTATGAGCCATTCGACTTGCCTTCTGTATGGAAACGGGCTCGTGTGAACTCACATCTTCTTGAATCCTTACTGGTAACCCTTTTATAAACGCGTCGATCTTCTCTTCTTCATCTTCGAACGCTCCCGGACACAATAGGCACAACTCTGTGAATTGTCGTTCATATGTGGTAATGTCGAACCTTTGTGTTCGTAACTCTCTAAGTTCTACCATGAGCTTATTGACTTCGTTTCTAGGACGGTACTGCTCGTTCATCAATTGCTTGAATGCCGACCATGGTAATGCGTAAGCAGCATTTTGTCCTACCTGTTCAAGATATGTGTTCCACCACGTTAACGCAGTACCTGTGAAGGTATGCATAGCGTACTTAACTTTGTCCTCTTCAGTACACTTACTTATGGCAAACACCGATTCGACCTTCTCAGTCCACCGTTTCAATCCAATTGGTCCTTCGGTTCCATCAAATTCCAAAGGTTTGCAGGCAATGAATTCTTTGTAGGAGCATCCTACACGATTTCTTGTGGAATTAGTTCCACTGCTAGATCCAGAGTTATTATTATTTTGCATCGCAGCCTGTACAGCGGCTATGTTTGCTGCAAGGAAAACACGGAAGTCTTCCTCACTCATGTTCAAATTCTGACGAGTTGCCGGTGCCATTTCCTTCAAAAATAGCCCAAAAGAATTAAGTTAATCATATAGAATTTTAAGAGTAGTCAATAGTATTTCGTAGCATAGTATGAACTCATTTATAAAAGTTTTTTCTTCATATTAGCATTTTATAGTTTTAATTCGGGTAGTACCTACCCGTTAAGTTCATACTTAGTAGCTAATATACAATTCAACTACTATAATTCTATATGAAAAAACTGATTATAATAATCTTTCGCGTTCAAATTTTATACAATATATACAAACTTACAATAACGCTATTATACATATAGGATGAAATATAGCACATAATAACTTTGCTACTCGGCAGCTATAAAGGCAATTCTAGTTAATACGCAAGTCGTTCAAAAAAATAAATAAAGACACGTAATTCATAAGTCCAGAAACAAGTCATGCATTCTGGTTTTACTAAGACGACTTCCCATCCTTGGTCTTGTGAAAAGTAACTGTTATGACCATTGGCTAGGCAGCATGTTGTAATGTCGTCAAAAGGACGAGGGTTTCGTAATGTCCAACAACCCCGTAGTAATCTAAAAACCTTGTTTCTCACCCCAACTACTGAATCCGTCACTTGTGGGAAAGTTTTTTTTAAAAGTTGTAATCCGACGTTCTTTTTCTCACTTTGGTAAGAAGCGAACATCACTAACCCGTAAGTATAACATGCTTCTTTATGTTGCATGTTAGAAGCTCTTTCTAACTCATGAAATCCTACTTGCTCTAGATGGGTATTCCACCATGTTAACGCAATACCTTTGAAGGTATGCGTAGCGTACTTCACTTTGTCTCCTTCAGCACACTTACTTATGGCAAACACCGATTCAACTTTCTCGGTCCACCGTTTCAATCCGATTGGTCCTTCGGTCCCATCAAATTCCGAAGGTTTGCAGGCAGTGAATTCCTTGTAGGAGCATCCTACATGATTTCTTGCGCCGTTAGCTGTATTGCTAGATTCAGAGTTATTGTTGGTATGTAGCGCGGCCTGTACTGCGGCTATGTTTGAAGCAAGAAAGGCACGAAATTCTTCTTCGCTCATATTCAAGGTGTGTCAAGTAGTCGGTGCCATTTCCTTCAAAATAGTCAAATGAAACAATTTAATCATACAGAATATTAAGAGTAGTCAATAGTATCTCGTAGCATAATATGAACTCATTTATAAAAGCTTTTTCTTCATATTAGCATTATATAAGTTTAAATTCGGGTACTACCTACCCGTTAAGTTCATACTTAGTAGCTAATATACAATTCAACTACTACAATTCCATATGAAAAACTGATTATAATAATATATCACATACAAATATTCTTCAAACTTACAACTTCGCTATATTACATATAACATGAAATATAGTACACTATGATACAGGACAGTTTTGAAGATAAATCTAGTTAATACGTAAGTTGTTTAGCAAAGGAAATAAAGGCACGTAATTCATAAGTCCAGAAACAAGTCATGCATTCTGGTTTTACTAAGACGACTTTCCATCCTTGGTCTTGTGGATAATAACCGTTATGACCATTAGCTAGGCAGCATGTTGTAATGTCGTCAAAAGGACGAGGGTTTCGTAATGTCCAAAAGCCCCGTAATAATCTAAAAACCTTGTTTCTCACCCCAATTACTGAATCCATCACTTGTGGGAAAGTTTTATTTAAAAGCTGCAATCCGATGTTCTTTTTCTCACTTTGGTAAGAAGCGAACATCACTAACCCGTAAGCATAACATGCTTCTTTATGTTGCATGTTAGAAGCTCTTTCTAATTCATGAAATCCTATGTTGGGATATGTTGAGTCAAAATAGGTTCTTAACCCGTAGCGTAAAATTGCATTTGGGTTCCCCGCATTTAACGCTTTAAAGAAAACACGGCGTAACTTACGGTCTCCCCAATATGATATACCCCACCTATCAAAGGAACGCCTTTTATAAACTAAGGCATTTCTGGAAAGTCTTTCAAATGTTTGACAAGTTAATTTAGCCATAACTAAATGTGCTAATGAATTCTGACGGACTCTAGACAAGATTTCCTCAATCATATCCTCTGGTAGGTCTTCTAAAATATTCGGTTGTCTACCCTTAACATCCATTTTGTTTTTATACTGTATAATAGACAAGGATTAGATTCATAAAAGATAACTAACAAACAATACAAGCAGTTTTTACATAGAACATAAAAGTACAAGCACACTACAATATATATAATACACAACATGATTACAACTCCCTAATCTAAATCACTGGTTTCTTCTTATTCGGACTTGGTTCGCTTTCCTAATTTTCTAGGGATATATGGTGTTCCTCTAATACGAGCCATCGTTTTCCACAATGGTTTAGAAAAACCTGGTGGTTTAGAGGTTCCCGGGTTATTGTTACAATATAGGAAATACGGATGTTGCCGATACATATAAAGCTCATCGGGGTTGAAATCAGGTTTCTCTATTTTTATACCTTTTCCCTTATTATTTTCTTTTGCTATATTAAATTGGGTCGAGGTAATTTCTATAACATCATCGGAATCCTCATCGAGATCCGATTCATCGGAAAATTGGTAATCTTCCCAATATTTTGCTTCCTCGGCGGAAACACCATTGACCATTTTTAACTTTGGTCCGTTGGTTGAGGATTTTCTTTTATTTAATCGATTTACTGTAGGTATCAATATTTCTTCCTCCGGAACCTCTTCTTCTTCCGGTTCCTCCTCTTCCGATTCCTCCTCTTCTGGTTCCTCTTCTTCCGGTTCCTCTTCTTCGGGTTCCTCATCTTCCGGTTCCTCTTCGGGAATTTGTGAATCTTCCCAAAGTATATTCGACTCTTCATTATTATTAGGTGAGTCGATGGGATTTGTACTAGTGGTAGACATCTATCACACAATATCAAACACATTAAGAGGTTAATATATCACATAATAATTACATGTTAATAATATATAGTTTCCAACAAAAGTGTTAAGCAATCGTTTTTAAAGAAAACACGGTCGAAGTCCAGACTCACTAATGTATCCTAACAACCTCGATAAGACACATTAATGCAAATTTTTGGTTCTCGAAGACCAATGCTCGGATACCAACTGAAATGTCCCATTCATATTGATTAAAAACGTTCCATATTAATTGATTTCGTTTGCGAGGTTTTGACCTATATATGAGACGTTTTTCAAAGACTGCATTCGTTTTTAAAAACAAACCATAACTTTTATTTTATCAACAAGGTTAAAAAAAATCACCACCTAGATTATCCAGAAATGATAATCTAAAAATATCACACTTACACACTACCAATACATATTGGTTTACAATATTAATATGTTACAACAAAGTAAATCTCGAATGCAGTTTTAAACAATATTATACAAACATGCTGACACCAAATCTTGTCCATATATTAGCATGCAACAGCGGAAGCTCTTAATAATCACCTAAGAATAAAAATGCTTTAAACGTCAACAAAAATATTGGTCAGTTATAGGTTTAACCTTTTTATTTATCAAATCGTAATAATAGACCACAAGATTTCATATTTCAATATACATCCCATACATAGAGATAAAAATCATTCATATGGTGAACACCTGGTAACCGACCTTAACAAGATGCATATAGAATATCCCCTATCATTCTAGGACTCCCTTCAGACATGATGAATTTGAAGTACTAAAGCATCCGGTACTTTGGATGGGGTTTGTTGAACCCAATAGATCTATCTTTCGGATTCGTGTCAATTAGGGTGTCTGTTCCCTAATTCTTAGATTACCATACTAAAAAAGGGGCATATTCGGTTTAATATTTCAACCATAGAATGTAGTTTCACGTACTTATGCTATTTTGTAAAACATTTATAAAACTGCATGTATTCTCATCCCAAAAATGTTAGATTTAACAAGTGGGACTATAACTCACTTTCACAGATTTTTACTTCGTCGGGAAGTAAGACTTGGCCACTGGTCGATTCACGAACTTATAACAAATATGTACATATATATCAAAGTATGTTCATAATATATTTACAACATTTTTAATACGTTGTAATGTTTTAAGTTTATTAAGTCAGCTGTCCTCGTTAGTAACCTACAACTAGTTGTCCATAGTTAGATGTACAGAAATAAATTGATATATATTATCTTAAATCAATCCACGACTCAGTGTATACATGTCTCAGACTAGATTACAACTCAAATTATATATATTTTTGGAATCAATCTCAACCCTGTATAGCTAACTCCAACATTACTGCATATAGAGTGTCTATGGTTGTTCCAAATAATATATATAGATGGGTCGATATGATATGTCAAAACATTTGCATACATGTCTATGGTATCCCAAGATTACATAATATATTAGAATACATGTATAATACAATATAAGTTAGCTAGGATATGATTAATATAGATTTGTTACCAATTTTCACGTAGCTATAACAAGAAAAATTATCCAATCTTGTTTTACCCATAACTTCTTCGTTTTAAATCCATTTTGAGTGTTTCAAGTTGCTATGGTTTCATATTGAACTTAAGTTTATGAATCTAAACATAAAAATTATAAGTTTATAGTCAGAAATACAGGTTAAAAGTCATTTTTGTAAAGGTAGTCATTTCAGTCGAAAGAACAACGTCTAGATGACCATTTTGGAAAACATACTTCCACTTTGAGTTTAACCATGATTTTTGGATATAGTTTCATGTTCATAAGAAAAATCATTTTCCAAGAAGAACAACTTTTAAATTAAAGTTTATCATAGTTTTTAATTAACTAACCCAAAACAGCCCGCGGTGTTACTACGACGGCGTATATCCGGTTTTACGGTGTTTTTCGTGTTTTCCAGTTTTAAATCATTAAGTTAGCATATCATATAGATATATAATATGTGTTTAGTTTATTTTAAAAGTCAAGTTAGAAGGATTAACTTTTGTTTGCGAACACGTTTAGAATTAACTAAACTATGTTCAAGTGATTTCAAGTTTAAACCTTCGAATAAGGTAGTTTTATATATATGAATCGAATGATGTTATGAACATCATTACTACCTCAGGTTTTGTGGATAAACCTACTGGAAATGAGAAAAATTGATCTAGCTTCAAAGGATCCTTGGATGGCTTGAAAGTTCTTGAAGCAAAATCATGACACGAAAACAAGTTCAAGTAAGATTTCCACTCGAAATACGATTGTTAAAGTTATAGAAATTGAATCAAAGTTTGAATATGAGTATTACCTTATATTAGAAAGATATCTTACTATAAATAAGAAAGATTTCTTGAGGTTGGATGATCACTCAAAGTGGATTTGCAAGATTGGAAGTAAGCTAGCAAACTTGGAAGTGTTGTTGGTGTGTTCTTGAGTAGTTGTTTTGTATCTTGGTTTATGTATGGATTTATGAACTAGATTGAGCTAGATTTTGATGAAGATGATGAAGAACACTTAGAACAAAGGAAGAACACTTGAGAGAGAGTAATTTGATTCAAGAAAATTGCAAAGTGAATGCGTTTGTGAGCTCTCAAAATCACGTGAATGTGTAGTCTCCATATAGGCTCCATTAGTTTGTAATTTTGTGAGATATTTCATGCTAGATATTAAATGATGGTTCCCACATGGTTAGGTGACTCACATGGACTGCTAAGAGCTAATCATTGGAGTGTATATACCAATAGTAAATACATTTAGAAGCTGTGTATTGTAAGAGTACAAATACGAGTGCATACGAGTAGAATTATTGATGAAAATGAATGAGGATGTAATTGTAAGCATTTTTGTTAAGTAGAAGTACTTTGATAAGTGTCTTGAAGTCTTTCAAAAGTGTATAAATACATATTAAAACACTACATGTATATACATTTTAACCGAGTCATTAAGTCATCGTTAGTCGTTACATGTAAATGTTGATTTGAAACCTTTAAGTTAACGATCTTGTTAAATGTTGTTAACCCAATGTTTATTATATATAATGAGATGTTAAATTATTATATTATCATGATATTATGATATATTAATATATCTTAATATGATATATATATATTTAAATGTCGTTACAATGATAATTGTTACATATATGTCTCGTTTCGAAATCCTTAAGTTAGTAGTCTTGTTTTTACATATGTAGTTCATTGTTAATATACTTAATGATATGTTTACTTATCATTTATCATGTTTATATATAGTGTATCAATATCTTAAAATGATTCATATGAAATTAGTAAGACATTGTTATAACGATAATCATTATATATACCGTTTTCAAGTTTCTTAATTCAATAGTCTCATTTTTATGTATATAACCCATTGTTAAAATACCTAATGAGGTACATACTTATCATAATATCATGTTAACTATATATATATATATATATATATATATATATATATATATATATATATATATATATATATATATATATATATATATATATATATATATATATATATATATATATATATATGTATGTCATCATATAGTTTTTACAAGTGTTAACGTTCGTGAATCACCGGTCAACTTGGGTGGTCAATTGTCTATATGATACCTATTTCAATTAATCAAGTCATAACAAGTTTGATTGCTTAACATGTTGGAAACACTTAATCATGTAAAAATCAATTTCATTTAATATATATAAACATGGAAAAGTTCGGGTCACTACAAAATGTTTAAGACAATAATGTTTGAAACAATAGTATGTATGTTTAATAAGTATTTATATGTGTTTACTACATGCATTCAGTTGATCATATGAAAAATCCAAACAAAACTGTTAAAGTCACACACGGCTGAACTCACGGTCAACCGCAGGGTAAGCCGTAAATAGATTGACAAACTATTTTGTCCTATTCTGCTCAATAATATAAAAAATTCAATAAAGTCTCAAATGAGAATTTACATGTCAATCAAAAGAATTTATTCTTCTAACCTACCTCACTTATGAGTATTCAATGAAGAAAAAGTTGTGCCTACTAATCCTCTATAAAAACTAATGCATTCAACTAAACTCATACCCATCATCACGAACCTTCAAAAATCCATCACTCTAAATCAAGTCATGAGACCTATTGCAGAAGGAAGAGAAGTGTCAACACATCAACTTTTAAATAATTCACTTGCTAATTTCTCTAGCGTGAATTGGAATTCATTTCTCAACTTCTGAGGACCTCTATATCCTCTCCATGTGAATGAGTTCTATGCAAATTTCCAATTCCATGATGATATGAAGATATCATTCACTCTCTATGGCAAAAACTATTCCTTGACACTTGAAGAATTTGGAAACATCATGGATGTTCCAAGTAATGGAATCAAATTCTTTCTCCACCCAAACTCATTTGATGAGTTTCCAGAATGGCTAGAAAAAGACTATGTTCTTGAAACACTGAGTGAAGAACCACTCAAATTTGAGTTTGTTAACAAGGAAGGTTTCCTAGCGCATCATCTTGCTTCAACATATGATATATGGCAACAGATCATCTCCATAAATGTATACGGAAAAGGTGAAATACATTGGAGAATAAATGTAAATGAGGTTACTCTTTTGTGATGTCTCATACACTCACTTAAGGTAAACATTGCATTTCTCATGGCATCAAGAATGCAACAGGAAGCTCAAGAAACCTACTTGAAACTACCTTATGGTCTTCATTTAACTAAACTATTTGCTCACCTTAAATTAACAACCACCTATTACTATGCTGCTCGAGTTTCATCATATCCAATATGCAGAGCATCAACTAGACCATTCGTTATCCAATATGCAGAGCATCAACTAGACCATTCGTTGAACCTTCTCTTGACAACCCTCTAAATTTCAGCCTTCTTTCAACCGTGGGACAAAGCAGCGTCATTCACTAGAACATTCTGAAAATTAGACGACATCTGAACAAGCTTGAAGGAATCATAAGAGACACTCATCACTACATTCACCACAAGAAATAGGCCAAGGCAATTTGAAGAATACCTACCTATATCATGAATGTAGTTGCTCTATGATGCACTTTCCATGCATAATTTCATATATTCATATATATGTTTCGTGTTTGCTATGAATAAAATGTGTGCTTGTTATGTTTTTAATAAATATCTTCCATCATGCACAATTTAAGGGGGAGCTTTGTTCTAAGGGCGAGCATAGTTCTAGGGGGAGCTAACCTTTTTGCTTCAACAAAAGGGGGAGAAAGATGGATACAAGTGATTGTTAACACTTGCATATTTATAGCAAAATGTCCCTCATCACTTGTATGTTTGTCATCATCAAAAAGGGAGAGAATGTTGGTTGAATATTGGTTAATGGACTAATCGACTAAGTTAAATATGATGCTTAACCAAAGAATATGTTTTGATGATGACAAATACATATGCATAAGTGATGATAAATATCTTAACATAAAACACAAAAGGTCACTAATCCATACTTGATCTTGCAAATGACCAAGTCAAACAAAACATAAAGAATGAAAATAAAGATCAGCAAAGTATACAGTCAAAGTACGATCGTGTAACATCTCATTTTTCCTTGCACATTGTCCAAGGTGAGTATTTAATCCCCAGAATGTTTAACTTTAATCGTGGTCAACTTTGAATGGTTTAATTGTTAGAAATTGGTTTGATCAGGTCAGTCATGGCGTTTAGGGTGGGTATACCGCGTCTTAGTTCGTCGCGGAACGCGACAGGAATGATTGAAACGCGACGGCTTTAAATCCTTTCCCTGACCAATCTGTCACGTTTTGGTGATCAGTATCGCGTTTTGGTTGTTACGAAACGCGATGTAATGTCGCGAAACAAGACACGTGGGCAGACCTGTTATTATAGCTCGTTTTTAAAGGGCATTTTTGGGGGGTATTTTGGTCTTTTCACTTTGTGGAGGGTTTGAGACCATAAAAACTGACCCAAAACTTATTCTTATCTCATTTCTCACTCTTTCACCTACACACCTAAATTCTAGAGAGAGAGTTAGAGTTTTAGAGAGAGAGAGAGAGCTCATTTTAGGGAAGAAGGAGAACAATTCTTGCCCAAGCCCAAGCTTAAAAGTTGTTCCCTATATCTCTAGCTACTTTTTAGTAGTGTTGGTAAGTTTTAACTCCGAGTTTCAAGTCCAAATTGATTTATAGCTAGGGTTTGTTCATGTGTAGCATGTAAGACCCATTTAGGGTTAAATGGGTGAATTTGGGCAAACTCATTGTATGGAAACCCTAAGGTTTGTAATCTAGAGTTTAATCATGTGATTTGGTGTTTTTAGGGTTAATTGTGTTGTTGAATCACTAGCACACTTATGTTTTAGTGAAAGATTGCAAATGGGTTCAAGTTTGACCCAATTGTGGGTTTTGACTTTAAAATGAGTCAAATGGGTAATGGTTAACCTAGTTGGGCAAGATGGGCATGAAAATACCCCAAATTTGTATTTGTTGGTGTTATTGGACTTTAATCACTAGCTTTTGGTGATTAATGATAGCCTTGACTTTGAATGGGCGGTTTTGTGCAAATGGGACATTTAATGCAATTAAGTCATTAAATGCACAAGAGTTAAGTGTTGGTGTCTAGTCCAACTAGTTTGCATGTTGATTGTGTATTTAATGTACTAGGTACTTTGCATTGAAGCTTGCGGAGTTGTATAATCATCACCTAGGAGATAAGGCGAGTGGAATAATTATACGTGTATGTATATGATGTATTTATTTGCATGCTATAGTATGAACCACAGAGCCGGTAGTGCTATAGCATGTGCGAGTTTGCTATGATGTAAACCACAGAGCCGGTAGCATCATGGTGTATGTATTGTAGTGTGAACCACAGAGCTGGTAGCACTATGGTACGTGTGTTGTAGTGTGAACCACGGAGCCATTAGCACTAAAGCATGAGTTATTGAGGTGTGAACTACGGAGCCGGTAGCGCCTCAAAGTGAGTATCACTCGAGTTGTGATGTAAACCACAGAGCCGGTAGCATCATGACAAAAGCGTATGGTGTGAACCACGGAGCCGGCAGCACCATGATGAGTGTATGGTTAACCATATGGTTGGTGTTATGTTGTAGTGTAGCATATTGTATTGTTTCAATTATATGCTATTGTTTATGCTAGTTACGGTGTTGGAGGTTATCTTAGCTTCGTACTTGAGATGGTATGCTAATTATATTACTAGCATGTATGTGGTATGTGTTGAAGTGTTTAAAAGTAGGTATATCATATATGTATGTGTATAATTATTGCATTCACTAAGAATTTTGCTTACCCTCTCGTTGTTTACACTTTTTAGGTTCCGGCGTGGACAAGGGCAATGATATTCGTATGGATTAGAGACCTCCATCTAGTGGGCTATTGGAGGGTATTTTTGAATGCGACCTAGTGGGTAGTTTAACCCCAAACGCAATGCTCATATTTTTTTGGCAATTAAACTCATGGGTCGTTATTACATTTTGAATTGTACTAAATTTTAATACTCGAAGTGTTGTACGAAACCTTTTATGTCATGGTGGTTATTTATTATTCGAGTGACGTATTTGAATGTGTACAATGTCATTTATGATTTAAAAAAAATTTGTCGGGTTAAAGACGGGTTGGGTCATTTCAAGTGGTATCAGAGCATGGTCTAAGGGATTTAGGCGACTTGAGATAGGTGCCTAGACTTAGACTTTTATGTATGCTCAATTATATGCGGGACTTGTAGGATACGAGTCGGACCGGGCTTGGTTTGTACGTAGGTTAGGCAAACTATCTATGTGATAATTATTTCATTTTGAATCATCAAGCGAGATAGACGTTGTACTAGTGAGTTAATGCAATGTGCTCGCTTAACAATGACTAGCTACCATTGTTACGGGTGCAAATCATGCTAAACAAGCAATGTACGACGAGTATTGAGCGAGATGGGGCGGTGTGGTGTACGTATGTCATTCTCGTTCGTTCCGTTGTTTAACCTATTTCATTTATAGAATGAAGATGAGAAATGGCCACGATACCGATAACGGAGGTACGAGCGAAAACTCTGAGTTCACGTCTAAGGTAGAGGCCATATTTAAAAGTCAAAAGGCGAAATTTCTCGAGGATGTCAGAAAGGTCTTCCAAGAATCGGTTGATGAGCAAATAATCGAGTTAATCAACAAACGAATGACTGCCGCGATCGAAGAGGCATTCGAAGCTAGAAACATTAATCCTCATGATGAAGGGGGTGATGATATTGGTGGACGTGGAAGGCGAGACTTCCATTATAAGAACTTCAAGGATGCTCAACCTCCGATGTTTAATAGGGTGAGAGATCCGTTGAAAAGTACATGTTAGATCTCCAACATCGAGGGGGCTTTCTGTACCGGTGAATGCGCTCCCGAGAAGAAAACGAGATATGGTTCTAGTATGTTGTGTGAAGAGGCTAAGTTGTGGTGGGATGGTAGAATTCAAGTGTACGGTGAAGAGTATTGTATGAGCTTGTCATGGGAAGAATTTACAAAAAAAAAATTCTTTAAGGAGTACTGAACTCAAGCCGACCTTAATAGAATCCGGGACGAGTTGCGCAGTTTGCCAAAAGGTTCGATGGACTTGGTTACTCTCAAGTCTACCTTCTTGTCAAAGACTCGTTTTTGTCCGGAGTATGTTGGTGATGATCAAATGTTGATGCAAGATTTCTATCATACTTTATGCGATCAGTTGAAAGGTAAGATTAGTCAGGGAATGGCTAAGTCTTTTGAAGAGTTGTTTGAGTTCGCTCGGCGTTTCGAACCGGAGGTCCCGAAAAGAAGCGATTTTTCCCTCTCTAAGAGAAGATTTGAAGATTCGAGTCATTCGAACTTTTCAAAACAAAAAAGAACAAGAAGGGTTCCAAAAGTGTTAATAGTGTGAAGAAGGGTGCGTCCGGGGGTTATGGACCCACGTGTTATAATTGTGAACGACAAGGACACATGGGTCGTGATTGTATAAACTTATCCCCAACACCCAAACTCACTTGTTACAATTGTCAAAAGGAAGGGAACCGAAGGACGGAATGTCCCGAATTGTGGAATTATCAAGATAAAAAGTTAGAGAAAGCGGCGGGTACGGCACGGGGATGAAACTATTTGATGACTAATGAATAAGCCCAATAATCCAATGAAGTTGTCTCAGGTACTTTCATGGTTAACTCTAATCCGGTAAGGATACTATTTGCTATGTGTGAGTATTACTTGCTACTTGCTAATATATTTAATACTCATCAATTTACCAACTTGATTAATATGCTTGCTATGTGCTTACTAGTTAGATTACTAGGATTCAAGTAACTAGTCTACTCCAATGAATTAAGTGTAAAATGGTTCACAAAGGAATAATGGTCAATTGTCTATTTGGTCTTGTCTAAGTAACACATTGTGTTTACTTGTCCAAGTATGACTTAACATTGATGTCTTTACATAATTAATGCTTAGTTTCGAAAGACATCATTCAATTAATCTCTACTTAATCTTAAAATGAACATGACTTGTGATTAATTGAAACTAGGAAGTTAATGACATGTTGACTTGTCTTTAGGATTGAATCAAATGCATTAATGTGGCTAACCAAGTCTTGACCAAACTGAGATTACTCAAAATATCAATCAAGACACTTCTCCAAGAATGCTGGGTTTACCACTTTTGGAGTGTTATGTCATTTTCACTCAATAAGACCAAATCCCACACACTTAATGCATATAGTACTTGTATAGGATGTTGGGTTTCTTTTGCAGGTTCTAGATGGAGTAAAGGTTCCAAAATGTGATGTTCAAATCTGAGTCAAATGGCTATACAACGGATACATAATTTGGACTGAAGCACGTACGGTCGAACCACGGTCGACCGTGTCGGTAACCGTGTGACAACGGATATTATTTGAATCTTACTATAAAAGGCAAGCATTGAAGAGCATTTGAAGCTGACCCTCTTGCATATTTCAAAGGCTTATTTCCAGAGATCACAAGTGCTTTAATTACTACTCAAATGTGATCAAGCAAGAGAAGAGTCTATGATCTTATAGATATAGAATTGGGTTGTTGTAAACTTACTAATCAAAATCATTTATCTTGTGAGTTTACTTAGTGTAAAGTATGTCCTAGTATTATCTTAGGATCATCATTGCAAAGTGTATGAGTCTTGTAACTTCAATTAGTAGAAGTATAGGCTATCTTGGTGATCTACTTCCTTAAAGGGACTTAGGAAGTTGATTAACCTTATTTGGAGATTAATACTTGTCCAAGGTGAAAACAACTTAGATCTTGGTTGGAGTTGATCTTTCAAAGGGATAGAAAGATTATGTTTGTTGTCTACGAAAGAAGTTGAAGACTTGTAAATCGGATCTCCACCGGGTTTGGAGAAAAGTGCTTAGTGAAACAAGAAATCCCGATTAGTGTAATCGGTGAGTCTGAAATGCCCCGTTCATATCGATTATAAACGATTCATAATAGTTGATTACATCGCGAGGTATTTGACATCTATATGATACATTTTACAAACATTGCATTCGTTTTTTAAACAGACAAACTTTCAATACATCGAAAGTTGATGGCATGCATACCATTTCATAATATATCCAACTATACTTGACTTAATAACAATCTTGTTGAACTCAATGACTTGAATGCAACTTCTTTTGAAATATGCCATGAATGACTCCAAGTAACATCTCTAAAATGAGCAAATGCACAGCGAAAGATTTCTTTCATACCTGAGAATAAACATGCTTTCAAGTGTCAACCAAAAGGTTGATGAGTTCATAGGTTTATCATAAAACAATAAAATTCATCATTTTGATAGACCACAAGATTTAAATGCTGCATGGTACAAATGGGCCCGAATCCTACACCCACCTGTAATGTACATGCGATATCTTTTAAATATAGTGCACCTTTCTCGTGTATGAAATCATCTTTCATAAATCTTAGTAACCGTACAAATATCTCGTGCACAAAAATAACATACACATAACCTGTGTATAAAATAATTCTCTCGATACATAACATTCACTTTTCATTGCTTTCATAGCTTGGATTGGTAACCGACCTTAACATATAATGCACATAATAATATCCCCAAAACAGAACATCTCGTCTGTATAATAATCATATAAACTTTGAAGTACTAAACACCACGCCCACTAGCCCTTCCGTCTAGTGAACATTCTGGGTGGGGGTGTTAAACCCGGTAGCTACCTTTAGGATTCGCGTGAATTATGGCCATACCTAATTCTAATTCTTAGGTTACCAAGCAATAATAATCAGGGGAAAATATTCATATCAATTGTGGCAATTATCACATCCACATAATTCAATGGTGGAAATTATCACGTCCACATAATTCATTCGAGGAATGTTTTGCTTGTGTCTATCTCGTCAAACATTTATAAAAGCATTTCATGTATTCGCAGTTCAAAATGTATTTAAAAAGCATTTAGTAAAGCAGTTGTAAAAGTAGCGCATGTATTCTCAGTCTCAAAAATGTAAAGAGTAAAAGGGAATCAAATGAACTCACCTAATGTATTTTGTAGTAAAAATACATATGACTATATTGAACAATGCAGGGTTGGCCTCGGATTCACGAACCTATATCATTTGTATATATATTAAAACGTATATTCGTAATCAAACAAATTTAATTATTATCATTAGTGATATAGTTTTTATAACAATAACTTATATTCATTTGTAATGTAAAAATAAAAATTTTGTTATGTTATATATATATATATATATATATATATATATATATATATATTTATATATATATATATATATATATCATTTGTTTTGTTAAAACAGTATTTTAATATTATTACAAGATAATATTTGAAATGATAACATTAATGATAGTACTAATATTAATAATAATGATGATAATAATAGTTATGAATATGATAATGATACTAATTTTAATGTGAAATATAACAAGTTGTATTATGTTAGTAATAATAAAATTAATATTACTTAATGTTACTACTTAGTAATAACTAAAAAATGTTAATGATAGTAGTCATTTTATTAATATTAACATAATATTAACAATAACAACATTTAATAATAAATTTAATAATAATCATAATGATAATAATAATTATAATACTTATATCTATTGTTATCAATGCTAATTATAATACTTTTAATAATAATAATAATAATAATAATAATAATAATAATAATTATAATAATATAGATATCAATATTAGTCATAATAATAATAATGATAATAATAATAATAAATAAATAAATAAAAAGAAAACTACCTCCTAAGCCTTTCATAGAAAGAAATGACCCGAGCAGGGCTCGAACCCGCGACCTCACGCCTACCCGAAAACTCCCTTAACCATTTGACCATATCTGTTTTTCTGCTAACATTTAAGACCCAATTTTATTTATCCCATATTATTTTTCTGTTTCTAATTTTCCTTCTTCTTCTCAGTTTCAGAATCGACTAAAGGAGTTACCCATCAAAACACTCAATTTCTACACGATTTAAGTTGTATAATTGAAATTGTAAACATCTCCTGTTACTTGATTAAATTAATTCAAACAAAATTAAAAGAATTTTGCTGTAACAGTACTTCATATGTACGTATGAACTCAAACATCAATCCGTTAATCTAGACTGTTTTAGATTGTGACTTCAACATGAAAAAGCTTTAAAACCTCTCCTAGAAACTTTATGAATTCTCCATTGACCCAGAAACATCAAATAGAAATTGAATTTTAAGATGAACGATACGTTTGAATTTTTGAAAACAACTTTGACTTCAAGAATTCGATTTCAATTCTAAGAATTGAAATCTAAAACTTTCCAGATATATTAAATATGAGATTTCTAATGACACTACAATTAAGGATTTTTAAATTCCTTAAGAAATCGAAGTGTTTGAAAAATTATATGGAAAACAGGGCAGACGTCTGTTTTCTTGATTTTTTTTTCAATTCGATGAGATTAAATATGTAAAGGATTTTTGGAATTGATAAATGATATTGTGAAGTCAGTTGGATTCCATAACACTGAATGTGATCGAGTCTTAAAGCATTTAGGGTCGACAGGCAATATTCTTTCAGTACAGAAAAATATAAAAAAATATAAAGGTGAAAGTGAAATCAAACTGATTTTGTATTTGTTATGAATCAGATTTTTGTTGTTTTATAATGATTAGAGACAGGAGTATATAGCTTCGATCATGAAAGATAACAAATGGTACGATTTTCCTATTTTATAGAATATAATGAGGTAATATATATATTAATTCTAAATAATAATAACAAATCACTAATATTAACTAATAATACTGGTTCCATATATATATATATATATATATATATATATATATATATATATATATATATATATATATATATATATATATATATATATATATATATATATATATATATATATATATATATATATATATATATATATATATATATATATATATATATATATATATATATATATATATATATATATCTGTATGTTTCGCATATAATTATATATATATCTATATATATTTATATATATATAATCTGTATTTATATATTTTTTTTCAAATTCTTAATTTTTGAGATTTAACAAATAAAAATATCTTAATACTATTAATAATACTAATAATGATATTATTAATAATAATATTATTGATAAAGGAATTAGAAATAATAAATGATAATTATTAATATGATAATATTAATACTAATGATGAGTTTTAGTAATAATAATAATAAATTATGTCAATAATTAAAGTTTTATCTTTAATAATTCTTATATTAATTTTTCTATTTAATATCTTTAATTTAATAATCATAACTTTTCAATTAGAATTATAACAATAATAATTACATTAATATTATTAATACTGATATTGATATTAATATTAATAGTAAAAAATGAAAGTAATATTAATATTACTATAATAACTATATTTTTAATTTATAGTTACATTTAATATGTTAATATTACATATTGTTAATTATGTAATAATATATATCATATCATAGCATATATTTAATATTTTATGTATTACAATATACATATAATCATCAGTTATATATGAAAATTATATTCATATATATATATATATATATATATATATATATATATATATATATATATATATATGTTTATATATTTTCATTTTTATGTTTCACTAAATTAATTTGTATCTTAGTTTTCAAATCTAGATTTAAATGTTAATTTATATTTTATATATTTCAAATTATTATATGTACTTACATTCATATATATATATATATATATATATATATATATATATATATATATATATATATATATATATATATATATATATATGTATTTTTTTATTTACAAACAATTGTTCGTGAATCGTCGGGGATAGTCAAAGGGTAATTGAATATATGGTCATAGTTCCAAAATTTTTGAGACTCAATATTACAGACTTTGTTTATCATGTCGAATTCATATTAAGATTAAAGTTTAAATTTGGTCGGAAATTTCCGGGTCGTCACAGTACCTACCCGTTAAAGAAATTTTGTCCCGAAATTTGATCGAGGTCGTCATAGCTAACAATAAAAATGTTTTTATGACGAATATGAGTTGATAAATAGAGTTTTATTACCATAGAGTAATATGAATAAAATAATTCGATTATTCGAAGAGTACGAATGAAGCTATCACCAAATAGTGAAATGAAAAAGACATGTTTCATCATAACTTTTGACTAGTCATGGTTGAATTCCGGAATTCAAGGGATTTAAAGAAAATCTTCGAAATCTAAAAGATTTGATTCTTCGACGAATAAGGAAATTAAGATCTCCATAATTAAATACGATGATCTGCCTTGATTACTCTGTCTGATATTTCCATTATAAATTAAACTCCTCCATTCAATTATTCTCACTATTTCTATACTTTCTTTCTTAATTCATACATTCAAAAGATTGTGAAAATGCTTAATCTCATTCTAATCCTTGATATTTTCCTAATTATCATTTCTGTCATCCTTTTTTTAATCTTCCTCCAGAAGAATCTGTTTACTTCTACTATTATCTTGGGGTGATACTATTCTTAATTATACCGTGTCTTTATATTGCTATTCGTATTAATATCCACGGTTTGTAATCCTCCGTGTTGTTATTGGGCTTTATATTTTCTCTTATATTTTGGAGCTCTTTGCCTTTTTATTCTCTTCTCGACCTCTAGTAAAGCGAGTAATAGTCTAGAAATCGTAAGTATGGAGTTTCAAATGAACTTAATGTTCTAAACAAGAAGGAACGTAATGGCACGATTTGGTTTGTCAAATTACCAGAATCATTGAGAATAGAATTATCAAGAATATATTTTCTTGATATGTTCAGAAGTTAATCAGAATGAAAGAGTTATGTAACATGACACATGATAACGTTATAATCTGTGAATCATCATGTTCCATTTAGAAACTCAGCATGACTTACTGTAATATAATCACGTTGATCAAGTGTCATTATATTATACTAACTCATGCATCAGTTCCCAACATTATTTCAATAACATTCATATTTTAAGCTCGAAAGTTTACAGAATATAGAAACTAACAGTTTCTATATGATGTAACACTGATAGCACGAAGAGATTAATGATTTCAAATAAGAATAGTTATGAAAATATCTTCAGAAATATGGAGGATATTTATAATGAAAGATACTATGATATCTTGGAATTTCTAATATCGAAGGATGGTGAAGAAAATTTGTCCACAAGAGTTTAGAGTCAGAAGCAAGGTATTCGCTACAGATTTCATTAGAAACAGAGTCATCAGGATTCTTAATGTACAAGTTTAGTCCTTGTGATTTGTTCAGAGACTCCTTCGTAGTTTGCTCAATCAGTTTTTCAGTTTAAAACTTTTTCTGAACTTTGCCAACATACAATTCTTCATCATCAAACTTTTGGCCGTTTAGACCATCTACAATTTTTCCGTTTCCTCTTCATTTAATGTTACCATACCTGAATCATCCGTTATCAATCCGAGGTGGTTTCAAGAGAATTGTGTTTTTTTAGATGATTAAATACTGAGGGTAATATGGTGGAATATAAAATGTTCTCCGGTAACAATAAAAGAACACACATATATATCAAGGTGATAATAAGGTTGTTTCGAATGAAAAGTCAAAGTTGACTTGCTGGAGCTGTGACAAAATTTGTTACTTTGAAAGGAATTACCAAGTTATTTTGGGTAATAATAACACTAAAGGAATTAACACAGATACGTGTTAAACGTTTACTCAGGTTGTGAATATTTTCAGGTGCATAACTATATGCGTCAATCTTTTCTTCTATAGATGAAGTACGGTTGGTTTATCCTCTCGATTGAGGTGTTTTCAAGAATCATGAAAGGTTTGAACACAGATTGTAATCGTCAAGATACAAATGAGAGTTAAAATGAAATCAAGTGGCAAACTTGAAGAAATGTTTAGTTTCATATGTTATAATTAATATTTTAATTCATTTTAATTGTCCAATATTAATAGTCCACAGTCGATAGTCCACAGTTAATAGTCCAATAATTCATATATAGTTTAATTTATAATATTCGAATTAATTAATACGTATCGTGACCCGTGTACATGTCTCAGACTCAATCACAACTCAAAGTATATATATTATTGTAGAATCAACCTCAACCCTGTATAGCTAACTCTAGCATTACTGCATATAGAGTGTCTATGGTTATTCCAAATAATATATATAGATGCGTCGATATGATATGTCAAAACCTTATATACGTGTCCCGATATTTAAAGTGCGCAATATAAATAATAGAAATTAAATGAAGATAAATAAAATTGCGAGAATTTAAATTGCGATAATTAAATTACGATAAATAAATTGCGATAAATAAAATGTAATACGGAATTAACAGTTAGCTAGGAATAGTTAGCGTGGATTCTTAATGAAATTTCTCATAATTAATTTGTTTGTTTCTAACAAATTTTATTTTGTCCAATGTTTTCTTCATTATGCCACTTGTTGGATTCTGATAGGTCAAAATCCAAAATTCTGCGGTGAACGGACTCGTATATCTGTGGGTGTAAGTAGGATAGTAAATGACTGTTGAATCAAATTGGAAGAATGTATAGTGTAACTTATGTGAAATCTAAATATCTTTAGGGTATTACCTACTCGTTAAAATATTTTCACCATTAGCAGTTTGTACAAAAGAATTTTTAATTACAATCTTTATGAAAACATATATACATATATATTTTCTTGAGATGTAATCATGGATTTAATGAGTTAATATAGTATTAAACTCATTTGGTTTACCGTCAAAACTAGAATACATAATCTCTATAACATTAGAGATTACATAATCACCATGTAGAACAAAGATGATTGATGTAGAACGATATGTAGAACGATGATTATACTCGAGGTACAGAATGAGATGTTGAGGCATGAATTGTTGATGATACTGGTACTGTTACTGATGGTACTGTTGGTGCCGGTGATGTTGCTGAAGCTAGTAAATTTTGCACCATATTCTCCAAATTGATTAATCGAGCGCGAAGTTCGTTGACTTCTTCTATTATTCCGGGATGATTGTCGGTAAGAACGAGTGAATGAATAAGGTTTAGAAATTTAGATAGAATATAATCGTGACGAGATATCCTGGAAATAAGGGTGAAAATGGTGTTTCGGTCTGTTTCGCCGGTAAGTGTTTCAGGTTCATTGTAAAGAGGTGAATTCGGTTGGTGGAAGGTATCGCCTTCTTCGCGTCTCTATTGATTAAGTCAACTACGAACCCATCAGATGAATTGGGGATGGCTGATTAATCGATTCATTCTGGTGACACCGCTTTCGGAGCTTAGGTGAATATCCATGTCGGAATAGCTATCAGAATAACTATCGGAATAGCTATCGAAATCTGAGGGACTCGAACTGGTTGAGGGATTCATCTCGTACGATCAGATGAAGGATTTTTGATAAGAAATAGATTATAGGCTGTAGATTAGTACCCTGCAATACATAATTTACATATGCATATATAACACTAAAATCCCATAAGTTACGGAGGAATCTACGAAAGCTGTCAGACAAAGGTAACAATAACAGATACGCTAAGATATGAATTTATCTATACAGTGTCTATGCAATAGAAGCAGTAAGACATGTCTAGACTTGAAGGATGATAAGAAAATAATTTTTGACACTAAATGATAAGCAAAACTTTTCACATGCATTCACGGTCGAAGTCCAGACCCACTAATGCATCTAAACAACTATCAGTTAGACACACTAATGCAAGACCTGGTTCGCTAAGACCACCGCTATGATACCAACTGAAATGCCCCGTTCATATCGATTATAAGTGATTCATAATAGTTGATTACATCGCGAGGTATTTGACCTCTATATGATACATTTTACAAACATTGCATTCATTTTTAAAAAAGACAAACTTTCAATACATCGAAAGTTGACGGAATGCATACCATTTCATAATATATCCAACTATAATTGACTTAATAATAATCTTGTTGAACTCAATGACTCGAATGCAACGTCTTTTGAAATATGCCATGAATGACTCCAAGTAACATCTCTAAAATGAGCAAATGTACAGCAAAAGATTTCTTTCATACCTGAGAATAAACATGCTTTCAAGTGTCAACCAAAAGGTTGGTGAGTTCATAGGTTTATCATAAAACAATAAAATTCATCATTTTGATAGACCATAAGATTTAAATGCTGCATGGTACAAATGGGCCCGAATCTTACACCCACCTGTAATGTACATATGATATCTTTTAAATACAGTACACCTTTTTCGTGTACGAAATCATCTTTCATAAATCTTAGTAACCGTATACATATCTTGTGCACAAAAATAATATACACATAACCTGTGTATAAAATCATTCTCTCGATACATAACATTCACTTTTCATTGCTTTCATAGCTTGGCTTGGTAACTGAACTTAACATATAATGCGCCTAATAATATCCCCAAAACAAAACATCTCGTCTGTATAATAATCATATAAACTTCGAAGTACTAAACACCACGTCCACTAGCCCTTCCATCTAGTGAACATTCTGGGTGGGGGTGTTAAACTCGGTAGCTACCTTTAGGATTCGCGTGAATTAGGGCCATATCCAATTCTAATTCTTAGGTTACCAAGCAATAATATTCAGGGGAAAATATTCATATCAATTGTGGCAATTATCACGTCCACATAATTCAATGGTGGCAATTATATCGTCCACATAATTCATTTGAGGAATGTTTCGCCTGTGTCTATCTCGTCAAATATTTATAAAAGCATTTCATGTATTCGCAGTTCAAAATGTATTTCAAAAGCATTTAATAAAGCAGTTGTAAAAGTAGCGCATGTATTCTCAGTCCCAAAAATGTAAAGAGTAAAAGGGAATCAAATGAACTCACCTAATGTATTTTGTAGTAAAAATACATATGACTATATTGAACAATGCAGGGTTGGCCTCTGATTCACTAACCTATATCATTTGTTTATATATTAAAACGTATATTCGTAATCGAACAAATTTAATTATTATCATTAGTGATATAGTTTTTATATCAATAACTTATATTTATTTGTAATGTAAAAATATAAATTTTGTTATGTTATATGTAATAATTATATATATATATATATATATATATATATATATATATATATATATATATATATATATATATATATATATATATATATATATATATATATTATTAGTATATCATTTGTTTTGTTAAAACAGTATTTTAATATTACAAGATAATATTTGAAATGATAACATTAATGATAGTACTAATATTAATAATATTGATGATAATAATAGTTATGAATATGATAATGATACTAATTTTAATGTGAAATATAACAAGTTGTATTAGGATAGTAATAATAAAATTAATATTACTTAATGTTACTACTTAGTAATAACTAAAAAATGTTAATGATAGTAGTCATTTTATTAATATTAACATAATATTAACAATAACAACATTTAATAATAAATTTAATAATAATAATGATAATAATAATTATAATACTTATATCTATTGTTATCAATGCTAATTATAATACTTTTAATAATAATAATAATATAGATAACGATATTAGTCATAATAATAATAAAGATAATAATAATAATAATAATAATAATAATAATAATAATAATAATAATAATAATAATAATAATAATAATAACAAATAATAATGATAATAATAATAATAAATAAATAAATAAAAAGAAAACTACCTCCTAAGCCTTTCATAAAAAGAAATGACCCGAGCAGGGCTCGAACCCGCGACCTCACGCCTACCCGAAAACTCCCTTGACCATCTGACCAAATTTGTTTTTCTGCTAACATTTAAGACCCAATTTTATTTATCCCATATTATTTTTCTGTTTCCAATTCTCCTTCTTCTTCTCAGTTTCAGAATCGACTAAAGGAGTTACCCATCAAAACACTCAATTTCTACACGATTTAAGCTGTATAATTGAAACTGTAAACATCTCCTATTACTTGATTAAATTAATTCAAACAAAATTAAAAGAATTTTGCTGTAACAGTACTTCATATGTACGTATGTGTAACACCCCGTTTTCCCTGTATATGATTTATAGGTGTATTGGGTATGTACGAATGGTGTAAGAAAGGTTCGGGGTATTTTCTAGTATTAAAGTCTTGTGTGCGAGAAAGTTATGTCAGGTCACGCCTTGTGTCGCGGCGCGACACAGAAGGCCGCGGCGCGGCAACACATTAGAATCTGGATCAGAAAGTATGGTAAAGAAGGAACCAGACCATGGTATAGGTCGCGGCGCGACCATTTATGCCGCAGCGCGACATTTCTGCTGAACTGGTTCCGGAGTTTTGCAATATTTAAGTAAAGTGAGGGGCAAATTGGTCATTTCGCGTTTGAGCCAGATGGGGATCTTAAATCTGGTCCATCCATTTCATTTCCTTAATTTCATTTTCCTTTTCATTTCATTTTCCTCTCAAAAACTCAAACAACCATTTGATTTCAAAGGGATTTTTGGAAAGGAAGAAGCGGGAATTGATCTTTGGCGTAGTTGACTAGGTTGTTCTCCTCGTTCTTGGCTACATGGTGATACTAGTGGTAAGCTCTAACTCCGAATTTCCTTTTCTTGTTCATCATTCAAACTTGAGGCTTTTGGCTTGTATGTTCATAGATGGAACCCATTTAGTTTTTAATTGAAGATTAACACCAAGATTCGGGTTTATAAGTGTTAAAGGCGGGTTTTGGGTTGGTTAATGATTTAACCATGTTTAAGACTTGTAAATGGTGTACAATCACTAGCATTAGTGATTATTGGTGTTTTGGAGACTTTTAGGGTTTTCGTGGTTGACTAATTTTGACTAGAGTCAAAATTAGGGTTTGTTGAGGATTATGACCCGAATGTCGATTCGATGCGGTTTGTAAACTTAAAATGGATTAAGTTGAAGTATAAAACCGAGTTAAATATGTTTTGGTGTTAAAACTTGTAAATGGTGAGATTTTGACTTAGTGGGTCAAAATTAGGGTTTATGGGCGATTTTGAGAACCATAAGTGTTTAACACTTGTGTTCAGGTTTAATTGGCATATTAGGACCATTATCACTTGTGTTAGTGATTATTGGTTAGTTTGGGCGCGGTTTGTCCTTGGAAGTGCATTTGGGTCGAAATTGCACTAAGTGTCGAATTGGGTTGGTTTGTAGATCCAATCTAAGTGTGTTGTTGAATTTGTGATAATGGATTAGGTACTTTCCATTGACGAGTTGCGGATTACTTAGAAGCATTCTTCAAGGCGACAAGGTGAGTGTTAATATCCTATATGCATATGTATGTGTAGGATGGGTGCGGGTCGGGTGAAGGGGGTTCTCATTTATAGAGCTCACTTCTCGTATAGGTGGAATTGTTGGACTTGTGTATAGATCCAATTGGCACGGTTGTGCGTTTTGGTAGACCACCTTTGACGAGGTGCACACTTTGTGTGTACGTTATCACATGGGCATGTGATGTGGATTATATAACCCCAATGACGAAGGGTTAATATTGTGAGTGGAATGATTATGCATATGTGTATATAATGTATTTACTTGTACGAGATTCGATGTGGGTTTAAGTTCGGGCGGTCGATACTACATCGGGTCAATATATGATATGGGTTTAACTTCAGGCGTTCAATGCCATGTCATATATGTGAGTGGGCATGTAGTGTGCGTTTAAAGTTCGGGCGTTCAATACCACATTACACGTGACGGGTGGGTTTAAAGTTCGGGCAATCGATACCACTCCGAGGTTAGTGTTATAATTTGTTGTGCACTAACGGTTATTGGGAACACCAATGGGAAATTCGAAGTACCATTCCTTGTACTATTGGTTAACCATGGCTACTTGTGTTGTAAGCGTGAGCTTATATATATATATATATATATATATATATATATATATATATATATATATATATATATATATATATATATATATATATATATATATATATATATATATATATATATATTGTATACGTATAATGTTGTATTGTTGTGTTGTAGCTAACCCTCTGGGTGTAGCTTATTGGCGTTGTTCGCATCGTCGTTGGTGAACTTATATTTGTTGTTATTTGTAGCTTGATGCTTAGTGATCGTACGGTATGCTTAGTTTAGCTTGCCTTTATGCTTGGATGCTCCGGTATGCGGTATTTGTTTATTTAGGTGGCGTGTCCATTTTATGCATATATATGTATGTAGTATATTTTCACTCACTAAGCATTAGCTTACCCTCTCGTTGTTGATATTTTTATAGGTTCGCGTGATGGCGGCTCGGGTAAGCATGGGAATTAGAGATCTTGGCTAGGTTGCTTTAGAAGATCTTGCTTTTGGACTCGATTAGGATTTGGGTAGCGTAGTCCCAAATCACCATGCTCGGTTTTGTGTAAACGTAACTAGTCGGGTCATAATGATTATAACCAGTTTACGATTTAATTAATGAACCATTGTATTAGGGAGTTTAAATTATTAATGTATGTTTTAAGTTCGTTGAACTTACTTTGGTAACAAATATGTTTTGGAAATTGTATAATGGGACCTAAAGTATTATTTAACGCGTATTAAAAGGAAAAATTTTTATGGGCCGGTTTTAATACGGGTTGGGTCGTTACAAGTGGTATCAGAGCATGGTCTAAGGGATTTAGGCGACTTGAGATAGGTGCCTAGACTTAGACTTTTGTGTGTGCTTATTTGTTGCGGGACTTGTAGGATTACGGGTCGGAATAGGTTATAGTTAGTGCCTTGTTGTAGGTGGACTAACGTCGATATTGGTAATGCGGATATTATTAATATATTAATTGTGTTGTGATAATAATTCTCGCATATGTGTATATCGCGTAGAATTTTGTTTGTGTTTGTTTATATCATCGAGCGAGGCGGTCGTTGTACTAACGAGTTGATACGGTGTCTATGCGTAATAAGGACTTGCAAACCTTATTACGGGTGCAAATCGTGCCTAACAAGTGATGTACGACGAGTGTTTAGCAAGATGGGGCGGTGTTGTGTGCGTGGTTTTATACGTTCGTGATCTAATCGCTTTGCATTCCTTAGAATGGCGACGGGAAACAGGATCGAGACGAACGACGTGGAGTTTAACGCTAGAGTTGCGGTTGCCGTTGCGGAGCAAATGAGTGTGTTTCGAGAATAAATGGATAAGAAGTACTCCGAACTTCAAAGTAATGGTGAAATGGAGCGTTGTCTTAAGAGGTTCATGAGGACTAAACCCCCGATGTATGATGGGAAACCGGATCCTTTGGTAAGCACAACTTGGATCTCGAATGTCGAAGGGTGTTTTCGTACTATTGAATGCCCTCCTGAGAAGAGGACAAGACTCGCTACTAGTTTGTTGCGGGGTAGGGCAAAGGATTTGTTGGATGGTAAGATTGATCTTGCCGGTGGTGAACCGTTTATGGCGCTATCGTGGGACGAGTTTAAGAAGGGATTCTTCGAGGAGTTCCGAACTTCAGCTGATTTGTCGGGAATGCGTAATGAGTTGCGAAATTTGTAACAAGGTTCTATGGACTTGAATACTCTTAAGACGACCTTTATGGCGAAGGCTCGTTTTTGCCCAGAGTATTTGGGGAATGATCATTTGTTGATGCAGTTTTCTATCGAACCTTGAATAATGACTTGAAGAGTAAGATTAGCAGAGTTCGGGCGAAATCGTTTGCGGAGTTATTCACCGCGGCTAGAGGTTTCGAGTCGTATTCGCAATCGAAGGTTGGTGAACCTTCAAGTGAGAGAAGGGTTGTTTCTTATGGTGCTCCAAGTAAGAGGACTAAGGGTCCGAGCATGAGCACGGGTGGTACACGGACGGGTATATCGGCTTCTAGTGCGTCTAGATGTTACAATTGTGGCGTGAGGGGTCACAAGTCTTGGGAATGTTCGGTGCCCAATGGTGATGGCATGGTGTGCTTCATTTGCCAAGAGGAAGGACATCGTAAGTCGGAATGTCCCAAGCTAGCGAGGACGGGTGTGGCAAGGAGACGTTAAGGTACGTTTCGCTTTAATAAATATGCTCTTTGATTATTTATTAAGTGCCGTTGAGTTTGAATTGTTAAATGCCTTGTGTTGTGCATATTGTTGTTATGGGTGACGTTCCTAATGGAAGTACCCTATGGCGACGTTTGATTGTCGGGCAAAGAGCGTAAGACTTGGTGCAACCAAGCATTCCTTAGTATTTGGGTGATGTTTCTACAAAGCCATGGAAATGGGTTTTGGTGTTCGGTTGTTAAGCGCGTGTTCGCTTTTGTGTTGGAGTGGATGAACCATGAGGGTTGACGGATGGGATGGAACCCTTGAGATCGTGTGTTTTTGATCTCGATGTATGTTGGTAAAGTCTACCTTTAGTAGCACTGTATGGTAGTACGAGTTGTGGATATGGAATGTAGTTCCAAGTGGGGGAGTTACACTCCAGCACGAGGAGGCCTTAGGGTGAAAATTCGGATAATGCTTATGGTAGATCCGAAACTTGTGTTGGGACCTAGTTTTGGTCGATTTGTGGTAGAGTACAATTTTTGGTTAAATTGTACTTATGATTTTGGGATTTGGAAATTATCACCGAGGTGGTAATGTGGTAAGTCTCGTTGAGAGATAATGGACGTATTTGGCGAGCAAGGTGAAATCCCTCGGTTAAGGGATGTGCGTATCGGGTTCTCTTTTGGAGAATTGTTGTTTGTGCCTATGTTCGATATAGGTGGTTCTTGCTCGATTGTGTGGATGGTTAGTGGTATCCGTTAGGGTTCACTATAGTGTAGCAGAGCGCGATGTTACACTACTCGTTGTTCGAGGCCAAAAAGGGCGTTGATTGGTGAAGCATGACCTTTGGGGTCCACTGACTTCATCATGGGAGTAGTGATATATCAGTGAAGCATGACCGTTGACGAGGTCCGTTGACTTCATCTGGTGTTGAGTGATCTATCGGTTGTTTTATACACCTATGGTGGTGTCGTAAGGACCGTGTGGTGTGATCTATCGGTTGTTTTACACACTGATGGTGGGGTTGTGAGGACCATGTTGTATGATAAGTGATGCGATAGCCGCGTTTCGCTCACATGTTGTTACGGGTGTGACGTCAGTCGATTTCGTACACCTTGGGATTTGCATTGCCATAGTCATTTTGGGTGCTATCGGTTTTAGCCGTTTGCTTTATGATGTTACGGTAGTTGCATTTTGGTCGTATTGCGCACTACCAGGGATGTCTAATGATTGGTGTTATCCGTACGGATTCGTTTGGTTCGGTCTTCATCGTTTCGGGTTGTTGACCTTAGGTTGAGACTTGGTTGCTTTTAGAGTTGTACTCGGTAAAGGTACGCTAAGGGATTGATATCTCGGTTCGAGATTGGTTGAGTTTTTCCCACTGTTAGGGAATGAGCATGGTCTTAGTGCTCGGAAATTGTGATTTGATCAATCGCGGGTGACGATTTAGTTGTTAAGGGTAACTCTTTGAGGAAAATTGTCTAAGGGATCGTTGTAGACTTCGGTTGTTGCGGGTATTGTACGTATCGGGATGCGAGCAAGTGTGTAATTTGTCATTGGATTAACCATCAGGTTAGCGAATTTGTGGTAGAAGTCGGTTTGAAATGCATGTTCGACGACCATTGAGTGTGGGTCCGTTTGGGTTCGTGACTAGGATCACGAGGACGTGATCGAATTTAAGTGGGGGAGAGTTGTAACACCCTGTTTTCCCTGTATATGATTTATAGGTGTATTGGGTATGTACGAATGGTGTAAGAAAGGTTCGGGGCATTTTCTAGTATTAAAGTCTTGTGTGCGAGAAAGTTATGTCAGGTCACGCCTTGTGTTGCGGTGCGACACAGAAGGCCGCGGCGCAGCAACACATTAGAATCTGGATCAGAAAGTATGGTAAAGAAGGCACCAGACCATGGTATAGGTCGCGGCGCGACCATATATGCCGCGGCGCGGCATTTCTGCTGAACTGGTTCCGGAGTTTTGCAATATTTAAGTAAAGTGAGGGGCAAATTGGTCATTTCGTGTTTGAGCCAGATGGGGATCTTAAATCTGGTCCATCCATTTCATTTCCTTAATTTCATTTTCCTTTTCATTTCATTTTCCTCTCAAAAACTCAAACACCCATTTGATTTCAAAGGGATTTTTGGAAAGGAAGAAGCGGGACTTGATCTTTGGCGTAGTTGACTAGGTTGTTCTCCTCGTTCTTGGCTACTCAGTGATACTAGTGGTAAGCTCTAACTCCGAATTTCCTTTTCGTGTTCATCATTCAAATTTGAGGCTTTTGGCTTGTATGTTCATAGATGGAACCCATTTAGTTGTTAATTGAAGATTAACACCAAGATTCGGGTTTATAAGTGTTTAAGGCGGGTTTTGGGTTGGTTAATGATTTAACCATGTTTAAGACTTGTAAATGGTGTACAATCACTAGCATTAGTGATTATTGGTGTTTTGGAGACTTTTAGGGTTTTCGTGGTTGACTAATTTTGACTAGAGTCAAAATTAGGGTTTGTTGAGGATTATGACTCGAATGTCGATTCGATGCGGTTTGTAAACTTAAAATGGATTAAGTTGAAGTATAAAACTGATTTAAATATGTTTTGGTGTTAAAACTTGTAAATGGTGAGATTTTGACTTAGTAGGTCAAAATTAGGGTTTATGGGCAATTTTGAGAACGATAAGTGTTTAACACTTGTGTTCGGGTTTAATTGGCATATTAGGACCATTATCACTTGTGTTAGTGATTATTAGTTAGTTTGGGCGCGGTTTATCCTTGGAAGTGCATTTGGGTCGAAATTGCACTAAGTGTCGAATTGGGTTGGTTTGTAGATCCAATCTAAGTGTGTTGTTGAATTTGTGATAATGGATTAGGTACTTTCCATTGACGAGTTGTGGATTACTTGGAAGCATTCTTCAAGGCGACAAGGTGAGTGTTAATATCCTATATGCATATGTATGTGTAGGATCGGTGCGGGTCGGGTGAAGGGGGTTCTCATTTATAGAGCTCACTTCTCGTATAGGTTGAATTGTTGGACTTGTGTATAGATCCAATTGGCACGGTTGTGCATTTTGGTTGACCACCTTTGACGAGGTGCACACTTTGTGTGTACGTTATCACATGGGCGTGTGATGTGGATTATATAACCCCAATGGTGAAGGGTTAATATTGTGAGTGGAATGATTATGCATATGTGTATATAATGTATTTACTTGTACGAGATTCGATGTGGGTTTAAGTTCGGGCGGTCGATACCACATCGGGTCAATATATGATACGGGTTTAAGTTCGGGCGTTCGATGCCATGTCATATATGTGAGTGGGCATGTAGTGTGGGTTTAAAGTTCGGGCGTTCGATACCACATTACACGTGACAGGTGGGTTTAAAGTTCGGGCGATCGATACCACTCCGGGGTTAGTGTTATAATTTGTTATGCACTAACGGTTGTTGGGAACACCAATGGGAAATTCAAAGTACCATTCCTTATACTATTGGGTAACCATGGTTAATTGTGTTGTAAGTGTGAGCTTATATTGTTCGAGTTATATATATATATATATATATATATATATATATATATATATATATATATATATATATATATATATATATATATATATATATATATATATATTGTGTACGTATAATGTTGTATTGTTGTGTTGTAGCTAACCCTCCCTGTGTAGCTTATTGGCGTTGTTCGCATCGTCGTTGGTGAACTTATATTTGTTGTTATTTGTAGCCTGATGCTTAGTGATCGTACGGTATGCTTAGTTTAGCTTGCCTTTATGCTTGGATGCTCCGGTATGCGGTATTTATTTATTTAGGTAGCGTGTCCATTTTATGCATATATATGTATGTAGTATATTTTCACTCACTAAGCATTAGCTTACCCTCTCGTTATTGATATTTTTATAGGTTCGCGTGATGGCGGCTCGGGTAAGCATGGGAATTAGAGATCTTGGCTAGGTTGCTTTAGAAGATCTTGCTTTTGGACTCGTTTAGGATATGGGTAGCGTAGTCCCAAATCACCATGCTCGGTTTTGTGTAAACGTAACTAGTCGGGTCATAATGATTATAACCGGTTTATGATTTAATTAATGAACCATTGTATTAGGGAGTTTAAATTATTAATGTATGTTTTAAGTTCGTTGAACTTACTTTGGTAACAAATATGTTTTGGAAATGGTATAATGGAACCTAAAGTATTATTTAACGCGTATTAAAAGGAAAAATTTTTATGGGCCGGTTTTAATACAGGTTGGGTCGTTACAGTATGAACTCAAACATCAATCCGTTAATCTAGACCTTTTTAGGTTGTGACTTCAACATGAAAAAGCTTTAAAACCTCTCCTAGAAACTTTCTGAATTCTCCATTGACCCAGAAACATCAAACAGAAATCAAATTTTAAGATGAACGATACGTTTGACTTTTTGAAAAAAACTTTGACTTCAAGAATTCGATTTCAATTCTAAGAATTGAAATCTAAAACTTTCCAGATAGATTAAATATGAGGACACTACAATTAAGGATTTTTAAATTCATTAAGAAATCGAAGTGTTTGAAAAATTATATTGAAAACAGGGCAGACGTCTGTTTTCTTGAATTTTTTGTTTCAATTCGATGAGATTAAATATGTAAAGGGTTTTTGGAATTGATAAATGATATTTTGAAGTCAGTTGGATTCCATAACACTGAATGTGATCGAGTCTTAAACCATTTAGGGTCGACAAGCAATATTCTTTCAGTACAGAAAAATATAAAAAAATATAAAGGTGAAAGTGAAATCAAACTAATTTTGTATTTGTTATGAATCAGATTTTTGTTGTTTTATAAAGATTAGAGACAGGAGTATATAGCTTTGATCGTGAAAGATAACAAATGGTATGATTTTCCTATTTTATAGAATATAATGAGGTAATATATATATTAATTCTAAATAATAATAACAAATCACTAATATTAACTAATAATACTATTTCCATATATATATATATCTGTATGTTTCGCATATAATTATATATATATATATATATATATATATATATATATATATATATATATATATATATATATATAAAATCTGTATTTATATATTTGTTTTAAATTCTTAATTTTTGAGATTTAACAAATAAAAAATATCTTAATACTATTAATAATACTAATAATGATATTATTAATAATAATATTATTGATAAAGGAATTAGCAATAATAAATGATAATTATTAATATGATAATATTAATACTAATGATGAGTTTTAGTAATAATAATAATAAATAATTATGTCAATAATTAAAGTTTTATCTTTAATCATTCTTATAATAATTTTTCTATTTAATATCTTTAATTTAATAATCATAACTTTTCAATTAGAATTATAACAATAATAATTACATTAATATTATTAATACTGATCTTGATATTAATATTAATAGTAAAAAATGAAAGTAATATTAATATTACTATAATAACTATATTTTTAATTTGTAGTTACATTTAATATGTTAATATTACATATTGTTAATTATGTAATAATATATATCATATCATAGCATATATTTAATATTTTATGTATTACAATATACATATAATCATCAGTTATATATGAAAATTATATTCATATATATATATATATATATATATATATATATATATATATATATATATATATATATATATATATTTTCATTTTTATGTTTCACTAAATTAATTTGTATCTTAGTTTTCATATCTAGTTTTAAATGTTAATTTATATTTTATATATTTCAAATTATTATATGTACTTACATTCATATATATATATATATATATATATATATATATATATATATATATATATATATATATATATATATATATATATATATGTATGTATGTATGTATTTTTTTATTTACAAATAATTGTCTGTGAATCGTCGGGGATAGTCAAAGGGTAATTGAATATATGGTCATAGTTCCAAAATTTTCGAGACTCAATATTACAGACTTTGCTTATCATGTCGAATTCATATTAAGGTTAAAGTTTAAATTTGGTCGGAAATTTTCGAGTCGTCTGTAACGACCCGGATTTTTCCAATCGTTTTATACTTATGAGATTAATATTTAAATAAATTAAACCTTACCAACATGATAAGCAATCCAACTTGTTGAGACTTTTGTTTTTGAAAAGAGTTTTACACAACGTTTGACCGTCCAATTTAACCGATGATATCACGAACTATATAACATACGATAATTATACGTTTGTGTATATATATGTATTTATATATATTGAACATGATCTAAGGATGGTTTAACATCTCATTGTGTACTAATGACAATGAGTTATAAGTATATTTTGAAACTACTAACTTAAGTTTTCAAAACGATAACTATACGTAACATTCTTTGATATATATACTTATAACCTGTAATGCTTATACATGTATCGTATATATAATGTATTTAATCACTTTTTAAGGACTTAAATACATAAAACAATATAAGTATATTCACAAAAGATAGCTATATTTGAATTCTCATTCCGTTTCCTCAAGATTTCTATACGTATATCTAGGGTATATGTACCCGTATCATACCCAGCTTCTATATGTATTTACTATTGGTATATACACATCAAATCAACATCCTAATCAACATTATTACTGCCCTAGATATGAGGTAACTATGATTTTTCAAGTAGCGTAAATTATTTGTAAGAAAACAAAATTAGGAATCCTTTTCTTTCTTTATAAACTAAAAACGTTTTTATGAATGAACACCATTTCTTCACTCTATTTTCTCATACCTACACCCTCATTTCTATCTCAAAATACTACTAACTTCATACTTGATCATCTTCAAGCATTTTCCCCATCATTTAGCTTCAATTACAAGCCTTAAACACCATAAGAAAACTCTTTCAAGAACATATCAAAATAACCACCCATTTGAAGAAGTATACTTCCAACCTTTTGATCTAACTCCACCACTCTTTGATTCCAAGATTTTTTCTTATCTCTTACAGTAACTTTGTCCAAGTAACTTGAGGTAGTAACCTTGTTCATAATCTTGTTCGATTCATAATTATATAGCTATCTTATTTTATGTTGTAAAATTTTAACAACAAGAACATAGTTTGAATGATTTCAAACTTGTTTGCAAACTAAATAGATCCTTCTAACTTAACTTTTAAAATACTTCAAGACCTTTAATATATCATAATGATATGCTAACTTAACAAGATATAACTTGGTTTTACAAAGAACACCTTAAAAACTGAATCTACGTCGTCGGAGTGCAACCGGGGGCTGTTTTGGGTTGGATAATTAAAAACCATCTTGAACTTTGAATTGGAAGTTCATGTTCTGGAAAAATGATATTTCTTATGAATATCTTAACACATAAAAATTTCATGGTTTAACTCAAAGTGTAAGTATTTTTAGAAAAATGATCATTAAATGTTGTTTTTATGATGGAAAATGATCACTTTCATAAGTTTTACCAAAGTTTGACCTATAACCTGTGATTTCGAATACAAACTAAGGTATTTTCAGTTCATATTCTTAAAATTTGACTCGATCCAAGGAAGTGGCAAGTTGAACCAACAAAATCGGAGTTGTAATGAAGAAACTACGACTAAAACAAGATTGGGTATCCGAAGCTAGTTTAGCTACGAAAATATTTGGAGATAAAGTAAATTAATCATATCTTTTCTAATTAATATGATATTTTATATATAATTACTTATGATTTGATTTTATATATTTCAGGACCACCCGTAAACAACACGAGAAGATTAATCATAAGACCTCATGATTGTACGCAACACGTCATTTGACAACACGGTACTTTATGTACGCAACACGTCATTTGACAACATGGTACCATGGGTCGAGATTAATTCTGATCAATACGAATACGATGGGGTCTTTATTTATTTTATTGAGCAACTAATTGTGGACCACTAACATCGGACTGCTAACTACGGACTAAGAAAATATTAAAAGTATTATAAGTATATATATATATATATATATATATATATATATATATATATATATATATATATATATATATATATATATATATATATATATATATATATATATATATATATATATAACGATTACTTGAAAAGAAAATATGTTGATATATTATATATATATATGGTTAGGTTCGTGATATCTATCGGAGACCAAGTCGAGTTAAATACCTTCAAGGCAAAAGTGAGTATATAGTCCCACTTTTAAACTCTAAATATTTCGGGATGAGAATACATGCATTTTATGATTTACGTTATGGACACAAGTGATAAAAAAATATATTCTACGTTGAGTTGTACCACTGGCATACTTCCCTGTAGCTTGGTAACTACTATTTACATGTGGTATTGTAAACGCGAATCCTGTTGATAGATCTATCGGGCCTGACAACCCCAACCGGACTGGACGACCAGTATTCAACGGTTGCACAGTACTTCGTTTCGGTGACTACACTTGGTACAGTGTAGTGAGATTTCATAATAAAGGGAATATGCGACGTTGATTAAATATTAAGTATGGTTATCAAGTGCTCAAGCACTTAGAATATTTTTATTAAAACGTTTATGTATATGAAATCTTGTGGTCTATATTTATAACGCTGCTAGCATTAAACCTATATCTCACCAACTTTATGTTGACGTTTAAAGCATATTTATTCTCAGGTTCCTAGAAGTCTTCCGCTGTTTGAATATATGTTAGAGAAACCATGTGCATGGAGTCATACATGTTTTATTCGAGGAAGCATTGCACTCACAAAATCATCACCGTGTATTTATTTTGACTGCATTGTCAACGGAAGTATACTTGTAAACTGTTATTTACAGTGATTGTCTACATGTAGAAATCATCAGATGTTGAAAACATTGAATTTTAAATATTCATTTATGGTATATCTTTTCAAAAGAATGCAATGTTTATAAAACGTATCATATAGAGGTCAAATGCCTCGCGATGTAATCATATGTTATTGTATTCGTCCCTATGGATTGGGTCGGGTCGTTTCATGTGGTATCAGAGCAGTGGTCTTAGCGAACCAGGTCTGCATTAGTGTGTCTAACTGATAAGTCGTTAGGTTGCATTAGTGAGTCTGGACTTCGACCGTGTCTGCATGTCAAAATTTTGCTTATCATTTTGTGTCGAAAATCATCTACTTATCATCTGTAGGAAATTACCTGCTTATCATCTTAAGTCTAAACTCGTCTTACTGCATTCATTGCATGAATGGTGTATAGACAAAATTCATATCTTAGCGTATTTGCTAATTCATATCTACGCGTATCTGTTACTGTAAACTTTGTCTGACATATTCCGTAAATCCCTCCATAATCTATAAGATCTTTTGTTCTATATATGTGGATATTCTATATAATTAGAATACCACCCGATAGCCGGAAAATCATTTCATATCGAAAAATCCTTTATTCAATCATACGAAATGGAACTCGTCACTAGTTGAAGTCCCTCGGATTCCGATATGGAATACCACTCAAGCTCTGAAAGCAGTGTGACCGGAATGGATCAATCAATCAGTCATCATCTATTTTAGATGGATTGGGGATGGGTTCGTAGCCTCCTCAATCATTGGAGACAAGAAGAAGGTGATCCCTTCCATCCACCAAATTGCCCTCTTGACGATGAACCTGAAGCACTTACCGGCGAACCTGTTCGAGAAACCATTTTCTCTCTTATTTACAGAGTATCTCATCACGATTATATACTACATCAAATTCTAGATTTTATTTATCCGCTCGTCCGAACCGACAATCACCCCGGTGTAATAGAAGAAGTCAACGACCTTCGCACTCGGGTAGTGGCTTTGAAGAATATGGTACGAAGGTTACAAACACCATAAGCAGCATCAGCAGCATAACCAGTACCGTCAATAACATCAACATCGCAAGCCTCAATACCCTAAGCACCAGCAGTATCACCAGCATCAACGTTATCACCATCATCAACATCAACAGGATCATTACCACCACCAACAATCACATCCGCATCACACGCCTCAATATCACCATCCCTACCTCGGATATCAACGTCACACGAATCATAGATACCAAGAAGTACCAACAACAACAAACGATGAAGTATTGATTCATAACTTCATCGGAGAAACATTCTATGGTGATTATGTAATCTCTAAAGACATAGAGATTACCTATTTCTGCCTTAACCATAAATCAGATGAGTGGACAGAAATGATAAAAGGAAGAGTAGAAACCCTGACAAGAATGATGCGTAAGGTACAAGCTAGACTTGTTTTACCAACAGCATCAGCAGTACCCTTATCCTCACCAACACAGTCAGTGCTGTCAACATCGTTAGAATCGTCAGCAACTTTAACATCACAAGCTCTACCAGTTCAAGAATCATCGTGGACATCATCAATAACGCGTATATTGCATCAACGAGTTATGAAGTATTAACTCATTCTTCTGAAGAATTTATATAAATATTTTATATATATGAATTCGGAAACCAAAATAAATCTTTTCGTACTAAGCTATTAAGTATGAATTGAAAAAGGGTAGATACTACTCGTTTAAATTCATATTACAAATATGCAATGATGTACGTCCTTCGTCAGCAACTTAATCATCGTTAACTACAATCCCTGTTTCAATTCAATGAATTTCGTTTTATAATAAACCAAGTGTATTATTCAATAATATGTTTGATTTTACACTTTCATCATCAATGTACTCGAAGCTTACTGGGAAACAACATTCATATCTTGCGAAGTTAGCAAGAGTTCAATGAGTATCAGCATGATTCACTAAGGAAATATATATAAGAATAAATAATGAAGTATTGTTCCATAACTTCATTAATATTCTGTGAAGAATATGTGGTTCCTAATCGTTTTAGAGATTACTTATTCTAGCTCAAACCGAAAATCAAATGAGTCTAATATTATTTTGACTTATTAAATTCATGATTACATCTGAAGAAGATATATATGTACATATATTTTCATAAAGATTGTAATAAAATTCTCTGGTACAAAACATTACTTGTGAAATTTTTTTTAACGGGTAGGTAATACCCGAGAAATATATAAATTCACAATTAATATGATTATATTCTTCGACTCTGATTCAACAATCATCAACTATACTCACTACCTTCACAATAATATACATTATTTCATAGAAATCGAAACAACCATTCTCATCCAAATTTTATTACGACAAAACGAAATCCAAGTCAAGACTTAACAGAAGACATTACTCTTAGGACTCTTACATCTTTCAAAACTATACTTTGACTTCAAAAGTATGCTAGAACATCATTCGATTCTTGGAACCCAGAAAAATATTTGTATCATTCAAAGTCCTAAAACATCATATGTATATTAACGATTACAATCTATGATCAAACCCTTCGAAATTCCTGAAGACACTTCAAATAATGGAAAATCGAGATGATGATCCAACCACACATTACCCGCAGTCTTGCACCTGAAAATCTCTCGAAACCAAGGACATAATTTAACACGTATTCGCGTTAAATCTTTTAGCATTTATTAGCAAAAATAACTTTGCGATTCCTTTTCAAAATAGCAAATTTTGTCACAGTTTCAGCAAGTCAACCTCGACTTTCCATTCGAAGTAGCCTTATTATAACCTGTAATACATACGATTGCCCTTTTGTTACCAGGGAACCTTTTATATTCCACGACATTATCAGCAGATGTACCAGCAACTCGTTACCCCTTTGGTGGAATCAACAATTGGTATTTTGAAATCTCTCAGCATTTCTATTTCAGCAGTTATATATATATATATATATATATATATATATATATATATATATATATATATATATATACAACGTCTATCCCCAAGAATTACATATTTCAAATGTGAAGTTTCTGAAAAATGTTCCAGTCTACGAATTAGTGCTATTAAGTTTTGGAAAAGACTGATAAAGTGGTAAAGACAGTAGACAACAATTACGGTCAGAAGTTTGACAATAAAGAATAATAGATTGGAAAAGCTCGAACGAAAAATTTGGTACTGAAAAAAGGATTGAGCAAAGTATAAAGGAGGTCGTGGACAAATCACAATGACGAAATCTACCTTCAAAGGATTCAAATGATTCAGTGTCTGCTGAAACTGTTAGTAAACCTTACTCCTTATTCTAAACCTTCACAGACAGATTTTCCGCGTCATTCCCTGATCTTAGATATTCTAAGATATCATCGTATTTTTCATTATAAATATCTCCGATATTCCTGAAGATATATTCCCAACTATCCTCATCAAAAATCATTTATCTCTTCACAATATTTGCGTTACAACATAAAAGAAACTGTGTTAGTTTTTAAATTCTGAAAATTTTGAGTTTAAAATATGAATGTTTTAAAGTAGTGTTGGAAACTGAAGCATAAATTAGTATAATATAATGACACTTGATCAACGTGATTATATTATTCATGCTGAGTTTCTAAATGGAACATAATGATTCACAGATCATAACGTCATCATGTGCCATGTTACACAACTCTTACATTCTACCCAATCTCCAAACATATTAAGAACATATCTCCTTGATAATTCTATCTTTTCGGACATTCTGGTAACTTACCAAATCAAGATCGTGCAATTACTATTTCCTTCTTAGAACATTAACTATGTTTATTTCAAAATCCATACCTACGAATTTCGGACCACTATTCGCTTGACTCGAATTCGGGAAGAGGAAACAAAAGTATGGAACTGTTGAATATAAAAGAAAATATAAAGCTCGACAATAACAAATAAATTACAAACCGTGTATATCAATACGTATTGCAACATAAAGGCACGGGAGAATTAACAATACTATAACCCCAAGGTAATAGTAGAAATAAATAAAATCCTCCGGAGGTAGATGAAAAAGAAGAATGACAGAGATGAAAGTTAAGAGTATATCCAGGATCAGTACCGGATGAAGCATACTGATAAATATTTTAAAGTATGAATTGAGGGAGGAAGAATAGAAGGTATGAGTTGTAAGGAAATGAAGGGAGGTGGATTTATAGTAAAAGATCCGACAGAGCAATCAAAATAGATGATCGCATTTAAAGCAGATTCTAATTTCCTTGATTATCGAAGAATCAAATCTCATTATGAAGATTTTACTCCTAATCTCTTGAACTTGGAAATCAATCCTATCTACGTCAAAAGATATGACGAATCTATACCTACTCATTTCACCCTTTGGTGATAGCCTCACTCGTACTCTTCACAAAAATCAAATTGCTTTATCAATATTACTTGATGATAATAAAACTCTAATTTCCAACTCGTATACGTCATGAAAACATACTTATTGTCAGCCATGACCATCCCATTCAAATTTCGGGACGAAATTTATTTAACGGGTAGGTACTGTAACGACCCGGATTTTTCCAATCGTTTTATACTTATGAGATTAATATTTACATAAATCAAACCTTACCAACATGATAAGTAATCCAAATTGTTGAGACTTGTGTTTTTGAAAAGAGTTTTACACAACGTTTGATCGTCCAATTTAACCGATGATATCACGAACTATATAACATACGATAATTATACGTTTGTGTATATATATGTATTTATATATATTGAACATGATCTAAGGATGGTTTAACATCTCATTGTGTACTAATGACAATGAGTTATAAGTATATTTTGAAACTACTAACTTAAGTTTTCAAAACGATAACTATACGTAACATTCTTTGATATATATACTTATAACCTATAATGCTTATACATGTATCGTATATATAATGTATTTAATCACTTTTTAAGGACTTAAATACATAAAAAAAATATAAGTATATTCATAAAAGATAGCTATATTTGAATTCTCATTCCGTTTCCTCAAGATTTCTATACGTATATCTAGGGTATATGTACCCGTATCATACCCAGCTTCTATATGTATTTACTATTGGTATATACACATCAAATCAACATCCTAATCAACATTATTACTGCCCTAGATATGAGGTAACTAGGATTTGTCAAGTAGCATGAATTATTAGTAAGAAAACAAAATTAGGATTTCTTTTCTTTCTTTATAAACTAAAAACGTTTTTATGAATGAACACCATTTCTTCACTCTATTTTCTCATACCTACACCCTCATTTCTATCTCAAAATACTCCTAACTTCATACTTGATCATCTCCAAGCATTTTCCCCATCATTTAGCTTCAATTACAAGCCTTAAACACCATAAGAAAACTCTTTCAAGAACATATCAAAATAACCACCCATTTGAAGAAGTATACTTCCAACCTTTTGATCTAACTCTACCACTCTTTGATTCCAAGATTTTTTCTTATCTCTTACAATAACTTTGTCTAAGTAACTTGAGGTAGTAACCTTGTTCATAATCTTGTTCGATTCATAATTATATAGCTATCTTATTTTATGTTGTAAAATTTTAACAACAAGAACATAGTTTGAATGATTTCAAACTTGTTTGCAAACTAAATAGATCCTTCTAACTTAACTTTTAAAACACTTCAAGACCTGTAATATATCATAATGATATGCTAACTTAACAAGATATAACTTGGTTTTACAAAGAACACCTTAAAAACTGAATCTACGTCGTCGGAGTGCAACTGGGGGCTGTTTTGGGTTGGATAATTAAAAACCATCTTGAACTTTGAATTGGAAGTTCATGTTCTAGAAAAATGATATTTCTTATGAATATCTTAACACATAAAAATTTCATGGTTTAACTCAAAGTGTAAGTATTTTTAGAAAAATGATCATTAAATGTTGTTTTTATGATGGAAAATGATCACTTTCATAAGTTTTACCAAAGTTTGACCTATAACCTGTGATTTTGAATACAAACTAAGGTATTTTCAGTTCATATTCTTAAAATTTGACTCAATCCAAGGAAGTGGCAAGTTGAACCAACAAAAACGGAGTTGTAATGAAGAAACTACGACTAAAACAAGATTGGGTATCCGAAGCTAGTTTAGCTACGAAAATATTTGGAGATAAAGTAAATTAATCATATCTTTTCTAATTAATATGATATTTTATATATAATTACTTATGATTTGATTTTATATATTTCAGGACCACCCGTAAACAACACGAGAAGATTAATCATAAGACCTCATGATTGTACGCAACACGTCATTTGACAACACGGTACTTTATGTACGCAACACGTCATTTGACAACATGGTACCATGGGTCGAGATTAATTCTGATCAATACGAATACGATGGGGTCTTTATTTATTTTATTGAGCAACTAATTGTGGACCACTAACATCGGACTGCTAACTACGGACTAAAAAAATATTAAAAGTATTATAAGTATATATATATATATATATATATATATATATATATATATATATATATATATATATATATATATATATATATATATATATATATATATATATATATAACGATTACTTGAAAAGAAAATATGTTGATATATTATATATATATGGTTAGGTTCGTGATATCTATCGGAGACCAAGTCGAGTTAAATACCTTCAAGGCAAAAGTGAGTATATACGCCCACTTTTAAACTCTAAATATTTCGGGATGAGAATACATGCATTTTATGATTTACGTTATGGACACAAGTGATAAAAAAATATATTCTACGTTGAGTTGTACCACTAGCATACTTCCCTGTAGCTTGGTCACTACTATTTACATGTGGTATTGTAAACGCGAATCCTGTTGATAGATCTATCGGGCCTGACAACCCCAACCGGACTGGACGACCAATATTCAACGGTTGCACAGTACTTTGTTTCGGTGACTACACTTGGTACAGTGTAGTGAGATTTCATAATAAAGGGAATATGCGACGTTGATTAAATGTTAATTATGGTTATCAAGTGATCAACCACTTAGAATATTTTTATTAAAACGTTTATGTATATGAAATCTTGTGGTCTATATTTATAACGCTGCTAGCATTAAACCTATATCTCACCAACTTTATGTTGACGTTTAAAGCATGTTTATTCTCAGGTTCCTAGAAGTCTTACGCTATTTGAATATATGTTAGAGAAACCATGTGCATGGAGTCATACATGTTTTATTCGAGGAAGCATTGCATTCACAAAATCATCACCGTGTATTTATTTTGACTGCATTGTCAACGGAAGTATTCTTGTAAACTGTTATTTACGGTGATTATCTACATGTAGAAATCATCAGATGTTGAAAACATTGAATTTTAAATATTCATTTATGGTATATCTTTTCAAAAGAATGCAATGTTTATAAAACGTATCATATAGAGGTCAAATGCCTCGCGATGTAATCATATGTTATTGTATTCGTCCCTATGGATTGGGTCGGGTCGTTTCATGGTCACAGAGTGGATTAAGGTGGATTAGTTAAGATCCACCCGAACCACTATAAATCCTTGTGTCTATGTTCTTTACATTACATTACTTATTATTTTTGAACATATACACCACACACATCAAGTTTGAGTTGAATTGATTGATCATAGTTGATTGGATTTGGTGATCAATCAAAAAATTGTTAAAAAACGTATTAAGTAACTATTCACCCCCCTCTAATTACTTACACTTTGTGTTTGCATGCACCTGATTTTAATGGAACTGCACTTGTGTCAATAAAATTGAAAGGAACAGAGAATTATAGTGTTTGGAGCCGAGCTATGCTTCTTGCTTTAAACAATAAAAAGAAAAAGGTTTTATTGATGGAACTTGTAAAAGAAGTGATTATGAAAAAGATGAAGTTTTTTAAATCAGTGGGATAGATGTAATTCTGTGGTATTGACATGGATACTTACATCTATTCCAGATGAACTGTACTTGGGACAAATTTTTTCTAATAGTTCTGTTACTGTATGGCAAGAACTTAAAGAAACTTATGATAAAATTGATGGTTCAATTACTTTTAATGTACATAAACAAATCAATTCATTGACACAAGGAGGTTCTAATGTTTCTGAATATTATCACAAGTTGAATACTTTGTGGAAACAATTTGATGATCTTATTAAATTGCCTAAATGTGTTTGTGATGTTAATGCTGATTTTGTTAAACATAATAGTGTGATGAAACTTATGTGTAGTGACCCAAACTTTTCCATGTTTATATATATTAATTGAGATTGATATTTACATGACTAAATGTTTCCAACGTGTTAAGCAATCAAACTTGTTAAGACTTGATTAATTGAAATAGGTTTCATATAGACAATTGACCACCCATGTTGACCGGTGATTCACGAACGTTAAAACTTGTAAAAACTATACGATGACATATATATGGTTATATATATAGTTAACATGATTTTATTATAAGTAAGTATCTCATTAAGTATTTTAACAATGAGTTATATACATAAAAAAATGAGACTCTTAAATTAAGAAACTCGAAAACGATATACATAACGATTATTGTTATAATAACGTCTTACTAGGTACATATGAATCATATTAAGATATTGATACACTTGGTTAATTATGTTAAATGATAAGTAAATATATCATTAAGTGTATTAACAATGAACTACATATGTAAAACTAAGACTACTAACTTAATGATTTCGAAACGAGACATATATGTAACGATTATCGTTGTAACGACATTTAACTGTATATATATCATACTAAGATATATTATATATCATAATATCATGATAATATAACAATTTAACATCTCATTTGATATAATAAACAATGGGTTAACAACATTTAACAAGATCGTTAACCTAAAGGTTTCAAAACAACATTTACATGTAACGACTAACGATGACTTAATGACTCAGTTAAAATGTATATACATGTAGTGTTTTAATATGTATTCATACACTTTTAAAAGACTTCAAGACACTTATCAAAATACTTCTACTTAACAAAAATGCTTACAATTACATCCTCGTTTAGTTTCATCAACAATTCTACTCGTATGCACCCGTATTTGTACTCGTACAATACACAGCTTTTAGATGTATGTACTATTGGTATATACACTCCAATGATTAGCTCTTAGCAGCCCATGTGAGTCACCTAACACATGTGGGAACCATCATTTGGCAACTAGCAAGAAATATCTCATAAAATTACAAAAATATGAGTAATCATTCATGACTTATTTACATGAAAACAAAATTACATATCCTTTATATCGAATCCATATACCAACGAACAAAAACACCTACAAACACTTTAATTCTTCAATCTTCTTCATCTAATTGATCTCTCTCAAGTTCCATCTTCAAGTTCTAAGTGTTCTTCATAAATTCCATAAGTATAGTTTCATAAAAATCAAGAATACTTCCAAGTTTGCAAGTCTACTTCCAAGCTTTCTAATCCATTCCAAGTAATCATCTAAGATCAAGGAACCTTTGTTGTTTATAGTAGGTTATCTTTCTAATTCAAGGTAATATTCATATTCAAACTTTGATTCAATTTCTACAACTATAACAATCTTATTTCGAGTGAAAATCTTACTTGAACTGTTTTCGTGTCATGATTCTGTTTCAAGAACTTTAAAGCCATCCAAGGATCCTTTGAAGCTAGATCCATTTTCTCATATCCAGTAGTTTTATCCAGAAAACTTGAGGTAGTAATGATGTTCATAACATCATTCGATTCATACATATAAAGCTATCTTATTCGAAGGTTTAAACTTGTAATCACTAGAACATAGTTTAGTTAATTCTAAACTTGTTCGCAAACAAAAGTTAATCCTTCTAACTTGACTTTTAAAATCAACTAAACACATGTTCTATATCTTTATGATATGCTAACTTAATGATTTAAAAATGGAAACACGATGAACACCATAAAATTGGATATACGCCGTCGTAGTGAAACCGGGGGCTGTTTTGGTTTGGATAATTAAAAACTATGATAAACTTTGATTTAAAAGTTGTTCTTCTTTGAAAATGATTTTTCATATGAACATGAAACTATATTCAAAAATCAAGGTTAAACTCAAAGTGGAAGTATGTTTTCTAAAATGGTCATCTAGACGTCGTTCTTTCGACTGAAATGACTACCTTTACAAAAACGACTTGTAACTAATATTTCTGACAATAAACCTATACTTTTTCTGTTTAGATTCATCAAATATAGTTCAATATAAAACAATAGCAATTTGATTCACTCAATGTATTGTATTATACATGTATTCTAATATATTATGTAATCTTGGGATACCATAGGCACGTACGCAAATGTTTTGACATATCATATCGACCCATGTATATATATTATTTGGAACAACCATAGACACTCTATATGCTGTAATGTTGGAGTTAGCTATACAGGGTTGAGGTTGATTCCAAAAATATATATACTTTGAGTTGTGATCTAGCCTGAGACGTGTATACACTGGGTCGTGGATTGATTCAAGATAATATATATCGATTTATTTCTGTACATCTAACTGTGGACAACTAGTTGTAGGTTACTAACGAGGACAGCTGACTTAATACACTCAAATCTTTAAAACATAATAAAAATGGTTGTAATTATATTTTGATCATACTTTAATATATATGTACATATTTGTATAGGTTCGTGAATTGATTTGTGGCCAAGTCTTATTTCCGAGGAAGGAAATATCAGTGAAGGTGAGTTATAGTCCCACTTTTAAAATCTAATATTTTTGGGATGAGAATACATGCAGGTTTTATAAATGATTTACAAAATAGACACAAGTACGTGAAACTACATTCTATGGTTGAATTATCGAAATTGAATATGCCCCTTTTTATTAGGTCTGGTAATCTAAGAATTAGGGAACAGACACCCTAATTGACACGAATCCTAAAGATAGATCTATTGGGCCTAACAAACCCCATCCAAAGTATCGGATGCTTTAGTACTTCGAAATCTATATCATATCCGAAGGGTGTCCCGGAATGATGGGGAATATTGTTATATATGCATCTTGTTAATGTCGGTTACCAGGTTTTCACCATATGAATGATTTTTATCTCTATGTATGGGATGTGTATTGAAATATGAAAACTTGTGGTCTATTGTTACGATTTGATATATATAGGTTAAACCTATAACTCACCAACATTTTTGTTGACGTTTAACGCATGTTTATTCTCAGGTGAATACTAAGAGCTTCCGCTGTTGCATACTAAAATAAGGACAAGATTTGGAGTCCATGTTTGTATGATATTGTGTAAAAACTGTATTCAAGAAACATATGTCGATGTAATATATTTCTATTGTAAACCATTATGTAATGGTCGTGTGTAAACAGTATATTTTATATTATCATTATTTGATAATCTACGTAATGTTTTTAAAACCTTTATTGATAAAATAAAGGTTATGGTTGTTTTAAAAATGAATGCAGTCTTTGAAAAACGTCTCATATAGAGGTCAAAACCTCGCAACGAAATCAATTAATATGGAACGTTTATAATCAATATGAACGGGACATTTCAGTTGGTATCCGAACGTTGGTCTTAGAGAACCAGAAAATTTGCGTTAGTGTATCTTATCGAGTTTGTTAGGATTCATTAGTGAGTCTGGACTACAACTGTGTTTTCTTTAAAAATGATTGCTTAACATTTTTGTTGGAAACTCTATATTATTAACATGTAAATATTATGTGATATATTAATCTCTTAACATGTTTAATATTGTGTGATAGATGTCTACCTCTAGCACAAATCCCATTGACTCACCTAATAATAACGAAGAGTCGAATATATATTGGCAAGATTCACAAGTTCCCGAAGAACCGGAAGAAGAGGAAACGGAACCGGAAGAAGAGGAACTGGAAGAAGAGGAACCAGAAGAAGAGGAACTGGAAGAAGAAGAGGTTCCGGAGGGGGGAATAGTAGGAACCACAGAAAACCGGTCAAATAAAAGAAAATCCTCAACCAATGGACCAAAGTTAATAATGGTCAATGGTGTTTCCGCTAAGGAAGCAAAATATTGGGAAAATTACCAATTTTCCGATGAATTGGATCCTTATGAGGATTCCGATGATGTTATAGAAATTACCCCGACCCAATTTAATGAGGTAATAGAAAATAATAAGGGAAAAGGCATCAAAATAGAGAAATCTGATTCCGACCCCGATGAACTTTATATGTACCGTCAACACCCGTATTTTCAATATCGTGACAATAACCCAGGAACCTCTAAACCACCAGGTTTTTCTAAACCAATGTGGAAAATGACGACTCGTACTAGAGGAACATCATATATCCCTAGAAGATTAGGAAAAAGAACCAAGTCCGAAGAAGAAGAAACCAGTGATTCAGATTAGAGGGGTGTGAGCATGTTGTGTAATAAATGTATTGTAGTGTGCTTGTACTTTTATGTTCTATGTAAAAATTTCTTGTATTGTTTGTTTTTACGAATCTAATCCTTGTCTATTTTACAGTATAAAAACAAAATGGACGTTAAGGGTAGACAACCGAATATTTTAGAAGACCACCAGAGGATATGATTGAGGAAATCTTGTCTAGAGTCGGTTAGAATTCATCAGTACATTTAGTTATGGCGAAATTAACTTGTCAAACATTTGAAAGACTTTTTTCAGAAATGCCTTAGTTTATAAAAGGCTTTCCTTTGATAGGTGGGGTATATCACATTGGGGAGACTTTAAGTTACGCCGTGTTTTCTTTAAAGCGTTAAATGCGGGGAACCCAAATGCAATTTTACGCTACGGGTTAAGAACCTATTTTGACTCAACATATCCCAACATAGGATTTCATGAATTAGAAAGAGCTTCTAACATGCAACATAAAGAAGCATGTTATGCTTACGGGTTAGTGATGTTCGCTTCTTACCAAAGTGAGAAAAAGAACATCGGATTGCAGCTTTTAAATAAAACTTTCCCACAAGTGATGGATTCAGTAATTGGGGTGAGAAACAAGGTTTTTAGATTATTACGGGGCTTTTGGACATTACGAAACCCTCGTCCTTTTGACGACATTACAACATGCTGCCTAGCTAATGGTCATAACGGTTATTATCCACAAGACCAAGGATGGAAAGTCGTCTTAGTAAAACCAGAATGCATGACTTGTTTCTGGACTTATGAATTACGTGCCTTTATTTCCTTTGCTAAACAACTTACGTATTAACTAGATTTATCTTCAAAACTGTCCTGTATCATAGTGTACTATATTTCATGTTATATGTAATATAGCGAAGTTGTAAGTTTGAAGAATATTTGTATGTGATATATTATTATAATCAGTTTTTCATATGGAATTGTAGTAGTTGAATTGTATATTAGCTACTAAGTATGAACTTAACGGGTAGGTAGTACCCGAATTTAAACTTATATAATGCTAATATGAAGAAAAAGCTTTTATAAATGAGTTCATATTATGCTACGAGATACTATTGACTACTCTTAATATTCTGTATGATTAAATTGTTTCATTTGACTATTTTGAAGGAAATGGCACCGACTACTTGACACACCTTGAATATGAGCGAAGAGGAATTTCGTGCCTTTCTTGCTTCAAACATAGCCGCAGTACAGGCCGCGCTACATACCAACAATAACTCTGAATCTAGCAATACAGCTAACGGCGCAAGAAATCGTGTAGGATGCTCCTACAAGGAATTCACTGCCTGCAAACCTTCGGAATTTGATGGGACCGAAGGACCAATCGGATTGAAACGGTGGACCGAGAAAGTTGAATCGGTGTTTGCCATAAGTAAGTGTGCTGAAGGAGACAAAGTGAAGTACGCTACGCATACCTTCACAGGTATTGCGTTAACATGGTGGAATACCCATCTAGAGCAAGTAGGACAAGATGCTGCTTACGCGCTACCGTGGTCAGCATTCAAGCACTTGATGAACGAGAAGTACCGTCCCAGAACCGAGGTCAATAAGCTCAAGTCAGAACTTAGAGGGTTACAAACACAGGGATTCGATATTACTTCGTACGAAAGACGATTCACAGAATTGTGCCTATTGTGTCCGAGAGCGTTCGAAGATGAGGAAGAGAAGATCGACGCGTTTGTGAAAGGGTTACCGGAGAGAATCCAAGAAGATATAAGTTCACACGAGCCTGCCTCCATATAAAAGGCATGTAGAATGGATCACAAACTAGTAAACCAGATTGAGGGAAGAATTAAAGAACAGGCGGCCGAAGAGGCCAACGTGAAGTTAGTCAAAAGAAAGTGGGAGGAAAACGGTGAAAAGAGTCACCAAAACAACAACAACTATCCCAACAATCGCAACATTAATCGCAACTACAACAAACGGCACAACAACAACAACAACTGCAACAATCATCCCAACAACAATAACAACCGCAACAACAACAACAATCAGAAGCAGCTATGCCAAAGGTGTGAAAAGTATCACTCGGGGTTCTGCACCAAATTTTGCAACAAGTGTAAAAGAAATGGTCATAGCGCGGCGAAGTGTGAGGTCTACGGACCAGGGGTTAATAGAACAAAAGGAACAAATGGTGTCGGAACGAGTAATGGCGGAGAAAGTAGTGTCGGAACAAGTTATGCCAATGTAGTTTGTTATAAATGTGGAAAACCGGGCCACATTATTAGAAATTGCCCGAACCAGGAGAACACGAATGGACAAGGCCACGGAAGAGTTTTCAATATTAATGCGGCAGAGGCACAGGAAGACCCGGAGCTTGTTACGGGTACGTTTCTTATTGACAATAAATCTGTTTACGTTTTATTTGATTCGGGTGCGGATAGAAGCTATATGAGTAGAGATTTTTGTGCTAAATTAAGTTGTCCATTGACGCCATTGGATAGTAAATTTTTACTCGAATTAGCAAACGGTAAATTAATTTCAGCAAATTATATATGCCGAAATCGAGAAATTAAACTGGGTAGCGAAATATTTAAGATTGATTTGATACTAGTAGAGTTAGGGAGTTTTGATGTAATAGTTGGCATGGACTGGCTGAAGGAGATGAAAGCAGAGATCATATGTTACAAAAATGCAATTCGCATTGTACGAGAAGAAGGAGAACCCTTAATGGTGTATGGAGAAAAGGGCAACACGAAGCTACATCTTATTAGTAATTTGAAGGCACAAAAACTAATAAGAAAAGGTTGCTATGCTGTTCTAGCACACGTCGAGAAAGTACAAACTGAAGAAAAGAGCATCAACGATGTTCCCGTCGCAAAAGAATTTCCCGATGTATTTCCGAAAGAATTACCGGGACAACCTCCACATCGATCTGTTGAATTTCAAATAGATCTTGTACCAGGAGCTGTACCAATAGATCGTGCTCCTTACAGACTCGCACCCAGCGAGATGAAAGAACTGCAAAGCCAACTGCAAGAACTATTAGAACGTGGTTTCATTCGACCAAGCACATCACCATGGGGAGCTCCTGTTTTGTTTGTCAAGAAGAAGGATGGTACATTTAGGTTGTGTATTGAATACAGAGAGTTGAATAAACTTACCATCAAAAACTGTTATCCACTGCCTAGAATTGACGACTTATTTGATCAACTACAAGGCTCATCGGTTTATTCGAAAATTGATTTACGTTCTGGATATCATCAAATGCGAGTAAAGGAGGATGATATTCCAAAAACTGCTTTTAGGACGCGTTATAGTCATTACAAGTTTATGGTTATGCCGTTTGGATTGACTAACGCACCAGCTGTGTTCATGGACCTTATGAACCAAGTGTATGGGCAATATCTTGACAAGTTTGTCATTGTTTTCATCGATGACATACTTATTTACTCAAAGAATGATCAAGAGCACGGAGAACATTTGAGAAAAGTGCTAGAAATATTGAGGAAAGAAAAACTGTACGCTAAGTTTTCAAAGTGTGCATTTTGGTTGGAAGAAGTTCAATTCCTCGGTCACATAGTGAACAAAGAAGGTATCCAGGTGGACCCGGCAAAGATCGAAACAATTGAAAAGTGGGAAACCCCAAAAACTCCGAAGCATATACGTCAATTTTCAGGATTGGCTGGTTACTACAGAAGATTCATCCAAGATTTCTCCAAAATTGCAAAACCCTTGACTGCATTAATGCATAAAGGGAAGAAATTTGAATGGAAGGATGAACAAGAGAAGGCGTTTCAGTTATTGAAGAAAAAGCTAACTACAGCACCTATATTGTCATTGCCTGAAGGGAATGATGATTTTATGATTTATTGTGACGCATCAAAGCAAGGTCTCGGTTGTGTATTAATGCAATGAATGAAGGTGATTGCTTATGCATCTAGACAATTGAAGATTCTCGAGCAAAATTATACAACTCACGATTTGGAATTGGGTGCTGTTGTTTTTGCATTAAAGACTTGGAGGCATTATTTATATGGGGTCAAAAGTATTATATATACCAACCACAAAAGTCTCCAACATATATTTAATCAGAAGGAACTGAATATGAGACAACGCAGGTGGATTGAACTGTTGAATGATTATGATTTTGAGATTCGATACCACCCGGGAAAGGCGAATGTGGTAGCCGACGCTTTGAGTAGAAAGGACAGAGAACCTATACGGGTAAAAGCTATGAATATAATTATTCGTACTAACCTTACTACTTAAATAAAGGAGGCGCAACAGGGGGTTGTAAAAGAAGGAAAGTTGAAGAATGAGATACCCAAAGGATCAGAGAAACATATTAATATTCGGGAAGACGGAACCCGATATAGGGCTGATAGAATTTGGGTACCAAGGTTTGGAGATGTGAGAGAAATGGTACTTAACGAAGCACATAAAACCAGATATTCAATACATCCCGTAGCGGGGAAGATGTATAAAGATCTCAAGAAACACTTTTGGTGGCCGGGTATGAAAGCCGATATTGCTAAATATGTAGGAGAATGTTTGACGTGTTCTAAGGTCAAAGCTGAACATCAAAAACCATCAGGTCTACTACAACAACCTGAAATCCCGGAATGGAAATGGGAAAACATTACCATGGATTTCATTACTAAATTGCCAAGGACTGCAAGTGGTTATGATACTATTTGGGTAATAGTTGATCGTCTCACCAAGTCAACACACTTCCTGCCAATGAGAGAAGATGACGAAATGGAGAAGTTGGCGCGATTGTATTTGAAGGAGGTTGTCTCCAGACATGGAATACCCGTCTCTATTATCTCTGATAGGAATGGTAGATTTGTTTTAAGGTTATGGCAGATATTGCAACAAGCATTGGGGACTCGTCTAGACATGAGTACTTCCTATCATCCACAAACTGATGGGCAGAGCGAAAGGACGATACAAACGCTTGAAGACATGCTACGAGCATGTGTTATTGATTTCGGAAACAGTTGGGATCGACACCTACCGTTAGCAGAAATTTCCTACAACAATAGTTATCATTCTAGTATTGAGATGGCGCCGTTTGAGGAACTTTATGGTAGAAAGTGCAGGTCTCCGATTTGTTGAAATGAAGTGGGGGATAGACAGATTAAGGGTCCATAGATAATACAAGAAACTACCGAGAAAATCATCCAAATTCACAACGATTAAAAACCGCTCAGAGTCAAAAAAAAGAGCTACGCGGACAGTAAAAGAAAAGATATAGAGTTTGAAATTGGAGAAATGGTCATGCTTAAGGTTTCACCTTGGAAAGGAGTTGTTCGATTTGGTAAACGGGGGAAACTAAATCCAAGGTACATTGGACCTTTCAAGATTATAGATCGTGTCGGACCAGTAACTTACCAACTGGAGCTACCTCAACAACTCGCGGCTGTACATATCACTTTCCATTTCTCGAATTTGAAGAAATGTTTTGCTAAAGAAGATCTCACTATTCTGTTGGACGAAATCCAAATCAACGAAAAACTTCAGTTCATTGAAGAACCCGTCGAAATAATGGATCGTGAGGTTAAGAGACTTAAGAAAAACAAGATACCGATTGTTAAGGTTCGATGGAATGCTCGTAGAGGACCCTAGTTTACCTGGGAGCGTGAAGATCAGATGAAGAAGAAATATCCGCATCTATTTCCAAAAGATTCGTCAACACCTTCAACATCTTAAAATTTCGGGACGAAATTTATTTAACGGGTAGGTACTGTAGTGACCCGAACTTTTCCATGTTTATATATATTATTTGAGATTGATATTTACATGACTAAATGTTTCCAACTTGTTAAGCAATCAAACTTGTTAAGACTTGATTAACTGAAACAGGTTTCATATAGACAATTGACCACCCATGTTGACCGGTGATTCACGAATGTTAAAACTTGTAAAACTATACGATGACATATATATAGTTATATATATAGTTAACATGATTTTATTATAAGTAAGTATCTCATTAGGTATTTTAACATTGAGTTATATACATAAAAAAAATGAGACTATTAAATTAAGAAACTCGAAAACGATATATATAACGATTATTGTTATAATAACGTCTTACTAGGTACATATGAGTCATATTAAGATATTGATACACTTGGTTAATTATGTTAAATGATAAGTAAATATATCATTAAGTGTATTAACAATGAACTACATATGTAAAAATAAGACTACTAACTTAATGATTTCGAAACGAGACATATATGTAACGATTATCGTTGTAACAACATTTAACTGTATATATATCATACTAAGATATATTATATATCATAATATCATGATAATGTAACAATTTAACATATCATTTGATATATTAAACAATGGGTTAACAACATTTAACAAGATCGTTAACCTAAATGTTTCAAAACAACATTTACATGTAACGACTAACGATGACTTAACGACTCAGTTAAAATGTATATACATGTAGTGTTTTAATATGTATTTATAAACTTTTGAAAGACTTCAAGACACTTATCAAAATACTTCTACTTAACAAAAATTCTTACAATTACATCCTCGTTCCGTTTCATCAACAATTCTACTCGTATGCACCCGTATTCGTACTCGTACAATACACAGCATTTAGATGTATGTGCTATTGGTATATACACTCCAATGATCAGCTCTTAGCAGCCCATGTGAGTCACCTAACATATGTGGGAACCATCATTTGGTAACTAGCATGAAATATCTCATAAAATTACAAAAATATGAGTAATCATTCATGACTTATTTACATGAAAACAAAATTACATATCCTTTATATCTAATCCATATACCAACGACCAAAAACATCTACAAACACTTTCATTCTTCAATTTTCTTCATCTAATTGATCTCTCTCAAGTTCCATCTTCAAGTTCTAAGTGTTCTTCATAAATTCCATAAGTATAGTTTCATAAAAATCAAGAATACTTCCAAGTTTGCAAGTCTACTTCCAAGCTTTCTAATCCATTCCAAGTAATCATCTAAGATTAAGGAACCTTTGTTATTTACAGTAGGTTATCTTTATAATTCAAGGTAATATTCATATTCAAACTTTGATTCAATTTCTACAACTATAACAATCTTATTTCGAGTGAAAATCTTACTTGAACTGTTTTCGTGTCATGATTCTGTTTCAAGAACTTTCAAGCCATCCAAGGATCCTTTGAAGCTAGATCCATTTTTCTCATTTCCAGTAGTTTTATACAGAAAACTTGAGGTAGTAATGATGTTCATAACATCATTCGATTCATACATATAAAGCTATCTTATTCGAAGGTTTAAACTTGTAATCACTAGAACATAGTTTTAGTTAATTCTAAACTTGTTCGCAAACAAAATTTAATCCTTCTAAATTGACTTTTAAAATCAACTAAACACATGTTCTATATCTTTATGATATGCTAACTAAATGATTTAAAACCTGGAAACACGATGAACACCATAAAATTGGATATACGCCGTCGTAGTGAAACCGGGGGCTGTTTTGGTTTGGATAATTAAAAACTATGATAAACTTTGATTTAAAATTTGTTCTTCTGGGAAAATGATTTTTCATATGAACATGAAACTATATCTAAAAATCAAGGTTAAACTCAAAGTGGAAGTATGTTTTCTAAAATGGTCATCTAGACGTCGTTCTTTCGACTTAAATGACTACCTTTACAAAAACGACTTGTAACTTACATTTCTGACTATAAAACTATACTTTTTCTGTTTAGATTCATAAAATAGAGTCAATATGAAACCATAGCAATTTGATTCACTCAAAACGGATTTAAAATGAAGAAGTTATGGGTAAAACAAGATTGGATATTTTTGATCTTTTTAGCTACAGGAAATGTTTAACAAATATATATAAATGATATCCTAGCTAACTTATATTATATTATACATGTATTCTAATATATTATGTAATCTTGGGATACCATAGACACGTATGCAAATGTTTTGACATATCATATCGACACATGTATATATATTATTTGGAACAACCATAGACACTCTATATGCAAATGCAAATGTTTCGACCTATCATGTCGACACATCTATATATATTTCGGAACAACCATAAACACTCTATATGTGAATGTTGGAGTTAGCTATACAGGGTTGAGGTTGATTCCAAAAATATATATACTTTGAGTTGTGATCTAGCGTGAGACGTGTATACACTGGGTCGTGGATTGATTCAAGATAATATATATCGATTTATTTATGTACATCTAACTGTGGACAACTAGTTGTAGGTTACTAACGAGGACAGCTGACTTAATACACTCAAATCTTTAAAACATAATAAAAATGGTTGTAATTATATTTTTATCATACTTTGATATATATGTACATATTTGTATAGGTTCGTGAATCGATTCGTGGCCAAGTCTTATTTCCGAGGAAGGAAATATCTGTGAAGGTGAGTTATAGTCCAACTTTTAAAATCTAATATTTTTGGAATGAGAATACATGTAGGTTTTATAAATGATTTACAAAATAGACACAAGTACGTGAAACTACATTCTATGGTTGAATTATCGAAATCGAATATTCCCCTTTTTATTAAGTCTGGTAATCTAAGAATTAGGGAACAGACACCCTAATTAACACGAATCCTAAAGATAGATCTATTGGGCCTAAGAAACCCCATCCAAAGTACCGGATGCTTTAGTACTTCGAAATCTATATCATATCCGAAGGGTGTCCCTGAATGATGGGGATATTCTTATATATGCATCTTGTTAATGTTGGTTACCAGGTGTTCACCATATGAATGATTTTTATCTCTATGTATGGGATGTGTATTGAAATATGAAATCTTGTGATCTATTATTACGATTTGATATATATAGGTTAAACCTATAACTCACCAACATTTTTGTTGACGTTTAAAGCATGTTTATTCTCAGGTGAATACTAAGAGCTTCCGCTGTTGCATACTAAAATAAGGACAAGATTTGGAGTCCATGTTTGTATGATATTGTGTAAAAACTGCATTCAAGAAACATATGTCGATGTAATATATTTCTATTGTAAACTATTATGTAATGGTCGTGTGTAAACAGTATATTTTAGATTATCATTATTTGATAATCTACGTAATGTTTTTAAAACCTTTATTGATAAAATAAAGGTTATGGTTGTTTTAAAAATGAATGCAGTCTTTGAAAAATGTCTCATATAGAGGTCAAAACCTCGCAACGAAATCAATTAATATGGAACGTTTATAATCAATATGAACGGGACATTTCAGTATGCAATTTCTTATGGGACTTGATGAGGTGTACCAGCCTATAAGAAGTAATCTTCTTATGACTGATCCTCTTCCTAATGTTAAAACAACAATTGCTGTTATATCAACGGAAGAGTCTCATAGGAATTTTTCTGGACATACTATTAGTCAAAAATCTCAAAATTCTGCTTTTGTTGCTAAGACACCCAACTATTTTACTGGAAATAACAACTTTAATAGATCTAGTAATATAAATAACACTAATCAAGATAAAAAGTCTAAAACTGAAAGGGGTCTTAACATAAATTATAAATGTACTAAATGTGGTATGATTGGGCATACTGTGGATAGATGTTTTGAAGAAATTGGATACCCTCTTGGCTATATAAGAAAACCTTTTAATCAGGGTGTGATAGTGCTCTAAATGAACATATATTTAGTATCAATATCCTTCCAATATGTAAAGCTTTTAGTTACTATTGTTCTATTTTTATGTAATAATCGTTTAAATAAATAAGTGCGAAGACAAAAGAAGAAAATGAAGATTTGAAGATGCAAACGTCTAAAAAGCTCAAATGTACAAGATACAATCATGGTGGTTCCATTTATTGATGATTAACGTCTTAAAAATGATAAGAGTAAAACTCGTAGAACGCAAAGTACAAGATATCTAAGCATACAAAAAGACGTTCGAGAAACCGGAACCGAGACATAAATCGGGCGTAAACGTACAAGTCAACGGAGCTAAAATAACAAGTCAACTATGCACAAGAATATAATATATATATATATATATATATATATATATATATATATATATATATATATATATATATATATATATATATATATATATATATATATATATATATATGTGTGTGTGTGTGTGTGTGTGTGTATATATATGTATATGTATATATATATATATGTATGTATATATATATATACATATATATATACATATATATATATCATACCCCGTCCAAAATCTTCCGAACGAATACAATAACATATGGTACCAACGCGATGAACTGACTTCTATATGCCATGAACGACTCCATGTAATATCTTTAAAATGAGCAAATGCACAGCAGGAGATTTCTTTCAGACCTGAGAATAAACATGCTTTAAAGTGTCAACCAAAAGGTTGGTGAGTTCATAAGTTTATTGTAAGCAGTAAAAATTCATCATTTTGATAGACCTCCATATTTAAATCCTGCATGGTACAAATGGGCCCGAATCCTATACCCACCTGTAATGTACATGCGATATCTTTTAAATACAGTACACCTTTCTAGTGTACGAAACCATTTTAACAAATCTTTGTAACCGTACACATATCTCGTGTACAAAATATCATACACATAACCTGTGTATAAAATCATTCTCTCGATATATAACATTTACTTCAATTGGTGGCAATTATCATGTCCACATAATTCAATGGTGGCAATTATCATGTCCACATAATTCAATGGTGGCAATTATCATATCTACATAATTCAATAGTGGCAATTATCATGTCCACATAATTCAATAATAATCCGCAGAACTTCTGTCTGCATAATACTTCATTCAAGGAATGTTTTGCTTGTGTCTATCTCGTCAAACATTTATAAAAGAATTTCAAATATTCGCAGTTCAAAAATATATTTCAAAAGCATTTAATAAAGCAGTTATAGAAACAGCGCATGTATTCTCAATCCCATTATCATGTCATCATCAACTTCCATTAATCGGTTATCCATCATCATCATTTTTACTTCGTGATCATCATCAATAATATATACGTATATCATCACCAAACACTAACTTTATAAAATCACTATTGTCAAACATCTTATCGAAATCGTCATTGACTATTTCATCGATTAATCATAAATAAAATAGTAGATAAAAGCTTGATCATAACAGAAATAGAATAACCGGGACTGTAAGGGTTCGTGGTGATTTTATTCGACATAAAGTTGATAATAACAAAGGGAGACAATGGTGTTCTCGTGGTTTAATCGAAACATTGGGTTTCTTTACACAGGAAAACAGTGGTTGCAATATAAACGGGTTTATCATCTTCAATGTATCAAAACATCATCATCATCATTTTCAATTCCCTCATCACCTTAATAAAAATGAAGTGGTGTTGTTCCCATCCACAACAGAATCCGAAACTGGGTCACACCTCTCAAACACAAACACGGCCCAAGTTGCAAAAAAGTGAGCCCAACAATTAACGGTCCATGCAGAAACATGATAGCCCAAGTATAATTACGGCCCAAGTTGTTTTCGTTTATAAATGAAAAAGAAAATTATGAAGCAGGAGCTGGTAGACGGGATTCATAGCATCCGTAATATTTAAATGGCAAGTTGCCCAAGTGGTTTGATTTAATAATATTCGAACGGCAATTGGGGTTGTCGCCACAGGAAAAAGAAAAAGGAACACGTGTACTAGTTGTATCATGAAATCACAAAATTGTATAATGGTGTTATTTCTTTAAATTTGGTCGGCCAAAAAGTAATAACACACTCATCCTTGCTTTAAAATTTTTCTGCCATACACCTTGCTTTAATGAGTCTATTTGCAAGCTTTGGTTCACAGGAAAAATCAAGATAAGTTGTTACATGAATGTTGTGAGTTTGTTTTTGTCTTAATAATAAAACAACAACTTACACATCATCCTAAATAACTTGTTGGTGGTTTCGATGCTCGTGATTTTATGTGTTCGAGCAAGAGACAGAAACAAGATGAAGTAAATAATAGGTGGCGGTGATGATTTTTGTGTGGTTTTTGATGGTTTTTACAAGAAAGAAGGAACAACAACAAGGTAAGGTGGTGGTTAAATGGTTGATGATGTGGTGGGTTTGGTTCACGTATCAAGAAAGAAAGAGAGAAGAAGGAATTGTGGTGATTGTTTAAATAAGAAAGGCGAGGTTCGGTTTGGGGGTTCATAGCAAAGGAAAACATGAGAAAGGTGATGGTGGCATCGGAACAAAAGAAAGATAAATAAGAATCAAGTGGGTGTGAAGGTGGTCAAGGTGGTAATCGAACATGGAAATCGTTTGATTTAGACGAAGTCCAAAGGTCTGATGTTGATGGTTGTCATTGATGGTGATTCTTAAATATCTCTTAGTAAGAGTTTGAGTGTAAGTAATTTATGTGTGTATCTTAATTATTTCTCTTTTTCATTCTCAATTGCAATAATGTACATATAATATGTTAATTAACAATTACTACAGTATTAAGATTCGATCTTCATTTGTTTTGTAGTTTTGATTGGGTCGACAGAAGAATCAATCCGAAGGAATACAAACAAAATGAGAGAAGATTTAGAAAGTTGACAGAAGTATACGAAAAAAAATGAAAAGCAGATAGCGATTGGAAACTGAATCATACTCCTTTTTGTTGTATTACAAATCTGATATTGATTACTAACAACTTTTGTTTTGTATCTGTGATTGAATATTAATTGGTACGATTGATAATGATGTGTAACGAGTTCAGAGATATGAATCAAAATATATTACAGTTTGATTGAGATGTAAAACTGATTCCAATTCTATCTCAGACTTTATCAATTTTAGTATTAATAAATAAATAAGTGTATTAATAATAATACTGATACTAATAATATTTATATAAATAATAATAATAATAATTAATAATAATATTAATGATAATGATAATTATAAAAAAAAAATGATATTATTAATGGTGAGAATAAGGTATTGTATTATAAATAATGATTTTAATGATAATGGTAATTATAACAATAAAGATAATGATAATCTTAATGATGATAAAACTTATACTTTTACTACTAATTATCATAATAATAATAACACTTAAATGTATCTAATTTCATATATATATTATATGTATATAATAATATTAATAATACTGATATTAATATTAATAATGTAAGTAATAATAATAATATTTGTTATAACATTTATATTTTAATTTGCATTTTATATTATTAGTTATGTAATATGTAATAATTACATAATATATTATATAATAACATTTATTAAATATTTACTATCTATACATTATATATATTACGATATAATAATATTTATATATATATTCTACTAAACTTAACTATCCTTTAATTGTTTTACATATTTATTTATAACAATAATTTCATACAAATGATATATAACATTTATTATATAAATATTTATATATATATATATATATATATATATATATATATATATATATATATATATATATATATATATATATATATATATATATATATATATATATATATATATATATATATATACATATCTATTTATAAATAGTTGCTCGTGAATCGTCGGGAATGGTCAAAGGTTAAATGCATTCATGTAAATAGTTCAAAAATTTTGAGACTCAACATTACAGATTTTGCTTATCGTGTCAGAATCATATAAAGATTAATGTTTAAATTTGATCAGAAATTCCCGGGTCATCACAGTACCTACCCGTTAAAGAAATTTCGTCCCGAAATTTGAGTGAGGTGGTCATGGCTAACAATAAAAATGTTTTCATGACGAATATGAGTTGATAAATTGAGTTTTATCAATTGAGTAATATGGATAAAAATAATTCGATTATTCGAAGTGTACGAATGAGGCTATCACCAAAGAGTGAAATAGGAAAGTAAAGATTCATCTTAACTTTTGACAGAGTCAGGGTTGAATTTCGGAATTCAAGGGATTTACATAAAATCTTCGAAATCTAAAAGATTTGATTCTTCGGTGAGTAAGAAAATTAAGATCTCTATAATTAAATACGGTGATCTGCCTCGATTACTCTGTCTAATATTTCCATTACAAATTAAGCTTTTCCGTTCCATTATTCTCACCATTCCTATACTTTCTTTCTTAGTTCATACATCCAAAAGATTGTGAAAATGCTTAATCCAGTTCTAATCCTTGATATTTTTCTAATTATCATTTCTGTCATCCTTCTTTTTAATCTTCCATCAGAAGAATCTGTTTACTTCTTCTATTACCTTGGGGTGATACTATTCTTAATTATACCGTGTCTTTATATTGCTATCCGTATTAATATCCACGGTTTGTAATCTCCGTGTTGTTATTGGACTTTATATTTTCTCTTATATTTTGGAACTCTTTGCCTTTTTATTATCTTCTCGACCTCTAGTAAAGTGAGTAACGGTCTAAAATTTATAAGTATGGAGTTTCAAATGCACATCATGTTCTAAACAAGAAAGAACGTATTAGCACGATTTGATTTGTCAAATTTCCAGAATCACTGAGAATAGAACTATCAAGAATATATATATTTTTTTTGATATGTTCAGAAGTTAAGTAGAATGAAAGAGTTATGTAACATGGCACATGATGACGTTATGATCTGTGAATCATCATGTTCCATTTAGAAACTCAGCACGACTTACTGTAATATAATCACGTTGATCAAGTGTCATTATATTATACTAACTCATGCATCAGTTCCTAACATTTCTTCAATAACATTCGTATTTTAAGCTTGAAAGTTTACAGAATATAGAAACTAACAGTTTCTATATGATGTAACACTGATAGCACGAAGAGATAAATGATTTCAGATAAGAATAGTTATGAAAATATCTTCAGAAATATGGAGGATATTTATAATGAAAGATACGATAATATCTTTGAATATCTAAGATCAGAGGATGATGGAGACTATTGTCTACAAGATTTTAGAGTAAGGAGCAAGATATTCACTAAAGACTTCAGCAGGCATTGAATTATTTGAATTCTTTGAAGTCAAACTTATTCTTTGTGATTTGTCCACGGTTTCCTTCATAGTTTTGCATAATCCATTTTTCGGTACTAAATTTATCTATTGAGTGTTTCCAATACTCCATTCTTTATCATCAACTTTTGACTGTTGAGGTCTTTTACAGTTTTTGTTGCTTCATTCAACTTTTCAAAATTCAGAGCATTAATTTGCAGGCAGGGTGCTTTTCAGAATTTCAGAATGGAAGATCATAGTTCTAAGGGATAAATGTTATATAGATACATATAACTGTTGTTGTGGAAACGTTGCGAGACTCACAATACAGATTTGTTGATTTTCGGTAGTTGGTATGGCAATTCTTGTTACAAGATGAGGATGAGTACATGATGAGACTTGAATAGATAAATATAGTGATTTGTCGGAGAGATTTAAACCAAGGAGCGACGAGGTTACTGGTACATCTGCTGGTAATATGGTGGAATATAAAAGGTTTCCGGGTAACAATAAAAGAGCACGCATATATATCAAGGTTATAATAAGGTTGTTTCGAACAAAAAGTCGAAGTTGTCTTGTTGGAGCTGTGACAAAAATTGCTAATTTGGAAAGAGATTACAAATTTATTTTCGGTAATATCAACACTAAGAAATTAGCATAGCTACGTTTTAAATGTTTGCTCAGTTTCTGAGAGTTTTTCAGGTGCATAACTATGTGCATCAATCTTTTCTTCCGTAGATAAAGTGCGGTCGGTTCATCCTTTCGATTGAGGTGTTTTTAAGAATCATGAAAGGTTTGAACGCAGATTGTAATCATCAAGATACAAATGAGGTTTAAGATGAAATTAAGTGGCAAATTTGAGGAAATATTTAACAGTAGTAGATGTAATTTATTTACGATCTTTTAAGTCGAAAAGTGTTGTATTTAATATTTCCTACTCTTTTAATACTTTTTAATTGTCCATGATAGTAGTCCAATAGTCCAATAGTTCAATAGTTCCACCAAAACTAGTATATTTTAAGGAAATAGTCATATAGGAATAGTTAGCTAGGAACAGTTAGCTATGGTTTGGTTAATATAGTTTTAAAGTTTTACGTAGTTAATTAATTGGTTACTAATCAATTTTATTTTGTTCATTATTTTCTTCATTATGCCACTTTTCAAATCTTGACTTGGATTCTGATCGATCAAAATCCGAATATGAATTTGAACTTGGATGAAAATAGTAGTTCTTTGGTGGACGGATACGTATATGTGTGAATTTGAGCAGTGTTGTTAATGACTGCTGAATCTGAATTGAAGAATGTACAATGTAACTTATTAATGTGAAATATAAAAATTGCTTAGGTATTACCTGCCCGTTAAAATATTTTCACCATTAACAGTTTGTACGAAAGAATTTTTAATCACAATCTTTATGAAAATATATATACATATATATTTTCTTCAGAGGTAATTATGGATTTAATGAGTCAATATAATATTAGACTCATTTGATTTTCGGTTTGAGCTAGAATAAGTAATCTCTAGAATTATTAGGAACCACATATTCTTCGCAGAATATTAATGAAGTTATGGTTCAATACTTCATTGTTAATTGCTGTTGGTACTCCTTGGTATCTATGGTGCGTATGATGTTGATGTTCGTGGAACAGATTGTGAAATTAAGGCTTAAGATGCGGATGTTGTTGTTGGTGGTACTGTTGATGTCGGTAATGTTGCTGAAGCTGGTGCATTTTGCACCATATTTTTCTAGGCTACTACTCGGGTGCGAAGTTCGTTGACCTTATTACTCCGGGATGATTGTCGGTAGGAATGGGTGAGTGAATAAGGTTTTGAATTTTAGATAGAATATAATCATGGCGAGATATTCGGGTAATGAGAGTGAAAATGGTGTTTCAGATTGGTTTGCCGGTGAGTGCTTCAGGTTCATCACCAAGAGGGAAATTCGGTGGCTGGAAAGGATCGCCTTCTTCCTGCCTCCATTGATTAAGTCGACTACGAACCCATCAGATGTATTGGAGATGGTTGATTGATTGATTCCTTATAGTGACGCTGCTTTTGGAGCTGGAGTGGAACTCCATATCGGAATCCGAGGGACTTGAACTAGTGGTGAGTTCCATTGCGTACGATTGAATAAAGGATTTTTTGATATGAAATGATTTTCGGATATCGGATGATATTCTAATTACATAGAATACCTATACATAGTACAAAAGATTCCGTAGATTACAAAGTGAATTAAGGAAACGTGTCAGATAAAGTCTACAGTAACATATACGCTAAGATATGAATTTTGTCTATACACTATTCATGCAATCAATGCAGTAAGATGTGTCTAGACTAAGAATGATAAGCAGGTAATTTTCGACAAGAATTGATAAGCAAAAACATTTGACATGCAGACCAGGTTCAAGTCCAAACTTATTAATGTAACCTAACAACTACTAGGTCGAAGTCCAGACTCACTAATGCATCCTAACAACTACCTGTTAGACACACTAATGTAAGACCTGGTTCGCTAAGACCACCGCTCTGATACCACATATCATACCTCGCCCAAAATCTTCCGAACGAATACAATAACATATGGTACCATCGCGATGAACTGACTTCTATATGCCATGAACGACTCCATGCAATATCTTTAAAATGAGCAAATGCACAGCGGAAGATTTCTTTCAGACCTGAGAATAAAGATGCTTTAAAGTATCAACCAAAAGGTTGGTGAGTTCATAAGTTTATTGTAAACAGTAAAAATTCATCATTTTGATAGACCACCATATTTAAATCCTGCATGGTACAAATGGGCCCGAATCCTATACCCACCTGTAATGTACATGCGATATCTTTTAAATACAGTACACCTTTCTAGTGTACGAAACCATTTTAACAAATCTTTGTAACCGTACACATATCTCGTGTACAAAATATCATACACATAACCTGTGTATAAAATAAATTCTCTCGATATATAACATTCACTTCAATTGGTGGCAATTATCATGTCCACATAATTCAATGGTGGCAATTATCATGTCCACATAATTCAATGGTGGCAATTATCATATCCACATAATTCAATAGTGGCAATTATCATGTCCACATAATTCAATAATAATCCGCAGAACTTCTGTCTGCATAATACTTCATTCGAGGAATGTTTTGCTTGTGTCTATCTCGTCAAACATTTATAAAAGCATTTCAAATATTCGCAGTTCAAAAATATATTTCAAAAGCATTTAATAAAGCAGTTATAAAAACAGCGCATGTATTCTCAGTCCCAAAAATGTAAAGAGTAAAAGGGAATCAAATGAACTCACCATACTGTATTTTGTAGTAAAAATACATATAATGACATTGAACAACTGAACAATGCAGGGTTGGCCTCGGATTCACGAATCTATATCATTTATATGTATTAACACATATAATTAACATGTAATAATAATCATATCCGTTTGTGTATATTAATTATATATTGCGTATTTAAAATAGTAATGTAATTTTTATATAGTTATCATATATGTATTTGATATATTTTTATATAAATAGCTTTTGGTTTTAAAAAAAAATGATTTTAATAATACTAAAATAGTGTTGATAAAAATGATAATTAGGTTTAATAATGACAATATTAATTTCTGATAATACTAGTTTTTTATTTGTAGTAATAATAATAATAATAATGATAATATTAATGTATTGAAAATAATTATACTTATAACAATGATAATAAAAATAATGATAAGAATAATAATATTAATAATAATAATAAATGATAATATTAATGATAATGATAAAAATAATAATAGTAATGATACTTTTAATAATATGATACTTGTGATGATACTTTTAATTAAAATGATAATTTTAATTATAATGATAACTTTAATAATACTGTTTACTCTTAATAATAATAATAATAATAATAATAATAATAATAATAATAATAATAATAATAATAATAATAATAATAATAATAATAATAATAATAATAATAATAAAACTTAATAATAATTAGTGCTACCTTCAAGTAATAATCCTCAAAAAAAAAAATATGTTGATATCCGGGCTCGAACTCGTGACCTCTCATTCAACCAACAACATCTCATACCATCCCTCTGTCACGTTTTTCTGATTATATTTGCAACCTAAATATATTTAATTCATTTATCTTCTGTTTTCATTTTTCTCTACAAACCCATTTAACTCTTTGATCTTCTTCTTCTTCAATCATAATATCATCTTCTAATAACTATCATCATCATCATCTTTGTATCCCATTATCATGTCATCATCGACTTCCATTAATCGGTTATCCATCATCATCATTTATACTTCGTGATCATCATCAATAATATATACGTATATCATCACCAAACACTAACTTTATAAAATCACTATTGTCAAACATCTTATCGAAATCGTCATTGATTATATCATCGATTAATCATAAATAAAATAGTAGATAAAAGCTTGATCATAACAGAAACAAAATAACCGGGACTGTAAGGGTTCGTGGTGATTTTATTTGACAGAAAGTTGATAATAAGGAAGGGAGACAATGGTGTTCTCGTGGTTTAATCGAAACATTGGGTTTCTTTACACAGGAAAATAGTGGTTGCAATATAAACGGGTTTATCATCTTCAACGTATCAAAACATCATCATCATCATTTTCAATTCCCTCATCACCTTAATAAAAATCAAGTGGTGTTGTTCCCATCCACAACAGAATCCAAAACTGGGTCACACCTCACAAACACAAACACGGCCCAAGTTGCAAAAAGGTGAGCCCAACAATTAACGGTCCATGCAGAAACATGATAGCCCAAGTATAATTACGGCCCAAGTTGTTTTCGTTTATAAATGAAAAAGAAAATTATGAAGCAGGAGCTGGTAGACGGGATTCATAGCATCCGTAATATTTAAATGGCAAGTTACCCAAGTGGTTTGATTTAATAATATTAGAACGGCAATTGGGGTTGTCGCCACAGGAAAAAGAAAAAGGAACACGTGTACTAGTTGTATCCTGAAATCACAAAATTGTATAGTGGTGTTATTTCTTTAAATTTGGTCGGCCAAAAAGTAATAACACACTCATCCTTGCTTTAAAATTTGTCTGCCATATACCTTGCTTTAATGAGTCTATTCGCAAGCTTTGGTTCACAGGAAAAATCAAGATAAGTTGTTACATGAATGTTGTGAGTTTGTTTTTGTCTTGATAATAAAACAACAACTTACACATCATCCTAAATAACCTGTTGGTGGTTTCGATGCTCGTGATTTTATGTGTTCGAGCAAGAGACAGAAACAAGATGAAGTAAATAATAGGTGGCGGTGATGATTTTTGTGTGGTTTGTTGATGGTTTTTGCAAGAAAGAAGGAACAACAACAAGGTAAGGTGGTGGTTAAATGGTTAATGATGTGGTGGGTTTGGTTCACGTATCAAGAAAGAAAGAGATAAGAAGAAATTGTGGTGACTGTTTAAATAAGAAAGGCGAGGTTCGGTTTGGTGGTTCATAGCAAACGAAAACAAGAGAAAGGTGATGGTGGCATCGGAACAAAAGAAAGATAAATAAGAATCAAGTGGGTGTGAAGTTGGTCAAGGTGGTAATCGAACATGGAAATCGTTTGATTTAGACGAAGTCCAAAGGTATGATGTTGATGGTTATCATTGATGGTGATTCTTAAATATCTCTTAGTAAGAGTTTGAGTGTAAGTAATTTATGTGTGTATCTTAATTATTTCTCTTTTTCATTCTCAATTGCAATAGTGTACATATAATATGTTAATTAAAAATTACTACAGTATTAAGATTCGATCTTCATTTGTTTTGTGGTTTTGATTGGGTCGACAGAAGAATCAATTCGAAGGAATACAAACAAAATGATAGAAGATGTAGAAAGTTGACAGAAGTATAAGAAAAAAAATGAAAAGCAGATAGCGATTGGAAACTGAATCATACTCCTTTTTGTTGTATTACAAATCTAATATTGATTACTAGCAACTTTTGTTTTGTATCTGTGATTGAATATTAATTGGTACGATTGATAATGATGTGTAACGAGTTCAGATATATGAATCAAAATATATTACAGTTTGATTGAGATGTAAAACTAATTCCAATTCTATCTCAGACTTTATCAATTTTAGTATTAATAAATAAATAAGTGTATTAATAATAATACTGATACTAATAATAATTATATAAATAATAATAATAATAATTAATAATAATATAAATGATAATGATAATTATAAAAAAAAATGATATTATTAATGGTGAGAATAAGGTATTGTATTATAAATAATGATTTTAATGATAATGGTAATTATAACAATAAAGATAATGATAATCTTAATGATAATAAAACTTATACTTTTACTACTAATTATCATAATAATAATAACAATTAAATGTATCTAATTTCATATAAATATTATATGTATATAATAATATTAATAATACTGATATTAATATTAATAATGTAAGTAATAATAATAATATTTGTTATAACATTTATATTTTAATTTGCATTTTATATTATTAGTTGTGTAATATATAATAATTACATAATATATTATATAATAACATTTATTAAATATTTACTATCTATACATTATATATATTACGATATAATAATATTTATATATATATTCTACTAAACTTAACTATCCTTTAATTGTTTTACATATTTATTTATAACAATAATTTCATACAAATGATATATAACATTTATTATATAAATATTTTTATTTATATATATATATATATATATATATATATATATATATATATATATATATATATATATACATATCTATTTATAAATAGTTGCTCGTGAATCGTCGGGAATGGTCAAAGGTTAAATGCATTCATGTAAACAGTTCAAAAATTTTGAGACTCAACATTACAGATTTTGCTTATCGTGTCGGAATCATATAAAGATTAATGTTTAAATTTGATCGGAAATTCCCGGGTCATCACAATATATATATTTAAATAAAGTGTCGGTAAACTAGAAAACAAAGGCATGGCAGCTGAGATAGCTGGCCATGCGATCGCATGACTTATACACATAAATCCCATGCGATCACATGGGGTTCAGGATCAGAAATTTTGCCTATAAAAGCCAGGCTTCTGTCGAACGAAAAACATACACAATAATCAATCTCTTTTCTCTATGTATGTATATATATATATATATATATATATATATATATATATATATATATATATATATATATATATATATATATATATATATATATATATATATATATATATATATATATATATATATATATAATAGTTTAGTTTTATATTAGATTAGTTTGGGTAATGTAAAAGTTATTTTACGAGTTTTAAAGTCGGAACTCTGTCTTTGTAACACTACACGATTAATAATCACTGTAAGCTATTTTCTTCCTTTTTAAATTAATGTCTCGTATTTAAGTTATTATTATGCTTATTTGAGCCGAAGTAATCATGATGTTGGACTAAATATTAAGATGGGGTTATTAGACTTTGGACCATAATTAGGGTTTGGACAAAAGACCGACACTTGTGAAAATGGGACTATGGGTTATTAATGGACTCTATATTTGATTAATATAGAGATTTACAATTTGACGTATTTATAAATAGCCACATACGCTCGATCGGGTACGGTGAGCGGGATATTTATAAATACTAATAATTGTTCATTTGATCGGAGACGGGGATGGATTAATAGTCAATGGACTCATTAAAACAAAGGTGGATTACATACAAGGGTAATTGTGTAATTGTTAACAACGTATTAAAACCTTGGATTACACGCAGTCGATAACCTGGTGTAATTATTAACAAAGTATTAAAACCTTATTACAGTTCGAATCCCTAATCAGTTGGAATATTTGACTTCGAGAATAAGGTTAATTTGACGAGCATTTTATATTTGACTATTATGGGCAAAAACCAGATAGGTTTCAAATAAATCCAGGACAAAGGACAATTAACCTAGGGTAATAAATTAAAATCAAAACGTCAAACATCATGAGTACGAAAGTTTATATAAGCATAATTATTTTATTTTATATTTCCTCGTACTTTTATTTATTTTCATTTTAATTATTGTTATTTATTTTATCGTTATTTAAATATCGTCATTTATTTTACGCTTGACTTAAAATATAAAATCGAAAAACCGATCATTTAATAGTAAATCCCCCTTTTATATATTATTACTATAAATAATTATATATATATTTTGTACAAATATAGATGTTTAAAATATAGTGTAAAATAAGTCGTATCCCTGTGGAACGAACCAGACTTACTAAAAACTATACTACTCTACGATTAGGTACACTGCCTATAGTGTTGTAGCAGAGTTTAGGTATATTCATCTGTAAATTAAATAAAAACTTGTGTAATTTGTATCATATTTCATTTTAAAAATAATAGTATTTCGTACCCCTCCGCTGCCACATCAAGTTTTTGGCGCCGCTGCCGGGGAATTGGCGAAATGCTATATTTTTAATCTATATTTGTAAAAATATAAGTTTGAGAAAAAAATATAAAAATAAAAATAATAAAAGTATATATTTTTAAGAGTTTGTTTAAAATCTATAAAATTAAAAAGTGTTTTTGTTTTATTTCTAATTTTTAAAATACAAGTTTATTTTATTTTCTATATATATTTTTTATTTAAGTTAAAAAAAACGAGTTTTGAAACTGCAATTTTGAGCCTGCATGAAAACTGAACCTGCAAGCTCATGCGATCGCATGAGCATGAGGCTTTAAAATCATGCGGTCGCATGATCTGTCTGGACTAACACAACTTCGGGCATTAATTACGAATTAGGGTTTATAGCTTAATTAATATTATTTAATCATTAGGTTAAGTTAATTATTATTATTTCATTAGGGTTTAATTTAATAACAATATTTTTTTTAGTTTTATAATTTGTAATATTAAGTTTAAGTATTATTATTAATTATATAAATTAATATTTTTATAAACTAATAATATAAAAATAAAATTCTTATATAAAATTTTATTTTTATCTTTTTATAATATATCATTTTATAATTTGTATCATTTAGTTCGTTATATAGTTTTAAGCTTAGTTTTTGCTGTAGAATTTTTATATTTCTATATTTTTAGGCATTGCTGTAAAATCCCTTAAGTGCTTTTTCTTTAGATTAAGATTTAGGCGCTTTAGAATTTTGCGACGTCATTTTAAGTTTATAGATTTTGGTACTTTTTAAAGTAATTGCCGTTTTCCGAATAGAATTGCATTTAAGTTTTAATACCTTTAGGCGCAACTTTTTAGATTTAGTTTTTAGACTTTTAAGTTTCGACATTTTTCTTTCTCATTTTTATTTTTCGACGTTTTTCGACACTCTTTTTCTTTTTCGTTTCTACGCGCTAGTTTATAGGACAGAGAATTTTTTTTAAAAAAATAAAAAAATAACTATAGATTTCGAAAAAAAATTATTATAAGCATTTAAATCAATAGACATCTAAAATTTTCTGCTTCGTAGTAATAGTTGGATTTGTTAGTGGCTGAGTTGTGGATTTTTCGATTTAAAGGATCCTGTCTCCCTGCTGCATCTTTTGGCTATTCGAAATGTGGGCAAAAGCAGAAAAGTCTATTAATTTGATAACTTATATAATTTTTAGTTTTATATCTAATAGGATAATTAGTGAATGCACCACATTGTAGCTAAAATTTGGCCATCACAATAAAATGGAAAATTTTGAAAACAAGACCATGGAAACTCTTTTTGAAATCCAAAATCAATTAAATCAATACTCTCAAACGAGTGTCGATGACAATTCGTTCGGTCAAACTTGGATCATGAATGACGAAACAATAACTGGTTGTGAAATCTGTGGTGATTATCTCTCAATATGGGAATGTTATTATTACATTCCTATGGAAAATTATGCACCCATGGAACCTGAGTGGAATGATTATGAGGAATTCAATTCTAATTAGGATTATTCCCAAGAATATATCCAAACTCAACAACCAGAAGACGAGAAAAATTATGTGTCTGAAATTTTTTTAGATTATATGAAAATAAAACTCGAAGAACTTAATGCTCAAAATGAACAAATAAGAGAGTTTACAAATTGGCAAGCTGAAACTCTATCAGACTACACACCTGTTGATCTGAAGAGTCATGTACAAGAAAATCTCATATCATCGAATTTTGATGAATTCGAGAGCTCCGAAATCACCAATTATCTCGATGATACTTTTTATTCAGTCTTACCAATTTCACAAGATATCGACACGTTAGCCTCAACCGACAAAATCACCAAACCATCAATGAATGAAGAAGAAGTAAGGGTGACAAATTGGTACTCTTGGGAAAACTATAACGTTGAAAATTTTACCCCCGAGACCAAAGTGGTGGGACCGATAAGGAACGTTAATGAAAAAGAATTTGCTTCGATCCCAAAATTCACCATTCCACAACCTTCCAACCCAATATTCTCAATAGATGAGTCATCTACAAAAGATGAACTATGAGCTGTAATAGATATTGACACCTCGGATTTCACCCAATTGGGTAATAGAGGTGAAAACTTTGATCCCAAGAATGAACATAAGGAAATGTTAGGAATTGTCCACCCTAAAGAAATATGTATGTCGGTATATAACGATCCATTTGACCAAGAACCAGAAAAGAGATGCATCCATTTACTAAAAGCTACACTTTAAAAAGAATTAAGTAGTGACAATCGGGTGGGTCTAAACTTTAAACCCATTGATATATTATACACCACCCGAGATGTAAATAACTGGCTAACTATTCTAATTCGTGGAACTTATTCTACCGACTTCACATGTCGTCAGCTAAGTGTGGGGAAATCTAATCCCACTTAAACGTTAAATTCGGGGTTCGAGTTAGTGCATAACTCGTTAACAAAAATGCATGATAAGTTAGGGTAAAAGATGCATTTTCAAAGATTAGCAAACAGTTCAGAAAAGCAACCATTTTTGAAGAAAACATGTGTGATAAAATAACGAAATTAATGAACGATGAGACGTCATCTATCATTCGACGAGCTTTGAAATTACAAACTAGGTATTTTTAATCACATTTCTACACTAAACACCGGCATGAATTTATAATTATAGTCTGATTTCATACAAATGAGGGCATTGCATGATCTCAAGTGTGGGGAAGGGTTATAAATTCTCTCGGGTTTGCACTTGGTTTATTTGCCAAATTTTGTGAAAATTTGAAAATTTTTCAACTAAATGAATTCAAAATCATGTTTATACATATTTATGAACGATAAAAACTAGGTATTAATATCGAAATTATAGTTACCTCGGAAAGGACATAAATTAAGAAACAACCTAAAATGCTCGAATTCATTTAAAATGGAAAAGAGGAGAATAAAAAGGCAAAGAAAGAAATAAATAAAAGCCAAGTGTGGGGAGAATGTACCAAGTTATTCAATTAAAAAACTAGCTACCACATGTTTCTATAAAGTTATTGCAGGTGCTTTTGTTTTGGACTAAATTAACTGTTTTACCCGATTTACTGTAATATATTTGAAAGACAGATGGATCTACACGATGAATCAATTCCATCATTAAAAGGAAGTAAAGTCTTCCGAAAAAGACACGCGCTTCCTGATTTAGGTCAAGAAGTTGTCGTCTATACCAGCTGTAGGTTGACGAAAAATCTAGAAAAGTCATCTCTAAAATTAGCAGGAAATCCACGGACCTCAGCATCAAACAGGGTCGCCAATTGGTCAGACTTATCCTAACCATGAGAGGATCTGTCTCGTAAAATGGGGTGGGCGTCGTGCAAATTAGCTTGATAAGACTAATGAATCAGACCCCCAGAAAGGATAATCTCCTTAAAGATTAAAAATCAGCTTTTAAGCCTGACATTACACAATCCTTGAGATTGACCTTAAAGATTGAGAATTACAAACTCATGGAAGTCAATGATATCTAAACTCGAGCTTGAACGAGAAAATATTTTGATTAAATTAAAACCGATTTGTTTTCTGAAAATCTATTTTCAACGCGTTCATTACCATTGAACGTAAAATCCTAAGAATTCACCAAAATTCATTAGGTCACCTGAACCAAATCGGGTGTCAACCGTAAGAACGGTGGTTGCATAACATGGTCGAAGACAGGACCTTGTGCCAGAGCGAAAAATTATAGGGTGATCTTTACTATTTCTCCTACAAAGGATAGTAATTGCATCCGACATGTTTTATACCATGAACATCTGCATGTCATTAGATATTGCCTTAACAGTTGCTTGTTCATCGCTTTCCTTTACAACTGAATGGTAGTTTACCGAAAGGTAATATACGGGACAAGTAAACTAGACATGTGCTTTCCTAATACAAGGTTAGCAAGTGGGTGACACAAAACTGTAAGTTTTGAACTAAAATTTTAAAATATGAAACTCACAGAACCCACAAAAATATTTTGCAAACACAGGTGAAGGGTTATTCCGGAAAACTTATCTAGGGTAAAAGCTAGAATGAATTTTCAAAAGATCAAATGTTTTCATAAAGATCCAATTTTCTTAAAGGATCTAAATTTTCATAGTCATGTGGGACTGTAAACCACATCGTTACTATCATTATTTATACCGTCGTATCAAAATCACTGATGTATAAAGTGTGAGAATAAAAAAGTAATTCGAGTGAAGTGTGATTTAATTTCAAGTTCTGTATTGCTTGAGGACAAGCAACGTTCAAGTGTGGGGATATTTGATAGTGCTCTAAATGAACATATATTTAGTATCAATATCCTTCCAATATGTAAAGCTTTTAGTTACTATTGTTCTATTTTTATGTAATAATCGTTTAAATAAATAAGTGCGAAGACAAAAGAAGAAAACGAAGATTTGAAGACGCAAACGTCCAAAAAGCTCAAATGTACAAGATACAATCCAAGTGGTTCCATTTATTGATGATTAACATCTAAATATTGATAAGAGTACAAGTCGCGGAATGCAAAGTACAAGATATCTAAGCATACGAAAAGACGTTCGAGAAACCGGAACCGAGACATAAATCGGGCATAAACGTACAAGTCAACGGAGCTAAAATTACAAGTCAACTATGCACAAGAATATAATATAATATATATAATTATATAAAATTATATATATTATATATATATTTAAATAAAGTGTCGGCAAACTAGAAAACAAAGGCATGGCAGCTGAGATAGCTGGCCATGCGATCGCATGACTTATACACATAAAGCCCATGCGATAGCATGGGGTTCAGGATCAGAAATTTTGCCTATAAAAGCTAGGCTTCTGTCGAACGAAAAACATACAAAATAATCAACCTCTCTTCTATATATATATATATATATATATATATATATATATATATATATATATATATATATAATTTAGTTTTATATTAGATTAGTTTGGGTAATGTAAAGGTTATTTTACGGGTTTTAAAGTCGAAATCTGTCTCTGTAACACTACGCGATTAATAATCACTGTAAGCTATGTTCTTCCTTTTTTAATTAATGTCTCGTATTTAAGTTATTATTATGATTATTTGAGCCGAAGTAATCATGATGTTGGACTAAATATTAAGACGGGGTTATTGGACTTTGGACCATAATTAGGGTTTGAACAAAAGACCGACACTTGTGGAAATGGGACTATGGGTTATTAATGGACTTTATATTTGATTAATATAGAGATTTACAATTTGAAGTATTTATAAATAGCCACATACGCTCGATCGGGTACGGTGAGCAGGATATTTATAAATACTAATAATTGTTCATTTGACTGGAGACGGGGATGGATTAATAGTCAATGGACTCATTAAACTAGGGGTGGATTACATACAAGGGTAATTGGTGTAATTGTTAACAAAGTATTAAAACCTTGGATTACACGCAGTCGATAACCTGGTGTAATTATTAATAAAGTATTAAAACCTTGTTACAGTTCGAATCCCTAATTAGTTGGAATATTTGACTTCGGGAATAAGGTTAATTTGACGAGCATTTTATAATTATGAGTGATGGACTATTATGGGCAAAAACCAGATAGGTTTCAAATAAATCCAGGACAAAGGACAATTAACCTATGGTAATAAATTAAAATCAAAACGTCAAACATCATGAGTACGGAAGTTTAAATAAGCATAATTATTTTATTTTATATTTCCTCGTACTTTTATTTATTGTCATTTTAATTATTGTTATTTATTTTATCATTATTTAAATATTTTCATTTACTTTACGCTCGACTTAAAATATAAAATCGACAAACCGGTCATTAAACGGTAAATCCCCCTTTTATATATTATTACTATAAATAATTATATATATTTTGTACAAATATAGTTGTTTAAAATATAGTGTAAAATAAGTCGTCTCCCTGTGGAACGAACCGGACTTACTAAAAACTATACTACTCTACGATTAGGTACACTGCCTATAGTGTTGTAGCAGAGTTTAGGTATATCTCATCTGTAAATTAAATAAAAACTTGTGTAATTTGTATCATACTTCGTTTTAAAAATAATAGTATTTCATACCCCTCCGATGCCACATCAGGGTGCTCCAAAATTTACTGCTAATAATAACAATTGTGTTTCTGATAATGCTTATACTACCATTGGTAGTTCTCCTTTTTACTGTTGATCATATTTCAAAGTTAATGAGTCTTATTAATGATAAAGACAAAGGTAATACTACTGCTACTCTTAATGCTAATATGTCAGGTAGTTTTTTGAATAATAGCAGTAAATTTAATTCAAATTTTGGAAAAAAAATTTGTAATAATATGTTTTCTAAAAGTAATGAACATCTTAAAGATTGGATTGTTAAATTTAGGTGCAAATCAGCATATGATTTGCACTAACAATGATATGTTTGATATTGTTGATTTGTCTATTATGAATATTACTGTTTCTCATCCTAATGGTACTCAAGCTAAATTTGTTAAAGTTGGTAATATTCAAATAAATGATTTCATAATACTTTATAATGTTTTATATATTCCTGAATATTGTATGAATTTACTATCTGTTAACAAGTTAACTAGAGGCAACAAATTTTTTGTTGGATTTAATGAACAACAATGTTTTATTTAGCATTTGAGATGCTAAAAAAATTAGTGGAGATTGGTGATGAAAAATATGATCTTTAAATGTTTAAGAAATTGAATATTGGTAATTGTGCTAAATCTATTTATGGATCTTTGAAAATTTGGCATCATAGGCTTGGACACCATGAAGGTCAAGTTTTATCTATTTTAAAAGAAAGATTAAATTTAAAAGACTCTAATCTTGTGGAACCTTATGAGATTTGCCATAAGGCAAAACAAACTAGGGAACCTTTTCCTCTTAGTGATAATAAGTCTTTAATGTTAGGAGATTTATTGCATCTTGATCTATGGGGTCCATATAAAGTAGTAAGTAAGGAAGGGTTTAAATACTTTCTTACTATTGTTGATGATTTTACTAGGGTTGTTTGGATTTTTCTTGTTAAAACTAAAGGTGAAGTGTTTGACAATGTCTGTTCTTTGTACAATATACTTTAAAATTAATTTAATACAAAAGTTAAAATTATTAGAAGTGATAATGGAACTGAAATTATTAATTCTAAAATGGATAATTTTTGTTCTAGTCATGGTATTATTCATCAAACCACTATTGCCTATACTCCTCAGCAAAATAGGATTGCTGAAAGGAAACATAGACATCTGCAAAATGTAGCTAGAAGTCTTATGTTTCAAGGGGGATACCTCTTAATATGTGCACTGATTGTGTGTTAACTGCTTGTTATTTGATTAACAGATTACCATCTTCTGTGCTATCTGGAAAGTCTCCTTTTGAGTTGGTATATGGATTTAAACTTAGTCTCTATCATTTAAGGGTGTTTGGTTGTTTATGTTTTGCTACTGTGTTAAACAATTCTGATAAATTTAGTTCTAGAGCTGAAAAATGTGTTTTTATTGGTTACTCTTCTGTCAAAAAAGGTTACAAACTTTTTAGTCTTGATTCAAAAACTATTTTCTATTCAAGAGATGTTAAATTTTATGAAACTGCTTTTCCTTTAAAATAAAGATTGATACTTGTTTTGAAAAAAAATGATATTGATTCTGGTATTAATCATTTAAACTTTTTTGATCAAATGTTTTCTGAGAGTCAAAATACCAACACTCAAAGTCCCAATGATGAAGGGAGAGAAAGAGAAGCTGAAGTAAGTGATGACGCAGAGTATGATTCTTCTAGTAACACTAACAGTGAAACTGAAGATAATCCTCTCAGTGCAACACTTGATGATAATACTAGTGATAGCACTAGTTCTCTTGAGGGAAATTTTCAAAATGATCTTCAAACTGATCCAACTCAAATTTTTGGAGAAAATCTTAATCTCGGAAGATCTAGCAGACCTACTAGGAAACCTTCTAAAATTTGATGATTATGTTATTAATAATAATGTGAAATATGATATTAATAAAGTTGTTTGCTATGCAAGTTTATCTCATGATAATTTGTGTTTTGTGTCTAATTTGAACAAAAGTGTTGAACCTCTTTATTATATAGAAGCTTGTAAAAATAAACAATGGGTTGATGCAATGAATACTGAAATTGAGGCTTTGAATAGAAACAATACTTGGATTTTAGTTGATCTTCCTCTTTTAAGAAAACCCATATGTTGTAATATATATATATATATATATATATATATATATATATATATATATATATATATATATATATATATATATATATATATATATATATATATATATATATATATATATATATATATATATATATATATATCCATTTACAACATATGGGTTTTCTTCCAGGAGGAAGATCAACTATAAGATAAAATAAAAATCCAATGTTGAAATAGATTGGTATAAGGCTAGGCTTGTTGCCAAAAGGTTTAGTCAAAGAGAAGGTATTGATTATGATGAAACCTTCTCTCTTGTTATAAAAATGGTTACTGTTAGATGTCCGCTTGCTCTTGCTGTTAATAATGATTGGGCTGTGTTTCAATTATATGTTAATAATGCTTTTCTTTATGGTGAAATTACTGAAGATGTGTATATGACGCCTCCCGAAGGATATCTTCATAATAACAATAACAAAGGGTGTAAACTTGTTAAGTCCTTGTATGGTTTAAAACAGACTTCTAGAAAATGGAATGAGAAATTTTCTAGTATTTTATTTCAAAATGGTTTTGTGCAAAGCATTGATGATTATTTTCTATAGACCAAAACTGATGAGGATGTTTTTCTTGTATTACTTGTTTATGTGGATGATATCATTGTTACTTGGAATAACAGTGTTGAAATAAATAAGTTTAAGGAATATTTAATGTCAAATTTTATGATAAAAGACTTAGAAAAATTGAAATAATTTCTAGGTATTGAAATTTTGAGTATTGATAATGGTATATGTATGAGTCAAAGAAAGTATTGTTTGGATTTGTTAAATGAGTTTGGTTTACTTGGTTGTAAACCTCTTTCTGTTCCCATTGAACAAAATATTTATTGTAAAACTGAGCCAATAGAAAATGATCCTGTTTTAAATGATATTACTCAGTATCAAAGACTTGTTGGAAAACTAATTTACTTAACAATGACAAGGCTTGATATTTCTTTTGTTGTACACTTTTAAAGTCAGTTTATACATAAACCTTTACAATCCCACTTTAGACTTGCTTTACATGTTTTAAGATATCTTAAACTCTCACTTGATAAAGGTAACATCATTGTTAAGTCAAAAAACTTAAACTTATTATCCTATGCTGATGCTGATTGGGCCAAGTCAATGTTTTTGTCAAAATATGTCAATGATTATTGTGTCTTTATGGGAGATTCATTAGTTTCTTGGAAAAGCAAGAAACAAAATGCTATTGCAAGGTCTTCTGCTGAGTCAGAGTACAGATCCATTGGCAAAGCCACCTGTGAAATTATGTGGATTCTTAAAATCCTTCATGACCTGAAAGTCAAGTCTGCTATTTCTATTCCTTTTTTTGTGATAATAAGTCAGCCATCCAAAAGGCTTCAAATTCTGTTTTCTATGAAAGAAGAAAACATCTAGGAATAGATGTTCATTTTATAAGAGAGAAAATTAATTCAGGTATTATTCAAACTATTAAAATTAATTCTAATGAACAAGTTGCTTACATCTTTACAAAAGATTTAAGTGTTAAAAATCACAATTATTTTTGTAAACATTTGGGTTTGTTAGATTTATTCAACAATAAGATTGAGGGAGGATGTTAAATTATGATATTTTTGCAATCTGATTCTTGAAATATATGTTAAGTTTTCTTTTTTACTTGTTTGGTCCTTTGTTAAGTTTCAAGTTAAAGGTTTAACTGAAAAGGATTAGTTGTGCATGATTTTTAGAAGTTCAAGGGGCTGATTGTTATAATTGGAATACTTGGAGCTCAAGGATTTAAGTTGATATTCTGGAGGGACCATTGCTATCATTTCTAATTTATATTTATATCCCTTTTTAGGGTTTCTGCCTCATTCGATTCATTCTGGCGATCTGTGTGTGTTTGTTTCTATCTTCTCTGGTCGATAGATCATCTTTTATGATCTTGTAATTTTGGTTTTTCAAGTTAGATTGAATCTTAACAATCTTCTACTGTATTAAGAAGATTGATATTGCTGTATTGTTGTGATTTTTTTAAGAAGAACAAATCTCTGTTATTGAAATTTTGGTAATTTGAGTGTTTGATCTGTATTACTTTTCAAAAGACAACCATATGACTGTCATTAGAAAATTCTTATATTTTACATTTTATATTTAATTCTAGTCTAGTCTAATTTAATCTAACTAATTTATTGATGAAAACAAAATTAGATCTAACTAATTTATTGATGAAAACAAAATTAGTTAAGCGTATTTCATCTCAACTATTCAATAGTTATTTAAAATAATAATCTCACTATTGATTTTGTTTATAATGTCATATTTCTCTCTCTTAATCGTTAATATAAATTTCACCTATTATTTTGAATTTCAATTAATGATTTGGTATATAAATAAAACTAGATTTTTTCACCCATTCGATGGACGACAAAGTATTTTTAAAAGTTGTATTCATGAAAGAAATATATAAAGAAAACATGTACATGTTATTCATAATAAGATATGAAAAATTGTTATACTTTATAGTATACACTATTAATATTAATGCACGACTTTCATCAAATAAAATGTTTACTATAATTACATTTATATTGAATTGCATCATATCCATTTGAACTCTGAAAATAAAATATATTGTGGAATTTTTTTTACCCGTACGATACAAAGCTATAATTCTAGTTAACATGTGAAAGGTGAAATATTTAAATGATCCAATCTAATTAATAACACACATAATCTATTTTATATATACCAGTGAAATGACCCGTGAAATCACGGATTTGTTTAAACGAAACAATTTAATGACATGTTTTAGGTATTAAGTGAATGTAAATGCTAAACTCAATTATTTTAATGACCCGTTTGATTAAGAAGTTTGTCGTTGTTTTTACAAATATATAGAGACATGTATTTTCGCATATATATGTAACGTAATTAATTTTGTAAAAAGAATCCATATTTGAATATTAATAATATAATAATTATTATTATAATTATACTTGTTATATTAAAAGTAAATAATAATAATAATAATAATAATAAAATTCGCAAAGTTTAGTATTTATATTTATATTTCTAATAATAATAATAATAATAATGGTTAGTAATGATAAATTCCTTTTAAATTCTTTAGAAAATTAAAATTACAGTTTAGAGGAGATTAATATTTCCTTTTATAAAAGATTTCATATTATTATTTTAATTAAATTAACAAGTTTTAAGGTCAACCACGCTTCGCTGCGGTTGAAGTGCGGTTAACCATGTAAAAGTTCGACGATTTTTATAAAGAAAAAAAGAAAAGAATTTGAAAAAAAACTATCGTGACTCAAATCTATGACCATCCGGTAACCATGTGAGACGCTTAACCATCCATCCATTAATGTTTTTGTGTCCTAAATACGACTTAATTTATGATTTAAATAAATCGGATAAACATCAAAGCAATAAAATGTGAATTCAAATAGAAAAATCTTATTTTTATTCGTAAAAATTGGTAATTTTAAGGCAACGTCATAATCTTTAATTATTTGATTTGATCATCAAAATAAAAATTGTTGGGTTGTAATTCTATTATTTGTTAAAGTTTCTTTATTTTTAACTTATCAAAAATTATGATATTCTTATTATCAATGTCTGGGCCGGGATTCGTACTGCAGACCTGTAGGTTACAAAAGGCGCCTCTAGCCACTGAACCAAAATTATTTACGTGTTCTTAATACCGTATTATTTATTTATTATGTAAACATATCGAGAAATTAAAATCACAAATCAATTGAAAGTTACGGTTCATACATTCTCCAATTGACTATATAAATAATATATAATTATGACATCATCATTATAAAAAGTAAAGGATAATTAGCTTAATGATAACATCATCATTTTAAAACTTTATATGACTAAGCATGTATTTTAGTTATTACGAGGAATACATACACGCACTTTGCTGCGGGGTGAGTTTTTTTTAGTTGTTTCTTACGATTATATGCTGTACCTGTGCGTACATATCTTTAAGGATTTACAAAAGTTAGATTTACATACAAAACAATCTGATAGTGGACACCGATCTTGAAAACTCCCATGTTTATATTGGTTTTAGTAGGGTGGAGGTTCATATTTTTAAACATAGATATACATATTCTAATTGCTAACTACTGGCTACTGAGATCGTGGTAGTCACTATTGTTTCTTCGTTTTGTAGTTCCGTGATGTAGTTCATTCTGTTCATCTGTGTGAAAAGATATGATTGTTAGTTTCTTTGGTATAATGTGATTATACGTTAATAGAAATGCTTTACAATAAAATTATTACAAACGTTACATAACAAATACCACAACTGGGATTGTCACACAGATAATCATGTTGAGTTATGTAGACTTGAACAAAAATGTTAGTGGGACAACAAAGATGTCACATTTGGTAGACATGTAGTGTCAAAACGTGAAAATTGAGGCCGAGCTTTTTGAGCTGATGGAACAAGGATGTCACATTTGGTGACATAATTTCACCAATGGTGAGGTGCAGGTCGGCCAAGAAGCATCTGTAACTTCTTAAAATGTCCAACAAGTTGTTTCTTTGTTAGTTTTCTCCTATAACATAACCCCATGTAACCTGTACAATGTGTGCACGAAAATAATAAAGAAAAATCTTTGGTTTGCGCATGTGGACTAAATCATTCTCCGTGTTTGGAGTTGGAATATAACCACGTTAAATCCTTGTGTCATTCTATGCTTTTATTTATCATTCTTATGCTTTAATTATTCGTTTGGTTTGTACATTTGGTGATTGGTTTAAATCAACTGTCTTGTTGGGTCCCAAATTCCTAATAAATGGCGAATTGAAAGAAAGGTTTTTTTTCTGATAATGGTTGATGAATCATTTTTTTCATCAAGGTTATTAAAACGACAGGCTTAAGGATTTGTTTTGCAACATGTATCCAGATCAGGTGACTTAGTTGCTCGCGATGAACTCATGGGTATGTCTATGTATCCGGAAGAGTTGATCACATTGGAATTTAGATAACGGTTTTAAAGGTAATCATGTAATCGTTCGCGACGATTGTATAATGATGGTGGTTCTTTTTCGCAAAGGGTTACAGAGTCAGAGGTCGGGTCGATGAATTCGTTGCAGAGAGATTTTTTCGGGAGATCAGGGTATCGGATCTAAGTTCTCGTTTTTCGCGATCCCGTGCGAAAGAATGTTTGAACTTTCAAATTCAGAGTTCCTGGAGCTTCCGTAGAAGAAAATTCATAGCGAATTCGTTAACCGTTGGGTCGACTTAAGTTTCTATTTGTGGATAGAAGACTTGCTGATCTACACGTGGTAAAAACTTGAGGCCGATCAACCGTTGGATCTTGAAATATGATTTTTCAAATATGGGCAATTTTCAGGATGAAATTTTTTCGATTTGATGACGCGAGTGGGAGATAGTTTTGTCTCGAAAACTTCGAGCGATAGGAGTTGTTTTTTCAGAGATGTGGGTTTGTTACGGGAGCTCAAGAGGGTGTTCTTCTCTCGGTTTAGAGCGGTGAGGTAACGAACAAGATGCATCGGGTTGAAACTCGATAGTGGGAGTATCGAGGAAGTTTGGTGCTTGCATTTTGAAAATGGTATGCCAATGGTATTTGGTCAATATTCCAGTGATTATGGAATTTGCGGGTGGATTAGAGCTTCTTGTCACTAAGGGTAATTGGTTGTCGAAGGATGTCAGATAGAACGCGTTCGACGGTTGCTCGGTTTTGGTTGAAGTTTCAACAAAATAAGCGGTTTTCTTCGAGGGTGATCAATTAAAAGTCTTTTGGTGATGGAAGAGGGGAGGATAATCATGTAAGTCCTGGAACTTGAGCTTTCTAGGATCGTTGAGGGTGTCGAGAACTCGGCATGAGTTGGGTAACCGACGGAAGTATCGAGCTAGTGGGAGTTGGTTAACTCGTAGAGTGTTGGAGATGATTATGCGATGTCGTTCTCCAATGTTCTTAAGATTAGTGTGATGATTTTGGGTAACACTAGAGCTTCAAATATTTTTTTTATATAACGACCCGTCCTAATCCATCTGGACGAATACATCATATTTGGTTACATCGCGAGGTATTTGACCTCTATATGATACATTTTACAAACATTGCATTCATTTTTAAAAGACAAACTTTCATTACATCGAAAGTTGACGGCATGCATACCATTTCATAATATATCCAACTATAATTGACTTAATAATATCTTGATGAACACAACGACTCGAATGCAACGTCTTTTGAAATATGTCATGAATGACTCCAAGTAATATCTCTAAAATGAGCAAATGCACAGCGAAAGATTTCTTTCCTACCTGAGAATAAACATGCTTTAAAGTATCAACCAAAAAGGTTGGTGAGTTCATTAGTTTATCATCAATATTCATTTCCATCATTTTTAATAGACCACAAGATTTTATATTTTCAATTTCTCATTAACATCATGCATGCATATGGCCATCTGCATAAAAATCATTCATATGGATTGAACACCTGGTAACCGACATTAACCATAATGCATAGAATATCCCCACAGACATCGACGTTTGTATAATAATAATAATCTCGAAGTACTAAAGCCATCCATAGACATGAATGGAGGTTGTTAGGCCCAATAGATCTATCTTTAGAATTCGCGTCAATTAGGGGCCATTTCCCTAATTCTTAGGTTACCAGACTTGAAAGGCGATACTCGACTTCGATAATCCAACCATATAATGTAATTTCGATTACTTGTGTCTATTTCGTAAAACATTTATAAAAGAAGTGCATGTATTCTCAGTCCCAAAAAATATATATTGCAAAAGCATTTAAAAAGGGAGCAAACGAAACTCACTCTACAATATTTTGTAGTAAAATATTCTTACGACGAAACTGAACAAAGCAGGGTTGGCCTTGGATTCATGAACCTATATCATTTGTATATATATTAAAACATATATTTGTAATCGAACAAATATATATTATTATTATTAGTGATATAATTTTTGTATTAATATCATATATATATGTCAATTTATATATTTTATAAATATTAATATAGTTAGGTTTTGTATTTAATATTTTTATATAACTATCTTTCGTTTGCAAAATTAATAATTATAATAATACCAAATTAAGGATAATAATAATAATGATAGTATTAGTAGTAATATTAATAATAAAAATGTGAATAAAAATGATAATTTTAATAAAGATAATAACTTTAATAATAAGGTTATATGATTGGTTTAATAATAAAAATTTAAGAATCATATTAATGATACTAATAATAAATATAAAAGTTATATTATTTTTACAATAAAAACATTAGTTTTTATTCTATTTCCTAAGACTTAATAATACTTAGTACTACAATTTTGTAATAATAAGTATAAATATGATAATAATATTAATGTTAATGATAATAATAATAAATTGCATTATGATAGTGAATATAATACTAATAGTACCTATTGTTAATACTTAGTGATAATAATAATAATAATGATAATATTAATTATACATATAATCATATTCTAATGTTAGTACAATAATAATTATCTTAATAATAACAATAATTAATTATAATCATAATATTAACATTAATAATAAGAATCATAATAATAACAATATTACTTATAATAATAATTATAACGATAATACTAATAATCATAATGATAATATAGTATTACTAGTAATACTTTTAATAATAATAATACTAGTAACAACATTAGTAATAACAATAATGAAGATAATAATAATCATAATAATAATAATAATAATATTAATAATAATAATAATAAATATTAATGATAATGATAATAATAATAATAATAATAATAATAATAATAATAATAATAATAATAATAATAATAATAATAATAATAATAATAATAATAATAATAATAATAATAATAATAATAATAATAAAAGTAATAAGTAAATTAAATAACTACCTCAAAAGAAGCTTTAAAAAAAATATTTTCGCGAACCGGACTCGAACCCCCGACCTCTCGAATAACCGTCACTCCCCTAAACCATTTGGGGTGTGCCCGTTTTTTGTTATAATACTAATCCTAAATAAATATAATCCGTTTCGTTCGTTCATCATCTTCTTCACAAGGAACACTAGTCGACCAGACAAACAACCCAAAAATCAAATCCAACTATTTACGAATCAATTACTTAGTTTTAGGATAAATAAACGAAATAGGATCGATTGTTAACCATTTGTGATGTTTGAATTAACAGAATAAAATAAAATAAAAAAATAAAAACTGCTGAAGAACACGTTGAAACTTGAAATCAATTTCGAATTTTTAAAACGTTTTAGCTCATGTTTCCTGAATAAAATTAGTTCTAAATCAATCCTAGAAACTCTTTGGATTATCAATTTAATCCAAAATATCATAACAAGTTCGAATTTCCTCATAATCAAATCATTTGACTTTTTAGATGGGAACTTTGACTTAGAAATTTGAATTCAATTCGAAAAATTGGAAATCGAAACTTTACAGAAAGTTCAACTAGAGTAAACCTCACACAATTTCATTATTAGTTTTTGAAAATTGATTCAAATTCGATTTTTGGCTGAAAAGTTCTAAAACAGAGGTAATCGACTGTGTTCTTAAAAAAATACAGTTTAATTTTTCTATTTTTATTCAAATGTCATTAGCAGAGGGTTATATAGAGAATTAATGATATCACTATAGATAAATTGACTCTATTAATATTTGTTTTGTAGCTTGATGATGTTAAAGCTAAGGTATACGAAATAGTTTATATTTTACTAGGAAATACTATTAAATACGATACAATTTTACACAAGATATTTATTTATTTATAGAATGGATATACTTAAACCTTGCTACAACACTTATAGGCAGTGTACCTAATCGTACAGTAGTGTAGTTTTTAGTAAGTTCGGTTCGTTCCACAGGGAAATCTTTAAACAAAGCTCAACGCTATATTAGTTTACTTTTATAAAAATACAAACATATATATAAGTAATATTATTATTATAAAAGGGGGGTTTTTACCGTTTAATGACCAGTTTGTCGATTTTAAAACTTTAGTCGCAGTTAAAACCAAATGTAAAATATTAAAAATAAATAAAAGACTTAATTTAAAGCGTAAAGTAAATAACGATAATGAAATTGCGAATAATAAAAGTGCGATAAAATAAACTTGCGATAATTAAAAAGTACGATAATTAAAAATGCAATTAAATATAATAACAATAAAAAATGCGATAATTAGAAGTGCAATTAAATATAAAATAAAGGAAATTAAATATGAAATAAAAGAATTATGCTTATTTAAACTTCCGTAATCATAATGTTTGACGTGTTGATTTTAGTTTTATGCCCATGGGTTAATTGTCCTTTGTCCTGGATTATTTAATCTGTCCGTCTGGTTTTTGTCCATAACAGTCCATCAGTCATAAATATAAAGTGCGAGTGTCCTCGTCAAATTATTATTATACCCGAAGTTAAATATTCCAACTAATTGGGGATTCGAATTGTAACAAGGTTTTAATACTTTGTTTAATGAATACACCAGGTTATCGACTGCGTGTAAACCAAGGTTTTACTACTTTGTTAACAATTACACCAATTACCCTTGAATGTAATTTCACCCCTGTTTTAATTATTCTAGTGGCTATTAATCCATTCCCGTGTCCGGTTAAATGAACGATTATTCGTACATATAAATACCCCGCCCATCGTGTCCGATCGAGTGTATATGGTAATTTATAGGGACGCCCAATTGTAAATCTTTATATTAACATTAACAAACTTTCATTTAGTTAAACAAATATAAAGCCCATTAATAGCCCATAGTCTAATTTCCACAAGTGTCGCTCTTTTGTCCAAACCCCAATTATGGTACAAAGCCCAATTACCCAATTTTAGTAATTAGCCCAACATCATGATTACTTCGGATTAAATAAGCATAATGATAACTTAGCTACGAGACATTAATGTAAAAAGGTTGAACATAACTTACAATGATTAAAAATAGCGTAGCGTTACACGGACAGAATTTTGACTTACACCCTTACAACATTCGCTAACATACCCTTATTATTAGAATTATAATTAAAATTAAAATTAAAATATAAATTATATATATATATATCGTTTACGTATGATAAGAGAAGAAAAAGATTATGAATTGCGATCAGAATTTGGTTGCTTTTATAGGAAAAGTCGAATTTTGGGGCTCCGCGACTCGCGGCAAAATCCTCTTCAAACTCCGCGAGTCGCGGAGAATGAATTTACAGCTCACACCCTTGGAGTCTTTCTCTGCCGTCGGTTTTATAATATATATATAATATATATATAATTAATATAATTAATTATATATTATATTATATTTATATACATAGTTAACTTGTAATTTTTAGTCCGTTGCGTCGAGCGTTGATAGTTGTGACGACTCCATCAAAACACTTAACGGCTCCGTCACTTGGTCCCACAGCTTGATCGAAACTCTATATGAATTTAATAAAACAACCTTGCATTCTTTATTTAAAAATGATTTCCTATAAAGGAGATCTACTAAAATGTATAAGTTTAGAAAAACCATACAATAATACTTTAACCAAAAGTTGACCCAAAACAAAGTCAACAAACAACCACTATTTAATGTAACAAAAATAGAATGCAAGTTAATGTTTAACAAAAGCTGCCATCGTAAATATGCAGACTCTCTAAGCACAGCGGAAGCAATCAATCATGAACCTGAGAATAAAACATGCGAGTAACTGTCAACAAAAATGTTGAGTGAATTATAGGTTTAATATTGCAAGCAATATTTAATTTAAACGATAAAAATTTATGTTTGAAAACATAAAAGTCCTTTTTAAACCACCAAATTATATGCTAGAAAACATATAATAAAACATTATTCCATTTTTCGTGAGCCACCTGGTAACCACTTAACCCTTTATTTACCCTTGTCAAACACAATAAATAATATACACCGAACAAGTGTATCTACAACAAAATACGAAGTACTAAACATTCCGATTATAAATTGCTAGCGCGACTAGCTCGAAATGGGGTTGTCAAACCCGATAGATCTATCCGTAGGATTCGCGTTCACCAGTAGAAACCAGTGATTACAGTTACCAGACTAGGGAATATTTTTGTTCAACTCACAATGAATAATTTAAATCAACTTCCACATGTGTCCAAAATATAAAATAAATTGCATGTATTCTCATCCCAAAAGATTTAAAATAGAAAGATGGGACTATAACTCACCTTAATAGCAAACGAAGTAACCACACAAATATGCGAACATCAAATGAAGTAAAGTGATCAGGAATGATCACAACGCCGACCTATAAATAAAGCAGGTCGATATAAATAACTAACTTAGGTCAAGTCTTAGTATGATAGCTATTGTACATGTTGCAAGTAGTCATAGAACAATACTCACTATGCATCGGTTTGATCGGAACAGCTTACGGACACACACTTTCTATTTTTAGAAAGTTTCTATTTTTTAGCAGGTTTCCATTTTTAGAAAGTTGCTATTTTAGGAAAGTTTATAAGTTAGGAAAGTTTCCTTAATTAGAAAGTCAACAGAAGTCAACTGAAAGTCAAAGTCAACCGAAAGTCAACTCAAAAGTCAACCTTGGTCAAACATAGTCAACATTAATTTAAAAGTGTAAGTTATAATAATAATGTAAGTTATAATGTTAATGAAAGTTAAATATGTCTAATTATGTCATAACATAAGTTTAATTAAATTAAAATGAATTATTAAAGTTAATATAAGTTTAAATGATATAATTAATATAACATAAGTATTTAATTAATTAATTAAATATTATTCATAATATAAGTATTATTAATTAATAATAAATTTTAAATCATATCATAAGTATTATTAATTAATATTGAATTATTAATCATATCATAAGTTTCTAATTATAATTATTAAATCATAAGTATTTAATAATTAAATTATAATTAAATAATAACTAAGCCTTATAATAATTAATTAATTATTTAATCCTTATTATAAGTCTCATTATAATAATCTCATAATACAAGTTTAATACTTACCATAAGTATTTTCCATTAATAATAAAAGTATTATTAATTAAAAGTTTAATTAAATCATAAGTAATAATTAAATGATATAATAAATATATATCATAAGTCTTAAATAATAATAATTACTTTTTATCATAAGTAATTAAATGATAATGAAATCCATTATTTTTATCATAAGTTCAATAGTTAATCATAAATTTTAAATCAAAAGTTCATCGGGTCGTATCTTGAGCCCCGGGTGTCGGTTTTCGGCGAGCCTTACATATATCTCTGCCTAATCAAACCACCCGACACTTTGGTACACTCAAGAACACACCAAGAACAGGCCACAAGTCGTGATATACAGCCAATACATTACTTGGAACTTCAATTTAATCAAAAACGTGTTTTAGACGTAACGGGTGATTCGTGGCTCGGATTGAGATGACCCGAACATGAAAGTTCGCCCCACCATCAGTCCTAACACACTAACACACCCTAAAGTCACCAAATATGGTCACAAGGTCGGACCAAACCTGGTTCATACCAAAATCACATTTCAATCTTAACAAAATACCACTTTGATCGTAACTAGGGTTCCGGGAATCGAAACGACATGAATCCGGTGTCTAAAATTAATGTCTTGATGAGAGGAACTCATTTATACACTTTATTTTAACTTTTATATCAGTTACAAAGTCAGAAACACACGAAAAAGCTGCTGTCCAAATTATATCAAACCGAAAACATATGTTTACGAGTAATTCTATGCATACAAACACCATTACAACAACAAGTAATCATCATACTATTAATTTATAATCAAAATACAGAAATATAATGAAAAATCAAAAGTTCTAGGGTTAGGGTTTATACCCTATTCAAGAATTGAATGGTATGAACGCGTAGAGATCGTTGTGTAGAATCCGGTTATGTGAATGACTTGATGATCCAAGCTAGAAATCAAATGATGGTGATGATGTTAGAGGTGATAGGTGACGGCCATGGGAGAGGAGGAGAGGAGAATTGAGAAAAAAAAATGTGTTTAGGGTAGAATGAAGAGTAGTGATTAGGTTTTGATCAATAAAACTTCAAGTTTGGAAAAATGGCACAATACCCCCTACCCTATGGTATTTTCGGCTGAATTATGAAGGGTGGACCCCACTTGTGGGCCAACTTGATAAATGAAAGAAGTCTTGTGGCTCGAATGCCCGAACGAAGCCCGAAACGCGAAAACACCGCTACGCGATTGATTTTTCGGAGAGATAACAAATACGCGACGAATAAAATATATAAACACTATATATAATCATATGACATCAAATTATCATATTTAAGATAATTTGGATTTAAAAATCCGAAAAGCTTGACCGTTGGTTCGAAAACCGAAAAGATTCGTCGGATAGAAATCCGCGACACGTAAAAACGTATAACTTAAAATATGAATACAAATATTCACATAGCACATAATAATTAATATATTATTACAAAAATAATAATATAGGTCATAGAAATGACTTGGCACGAATAACAGTTAACGGTCGTTAAATAATTAACGGTAAAAGATAACGGAAAAAGTAGGGTCGTTACAGTACCTTCCCGTTATGGAAATTTCGTCCCGAAATTTAAGAAGGTGCAGGGGTTGACTCAACATTTGGGAACAAATGCGGGTACTTCTGCCTCATCTAATCTTCACGCTCCCCAGTGATCTCGGGACCGATTCGTTCCATCTAACTCGAACAATAGGAATTCTACTCTGTTTAAGAGTCTTAACCTCTCGATCCATAATTTCAACAGGTTCCTCAATAAAATGTAGTTGCTTATAAACACGAAGTTCCTCCAGAGGAATAGTCTTATCGGCATCGGCCAAACACTTCTTCAAATTCGATACATGATAAACGTCATGAACAGCACTGAGTTCTTGTGGCAATTTCAAACGATAAGCCACGGGTCCAACTCTCTCAATGATCTCAAACGGTCCAACAAAACGAGGATTCAACTTTCCCCTTTTACCAAAATGCACCACTCCTTTCCAAGGTGATACCTTCAACCTAACATGATCACCGACCTGAAATTCAATATCGTTCCTTCTCTTATTGGCATAGCTCGTTTGCCGACTTCTGACGATTCTCAATCCTTCCTTAATCTGTACGATCTTCTCGGTAGTCTCATGAATAATGTCTGGACCTGTGAGTTGAGCATCCCCAACCTCATTCCAACAGATAGGAGACCTACACTTTCTACCATACAGAGCTTCAAACGGTGCGACTTTAATACTTGCATGATAGCTGTTGTTATAAGAAAAGCTTAGCCAACGACAAGTATCTATCCCTACAATTACCAAAATCAATTACGCACGCCCTCAACATGCCTTCTAACGTTTGGATGGTCCTTTAATTCTGACCGTCCGATGGTGGATGATAAGCGGTGCTCATATCCAATTTGGTTCCCAAAGCATCTTGTAAAGACTGCCAAAACCTCGCCGTAAATCGACTGTCTTGATTCGAAATAATAGATACGGGAACACCATGCCTCAAAACAATTTCCTTCAATTATAAACGGGTAAGCTTCTCCCTCGAATCAGTTTCCTTAATCGGTAAGAAATGAGCTGATTTTGTGAGTCGGTCACAATCACCCAAATGGCGTCGTAACCACCCACAACTCACAATAACTTCGTAATAAAATCCATTGTAATACCTTCCCACTTCCACTCGGAAATCTCAGGTTGCACCAAAAGTCCAGACGGTTTCTAATGTTCAGCCTTAACCTTAGCACAGGTCAAACAGTTAACCACATACGTAGCCATATCAGCTTTCAAATTAGGCCACCAATACAGCTCCTTAAGATCATGATACATCTTTCCTGAACCAGGATGAATAGAGTACCCATACTTATGAGCCTCATCTAAAACAAGTTTCGTAGATCACCAAACTTCGGAACCCAAAGGCATCCCGCAAAAATTACCGAGTGCCATCGGTTCGTACCTCAAACTGTCTACTTAGGCCTTTGACCTTCCCGTTACGAAATTTTCCTCCTTCAAGGCTTCTTGTTGAGCTGCAAGAATCTGCCTTGCGAGGTTTGTTCGTATGGTCATTTTCAAGGCCCTAAACTTACGAGGTTCAACTCTCTCTTTAAGACTTAATGTATCGGCCACAACATTAGCCTTCCCCGGATGATATAAAAGTTCACAATCATAATCGTTCAACGTCTCAATCCATCTTCGTTGCCTCATATTCGACTGTTTCTGATCAAGGATATGTTGAAGACTTTTGTGATTAGTGTACACAGTACATTTGCCTCTATATAAGTAATGTCTCCAATTCTTAAGCGCAAACACAACAGCTCTAAATTCTAAATCATGGGTTATATAATTCTGTTCATGGATCTTCAACTGACGTGACGCATAAGCGATGACTTTCTTTCGTTGTATCAAAACACAACCAAAGCCTTGACGCGAAGCATCACAATAAACAACAAAATCATCATTATCATCAGGTAGTGACAATATCGGAGCAGTAGTCAACTTCTTCTTCTAAATCTGAAAAGCAGTCTCTTGTCCATCCTTCCACTCATACTTCTTCCCCTTGTGCGTTAAAGCAGTCAGAGGTTTCGCTATACGAGAGAAATCTTGAATGAACCTTCTATAGTAACCTGCCAACCCTAGAAACTGACGAATCTGAGTAGGAGTTTTCGGAATTTACCACCTTTCAATCACCTTAATTTTAGCAGGATCAACTTGTATTCCCTGTTCACTAACAATATGTCCAAGGAATTGAACTTCTCTTAACTAGAAAACACACTTAGAGAACTTAGCGTTCAACTCTTCTTTTCTCAATAAATCAAGCACTAACTTCAAATGTTCTGCGTGCTCTTCATCATTCTTAGAATAAATAAGGATGTCGTCGATGAAAACAATAACGAATTTATCCAGATAGGGTCTACACACACGGTTCATGAGGTCCATGAACACAGCAGGTGCATTTGTCAATCTGAACGGCATAACAAGGAATTCAAAGTGACCATAACGGGTGCGAAAAGCAGTTTTCGGAACATTAGATTCTTTAACACGCAACTGATGATAGCCGGAACGAAGATCAATCTTAGAATAAACAGACGAACCTTGAAGCTGATCGAATAGATCATCGATTCTCGGAAGAGGGTAACAGTTTTTAACAGTAAGCTTGTTCAACTCGCGATAATCACTATACCATCGGAACGAACCACCCTTCTTCTTAACAAACAAAACAGGAGCTCCCCAAGGGGACGAACTGGGATGAATGAAATGTAGTTGCAACAATGAGGGAAGAAATATATGAAGTAGTCACTTCGGTGGCATAGATATTTAAGGCAATTCTCTCGAAGGAGATAACGAGGATCATGGACTTCAAAGTAAATTTTGATTACATTTTCGAAAGGAAGACGTACGAAAGGTGTGATATTTCAACGAGAGTGAACTTCCTTGTACAATGAGCGAGGCAATCTAGGATTCATCCATTTTCTTAAATTTATGTGCGGATGAAAAGAACGCGAATCATGGGTTATAAAGAATGGCCGACTCCAGGTTAGATGAATCTCCAAAAATAATTTCGTGCACCCTAAAGTATCGAATCCTAGGATTGATGTTTACGAGGGTGTTGCGGTTGACAGCGAAAATTGAGAGTAGAAACTCCTCAAACGGTCTAGAGTAATATATATCCATGATACCCATTATAACAACAGTTGGGGTAGAAACCCACCTAGCGCCTTTTCTACAATAAGGTGACCATCGAGGGTACCCCAGAAAATTGATTTATCGGTCCGCGTTTCGGCCATGTCCAACCATAAGAGATAAAATCTAATGAGCGCAAAGACTCTCCAACAAATTTACAAAGCCGGCCCCCAAAGTGGTGTATGAGTTTCTATCAATGAACTTAATGGTAAGTTTCATCCTTAAACGGAGGATGAGGAGAACTGTGATCCAAACACTCGGTAGAGTAATGCAAAAATTCTAATGTAATCAATCAAAGGAGTTTTGAAAAAGCTTGAAACGTCTGATGTAACCCCATAAATGGAACGAAGTTCTTAGTAAATTTAGAAGTATGTACAACGTGTACCATTTTACGTAAATCAATTTGAGTTAACTAAACAACTCAACAAGAGTGGTTTTTAAAATAATTTTGAAGGCATAATTTAGTGTATAATAGCCAAAATAGGTAAGGGTAAATTAGTCCATTTGAATTCATACGTACATATATGATTTTATAAATAGTATACATGACAAAATATTTCATTACTTCTATTCGCCCATAAATCTCGTGAGAACCGCCCAATTGCACAAATGTGTAAAATTTTTAATGAAAAGCAGGGTATCCGCATTACAGAGGTTACGAGTTGAAGTAAGATCGTTAAAGCTCGGGTGATGGACTTGAATCATCTTGCGACATCTAATCAATAAATGCTACGAGGTCATGAAAACCAATGAGTTAAATATTGTTTTGACTATTGTCAGGACATAAGTCCTTGGGCCAAAACTCTTCACGTGCGAAGCTATCACTAACAAGCGAGTTATGAATGATAAAACATAGGGTAAGTAGTTCGGTTAAGACGAGTCTCTCGTATATCAACAAATAAGATAATGAGTATCTTCCTTACTCATGTAACAACGTTAGAATTTCCGAAAGAGTGGTGTATAAATTTTCTCTGACTCGCTTTCTATTCCTCATGTCACAATATTGGGACTTTTTATGAATTAACGTAATATAATCACGTTGGCCTGACGCCATTATATTTCACTAACTCATAGTTCCATTCCAATATCACTACATAAGGTCAGGACACGTGGTCAACCTCGAATTTCAACACAATTTCCCTAAAACAATTTCTTAACAATGTGCTAAGGATAGCACAAGAGACAAAGACATCGAAAGTAATGAATAGGAGTAATGGTGACATGAAAATGTCTTCGAAGTACCAAGAATCTCTAAAAGTCAAGGATGACGTTTTTCGGTTCAAAAACCAAAGCACATAGGCACAACGGCACAATGGCATGTAATGTAACAAAAATGTTATATACCCAAACACAATAGCTGACATTGAAATGCCGAGCCTTTAGAAGTCAAGAATGACATCTCGCGTAATATAACTCAAACGTTATATACATAACCATAATAGATGACATAGAAATGCCGAGAATTTTAGAATACGTAATGTAACTCAAATGTTATATCAATAAACACAAATTATGACATAGAAATGTCGAGAATTTCAGAAGTCAAGAATGTCACCCCCCCCCGGTTTCACTAACCGAGGTGTTCCCATAAAAGATGAACTCGCAGGAGTCGGAGAATACGTTTAAATCGGAATGGGAGTTCCTCCAGGATTCAGAACATAATAGAAATGTATGTATGACAACAAAATACATACCAATACGATATAAATAATCACATATAGTAATATATAATAGGCCGGGCTGTAGACTAGACTCACTAATGCACCCTATTGACTCGGGTAACGACATCAATGCAGCCTAATTCCCTACAACCAGAGCTCTGATACCAACTGTGACGACTCCATCAAAACACTTAACGGCTCCGTCACTTGGTCCCACAGCTTGATCGAAACTCTATATGAATTTAATAAAACAACCTTGCATTCTTTATTTAAAAATGATTTCCTATAAAGGAGATCTACTAAAATGTATAAGTTTAGAAAAACCATACAATAATACTTTAACCAAAAGTTGAACCAAAACAAAGTCAACAAACAACCACTATTTAATGTAACAAAAATAGAATGCAAGTTAATGTTTAACAAAAGCTGCCATCGTAAATATGCAGACTCTCTAAGCACAGCGGAAGCAATCAATCATGAACCTGAGAATAAAACATGCGAGTAACTGTCAACAAAAATGTTGAGTGAATTATAGGTTTAATATTGCAAGCAATATTTAATTTAAACGATAAAAATTTATGTTTGAAAACATAAAAGTCCTTTTTAAACCACCAAATTATATGCTAGAAAACATATAATAAAACATTATTCCATTTTCCGTGAGCCACCTGGTAACCACTTAACCCTTTATTTACCCTTGTGAAACACAATAAATAATATACACCGAACAAGTGTATCTACAACAAAATACGAAGTACTAAACATTCCGATTATAAATTGCTAGCGCGACTAGCTCGAAATGGGGTTGTCAAACCCGATAGATCTATCCGTAGGATTCGCGTTCACCAGTAGAAACCAGTGATTACAGTTACCAGACTAGGGAATATTTTTGTTCAACTCACAATGAATAATTTAAATCAACTTCCACATGTGTCCAAAATATAAAATAAATTGCATGTATTCTCATCCCAAAAGATTTAAAATAGAAAGATGGGACTATAACTCACCTTAATAGCAAACGAAGTAACCACACAAATATGCGAACATCAAATGAAGTAAAGTGATCAGGAATGATCACAACGCCGACCTATAAATAAAGCAGGTCGATATAAATAACTAACTTAGGTCAAGTCTTAGTATGATAGCTATTGTACATGTTGCAAGTAGTCATAGAACAATACTCACTATGCATCGGTTTGATCGGAACAGCTTACGGACACACACTTTCTATTTTTAGAAAGTTTCTATTTTTTAGCAGGTTTCCATTTTTAGAAAGTTGCTATTTTAGGAAAGTTTATAAGTTAGGAAAGTTTCCTTAATTAGAAAGTCAACAGAAGTCAACTGAAAGTCAAAGTCAACCGAAAGTCAACTCAAAAGTCAACCTTGGTCAAACATAGTCAACATTAATTTAAAAGTGTAAGTTATAATAATAATGTAAGTTATAATGTTAATGAAAGTTAAATATGTCTAATTATGTCATAACATAAGTTTAATTAAATTAAAATGAATTATTAAAGTTAATATAAGTTTAAATGATATAATTAATATAACATAAGTATTTAATTAATTAATTAAATATTATTCATAATATAAGTATTATTAATTAATAATAAATTTTAAATCATATCATAAGTATTATTAATTAATATTGAATTATTAATCATATCATAAGTTTCTAATTATAATTATTAAATCATAAGTATTTAATAATTAAATTATAATTAAATAATAACTAAGCCTTATAATAATTAATTAATTATTTAATCCTTATTATAAGTCTCATTATAATAATCTCATAATACAAGTTTAATACTTACCATAAGTATTTTCCATTAATAATAAAAGTATTATTAATTAAAAGTTTAATTAAATCATAAGTAATAATTAAATGATATAATAAATATATATCATAAGTCTTAAATAATAATAATTACTTTTTATCATAAGTAATTAAATGATAATGAAATCCATTATTTTTATCATAAGTTCAATAGTTAATCATAAATTTTAAATCAAAAGTTCATCGGGTCGTATCTTGAGCCCCGGGTGTCGGTTTTCGGCGAGCCTTACATATATCTCTGCCTAATCAAACCACCCGACACTTTGGTACACTCAAGAACACACCAAGAACAGGCCACAAGTCGTGATATACAGCCAATACATTACTTGGAACTTCAATTTAATCAAAAACGTGTTTTAGACGTAACGGGTGATTCGTGGCTCGGATTGAGATGACCCGAACATGAAAGTTCGCCCCACCATCAGTCCTAACACACTAACACACCCTAAAGTCACCAAATATGGTCACAAGGTCGGACCAAACCTGGTTCATACCAAAATCACATTTCAATCTTAACAAAATACCACTTTGATCGTAACTAGGGTTCCGGGAATCGAAACGACATGAATCCGGTGTCTAAAATTAATGTCTTGATGAGAGGAACTCATTTATATACTTTATTTTAACTTTTATATCAGTTACAAAGTCAGAAACACACGAAAAAGCTGCTGTCCAAATTATATCAAACCGAAAACATATGTTTACGAGTAATTCTATGCATACAAACACCATTACAACAACAAGTAATCATCATACTATTAATTTATAATAAAAATACAGAAATATAATGAAAAATCAAAAGTTCTAGGGTTAGGGTTTATACCCTATTCAAGAATTGAATGGTATGAACGCGTAGAGATCGTTGTGTAGAATCCGGTTATGTGAATGACTTGATGATCCAAGCTAGAAATCAAATGATGGTGATGATGTTAGAGGTGATAGGTGACGGCCATGGGAGAGGAGGAGAGGAGAATTGAGAAAAAAAAATGTGTTTAGGGTAGAATGAAGAGTAGTGATTAGGTTTTGATCAATAAAACTTCAAGTTTGGAAAAATGGCACAATACCCCCTACCCTATGGTATTTTCGGCTGAATTATGAAGGGTGGACCCCACTTGTGGGCCAACTTGATAAATGAAAGAAGTCTTGTGGCTCGAATGCCCGAACGAAGCCCGAAACGCGAAAACACCGCTACGCGATTGATTTTTCGGAGAGATAACAAATACGCGACGAATAAAATATATAAACACTATATATAATCATATGACATCAAAATATCATATTTAAGATAATTTGGATTTAAAAATCCGAAAAGCTTGACCGTTGGTTCGAAAACCGAAAAGATTCGTCGGATAGAAATCCGCGACACGTAAAAACGTATAACTTAAAATATGAATACAAATATTCACATAGCACATAATAATTAATATATTATTACAAAAATAATAATATAGGTCATAGAAATGACTTGGCACGAATAACAGTTAACGGTCGTTAAATAATTAACGGTAAAAGATAACGGAAAAAGTAGGGTCGTTACAATAGTTGACTCATGTCCAGGTTCCGGATTTTCGAACGTCCTTGCGTACAATTTAATATCTTGTACTTTGCGTTTTGAATCTTGTACTCTTGTAATTTCGAGACGTTTCTTATCAATAATTGGAACCTCTTTGATTGTCTTTTGTTCTTTTGAGCTTTTTGGTCGTTTGCGTCTTCAATTCATCGAATCTGTCTTTTGTCTTCACCTTTTATTATTTAAACTAATATCACTTGTAAATAGAACAATTGCAACTAAAAGCTTGTCTTTCTTGAGGAATAATGCTATGAAATATATGTTCGTTTTTAGCATTATCAAATATTCCCACACTTGAGCGTTGCTTGTCCTCAAGCAATATCGTCTTGAAATACAAGAATCACTTCTTTATTCTTCACACTTTGTACATCAGTGATTTCTATACGGCGGTATAAACAATGGTAGTAACGATATGGTTTACAGTCCCACATGACTATAAAAATTTAGATCCATTAAGGAAATTGGATCTCTATGAAAACATTTGATCTTTTGAAAATTAAATCTAGTTTTTACCCTAGATAAGTTTTCAGGGATAACCCTTTACCGGTGTTTGCAAAATATTTTTGTGGGTTTGGTGGGTTTTAGATTTGAAAATTTTAGCTCAAAACTTGCGGTTTTGTGTCACCCACTTGCTAACCTTGTATTTGGAAAGCAACACGTCCAGTTTACTTGTCCCGTATATTACCTTTCGGTAAACTACCGTCCGGTTGAAAGGAAAGCGTTGAACAAGCAACTGTTAAGGCAATGTCCCCTGACATGCTTTTAATTATGGTCTATAACGTGTCGGACGCAATTACTATCCTTGGTAGGAGCAATAGTAAAGCTCACCCTTATAATTTTTCGGTATGGCACAAGGTCCTGTCTTTGACCACTATGCAACCACCGTTCTTACGGTTGACACCCGATTTAGTTCAGGTGACCTAATGAATTCCAGGTGAATTCCTAGGATTTTACGTTCAATGGTAATGAACGTATTGAAAATAGGGTTTTCATAAAACAAATCGGTTTGTAATTTTGATCAAAATATTTTCTCGTTCAAGCTCGAGTTTAGATATCATTGAATTCCATGAGTTTGTAATTCTCAATCTTTAAGGTCAATCTCTAGGATTGAGTAATATCAGTCTTAAAAGCTGATTTTTAATCTTTAAGGAGATTATCCTTTCTGGGGATCTGATTCATTAGTCTTATCAAGCTAATTTGCACGGTGCCCCCCCCATTGTACGAGATAAATCCTTCTCATGGTTAGGATAAATCTGACCACATGGCGACCCTGTTTAATGCTGAGGTCCATGGATTTCCTGCTGATTTTAGTGATGACTTTTCTAGATTTTTCGTCAACCTACAGCTGGTCTGGACGACAACTTCATGACCTAAATCAAGAAGCGCGTGTCTTTTTCGGAAGACTTTACTTCCTTTTAATGATGGAATTGATTCATCGTGTAGATCCATCTCTTCTTTTCTTTCATCGGGTAAAACAGTTTAGTTTAGTCCAAAGCAAAAGTATTTTCAGTTATTTGTTACAGATATATGTGACATATGTTTAAGATAACTTGGTAAATTTTCCCACACTTGGCTTTTATTTTCCTTTTTATCGTCCTCTATTCCATTTTAAATGAATTTTAACATTTTAGTTTGTTTCTTAATTTATGTCCTTTCCGAGGTAACAATAATTTCGGTGTTAAAACCTAGTTTTATCGTTCATAAATATGTATAAACATGATTTTGAATTCATTTAATTGAAAATTTTGAAAAATTTTACTAGAATTGGGTAGTCAGTATATAAGACTAGGGCTGTTCTTTTTTTATCAGAGAGCACTAGATTCTAATACAACTACTGCTTTACTAGTATTTTTAATGGTAACCAAGTGTATAAAGTAAAAATTTTTAAAATCTGAAAGAATTTAACCCCTTCCCACACTTAAGATCTTGCAATGCCCTCATTTGCAAGAAATCAGTAACAATTTAAATTATTGAGGGTGATTTGTGTGAAAATGATTAAATTTTTACCAAAGTTTCCAAATATATTGGCGTTTGTTTGCTGAATGATAAATGGTGCACATCATTTGTTCATTCCGTCTTGTTGTTATTTCACATATATTTTGCATCTTGTCGTCAAAATTAGTTGCTTTTGCTGAACTTAATGCCAGTCTTTGAAAATGCGTTGTTTTACCCTGTTGTGTACATAAGATAAACTGCAAACATATATACATATTTTTGAAGTTTGGTATATTACCCCACATTCAAAAATTATTAAAATCTAAGAATAAAAGTTAGACAATTATAAAAATAATTACAATATTAACAAAAGTATTAAACGTATCAATAATTACAAATTACAAAATAAAAAAAAATAAAAAAATAATAAAAAAATAATAAGTATACTAAGGATGATATTGGTACCAATAGGGGTTCCAGGCATAACCATAGGTGCTATAGAATGCTTCGGCAGGGTCATACGTAGGATACGGTGGCTGCATCTCTATAGACCAAGGAGGGAAGATGGGTTTCGGTGTAGGAATATAGTTTCTACCTATATGTTGGCAATGAGCTATGATTTGGTTCTGATGAACTTGCCAATCTTCAAATGCTCTCTGTCTAGCATTTTCGTATTCCTGAGAAGCTATAAACCTATGCATTTCTTGCATCTCATTCCCCCCTCCTACATTACCTTGCTGCTGGTTTCTCTCCACCTGTGGATGTCTACCATGGTATCGTACTGCGGCGTTATTTCGTCTCTTCAAAACTTTCGCACCATGGTATACATTTAAACCTATAGTATCGCGGGGTTCCGGTTCTTCTACTAATAATCCCCCCCCCCCCCGACTTATATCCACACCGAGATATTCACCAATCAAAGTAATAAAAATACCACCTCCTATTATGCTATGTGGTCGCATCCCCCGAACCATAGCTGATAAATAATAACCCACACAATATGGTATACTTACAGCGCTTTGTGGGTCTCGAATACACATATGGTAAAACAAATCCTGTTCATTTACTTTTTCTTTGTTCTTACCCCTTTGTGTAATCGAATTAGCTAAAAACCTATGTATCACTCTTAATTCGGCTCTATCTATATCCAAATAAGAGTAATTTCCCCCTTTGAAACGGTGATGGCTTGTCATTTGACTCCACACACCGTGTGTATCAAAATTCTCATCTATCTTTCTACCGTTTAGTATCAATCCTCTACAATCGGCAGACGCTAACTCCTCAGGCGTATATATACGTAAAGCCTGAGCCATGTCCAGTAAAGACATGTGGCGCATCGAACCGCCTAACAAAAATCTAATAAAAGAACGATCGGTTAAACTAGCTACCCGATCATTCAACTCTATACTACATAACAATTCTTCACACCATACTTTATATACAGGTCTACGTATGGTGAATAAATGTACCCAGTCATTAAAAGAAGAATTACCATACCTCTGTACAAGTAATTCCCTAATTGGCCCGGCCAATTCTACAGCTTCTAAGGGTCCCCATTCTATGACCCTCGGTACCTCAACAACCTTGGAATGAAGAGTATGTAAACCCCTTTGATATTTTGGATAATCTATCCAAAGTCTGTCAAATCTCAAGTTCGGGTGCAACTCTTCCAAGTGCATATCGGAAAAGGTCATGACTGGATGCGGTATATCCTGCTTGTAGTAGTTATCCACCTCCTGTTGTTCCAAATTCTCAGCAGGAGCATTGCGGGCTTGGGATGAAGATTCACCCCTTTCATTCTGCAAAACACATCAAACACAATTTTTGTGCATCCAAATATGCATTAGTGTTAGCAAAATCATCAATCAAAATAATTACAATGACATTATCAATTTATATCAAACTTAAGGTCATTTTCACATTTTTATCAAATCTACACTTTTTCAAATAAGCATATACGAAAATGTTCGCCAAGTTCATAAGCATTCAACTCAAATAACATGTCAAAATAATCATTACTAGCAATTAAACAAGTCTCAAATGGCATTATCTTTCAAAAATCAAGTTCATGAATTTTAGACTTGAAAAAGTCCACTTTAATTCTCAAAATCATGTTTAGGCTCAAAGTTTGGATCATTTAACTACCTAGACATGTTACACTACTCAATTTAGCAACAATTCATGACAAAAATCGGCCATAACTTGTTTATATCAAAAAGCCCCAAATTGCTCAAGAACACAAACCCTAGATTACACAAAATTTGAAGTTTAAGGCTTCTAATCATGTTAAACAGCATCAATCTAGGTTATACAAGCATAATACATAAACAATTTAAGCCTAAATACACTAAAAAGCATCAAAATCAAATTGGGGACAAAATTGCTCAAGAACATCAAATTTCGAATTAAATGGTGTTTAGGTGTAGAAATTTACCGTTTTTCTTGAGTAATTCTTAGATAGCATCCTTCTCAACATGATTTTAGCAAAAGATTTGGTGATTAACGGTTAAAAATTGTGATTTTGGGGTGTATTTTTCGGGTTTTTGGGGTGCAGTTTTTCGCAGTTATTTTTGAGTTGGGGGTTGGACTGATCAGTTTGCATCTCTTTATTTTTTTTCTGATTTCCGACCCCTCCGCGAGTCGCGGCGAAATGCACTTCAAACTCCGCGACTCGCGGAGTTTGTTTTTTTTTTTTTTTTTTTTTTTTTTTATAATCATTAACTTTTGAAAACAATTAAGAAATTAATTTTAAAATTTTGTTTCCCTTATTATTTAGGACGAGGTCGTTTCGGATCGATGTCTTAGTCCGTCCCTCGACAAAATTTTAAAATTTGTCTTTTTGTAGCGATTGTTTTAAAAGCTAAGATTTTTGGGTTTTTTAATGTTTTTGGCATACTTTAAATCAATAAGATTAAAAATAATGATAATAAAGTTCTCGTCCCTCCCTTGGGAAAAGCAATTTCGGTTCAAAGACCTAGTCTTCAACTTACGACGAATTTTAAAAATTATATTCTTAACTTAATGAGATAAAGTAAATTTTTGTTTTTAAATTCACACAACTTAAATATAAAATTCAAAATTAAAAATTAAAAATTAAAAATTCACACCAAACTTAAAATTTGAAATGCATAAAATTAAAAATTCATATTTTAAAAATTAAAAATTCACACCAAACTTAATTTAAAAATTCATATTATAAATTCATACCAAACTTATATTAATTTTTCAAATATTTACAATTTTAAATATATTGTTTTTACAAAGTTTACAATATTAATTTAAGATTTAAATATTAATTTTAAAAACATGGTAAAAATAAAATTAAAAATCTTTTTGGCTTTTTATCCCACTTTAATCAATCAAATATTATCAAAAATATGCGCCCCTCTTTTCGGTAAAGTAATTTCGGTTCCAAGACCTAATTTAACTCATGACGAATTTTTGAAATATTTTGGGTTGATTGTTTAAAGATATTTATACCTTAAGAATAAACGTTAAATTTCGCAGTGATGTAATAAATTTTTGAATGATATCAATAATTTCGGTCGCCAAACCTAATTTTATTTAATACCAATTTAATACTTTTTAGCGAACAAATTAGCGTTTATTATCAAAAGGTTAAAAATAAAAATAAAAATAAAAACTGTACAGACATACATGTGGAATAGATTTCTTAGTTATATGATCTATCCCATTCATAAGATAGTCGGTTTAATTGGTTTTCCATGGCTACATAGGCGTAACCTCGAGCATTCAGTATCTTTTCTTCTAAACATATGAACGGTCCGTCTCTGCATAAAGTAACAAATTCGGTATTTGAATAGGTTTGATTATTTGAACATTTACCTCCATGTGACCATTTTCCGCATTTGTGACATCGTTCTAGTTGTCGTGCTCTTCTTTTCGCTGCGGATTTTGATTTTCCTTTACCAAATTGTAACTTATTATCTTCGCATCTGGATTCTTTTCTAACTCCGTCCATTCTTTCTCTGATTACTGATACTATTTCACTCGATAGTATGTCATTATTTCTTTTAGTGATCAAAGCGTGTAGCATTAGACCATGGTTTAGTTCACAGGCAGTCTTCATTTCGTAAAAACCTAAAAAAAATAAAAATTCAGAATGGGGGGGAGAAGACTAGTTCTTTAGGGTCTGCTAGGGAAAGACCATTAGGGTTCCATTTTCGAGAACTACACGAAAACAGACAATCTAACTCTAACAGAAATACATATTATCCTTTAAAGACTTGATTCTCCCCACACTTAGTTAGCTGTGGTGTCAATATTGTGATTAACTTCGTTGTCGACTTCCATCGGACCATGTATGTAATGTTTAACTCTGTGACCATTAACTTTAAATTCAATCCCATTTGAATTTATTAATTCTATCGTTCCGTATGGGAAAACTCTTTTGACTATGAATGGTCCAGACCATCTTGATTTCAATTTTCCAGGAAATAGCTTGAATCGTGAATTGAAAAGAAGAACTCTGTCTCCTTCTTTAAATTCTTTTGAACTTCTGATTCTTTTATCATGCCATTTCTTCGTTCTTTCCTTATAGATTAACGAATTTTCGTATGCTTTATGTCTTAATTCTTCTAATTCGTTTAGTTGACTTAATCGTAGACGTCCAGCTTCATGTAAATCAAGATTACATGTTTTCAAAGCCCAAAATGCTTTGTGTTCAATTTCTACTGGAAGATGACATGCTTTTCCATAAACAAGTCTAAAAGGTGTGGTTCCAATTGGAGTTTTGTAGGCTGTTCTAAAAGCCCAGAGTGCATCCTCCAATTTAATGGACCATTCCTTCGGATTTGATCCTACGGTTTTCTCTAGAATACGTTTTAAAGCTCGGTTTGTATTTTCAACTTGTCCATTTGTTTGTGGATGATATGCGGTGGAGATTTTATGAGTTACTCCATATCTTTTAAGAACTTTCTCAAGTTGATTATTACAGAAATGAGTACCCCGATCACTTATTAAAGCTTTCGGTGTTCCAAACCTTGCAAAAAGACGTTTTAAAAAGTTGACTACAACTCGTGCATCGTTAGTTGGGAGAGCTTGTGCTTCCGCCCATTTAGATACATAATCAATGGCTACGAGTATATATAGATTATTATGAGATTTTGGAAATGGACCCATAAAGTCAATACCCCAAATGTCAAATACTTCACATACTTGGATGACATTTTGTGGCATTTCATCACGTTGACTTATTTTTCCGGCCCTTTGACATGCATCACAGGATTTACAAAGAAGGTGTGCGTCTTTGTAAATTGTAGGCCAATAGAATCCAGCTTCATAAACTTTTCTTGCTGTTAGTTGAGGCCCATAATGCCCTCCTGTTGGTCCTGTGTGACAATGGTTTAAAATTTTACTAGCTTCATCTCCAAATACACATCGGCGTATTATTCCATCGGGACAACTTTTAAACAGATGTGGATCTTCCCAGAAATAGTGTTTTATATCACTGAAGAATTTCTTTCGTCTTTGGTACGATAATCCTTTTTCAAGGAATCCACAAACTAAGTAGTTTGCATAGTCTGCAAACCATGGGATTTCTTTATAATCTATCTTCAATAGATATTCATCAGGAAAGTTGTCTTGTATGGCCGATTCATTTAGAACTTCTAACTCAGGATTTTCAAGACGAGAAAGATGATCAGCGGCGAGATTTTCTGCTCTTTTTTTATCTCGGATTTCAATATCAAACTCTTGTAAGAGTAAGATCCAACGGATTAATCTTGGTTTAGCATCTTGTTTTGAAAATAGGTATCTAAGAGCAGAATGGTCGGTATAGACCACCGTTTTTGCTAGAACGAGATATGATCGAAATTTGTCAAAAGCAAAGACAATAGCAAGGAGTTCTTTTTCAGTAGTTGTATAGTTTGTTTGTGCTCCTTGTAACGTCTTACTAGCATAATATATAGGTTGAAATCGTTTTTCAATCCTTTGTCCTAAAACGGCTCCCATTGCAAAATCACTTGCATCGCACATTAGTTCAAATGGTAGATTCCAATTTGGTGTTATCATGATCGGTGCATTAGTGAGTTTTTCTTTAAGAATATTAAAAGATTTGATACATTCATCTGAAAAGATGGATGGCGCATCCTTTTCTAGGAGTTTATTCATGGGAGTGGCAATTTTAGAAAAATCTTTTATGAAACGTCGGTAAAAACCGGCATGCCCTAGAAAAATCCTAACTCCTCTAACATTGGTGGGATGTGGAAGTTTAGCAATTACATCTACTTTAGCTCTATCCACTTCAATTCCTTCTTTTGAAATTTTATGTCCAAGAACGATGCCTTCTTTAACCATGAAATGGCATTTCTCCCAATTAAGTACTAGATTTGATTTTTCGCATCTAATTAGCATTCGTTCCAGATTAACTAGACATGATTTAAATGTATCACCGAAGACTGAAAAGTCATCCATGAATACTTCCATGCATTCTTCTATCATGTCGTGAAAAATCGCCATCATGCATCTTTGAAGGGTTGCAGGGGCGTTACAAAGTCCAAATGGCATGCGTTTGTAAGCAAAAGTACCATAAGGGCACGTGAATGTGGTTTTCTCTTGATCTTCGGGTGCTATTAGAATTTGAAAATATCCGGAAAATCCATCTAGAAAACAATAGTAACTATTTCCGGCTAATCTTTCCAACATTTGATCTATGAAAGGTAAGGGAAAGTGATCTTTTCTGGTGGCGTCATTTAATTTTCTATAATCAATACATACACGTCATTCTGTTACAGTCCTAGTAGGAATAAGCTCATTTTTCTCATTTGTAATGACAGTCATGCCACCCTTCTTAGGTACGCATTGAACTGGGCTTACCCATGGACTATCAGAAATTGGATATATCAAACCTGCATCTAGCAGTTTAATAATCTCTTTCTTAACTACATCTTGCATATTATGATTTAGTCTTCGTTGGCGTTGCACATACGTTTTATGACCTTCTTCCATAAGGATTTTATGTGTGCAATACGAAGGACTTATTCCTTTAATATCATGAATCTTCCATGCAATGGCTGGTTTATGAGCTTTCAACACAGAAATGAGTTGTGATTTCTCATTTTCAGTAAGAGAAGACGATATTATTACAGGTAATTCAGATTCACCATGTAAATAAGCGTATTCCAAATGGTTTGGAAGTGGCTTTAACTCTAATTTCGGAGGTTCTTCTATCGATGATTTATATCGATATCTGTCTTCTTCTTTTAGCATTTGAATTTCTTCTGTCGTTGGTTCATATCCATTAGCTATAAGTGTAGCTAACATTTCAGCTTCATCAATTGGTTCATTACCTTCTCCTAAAGAACATTCTCCTGTTCCTTGTAATTCTGGAAATTCTTCTAATAATTCTGCATGTGCATCTATAGTTTGAATATAATAACATGTATCATCTGCAGATTGTGGTTGTTGCATTGCTCTATCAACTGAAAAGGTAACACTCTCATCCTCTATACTTAGGGTCAGTTTCTTACCGAACACGTCTATCATTGCTTTAGCCGTGTTTAAGAATGGTCTTCCTAATATGAGAGGAACTTGAGAATCTTCTTCCATGTCCAAAACAACAAAATCTACTGGAAATACTAAAGTACCAACTTTAACTAGCATGTTCTCCATTATCCCTCTAGGATATTTTATTGATCTATCGGCTAGTTGTATGCTTATTCTGGTTGGTTTTAATTCTCCAAGGTCTAGTTTAGTGTATAGTGAATACGGCATTAGATTTATACTAGCACCTAAGTCTGCCAATGCTTCTATTGAACTAAGACTACCCAGAAAACATGGAATTGTGAAACTTCCTGGATCAGATAATTTTTCTGGTATCTTATTCAACAGCACTGCTGAACAATTAGCATTCATAGTAACAGCCGAGAGTTCTTCCATTTTCTTTCTATTTGAGATTAGATCTTTCAAGAATTTAGCATATCTTGGCATTCCTGAAATCACATCAATGAAAGGAAGATTTACATTTATCTGTTTAAACATATCCAAGAATTTGGATTGCTCGGCTTCAAGTTTCTCTTTCTTCATTTTACTCGGGTAAGGAAGTGGTGGTTGGTATGGTTTAACATAAGGTTTATCCTTAACTTTGTTATCTTCATTAACCTTCTCAACTACCGGTTCTTTTTCCTTATCTTGATCAGGTTGTGGTTCTTGTGGAGTAGGAATAGTTTCATCAGAAGTTACAGGTATTTCAGGTGGTTTAAGTGTTGTACCACTTCTTGTGGTAATGGCTTTAGCTGTTTCATTTCGGGGGTTAGCATTTGTATCACTAGGTAGACTTCCCGGTTTTCTTTCACCTATTAACCTTGCTAGGTTACTTACTTCTTGTTCCAGATTTTGAATAGAAGCTTGTTGATTTCTAAATGCTTGAGCATTTTGTTCATTTGTTTGTTTTTGAGATGTGAAAAACTGTGTTTGAGTTTCAACTAGCTTCGTCATCATATCTTCTAAATTTGGTTTTTTATCATCGGTTTATTGTGGTGGTTTGTTTTGAAAATTCGGTCTTTGCTGATTATAAGTATTATTGGATACTTGTTGATTGCTAGGACCTTGTTGGTTGTTGTATGGAATATTTCGGTTATAATTCTGGTTTTGATTGTAAATTGGTCTTGGCGGTTGATAATTATTCTGATAATTATTTCCAGGCCTTTGGTTTATGTATGAAATATTCTCTCTTTGTTCCATTGTTAATTCAATAATGAGACAATCTTTTGTCAAATGTGGTCCTCCACACTGCTCACAACTAATTCGTATTGAGTGAATATCCTTAGTCATCTTTTCCATTCGTCTCTCCACAACATCTATCTTTGCGGAAATGGAATCTAAGTCATGGCTAGAATCGGCTCTAGCTGCTTTAGATGATCTAATGATATCTTTTTCTTGGTGCCACTCATGTGAGTGGGAAGCAGTGTTATCAATAATTTTGTAAGCATCAGTTTCGGTTTTTTTCATAATAGAACCACCAGCTGCTATATCTATGTCTTTTCTTGTAGTGATGTCGCATCCTTGGTAGAATATTTGTACTATTTGACAGGTGTCTAAACCATGTTGCGGACATCCTCTTAACAACTTTCCATATCTTGTCCACGCCTCATATAGAGTTTCATTTGGTTTCTGTGTAAACGTAACAATTTCTGCTTGAAGTCTTACGACTTTAGATGCAGGAAAGAATTGTTTAAGAAATTTGTCAACTAAAACATCCCATGTATCGATCGCCCCTTCAGGTAATGATTCCAACCAATCTTTGGCTTCTCCCTTTAAAGTCCAGGGAAATAACATGAGATATATGTAGTGACCCGAACTTTTCCATGTTTATATATATTAATTGAGATTGATATTTACATGATTAAATGTTTCCAACATGTTAAGCAATCAAACTTGTTAAGACTTGATTAATTGAAATATGTTTCATATAGACAATTGACCACCCAAGTTGACCGGTGATTCACGAACGTTAAAACTTGTAAAAACTATATGATGACATATATATGGATATATATATAGTTAACATGATACTATTATAAGTAAACATATCATTAAGTATATTAACAATGAACTACATATGTAAAAACAAGGCTACTAACTTAATGATTTTTAAACGAGACATATATGTAACGATTATCGTTGTAAAGACATTTAATATATATATATATATCATATTAAGAGATATTCATACATGATAATATCATGATAATATAATAATTTAAAATCTCATTTGATATTATAAACATTGGGTTAACAACATTTAACAAGATCGTTAACCTAAAGGTTTCAAAACAACACTTACATGTAACGACTAACGATGACTTAAAGACTCAGTTAAAATGTATATACATGTAGTGTTTTAATATGTATTTATACACTTTTGAAAGACTTAAATACACTTATCAAAATACTTCTACTTAACAAAAATGCTTACAATTACATCCTCGTTCAGTTTCATCAACAATTCTACTCGTATGCACCCGTATTCGTACTCGTACAATACACAGCTTTTAGATGTATGTACTATTGGTATATACACTCCAATGATCAGCTCTTAGCAGCCCATGTGAGTCACCTAACACATGTGGGAACCATCATTTGGCAACTAGCATGAAATATCTCATAAAATTACAAAAATATGAGTAATCATTCATGACTTATTTACATGAAAACAAAATTACATATCCTTTATATCTAATCCATACACCAACGACCAAAAACACCTACAAACACTTTCATTCTTCAATTTTCTTCATCTAATTGATCTCTCTCAAGTTCTATCTTCAAGTTCTAAGTGTTCTTCATAAATTCCAAAAGTTCTAGTTTCATAAAATCAAGAATACTTTCAAGTTTGCTAGCTCACTTCCAATCTTGTAAGGTGATCATCCAACCTCAAGAAATCTTTGTTTCTTACAGTAGGTTATCATTCTAATACAAGGTAATAATCATATTCAAACTTTGGTTCAATTTCTATAACTATAACAATCTTATTTCAAGTGATGATCTTACTTGAACTTGTTTTCGTGTCATGATTCTGCTTCAAGAACTTCAAGCCATCCAAGGATCCATTGAAGCTAGATCCATTTTTCTCTTTTCTAGTAGGTTTATCCAAGGAAATTAAGGTAGTAATGATGTTCATAACATCATTCGATTCATACATATAAAGCTATCTTATTCGAAGGTTTAAACTTGTAATCACTAGAACATAGTTTAGTTAATTCTAAACTTATTCGCAAACAAAAGTTAACCCTTCTAACTTGACTTTTAAAATCAACTAAACACATGTTCTATATCTATATGATATGCTAACTTAATGATTTAAAACCTGGAAACACGAAAAACACCGTAAAACCGGATTTACGCCGTCGTAGTAACACCGCGGGCTGTTTTGGGTTAGTTAATTAAAAACTATGATAAACTTTGATTTAAAAGTTGTTATTCTGAGAAAATGATTTTTATTATGAACATGAAACTATATCCAAAAATTATGGTTAAACTCAAAGTGGAAGTATGTTTTCTAAAATGGTCATCTAGACGTCGTTCTTTCGACTGAAATGACTACCTTTACAAAAACGACTTGTAACTTATTTTTCCGACTATAAACCTATACTTTGTCTGTTTAGATTCATAAAATAGAGTTCAATATGAAACCATAGCAATTTGATTCACTCAAAACGGATTTAAAATGAAGAAGTTATGGGTAAAACAAGATTGGATAATTTTTCTCATTTTAGCTACGTGAAAATTGATAACAAATCTATTCCAACCATAACTTAATCAACTTGTATTGTATATTATGTAATCTTGAGATACCATAGACACGTATACAATGTTTCGACCTATCATGTCGACACATCTATATATATTTCGGAACAACCATAGACACTCTATATGTGAATGTTGGAGTTAGCTATACAGGGTTGAGGTTGATTCCAAAATATATATAGTTTGAGTTGTGATCAATACTGAGATACGTATACACTGGGTCGTGGATTGATTCAAGATAATATTTATCGATTTATTTCTGTACATCTAACTGTGGACAACTAGTTATAGGTTACTAACGAGGACAGCTGACTTAATAAACTTAAAACATCAAAATATATTAAAAGTGTTGTAAATATATTTTGAACATACTTTAATATATATGTATATATTGTTATAGGTTCGTGAATCAACAGTGGCCAAGTCTTACTTCCCGACGAAGTAAAAATCTGTGAAAGTGAGTTATAGTCCCACTTTTAAAATCTAATATTTTTGGGATGAGAATACATGCAGGTTTTATAAATGATTTACAAAATAGACACAAGTACGTGAAACTACATTCTATGGTTGAATTATCGAAATCGAATATGCCCCTTTTTATTAAGTCTGGTAATCTAAGAATTAGGGAACAGACACCCTAATTGACGCGAATCCTAAAGATAGATCTATTGGGCCTAACAAACCCCATCCAAAGTACCGGATGCTTTAGTACTACGAAATTTATATCATATCCGAAGGGAGTCCCGGAATGATGGGGATATTCTTATATATGCATCTTGTTATTGTCGGTTACCAGGTGTTCACCATATGAATGATTTTTATCTCTATGTATGGGATGTGTATTGAAATATGAAATCTTGTGGTCTATTGTTACGATTTGATATATATAGGTTAAACCTATAACTTACCAACATTTTTGTTGACGTTTAAAGCATGTTTATTCTCAGGTGAATATTAAGAGCTTCCGCTGTTGCATACTAAAATATGGACAAGATTTGGAGTCCATGTTTGTATGATATTGTGTAAAAACTGCATTCAAGAAACTGATTTCGATGTAACATATTTGTATTGTAAACCATTATGTAATGGTCGTGTGTAAACAGGATATTTTAGATTATCATTATTTGATAATCTATGTAAAGCTTTTTAAACCTTTATTTATGAAATAAAGGTTATGGTTTGTTTTAAAAATGAATGCAGTCTTTGAAAAACGTCTCATATAGAGGTCAAAACCTCGCAACGAAATCAATTAATATGGAACGTTTTTAATCAATAAGAACGGGACATTTCAGTTGGTATCCGAGCGTTGGTCTTAGAGAACCAGAAAATTTGCATTAGTGTGTCTTATCGAGTTTGTTAGGATGCATTAGTGAGTCTGGACTTCGACCGTGTTTTCTTTAAAAATGATTGCTTAACATTTTTGTTGGAAACTATATATTTTTAACATATGAATATTATGTGATATATTAATCTCTTAACGTTTGATATTATGTGATAGATGTCTACCTCTAGAACAAGTCCCATTGATTCACCTAATAATAATGAAGAGTCAAATGTAAATTGGAATGATTCGTGGACTGATTCACAAGTTCCCGAAGAGGAACCGGAAGAAGAGTCGGAACCGGAAGAAGAATCGGAACCGGAAGAAGAATCGGAACCGGATGAAGAAATAGAACCGGTAGGGGAAATAATAAAACGGTTAAGTAAAAGAAAATCCTCAACCAACCGACCAAAGTTAATTATGGTCAATGGTGTTTCCGCCAAGGAAGCAAAATATTGGGAGGATTACCAATTCTCCGATGAATCGGATTCCGACGAGAATTCCGATGATGTTATAGAAATTACCCCAACTGAATTTAAAAAGGCAAAAGAAAATAATAAGGGAAAGGGCATAAAAATAGAGAAATCTAATTCCAACCCCGATGAACTTTATATGTATCGTCAACCCCCGAAGTCCTTAAGTTGTAACAATGACCCGGGAACCTCTAAACCACCAGGTTTTTCTAAACCAATGTGGACAACGACGGCTCGTATTAGGGGAACATCATATATCCCTAGAAACTTGGCAAAACGAACCAAAACCGAAGAAGAAGAAACGAGCGAGTCGGAATAAGATAGTTGTATTCGTGTGGTGTAATATATGTAATATAGTGTTCTTATGCTTTATGATATATGTAAAAATTGCTTGTATTAATAAGTATTTTTTTTATGAATCTAACTCTTGTCTATTTTACAGTTTAAAAACACAAAATGGATAGACAACCCAATATTTTAAGAGACCTACCCGGAGACATGATTGATGAAATCTTGTCTAGAGTCGGCCAGAATTCTTCGGCACAACTATTTAAGGCGAGATCAGTTTGTAAGACATTCGAAGAACGTTCCAAGAATGTCTTGGTTTATAAGAGACTTTCGTTTGAAAGATGGGGGATATCACATTGGGAAACCCATAAGTTACGATGTGTTTACTTTGACGCATATATTGCGGGGAACCCAAATGCTATTTTACGCAACGGGTTAAGAAATTATTTTGACTCAATATATCCGAATATTGGACTTCGTGATTTAGAAAAAGCGGCTAACATGCAACATAAAGAAGCATGTTATGCTTACGGATTAGTAATGTTCGCTTCTCACCAAAGTGAGAACAAGAACATCGGGCTACAACTATTAAACAAAACGTTTCCACAAGTGACGGAGTCGGTAATTGGGGTAAGAAATGAGGTTTTTAGATTATTACGGGACTGTTGGACATTACGTAACCCTCGTCCCTTTGATGACGTTACAACACGCTGTCTTATCAACGGCCATAACGGTTATGTTGCACAAGACCAAGGATGGGAAGTAGTCCTAGTAAAACCAGAATGCATGACTTGTTTCTGGACGTATGAATTACGTGTCTTTATTGCCTTTGCTGAACGACTTGTGTACTAGCTAGAATTGTCTTCACAACTATCTTGTATCAAAGTTATTGTGTGCTATATTTCATGCTTTATGTAAAATAAGCGGTATTGTAAGTTTGTAAAATATTGTATAAAAGTATGAACGCGAAATATTATTATAATCAGTTTTTCATATAGAATTGTAGTAGTTGAATTGTATATTAGCTACTAAGTATGAACTTAACGGGTAGGTACTACCCGAATTTAAACTTATAAAACGCTAATATGAAGAAAAAGCTTTTATAAATGAGTTCATATTATGCTACGAAATACTATTAACTACTCTTAATATTCTGTATGATTAACTTGTTCCATTTAACTATTTTGAAGGAAATGGCACCGACTACTCGACACACCGTGAATATGAATGAAGAGGAATTCCGTACTTTTCTTGCTTCAAACATAGCCGCAGTACAGGCAGCGCTACATACCAACAATAACCTTGGATCTAGCAGTACAGGAAATCGTGTAGGATGCACCTACAAAGAATTCACTGCCTGCAAACCTTTGGAATTTGATGGAACCGAAGGACCGATCAGATTGAAACGGTGGACCGAGAAGGTTGAATCGGTGTTTGCCATAAGTAAGTGTACTGAAGAGGACAAAGTGAAGTACGCTACGCATACCTTCACAGGTTCTGCGTTGACATGGTGGAATACCTATCTAGAGCAAGTGGGACAAGATGATGCGTACGCACTACCGTGGTCAGCATTCAAGCACTTGATGAACGAGAAGTACCGTCCCAGAACCGAGGTCAATAAGCTCAAGACAGAACTTAGAGGGTTACGAACCCAAGGATTTGATATTACCACGTACGAAAGACGATTCACAGAATTGTGCCTATTGTGTCCGGGAGCATTCGAAGATGAGGAAGAGAAGATCGACGCGTTTGTGAAAGGATTACCGGAAAGAATCCAAGAAGATATAAGTTCACACGAGCCCGCCTCCATACAACAGGCATGTAGAATGGCTCACAAACTAGTGAACCAGATTGAAGAAAGAATTAAAGAACAGACTGCTGAAGAGGCCAATGTGAAGCAAGTCAAAAGAAAGTGGGAGGAAAACGGTGATAAGAATCACCAATACAACAACAACAGCAATTACAACAATAATCGCAACAATTATCCCAACAATCGCAACATCAATCGCAACTACAACAAACGGCCCAACAACAACAACAACAACAACAACAACAACAACAGCAACTACAACAATCATCCCAACAACAATAATAACCGCAACAACAACAACAATCAGAAGCAGCTATGCCAAAGGTGTGAAAAGAATCACTCGGGGTTCTGCACCAAATTTTGCAACAAGTGTAAAAGAAATGGTCATAGCGCGGCGAAGTGTGAGGTCTACGGACCAGGGGTTAATAGAACGAAAGGAACAAATGGTGTCGGAACGAGTAATGGCGGAGCAAGTAGTGTCGGAGCAAGTTATGCCAATGTAGTTTGTTATAAATGTGGAAAACCGGGCCACATTATTAGAAATTGCCCGAACCAGGAGAACACGAATGGACAAGGCCGCGGAAGAGTTTTCAATATTAATGCGGTAGAGGCACAGGAAGACCCGGAGCTTGTTACGGGTACGTTTCTTATTGACAATAAATCTGCTTACGTTTTATTTGATTCGGGTGCGGATAGAAGCTATATGAGTAGAGATTTTTGTGCTAAATTAAGTTGTCCATTGACGCCTTTGGATAGTAAATTTTTACTCGAATTAGCAAATGGTAAATTAATTTCAGCAGATAATATATGTCGGAATCGAGAAATTAAACTGGTTAGCGAAACATTTAAGATTGATTTGATACCAGTAGAGTTAGGGAGTTTTGATGTGATAATCGGTATGGACTGGTTGAAAGAAGTGAAAGCGGAGATCGTTTGTTACAAAAATGCAATTCGCATTATACGAGAAAAAGGAAAACCCTTAATGGTGTACGGAGAAAAGGGCAACACGAAGCTACATCTTATTAGTAATTTGAAGGCACAAAAACTAATAAGAAAAGGTTGCTATGCTGTTCTAGCACACGTCGAGAAAGTACAAACTGAAGAAAAGAGCATCAATGATGTTCCCATTGCAAAAGAATTTCCCGATGTATTTCCGAAAGAATTACCGGGATTACCCCCACATCGATCCGTTGAATTTCAAATAGATCTTGTACCAGGAGCTGCACCAATAGCTCGTGCTCCTTACAGACTCGCACCCAGCGAGATGAAAGAACTGCAAAGCCAATTACAAGAACTTTTAGAGCCTGGTTTCATTCGACCAAGCACATCACCGTGGGGAGCTCCTGTTTTGTTTGTCAAGAAGAAAGATGGTACATTCAGGTTGTGTATCGACTACCGAGAGTTGAACAAACTTACCATCAAGAACCGCTACCCACTACCGAGAATCGACGACTTATTTGATCAACTACAAGGCTCGTCTGTTTATTCAAAGATTGACTTACATTCCGGGTATCATCAAATGCGGGTGAAAGAAGATGATATTCCAAAGACTGCTTTCAGAACACGTTACGGTCATTACGAGTTTATGGTCATGCCGTTTGGTTTAACTAATGCACCAGCTGTGTTCATGGACCTTATGAACCGAGTGTGTGGACCATACCTTGACAAGTTTGTCATTGTTTTCATTGATGACATACTTATTTACTCAAAGAATGACCAAGAACACGGTGAACATTTGAGAAAGGTGTTAGAAGTATTGAGGAAGGAAGAATTGTACGCTAAGTTTTCAAAGTGTGCATTTTGGTTGGAAGAAGTTCAATTCCTCGGTCACATAGTGAACAAAGAAGGTATTAAGGTGGATCCGGCAAAGATAGAAACTGTTGAAAAGTGGGAAACCCCGAAAACTCCGAAACACATACGCCAGTTTTTAGGACTAGCTGGTTACTACAGAAGGTTCATCCAAGACTTTTCTAGAATAGCAAAACCCTTGACTGCATTAACGCATAAAGGGAAGAAATTTGAATGGAATGATGAACAAGAGAAAGCGTTTCAGTTATTGAAGAAAAAGCTAACTACGGCACCTATATTGTCATTGCCTGAAGGGAATGATGATTTTGTGATTTATTGTGATGCATCAAAGCAAGGTCTCGGTTGTGTATTAATGCAACGAACGAAGGTGATTGCTTATGCGTCTAGACAATTGAAGATTCACGAACAAAATTATACGACGCATGATTTGGAATTAGGCGCGGTTGTTTTTGCATTAAAGACTTGTAGGCACTACTTATATGGGGTCAAAAGTATTATATATACCGACCACAAAAGTCTTCAACACATATTTAATCAGAAACAACTGAATATGAGGCAGCGTAGGTGGATTGAATTATTGAATGATTACGACTTTGAGATTCGTTACCACCCGGGGAAGGCAAATGTGGTAGCCGATGCCTTGAGCAGGAAGGACAGAGAACCCATTCGAGTAAAATCTATGAAGATAATGATTCATAATAACATTACTACTCAAATAAAGGAGGCGCAACAAGGAGTTTTAAAAGAGGGAAATTTAAAGGATGAAATACCCAAAGGATCGGAGAAGCATCTTAATATTCGGGAAGACGGAACCCGGTATAGGGCTGAAAGGATTTGGGTACCAAGATTTGGAGATATGAGAGAAATGGTACTTAGAGAAGCTCATAAAACCAGATACTCAATACATCCTGGAACGGGGAAGATGTACAAGGATCTCAAGAAACATTTTTGGTGGCCGGGTATGAAAGCCGATGTTGCTAAATACGTAGGAGAATGTTTGACGTGTTCTAAGGTCAAAGCTGAGCATCAGAAACCATCAGGTCTACTTCAACAACCCGAAATCCCGGAATGGAAATGGGAAAACATTACCATGGATTTCATCACTAAATTGCCAAGGACTGCAAGTGGTTTTGATACTATTTGGGTAATAGTTGATCGTCTCACCAAATCAGCACACTTCCTACCAATAAGAGAAGATGACAAGATGGAGAAGTTAGCACGACTGTATTTGAAGGAAGTCATCTCCAGACATGGAATACCAATCTCTATTATCTCTGATAGGGATGGCAGATTTATTTCAAGATTCTGGCAGACATTACAGCAAGCATTAGGAACTCGTCTAGACATGAGTACTGCCTATCATCCACAAACTGATGGGCAGAGCGAAAGGACGATACAAACGCTTGAAGACATGCTACGAGCATGTGTTATTGATTTCGGAAACAGTTGGGATCGACATCTACCGTTAGCAGAATTTTCCTACAACAACAGCTACCATTCAAGCATTGAGATGGCGCCGTTTGAAGCACTTTATGGTAGAAAGTGCAGGTCTCCGATTTGTTGGAGTGAAGTGGGGGATAGACAGATTACGGGTCCGGAGATTATACAAGAAACTACCGAGAAGATCATCCAAATTCAACAAAGGTTGAAAACCGCCCAAAGTCGACAAAAGAGCTACGCTGACATTAAAAGAAAAGATATAGAATTTGAAATTGGAGATATGGTCATGCTTAAAGTTGCACCTTGGAAAGGCGTTGTTCGATTTGGTAAACGAGGGAAATTAAATCCAAGGTATATTGGACCATTCAAGATTATTGATCGTGTCGGACCAGTAGCTTACCGACTAGAGTTACCTCAACAACTCGCGGCTGTACATAACACTTTCCACGTCTCGAATTTAAAAAAATGTTTTGCTAAAGAAGATCTCACTATTCCGTTAGATGAAATCCAAATCAACGAAAAACTTCAATTTATCGAAGAACCCGTCGAAATAATGGATCGTGAGGTTAAAAGACTTAAGCAAAACAAGATACCAATTGTTAAGGTTCGATGGAATGCTCGTAGAGGACCCGAGTTCACCTGGGAGCGTGAAGATCAGATGAAGAAGAAATACTCGCATCTATTTCCAGAAGATTCGTCAACACCTTCAACAGCTTAAAATTTCGGGACGAAATTTATTTAACGGGTAGGTACTGTAGTGACCCGAACTTTTCCATGTTTATATATATTAATTGAGATTGATATTTACATGATTAAATGTTTCCAACATGTTAAGCAATCAAACTTGTTAAGACTTGATTAATTGAAATATGTTTCATATAGACAATTGACCACCCAAGTTGACCGGTGATTCACGAACGTTAAAACTTGTAAAAACTATATGATGACATATATATGGATATATATATAGTTAACATGATACTATTATAAGTAAACATATCATTAAGTATATTAACAATGAACTACATATGTAAAAACAAGGCTACTAACTTAATGATTTTTAAACGAGACATATATGTAACGATTATCGTTGTAAAGACATTTAATATATATATATATATATATATATATATCATATTAAGAGATATTCATACATGATAATATCATGATAATATAATAATTTAAAATCTCATTTGATATTATAAACATTGGGTTAACAACATTTAACAAGATCGTTAACCTAAAGGTTTCAAAACAACACTTACATGTAACGACTAACGATGACTTAACGACTCAGTTAAAATGTATATACATGTAGTGTTTTAATATGTATTTATACACTTTTGAAAGACTTAAATACACTTATCAAAATACTTCTACTTAACAAAAATGCTTACAATTACATCCTCGTTCAGTTTCATCAACAATTCTACTCGTATGCACCCGTATTCGTACTCGTACAATACACAGCTTTTAGATGTATGTACTATTGGTATATACACTCCAATGATCAGCTCTTAGCAGCCCATGTGAGTCACCTAACACATGTGGGAACCATCATTTGGCAACTAGCATGAAATATCTCATAAAATTACAAAAATATGAGTAATCATTCATGACTTATTTACATGAAAACAAAATTACATATCCTTTATATCTAATCCATACACCAACGACCAAAAACACCTACAAACACTTTCATTCTTCAATTTTCTTCATCTAATTGATCTCTCTCAAGTTCTATCTTCAAGTTCTAAGTGTTCTTCATAAATTCCAAAAGTTCTAGTTTCATAAAATCAAGAATACTTTCAAGTTTGCTAGCTCACTTCCAATCTTGTAAGGTGATCATCCAACCTCAAGAAATCTTTGTTTCTTACAGTAGGTTATCATTCTAATACAAGGTAATAATCATATTCAAACTTTGGTTCAATTTCTATAACTATAACAATCTTATTTCAAGTGATGATCTTACTTGAACTTGTTTTCGTGTCATGATTCTGCTTCAAGAACTTCGAGCCATCCAAGGATCCATTGAAGCTAGATCCATTTTTCTCTTTTCCAGTAGGTTTATCCAAGGAAATTAAGGTAGTAATGATGTTCATAACATCATTCGATTCATACATATAAAGCTATCTTATTCGAAGGTTTAAACTTGTAATCACTAGAACATAGTTTAGTTAATTCTAAACTTATTCGCAAAAAAAAGTTAATCCTTCTAACTTGACTTTTAAAATCAACTAAACACATGTTCTATATCTATATGATATGCTAACTTAATGATTTAAAACCTGGAAACACGAAAAACACCGTAAAACCGGATTTACGCCGTCGTAGTAACACCGCGGGCTGTTTTGGGTTAGTTAATTAAAAACTATGATAAACTTTGATTTAAAAGTTGTTATTCTGAGAAAATGATTTTTATTATGAACATGAAACTATATCCAAAAATTATGGTTAAACTCAAAGTGGAAGTATGTTTTCTAAAATGGTCATCTAGACGTCGTTCTTTCGACTGAAATGACTACCTTTACAAAAACGACTTGTAACTTATTTTTCCGACTATAAACCTATACTTTGTCTATTTAGATTCATAAAATAGAGTTCAATATGAAACCATAGCAATTTGATTCACTCAAAACGGATTTAAAATGAAGAAGTTATGGGTAAAACAAGATTGGATAATTTTTCTCATTTTAGCTACGTGAAAATTGATAACAAATCTATTCCAACCATAACTTAATCAACTTGTATTGTATATTATGTAATCTTGAGATACCATAGACACGTATACAATGTTTCGACCTATCATGTCGACACATCTATATATATTTCGGAACAACCATAGACACTCTATATGTGAATGTTGGAGTTAGCTATACAGGGTTGAGGTTGATTCCAAAATATATATAGTTTGAGTTGTGATCAATACTGAGATACGTATACACTGGGTCGTGGATTGATTCAAGATAATATTTATCGATTTATTTCTGTACATCTATCTGTGGACAACTAGTTATAGGTTACTAACGAGGACAGCTGACTTAATAAACTTAAAACATCAAAATATATTAAAAGTGTTGTAAATATATTTTGAACATACTTTAATATATATGTATATATTGTTATAGGTTCGTGAATCAACAGTGGCCAAGTCTTACTTCCCGACGAAGTAAAAATCTGTGAAAGTGAGTTATAGTCCCACTTTTAAAATCTAATATTTTTGGGATGAGAATACATGCAGGTTTTATAAATGATTTACAAAATAGACACAAGTACGTGAAACTACATTCTATGGTTGAATTATCGAAATCGAATATGCCCCTTTTTATTAAGTCTGGTAATCTAAGAATTAGGGAACAGACACCCTAATTGACGCGAATCCTAAAGATAGATCTATTGGGCCTAACAAACCCCATCCAAAGTACCGGATGCTTTAGTACTTCGAAATTTATATCATATCCGAAGGGTGTCCCGGAATGATGGGGATATTCTTATATATGCATCTTGTTATTGTCGGTTACCAGGTGTTCACCATATGAATGATTTTTATCTCTATGTATGGGATGTGTATTGAAATATGAAATCTTGTGGTCTATTGTTACGATTTGATATATATAGGTTAAACCTATAACTCACCAACATTTTTGTTGACGTTTAAAGCATGTTTATTCTCAGGTGAATATTAAGAGCTTCCGCTGTTGCATACTAAAATAAGGACAAGATTTGGAGTCCATGTTTGTATGATATTGTGTAAAAACTGCATTCAAGAAACTGATTTCGATGTAACATATTTGTATTGTAAACCATTATGTAATGGTCGTGTGTAAACAGGATATTTTAGATTATCATTATTTGATAATCTATGTAAAGCTTTTTAAACCTTTATTTATGAAATAAAGGTTATGGTTTGTTTTAAAAATGAATGCAGTCTTTGAAAAACGTCTCATATAGAGGTCAAAACCTCGCAACGAAATCAATTAATATGGAACGTTTTTAATCAATAAGAACGGGACATTTCAATATATCTGTTCATCCTCCACTTCTCGGATTTTAAATAGTGTGCAGATTCTATTAAAGGTACGTAGATGTTCATTTGGATCTTCCTTCGGCGCACCACTAAATTGGCATTGATTAGTCACCATGTGTAAAATTTGTCCTTTGATTTCATAATCTGGCGCATTAATGTCTGGATGAGTAATTGCGTGACCTTGGCCAGTGCGTTTAGCTCTCATTCGGTCTTCCATACTTAAAGGTTCCAGATTCTCCATAATTGAATTTGTTGAATCGGTATCACTAGATGATTCTGATTTAATGGTTCGTTCCTCAACAATCTCTGTTTGAATGATTGGTGGCTCCGGAGGAAAGTTTAATGGTTCAGGATCTATGAACCGTTCCTGGATATTTTCCGGATTCTCAATTGTGAGGTCGGGTTCAAAAAATGGATTATCGGAAATTTGAACTGAAGTACTTGGTTGACTGGATGACGATTCTAAAGAAAAATCAACGGTGGTTATATTTGCTAAATGTCTTGATCTAGTTACAGGTGGTGAACGTACAAAAGGTGATGAACGTCTTGCTCGGTGCATTCACTGAATATCCTATTAGTTTTAAAAAGGAAAGAAAAATTATAATAAGTTATCCAATCAATAGACTTTTCTGATTTTGCCCACGTTTCGAATAGCCAAAAGATGCAGCAGAGGGGCAGGATTCGTTTGGTCTCAATATAATTGAGGACTGTTTGGCTCCAATAACCCGGTCCACGTACAAATCCAACTATTACTACGAACCAGAAAATTTTGATGTCTATCAATTTAACCACTCAAAATAAATTTTCGTAATTTTAAGAAATTTAGATAAGAAGTAGAATAAAAATCTATGTCCTAAAACTAGAATAGCGAGAAATAAGAAAGAAAAAGAGTTCGTCGAAAAAGGTAGAAAAAGAAAAAATGGTTGAAAAAAAATGACGAAAAAAAAAATAAAATAAAAGAAACTTATCAAAACTTAAAAATACTTAACTAACCTAACCTTATTACTACAACTAACTTAAAATTATAATCGCAAATTGAAATTACTAATTGGAATGATAATTGATACATAGTAAAAGGTGTCTAAAAATATTAAAGCTTACAGAAAAAACTAAATATAAAAGGCGTCGCAAAATTCTAAAGCACCTAAATCTTAGTCTAAAGAAAAAGCACTTAAGGAATTCTACGGCAAAGCCTAAAAATCTAGGAGTAAAAATGACTATAGCAAAAACTAAGTTTAAAATTAAATATGAGCGAAAAAAATACAAATATTACGCTACAACGATTAAAAAGGGACAAAATATAAAAATATACAAAAAGTTGTAAAAAGTACAATTTTTATAAAAATATTATTTTTATATTATTTATTTAATAAAACTATTAATTTTACAATTTAATAAAACTAATTTAAACAAAATAAAACAAATTAAATAAAAAGAAATTTTAAAATAAAACTTAATTATAATAATAATACATAATTAGGGTTTATATTAATAATAATTAATAATAATCCGTAATAAATGCTGAATTAGGGCTTCTGTCGGCGTGTCAGAAAGTCTCCGCGAGTCGCGGTAATTAATGAAGAAAACCCCGCGAGTCGCGGGGTTCAGAAATTCAATTCTGGCCCAGTTTGAATCGACGCGTTTTTTTCTTTATTTATTTATTTATTTTTATTTTTTCTGTTTTCTATTTTTTCTATATATAAAAGATATTTAATAAAACTTATATTTTTATAAATTAAAATAAGAATAAAGAAACTTATAAAACTTAAATATTTAAAAAAATCTTAAAAATGCTTATATTTTTGTTTTTCTTTTTATATTTTCGAATATTTAAAACGTATTTTTACAAAAACGAATTTTTAATAGAAGTAAGCTAAAAATCTTTTTTTTTTATATTAGGGTTGCGCTTCCGGCTTTTAAGATAGTTCCCCGGCAGCGGCGCCAAAAATACTTGATGTTAAAGCTAAGGTATACGAAATAGTTTATATTTTACTAGGAAATACTATTAAATACGATACAATTTTACACAAGATATTTATTTATTTATAGAATGGATATACTTAAACCTTGCTACAACACTTATAGGCAGTGTACCTAATCGTACAGTAGTGTAGTTTTTAGTAAGTCCGGTTCGTTCCACAGGGAAATCTTTAAACAAAGCTCAACGCTATATTAGTTTACTTTTATAAAAATACAAACATATATATAAGTAATATTATTATTATAAAGGGGGGTTTTTACCGTTTAATGACCAGTTTGTCGATTTTAAAACTTTAGTCGCAGTTAAAACCAAATGTAAAATATTAAAAATAAATACAAGACTTAAATTAAAGCGTAAAGTAAATAACGATAATGAAATTGCGAATAATAAAAGTGCGATAAAATAAACTTGCGATAATTAAAAAGTACGATAATTAAAAGTGCAATTAAATACAATAACAATAAAAATGCGATAATTAGAAGTGCAATTAAATATAAAATAAAGGAAATTAAATATGAAATAAAAGAATTATGCTTATTTAAACTTTCGTAATCAAGATGTTTGACGTGTTGATTTTAGTTTTATGCCCATGGGTTAATTGTCCTTTGTCCTGGATTATTTAATATGTCCGTCTGGTTTTTGTCCATAACAGTCCATCAGTCATAAATATAAAGTGCGAGTGTCCTCATCGAATTATTCTTATACCCGAAGTTAAATATTCCAACTAATTGGGGATTCGAATTGTAACAAGGTTTTAATACTTTGTTTAATGAATACACCAGGTTATCGACTGCGTGTAAACCAAGGTTTTACTACTTTGTTAACAATTACACCAATTACCCTTGAATGTAATTTCACCCCTGTTTTAATTATTCTAGTGGCTATTAATCCATTCCCGTGTCCGGTTAAATGAACGATTATTCGTACATATAAATACCCCGCCCATCGTGTCCGATCGAGTGTATATGGTAATTTATAAGGACGCCCAATTGTAAATCTTTATATTAACATTAACAAACTATCATTTAGTTAAACAAATATAAAGCCCATTAATAGCCCATAGTCTAATTTCCACAAGTGTCGTTCTTTTGTCCAAACCCCAATTATGGTACAAAGTCCAATTACCCAATTTTAGTAATTAGCCCAACATCATGATTACTTCGTTTTAAATAAGCATAATAATAACTTAGCTACGAGACATTAATATAAAAAGGTTGAACATAACTTACAATGATTAAAAATAGCGTAGCATTACACGGACAGAATTTCGACTTACACCCTTACAACATTCGCTAAGATACCCTTATTATTAGAATTATAATTAAAATTAAAATTAAAATATAAATTATATATATATATTTTACGTATATATGAGAGAAGAGAGAAAAAGATTATTAAAAAATGATCAGAATTCGGTTTGCTTTATAGGCAGAGTCGATTTTTGGGGCTCCGCGACTCGCGGTAAAATCCTCTTCAAACTCCGCGAGTCGCGGAGAATGAATTTACAGCTCAGTCCTTGGAGTCTTTCTCTGCCGACGGTTTTTTATTTATAAATATAATATATATATAATTAATATAATTAATTATATATTATATTATATTTATATACATAGTTAACTTGTAATTTTTAGTCCGTTGCGTCGAGCGTTGATAGTTGACTCATGTCCAGGTTCCGGATTTTCGAACGTCCTTGCGTACAATTTAATATCTTGTACTTTGCGTTTTGAATCTTGTACTCTTGTAATTTCGAGACGTTTCTTATCAATAATTGGAACCTCTTTGATTGTCTTTTGTTCTTTTGAGCTTTTTGGTCGTTTGCGTCTTCAATTCGTCGAATCTGTCTTTTGTCTTCACCTTTTATTATTTAAACGAATATCACTTGTAAATAGAACAATTGCAACTAAAAGCTTGTCTTTCTTGAGGAATAATGCTATGAAATATATGTTCGTTTTTAGCATTATCACTTGATTCACTCGACAGGAAGATATTCGTTCAAAGAAGAAAATAAAAATTTAATTCGTAAAAATCAAAAGAGTGGTACGATCGATTAGGACTTGTATCAATTTATGAGACAGAAACAAATTTCAGTACAAGTTGATTGTTACGTGAAACAGATTCCAGTTGTTTATCTGATTTATATATTCGGTAATAATAAATAAATAAATAAGTAGATTAATAACAATAATATAAATAATAATAATTATATAAATAATAATAATAATAATAATTATATAAATAATAATAATAATAATTAATAAAAATTTAACAATTATGATAATAATAATAAAAAATTTATGATAATTTGTATTATCTTTATGATAATATTAATAATGATTTTTAATAATAATGGTAATTATAATTATAAAAAGTAATAATATTAATTATAATATTAGTATTAATCATAATAACTAATAATATTTAAATTACAACTAAATAATAAATTTAATCATTCTTTTAATAATATTTATATTTTAAGTGTTTATTTTGATAATGATAACCTTAAATTTATTAAAATTTTAATATTTAATATTACTAATATTAATATTAATATAAAGTAGTAATGATATCAAAAATATTAGTAATTAAATGTATCCAATTTTAATAATACTGATATTAGTATAGCAACTATCTTTTAACTTGTAAATATATTAATATTACATATTATTAATCATATAATATTTAATAACTATATGTAATACATATTATGTTTATATCTTTTTGATATATATTCCTTGTCATAAAATTTCTTTATAAAACTACTATATATTTATATATAACTTTATTTTTAATAACAACTATCTTATCTTGTAAATTATTTTACATATTTAATTCAAATGATTAATTCAAATTAATATATACACTTATTTTTTATTTTTACATAAATATATTTAGTTACATGTTTATTTATACGTGATTGTTCGTGAATCGTCGGGAATAGTCAAGGTCAAATGAATGTTTGAAAATAGTTCAAAAGTTTTGAGATTCATAATAACAGATTTTGCTTATCGTGTCGAAACCATATAAAGATTAAGTTTAAATTTGGTCAGAAATTTTTGGGTCATTACAGTACCTACCCGTTAAAGAAATTTCGTCCCGAAATTTGATTGGGATGGTCATGGCTGACAATAAGTATGTTTTCATGACTCATATGAGTTGGAAGTTAGTGTTTTATCATTAGTAAGTAATATGGATAAAACAATTTGATTTTTGTGAAGAGTACGAGTGAAGCTATCACAAAAGAGTGAAATGAGTAAATGTAAATTCGTCATATCTTTTGACGTAGACAGGATTGATTTCCAGAGTTCAAGGGATTTGGAGAAAATCCTTGTAATAAGATTTGGTTCTTCGGTAATTAAAGAAATTAGAATCTTCCTTGGTTAAATGCAATAATCTATTTTGATTGCTCTGTCAGATATTTTACTATAAATCCACTCTCTTCATTTCCTTTATATTTTGGAGTTCCATCCTTTGGTTTTCTCTTCCCGACTTTAAGTCAAACGAATAATAGTCCAGAATTCGTAGGTACGAAGTTTCGAATGAACATGACTAATGTTCTAAGAGAGAGATTGTAATAGCACGATCTTGATTGGTTAAATTACCAGAATTCAAAAGAAAAGATAGAATTATCAGGAAGATATGTTTAGAGATTAGGTAGAATGTAAGAGTCGTGTAACATGGCACATGATGACGTTATAGTATGTGAATCATCATGTTTAATTAGAACTCAGTATGACTTACTGTAATATAATCACGTTGATCAAGTGTCATTATATTATGCTAACTCATGCTTCAGTTCCCAACACTACTTCAAAATCATTCATAATTCAAACTCGAATTTTTCAGAATTTTAGAAACTAAAATAGTTTCTTTTATGATGTAATACGGATAACGCGGAGAGATGAATAATTTCAGATAAGAATAGTTATGAAAATATCTTCAGAACTATCGAGGATATTTATAATGAAAGATACGATGATATCTTAGAATTTCTAATATCGATGGATGATGAAGAATATTTGTCCACAAGAGTTTAGAGTCAGGAGTAAGGTATTCGTTAATCACTTCAGCAGATACTGAATCATTTGGATTCTTTGAAGGCAGGTTTAGTCCTTGTGATTTGTACATAGCCTCCTTCATGGTTTGCTCAATTCATTTTACAGTATCAAAACTTTTGAGCTTTTTCAGTATGTCGCTCTTTATTATCAAACTTTTGACTATTTAAACAGTCTTCAATTTTCACTGCTTCATCAACTTTTTCAAAATTTAGAAAACTGTTTCGTAGACTTAGAGTGTTGTTCAGAGTTTCAGAATAAGAGATCATAATTCTAAGAGATAAATGTTATATGTATATATAACTTTTGATGTAGAAACGCTGGGAGATTCAAAATACTGATTGCTGATTTCCCGATACTTGGTATGGAAATTCTCGTTACAAGATGCTGATGAGTTCATGATAAGACTTCAATAGATAAATATAGTGATTTGTCGAAGAGATTTAAGCGAAGGAGCAACGAAGTTGCTGGTACGTCTGCTGGTAATATGGTGGAATATAAAAGGTTCTCCGGTAACAATGAAAGAGCACGCATATATATCGAGGTTATAATAAGGTTGTTTCGAACGAAAAGTTGAAGTTGACTTGCTCGAACTGTGACAAAATTGGCTAATTTGAAAAAGAATTGCTATGTTATTTTCGGTAATAGCAATGCCAAAGGAGCTAGCACATATACGTGTTAAACGTTTACTTAGGTTCCGAGTGTTTTTCAGGTGCATAACTATATGCATCAATCTTTTCTTCCGTAGGTGAAGTGCAGTTGGTTCATCCTCTCGATTGAGGTGTTTTCAAGAATTATGAAAGGTTTGAACGCAGATTGTAATCGTCAAGATACAAATGAGGTTTAAGATGAAATCAAGTGGCAAACTTGAAGAAATGTTTAGTTTCATATGTTATAATCAATATTTTAATTCATTTTAATTGTCCAATGTTAGTAGTCTACAGTTAGTAGTCCACAGTTAGTAATTCAATAATTCATATATAGTTTATTATATAATATTCGAATTAATTAATACGTATCGTGACCCATTGTATACACGTCTCAAACTCGATCACAACTTAAAGTATATATATTATTTTAGAATCAACCTCATCCCTGTATAGCTAACTCGAGCATTACCGCATATAGAGTGTCTATGGTTATTCCAAATAATATATATATATATATATATATATATATATATATATATATATATATATATATATATATATATATATATATATATATATATATATATATATATATATATATATATATATATATGACGTCAATATGATATGTCAAAACATTATATATGTGTCCCGACTTATCTGACGATATTTAAAGTACGTAAAATAAATAACAGAAATTAACTGACGATAAATAAAATTGCGAGAATTAAAATTGCGATAAATAAATTGCGATAAATAAATTGCGATAAATAAAATATAATAAGGAATTAACAGTTAGCTAGGAACAGTTAGCTAGAATTTTGTTAGCGTGAATTCTTAACAAAATTTTCTCATAATTAATTTATTTGTTTTTAACAAATTTTATTTTATCCAATGTCTTCTTCATTATGCCACTTGTTGAATTCTGATAAGTCAAAATACAAATATGAAATTGAATGAAAATGGTTATTCTATTGTGAACGGATTCGTATATATGTGGATGTAAGTAGGATAGTAAATGACTGTTGAATCAAAATCGAAGAATGTACTGTGTAACTTATTAATGTGAAATCTAAATATTCCTCGGGTATTACCTACCCGTTAAAATATTTTCACCATTAACGGTTTGTACAAAAGAATTTTTAATTACAATCTTTATGAAAAATTATATACATATATATTTTCTTCAGATGTAATCATGGATTTATTGAGTAAATATGATATTAAACTCATTTGATTTACCGTTAGAACAAAAATATATAATCTCTAAAACATTAGAGATTACATAATCGCCATGTCGAACGAAGATAAATGACGTAGAACGTCATGTAGAACGAAGATAATCGATGTAGGACATCATGTAGTATGATGATTATGCTGGAGGTACAGACTGTGAGTTTGAGGCGTGTAGTATTGAGGCTTGTGATGCGGATGTTATTGTTGGTGGTACTGGTGTTTCCAGTGCTGTTGCTAAAGCTGGTAGGTTTTGCACCATGTTTTCCAAATTGATCACTCGAGCGCGAAGCTCATTGACTTCTTCCATTATTCCGAGATGATTGTCGGTCGGAACGAGTGGATGAATAAGGTTTAGAATTATGGATATGATAGGTCAGATCATGTTGAGATTGAGAGAAATGATAAGATAAAGAGAGATTCGGTATGTAAGCATGAGACTCGGTATTAGAGAGAATCGGTACAATTACATTCCACAGCTTCTAGAACTCAGTTACAATGCAATGGCTATCTAATTAGGACTACTTAGGTTCCTTATATAGCCCTCTTCTAAGGAACCTTCAATTAAGCTTATTTCACATTAACACTATACAACTTCGGGGTCCTAACAATCTCCCCCTTAGTGTTAAATGTGAACTTTACAACATAATCCTATTTTGTAATCTTGAGAGGTCCAAATGTTAGTTTCCATCGTGTGCCATCTGGTTTTGAAACTTCTACTTGATTTTCTGAAATTTGCTTAGAAGGTTTCCAGACACCCCACGCTTTTCTGGGATCTCCCTCATATAATGGATATTCATCCATTTCCTTGAAATATCTTCTCTTTCTCTGTCCACGAAGTATCTCAAACTGTCTTGTACGAACCCAGAGTTTCAGACGATCTCTTATATGCTTTATGAATTCTCCAAGACCTATTATCATGTCAATGTCATGGAACTTACTTTGATGAATCTTAAGATACTTCAGTGCAGCCTTAAGTGTTCCATCTGAATATTTGTTTAGCTCTTCAGTACGAATGAACACCTTTTCTTTTTGAGAATTTACAAAAACAAACCCTTCGGGTTTGAATTGCATTTAAAACATCCTCATATCCTTCAGTCCCTCTATAAATTGATTCGGACATGTAATTTGAATCTTTTTCCTTTTTGCTTCGAGACCTATTTGAAAATCTTCATGTCTCATCAGTTCAATTATCTCCATCATGTATCTTTTCACAGCTTCCAAAGCTTGAGCCTTAGCAAAAGGTCGTCTGGTGATGATACTGAGGTAGTTGTAGATGTGAATGATGTCAAGCATATCTAGATTATGAAAATTTGTTTCAGTGAACTTGTACTCTTTCTCATCTTCTCCGATAATGTGGAACTGACTGATGACGTCTTTTTTTTCGCTTATCTCTACTCCGACTCGAGTAATATTCAACACTTCTGAAATACGATATTTTCTTTGAAGCCACAAATCATCTTCATCTTTGTTGATATGTTTCCTCCACATAAACTCATACCAATTCCTTTCACTTACTGGAAGCAATCGTGAACCTATATAAGTAAACCTTTTACTCCTTGGTAATTCATTGATGCGGAAGATCTTGTAAGCATTTTCTTCGATGAATGTGTTTCGTAACGTTATAAAATCATGTTCTACTCCCAACAATAATCTTTGCTCCTGATTCTTAAAGAATATTCCATGATTGTATTTGAATCTGGAATTCACTGTTTCACTTGATGTAGATGTATCAGAAGTTGAACTTTCATTAGCATTTGTTGGATTTGAACTCGATGAGGGTGTAGAATTTGATGAATGACCAGTAGGATTTGTTGCATCATTATTTGGAACATCATCATCTTCAATATGATCAAAGATCTCATCTTCATTTGGATTAACATAAAGATTGTCTTCATCATCATCAGAAGAATCCATTTCATCATCACTTTCTATTACTGGTTCAGGATTCTCTTCATCTACAATCTCTACATCTTCCGGAATTGAAGATACTGATGATAACTTGCTTAGAATGACAAATCCATCATCATCCATCTCTTCAAGATAGAAATCACTCAAGTTCAAATCCTCATCTACCAGTCTACTATCAGCCTCATTATAAACAATTGGAATTATAACTTGCTCAGGCTCCTTATCATCAATTTCATCATGTGTAGTAACCATTTCTGATTCCATCTGAACTTGTTGAGCTTGTGAAGCTGATGAAGACCTTACACCACCACCTTAGTTGAAATGTTTACCATTAGATATTCTCCATCTACTCCTATCTCCCCCTCATGGCTATTCTGAGGATCAGAATCGTCATGTTCATCATCACGGTGAGGACTCAACGGAGAAGAGCAGGAATTAAGTGGATATCGAACACGAGCACGAAACAATGCTTGAAGCGAAGTGCGTTGAAGAACATCTAGATTGACTCTAGAAAATATACGACTAAAATATTCTTGCTCCAAAGCATCATAGAAATGTGGTAAACGAGAAGGTGATGGTGGAAAAGTAACAATAGGAACACCAACAGCAGCAACTGTTGAAGGCGATGTTGGTGGAAGTATTTGAGTTGCCGTGAGGGCAGGTAAGGATGATTGTGCGGTATTATTCTTATATGTAGGGCTATACATACTACTAGTCAGATTCGTGATATCCCCTTCTGATGGAGGTTGGGTAACAACCGGAGTTGTCATCGGCGAAGTTTCTTTCGAAGCATCCGCCTCCATGACTTTGGTCTCATGGGACTCTGACAAAGTAGCAGGACTACCCATCGGTTTAGTTCTCGCAGAGATATTGCTATCCCCGACTCCTAAAATCATTGATATACCATGAGGTGGCACATCTCTTTCAGTTAAAGACTCTTCCTCCAGACCCTGAGATTCAGAATCCGGAAGAGAAGTGGTTTGAACCAATAGATCACTTTCATGCACCAAGGGAACAGTCTACTGGAAGTCTTATAAATATCCCGAAGGATTGTCATGTTGACTCATTTCCATGGGACGCGGCAGATCTTCCTCATCAAGATAAGCCGGACCTCGAGACCCTGTTGCACGTTGAGGTACAGTAGGATTTCCAGCCGATACGCAGGGTGCCTTTTCAAGATTTTTCGGCTCCCCTTCGGCCGTTCTGGACTTCAATGATTGAGTTTCCTCAATCGATTGAGTCAACGCAGACTTTACTGCAGAGGAAGACTTTACTTCCTTAGATGCCGAAGCACCTTGCTTTGTAGGATTTATTATTAAGTCCTGTTTAGATTGGATGAGCTTAGTGGTCTTTTTACCATCGGTGCGTTTAGAACTCTTGCCTACCGAAGCTTGAGCTTCATTTATCGTAGGGCTTACTGTTATTCTTGGATGTGATACGGAGATAGGTGAGGGTGACCTAATTGGCTCTTGGTCTTGGTCCGTATCACCAATGGTTGGAGTAACTGTTTGGCAGACGATGGGTGTCGAAGTCCTAGATCTAGTTACTCGTTGGGTTGGCGGATTCTGAATCATCTCATCAGGCATGTATCGAGTTCTCTTAGGAGAATGTTCAGGAGATGATTCAGATGTTGTTGCTGAAGTGTCACTGCTTACTTCGGGTGTTGTGGAAAGGGTTGGTTCAATCCTAGTTGGACTAGGTTCCCTGATCCTCACGGGTTGAGCTTGGTGTGCTACCCTAGATCGTTTGAGGTTCACCCTAAATGGAGGATTAGCTGGCCCGGGTGGTTGAACTACAGGTTTCTCTACAACCTCTGGGGCTGGAACCACGGCAGGTTTAACTTGTTCTTGTTGTACTGGGTTCGGAAGAGGTATTCCTACAGCCTGAAAATAAGAATGCATATGAGCATCTTGGGGTTCAGCTAACCTCACTAGCTAATTTGGAATTGGTGCAGTGAATTGATTATCAGACACCATAGGGGTGTTCATCTTCAGCTCTCCAAACCTTTTCATCTGTAATCCATGTGTACCTGGTACAAATATATTTGCATTTCTGCAAGCATTTATAGCATCATGGATAAATATACAGAAAAATCTTTCGCAAGGGATGTATGAACCCCTTGGCTTATCAACTTGAGCTTGAACCAGATCCTATAAAAGCTCAGCATAGTCAGGAGCCTCTACTCTTATGAAAGAGTAGAATACTTTCAGCATTGGCACAGTCAAGCTATCAGATCCACTCCTTGTCATCAGCAAGCATCTGTTGATGATTGAGAAGATCACATACCACCTTGAGTGCAGATATTTCTTCTAAAACTTAGCTGGTGGAATGTTGGTAGCTCCAACATAACCAAGATCAAAGACAGAAGTCATCATTTGCTGAGTAGCAGGAAAAGCAGGAGCATTCTGTACAAGAGGAAGTCTGAAGACCCTCCTGAAATCAGCTTTAGTGAAACTCCTCCTCCCTTGGACTCCTCTTAGTTGAAATTCAAAACGAGCTTGTGTTCCCTCTGGATTTACAGTAGTATGTTGTGTAGCTTATACAAACCTAATTGTTCTGTTAAGTAACTCCAGATCTGTTACAGCTACACTGGCAGTAGTATTGAGAGCAGGCCACAGTGTGTGCCTCTCTAGAATTGCTGTCCAGTAGTTGCAGGGTATACTGGTTTCAGAGTTGATGAAGTGATTGTTCGCCATTTAGCTGTATAAATAAGAAATAGAAGACCACAAGATATTTAACAAAAAGCATATATCTCTATTCTTATTTGCCTTTGTAATCCTTTTTATATTTTTAAATTTTAAGATTTTTATGGTTTTTCAAAAATATAAAAGTCTTTTATTCCCAAATATGAACAAATAATTGACAACCATGACATTCATATGATATTCATCTTAGTACAAAATCATCATGCAAAGTCAATTATATAACACAAGGACTCAGAACAACACTTAGTCAATTTTTAAACACATTTCAAGCAGATTCGGTAGTTATGAAAACTTTAGATTCTGTAACCAAATAAGCTTGAGTTTTCATATCAGAAAGATATAGAATAAACATGTTAAGTGTTTGAAGATAAAAATCAGAAAATTTCAAGGTACTAAATTTCAGACTCGGTATCAAGAAAGAAAACCAGATTTGGTATCTTCAACAATTAACAGAAAGTCACTCAAACATGCATATTCTATCACATATCAAGTAATATCACAACCATGATCAATTAACCATTCAATTACAAGTATATTAACATGTTAATTGTATGAACAAACTCGGTATCAGGATAAGAACACATTCGGTAGATACTGAATTCATCAAATAAGCAATTAAACATGTAATCAGACTCGGTCAAATGATAGATCAGTCAATTTAAATCAGATTAGACAAGATTTCATGTTGATTTTCCAAATCAATTGAGTTTAATCAAAGATTAATTGAAATCGACTCAGACTCGGTATAATCAACAAGATTTCAAAAATTAAAGGTCATAATCCAGTTATTTTGATCTTTTCTGGTTGATAAAAACTTAATTATCTCAGATCTACAATTATATATCTTAAACATTGATTAAAATGAACAATTACCAAGAATTTGAAGAAACAGAATGACGGACTCGATAGAATTAGGCAGATTCGGTACAATCAACAGACTCGGTAGGTAATTAATAACAGTAAGAGAGTAATGTTTGACTTTGACTCTCCTTTTATAGATACCGAAAGTAAAATACCGAATGGGCTTTACAGAATGGGCCTAATATACCAAATACAGTCTAATTTTTCAAAACTTTAACAATTTAACTCCAAATTTTGACAAATTGATTTTTCCTCTTGAAATCCATTTCAATCTTTTCATGAAAAACAATTCTGAGACAATTTCTGAAAACATTGAACTTACCGAATCTGTACTGTTGGTTGTCAGACTCGGTAAAATGCTAAAAATAGCATTTATTCAGTAAAATTTAAATATTTTTGGATTTTATCTTTTCCAATTTTTATGAATTTTTCAAAATAAGATTTGTACTTAAAAGAACTTTGAATTTTATACAAAGTACAAATCTTCAGTGATACCAATTGTTGACACGGGTTGCATACTGAGATGTATACAAGCCATAGTGAATTATTTCAGATAAAAACAAAAAAAAATTAAAATCACTTTTGAAAAACAATATTTTTGAATTATTTTCTCATTTACTCCCTTTTTCTCCCCATCAAAATGTGATATACAAGAAAGTAAATCAGCATTTTGATTATATTCCCAAGAAAATGAATTAACTCCCCCTTGAAATAGGATATCAATGAGTTACCTCCCCCTTGCGTAACCATTGAACAAATATATCTAGGAAGTTATCATTAATCTAAAGGCAGTCCCTTAAAAAAAATTATCTAAAGCACTGAAACTTAGTTGCTCCCCCTAGAAAGTATCTACTCCCCCTAAACACAAGATCCCAAAAATAAGTTCCAACAGATCTAAGGAATATCAAGCACTATACTCTACCATGCCAATCTCTTTGATCAAGAAATTTAGCCTAAGTTCATCTAAAGGTTTAGTGAACATGTCAGCTAATTGCACTTTAGTAGGCACAAAGTATAACTCTATATCCCCTTTCTCTACATGGTCCTTAATGAAATGATAACGAATATCTATGTGTTTAGTTTTAGAATGCTGAACCGGGTTGCTTGTTATTGCAATAGCACTTTGTGAATCACAATAGATCGGGGTCTTAGAAATCTTAAAGCCATAGTCCAAGAGTTGAGTTTGCATCCACAAAACTTATGAACAACAGTGAGCAGCAGCAATGTACTCAGACTCAGCTGTTGATAAAGACACACAGTTCTACTTTTTGGATGACCAACCAACTAGTCTATTCCCCAACATCTGAATTGATCCAGATGTGCTCTTTCTATCATCATGGTAACCACCATGATCCGCATCAGTATAAGCAGTGAGATTGAAATCGGATCCATGAGGATACCAGATCCCAAGGTTAGGTGTACCTTTAAGGTATTGAAAAATCCTAACAACCGCTTTGGAGTGAGATTTCTTAGGGTTGGACTGAAAGCGGGCACAGACAGTTACGGCAAGTGTAATGTCTGGTCGACTCGCAGTCAGATACATTAAAGAACCAACCATGCTTCGATAAAGCGTAATATCAAAGGGTTCCCCATAAGTATCAGCATCCAGTAAAGTCCTCATTGGGGTTGTCATTGGTTTTAAAGCAGTCATTTTATAACGTTTTAGCATATCATTAATATACTTTGTTTGACTGATAAAAATCCCATTTGGTAATTGTTTTACTTGTAACCCCAAGAAGAAAGTTAACTGGTCAAGCATGCTCATTTCGAATTTGCTGGCCATAAGGTCACCAAATTCTTTGCATAAGGCCGGGGACGTGGAACCAAAAATAATATCATCAACGTAAATTTGAACCAAGAGAATGTGACCGTGGTTTTTACGGATGAATAGCGTTGTATCAATCGTTCCACGAGAGAAGCCATTGTCCAGCATATACTTTGTTAAGGTCTCGTACCATGCACGCGGTTCTTGCTTCAGATCGTATAAAGCTTTCTCTAAGTAGTAAACGTGGTTTGGATGAATGGGATCGACAAAGCCTTCTGGTTGATCTACATAGACTTCCTCTTGAAGATAACCATTCAGAAAAGCAGTTTTGACATCCATTTGAAACACCGTGAACTTCATATGAGAAGCAAATGCAAGGAAAAGACGAATTGCCTCAATCCTAGCAACCGGAGCAAACGTTTCATCATAATCAATGCCCTCTTGTTATCGATATCCTTTGGCCACAAGACGTGCCTTATTTCGAACCACAATTCCATCAGAATCCTTCTTGTTCTTGAAAATCCACTTAACCCCTATTGGTCGTTGACCCATTGGTCTTGGAACTAATCGCCATACTTTCAATCGTTCAAATTGATTGATCTCGTCTTGCATTGCAACTACCCAGTATGGATCTAGTAAAGCTTGAGCAACCGTTGTTGGTTCAATCTTACTTAGAAAGGCGGTGAATAGACACATATTCTGAGTAGCCCTTCGAGTTGAAACTGGAGCAGATGCGTCACCAATAATAAGATCTATTGGATGACTTTTAGTCCATTGGGTGTGTGGAAGAGTTTGTACATCAATTGTATCCATCAGAACATCAACCGTTGTTGACGTTGAGCCTTGATCTGCTTGATCTGATGTAACAGTATCTAATGGATTCAATAGAGTATCTGGAGAAACAGCTGGAGTTGTATCAAATGATGAATCTTGATCTTGTTCAAGATTATCAATAACAGGAGGTTGGAGGGAGGATGAAGAAGCAACAGGTGAATCAGTTGGTGTTGAATCTTCATCAAAAAGACTTTGAAGAGTCTCCACAGTAGTTGACTGAGATGGTGTAACCGGTACGGTTTGAACATTTGAATCCCGTTGAGGAGTATAAAGACTATCAAACAAGATATCCAGTTCCTCTGATGTAACCGTAGGAACACCCTTCTTCGAGAAAATTAAGTTTTGCGTGGAAGAAGTAGTAGCCAGGTTAGGATCGGGTTTTGAACTGAGTTGTTCAAAAGCCATTCCCGAAAATTCATCGAACTTGACGTTAATGCTCTCTTTAATCATCTTTGTCCGCTTATGATAAACACGATAAGCAACTTTGTTCGAGGAATAACCAAGAAATATGGCCTGATCGCCATGAGGATCAAACTTTCCGGGTCTGTCAAAATCGTTAAGCACATAGCATATACAACCAAAAACACGGAAATATTTGACATTCGGGCGTCTACCATATAATAACTCATATGGAGTTTTATCAAAACGTTTGTTTACAATACAACGATTTTGGGTATAGCATGCAGTTGAAATGGCCTCCCCCCACATTTTTGGAGGTAATTTGGAGTATGCAAGCATCGTTCGTGCTGCTTCGACTACTCCATTTTTGAAATGGCCTCCCCCCACATTACGTCGTTCGACTACTCCATTTTGTTGGGGGTCCGAGCAGCAGAGAACTAATGTTCAATGCCTTGGTCTTTCAAATAACTATCAAGCGGGTCATTCTTAAATTCCGTCCCATTATCAGTTCTGATGCTCTTAACATGTTTGTTAAAAGGGCGTTGAATCTTTTTAATGAATTCAATGATAATGGCAGGAGTTTCTGACTTAGTTCGCAAAAGAAAAATCCATGTAAACTGGGTATAGTCATCAACAATGACAAGCACATGTTTCTTGCCACCGAGGCTAGAAATACACATGGGTCCACATAAGTCCATATGCAATAATTGCAAAGACGATGAAGTACTGGGGTTTTGCTTAAGCGGATGATTAGTCCGTTTTAGCTTACCCATCGCACATGATGGACACACATGATGCTTATCATATTGAAAGGTTGGAATACCATCAACTAAATCTTTAGAGACTAATCGATTGATACCCTTGTAATTCAGGTGTAACATCCGATGATGCCATAACCATGAATTTTCTTTGGTAGAACGAGTGGCCAAACACATGGTTGCATGTGATGGTGCATCATTGAGGTCAATAGTATATAGTGAAGCACAACGTTTACCAACAAGAAGATCATTCCCTTCGGTGGATTGCACCGAGCATTGTCGACGATCAAACAAAACTTTGAGATCTCCATCGCAAAATTGGCTCACACTAAATAAACTGCACCCCAAACCCTCAACATATGAAACCCGTTTGATTGTTATGCCATTTTGCACAAAATCTCTGTAACCCGTTATTGCTGCAATCTCATCGTTTCCGAATGTAACCGTTCCTAGGAATTTGTCAATGAAGTTGACAAGAAAGGATTTATCGCCCGTCATGTGTCGAGAACAACCGGAATCGATATACCAAACACAGACGTCGAAACCCTGTAAATGTGAATTCCCTAGAGTTTAGGTACCCAAAGTTTCTTGGGTCCTTTTCGGTTAGTACCAGCAATAAACTTTTGATTAACAACAAACTTTGGATCAATGATGAAATAATCACGTAAAGCATCATGCAGTTTAGACAATAAAGCATCATTTAAAACCACATTACATGAAGCATCATACGCAATATCAATCTTTACATCGTTATCAGAAGTCTTAACACACAATTTATTCCAAGTAGATGTTTTGTTCACAGACGAAAATTGAAAAACATGAGATGATTTCCTAGGCCGACTAGCAGATTGCTTTGGTTTGATTGCTACTTTCTTAGTCGTGGACTTAGGAACCCATACAGATTTGTAATTCAAGTTTGGATTATGACCTGTGACACGAAAAACACCTTTATTAGTTAGACGTCCAAACTTTTTAGTTGACACATGAGATGACTGATTTTTCAGAATTTCCAATTTGATTGTACGTTCTTTTGCATCATACTCACTTAAATTAGGTTTAGAACTTGTGTGTGTTGTGGACTTAACTGATTTCTTTAAAAGACTCGCTTTTGAAGTTTTTGTCATACGAATCATAGGAATCTTTTCAGTTAACACAGAACCATTTGGAGAATGAACCTTTTTAACAATATATTGTGTTGTAGAAACAACTTTCGAACCATAATTTCCAAATTGAGAACGTAGAGGATTTTTAAGAATAGTAATGGGTTTTACATCCTTAGATGTTGTTGTTCCCTTCCCCTTCTTAGTAATCTCACCAGTACATTCAAGCACATTGGTTGCAACGTTAGACGTTTGCTTAAGTGTGTTAGCCTGTTTCATTTGAATTATCTTTTGTTTTAAGCTTTTAATCTCAAGACATAATTCTTCAGTAGAAACTATCACTTCACCCTCCTTATAAGCATAATTACATTCTTTCTTAGGCAGCGAAGGCAATTTATCACACAAAGCAAGCATTTGTTCTAATGATTGGCACTTAAGTTGCAAGTCAATATTCTCCTGTTCAAGTTGAGCTACTATACGATTCAAATTACGTACAGCAGGTAAATGCAAGTAACAATCATGCAAAGGATCAAGTTGACTTTCAAAATCTATCAAAGGTTCAATGTTCAATTCATCCTGAGGTTCTACTTTTTCATCTAAAGAATTTTGACCTAGAGAATCTGTCTCAAAGAAGACAGTTAGTTCATGTGCTAGGTCTTCACGGAAAACATCATCTGGACATGCAGGTAAAGTTGGTAGAATTGGTTTTACATCAAAAATTGGTTCATCAAACACCTCATCTATTGCAGTAATGCTAGAACTAGGTTTGTTAAACACTTCATTCTTAAGCATTAAAATGTATTTCTCTAGCATGAGTATTGGGATATAAACCAGTCTACGCTTAGGCACATAATCTTCACGTTGCATGTTCTTTTCAGTTTCAACAAGATTTTTCAAGAAATCAGGATTCAATTTACCTATCTTAGCATTGATTTTTTCATACATTAAGCTAATTTGATGGTATTTCCTAGATTTACGATTTACAATAATATCATCAAAATCAGCATCAGAAGCATGTACAAAATGCGATGGTAAACCGGCTTGAAAATAATCAGAATGATATAATCCTGGAATCTTTTTGGAAGCATCTTCCAAAATTTTCGGATCTTCATAACCCAACCCCCACTTTTCACCATGAATTGTTTTTGGTCTATTCATGAAAATTGTTTGTTTTGAAAGTTCCATATCCATTATAGCTTTGGATTGCTCTGTTCGATAGAGTTTTTCCTCATATCGAGCATGTTGAGCTTTCATTTGAAAAGATTCTTTTGACAATAAAGAAATTTCAGTGTTCTTTTCAATTATGGTGTTTCCAATTGAACGATTTTCTTGTTTAGCTTTGAAAGTGTGGGTTCATGTTGATTTTTCAAATCAGAAAGATCTTTTTCTAAAAATTGAACTTTTTCTGCAAGTCGTTCCGATTTTAAACGATAATCAGTTCTTTCAACTTTAATTGGATGAATTGTCTTTTTCAGATCTTCCAACTCAGTTTCCGTAGAGTTGAGTTGGAGAGTCAATTGTTGCACATCCATTTGCAATTTGGATGAGGAAGGTCTGGTCTCATTCATTTTGATTTTATCTTTTAAAACCTTGTTTTCAGATTTTAAGCCTTTGACTTCTTTTGACATTGAGACCAGATTCTTCATCAAGTCATTTTGCATTTTTATAAAATCAGGTGAGATTTTAGTTGATTGTACCTCATCATCATCGGATGTTGAGTCAGAATTCTCCATTGCTTCCTTAGCTTTGATGAGCTTTGTCACCTTGCAAACATTTGCATGTTCCACCTCTGAATCTGAATCGTCAGTCCAGTTAAACCAAGTATCATCAACCGGTTTTAGCTCTCCCCCAGTTTCCACAATCTTAGCCATCAACATTTTCTTCTTGTAGTAAGCTACGTCCTTCTTCTTAGGCATCTTGCACTCACGAGAGTAATGACCAGCTTTGCCACAATTGAAACAAATTGAATCTTCCTTCTTGGAATCATCAGCACGTTGTTGTTTAGATTGATCAGCTTTCTTGTAGTACGAGGAAGATGACGAGTTTTTGCGTTGATTGCTTGATTTGCCTTTAAACTTGTGTTTGTTCAAGGCTTTTGTGAACATGGCTGCCATCTTAACTAATTCAAATTGGGAATCATCAACATCAGATAGATTCAAATCTTCTGAATCAGTTGATTCTTCTACGAGCACTTTCTTGGACAAGCTTTTGGAAGACGTCAACGATTTGCTCTTCTTTTTGGCAATTAGGGCAAGTGGATCGCCCGGAGAAGAATCTTTCCTTCCTTCTTGAAGTTTAGACACTTCAGGTTGGTAATGCATAAGAACTCCAACAAGCTCATGAATAGTCAACTTGTTAATCTCTTTAGTAGATCAAACAATGGTTCCATAAGGAAGCCAATCAGCATTGAGCTTTTTGAGAAACTTCATGTTGACTTCAGCATTTACTTTTATGATCTTGCACCTTTTCAACTCATTGAGAACACCATTGAAACGAAGATAGGTATCCTTGAGTGGTTCATCAGTTTCCTGCTTGAAATCTTCATAGAATCCCAGAGCCTTATTCAATTTAGTAACGTATGACATGTCATAACCTTCTTGCTGTCGTTTCATCTCATCCCATATATCTTATGATGTTGTGTTGCTATCAACATTTTCAAACAATTCATACGGGATAGCTTGCATAACAATATTCTTTGCCTCTATGTCACCCTGAGCTCCCTCACGCTTATCACCAGAAAGTTCATAGACTGGAATTGGCATACCAGTATCGAGATGATAATCAACAACTGGACCATCTCTCAGAGAAGCCCAAATGTACTTTGCTTTCTCACCCTTATAGTCTATGTACTGAGTGATACGGTGAAGCCACTTAGTGTACTTTCCATCAAACAACACTGGAAGAAAGGAATCTGATCCAATGATCAAAGTATCTTGAGTAGACATCTTGAAAATGAGGTAGATTCGGTAAAGATTCTGTATTACACAAATCTAAGATGAAAAATCACAACAATCTGATCAGAATGTCAGATTCTGTGTCAGATTCGGTACTGTAGCAGATTCGGTACTGTAGTAGATTTGGTAAAGATTCTGTATATCAGATTCTGTAAAAGAAACTGATCAGAAATACAAGAGACACACCCAGATTCAGTATAGATTCGGTAATCACAAGAATTGTAGCCTATAACCACTTAAAACAATGGATTAAGTGATACAGAAACTCAGATTCTGTATTTGATTCGGCAGTCAGATTCTGTATGAATTAGAAGTTCAAACTCAATTCAAACCTTTTGAATTAGATTCTGTAACTTTGCTGCACAAGGAAACACGTTAGTATCACACAAAATATCAAAGATACCAAAAGTATAGGATACCGAATGTCAACTGTAGCAGTTGACAATACCGAGTCTAAGTTTAAAACTTAGAAATATGACAAAATCCTTTCTCAAACCACACCAAGTAGCTGCGTATAATCAAACTGAATGTGATAGAATCACAATCACACCACAATCTGCAACACTTAAGATGAATTTAAGTTAATGAAGCAGACTCGGTATGACAGTTACGATACCGAGTGTTGATCAAATCTTCAAAACTTGATGAATTGAAGAAATTGAACAGTCAGAAATGTGATTTAACACCTCACGAACACAACTGAATCCTTAAATCTTCACAAAAATCCAGAATCAAGCTTGAATTAAGCAATACCGAGAGTTTTAGCCACAAACTCTAAAAATCAACTTGATTCTCCATAATTGAAGTTAAAAAGCTGTAATGATGATCGAAACTCTTTCTAAAATACCTAATACACCTTTGCTGAACTTATCACAAGAATCTGAACGTTAGATTATCAAATTCGATAATATTGAATGTGATTCAAAATACCGAGAATATTCAGATTCTGTAATCTACAATCTCTGGATCGATATAGTGATGTAGAATCACTTCCTGGATGCTCTGATACCAAATGATAGGTCAGATCATGTTGAGATTGAGAGAAATAATAAGATAAAGAGAGATTCGGTATGTAAGCATGAGACTCGGTATTAGAGAGAATCGGTACAATTACATTCCACAGCTTCTAGAACTCAGTTACAATGCAATGGCTATCTAATTAGGACTACTTAGGTTCCTTATATAGCTGATAATGCTAAAAACGAACATATATTTCATAGCATTATTCCTCAAGAAAGACAAGCTTTTAGTTGCAATTGTTCTATTTAAAAGTGATATTCGTTTAAATAATAAAAGGTGAAGACAAAAGACAGATTCGACGAATTGAAGACTCAAACGACCAAAAAGCTCAAAAGTACAAAATACAATCAAAGAGGTTCCAATTATTGATAAGAAACGTCTCGAAATTACAAGAGTACAAGATTCAAAACGCAAAGTACAAGATATTAAATTGTACGCAAGGACGTTCGAAAATCCAGAACCGGGACCAGAGTCAACTCTCAACGCTCGACGCAACGGACTAAAAATTACAAGTCAACTATGCACATAAATATAATATAATATTTAAATAATTCTTATAATTATTTATATATTATATAAATAATAAAAATCCGTCGGCAAGAAAGACTCCAAAGTTTCTGAGCTGTATTTTCAAACTCCGAGACTCGCGGAGTTTGAAGGCAAAAATTTCCGCGAGTCGCGGAGTATCCCTGAACTCAATTCCCTATAAAGCCAACCGAATTCTGATCATTTTTCACAATCCCTAATCTATCTCTCTCTCAATATATACGTAAATATTTATATTTATATTTTAATTTTAATTTTAATTTTAATTTTAATCCTAATAATAAGGGTATGTTAGCGAATATTGTAAGGGTGTAAGTCGAAATTCTGTCCGTGTAACGCTACGCTATTTTTAATCATTGTAAGTTATGTTCAACCTTTTTAATTTAATGTCTCGTAGCTAAGTTATTATTATGCTTATTTAATCCGAAGTAATCATGATGTTGGGCTAATTACTAAAATTGGGTAATTGGGCTTTGTACCATAATTGGGGTTTGGACAAAAGAACGACACTTGTGAAAATTAGACTATGGGCTATTAATGGGCTTTATATTTGTTTAACTAAATGATAGTTTGTTAATGTTAATATAAAGATTTACAATTGGGCGTCCCTATAAATTACCATATACAATCAATCGGACACGATGGGCGGGGTATTTATATGTACGAATAATCGTTCATTTAACCGGACACGGGAATGGATTAATAGCCACTAGAATAATTAAAACAGGGGTGAAATTATGTAAAAGGACACTTGGCATAATTGATAACAAAATATTAAAACCTTGGGTTACACTCAGTCGACATCCTGGTGTAATTATTAAACAAAGTATTAAAATCTTGTTATAGTTTAAGTCCCCAATTAGTTGGAATATTTAACTTCGGGTATAAGGATAATTTGACGAGGATACTCGCACTTTATATTTATGACTGATGGACTGTTATGGACAAAAACCAGACGGACATATTAAATAATCCAGGACAAAGGACAATTAACCCATGGGCATAAAACTAAAATCAACACGTCAAACATCATGATTACGGAAGTTTAAATAAGCATAATTCTTTTATTTCATATTTAATTTCCTTTATTTTATATTTAATTGCACTTCTAATTATAGCACTTTTATTTATTGTTATTATATTTAATTGCACTTTAAATTATCATACTTTTTAATTATCGCAAGTTTATTTTATCGCACTTTTATTATTCGCAATTTCATTATCGTTATTTACTTTACGCTTTAAATTAAGTCTTGTATTTATTTATTATTTTACATTTGATTTTAATTGCGACTAAAGTTTTAAAATCGACAAACCGGTCATTAAACGGTAAAAACCCCCCTTTATAATAATAATATTACTTATATATATATTTGTATTTTTATAAAAGTAAACTAATATAGCGTTAAGCTTTGTTTAAAGATTTTCCCTGTGGAACGAACCGGACTTACTAAAAACTACACTACTGTACGATTAGGTACACTGCCTATAAGTGTTGTAGCAAGGTTTAAGTATATCCATTCTATAAATAAATAAATATCTTGTGTAAAATTGTATCGTATTTAATAGTATTTTCTGCTAAAATATAATAGCTATTTTATATACACCTCGCATAACTATCAAGTATTTTTGGCGCCGCTGCCGGGGAATCGCTTAAAAGCCGGAAGCGCAACGCTAATATAAAAAAAAAAAATTTTTAGTTTACTTTTATTAAAATTCGTTTTTATAAAAATACGTTTTAAATATTCGAAAATATAAAAAGAAAACAAAAATATAAGTATTTTTAAGATTTTGTTAAATATTTAAGTTTTATAAAGTTTCTTTATTTTTATATAAGTTTTATTTAAGTATTTTGTTTTTATTTAAAACATAAAACATAAAAAAAACACGTCGAATTAAAAACTGTACCTGAGTTGAATTCTTGAAGCCCACGACTCGTCAAGTTTGCTGCCTCGACTACCGCAACTCGCGGAGCCACTCTGACACCGACAGAAACCCTAATCTGCATTTAATTAGGAGTAATTAATTATTATTATTATTTTAACCCTAATTAGTTTAATTATTATTATAATTTAGTTTAAGTTTTAATTTAATTAGTATAATTAATTATAATTAGTTTTAATATATAAAAATTAATGCTTTTATAAAATAATATAAAAATAATATTTTTATAAAAATTTGTAACTTTTTACAACTTTTTGTATATTTTTATATTTTGTCTCTTTTTAATCGTTTTAGCGTAATATTTAGCTCATATTTAGTTTTAAACTTAGTTTTTGCCATAGTTATTTTTACTTCTAGATTTTTAGGCTTTGCCGTAGAATTCCTTAAGTGCTTTTTCTTTAGACTAAGATTTAGGTGCTTTAGAATTTTGCGACACCTTTTTAAGTTTTAGTTTCTTTTTAAGTTATTTCCATTTGAGATTTAGTTTTTCCTGTAAGCTTTAATATTTTTAGACGACTTTTTCCTATGTATCAATTATCATTCCAATTAGTAATTTCAATTTGCGATTATAATTTTAAGTTAGTTGTAGTAATAAGGTTAGGTTAGTCAAGTGTTTTTTAAGTTTTATAAGTTTCTTTTATTTTTCCGTCACCTTTTATTTTTCTTTCTCATTTTTCTTTTTCGACCTTTTTTCGACGAGCTCTTTTTCTTTCTTATTTCTCGCTATTCTAGTTTTAGGACATAGATTTTTATTCTACTTCTTATCTAAATTTCTTAAAATTACGAAAATTTATTTTAAGTGGTTAAATTGATAGACATCAAAATTTTCTGGTTCGTAGTAATAGTTGGATTTGTACGTGGACCGGGTTATTGGAGCCAAACAGTCCTCAATTATATTGAGACCAAACGAATCCTGCCCCTCTGCTGCATCTTTTGGCTATTCGAAACGTGGGCAAAATCAGAAAAGTCTATTGATTGGATAACTTATTATAATTTTTCTTTCCTTTTAAAAACTAATAGGATATTCAGTGAATGCACCGAGCAAGACGTTCACCACCTTTTGTACGTTCACCACCTGTAACTAGATCAAGACATTTAGCAAATATTACTGCCGTTGATTTTTCTTTAGAATCGTCATCCAGTCGACCAAGTACTCTAGTTCAAATTTCCGATAATCCATTTTTTGAACCCCACCTCACAATTGAGAATCCGGAGAATATTCAGGGACGATTCATAGATCCTGAACCACTAAACTTTCCTCCGGAACCACCAATCATTCAAACAGAGATTGTTGAGGAACGAACCATTAAATCAGAATCCTCTAGTGATTCCGATTCAACAAATTCAATTATGGAGAATCTGGAACCTTTAAGTATGGAAGACCGAATGAGAGCTAAACGCACTGGCCAAGGTCACGCAATTACTCATCCAGACATTAATGCGCCAGATTATGAAATCAAAGGACAAATTCTACACATGGTGACTAATCAATGCCAATTTAGTGGTGCGCCGAAGGAAGATCCAAATGAACATTTACGTACCTTTAATAGGATCTGCACACTATTTAAAATCCGAGAAGTGGAGGATGAACAGATATATCTCACGTTATTTCCCTGGACTTTAAAGGGAGAAGCCAAAGATTGGTTGGAATCGTTACCTGAAGGGGCGATTGATACATGGGACGTTTTAGTTGAAAAATTTCTTAAACAATTCTTTCCGGCATCTAAAGCCGTAAGACTTCAAGCAGAAATTGTTACGTTTACACAGAAGCCAAATGAAACTCTATATGAGGCGTGGACTAGATTTGGAAAGTTGTTAAGAGGATGTTCGCAACATGGTTTAGACACCTGTCAAATAGTACACATATTCTACCAAGGATGCGACATCACTACATGGAAAGACATAGATATAGCAGCTGGTGGTTTTATTATGAAGAAAACCGAAACTGATACTTACAAAATTATTGATAACACTGCTTCCCACTCACATGAGTGGCACCAAGAAAAAGATATCGTTAGATCATCTAAAGCAGCTAGAGCCGATTCTAGCCATAACTTAGATTCCATTTCCGCAAAGATAGATGCTATCGAGAGACGAATGGAAAAGATGACTAAGGATATTCACTCAATACGAATTAGTTGTGAGCAATGTGGAGGACCACATTTGACAAAAGATTGTCTCAGTATTGAATTAACAATGGAACAAAGAGAGAATATTTCATACATAAACCAAAGACCTGGAAATAATTATCAGAATAATTATCAACCGCTAAGACCAATTTACAATCAAAACCAGAACTATAACCGAAATATTCCATACAACAACCAACAAGGTCCTAGCAATCAACAAGTATCCAATAATAATTACAATCAGCAAAGACCTAATTTTCAAAACAAACAACCACAACAAACCGATGATAAAAAGCCGAATTTAGAAGATATGATGACGAAGCTAGTTGAAACTCAAACGCAGTTTTTCACATCTCAGAAACAAACTAATGAACAAAATGCTCAAGCATTTAGAAATCAACAAGCTTCTATTCAAAATCTGGAACAAGAAGTAAGTAACCTAGCAAGGTTAATAGGTGAAACAAAACCGGGAAGTCTACCTAGTGATACAAATGCTAACCCCCGGAATGAAACAGCTAAAGCCATTACCACAAGAAGTGGTACAACACTTAAACCACCTGAAATACCTGTAACTTCTGATGAAGCTATTCCTACTCCACAAGAACCCCAACCTAATCAACATAAGGAAAAAGAACCGGTAGTTGAAAAGGTTAATGAAGATAACACAGTTAAGGCTAAACCTTATGTTAAACCATACCAACCACCACTTCCTTACCCGAGTAAAATGAAGAAAGAGAAACTTGAAGCCGATCAATCCAAATTCTTGGATATGTTTAAACAGATAAATGTAAATCTTCCTTTCATTGATGTGATTTCAGGAATGCCTAGATATGCTAAATTCTTGAAAGATCTAATCTCAAATAGAAAGAAAATGGAAGAACTCTCGGCTGTTACCATGAATGCTAATTGTTCAGCAGTGCTGTTGAATAAGATACCAGAAAAATTATCTGATCCAGGAAGTTTCACAATTCCATGTTTTCTAGGTAGTCTTAGTTCAATAGAAGCATTGGCAGACTTAGGTGCTAGTATAAATCTAATGCCGTATTCACTATACACTAAACTAGACCTTGGAGAATTGAAACCAACCAGAATAAGCATACAACTAGCCGATAGATCAATAAAATATCCTAGAGGGATAATGGAGAACATGCTAGTTAAAGTTGGTACTTTAGTATTTCCAGTAGATTTTGTTGTTCTGGACATGGAAGAAGATTCTCAAGTTAATCTCATATTAGGAAGACCATTCTTAAACACGGCTAAAGCAATGATAGACGTGTTCGGTAAGAAATTGACCCTAAGTATAGAGGATGAGAGTGTTACCTTTTCAGTTGATAGAGCAATGCAACAACCACAATCTGCAGATGATACATGTTATTATATTCAAACTATAGATGCACATGCAGAATTGTTAGAAGAATTTCCAGAATTACAAGGAACAGGAGAATGTTCTTTAGGAGAAGGTAATGAACCAATTGATGAAGCTGAAATGTTAGGTACACTTATAGCTAATGGATATGAACCAACAACAGGAGAAATTCAAATGCTAAAAGAAGAAGACAGATATCGATACAAATCATCGATAGAAGAACCTCCGAAATTAGAGTTAAAGCCACTTCCAAACCATTTGGAATACGCTTATTTACATGGTGAATCTGAATTACCTGTAATAATATCGTCTTCTCTTACTGAAAATGAGAAATCACAACGCATTTCTGTGTTGAAAGCTCATAAACCAGCCATTGCATGGAAGATTCATGATATTAAAGGAATAAGTCCTTCGTATTGCACACATAAAATCCTTATGGAAGAAGGTCATAAAACGTATGTGCAACGCCAACGAAGACTAAATCCTAATATGCAAGATGTAGTTAAAAAAGAAATTTTTAAACTACTAGACGCAGGTCTAATTTATCCAATCTCTGATAGTCCATGGGTAAGCCCAGTTCAATGCGTACCTAAGAAGGGTGGCATGACTGTCATTACAAATGAGAAAAATGAGCTTATTCCTACTAGGACTGTAACAGGATGGCGTGTATGTATTGATTATAGAAAATTAAATGACACCACCAGAAAAGATCACTTTCCCTTACCTTTCATTGATCAAATGTTGGAAAGATTAGCCGGAAATAGTTACTATTGTTTTCTAGATGGATTTTTCGGATATTTTCAAATTCCAATAGCACCCGAGGACCAAGAGAAAACCACATTCACGTGCCCTTATGGTACTTTTGCTTACAAACGCATGCCATTTGGACTTTGTAACGCCCCTGCAACCTTTCAAAGGTGTATGATGGCGATTTTTCATGACATGATAGAAGAATGCATGGAAGTTTTCATGGATGACTTTTCAGTCTTCGGTGATACATTTGAATCATGTCTAGTTAATCTGGAACGAATGCTTATTAGATGCGAACAATCAAATCTAGTACTTAATTGGGAGAAATGTCATTTCATGGTTAAAGAAGGCATCGTTCTTGGACATAAAATTTCAAAAGAAGGAATTGAAGTGGATAGAGCTAAAGTAGATGTAATTGCTAAACTTCCACATCCCACCAATGTTAGAGGAGTTAGGAGTTTTCTAGGGCATGCCGGTTTTTACCGACGTTTCATAAAAGATTTTTCTAAAATTGCCACTCCTATGAATAAACTCCTAGAAAAGGATGCTCCATTCATCTTTTCCGATGAGTGTATCAAATCTTTTAATATTCTTAAAGAGAAACTCACTAATGCGCCGAACATGATAACACCAAATTGGAATCTACCATTTGAACTAATGTGCGATGCAAGTGATTTTGCAATGGGAGCCGTTTTAGGACAAAGGATTGAAAAACGATTTCAACCTATATATTATGCTAGTAAGACGTTACAAGGAGCACAAACAAACTATACAACTACTGAAAAAGAACTCCTTGCTATTGTCTTTGCTTTTGACAAATTTCGATCATATCTCGTTCTAGCAAAAACGGTGGTCTATACCGACCATTCTGCTCTTAGATACCTATTTTCAAAACAAGATGCTAAACCAAGATTAATCCGTTGGATCTTACTCTTACAAGAGTTTGATATTGAAATCCGAGATAAAAGAGGAGCAGAAAATCTCGCCGCTGATCATCTTTCTCGTCTTGAAAATCCCGAATTAGAAGTTCTAAATGAATCGGCCATACAAGACAACTTTCCTGATGAATATCTATTGAAGATAGATTATAAAGAAATTCCATGGTTTGCAGACTATGCAAACTATTTAGTATGTGGATTCCTTGAAAAAGGATTATCGTACCAAAGACGAAAGAAATTCTTCAGTGATATAAAACACTATTTTTGGGAAGATCCACATCTGTTTAAAAGTTATCCCGATGGAATAATACGCCGATGTGTATTTGGAGATGAAGCTAGTAAAATATTAAACCATTGTCACACAGGACCAACAGGAGGGCATTATGGGCCTCAACTAACAGCAAGAAAAGTTTATGATGCTGGATTCTATTGGCCTACAATTTACAAAGACGCACACCTTCTTTGCAAATCCTGTGATGCTTGTCAAAGTGCCGAAAAAATAAGTCAACGTGATGAAATGCCACAAAATGTCATACAAGTATGTGAAGTATTTGACATTTGGGGTATTGACTTTATGGGTCCATTTCCAAAATCTCATAATAATCTATATATACTCGTAGCCATTGATTATGTATCTAAATGGGCAGAAGCACAAGCTCTCCCAACTAACGATGCACGAGTTGTAGTCAACTTTTTAAAACGTCTTTTTGCAAGGTTTGGAACACCGAAAGCTTTAATAAGTGATCGGGGTACTCATTTCTGTAATAATCAACTTGAGAAAGTTCTTAAAAGATATGGAGTAACTCATAAAATCTCCACCGCATATCATCCACAAACAAGTGGACAAGTTGAAAATACCAACCGAGCTTTAAAACGTATTCTAGAGAAAACCGTAGGATCAAATCCGAAGGAATGGTCCATTAAATTGGAGGATGCACTCTGGGCTTTTAGAACAGCCTACAAAACTCCAATTGGAACCACACTTTTTAGACTTGTTTATGGAAAAGCATGTCATCTTCCAGTAGAAATTGAACACAAAGCATTTTGGGCTTTGAAGACATGTAATCTTGATTTACATGAAGCCGGACGTCTACGATTAAGTCAACTAAATGAATTAGAAGAATTAAGACATGAAGCATACGAAAATTCGTTAATCTATAAAGAAAGAACGAAGAAATGGCATGATAAAAGAATCAGAAGTTCAAAAAAATTTAAAGAAGGAGACAGAGTTCTTCTTTTCAATTCACGATTCAAGCTATTTTCTGGAAAATTGAAATCAAGATGGTCTGGACCATTCATAGTTAAAAGAGTTTTTCCATACGGAACGATAGAATTAATAAATTCAAATGGGATTGAATTTAAAGTTAATGGTCACAGAGTTAAACACTACATAGATAGTCCGATGGAAGTCGACAACGAAGTTAATCACAATTTCGACACCACAGCTAACTAAGTGTGGGGAGAATCAAGTCTTTAAAGGATAATATGTATTTCTGTTAGAGTTAGATTGTCTGTTTTCGTGTAGTTATCGAAAATGGAACCCGAATGGTCTTTCCCTAGCAGACCCTAAAGAACTAGTCTTCTCCCCCCATTCTGAATTTTTATTTTTTTTAGGTTTTTTCAAAATGAAGACTGCCTGTGAACTAAACCATGGTCTAATGCTACACGCTTTGATCACTAAACGTAATAATGACACACTACCGAGTGAAATAGTATCAGTAATCAGAGAAAGATTGGACGGAGTTAGAAAAGAATCCAGATGCGAAGATAATAAGTTACAATTTGGTAAAGGAAAATCAAAATCCGCAGCGAAAAGAAGAGCATGACACCTAGAAAGATGTCACAAATGCGGAAAATGGTCACATGGAGGTAAATGTTCAAATAATCAAACCTATTCAAATACCGAATTTGTTACTTTATGCAGAGACGGACCGTTCGTATGTTTAGAAGAAAAAACATTGAATGCTCGAGGTTACGCCTATGTAGCCATGGAAAACCAATTAAACCGACTATCTTATGAATGAGATAGATCATATAACTAAGAAATCTATTTCACAGGTAAGTCTGTACAGTCTTTATTTTTATTTTTATTTTTAACCTTTTGATAATAAACGCTAATTTGTTCGCTATAAAGTATTAAATTGGTATTGAATAAAATTAGGTTTGGCGACCGAAATTATTGATATCATTCAAAAATTTATTACATCACTGCGAAATTTAACGTTTATTCTTAAGGTATAAATATCTTTAATCAATCAACCCAAAATATTTTAAAAATTCGTCATGAGTTAAATTAGGTCTTGGAACCGAAATTACTTTACCGAAAAGAGGGGCGCATATTTTTGATAATATTTGATTGATTAAAGTGGGATAAAAAGCCAAAAAGATTTTTAATTTTATTTTTACCATGTTTTTAAAATTAATATATAAATCTTAAATTAATATTGTAAACTTTGTAAAAACAATATATTTAAAATTGTAAATATTTGAAAAATTTATATAAGTTTGGTGTGAATTTATAATATGAATTTTTAAATTAAGTTTGGTGTGAATCTTTAATTTTTAAAAATATGAATTTTTAATTTTATGCATTTCAAATTTTAAAGTTTGGTGTGAATTTTTAATATTAATTTTGAATTTTATATTTAAATTGTGTGAATTTAAAAACAAAAATTTACTTTATCTCATTAAGTTAAAAATATGATTTTTAAAATTCGTCGTAAGTTGAAGACTAGGTCTTTGAACCGAAATTGCTTTACCCAATGGAGGGACGAGAACTTTTATTATCATTATTTTTAATCTTATTGAATTAAAGTATGCCAAAAACATAAAAAAATCCAAAAATCTTAGGTTTTAAAACAATAGCTACAAAAAGACAAATTTTAAAATTTTGTCGAGGGACGGACTAGGACATCGATCCGAAACGACCTCGTCCTAAATAACAAGGGAAACAAAATTTTAAAATTAATTACTTAATTGTTTTAATTAGTATAAGATATAAAAAAAATAAAAAAAAAATAAAATAACAAACTCCGCGACTCGCAGAGTTTGAAGGTTTAAACCCCGCGACTCGCGGGAGGACCAAAATACAGAAAAAAATAAAAGCTGAACGAACAGCTCAGTCCACACACCACAAAACCAAATACTGCGAAAATAAAACCCGAAAATACACGAGAAAACACCCCCAAAATCACAATTTTTAACCGTTAATCATCAAATCTTTTACTAAAATCATGTTGAGAAGGATGCTATCAAGGAATTACTCAAGAAAAACGGTAAATTTCTACACCTAAACACCATTTAATCCGAAAATTAGTGTTCTTGAGCAATTTTTTCCCCAATTTGATTTTGATGCTTTTTAGTGTAATTATGCTTAAATTGTTTATGTATTATGCTTGTATAACCTAGATTGATGCTATTTAACATGATTAGAAGCCTTAAACTTCAAATTTTGAGTAATCTAGGGTTTGTGTTCTTGAGCAATTTGGGACTTTTTGATATAAACAGGTTATGGCCGATTTTTGTCATGAATTGTTGCTAAATTAAGTAGTGTAACATGTTTAGGTAGTTAAATGATCCAAACTTTGAGCCTAAACATGATTTTGAGAATTAAAGTGGACTTTTTCAAGTCTAAAATTCATGAACTTGATTTTTGAGAGATAATGCCATTTGAAACTTGTTTAATTGCTAGTAATGATTATTTTGACATGTTATTTGAGTTGAATGCTTATGAAATTGGCGAACATTTTCGTATATGCTTATTTGAAAAAGTGTAGATTTGATAAAAATGTGAAAATGAGCTTAAGTTTGATATAAATTGATCATGTCATTGTAATTATTTTGATTGATGATTTTGCTGACACTAATGCATATTTGGATGCACAAAAATTGTGTTTGATGTGTTTTGCAGACTGAAAGGGGTGAATCTTCATCCCAAGCTCGCAATGCTCTTGCTGAGAATGCGGAACAACAGGAGGTGGATAACTACTACAAACAAGATATACCTCATCCAGTCATGACATTTTCTGATATGCACTTGGAAGATTTGCATCCGAACCTGAGATTTGACAGACTTTGGATAGATTATCCAAAATACCAAAGGGGTTTGCATACTCTTCATTCTAAAGTTGTTGAGGTACCTAGGGTCATAGAATGGGGACCATTAGAAGCTATAGAATTGGCCGGGCCAATTAGGGAATTACTTGCACAGAGGTATAGTAATTCTACTTTTAACGACTGGGTACATTTATTCACCATGCGTAGACCTGTATATAAAGTATGGTGTGAAGAATTGTTGTGTAGTATAGAATTAAATGATCGGGTAGCTAGTTTAACCGATCGATCTTTTATTAGATTTTTGTTAGGAGGTTCGATGCGCCACATGTCTTTACTAGACATGGCTCAGGCTTTACGTATATATACGCCTGAGGAGTTAGCATCTGCCGATTGTAGAGGGTTGATACTAAATGGTAGAAAGATAGATGAAAATTTTGATACACATGGTGTATGGAGTCAAATGACAAGCCATCACCGATTCAAAGGGGGAAATTACTCTTATTTGGATATAGATAGAGCTGAATTAAGAGTGATTCATAGGTTTTTAGCTAATTCGATTACACAAAGAGGTAAGAACAAGGAAAAGGTAAATGAACAGGATTTGTTTTACCATATGTGTATTCGAGACCTACAAAGCGCTGTAAGTATACCTTATTGTGTGGGTTATTATTTATCAGCTATCGTTAGGGGGATGAGACCGCATAGCATAATAGAAGGTGGTATTTTTATTACTTTGATTGCTGAATATCTCGGTGTGGATATAAGTCGGGGGGGATTATTAGTAGAAGAACTAGAACCCCGCGATACAATAGGTTTAAATGTATACCATGGTGCGAAAGTTTTGAAGAGGCGAAATAACGCTGTAGTACAATACCATGGTAGACATCCACAGGTTGAGAGAAACCAACAGCAAGGTAATGTAGGGGGGAAATGAAATGCAAGAAATGCAAAGGTTTATAGCTTCACAGGAGTACGAAAATGCTAGACAGAGAGCATTTGAAGATTGGAAAGTTCATCAAAACCAAATCATAGCTCATTGCCAACATATAGGTAGAAACTATATTCCTACTCCAAAACCCATATTCCCTCCCTGGTCTATAGAGATGCAACCACCGTATCCTACGTATAACCCAGCCGAAGCATTTTATAGCACCTATGATTATGCATGGAATCCCTATTGGTATCAGTATCATCCCTAGTCTACTTAGTTTTATTTATTTTTTAATTTGTAATGTTGATATGTTTAATAATTATGTTAATATTGTAATAGTTTTTATAATTTTCTAACTTTTATTCTTAGATTTTAATAATTTTTGAATGTGGGGTAATATACCAAACTTCAAAAATATGTATATATGTTTGCAGTTTATCTTATGTACACAACAGGGTAAAACAACGCATTTTCAAAGACTGGCATTAAGTTCAGCAAAAGCAACTAATTTTGACGACAAGATGCAAAATATATGTGAAATAACAACAAGACGGAATGAACAAATGATGTGCACCATTTATCATTCAGCAAACAAACGCCAATATATTTGGAAACTTTGGTAAAATTTAATCATTTTCACACAAATCACCCTCAATAATTTAAATTGTTACTGATTTCTTGCAAATGAGGGCATTGCAAGATCTTAAGTGTGGGAAGGGGTTAAATTCTTTCGGATTTTAAAATTTTTATCTTAAACACTGGGTTACTATTAAAAATACTAGTAAAGCAGTAGTTGTATTAGAATCTAGTGCTCTCTGATAATAAAGAACAGCCCTAGTCTTATATACTGACTACACAATTCTAGTAAAATTTTTCAAAATTTTCAATTAAATGAACTCAAAATCATGTTTATACATATTTATGAACGATAAAACTTGGTTTTAACACCGAAATTATTGTAACCTCGGAAAGGACATAAATTGAGAAACAAACCAAAATGTTAAAATTCATTTAAAATGGAATAGAGGACAATAAAAAGGAAAATAAAAGCCAAGTGTGGGAAAATTCTCCAAGTTATTCAAAACATATATCACATATTTTTGTACAAATAACTGAAAATACTTTTGCTTTGGACTAAACTAAAAAGTTTTACCTGATTTACTGTAAGAAAGATGGATCTACACGATGAATCAATTCCATCATTAAAATGAAGTAAAGTCTTCCGAAAAAGACACGCGCTTCTTGATTTAGGTCAAGAAGTTGTCGTCCAGACCAGCTGTAGGTTGACGAAAAATCTAGAAAAGTCATCACTAAAATTAGCAGGAAATCCACGGACCTCAGCATTAAACAGGGTCGCCAAGTGGTCAGATTTATCCTAACCATGAGAAGGATTTATCTCGTAAAATGGGGAGGCACCGTGCAAATTAGCTTGATAAGACTAATGAATCAGATCCCCAGAAAGGATAATCTCCTTAAAAGATCAAAAATCAGCTTTTAAGCCTGATATTACTCAATCCTTGAGATTGACCTTAAAGATTGAGAATTACAAACTCATGGAATTCAATGATATCTAAACTCGAGCTTGAACGAGAAAATATTTTGATCAAAACTACAAACCGATTTGTTTTCTGAAAACCCTATTTTCATTGCGTTCATTACCATTGAACGTAAAATCCTAGAAATTCACTTGGAATTCATTAGGTCACCTGAACTAAATCGGGTGTCAACCGTAAGAACGGTGGTTGCATAGTGGTCAAAGACAGGACGTTGTGCTAGACCGAAAAATCATAAGGGTGAGCTTTACTATTGCTCCTACCAAGGATAGTAATTGCGTCCGACACGTTATAGACCATAATTAAAAGCATGTCAGGGGACATTGCCTTAACAGTTGGTAGTTTACCGAAAGGTAATATACGGGACAAGTAAAATAGATGTGTTGCTTTCCAAATACAAGGTTAACAAGTGGGTGACACAAAACCGCAAGTTTTGAGCTAAATTTTCAAATCTGAAACCCACCAAACCCATAAAAATATTTTGCAAACACCGGTAAAGGGTTATTCCGGAAAACTTATCTAGGGTAAAAACTAGATTTAATTTTCAAAAGATTAAATGTTTTCATAAAGATCCAATTTCCTTAATGGATCTAAATTTTTATAGTCATGTGGGACTGTAAACCATATCGTTACTACCATTGTTTATACCGCCGTATAGAAATCACTGATGTACAAAGTGTGAAGAATAAAGAAGTGATTCTAGTATTTCAAGACGATATTGCTTGAGGACAAGCAATGCTCAAGTGTGGGAATATTTGATAATGCTAAAAACGAACATATATTTCATAGCATTATTCCTCAAGAAAGACAAGCTTTGAGTTGCAATTGTTCTATTTAAAAGTGATATTCGTTTAAATAATAAAAGGTGAAGACAAAAGACAGATTCGACGAATTGAAGACGCAAACGACCAAAAAGCTCAAAAGTACAAAATACAATTAAAGATGTTCCAATTATTGATAAGAAACGTCTCGAAATTACAAGAGTACAAGATTCAAAACGCAAAGTACAAGATATTAAATTGTACGCAAGGACGTTCGAAAATCCGGAACCAGGACCAGAGTCAACTCTCAACGCTCGACGCAACGGACTAAAAATTACAAATCAACTATGTACATAAATATAATATAATATTTACATAATTCTTATAATTATTTATATATTATATAAATAATAAAAATCCATCAGCAAGAAAGACTCCAAAGTTTGTGAGCTGTATTTTCAAACTCCGCGACTCGCGGAGTTTGAAGGCAAAAATTGCCGCGAGTCGCGGAGTATCCCTGAACTCAATTCCCTATAAAGCCAACCGAATTCTGATCATTTTTCACAATCCCTAATCTATCTCTCTCTCAATATATACGTAAATATTTATATTTATATTTTAATTTTAATTTTAATTTTAATTTTAATCCTAATAATAAGGGTATGTTAGCGAATATTGTAAGGGTGTAAGTCGAAATTCTGTCCGTGTAACGCTACGCTATTTTTAATCATTGTAAGTTATGTTCAACCTTTTTAATTTAATGTCTCGTAGCTAAGTTATTATTATGCTTATTTAATCCGAAGTAATCATGATGTTGGGCTAATTACTACAATTGGGTAATTGGGCTTTGTACCATAATTGGGGTTTGGACAAAAGAACGACACTTGTGAAAATTAGACTATGGGCTATTAATGGGCTTTATATTTGTTTAACTAAATGATAGTTTTTTAATGTTAATATAAAGATTTACAATTGGGCGTCCCTATAAATTACCATATACACTCAATCGGACACGATGGGCGGGGTATTTATATGTACGAATAATCGTTCATTTAACCGGACACGGGAATGGATTAATAGCCACTAGAATAATTAAAACAGGGGTGAAATTATGTAAAAGGACACTTGGCATAATTGATAACAAAATATTAAAACCTTGGGTTACACTCAGTCGACATCCTGGTGTAATTATTAAACAAAGTATTAAAATCTTGTTATAGTTTAAGTCCCCAATTAGTTGGAATATTTAACTTCGGGTATAAGGATAATTTGACGAGGATACTCGCACTTTATATTTATGACTGATGGACTGTTATGGACAAAAACCAGACGGACATATTAAATAATCCAGGACAAAGGACAATTAACCCATCGGCATAAAACTAAAATCAACACGTCAAACATCATGATTACGGAAGTTTAAATAAGCATAATACTTTTATTTCATATTTAATTTCCTTTATTTTATATTTAATTGCACTTCTAATTATAGCACTTTTATTTATTGTTATTATATTTAATTGCACTTTTAATTATCGTACTTTTTAATTATCGCAAGTTTATTTTATCGCACTTTTATTATTCGCAATTTCATTATCGTTATTTACTTTACGCTTTAAATTAAGTCTTGTATTTATTTATTATTTTACATTTGGTTTTAACTGCGACTAAAGTTTTAAAATCGACAAACCGGTCATTAAACGGTAAAAACCCCCCTTTATAATAATAATATTACTTATATATATATTTATATTTTTATAAAAGTAAACTAATACAGTGTTAAGCTTTGTTTAAAGATTTTCCCTGTGGAACGAACCGTACTTACTAAAAACTACACTACTGTACGATTAGGTACACTGCCTATAAGTGTTGTAGCAAGGTTTAAGTATATCCATTCTATAAATAAATAAATATCTTGTGTAAAATTGTATCGTATTTAATAGTATTTTTTGCTAAAATATAATTGCTATTTTATATACACCTCGCATAACTATCAATAGCCCTCTTCTAAGGAACCTTCAATTAAGCTTATTTCACATTAACACTATACAACTTCGGGGTCCTAACAGGATAGAATATAATCGTGACGAGATACTCTGGAAATGAGAGAGAAAATGGTATAACAGATAGGTTCGCCGGTAAGTGCTTCAGATTCATCGCCAAGAGATGAATTCGGTTGGTGGAAGGGATAGCCTTCTTCGCGTCTCCATTGATTAAGTAGCCTACGAACCCATCTTCAATTCATCCAGAATAAATGATGGCTAATTGGTTGATCCATTCCGGTCACACTGCTTCCGGAGCTTTGGTGAACATCCATGTCGGAATAGCTATCGGATTCCGAAGAACTTGAACTAGTGGCGAGTTCCATTTCGTACGATTGAGTAAAGGGTTTTTTGGTATGAAACAATTTTCGGATATTGGATGATATTCTAATTACATAGAATATCTATATATATAGGATAAAAGATTTCGTAGATTACGAAGGAATTTACGGAATACGCCAGGAAAAGTTTACAGTAACAGATACGCTAAGATATGAATTAGCAGATACGCTAAGATATGAATTTTGTCTATACACTATTCATGCAATCAATGCAGTAAGATGTGTCTAGACTTTAAGAATGATAAACAAATAATTTTCGACACGAAATGATAAGCAAAACTTTTGACATGCAGACACGGTCGAAGTCCAGACTCACTAATGTATCTAAACAACTATCAGTTAGACACACTAATACAAGACCTGGTTTGCTAAGACCACCGCTCTGATACCAACTATAATGACCGGTCCTAATCCATATGGACGAATACATCACATTTGGTTACATCGCGAGGTATTTGACCTCTATATGATACATTTTACAAACATTGCATTCGTTTTTAAAAGACAAACTTTCATTACATCGAAAGTTGACGGCATGCATACCATTTCATAATATATCCAACTATAATTGAATTATTAATATTCTTGATGAACTCAACTACCCGAATGCAACGTCTTTTGAAATATGTCATGAATGACTCCAAGTAATATCTCTAAAATGAGAAAATGCACAGCGGAAGATTTCTTTCATACTTGAGAATAAACATGCTTTAAAGTGTCAACCAAAAAGGTTGGTGAGTTCATTAGTTTATCATCAATATTCATTTCCATCATTTTTAATAGACCACAAGATTTCATATTTTCAATTTCTCATAAACATCATGCATGCATATAGCCATCTGCATAAAGATCATTCATATGGATTGAACACCTGGTAACCGACATTAACCATAATGCATAGAATATCCCCACATACATCATCGTCTGTATAATAATAATCTCGAAGTACTAAAGCCATCTATAGACATGAATGAGGGATGTTAGGCCCAATAGATCTATCTTTAGGATTCGCGTCAATTAGGGGCCATTTCCCTAATTCTTAGGTTACCAGACTTGAAGGGCGATATTCGATTTTGATAATCTAACCATAGAATGTAATTTCGATTACTTGTGTCTATTTCATAAAACATTTATAAAAGCAGCGCATGTATTCTCAGTCCCAAAAATATATATTGCAAAAACATTTAAAAAGGGAGCAAATGAAACTCACTCTACAATATTTTATAGTAAAAATATTCATACGACGAAACTGAACAAAGCAGGGTTGGCCTTGGATTCACGAACCTATATCATTTGTATATATATTAAAACATATACTTGTAATCGAACAAATATATATTATTATTATTACTGATATAATTTTTGTAATAATATCATATATATATATATATATATATATATATATATATATATATATATATATATATATATATATATATATATATATATATATATGTCAATTTATACATTTTATAACAATATTAATATAGTTAGGTTTTGTATTTAATATTTTTATATAACTATCTTTCGTTTGCAAAATTAATAATTATAATAATACCAGATTAAGGATAATAATAATAATGATAGTATTAGTAGTAATATTAATAATAAAAATGTGAATAAAAATGATAATTTTAATAAAGATAATAACTTTAATAATAAGGTTATATGATAGGTTTAATAATAAAAATTTTAAGAATAATATTAATGATACTAATAATAAATATAAAAGTTATATTATTTTTAAAATAAAAACATTAGTTTTGATTCTATTACCTAAGACTTAATAATACTTAGTACTAATATTTTGTAATAATTACTATAAATATAAATATGATAATAATATTCATGTTAATGATAATAATAATAAATTGCATTATGATAGTGAATATAATACTAATAATACCTATTGTTAATACTTAGTGATAATAATAATAATAATGATAATATTAATTATACATATAATCATATTCTAATGTTAGTACAATAATAATTATCTTAATAATAACAATAATTAATTATAATCATAATATTAACATTAATAATAAGAATCATAATAATAACAATAATACTGATAATAATTATAATGATAATACTAATAATCATAATGATAATACTAGTATTACTAGTAATACTTTTAATAATAATAATAATACTAGTAACAACATTAGTAATAACAATAATAAAGATAATAATAATAATAATAATAATAATAATAATAATAATAATAATAATAATAATAAATAATGATAATGATAATAATAATAATAATAATAATAATAATAATAATAATAATAATAATAATAATAATAATAATAATAATAATAATAATAATAATAATATAAGTAATAAGGAAATTAAATAACTACCTCAAAAGAAGCTTTAAAAAAATTATTGTCGCGAACAGGACTCGAGCCCCCCGACCTCTCGAATAATCGTCACTCCCCTAAACCATCTGGGCTGTGCCCATTTTCTGTTATAATACTAATCCTAAATAAATATTATCCGTTTTGTTTGTTCATCATCTTCTTCACAAGGAACACTAGTCGACCAGAGAAACCAACCCAAAAATCAAATCCAACTATTTACGAATCAATTACTTAGTTTTAGGATAAATAAACGAAATAGGATCGATTGTTAACCATTTGTGATGTTTGAATTAACATAATAAAATAAAATTAAAAAAATAAAAACGGCTGAAGAACACGTTGAAACTTGAAATCAATTTCGAATTTTCAAAACGTTTTAGCTCATGTTTCCTGAATAAAATTAGTTCTAAATCAATCCTAGAAACTCTCTGGATTATCAATTTAATCCAAAACATCAAAAAAAGTTCGAATTTCCTCATAATCAATCGTTTGACTTTTTAAATGGGAACTTTGACTCAGAAATTTGAATTCAATTCAAAAAATTGGAAATCGAAACTTTACAGAAAGTTCAACTAGAGTAAACCTCACACAATTGCATTATTAGTTTTTGAAAATTGATTCAAATTCGATTTTTGGCTGAAAAGTTCTAAAACGGAGGTAATCGACTATGTTCTTAAAAAAAATACAGTTTAATTATTCTGTTTTTATTCAAATGTCATTAGCAGAGGGTTATATAGAGAATTAATGATATTACTACAGTTAAATTGACTCGATTAATATTTTTTTGTAGTTTGATTCACTCGACAGGAAGATATTCGTTCAAAGAAGAAAATAAAAATTTAATTCGTAAAAATTAAAAGATTGGTACGATCGATTAGGACTTGTATCAATTTATGAGACAGAAACAAATTTCAGTACAAGTTGATTGCTATGTGAAACAGATTCCAGTTGTTTATCTGATTTATATATTCGGTAATAATAAATAAATAAGTAGATTAATAATAATAATATTAATAATAATAATAATAATTATATAAATAATAATAATAATAATAATATTAATAATAATAATAATTATATAAATAATAATAATAATAATTAATAATAATTTTAACAATTATGATGATAATAATAATAAAAAATTTATGATAATTTGTATTATCTTTATGATAATATTAATAATAATGGTAATTATAATTATAAAAAGTAATAATATTAATAATAATATTAGTATTAATCATAATAACTAATAATATTTAAATTATAACTAAATAATAAATTTAATCATTCTTTTAATAAAATTTATATTTTTAAGTGTTTATTTTAATAATGATAACATTAAATTTATTAAAATTTTAATATTTAATATTACTGATATTAATATTAATATAAAGTAGTAATGATATCAATAATATTAGTAATAAAATGTATCCAATTTTAATAATACTGATATTAGTATAGCAACTATCTTTTAACTTGTAAATATATTAATATTACATATTATTAATCATGTAATATTTAATAACTATATATAATACATATAATGTTTATATCTTTTAGATATATATTCCATGTCACATAAGTTATTTATAAAACTACTATATATTTATATATAGCTTTATTTTAATAACAACTTCTTATCTTGTAAATTATTTTACATATTTAATTCAAATGATTAATTCATATTAATATATACACTTATTTTTATTTTTACATAAATATATTTAGTTACATGTTTATTTATACGCGATTGTTCATGAATCGTCGGGAATAGTCAAGGTTAAATGAATGTTTGAAAATAGTTCAAAAGTTTTGAGATTCATAATAACAGATTTTGCTTATCGTGTCAAAACCATATAAAGATTAAGTTTAAATTTGGTCGGAAATTTTCGGGTCGTCACATTTTACTCTTCGATGGGAAAGAAATTTGTGACTGACTGGTGGTACGAACCAAGTGTCTTATCGAGTAGCTGCAGTTTGAATCTTACTCGTATAGTGGGAACGTGATTGGGATGAGAAGATGGGTTTGTGAAATTCATAGCTCTGAGGAGGTCAGTGTACCAGCGTGAAAGCGGGAAGTTGAAAAGGTAGTAGAATTTGAGGTTGTGATTGTGTTCTCACTGTAGCCTTGATGAAGAGTCTACGAGGGCATCTATTGGATTTTCTGATTGCTGGGAAAGAAAATCATCAATAGACGATTAATCATGTATGAGGGTGATCATTGATATGTAGGTTCAGGATTGGACATGTCTAGATTGATCAATGAGGTGGTGTTTGTCTCATGGAAGAATCCTATAACTGACAAGTCACATACTTCAATTGGTCTTCTAGTGTAAGAAGATGATTTTCATTTTATAACGTGGTGGCGAAAGAAACTAATTGGATTATCACTTAACGGAGTTGGTAATCAAAAGGAGTGAAGTGCGGCGTGAATCGGGAGTCTCATCCGGCAGTATCAAAAGGAGTTGGTAATCAGCTAGTCTAGAGTTATTGTGGGTTGTTTAAACATAGTTGACAGGTGTGATAGATTTTTTGTTGAATATCGATATGAGATTTGTTCAAAGTCTTCAAGTGGGAGATTGTTGAGTTATGTAGACTTGAACAAAAATGTAAGTGGGACAGCAAAGATGTCACATTTGGTGACATATTGTCACCATTGGTGACATGTAGTGTTAAAACGTGAGAATTGAGGTCGAGCTTTTTGTGCTGATAGAATAAGGATGTCACATTTGGTGACATAATTTCACCAATGGTCAGGTGCAGGTCTGCCAGGAAGCATCTGTAACTTCTTGACTTATCCAACAAGTTATTTATTTGTTAGTTTTCTCCTATAAATATAACCCCACGTAACCTGTATAATGTATGCACGAAAATAATAAAGAAAAATATTTGGTTTGCGCATGTGGACTAAACCCTTCTCCGTGTTTGGAGTTGGGATATAACCACATTAAATCCTTGTGTCGTTTTATGCTTTTATTTATTGTTCTTATGCTTTAATTATTCGTTTATTGTTCGTAGGTTTAGTGATTGGTCTAAATCATTTGTCTTGTTGGGTCCCAAATTCCTAACAACCACCACCGTTCAGTTTCTATTGTCATTTTCTAGACAACATTGTAATTGCTTTAACAAACGTGCAGGAAATTAAAGACTTGAACGTGAAAATTAAAACAAAATAGAGAAATAATAAAACAACAAAAGTCCACAAAAACAACCAAACAACAACAACACATAAGAACTTTGAAACCGATAAGGGAAAAAAGCTATTACCCATAGATAGTCGCTAGAGAATAACCCATGTTGTTAACAGAATGTAACTGTACTATCCTTTTTAATCCTCTACTCTCTTCTCCTTTCCTTTTAACATAATAACTCGAGAATCACTTTAATTTTTTAAGCTGTTTGTTTCCTTTCTTTTCTGTTAAAAAAATACTAGAATGCAGTGTTAATGTGTTTACTATTAGAAACATACTATTACACAGTGATTACCTGATAGGAGCTTCATTTGGTTGTGTAGTTGTTGGCAGTTTGTGTCGAATTTACAATCGATGATGAACGTACTATATGGATCTTTCGGGTAAGGGGTTATAATGAAACTGGATAGTATAGGTGTACCTTTGAATTGAGTGATTGCAGGCTTTCATAAGGATCTTCATGGCTCATGTCCTTGACCAATGTTTTGCAGTGTGTTTGCAGTACGATATCTGTGACAACCCGGAAATTTTCGACCAAATTTAAACTTTATCTTTATATTATTCCGACACGATAAGCAAAGTTTGTCAAGTTGAATCTCAAGAATTTTAAACTATGTTCATATATTCATTTAACCTCGACCAAATTTCGACAATTCACGAACCATTATATAAATAAATATGATTATATATATATAATCATATTTACAAAGTATTAGACGTATAATAGTTTACATGAACGTATTTGTTTCAATATAGTTATCGATAGAATTAGAAGATAATATCAAATGATTAATTTATCAACATTGTATGATTACAAGTCTCTGTTGTGAGGTCCACTTTGATTTAGGAAATCTGTTCCTTTTAACGGTATTTAGAATAATTAGTAAAGTGATTTATAAATAAGAACAAAAGTGTCATTAACAAGGATTAGACAAAAGTTAGTGGAAGATTAAATTAAATAAGAATCAATTGACTAAATTTCAAATGTACGAAAACATTTTTCGATATAATAGAACTAGACTATTAGTGTCTTTGTTTAAATAACGTATGTTGGAATATGAGTTGCTAGATATGTGAATAACTTGCAACGTATATTAAAATGTGTTAATATATATTAGATATATATGATTTTAAAGTAATTAAGTAAACGATAGTAACATTGGTTATTTGACTCGATTAATATTTAGATATGTTTTTAAAAAATGTTGGCGCATAAATGAATAACATCAAATTGAGTTTTAAAGAATAAACGTTACGTATTATAATATTTTGTAAATGATTTTAAAAGGAACTTTGAAATATAATTAGTTTTGAAAAACCAAATATTATATAGATATTTCTAATATATATTTATATTTCTAAATGAATATATATATTTTTTTACAAAGTGATATCAACTTAGTCATAAAACGTTTGATTTAAAATAATATATTTTGTTAAACAACGAGACATTGATTTATAAAAGCAAATGACCACAACACTTAATTATATAAGTTACATTTTTCATAAAATAATTTATCGATGATTAAGTCTAAATTTTGATAAAGGTACACGTCGCGAAATGTAATGTATCAGTTTTCTAAACATACAAAAATGCGTTCGAGAAACCGGATGCGAGACATAAGTCAGGTGACAACGTACGAGTCATTGGAACTATTTTTACAAATTAACTATGCACGTGAATTTAATATAATATATAATTAATTATATAAATTAAATATATTATATACAATATAATTAAACAAGTGTCGGCAAGAGTTTAAATGGATACCAGCTGTTATACGTGTTTCATGCGATCACATGAGTAGCATCCACAAACCCCATGCGATTGGATGGGGTGTGGTTGGCCAAGATATGTATAAAGCACGACGTTTTTCCAGTTGTGATTCATTTTTCCTTCATCTATCTCTCGTACTCCTCTCAATATTTATATATATATATATATATATATATATATATATATATATATATATATATATATATATATATATATATATATAAATCATAATTATTATTATTATTATTATTAAGATTAATATTATTGATATTAATTTTATGGTTAGGAGTATTATTATTAGTATTATACACATAAATACTACGACGGAGTGCTGCTCGAGTGATCTAAAATGAGTTTTGAAAACTGGTTTTCGAGTAGGATAGGGCTAAGAAAATTATGGGTTATAGCTATGGAGGTGATGGGTAATGTTCGAGGGTATACTTGTAAGGTCAATCTAGTATTTATCATCTCCGTTGCATCTACGTACTTTCCTGCAATATTGAATCTCAATATTGATACGTGAGCACTCATAACTTAACTTTTATATATTATTAGTGTATCCCTGACTAGTGCTCGATTATTTAGGATTATGCATGCTTATACGTTTAATATTGTCGTTAGATAGTTTAGGTTGAATCCTGAATTAAATACATATACTATTGAGATAGGGTATATGATATGCATGTCGTTGGAAAGCTAGCGAAAAATTTAAGAACTTTTCATTTAGAACTCGAATGGTTTCGATGAACAGATTAGAAGTTATAGTCAACTGAATTTTTGTATTATTGTTAAAATGATTATTATTACTATCGTCGTTATTATCGCCGTTATTATTATTATCTAATAATAATAATAATAATTATTATTATTACTAATAATATCATTATTAATATATGTATCATTATTTAAAAATCGTTATCGTTATTATTATTATTATTATTATTATTATTATTATTATTATTATTATTATTATTATTATTATTACTACTATCATCAAAAATTATTATTAATATTATCATCATTATTATTATAATTACTAGTATTATTATTAATATTACTATAATACTTATTAGTATCATTATCTTTAAAACTAATATTAGTATTATCTAATTATTATGAACGCGATATAAAAGACGGCTAAAAGCTATTAACAAATTGATTATGAAATAATGAGTATAAGTATTATGATGAAATTAAAATATTGAAAGGTATTGATTTAGATAAAATATCATTTTCATTATTTTTATCATTATATTTATTAAAAGTATTACTAAAATTAAAACTATCATTTTTACAAAAATTGTTATTTATAGGAATATCATTGTTAATATAAAATATCATTATTATTATCATTTTAGTATTATTAATAAAAATTATCATTTTATCATAATATTATTTTTAGTAAATATAAATATTGTTATTAGTAGAATGATAATAATTATTATTATTATAAAGTAATATAACTTTTACTTACTATTGTTATTATTGATATTATTTTATCAAATAAATATGTGATACAAAGATATTTTACTACGTGCAATATAATTACATTAATAATACCTATCATATTATTTTTATGATATTAATGAATTTTATAAATTTTATTACTTAAGATATATAAAAGTATATTTTTATTATATATATTTTAATATAAAATTTTATTTATTAATAAATGAATTATATTATTTACTCTAATAAAATCTGGTAAAAATATTTAAATACATAAAATGACTATATTTAAAATATATAATAATCATGTATAGATTTTGGAAGTCATTTTGGGTCAATTTGGCTTTTGTTGACTTTTGCATATTAGTCTCGAGCATTAGGATTGTGGTACACTATAACTTGGCCTAAATAGTTAGACAAATATTGACCAACATATGAATATATATATATACACTTAATATAGGTTCGTGAATCCGAGGCCAACCTTGCACTTGTTCAATGCCATCATATGCTTAATTACTACGAAATACAATATTGTGAGTTTCATTTGATCCCCTTTTACTCATTATATTTTTGGGCTGAGAATACATGCGCTATTTTTATAACTGTTTTCTTAAATGCTTTTGAGATATATTTTTGAACTGAGAATACATGAACTTTTTTTTATAAATGATTGACGAAATAGACACAAGTATTCAAAACTACATTCTATGATAGAATTATTTAGATTCAGAGGTTCAATTTCTATAAGCATTGTATTATCGACCATCGGTAAGATGATTTTGCATTACACGCACGCATTAGCTACCGAAATGGTTCGATTTAGTAGTTAGTAACGATGAGATGATTTTGCATTGCAAGCACGCATTAGCTACCGTTTTAGCTACCATCGGTGAGATGATTTTGCATTGCACGCACGCATTAGCTATCGATGTGTTGTATTGTATTGTATTGTATTCGATTTTGTAGTTAGTAACGGTGAGATGATTTTTCATTGCGCGCACGCATTAGCTACCGTTTTAACTACCCTCGGTGAGATGATTTTGCATTGCACGCACGCATTAGCTCCCGTTGTAAAATTATATTGTATTAAGTACCACGGTGAGATGATTTTGCATTGCACGATGCATTAGCTACCGTTGGTGAGTTGTTTTGAAAGGTTCCGGTGTTCTTCATATGAATGATTTTACAGCAGGAGTAGACCTGCACAGATTGTTTTCTAAATATGAGTATCTTGTGGTCTATTATGCTATTAGAAATGATTATTTATGATAAACTAATGAACTCACCAACCTTTTGGTTGACACTTTAAAGCATGTTTATTCTCAAGTATTAAAGAAAACTTCCGCTGTGCATTAGCTCATTTTAAGGATATTATTTGGAGTCATTCATGGCATATTTCGAAAGACATTGCATTCGAGTTGTTGAGTTCATCAAGATTATTATTAAGTCAATTATAGTTGGATTTATTATGAAATGGTATGCATGCCATCAACTTTTGATGTAAAGAAAGTTTGTCTTTAAAAAACGAATGCAATGTTTGTAAAATATATCATATAGAGGTCAAATACCTCGCGATGTAATCAACTATTGTGAATCGTTTATAATGTATATGAACGGGGCATTTCAGTTGGTATCAGAGCGGTGGTCTTAGCGAACCAGGTTTGCATTAGTATGTCTAACTGATAGTCGTTAGGATGCATTAGTGAGTCTGGACTTCGACCGTGTCCGCATGTCAAAAGTTTTGCTTATCATTTCTAGTCGGAAATCATCTACTTACCATCCTTAGGAAATTACCTGCTTATCATTATTAGTCTAGATACGTCTTACTGCATTAATTGCATGAATACTGTATAGACAAAATTCATATCTTAGCGTATCTGTTACTGTAAACTTTTCGTAACATATTCCGTAAATTCCTCCGTAATCTACGAAAATCTTTTGTGCTATATATATGGATATTCTATGTAATTAGAATACCATCTGATAGCCGAAAATCATTTCATATCGAAAAATCCTTTATTCAATCGTACGAAATGGAATTCGTCATTATTTCAAGTCCCTCGGATTTCGAAATGGAATCCCACTCTAGCTCCGAAAGCAGTGTGACTGGAATGGATCAACCAATCAGCCATCATCTATTCTGGATGAATTAGGGATGGGTTTGTAGTCTACTTAGTTATTGGAGATAAGAAGAGGACGATCCTTTCCATCCACCACATTGCCCTCTTGGCGAAGAACCTGAAGCACTTACCGGAGAACCTGTACGAAACACCATTTTCTCTCTCATTTCCAGAGTATCTCGTCACGACTACATATTATCTCACATTATGGATCTTATTCATCCGCTTGTCTGAACTTCCAATCATTCTGGTGTAACAGAAGAAGTCAACGAGCTTCGCGCTCGGGTAGTGGCTTTAGAGAATATGGTGCAAAGGTTACAAACACCAGCAGCAGCACCAGCAGCATAACCAGTACCACCAGCATCAACGCTAATAGTACCATTACCACCCCCAACCACAACCGCGTCATAAACCTCAACTTTACAATCTGTCCCACGAGCACCAATGTCATACGCTCTGTAGATACCAAGGAATACCAACAACAACAAACGATGAAGTATTGATTCATAACTTCATTGGAGAAACACTCCGCGGCGATTATGTAATCTCCAAAGTCTTAGAAATTATCTATTCTAGCCCTAACCATAAATCAGATGAATGAACCAAATTGATAGGAGGAAGAATAGAAATCCTAACAAGAATGGTGCGTGATTTACAAGCCAGACTTGTTTTATCAATAACATCAATAGTACCGGTAGCATCACCAGCACTGTCAGTACCGTTAGCATCATCAGCACTAGCAGCACCTATAACATGACAAGCTCCGACAGTTCAAGAATCATCGTGGACATCATTACAAATCAACAACAAGTATGTCATATCAATGAGTTATGAAGTATTAACTCATTTCCACTGAAGGATTTATATGTATATCTTATATATATAAATTTTTAAACCATAATAAATCTTTCCGTATTAAGCTATTATGTGTGAATCTTAACTACTCGGTTAATTCATATTACTAATATGCAATAATGTACGTCCTTCGTCCGCAATTTAACCATAGTTAACTACAATCTCTGTCTCAATTCAATAAATTCCAAGTCATAATAAATCAAGTGTATTATTCAAATATATGTTTGATTTTACACTTTCATCATCGATGTACTCGAAACTTTTCAGATAACATCATTCGTACCTTGCGAAGTTCACAAGAATTCCATGAACACCAACATCATGCATCAACAAATAACGAAGTATTGGTTCATAATTTCAATTTCATTGAAGAAATACTCCGTAAAAGTTATGTAATTTCTAAAGTTTTTAGGGATTATTCAATTCTAGTTTCAACCGTAGATCAAATGAGTTAAATTTAATATTAACTCATTAAATATATGTTACTTCTGAAGAAAATATACACATATATATTTTCATAAAGACTGTGATGAAATTCTTTTGTACAAAATATAAATTTTGGAAAATTTTTTTTTTAACGGGTGGGTAATACCCGAGAGATATATAAATTCACAATTAATATGTTACCTTCTTCGAATCTGATTCATAAAATCATCAACTATACTCCCTACTTTCACAACAATATACATTCTTTTATAGAAATTAAAACAACCATACTCATTCAAATCTAATTATATATTATGATTTTGAAATCTCAGAATTTAATTTGAGATATAACCGAAATCATCACTCTTAGATCCTTACATCTTTCAAAGCTATACTTTGACTTCAAAACTGTGTTAGAACATCATATGTATATTAACGACTACAATCTGTGTTCAAACTCTCCGAAATTCCTGAAGACACTTCAAATAATGAACAATCGAGATGATGATCCAACCACATGTTACCCACAGTTATGTACCTGAAGAACTCTTGAAACCAAAGTCATAGTTTATCACGTATCCATGTTAGATCCTTTGGCATTTATTAGCAAAAATAATTTTACGCTTCCTTTTCAAAGTAGCCAGTTTTGTCACAGCTCTAGCAAGTCAACTTCGATTTTTCAGTTGAAACATCTTATTATAACCTTGATATATATCGGAGAACCTTTTATATCTCATCACATTATTAGTAAACTTACCAGCAATTTCATTGATCTTTAAGCCTCTCCGAAAAATCACTATACTTATTCATTGAAAACCTATCATGTACTCATCTGCATCTTGTAATGATAGTTACTATACCAAAAAGCTTGAATCATTATTCTCGAATTTCGCAGCAATTCTACTCCAACAGTTATATATATACATATAACGTCTACCTCCAAGACTTACATACTATGAATGTGAAGTTTCTGAAAAACACCCCAATATACGATTTAGTTCTCCGAATTTTTAGAAAAGCAGCAGAAACTGTAGACAACCGTAACAGTCAAAAGTTTGATGATAAAGAATAGTGTGTTGGTAAAGCTCAGAAAAAGAGAAGGTTTGGAACTGGAAAACGGATTGAGCAAACCATGAAGGAGGCTGTGGACAAATCACAAGGACGAAATCTACCTTCAAAGAATCCAAATGATTCAGTGTCTGCTTAAATTGTTATCAAATACCTTACTTCTGACTCTAAACCTTTACGAACAAATCTTCTTCATCATCCATCGGTATTGGAAATTCTAAGATATCATCATATCTTTCATTATAAATATCCTCAATATTTTTGAAGATATTTCCATAATTATTCTGATCTGAAATCATTTACCTCTTCGCGCTAACTGTATTGCATCATAAAAGAAACTATTTTAGTTTCTATATTCTATAAACCTTCGAGTTTAAAATATGAATGTTTTTGAAGTAGTGTTGGGAACTGAAGCATGAATTAGTATAATATAATGACACTTGATCAACATGATTATATTAAAGTAAGTCATGCTAAGTTTTTAATGAATCATGATGATTCACAGACCATAACATCATCATGTGCCATTTTACACGACTCTTACATTCTACCTGACCTCTAAACATATCAAGAAATATTTTTCTTGATGATTCGGTCTTTTCAAGATATTCTGGTAATTTGACAAATCAAATCGTGCTACTATCTTTCCTTTCTACCTTGTATATTATGATAATTCGAAAACTTCATATCTATGAATTCTGGACCGTTACTTGCGAAAAAAAAACAAAAGCATGATGTTCTAAAATAGAAAGGGGAGTATAAATCGCAGTAAACAGAAAAGATCATTAACCATAGATTTCAATAATTATGGAAAGAAAAATGCAAGGAAGAATTATAAAAATCACCACCCCAAGAGCGAAATAGAAGTAAACAGATTCCTCCGGTGGAAGTTGGAAGAGGAGGATGATTGTTGCGATAGTTAAAAATATATCAAGGATCAGAACTGGATCAAGCATATTGACAAATATGATGGAAGTATGAATTAAAGAAGAAAGTAAAGAAGATGGGAGATGTGGAAATAAGGAAACGAAAGGAGTGGATTTATAGTGAAATATCCGACAGAGTAATCGATACAGATTATCGCATTTAACCGAAGAGGATCCTAATTTCCTTAATTACCGAAGAATCAAATCTTATTACAAAGATTTTCTCCAAATCCCTTGAACTCTGGAAATCAATCCTATCTATGTCAAAAGATATGATGAATCTACACTTACTCATTTCACTCTTTTGTGAAAACTTCACTCGTACGCTTCACATAAACAATTTGTTTTATCCATATTACTCAATAATGACAAAATTCTATTTATCAACTCATATTCATCATGAAAACATTCTTCTTGTTATCCATGACAACCTCGATCAAAATTCGGGGACAAAATTTCTTTAACGGGTAGGTACTGTGACGACCCGAAAATTTCTGACCAAATTTAAACTTTATCTTTATATTATTCCAACACGATAAGTAAAGTTTGTCAAGTTGAATCTTAAGAATTTTAAACTATATTCATATATTCATTTAACCTCGACCAAATTTTGAAGATTCACTAACCATTATATAAATAAATATGATTATATATATATATATATATATATTACAACTTAAAAACGTTAACAAAGTATTAGACGTATAATACTTTACATGAGCGTATTTGTTTCAGTATAGTTATCGATAGAATTAGAAGATAATATCAAATGATTAATTTATCAGATACATTGTATGATTACAAGTCTCTGTTGAGGGGTCCATTTTGATTTTGGAAATCTGTTCCTTTTAACGGTATTCGGAATAATTAGTAAAGTGATTTATAAATAAGAACAAAAGTGTCATTAACAAGGATTAGACAAAAGTTAGTGGAAGATTAAATTAATAGAGATTCAATTGACTTAATTTCAAATGTATGAAAATATTTTTCGATATAATAGAACTAGACTATTAGTATCTTTGTTTAAATAACGTATGTTGGAATATGAGTTGCTAGATATGTGAATAACTTGCAACGTATATTAAAACGTGTTAATGTATATTAGATATATATGATTTTAAATTAATTAAGTAAACGATAGTAACATTGGTTATTTGACTCGATTAATATTTAGATATGTGTTTAATAAATGTTGGCGCATAAATGAATAACATCAAATTGAGTTTTAAAGAATAAACGTTACGTATTATAATATTTTGTAAACGATTTTAAAAGGAACTTTGAAATATAATTAGTTTTGAAAAACCAAATATTACATATATATTTCTAATATATATTTATATTTCCAAATGAATATATATATTTTTTTACAAAGTGATATCAACTTAGTCATAAAACGTTTGATTTAAAATAATATATTTTGATAAACAACGAGACATTGATTTATAAAATCAAATGACCACAACACTCAATTATATAACTTACATTTTTCATAAAACAATTTATCAATGATTAAGTCTAAATTTTGATAAAGGTACACGTCGCGAAATGTAATGTATCAGTTTTCTAAACATACGAAAATGCGTTCGAGAAACCGGATGTGAGACATAAGTCGAGTGACAACGTACGAGTCATTGGAACTATTTTTACAAATTAACTATGCATGTGAATTTAATATAATATATAATTAATTATATAAATTAAATATATTATATATAATATAATTAAACAAGTGTCGGTATGAGTTTAAATGGATAGCAGCTGTTATACGTGTTCATGTGATCGCATGAGTAGCATCCACAAACCCCATCCGATCGCATGGGGTGTGGTTGGCCAAGATATGTATAAAGCACGACGTTTTTCCAGTTATGATTCATTTTTCCTTCATCTATCTCTCGTACTCCTCTCAATATATATATAAATCATAATTATTTTATTATTATTATTAAGATTAAGATTAATGTTATTAATATTAATTTTATGGTTAGGAGTATTATTATTAGTATTATACATATAAATACTACGACGGAGTGCTGCTCGAGTGATTTAAAATGAGTTTTCAAAACTGGTTTTCGAGTAGGATAGGGCTAAGGAAATTATGAGTCATAGCTATGGAGGTGATGGGTAATGTTCGAGGGTATGCTCGTAAGGTCAATAAAGTATTTATCATCTCCGTTGCGTCTACGTACTTTCCTGCAATATTGAATCTCAATATTGATACGTGAGCACTCATAACTTAACTTTTATATATTATTAGTGTATCCCTGACTAGTGCTCGAGTATTTAGGATTATGCATGCTTATATGCTTAATATTGTCGTCAGATAGTTTAGGTTGAATCCTGAATTAAATACATATACTATTGAGATAGGGTATATCATATGCATGTCGATGGAAAGCTAGCGAAAAATTAAGAACTTTTCATTTAGAACTCGAATGGTTTCGATGAACAGATTAGAAGTTATAGTCAACTAAATTTTTGTATTATTGTTAAAATGATTATTATTACTATCGTCGTTATTATCGCTGTTATTATTCTTATCTAATTATTATTATTATTATTATTATTATTATTATTATTACTAATATTATCATTAATAATATATGTATCATTATTTAAAAATCGTTATTATTATTATTATTATTATTATTATTATTATTATTATTATTATTATTATTATTATTATTATTATTATTATTATTATTATTATTACTATCATCAAAAATTATTATTAATATTATCATCATTGTTATTATAATTACTAGTATTATTATGAATATTACTATAATACTTATTAGTATCATTATTTTTAAAACTAATATTAGTATAATCTAATTATTATGATTGCGATTATTATCATTATTATGAACGCAATATAAAAGACGGCTAAAAGCTAATAAAAAATTGATTATGAAATAATGTGTATAAGTATCATGATGAAATTAAAATATTGAATGGTATTGATTTAGATAAAATATTATTTTCATTATTTTTATCATTATATTTATTAAAAGTATTATTAATATTAAAACTATCATTTTTACAAAAATTATTATTTATAGGAATATCATTGTTAATATAAAATATCATTATTATTATCATTTTAGTATTATTAATAAAAATTATCATTTTATCATAATATCATTTTTAGTAAATATAAATATTGGTATTAGTAGGATGATAATAAATATTATAACAAAGTAATATAACTTTTACTTACTATTGTTATTATCGATATTATTTTATCAAATAAATATGTGATACAAAGATATTTTCCTACGTGCAATATAATTACATTAATAATACATATCATATTATTTTTATGATATTAAATGAATTTTATTACTTAAGATATATAAAAGTATATTTTCATTATATAAATTTTAATATAAAATTTTATTTAATAATAAATGAATTATATTATTTACTCTAATAAAATCTGTTAAAAATATTTAAATAAATAAAATGACTATATTTAAACTATATAATAATCATGTATAGATTTTGGAAGTCATTTTGGGCCAAGTTGACTTTTGTTGACTTTTGCATATTTGTCTCGAGCATTAGGATTGTGGTACACTATGAATTGACCTAAATAGTTAGACAAATATTGACCAACATCTGAATATATATATACTTAATATAGGTTCGTGAATCTGAGGCCAACCTTGCACTTATTCAATGCCATCATATGCTTAATTACTACGAAATACAATATTGTGAGTTTCATTTGATCCCTTTGTACTCATTACATTTTTGGCCTGAGAATACATGCGTTATTTTTATAACTGTTTTTTAAATGCTTTTGAGATATATTTTTGAACTGAGAATACATGAACTGTTTTTATAAATGATTGACGAAATAGAGACAAGTATTCAAAACTACATTCTATGATAGAATTATTTGGATTCAGAGGTTCGATTTCTATAAGGATTGTATTATCGACCATCGGTGAGATAATTTTGCATTGCACGCACGCATTAGCTACCGAAATGGTTCGATTTAGTAGTTAGTAACGGTGAGATGATTTTGCATTGCACGCACGCATTAGCTACCGTTTTAGCTACCATCGGTGAGATGATTTTGCATTGCACGCACACATTAGCTACCAATGTATTGTATTGTATTGTATTGTATTCGATTTTGTAGTTAGTAACGGTGAGATGATTTTGCATTGCACGCATGCATTAGCTACCGTTTTTACTTCCCTCGGTGAGATGATTTTGCATTGCACGCACGCATTAGCTCGTGTTGTAAAATTATAATGTATTAACTACCATGGTGAGATGATTTTGCATTGCACTACACTTTAGCTACCGTTGGTGAGTTGTTTTGAAAGGTTCCGGTGTTCTTCATATGAATGATTTTACAGCAGGAGTAGACCTGCACAGATTGTTTTCTAAATATGAGTATCTTGTGGTCTATTATGCTATTGGAAATGATTATTTATGATAAACTAATGAACTCACCAACCTTTTGGTTGACACTTTAAAGCATGTTTATTCTCAGGTATTAAAGAAAACTTTCGTTGTGCATTAGCTCAGTTTAAGGATATTATTTGGAGTCATTCATGGCATATTTCGAAAGACGTTGCATTCGAGTTGTTGAGTTCATCAAGATTATTATTAAGTCAATTATAGTTGGATGTATTATGAAATGGTATGTATGCCGTCAACTTTCGATGTAAAGAAATTTTGTCTTTTAAAAAACAAATGCAATGTTTATAAAATGTATCATATAGAGGTCAAATACCTCGCGATGTAATCAACTATTGTGAATCGTTTATAATGTATATGAAAGGGGCATTTCAATATCTGATGCTGGGAAAAAAAGTAAAAATTGATGTCCTATAGTGGTACGATTTTTTTTTTAACGGCAAACAATCATTTATTAACTAAAGAACAAATAGTACAGAGGCGTACATGTGAGGGCATGTAGCTAGGGATGTTAACGAATTGAGCTTTTAACGAGCTACTCGAGTTCGAGCTCGTTGATTTCGAGTTCGAGCATTAACGAGTTCAAACTCAAGTCGAGTTCGAACAAAATATATTGTTCGATTAGTTTCATGAGCCTCGTATGAAAATGTTAAGATTCGACTTGACTCGCTCGAGAACTCATTTAATAATTGAACGAATTAATCGATGGGCTCGAATAGTTCACGAGTCGAGCTGCACAAGCCGAGTTACACAAACCATGATGAAAATACAATATTGTTGCATGTAAGAGGATTCGAACTCATGACCACCTGGATAGATTCCCTTGTTTTTACCACTAACCTACAAGTTATTTTTGTAATAGTCATTGTATTAATATTAATGGTACTTATATATTATCATCTTATATTTCATTTTTACCACTAACCTACATGAAAACATTAATTAACATATATACTAAACCTTGTACATTTTAAAGCTTTTGATTGGTCAAGAATGGTGGTAGTGTTATTACTATTATTATTATTGTTATCATTATTATTATTTTTATAACATATATACTAAAACTTGTACATTTTAAAGCTTTTAATTGGAAGTATGGTGTTATTATTATTATTATTATTATTATTATTATTATTATTATTATTATTATTATTATTATTATTATTATTATTATCATCATTATTATTAACTATTATAATATTATATTATTATTATTATCATCATCATCATCATCATCATCATCATCATCATTATTATTATTATTATTGTTATTATTATTTTTATTATTATTATTATTATTATTATTATTATTATATAATACTAATTATTATGATTATTACCAATCGTCGATGTGATTTAGAGTGAAATCATTTACCATAGCCTCTTAAAAAAATGTTTTCGAATAAGTTTTTAAATGATTTTAATAAAACGTTTGTACAAATTACCTATTTGCGTATTATAATCATAGACTATTTAAAAATATTCAAGGTATAAAACGAAATCATTTCTCGTAACAACGCGCGAGCCATTAGAATATTTTTTTTAGTAGAAACTCGCGACGCGTTGGCACTCGTATGTACACAAATCAAGACTGTCATCAAACACAATGTTATATTTCACAAAATCTACAATCTAATATGTAGACATATTCTCATATCATATTATCGCCTTTTTTTAATTTCACACTTCGATCTTATTTTGTTTTTTACTTAGAAGTTTTTGACATATGACAATTTATCAGGTGACACGTATGTACCCTCTTTAATCTAAACACTTTAATATATTGGGACAAAAGAGACCACCATATGTATATCAGTAAGAGAAAACCCCAAAGGGTAGTTGAGTGGTTGGGTGCTTAAGAATCTCCAAAGAAGACCCAGGTTTAATCCCCACCAACATCACTTTGGGGACTTGCTTTAAAAAAAAGTATCGATGATATTTAGAGTCAATATGATTTATGCTGTAAAATTAGTATTGATATTTGGAGTCGGTTTAAAACTTTAAATGTTCATGTTCACTACACTGTATATATGACTTAAGATTCTATATCATTTTTATTCTTATTAGTTGTTGATCAATTATTATATTAATGTCGTATATTCACGGATTATAAGTTAGTTAGTTATTATAATTATTATTATTAAAATTAGTATTGATATTTGGAGTCAGTTTAAAACTTTAAATGTTCATGTTCACTATACTGTCTATATGAGTTAAGATTCTATATCATTTTTATTCTTATTAGTTGTTGATCAATTATTATATTACTGTCGTATATTCACGGATTATAAGTTAGTTAGTTATTATTATTATTATTATTATTATTATTATTATTATTATTATTATTATTATTATTATTATTATTATTACTATTACTATTATTATTATTATCATTATTATTATTATTATTATTATTATTATTATTACATATTATTTTGTTATATATATATAAATAATATATATATATATATATATATATATATATATATATATATATATATATATATTATTTATTATGTTGTTATATATTATATATTATATATTATACATTATATTTATATTTATATATTATATATCACTAAAAGAAAGCAATATTATGTGATTGATCATTAAAAAATCTCTATGCTGAAATACAACCCCTTATGTAACAACAATTTGGGCTTATATGTAAGATTACCAATTTGTCTTTAAGTTATTATTTTCTTTAATAATAGTGTTTATTATAGTTTCACGTTTATACTTTTTTAGTTGTCTTGTTGCATTCGTTTTATGACAAGGGTCACAAAACATATATGTTTATCTGAATTAGACTTTGTTAGGACTGCCTAATGAAGTACGTAGTGTATCAGATAACTAGTAAATACTTGTGTCAAACGAGAAAGAGGTTTTCACATTATGAAGAAACCCCTTATGCTTTATAATCATGTATCTGCTATCATTTCTTTCCTTTTAGGAAAATTAACACACACCTAACATCTTCAAACTCATAAACCCTAACTTTGAATTCTAAGGATTGGTGTGCAATAACTTGTGTACTCTGAGTCTTTGTAATTGTTGTATCCTAGTGATAATGCTAAAAATGAACATATATTTTATAGCATTATCCTTCAAGAAAGACAAGCTTTTAGTTGCAATTGTTCTATTTCCAAGTGATATTCGTTTAAATAATAAAAGGTGAAGACAAAAGACATATTCGACGATTTGAAGACGCAAACGACCAAAAAGCTAAAAAGTACAAAGTACAATCCAAATGGTTCAAATTATTGATGAGAAACGTCTAGAAATTATAAGAGTACAAGCCGCAAAACGCAAAGGACAAGATATAAAATTATACGAGAAGGCGTTCGAAAATCCAGAATCGAGACATGAACCAACTATCAACGTGCGACTCAACGGACCTGAAATTACAAGTTAACTATGCACAAGAATATAATATAATATATAATTATTATAGATATTATATTATAAAATAATCAGCAGCCCACGTTTTAAATCAACAAATGAGCTGGAATCCAAAGCTCCGCGACTGTGGAGCTGTGAAGAGGAAAAGTACCGCACTCGTGGAGCTGAACAGTTCAAAGTGGGCCTATAAAAGGCCGCGCATTCTGCTCGATTCATTCACACCTTTTTCTACTTCAATCTCTCAATCTATATTTATATTTATAATAATTTTAATATTTAAGTTAATAATAATAATAAGGTTATTTTAGCGAATGTTTCAAGGTTTGTAAGTCAAAATTCTGTCCGTGTAACACTACGCGATTAATACTCATTGTAAGTTATGTTCAACTTTTTTAAATTAATGTCTCGTAGCTAAATTATTATTATGTTTATTTAAGTCGAAGTAATCATGATGTTGGACTAAATATTAAGACGAGGTTATTGGGCTTTGAACCATAATTGGGGTTTGGACAAAAGACCGACGCTTGTGAAAATTGGACCATGGGCTATTAATGGGCTTTATATTTGTTTAACTGAATGATAGTTCGTTAATATAATATAGAGATTTACAATTTGAGGTAATTATAAATAACCACATACACTCAATCAGACATGATGGGAGGAAATTTATAAATACTAATAATTGTTCATTTGACCGGACACGGGAATGGATTAATAGTCAATGGACTCATTAAAATAGGGGTGGATTACATACAAGGACACTTGGTGTAATTGTTAATAAAGTATTAAAACCTTGGATTGCATACAGTCGATAACCTGGTGTAATCATTAACAATGTATTTAAACCTTATTACAGTTTAAGTCCCCAATTAGTTGGAATATTTGACTTCGGGTATAAGGGTAATTTGACGAGGACACTCGCACTTTATATTTATGACCGATGGACTGTTATGGACAAAAACCATATGGACGTATCGAATAATTCAGGATAAAGGACAATTAACTCATGGTAATAAATTAAAATTAACACGTCAAACATCATGATTACAGGAGTTTAAATAAGCATAATTCCTTTAATTTATATCTCATCGTACTTTTATTTATCGTCATTTTATTTATCGTACTTTAAATTACTGCAATTTTATTTATCACACTTTTATTTATCGTCATTTACTTTATGCTTTAAATTAAGTTATATTTACATTAATATTTTACATTAGATTTTAATTGTGACTTAAGACATAAAATTGACAAACCGGTCACTAAACGGTAAAAACCCCCTTATATAATAATAATAATAATACTACTTATATATATATATATATATATATATATATATATATATATATATATATATATATATATATATATATATAGGGGCAGGATCAATGGGGAAGTAATCAATCGGGGAGATGCGGGGGGAAGCAAAAAAATTTTTTTTTTTCTTTTTGAAATTTTTTTCCGGCATCAAGATCACACGAAAATATGAACATTTAGAAGAGACACTTCGCGATGAATGTTATTATTTAGGCGGGAAAACGATCGACAAAAATAACATTCAAGATAATATTGTTCGTGAAGAATATGAACGTTTTTTTTTCATGTTTTGTGAAGTAAAATTTAGCCCGATTTAGAGTTTAGGGTTTAGGGTTTGGTGTTTTGGGTTTATTCCATAAACCCAAAACACCAAACCCTAAACCCTAAACCCTAAACCCTAAACCCTAAACTCTAAACCGTTCGTGTTAAAAAATTATCAAAATCCTAAATCTAAACCCTAAATCTAAACCCTAAACCCTAAATTTCTAAACCCTAATATCTAAACCCTATAAACCCTAATATCTAAACCCTAATATCTAAACCCCAATAGCTAAAACCTCAAAATACGCTCTAAAAACACGATAATTGTTATATATTACTTCTTCGAGCGTTTTCCCGCCAAAATAAAAACATTTATCACAAAGTGTCTCTACTAAATGTTCATATTTTTATCTCATCTATAATGTTCGTGAACAATGTTTTTTCAAAACACGGAAAAAAAGTTTTTGCTTCCCCCCGCTTCCCCCCGAATGGTTACTTCCCTCTTGATCCCCCCGCTTCCCCGATTGATTACTTCCCCATTGATCCTGCCCCTATATATATATATATATATATATATATATATATATATATATATATATATATATATATATATATATATATATATATATATATATATATATATACAAATATAGTTTAAAATATATATAGCGTTAAACTCAGCTAGCTCCCTGTGGAACGAACTGGACTTACTAAAAAACTACACTACTCCACGATTAGGTACACTGCCTATAAGTGTTGTAGCAAGGTTTAGGTATATCATTCTATAAATAAATAAATAACTGTGTAAAATTGTATCATATTTAATAGTATTTCGTAGTAAAATATAATTTATTTCGTACTACCCCTCGCACACATTAAGTATTTTTGGCACCGCTGCCGGGGACGCTATAGAACGCTATAATAATAAAAATTTTTTTAATACTTTAGCTATTTTTGTAAAAATATATTTACATAAGTTTCAAAAATAGAAAAACATAATATATATATATATATATATATATATATATATATATATATATATATATATATATATATATATATATATATATATATATATATATATATATTTATAATTGTTTAAAATTAAAATTTTTTATTTTTTTAGTTACAAAAACTAATAAGTAATTTTTTTAAAATATAAGTTTTACTTAAATTATAATTTCTAAAAATTAAAATCAGAAAAAGAAAATAAAAATCAAAATATAAAAAAAAAAAACTGAACCTGCACGAATTTGGCCTGCACGAAATCTGAATCTGCAAACTCCGTAGTCGCGGAGATTTATGGGCATCAAGCATCCGCACTCGCGGAGCTGTCTGACAGTTGCAACCTTGTACGCATTAATTGCTGATTAGGGTTTTAATAAATTAATTATTATTATTAATCTAATTAGGTTTTGATTTATTTAATTAATATTTAGTTTTAGTTTTATTTTGTAATATTAAGTATATTAATTATTATTAAATATATAAAATTAATACTTTTATAAAATAATATAAAAATAATATTTTTATAAAATTTGTATTTTTATCATTTTAGTTATAATTTGTATTTTTATCATTTATTCGTAATTTGTAATTTATCGTTCGTATCTAATTTTAAGCTTAGTATTTTACCATAGTATTTCTAGATTTCTAGCCTTTGCCGTAAAATCCCTTAAGTTCTTTTTCTTTATATTAAGATTTAGGCGCTTTAGAATTTTACGACGCCACTTATCGCTTTAGTTTTAAATAGATTTTAGTGCCTAATTAATTTATTGCCGTTTTGGATAGAGAATTCCTTTTAAGCTTTAATTCCTTTAGACGCAAGATTTAGTTTGTTTTTCGACGCTTATTTTTCGACCTTTTATTTTTCGACCTTTTATTTTTCGACGTTTTTCGACGCACTCTTTTTCTTCCTCTTATTTCTCGATGCTCTAGTTTTTAGGACATAGATTTTATCTTCAAAATTTTGACAAAAAATTATTTTAAGCGGTTAAATTGATAGACATCCAAAATTTTCTGGTTCGTAGTATATAACGACCCTCATTTTTTCATTCTATATTTTTTCAATATTAAATGCCCAAACAATATAATTAAACTTAACGATTAAACTTTAATCAATAGTTGATAAGCATTAAGAATTATAAAACATAATAATTAACTTTGTATAACAAACGAAAAGTTAATAAAAGATGGAAATAATAAGCTAATTAATTTTCGTGATCAAAATATAATACTCTAAAGATTGTAGCCTTTAAACAATTAAATTAGACCCTTTAATGAGTCATTTAAGCTAATCTAAAGTACAAGGTTTAAAACGAAAAAATTCCAAACCCTTCCCCTAAAACCCTAGCCGAAAATTATAAGCGTAAAATACCCATTATACCCTCTCAATTTCAGCCCAAATTACCTCCTCCCTAAACCTAACTTATTCCGTAAGAAAACCTAACTAAAACCCTAATTCTAGATCCTTCCTAGCTCAAGTATAAAAGGAGGTGCAAGGGTTTAGGTTTTCCCATCTCATTCATCACACAAAAACCCTAAATCCCTCTCCCTCTCTCTTGGAAATTTAGGCCAAGATAGCCACCACCACCATCATCGACAATCACCAACACCACTTCAAGGTTTTCAAGTGATCTTCAAGTTTGTTCATCGTATTCTTCTTAATCTTCAAGGTGTTCTTGATTTTTGGAGTGCTTTGATCTTCATCTTCAAGCAATCTTCATGTTTTTCTTGTTAATCTTCAACAAGACAAAAACCCTAGATCCAAATCTTTTAAATCTTACTTTCAATTCATGTTTATGTTTGATGTTAAAGCTAAGGGGTATAAAATACTATTAAATTTTAGCAGAAAATACTATTAAATACGATACAATTTTATACAAGATATTTATTTATTTATAGAATAGATATACTTAAACATTGCTACAACACTTATAGGCAGTGTACCTAATCGTACAGTAGTGTAGTTTTTAGTAAGTCCGGTTCGTTCCACAGGGAAAATCTTTAAACAAAGCTTAACGCTATATTAGTTTACTTTTAAAAAAAAAATACAAATATATATAAGTAATATTATTATTATAAAGGGGGGTTTTTACCGTTTAATGACCGGTTTGTCGATTTTAAAACTTTAGTCGCAGTTAAAACCAAATGTAAAATAATAAATAAATACAAGACTTAATTTAAAGCGTAAAGTAAATAACGATAATGAAATTGCGATAAATGAAAGTGCGATAAAATAAACTTGCGATAATTAAAAAGTACGATAATTAAAAGTGTAATTAAATATAATAACAATAAATAAAAGTGTTATAATTAGAAGTGCAATTAAATATAAAATAAAGGAAATTAAATATGAAATAAAAGAATTATGCTTATTTAAACTTCCGTAATCATGATGTTTGACGTGTTGATTTTAGTTTTATGCCCATGGGTTAATTGATCTTTGTCCTGGATTATTTAATATGTCCATACAGATTTGTCCATAATAGTCCATCAGTCATAAATATAAAGAGCGAAAGCCTTCGTCAAATTATTCTTATTCCCGAAGTCAAATATTCCAACTAATTGGGGATTCGAATTGTAACAAGGTTTTAATACTTTGTTTAATGAATACACCAGGTTATCGACTGCGTGTAAACCAAGGTTTTACTACTTTGTTAACAATTACACCAATTACCCTTGAATGTAATTCACCCCTGTTTCAACAAGTCTATTAACTATTAATCCAGTTCCGTGTCCGGTAAAATGAATAATTATTGGTATTTATAAATATCCCGCCTACCGTACCCAGTCAAGCGTATGTGGTTATATATAAATACGTCGAATTATAAGTTTGTATATTAAATTAACAAGGTATTGTTTAGTTAATATAAAACCCATTAATAGCCCATAGTCTAATTTCCACAAGTGTCGTTCTTTTATCCAAACCCCAATTATGGTACAAAGCCCAATTACCCAATTTTAGTAATTAGCCCAACATCATGATTACTTCGGATTAAATAAGCATAATAATAACTTAGCTACGAGACATTAAATTAAAAAGGTTGAACATAACTTACAATGATTAAAAATAGCGTAGCGTTACACGGACAGAATTTCGACTTACACCCTTACAACATTCGCTAACATACCCTTATTATTAGGATTTAAAATTAAAATTAAAATTAAAATATAAATTATAAATATAAATATAACGTATAGATAGATGGATGGATATATTGATTATATTTTTACGATCAGAATGCGCGAGCTTTATAGGCAGTTTCAAAATTTGGGGCTCCGCGACTCGCGGCCCTTTTCTTCTTCAAACTCCGCGAGTCGCGGAGATCGTTTTTACAGCTCACCCACATTTGGCTCTTTGTTTGCCGACGATTTATTTTATAAATATAATATATTTATAATTAATATAATTAATTATATATTATATTATATTTATATACATAGTTAACTTGTAATTTTTAGTCCGTTGCGTCGAACGTTGAAAGTTGACTCTGGTCCCGGTTTCGGATTTTCGAACGTCCTTGCGTACAAATTAATATCTTGTACTTTGCGTTTTGAATCTTGTACTCTTGTAATTTCGAGACGTTTCTTATCAATAATTGGAACCTCTTTGATTGTATTTTGTACTTTTGAGCTTTTTGGTCGTTTGCGTCTTCAATTCGTCGAATCTGTCTTTTGTCTTCACCTTTTATTATTTAAACGAATATCACTTTTAAATAGAACAATTGCAACTAAAAGCTTGTCTTTCTTGAGGAATAATGCTATGAAATATATGTTCATTTTTAGCATTATCAAATATTCCCACACTTGAGCGTTGCTTGTCCTCAAGCAATATCGTATTGAAATACTAGAATCACTTCTTTATTCTTCACACTTTGTACACCAGTGATTTCTATACGGCGGTATAAACAATGGTAGTAACGATATGGTTTACAGTCCCACATGACTATAAAAATTTAGATCCATTAAGGAAATTGGATCTTTATGAAAACATTTGATCTTTTGAAAATTAAATCTAGTTTTTACCCTAGATAAGTTTTCCGGAATAACCCTTTACCGGTGTTTGCAAATTATTTTTGTGGGTTTGGTGGGTTTCATATTTGAAAATTTTAGCTCAAAACTTATGGTTTTGTGTCACCCACTTGCTAACCTTGTATTAGGAAAGCAACACGTCCAGTTTACTTGTCCCGTATATTACCTTTCGGTAAACTACCGTCCGGTTGTAAAGGAAAGCGTTGAACAAGCAACTGTTAAGGCAATGTCCCCTGACATGCTTTTAATTATGGTCTATAACGTGTCAGACGCAATTACTATCCTTGGTAGGAGCAATAGTAAAACTCACCCTTATGATTTTTTGGTCTAGCACAAGGTCCTGTCTTTGACCATGCTATGCAACCACCGTTCTTACGGTTGACACCCGATTTGGTTCAGGTGACCTAATGAATTCCAGGTGAATTCCTAGGATTTTACGTTCAATGGTAATGAACGCATTGAAAATAGGTTTTCAGAAAATAAATCGGTTTATAATTTGATCAAAATATTTTCTTGTTCAAGCTCGAGTTTAGATATCATTGAATTCCATGAGTTTGTAATTCTCAATCTTTAAGGTCATTCTTAAGGATTGAGTAATATCAGGCTTAAAAGCTAATTTTTAATCTTTAAGGAGATTATCCTTTCTGGGGATCTGATTCATTAGTCTTATCAAGCTAATTTGCACGGTGCCCCCCCATTGTACGAGATAAATCCTTCTCATGGTTAGGATAAATCTGACCACCTGGCGACCCTGTTTAATGCTGAGGTCCGTGGATTTCCTGCTGATTTTAGTAATGACTTTTCTAGGTTTTTTGTCAACCTACAGCTGGTCTGGACGACAACTTCCTGACCTAAATCAAGAAGCGTGTTTCTTTTTCGGAAGACTTTACTTCCTTTTAATGATGGAATTGATTCATCGTGTAGATCCATCTCTTCTTTTCTTTCATCGGGTAAAACAGTTTAGTTTAGTCCAAAGCAAAAGTATTTCCAGTTATTTGTTACAGAAATATGTGACATATGTTTAAGATAACTTGGTAATTTTTCCCACACTTGGCTTTTATTTTCCTTTTTATTGTCCTCTATTCCATTTTAAATGAATTCTAACATTTTAGTTTGTTTCTCAATTTATGTCCTTTCCAAGGTAACAATAATTTCGGTGTTAACACCTAGTTTTATCGTTCATAAATATGTATAAACATGATTTTGAGTTCATTTAATTGAAAATTTTGAAAAATTTTACTAGAATTGGGTAGTCAGTATATAAGACTAGGGCTGTTCTTTATTATCAGAGAGCACTAGATTCTAATACAACTACTACTTTACTAGTATTTCTAATGGTAACCAAGTGTATAAAGTAAAAATTTTAAAATCCGAAAGAATTTAACCCCTTCCCACACTTAAGATCTTGCAATGCCCTCATTTGCAAGAAATCAGTAACAATTTAAATTATTGAGGGTGATTTGCGTAGAAATGATTAAATTTTACCAAAGTTTCCAAACATATTTGTGTTTGCTTGCTGAATGATAAATGGTGCATATCATTTGTTCATTCCGTTTTGTTGTTATTTCACATATATTTTGCATCTTGTCGTCAAAATTAGTTGCTTTTGCTGAACTTAATGCCAGTCTTTGAAAATGCGTTGTTTTACCCTGTTGTGTACATAAGATAAACTGCAAACATATATACATATTTTTGAAGTTTGGTATATTACCCCACATTCAAAAATTATTAAAATCTAATAATAAAATTTAGAAAATTATAAAACTATTACAATATTAACATAAGTATTAAACGTATCAACATTACAAATTACAAAATAAATAAAAAACACTAAGTAGACTAGGGATGATACTGATACCAGAAGGGGTTCCATGCATAACCATAGGTGCTATAAAATGCTTCGGCTGGGTTATACGTAGGATACGGTGGTTGAATCTCTATAGACCAGGGAGGGAATATGGGCGATGGAGTAGGAATATAGTTTCTACCTATATGTTGGCAATAAGCTATGATTTGGTTTTGATGAACTTGCCAATCTTCAAATGCGCTATGTCTAGCATTTTCATACTCTTGTGAAGCTATAAACCTTTGCATTTCTGCCATTTCATTTCCCCCTCCTACATTACCTTGCTGTTGGTTTCTCTCAACCTGTGGATGTCTACCATGGTATTGTACTGCGGCGTTATTTCGCCTCTTCAAAACCTTCGCACCATGGTATACATTTAAACCTATTGTATCGCGGGGTTCTGGTTCTTCGACTAATAATCCCCCCCGACTTATATCCACACCGAGATATTCAGCAATCAAAGTAATAAATATACCACCTCCTATTATGCTATGCGGTCTCATCCCCCTAACCATAGCTGATAAATAATAACCCACACAATAAGGTATACTTACAGCGCTTTGTGGGTCTCGAATATACATATGGTAAAACAAATCATGTTCATTTACCTTTTCCTTATTCTTAACTCTTTGTGTAATCGAATTAGATAAAAACCTATGAATTACTCTTAACTCTGCTCTATCTATATCCAAATAAGAGTAATTTCCCCCTTTAAATCGGTGATGGCTAGTCATTTGACTCCATACACCATGTGTATCAAAATTTTCGTCTATCTTTCTACCATTTAGTATCAACCCTCTACAATCGGCAGATGCTAACTCCTCAGGCGTATATATACGTAAAGCCTGAGCCATGTCTAGTAAAGACATGTGGCGCATCGAACCTCCTAATAAAAATCTAATAAAAGATCGATCGGTTAAACTAGCTACCCGATCATTTAATTCTATACTACACAACAATTCTTCACACCATACTTTATATACAGGTCTACGCATGTTGAATAACCGTACCCAATCGTTAAAAGTAGAATTACCATACCTCTGTGCAAGTAATTCCCTAATTGGCCCGGCCAATTCTACAGCTTCTAATGGTCCCCATTCTATGTCTCTAGGTACCTCAACAGCTTTAGAATGAAGAGTATGCAAACCCCTTTGGTATTTTGGATAATCTATCCAAAGTCTGTCAAATCTCAGGTTCGGGTGCAAATCTTCCAAGTGCATATCAGAAAATGTCATGACTGGATGAGGTATATCTTGTTTGTAGTAGTTATCCACCTCCTGTTGTTCCGCATTCTCAGCAGGAGCATTGCGAGCTTGGGATGAAGATTCACCCCTTTCAGTCTGCAAAACACATCAAACACAATTTTTGTGCATCCAAATATGCATTAGTGTCAGCAAAATCATCAATCAAAATAATTACAATGACATGATCAATTTATATCAAACTTAAGCTCATTTTCATATTTTCATCAAATCTACACTTTTTCAAATAAGCATATACGAAAATGTTCGCCAAGTTCATAAGCATTCAACTCAAATAACATGTCAAAATAATCATTACTAGCAATTAAACAAGTTTCAAATGGCATTATCTCTCAAAAATCAAGTTCATGAATTTTAGACTTGAAAAAGTCCACTTTAATTCTCAAAATCATGTTTAGGCTCAAAGTTTGGATCATTTAACTACCTAAACATGTTACACTACTTAATTTAGCAACAATTCATGACAAAAATCGACCATAACCTGTTTATATCAAAAAGCCCCAAATTTGCTCAAGAACACAAACCCTAGATTACTCAAAATTTGAAGTTTAAGGCTTCTAATCATGTTAAATAGCATCAATCTAGGTTATACAAGCATAATACATAAACAATTTAAGCATAATTACACTAAAAAGCATCAAAATCAAATTGGGTATAAAATTGCTCAAGAACACCAATTTTCGGATTAAATGGTGTTTAGGTGTAGAAATTTACCGTTTTTCTTGAGTAATTCCTTGATAGCATCCTTCTTAACATGATTTTAGTAAAAGATTTGATGATTAACGGTCAAAAATTGTGAATTTGGGAGTGTTTTTCGGGTTTTTTCGGGTTTGTTTCGCAGTATTTGTGGTGTGGGGATGTTCAACTGATCAGTTTTTGCGTTTTATTTTTTTTCTGGGTTTTGGTCCCTCCGCGAGTCGCGGTGTTTGACCCTTCAAACTCCGCGAGTCGCGGAGTTTGTATTTTTTTATATATATATATATATCTTATACTAATTAAAACAATTAAGTAATTAATTTTAAAATTTTGTTTCCCTTGTTATTTAGGACGAGGTCGTTTCGGATTGATGTCCTAGTCCGTCCTTTGACAAAATTTTAAAATTTGTCTTTTTCAAGCGATTGTTTTAAAAGGTAAGATTTTTAGGTTTTTTTTTTTTTTTTTTTTTTTTTTTTTTTTTTTTGGCATACTTTAATTCAATAACATTAAAAATAATGATAATAAAAGTTCTCGTCCCTCCCTCGGGTAAATCAATTTCGGTTCAAAGACCTAGTCTTCAACTTACGACGAACTTTAAAAATCATATTTTTAACTTAATGAGATAAAGTAAATTTTTGTTTTTAAATTCACACCAAACATAAAATAAAATTCAAAATTAATATTAAAAATTCACACCAAACTTAGAATTTAAAATGCATAAAAATAAAATTCATATTTTTTTTAAAAATTAAAAATTCACACCAAACTTAATTTAAAAATTCATATTATAAATTTACACCAAACTTATATTAATTTTTTCAAATATTTACAATTTTAAATATATTGTTTTTACAAAGTTTACAATATTAATTTAAGATTTATATATTAATTTTTAAAACATGGTAAAAATAAAATTAAAAATCTTTTTGGCTTTTTATCCCACTTTAATTAATCAAATATTATTAAAAATATACGCCCCTCTTTTCGGTAAAGTAATTTCGGTTCCAAGACCTAATTTAACTCATGACGAATTTTTGAAATATTTTGGGTTGATTGATTAAAGATATTTATACCTTAAGAATAAACGTTAAATTTCGCAGTGATGTAATAAATTTTTGAATGATATCAATAATTTCGGTCGCCAAACCTAATTTTATTTAATACCAATTTAATACTTTATAGCGAACAAATTAGCGTTTATTATCAAAAGGTTAAAAATAAAAATAAAAATAAAAATAAAAACTGTACAGACTTACCTGTGAGATAGTATTCTTAGTTATATGATCTATCCCATTCATAAGATAGTCGGTTTAATTGGTTTTCCATGGCTACATAGGCGTAACCTCCAGCATTCATTGTTTTTTCTTCTAAACATATGAACGGTCCGTCTCTGCATAAAGTAACAAATTCGGTATTTGAATAGGTTTGATTATTTGAACATTTAGCTCCATGTGACCATTTTCCTCATTTGTGACATCTTTCTAGGTGTCGTGCTCTTCTTTTCGCTGCGGATTTTGATTTTCCTTTACCAAATTGTAACTTATTATCTTCGCATCTGGATTCTTTTCTTACTCCGTCCAATCTTTCTCTGATTACTGATACTATTTCACTTGGAAGTGTGTCATTATTACGTTTAGTGATCAAAGCGTGTAGCATTAGACCATGGTTTAGTTCACAGGCAGTCTTCATTTCGTAAAAACCTAAAAAAATAAAAATTCAGAATGGGGAGAGAAGACTAGTTCTTTAGGGTCTGCTAGGGAAAGACCGTTCGGGTTCCATTTTCGAGAACTACACGAAAACAGAAAATCTAATTCTAACAGAAATACATACACATTTAAAGACTTGATTCTCCCCACACTTAGTTAGCTGTGGTATCGAAATTGTGATTAACTTCATTGTCGAATTCCATCGGACCATGTATGTAATGTTTAACTCTGTGACCATTAACTTTAAATTCAATCCCATTTGAATTTATTAATTCTATCGTTCCGTATGTGAAAACTCTTTTGACTATGAATGGTCCAGACCATCTTGATTTCAATTTTCCAGGAAATAGCTTGAATCGTGAATTGAAAAGAAGAACTCTGTCTCCTTCTTTAAATTCTTTTAAACTTTTGATTCTTTTATCATGCCATTTCTTCGTTCTTTCTTTATAGATTAACGAATTTTCGTATGCTTCATGTCTTAATTCTTCTAATTCGTTTAGTTGACTTAATCGTAGATGTTCAGCTTCATGTAAATCAAGATTACATGTCTTCAAAGCCCAAAATGCTCTGTGTTCAATTTCTACTGGAAGATGACATGCTTTTCCATAAACAAGTCTAAAAGGTGTGGTTCCAATTGGAGTTTTGTAGGCTGTTCTAAAAGCCCAGAGTGCATCCTCCAATTTAATGGACCATTCCTTCGGATTTGATCCTACGTTTTTTTCTAGAATACGTTTTAAAGCTCGGTTGGTATTTTCAACTTGTCCACTTGTTTGTGGATGATATGTAGTGGAGATTTTATGAGTTACTCCATATCTTTTGAGAACTTTCTCAAGTTGATTATTACAGAAATGAGTACCCCGATCACTTATTAAAGCTTTCGGTGTTCCAAACCTTGCAAAAAGACGTTTTAAAAAGTTGACTACAACCTGCATCGTTAGTTGGGAGAGCTTGTGCTTCCGCCCATTTAGATACATAATCAATGGCTACGAGAATATAGAGATTATTATGAGATTTTGGAAATGGACCCATAAAGTCAATACCCCAAATGTCAAATACTTCACATACTTGTATGACATTTTGTGGCATTTCATCACGTTGACTTATTTTTTCGGCCCTTTGACAAGCATCACAGGATTTGCAAAGAAGGTGTGCGTCTTTGTAAATTGTAGGCCAATAGAATCCAGCATCGTAAAGTTTCCTTGCTGTTAGTTGGGGCCCATAATGCCCTCCTGTTGGTCCTGTGTGACAATGGTTTAAAATTTTACTAGCTTCATCTCCGAATACACATCGGCATATTATTCCATCGGGACAACTTTTAAACAGATGTGGATCTTCCCAAAAATAGTGTTTTATATCACTAAAGAATTTCTTTCGTTTTTGGTACGATAATCCTTTTTCAAGGAATCCACATACTAAGTAGTTTTCATAGTCTGCAAACCATGGTATTTCATTATAATCTATCTTCAATAGATATTCATCAGGAAAGTTTTCTTGTATGGCCGATTCATTTAGAACTTCTAATTCGGGATTTTCAAGACGAGAAAGATGATCAGCGACGAGATTTTCTGCTCCTCTTTTATCTCGGATTTCAATATCGAATTCTTGTAAGAGTAAGATCCAACGGATTAATCTTGGTTTAGCATCTTGTTTCGAAAATAGGTATCTAAGAGCAGAATGATCGGTATAGACCACCGTTTTAGCTAGAACGAGATATGATCGAAATTTGTCAAAAGCAAAGACAATAGCAAGGAGTTCTTTTTCAGTAGTTGTGTAATTCTTTTGTGCTCCTTGTAACGTCTTACTAGCATAATATATAGGTTGAAATCGTTTTTCAATCCTTTGTCCTAAAACGGCTCCCATTGCAAAATCACTTGCATCGCACATTAGTTCGAATGGTAGATTCCAATTTGGTGTTATCATAATCGGCGCATTAGTAAGTTTCTCTTTAAGAATATTAAAAGATTTGATGCATTCATCTGAAAAGATGAATGGAGCATCCTTTTCTAGGAGTTTATTCATAGGAGTGGCAATTTTAGAAAAATCTTTTATGAAACGTCGGTAAAAACTGGCATGCCCTAGAAAACTCCTAACTCCTCTAACATTGGTGGGATGTGGAAGTTTAGCAATTATATCTACTTTAGCTCTATCCACTTCAATTCCTTCTTTTGAAATTTTATGTCCAAGAACGATGCCTTCTTTAACCATGAAATGGCATTTCTCCCAATTAAGTACTAGATTTGATTGTTCGCATCTAATAAGCATTCGTTCCAGATTAACTAGACATGATTCAAATGTATCACCGAAGACTGAAAAGTCATCCATGAAAACTTCCATGCATTCTTCTATCATGTCATGAAAAATCGCCATCATACACCTTTGAAAGGTTGCAGGGGCGTTGCAAAGTCCAAATGGCATGCGTTTGTAAGCAAAAGTACCATAAGGGCACGTGAACGTGGTTTTCTCTTGGTCTTCGGGTGCTATTGGAATTTGAAAATATCCGGAAAATCCATCTAGAAAACAATAGTAACTATTTCCGGCTAATCTTTCCAACATTTGATCAATGAAAGGCAAGGGAAAGTGATCTTTTCTGGTGGCGTCATTTAATTTTCTATAATCAATACATACACGCCATCCTGTTATAGTCCTAGTAGGAATAAACTCATTTTTTTCATTTGTAATGACAGTCATGCAACCCTTCTTAGGTACGCATTGAACTGGGCTTACCCATTGACTATCAGAAATTGGATAAATTAGACATGCGTCTAGCAGTTTAATAATTTATTTTTTAACTACATCTTGCATATTAGGATTTAGTCTTCGTTGGCGTTGCACATACGTTTTATGACCTTCTTCCATAAGGATTTTATGTGTGCAATACGAAGGACTTATTCCTTTAATATCATGAATCTTCCATGCAATGGCTGGTTTATGAGCTTTCAACACAGAAATGAGTTGTGATTTCTCATTTTCAGTAAGAGAAGACGATATTATTACAGGTAATTCAGATTCACCATGTAAATAAGCGTATTCTAAATGGTTTGGAAGTGGCTTTAACTCTAATTTCGGAGGTTCTTCTATCGATGATTTGTATCGATATCTGTCTTCTTCTTTTAGCATTTGAATTTCTTCTGTTGTTGGTTCATATCCATTAGCTATAAGTGTAGCTAACATTTCAGCTTCATCAATTTGTTCAGTACCTTCTCCTAAAGAACATTCTCCCGTTCCTTGTAATTCTGGAAATTCTTCTAACAATTCTGCATGTGCATCTATAGTTTGAATATAATAACATGTATCATCTGCAGATTGCGGTTGTTGCATTGCTCTATCAACTAAAAAGGTAACACTCTCATCCTCTATACTTAGGGTCAATTTCTTACCGAACACGTCTATCATTGCTTTAGTCGTGTTTAAAAATGGTCTTCCTAATATGAGAGGAACTTGAGAATCTTCTTCCATGTCCAGAACAACAAAATCTACTGGAAATACTAAAGTACCAACTTTAACTAGCATATTCTCCATTATCCCTCTAGGATATTTTATTGATCTATCGGCTAGTTGTATGCTTATTCTTGTTGGTTTCAATTCTCCAAGGTCTAGTTTAGCGTATAGTGAATACGGCATTAAATTATACTAGCACCTAAGTCTGCCAATGCTTCTATTGAACTAAGACTACCCAGAAAACATGGAATTGTGAAACTTCCTGGATCAGATAGTTTTTCTGGTATCTTATTCAACAGCACTGCTGAACAATTAGCATTCATAGTAACAGCCGAGAGTTCTTCCATTTTCTTTCTATTTGAGATTATATCTTTCAAGAATTTAGCATATCTAGGCATTCCTGAAATCACATCAATGAAAGGAAGATTTACATTTATCTGTTTAAACATATCCAAGAATTTAGATTGCTCAGCTTCAAGTTTCTCTTTCTTCATTTTACTCGGGTAAGGAAGTGGTGGTTGGTATGGTTTAACATAAGGTTTATCCTTAATTGTGTTATCTTCATTAACCTTCTCAACTACCGGTTCTTTTTCCTTATCTTGTTCAGGTTGTGGTTCTTGTGGAGTAGGAATAGCTTCATCAGAAGTTACAGGTATTTCAGGTGGTTTAAGTGTTGTACCACTTCTTGTGGTAATAGCTTTAGCTGTTTCATTCCGGGGGTTAGCATTTGTATCACTAGGTAGACTTCCCGGTTTTCTTTCACCTATTAACCTTGCTAGGTTACTTACTTCTTGTTCCAAGTTTTGAATAGAAGCTTGTTGATTTCTAAATGCTTGAGCATTTTGTTCATTAGTTTGTTTCTGAGATGTGAAAAACTGCGTTTGAGTTTCAACTAGCTTCGTCATCATATCTTCTAAATTCGGCTTTTTATCATCAGGTTGTGGTGGTTTGTTTTGAAAATTAGGTCTTTGCTGATTGTAATTATTGTTGGATACTTGTTGATTGCTAGGACCTTGTTGGTTGTTGTATGGAATATTTCGGTTATAGTTCTTGTTTTGATTGTAAATCAGTCTTGGCAGTTGATAATTATTTTGATAATTATTTTCAGGCCTTTGGTTTATGTATGAAATATTCTCTCTTTGTTCCATTGTTAATTCAATACTGAGACAATCTTTTGTCAAATGTGGTCCTCCACACTGCTCACAACTAATTCGTGTTGAGTGAATATCCTTAGTCATCTTTTCCATTCGTCTCTCCACAGCATCTATTTTTGCGGAAATGGAATCTAAGTCATGGCTAGAATTGGCTCTAGCTGCTTTAGATGATCTAACAATATCTTTTTCTTGGTGCCACTCATGTGAGTGGGAAGCAGTATTATCAATAATTTTGTAAGCATCAGTTTCTGTTTTCTTCATAATAGAACCACCAGCTGCTATATCGATGTCTTTCCTTGTAGTGATGTCACATCCTTGGTAGAATATTTGTACTATTTGACAGGTGTCTAAACCATGTTGCGGACATCCTCTCAATACCTTTCCAAATCTTGTCCACGCCTCATATAGAGTTTCATTTGGCTTCTGTGTAAACGTAACAATTTCTCCTTGAAGTCTTACGGCTTTAGATGCCGGAAAGAATTGTTTAAGAAATTTTTCAACTAAAATGTCCCATGTATCAATCGCCCCTTCAGGTAACGATTCCAACCAATCTTTGTCTTCTCCATTTAAAGTTTAGGGAAATAACATGAGATATATCTGTTCATCCTCCACTTCTCTTATTTTAAATACAGTGCAGATCCTATTAAAGGTACGAAGATGTTCATTTGGATCTTCCTTTGGCGCACCACTAAATTGGCATTGATTAGTCACCATGTGTAGAATTTGTCCTTTGATTTCATAATCTGGCGCATTAATTTCTGGATGAGTAATTGCGTGACCTTGGCCAGTGCGTTTAGCTCTCATTCGGTCTTTCATACTTAAAGGTTCCAGATTCTCCATAATTGAATTTGTTGAATTGGAATCACTAGAGGATTCTGATTTAATGGTTCGTTCCTCAACAATCTCTGTTTGAATGATTGGTGGTTCCGGAGGAAAATTTAATGGTTCAGGATCTATGAATCGTCCCAGAATATTCTCCGGATTCTCAATTGTGAGGTCGGGTTCAAAAAATGGATTATCGGAAATTTGAACTGGAGTACTTGGTCGACTGGATGACGATTCTAAAGAAAAATCAACGGCGGTAATATTTGCTAAATGTCTTGATCTCGTTACAGGTGGTGAACGTAAAAAAGGTGGTGAACGTCTTGCTTGGTGCATTCACTGAATATCCTATTAGTTTTTTTTAAAAGGAAAGAAAAATTATATAAGTTATCCAATCAATAGACTGTTCTGATTTTGCCCACGTTTCGAATAGCCAAAAGATGTAGCAGAGGGGCAGGATTCGTTTGGTCTCAATATAATTGAGGACTGTTTGGCTCCAATAACCCGGTCCACGTACAAATCCAACTATTACTACGAACCAGAAAATTTTGATGTCTATCAATTTAACCGCTTAAAATAAATTTTCGTAATTTTAAGAAATTTAGATAAGAAGTAGAATAAAAAAAAATCTATGTCCTAAAAATGATTTTTCACTTATGCGATTTATAAAATCTTATACATAAATTTAACTTTACGTAATTTGACTAGTACATATTAAATTATATTTTCGCTTCTACAAATTTCCACTTCGATTAAATCGAAATTAGTTTACAAAATTTTACGTAACCCTAGTTTTACTATGAACATCATTTTGTCACCTCCTCTAAAATTACTTTCACTAATTATATAAACACTTTTGCATTTTTATCAATTTACCTTTGTTTTATCAAATTAAACATTCTTTTAATCAACTCTTTTTTGTAATGTTCAAATTATTTCACGTAAAATAATACGTGTTGTACATAACTCAAGTCTTACTAATAGCTTCGCTTCGTTTATATTGACACATCAAACGTCACAACTTTTCAAAAATTACTATGGCTTATTATTAAAACTTTTGTATTGCTCTCCAATGTGTTTGGATCACCTTTATTCTCATTCTCCATGCAAGAACGAGACTTACCTCTTTACGTGCATCATCTCTTCCTTGCTATGCTAATCATTAAGAAGTTTCTACTTCCGGTATTTCACGGCTAAACGACAACACCCTCGTAAACATCAATACTATGATATTTTGAACAAGGAAGCAAAGGTTCCTTCATGGTGGAAACAATACCTTCTAAACAATGATTCACATTCGCATCCACATTTAAACTCATAAGTAAATAATAGACCGACTCGCCATTTGTGCAAAAACACTTTTCTTACTCTGAAGGAGTTACCTTAAACATTTATGAAGATACTCTAAATATTTATTCCTTCATGGATTGTAACTTGATGGTATTCTAGTCAAATTTTAAACTATGATTCGACATGAAACTGAAATCATAAATCTTAAAGCTACATCCTGAAACTATTTCTAAAGACAAGTTCTCATGTATACTGAACGATGTCTTTCACTTGTATTATCCTGAGGTCAATGAATTCTCAACTAACATCTCATTTGTCTATTAGACATCTCTTGAAAACTAAAGGTATTATGGTTACCTTTCACAACTTGAAGCTGGTACTATCTCTAACAAACACCAGCCATACGTCAAAGTACGTAACTAAAATATTTACGTACTCTACTCTATTTTATCTGCCCTACTATTGCGGCATGAACACTCAAGACTTTATTGAACTCAACGACACATTTAATGATGGTATAGCATCATCCTTCCTTTTAAAGGAAAACTAGTAAAACGACACTCTTGTTATTCCTTGGAAAATCTCCGCATTTAATGCACTTTGCAAACGACCTAATAAGGTTAAGGATCATGAGATCAAACGTGTAAACAAAGCAATATACTTATTGTTAACACTCATTCGAATTCACATAAGGTCCCCGATTGTACCAGGGAACGTGAAAATCAAACTCTATTGTTAAAGTCCGTTGGGATTCACGTAGAAGCCAATAATATACATGGGAACGCGAAGACCAAATGATACAGAAATATCCCCATCTCTTCTCAACTGCTGAGGCAAACGAGAAATCTACCTAAAACTTCGGGACGATGTTTCTAATAACGGGGATGTACTATAACGACCTTCATTTTTCCATTCTATATTTTTCCAATATTAAATGCCTAAAAAATATAATTAAACTTAACGATTAAACTTTAATCAATAATTGATAAGCGTTAAGAATTATAAAACATAATAATTAACTTTGTGTAATAAACGAAAAGTTAATAAAAGATGGAAATAATAAGCTAATTAATTTTTGTGATCAAAATATAATACTCTAAAGCTTGTAGCCTTTAAATAATTAAATTAGAACCTTTAATGAGTAATTTAAGCTAATCTAAAGTACAAGGTTTAAAACGAAAAAGTTCCAAACCCTTCCGCTAAAACCCTAGCCGAAAATTATAGGGGTAAAATGTCCATTATACCCTCTCAATTTCGGCCCAAATTACCTCCTCCCTAAACCTAACTTATTCCCTAAGAAAACCAAAACCATAATTCTAGATCCTTCCTAGCTCAAGTATAAAAGGAGGTGCAAGAGTTTAGGTTTTCCCATCTCATTCATCACACAAAAACCCTAAATCCCTCTCCATCTCTCTTGGAAATTTAAGCCAAGATAGTCACCACCACCATCATCGACAATCACCAACACCACTTCAAGGTTTTCAAGTGATCTTCAAGTTTGTTCATCGTGTTCTTCGTAATCTTCAAGGTGTTCTTGATTTTTGGAGTGCTTTGATCTTCATCTTCAAGTAATCTTCATCTTTTTCTTGTTAATCTTCAACAAGGTAAAAACCCTAGATCCAAATCTTTTATATCTTACTTTCAATTCATGTTTATGTTCATAATCATATTCATGTTCTTGCTCTTATTCATAAACATACATACTTGTTCACGTAAAAAAATAATAATAAAAACATATACATATACATATACATATACCATACGGTTTTTTTTTAAAAAGGGAAAAGGTTTGATCTTTAAAACCCTAAAAGATTAACAAAGATTGTGTTAGAGTTTAAACATGGTAAAAAGTATATATACATACCATATATAAGTACATACATGTAAAAATAATATATATATATATATATATATATATATATATATATATATATATATATATATATACATACTATATATATACGGTTCACATAAAAAAAAGATTTTTTTTGTTTAATCTTGAAAACCCTAAAGATTTGATAAAGATATGTTTGTATTTAAAAAGGAAACGAAATATATATACATGCACCACATATATATAAATGGAAACAAAATAATATATACATATATATATATATATATATACATATACAAGATATATATATACATATTAAATATTAAAACCCTAATTAAACTAACCCTAATTTATTAAACCCTAATTTAATAAAACCCTAAAACATTAATTAAACCCTAATCATTTATTACTAAACCCTAATCATTAAATACTACTTTAATTAATTAAACCTAATTAATTAATAAAACCTAATACTACTTATACTTATACACTTATATTATTACTAACACATATAATATACTACTACTTATATTATATTATACGATTACGTTAGTCATTCACGATAACGTGCGATTACTCGAACTTCAACGCTACTTAAGGCCTAGGGTGATCCTTGGTACCACTATGGGACGCTTGTGGATTACGAATGCCAAACTTAGATTTTGGTCAAGAAATCCTGGGCCAACCGGTAACAATTGATCATTCTAGTAACTCGGCGGTGGCATAGATGTTTGGGTATGATGCACAATGTCAAACCCGACGATAGTAATCAAATACTTAGTTACTATCACACTTAATAGGTGGTAGACTTATTAAGGACAACTCACTAGTGTTCGATACTAACTTACTAAAAATGGAAACTTACTAAAAAAGGAAACATTCTAAAAGTAGAAACTTACTAGGAATGGAACTTAGTAAAACGAACTATACTTAAAACACTTTCATACTTACTCTTAATTTGGGCAAAACACTTAACTACTATTAAATGTCAAATAGGTTGATTTTCTTCTCATTCATCCAAACTTTCTATTCCGAGGAATAACTCTCTCATCTGCTTACTAAGGTGAATTTCATAGCCCCACTTTATATTGTGCACAACTTATTTAACTTCTTGGGGTGAGACACATGCTGTTTTTACATTTTACAATTTAGACACAAGTACCAAACTGCAAAACTATGCTATACCCGGCTATGTCCGACTAAGTCCCTACAGTGATATTTTTAATTTCTCGTTGAATGCATTCTTAATTATTGGGGGTAGGCCTATCGGGAGTAACATCTCCGATACATTTGACCAAGTCATTGTATTACTTAATAATGAAATTAAACCGACAAGGACAGACACAACTTGTCATTGGGGCAAACTTGAACGTTTAGTCTAAATATCACGAACTGGCATAACTTTTTGGTCCCTGCGAGATCAACTTTATAAACTAATCTTGTGGTCTAAAAACAACGATAACTACTTTTGTTAAACCTATGATTTCACTCAACCTTTTTGGTTGACACTTTAGCATGTTTGTCTTAGGTGCTGTTTGCTCAAGCTTACTTATCTTCTACTTATGTGATGCTACTTGGACATAGGATCTCAAGAACTATCGCATTTATTATTTTTGCATTTGAAACATTTACATCATTGTAATTTAAATTCTTGTAACGACATTTCATTTTCCGCTGCGTACTCAATAAAATCTATTTTTATCATTTAGAATTGTTCTCGTATTATAATATGTTGGTTTATTTGATATTAGTGACGTTTCTTTCAGACCCTATCTGGAGGTCGTCACAGAGTGGTATCAGAGCCAGTTTGTTATAGAGAACCCGGATTGCATCTTTATGTGTGCCTTACTTATTAGCTAGGGTGCCTTAGCTATCTAGGAAACTATAACCTTTCCTGCCTTAGACTTTAAAACACTTAGGATTGCCTTGTAATATTAAAACATATGCTTTACAATCTTATCTTAAAACTGATCAAAATCTCTTTCCTAATGTTAGGATGCCTAACTCTCATCAAGCAAACAAAATGAATCTTTTCAAGCCAACCGAAAAAGGAGCTGAAAGGTCTTCCACTGAAAGACCAGTCCAAAGTCCACCTTATGGTATTGGTAGTCCTCCCTCACCAAATTATAGCCCGGATACTCTACCTACTTCTCCTGATTTTCACCCGACTCAAGGATCTGAAAGTAAAGGAGAATGCCCTGCTAATTCTACCGACTCTGGCTCTTATCACTCACTGGTATATAAACCGATGAGTACTCCCGAATGGGATGCTCTTCAAGATCTCCCTAACTACGACAATGACTTCTCAAATTATGAGCCGAAAGAAAAGCCTATTGAAGAATCATCTGAAAACTCAACTCTAAAGAGAAAGCAACCCGAACCCGCTACTACTGGTGAAACCAGTCCATCATTTTGTAATAACATGGAGCACGTAATGGTGAAGCGTGATATCATCAATCTTCAGAGTAGTTGTGAGAAGAATAGAGAGTATAGCAGACGCCATGTTGCTCGGATAGAAGTGCGTCTAAACAACCTAGAAAAAGAAAACAAAATCTTGAAGGAAATCATCAAACAGTCCTTCGACTCTCAAACCGAAAGGCTAGAGAAACTTGTGAAAAATAACATGGACAAAGTGATGGAGAAAGTGATGGCTGAGAAAGAGAAGAAATGAAGCGTATCTTGTTCTTTGTTTTCCTATTTTCCATTTTCCTATCTATGTAAAGGCTATGCCTTAAATTATTTCCATTTCCAACTCGTGTAATAAAGGCTTATTTAATGCCTCGTTCTTAATAATATAAAGTGTTTCGTTTATATCATGTTAATCTTCATACCGCTTAAGATTTTTCAAACTTATGACCTATCAGATTTATCAAACTTCCATACACCCTTATGTAGTGAAGAATCATGGTTTGTCCAACCACACCAACTCTTATCACGATGGTTCATAACTTTCTCGTTTGACCACTTCCATTTCCTAACTTTCACAACTTCCATAACTTTCAAAGATATGAAAGTTGACCAAGTCAATAAAGACTGCAACTTAAAACTAGTCAACCATAACTCGACAAGTTTGTAACTATTTTCATGGATGACATTTTGATCTTCTCCAAGAGTAAGAAAGAACATGAGCAACATTTGCAAATTCATTCTTGCACTCTTAAGAAAAAGAACAACTCTACGCAAACTTTTTCAAGTGCAAGTTTTGGCTTAAAACTGACATGTTGTCGATCCAGCTAAGATTACTGCTATCCTAAACACACTATATTAGAAATCATCATTGATATCATATCCTGACCTTATGGAGTGACCTTGGAATGGAAATATGAATTAGTGAAATATAATGACGGTGGCCAACGTGATTATATTACGGTAATTCATAGAAATATTCCAATATCATGATGTATGGAATAGAAAGTGAATCAAAGAAAACTCTCAAGCTATCTGTTCAAAAACCAAAATGCAAGGGTATGAAAGGAGAAAAATGACCATCTTGATATTAGTAGATACGAAGAACTCATTCTAATCAAACTATATATCGATTTCATACTCATTTAACAAACTTTCATGTACCATAAAGGTTGTAAACAATCGAATCTTGAAGTTTTACATTCCTTTATCCTAAATGGATATCTCATGATCATTGATACTTAATCATCACTTGTTATATCCAAATCCTCTCTGTTATTACACTTTCGGTGTAAATTTTCATATGACTTTCAAAAAAAAAAAAAAAAAAAACCATGTCATTTGAACCCTCAAACGTCGATATTACAAACACCATGTCCAATATTACGTTTTCTATGTCGAGATGATAAACTTTTGAAGAATGGAACCTCCATACGTGTATCGTTTTGACTATCATAGTTAAGAAACTTCTGTACTCGTACATCTACTTATAATAGACTACTTGGCACCATGCAAGTAATGGTGTCATAGTCAAACAAAAATTGATCATTGTCAACTCGAAAATCAAAGGTGAAATACACTATCTCAAGTTGTGGCTTGAGCTAAACTCATCACATCTGAAAAACTGCTGTAACAATTGAAATGATTCCATCATATTTTAACGTATCCTCCTCGCAGACCAATTAAGGCTGAATCCAAACGATCATTACATAGTTGAAATTCACTGCTTTAGCATTTATTTATACTTGCATATGCGACTGCCAGATTATTCATACCGAGTTCTCTAACTCTCACTATCACTCGAACGATTCAAAGTTGCAAATTTTATTTGAAGTTCTTTCATACATAACTCTAAATCCAAGGGATTTACTCATTTGATGATAATCACTTTATCTTCCTTCTTACTTTAATGTTAAACATTTTGAGTCCAAGGACTCATGCCCTGATAAAAGTCAATTTATTAGTTTTCACTACCTCGAAACAATTATTACACAATTATCCTCCGGAATTTTAAAATCTTCAATAAATTTTTCTCAAAAAAATAAACTTTTAAATACAAGTACCTCGTTTTCCAAAGATTTCTTACACGAGTCTTTATTTTCAAACTATCTCGGAATTTATAAAAATGATTTTTCACTTATGCGATTTATAAAATCTTATACATAAATTTAACTTTACGTACTTTGACTAGTACATATTAAATTATATTTTCGTTTCTACAAATTTCCACTTCGATTAAATCGGAATTAGTTTACAAAATTTTACGTAACCCTAGTTTTACTATGAACATCATTTTGTCACCTCCTCTAAAATTACTTTCACTAATTATATAAACACTTTCGCATTTTTATCAATTTACCTTTGTTTTATCAAATTAAACATTCTTTTAATCAACTCTTTTTCGTAATATTCAAATTATTTCACGTAAAATAATACGTGTTGTACATAACTCAAGTCTTACTAATAGCTTCGCTTCATTTATATTGACACATCAAACGTCACAACTTTTCAAAAATTACTTTGGCTTATTATTAAAACTTTCGTATTGCTCTCCAATGTGTTTGGATCACCTTTATTCTCATTCTCCGTGCAAGAACGAGACTTACCTCTTTACGTGCATCATCTCTTCCTTGCTATGCTAATCATTAAGAAGTTTCTACTTCCGGTATTTCACGGCTAAACCACAACACCCTCGTAAACATCAATACTACGATCTTTTAAACAAGGAAGCAAAGGTTCCTTCATGGTGGAAATAATACCTTCTAAACAATGATTTACATTCTTATCCGCGTTTAAACTCATAAGTAAATAATAGACCGACTCGCCATATGTGCGAAAACACTTTTCTTACTCTGAAGAAGCTACCTTAAACATTTATGAAGATACTCTAAACATTTCTTCCTTCATGGATTGTAACTTGATGGTATTCTAGTCAAATTTTAAACTATGATTCGACATGAAACTGAAATCATAAATCTTAAAGCTACATCCTGAAACTATTTCTAAAGACAAGTTCTCATGTATACTGAACGATGTCTTTCACTCGTATTATCCTGAGGTCAATGAATTCTCAACTAACATCTCATTTGTCTATTAGACATCTCTAGAAAACTAAAGGTATTATGGTTACCTTTCGCAACTTGAAGCTGGTACTATCTCTAACAAACACCAGCCATACATCAAACTACGTAACTAAAATCTTTACATACTCTACTCTATTTTATCTGCCCTACTATTGCGGCATGAACACTCAAGACTTTAATGAACTCAACGACACATTTAATGCTGGTATAGCATCATCTTTCCTTTTAAAGGAAAACAAGTCAGAATAGTCTATTAATTTGATAACTTATATAATTTTTTTATTTTTATAACTAATAGGATATTCAGTGAATGCACCGAGCAAAAAGTTCACCACCTTTCATACGTTCACCACCTGTAACTCGATCAAGACATCTAGCTAATATTGTCGTCGTTGATTTTTCTTTAGAATTGTCATCTAGTCGACTAAGTACTCCAATTCAAATTTTCGATAATCCATTTTTTGAACCCGATCTCACAATTGAGAACCCGGAGGATATTCAAGGACAATTCAGAGATCCTGAACCACTAATCATTCCTCCTGAACCACAAATCATTCAACCATAGATTTTCGAGGAAGAAACCATTAAATCAAAATCCCCTAGTGATTCAGATTCAACAAACTCAATCATGGAAAATCAAGAACCTCTAAGTATGAAAGACTGAATGAGGGCTACACGCACTGGCCAAGGTCATGCAATTACTCAACCAGACATTAATGTGCCAGATTATGAAATCAAGGGACAAATCCTACACATGGTAACTAATTAGTGCCAATTTAGTGGTACACCGAAGGAAGATCCAAACGAACATCTTCATACCTTTAATAGGATCTATACTCTATTCAAAATTAGAGAAGTTGAGGATGAACAGATCTATCTCATGTTATTTCCCTGGACTTTAAAGGGAGAAGCCAAAGATTGGTTAGAATCGTTACCTGAAGGGGCAATTGACACATGGGATGTCTTAGTTGAGAAATTTCTTAAAAGATTCTTTCCGGCATCTAAAGCCGTGAGACTTCAAGGAGAAATTGTTACGTTCACACAAAAGCCAAATGAAACTTTATATGAGGCATGGACAAGATTTGAAAAGTTGTTGAGAGGATGTCCTTAACATGGTTTAGACACTTATCAAATAGTACAAATATTCTACCAAGGATGCGACATTACTACACGAAAAGACATCGACATAGCAGCTGGTGGTTCCATTATGAAGAAAACCGCAACTGAAGCTTACAAAATTATTGATAACACAGCCTCCCACTCACATGAGTGGCATCAAGAAAAAGACATCGTTAGATCATCTAAAGCAGCTAGAGCCGATTCTAGCCATGACTTTGATTCCATTTCCGCAAAGTTAGATACTTTCGAGAGACGAATAGAAAAGATGACTAAAGATATTCACGCAATACGAATTAGTTGTGAGCAGTGTGGAGGACCACATTTGACAAAAGATTGTCTCAGCATTAAACAAACAATGGAACAAAGAGAGAATGTTTCATACATGAACCAAAGGCCTGGAAATAATTATCAAAATATTTATCAACCGCCAAGACCAAACTACAATCAAAATCAGAATTATAACCGAAATATTCCATACAACAACTAACAAGGTCCTAGCAATCAACAAATATCTAACAATACTTACAACCAGCAAAGACCTATTTTTCCAAATAAACCACCACAAACCGATGATAAAAAGCCAAATTTAGAAGACATGATGTCGAAGCTAGTTGAATCTAAAACTCAATTTTTCACATCTCAGAAACAAACGAATGAACAAAATGTTCAAGCATTTAGAAATCAACAAGCTTCAATTCAAAATCTGGAACAAGAAGTAAGTAACCTAGCAAGGTTGATAGGTGAAAGAAAATCGGGGAGTCTACTGAGGGATACAAATGCTAACCCCCGGAATGAAACAGCTAAAGCCATTACCACAAGAAGTGGTATTACACTTAAACCACCTAAAATACCTGTAATTTCTGATGACTCTATTCCTACTACACAGGCACCACAGCCTGAGCAAGAGAAGGAAACAGAACCGGTAGTTGAAAATGTTAATGAAGATAACACAGTCAAGGTAAAGCCTTATGTTAAACCATACCAACCACCGCTTCCTTACCCGAGTAAAATGGGAAAAGAAAGATTTGAAGCCGAGCAATCCAAATTCTTGGATATGTTTAAACAAATAAATGTCAATCTTCCTTTCATTGATGTGATTTCAGGAATGCCAAGATATGCTAAATTCTTGAAAGATCTAATCACAAATAGAAAGAAAATGGAAGAACTCTCGGCTGTTACCATGAAAGCTAATTGTTCTGCAGTGCTGTTGAATAAACTACCAGAAAAACTCTCTGATCCGAGAAATTTCACAATTCCATGTTTTCTGGGTAGTCTTAATTCAATAGAAGCATTGGCAGACTTAGATGCTAGTATAAATTTAATGCCGTATTCATTATACACTAGACTAGACCTCAGAGAATTGAAACCAATACGAATAAGCATACAACTAGCTGATCGATCAGTAAAATACCCTACAGGGATAATGGAAAAAATGCTAGCTAAAGTTGGTACTTTAGTATTCCCAGTAGACTTTGCTATTTTAGACATGGAAGAAGATTCTCGAGTTCCTCTTATATTAGGAAGACCATTCTTAAACACGGCTAAAGCAATAATAGACGTGTTTGGTGTAGTGACCCGAACTTTTCCATAATTATATATTAATTGAAAACTATATTTGCATGATTAAATGTTTCCAACATGTTAAGTAATCAAACTTATTAAGACTTGATTATTTGAAATGAGTTTCATGTAGACAATTGACCACCCAAGTTGACCGGCGATTCACGAACGTTAAAACTTGTAAAAACGACATGACAAAATATATATGGATATACATATAGTTAACATGAGATTATGATAATTAAGTATCTTACTAGGTATATTAACAATGAGTTATATACATTAAAATGAGATTACTAAGTTAAGAAACTCGAAACGATATATAACAATTATCGTTACAACAACGTCTTACTAAATACATATGTATCATATTAAGATATGGTTACACTATATTTAACATGATAAAATGATAATTATATATATTATTAAGTATGTTAACAATGAACTACATATGTAAAACAAGACTACTAACTTAAGAATTTCGAAACAAGACATATATGTAACGATTATCGGTGTAACGATATTTTAATGTATATATATCATATTAAGATATATTCATACATCATAATATCATGATAATGTAATAATTTAACATCTCATTAGATATAATAAACAATGGATTAACAACATTAAATGAGATCGTTAACTTAAAGGTTTCAAAACAACACTTACATGTAACGACTAACGATGACTTAACGACTCCGTTAAAATGTATATACATGTAGTGTTTTAATATGTATTCATACACTTTTGAAAGACTTCAAGACACATATCAAAATACTTCTACTTAACAAAAATGCTTACAATTACATCCTCGTTCAGTTTTATCAACAATTCTACTCGTATACACCCGTATTCGTACTCGTACAATTCACAGCTTCTAGATGTATGTACTATTGGTATATACACTCCAATGATCAGCTCTTAGCAGCCCATGTGAGTCACCTAACACATGTGGGAACTATCATTTGGCAACTAGCATGAAATATCTCATAAAATTACATAAATATTAGTAATCATTCATGACTTATTTACAAGTAAACAAAATTACACATCCTATATATCTAATTGTTAGGACCCCGAAGTTGTATAGTGTTAATGTGAATATAAGCTTAAATGAAGGTTCCTTAGAAGAGGGCTATATAAGGAACCTAAGTAGTCCTAATTAGATAGCCATTGCATTGTAACTGAGTTCTAGAAGCTGTGGAATGTAATTGTACCGATTCTCTCTAATACCGAGTCTCATGCTTACATACCGAATCTCTCTTTATCTTGTCATTTCTCTCAATCTCAACATGATCTGACCTATCATTTGGTATCAGAGCTTCCAGGAAATGATTCTACATCACTATATCGATCCAGAGATTGTAGATTACAGAATCTGATTACTCTCGGTATTTTGAATCACATTCGGTATCATCAAATTTGATAATCTGACGTTCAGATTCTTGTGATAAGTTCAGCAAAGGTGCATTAGGTATTTTAGAAAGAGTTTCGATCATCATTACAGCTTTTTAACTTCAATTATGGAGAATCAAATTGATTTTTGAAGTTTGTGGCTAAAACTCTCGGTATTGCTTAATTCAAGCTTGATTCTGGATTTTTGTGAAGATTTAAGGATTCAGTTGTGTTCGTGAGGTGTTAATTCACATTTCTGACGGTTCAATTTCTTCAATTCATTAAGTTTTGAAGATTTGATCAACACTCGGTATCGTAACTGTCATACCGAGTCTGCTTCATTACTTAAATTCATCTTAAGTGTTGCAGATTGTGGTGTGATTGTGATTCTATCACATTTGGTTTGATTATACGCAGCTAATTGGTGTGGTTTGAGAAAGGATTCTGTCATATTTCTAAGTTTTAAACTTAGACTCGGTATTGTCAACTGCTACAGTTGACATTCGGTATCCTATACTTTCGGTATCTTTGATGTTTTGTGTGATACTAACGTGTTTCCTTGTGCAGCAAGGTTACAAAATCTAATTCAAAAGGATTGAATTGAGTTTGAACTTCAAATTCATACAGAATCTGACTACCGAATCAAATACAGAATCTGAGTTTCTGTATCACTTAATCCATTATTTTAAGTGGTTACAGGCTACAATTCTTGTGATTACCGAATCTATACTAAATCTGGGTGTGTCTATTGTATTTCTGATCAGTTTCTTTTACAGAATCTGATATACAGAATCTTTACCGAATCTGCTACTTTACCGAATCTGCTACAGTACCGAATCTGTTACAGAATCTGACATTTTGATCAGATTGTTTTGACTTTTCATCTTAGATTTGTGTAATACAGAATCTTTACCGAATCTACCTCATTTTCAAGATGTCTACTCAAGATACTTTGATCATTGGATCAGATTCCCGTCCTCCAGTGTTGTTTGATGACAAATACACTCAGTGGCTTCACCGTATCACTCAGTACATAGACTATAAGGGCGAGAAAGCAAAACACATTTGGGCTTCTCTGAGAGATGGTCCAGTATGAATATTGTTATGTAAGCTATCCCGTATGAATTGTTTGAAAATGTTGAAAGCAACACAACAGTAAAAGATATATGGGATGAGATCAAACGACAGCAAGAAGGTTATGACATGTCAGACGTTACTAAATTGAATAAGGCTCTGGGATTCTATGAAGATTTCAAGCAGGAAACTGATGAACCACTCAACGATACCTATCGTCATTTCAATGGTGTTCTCTATGAGTTGAAAAGGTGCAAGATCATAAAAGTAAATGCTGAAGTCAACATGAAGTTTCTCAAAAAGCTCAATGCTGATTGGCTTCCTTATGGAACCATTGTTCGATCTACTAAAGAGATTGACAAGTTGACTATTCATGAGCTTGTTGAAGTTCTTATGCATTACCAACCTAAAGTGTCTAAACTTCAAGAAGGAAGGAAAGAGTCTTCTCCGGGCGATCCACTTGCCCTAATTGCCAAAAAGAAGAGCAAATCGTTGACGTCTTCCAAAAGGTTGTCCAAGAAAGTGCTTGTTGAAGAATCAACTGATTAAGAAGATTTGAATCTTTCTGATGTTGATGATTCTCATCTTGAATTAGTCAAGATGGCAGCCATGTTCACAAAAGCCTTGAACAAACACAAGTTTAAAGGCAAATCAAGCAATCAACGCAAAAACTTGTCATCTTCCTCGTACTACAAGAAAGCTGATCAATCTAAACAACAATGTGTTGATGATTCCAAGAAGGAAGATTCAATTTGTTTCAATTGTGGCAAAGCTGGTCATTACTCTCGTGAGTGCAAGATGCCTAAGAAGAAGGACGCAGCTTACTACAAGAAGAAAATGTTGATGGCTAAGATTGTGGAAACTGGGGGAGAGCTAAAACCGGTTGATGATACTTGGTTTAACTAGACTGACGATTCAGATTCAGAGGTGGAACATGCAAATGTTTGCAAGGTGACAAAGCTCATCAAAGCTAAGGAAGCAATAGAGAATTCTGACTCAACATCCGATGATGATGAGGTACAATCATCTGAAATCTCACCTAATTTTATAAAAATGCAAAATGACTTGATGAAGAATCTGGTCTCAATGTCAAAAGAAGTCAAAGGCTTAAAATCTGAAAACAAAGTTTTAAAAGATAAAATCAAAATGAATGAGACCAGACCTTCCTCATCCAAATTGCAAACAGATGTGCAACAATTGACTCTCTAACTCAACTCTAAGGAAACTGGGTTGGAAGATCTGAAAAAGACAATTCATCCAATTAAAGTTGAAAGAACTGATTATCGTTTAAAATCGGAACGACTTGCAGAAAAAGTTCAATTTTTAGAAAAAGATCTTTCTGATTTGAAAAACCAACATGAACCTACACTTTCAAAACTAAACAAGAAAATCGTTCAATTGGAAAACACCATAATTGAAAAGAACACTGAAATTTCTTTATTGTCAAAAGAATCTTTTCAAATGAAAGCACAACTTGATCGATATGAGGAAAAACTCTATCGAACAGAGCAATCCAAAGCTATCATGGATATGGAACTTTCAAAACAAACGATTTTCATGAATAGACCAAAAACGATTCATGGTGAAAAGTGGGGGTTGGGTTATGAAGATCCGAAAATTTTGGAAGATGCTTCCAAAAAGATTCCAGGATTATATCATTCTGATTATTTTCAAGCTGGTTTACCATCGCATTTTGTACATGCTTCTGATGCTGATTTTGATGATATTATTGTAAATCGTAAATCTAGGAAATACTATCAAATTAGCTTAATGTATGAAAAAAATCAATGCTAAGATAGGTAAATCGAATCCTGATTTCTTGAAAAATCATGTTGAAACTGAAAAGAACATGCAACGTGAAGATTATGTGCCTAAGCGTAGACTGGTTTATATCCCAACACTCATGCTAGAGAAATACATTTTAATGCTTGAGAATGCAGTGTTTAACAAACCTAGTTCTAGCATTACTGCAATAGATGAGGTGTTTGATGAACCAATTTTTGATGTGAAACCAATTCTACCAACTTTACCTGCATCTCCAGATGATGTTTTCCGTGCAGACCTAGCACATGAACTAACTGTCTTCTTTGAGACAGATTCTCTAGGTCAAAATTCTTTAGATGATAAAGTAGAACCTCAGGATGAACCGAACATTGAACCTTTGATAGATTTTGAAAGTCAACTTGATCCTTTGCATGATTATTACTTGCATTTGCCTGCTGTACGTAATTTGAATAGTATAGTAGCTCAACTTGAATAGGAGAATATTGACTTGCAACTTAAGTGCCAATCATTAGAACAAATGCTTGCTTTGTGTGATAAATTACCTTCACTGCATAAGAAAGAATGTACTTATGCTTTTAAGGAGGGTGAAGTGATAGTTTCTGCTGAAGAATTATGTCTTGAGATTAAAATCTTAAAACAAAAGATAATTCAAATGAAACAGGCTAACACACTTAAGAAAATGTCTAATGTTGCAACCAATGTGCTTGAATTTACTGGTGGGATTACTAAGAAGGGGAAGGGAACAACAACATCTAAGGATGTAAAACCCATTACTATTCTTAAAAATCCTCTACGTTGTCAATTTGGCAATCATGGTTCGAAAGTTGCTTCTACAACTCAGTATATTGTCAAAAAGGTTCATTCTCCAAATGGTTCTGTGTTAACTAAAAAGATTCCTATGATTCCTATGACAAAAACTTCAAAAGAGAGTCTTTTAAAGAAATCAGTTAAGTCCACAACACACACAAGTTCTAAACCTGATTTAAGTGAGTATGATGCAAAAGAACGTACAATCAAATTGGAAATTCTACAAAATCAGTCATCTCATGTGTCAACTAAAAAGTTTGGACGTCTAACTAACAAAGGTGTTTTTCGTGTCACAGGTCATAATCCAAACTTGAATTACAAATCTGTATGGGTTCCTAAGTCCACGACTAAGAAAGTAGCAACCAAACCAAAGCAATCTGCTAGTCGGCCTAGGAAATCATCTCATGTTTTTCAATTTTCGTCTGTGAACAAAACATCTACTTGGAATAAATTGTGTGTTAAGACTTCTGATAACGATGTAAAGATTGATATTACGTATGATGCTTCATGTAATGTAGTTTTAAAAGATGCTTTATTGTCTAAACTGCATGATGCTTTACTTGATTATTTCATCATTGATCCAAAGTTTGTTGTTAATCCAAAGTTTATTGTTGGTACTAACCGAAAAGGACCCAAAAAACTTTGGGTACCTAAACTCTAGGAAATTCACATTTACAGTGTTTCGACGTCTGTGTTTGGTATATCGATTCCGGTTGTTCTCGACACATGACAGGCGATAAATCCTTGCTTGTCAACTTCATTGACAAATTCCTAGGAACGGTTACATTCGGAAATGATGAGATTGCAACAATAACGGGTTACGGAGATTTTGTGCAAAATGGCATAACAATCAAACGAGTTTCATATGTTGAGGGTTTGGGGTGCAGTTTATTTAGTGTGAGCCAATTCTGCGATGGAGATCTCAAAGTTTTGTTTGAACGTCGACAATGCTCGGTGCAATCCACCGGAGGGAATGATCTTCTTGTTGGTAAACGTTATGCTTCACTATATACTATTGACCTCAATGATGCACCATCACATGCAACCATGTGTTTGGCCACTCGTTCTACCAAAGAAAATTCATGGTTATGGCATCATCGGATGTCACACCTGAATTACAAGGGTATCAATCGACTAGTCTCTAAAGATTTAGTTGATGGTATTCCAACCTTTCAATATGATATGCATCATGTGTGTCCATCATGTGTGATGGGTAAGCTGAAACAGACTAATCATTCGCTTAAGCAAAACCCCAGTACTTCATCGTCTTTGCAATTATTGCATATGGACTTATGTGGACCCATGCGTATTTTTAGCCCCGGTGGCAAGAAACATGTGCTTGTCATTGTTGATGACTATACCCGGTTTACATGGATTTTTCTTTTGCGAACTAAGTCAGAAACCCCCGCCATTATCATTGAATTCATTAAAAAGATTCAACGCTCTTTTAACAAACATGTTAAGAGCATCAGAACTGATAATGGGACGGAATTTAAGAATGACCCGCTTGATAGTTATTTGAAAGACAAAGGCATTGAACATTAGTTCTCTGCTGCTCGGACCCCCCAACAAAATGGAGTAGTCGAACGATGTAATCGTACGTTGTGCGAAGCAGCACGAACGATGCTTGCCTACTCCAAATTACCTCCAAAAATGTGGGGGGAGGCCATTTCAACTGCATGATATACCCAAAATCGTTGTATTATAAACAAACGTTTTGATAAAACTCCATATGAGTTATTATATGGTAGACGCCCGAATGTCAAATATTTCCGTGTTTTTGGTTGTATATGCTATGTGCTTAACGATTTTGACAGCCTCGGAAAGTTTGATCCTCATGGCGATCAGGCCATATTTCTTGGTTATTCCTCGAACAAAGTTGCTTATCGTGTTTATCATAAGCGGATAAAGATGATTAAAGAGAGCATTAACGTCAAGTTCGATGAATTTTCGGGAATGGCTTTTGAACAACTCAGTTCAAAACCCGATCCTAACCTGGCTATTACTTCTTCGGCTCAAAACTCAATTTTCTCGAAGAAGGGTGCTCCTACGGTTACATCAGAGGAACTGGATATCTTGTTTGATAGTCTTTATACTCCTCAACGGGATTCAAATGTTCAAGCCGTACCGGTTACACCATCACAGTCAACTACTGTGGAGACTCTTCAAAGTCTTTTTGATGAAGATTCAACACCAACTGATTCACCTGTTGCTTCTTCATCCTCCCTCCAACCTCCTGTTACTAGTAATCTTGAACCAATTCAAGATTCATCAGTTGATACAACTCCAGCTGTTTCTCTAGAAACTCTATTGAATCCATTAGATAATGTTACATCAGATCCAGCGGATCAAGGCTCAACGTCAACAATGGTTGATGTTTCAATGGATACCACTGATGTACAACCTCTTCCACACACCCGATGGACTAAAAGTCATCCAATAGATCTTATTATTGGTGACGCATCTGCTCCAGTGTCAACTCGAAGGGCTACTCAGAATATGTGTCTATTCACAGCCTTTCTTAGTAAGATTGAACCAACAACGGTTGCTCAAGCTTTACTAGATCCATACTGGGTAGTTGCAATGCAAGATGAGATCAATCAATTTGAACTACTGAAAGTATGGCGATTAGTTCCAAGACCAACGGGTCAACGACCAATAGGGGTAAAGTGGATTTTCAATAACAAGAAAGATTCTGATGGAATTGTGGTTCGAAACAAGGCACGTCTTGTGGCCAAAGGATATCAACAACAAGAAGGCATTTATTATGACGAAACGTTTGCTCCGGTTGCTAGGATTGAGGCAATTCGTCTTTTCCTTGCATTTGCTTCTCATATGAAGTTTACGGTGTTTCAAATGGATGTCAAAACTGCTTTTCTGAATGGTTATCTTCAAGAGGAAGTCTATGTTGATCAACCAGAGGGCTTTGTCGATCCCATTCATCCAAACCACGTTTACTACTTGGAGAAAGCTTTATACGGTCTGAAGCAAGCACCGCCTGCATGGTACGAGACCTTAACAAAGTATTTGCTGGACAATGGCTTCTCTCGTGGAACGATTGATACAACGCTATTCATCCGTAAAAACCACGGTCACATTCTCTTGGTTCAAATTTACGTTGATGATATTATTTTTGGTTCCACGTCCCCGGCCTTATGCAAAAAAATTGGTGACCTTATGGCCAGCAAATTCGAAATGAGCATGCTTGACCAGTTAACTTTCTTCTTGGGGTTACAAGTAAAACAATTACCAAATGGGATTTTTATCAGTCAAACAAAGTATATCAATGATATGCTAAAACGTTTTAAAATGACTGCTTTAAAACCAATGACAACCCCAATGAGGACTTTACTGGATGCTGATACTAATGGGGAACCCTTTGATATTACGCTTTATTGAAGCATGGTTGGTTCTTGTAATGACCCGGAAATTTCCGACCAAATTTAAACCTTAATCTTTATATGTTTCCGACAAGATAAGCAAGATCTGTAATGTTGAGTCTAGAAAGTTTGAAATCTATATTCGGATAATTAGTTACCCTTTGACCAAGCCTGACGATTCACGAACATTTATGTGTATATACGATATATACTTATTAATTGATAACCGTTCGTGAATTTTTTTTTATAAAAATAAATATTTAAATAAAATGTGTTCATTATATATATATTTATGTATTTTACAAAATGACTAAATATAAATAATTAATTATATTTAATCTAAAAGTTTAGGATTTTTTTTGAACATTTCTATCCGCCACTGATTTCGCACGATACACAGTCCGTGAAAACTGTCGTTAATATAATACAAACAACCCGTTGGCTTTACTATACATGATAGTGTGAATTCAAATTTCATTAATTTATTATATTTGTTAATTATTATATATTTCTGTTGCCTCACACGTCTGTAAATTTAAAATAAGATCTACTGTGCCAAATTGATGATTCACTTGGATAAGACTGTGTGTGTGTCCTTTTCTCCTTGTTTACATTCTATTAGCATTGATTCTTATTAAATTAATATTAATATCCTACCTATATATGTATATATATTTACATATGCTTATGATGCACATCACAAAATCCACACTCTTTTCTTCAACCCACCACACACTAACCGTGAGTACTAGCTCTCCTCCACCACCAGGTTCTATCACCACCACTAACCACCATGGTTCCACCACCTTTCTTTTGTTAAACCGAAACCATCACCATGAGCCACCCTTGCAATCCTGTAAACCATATGAATCCCATTAATACCGCCACCATAATCGTTATCTCCTGCTGCTATTCTATTTTTCTGTCCGAAGAACAAACCTAAACCACCATGAACACCTTATCCATCTGTTTATTCGAATAGGCTTATGCTTTATCTATTTCCATTTATATCGGTTGCAATTAACATTAGCTTTTCTATTTGATTTGCACGTTAGCCTTACTTTTTCTTTTGGCAGACAAGACTTAAAACATGAACCCCACAAATCACTTATACACGTTATTCTCTCTTTTTCCTTGGATCCTAAAATCTCAAGTACAAATAAGCCAAGCCTTCCTTATACTGCAGACGTCGACTTTTCATTGTTGTGGGCTGTTGTATTTTTTTTAATTCTATACAAATATCAAAACACCCACTATTATTTAAAGTGTCGGTGATCTGTTGGAACTTTGTTGGTGAGAATGACGATGTGATGATGGGAAAAAGGAAGAACCAAAAACCCTATTTTTATTTTATTGGCAGCTGAAATATGTTTTTCTTTGATGTGGATCGATTAAAGATACTAATATGGTTATAAATGGACTATACGACTGAAGTTACGTTTGGGTTTAGAGACTTGGGCTTTGATTTGTAATCCATCGGTTGAATTATAAGTGAAAATTTCATAAAAAGAAAACTGAGAAAAACGACTTAAGTATATTTAGGGTGATTAATAAAACAGAAATGAAGGGTTGGAGGAATGGTTAAGGTGTTTCTCGGATGAGATAGTGGTCAAGAGTTCGAGCCCTGTAAGGGGTCTTTTCTTTTTAGGATCCGTTTTTATGAGGTAGTTCTCAAAATCATTATTATTATTATTATTATTATTATTATTATTATTATTATTATTATTATTATTATTATTATTATTATTATTATTATTATTATTATTATTGTTAAAATTATTATTTTCATTAACATTATTAATAAGTTTATCATTTTTTAAATGTTATTATTAAAAGTATCATTTTATTTATTCATTAAAATTATCATTTTATCATTATCATTAAAGATATCATTTCTATTAAAATTAATAATATCATTTTTATCATTAGTATTACTATTATTATTAGAAATAAAAATTAGTTATATAAAAATATACTTAATAAAACTATATCATATTAATTATCTATTTAATGAATATAAAAATAAATATAGTTTATTTAGTTATTAATAGAATGTGCAAGTTAATAAAATAACAATTAATAATAATATCTAAATTTGTTCGATTACAATTATATATATTAATAAATATACAAATGATATAGGTTCGTGAATCCGAGGCCAACTTTATACGTCTTCAATGATGTTATATGTATTTTTACTACAAAATACATTAGGTGAGTATATAGTCCCTTTTAAACTCTAAATATTTTTGGGCTGAGAATACATGCGCTGTTTTTATAAATGATTTACGTTATGGACACAAGTGATCAAAAATAAAATCTACGTTGAGTTGTACCATGGCATATCTCTTTATACTTGGTAGCTAATATTTACGTGAGGAGCGTAAACGCGAATCATGTTGATAGATCTATCGGGCCTGACAACCCCAGCCGGGCTGGACGACCAGTTTTAAACGGTTGCACAGTACTTCGTTTCGTTACTACAATTGGTACGGTGTAGGGTTTATTTAAGAATATGCTGCTGTGATTTAAATGTTAAGTATGGTTACCAAGTGCTCAACGACTTTTCCATACACTTGCGAGTGTATTATGTATGTATATGAAATCTTGTGGTCCATAGTTATAACGCTGCTAGCATCAAACCTATATATCTCACCAACTTTATATTGACGTTTTAAAGCATGTTATTCTCAGGTACAAATTAAATCTTCCGCAGTGCATCAGCTCATTTTAAGGACATTACTTGGAGTCGATCATCGCAATGGGACCAATTGTTGAAGATTTCGTCCGGATGGATAAGGACGGGTCTTTACAGTTCTTTAATGTATCTGACTGCAAGTCGACCAGACATTACACTTGCCGTAACTGTCTGTGCCCGCTTTCAGTCCAACCCTAAGAAATCTCACTCCAAAGCGGTTGTTAGGATTTTTCAATACCTTAAAGGTACACCTAACCTTAGGATCTGGTATCCTCATGGATCCGATTTCAATCTCACTGCTTATACTGATGCGGATCATGGTGGTTGCCATGTTGATAGAAAAGCACATCTGGATCAATTCAGATGTTAGGGAATAGGCTAGTTGGTTGGTCATCTAAAAAACAGAACTGTGTGTCTTTATCAACAGCTGAGTCTGAGTACATTGCTGCAGCTCACTGTTGTTCACAGGTTTTGTGGATGCAAAATCAACTCTTGGACTATGGCTTTAATATTTCTAAGACCCCGATCTATTGTGATTCACAAAGTGCTATTGCAATAACAAGCAACCCGGTTCAGCATTCTAAAACTAAACACATAGATATTCATTATCATTTCATTAAGGACCATGTAGAGAAAGGGGATGTAGAATTATACTTTGTGCCTACTAAAGTGCAGTTAGCTGACATGTTCACTAAACCTTTAGATGAACTTAGGCTAAAATTTTTGATCAAAGAGATTGGCATGGTAGAGTATAGTGCTTGATATTCCTTTTTGGGATCTTGTGTTTAGGGGGAGTAGATACTTTCTAGGGGGAGCAACTAAGTTTCAGTGCTTCAGATAATTTTTCTTTAAGGGACTGCCTTTAGATTAATGATAACTTCCTAGGTACATTTGTTCAATGGTTACGCAAGGGGGAGGTAACTCATTGATATCCTATTTCAAGGGGGAGTTGATTCATTTTCTTGGGAACATAATCAAAATGTTGATTTACTTTCTTGTATATCACATTTTGAGGGGGAGAAAAAGGGAGAAAATGAGAAAATTATTCAAAAATATTGTTTTTCTAAAGTGAATTCAAAATTTCTTTGTTTTTATCTGAAATAATTCACTATGGCTTGAATATATCTCAGTATGCAACCCGTGTCAACAATTGGTATCACTGGAGATTTGTACTTTGTATAAAATTCAAAGTTCTTTTAAGTACAAATCTTATTTTGAAAAATTCATAAAAATTGGAAAAGATAAAATCCAAAAATATTTAAATTTTACTGAATAAATGCTATTTTTAGCATTTTACCAAGTCTGACAACCAACTGTACAGACGGTAAGTTCAAAGTTTTCAAAAAAATTGTCTCATAATAGTTTTTCATGAAAAGATTGAAATGGATTTCAAGAGGAAAAATCAATTTGTCAAGATTTGGAGTTAAATTGTTTATGTTTTGAAAAATTGGACTGAATTCGGTATATTAGGCCCATTCTGTAAAGCCCATTCGGTATTTTACCTTTGGTATCTATAAAAGGAGAGTCAAAGTCAAACATTACTCTTACTGTTATTAATTACCTACCGAGTCTGTTGATTATACCGAATCTGCCTAATTCTACCGAGTTCATCATTCTGTTTCTTCAAATTCTTGGTAATTGTTCATTTTAATCAACGTTTAAGATATATTATTGTAGATCTGAGATAATTATGTTTTTATCAACCAGAAAAGTTCAAAATAACTGGATTATGATCTTTAATTTTTGAAATCTTGTTGATTATACCGAGTCTGAGTCGATTTCAATTAATCTTTGATTAAACTCAATTGATTTGGAAAATCAACATGAAATCTTGTCTAATCTGAGTTAAATTGATTGATCTATCATTTGACCGAGCCTGATTATATGTTTAATTGCTTATTTGATGGATTCTGTATCTACCGAATGTGTTCTTATCTTGATACCGAATTTGTTCATACAATTAACATGTTAATATGCTTGTAATTGAATGGTTGTTTGATCATGGTTGTGAAATTACATGATATGTGATAGAATATGCATGTTTGAGTGACTTTCTGTTAATTGTTGAAGATACCGAATCTGGTTTTCCTTCTTGATACCGAGTCTGAAATTTGGTACCTTGAAATTTTCTGATTTTTATCTTCAAACACTTAACATGTTTATTCTATATTTTTCTGATATGAAAACTCAAGCTTATTTAGTTACAGAATCTAAAGTTTTCATAACTACCGAATCTGCTTGAATTGTGCTGAAATTGACTAAGTGTTGTTTTGATTCCTTGTGTTATATAATTGACTTTGCATGATGATTTTGTACTAAGATGAATATCATATGAATGTCATGGTTGTCAATTATTTGTTCATATTTGAGAATAAAAGACTTTTATATTTGAAAAACCATAAAAATCTTAAAATTTAAAAATATAAAAAGGATTTCAAAGGCAAATAAGAATAGAGATATATGCTTTTTGTTAAATATCTTGTGGTCTTCTATTTCTTATTTATACAGCTAAATGGCGAACAATCACTTTATCAACTCTGAAACCAATATTCCCTGCAAATATTGGACTGCAATTCTAGAGAGGCATACTTTATGGCCTGCTCTGAGCTCCACAGTTAGTGTGCCAGAAACAGACTTGGATATTCTTAACCGATCAATCAGATTTGTGGAGGCCACACAACCAAATGCTACTAATCCACAGGGCGAACCAGCCAGATTTGAATTTAGGCTGAGAGGAGTACAAGGATTCAGGAGTATCACAAAAGCAGACTTCAGGAGGATATTCAGACTTCCTCTTGTACAGAATGCTCCTGCTTTTCCTGCTACTCAGCAAATGATGACTTCTGTCTTTGATCTTGGTTATGTTGGAGCTACCAATGTTCCACCAGCTAAGTTTCAGAAGAAATATCTGCACTCAAGGTGGTATGTGATCTTCTCAATCATCAACAGATGCTTGTTGATGACAAGAAGTGGATCTGATAGCTTAACTGTGCTGATGCTCAAACTTTTCTACTCATTCACAAGAGTAGAGAATCCTGATTATGCAGAACTTATATGGGATTTGGTTCAGGCACGGGTTGAAAAGCCAAGGGGTTCATACATCCCTTGCGAAAGGTTTTTCTGTATCTTTATTCATGATGCTATCAATGCTTGCAGAAATGCAAATATCTTTGTACCAGGTACACATGGATTACAGATGAAAAGGTTTGGAAAGCTGAAGATGAACACCCCTATGGTGTCTGATAATCAATTCACTGCGCCAATTCCAAATTGGCTAGTGAGGCTAGCTGAACCCCAAGACGCTCGTATGCATTCTTATTTTCAGGCTGTAGGAATACCTCTTCCGAACCCGGTACAACAAGAACAAGTTGAACCTGCCGTGGTTCCAGCCCCAGAGGTTGTAGAGGAACCTGTAGTTCAACCACCCGGGCCAGCTAATCCTCCACTTAGGTTAAACCTCAAACGATCTAGGGTAGCACACCAAGCTCAACTCGTGAGGATCAGGGAACCTAGTCCAACTAGGATTGAACCAACCCTTTCTACAACACCCGAAGTAAGCAGTGACACTTCAGCAACAGCATCTGAATCATCTCCTGAACATTCTCCTAAGAGAACTCGATACATGCCTGATGAGATGATTCAGACTCCGCCAACCCAACAAGTAACTAGATCTAGGACTTCGACACCCATCGTCCGCCAAATAGTTACTCCAACCAGTGGTGATACGGACCAAGACCTAGAGCCAATTAGGTCACCCTCACCCATCTCCGTATCACATTCAAGAATAACAGTAAGCCCTATGCTAAATGAAGCGCAAGCTTCGGTAGGCAAGAGATCTAAACGCACGAATGGTAAAACGACCACTAAGCCCATCCAATCTAAACAGGACTTAATAATAAATCCTACAAAGCAAGGTGCTTCGGCATCTAAGGAAGTAATGTCTTCCTCTGCAGTAAAGTCTGTGTTGACTCAATCGATTGAGGAAACTCAATCATTGAAGTCCAAAACGGCCGAAGGGGAGCCGAAAAATCTTGAAAAGGCACCCTGCGTATCGGCTGGAAATCCTCCTGTACTTCAACGTACAACAGGGTCTCGAGGTCCAGCTTATCTTGATGAGGAAGATCTGCCGCGTCCCATGGAAACGAGTCAACATGACAATCCTTCGGGATATTTATCAGACTTCCAGCAGACTGTTCCCTTGGTTCATGAAAGTGATCCATTGGTTCAAACCACTTCTCTTCCGGATTCTGAATCTCAGGGTCTGGAGGAAGAGTCTTTAATTGAAAGAGATGTGCCACCTCATGGTATATCAATGATTTCAGGAGTCGGGGATAGTAATATCTCTGCGAGAACTAAACAGACGGGTAGTTCTACTACTCTGTCAGAGTCTCATGAGACCAAAGTCATGGAGGCGAATGCTTCGAAAGAAACTTCACCGGTGACAACTCCGGTTGTTACCCAACCTCCATCAGAAGGGGATATCACGAATCTGACTAGTAGTATGTACAGCCCTACATATAAGAATAATATCGTACAATCATCCTTACCTGCCTTCACGGCAACTCAAACACTTCCACCGACATCGCCTTCAACAGTTGCTGCTGCTGGTGTTCCTATTGTTACTTTTCCACCATCACCTTCTCGTTTACCACTTTTTTATGATGCTTTGGAGCAAGAATATTTCAGTCGTATGTTTTCTAGAGTCAATCTAGATGTTCTTTGACGCACTTCGCTTCAAGCATTGTTTCGTGCTCATGTTCGATATCCACTTAATTCCTGCTCTTCTCCGTTGAGTCCTCACCGTGATGATGAACATGACGATTCTGATCCTCAGAATAGCCATGAGGGGGAGATAGGAGTAGATGGAGAATATCTAACGGTAAACATTTCAACTAAGGGTGGTGGTGTAAGGTCTTCATCAGCTTCACAAGCTCAACAAGTTCAGATGGAATCAGAAATGGTTTCTACACATGATGAAATTGATGATAAGGAGCCTGAGCAAGTTATAATTCCAATTGTTTATAATGAGGCTGATAGTGGACTGGTAGATGAGAATTTGAACTTGAGTGATTTCTATCTTGAAGAGACAGATGACGATGGATTTGTCATTCTAAGCAAGTTATCATCAGTATCTTCAATTCCGGAAGATGTAGAGATTGTAGATGAAGAGAATCCTGAACCAGTAATAGAAAGTGATGATGAAATGGATTCTTCTGATGACGATGAAGACAATCTTTATGTTAATCCAAATGAAGATGAGATCTTTGATCATATTGAAGATGATGATGCAACAAATCCTACTGGTCATTCATCAAATTCTACACTCTCATCGAGTTCAAATCCAACAAATGCTAATGAAAGTTCAACTTCTGGTACACCTACATCAAGTGAAACAGTGAATTCCAGATTCAAATACAATCATGGAATATTCTTTAAGAATCAAGAGCAAAGATTATTGTTGGGAGTAGAACATGATTTTATAACGTTACGAAACACATTCATCGAGGAAAATGCTTACAAGATCTTCCGCATCAATGAATTACCAAGGAGTAAAAGGTTTACTTATATAGTTTCACGATTGCTTTCAGCAAGTGAAAGGAATTGGTATGAGTTTATGTGGAGAAAACATATCAACAAAGATGAAGATGATTTGTGGCTTCAAAGAAAATATCGTATTTCAGAAGTGTTGAATGTTACTCGAGTCGGAGTAGAGATAAGCGAAAAGAAAGACGTCATCAGTCAGTTCCACGTTATTAGAGAAGATGAGAAAGAGTACAAGTTCACAGAAGCAGATTTTCATAATCTTGACATGCTTGACATCATTCACATCTACAACTACCTCAGTATCATCATCATTCGACCTTTTGCTAAGGCTCAAGCTTTGGAAGCTGTGAAAAGATACATGATGGAGACAATTGAACTGATGAGACGTGAAGATTTTCAAATAGGTCTCGAAGCAAAAAGGAAAAAGATTCGAATTACGTGTCCGAATCAATTTAAAGAGGGACTGAAGGATATGAGGATGTTTCAAATGCAATTCGAACCCGAAGGGTTTGTTTTTGTAAATTCTCAAAAAGAAAAGGTGTTCATTCGTACTGAAGAGCTGAACAAATATTCAGATGGAACACTTAACGCTGCACTGAAGTATCTTAAGATTCATCAAAGCAAGTTCCATGACAATGACATGATAATGGGTCTTGGAGAATTCATAAAGCCTATAAGAGATCGTCTGAAACTTCGAGTTCGTACAAGACAGTTTGAGATACTTCGTAGACAGAGAAAGAGAAGATATTTCAAGGAAATGGATGAATATCCATTATATGAGGGAGATCCAAGAAAAGCGTGGGGTGTCTGGAAACCTTCTAAACAAGTTTCAGAAAATCAAGTTTCAGAAAATCAAGTAGAAGTTTTGAAACCAGATGGCACACGATGGAAACTAACGTTTGGACCTCTCAAGATTTCAAAATAGGATTATGTTGTAAAGTTCACATTTAACACTAAGGGGGAGATTGTTAGGACCCCGAAGTTGTATAGTATTAATGTGAATATAAGCTTAAATGAAGGTTCCTTAGAAGATGGCTATATAAGGAACCTAAGTAGTCCTAATTAGATAGCCATTGCATTGTAACCGAGTTCTAGAAGCTGTGGAATGTAATTGTACCAATTCTCTCTAATACCGAGTCTCATGCTTACATACCGAATCTCTCTTTATCTTATCATTTCTCTCAATCTCAACATGATCTGACCTATCACTAATCCATATACCAACGACCAAAAATACCTACAAACACTTTCATTCTTCAATTTTCTTCATCTAATTGATCTCTCTCAAGTTCTATCTTCAAGTTTTAAGTGTTCTTCATAAATTCTATAAGTTCTAGTTTCATAAAATCAAGAATACTTCCAAGTTTGCTAGCTTACTTCCAATCTTGTAAAGTGATCATCCAACCTCAAGAAATATTTCTTATTTATAGTAAGATATCTTTCCAATACAAGGTATTACTCATATTCAAACTTTGATTCAATTTCTATAACTATAACAATCTTCTTTCGAGTGGAAATCTTACTTGAACTTGTTTTCGTGTCATGATTCTGCTTCAAGAACTTTCAAGCCATCCAAGGATCCTTTGAAGCTAGATCTATTTTTCTCATTTCCAGTAGGTTTACCTACTAAAATTAAGGTAGTAATGATGTTCATAACATCATTCGATTCATACATATAAAACAATCTTATTCGAAGATTTAAATTTGTAATCACTAGAACATAGTTTAGTTAATTCTAAAATTATTCGCAAATAAAGTTAATCCTTCTAACTTGACTTTTAAAATCAACTAAACACATATTCTATATCTATATGATATGCTAACTTAATGATTTAAAACCTGGAAACACGAAAAACACCGTAAAACCGGACATACGCCGTCGTAGTAACACCGCGGGCTGTTTTGGGTTTGATAATTAAAAAACTATGATAAACTTTGATTTAAAAGTTTTTATTCTGGGAAAATTATTTTTCTTATGAACATGAAACTATATCCAAAAATCATGGTTAAACTCAAAGTGGAAGTATGTTTTTCAAAATGGTCATCAAGACGTCGTTCTTTCAACTGAAATGACTACCTCTTACAAAAATGACTTGTAACTTATATTTCCAACTATAAACCTATACTTTTTATTTTTATATTCATAAAATAGAGTTTAATATGAAACCATATCAATTTGATTCACTCAAAACGGATTTAAAACGAAGAAGTTATGGGTAAAATAAGATTGGATATTTTTTTGATTGTTGTAACTACGGGAAATATTGTAACAAATCTATATTAATCATATCCTAGCTAACTCATATTGTATTATACATGTATTCTAATATATTATGAATCTTGGGATACCATAGACACGTATGCAAATGATTTGACATATCATATCGACCCATGTATATATATTATTTGGAACAACCATAGACACTCTATATGCAGTAATGTTGGAGTTAGCTATACAGTGTTGAGGTTGATTCTAAAAATATATATACTTTGAGTTTTGATCTAGCCTGAGACGTGTATACACTGGGTCGTGGATTGATTCAAGATAATATATATCAATTTATTTCTGTACATCTGACTTTGGACAACTAGTTGTAGGTTACTAACGAGGACAGCTGACTTAATAAACTTAAAACATCAAAATGTATTAAAAATATTGTAATTATATTTTGAGCATACTTTGATATAAATGTACATATTTGTTATAGGTTCGTGAATCGACCAGTGGCCAAGTCTTACTTCCCGATGAAGTAAAAGTCTGTGAAAGTGAGTTATAGTCCCACTTTTAAAATCTAATATTTTGGGATGAGAATACATGTAGTTTTGAAAATGATTTACAAAATAGACACAAGTATTGAAACTACATTCTATGTTGAATCGTTATACCGGATATCGCCCTTGTTGAACTTGGTAACCTAAAAATTGGTGTTTATTATAATTGCCACCAATTGATGCGAATCCTAAAGATAGATCTATGGGCCATTGACAAGCCCCAGTCAGAGAATTTGAACTGCTTTAGTACTTCGATATTTATATATGGGGATATTCTAGATGCATTTGTTAATGTCGGTTACCATGTGTTCAACCATACGAATGATTTTTATGCAGATTGCATGTTATTGAAAGATGAAATCTTGTGGTCTATTATTAGAATTTGATATATATGTTAAACCTATAACTCACCAACATTTTTGTTGACGTTTTAAGCATGTTTATTCTCAGGTGATTATTAAGGGCTTCCGCTGTTGCATACTAAAATAAGGACATGATTTGGAGTCCATGCTTGTATGATATTGTGTAAAAACTGAATTCAAGAAACTTATTTTTGATGTAATATATTCTTATTGTAAACCATTATGTAATGGTCGTGTGTAAACGGTATATTTTAGATTATCATTATTTGATAATCTACGTAATGCTTTTTAAACCTTTATCGATAAAGGTTATGGTTGTTTTAAAAATGAATGCAGTCTTTGAAAAACGTCTCATATAGAGGTCAAAACCTCGAGACGAAATCAATTATTATGGAACGTTTATAATCAATATGAACGGGACATTTCAGTTGGTATCCGAGCGTTGGTCTTAGAGAAACAGAAATTTTCATTAGTGTGTCTTATCGAGTTGTTAGGATACATTAGTGAGTCTGGACTTCGACCGTGTTTTCTTTAAAAATGATTGCTTAACACTATTGTTGGAAACTATATATTATTAACATGTAAATATTATGTGATATATTAACCTCTTAATGTGTTTGATATTGTGTGATAGATGTCTACCACTAGTACAAACCCCATCGATTCACCTAATAATAATGAAGAGTCGAATATAATTTGGGAAGATTCACAAATTCCAGAAGAGGAACCGAAAGAAGAGGAACCGGAAGAAGAGGAACCGGAAGAAGAGGAATCAGAAGAGGAGGAACCAGAAGAGGAAGAACCGGAAGAAGAAGAGGTTCCGGAGGAAGAAATATTGATAAATATTGATACCTACAGTAAATCGATTAAATAAAAGAAAATCATCAACCAAAGGACCAAAGTTAAAAATGGTCAATGGTGTGTCCGCCGAGGAAGCAAAATATTGGGAAGATTACTAATTTTTCGATGAATCGGATCCCGATGAGGATTCCGATGATGTTATAGAAATTACCTCGACCCAATTTAATATAGCAAAAGAAAATAATAAGGGAAAAGGTATAAAAATAGAGAAACCTGATTCCAACCCCGATGAGCTTTATATGTATCGGCAACCTCCGTATTTCCTAAATTGTAACAATAACCCGGGAACCTCTAAACCACCAGGTTTTTCTAAACCATTGTGGAAAACGACGACTCGTATTAGAGGAGCACCATATATACCTAGAAAATTAGGAAAGCGAACCAAGTCCGAAGAAGAAGAAACCAGTGATTCAGATTAGAGGGTTGTAATCATGTTGTGTATTATATGTATTGTAGTGTGCTTGTACTTTTATGTTCTATGTAAAAATTGCTTGTATTGTTTGTTATTTATCTTTTACGAATCTAATCCTTGTCTATTTTACAGTATAAAAACAAAATGGACGTTAAGGGTAGACAACCGAATATTTTAAAAGACCTACCAGAGGATATGATTGAGGAAATCTTGTCTAGAGTCGGTCGAAATTCATCAGCACATTTAGTTATGGTGAAATTAACTTGTCAAACATTTGAAAGACTTTCCAGAAATGCCTTAGTTTATAAAAGGCTTTCCTTTGATAGGTGGGGTATATCACATTGGGGAGACTGTAAGTTACGCCATGTTTTCTTTAAAGCGTTAAATGCGGGGAACCTAAATGCAATTTTACGCTATGGGTTAAGAACCTATTTTGACTCAACATATCCCAACATAGGATTTCGTGAGTTAGAAAGAGCTTCTAACATGCAACATAAAGAAGCATGTTATACTTACGGGTTAGTGATGTTCGCTTCTTACCAAAGTGAGAAAAAGAATATCGGGTTACAACTTTTAAACGAAACCTTTTCACAAGTGACGAATTCAGTAGTTGGGGTGAGAAACAAGGTTTTTAGATTATTGCAAGGCTGTTGGACATTACGAAACCCTCATCCTTTTGACGACATTACAACATGCTGCCTAGCCAATGGTCATAACGGTTACTTTTCACAAGACCAAGGATGGGAAGTTGTCTTAGTAAAACCTGAATGCATGACTTGTTTCTGGACTTATGAATTACGTGTCTTTATTTCTTTTGCTAAACAACTCACGTATTAACTAGAATTGCCTTTATAGCTGCAGAGTAGCAAAGATATTATGTGCTATATTTCATCCTATATGTATAATAGTGGTATTGTAAGTTTGTAAAATATTGTATAAAGGTTTGAATGCGAACTATTATTGTAATAAGTTTTTCATATAGAAGCGTAGTAGTTGAGTTGTATAGTAGCTAGTAAGTATGAACTTAACGGGTAGGTAATACCCGAATTAAAACTATAAAATGCTAATATGAAAAAAAATCTTTTATAAATAAGTTCATATAATGCTACGAGATACTATTGACTACTCTTAAATTCTATATGATTAACTCAATTCTTTTGGCTATTTTTTGAAGGAAATGGCACCGACAACTCGTCAGAATTTGAACATGAGCGAGGAAGACTTCTGTGTTTTCCTTGCTGCAAACATAGCCGTAGTGCAGGCTGCAATGCAAAATAACAACAATAACTCTGGTTCTAGTAGTGAAACTAATCCCACAAGAAATCGTGTAGGATGCTCCTACAAAGAATTCACTGCGTGCAAACCTTTGGAATTCGATGGAACCGAAGGACCAATTGGATTGAAATGGTGGACCGAGAAAGTCGAATCAGTTTTTGCCATAAGTAAGTGTACTGAAGAGGACAAAGTTAAGTACGCTACGCATACCTTCACAGGTACTGCGTTAACGTGGTGGAACACCTATCTGGAACAGGTAGGACAAAATGCTGCTTACGCACTACCGTAGTCAGCCTTCAAGCAACTAATGAACGAGTAGTATCGTCCTAGAAATGAAGTTAATAAGCTCAAGGTAGAGCTTAGAGAGTTATGAACACAAGGGTTCGACATTACCACATATGAACGACGATTCACAGAGTTGTGCCTATTATGTCCAGGAACGTTCGAAGATGAAGAGGAGAAGATCGACGCATTTATAAAAGGATTACCAGTAAGGATTCAAGAAGATGTGAGTTCACACGAGCCCGCTTCCATACAAAAGGCAAGTCGAATGGCTCATAAACTCATAAATCAGATTGAGGGAATAATTAAAGAGCAGGTGGCCGAAGAAGCTAACATGAAACAACTCAAGAGAAAGTGGAAAGAAACCAGTGACAAGGGTCACCAATACAACAACAACAACAACAACAACAACAACAACAACAACAACAACAATAATAATTACAACCACAACCGCAACAACAATCGCAACAATAACCGCAATCCTAACAATAACTACAACAAATGTCCCAACAACAACAACAACTACAACAACCGTTCCAACAACAAAAAAAATCCCAACAACAACCAAATCAATAACAACAATGGCAACAACAATCAGAACAATAAATGTCTAAGGTGCGGAGGGTTTCATCCAGTAAGTTCTGTGTAGTAGTGTGTACTAAGTGTAATAGAACTGGACATAGTGTAACGAAGTGTGATGTCTATGGACCAAAGGCATATAAAAATAACAGAACAAATAATTCCATTATTTGTTACGGATGCGGAAAGCCGGTCCATTTCAGCAAAGCATGCCCTAGTTAAGGGAATAATAATGGGCAAGGCTGTGGATGAGTCTTCAATATTAATTCGGCAAAAGCGCAGGAAGACCCGGAGCTTGTTACAGGTACGTTTCTTATTGATGAAAAATCTGCTTGTGTTTTATTTGATTCGGGTGCGGATAGAAGCTATATGAGTAGAGATTTTTGTGCTAAATTAAGTTGCCCATTGATGCCTTTGGATAGTAAATTTTTACTCGAATTAGCAAACGGTAAACTAATTACAGCAGATAAAGTATGTCGGGATAGAGAAATTAAACTGGTTAGCGAAACGTTTAAGATCGATTTGATACCAGTAGAGTTAGGGAGTTTTGATGTGATAATCGGCATGGACTGGTTGAAAAAGGAGAGAGCGGAAATCGTATGTTACAAAAATGCAATTCGCATTGTACGAGAAAAAGGAAAACCTATAATGGTGTACGGAGAAAAGAGCAACGCGAAGCTAAATCTTATTAGTAATTTAAAGGCGTAAAAACTAATAAGAAAAGGTTGTTATACAGTTTTAGCACACATCGAAGAAGTCAAACCCGAAGAAAATAACATCAATGATGTTCCCGTCGCAAAAGAATTTCCCGATGTATTTCCGAAAGAATTACCGGGACTATCTCCACATCGATCTGTTGAATTTTAAATAGATCTCGTACCAGGAGCTGCACCAATAGCTCGTGCTCCATACAGACTCGCACCCAGTGAAATAAAAGAACTCCAAAGCCAACTACAAGAACTTTTAGAGCGTGGTTTTATATGACCAAGTACATCACCATGGGGAGCTCCTGTTTTGTTTGTCAAAAAGAAGGATGGTACATTCAGGTTGTGTATCGACTACTGAGAGTTGAACAAACATACCATCAAGAATCGTTATCCACTACCAAGAATCGATGACTTATTTGATCAACTACAAGGCTCATCAGTTTATTCGAAGATTGATTAACGTTCTGGGTATCATCAAATGCGGGTGAAGGAGGATGATATTCCGAAGACTGCTTTCAGGACGCGTTACGGTCATTACTAGTTTATGGTTATGCCGTTTGGGTTGACTAACACACCAGCTGTGTTCTTGGACCTCATGAACCGAGTGTGTGGACCATACCTTGACAAGTTTGTCATTATTTTTATCGATGACATACTTATTTACTCAAAGAATGATCAAGAGCACGAAGAACATTTGAGAAAAATGCTAGAGTTGTTGAGGAAAGAAAAACTGTACGCTAAGTTTTCAAAGTGTGCATTTTGGTTGTGATGTTTTGCGAGGTGTATACGAAATAGTTATATTTTTACTACGAAATACTACGAAATATTACACAATTTTTATTAATTTACGGATGTGATATACCTAAACCTTGCTACAACACTTATAGGCAGTGTACCTAATCGTAGAGTAGTGTAGTTTTTAGTAAGTCCGGTTTGTTCAACAGGGAGCTAGCTGAGTTTAACGCTATATTTTTAACAACTATATTTATATAAAATATATATATATAGTAATATTATTATAAAAGGGGGTTTTAACGTTTAATGACCGGTTTTTCAATTTTATATTTTAAGCGTAAAGATAAATGACGATAATATAAATGACAGAATTTAAATTGCGATAAAGTAAATTGCAGTAATTAAAATGACAGTAAATAAAAGTACAATGAAATATGAAATAAAAGTATTATGCTTATTTAAACTTCCGTAATCATGATGTTTGACGTTTTGATTTTTAATTAATTGTTACCCTGGTTAATTGTCCTTTGTCCTAGATTATTTGATACCTATTTGGTTTTTGTCCATAATAGTCCATCAGTCATAATTATAAAATGCTCGTCAAATTAAACTTATTCTCGAAGTCAAATATTCCAACTAATTAGGGATTCGAACTGTAACAAGGTTTTAATACTTTGTTAATAATTACACCAGGTTATCGACTGCGCGTAATCCAAGGTTTTAATACTTTGTTAACAATTACACCAATTATCCTTGTATGTAATCCACTCCTATTTTAATGAGATATGAATATTAATTTACCCACTTGATCAGAATGAATAATCAATTACCCAACCCGAATAATTAATTAAATGATCGTAAAAGATGTCGTATAAACGTCACTACATAGGACATACATAATTATTTTAATAATTATTAGATTAACTAATTTGAAGATAGGTTCGACAGGTTCCAATGAGTTGTCGCTCAATTAGACAATACCCCTTATCTATTAATAGTCATAGTCCAATGTCCACAAGTGTCGGTCTTTTGTCCAAACCTTAATTATGGTACAAAATCTAATAACCCCATCTTAATATTTAGTCTAACATCACGATTACTTTGGCTCAAATAATCATAATAATAACTTAGTTACGAGACATTAATTTAAAAAGGAAGAACAAAGCTTACAGTGGTGATTAATCGTGTAGCGTTACACGGACAGAGTTCCGACTTAAAACCCCTAAAACATTTCTTACAATAACCCAATTATTATTAAACTTAAATTAAAATTAAAATTAAAATTATAAATATATATATTATGTTTATAGAGAGGAGAAGAAAAAAATTATGTATATATTTCGTGCAGAATTCATGAGTTTTATAGAATGTGGCCTGCTACAGTAACTCATGCGGTCGTATGAGATTTTAGTGCAAATCTCATGAACTCGTATGGGCTCATGCACTCGCATGAGTTTTATGCCTATTTCCCATGCGATCGCATGGCCGTCAGATCCAGCTCACATATTTTTTGTTCGCTAGTTTGTCGACGTTATTTAATATAATATATAATATATAAATAATTTATATAATTATTTAAATATTATATTATATTCTTGTGCATAGGTGACTTGTAATTTTAGCTCCGTTGCGTCGCGCATTGATAGTTGGCTCTGAAGGTATTTCATATGCCCGAGAGACATATTAAACTAATGTGGCTAACATGTTATGATCCAAGTCGGGTCATACCCAATAACAATCTTATCAACACATTAGTATTTGTTTTAATGAATGGATATTTAAAATAATTACAAGACACTTAAACTTTAGAAATTGGTTTTCTAAAGATAAAATGCTTGAAATAATTATTTGGATAATTATAAGTATAAGTTTGTTTCATTATATGATTAAACTTATTTGTGTGTAATAATTTTATAAGATGGTTATAAAATTAAATACATGTGCAAGTAACATATATGTATATATTTATAATAGGTTTATAAATATAAATACATATTCTAGTATTATAAGATACATGCACATGGGAATAAAAGAAACTAGCAATAAATTCAAATGGGTTTGAATTCAAAATATGGAAATGCAAAACAAAAAAATAAAATAAAAGGGGCTAGGGGTGGACGGTTTTGGTTCACCCAAGGCACCACCCCATGCTTTTGTTTTGCTTCTATAACACACTTGCTAGATTCAATGAATTAACACTTCTTCCAACTACACACAACTTACTAGCAATTTTGAAAACAAAACTCTCTCTTCCTAACCCATTTAGGCCGCCACTTTCAAGTCAAGAACAAGGGTTCTTCAAGTTTTGTTTCAAGTTAATCTTGTGTCTAAATCCTAACCAAGAAAGGTGTTGATTATTGGTTGCTTGTGGGTATTTCAAGCTTGAGGCTTCAAGTTAGAGGCTTGCTATCTTCATCTTCTACATCATCCTCATCCATATTATTACCTCCTAGCTTGGAGAAGGTATAAACACCCTTACTAGCTCTATTTACATTTTAGTATATTTTCAAGACTAGATCTATAAATGGAATTCATGTTTAAAAGGTTAAACTATACATGCATAAACTTAAAATTGCTTCCGCTTGCTACATATACATACACGAATTTATATACCTACAAAATGGGTTTTGTAACTTGTTTATGTGGTGAATTCCATCAATGGTATCTAGAGCCAAAGTCTTGTTAATATGCTTCTTGTTTTTGGCTAGTAAACTCATTTATTTTACAATCTACCAACATGCATGAAAGTAGAATGTAAAAATCTTGAGTTTTGGTGGGTATGTTGGTTTGGCCGAATTTTTTGGACCCCAAAAGTGGGTTTGGGACTTTAAGTTTGGCCAAGATTTGTTGTTATGTTATTGTTCACAATCGAGCCTAGACCATGTGGTTGAATGTTTGAATGATTTGGTTATTTTCATGGTTGTAATTCATTCATTTTGGTTTGTAATAAGTTGTAATTGTTCTTGTAATTTTGATGTAATTCATTCTATTTTGGTATGTAAAAATAGAGTAGGTTGTTATTTCATTTTCTAGAAAAATTGTATTAGGATATAATTTTGTAAATGAAAATGAAGATTCAAGATGAAGATTACAAGATGGAGCTTATGAAGTTACAAGATTAAGTGGGAGATTTTGTATAAAATCTCTTACTTTTGTTAACCCTTACCGGTGACATTTGTTTTTTTGGCTAAACAAATGTCCACCAAAATGGCTCCCGATTGTGAACATATTTTGTTATGCATGTTTGTGTATCTTTGTATGTTTGGTTGCTACAAGATTATCACATGTCAACAACTTGCATAATACATTATAAATGGTTATAATAAAACATAACAAAACAACACTAATAATTGGTTATTAGACCTAAATAAAATGGTTTATCTAAAAGGTAACAAATTGGCTTATAACTAGTAATTGGTTTTACTAAAAGGACATGAAAATAGATTTTTCATAAAACACTACACACCAAATGCATGTTGGTGTATAGCACTTTGTTTTCTAAAACTAGAATATAGAAAACTTAAAATCCCTTTTACTAAAACAAGGTAAACAAGTTAAACGCCATCCTTTTGTGGAAACACTTAGACATATTAGGAATCTCTTGATGGGATAAAGGTCACCTAACCGTCACGAGTGAACTAATGTGAATAAGGTACACTTCGCATACATGTGGGATAAAGGTCACCTAACCACTTATATGTTAAGTCTACATGTTTACACAAGTAGGACGACTTGATTTGGGAATCATGAACTTAGGGTCACCGAAGCATGAGGAACAAATAAGCGTTGATGGGATTAATAAGCCATGCAAAAGGATTGCATGATCCCATAACTTAGAAGTTGCAAAAGGATTGCAATTGTCATTATGACTTCCTAGCTAAATCAAATGACGGGATAAAGGTCACCTAACCGAAATTTGATTTACCGTTGGATTCTAATATTTAATAAAACAAATTAAAAGGGTATTGTTTATTAAGTTTAAAATCGATACTTAAAAGGACTTTGTTGAATTTTGTAGATGGCCGCTAATAACAACAACAACATGCAAAGCGCACCACTTAACATGAACAACCTATCGTTAAGGTCTCTCTTAGAGAGAGACAAACTCAACCATACCAACTTTATGGATTGGTTCCGCAATCTTCGGATTGTCCTCAAACAAGAGGATAAAGCGTATGTACTTGAGGACCCCATTCCCGATCAACCGGATGAGAATGATGTGGAGGCAATGGCCTCTTACGATAAGTATTGCCACGCCTCCCTTCAAGTCTCATGCTTAATGCTTGGGACTATGATACCCGAACTCCAAAAGGATTTCGAGCATCATAGTGCATACGACATGATAACGCAATTGAAGGAGATGTTCCTCCAACAAGCACGTGTCGAGCGCTTCGAAATGGTTCGGGCACTACATGCTTGTCGTATGGATGATACCCAATCGGTTTCATCTTATGTACTTAAGATGAAAAGCCTCATCGATCGTGCTAACCGTCTCAACCTAAACATTTCAAATGAGTTAGCCACCGATCTTATCCTAAACTCCCTATCAAAAAGGTTTGATGAATTTGTAATTAATTACAATATGAATGGGATGGATAAGAGCATAGGTGAGCTTCACGGTATGCTTAGAACGGCGGAAAATAGCATGGGTAAAAGGGCTTTACCTGTGTTAGCAATCGATCAAGGTGGATCCAAAGGTAACACCTCTAAGCCAAAGGTGGCTAAGAGAAAAGGACCCTCCTATCAAGGCAAAGGGAAGGGGAAGATGGTTACCCCAACCATCAACAAGGCTAAAAAGCAAAAGGTAGCCGAGAAGGCAAACCCCAAGGAAGACCCATGTTTCGGTTGCGGTGAGATGGGTCATTGGAAACGAAACTGTCCGGTCTATCTTAAGGAGTTGAAGGACAAGAGGGATGCAGGGCAAACCTCAGGTAATATATATATGGTATATATAGAGCTTAGTATTACTTCTTCTAATACATGGGTATTAGACACGGGATGTGGAACTCATATTTGCAATTCTTTGCAGGGGTTCAAAAGAAGTGATCATAAGGCGGGAACATCAAGTCTCTATATGGGCAATGGTGCAAAGGTGCATGTTAAAGCTCAAGGAGATTTTATTTTGAAGCTTCCAAGCGAATTGGAACTTATTTTAGAAAATGTTTTGTATGCTCCGGATTTGTGTAGAAACATTATTTCTATCTCTCGCTTAAAACAATGTGGTTACGTTGTTAATTTTATTGATGATGATATTCATGTTTCTAAAGATAATGTATTCTATTTCAAGGCTTCGCCTTCAAATGGAATTTATGAATTGGTTCATGATGACGCATCATCGAGCTCTATATACCATACTAGCACCAAGAAACTCAAAAGGGATTTGAGTGATTCCTATTTATGGCATTGTCGCCTTGGTCACATAAACAAGAACCGAATGCATACACTTCAAAAGAATGGACTTTTGAAATCAAATGAAATGGATTCGTTTGATTTATGTGAATCTTGTTTACAAGGCAAGATGACTAAAGCACCTTTCAAAGGGACTTATGAAAGGGCTAAGGATTTATTGGGATTAATACATTCGGATGTATGTGGACCCTTCAAACCCATGACTAGGAATGGTGAAAGATACTTTGTTACTTTCATTGATGACTTTAGTCGTTTCGGATATGTCTACTTATTAAGACATAAGGACGAAACGTTCGAAGCATTCAAAGAATATCAAAACGAAGTACAAAATCAACTCAATAGGACAATTAAGGTACTTCGTACCGATAGAGGAGGTGAATACCTAAGCGATGCCTTCCAAGATCATCTTAGGAGTTGTGGGATTATCTCACAACTTACTCCACCCGGAACACCCCAACTTAATGGAGTTTCCGAAAGGAGGAACCGAACCCTAATGGATATGGTTCGATCTATGATGGCAAGAAGCTCGTTACCTCTATCATTTTGGGGTTATTGTCTAAGCTCCGCGGTTCGTATTTTAAATATGGCCCCAACCAAGAAAGTGGAACGAACTCCTCATGAGATGTGGTTTGGAAAACCTCCTTCTCTTTCATACTTGAAAGTATGGGGATGTGAAGCTTATCCTAAGCGTTATGTAGCAAATAAGCTACATGCTCGATCCACAAAGTGTATCTTCATAGGATATCCCAAAGATGACATGGGATATTACTTCTATGATCCATCCGAGCAAACGGTATTTGTTGCTCGGAAAGTGGAATTCCTTGAAACCAAGTTCCTTATGGAAGGTGATGGTGAAAGGAAGATAGATCTTGTAGACGTACAAGATCAAGCCGATGATACACAATTGGTTGGCACTAGTACTCAACATGAGGATGTTGAAAATGATCAAGTGGATGATCAAGGTACACAAGACGTTCGAAGATCTAGTAGGATTAGTAATCCTCCCGAGAGATATGGGTTTCTCGTGGAAGGTTGCTATACGGTTGATTTGGATGAACCGACAAACTACAAAGATGCTTTATCAAGAATTGATAAAGATAAATGGCAGGAAGCCATGAACGCCGAGATGCAATCCATGTATGAAAACCAAGTTTGGGAACTTGTTGTGCAACCTCCTAGCTCCAAGCTAGTTGATTGCAAATGGCTTTTCAAGAAGAAAACCGACATACATGGAAACTTGGATACATACAAAGCTAGACTTGTAGCAAAAGGTTTCACTCAAACTCAAGGGGTTGATTATGATGAAACTTTCTCGCCTGTGGCAATGCTAAAGTCTATTAGGATATTATTTGCCATTGCTGCTCACTATGACTATGAAATATGGCAAATGGATGTCAAAACCGCTTTCCTAAATGGATATCTTGAGGAAGATGTCTATATGGTACAGCCCGAAGGTTTTGTTGATCCGAAAAATCCTAAAATGGTATGCAAGTTAAAGAAATCAATCTATGGATTGAAGCAAGCATCTAGAATGTGGAATCATCGTTTTAATGAAGAGGCAAAGAAATTTGGCTTCATTAAAAATGGTGATGAAGCTTGTGTATACAAGAAGGCTAGTGGGAGCTCTATAATGTTCCTTGTGCTATATGTGGATGACATATTATTGTTTGGGAATGATATTACCACAATGCAAGAAGTCAAAACTTGGCTAAAGAGTTGCTTCTCCATTAAGGATCTTGGAGAAGCACAATACATATTGGGGATTGGGATCTATAGGAATAGATCCAAGAGATTGATAGGTTTAAGTCAAAGTACATACATTGATAAAATCTTGAAAAGGTTCAAGATGGAAAACTCTAAGAAAGGTTTGGTACCCATTCAAAGAGGAACCATTCTCAGTTCATCTCAGTGTCCTACCACGAAAGATGAACAAGAGAGAATGAAGAAAGTCCCATATGCATCTGCTATTGGGTCTATCATGTATGCAATGATATGTACTAGACCGGATGTGTCATGCGCTCTAAGCTTGACAAGTAGATACCAGAATAACCCAGGAAATAGTCATTGGACTGCGGTTAAATGTATATTGAAATACCTTAGAAGGACTAAGGATATGTTTCTAATATATGGGTCTGGTGAGAAGGAACTCGCTATTAAAGGTTACGTGGACACGAGTTTCCAAACTGATCGAGATGACTCTCGATCACAATCCGGTTATGTCTTCATGTTAAATGGTGGTGCAGTCTCTTGGAAGAGCTCAAAACAGGAAGTTGTTGCGTTATCCACTACAGAGTCGGAGTACATTGCCGCCTCACTGGCAGCTCAGGAAGCTGCATGGATGAAGAAATTCATCGACGACTTAGGAGTGGTCCCTTCCATTCAGGACCCTCTTGAGATCTTTTGTGACAACGAGGGTGCGATTGCTCAAATCAAGGAACCTCGTGCTCATCAAAAGACTCGTTACATTGAGCGGAGATTCAACTACATCAGGGATGAGGTTGAAAAGGGAAAGATATGTATTCACAAAGTTCACACAGATCAAAATGTTGCGAATCCACTCACGAAGCTTTTACATGGGCCAAAACATGAGGGACATGTTTGTGCATTAGGGCTTCGACATTCTAGTGATTGGAATTGATCTATTTTATGTATTGTATCGGAACGAATTAGTTCAAACTCATTAATATAATTATGGTATTAATTTAATTATGAGTCATGTTCCAATTTTGCATATTTTATCCATGAATAAACTATTATTCTAAATTCCGTAGTTGATCACATTTGTGGGAACAAGTGTGAGGTCTAGACTATTATGAACTTGGATTGGTTAACATTCAAATGGTGAATGTGGGGCAAGGTTGCAACCAAGGTTCATAGATATTTGTGGGACGCAAATATTGGAAGACCCGCTCTCAAGATTTACAATATGGAGCCTTTGTGGTTGATCACATGTAATCTTGAGTAAAGGAGAATATCATTATATCCTCTGACCTGAGACACATATTGGGTTCGGATATTCACCGAATATTGTGCCTTGATTCCTTCCTTCGCTATTCTGAAATATGGTAGTACATAAGGGAGGCTTCAGGTATGGTACAAGGTGTAGTGTCTAGGACGTATGTAGTCAAGATGGAATTTGTCCCTCTTATTCGTTGAGAGTCGGATGTCTAAGGCCTGATAAAGTTAAATCTATAAGAGAGTGATCATTCTATGTCTCTTGGATTTGACATGACATCTAGGACAAAAAGATATATTGAAAGATTCACCTAATCATATTCGAGATGGGAACTCGAAAAGGATGATGTTATTGAATGGCACTAAGTCATAACATATTAGGGTGATGGACGGTCGTTAGGTGGTATCCGTCACTTGCATTAATTTCTTATGTTTCTCGTGCAAGTGGGAGATTGAAGGTATTTCATATGCTCGAGAGACATATTAAACTAATGTGGCTAACATGTTATGATCCAAGTCGGGTCATACCCAATAACAAGCTTATCAACACATTAGTATTTGTTTTAATGAATGGATCTTTAAAATAAATACAAGACACTTAAACTTTAGAAATTGGTTTTCTAAAGATAAAATGCTTGAAATAATTATTTGGATAATTATAAGTATAAGTTTGTTTCATTATATGATTAAACTTATTTGTGTGTAATAATTTTATAAGATGGTTATAAAATTAAATACATGTGCAAGTAACATATATGTATATATTTATAATAGGTTTATAAATATAAATACATATTCTAGTATTATAAGATACATGCACATGGGAATAAAAGAAACTAGCAATAAATTCAAATGGGTTTGAATTCAAAATATGGAAATGCAAAACAAAAAAATAAAATAAAAGGGGCTAGGGGTGGACGGTTTTGGTTCACCCAAGGCACCACCCCATGCTTTTGTTTTGCTTCTATAACACACTTGCTAGATTCAATGAATTAACACTTCTTCCAACTACACACAACTTACTAGCAATTTTGAAAACAAAACTCTCTCTTCCTAACCCATTTAGGCCGCCACTTTCAAGTCAAGAACAAGGGTTCTTCAAGTTTTGTTTCAAGTTAATCTTGTGTCTAAATCCTAACCAAGAAAGGTGTTGATTATTGGTTGCTTGTGGGTATTTCAAGCTTGAGGCTTCAAGTTAGAGGCTTGCTATCTTCATCTTCTACATCATCCTCATCCATATTATTACCTCCTAGCTTGGAGAAGGTATAAACACCCTTACTAGCTCTATTTACATTTTAGTATATTTTCAAGACTAGATCTATAAATGGAATTCATGTTTAAAAGGTTAAACTATACATGCATAAACTTAAAATTGCTTCCGCTTGCTACATATACATACACGAATTTATATACCTACAAAATGGGTTTTGTAACTTGTTTATGTGATGAATTCCATCAGGCTCAGGTCCCGATTCCGGATTTTCAAACGTCCTTGCGTACTATTTAATATCTTGTACTTTGCGTTCCGCGACTTGTACTCTTGTAATTTTTAGATGTTTCTCATCAATAAATTGAACCACTTGAATTATATCTTGTACATTTGAGCTTTTTGATCATTTGCTTCTTCAAATCGTCGTTTTCTTCTTTTATCTTCGCACTTATTTATTTAAACGAATATTACATAAAAATAGAACAATTGCAACTAAAAGCTTTACATATTGGAAGGATATTGTGCCTAAATATATGTTCATTTGGAGCACTATCAAATATCCCCACACTTGAGCGTTGCTTGTCCTCAAGCAATACAGAACTTAAAATAAAATCACACTTCACTCGAATCACTTTTTTTTATTCTCACACTTTATACATCAATGATTTTGATACGGCGGTATAAACAATGATAGTAACGATGTGGTTTACAGTCCCACGTGACTATGAAAATTTAGATCCTTTAAGGAAATTGAATCTTTATGAAAACATTTGATCTTTTGAAAATTCATTCTAGCTTTTACCCTAGATAAGTTTTCCGGAATAACCCTTCACCGATGTTTGCAAATTATTTTTTTGGGTTGTGTGGGTTTCAGATTTTAAAATTTTAGCTCAAAACTTGCGGTTTTGTGTCACCCACTTGGTAACCTTATATTAGGAAAGCACACGTCCAATATACTTGCTCCATATATTACCTTTCGGTAAACTACCGTCCGATTATAAAGAAAAGCGTTGAACAAGCAACTGTTAAGGCAATGTCTAATGACATGCATATGTTCATGGTCTAAAACGTGTCGGATGCAATTACTATCCTTTGTAGGAGCAATTGTAAAGATCACCCTAGAGCTTTTCGGTCTGGCAAAAGGTCCTGTCTTCGACCATGCTATGCAACCACCGTTCTTACGGTTGACACCCGATTTGTTTCAGGTGACCTAATGAATTCCAGGTGAATTCCTAGGATTTTACGTTCAATGGTAATGAACACATTGAAAATAGGTTTTCAGAAAACAAATCGATTTTAATTTGATCAAAATATTTTCTCGTTCAAGCTCGAGTTTAGATATCATTGAATTCCATGAGTTTTTAAATCTCAATCTTTAAAGTCAATCTCAAGGATTGAGTAATATCAGGCTTAAAAGCTGATTTTTAATCTTTAAGGAGATTATCCTTTCTGGGGGTCTGATTCATTAGTATTATCAAGCTAATTTGCACGGCGCTCTCCCCATTTTACGAGACAGATCCTCTCATGGTTAGGATAAGTCTAACCACTTGTTGACCCTGTTTGATGCTGAGGTCCGTGGATTTCCTGCTAATTTTAGAGATGACTTTTCTAGATTTTTCGTCAACCTACAGCTGGTCTGGACGACAACTTCCTGACCTAAATCAAGAAGCGCGTGTATTTTTCGGAAGACTTTACTTCCTTTTAATGATGGAATTGATTCATCGTGTAGATCCATATTTCTTTCAAATATATTACAGTAAATCGGGTAAAACTGATTAGTTTAGTCCAAAGCAAAAGTACCTGCAATAATCTTGTACAAATATGTGATATATGTTTTGAAGAACTTGGTAAATTATTCCCACACTTAGCTTTTATTTATTCTTTTATTTGCCTTTTTATTCTCCTTTATTCCATTTTAAATTGATTCAAGCGTTTTGGGTTGTTTCTCCATTTATGTTTTCTCCGAGGTAACAATAATTTCGGTATTAACACCTAGTTTTATCGTTCATAAATATGTATAAACATGAAAACTCCAAAGCATATACGCCAATTTTTAGGACTGGCTGGTTACTACAGAAGGTTCATCTAAGATTTTTCCAAAATAGCAAAACCCTTGACTGCATTAACGGCGTTTGACGCATAAAGGAAAGAAATTTGAATGGAAGGATGAGCAGGAGAAAGCATTTCAATTGTTGAAGAAAAAGTTAACTACGGCACCTATATTGTCATTGCCTGAAGGGAATGATGATTTTGTGATATATTGTGATGCCTCAAAGCAAGGCCTCAGTTGGGTATTAATGCAACGAACGAAGGTAATTGCTTATGCGTCCAGATAATTGAAGATTCACGAGCAAAATTATACGACTCACGATTTGGAATTGGGCGCTGTTGTTTTTGCATTAAAGACTTGGAGGCACTACTTATATGGGGTCAAAAGTATCATATATACCGACCACAAAAGTCTCCAACATATATTTAATCAGAAACAACTAAACATGAGGCAGCGTAGGTGGATTGAGTTATTGAATGATTACGATTTCGAGATTCGTTACCACCCGGGGAAGGCAAATGTGGTAGCCAACGCTTTGAGTAGAAAGGGCAGAGAACCTATGCGGGTAAAAGATATGAATATAATTATTCGTACTAACCTTACTACTCAAATAAAGGAGGCGCAACAGGGAGTTGTAAAAGAAGAAAAGTTGAAGAATGAAATACCCAAAGGATCGGAGAAATGTCTTAATATTCGGGAAGACGGAACCCGGTATAGGGCTGAAAGAATTTGGGTACCAAAGTTTGGAGATGTGGGAGAAAAGGTACTTAAGGAAGCACATAAAACCAGATATTCAATACATCCCGGAGCGGGGAAGATGTACAAAGATCTCAAGAAACACTTTTGGTGGCCGGGTATGAAAGCCGATATTGCTAGATACATAGGAGAATTTTGACGTGTTCTAAGGTCAAAGCTGAACATCAGAAACCATCAGGTCTACTTCAACAACCTGAAATCCCGGAATGGAAATGGGAAAACATTACCATGGATTTCATTACTAAATTGCCAAGGACTGTAAGTGGTTATGATACTATTTGGGTAATAGTCGATCGTCTTACCAAGTCAGCACACTTTCTGCCAATGAGAGAAGATGATAAAATGGAGAAGTTGGCGAGATTATACTTGAAAGAAGTTGTCTCTAGACATGGAATACCAATCTCTATTATCTTTGATAGAGATGGCAGATTTGTTTCAAGGTTTTGGCAGACATTACAACAAGCATTGGGAACTCGTCTAGACATGAGTACTGCCTATCATCCACAAACCGATGGGCAGAGCGAAAGGGCGGTACAGACTCTTGAAGATATGCTACGAACATGTGTTATTGCTTTTGGAAACGGTTGGGATCGACATCTACCATTAGCAGAATTTTCCTACAACAACAGTTACCACTCGAGTATCGAGATGGCACCGTTCGAAGCACTTTATGATAGAAAGTGCAGATCTCCAAATTGTTGGAATGAATTGGGGGATAGACAGATTACGGGTCCAGAGATAATCCAAGAAACTATAGAGAAAATCATCCAAATTCAACAACGGTTGAAAATCGCTCAGAGTTGACAAAAGAGCTACGCGGACCTTAAAAGGAAAGATATAGAATTTGATATTGGGGAGATGGTGTGACGACCCGAAAATTTCCGACCAAATTTAAACTTAATCTTTATATAATTTCGACTTGATAAGCAATGAATTTTTAATAAATCTTGAACCTCCGAAAAGAGTTTTACACAAGCTTTTGTTCACCCTTTTATTCCGACGATTCACGAACGTCATAACTTGATTTAATTGTTTAATTATTTAATTATTGTGTATATATATGAATTTATATATATTTAACTTGAAAATATGATACTTAAATATCTCATTAAGTATATTAACAAAGTATTGTATATATATTTTCATACTACTAATTTAAAGCATTTTTGAACAATATATATGTTACTATTTAAACGACGTAATTAACTTTTGTTAAAATGTATTTACATATAATGTATTACGAGTGTAAATACATCCTTACAAGTATTGAATACACTTTATAATATACCAATACATATAAAGGATAGCTATACTCGTATTTCTGTTCAATTTTCTCAAGAATTCTACTCGCATTCATACGGTATTTTTACCCGTATTATACACAGCTTCTAGAAGTATTTACTATTGGTATATACCAATAGAAATCTGCAATTATTTGTGTAATATGTCATCCATGACCTAATCAATTTAATATGTCATCCATGACTTAATACATTTTAACTTATCTTAGATATTTTCACTAAAAGCCAAATTTTCAAGCCTATAAATAAGCACCATTTCTAACTCATTTTTACACATTCATTTTCCAAATTTTACTTCCAATTTTCACACACACTTGCAAGAACTCCCTCAAGTTTTGTTCTACAACTTCTTTCCAGCAACTTTACATTCTAAACTTGAGGTAAAAACTCTACTTCAACTCTTGTTCAATTCATATGTTTATAGCTATCTATATAAGAGTTTATAAACTAGAACATAGTTTAGTTGATTCTAAACTTGTTTGAAAAACTAATCTAATCTTTCTATATTAACTCCAATAACATTTATTTATATGTATTATGATGTTATATTAAGTTAATATAAGAACTTATAACTTGTACATATGAAGAACACCTTGAAACTTAACATATATCCTTTAATCTCCATTCAGTAAAAAGCGGGCTGTTTTGGGTTGGGAATTAAAAACCTATCTTAGACTTTGAGTTCGATGCTAAGATTTGAAAATATGTTAATATATGTAAATAAGACTTCCAGTATTTTTTTCATGATTTTAGACAAAGTGGAAGTATTTTATCAAAAATCATATATTGGGTGGATGCCGGGATTTTTTCAAATCTGTCCACCGACACAAAAAGAGGGTAAAGCTCTAAAAATTACTACTTGGGATGAACTTTTCGAATTGGTTTTGTAAAATTGACTTCTTAAGAAATCCATAGCAATTTTATTCACTTTAAACGTAGTTGTAATGAATATTTGGCGAGCAAAACAAAATCTGCTAAAATTAACGTGGTATGGACGAAATTTATATTATAAAAACTATATTAACCATATCCTTGTTAACTTTTCCTATATCCTATATATATTTGGACATGTTATCATTAGTATAACAAAATATTATAATCTTGATTAATTTCAAGATTGTATATATATAATAATCTTGGTACGTTCTATGACAATACGTGCACAATACGTTTTGATAAATCCTAAGACAAAACGTACACAATACGTCTTAGTTAATTCTAAGACAATACGTATACAATAAGTCTCTGGATTGATGCAAGACAATACGTACACAATATGCCATGGGGTAATTCTAAGATTATATATATATATATATATATATATATATATATATATATATATATATATATATATATATATATATATATATATATATATATACCGATTATTGGACTGTTGGACTGTTGGACTTTTCAGACTATTTTGGACTACTAAACTTGACAACTTAAATAATCACATGTGATTGAAAATATAAACTTAAACAATCACATGTGATTGAATATATGATATGAACTTCCTATATTAATTTTGTTCACATGTATTATTATCTGAATCGTTATTATTATTATAGGTTCGTGAATCCAAGGACGACGGCCATATTTTTAATAAGTTAAAAACTTATTATTAATATACTTTTACTACCGTGAGTATATAGTCCCATTTTTAAACTCTACAAATATTTTGGGATGAGAATACATGCATTTTATGTTTTACCCCATAGACACAAGTACTTAAAATATATTCTACGTTGAGTTGTACCGCCTTGCATATCTTCCCTAATAGCTTAGTAACTAATATTTACATTTTGTAAGAACATGTAAGCGTGAATCCTATTGATAGATCTATCGGGTTTGACAACCCCAACCGGGCTAGTCGCTCTAGTATTGTAAACGGTTGCATAGTACTTCGTTTTTACTACACTTGGTACAGTGTAGGGAGATTTCATAATAAAGGGAATATGCCACATTAAGGGTTAAGTATGGTTACCGAAGCGCTCAACAACTTATAGAATACTTTTATACACTTGAAAGCGTACATATATTTATAACTATGAAAATCTTGTGGTCTATATTTATATCGATGCAAAAACCATATATCTCACCAACCTTTGTGTTGACTGTTTAAGCATGTTTATTCTCAGGTCCTTAAGAAAGTCTTTCGATGTTGCATTATCTGAGCAAGCTGTGCATGGAGTCTCATGCTTTTGTTTAAATGAACTGTTGCATTCAATAAAACCTTTGTCATGTATTATATTCGATTGTTATGTCACGTGTGTAGTTTTTGGAAACCGATGTATCATGGGGATTATTTCTTAAATAATCACTCACTTGTTTAATACATGCATTATGTATAATAATGGTGTGCTTTTTATGAAATGAATGCAATATTTTTCTAAAACGTATCATATAGAGGTCAAATACCTCGCTATGGGACCAATGAATAACGTACTGCGTTTATAATATTATGGACGGGTCGTTTCAGTTGGTATCAGAGCGGTGGTCTTAGCGAACCAGGTCTACATTAGTTGTCTAACTGATAAGTCGTTAGGATGAATTAGTGAGTCTGGACTTCGACCTTGTCTGCATGTCAAAAGTTTTGCTTATCATTTGTGTCGAAAATTACCTACTTATCATCCTTAGGAAATTACCTGCTTATCATTCTTAGTCTAGACACGTCTTGCTGCATTGATTGCATGAATAGTCATTAGACAAAATTCATATCTTAGCGTATCTGCTAAATCATATCTTATCGTATCTATTACCGTAAACTTTGCCTGACATATTCCGTAAATTCCTCTGTAATCTATAAAATCTTTTGATCTATATATATAGATATTCTATGTAGTTAGAATACCACCCGATAGCTGGAAAATCATTTCGTATCGAAAAATCCTTTATCAAATCGTACGAAATGGAATTCGTCATCAGTTCAAGTTCCTCGGATTCCGAAATGGAATCCCACTCAAGCTCCGAAAGCAGTGTGACTGGAATGGATCAACCAATCAGCCATCATCTATTCTAGATGAATTGGGGATGGGTTCATAGCCTCCTTAATCATTGGAGACAAGAAGAAGGCGATCCTTTCCATCCACCACATTGCCCTCTTGGCGAAGAACCTGAAGCACTTACCGGTGAACCTGTCCGAAACACCATTTTCTCTCTCATTTCCAGAGTATCTCATCACGATTATATACTACACCAAATTCTAGATCTTATTTATCCACTCGTCTGAACCGACAATCACCCCAGTGTAATAGAAGAAGTCAATGAGCTTCGCGCTCGGGTAGTGGCTTTGGAGAATATGGTGCAAAGGTTACAAACACCAGCAGCAGCACCAGCAACATAACCAGTACCACCATCAACAACATCAACAGTACCATTACCACCACCAATAATAACCGCATCGCAAACCTCAACTTCACAATCTATCCCATGAGCATTGACGTCATACTCCCTGTAAATACTAAGGAATACCACAACGATGAAGTATTGATTCATAATTTCATTGGGAAAACATTCTACGACGATTATGTAATTCCTAAAGTTTAGAAATTATCTATCCTAGCCTTAATCATAAATCAAATGAGTTTAATTTAATATTAACTCATTAAATCTATATTACATCTAAAGAAATATGCACATATATTTCCATAAAGACTGTAAAAAAATTCTTTTGTACAAAATATTAATTATGACAATTTTTTTAACAGGTAGGTAATACCCGAGAGATATATAAATTTACAATTAATATGTTACATTCTTCGAATCTGATTCAGCAAATCATCTATTATACTCCCTACTTTCACAACAATATACATTCTTTTATAGAAATCAAAACAACCATACTCATTCAAAAATATAATTACATATTCTGATTTTGAAATCGCCGAATTCAATTCAAGATATAACCGGTATCATCATTCTTAGATTCTTACATCTTTCAAAGCTATACTTTGACTTCAAAACTGTGTTAGAACATCGTATGTATATTAACGATTATAATCTGTGTTCAAGCCCTTCGAAATACCTGAAGACACTTCAAATAATGAACAATCGAGATGATGATCCAACCACATGTTATCCACAGTTACGTACCTGAAAAACTCTTGAAACCAAGGTCATAATTTAAAACGTATCCATGTCAGACCTTTTGGCATTTACTAGCTACAATAACTTTTCAATCCCTTCTAAAAATAGACGATTTTGTCACAGCTCCAGCAAACCAACTTCAATTGTTCATTCGAATAAGCCTTATTATAATGATTACCCCTTCATCATTATTACCGGGGAACCTTTCATATCTCGCCACATTAGCAGTAAACTTATTAACAACTTCATTGATCTTTGACTTTCCAAAAAATCTTTATATTTATCAAAATCCCATCATTTACTCATCTGCATCTTGTAACGAGAATTGCCATACGAATCATCAAAAATTAGCAATCAGTATTTTGAAATCTCGCAGCATGTCTACGCCAACAATTATATGTGTCTATCCTCTGGACTTATATACTTTGAATGTGAATTTTCTAAAAAACACCGTAAACTGTGAACTAGTTCTCGAAATACTGATGAAGCAGCAAAAACTATAAACGACCTTAACAGTAAAAAGTTTGATGATAAATAGTAGTGTGTTGGCAAAGCTCAGAAAAAGAGAAGATTTGGTACTGAAATATACGGATTGAGCAAACCATGAAGAAGGCTGTGGATAAATCGCAAGGACGAAATCTACCTTTAAAGAATCCAAATGATTCCGTGTCTGCTGAAGTCATTATCAAATACCTTGTTCCTGACTCTAAACCCTTACGGACAATATTCTTCATCATCCTCTGATATTAGAAATTCTAAGATATCATCGTATCTTTCATTATAAATATCCTCCATATTTTTGAAGATATTTCCATAATTATTCTTATCTGAAATCATTTACCTCTTCGCGCTGTCTGTATTACATCATAAAAGAAACTATTTTAGTTTCTAAATTCTGAAACTTTCGAATTTAAAATAGGAATATTTTTTAAGTAGTGTTGGGAACTGAAGCATGAACTAGTATAATATAATGACACTTGATCAACGTGATTATATTACAGTAAGTCATGCTGAGTTTCTAAATGGAACGTGATGATTCACAGATCATAACGTCATCATGTGCTATGTTACACGACTCTTGTATTCTCTTTAACCTCTAAAATATCAAGAAAATATTTCTTGATGATTCGGCCTTTTCCGAGGTATTCTAGTAATTTGACAAGTCAAGATCATGCCATTACAATTTCCTTCTTAGAACATTAACAATGTTCATTTCGAAATTCATATATGCGAATTCTGGACCATTACAAGCGGTGCTTAATCGCAAGAAGAAGAAACGAAAGGACAAAACTCCGAAATATAAATTGGGGTATAAATCAAAGCAAATAAAAGAGAGCATTAATTGGGGATGAAAATGATTATAGAAGACATAAGCAGGGACATTGAAATATAAGGGAAGATATAAAACCGAACAACAACCCAGAAACTATAAACCGTATATATCGATGCATATAGCAATATAAAGACACGGGAGAACTAAAAACACTATAAAACCAAGAGTATAGTAGAAGTAAATAGATTCTTCCGGAGGTAGACGAAAAAAAAGAACGACAGATATGAAAGTGAGGAGTATATCGAGAATCAACACTGGATGAAGCATATTGACGAATAATTTTAAAGTAAGAATTGAGGGAGAAAGAATAGAAGGTGTGAATTAAAAGGAAACGAAGGAGGTGGATTTATAGTGAAATATCCGACAGAAAAATCGAGATGAATCATCGCATTAAATCGAAGAGGATCATAATTTCCTTAATCACCGAAGAATCAAATCCTATATAGATTACAAAGATTTTCTTTAATCCGGAGATCAACCGTGATGACGTCAAAAGATAAGACGAATCCCTATTTTCTCATTTCACTCTTTTACGATAGCTTCATTCATACGTTTCGAGTAATCGAATTATTTTATCCATATTTCTCAATCATGATAAAACCTTATGAATCAACTTATATTCGTCATAATAACATTCTTATTGTTAGCCATGACGACCTCGATCAAATTTCGGGACGAAATTTCTTTAACGGGTAGGTACTGTGACGACCCGGAAATTTCCGACCAAATTTAAACTTAATCTTTATATAATTCCGACTTGATAAGCAATGAATTTTTAATAAATCTTGAACCTCCGAAAAGAGTTTTACACAAGCTTTTGTTCACCCTTTTTTTCCGACGATTCCTGAACGTCATAACTTGATTTAATTGTTTAATTGTTTAATTATTGTGTATATATATGGATTTATATATATTTAACTTGAAAATATGATAATTAAATATCTCATTAAGTATATTAACAAAGTATTGTATATATATTTTCATATTACTAATTTAAAGAGTTTTTGAACAATATATATGTTACTATTTAAACGACTTAATTACATAACTTATGTTAAAATGTATTTACATATAATGTATTACGAGTGTAAATACATCCTTACAAGTATTAAATACACTTTATAATATACCAATACATATAAAGGGTAGCTATACTCGTATTTCTGTTCAATTTTCTCAAGAATTCTACTCGCATTCATACGGTATTTTTACCCGTATTATACACAGCTTCCAGAAGTATTTACTATTGGTATATACCAATAGAAATCTTCAATTATTTGTATAATATGTCATCCAAGACCTAATCAATTTAATATGTCATCCATGACTTAATACATTTTAACTTATCTTAGATATTTTTGCTAAAAGCCAAATTTTCAAGCCTATAAATAAGCACCATTTCTAACTCATTTTTACACATTCATTTTCCAAATTTTACTTCCAATTTTCACACACACCTGCAAGAACTCTCTCAAGTTTTATTCTACTACTTCTTTCCAGCAATTTTACATTCTAAACTTGAGGTAAAAACTCTACTTCAACTCTTGTTCAATTCATATGTTTATAGCTATCTATATAAGAGTTTATAAACTAGAACATAGTTTAGTTGATTCTAAACTTGTTTAAAAAACTAATCTAATCTTTCTATATTAACTCTAATAACATTTATTTATATGTATTATAATGTTATATTAAGTTAATATAAGAACTTATAACTTGTACATATGAAGAACACCTTGAAACTTAACATATATCCTTTAACCTGCTGTTTTGGGTTGGGAATTAAAAACCTATCTTAGACTTTGATTTCGAGGCTAAGACTTTCTAAATATGTTAATATATGTAAATAAGACTTCCAGTATTTTTTCATGATTTTAGACAAAGTGGAAGTATTTTATCAAAAATCATATATTGGGTGGATGCCGGGATTTTTCCAAATCTGTCCACCGACAAAAAAAAGGGTAAAGCTCTAAAAATTACTACCTGGGATGAAATTTTTGAATTATTTTTGCAAAATTGACTTCTTAAGGAATCCATAGCAATTTTATTCACTTTAAACGGAGTTGTAATGAATATTTGGCGAGCAAAACAAAATCTGCTAAAATTAACGTGGTGTGGACGAAATTTATATTATAAAAACTATATTAACCATATCCTTGTTAACTTTTCCTATATCCTATATATATTTGGACATGTTATCATTAGTATAACAAAATATTATAATCTTGATTAATTTTGAGATTGTATATATATAATAATCTTGGTACGTTCCATGACAATACGTGCACAATAAGTTTGGATAATCCTAAGACAATACGTACACAATACGTCTTAGTTAATTCTAAGACAATACGTATGCAACACGTCTCTGGATTGATGTAAGAAAATACGTACACAATATGCCGTGGGGTAATTCTAAGATTATATATATATATATATATATATATATATATATATATATATATATATATATATATATATATATATATATATATATATATATATATATATATATATATACCGATTATTGGACTGTTGGACTGTTAGACTTTTCGGACTATTTTGGACTACTAAACTTGACAACTTAAATAATCACATGTGATTGAAAATATAAACTTAAACAATCACATGTGATTGAATATATGATATGAACTTGCTCTATTAATTTTGTTCACATGTATTATTATCTGAATCGTTATTATTATTATAGGTTTGTGAATCCAAGGACGACGGCCATATTTTTAATAAGTTAAAAACTTATTATTAATATACTTTTACTACCGTGAGTATATAGTCCCATTTTTAAACCCTACAAATATTTTGGGATGAGAATACAATCATTTTATGTTTTACGCCATAGACACAAGTACTTAAAATATATTCTACGTTGAGTTGTACCACCTTGCATATCTTCCCTAATAGCTTGGTAACTAATATTTACATGTTGTAAGAACATGTAAGCACGAATCCTATTGATAGATCTATCGGGTTTGACAACCCCAACCGGGCTAGTCACGCTAGTATCGTAAACGGTTGCATAGTACTTCGTTTTTACTACACTTGGTACAGTGTAGGGAGATTTCATAATAAAGGGAATATGCCACATTAAGGGTTAAGTATGGTTACCGAAGCGCTCAACAACTTATAGAATACTTTTATACACTTGCGAGTGTACATATATTTATAACTATGAAAATCTTGTGGTCTATATTTATATCGATGCTAAACCTATATATCTCACCAACCTTTGTGTTGACTGTTTAAGCATGTTTATTCTCAGGTCCTTAAGAAAGTCTTCCGCTGTTGCATTACCTGAGCAAGCTGTGCATGGAGTCTCATGCTTTTGTTTAAATGAAGTGTTGCATTCAATAAAACCTTTGTCATGTATTATATTCGATTGTTATGTCACGTGTGTAGTTTTTGGAAACCGATGTATCATGGGGATTATTTCTTAAATAATCGCTCACTTGTTTAAAACATGCATTATGTATAATAATGGTGTGCTTTTTATGAAATGAATGCAATATTTTTCTAAAACGTATCATATAGAGGTCAAATACCTCGCTATGGGACCAATAAATAACGTACTGCGTTTATAGTATTATGGATGGGTCGTTTCAAATGGTCATGCTTAAGGTTTCGCCTTGGAAAGGCGTTGTTCGATTTGGTAAACGGGGGAAACTAAATCCAACATACATTGGACCATTCAAGATTTTAGATCGTGTCGGACCAGTAGCCTACCAACTTGAATTACCTCAACAACTCGCCAATGTACATAATACCTTTCACATCTCGAATCTGAAGAAGTGCTTAGCTAAAGAAGATCTCACTATCCCTTTAGACGAAATTAAAATCAACGAAAAACTATAATTCATTGAAGAACCCGTCGAGATAATGGATTGTGAGGTTAAAAGGCTCAAGCAAAATAAGATACCGATCGTCAAGGTTTGATGGAATGCTCGTAGGGGACCCAAGTTCACCTGGGAGCGTGAAGATCAAATGAAGCTGAAATACCCGTACCTATTTCCAGAAGATGCGTCAACACCTTCAACAGCTTAAAATTTTGGGACGAAATTTATTTAACGGGTAGGTACTGTAGTGACCCGAACTTTTTCATGATTATATATTAATTGAAAACTATATTTTCATGATTAAATGTTTCCAACATATTAAGCAATCAAACTTATTAAGACTTGATTTTTTGAAATGAGTTTCATGTAGACAATTGACCACCCAAGTTGACCGGCGATTCAAGAACGTTAAAACTTGTAAAAACGACATGACAAAATATATATGGATATACATATAGTTAACATGAGATTATGATAAGTAAGTATCTCACTAGCTATATTAACAATGAGTTATATACATAAAAATGAGATTACTAAGTTAAGAAACTCGAAACGATATATAATGATTATCGTTATAACAACATCTTACTAAATACATATGTATCATATTAAGATATGGTTACACTATATTTAACATGATAAAATGATAATTATATATTTTATTAAGTATGTTAACAATGAACTACATATGTAAAACAAGACTACTAACTTAAGAATTTCGAAACAAGACATATGTAGTGACCCGAATTTTTCCATGTCTATATATATTAATTGAGATTGATATTTACATGATTAAATGTTTCCAACATGTTAAGCAATCAAACTTGTTAAGACTTGATTAATTGAAATATGTTTCATATAGACAATTGACCACCCAAGTTGACCGGTGATTCACGAACGTTAAAACTTCTAAAAACTATATGATGACATATATATGGATATATATATATAGTTAACATGATACTATTATAAGTAAACATATCATTAAGTATATTAACAATGAACTACATATGTAAAAACAAGACTACTAACTTAATGATTTTTAAACGAGACATATATGTAACGATTATCGTTGTAAAGACATTTAATGTATATATATCATATTAAGAGATATTCATACATGATAATATCATGATAATATAATAATTTAAAATCTCATTTGATATTATAAACATTGGGTTAACAACATTTAACAAGATCGTTAACCTAAAGGTTTCAAAACAACACTTACATGTAACGACTAACGATGACTTAACGACTCAGTTAAAATGTATATACATGTAGTGTTTTAATATGTATTTATACACTTTTGAAAGACTTCAATACACTTATCAAAATACTTCTACTTAACAAAAATGCTTACAATTACATCCTCATTCAGTTTCATCAACAATTCTACTCGTATGCACCCGTATTCGTACTCGTACAATACACAACTTTTAGATGTATGTACTATTGGTATATACACTCCAATGATCTGCTCTTATCAGCCCATGTGAGTCCCCTAACACATGTAGGAACCATCATTTGGCAACTAGCATGAAATATCTCATAAAATTACAAAAATATGAGTAATCATTCATGACTTATTTACATGAAAACAAAATTACATATCCTTTATATCTAATCCATACACCAACGACCAAAAACACCTACAAACACTTTCATTCTTCAATTTTCTTCATCTAATTGATCTCTCTCAAGTTCTATCTTCAAGTTCTAAGTGTTCTTCATATATTCTACAAGTTCTAGTTACATAAAATCAAGAATACTTTCAAGTTTGCTAGCTCAGTTCCAATCTTGTAAGGTGATCATCCAACCTCAAGAAATCTTTGTTTCTTATAGTAGGTTATCATTCTAATACAAGGTAATAATCATATTCAAACTTTGGTTCAATTTCTATAACTATAACAATCTTATTTCAAGTGATGATCTTACTTGAACTTGTTTTCGTGTCATGATTCTGCTTCAAGAACTTCGAGCCATCCAAGGATCCGTTGAAGCTAGATCCATTTTTCTCTTTTCCAGTAGGTTTATCCAAGGAACTTAAGGTAGTAATGATGTTCATAACATCATTCGATTCATACATATAAAGCTATCTTATTCGAAGGTTTAAACTTGTAATCACTAGAACATAGTTTAGTTAATTCTAAACTTGTTCGCAAACAAAAGTTAATCCTTCTAACTTGACTTTTAAAATAAACTAAACACATGTTCTATATCTATATGATATGCTAACTTAATGATTTAAAACCTGGAGACACGAAAAACACCGTAAAACCGGATTTACGCCGTCGTAGTAACACCGCGGGCTGTTTTGGGTTAGTTAATTAAAAACTATGATAAACTTTGATTTAAAAGTTTTTATTCTGAGAAAATGATTTTTATTATGAACATGAAACTATATTCAAAAATTATGGTTAAACTCAAAGTGGAAGTATGTTTTCTAAAATGGTCATCTAGACGTAGTTCTTTCGACTGAAATGACTACCTTTACAAAAACGACTTGTAACTTATTTTTCCGACAATAAACCTATACTTTTTCTATTTAGATTTATAAAATAGAGTTCAATATGAAACCATAGCAATTTGATTCACTCAAAACGGATTTAAAATGAAGAAGTTATGGGTAAAACTAGATTGGATAATTTTTCTCATTTTAGCTGCGTGAAAATTGGTAACAAATCTATTCCAACCATAACTTAATCAACTTGTATTGTATATTATGTAATCTTGAGATACTATAGACACGTATACAATGTTTCGACCTATCATGTCGACACATCTATATATATTTCGGAACAACCATAGACACTCTATATGTGAATGTTGGAGTTAGCTATACAGGGTTGAGGTTGATTCCAAAATAGATATAGTTTGAGTTGTGATCAATACTGAGATACGTATACACTGGGTCGTGGATTGATTCAAGATAATATTTATCGATTTATTTCTGTACATCTAACTGTGGACAACTAGTTGTAGGTTACTAACGAGGACAGCTGACTTAATAAACTTAAAACATCAAAATATATTAAAAGTGTTGTAAATATATTTTGAACATACTTTGATATATATGTATATATTGTTATAGGTTCGTGAATCAACCAGTGGCCAAGTCTTACTTCCCGACGAAGTAAAAATCTGTGAAAGTGAGTTATAGTCCCACTTTTAAAATCTAATATTTTTGGGATGAGAATACATGCAGGTTTTATAAATGATTTACAAAATAGACACAAGTACGTGAAACTACATTCTATGGTTGAATTATCGAAATCGAATATGCCCCTTTTTATTAAGTCTGGTAATCTAAGAATTAGGGAACAGACACCCTAATTGACGCGAATCCTAAAGATAGATCTATTGGGCCTAACAAACCCCATCCAAAGTACCGGATGCTTTAGTACTTTGAAATTTATATCATATCCGAAGGGTGTCCCGGAATGATGGGGATATTCTTATATATGCATCTTGTTAATATCGGTTACCAGGTGTTCACCATATGAATAATTTTTATCTCTATGTATGGGATGTGTATTGAAATATGAAATCTTGTGGTCTATTATTATGATTTGATATATATAGGTTAAACCTATAACTCACCAACATTTTTGTTGACGTTTTAAGCATGTTTATTCTCAGGTGATTATTAAGAGCTTCCGCTGTCGCATACTTAAATAAGGACGAGATTTGGAGTCCATGCTTGTATGATATTGTGTAAAAACTGCATTCAAGAAACTTATTTTGTTGTAACATATTTGTATTGTAAACCATTATGTAATGGTCGTGTGTAAACATGATATTTTAGATTATCATTATTTGATAATCTACGTAAAGCTTTTTAAACCTTTATTGATGAAATAAAGGTTATGGTTTGTTTTAAAATGAATGCAGTCTTTGAAAAACGTCTCATATAGAGGTCAAAACCTCGCAACGAAATCAATTAATATGGAACGTTTTTAATCAATAAGAACGGGACATTTCAGTTGGTATCCGAGCGTTGGTCTTAGAGAACCAGAATTTTATATTAGTGTGTCTTATCGAGTTTGTTAGGATGCATTAGTGAGTCTGGACTTCGACCGTGTTTACTTGAAAAATGATTGCTTAACAAATTTTGTTGGAAACTATATATTTTTAACATGTGAATATTATGTGATATATTAATCTCTTAACGCGTTTGATATTATGTGATAGATGTCTACCTCTAGAACAAGTCCCATTGACTCACCTAATAATAATGAAGAGTCAAATGTAAATTGGAATGATTCATGGACTGATTCACAAGTTCCCGAAGAGGAACCGGAAGAAGAGTCGGAACCGGAAGAAGAATCGGAACCGGAAGAAGAATCGGAACCGGATGAAGAAATAGAACCGGTGGGGGAAATAATAAAACGGTTAAGTAAAAGAAAATCCTCAACCAACCGACCAAGGTTAATTATGGTCAATGGTGTTTCCGCCAAGGAAGCAAAATATTGGGAGGATTACCAATTCCCCGATGAATCGGATTCCGACGAGAATTCCGATGATGTTATAGAAATTACCCCAACTGAATTTCAAAAGGCAAAAGAAAATAATAAGGGAAAGGGCATAAAAATAGAGAAATCTAATTCCAACCCCGATGAACTTTATATGTATCGTCAACCTCCGAAGTCCTTAAGTTGTAACAATGACCCGAGAACCTCTAAACCACCAGGTTTTTCTAAACCAATGTGGAAAACGACGGCTCGTATTAGGGGAACATCATATATCCCTAGAAACTTGGCAAAACGAACCAAAACCGAAGAAGAAGAAACGAGCGAGTCGGAATAAGATAGTTGTATTCGTGTGGTGTAATATATGTAATATAGTGTGCTTATGCTTTATGATATATGTAAAAATTGTTTGTATTAATAAGTATTTTTTTTATGAATCTAACTCTTGTCTATTTTACAGTATAAAAACACAAAATGGATAGACAACCCAATATTTTAAGAGACCTATCCGGAGACATGATTGATGAAATCTTGTCTAGAGTCAGTCAGAATTCTTCGGCACAACTATTTAAGGCGAGATCAGTTTGTAAGACATTCGAAGAACGTTCCAAGAATGCCTTGGTTTATAAAAGGCTTTCGTTCGAAAGATGGGGGATATCACATTGGGAAATCCATAAGTTACGATGTGTTTACTTTGACGCATATATTGCGGGGAACCCAAATGCTATTTTACGCAATGGGTTAAGAAATTATTTTGACTCAATATTTCCGAATATTGGACTTCGTGATTTAGAAAAAGCGGCTAACATGCAACATAAAGAAGCATGTTATGCTTACGGATTAGTAATGTTCGCTTCTCAACAAAGTGAGAACAAGAACATCGGGCTACAACTATTAAACAAAACGTTCCCACAAGTGACGGAGTCGGTAATTGGGGTAAGAAATGAGGTTTTTAGATTGTTACGGGACTGTTGGACATTACGTAACCCTCGTCCCTTTGACGACGTTACAACACGCTGTCTTATCAACGGCCATAACGGTTATGTTCCACAAGACCAAGGATGGGAAGTAATCCTAGTAAAACCAGAATGCATGACTTGTTTCTGGACGTATGAATTACATGTCTTTATTGCCTTTGCTGAACGACTTATGTACTAGCTAGAATTATCTTCACAACCATCTTGTATCAAATTTATTGTGTGCTATATTTCATGCTATATGTAAAATAAACGGTATTGTAAGTTTGTAAAATATTGTGTAAAAGTTTAAACGCGAAATATTATTATAATCAGTTTTTCATATAGAATTGTAGTAGTTGAATTGTATATTAGCTACTAAGTATGAACTTAACGGGTAGGTACTACCCGAATTTAAACTTATAAAACGCTAATATGAAGAAAAAGCTTTTATAAATGAGTTCATATTATGCTACGAAATACTATTAACTACTCTTAATATTCTGTATGATTAACTTGTTCCATTTGACTATTTTGAAGGAAATGGCACCGACTACTCGACACACCGTGAATATGAATCAAGAGGAATTCCGTACTTTTCTAGCTTCAAACATAGCCGCAGTACAGGCTGCGCTACATACCAACAATAACCTTGGATCTAGCAGTACAGGAAATCGTGTAGGATGCACCTACAAAGAATTCACTGCCTGCAAACCTTTGGAATTTGATGGAACCGAAGGACCGATCGGATTGAAACGGTGGACCGAGAAGGTCGAATCGGTGTTTGCCATAAGTAAGTGTACTGAAGAGGACAAAGTGAAGTACGGTACGCATACCTTCATAGGTTCTGCGTTAACATGGTGGAATACCTATCTAGAGCAAGTGGGACAAGACGATGCGTACGCACTACCGTGGTCAGCATTCAAGCACTTGATGAACGAGAAATACCGTCCCAGAACCGAGGTCAATAAGCTCAAGACAGAACTTAGAGGGTTACGAACCCAAGGATTTGATATTACCACGTACGAAAGACGATTCACAGAATTGTGCCTATTGTGTCCGGGAGCATTCGAAGATGAGGAAGAGAAGATCGACGCGTTTGTGAAAGGATTACCGGAAAGAATCCAACAAGAAATAAGTTTACACGAGCCCGCCTCCATACAACAGGCATGTAGAATGGCTCACAAACTAGTGAACTAGATTGAAGAAAGAATTAAAGAACAGACTGCTGAAGAGGCCAATGTGAAGCAAGTCAAAAGAAAGTGGGAGGAAAACGGTGATAAGAATCACCAATACAACAACAACAGCAATTACAACAATAATCGCAACAATTATCCCAACAATCGCAACATCAATCGCAACTACAACAAACGGCCCAACAACAACAACAACAACAACAACAACAACAACAACAACAATAACTACAACAATCATCCCAACAACAATAATAACCGCAACAACAAAAACAATCAGAAGCAGCTATGCCAAAGGTGTGAAAAGTATCACTCGGGGTTCTGCACCAAATTTTGCAACAAGTGTAAAAGAAATGGTCATAGCGCGGCGAAGTGTGAGGTCTACGGACCAGGGGTTAATAGAACGAAAGGAACAAATGGTGTCGGAACGAGTAATGGCGGAGCAAGTAGTGTCGGAGCAAGTTATGCCAATGTAGTTTGTTATAAATGTGGAAAACCGGGCCACATTATTAGAAATTGCCCGAACCAGGAGAACACGAATGGACAAGGCCACGGAAGAGTTTTCAATATTAATGCCGCAGAGGCACAGGAAGACCCGGAGCTTGTTACGGGTACATTTCTTATTGACAATAAATCTGCTTACGTTTTATTTGATTCGGGTGCGGATAGAAGCTATATGAGTAGAGATTTTTGTGCTAAATTAAATTGTCCATTGACGCCTTTGGATAGTAAATTTTTACTCGAATTAGCAAATGGTAAATTAATTTCAGCAGATAATATATCTCGGAATCGAGAAATTAAACTGGTTAGCGAAACATTTATGATTGATTTGATACCAGTAGAGTTAGGGAGTTTTGATGTGATAATCGGTATGGACTGGTTGAAAAAAGTGAAAGCAGAGATCGTTTGTTACAAAAATGCAATTCGCATTATACGAGAAAAAGGAAAACCCTTAATGGTGTACGGAGAAAAGGGCAACACGAAGCTACATCTTATTAGTAATTTGAAGGCACAAAAACTAATAAGAAAAGGTTGCTATGTTGTTCTACCACACGTCGAGAAAGTACAAACTGAAGAAAAGAGCATCAATGATGTTCCCATTGCAAAAGAATTTCCCTATGTATTTCCGAAAGAATTACCGGGATTACCCCCACATCGATCCGTTGAATTTCAAATAGATCTTGTACCAGGAGCTGCACCAATAGCTCATGCTCCTTACAGACTCGCACCCAGCGAGATAAAAGAACTGCAAAGCCAATTACAAGAACTTTTAGAGCATGGTTTCATTCGACCAAGCACATCACCGTGGGGAGCTCCTGTTTTGTTTGTCAAGAAGAAAGATGGTACATTCAGGTTGTGTATCGACTACCGAGAGTTGAACAAACTTACCATCAAGAACCGCTACCCACTACCGAGAATCGACGACTTATTTGATCAACTACAAGGCTCGTCTGTTTATTCAAAGATTGACTTACGTTCCGGGTATCATCAAATGCGGGTGAAAGAAGATGATATTCCAAAGACTGCTTTCAGAACACGTTACGATCATTACGAGTTTATGGTCATGCCGTTTGGTTTAACTAATGCACCAGCTGTGTACATGGACCTTATGAACCGAGTGTGTGGACCATACCTTGACAAGTTTGTCATTGTTTTCATTGATGACATACTTATTTACTCAAAGAATGACCAAGAACACGGTGAACATTTGAGAAAGGTGTTAGAAGTATTGAGGAAGGAAGAATTGTATTCTAAGTTTTCAAAGTGTGCATTTTGGTTGGAAGAAGTTCAATTCCTCGGTCACATAGTGAACAAAGAAGGTATTAAGGTGGATCCGGCAAAGATAGAAACTGTTGAAAAGTGGGAAACCCCGAAAACTCCGAAACACATACGCCAGTTTTTAGGACTAGCTGGTTACTACAGAAGGTTCATCCAAGACTTTTCCAGAATAGCAAAACCCTTGACTGCATTAACGCATAAAGGGAAGAAATTTGAATGGAATGATGAACAAGAGAAAGCGTTTCAGTTATTGAAGAAAAAGCTAACTACGGCACCTATATTGTCATTGCCTGAAGGGAATGATGATTTTGTGATTTATTGTGATGCATCAAAGCAAGGTCTCGGTTGTGTATTAATGCAACGAACGAAGGTGATTGCTTATGCGTATAGACAATTGAAGATTCACGAACAAAATTATACGACGCATGATTTAGAATTAGGCGCGGTTGTTTTTGCATTAAAGACTTGGAGGCACTACTTATATGGGGTCAAAAGTATTATATATACCGACCAAAAAAGTCTTCAACACATATTTAATCAGAAACAACTGAATATGAGGCAGCGTAGGTGGATTGAATTATTGAATGATTACGACTTTGAGATTCGTTACCACCCGGGGAAGGCAAATGTGGTAGCCGATGCCTTGAGCAGGAAGGACAGAGAACCCATTCGAGTAAAATCTATGAATATAATGATTCATAATAACCTTACTACTCAAATAAAGGAGGTGCAATAAGGAGTTTTAAAAGAGGGAAATATAAAGGATGAAATACCCAAAGGATCGGAGAAGCATCTTAATATTCGGGAAGACGGAACCCGGTATAGGGCTGAAAGGATTTGGGTACCAAAATTTGGAGATATGAGAGAAATGGTACTTAGAGAAGCTCATAAAACCAGATACTCAATACATCCTGGAACGGGGAAGATGTACAAGGATCTCAAGAAATATTTTTGGTGGCCGGGTATGAAAGCCGATGTTGCTAAATATGTAGGAGAATGTTTGACGTGTTCTAAGGTCAAAGCTGAGCATCAGAAACCATCAGGTCTACTTCAACAACCCGAAATCCCAGAATGGAAATGGGAAAACATTACCATGGATTTCATCACTAAATTACCAAGGACTGCAAGTGATTTTGATACTATTTGGGTAATAGTTGATCGTCTCACCAAATCAGCACACATCCTGCCAATAAGAGAAGATGACAAGATGGAGAAGTTAGCATGACTGTATTTGAAGGAAGTCGTCTCCAGACATGGAATACCAATCTCTATTATCTCTGATAGGGATGGTAGATTTATTTCAAGATTCTGGCAGACATTACAGCAAGCATTAGGAACTCGTTTAGACATGAGTACTGCCTATCATCCACAAACTGATGGGCAGAGTGAAAGGACGATATAAACACTTGAAGACATGCTACGAGCATGTGTTATTGATTTCGGAAACAGTTGGGATCGACATCTACCGTTAGCAGAATTTTCCTACAACAACAGCTACCATTCAAGCATTGAGATGGCGCCGTTTGAAGCACTTTATGGTAGAAAGTGCAGGTCTTCGATTTTTTGGAGTGAAGTGGGGGATAGACAGATTACGGGTCCGGAGATTATACAAGAAACTACCGAGAAGATCATCCAAATTCAACAACGGTTGAAAACCGCCCAAAGTCGACAAAAGAGCTACGCTGACATTAAAAGAAAAGATATAGAATTTTAAATTGGAGAGATGGTCATGCTTAAAGTTGCACCTTGGAAAGGCGTTGTTCGATTTGGTAAACGAGGGAAATTAAATCCAAGGTATATTAGACCATTCAAGATTATTGATCGTGTCGGACCAGTAGCTTACCGACTTGAGTTACCTCAACAACTCGCGGCTGTACATAACACTTTCCACGTCTCGAATTTGAAGAAATGTTTTGCTAAAGAAGATCTCACTATTCCGTTAGATGAAATCCAAATCAACAAAAAACTTCAATTCATCGAAGAACCCGTCGAAATAATGGATCGTGAGGTTAAAAGACTTAAGCAAAACAAGATACCAATTGTTAAGGTTCGATGGAATGCTCGTAGAGGACCCGAGTTCACCTGGGAGTGTGAAGATCAGATGAAGAAGAAATACCCGCATCTATTTCCAGAAGATTCGTCAACACCTTCAACAGCTTAAAATTTCGGGATGAAATTTATTTAACGGGTAGGTACTGTAGTGACCCGAATTTTTCCATGTCTATATATATTAATTGAGATTGATATTTACATGATTAAATGTTTCCAACATGTTAAGCAATCAAACTTGTTAAGACTTGATTAATTGAAATATGTTTCATATAGACAATTGACCACCCAAGTTGACCGGTGATTCACGAACGTTAAAACTTCTAAAAACTATATGATGACATATATATGGATATATATATAGTTAACATGATACTATTATAAGTAAACATATCATTAAGTATATTAACAATGAACTACATATGTAAAAACAAGACTACTAACTTAATGATTTTTAAACGAGACATATATGTAACGATTATCGTTGTAAAGACATTTAATGTATATATATCATATTAAGAGATATTCATACATGATAATATCATGATAATATAATAATTTAAAATCTCATTTGATATTATAAACATTGGGTTAACAACATTTAACAAGATCGTTAACCTAAAGGTTTCAAAACAACAATTACATGTAACGACTAACGATGACTTAACGACTCAGTTAAAATGTATATACATGTAGTGTTTTAATATGTATTTATACACTTTTGAAATACTTCAATACACTTATCAAAATACTTCTACTTAATAAAAATGCTTACAATTACATCCTCGTTCAGTTTCATCAACAATTATACTCGTATGCACCCGTATTCGTACTCGTACAATACACAGCTTTTAGATGTATGTACTATTGGTATATACACTCCAATGATCAGCTCTTAGCAGCCCATGTGAGTCACCTAACACATGTGGGAACCATCATTTGGCAACTAGCATGAAATATCTCATAAAATTACAAAAATATGAGTAATCATTCATGACTTATTTACATGAAAACAAAATTACATATCCTTTATATCTAATCCATACACCAACGACCAAAAACACCTACAAACACTTTAATTCTTCAATTTTCTTCATCTAATTGATCTCTCTCAAGTTCTATCTTCAAGTTCTAAGTGTTCTTCATATATTCTACAAGTTCTAGTTACATAAAATCAAGAATACTTTCAAGTTTGCTAGCTCACTTCCAATCTTGTAAGGTGATCATCCAACCTCAAGAAATCTTTATTTCTTACAGTAGGTTATCATTCTAATACAAGGTAATAATCATATTCAAACTTTGGTTCAATTTCTATAACTATAACAATCTTATTTCAAGTGATGATCTTACTTGAACTTGTTTTCGTGTCATGATTCTGCTTCAAGAACTTCGAGCCATCCAAGGATCCGTTGAAGCTAGATCCATTTTTCTCTTTTCCAGTAGGTTTATCCAAGGAACTTAAGGTAGTAATGATGTTCATAACATCATTCGATTCATACATATAAAGCTATCTTATTCGAAGGTTTAAACTTGTAATCACTAGAACATAGTTTAGTTAATTCTAAACTTGTTCGCAAACAAAAGTTAATCCTTCTAACTTGACTTTTAAAATCAACTAAACACATGTTCTATATCTATATGATATGCTAACTTAATGATTTAAAACCTGGAGACACGAAAAACACCGTAAAACCGGATTTACGCCGTCGTAGTAACACCGCGGGCTGTTTTGGGTTAGTTAATTAAAAACTATGATAAACTTTGATTTAAAAGTTGTTATTCTGAGAAAATGATTTTTATTATGAACATAAAACTATATTCAAAAATTATGGTTAAACTCAAAGTGGAAGTATGTTTTCTAAAATAGTCATCTAGACGTAGTTCTTTGGACTGAAATGACTACCTTTACAAAAATGACTTGTAACTTATTTTTCCGACTATAAACCTATACTTTTTCTGTTTAGATTCATAAAATAGAGTTCAATATGAAACCATAGCAATTTGATTCACTCAAAACGGATTTAAAATGAAGAAGTTATTGGGTAAAACAAGATTGGATAATTTTTCTCATTTTAGCTACGTGAAAATTGGTAACAAATATATTCCAACCATAACTTAATCAACTTGTATTGTATATTATGTAATCTTGAGATACCATAGACACGTATACAATGTTTCGACCTATCATGTCGACACATCTATATATATTTCGGAACAACCATAGACACTCTATATGTGAATGTTGGAGTTAGCTATACAGGGTTGAGGTTGATTCCAAAATATATATAGTTTGAGTTGTGATAAATACTGAGATACGTATACACTGGGTCGTGGATTGATTCAAGCTAATATTTATCGATTTATTTCTGTACATCTAACTGTGGACAACTAGTTGTAGGTTACTAACGAGGACAGCTGACTTAATAAACTTAAAACATCAAAATATATTAAAAGTGTTGTAAATATATTTTGAACATACTTTGATATATATGTATATATTGTTATAGGTTCGTGAATCAACCAGTGGCCAAGTCTTACTTCCCGACGAAGTAAAAATCTGTGAAAGTGAGTTATAGTCCCACTTTTAAAATCTAATATTTTTGGGATGAGAATACATGCAGGTTTTATAAATGATTTACAAAATAGACACAAGTACGTGAAACTACATTCTATGGTTGAATTATCGAAATCGAATATGCCCCTTTTTATTAAGTCTGGTAATCTAAGAATTAGGGAACAGACACCCTAATTGATGCGAATCCTAAAGATAGATCTATTGGGCCTAATAAACCCCATCCAAAGTACCGGATGCTTTAGTACTTCGAAATTTATATCATATCCGAAGGGTGTCCCGGAATGATGGGGATATTCTTATATATGCATCTTGCTAATGTCGGTTACCAGGTGTTCACCATATGAATGATTTTTATCTCTATGTATGGGATGTGTATTGAAATATGAAATCTTGTGGTCTATTATTATGATTTGATATATATAGGTTAAACCTATAACTCACCAACATTTTTGTTGACGTTTTAAGCATGTTTATTCTCAGGTGATTATTAAGAGCTTCCGCTGTCGCATACTTAAATGAGGAAGAGATTTGGAGTCCATGCTTGTATGATATTGTGTAAAAACTGCATTCAAGAAAATTATTTTGTTGTAACATATTTGTATTGTAAACCATTATGTAATGGTCGTGTGTAAACATGATATTTTAGATTATCATTATTTGATAATCTACGTAAAGCTGTTTAAACCTTTATTGATGAAATAAAGGTTATGGTTTGTTTTAAAATGAATGCAGTCTTTGAAAAACGTCTCATATAGAGGTCAAAACCTCGCAACGAAATCAATTAATATGGAACATTTTTAATCAATAAGAACGGGACATTTCAACATATATGTAACGATTATCGTTGTAACGACATTTTAATGTATATATATCATATTAAGATATATTCATACATCATAATATCATGATAATGTAATAATTTAACATCTCATTAGATATAAAAAACAATGGATTAACAACATTAAATGAGATCGTTAACTTAAAGGTTTCAAAACAACACTTACATGTAACGACTAACGATGACTTAACGACTCCATTAAAATGTATATACATGTAGTGTTTTAATATGTATTCATACACTTTTGAAAGACTTCAATACACATATCAAAATACTTCTACTTAACAAAAATGCTTACAATTACATCCTCGTTCAGTTTCATCAACAATTCTACTCGTATGCACCCGTATTCATACTCGTACAATACACAGCTTCTAGATGAATATACTATTGATATATACACTCTAATTATTAGCTCTTAGCAGCCCATTTGAGTCACCTAACACATGTGAGAACCATCATTTGGCAACTAGCATGAAATATCTCATAAAATTACAAAGATATTAGTAATCATTCATGACTTATTTACAAGTAAACAAAATTACACATCCTTTATATCTAATCCATATACCAATGACCAAAAACACCTACAAACACTTTCATTCTTCAATTTTCTTCATCTAATTGATCTCTCTCAAGTTCTATCTTCAAGTTTTAAGTGTTCTTCATAAATTCTATAAGTTCTAGTTTCATAAAATCAAGAATACTTCCAAGTTTGCTAGCTTACTTCCAATCTTGTAAAGTGATCATCCAACCTCAAGAAATCTTTCTTATTTATAGTAAGATATCTTTCTAATACAAGGTAATACTCATATTCAAACTTTGATTCAATTTCTATAACTATAACAATCTTATTTCGAGTGGAAATCTTACTTGAACTTGTTTTCGTGTCATGATTCTGCTTCAAGAACTTTCAAGCCATCCAAGGATCCTTTGAAGCTAGATCTATTTTTCTCATTTCTAGTAGGTTTACCTACTAAAATTAAGGTAGTAATGATGTTCATAACATCATTCGATTCATACATATAAAACTATCTTATTCGAAGATTTAAACTTGTAATCACTAGAACATAGTTTAGTTAATTCTAAACTTGTTCGCAAATAAAGTTAATCCTTCTAACTTGACATTTAAAATCAACTAAACATATGTTCTATATCTATATGATATGCTAACTTAATGATTTAAAACCTGGAAACACGAAAAACACCGTAAAATCGGACATACGCCGTCGTTGTAACACCGCGGGCTATTTTGGGTTTGATAGTTAAAAACTATGATAAAATATGATTTAAAAGTTGTTCTTCTGGGAAAATGATTTTTCTTATGAACATGAAACTATATCCAAAAATCATGGTTAAACTCAAAGTGGAAGTATGTTTTTCAAAATGGTCATCAAGACGTCGTTCTTTCGACTGAAATGACTACCTCTTACAAAAACGACTTGTAGCTTATATTTCCAACTATAAACCTATACTTTTTCTATTTAGATTCATAAAATAGAGTTCAATATGAAACCATATCAATTTGATTCACTCAAAACGGATTTAAAACGAAGAAGTTATGGGTAAAACAAGATTGGATATTTTTTTGATTGTTGTAGCTACGGGAAATATTGTAACAAATCTATATTAATCATATCCTAGCTAACTCATATTGTATTATGCATGTATTCTAATATATTATGTAATCTTGGGATACCATAGACACGTATGCAAATGTTTTGACATATCATATCGACCCATGTATATACATTATTTGGAACAACCATAAACACTCTATATGCAGTAATATTGGAGTTAGCTATACAGGGTTGAGGTTGATTCTAAAAATATATATACTTTGAGTTTTGATCTAGCCTGAGACGTGTATACACTGGGTCGTGGATTGATTCAAGATAATATAAATCAATTTATTTCTGTACATCTGACTTTGGACAACTAGTTGTAGGTTACTAACGAGGACAGCTGACTTAATAAACTTAAAACATCAAAATGTATTAAAAATGTTGTAATTATATTTTGAGCATACTTTGATATAAATGTAAATATTTGTTATAGGTTCGTGAATCGACCACTGGCCAAGTCTTACTTCCCGACGAAGTAAAAGTCTGTGAAAGTGAGTTATAGTCCCACTTTTAAAATCTAATATTTTGGGATGAGAATACATGCAGTTTTGAAAATGATTTACAAAATAGACACAAGTATTGAAACTACATTCTATGTTGAATCGTTATACCGGATATCGCCCTTGTTGAACTTGGTAACCTAAGAATTGGTGTTTATTATAATTGCCACCAATTGACGCGAATCCTAAAGATAGATCTATGGGCCATTGACAAGCCCCAGTCAGAGAATTTGAACTGCTTTAGTACTTCGATATTTATATATGGGGATATTCTAGATGCATTTGTTAATGTCGGTTACCAGGTGTTCAACCATACGAATGATTTTTATGCAGATTGCATGTTATTGAAAGATGAAATCTTATGGTCTATTATTACAATTTGATATATAGGTTAAACCTATAACTTACCAACATTTTTGTTCACGTTTTAAGCATGTTTATTCTCAGGTGATTATTAAGGGCTTCCGCTGTTGCATACTAAAATAAGGACAAAATTTGGAGTCCATGCTTGTATGATATTGTGTAAAAACTGCATTTAAGAAACTTATTTTTGATGTAATATATTCTTATTGTAACCCATTATTTAATGGTCGTGTGTAAACGGTATATTTTAGATTATCATTATTTGATAATCTACGTAATGCTTTTTAAACCTTTATCGATAAAGGTTATGGTTGTTTTAAAAATGAATGCAGTCTTTGAAAAATGTCTCATATAGAGATCAAAACCTCGCGACGAAATCAATTAATATGGAACGTTTATAATCAATATGAACGGGACATTTCATTTGGTAAGAAACTGACCCTAAGTATAGAGGATGAGAGTGTTACCTTTTATGTTGGTAGAGCCATGCAACAACCGCAATCTGCAGATGATACATGTTATTATATTCAAACTATAGATTCACATGCAGAATTGTTACAAGAATTTTCAGAATTACAAGGAATAGGAGAATGTTCTTTAGGAGAAGGAACTGAACCAATTGATGAAGATGAAATGTTAGCTGCACTCATGGCAAATGAATACGAACCAACAACAGAAGAACTTCAAATGTTAAAAGAAGAAGACAGATATCGATATAAATCATCGATAGAAGAACCACCGATATTAGAGTTAAAGCCACTTCCAAACCATTTGGAATACGCTTATTTACATGGTGAATCTGAATTACCTGTAATAATATCGTCTTCTCTTACAAAAAATGAAAAATCTCGACTCATTTCTGTGCTAAAAGCTCATAAACAAGCTATTGCATGGAAGATTCATGACATTAAAGGCATAAGTCCTTCGTATTGCACACATAAAATCCTTATGGAAGAAGGTCATAAAACCTATGTGCAACACCAACGAAGACTAAATCCTAATATGCAAGATGTTGTTAAGAAAGAAATAATTAAACTGCTCGATGCAGGTTTAATTTATCCAATCTCTGATAGTCCATGGGTAAGGCCAGTTCAATGTGTACCTAAGAAGGGTGGCATGACTGTCATCACAAATGAAAAAGATGAGCTTATTCCTACTAGGACTGTAACAGGATGGCGTGTTTGTATCGATTATAGAAAAGTAAATGACGTCACCAGAAAAGATCACTTTCACATACCTTTCATTGATCAAATGTTGGAAAGGTTAGCTGGGAACAGTTACTATTGTTTTCTTGACGGTTTCTCCAGATACTTTCAAATTCCAATAGCACCCGAGGACCAAGAGAAAACCACGTTCACGTGCCCTTATGGTACATTTGCTTACAAACGCACAACATTTGGACTTTGCAATGCCCCTGCAACCTTTCAAAGGTGCATGATGGCGATTTTTCACGACATGATAGAAGAATGCATGGAAGTTTTTATGGATGACTTTTCAGTCTTCGGTGATACTTTTGAAACATGTCTAGTTAATCTTGAATGAATGCTTATTAGATGCGAGCAATCAAATCTAGTTCTTAATTGGGAGAAATGCCATTTCATGATTACAGAAGGCATCGTTCTTGGTCATAAAATTTCAAAGGAAGGAATTGAAGTGGATAGAGCTAAAGTAGATGTAATTGCTAAACTTTCACATCCCACCAATGTTAGAGGAGTTAGGAGTTTTCTAGGGCATGCTGGTTTTTACCGATGTTTAATAAAATATTTTTCTAAAATTGCCACTCCTATGAATAAACTCCTAGAAAAGGATGCTCCATTCATCTTTTTGGATAAATGCATCAAATCTTTTAATATTTTTAAAGAAAAACTCACTAATGCGCCGATCATGATAACTCCAAATTGGAATCTACCGTTTGAACTCATGTGCGATGCAAGTGATTTTGTAATGGGAGCCGTTTTAGGTCAAAGAATTGAAAAACAATTTCAACCTATCTATTACACTAGTAAGACGTTACAAGGAGCACAAACGAATTACACAACTACTGAAAAATAACTCCTTGTTATTGTCTTTGCTTTTGACAAATTTTGTTCATATCCCGTTCTAGATAAAACGGTGATCTATACCGATCATTCTGCTCTTAGATACCTATTTTCAAAACAAGATGCCAAACCACGATTAATCCATTGGATCTTACTCTTAAAAGGGTTCGATATTGAGATCCGAGATAAAAAAGGAGCAGAAAATCTTGCAGCTGATCATCTTTCTCGCCTTGAAAATCCTGAATTAGAAGTTCTAAATGAATCGGCCATATAAGACAACTTTCCTGATGAATATCTATTGAAGATCGATTATAATGAAATTCCATGGTTTGCAGACTATGCAAACTACTTAGTATGTGGATTCCTTAAAAAAGGGTTGTCGTACCAAAAACGAAAGAAATTCTTTAGTGATATGAAAAAAGTATTTTTGGAAAGATCCACATTTGTTTAAAAGTTGTCCCGATGGAATAATACGTCGATGCGTATTCGGAGATGAAGCTAGTCAAATCTTAAGCCATTGTCACACATGACCAACATGAGGGCATTATGGGCCTCAACTCACAACAAGAAAAGTCTACGACGCTTGATTCTATTGGCCTACAATTTTCAAAGACGCACACCTTCTTTGTAAATCCTGTGATGCATGTCAAAGGGCCGGAAAAATAAGTCAATGTGATGAAATGCCACAAAATGTCATTCAAGTATGTGAAGTATTTGACGTTTGGGGTATTGACTTTATGGGTCCAATTCCAAAATCTCATAATAATCTCTACATTCTCGTTGCCATTGATTATGTATCTAAATGGGCAGAAGCACAAGCTCTCCCAAATAATGATGCACGAGTTGTAGTTAACTTCTTAAAATGTCTTTTTGCTAGGTTCGAAACACCAAAAGCTTTAATAAGTGATCGGGGTACTCATTTCTGTAATAATCAACTTGAGAAAGTTCTCAAAAGATATGGAGTAACTCATAAAATCTCCACTACTTTTCATCCACAAACAAGTGGACCAGTTGAAAATACCAACCGAGCTTTAAAACGTATTCTAGAGAAAATCGTAGGATCAAATCTAAAGGAATGGTCCATGAAATTGGAGGATGCACTCTGGGCGTTTAGAATGGCCTACAAAACTCCAATTGGCACCACACCTTTTAAACTCGTTTATAGAAAAGCATGTCACCTTCTAGTAGAAATTAAGCACAAAGCATTTTGGGCTTTGAAGACATGTAATCTTGATTTACATGAAGCCGGACATCTACGGTTAAGTCAACTAAACGAATTAGAAGAATTAAGACATGATGCATATGAAAATTCGTTAATCTATAAGGAAAGAATGAAGAAATGGCATGATAAAAGAATCAGAAGTTCAAAAGAATTCAAGGAAGGAGACATAGTTCTTCTTTTCAATTCACGATTCAAGCTATTTCCTGGAAAATTGAAATCAAGATGGTCTGGACCATTCATAGTCAAAAGAGTTTTCCCATACGGAACAGTAGAGTTAATAAATTCAAATGGGATTGAATTTAAGGTTAATGGTCACAGAGTTAAACATTACATAGATAATCCAATGGAAGTTGAAGATGAAGTTAATCACAATTTCGACACCACAGCTAACTAAGTGTGGGAAGTTTCAAATCTTTTAAGGGTAATATGAATTTCTGTTAGAGTTAGATGTTCTGTTTTCGTGTAGTTTTCGAAGATGGAATCCGATTGGTCTTTCCCTAGCAGACCCTAAAAAACTAGTCTTCTCCCTCCATTCTGAATTTTTATTTCTTTTAGGTTTTACAAAATGAAGAATTCCTTTGATCTGAACCATGGTCTACTACTACACGCTATGATTACTAAACGTAATAATAACACCTTCCCGAGTGAACTGGTATCATTCATAAGAGGAAAAATGGACGAAGTGAGGAAAGAACTCAGGAAAGATCATCATAAGACACATTTTGGTAAAGGAAAATCAAAATCCGCAACAAAAAGAAGAGCACGACACCTTGAAAGATGTCATAAATACGGAAAATGGTCACACGAAGGGAAATGTTCGAACAATCAAACACATTCCAATACCGAGTTCGTTACTTTATGCAGAGAAGGACCGTTCATATGTTTAGAAGAAAAGTTATTGAAGAATCGAGGTTATGCTTATGTAGCTATGGAAAACCAAATCGAACAACTCTCCTATGAGTCGGCTAAAGCAGGTCTCTGAGAATTCTTTCTCACAAGTAAGTATGTACAGCTTTTATTTTCTTTTATTGCTTTTAACCTTTTGATAATAAACGCTGAATCATTCTCTATAAAGTATTAAATTGATATTCAATAAAATTAGGTATGCGAAACCGAAATTATTGATATCATACAAAAATTTATTACATCACTGTGAAATTTACCGTTTATTTATAAGGTATAAATATCTTTAATCAATCAATTCAAAATATTTCAGAAATTCGTCAGGAGTAAAACTAGGTAATTTAGCCGAAATTACTTTACCCAAAAGCGGGACGTATATTTTTGATAATATTTGATTGATTAAAGTGGGATAAAAGACCAAAAAGATTTTAATTTGATTTTTACCTTGTTTTTAAAATTAATAAATGTTAATTTAATATTATTGTAATTTTTAAAAACCAATATATAATTATAATATTTTAAATGTAAGTTTGTAAACTAATGTATATAAATAATACTTATATGAAATTTTAAAATTTTAAATTTAAGTTTGGTGTGAATTTAAAAACAAAATTTACTTTATTTCATTAAGTTAAAAAATTGATTTCTAAAATTCGTCGTGAGTTGAAGACTGGGTCGTTGAACCGAAATTGCTTTATTCGAGGGCGGGACGAGAAATTTTATTATCATTATTTTTAATCTTATTGATTTAAAGTATGCAAAAAACATTAAAAAAAACTCAAAAATCTTTGCTTTTAAAACAACGCTTTAAAAATAGAAAATTTTAAAACTTTGTCAAGGGACGAACTAGGTCAACGTACCGAAACGACCTCAATATAAAAAGGAAACAAAATTTTAAAAATTATTCCATTAATTGTTTTATAAATAAAGGTTTTATATAAAAAAAAGAGACAGAGAACCGCACTTGCGGAGCTTTTTGGGGTCCCCACATCCGCACTCGCGGAGCTTCTATTTTCCAAAACACATAAACTGGTCGACTGACCAGTCTCCACACACACATACACATTTTCTGCGAAAAATACTCAAAAAACACACACAAATTCACAATTTCTAGCCATTTTTCATCAAATCTTTCATAAAAACATGTTCAGAAGAATCCTACCAAGAAGTTTTTCAAGGAGATCGGTAATTTCTGCATCTAAGCATTCTTTAATCCGGATTTTTAGTGTTCTTGAGCAAAATTATACCTAATTTGATTTTGATGATTTCTAGTTTAATTGTGCTTAAATTATTTGTATATTATGCTTGTATAACCTAGATTGATGCTATTTAACATGATTAGAAGCCTTAAACTTCAAATTTTGAGTAATCTATGGTTTGTGTTCTTGAGCAAAATTGGGACTTTTTGATATAAATGGGTTATGGCCGAATTTTGTTGTTAGTTCATTCTTAATTAAGTAGTGTAACATATTTAGGTTGCTAAATGATCAAAACTTGGATCCTAAACATGATTTTTGAGCATTAAAGTGGACTTTTTAAGTCAAAAATGCATGAACTTGATTTAATTGACATGAATGCCATTTGGAACTTGTTTAATTGTATATATTTTCATATATGTTTATTTGTAAAAGTGTAGAATTGTGAATATTATAAAAATGTGTATAAGTTATTATTGTTAAAACATGTCATTATGGTTATTTTAAGTTATGATTTGGCTAACACTAATGCATATTTGGATGCACAAAATATTGTGTTTAATGTGTTTTGCAGACTGAAAGGGGTGAATCTTTATCCGCTTCCCATGCTCACAATGCTCCTCCTGAGAATGCAGACGAACAGGAGATTAACGACCAATACAGACAAAATCAACCGCATCAATTCATTTCATATTCAAATATACAATTGCATATTTACACCCTAATTTAAGATTTGACAGACATTGGATAGATTATCCAAAATATTAGAGGAACTTACACACACTTCAGTCAAATAATGTTGAAGTACCTAGAATAATAGATTGGGAACCGTTAGAAACAGTGAGATTAGCCGAGCCAATCAGAGAATTACTTACATAAAGGTATGGTAATTCTGCTTTTAATGATTGGGGACGATTATTCAATATACGTAGGCCTGTATATAGAGAATGGTGTGTGGAATTATTATGTAGTGTCGAAATAAATGATCGGGTAGCTACCTTAACCGATCGGAGTTTTATTAGATTTTTGTTAGGAGGTGTGATGTGCCATATGTCTCTATTCGATATGGCTCAGGCTTTCTGTATATATATGCCTGAGGAACTAGCATCTACTAATTGTCAAAGGTTGATAATTAATGGTAGGAGGGTTGATGAAAATTTTGATATGAATTGAATATGGAGTAGAATGACTAGCCATAACTGATTTCGTGGGGGAACTCACTCTTATACAGATATTAATAGAGCTGAGCTAAGAGTGATCCATAGGTTTATAGCAAACTCGATTACACAGCGAGGTAGGAACAAAGAGAAGGTAAATGAAAATGATTTATTTTACCTCATGTGTATTCGAGACCCACAGAGCGTTCTGAGTATACCTTATTGTGTGGGTTATTATTTATCGGTAATGGTTAGGGGTATACGGCCTAATAGTATAATAGGAGGTGGTATCTTTATTACTTTAATAACTGACTATCTCGATGTGGATAGAAGTCAGGGGGATTTTTAATTGCAGTACTAGAACCCCGTGATAGAATTGGTTTGCAAGTATATCATGGTGCAAAGGTTTTAAAGAAACGACATAACGCTGCAGCACCATATGATGGCGCGCATCCACAGGTAGAAAGAGATCAGGAGCAAGGTAATGCGGGATGAGGGAATTAGATGACAGAAATGCAAATTTTTTGGCCCAAAATGAGTATGAAATAGCTAGACAACGAGCATTTGCAGATTGGCAATATCATCAAAGCCAAATCATAAGCCATTGTGCCTACAATAACACAAACTACATTCCTACTCAACCGACCATATTTCCTCCCTGGACTATACACACCCGACCACCGTTCCCTACATATAACCCAGCTCAAGCATTCTACAACACTTACAGCTATATGGAATCCCTACTGGAACCATCCTCATCAACCGTAATTTTCTTTTATTTCTATTTTTATTTATTTTGTAACTTGTAATTTTATACTTTTAATACTTTTTTTGATACTGTAATAGTTTTTATAATTTTCTAACTTTTATTATTATATTTTAATAATTTTTGAATGTGGGGTGATATTCCAAACTTCAAAAATATGCATATATGTTTGTATTTTATCTCATGTACACAACAAGGTAAAATAACGCACTTTCAAAGACTGGTATTAAGTTCAGCAAAAGCAACTAATTTTGACGACAAGATGCAAAATATGTGTGAAATAACAACTGCAGGAATGAACAAATGATGTGTACCATTTATCAATCAAACAAACAACAATATGTTTGGAAACTTTGGTAAATTTAATCATTTTTCTACGCTAATCACCCTCAATAATTTAAATTGTTACTGATTTCTTGTAAATGAAGGCATTGCAAGATCTTAAGTGTGGGAAGGGATTAAATTCTTTCAGATTTTAAAGGTTTGACTTATACACTTGGTTTAATAGCCACCATTAAACTACTAGTAAAGCAGTAGTTGTATTAGAATCTAGTGCTCTCTGATAATAAAGAACAACTCTAGTCTTATATACTGACTACCCACTTCTAGTAAGATTTTTAAAAAAAATTTCAACTAAATGAACTCAAAATCATGTTTATACATATTTATGAATGATAAAACTAGGTGTTAACACTGAAATTATTTTTACTGATGTGTGCAGCGGTGTATACGAAATATACTTTTATTTTTAATATGAAATACGGCGAAATATGATACAAGTTTTTTATTTATTTATAGAATGGATATACCTAAACGTTGCTACAATACTTATAGGCAGTGTACCTAATCGTAGAGTAGTGTAGTTTTTAGTAAGTCCGGTTCGTTCCACAGGGAGCTGGCTAAGTTTAACGCTATATATATTTTTAACTATATTTGTATATATATATATATATATATATATATATATATATATATATATATATATATATATATATATATATATATATATATATATATTTATATATATATAAGTAGTATTATTATTATTATTATTATTATAAAAGGGGGTTTTTACCGTTTAGTGACCGGTTTGTCGATTTTATGTCTTAAGTCACAATTAAAACCTAATGTAAAATATTAAATATAAATACAACTTAATTTAAAGCGTAAAGTAAATGACGATAAATAAAAGTGCGATGAGATATAAAATAAAGGAATTATGCTTATTTAAACTTCCGTAATCATGATGTTCGACGTGTTGATTTTAATTTATTACCATGGGTTAATTGTCCTTTGTCCTGGATTATTCGATATGTCCATCTGGTTTTTGTCCATAACAGTCCATTGGTCATAAATATAAAGTGCGAGTGTCCTCGTCAAATTACACTTATACCCGAAGTCAAATATTCCAACTAATTAAAGATTTAAACTGTGACGCGATTATCACTTCTGTCAACAATTACACCAGTTATCACTGTATGTAATCCACCCGTGTTTAGATATGAATATTAATTTACCCAACCCGAATAATTAATTAAATGATTATAATAGATTCCGTATGAATGTCACTAAATAGGACAACTATAATCATTATTAATTATTAAGTTAATTAATTTGAAGATAGGTTCAACAGACACCAATGAGTTGTCACTCAATTACACAATACCTATTAATAGTCCATAGTCAAATGCCCACAAGTGTCGGTCTTTTGTTCTAACATTAATTATGGTACAAAATCCAATAACCCCGTCTTTAATGTTTAGTCTAACATCACGATTACTTCGGCTCAAATAAGCATAATAATAACTTAGTTACGAGACAATAATTTAAAAAAGAAGAACATAGCTTACAGTGGTGATTAATCGCGTTGCGTTACACGGACAGAGTTCCGTCTTATAAAACCTTAAAACATTTCTTACAATAACCCAATTATTATTAAACTTAATTATATATATATATATATATATATATATATATATATATATATATATATATATATATATATATATATATATATATATATATATATATATATGTGTGTGTGTGTGTGTGTGTGTGTTTTCGTTACAGAGAAGGAAAAGAAAAAGATGTTTTTAATTCGTCCAAAAACGTTGTAATTTATAGATGTGGCCAGGTATCTCCTGCCATGCGATCGGATGACTTTTGTGCCTCCTGTCCATGTGATCGCATGGCCAGCCTGTCCAGTGTACATCCATCAATTAAACGTGGGCGGCTCTTATTTAATTAATATATATATATATATATATATATATATATATATATATATATATATATAAAATATATAATTATATATATATATATATATATATATATTATATTTTTGGGCATAGTAGACTTGTAATTTTAGGTCCGTTGTCTCGCGCGTTGATGCTCAGTTTATGTCTCGGTTCCGGATTTTTGAACGTCCTTTCGTACGCGGAGATATCTTGTACTTTGCGTTTTACGATTTGTAATTTGCACAAAAAATGTAAGTATTTTAACTTACTTTTTATGACGCTTTTGAGTGCACTATGGCTTTAAGGACCCTTTTCCAGTTTTAGTGTCACTTTTTCTTCAATTCTTTAATCTTCATGCTTCGTCTTCGCGTTTATTTATTTGAACGATTACAACTTAAAAATAGATCAATTGTAACTAAAAACTTTACATATTGGAATGATATTGCGACTAAATATATGTTCGTTTGGAACACTATCAAATATCCCCACACTTGAGCGTTGCTTGTCCTCAAGCAATACTTAACTTGAAATAAAATCACACTTCACTCGAATCACTTTTTTTATTCTCACACTTTATACATCAGTGATTTTAATACAGTGGTATACACAATGATAGTAACGATGTGGTTTACAATCCCACATGACTATGAAAATTTAGATCCTTTAAGGAAATTGGATCTTTATGAAAACTTTTGATCTTTTGAAAATTTTAGCTTTTACCCTAGATAACTTTTCCGGAATAACCGTTCACCGGTGTTTGCAAAATGTTTTTGTGGGTTGTGTGGGTTTCAGATTTCAAAATTTTAGCTTAAAAACTTGTGGTTTTGTGTCACCCACTTGCTAACCTTGTATTAGGAAAGCACACGTCTAGTTTACTTGTCCTGTATATTACTTTTCGGTAAACGACCGTCCGGTTGTAAAGGAAAGCGATGAACAAGCAACTGTTAAGGCAATGTCTAATGACATGCAGATGTTCATGGTCTAAAACGTGTCGGATGCAATTACTATCCTTTGTAGGAGCAATAGTAAAGATCACCCTATAATTTTTCGGTATGGCACAAGGTCCTGTCTTCGACCATGCTATGCAACCACCGTTCTTACGGTTGACACCAGATTTGGTTCAGGTGACCTAATGAATTCCGATGAATTCTCAGAATTTTACGTTCAATGGTAATGAACGCATTGAAAATAGGTTTTTAAAAAACAAATCGGTTTTAATTTGATCAAAATATTTTCTCGTTCAAGCTCGAGTTTAGATATCAATGAATTCCATGAGTTTGTAATTCTCTATCTTTAAGGTCAACCTCAAGGATTGTATAATATCAGGCTTAAATGTTGATTTTTAATCTTTAAGTAGATTATCCTTTCTAGGGGTCTGATTCATTAGTTTTATCAAGCTAATTTGCACGGCGCCCTCCCCATTTTACAAGACAAATCCTCTCATGGTTAGGATAAGTCTGACCACATGGCGACCCTGTTTGATGCTGAGGTCCGTGGATTTCCTGCTGATTTTAGAGATGACTTTTTTAGATTTTTCGTCAACCTACAGCTGGTCTGGACGACAACTTCCTGACCTAAATCAAGAAGCGCGTATCTTTTTCAGAAGACTTTACTTCCTTTTAATGATGGAATTGATTCATCGTGTAGATCCATCTTTCTTTCAAATATATTACAGTAAATCGGGTAAAACTGATTAGTTTAGTCCAAAACAAAAGTACCTGCAATAATCTGTACCAAATATGTAATATGTGTTTTGGTGCATTCTTCCCACACTTAGCTTTTATTTTATTTCTTTCTTTGCCTTTTTGTTTTCTTCTATTCCATTTTAAATGAATTCAAGCATTTTGGGTTGTTTCTCCATTTATGTTCTCTCTGAGGTAACAATAATTTCGGCATTAACACCTAGTTTTATCGTTCATAAATATGTATAAACATAATTTTGAATTCATTTAGTTAAACTAAGTGTAAAGCCGAGAGAATTTATAACCCTTCCCCACACTTGAGATCATGCAATGCCCTCATTTGCATGAAATCAGATTATAATTATAAATTCATGAGGGTGATTAGTGTAGAAAAGTGATTAAAAATACCGAGTTTGCAAACATATTATTTTATATCACATTTGATATTTTGCATCTTGTCGTCAAAATTAGTAGCTTTTGCTGAACTTTAATGTCAGTCTTTGAAAATGCGCTGTTTTACCCTGTTTTATACATAAGATAAACTACAAATATATATATATAATATATATATATATATATATATATATATATATATATATATATATATATATATATATATATATATATATATATATATATATATATATATATATATATATATATATTTATATATATATTATAACCTTTATTTATTAAAACAATTTAAATGAATAATTTTTTAAAATTTTGTTTCCTTTTACTTTAGGTAGTTTCGGTATGTTTACCAAGTCCGTCCCTCGACAAAATTTAAAATTTGTCGTTTTTAAAGCGATTGTTTTAAAAGCAAAGATTTTTGGGTTTTTTTTAATTTTTTTGGTACACTTTAGATCAATAAAATTAAAAATAATGATAACAATATTTTTCGCCCCGCCCTCGGGTAAAGCAATTTCGATTCTATGATCTAGTCTTTAACTTACGACGAATTTTAGAAATCATTTTTTTTAAATTAGTGAAAATAAAGTAATTTTTTTATACAAAACTTAAATTTAAAAAGATTATAAATTTCATATAAAACCTACAAAATAAAAAATTCAGAATGGAGGGAGAAAACTAGTTCTTTAGTGTCTGCTAGCGGAAAAGACCAATCGAATTCCATTCTCGGAACTACACGAGAACAGAACAACTAACTCTAGACAATATTTTCTTTTTAGAACATTTGAATCTCCCCACACTTAGGTAGCTGTGGTGTCGAAATTGTGATTAACTTCATCGTCAATTTCTTTTGGACCATAATCAACTTACATATCTGTGACTTTTACTTTAAGCCATTGGTCGGATTCCTGTGTAATATCCACAAATTCAACTAGTTTTACCTTTTCTTTAGGCGATAGATTGGATACTAATCGGTTACATAACTTAAAGTTTCCCTTGGTTCTAGCATCGCGAATCCGTTTAATAAGTTTCTTCATTGAACTGTTAATAACGGGGTCATTTAAATTCGTATCAACAATGGGGTTTTTTGTTATCAAGTGATCATTATGTGTTACTTTATCTTCCCCACACTTAGGCGTTTTATTATTGTTAAGCACTACCATTGGAGTTGGTAAAACAACATGGTTCTTACCAATCGTTTTTATTGGTTCAACGGTTTTGGTTGGTGGAGATTTAGACTTTTGACTCACAAAGGTGATCAATTTTTCATTATTACTAAGTGTCATTCTACCCTCTCTTACATCAAATAACGCCCTTGTGGATGCTAAGAATGGTCGACCTAAAATTACAGGAATGTTTGAGCCTCTTCTATGTCAATGACAATAAATTTGACTAAAAAGGTTAAATTACCCACTTGAACGGGTAGGTTGTCAGCAATTCCAACTGGGTGCTTAATGGTTTGATCAAAGAGTCGAACACTCATCTCTGTTGGACTTAACTCACCTACTCCTAATATCTTATATAATGAAAGAGGCATAACACTCACACTCGCACCTAAATCTGCCAGTGCATCATACATGACACAGACAAGGAACAATAAATTCACCCGGATCACCCAACCTGGGTGGAGGTTTTGGTGGAACTGTCTTCACCGGGTTTACTTCTATGGTTTTTGTTTCTTGCACTTTCTTATTCTTCTTTTTCTTTCCAGAGGTATCACAAACTTTATTACCTATTACTTGCTCATACTCAACTCATTTTCTTGGTAACGGGATGGGTGGTCTGTATGGTGCCACCACTGGCTTTACATACTCAGGTGGTGGTGGTGGTGTTGTAACTTCTTCATTGTTACTCACATCGAAAACCTTCTCATCTTCTGATGATGGTTTTTCAGAATTTGTTGACACCATGTTAACATTCTCATTCCGAGGATTTACTTCAGTATTACTCGGTAGCTTTCCTTGTTCCCTCTCACTCATCATGCTAGCAAGAGTACCTACGTGTTTTTCTAGATTCAAAATGGAAGCTTGTTGAGTTCTTAATGACTGATCAAACCTCTCATTCATTTGGGTTTGAGATGTAATAAATTGTGTTTGAGATTCCATTAGCTTTGCCATCATTTCTTCCAGATTTGGCTTTTTCTCTTCGGTTTATTGTGATGGTTTATACAAGCCAGGTCTTTGTTGATTGAAAGTGTTATTTTGAGTTGGTTGGTTATTCAGAATTTGTTAGTTGTACGAGTTATTGTTTGGCCCATTTGGATTGTAAAAAATGTTTTGATTTCGATTGAAGTTTGGCCTTGGCGGTTGATAATTATTTTGATAATTATTTCCCGGCCTTTGGTTCATGTAGGAAACATTCTCTCTTTGTTCCATCATTTGCTCAATGTGACACTCTTTCGTTAAGTGTGGTCCACCGCATTGCTCACATCTGATTCGTATTACGTGAATATCATTAGTCATCTTTTCCATTCGTCTCTCGAAAGCATCTATTTTTGCGGAAATAGAATCAAAGTCATGGCTAGAATCGGCTCTAGTCGCTTTAGATGAACGAAAGATATCTTTTTCCTGATGCCACTCTTGAGAGTGGGAGGCTGTGTTATCAATGATCTTGTGAGCATCAGTTGCGGTTTTCTTCATAATGGAACCACCAGCTGCTGTGTCGATGTCTTTTCGTGTAGTAATATCGCATCCTTGATAGAATATTTGTACTATTTGATAAGTGCCTAAACCATGTTGAGGACATCCTCTCAACAACTTTCCAAATCTTGTCCATGCCTCATATAGAGTTTCATTTGGCTTTTGTGTGAACCTAACAATTTCTCCTTGAAGTCTCACGGCTTTAGATGCCGGAAAGAATCTTTTAAGAAATTTCTCAACCAAAACATCCCATGTGTCAATCGCCCCTTCAGGTAAGGATTCTAACCAATCTTTGGCTTCTCCCTTTAAAGTCCAGGGAAACAACATGAGATATATCTGTTCATCCTCAACTTCTCTGATTTTGAATAGAGTATAGATCCTATTAAAGGTTTGAAGATGTTCGTTTGGATCTTCTTTTGGCGTACCACTATATTGGCATTGATTAGTTACCATGTGTAGGATTTGTCCTTTGATTTCATAATCTGGCGCATTAATATCTGGCTTAATAATGGCGTGACCTTGGCCCATGCGTGTGGCTCTCATTCGGTCTTCCATACTTAGAGGTTCCGTTACTTCCATAATTGAATTTGTTGAATCTGAATCACTAGAGGATTCTGATTTAATTGTTTCTTCCTCAACAATATCTGGATGAGTAATTTGTGGTTCCGAAGGAATGATTATTGGTTCAGGATCTCTGAATTTTCCTTGAATATCCTTCGGGTTCTCAATTGTGAGGTCGGGTTCAAAAAATGGATTATCGGAAATTTGAATTGGAGTACTTGGTCGACTAGATGATGATTCTAAAGAAAAATCAACGGCGATAATATTGGCTCGATGTCTTGATCGAGTTACAGGTGGTGAACGTATGAAAGGTGGTGAACGTTTTGCTCGGTGCATTCACTGAATATCCTATTAGTTATAAAAATAAAATAAAAATATATAAGTTATCAAATTAATAGACTTTTCTGATTTTGCCCACGTTTCGAATAGCCAATAGATGCAGCAGGTAGCTAGGAACCTTTAAATCGGAAGCCCACAAATCGCCACTAACAAATCCAACTATTACTACGAACCAGTAAATTTTGGATGTCTATCAATTTAACCGCTTAAAATAATTTCTTGTCGAAATTTTGAAGATAAAATCTATGTCCTAAAAACTAGAGCGTCGAGAAATAAGAAAGAAAAAGAGTGCGTCGAAAAACGTCGAAAAATAAAAGGTCGAAAAATAATCGTCGAAAAATAATAATAAGAAAGTAGAGCGTCGAAACTTAAAAGTCTAAAAAAATAAAAATAAAAATTGCGTCTAAAGGAATTAAAGCTTAAAAGGAATTTTATATCCAAAATGGCAATAACTTAATAAGGCACTAAAACCTATTAAATATTAAAGCGATAAGCGACGTCGTAAAATTCTAAAGCGTCTAAATCTTAATATAAAGAAAAAACACTTAAGGTATTTTACGGCAAAGTCTAAAAACTAGAAATATAAAAATAACTATGGCAAAATACTAAACTTAAAACTATATAGCGAACGATAAATATTACAAAATAAACGATAAAAATACAAATTATAATTAAAATGATAAAAATACAAATTTTATAAAGATATTATTTTTATATTTTTATTTTATTTATTAAAGTATTAATTTTATATAATTAAAAATAATAAATAAACTTAATATTACAATTTAAATATAAAAACTAGAATTAAAAACTAATTAATAAACTTAAACCCTAAATAATAATAATTATAAATTAAAAACCCTACCTACAATAAATGAGTCCGAGGTATTGTGCCTGTCAGACCAGATCATGCGACTGCATGAGGTTTGGTCGTCTGGGTCATGCGATCGTATGGCCCAACAAATCCTGAATTCAATCGGGCTTTTAACAGGCTCGGCCCAATTTATATTTTTATTTGATTTTTGATTTTAATAAAGAAAATATTTATAGTATATTTATATAAAATATAATAAACTTATATTTTAAAATCTTAAAACTAAAATACATTTTTTTTAATTTTAATTTTTTTTAAAATATATATATACTTGATGTGTGCAGCGGTGTATACGAAATATACTTTTATTTTTAATATGAAATACGGCGAAATATGATACAAGTTTTTTATTTATTTATAGAATGGATATACCTAAACGTTGCTACAACACTTATAGGCAGTGTACCTAATCGTAGAGTAGTGTAGTTTTTAGTAAGTCTAGTTCATTCCACAGGGAGCTGGCTAAGTTTAACGCTATATATATTTTAAACTATATTTGTATAAATAAATATATATATATATATATATATATATATATATATATATATATATATATATATATATATATATATATATATATATATATATATATATATATATATATATATATATATATATATATATATATATAAGTAGTATTATTATTATTATTATAAAAAAGGGTTTTTACCGTTTAGTGACCCGTTTGTCGATTTTATGTCTTAAGTCACAATTAAAACCTAATGTAAAATATTAAATATAAATACAACTTAATTTAAAGCGTAAAGTAAATGACGATAAATAAAAGTGCGATGAGATATAAAATAAAGGAATTATGCTTATTTAAACTTCCGTAATCATGATGTTCGACGTGTTGATTTTAATTTATTACCATGGGTTAATTGTCCTTTGTCCTGGATTATTTGATATGTCCATCTGGTTTTTGTCCATAACAGTACATCGGTCATAAATATAAAGTGCGAGTGTCCTCGTCAAATTACCCTTATACCTGAAGTCAAATATTCCAACTAATTAAAGATTTAAACTGTGACGTAGTTATCACATCTGTCAACAATTACACCAGTTATCACTGTATGTAATCCACCCCTGTTTAGATATGAATTTTAATTTACCCACTTGATCAGTTTGAATAATCAATTACCCAACCCGAATAATTAAATAAATGATTATAATAGATTCCGTATGAATGCCACTAAATAGGATAACCATAATCATTATTAATTATTAAGTTAATTAATTTGAAGATAGGTTCGACAGACTCCAATGAGTTGTCATTCAATTAGACAATACCTCCCATCTATTAATAGTCCATATTCAAATGCCCACAAGTGTCGGTCTTTTTTTCAAACATTAATTATGGTACAAAATCTAATAACCCCGTCTTTAATATTTAGTCTAACATCACGATTACTTCGGCTCAAATAAGCATAATAATAACTTAGTTACGAGATATTAATTTAAAAAGGAAGAACATAGCTTACAATGGTGATTAATCGCGTAGCGTTACACGGACAGAGTTTCGTCTTATAAAACCTTAAAACATTTCTTACAATAACCCAATTATTATTAAACTTAATTTAAACTTAATATTATATATATATATATATATATATATATATATATATATATATATATATATATATATATATATGTTTTCGTTACAGAGAAGGAAAAGAAAAAGATGTTTTTAATTCGTCCAAAAACATTGCAATTTATAGATGTGGCCAGCTATCTCCTGCCATGCGATCGCATGACTTTTGTGCCTCCTGGCCATGCGATCGCATGGCCAGCCTGTCCAGCGTACATCCATCAATTAAACGTGGGCGGCTCTTATTTAATTAATATATATATAATATATATAATTTTATATAATTATATATATATATTATATTATATTCTTGTGCATAGTAAACTTGTAATTTTAGGTCCGTTGTCTCGTGCGTTGATGCTCAGTTTATGTCTCGGTTCCGAATTTTCGAACGTCCTTTAGTACGCGGAGATATCTTGTACTTTGCGTTTCGCGATTTGTAATTTGCACAAAAAATTATTTTCCTTAACTCCCAAAATCTGCGCAAGTCTTTTAACTCACTTTTTAGGACGCTTTTGAGTGAACTATGGCTTTAAGGACCCTTTTCCAGTTTTAGTGGCACTTTTTCTTCAATTCTTTAATCATAATGCTTCGTCTTCGCGTTTATTTATTTAAACGATTACAACTTAAAAATAGATCAATTGTAACTAAAAACTTTACATATTGGGATGATATTGCGACTAAATATATGTTCGTTTGGAGCACTATCAGTTACTTCATAAAAGACATAAATTGAGAAACAACCCAAAACGCTTGAATTCATTTAAAATGGAATAGAAGAGAATAAAAAGGCAAAGAAAGAAAAATAAAAGCCAAGTGTGGGAAAAATTTTACCAAGTTATTTAAAACATATATCACATATTTTTGTACAAATAATTGAAGATACTTTTGTTTTGGACGATATTAATCAGTTTTACCCAGTTTATTGTAATATAAATAAAACTTAAAAGGAAGTACAGTCTTCCGAGAAAATGACATGCGCTTCTTGATTTAGGTCAGGAAGTTGTCATCCAGACAAGTTGTAGAGTCTACGAAAAACCTTGAAAAGTTTTCTCTAAAATCAGCTGAAAATTCACGGACCTCAGCTTCAAACAGGTTCGCCATGTGGTCAGACTTATCCTATCCATGAGAGGATCAATCTCATATAATGGGGAGGCACCGTGCAAATTAGCTTGTAAGACTAATGAATCAGATCCCCAGAAAGGATAATCTCCTTAAAAGATCAAAAATCAGCTTTTAAGGCTGATATTACTCAATCCTTGAGATTGACTTTAAAAGATTGAGAATTACAAACTCATAGAATTTGATGATGTCTAAACTCGAGCTTGAACGAGAAAATATTTTAATCAAAATTACAAACCGATTTGTTTTCTGAAACCCTATTTTCAATGCGTTCATTACCATTGAACGTAAAATCCTAGGAATTCACCTGGAATTCATTAGGTCACCTGAACCAAATCGGGTGTCAACCATAAGAATGGTGATTGCATAGCATGGTCAAAGACAGGACCTTGTGCAAGACCAAAAAACTATAGGGTGATCTTTACTATTGCTCCTACAAAGGATAATAATTGCATCCGACACGTTGTGGACCATAATCAAAAGCATGTCATTAGACATTGCCTTAACAGTTGCTTGTTCAACGCTTTCCTTTACAACCGAACTGTAGTTTACCGAAAGGTAATATACGGAGCAAGTAAACTGGATGTGTTGCTTTCCCAATATAAGGTTAGCAAGTGGGTGACACAAAACCATAAGTTTTGAGCTAAAATTTTCAAATCTGAAACCCACAAAATTATTTTACAAACACCGGTGAAGGGTTATTCCGGAAAACTTATCTAGGGTAAAAGCTAGAATGAATTTTCAAAAGATCAAATGTTTTCATAAAGATCCAATTTCCTTTAGTATCTAAATTTTCATAGTCATGTGGGACTGTAAACCACATCGTTGCTACCATTGTTCATACCGCCGTATCAAAATCACTAATGTACAAAGTGTGAAGAATAAAGAAGTGATCTTAGTAAAGTTATATTCAAGTTCTATATTGCTTGAGGACAAGCAACGCTCAAGTGTGGGAATATTTGATAATGCTAAAAATAAACATATATTTCATAGCATTATCCTTCAAGAAAGACAAGCTTTTAGTTGCAATTGTTCTATTTCCAAGTGATATTCGTTTAAATAATAAAAGGTGAAGACAAAAGACAGATTCGATGATTTGAAGATGCAAACGACCAAAAAGCTAAAAAGTACAAAGTACAATCCAAGTGGTTCAAATAATTAATGAGAAACGTCTAGAAATTACAAGAGTACAAGCAGCAAAACGCAAAGTACAAGATATTAAATTATACGAAAAGGCGTTCGAAAATCCGGAATTGAGACATGAACCATCTATCAACGTGCGACTCAACGGACCTGAAATTACAAGTTAACTATGCACAAGAATATAATATAATATATAATTAATTATATATATATATATTATATAATAAAATAATCAGCAGCCCACGTTTTAAATCAACAAATGAGCTGGAATCCAAAGCTCCGCGACTGCGGAGCTGTGAAGAGGAAAAGTACCGCACTCATGGAGCTGAACAGTTCAAAGTGGGCCTATAAAAGGCCGCGCATTCTGCTCGATTCATTCACACCTTTTTCTACTCCAATCTCTCAATCTATATTTATATTTATAATTTTAATTTTAATATCTAGGTTAATAATAATAATAAGGTTATTTTAGCGAATGTTTTAAGGTTTGTAAGTCGAAATTCTGTCCGTGTAACACTACGCGATTAATACTCATTGTAAGTTCTGTTCAACTTTTTTAAATTAATATCTCGTAGCTAAATTATTATTATGTTTATTTAAGCTGAAGTAATCGTGATGTTGGACTAAATATTAAGACGGGGTTATTGGGCTTTGGACCATAATTGGGGTTTGGACAAAAGACCGACACTTGTGGAAATTAGACTATGGGCTATTAATGGGCTTTATATTTGTTTAACTAAATGATAGTTCGTTAATTTAATATAGAGATTTACAATTTGAGGTAATTATAAATAACCACATACACTCGATTGGACACGATGGGTGGGATATTTATAAATACTTATAATTGTTCATTTGACCGAACACGGGAATGGATTAATAGTCAATGGACTCATTAAAATAGGGGTGGATTACATACAAGGACACTTGGTGTAATTGTTAATAAAGTATTAAAACCTTGGATTGCATACAGTCGATAACCTGGTGTAATCATTAACAATGTATTAAAACCTTATTACAGTTTAAGTCCCCAATTAGTTGGAATATTTGACTTCGGGTATAAGGGTAATTTGACGAGGACACTCGCACTTTATATTTATGACCGATGGACTGTTATGGACAAAAACCAAATGGATGTATCGAATAATCTAGGACAAAGGACAATTAACCCATGGTAATAAATTAAAATCAATACGTCAAACATCATGATTACGGAAGTTTAAATACGCATAATTCCTTTAATTTATATCCAATGGTACTTTTATTTATCGTCATTTTATTTATCGTACTTTAAATTACTGCAAATTTATTTATCGCACTTTTATTTATCATCATTTACTTTACGCTTTAAATTAAGTTATATTTATATTAATATTTTACATTAGGTTTTAATTGTGACTTAAGACATAAAATCGACAAACCGGTCACTAAACGGTAAAAAACCCCTTTTATAATAATAATTATACTACTTATATATATATATATATATATATATATATATATATATATATATATATATATATATATATATTAATATACAAATATAGTTTAAAATATATATAGCGTTAAACTCAGCTAGCTCCCTGTGGAATGAACCGGACTTACTTAAAAACTACACTACTCTACGATTAGGTACACTGCCTATAAGTGTTGTAGCAAGGTTTAGGTATATCCATTCTATAAATAAATAAATAACTTGTGTAAAATTGTATCATATTTAATAGTATTTCGTAGTAAAATATAATTTATTTCGTACTACACCTCGTACACATCACCTAGTAAGGTAAACAAATATGGATTTTATGATCTATGTTGTGTTTAATTGAGGGTTTATGTTTTAAATGCGTTTTGTGTTCATTCTTGTATATAATGTGTTCGTGAAGTTTGTTTGATGTTATAAAATTTTTTTATATACATTATATGATATTCGTGCACGGTCTAGTCTACCAAAATTATCAGAAATTGAGTTTTAGGGTATGAAACCCGTTTAAACTGTTGTTGTTATATGTTCTTCAGTTCCACATGAATGATGGGTCATCCATGCAGACAAGACCTCTTTCGTGCCAACAAAATTTTTGTACTAGAAACCCTGTTTTGATTGTTGGTACGAACAATCAAGACTTTAGTTCGTACGGACCATATGCTAGTTCGTACGAACTAGGTATCGGTCGTGTGAATGGCATGTGCTGCCCAATTCTATTTTGATTACCTGACTCGTACGAAGGACATGTTGTCGGTACGAACGAGATGATCGATCATGGGTATCACACTATAGTCTGTACGACCAGGGTGTTTTGTGCTATTATCCTAGTTCGATTCACCAATACGACCCAAATCTCACCCGCACAAATAAGATGACTCATTCACACGAATGAGGGTCCCTCGTACGGATGACATGTGTAATTGATTATGTGACATTGTGATTTTGTTTTGTTAATATGAACTGATCTAATCTGTTCTTCTGAGAATAACGTATGAATTGTACGTGGTCGGTAGTCGTATTTACCTATCTGATGTGATTATGAATAATTGTTTCTTATGATCAAGTGTATAACTGAGATATAAATATTGACTCGGATTGTATTATTCTCAGGTAATAAAGATAAGGATAAGGCTTAGTAAAATAAGAATTTTGAGTATTTTCTAGTGCGGGTAATAAGTGATGGAACTTCTCAAACATATCATAGAGTATCAAATGATGTAGAAACTAAAATGTATGAATATCGTATGAATGAGATGAAGATCGACATGAAGGTTGAGAGAGAAAGTCAAAAAGTCAATATTTTACATTCCACGACTTCCTTGGACTCAATGACATATCGGTGGCTATGTGTGTTACGCTTACAAGCATTACCTAACTAAGAATGCCTAAGGGGATATATATGGCTCTAGTCTATATCTCACCATTTTAAGGCTTGTCACACATTCTACATTTCATGGTTCTAACAATCTACCCCTTTTCGTCGATTGATGTAGATGGTGTATTAGAGTTTGGTGATTCGAAAGCTTGAATTTTGGTGATCCAACTTTGTCTTCTATTTTTCATCTTTATATAAATTTCTCGTGATTGAGTATTAACTATATCATATTCTTCCCCTCATGATGTTTTTTTCAACCTAATACATCATGAACTCGAGTTGATACAGTTACAATGATAAAATTACTATGTTCAAAATCATACTATTGTGAATTTACAACAGAATGAATACACTTATGAATGATAGTGTATTTTCGTCAAAAATGAATTATAGTAACCAGATGTTGTGGGATGTGCCAGCCACAACTATTCTTTGTCTTCTAGGAAAGCAACACGGGCATTCACATGTCCTAACGTCTGCTATTCTTGTGATCTAGAATATGATGAACAAGTGAAACAAAGATTATGGTTATAGTCCCATGTTACTTAAGGTAATGGGATAAACGGTATTAATGTTAAAGTCAATATTCAAGAGGTTGAGACGTGGACTTTTAGTATTGATGACACTGTCAATTACTTGTCTTGTTAATCTTTGCGTTCGGATGATGATGGGTTGTTGAATGATAATGTTATTTCTTTCTCATATAGAGAGCATCAGCATTCACGAATTTTCTTAAATAAATCGAGGGTGTGAAAGTGCACGAATTTTCTTCAGATATGAAAGAAACTGTGGCTAATGAACTAGAGATCAATCCCCGAAAAGATGATGTTGTAACGAGTAAGAAAGACACGGGTGTAGAAGAAACAAGTCTACATTTTCTTCCTAGTTATACACACTATGTGAATGATGATAATCATAAGGCGCGTTTAGGGAGTTCAGTGAACTGCTACACACCATTGTTTGATAATTCGTAGAATAAGATGGGGTTTGGGTTACCGTTTCTTCAAAATATGATGTCAATGTCGGGATTGGATATATTCTGGGTTAGAATCTTAAAGGGTGTAACTTTATGGCGGATCAATATGGTGAGTTATACGGTTGTCAATCGAAATGACCCAGACCCGTTTACTAAAAATCGACAAGATTTTTTTTTAAACAACCCCAGTTCAGTTCATTGGTGCGGCGGGTTAAAAGGCCGCGCGGTGAATCCCACAATGGGATTTCAATCCTGAAGCTTTCAACCAGACCTGACCTTCCTACATCCAATTTACGTGGCGTGCGAAGACTGGAACGTTGCGCCGTATAAATGAGAAGCAGGTCCGGCCTATTTTTAATTTCTTACACCAATCAAGCTTTACCAAATCAAATTATCGCATTGTTTAATACTTAAAACTTGCTAGACACACATACAACATTTTTACAATAATCTTATACAACAATTTATTCCATTCCAACCATTTGGAACGATACGACCAGTTACAATTAAAGTGGCAATTCCGACCTAATTACGCTAAAACCTCGGGTTTTTGACTCAATTACCCAACCCGATATCGCGAGCATGATCCCATAGATTTTACCAATCCTCCACCCAAGTCCATAGGCTACAAGCCATTCCGCATAGCTCAAACAAGCTCCTAGCATTCTAGTCAAACTACTAGGATTCTCCAATACATCCAACGGGTACTTATAAAAAGGGTAAACAGCGAGGGATTAAGCAACATGCTTAGTGAGTGCAATAGTTACATGCATACATACATAACTTACTTCCTTGCACATACTTACACAAATCCGCATATAAGCTAGCATCAAAATCGCATATAATCACAATGTAATATGCTACACTATAAACACACAAATATGGTTAACCATACATAATAGTGCTAGTCATTAAATGAAATAACATTATCCAAGACATGCGCGTAGCCAACAAATGCGCTTTCCAGATGGCACCGCCTCGTACACACGAATGTAGTCGCCGGAAAGTGAAACCGTTAGGTGACACTTCCCACATTCTAAAGCACCATTTGGCCGCAAAAGAATGAGTAACACTCACCACACCTCAAACCACAAATGTGGTCAGCAAAGAGTGAAATCCTATAGATATCACTCACCACCTTGCATCAAGTGGTCAACGAAGAGTGAATCCATGCCCGGATATCACTCTCCACTTCACCTACAAGCAAGAAACTTATATACATACACATATAAATACTCCACTCACCTTGGAGCACACGCACAAGCCATGTATGTTATATCATCATCTGCGCATCCAAGCAAGTAGTCACCGATATAAATATAGTCACACAAGCACATAAACATCCATTCTCTATAAACGAATCCAACACCAACACCCTTAGCATAGGGGTTCCAACTTGCTCACCAAGACCCACCCATTTAGTCACCTAAATGGACATCACTATATCACCACTACGGGTTGTAATTTTTTCACATTCCAATTAGTACAATTCTAACCTTAATTGTACTTAATTAACTAAAATTGTTGAGATTTAACAAGTTCATAATACTTCAAACATTTTAAGAATCAAACTTAGCAGAAGCATGTAATTAACCATTTTAGAACTTGTTTATCTTTAACCATTTAATGTTAAATCTCAATTAGGACCAAGTTGTGAAACATACTTACAAACTATAAGAGAGTAAAGAGATTATACCTACTCCAAACTACGTAATTGGATGATGAAGATGATGATGAATGGAGCTCCAAAAGATGAAGCCTCAAGTTGTAATACCCCAAGCTTTTAATACCAACACCTTGTACTTTGGTTAGGATTTGTTAACACTTGAATTTACCTTGCAAAAACAAATTTTGAACTCCCTTTTTCTCCCTAACAGCCCACGGCCAGATTCAGCAAGAAGAGAGCATATTTTTTACTTGTTTTTGATGTGTTTCTCATGTGTGTGTGGTCTCCAACATGTCTTAGTTAATATGCTTATGGCATGGGAAGTAACCAAATAAACAAATGCATGCTTACTTCATCTCCCATGCCACTTCCATGTTTTTATATAAAATAGTTTTTATAAAACTAGATTTTATAAAACTAGTTTTATAAACTAAATTTTATAAAACACATTATTATAAACTTGCATATTATTTGTTATGTACATTTTATAAAACCAATTTTATAAAATGTAACATAACTTAATTAATTATTTAACCTATAAATAATTAAATCCTTAATATATAAATTATTCCATAATTTTTATATATATACACATCAAGTATTATTATTTTAGAAACCATTTTCTTAAAATTCAAGTGTTGCGTATTTAATCAACGATCTAATCACTAAGATCAAATACTAATAAGGTGTCGGTAAGCTTGTTATTGGTATGACCCGACTTGGATCAAAACATATTAGCCACGTTAATTTAATATGTCTCTCGGGCATACAAAATACCTTCAATCTCCCACTTGCACAAGAAACATAAGAAATTAATGCAAGTGATGGATACCACCTAACGACCGTCCATCACCCCTAACATGTTATGACTTTGTGCCATTCAATAACATCATCCCTTTCGAGTTCCCATCTTGAATATGAATAGGTGAATCTTTCATTATATCCTTTCGTCCTAGATGTCATGTTAAATCCAAGAGACACAGAGTGATCACTCTCTTCTAAATTTAACTTTATCAGGCCTTAAACATTTAACTCTCAACGAATAAGAGGGACAAATTCCATCTTGACTACATACGTCCTAAATATATACCTTGCATTATACCTGAGCTCTTCCTTATGAACTACCATATTTCAGAATAGCGAAGGAAAGAATCAAGGCACAATACTTGGTGAATATCCGAACCCAATATGTATCTCAGGTCAGAGGATACAATGATATTCGCCTTTACTCAAGATTACATGTGATCAACCACAAAGGCTCCATTTAGTAAATCTTGAGGGCGGGTCTTCCAATATTTGTATCTCACAAATATCTATGAACCTTGGTTGCAACCTTGCCCCACATTCATCCCGTGAATGTATACCAATCCAAGTTCATAATAGTCTAAACCTCACACTTGTTCCCACAAATGTGATCAACTACGGAATTTAGAATAATTACTTATTCAAAGATAAAATATGCAAAATAGGAACTTAACTCAAAATAAATTAACACCATAATTATATTAATGAGTTTGAACCACTTCGTTCCATTACAATACATAAAATATATCACAACCAATCACTAGAATATCGAAGCCCTAATCCACTAACATTCCCTTGATGTTTAGCACCATGTAAGAACTTCGAGAGTGGATCCGCTATATTAAGATCTGTATGAACTTTGCGGATACATATCTTTCCCTTTTCAACTTCATCCCTTATGCAGTTGAATCTCCGCTCAATATGACAGGTCTTTTGGTGAGCACGAGGTTCTTTGATTTGAGCAATCGCACCCTCGTTGTCACAAAAGATCTCAAGAGGGTCCTGAATGGAAGGGACAACTCCTAAGTCGTCGATGAATTTCTTCATCCATGCAGCTTCCTGAGCTGCCAATGAGGCGGCAATGTACTCTGACTCTGTAGTGGATAAGGTAACAACATCCTGTTTTGAACTCTTCCAAGAGACCGCACCTCCATTTAACGTGAAGACATAACCGGATTGTGATCGAGAATCATCTTGATCAGTTTAGAAACTCGCGTCCACGTAACCCTTTACTGCGAGTTCCTCCTCACCAGACCCATATATTTTAAACATATCCTTAGTCCTCCTAAGGTATTTCAATATACTTTTGACAACAATCCAATGACTGCTTCCTGGGTTATTCTGGTATCTACTTGTCAGGCTAAGAGCGCATGACACATCCGGTCTAGTGCATATCATTGCATACATGATTGACCCAATGGCAGACGCATATGGGACTTTCTTCATTCTCTCCTGTTCATCTTTCGTGGTAGGGCACTGAGATGAACTGAGAAGCGTTCCTCTTTGAATAGGTACCAAACTTTTCTTAGAGTTCTCCATCTTGAACCTTTTCAAGATCTTTTCAATGTATGCACTTTGATTTAAACCTATCAATTTTTTGGATCTATCCCTGTAGATCCCAATCCCTAAAACGTATTGTGCTTCTCCAAGATCCTTAATGGAGAAGCATTTGCTTAGCCAAATTTTAACACCTTGCATTGCCGGGATATCATTTCCAAATAACAATATATCATCCACATATAGTACAAGGAAGATGATAGTGCTCCCACTAGCTTTCTTGTATACACAAGCTTCATCACCATTTTTAATGAAGCAAAATATCTTGGCCTCCTCATTAAAACGATGATTCCACATTCTAGATGCTTGTTTCAATCCGTAGATTGACTTCTTTAACTTGCATACCTTTTTAGGATATTTCGGATCAACAAAACCTTTAGGCTGAACCATATAGACATCTTCCTCAAGATGTCCATTTAGGAAAGCGGTCTTGACATCCATTTGTCCTATTTCATAATCATAATAAGCAGCAATGGCAAGTAATATCCTAATAGACTTTAGCATTGCCACAGGCGAAAAAGTTTCATCATAGTCAACCCCTTGAGTTTGAGTGAAACCTTTTGCTTCAAGTCTAGCTATATATGTATCCAAGTTTCCATGTATGTCAGTTTTCATTTTGAAAAGCCATTTACAATCAACTAGCCTTGAGCCAGTAGGTTATGCAACAAGTTCCCAAACTTGGTTGTCATACATGGATTTCACCTCAGCGTTCATGGCTTCTTGCCATTTATCCTTATCAATCCTTGATAAAGCATCTTGGTAGTTTGTTGGTTCATCCAAATCAACCACATAGCAACCATCCATGAGAAACCCATATCTCTTAGGAGGATTACTAATCCTACCAGATCTACGAACGTCTTGTACACTTTGATCATCCATTTGATCATTCTCAACATTTTCATGTTGAGTGCTAGTGTCAACCAATTGTGTATCATCTATTTGATCTTAAACCTCTTCAAGATCTATCTTCCTTTCACTATTACCTTCCATTAGGAACTTAGTTTCAAGGAATTCAGCCTTCTGAGCAACAAATACATTCTGCTCGGATAGATCATAGAAATAATATCCCATATCATCCTTGGATATCCTATGAAGATACACTTCGTGGATCGTGCATTTAACTTATTAGGGACGTAATGCTTAGGATAAGCTTCACATCCCCATACCTTTAAGTGTGACAGAGATGGAGGTTTTCCAAACCACATCTCATGAGGAGTTCGTTCCACTTTCTTGGTTAGGGCCATATTTAGAATATGAGCCGCGGAGCATAGACAATAACTCCAAAATGATAGAGGTAACGAGCTTCTTGCCATCATAGATCGAACCATATCCATTAGGGTTCGGTTCCTCCTTTTGGAAACTCCATTAAGTTGGGGTGTTCCAGGAGGAGTGAGTTGCGAGATAATCCCACAACCTTTAAGATGAACTTGGAAAGCATCGCTTAGGTATTCACCTCCTCTATCAGTACGAAGTACCTTAATTGTTTTATTAAGTTGATTTTGTACTTCATTTTGATATTCTTTGAATGCTTCAAAAGTTTCGTCCTTATGTCTTAACAAGTAGACATATCCGAAACGACTGAAGTCGTCAATGAAAGTAACGAAGTATCTTTCACCTTTCCAAGTCATGGGCTTAAAGGGTCCACATACATCCGAATGTATTAATCCCAATAAGTCTTTAGCCCTTTCATATGTCCCTTTGAAAGGTGATTTAGTCATTTTGCCTTGTAAACAAGATTCGCATACATCAAACGAGTCTAGTTCATTTGATTTCAAAAGTCCATTCTTTTGAAGTGTATGCATTCGATTCTTGTTTATGTGACCAAGGCGACAATGCCATAAGTAGGAATCACTCAAATCCCTTTTGAGTTTCTTGGTGTTTGCATGGAACATTGAGCTATTGTATGATGTGTCGTCATGAACCAATTCATAAATACCATTCAAAGGCAAAGCCTTAAAATAGAACACATTATCTAAAGAAACATGGATATCATCATTAATGAAATTAAGTTTAAAACCACATTGTTTCAAACGGGATACAGAAATAATGTTTCGAGATAAATCGGGTGCATACAAAACATTTTTCAAAATAAGCTCCAAACCACTTGGAAGCTTCAAAATAAAGTCTCCTTGAGCTAATACGTGCACCTTAGCTCCATTTCCCATGAAGAGACTTGATGTTCCCGCTTCTTGTTTACTTCTTTTGAACCCCTACAAAGAATTGCAAATATGAGTTCCACATCCTGTGTCTAATACCCATGTATTATAAGAAGTAATATTAAGCTCAATGTATACCATATATACATTACCTGAGGTTTGCCCTGCATCCCTCTTTTCTTTCAACTCCTTAAGGTAGATCGGGCAGTTGCGTTTCCAGTGACCCATCTCACTGCAACCAAAGCACGGATCTTCTTTGGGGTTTGCTCTACCAACAACCTTTTGCTTCTTGTTATTGTTGGTTGGGGTAACCATCTTCCCCTTTCCTTTGCCCTTGCCTTGGTAGGCGGGTCCTTTCCTCTTAGCCACCTTTGGCTTAGAAGTGTTATTGTTTTTGGACCCGCCTTCATTGATCATAAACACGGGTGAAGCCCTTTTACCCATGCTTGCTTCGGCCGTCTTAAGCATGGCATGTAATTCGCCAATGCTCTTATCCCAACCATTCATGTTGTAATTCATTACAAATGTGTCAAACCTTTTTGACAAAGCATTAAGGATAAGGTCCGTGGCTAATTCATTAGACACGTTGCAATTTACACGGTTCGCTCGATCAATTAAGCTGTTCATCTTAAGGACATAAGATGAAACGAATTGGGAGTCGTCCATCTGACATGCATGAAGCGCTCAAACCGTTTCGAAGCGCTCGACACGAGCTTGTTGAAGAAACATCTCCTTCAATTATGTGATCATGTCATATGCACTATGATGCTCGAAGTCCTTTTAGAGTTCGGGTATCATAGTCCCAAGCATAAGGCAAGCGACTTGCACCGAATCGGTGCAATACTTATCCCAATAAGCCATGCCTTTCGTATCATCCTCGTCGGGTTGATCGGGAATGGGGTCTTCAAACACATACGCCCTATCCTCAAGTTTGGGGACAATTCTTAGATTGCGAAACCAATCTATGAAATTCGTATGGTTGAGTTTTTCCTTTTCGAGGATAGACCTCAATGATAGGTTGTTAAAGTTGATTGGTGTGTTTGGAATGTTGTTGTTATTGGCGGCCATCTACAAAATTTAACAAAGTTGTTTAAGTATCAATTTTAATTTAACAATCAATACCCTTTAAATCCAATTGATATTTATTAAATTTTAGAATCCAACGGTAAACCAAATTTCGGTTAGGTGACCTTTATCCCGTCATTTGATTTAGCTAGGTAGTCATTATATGACAATTGCAATCCTTTTGCAACTTCTAAGTTATGGGATCATGCAATCCTTTTGCATGGCATATTTATTCCATCAACGCCTATTTGTTCCTCATTCTTCGGTGACCCTAAGTTCATGATTCCCAAATCAAGTCATCCTACTTGTGTAAACGTGTAAATTTAACATACAAGTGGTTAGGTGACCTTTATCCTACAAGTGTGCGAAATTCACCTTAATCATATTAGTTTACTCATAACGGTTAGGTGACCTTTATCCCATTATGAGTTCCCTAATTATTTTTAAGTGTTACATAAAAGGATGGCGTTTAACTTGTTTGCCTTGTTAATAAGGGATTTTAAGTTTTCATTATTTCTAATTTAAGAAAACAATTATACCATACACCAACATGCATTTAGTGTATGGCTTATTTGAAAATCCATTTTTCATGTTATGTAATAAAGCCAATTTCATTACATTGATATAAACCATTTTATATGTGTTTTAATAACCAATTATTATAATCCATTTAGCCATTTTTAATTAACCAATTAAATTATCGTTTTGCATGTCGTTAATAATGTCTAATTTAACCAATTAAATTGTCATTTTGCTTGTTGTTAACTTGTGATTTACTTGTAGCAACCAAACATACAAACACAATAAAAAACCACGCATGCAAAACAAATATGTTCACAATCAAGACAATTTGGTAGACATTTGTTTAGCCGAAAACAAATGCCACCGGTTAATGGGTTATAACACAAAGTAGGAGATTTTAAATCTCCCACTTAATCTTGCATCTAAATGCTTCTTCTTGTGTTCTTCCAAGTCTTCATCTTGTATCTCCATCTTATTACAAAATATATCCTAATACATTTTGTCTAGAAAATGAAATACAACCTAATCTATTTTACATACCAAATATAAAATAAATTACATAACCAAATGAATAAATATTATAAACCAAATGAATGAATTAATATTACATACCAAATGAATGAATTAAATCAACCAAACATTCAACCATCCAAACACAAGGTCAAGGCTTGATTGTGAACAACAACATACAACAAATATGAACCAAATGGAAGAACCCAAAACCCACTTTTGGGACTCAATAAATTCGGCCAAAATGGAGAACCCACCCAAACAATTAATTTTTGCATTTTACTTTTATGCATGTACATAAAATGCAAAATATATAGTGAGTTTAATAACCATCTCGAAGCATATTCCATCAACTTCAGCTCTAGATACCATTGTTGAGATTTAACAAGTTCATAATACTTAAAGCATTTTAAGAATCAAACTTAGCGGAAGCATGTAATTAACCATTTTAGAACTTGTTTATCTTTAACCATTTAAAGTTAAATCTCAATTAGGATCAAGTTGTGAAACATACTTACAAACTATAAGAGAGTAAAGAGATTATACCTACTCCAAGCTAGGTAATTGGATGCTGAAGATGATGATGAATGGAGCTCCAAAAGATGAAGCCTCAAGTTGTAATACCCCAAGCTTTTAATACCAACACCTTGTACTTTGGTTAGGATTTGTTAACACTTGAATTTAGCTTGCAAAAACAAATTTTGAACTCCCTTTTTCTCCCTAACAGCCCACGGCCAGATTCAGCAAGAAGATACCAGAATTTTTGCTTGTTTTTGATGTGTTTTTCATGTGTGTGTGGTCTCTACAATGTCTTGGTTAATATGCTTATGGCATGAGAAGTAACCAAATATACAAATGCATGCTTACTTCAACTCCCATGCCACTTCCATATTATTATATAAAATAGTTTTTATAAAACTAGATTTTATAAAACTAGTTTTATAAACTAAATTTTATAAAAACACATTTTTATAAACTTGCATATTATTTGTTATGTACATTTTATAAAACAAATTTTGTAAAATGTAACATAACTTAATTAATTATTTAACCTATAAATAATTAAATCCTTAATATATAAATTATTCCATAATTTATATATATATACACATCAAGTATTATTATTTTAGAAACCATTTTCTTAAAATTCAAGTGTTGCGTATTTAATCAACGATCTAATCGCTAAGATCAAATACTAATAAGGTGTCGGTAAGCTTGTTATTGGGTATGATCCGACTTGGATCAAAACATATTATCCACGTTAATTTAATATGTCTCTCGGGCATACGAAATACCTTCAAAAATAAGACAACTTGACCCATAATCACTATTGCTAGTGATTATGTTCCCAAATACCCATTGACCACTTACATCAAGTACTCAAGTACTTATTCCGCTTATTCCACCAATTTAAGTGTTAAACACTAGTTTGATCAAAAATCACTTCTCACCTGTGATTAACTTTAAAAAACACCCATCAACACTAAACACTTGTGCTTAAGCACTAATTCAACCAAAACTGGTGACCATGCCACATTTAACCCAAAAGGTACTTGACCAAATTTGACACAAGTAAAAAATACCCATAATCATCAATGGCTAGTGATTTTGGTCCTAATACCCCTTTTTACACAATTACACAACACCAAGTACTTACGTACTTGTCTTTCCTAAAATCAAGTCATGAACCCTAATTTTGACCCATTTCAAATCATCACCCAAATTGACCCAAAACATGTTCTTATGAACATCTTACACAACAACAACCAAGTTAATAGTGATCAACACCCAAAATCCAAGACTAAACTTCCCAAATTCATCACCAAAGCCTAAACCTAAGACATGAGGGTTTATACACCAAAACTTACACCAAAACCCCAAAATTTTCAAGGAAATGAGGTTTATACAACACCACTAACTCAAACCCTAACTCTAACTCACAATTAAACACTTAAAATTCAAAATAAGGTTTTACCTTAGCATTAAAGTAATGCTAAAGATCATAAACATCATGGATGAGCTCCAATTTGGGCATGCATCACCATCTTCTTCACCAATTTGAGCTTCGTCTCTCTCGGTTAAGCTTTCTCTCACTAATTGGGGATTTTTCTTGAAGGTGAAATGAGGAAATGAGGTCCCCATATCTGCTCTTAAGTCCCTAAAGTCGTCCATGCAAAATTGCATACAAGTCCTTAGCTTATTTTTAAAGTTTCAAAACAGCCCATTATGCCCGCTCGTCGGCGCAGCGCGAAAGGAAATGGCGCGGTACGCCATTCCACGGTTTCCGAAATCAGTTTGTTACACCAATGAAGATACTCTTTATTAATATTTGCGGTTCAAAAACTTTTCTAAAACATAAATGGTTACAAGACACTTATATTTCGTCGAATGTACAGTTTCTTGGTTTACAGGAATCTAAGATAACTCGATTAAAGATGTATCGATTGAAATCAATTTAGAGTAAGCATCACTTTGATTAGCGATTAGCCTTTCAAGTGGGTTTTTGTGTGGGATTATATCTTAGTGGGATCCCAACGCTTTTGTTAAACTTCAAATATGGTGTGACGAGCATTATGTAATTGTCAAAGGTTGTTGGTTATGGGAGGATTTATAGGGCTTCATGGTCAATGTGTATGCTCCACAACCATTACAAGAGAAGAGTCGTATGTGGCATAAAATTGATGCTTTTATGGTTTCGAATGTGAGTGATTGTATTTTAAGCGGCGACTGGAACTCAGTTAGATTTTTCATCGAGCGTAATGCGACAATTTTGTGCCAAAGATGCTTTAAACTTTAATGAGTTTATCGAATCTTATTTTTTATGTCCGCTCGGTGGACTTCAGTTTACATGGAGATATAAAGCTGGTAATAAGATTAGTAAACTTGATTGATGTTTTATATCACTAACAATATACTTGATGGTGTAGATGATTTAAAAGGCGTTGTGTTATCGAGAGGATATCTGATCATTGTCTCGTGTTGCTTTACTAAAACAAAGTTAATTTTGGTCCAACTTATTTCAAGGTTCTTTATTCTTGGTTTTCAAGAGTGAACTTTGATTTGGTGTTGCGTAGTTCTTGACATGAAGTCAATTTTGATGTGAACTTAGATTTTCTTGCTAAAATGCATTTACTAAAAGGTAAATTAAAAGCTTGGATTCATAGTTCGCGTATGACGGAAACGTCTCGTTTAAATGAGGTGATTACAAAATTTGATGAATTAGAAGTTCTTATTGATTTTGGATCAATAAGAAAGAGAAGATACCATCAAATTCGAGGCTCTTGCCTTGTTACAAAAATCCAACATTAAATGGGATGTTGGGGGCGATGAAAATTAGAAATTTTTTATTGTTCTCCTAAGCATAAACGTGATAAAAAACATATTCATGTTTGATGATTGATGGTAATTGGGTGGTGGATCCTTTAGCTATAAAAGATAAGTCTTACAACTAATTTAAGCTGTGCGGAGATTAAGTGAATTCGATATACGGAGATTAAGTGCAGTTTTGATGGTTTTTCATTTCGATTCATTAAACAATTCCGAGATATTTTGGAAACCGACATTTTCTGTGATGTCCAATAGTTATTTGCTATGTCTAGTATGTCGTAAGGAGCTAATTCTCCATTTTTTTCTGATTCTGAAGGTTGGCAATCCGGTTCATGTAATAGACTTTCGTATGATTTCATTATATGGTGTTTTATATAAGTTTATAACGAAATTATTAACTAATCGGTTGGCGCTGATGATTAATAAGTTGATTAGCCCGGTACAATCAGCTTATATTATGGTCAGAAGATTCTAGATGGTACTCTAATGTTAAGCGAGTTTATGACCTGGTTATAGAAGAATAAGAGGAAAATGTTTCTTTTTAAAGTTGATTTTGAAAAAGCATATGGCTCGGTTAATTGAATTATTTAATTTTTATGCTTTCTTTCTATGGGCTTTGGTTCGATTTTGGTATGATTGGATCATGATTGGATCATGGGTTACTTAAAATCTATTAGGACGTCTGTTTTAGTTAATGGCATTTCGACCCGAGAGTTTCCCATCAAAAGGGAACTACGTCAGGGAGATCCCCTAAGTCCATTTATTTTCATTATCATCATGGAGGGGTTACACTTGGCATTTCATCTTGCAATGGGTTGTGATTTTATAAGAGGTGTAAAAGTGGGATCTAATAACCTTCGTTTGGCGGGGGCATAATTTGATGCGTATTCTTCAAATTTTAGAGGTTTTTTATTTGTCCTCGGGCTTGAAGGTATCTGTTTCTAAATCTCATGTTTTTGGCATTGGCGTTGATCAGTCCAAGGTAGTACAATTCTCGGAAGAAGCAGGCTGCTGTCCGGGCAATTTTCCAACGAAATACCTTGGTATTTTTATTAGTTCAAACATGAAGTTAAACGTCTAGTTGATTCGATATGGTAGATAAGTTTCAACCTAAATTATCAAGTTGAAAAGCTTCTTTAATTTATTTGGGAGGTAGATTGACCATTTTAAAATCAGAAATGCGTTGTTTGGGAATTTATTTAATGTCAATTTTAAATTCCCCAAAACGGTTATTAAAAATCTAAAGTCGATCCGGGCTAAATATTTTTTTATGGGTGGTACCAAGTCTACTAAGAAGATGGTATGGGTTAAATGAGAGTCTATTTTAGCTCCATTGGACAGAGGTGGGTTAGATAAAAGCTTTCAACCAAGAGTTAATTCACAAATGACTTTGGCGTTATTTAACTAAAGTGGATGAATTTTGGGTTAAGATTATCAAGTCCATTCATGGTTAACTATCGTTAGTACTTGTTTGAAAGTTGTTTTGGGTAATGTTACTCCTGCAAATGTGTTTCACATGAAAGTATGCAATGGTACAGGTTTGCGTTTTTGGAAAGATGTTTGAACAGGTGATTCTACTCTTGAATCTCATTTTAACTGTCTTTATGACTTAGATGTTAACAAGAATGACACAATTGCAGATAAAGGGTAAATGGATAGTGATTATGGGTTTGGTCAAGGGGCTGTATGAGAGGCCGAAACTCAACTTCGCTAGCTACGTTATGCAACGAAATCCAGGGTGTACATCTTGCTGATTATGACGATCATTGGGAGTTCTCTTTAGACTCTAATGGTTTTTTTGGCTTAGTCAATAAAGGAGTACATAGATTGTGTCTTATTTCCATCTTCCCAGATTCATACGGTATGGTTTAAGTTCCTTTCGAAGAAGCTTAAGGTTTTTCTATGGTGGTTCATTCTAGATTCTTTACCTCTGTGTTGGAACCATTCTGCTAGAGTTATAGATTCAAACTCTACCATTTGTCTAGTATGTAATCAAGGGGTAGAACATAGTTATCACGTGTTCTTTGGTTGCTCGTTAGCGCGGGATATGTGGACTAAGTGTCTTGTTTGGTTGGATTGAGGAGCTCCACATTTTAGTTCATGGGATGACATTTTTGGTTGGATCGATAGCTGCAGCATAAATCGTGTTGGCAAAGATCGGATTACAATAATCATTGTTACTCTTCTATAGGTGCTTTGGCGGTTCCGGAATGCCATAGGTTTAACAAGTCTTATTGTAGTAGAAACGATGTTTTTGATTCCATTACTCAGTATTCTTTTCGTTGGTTAAACAATATTGGTCATTTAGTTTCTAACTGGAACTGGTCTTTAAGCCATTGTGATGTTTCTCTCTTAGTGCCTTCCTTTTTTTTAACAGCAATATCAGCATCACCCAGATGGGAATTATCCAGCTTTACAATCATTTTCCATACACGCGTCACGGAAAACCGCATCGAGAAAACCCCCAAACGAATAAATCTAGCGATTTGGTCAATGTTAGGGATCAAACTAATGATCACTTGGTACCCAAACTAGTCAGGGTACCATTCGGGTAATGCCTATTGGCCTCTTATCTCCTTGCTAGGGTGTGTTTTTATTATATATTTTCCGGTCGTTTTAAAAAATATTACTGTGGTTCAGGACACCTGACCCAATTCTTTGAATCTGGGTCAGCTATGTGAAAAGGTGCACCAACTAGGGATTGCAATGGCTGCCCGATCCAGCAGATATCTATCTGATCCACCCACTTCGTGATTGATATGGATTAACCTAAATGAATATGAATACGGATATGGATGAACCTATATGGATACGCATATGGACATGGATGAGAAGTTTCATCCATGGATATATCCATTAACACCCGGGATACATCTAAAATACATAAATATTAATATATGCTTACATATTTACTATTACAAAGAATCAAATCTTTTGGATTACGAAAATTTTCTTTAAATCCCTTGAATTTCGGAATTCAACCAAGACAACATCAAAAGTTATGACGAAACTTTATTTCTCATTTCATTCCTTTTGTGATAGCTTCACTCGTACTCGTCAAGTAACCGAATTGTTTTATCTATATTACTCAATGATGATAAAAACTCAAATTTTCATCTCATATGCGTCATGAAAACATATCTATTGTCAGCCATGACTATCCCAATCAAATTTCGGGACAAAATTTCTTTAACAGGTAGGTACTCTGACGACCCAGAAATTTCCGAACAAATTTAAACTTTATCTTTATATTATTCCGACATGATAAGCAAAGTTTGTTAAGTTAAATCTCAAGAATTTTAAACAATGTCCATACGTTCATTTAAACTCGACCAAATTACGACAATTCACGAACCATTATTTAATTAGATATGAATATGTATATATAGGTATATGTATATGTAATAGCTTGAGAATGTTAACAAAGTATTAAACATATAATACTTCACATGAACGTATTTGTTTCAAAATATATTTAAAATAATTATCGACGGAATTAAAAGATAATATCAAAAGATTGAAATATCAGATACATTGAATTATGATTTCAAGTCTCTATTGAGAGGCCCACTTTGATTTAGGAAACCTTTCATTTTTAACTGTACTCGGAATAAATGGTAATGTGATTTACAAGTAAGAACAAAAGTGTCAAATAATGAGAATTGGACAAAAGTTAGTGGAAGACTAAATTACATAATAATCAATTAGTGTCAAAACGCTTTTCGATATAATAGAACTTGATTATTTAAAATGTCTTTGATTAAATAACATATATTGGCTGATAACTTACAACTTCTATTTAAAACGTGTTTACGTATATCAGGTATATTTTGATTTCAAATTAGTTAAGCAAACGATTGTAACGCTCGCTTATTGATTCGATTGATATTTTGATTTGTCAATTAGAACATTAAGAGGCTAAAATAACGCGAGTACATAAACAAACTATACTTAGTAAAGTTTTAAAAATGAAAACAGCATATAATATAATAACTCCTATTATGTAACTGTAGTGACCCGTCCTAATCCATCTGGACGAAGTCTTCAACAGTCGGTCCCATTGCGAGGTTCTGACCCCTATATGCCATGAACGACTCTATGTAATATGAGCAAATGCACAGCGGAAGATTTCTTTCATACCTGAGAATAAACATGCTTTAGAGTGTCAACCAAAAGGTTGGTGAGTTCATAGGTTTATCATAAAACAATAAAATTCATCATTTTGATAGACCACAAGATTTAAATCCTACATGGTACAAATGGGCCCGAATCCTATACCCACCTGTAATGTACATGCGATATCTTTTAAATACAGTACACCTTTCTCGAGTAAGAAATCATCTTTCATAAATCTTAGTAACCGTACACATATCTTGTGCACAAAAATAAAATACACATAACCTGTGTATAAAATCATTCTATCGATACATAACATTCACTTTTCATTACTTTCATAGCTTGGCTTGGTAACCGACCTAAACATATAATGCGCATAATAATATCCCCAAAACAGAACATCTCGTCTGTATAATAATCATATAAACATCGAAGTACTAAACACCACGCCCACTAGCCCTTCCGTCTAGTGAACAATCTGGGTGGGGGTGTTAAACCCGGTAGCTACATTTAGGATTCGCGTGAATTAGGCGTGCACTAATTCTCAAAATTAGTGATGTTCCCTAATTCTTAGGTTACCAAGCAATAATAATCAGGGAAAAAATATTCATATCAATTGTGGCAATTATCACGTCCACATAATCCAATAGTGGCAATTATCACGTCCACATAATTCATTCGAGGAATGTTTTGCTTGTGTCTATATCGTCAAACATTTATAAAAACATTTCATGTATTTGCAGTTCAAAATGTATTTCAAAAGCATTTAATAAAGCAGTTGTGAAAGTAGCACATGTATTCTCAGTCCCAAAAATGTAAAGAGTAAAAGGGAATCAAATGGACTCACCATACTGTATTTTGTAGTAAAAATACATATAACGACATTGAACAAGTATAGGGTTGACCTCGGATTCACGAACCTCAAAGAAGTAGCCCTTAAAAATGCCCAAGCCCGGGTTTGAACCCGCGACGTCCCGCTAACCCGTATACATCCTTAATCATTACTCCACCCATTCATTTCTGATTAAACCCATATTAATATTTATATAACCCCTTACTAACTGTTTATTTCCTCCTCCTTCTACTTAATCAAATCCACTTGATTCTCTTCAACATTATAATTATCGATTATCCTAACATTACTAGGATTATGAATTCCCCATTATCATAACCTAATCATCTAATCATAATCATAATCATAATATCGTATCATCATTATCACCATTTGTAAACGTTTTTAACAGCATCATCCTCGTATCAATATCACTTATCTCGGCCCACAATACAATTTAAAAGCCCAACTAAGTAATGTAATCTAATTAAATCGAGTGGTCTGTTTTGAACTCCATAGGTTGCTCAACCGAAAATAAATGATACCGCAGCCAATCACCTTATTAAACAAGTCCATGTTAAAGTTTAGGGAGAAAAGACAACAAAGGTGTTGGTGGTATTATCGAGCAGTAAAGAAAGAAAATAAAATAGCGCATGCTATCCCACACCTTTTCTTGGATACTACCACTTGCCAAGTGCATAATATCCTTTTCCTTTCTACAAGCAAATCGACCAGCTGTCCTAATCGATTATTATATTTATAGTATTGAATACAAAATTGATAGTGGTTTAGTTGTTTACTTTATAAATTTCGGCCTCACCTTTTTCTTTTAATATGCATCGGCCCCAACAAAGATGATATCGGCCCAAGTTACAAGTAAGTCAAACAGCTGTATTCCAATCAACTAATTTGGATTCCTTTGACATTTTAGTAGTTACTAGTGGGATGAAGGTGGGGTTTATGGGGGTAAAGGCTATCGGCCACAGAAACAAAGCAAAGAAAAAAAATATTCGCATGTTGACATCCTCCATTACTTTAGATTTTAAGATTAAAAAGGGAAACTTGTGTGGGTCGGCCAGGAGAAAACAAAAAAACACTGAAAGTAGTTCACCTAATATATTATGGTTCAATTTCCTCAATAATTGTTTGGAGTAAACCGAGAGAGAAAGAAAAAATATATATACACGCGTATATTAGTAACAGCAACTACGGTGATGATGGTGTTGAAGGCTTCAACGTTTGGTTTTGAAGGTGACGGAAAGAAAATAATAAATAGGTTCACGATGGTTATTTTTAGGGTGACAGAAACATAAACGTAATCAAGCTGGTGCAGCAGCTTGTTTCATGGTGTAGTTCCGGTGATATAACTGTTTGATAGAAAGGAACTAGGACAGAAGTGCAGTTGGTGTTTTAATGGTGGTTGATGATTATGATTCGAGTAGGTTTACGAAGAGACAAGAGGGAGATATAGAAAGAGATTGAGGTTATTGTATAAAGGTGATGGTTTCGGTTGGTGTCTTTGGTTCAACCTCAAAGACGAGCAGTAGCAACCGGGTTTGTTGGTGTTTTGATTGAACAAAAAAAAAACAGAAACGTGAAGGAGAGAAGGATATAGCAAGTGCAAGTTACTTCCAGTCTTGTCTTGGGTGGTGGTTTTTGGGTTTCGTTCTTATCTTCTGATATTAAATTGATTTTCAGTTCACAATATATGTAATACTTTAAAGGAATGCTTTAGTAACGTATTGGATTCCATTTGATTTTTTGAAATCGACTTGCAACCAGTTGCAGACAATAAAGACGGATTTCAATCAGGAACAATGAGAAAAAGATAAAACAGATAAAGATAACTAATATATTCGTACAATCATATGTCATTGATTTCGACTACCATTTGTTTTGTTTCTGTGAATGAATTGACCAGACAAGTAAATAATTCCCATAAAGCTTGATTGTGAAAGAAACAGAATACTATGTATACGTATATTTGCATAAGTATTTATTTATGATAATGATCTTTATTTTGATAACCCTAAAATTATTAGAATTTGTTAATTACAAATATAACAATAATAATAATAATAATAATAATAATATAATTAATACTAACATTGACATTAGTATTAATAATAACAATGATACTATATCTCTAAAACTTGTAATTACATTTACTATCTTTAATATCATAATTTTTATTAATCTTGTGTCATATTATAATATAACATTTATTGAATATTTATTATTTATATTTGTACATTACATCAATTATGAATTTAGATCATACATATAGATTAATAACAACTTTTTATCGTCTATATGTATTAACTCTGATAATCAAATTGTATTTCATTATTTAAAGTTAATATATATACTTATACATATATATTTACACATATTTATTTATAACTATTGTTCGTGAATCGTCAAAAATAGTCAAAAGGGTAATTGAATATATGAAACATAGTTTCAAAATTTTCGAGACTCAACATTACAGACTTTGCTTATCATGTCAGAAACATGTAAAGATTAAAGTTTAAATTTGGTCGGAAATTTCCGGATCGTCACAGTACCTACCCATTAAAGAAATTTCGTCCCGAAATTTGATCGTGATTGTTATGGCTAACCATAAAAATGTTTTCATGACTCATGTGAGCTGATATATAGAGTTTTATTACCATTGAGTAATATGGATAAAACAATTTGATTATTCGAAGAACACGAATGAAGCTATCACAAAAGAGTGAAATGAATAAATGCAGATTCGTCTTAACTTTTGACGTAGTCATGGCGGATTTCCGGAATTCAAGGAATTTAAGGAAATCTTCTAATCAGAAAGAAAATGTAATATCATGATTAATTAGCAAGCTGCTGGAATCACAGTAAGGATAGAACAATCAAGAAAATAATCTCTTGATATGTTTAGAGGTTAAGTAGAATTATGGCACATGATGAGGGTAAGATCTGTGAACCATCATCACGTTCCATTAAAAATTCAGCATGACTTACTGTAATATAACCACGTTGGCCTGACGTCATTATATTATACTAACTCATGCTTCAATTCCCAAAACTTCTCCAGAAACCATTCATAATTCAAACTCGAATTTTAAAGAAATTTAGAAACTAAGATAGTTTCCTTTATGACGTAACACGAATAGCACGAAGAGATAGATAATTTCGAATAAAAATATTTATGAAGGTATCTTCAGAAATATCTAAGATATTTATAACAAAATATACGATGATATCTTTAGAATTTAAAATATTTAAGATCAGAAGATGATGAAGAAATTCGTCCGCAAGGATTTAGATTAAGGAGCAAGGTATTCGCTAAAGTTTTCATCAGCTTTTTCAAAACTCAGAAAACTGATTCATAGACTAAAACGCTTTTCAGAAATTCAGAATTGAAGTTTTGTAAATCCAGGAGATAGAATATATATATATATATATATATATATATATATATATATATATATATATATATATATATATATATAAATAAAATTGTTGTCGTAGAATGGCTGAGGAATTCGAGATTATCGATTGATGCCTCCCGGTATTTGGTATGGTAATTATCATTACAAGATGCCGATGAGTTCATGATAAGACTTCAATAGATAAATATAGTGATTTGTCGGAGAGATTTAAACCAAGGAACAACGAGGTTGCTTGTACATCTGCTGATAATATGTGGGAATATAAAAGGTTCTCCGATAACAATAAAAGAACTATAATAAGATTGTTTCGAACGAAAAGTCAAAGTTGACTTGCTGGAGCTGTGACAAAACTGACTATTGTGAAAAAGAATTGCAATGTTATTTTCTGTAATAACAATGCCAAAGGAGCTAGCACAGATACGTGTTAAACCTTTACTCAGGTTCCATGAAATTTTTCAGGTGCATAACTATATGCATAAATCTTTACTTCCGTAGATGAGATGCAGTTGGTTCATCCTCTCGATTGATGTGTTTTCAAGAATTATGAAAGGTTTGAACGCGGATTGTAATCGTCAAGATACAAAAGATTGTTTAAGATGGAATCAAGTGGCAACTTGAAGAATTATTTAGTTTTATATGTTATAATCAGTATTTTAATTCATTTTAATTGTCCAATGTTGGCAGTCCACGGTCGATAGTACACAGTTAACAGTCCAATAATTCATATATAGTTTAATATATAATATTCGAATTAATTAATACGTATCGTGACCCGTGTACATGTCTCAGACTCGATCACAACTCAAACTATATATATTATTGTAGAATCAACCTCAACCCTGTATAACGAACTCGATCATTACAACATATAGAGTGTCTATGGTTATTCCAAATAATATATATAGATGCGTCGATATGATATGTCAAAACCTTGTATACGTGTCCCGATGTTTAAAGTGCGTAAAATAAATAACAGAAATTAAATGATGATAAATAAAATTGCGAGAATTAAAATTTCGATAAATAAAATGCGATAAATAAATTGTGATAATAAATTGTAATACGGAATTAACAGTTTGCTAGGAACAGTTAGTGTGGATTCTTAACAAAATTTCTCATAGTTAATTTGTCTGTTTCTAACAAATTTTGTTTTGTCATATGTTTTCTTCATTATGCCACTTGTTGGATTCTGATAGGTCAAAATCCAAATATGAAATTGAATGAAAATGGTTATTCTGCTATGAATGGATACATATATCTGTGGATGTAAGTAGGATAGTAATTGACTGTCGACTCAGATTCGAAGAATGTACAGTGTAACTTATTAACGTGAAATCTAAATATTCCTCAGGTATTACCTACCCGTTAAAATATTTTCACCATTAACAGTTTGTACGAAAGAATTTTTAATTACAATCTTTGTGAAAATATACTTACATATATATTTTCTTCAGATGTAATCATGGATTTAATGAGTTAATATAATATTAATATTATTTGATTTACTATTAGAACTAGAATACATAATCTCTAAAACATTAGAGATTACATAATTGCCATGAAGAACGAAGATAATTGATGTAGAACGATACGTAGAACGATGATTATACTCGAGGTACAGAATGAGATGTTGAGGCATGGATTGTTGATGGTACTGGTGCTGTTTAATGGTGGTACTGTTGGTGCCGATGATGTTGCTGAAGCTGGTAAATTTTTGCACCATATTATCCAAAAATCATTACTCAGGCGCGAAGCTCGTTGACTTCTTCTATTATTCCGGGATGATTGTTGGTCGGAACGAGCGGATGAATAAAGTTTAGAATTATGGATAGAATATAATCGTGTCGAGCTACTCTAGAATGAGGCTGAAAATGGTGTTTCGGATAGGTTCACCGGTAAGTACTTCAGATTCTTCACCAAGAGGGAACTGTGGTAGATGAAAGGGATCACCTTCTTCTTGCCTCCAATGATTAAGTAGGCTACGAACCCATAAGATGAATTGGGGATGGCTGATTGGCTGATTCATTCCGGTGACTCTGCTTTCGGAGCTTAGGCGTAACTCCATATCGGAATAGCTGTCGAAATCCGAGGAATTCGAACTGGTTGAGGGATTCATCTCGTACGATCAGATGAAGGATTTTTCGATAAGAAATAGATTATAGGATATAGATTAGTACCCTGCAATACATGATTTACATATGCATATATAATACTAAAATCTCATAAGTTACTGAGGAATCTACGGAAGCTATCAGGCAAAGGTAACAATAACAGATATGCTAAGATATGAATTTATCTATACACAGTCTATGCAATAGAGGCAGTAAGACGTGTCTAGATTTAAGGATGATAAGTAAGTGATTCCCTAAGAATGATAAGCAGGTAATTTTAGACACGAAATGATAAGCAAAACTTTTGACATGCAGACACGGTCGAAGTCCAGACTCACTAATGCATCTAAACAACTATCAGTTAGACACACTAATGCAAGACCTGGTTCGCTAAGACCACCACTCTGATACCACCTGTAGTTACCCATCCTAATCCATCTGGACGAAGTCTTCAACAGTCGGTCCCATTGCGAGGTTCTGACCTCTATATGCCATGAACGACTCTATGTAATATGAGCAAATGTACAGCCGAAGATTTCTTTCATACCTGAGAATAAAAATGCTTTAAAGTGTCAACCAAAAGGTTGGTGAGTTCATAGGTTTATCATAAAACAATAAAATTCATCATTTTGATAGACCACAAGATTTAAATCCTGCATGGTACAAATGGGCCCGAATCCTATACCCACCTGTAATGTACATGCGATATCTTTTAAATACATTACACATTTCTCGTGTACGAAATCATCTTTCATAAATCTTAGTAACCGTACACATATCTTGTGCACAAAAATAACATACACATAACATGTGTATAAAATCATTCTCTCGATACATAACATTCACTTTTCATTGCTTTCATAGCTTGGCTTGGTAACCGACCTTAACATATAATGCGCATAATAATATCCCCAAAACAGAACATCTCGTCTGTATAATAATCATATAAACATCGAAGTACTAAACACCACGCCCACTAGCCCTTCCGTCTAGTGAACAATCTGGGTGGGGGTGTTAAACCCGGTAGCTACATTTAGGATTCGCGTGAATTAGGCGTGCACTAATTCTCAAAATTAGTGATGTTCCCTAATTCTTAGGTTACCAAGCAATAATAATCAGGGAAGAAATATTCATATCAATTGTGGCAATTATCACGTCCACATAATCCAATAGTGGCAATTATCACGTCCACATAATTCATTCGAGGAATGTTTTGCTTGTGTCTATATCGTCAAACATTTATAAAAACATTTCATGTATTTGCAGTTCAAAATGTATTTCAAAAGCATTTAATAAAGCAGTTGTGAAAGTAGCGCATGTATTCTCAGTCCCAAAAATGTAAAGAGTAAAAGGGAATCAAATGGACTCACCATACTGTATTTTGTAGTAAAAATACATATAACGACATTGAACAAGTATATGGTTGGCCTCGGATTCACGAACCTTAAAGAAGTAGCCCTTAAAAATGCCCAAGCCCGGGTTTGAACCCGCGCTAACCCGTAAACATCCTTAACCATTACTCCACCCATTCATTTCTGATTAATCCCAGATTAATATTTATATAACCCCTTACTAACTGTTTATTTCCTCCTCCTTCTACTTAATCAAATCTACTTGATTCTCTTCATCATTATAATTATCGATTATCCTAACATTACTAGGATTATGAATTCATCATTCATCCACCATCATACGTTATCATATTATCCCCATTATCATAACCTAATCATCTAATCATAATCATAATCATAATATCGTATCATCATTATCACCATTTGTAAACATTTTTAACAGCATCATCCTCATATCCATATCACTTATCTCGGCCCACAATACAATTTAAAAGCCCAACTAAGTAATGTAATCCAAATAAATCGAGTGGTCTGTTTTGAACTCCATAGGTTGCTCAACCGAAAATAAATGATATCGCAGCCCATCACCTTATTAAACAAGTCCACGTTAAAGTTTATGGAGAAAAGAAAACAAAGGCGTCGGTGGTATTGCGGTAAAGAAAGAAAATAAAATAACGCATGCTATCCCACACCTTTTCTTGGATACTACCACTTGCCAAGTGCATAATATCCTTTTCCTTTCTACAAGCAAATCGACCAGCTGTCCTAATCGATTATTATATTTATAGTATTGAATACAAAATTGATAGTGGTTTAGTTGTTTGCTTTATAAATTTCGGCGTCACCTTTTTCTTTTAATATGCATCGGCCCCAACAAAGATAATATCGGCCCCAGTTACAAGTAAGTCGACCAGCTGTATTCCAATCAACTAATTTGGATTCCTTTGACATTTTAATAGTTACTAGTGGGATGAAGGTGGGGTTTATGGGGGTAAAGGCTATCGGCCACAGAAACAAAGCAAAGAAAAAAATATTCGCATGTTGACATCCTCCATTACTTTAGATTTTAAGATTAAAAAGGGAAACTAGTGTGGGTCGGCCAGGAGAAAACAAAAAAAACACCGAAAGTAGTTCACCTAATATATTATGGTTCGATTTCCTCAATAATTGTTTGGAGTAAACCGAGAGAGAAAGAAAAAAAATATATACACGCGTATATTAGTAACAGCAACTACGGTGATGATGGTGTTGAAGGCTTCAATGTTTGGTTTTGAAAGTGACGGAAAGAAAATATTAAATAGGTTCACGATGGTTGTTTTTAGGGTGACAGAAACATAAACGTAATCAAGTTGGTGCAGCAGCTTGTTTCATGGTGTAGTTCCGGTGATATAAGGGTTTGATAGAAAGGAACTAGGACAGAAGTGCAGTTGGTGTTTTAATGGTGGTTGATGATTATGATTCGAGTAGGTTTACGAAGAGACAAGAGGGAGATATAGAAAGAGATTGAGGTTATTGTATAAAGGTGATGGTTTCGGTTGGTGTCTTTGGTTCAACCTCAAAGACTAGCAGTAGCAACCGGGTTTGTTGGTGTTTTGATTGAACAAAAAAAAACAGAAACGTGAAGGAGAGAAGGATATAGCAGGTGCAAGTTACTTGCAGTCATGTGTTGGGTGGTGGTTTTTGGGTTTCGTTCTTATCTTCTGATATTAAATTGATTTGCAGTTCACAATATATGTAATACTTTAAAGGAATGCTTTAGTAACATATTGGATTCCATTTGATTTCTTGAAATTGACTTGCAACCAGTTACAGACAATAAAGACGAATTTCAATCAGGAACAATGAGAAAAAGATAAAACAGATAAAGATAACTAATATATTCGTACAATCATATGTCATTGATTTCAACTACCATTTGTTTTGTTTCTGTGAATGAATTGACCAGACAAGTAAATAATTCCCATAAAGCTTGATTGTGAAAGAAACAGAATACTATGTATACGTATATTTGCATAAGTAAACTATATAAGAACATCGTATATGTATAACAGTATAAGTATTTATTTATGATAATGATCTTTATTTTGATAACCCTAAAATTATTAGAATTTGTTAATTACAAATATAACAATAATAATAATAATAATAATAATATAATTAATACTAACATTGACATTAGTATTAATAATAACAATGATACTATATCTTTAAAACTTGTAATTACATTTACTATCTTTAGTATCATAATTTTTATTAATCATGTGTCATATTATAATATAACATTTATTGAATATTTATTATTTATATTTGTACATTACATCAATTATGAATTTAGATCATACATATAGATTCATAACAACTTTTTATCGTCTATATGTATTAACTCTGATAATCAAATTGTATTTCATTATTTAAAGTTAATATATAAACTTATATATCTACATATATATTTACACATATTTATTTATAACTATTGTTCGTGAATCGTCGAAAATAGTCAAAAGGGTAATTGAATATATGAAACATAGTTTCAAAATTTTCGAGACTCAACATTACAGACTTTACTTATCGTGTCGGAAACATGTAAAGATTAAAGTTTAAATTTGGTCAGAAATTTCCAGGTCGTCACAGTAACGATCTTAAGTTACACTTTGAAACATAATTAGTATTTGAAAAACTAAATATTATATTAGTAAATAAATATTTGTAATATATATATAAACTTATATTTCTAAATGAATATATATATATATATATATATATATATATATATATATATATATATATATATATATTTCCAAATAATAAAATATAACTTTACTATAAAAAGTTGATTTAAAAATAACATATTTTGATAACCAACGAGACATTGATTTATAGAAGCAAATGACCAAAACACTCAAATGAATAAGTTACAATTTCAGTGGGATAAATTTTCTTTGATTTGAGTCTTGTTATTGATAAAGGTACATTACACGAAACGTAAAGTACTAGTTTTCTAAGTGTACGAAAATGCGTTCGAAAAACCGGAACCGGTACTTAAGTCGAGGGTCAATGTACAACACATCGGTGTAAAAATTACAAATCAACTATGCACGAGAATATAATATAATATTTAATTAATTCTAAAGATTAAATATATTATATATTAAATAATATATATATATATATATATATATATATATATATATATATATATATATATATATATATATATATATATATATATATATATATATATATATATATAACATATGTTACAAGGAAACTGTCGGTGGAAGAAATATTGCGTTTGAGCTGTAAGATGTTACCATGCGATCGCATGGATATAAGGGAGAGACCCCATGCGATCGCATGGTGGTAGGTGGGTGCAACATCTCTTTAAATATCCAACGTTTTTCAGTTTCATTTATCTAATTCATCCATCTCTCTATCGTGTACTCTATATCTATATTTATATTTAAATTAATATTATTATTATTATTAATGATTAGTATTATTAATATTAAGAGTGTTATTATTATTAGTATTTATACATAAAATACTACGACGGAGTCATGAGCGGGTTATTTCAAAAATGGATTTTATGGGTAGGATAGGGCTAAGGAAATTATAGGTTATAGCTATAGAAGTGATGGGTATGGTTCATGGGTATGCTCGTGAGATCAATTTAGTGTTTATCATCTCCTTTGTGTCTACTTACCTTTCCTACAATATTGAATCTCAATATTGATACGTGAGCACTCATAACATAACTTTTATATATTAATAGTGTAACCCGGACTAGTTCACGAGTAAATAGGATTATGCATGCTTGTACTTTTGATATTGTCGTTAGATAGGTTATGTTGAATCCTGAATTAGTTACGTATGCGGTTAAGATAAGGTATAAGATATGCATGTCATTGGAAAGCTAGCGAAAAATTAAGAACTTTTCATTTAGATATCGAATGGTTTTGATGAACGGATTAAAAGATATCGTCAATTGAATTATCTATAATTTTAAAAGTATTATTGTTAAAATGATTATCGTTATCGTTATCGTTATCGTTATCGTTACCGTTATCGTTATCGTTATCGTCGTTATTATCGTTATTATTTTTATTATCTAATAATCAATATTATTATTATTATTATTATTATTATTATTATTATTATTATTATTATTATTATTATTATTATTATTATTATTACTATGATTATTATTACTATTATTATTAATATTTTTAAAATAATTAATATTTTTATCAAAACTATCATTTTATTATTTTCATTATTAAAAGTATCATTAATATTAAAACTATCATTTTTATTAAAATTATCATTTTTAATAGAAATATCATTGTTATTATAAAATATCATTATTATTATCATTTCAGTATTATCATTATTAAAAATTTATCATTTTGAATAGAGTTATTACTTTTATAAAATATTATTATTATTAGGCCACTCCCTATCGTAACTAAACTATTCATCCTCTTAACCTTCCACATCAGCGCCACATCAACACCAATATCCTATAACTAACTCATAACTAAACACTCCATATCATGGCTAAAACAATACTCCTCATAATATACAACGTACAAGCAATAAAGCATCAAGTCCAACAATAAAAAGCACTGGGACCCGCAATTCCTATAACTCATCCGTTAAATCCATGCTGAAAGCGGGTAACTAACGCGGGTAGCTAAGTGGTGCCTATGGTTAGTTACGGGTAATGAGCGGGTAATGGGCGGGTAACTAACCATAAGGGGTGGTCTTACAATTAATATTAAAAAGTATCGTTATTATTAAGATTATCATGATTAGAATTACCATTTTATCATAATCATTAGTAAATACAAATATTGTTATTGTTATTATTATTATTATTTTATAATTATTAAAATAATTAATATTATTATTATAAAATAGTGCAACTTCACTTATTATTATTATTATCAATATTATTTTATCAAATATGTGATACAAATATATTTTCACCGTAGGTAATATAATTACATTAATAGTACAAACTACTATATATTTATGATTTTGAGTAAACTATATAAATTTTATTACTTGAGATATATAAAAGTATATTTTTATCATAAATAAACTTTAATATAACTTTTTATTTATTAATAAATGGTTTGTATTATTTACTATAATAAAATCTGATAGATATATTTAAATATATAAAATAACAATAATTATGTTATACAATTTTTGGAAGTCATTTTGAGTCAAATTGACTTTTGTTGACTTTTGCATTTTAGTCTCGAGCATTAGGATTGTGGTACACTATGACTTGACCTAGATTGTTAGACCTATATTGATCAACATATAAATATATATACTTAATATAGGTTCGTGAATCCGAGGCCAACCTTGCACTTGTTCAATGCCATCATATGCATAATTACTACGAAATACAGTATTGTGAGTTTCATTTGCTCCCTTTTTAAATGCTTTTGCAATATATATATTTTTGGGACTGAGAATACATGCGCTTTTATAAATGCTTTAAGAAATAGACACAAGTAATTGAAACTACATTCTATGGTTGAATGATCGAAGCCGAATATGCCCCTTTTTGCTTGATAGCCTAAGAATTAGTAAACCGATCTACTAATTGACGCGAATCCTAAAGATAGATCTATTGGGCCTAACAAACCCCATCCATGGTTGCGGATGCTTTAGTACTTCGATGTTGTTTTATCATGTCCGATGGATGTCCCGAGATGATAGGGGATATTCTTATATGTATCTTGTTAATGTCGGTTACCAGGTGTTCAGTCCATATGAATGATTTTTTGCATGCACGATATTTATGAGAAATGAAAAATGAAATTCTTGTGGTCTATTAAAATGATGAAAATGATCGATTATGATAAACTAATGAACTCACCAACCTTTTGGTTGACACTTTAAAGCATGTTTATTCTCAGGATTGAAAGAAATCTTCTGCTGTGCATTTGCTCATTTTAAAGATATTACTTGGAATCATTCATGGCATATTTCAAAAAGACATTGCATTCAAGTCATTGAGTTCAGTAAAGATTATGATTAAGTAAATGACAGATTAGATCATTTATAGTTGGATATTATGAAGTGGTATGCATGCCTGTCAACTTTCGATGAAATGAAAGTTTGTCTTTTAAAACGAATGTAATGTTTGTAAAATGTATCATATAGAGGTCAAATACCTCGCAATATAATCATATATTATTGTATTCGTTCTTATGGATTATGACGGGTCTTTACAAAGGATGCTAGTAGCACAGAGAAGTAAGAAGATCATCATCAACATCTTTTCTTATTCTTTCCAAGTTAAGCTTTTAAGGAAGAAGTTGAGGTAAGGCTTGTACCTTTGAAATTGGTTAAGATTCATGCTTAATATGTGTTAATTCATAGTTTTATGCATGATTTATGTTCACTAATTGTTCAAATACGGATTTGAATGCTAAGGTACAAGTTTATGTTATTTTTAGTAGCATATAAAAGTGGGTCGTGAGTTTAGTGATGTTTATGAATTGTTTATACTGGATAAGCTATTGAATGATGTGTTTATGTAAAAACTTGTTGAAAGTGAAAGTATTTCGTATGCCCGAGAGACATATTAAATTAATGTGGCTAATATGTTATGATCCAAGTCGGGTCATACCCAATAACAAGCTTACCAACACTTTATATATGTATTTAATCTTAACGATTGGATCGTTAAATAAATATGCGACATTTGGATTTTAGAAAATCGGTTTTCTAAAATATTATCACTTGAGATAAATTATTTGGATAATTTATATATATATATATATATATATATATATATATATATATATATATATATATATATATATATATATATATATATATTAAGGATTTAATTATTTATAAGTTTAAATAATTATGTTGTGTTATACTTTATAAATTGGTTTATAAAGTACAAGTAACTTAAATAAAACTTGGGCTTTTATAACAAGTTTTATATAAATTACAAAAAGTTTTATATAAATAACAAAATTGTTATTTTAGTGGCATGGGTGGGCAGATTTTGGGACTCCAAGAACTCCAACCCATGCTAGCTTTTGTTACTTTCTATATACGCAACTCCTTATGTGCATGTCTACTCTTGAACCAAAGTATTGACTCATTCTCTCAAGTGTAAAACTAGACATTCAAACTTGCAAAAAAAAAAAAACAAAACTCCAAAAATACTGTTGCTGCTGCCGTGGGTCTTTAGGAGGAAGAAAAGGGCAAGCTAATTTCAAGTGTCAATCAAATCCTAACTAAAGGCAAGGGTGTTGGGGTTATTTCTTGGGGTATTACACACTTGAGGCTTCAAGTTAGAAGCTTTCATTCCATCATCTTCATCATCATCTTGCTCATTTGAAAACAACCCTCAACTAGCTTGAGGAGGTATAAATCTTCTCTTCTTGTTGTTATATGTAAGCATATATTCAAGACTTGATATTAACATGGAATTTAACTAAATGGCTAAACATACTAACATGAACTTAACATTATGCTTCCGCGTACTTTAACTCTAATTATAAATTGGTTTTGTAATTAAGTAAACTATAAGAACATGTTGTTATGAACTTGTTAAATTCCATCAATGGTATCTAGAGCCGAAGTCTATGAAGTATGCTTCATATATGGCCTTTAAACCCACTATATTTGCATTCTAAGTACATGCATGAAAGAAGAATGCAAAAATTAATGGGTTTGGGAAGGTTGTTGATTTGGCCGAATTATTGGGAGGTTCCAAATGGGTTTGGAACTTGACATTTGGTCATATTTTATTGCATGTTGATGTTCACAATCATAGCCTTGACCTTGTGTTTGAATGCATATTTGTTTGGTTGATTTTTTAATCATTCATATGGTTGTAATATTCATTCATTTGGTTTGTAATATTAATTATTCATTTGGTATGTAATATTAATTTTAGTTATGTAATTTATTTTATATTTGGTATGTAAAATAGATTAGGTTGTATTTCATTTCTAGACAAAATGTATTAGAATATATTTTGTAACAAAATGAAGATACAAGAAAGAAATAAAGGAAGAACACAAGAAGAAGCATTTGGATGCAAGATTTAGTGGGAGATGTAAAATCTCCTACTTAGTGTTCTAACCCATTGACTGGTGGCATTTTGTTTTCGGCTAAACAAAATGCCTACCAAGAGGCTTGATTGTGAACATATTATTTTGCATGTGTGGTTGTTTTGTATGATTGTGGATTGTATGTTTGTATGCTACAAGTTAATCATACAAGTTAACAACAAGCAAAACGACAATCTAAATGGTTAAATTGAAATGGCAAAAGGAAGTTAATAAATGGTTATTAAGAACAAGAAAAGGATTAGATATATAAAATGATTTATATCAAAGTAATGAAATTGGCTTTATTTCATGACATGAAAAATGGATTTTAAATGAACCATACACTAAATGCATGTTGGTGTATGGTATAAAGGTTTTCCTAAACTAGAAATAATGAAAACTTAAAATCCCTTATTAACAAGGCAAACAAGTTAAAACGCCATCCTTTTGTGTGACACTTAGGCATATTAGGGAACTCATAATGGGAAAAAGGTCACCTAACCGTTATGAGCAAACTAATATGATTAAGGTAAATTTCACACGCTTGTGGGATAAAGGTCACCTAACCACTTGTATGTTAAATTTACACGTCTATACAAGTAGGGCAACTTAATTTGAGAATCATGAACTTAGGGTTACCGAAGCATGATGAACAAATAGGCGTTGATGGGATAAATATGCCATACAAATGGATTGTGTGATCCCATACTCTAGAAGTTGCAAAACGATTGCAATTGTCATATAATGACTACCTAGCTAAATCAAATAACGGGATAAAGGTCACCTAACCGGAATTTAGTTTACCGTTGGATTCTAAAATTTAATATATCAATTGGAATTAAAAGGGTATTGATTGTTAAATTAAAATTAATACTTAAACGTACTTTGTTAAATTTTGTGGATGGCTGCCAATAACAACAACATTCCAAATGCACCAGTCAACTTTAATAACCTATCGTTAAGGTCCTTATTGGAAAAGGAAAAACTCAACCATACGAATTTCATGGATTGGTATCGCAATCTAAGAATTGTCCTCAAGCTTGAGGATAGGGCGTATGTGTTGGAAGACCCCATTCCGACCAACTCGAGGAGGATGATGCTGAAGGTATGGCATATTGGGAGAAATATTGCGCCGATTCGGTGCAAGTTTCTTGCCTTATGCTTGGGACCATGGTCCCCGAACTCCAAAAGGACTTCGAGCATCATAGTGCATATGACATGATTACATAATTGAAGGAGATGTTCCTTCAACAAGCTCGTGTCGAGCGCTTTGAAACGGTGCGAGCGCTTCATGCATGTCGAATGGATGACTCCCAATCCGTTTCATCTTATGTCCTTAAGATGAAAAGCCTAATTGATCGATTACACCGTCTAAACTGTAACGTGTCTAATGAATTAGCCACGAACCTTATCCTTAACTCTCTGTCAAAAAGGTTTGACACATTCGTGATGAATTACAACACGAATGGTTGGGATAAGAGCATTGGCGAGTTGCATGCCATGCTTAGGACGGCCGAATAAAGTATGGGTAAAAGGGCTTCACTCGTGCTTATGATCAATCAAGGTGGGTCCAAGAACGATTCCACTTCTAAGCCAAAGGTGGCTAAGAGGAAAGGACCCGCCTACCAAGGCAAGGGTAAAGGAAAGGGGAAGATGGTTACCCCAACTAACAAAAACAAGAAGCAAAAGGTTACCGGTCAAGCTAACCCCGAGGAAGATTCGTGCTTTGGTTGCGATGAGATGGGTCACTGGAAACGCAACTGCCCGATCTACCTAAAGGAGTTGAAAGAAAAGAGGGATGCAGGGCAAACCTCAGGTAGTGTATATATGGTATACGTTGAGCTTAGTATTACTTCTTCTAATACATGGGTATTAGACACAGGATGTGGAACTCATATTTGGAATTCTTTGCAGGGGTTCAAAAGAAGTAAACAAGATACGGAAACAACAAGTCTCTTCATGGGAAATGGTGCAAAGGTACACGTAGAGGCTCAAGGAGACTTTGTTTTAAAGCTACAAACTGGGTTAGATCTTGTTTTGAAAAATGTTTTGTATGCTCCTGATTTGACTCGAAACATTATTTCTATTTCCCGTTTAAGACAATGTGGTTTTGATTTTAATTTTATTGATGATGATATCCATGTTTCTTTAGATAATGTGTTCTATTCATGATGACACATCATACAATAGCTCAATATACCATGCAAACACCAAGAAACTCAAAAGGGATTTGAGTGATTCCTACTTATGGCATTGTCGCCTTGGTCACATAAACAAGAACCGAATGCATACACTTCAAAAGATTGGCCTTTTGAAATCAAGTGAGCTAGACTCATTTGATGTATGTGAATCTTGTTTACAAGGAAAAATGACTAAAGCACCTTTCAAAGGGACCTATGAAAGGGCTAAGGACTTATTAGGATTAATACATTCGGATGTATGTGGACCCTTTAAGCCCATGACTAGGAAAGATGAAAGATACTTCGTCACTTTCATTGATGACTTCAGTCGTTTCGGATATGTCTATTTATTAAGACATAAGGACGAAACTTTTGAGGTATTCAAAGAGTATCAAAATGAAGTACAAAATCAACTCAACAAGACAATCAAGGTACTTTGTACCAATAGAGGAGGTGAATACCTAAGCGATGCCTTCCAGGATCATCTTAAAAGTTGCGGGATTATCTCGCAACTTACTCCACCCGGGACACCCCAGTATAATGGAGTGTCCGAAAGGAGGAACCGAACCCTAATGGATATGGTTCAATCTATGATGGCTAGAAGCTCGTTACCTCTATCATTTTAGGGTTATTGTCTGTGCTCTGCGGCTCGTATTCGAAATATGGCCTCAACCAAGAAAGTGGAACGAACACCTCATGAGATGTGGTTTGGAAAACCTCCCATCTCTATCATACTTAAAGGTGTGGAGGTGTGAAGCTTACCCTAAGTGTTACATGCCTAATAAGTTAAATGCTCGATCCACGAGGTGTATCTTCATAGGATATCCCAAGGATGATATGGGATACTATTTCAATGATCCATCCGAGCAAAATGTATTTGTTGCTCGGAAGGCTGAGTTCCTTGAAACTAAGTTCCTAATGGAAGGTAATAGTGAAAGGAAGATAGATCTTAAAGAGGTTCAAGATCAAGTAGATGATACATAATTGGTTGACACTAGCACTCAACATGAAAATGTTGAGAATGATCAAATGGATGATTAAAGTATACAAAATATTCGTAGATCTGATAGGATTAGTAATCCTCCTGAGAGATATGGATTTCTCAAGGATGATTGATATGTGGTTGATTTGGATGAACCAACCAACTACCAAGATTCTTTATCACGGATTGATAAAGATAAATGGCAAGAAGCCATGAAGGCTGAGATGCAATCCATGTATGACAACCAAGTTTGGGAACTGGTTGTACAACCTGCTAGCTCCAAGTTAGTTGATTGTAAATGGATTTTCAAGATAAAAACCGACATGCATTTAAACTTAAATACATATAAAGCTAGACTTGTGGCAAAAGGTTTCACTCAAACTCAAGGGATTGACTATGATGAAACTTTTTCACCTGTGGCAATGCTAAAGTCTATCAGGATATTATTTGTCATTGCTGCTCATTATGATTATGAGATATGGAAAATGGATGTCAAGACCACTTTCCTAAATGGATATCTTGAGGAAGATGTCTATATGGTTCAGCCTGAAGGTTTTGTTGATCCGAAATATCCTAACAAAGTATGTAAGTTAAAGAAGTCAATCTACGGATTGAAACAAGCATCTAGAATGTAGAATCATCGTTTTAATGAGGAGGCCAAGAAATTTGGCTTCTTTAAAAATGATGATGAAGCTTGTGTATACAAGAAAGCTAGTGGGAGCACTATCATGTTCTTTGTATTATATGTGGATGATATATTATTATTTGGAAATGATATCCCAACGATGCAAGGTGTTAAAAATTGGCTAAAAAGTTGCTTCTTCATTAAGGATCTTGAAGAAGCACAATACATTTTGGGTATTAGGATCTACACGGATAGATCCAAGAAATTGATAGGTTTAAATCAAAGTGCATACATTGAAAAGGTCTTGAAAAGGTCTTGAAAAGGTTCAAGATGGAGAACTCTAAGAAATGTTTGGTACCTATTCAAAGAGGGACGCTTCTCAGTTCATCTCAGTGCCCTACCATGAAAGATGAACAAGAGAGAATGAAGAAAGTCCCGTACGCATGTGCTATTGGGTCAATCATGTATGCAATGATATGCACTAGACCGGATGTGTCATGCGCTCTCAGCTTGACAAGTAGATACCAGAATAACCCTGGAAACAGCCATTGGGTTGCTGTTAAAAGTATATTGAAATACCTTAGGAGGACTAAGGATATGTTTCTTATATACGGATCTGGTGAGGAGGAACTCGCTGTAAAAGGTTACGTGGATGCGAGTTTCGAAACTGATCGAGATGATTCTCGATCACAATCCGGTTATGTCTTCATGTTAAATGGAGGTGCTGTCTCTTGGAAGAGTTCAAAACAGGATGTTGTTGCATTATCCACTACAGAGTCAGAGTACATTGCCGCCTCATTGGCAGCTCAGGAAGTTGCATGGATGAAGAAATTCATCGACGACTTAGGAGTTGTCCCTTCCATTCAGGACCCTCTTGAGATCTTTTGTGACAACGAGGGTGCGATTGCTCAAATCAAGGAACCTCATGCTCACCAAAAGACCCGTCATATTGAGCGGAGATTTAACTACATAAGGGATGAAGTTGAAAAGGGAAAGATATGTATTCCAAAGTTCACACAGATCTTAATATAGCGGATCCACTCACGAAGCTCTTACATGGAGCAAAACATGAAGGACATGTTTGTGCATTAGGGCTTCGATATTCTAGTGATTGGTTGTGATCTGTTTTATGTATTGTAATGGAACGAAGTTGTTCAAACTCATTAATATAATTATGGTGTTAATTTATTAAATTTGAGTTATGTTACTATTTTGCATATTTTATCCATGAATAAGCTATTATTCTAAATTCCGTAGTCGATCACGTTTGTGGGAACAAGTGTGAGGTTTAGACTATTATAAACTTGGATTGGTATACATTCACAGGCTGAATGTAGGGCAAGGTTGCTACCAAGGTTCATAGATATTTGTGATATACAAATATTGGAAGACCCGCTCTCAAGATTTACTGTATAGAGCCTTTGTGGTTGATCAAATGTAATCTTGAGTAAAGGCGAATATCATTGTATCCTCTGACCTGAGATATATATTGGGTTCGGATATTCACTAAGTATTGTGCTTTGATTCTTTCCTTCACTATTCTGAAATATGGTAGTTCATAAGGAAGAGCTCAGGTATGATACAAAGTATATATTTGGGACGTATGTAGTCAATATGGAATTTGTCCCTCTTATTCGTTAAGAGTCAAATGTCTAAGGCCTGATAAAGTTAAATCTAGAAGAGAGTGATCACTCTGTATCTCTTGGATTTAACATGACATCTAGGTCGAAAGGATATAATGAAAGATTCACCTATTCATATTCGAGATGGGAACTCGAAAGGGATGATGTTATTGAATGGCACAAAGTCATAACATATTGGGGGTGATGGACGGTCGTTAGGTGGGAACTCGAAAGGGATGATGTTATTGAATGGCACAAAGTCATAACATATTGGGGGTGATGGACGGTCGTTAGGTGGTATCCGTCACTTGCATTAATTTCTTACGTTTATCGTGCAAGTGTGAGATTGAATATATTTTGTATGCCCTAGAGACATATTAAATTAATGTGGCTAATATGTTATGATCCAAGTCGGGTTATACCCAATAATAAGCTTACCAACACTTTATATATGTATTTAATCTGAACGATTGGATCATTAAATAAATATGCGACACTTAGATTTTAGAAAATTGATTTTCTAAAATATTATCACTTGAAATAAATTATTTGGATAATTTATATATATATTAAGGATTTAATTATTTATAAGTTTAAATAATTATGTTGTGTTATACTTTATAAATTGGTTTATAAAGTACAAGTAACTTAAATAAAACTTGGGCTTTTATAACAATTTTTATATAAATTACAACAAGTTTTATATAAATAACAAAATTGTTATTTAAGTGGCATGGGTGGGTAGATTTTAGGACTCCAAGAAGTCCAACCCATGCTAGCTTTTGTTACTTTCTATATACACAACTCCTTATGTACATGTCTACTCTTGAACAAAAGCATTGACTCATTCTCTCAAGTGTAAAACTAGACATTCAAACTTGCAAAAAAAAAAAAACTCCAAAAATACTGCTGCTGTTTCTGTGGGTCTTTAGGAGGAAGAAAAGGGTTCTTCAAGTTGATTTTCAAGCTAATTTTAAGTGTCAATAAAATCCTAACTAAATGCAAGGGTGTTGGGATTATTGCTTGGGGTATTACACACTTGAGGCTTTAAGTTAGAAGCTTTCATTCCATCATCTTCATCATCATCTTGCTCATTCGAAAAGAACCCTCAACTAGCTTGAGGAGGTATAAATCTTCTCTTCTTGTTGTTTTATGTAAGCATATATTCAAGACTTGATATTAACATGGAATTTAACTAAATGGCTAAACATACTAACATCAACTTAATATTATGCTTCCGCTTGCTTTAACTCTAATTATAAATTGGTTTTGTATTTAAGTAAACTATAAGAACATGTTGTTATGAACTTGTTAAATTCCATCAAAAAGAACAAGTATGATGAGAAAAGATGGGTGTTTTGATGTGTTAGTGGTTAAAACTAGTTTTGTGCACATAAGGTGTTTGTTGAAATGCTTGAATGAAATCAAGTTATGATTTTGATCACGAAATGATATGGATAAAGAGTTTATGATGTGTAATGGATTAATATGGTATTTATCAATGGTAAAAGGGGGTTAAGAAGGGTAATGATTAGTAAGTCATGTTATGCATGAAAAGCGGTTAATTAGTTGAGATTAACCTAGTTATGATTGTGTAATATGAGAAGTTTATGAGATAACAAAGAGGAATACGAATGATAAAGCATGTGGTAAGTGATAGTATAAGAATGTATGATGTTAACTAATTAAGTTAACTTTGTAAAGATTAAAGGAAAAGTATGTTTAATGCGAAATGACAAGATTAGCATTTGGTGTATTAGGTGCTGTTGGTACGATTTTCTGTATAGTGGCTGTAAGGTACCAGTACAAGACAATAGCTGCTCAGCGTGTGGCGTATAATGTTGATTGTTGTTTGCCCTCGAGAAATTATCTCTGCAGACCCGGAACACGGATAGGATGATCCGTGGGGTGGCCTCAATCAATCTGAGGATCAATCTGAAATTGATCCGTATAGCGTATTGCTGCTAAGCGGCTAATGTATATTTAGAGTGAGAAAGAACTGTGTGATAGAGAAAGTGTATTTCTTCTCTGACTGAAGTTCAGATCAGAATGATGATGATATGTGGTGACCCAGGTGGTCTATCTATAGGCGCAGAATGACCGAAATTCACGGGATACACGTGTCAATTACTGAATGGTTCTGTTACGTGAAATATTCGGAATGTCAGTGGCATGTACTGATGTGGCTGCGTGCCGTTCACGCTCTGAGCTAAAGGGCTTAAGCATAGAAGCTGCCTACAGGGCTTACGCTTGACGCTGGGCGGCCTGCTAAACGCTGGGCGGCTAATACTGAAAATCGCCAGATTTAATTATCTTTTGTGCTCTTTGATCAATTTTTCTGTGTAAAAATGATGTTTTTATACGTGTATCCCCTGGGATACACCATTAAGTCCCTCCAGTTTAATGTCTTTATTTTTGTAAAAAATAAAGTCATTAAACTAAAAAATAAGTAATGCCTTTTTTCTCGGGAACAAGAACCTGCTGTAGCCGAACTTTTTTTACCATGTCAGTTACTTTTTGATCATGACCTGCAAAAAGTGCCCTTTTTGAAAATTGAATTTCATTTTCAATTAAATTTAATTCTCCCTCATTTTTTATACCCGACGCGTGGCAGCATATCAGCCATGCGATTAACCATCAACTGTTCATCTTCTACTCGCTATTTAATACCCGATTTTTACTGCATCGTATTTACTTCGATCCGAATTTATTTCTTTCATCTACCTTAATCTTCTGTCAAAAAGTTCTTTCTTAAATCCATATTTAATGGCTATTTTTAATGTTGAAAACATTCCAAGCAGAGTCTCCTCAATCTATCTCGATCATGTCAGAGTTGCTTTTCCCAAATTTTTTGGTGCCGATGCTGTTGTTCCTAGTCCTCATGAACGTGCATCTCAACCTCCCTCTGGAAAAGTAGCCATTTATGGTCGTGCTTTATACTTTTTCCATCTCTGGATTCCTTTTACAAAATTTTACTTAGACGTTTGCTGCTTTTATGGCGTTAGCGTTGGATAGTTTGAATCAATGTCCATTCGCAAAATTATGCTTTTTGAAATGTATTGTATGGCTCGAAATATTACTCCTTTTGTTCGTCTTTTTTCTAATCTTGCAACCATAAAACCTTTTGATAAAGGATGGTTTTGTCTTACTCTGGATGGGTTTTTGCTTAATTCTGGTGATACCAATGAAAATTAGCTGAGTACGTTTTTCTTTATTAATAGTGAAGTGGTTCCTAACGATTAATTAAAAGCTCGTTATTGGCGTACAGCACTTGATCCTCCCAAAGTTATTCATCCTAGGATAATTCCTGATGAACGAAAATTGTTAAATGCAATTAAAAAAGAGAAGATTCCAAACCGTCAATATCTAGAGCATATGCTCTCTTTATGTTCCCTCAATGCTGAATGGGATGCAGAAACTCGTGGCTGTGCCATTGTTTTGGTGAAAAACAGAGGTATATTCTGATTAAAATTTGGTTATTTAATGTTATTATCTGTGTAATAATTATTGTATACTTGTGTTTGTAGTGATTACTCCGCTCGCCGCCTTGCGTTATACCAGATTAAATGAACTGCAATTTATATCCGAAAAATTGATTAATGAGACGCTTGAGAAAAGTTTATGTGAAAATGAACTTGAGGAGGATGATGATGCTCCCTTAAGTCGAGCAAATTTGAGGAAATGTCGTGCTGCTGGTAACTTCTCTTTTGAATCAATAGGAGAAGAAAATCTTTATTGCTTTTTCCATATGCCCAGTAATGGTGGTTACTATAATGTTGATCATGATAAATACTCACTATTGAATTATGAATCTTCTTTTCTGGATTGGAAAAACTTCTTGAATAACAACTTCTATTTTAATTCAGCCCTGGCAGCGGAAGAAGAAGCACAGAGGAAACTTGCTCTTCCGCCTTCCGCTCAGCGTATCAGAATAGGGGAGAGCAGTTCACAAATTAGCATTCCTAATTTAGATACTGCTGGCTTAACAACTCTCTTAGCTGGTCCTCCTGGTAATTATGAGGATTTTATGAAGTATCTTGAAGCGATGCTGTCTCCTTCACTTATTAAATTCTTTGAGAGTTTATCTGATGGTGATGCCTGAAAATGTCAAGCACAAGGCATTATTTTTAATATTGTGTCTGAATTCAATAATCTGAAGCGTTTGGAATGCTCTGACCAAGTGCATCGTGACAAATCTGAAAAAATTGAAAAAGATGCAGAGGCACTGAAAATTGCCAAGCTTGAATTAGAGGCTGCTGTTGCCGGAAAAAATGCTGCAGAGGCTCGTTATTTTCAAATGGCAACAAAGAAAAAATGGTATCTGCATAAAATTGATACATTAACTCAGTTTGAAACGTCCTTGAAGGAGCAACTAGAGTTAAGCAAGGGTGAGACCCAGCGACTTATTGCTGGTTTGCCAAAGATTATAAAGAATGCCTTTGCTTCTAAGAAATTAACTGAGCCTTTCGACGAATTTATAACTGTTGCGCTGCACGCTGATCGGATAAGGTTTTTGGATACCTTGAAAGGGGATTTTCCTGATTTTCCAAAAGTTTTACCTGAAGCACTTACTTCCCAGTTGAAACCTGATTCAGAAGACAGACTTAAATTGATAAGTGATCAAATAGAGCATCTGTCATTCCCTGAGTTAGAAAATTTGTGTCATAATGCTGCTACATCTGTAGACGATGTTTTAATTTACAAATTGTAATTCATGTTGCTTTGTATTATCTGTTAATGTATATTATATATGCTTTTACTTTACTGTTAATTTTGCCAAAGCTTTATTTGTTTGATTAAAACAATCAAAAATGATGACTAGTCATATACTGCTTGTATCATTTTTACGTCATGATAGTCGTAGACACATTCTTTTGTCCGGATGTTCAGCAGATTTCTACATTATCCGCTGCCATTTCAATCTTTTTTTTATGATTGAACTTCTGCCACCGAGGAAAAAACTTCTCTTTTGCAGGCAGGGATGACACACAGCTTTGTGACATATGATAAAAATCCTTGGCCGGATAAAAGATTATGAATAATATGCTATAAGAATTTTATCTGAATTCTTATTCCTTTTAAAGAAATTTTTACATTTATGATTGCATCTCATATTCTAAATACTTGATCAAGCTATTTGAACATGTAATTCTACGCATAAAATTTCTTTAAGCTCATTGCGTTCCATGTTCTTGGAATTTCTTCGCCGGAGGGCGCTGTAAGGGTATATGATCCATTAGGATTTGCCTTTATGATTTTGTAGGGACCTTCCCATCGTGGTCCTAAATTCCCTTGCTTTTCATGTCTGCTTGCTTCATTGTCTCTCAACACTAAATCTCCTTCCTTAAATTGAACATATCAGACACGTTTGTTGTAGTATTTTGCCATTTTCTGTTTAACATCCGCTTGACGTATGGATGCCATGATTTGCCTTTCTTCCAATAAATTCAAGTTTCACGCAAGATGGACGGATTATTTTCAATATCAAATGCCAAAACCCTTTGTGTTGGAATACAGATTTCAGCTGGTATTACTGCCTCAGTACCATACACCAAGCTGAATGGTGTTTCACCCGTGCTCCATTTTGGCGTTGTACGGTGAGCCCACAAAATATGTGGTACTTCATCTACCCATTTAGTTTGGCTCAATCCCAATCTAGCCTTCATGTCGTCTACAATTTCTTTATTGGTTACTTCAACTTGACCATTGGCCTGTGGGTGAGCAACTGAGGTAAATGTTTGTTTAATATTCAATTCTTCACACCAACTTCTGAACGGATTATCTGCAAATTGCTTACCATTATCACTTACAATTTCATTTGGCAAACCATATCTACAGACGATATCATTCCATACAAACTTTTTTATATTTTCACCCGTTATCCATGCTAACACCTTTGCTTCAACCCATTTACTAAAAAAATCAATTGCAACCACCAAAAACTTCGCATTTCCTACACTTCTTGGAAATGGCCCTACTATGTCAATTGCCCACTTACAGAATGGCCATGCAAATGATACTGAGATTAAATCATACTTTGGTAAGCGCTGGACGGTTCTATGCCGTTGGCAGGCATCACATGTTTTGATTACATCTGCTGTATCTTTGTAAATTGACTACTAATAGTACCCTTTATCGCATAATCCATCCAACCACGGTTCTATAACCGGAATACTGTGCACATAATCCTTCATGTATTTCTTTTACTACCTCGATTGCTTGCTGTGGTGTCAAACACCTCAAATTTGGACCACTGAAGGATTTTCTATAAAGCACTCCATTTTCCAGGACATAAAGTGGAGCACTAACTCTTATCCGTCTTGCTTCCGTGACATCTGTTGGCAGTATTCCGTCCTACAAATATTTCACATATGGGTTATCCAACATGATTCCCCTTCTTCAACTGTTGCTATTACTACTTTTTCATCAACCGATTTTTCTTTCAATACCTCCACTAAAACTTTCTTATGCAAATGATCAAATGTTAATGTTGCTAATTTGCTCAGGACATTTGCCTTTTTGTTCTTATTTCTTGGTATCTGCACAACTTCCAAGGTTTCAAAATTTTTTGAAATTTTCTCAACCAACTGCAAATACTGTTTCATAGAGACATCTTTTGCCTCAAACCCTCCATTAACTTGCTGTGCTACAATTTGAGAATCAACATATGCACGCAAATGTTTTATTCCCATTTCAGACGTTATGCGGAGGCCGGAAAGCAACGCTTCATATTCTGCTTAATTATTGGATGCGTAAAAACAAAACCTTAATGTATATGTATGCTCTTTGCTATCTGGACTAGTAAGTACTAACCCTGCGCCAACACCTTCCTCACTTGATGCACCATCAGTGTGAAATTCCCAAACATAATTACTGCCTTTAATGTTTTACAGATGATCAACCTTTTCTGTTGTTTCTAATAAAAAATCTGCCAAAATTTGACCTTTAACTGCATGTCGAGGCGAGAAATTTATTTCATAATCCCCTAATTCAATTGCCCATTTTGCTAATCGTCCTGAAGACTCTGGATTTCTCAAAATATGTTTTATTGGCTGGTCTGTCAACACCAGGATTGAATGTGCTTGAAACTTACGGCTGAGCAGTCTAGCTGTGTGTGTTAAAGCATACACCAATTTTTTGATTGGTGGATAGTTAATTTCACTTTACTGCAATATTTTACTGACAAAATATATTGGCATTTGTATGCCCTTCTGTTCTGCTATTAAAACTGGACTAATGGCTTCTGCGGATGCTGCTAAATATAAAATTAGCGTTTCTCCAGCTATTGGGGCAGTTAAGGTAGGCAATTCATTTAAAAGCCGCTTAATATCATGAAAAGCTGCCTCAGCTTCTTCTGTCCATATAAAATCCTTTTTGTTCAAACAGCTTTTTAGGACCTTCATAAATGGTAACGATCGATCTGCTGCTCTAGATTAAAATCTTGTTAAAGCTGCCAATCTTCCATTCAAACTCTGCACGTCTTTCTTTGTTTTTGAAGATACCATATTTTCAATTGCTTGAATATTTTTTGGATTAGCCTTGATTCCTCTCTCTGTAACAATATGACCTAAGAATTTGCCTTCTTCCACACCAAAAGTGCACTTCTTGGGATTCAACTTCATATTGATCTTTCGTAATGATTCAAATGTTTCAAGAGTATCTCTGAGCATACTGTCTTCTGTATGTCTCTTGATAACAATATCATCAACATAGGCTTCTACATTCTTGCCTATTTGATCTTTAAATGCTTTATCAATTACACGCTGGTAAGTTGCCCCTGCATTATTCAATCCGAAAGGCATCATGATGTAGCAAAAAATTCCATCTGGTGTGTGGAATGCTGTTTTATCTTGATCTCCTATTACCATTGGGATTTGATGATATCCCTTAAATGCATCCAAAACAGATTTAAATTGATATCCACTGACAGACTCTACTTTCCAATCGATTTCTGGTAAAGGGTAGTTGTCTTTTGGACATGCCTTATTTATATCTGTGAAATCTACAAACATCCTCCATGAATTATCTGGTTTTCTAACCATCACTGAATTCGCTACCCATGTCTGGTATTTTACTTCCCTTAATATTCCAACCTCCACTAGCTTTTTAACTTCATCTCTGAGAAATTTTGTTCGATCGGGAGCCATACCTCTTTTCTTTTGACATACTAGTGGGATATTCGAATTCACACCAAGCCTATGTTCAGCTATATGACGTGGTACACCAGTCATATCCGAATCTTGCCACGCGAAAATGTCTAAATTGGTTACTAAAATTTTATAAAGCTTTTTGTAATGACCCGGAATTTTTTGACCAAATTATACTTATGAGATTAATATATACATAAATTAAACCATACCAACATGATAAGCAATCCAAATTGTTGAGACTTGTGTTTTTGAAAAGAGTTTTACACAACGTTTGACCGTCCAATATGACCGATGATATCACGAACTATATAACATACGATAATTATACGTTTGTGTATATATATGTATTTATATATATTTAACATGATCTAAGGATGGTTTAACATCTCATTGTGTAGTAATGACAATGAGTTATAAGTATATTTTGAAACTACTAACTTAAGTTTTCAAAACGATAACTATACGTAATATTCTTTGATATATATACTTATAATATATAATGCTTATACATGTATCGTATATATAATATATTTAATCACTTTTTAAGGACTTAAATACATAAAACAATATAAGTATATTCACAAAAGATAGCTATATTTGAATTCTCGTTCCGTTTCCTCAAGATTTCTATACATATAAACTAAAAACGTTTTTATAAATGAACACCATTTCTTCACTCCATTTTCTCAAACCTACACCCTCATTTCTCTCTCAAAATACTCCTAACTTCATACTTGATCATCTCCAAGCATTTTTCCCATCATTTAGCTTCAATTACAAGCCTTAAACACCATAAGAAAACTCTTTCAAGAACATATCAAAATAACCACCCATTTGAAGAAGTTTACTTCCAACATTTTGATCTAACTCCACCACTCTTTGATTCCAAGATTATTTCTTATCTTTTGCAGTAACTTTTTCCAAGTAACTTAAGGTAGTAACCTTGTTCATAATCTTATTCAATTCATATTCATATAGCTATCTTATTTTATGGTATAAAATTTTAACAACAAGAACATAGTTTGAATGATTTCAAACTTGTTCGCAAACTAAATAGATCCTTCTAACTTGACTTTTAAAACACTTCAAGACCTGTATTATATCATAATGATATGCTAACCTAACAAGATATAACTTGGTTTTACAAAGAACATCTTAAAAACTAAATCTACGTCGTCGGAGTGAAACCGGGGGCTGTTTTGGGTTGGATAATTAAAAACCATCTTGAACTTTGAATTGGAAGTTCATGTTCTGAAAAAATGATATTTCTTATGAATATGTTAACACATAAAAATTTCATGGTTTAACTCAAAGTGTAAATATTTTTAGAAAAATGATCATTAAATGTTGTTTTTATGATGGAAAATGATCACTTTCATAAGTTTCACCAAAGTTTGACCTATAACCTATGATTTTGAATACAAACTAAGGTATTTTCAGTTCATATTCTTAAAATTTGACTCGATCCAAGGAAGTGACAAGTTGAACCAACAAAAACGGAGTTGTAATGAAGAAACTACGACTAAAACAAGATTGGGTATCTGAAGCTAGTTTAGCTACGAAAATATTTGGAGAAAAAGTAAATTAATCATATCTTTTCTAATTAATATGATATTTTATATATAATTACTTATGATTTGATTTTATATATTTCAGGACCACCCATAAACAACACGAGAAGATTAATCATAAGACCTCATGATTGTACGTAACACGTCATTTGACAACACGGTACTTTATGTACGCAACACATCATTTGACAACATGGTACCATGGGTCGAGATTAATTCTGATCAATACGAATATGATGGGGTCTTTATTTATTTTATTTAAGCAACTAATTGTGGACCACTAACATCGGACTGCTAACTACGGACTAAGAAAATATTAAAAGTATTAAAAGTATATATATATGTAACGATTACTTAAAAAAGAAAATATGTTGATATATTATATATATGGTTAGGTTCGTGATATCTATCGGATACCAAGTCGAATTAAATACCTTCAAGACAAAAGTGAGTTTCATTTGCTCCCTTTTATATATATTTTTGGGACTGAGAATACATGCGCTGTTTTTATAAATGTTTTACGAAATAGGCACAAGTACTAAAACTAATTCTATGTGGGTTTAAACCAGAAATATACCCTTAGCTTGGTAACATTAAACTACTTGTCTATGTACGGTAGGCGCGAATCCTAAAGATAGATCTATTGGGCCTGACAAACCCCATCCTGACTATGGGATGCTTTAGTACTTCGAGGTTATTTTAAATACACCTGATCTGGTGTACTTCAGAGGGTAAAACATGAACGTTAAGGCTTGTTACCGGTTGCCTACAACTTATAGAATACTTTTATACACTTACGAGTGTACATATATTTATAAACGGAAATCTTGTGGTCTATTAATATATTGAAATGATTGTTATGATAAACCTATGAACTCACCAACCTTTTGATTGACACTTTAAAGCATGTTTATTCTCAGGTATTAAAGAAATCTTCCGCTGTGCATTTGCTCATTTTAAGGATATTACTTGGAGTCATTCATGGCATATTTCGAAAGACGTTGCATTTGAGTCATTGAGTTCATCAAGATTATTATTAAGTCAATTATAGTTTGATATATTATGAAATGGTGTGCATACCGTCAATTTTTATTGTAAAGAAAGTTTGTCTTTTAAAAATGAATGCAATGTTTGTAAAATGTATCATATAGAGGTTAAATACCTCGCGATGTAATCAACTATTGTGAATCGTTTATAATGTATATGAACGGGTCCTTTCAGTTGGTATCAGAGCGGTGGTCGTAGCGAACCAGGTCTTGCATTAGTGTGTCTAACTAGTAGTTGTTAGGATGCATTAATGAGTCTGGACTTCGACCGTGTCTACATATCAAAAGTTTTGCTTATCATTTCTAGTCGGAAATCATCTGCTTATCATCCTTAGGAAATTACCTGCTTATCATTCATAAGTCTAGACATGTTTTACTGCATTTACTGCATTGATAGTGTATAGACGAATTCTTATCTTAGCATATCTGTTATTGCGAACTTTAACTGATATCTTTTCAAAGATTCTCCGTAATTTACAGGATTTTGGTATTATATATACATATGTAAATTATGTATTGAAGAGTACCAAATCTAACTCCTATAATCTATTCCATACCAAAAATTCATTTCCCCCATTATACAAGATGGATTCCGCATCTAGTTCGAATTCTTCAGATTCCGACACTTATGCCGATATGGATTTCCATTCGGGCTCCGAAAGCAGCGTCACCGGAATGGATCAACCAATTTCCCATCATCTATTCTGGATAAATTGGGGATGGGTTCGTAATATACTAAATCACTGGAGACAAGAAGAAGGTGATCCATTCCATCCACCAAATTGCCCTCTTGGCGATGAACCTGAAGCACTTACCGGCGAACCTGTTCGAAACACCATTTTCTCTCTCATTTCTAGAGTATCTCGTCACGATTATATACTATCCCATATTACAAATCTTGTTCATTCGCTCGCTCCAACCGCCAATCATCCCGGTGTACTAGCAGAAGTTAACGAACTTCGCATGCGTGACGGCTTTGGAGAACATGGTGTGAAGGTTGCAAACACCAGTAGCAGCACCAGCAGCATAATCAGCACCACCATCAATAACATCAACAATACCATCATCACCACTAACAAACAACATCCGCATCACACGTCTCGACATCATAATTTGCCCCACAAACATCAACATCATACGCACCATAGATACCAAGGAGTACCAACAATAATGAATGATGAAGTATTGATCCATAACTTCATTGATATTCTACGAAGAATATGTGGTTTCAAAAAAGTTTTAGAGATTTCTTATTCTAGCTCAAACCGAAAAGCAAATGAGATTAATATCATATTAACTCATTAAATTCATGATTTCATCTGAAGAAAATATATATGTATATATGTTTTCATAAAGATTGTAATTAAAAGTTCTTTTGTACAAAATATTAATGGTGAAAATTTTTTTTTTAACGGGTAGGTAATACCCGAGGAATAAATAGATTTCATCTTAATAAGTTACATTGTACATTCGTCGAAGCTGATTCAACAGTCATTTACTATCCTACTTACAACCACCGATATACGTATCCGTTCACCGCAGAATAACCATTTTCATTCAATTTCATATTTGGATTTTGACTTCCCAGAATCCAACAAGTGGCATATGAAGAAAACATATGACAAAATAAAATCTGTTAGAAACAAACAAATTAACTATGAAAAATTTTGTTAAGAATCCACGCTAACTGTTCCAGCTAACTGTTCCTAGCTAACTGATTACATTTTATTTATCGCAGTTTATTTATCGCAATTTAATTATCGCACTTTTATTTATCGTCATTTAATTTCTGTAATTATTTTACGCACTTTAAATATCGGGACACGTATACAATGTTTTGACATATCATATCGACGCATCTATATATATTATTTGGAATCACCATAGACACTCTATATGCAGTAATGATCGAGTTCTCTATACAGGGTTGAGGTTGATTCTACAATAATATATATAGTTTGAGTTGTGATCGAGTCTGAGACGTATACGGGTCACGACACGTATCAATTAATTCGTATATTATATATTAAACTATATATGAATTATTGGACTGTTACTGTGGACTAATGACATTGGATAATTAAAATGAATTAAAATATTGATTATAACATATGAAACTAAACATTTCTTCAAGATTGCCACTTGATTTCATCTTAAACCACATTATATCTCGATGATTACAATCAGCGTTCAAATCTATCATGATTCTTAAAAACACCTCAATCGAGAGGATAAACCAACCGCACTTCATCTACGGAAGAAAAGATTGATGCATATAGTTATGCACCTAAAAAAACCCTCAGAAACTGAGTAAACGTTTGACACGTATCTGTTCTAGTTCCTTTGACATTGTTATTACCGAAGATCATTTTGCAATCCCTTTCCAAATTAGCTAATTTTGTCACAGCCCCAGCAAGTCAACTCTGACTTTTCATCCGAAACAACTTTATTATAACCGCGATATATATGCGTACTCTTTATTGTTACTGGGGAACCTTTTATATTCCACAATATTACCATCAGCGATTAATCATTCTAAAAACACAATTCTCCTGAAACTACCTCGGTTTGATAACCGATGACCCAGATCAGTTAACTTTGAAAATGCTGACGAAGCAGCATGTTGTAGATGATCTTAATGGCCAAAAGTTTGATGATAAAGAAAGGAGTGTTAGGAACGCTCGATAGAAAATTTAGTACCGAAAAGCGGATTATGCGAAACTATGAAGAAAGCCGTGGACAAATCACAAAGAATAAGTTTGCCTTCAAAGAATCAAAATGATTCTGTGCCTGCTGAAATTGTTAGCAAACATCTTATTTCTCATTCTAAACATTCACAGACAAATCTTCTTCATCATCCATTGATATTAGAAATTCTAAGATATTCTCGTATGTTCTATTATAAATATCCTCCATATTTCTGGCGATATTTTCACAACTATTCTTATCTGAGATCATTTATCTCTCTGTAATATCTGCAACATAAAAGAAACTGTGTTAGTTTCTAAATTCTGAAACCTTCGAGTTTAAAATATGAATGTTTTGAAGTAGTGTTGGGAACTGAAGCATGGATTAGTATAATATAATGACACTTGATCAACGTCATTATATTACAGTAAGTCATGCTGAGTTTCTAATGAAGCATGATGATTCACAGTACCGTCATCATGTTCCATTTACACGACTCTTACATTCTATCTAATCTCTAAACATATCAAGAGAATATTTTTCTGGATGACTCGGTCTTCTCCAGGGTATTCTGGTAATTTAACAAATCAAAATCGTTCTATTACCATTTTCTTCTTAGAGCATTAGCTATGTTCATTCTGAATTTCATATCTACGAATTCCGGACCATTACTCGCTTGACTCGAAGTCGGGAAGGGAAAACGAAAGCATGAAGCTCCGAAAAATAATGAAGAATATAAACTCCGATAATAACCCCGAAATTACAAACCGTGTATATCGATGCAGATAGCAATATAGAGACACGGGAGAAATAGAAACACTATAAACACAAGAGTATAGTATAAGTAAATAGATTCTTCTGGTGGTAGATGAAAAAGAAGAATGACAGATATAAAAGTTAGGAGTATATCAAGAATCAGGACTGGATGGAGCATATTGATGGATGCTTTAAAGTAAGAATCAAGGGAGAAAGTGAAATGTCCCGTTCTTATTGATTAAAAACATTCCATATTAATTGATTTCGTTGCGAGGTTTTGACCTCTATATGAGACGTTTTTCAAAGACTGCATTCATTTTAAAACAAACCATAACCTTTATTTCATCAATAAAGGTTTAAAAAGCTTTACGTAGATTATCAAATAATGATAATCTAAAATATCCTGTTTACACACGACCATTACATAATGGTTTACAATACAAATATGTTACAACAAAATAAGTTTCTTGAATGCAGTTTTTACACAATATCATACAAGCATGGACTTCAAATCTTGTCCTTATTTAAGTATGCGACAGCGGAAGCTCTTAATAATCACCTGAGAATAAACATGCTTAAAACGTCAACAAAAATGTTGGTGAGTTATAGGTTTAACCTATATATATCAAATCATAATAATAGACCACAAGATTTCATATTTCAATACACATCCCATACATAGAGATAAAAATCATTCATATGGTGAACACCTGGTAACCGACATTAACAAGATGCATATATAAGAATATCCCCATCATTCCAGGATCATCCTTTGGACATGATATAAATATCGAAGTACTAAAGCATCCGGTACTTTGGATGGGGCTTGGTGGGCCCGATAGATCTATCTTTAGGATTCGCGTCAATTAGGGTGTCTGTTCCCTAATTCTTAGATTACCAGACTTAATAAAAAGGGGCATATTCAATTTCGATAATTCAACCATAGAATGTAGTTTCACGTACTTGTGTCTATTTTGTAAATCATTTATAAAACCTGCATGTATTCTCATCCCAAAAATATTAGATTTTAAAAGTGGGACTATAACTCACTTTCACAGATTTTTACTTCGTCGGGAAGTAAGACTTGGCCACTGGTTGATTCACGAACCTATAACAATATATACATATATATCAAAGTATGTTCAAAATATATTTACAACACTTTTAATATATTTTGATGTTTTAAGTTTATTAAGTCAGCTGTCCTCGTTAGTAACCTACAACTAGTTGTTCACAGTTAGATGTACAGAAATAAATCGATAAATATTATCTTGAATCAATCCACGACCCAGTGTATACGTATCTCAGTATTGATCACAACTCAAACTATATATATTTTGGAATCAACCTCAACCCTGTATAGCTAACTCCAACATTCACATATAGAGTGTCTATGGTTGTTCCGAAATATATATAGATGTGTCGACATGATAGGTCGAAACATTGTATACGTGTCTATGGTATCTCAAGATTACATAATATACAATACAAGTTGATTAAATTATGATTGGAATAGATTTGTTACCAATTTTCACGTAGCTAAAATGAGAAAAATTATCCAATCTTGTTTTACCCATAACTTCTTCATTTTAAATCCGTTTTGAGTGAATCAAATTGCTATGGTTTCATATTGAACTCTATTTTATGAATCTAAACAGAAAAAGTATAGGTTTATAGTCGGAAAAATAAGTTACAAGTCATTTTTGTAAAGGTAGTCATTTCAGTCGAAAGAACGACGTCTAGATGACCATTTTAGAAAACATACTTCCACTTTGAGTTTAACCATAATTTTTGGATATAGTTTCATGTTCATAATAAAAATCATTTTCTCAGAATAATAACTTTTAAATCAAAGTTTATCATAGTTTTTAATTAACTAACCCAAAACAGCCCGCGGTGTTACTACGACGGCGTAAATCCGGTTTTACGGTGTTTTTCGTGTTTCCAGGTTTTAAATCATTAAGTTAGCATATCATACAGATATAGAACATGTGTTTAGTTGATTTTAAAAGTCAAGTTAGAAGGATTAACTTTTGTTTGCGAACAAGTTTAGAATTAACTAAACTATGTTCTAGTGATTACAAGTTTAAACCTTCGAATAAGATAGCTTTATATGTATGAATCGAATGATGTTATGAACATCATTACTACCTTATGTTCCTTGGATAAACCTACTGGAAAAGAGAAAAATGGATCTAGCTTCAATGGATCCTTGGATGGCTCGAAGTTCTTGAAGCAGAATCATGACACGAAAACAAGTTCAAGTAAGATCATCACTTGAAATAAGATTGTTATAGTTATAGAAATTGAACCAAAGTTTGAATATGATTATTACCTTGTATTAGAATGATAACCTATTGTAAGAAACAAAGATTTCTTGAGGTTGGATGATCACCTAACAAGATTGGAAGTGAGCTAGCAAACTTGAAAGTATTCTTGATTTTATGAAACTAGAACTTTTGGAATTTATGAAGAACACTTAGAACTTGAAGATAGAACTTGAGAGAGATCAATTAGATGAATAAAATTGAAGAATGAAAGTGTTTGTAGGTGTTTTTGGTCGTTGGTGTATGGATTAGATATAAAGGATATGTAATTTTGTTTTCATGTAAATAAGTCATGAATGATTACTCATATTTTTGTAATTTTATGAGATATTTCATGCTAGTTGCCAAATGATGGTTCCCACATGTGTTAGGTGACTCACATGGACTGCTAAGAGCTGATCATTGGAGTGTATATATCAATAGTACATATATCTAAAAGCTGTGTATTGTACGAGTACGAATACGGGTGCATACGAGTAGAATTGTTGATGAAACTGAACGAGGATGTAATTGTAAGCATTTTTGTTAAGTAGAAGTATTTTGATAAGTGTCTTGAAGTCTTTCAAAAGTGTATGAATACATATTAAAACACTACATGTATATACATTTTAACTGAGTCGTTAAGTCATCGTTAGTCGTTACATGTAAATGTTGTTTTGAAACCTTTAGGTTAACGATCTTGTTAAATGTTGTTAACCCAATGTTTATAATATCAAAAGAGATTTTAAATTATTATATTATCATGATATTATGATGTACGAATATCTCTTAATATGATATATATACATTAAATGTCGTTACAACGATAATCGTTACATATATGTCTCGTTTCAAAATCATTAAATTAGTAGTCTTGTTTTTACATATGTAGTTCATTGTTAATATACTTAATGATATGTTTACTTATCATAATATCATGTTAACTATATATATAACCATATATATGTCATCATATAGTTTTTACAAGTTTTAACGTTCGTGAATCACCGGTCAACTTGGGTGGTCAATTGTCTATATGAAACCTATTTCAATTAATCAAGTCTTAACAAGTTTCATTGCTTAACATGTTGGAAACATTTAATCATGTAAATATCAATCTCAATTAATATATATAAACATGGAAAAGTTCGGGTCACTACAGTACCTACCCGTTAAATAAATTTCGTCCCGAAATTTTAAGCTGTTGAAGGTGTTGACGAATCTTCTGGAAATAGATGCGGGTATTTCTTCTTCATCTGAGCTTCACGCTCCCAGGTGAACTCGGGTCCTCTACGAGCATTCCATCGAACCTTAACAATTGGTATCTTGTTTTGCTTAAGTCTTTTAACCTCACGATCCATTATTTCGACGGGTTCTTCGATGAATTGAAGTTTTTCGTTAATTTGGATTTCATCTAACGGAATAGTGAGATCTTCTTTAGCAAAACATTTCTTCAAATTCGAGACGTGGAAAGTGTTATGTACAGCCGCGAGTTATTGAGGTAACTCAAGTCGGTAAGCTACTGGTCTGACACGATCAATAATCTTGAATGGTCCAATATACCTTGGCTTTAATTTCCCTCGTTTACCAAATCGAACAACGCCTTTCCAAGGTGCAACTTTAAGCATGACCATCTCTCCAATTTCAAATTCTATATCTTTTCTTTTAATGTCAGCGTAGCTCTTTTGTCGACTTTGGGCGGTTTTCAACCGTTGTTGAATTTGGATGATCTTCTCGGTAGTTTCTTGTATAATCTCCGAACCCGTAATCTGTCTATCCCCCACTTCACTCCAACAAATCGGAGACCTGCACTTTCTACCATAAAGTGCTTCAAACGGCGCCATCTCAATGCTTGAATGGTAGCTGTTGTTGTAGGAAAATTCTGCTAACGGTAGATGTCGATCCCAACTGTTTCCGAAATTAATAACACATGCTCGTAGCATGTCTTCGAGCGTTTGTATCGTCCTTTCGCTCTGTCCATCAGTTTGTGGATGATAGGCAGTACTCATGTCTAGACGAGTTCCTAATGCTTGCTGTAATGTCTGCCAGAATCTTGAAATAAATCTGCCATCCCTATCAAAGATAATAGAGATTGGTATTCCATGTCTGGAGATGACTTCCTTCAAATACAGTCGTGCTAACTTCTCCATCTTGTCATCTTCTCTTATTGGCAGGAAGTGTGCTGATTTGGTGAGATGATCAACTATTACCCAAATAGTATCAAAACCACTTGCAGTCCTTGGCAATTTAGTGATGAAATCCATGGTAATGTTTTCCCATTTCCATTCCGGGATTTCGGGTTATTGAAGTAGACCTGATGGTTTCTAATGCTCAGCTTTGACCTTAGAACACGTCTAACATTCTCCTACGTATTTAGCAACATCGGCTTTCATACCCGACCACCAAAAATGTTTCTTGAGATCCTTGTACATCTTCCCCGTTCCAGGATGTATTGAGTATCTGGTTTTATGAGCTTCTCTAAGTACCATTTCTCTCATATCTCCAAATTTTGGTACCCAAATCCTTTCAGCCCTATACCGGGTTCCGTCTTCCCGAATATTAAGATGCTTCTCCGATCCTTTGGTATTTCATCCTTTAAATTTCCCTCTTTTAAAACTCCTTGTTGCGCCTCCTTTATTTGAGTAGTAAGGTTATTATGAATCATTATATTCATTGATTTTACTCGAATGGGTTCTCTGTCCTTCCTGCTCAAGGCATCGGCTACCACATTTGCCTTCCCCGGGTGGTAACGAATCTCAAATTCGTAATCATTCAATAATTCAATCCACCTACGCTACCTCATATTCAGTTGTTTCTGATTAAATATGTGTTGAAGACTTTTATGGTCGGTATATATAATACTTTTGACCCCATATAAGTAGTGCCTCCAAGTCTTTAATGCAAAAACAACCGCGCCTAATTCCAAATCATGCGTCGTATAATTTTGTTCGTGAATCTTCAATTGTCTAGACGCATAAGCAATCACCTTCGTTCGTTGCATTAATACACAACCGAGACCTTGCTTTGATGCGTCACAATAAATCACAAAATCATCATTCCCTTCAGGCAATGACAATATAGGTGCCGTAGTTAGCTTTTTCTTCAATAACTGAAACGCTTTCTCTTGTTCATCATTCCATTCAAATTTATTCCCTTTATGCGTTAATGCAGTCAAGGGTTTTGCTATTCTGGAAAAGTCTTGGATGAACCTTCTGTAGTAACCAGCTAGTCCTAAAAACTGGCGTATGTGTTTCGAAGTTTTCGGGGTTTCCCACTTTTCAACAGTTTCTATCTTTGCCGGATCCACCTTAATACCTTCTTTGTTCACTATGTGACCGAGGAATTGAACTTCTTCCAACCAAAATGCACACTTTGAAAACTTAGCGTACAATTCTTCCTTCCTCAATACTTCTAACACCTTTCTCAAATGTTCACCGTGTTCTTGGTCATTCTTTGAGTAAATAAGTATGTCATCAATGAAAACAATGACAAACTTGTCAAGGTATGGTCCACACACTCGGTTCATAAGGTCCATGAACACAGCTGGTGCATTAGTTAAACCAAACGGCATGACCATAAACTCGTAATGACCGTAACGTGTTCTGAAAGCAGTCTTTGGAATATCATCTTCTTTCACCCGCATTTGATGATACCCGGAACGTAAGTCAATCTTTGAATAAACAAACGAGCCTTGTAGTTGATCAAATAAGTCATCGATTCTCGGTAGTGGGTAGCGATTCTTGATGGTAAGTTTGTTCAACTCTCGGTAGTCGATACACAACCTGAATGTACCATCTTTCTTCTTGAAAAACAAAACAGGAGCTCCCCACTGTGATGTGCTTGGTCGAATGAAACCACGCTCTAAAAGTTCTTGTAATTGGCTTTGCAGTTCTTTCATCTCGCTGGGTGCGAGTCTGTAAGGAGCACGAGCTATTGGTGCAGCTCCTGGTACAAGATCTATTTGAAATTCAACGGATCGATGTGGGGGTAATCCCGGTAATTCTTTCGGAAATACATCGGGAAATTCTTTTGCGACGGGAACATCATTGATGCTCTTTTCTTCAGTTTGTACTTTCTCGACGTGTGCTAGAACAGCATAGCAACCTTTTCTTATTAGTTTTTGTGCCTTCAAATTACTAATAAGATGTAGCTTCGTGTTGCCCTTTTCTCCATACACCATTAAGGGTTTTCCTTTTTCTCGTATAATGCGAATTGCATTTTTGTAACAAACTATCTCTGCTTTCACTTCTTTCAACCAGTCCATACCGATTATAACATCAAAACTCCCTAACTCTACTGGTATCAAATCAATCTTAAATGTTTCGCTAACCAGTTTAATTTCTCGATTCCGACATATATTATCTGCTGAAATTAATTTACCATTTGCTAATTCGAGTAAAAATTTACTATCCAAAGGCGTCAATGGACAACTTAATTTAGCACAAAAATCTCTACTCATATAGCTTCTATCCGCACCCGAATCAAATAAAACGTAAGCAGATTTATTGTCAATAAGAAACGTACCCGTAACAAGCTCCGGGTCATCCTGTGCCTCTGCCGCATTAATATTGAAAACTCTTCTGCGGCCTTGTCCATTCGTGTTCTCCTGATTCGGGCAATTTCGAATAATGTGGCCCGGTTTTCCACATTTATAACAAACTACATTGGCGTAACTTGCTCCGACACTACTTGCTCCGCCATTACTCGTTCCGACACCATTTGTTCCTTTCATTCTATTAACCCCTGGTCCGTAAACCTCACACTTCGCCGCGCTATGACCATTTCTTTTACACTTGTTGCAAAATTTGGTGCAGAACCCCGAGTGATACTTTTCACACCTTTGGCATAGCTGCTTCTGATTGTTGTTGTTGTTGCGGTTATTATTGTTGTTGGGATGATTGTTGTAGTTGCTGTTGTTGTTGTTGTTGTTGTTGTTGTTGTTGGGCCGTTTGTTGTAGTTGCGATTGATGTTGCGATTGTTGGGATAATTGTTGCGATTATTATTGTAATTGCTGTTGTTGTTGTATTGGTGATTCTTATCACCGTTTTCCTCCCACTTTCTTTTGACTTGCTTCACATTGGCCTCTTTAGCAGTCTGTTCTTTAATTCTTTCTTCAATCTGGTTCACTAGTTTGTGAGCCATTCTACATGCCTGTTGTATGGAGGCGGGCTCGTGTGAACTTATATCTTCTTGGATTCTTTCCGGTAATCCTTTCACAAACGCGTCGATCTTCTCTTCCTCATCTTCGAACGCTCCCGGACACAATAGGCATAATTCTGTGAATCGTCTTTCGTACGTGGTAATATCAAATTCTTGGGTTCGTAACCCTCTAAGTTCTGTCTTGAGCTTATTGACCTCAGTTCTGGGACGGTACTTCTCGTTCATTAAGTGCTTGAATGCTGACCACGGTAGTGCGTAAGCATCATCTTGTCCCACTTGCTCTAGATAGGTATTCCACCATGTTAACGCAGAACCTGTGAAGGTATGCGTAGCGTACTTCACTTTGTCCTCTTCAGTACACTTACTTATGGCAAACACCGATTCGACCTTCTCGGTCCACCGTTTCAATCCGATCGGTCCTTCGGTTCCATCAAATTCCAAAGGTTTTCAGGCAGTGAATTCTTTGTAGGTGCATCCTACACGATTTCCTGTACTGCTAGATCCAAGGTTATTGTTGGTATGTAGCGTAGCCTGTACTGCGGCTATGTTTGAAGTTAGAAAAGTACGGAATTCCTCTTCATTCATATTCACGGTGTGTCAAGTAGTCGGTGCCATTTCCTTCAAAATAGTCAAATGGAACAAGTTAATCATACAGAATATTAAGAGTAGTTAATAGTATTTCGTAGCATAATATGAACTCATTTATAAAAGCTTTTTCTTCATATTAGCGTTTTATAAGTTTAAATTCGGGTAGTACCTACCCGTTAAGTTCATACTTAGTAGCTAATATACAATTCAACTACTACAATTCTATATGAAAAACTGATTATAATAATATTTCGCATTCAAACTTTTACACAATATTTTACAAACTTACAATACCGCTTATTTTACATATAGCATGAAATATAGCACACAATAAATTTGATACAAGATGGTTGTGAAGATAATTCTAGCTAGTACACAAGTCGTTCAGCAAAGGCAATAAAGACATGTAATTCATACGTCCAGAAACAAGTCATGCATTCTGGTTTTACTAGGATTACTTCCCATCCTTGGTCTTGTGGAACATAACCGTTATGGCCGTTGATAAGACAGCGTGTTGTAACGTCGTCAAAGGGACGAGGGTTACGTAATGTCCAACAGTCCCGTAACAATCTAAAAACCTCATTTCTTACCCCAATTACCGACTCCGTCGCTTGTGGGAACGTTTTGTTTAATAGTTGTAGCCCGATGTTCTTGTTCTCACTTTGGTGAGAAGCAAACATTACTAATCCGTAAGCATAACATGCTTCTTTATGTTGCATGTTAGCCGCTTTTTCTAAATCACGAAGTCCAATATTCGGATATATTGAGTCAAAATAATTTCTTAACCCATTGCGTAAAATAGCATTTGGGTTTCCCGCAATATATGCGTCAAAGTAAACACATCGTAACTTATGGATTTCCCAATGTGATATCCCCCATCTTTCAAACGAAAGCCTTTTATAAACCAAGGCATTCTTGGAATGTTCTTCGAATGTCTTACAAACTGATCTCGCCTTAAATAGTTGTGCCGAAGAATTCTGACCGACTCTAGACAAGATTTCATCAATCATGTCTCCGGGTAGGTCTCTTAAAATATTGGGTTGTCTATCCATTTTGTGTTTTTATACTGTAAAATAGACAAGAGTTAGATTAAAAAAAATACTTATTAATACAAGCAATTTTTACATATATCATAAAGCATAAGCACACTATATTACATATATTACACCACACGAATACAACTATCTTATTCTGACTCGCTTGTTTCTTCTTCTTCGGTTTTGGTTCGTTTTGCCAAGTTTCTAGGGATATATGATGTTCCCCTAATACGAGCCGTCGTTTTCCACATTGGTTTAGAAAAACCTGGTGGTTTAGAGGTTCCCGGGTCATTGTTACAACTTAAGGACTTCGGGGGTTGACGATACATATAAAGTTCATCGGGGTTGGACTTAGATTTCTCTATTTTTATGCCCTTTCCCTTATTATTTTCTTTTGCCTTTTTAAATTCAGTTGGGGTAATTTCTATAACATCATCGGAATTCTCGTAGGAATCCGATTCATCGGAGAATTGGTAATCCTCCCAATATTTTGCTTCCTTGGCGGAAACACCATTGACCATAATTAACCTTGGTCGGTTGGTTGAGGATTTTCTTTTACTTAACCGTTTTATTATTTCCCCCACTGGTTCTATTTCTTCATCCGGTTCCGATTCTTCTTCCGGTTCCGACTCTTCTTCCGGTTCCTCTTCGGGAACTTGTGAATCAGTCCACGAATCATTCCAACTTACATTTGACTCTTCATTATTATTAGGTGATTCAATGGGACTTGTTCTAGAGGTAGACATCTATCATATAATATCAAACGCGTTAAGAGATTAATATATCACATAATATTCACATGTTAAAAATATATACTTTCCAACAAAATTTGTTAAGCAATCATTTTTCAAGTAAACACGGTCGAAGTCCAGACTCACTAATGCATCCTAACAAACTCGATAAGACACACTAATGCAAAATTCTAGTTCTCGAAGACCAACGCTCGGATACCAACTGAAATGTCCCGTTCTTATTGATTAAAAACGTTCCATATTAATTGATTTCGTTGCGAGGTTTTGACCTCTATATGAGACGTTTTTCAAAGACTGCATTCATTTTAAAACAAACCATAACCTTTATTTCATCAATAAAGGTTTAAAAAGCTTTACGTAGATTATCAAATAATGATAATCTAAAATATCCTGTTTACACACGACCATTACATAATGGTTTACAATACAAATATGTTACAACAAAATAAGTTTCTTGAATGCAGTTTTTACACAATATCATACAAGCATGGACTCCAAATCTTGTCCTTATTTAAGTATGCGACAGCGGAAGCTCTTAATAATCACCTGAGAATAAACATGCTTAAAACGTCAACAAAAATGTTGGTGAGTTATAGGTTTAACCTATATATATCAAATCATAATAATAGACCACAAGATTTCATATTTCAATACACATCCCATAAATAGAGATAAAAATCATTCATGTGGTGAACACCTGGTAACCGACATTAACAAGATGCATATATAAGAATATCCCCATCATTCCGGGATCCTCCTTCGGACATGATATAAATTTCGAAGTACTAAAACATCTGGTACTTTGGATGGGGCTTGTTGGGCCCGATAGATCTATCTTTAGGATTCGCGTCAATTAGGGTGTTTGTTCCCTAATTCTTAGATTACCAGACTTAATAAAAAGGGGCATATTCGATTTCGATAATTCAACCATAGAATGTAGTTTCACGTACTTGTGTCTATTTTGTAAATCATTTATAAAACCTGCATGTATTCTCATCCCAAAAATATTAGATTTTAAAAGTGGGACTATAACTCACTTTCACAGATTTTTACTTCGTCGGGAAGTAAGACTTGGCCACTGGTTGATTCACGAACCTATAACAATATATACATATATATCAAAGTATGTTCAAAATATATTTACAACACTTTTAATATATTTTGATGTTTTAAGTTTATTAAGTCAGCTGTCCTCGTTAGTAACCTACAACTAGTTGTTCACAGTTAGATGTACAGAAATAAATCGATAAATATTATCTTGAATCAATCCACGACCCAGTGTATACGTATCTCAGTATTGATCACAACTCAAACTATATATATATTGGAATCAACCTCAACCCTGTATAGCTAACTCCAACATTCACATATAGAGTGTCTATGGTTGTTCCGAAATATATATAGATGTGTCGACATGATAGGTCGAAACATTGTATACGTGTCTATGGTATCTCAAGATTACATAATATACAATACAAGTTGATTAAATTATGGTTGGAATAGATATGTTATCAATTTTCACATAGCTAAAATGAGAAAAATTATCCAATCTTGTTTTACCCATAACTTCTTCATTTTAAATCCGTTTTGAGTGAATCAAATTGCTATGGTTTCATATTGAACTCTATTTTATGAATCTAAACAGAAAAAGTATAGGTTTATAGTCGGAAAAATAAGTTACAAGTCGTTTTTGTAAAGGTAGTCATTTCAGTCGAAAGAACGACGTCTAGATGACCATTTTAGAAAACATACTTCCACTTTGAGTTTAACCTTAATTTTTGGATATAGTTTCATGTTCATAATAAAAATTATTTTCTCAGAATAACAACTTTTAAATCAAAGTTTATCATAGTTTTTAATTAACTAACCCAAAACAACCCGCGGTGTTACTACGACGGCGTAAATCCGGTTTTACGGTGTTTTTCGTGTTTCCAGGTTTTAAATCATTAAGTTAGCATATCATACAGATATAGAACATGTGTTTAGTTGATTTTAAAAGTCAAGTTAGAAGGATTAACTTTTGTTTGCGAACAAGTTTAGAATTAACTAAACTATGTTCTAGTGATTACAAGTTTAAACCTTCGAATAAGATAGCTTTATATGTATGAATCGAATGATGTTATGAACATCATTACTACCTTATGTTCCTTGGATAAACCTACTGGAAAAGAGAAAAATGGATCTAGCTTCAATGGATCCTTGGATGGCTCGAAGTTCTTGAAGCAGAATCATGACACGAAAACAAGTTCAAGTAAGATCATCACTTGAAATAAGATTGTTATAGTTATAGAAATTGAACCAAAGTTTGAATATGATTATTACCTTGTATTATAATGATAACCTACTGTAAGAAACAAAGATTTCTTGAGGTTGGATGATCACCTTACAAGATTGGAAGTGAGCTAGCAAACTTGAAAGTATTCTTGATTTTATGAAACTAGAACTTTTGGAATTTATGAAGAACACTTAGAACTTGAAGATAGAACTTGAGAGAGATCAATTAGATGAAGAAAATTGAAGAATGAAAGTGTTTGTAGGTGTTTTTGGTCGTTGGTGTATGGATTAGATATAAAGGATATGTAATTTTGTTTTCATGTAAATAAGTCATGAATGATTACTCATATTTTTGTAATTTTATGAGATATTTCATGCTAGTTGCCAAATGATGGTTCCCACATGTGTTAGGTGACTCACATGGGCTGCTAAGAGCTGATCATTGGAGTGTATATATCAATAGTACATACATCTAAAAGCTGTGTATTGTACGAGTACGAATACGGGTGCATACGAGTAGAATTGTTGATGAAACTGAACGAGGATGTAATTGTAAGCATTTTTGTTAAGTAGAAGTATTTTGATAAGTGTCTTGAAGTCTTTCAAAAGTTTATGAATACATATTAAAACACTACATGTATATACATTTTAACTGAGTCGTTAAGTCATCGTTAGTCGTTACATGTAAATGTTGTTTTGAAACCTTTAGGTTAACGATCTTGTTAAATGTTGTTAACCCAATGTTTATAATATCAAAAGAGATTTTAAATTATTATATTATCATGATATTATGATGTACGAATATCTCTTAATATGATATATATACATTAAATGTCGTTACAACGATAATCGTTACATATATGTCTCGTTTCAAAATCATTAAATTAGTAGTCTTGTTTTTACATATGTAGTTCATTGTTAATATACTTAATGATATGTTTACTTATCATAATATCATGTTAACTATATATATAACCATATATATGTCATCATATAGTTTTTACAAGTTTTAACGTTCGTGAATCACCGGTCAACTTGGGTGGTCAATTGTCTATATGAAACCTATTTCAATTAATCAAGTCTTAACAAGTTTCATTGCTTAACATGTTGGAAACATTTAATCATGTAAATATCAATCTCAATTAATATATATAAACATGGAAAAGTTCGGGTCACTACAGAAAGAATAGAAGGTGTGAGTCGTGGAAAATAAGGAAACGAAGGGGTGAATTTATAGTGAAATATCCGACAGAGCAATCGAAACAGATTATTGCATATAATCAAAGAAGATCCTGATTTTCTTAATCACCAAAGAACCAAATCTTGTTACGTAAGGTTCTCTTTAAATCCCGGAAATCAATCATAACTACGTCATCGGTTAAGACGAATATATTTTACTCATCTCACTCTTTTACGATAGTCTCATTTATATTCTTCGCATAATCGAATCGTTTTATCTACATTACTCAATGATGATAAAACTCCATTATCACCTTATATTTGTCATGAAAACCTTCTTATTGTTATCCATAACAACCTCTATCAAATTTCGGGGACGAAATTTTTTTAACGGGTAGGTACTGTAATGACCCGGAATTTTTCGACCAAATTATACTTATGAGATTAATATTTACATAAATTAAACCATACCAACATGATAAGCAACCCAAATTGTTGAGACTTGTTTTTTTTTTTTTGAAAAGAGTTTTACACAACGTTTGACCGTCCAATATGACCGATGATATCACGAACTATATAACATACGATAATTATACGTTTGTGTATATATATGTATTTATATATATTTAACATGATCTAAGGATGGTTTAACATCTCATTGTGTACTAATTACAATGAGTTATAAGTATATTTTGAAACTACTAACTTAAGTTTTCAAAACGATAACTATACGTAACATTCTTTGATATATATACTTATAATATATAATGCTTATACACGTATCGTATATATAATGTATTTAATCACTTTTTAAGGACTTAAATACATAAAATAATATAAGTATATTCACAAAAGATAGCTATATTTGAATTCTCGTTCCGTTTCCTCAAGATTTCTATACGTATATCTAGGGTATATGTACCCGTATCATACCCAGCTTCTATACGTATTTACTATTGGTATATACACATCTAATCAACATCCTAATCAAAATTATTACTGCCCTAGATATGAGGTAACTAAGATTTGTCAAGTAGTATGAATTATTAGTAAGAAAACAAACTTAGGAATCCTTTTCTTTCTTTATAAACTAAAAACGTTTTTATAAATGAACACCATTTCTTCACTCCATTTTCTCATACCTACACCCTCATTTCTCTCTCAAAATACTCCTAACTTCATACTTGATCATCTCCAAGCATTTTCCCCATCATTTAGCTTCAATTACAAGCCTTAAACACCATAAGAAAACTCTTTCAAGAACATATCAAAATAACCACCCATTTGAAGAAGTTTACTTCCAACCTTTTGATCTAACTCCACCACTCTTTGATTCCAAGATTATTTCTTATCTTTTGAAGTAACTTTTTCCAAGTAACTTAAGGTAGTAACCTTGTTCATAATCTTATTCAATTCATATTCATATAGCTATCTTATTTTGTGGTATAAAATTTTAACAACAAGAACATAGTTTGAATGATTTCAAACTTGTTCGCAAACTAAATAGATCCTTCTAACTTGACTTTTAAAACACTTCAAGACCTGTATTATATCATAATTATATGCTAACCTAACAAGATATAACTTGGTTTTACAAAGAACATCTTAAAAACTAAATCTACGTCGTCGGAGTGCAACCGGGGGCTGTTTTGGGTTGGATAATTAAAAACCATCTTGAACTTTGAATTGGAAGTTCATGTTCTGGAAAAATGATATTTCTTATGAATATGTTAACACATAAAAATTTCATGGTTTAACTCAAAGTGTAAGTATTTTTAGAAAAATGATCATTAAATGTTGTTTTTATGATGGAAAATGATCACTTTCATAAGTTTCACCAAAGTTTGACCTGTAACCTATGATTTTGAATACAAACTAAGGTATTTTCAGTTCATATTCTTAAAATTTGACTCGATCCAAGGAAGTGGCAAGTTGAACCAACAAAAACGGAGTTGTAATGAAGAAACTACGACTAAAACAAGATTGGGTATCTGAAGCTAGTTTAGCTACGAAAATATTTGGAGAAAAAGTAAATTAATCATATCTTTTCTAATTAATATGATATTTTATATATAATTACTTATGATTTGATTTTATATATTTCAGGACCACCCATAAACAACACGAGAAGATTAATCATAAGACCTCATGATTGTACGTAACACGTCATTTGACAACACGGTACTTTATGTACGCAACACGTCATTTGACAACATGGTACCATGGGTCGAGATTAATTCTGATCAATACGAATACGATGGGGTCTTTATTTATTTTATTTAAGCAACTAATTGTGGACCACTAACATCGGACTGGTAACTACGGACTAAGAAAATATTAAAAGTATTAAAAGTATATATATATATGTAACGATTACTTAAAAAAGAAAATATGTTGATATATTATATATATGGTTAGGTTCGTGATATCTATCGGAGACCAAGTTGAATTAAATACCTTCAAGGAAAAAGTGAGTTTCATTTGCTCCCTTTTATATATATTTTTGGGACTGAGAATACATGCGCTGTTTTTATAAATGTTTTACGAAATAGGCACAAGTACTAAAACTAATTCTACATGGGTTTAAACCAGAAATATACCCTTAGCTTGGTAACATTAAACTACTTGTCTATGTACGGTAGGCGCGAATCCTAAAGATAGATCTATTGGACCTGACAAACCCCATCTTGACTATGGGATGCTTTAGTACTTCGAGGTTATTTTAAATACACCTGATCTGGTGTACTTCAGAGGGTAAAACATGAATGTTAAGGCTTGTTACCGGGTGCCTACAACTTATAGAATACTTTTATACACTTGCGAGTGTACATATATTTATAAACGGAAATCTTGTGGTCTATTAATATATTGAAATGATTGTTATGATAAACCTATGAACTCACCAACCTTTTGGTTGACACTTTAAAGTATGTTTATTCTCATGTATTAAAGAAATCTTCTGCTGTGCATTAGCTCATTTTAAGGATATTACTTAGAGTCATTCATTGCATATTTTGAAAGACGTTGCATTCGAGTCATTGAGTTCATCAAGATTATTATTAAGTCAATTATAGTTGGATATATTATGAAATGGTGTGCATACCGTCAATTTTCGTTGTAAAGAAAGTTTGTCTTTTAAAAACGAATGCAATGTTTGTAAAATGTATCATATAGAGGTCAAATACCTCGCGATGTAATCAACTATTGTGAATCGTTTATAATGTATATGAACGGGTCCTTTCAGTTGGTATTAGAGCGGTAGTCGTAGCGAACCAGGTCTTGCATTAGTGTGTCTAACTAGTAGTTGTTAGGATGCATTAATGAGTCTGGACTTCGACCGTGTCTACATGTCAACAGTTTTGCTTATCATTTCTAGTCAGAAATTATCTGCTTATCATCCTTAGAAAATTACCTGCTTATCATTCATAAATCTAGACACATTTTACTGCATTTACTGCATTGATAGTGTATAGACGAATTCTTATCTTAGCATATCTGTTATTGCGAACTTTGACTGATATCTTTTCAAAGATTCTCCGTAATTTACAGGATTTTGGTATTATATATACATATGTAAATTATGTATTGAAGAGTGCCACATCTAACTCCTATAATCTATTCCATACCAAAAATTCATTTTCCCCATTATACAAGATGGATTCCGCATCTAGTTCAAATTCTTCAGATTCCAACAGTTATGCCGATATGGATTTCCATTCGGGCTCCGAAAGCAGCGTCACCGGAATGGATCAACCAATTTCCCATCATTTATTCTGGATGAATTGGGGATGGGTTCGTAATATACTAAATCACTGAAGACAAGAAGAAGGTGATCCATTCCATCCACCAAATTGCCCTCTTGGCGATGAACCTGAAGCACTTACCGGCGAACCTGTTCGAAACACCATTTTCTCTCTCATTTCTAGAGTATCTCGTCACGATTATATACTATCCCATATTACAAATCTTGTTCATTCGCTCGCTCCAACCGCCAATCATCCCGGTGTACTAGCAGAAGTTAACGAACTTCGCGCTCGCGTGACTGCTTTGGAGAACATGGTGCGAAGGTTGCAAACACCAGCAGCAGCACCAGCAGCATAATCAGCACCACCATCAATAACATCAACAATACCATCATCACCACTAACAAACAGCATCCGCATCACACGTCTCGACATCATAATTTGTCCCACAAACATCAATATCATACGCACCATAGATACCAAGGAGTACCAACAATAATGAGTGATGAAGTATTGATCCATAACTTCATTGATATTCTGCGAAGAATATGTGGTTTCAAAAAAGTTTTAGAGATTTCTTATTCTAGCTCAAACCAAAAAGCAAATGAGATTAATATCATATTAACTCATTAAATTCATGATTTCATCTGAAGAAAATATATATGTATATATGTTTTCATAAAGATTGTAATTAAAAGTTCTTTTGTACAAAATATTAATGGTGAAAAATTTTTTTAACGGGTAGGTAATACCCGAGGAATAAATAGATTTCATCTTAATAAGTTACATTGTACATTCGTCAAAACTGATTCAACAGTCATTTACTATCCTACTTACAACCACCGATATACGTATCCGTTCACCGCAGAATAACCATTTTCATTCAATTTCATATTTGGATTTTGACTTCCCAGAATCCAACAAGTGGCATATGAAGAAAACATATGACAAAATAAAATCTGTTAGAAACAAACAAATGAACTATGAAAAATTTTGTTAAGAATCCACGCTAACTATTCCAGCTAACTGTTCCTAGCTAAATGATTACATTTTATTTATCGCAGTTTATTTATCGCAATTTAATTATCGCACTTTTATTTATCGTCATTTAATTTCTGTAATTATTTTACGCACTTTAAATATCGGGACACGTATACAATGTTTTGACATATCATATCGACACAACTATATATATTATTTGGAATCACCATAGACACTCTATATGCAGTAATGATCGAGTTCTCTATACAGGGTTGAGGTTGATTCTACAATAATATATATAGTTTGAGTTGTGATCGAGTCTGAGACGTATACGGGTCACGACACGTATCAATTAATCCGTTCAGCGTATAGCGTGGTGATGCCAGCCGGTGTGGGAAATTTCATCATTCCGTGTACCGTTGACGTCACAGCTCCAAATGTCATCATAGCTGATCGTCCTAAAATGACATTATATTGTGATTTTACTTTCACAACCAAAAACTCGATATGAGCAGTTCTTTTAAATGGTGTTTTTCCCAATACTACTTCTAATACTATGCTTTCTTCTGACCATGATGGATCATTAGCAAAACTTGCTAAAGGAACAAATATGTCCTTTAACTTTTCCTTCACTCTGTTCTGTAATTGTATAAAATAATGCTCATACATGATATCTGCTCCTGCTCCGGTATCAATATTTATTCCTCCAACAACAAAATTTTCTATTCGAGCTTCGATCACTACAGGGGCATCAGATGGATTAGTATTAAACATGGAAGGAAAAGCAATTGATTCCTGTTTCCAGTCTTCTAATTCTTCTGCTTTTCTCTGTCGTCTGGCTTGCCATGAGTGTATCATGTTTGTTTCAATAGGGATCGACTTTCTAGTATGCCTTTTGTTGCTCTTGAGAGTCGAGTGATCCTTTAGAACGGGTGGGGCCATTTGCTGACACAATTTTCTGTATAGCGGCTATAAGGTACCAGTACAAGACAATAGCTGCTCAACGTGTGGCATATAATATTGATTTTTGTTTGTCCTCGAGAAATTATCTCTGCAGACCCGAAACACGGATAGGATGATCCGTGGGGTGGCCTCAATCAATCTGAGGATCAATCTGAAATTGATCCGTATAGTGTATTGCTGCTAAGCGGCTAATGTATGTTTAGAGTGAGAAAGAACTGTGTGAGAGAGAAAGTGTATTTCTCTCTTACTGAAGTTCATATCAGAATGATGATGATATGTGGTGACCCAGGGGGTCTATTTATAGGCGCAGAATGTCTGAAATTCACGGGATACACGTTTCAATTACTGAATGGTTCTGTTACGTGAAATATCCGGAATGTCGGTAGCGTGTGCTGACGTGGTTGCGTACCGTTCACGCGCTGAGTTAAAGGGCTTAAGCATAGAAGCTGCCTACAGGGCTTATGCTTGACGCTGGGCAGCCTGCTAAACGCTGGGCGGCAAATACTGAAAACCGCCAGATTTAATTATCTTTTGTGCTCTTTGATCAATTTTTCTGTATAAAAATGATATTTTTATGCGTGTATCCCCTAGGATACACCATTAGGTGCTAATCAAGGAAAGGAAACAAGCTTGGATGCAAACCGACAAGTGGTAAAGGTGAGTTATGGGGGTAATATGGGCGGGTCAAGGGTGATCATGGAGTTCCATGATCACGATTTATGTAAAAGCGATGTCTATGAATTATTTTATGTTTTTTTAGGCTTAAATATGAAAGCGTACTTATGGTATTTTATGAATATGAAATATGATGATATGACTGGCTTGATGCTCCCGGATTGCATCCGTGCAAGAGAGTGTCGATCAAGTTCACTAGGTGAAAAGCTTATACTTTATGCCTGTGTTAAGGTGAAAAGCTTAGACATTGTGTCTATGTCAAGCTTAGACTTTATGACTATGTCAAGGTGAAAAGCTTAGACTTTGTGTCTATGTCAAGCTTAGACTTTAAGTCTATGTCCATGTCACGTGATAAGCTTGGATTTATATCCATGTTAAAATGTTAAGCTTGGACGATGTCCATGTCATGTGAAAAGCATGGATTTGTATCCATGATTAAAGTGTTAAGGTTGGACGATGTCCATGTCATGTGAAAAGCTTGGATTTATATCCATGTTAATGTGATTAAGCTTGGACTAAGTTCATTTCAAGAAATAAGCTTAGATGGGTGTTTATGAAGTGAGATGGTAAAGTCCGAAACACGAAAGCAACCTTCGGGTTGGAAGGTTATGTTTACGTTTTAAGTTTAAGCCATTTATTTACCATTAACTCACTAAGCGTATTGCTTACCCCGTTATGTTGTTAATGTTTGATAGGTCCTTATGCAACGAGAAGGTATGGGACGACAAGGTTTTAGAGGAGCATTCGACACTTAGCAAGTGGTATGCAAGTCTCTTAATTGAACCTAGCTTTATGATAGCCGCTTTCTAACGCCAAGGGTCAAAAGTGTATTAAAGATAAAAGATGTTTAAGTTATGTTTTGGAACCAAGTGCTAATTTCGGTATTTTGGGTCAAAAAGACACGTTTAAATTTTATAACGGGTCGTGCGCGACCAAGGGATATTTAGTGTGTTGTATGAGGATGTATGGAAGTGTGTCATTATGTAAAGGATAAGTTTAACGAGGTATGTTTGGAAAAAAATTGATGGGTAACGTTTCGAGATGTTTGAAATGCATTTTTAAGCAAAGCAAAATTTAGCATCAGCATCAGCACATGGCCGCGCCGTGGACCCCTTCGCCGCGCCGTGCCTTTTTGGGTATTCAGAAACAGACGTTTGAGAAAATTGACCTGCAGTTCCATGTCAGGCTGCACCGCGCCCAGACTAGCCTCACCGCGGCTTAGGCCTGGGACTGGTGGTGAGCCTTTAAAAAAATATATATATTTGTCATTTTCTAGCAAGAGTTTAAGGGCGTTATAAGTTGGTATCAAAGCTATGGTTTAAGGGACTTGGATAATCCATCGTAGGGTTATCTAGGCTTAAACTAACTCCAAGTTTTAATAAGCGGTTTGTGACTTGTATGATAGATAATGTTTAAAGTTATATGCCATCCTCCTTAGGATGTTTTACGATGCTAGAATCTAGAAGAAAGGAATGAGAAGAATAATGTGTGTTATGCATGAGTTTGTTAGTATTTTCAAGAAGTTGTGTTCTATGGTTGAATCAAGCATAACGGTTGGAAGGGTTAAGGAGAATAGGAATTTATGATAATAAGGTAGAATGACCTTATTAAGTTTTAAGAAGGAATACGCCTCCCATATGTAACCATTAAGGGGGGATGAAGACTAAGTGCACTAGATGTTTAGCTTAGGCACGATTACTAGATTTGTCTAGTAGTGGTGTCTATGGTTTGATTTTTTTAGCTTAGACATAGTCATTAGGCTTGCCTAATGATTGCGTCTATGGTTTGATGTAGCTTAGATATGATTAATCATATCTATGGATGTTTTAGCTTAGACATATGTTATGTCTATGTATGTATGATGTATGCGAGTGGAGGAACAATTAGCCGGTTATACCTAGTAGTTTGTGTATATGAAATATTATGATTGGATCCGAATAAGCAAGTGAGAGAGTCATGATAAAGGTATGTTTTGAAAGAGTAACGATAACGAGAAAAGCGCGAAAGTGGTTCAAGTAATACTGAAACGCGAAAGGAATGAAATTTAGGGGTGGAGTCTAGCATCCCTGATCGTTTAGAATATTAAGAAGTCGTGAAAAGAGAAGGAAGTATGAAAGGCACTGAACTCAGTCCGGGTTAAACTAAGACCCGAACCCAATCTAGAGTAGAAGAAGGGTAAAGGAGTCACGAGATGTGTGGTAGGTTCCTTCCTTTACACCTGCACATGTTTTGTGTGATCTCCTACATGAACGCGTATAGGCCTTAACCTTTAATGGGAGAGGCAACTAAACAATATAGTTGTGACTATAGTGAATAAATGATTATTTTGTTCCCTTGGAGTGGGGTTAGTGTGTTGTAATGGAAATGTATAACAACGAGCCTTCAAGTGAAAGGACTAAATGAGAAGAATGAGTTTCCCTTAGACAAATGCAAAAATGTTAAAAGGACCAAATCACTTGCTTTTGAGGTTGAAATGTCATGATCAAGAGATCTCTTTGGTCTTAGAAGGAAAGGAAGATGTGATAAATAAGACTGAATCGGTTGTAAGGTCCTATAAATGATTGTATTATGATGTAAGACTTAGTAGATAGTTAAGAGAACTAATTTAGCATGAGAATGAGTAAACCAATTATGATGGTATTTAAGACTTGGTTGTGGCTAAGTAGTAAGATGTGCATGATGTATAATGTTTAAACTGAAGATTAGGTGTATGTACAATTGTGTATCATATGTACCTCATGATAGAAGTGATTAAAGACAAGAAAGAGATGTGAGCAAATGATAAGATTTTTATATTATGGCAACGAATTTCAGGGATAGAAAGAGATGTCAATGAAAAGTCGCATGATCAATAGAAAACAATCTAGAGAGGATTCATGAAAATCGACATTGAAATGAGCTCTAGATGAAAAGTTGTACCTTATGGGTACATCTAAGAATAGTTAACCGTCAAATTGAAGGTACATATGGGTTAGTACCTAAACTATTTAGTGTAGCAGAAGTAGAGAAGCATGTCGAGGAGCATGTTATGAATGTGAAGGAAAAATAATAGATGACAAGCTATCACTTATAGGCAAAAGTGATACGAGATGACGATAAAAAGAGTTATGAATGTCATCAGTCAGAGAACAAGAAATGGATGTTTGGTACAAAATCAAAAATGTAAAGTTAGTTGTAACTATAGAGTGTGAAAGATAAAGAGTAAGGTTCCTTGCTTGTAAGATGATAAGACCTTTATTTAGGGCTATTCTGAGTAGTAGCAATGAGTCTTAAGGCAAGTTTCGGCTATGTTTCGAAAGGAAAAAGGTTCGGCTAATCATTAGCCATAAAATGTGATGTAAAGATTGATGACAAAATAAGAATGAGAATAGCGTAAGGTTGATGTATAGTTATATTAGATAATATTTGAAGGCTTGTTCAAATATTCGAGAGAAATTTTTTAAGCAAAAGAATTTAGATGGGTTTTGTATGAGGAATGTCAGATTCCCCGTTTTTATTTAGTGTTGTTAAGAGAAAAAGGTTTATGGGAAGAGACATAGTTGAAAAGATTATAAGAATGGAAGTTTGATCATGGTGATAATAAGATTATATAAAAGTGATATGTGGATGACAAATGCGAACTCTTGTATAGATTCGTGAATAGAGTTAAGAAGTTCTAGAAGATTTTAATTTTTAAGCAAAAGATTCACGTGATGGTATGGTTTTATGAAGAAATGATTCCGGTTGGGATGAAATAGATCCATTAATTGTGAAGAAGTTTAGTTTTCACGTAGATTTTATTTATGGAGTGGAAAAAGAGATTTGAAAGATGAATCTTACAAGTGTCATGTTGGTAAAATAAATAATTTAGTTAAGAAAAGTAAGGTACTTATAAAAAGTACTATGCAAATGTACGGAAAGCTTATGAGGTAGAAATAATGATGAGTATAAAGCGATAAAGCCCTTTTAAATTGTTTAGTACTAAACACGATACGAGATGACGATGTGAATAATCAATGTTAACAGCATGAGTTGTCAACCTAAAAAAGAACATAAGGAAGTAAAATCTATGTAATTTACATGAAATTAAGAGGAAGTAGTGAAGAAATTAGGATGGTAACATGGTTTATCGCCATGAAAGAAGAAAATTAAGGTGCAAGGACATGGTGTCATGAGAAATTTTCTGGAAAAGAAATAACGATTTGATTAGTATTAAGGATCAGTTTCCGGTTATGAAATTTTTTATTGATAAAGGTTGTAATATAGAAGCTTAATAATATGGGAAAGGAGATAGAAAGCGGATAAATTGAAATATCTAATGAAAGATACATGAGGAAAGAGTACTTAATGTAGGAAATTTAAGAGTTAGGGTGACAGAAAATAACGAATGTATGCCTAAAGAACACCTAGTGGGTGGTTGATGGAAGCATAAAATTCTACAAGAAATTACCAACGTTAAGAGGAGATCAGGTAAAAGCTAAGTACTTTGGTTATCAAATTTGAAAGAGGTTAGTGAACGAAGCCTCGAATTATGAGGATAAAGGTATAAATGATAACTGATTAGATGTAAAGCCTTAATAGATTCAGGAAGACTTATGATTATTAGAAAATTTATACGATTAAAAGGAAATTGGTCCCAACGAGTATTGAAATATGTGCAAGTGCCGGTGAAGGTTCAAATGTAGTTGATAAGGGTTTTGAATTCACCAAGAAATAAAAAGGGTAGTTCGTGAGGACACGAACAATCTAACGGGGGGAGAGTTGTAACATCCCAAAATTTTAAAGTTATGTGTTTTGGTTAAAAATGACTAATTATGCAAAATCAAGTGAATGCTAAGACTAGTGAAGGTTAGGACCACCTTAGATATGTCTTGGTGGGGAGGGACCTAAGTTACCAACTAGTAAAAGTTAATTTATATATTAGTTGGTTAGTGAAGTTTCTAATTCATTGTAAAAAAAAAAAAAGAACGGGAGAGAAAGGGATGAGAAAAATTAGGGTTTTCAATTAGTGATCTAACCCCATAACAATCAAGTGATTCTACAATCAAGGATGCTAGTAGCACAAAGAAGTAAGAAGATCATCATCAACATCTTTTCTTATTCTTTCCAAGTTAAGCTTTTAAAGAAGAAGTTGAGGTAAGGCTTGTACCTTTGAAATTGGTTAAGATGCATGCTTAATATGTGTTAATTCATAGTTTTATGCATGATTTATGTTCACTACTTGTTCAAATACAGATTTGAATGCTAAGGTACAAGTTTATGTTATTTTTAGTAGCATATGAAAGTGGGTCGTGAGTTTAGTGATGTTTATAAATTGTTTATACTAGATAAGCTATTGAATGATATGTTTATGTAAAAACTTGTTGAAAGAACAAGTATGATGAGAAAAGATGGGTGTTTTGATGTGTTAGTGGTTAAAACTAGTTTTGTGCACATAAGGTGTTTGTTGAAATGCTTGAATGAAATCAAGTTATGATTTTGATCAAGAAATGATATGGATAAAGAGTTTATAATGTGTAATGGATTAATATGGTATTTGTCAATGGTAAAAGGGGGTTAAGAAGGGTAATGATTAGTAAGTCATGTTTTGCATGAAAAGAGGTTAATTAGCTGAGATTAACCTAGTTATGATTGTGTAATATGAGAAGTTTATGAGATAACAAAGATGAATACGAATGATAAAGCATGTGGTAAGTGATAGTATAAGAATGTATGATGTTATCTAATTAAGTTAACTTTGTAAAGATTAAAGGAAAAGTATGTTTAATGCGAAATGACAAGATTAGCATTTGGTGTATTAGGTGCTAATCAAGGAAAGGAAACAAGCTTGGATGTAAACCGACAAGTGGCAAAGGTGAGTTATAGGGGTAATATAGGCGGGTCAAGGGTGCTCATGGAGTTCCATGATCATGATTTATGTAAAAGCGATGTCTATGAATTATTTTATGTTTTTTTTAGGCTTAAAGGTGAAAGTGTACTTATGGTATTTTATGAATATGAAATATGATGATATGAGGGGCTTGATGCTCCCGGATTGCATCCGTGCAAGAGGGTTTCATTCAAGTTCACTAGGTGAAAAGCTTAGACTTTATTCCTGTGTTAAGGTGAAAAGCTTAGACTTTGTGTCTATGTCAAGCTTAAAATTTATGTCTATGTCAAGGTGAAAAGCTTAGACTTTGTGTCTATGTCAAGCTTAGACTTTACGTCTATGTCCATGTCATGTGATAAGCTTGGATTTATATCCATGTTAAAATATTAAGCTTGGACGATGTCCATGTCATGTGAAAAGCTTGGATTTGTATTCATGATTAAAGTGTTAAGCTTGGACGATGTCCATGTCATGTGAAAAGCTTGGATTTATATCCATGTTAATGTGATTAAGCTTGGACTAAGTCCATGTCAAGAAATAAGCTTAGATGGGTGCTTATGAAGTGAGATGGTAAAGTCCGAAACACGAAAGCAACCTTCGGGTTGGAAGGTTATGTTTACGTTTATGATTATGTTTACGTTTTAAGTTTAAGCCATTTATTTACCATTAACTCACTATGTGACGACCGGGAAATTTTCGACCAAATTTAAACTTTAATCTTTATATTATTTCGACACGATAAGCAAAGTTTGTTAAGTTAAAATCTCAAGAATTTTAAACTGTGTTCATACATTTATTTAACCCTGACCAAATTCTGACGATTCACGAACCATTATTTAATTGGATAAATATGTATATATAGGTATATGTATATATAATAGCTTGAGAATGTTAACAAAGTATTAAACGAATAATACTTTACATGAACGTATTTGTTTCAATATGTTTATCAAATGAAATTAGAAGATAATATCAAATGATTGATTTATCAGATACATTGTATGATTACGAGTCTCTGTTGAGAGGTCCACTTTGATTTAGAAAACATTTTCTTTTTAACGGTATTCGGAATAATTGATAAAGTAAATTACATATAAGAACAAAGTGTTAATTAACGGGAACTAGACATGAGTTAGTAGAGATTCCTATTTGATTTTCAATTCATGCTTTACAACATTTTCCTCGTGATTTTAATAAGATAACTATTTTGACTTTCATCTTAAAGTTAGAACGAGAAAAGTAAATAACTTAGACGTTGGATATCGACAGTTTACATTAAGATGATTTCATACGTTTATCTAACCTTTGGACTTTATCTCACGTTTCACCAACAAACGTTAATTTAAAGACATGAAACCTATTAAGAGTATATTTAATCTTGCTTTTCTAAATCATTTTACATTATAACAACTCCTACTATTATAATCTTTTTAGTGAAATGATTCTTAAATATATTTAGTTTTAGAAAACAAAGTTTTCATATTTATTTAATATTGTTTCAAACGTACAAAAATATTTTGGTTTAAAAAAGAATTTTATTATTAAAACGTTTTATAAGATAATTTGTTCATAATTTTTAAATACCTTAATTAAAGCTTTGTATTATATATATATATATATATATATATATATATATATATATATATATATATATATATATATATATATATATATATATATATATATATATATATTCAAAAACGTAAACATGATACGGCATAATATTTTTCTACTATCTAAACGATTTCAAAATGAACTTGAAAATATAATTAGTTTTGAAAAACTAAATATTATATTATTAAATAAATATTTCAACTATATATGAACAAATTTATTTTTAAAATAAAGATATATATATATATATATATATATATATATATATATATATATATATATATATATATATATATATATATATATATATATATATATATATATATATATATATATATATATATTACAAGCATTGAAATATAACATAAAATGTTTGATCTAAAATAATATATTTTGATAACCAATGAGAAGTTGATTTATAGAAGTAAATGATCAAAACACTCAAATGAATAAGTTATATTTTGAGTGGGATAGTTTTTCATTTATTTGAGTCTTGTCATATATAAAGGTACATTACACGAAATATAAAGTACCAGTTTTCTAAGCGTACGAAAATGCGTTCGAGAAACCGAAACCAGGACATAAGTCGAGTGACAATGCACGAGTCGTTGGAACTAAATTTACAATTTAACTATACACGTAAATATAATATAATATATAATTAATTATATAAATTAAATATATTATATATTAAATATTAATATAAACCGTCGGTGCATCAAACAATCGATCATGAGCTGTAAGAGGGCCTCATACGATCGCATGGGTTCCCCCTCACACCCTCATGCGATTGTATGAGGTGGTTGGTGAGGCTAAATCCCTTTAAATGTCGAACGTTTCCAGTTTCTGATTGATATTCATTCATCTATCTCGTCTCTTAATCTCTCTATATATATATTATTTATAATTATTATTATTAATAATATTATTATTATTAAGATTAATATTAATCTTATGGTTATGAGTATTACTATTATTATTAGTATTACACCTGCTCGAATGATCTAAAATGAGTTTTCAAAACCGATTTTCGAGTAGGATAGAGCTAAGAAAATTATGGGTTATAGCTATGGAGGTTATGGGTAATGTTCGGGGGTATACTCGTGAGGTCGATCTAGTGTTTATCATCTCCGTTGCGTCTACGTACTTTCCTGCAATATTGTATCTCAATATTGATACGTGAGCACTTATAACTCAATTTTTATATATTAAAAGTGTATCCATGACTAGTGCTCGAGTATATAGGATTGTGCATGCTTATATGTTTAATATTGTCGTTAGATAGGTTATGATGAATCCTGAATTAGATACATATGATACTAGGATAAGGTATATGATATGCATGTCGTTGGAAAGCTAGCGAAAAATTAAGAACTTTTCATTTAGAACTCGAATGGTTTCGATGAACAGATTAGAAGTTATAGTCAACTGAATTATTGTATTATTGTTAAAATGATTATTATTACTAACATCGTTATTATCGTCCTTACTATTTTTATTTAATAATTATTATTATTATTATGGTTATTAATATTATCATTTTTAATATAAGTATAATTATTAAAGATTTTTATTGTTATTATTATTATTATTATCATTATTATACTATCATTATTATTATTATTTTTATTTTTATTATTATTATCATTAAAATAGTTATTAGTATTATCATTAATGTTATTATAATATTTATTATTATTAGTATTATTATCATTAAAAATTGATATTGGTATCATCTAACTATTATGACTAATATTATTATCATTATTATGAATGCGATATAAAAGACGACTAAAAGATATTAAACAAATCGATTAGGAAATAATGAGTATGAGTATCATGATGAAATTAAAGTATTGTAAGATATTGATTTAGATAAAATTATCGTTCTTATTATTTTTATCATTATTATTATTATTAAAAGTATTATTAATATTAAAACTATCATTTTTACTAAAATTATTATTTTTAATAGAAACTTATTTGTTATTATAAATTATCATTTTGTCATAATTAATATCATTTTTAGTAAATATAAATATTATTATTTTTAGAATAATAATAATCATTATTATTACAAAATAATACAACTTTTACTTATTATTATTATTATCAATATTATTTTATCAAATAAGTATGTGATACAAAGATATTTCTACCACAATTAATATAATTACATTAAAGTTACATACCACAATATTTTTATGATATTAAATGAACTTTATGAATTTTATTATTTAAAATATATAAAAAGTATATTTTTATCATATATAAATTTTAAATATAAATTTTTATTACCAAATGACTTTTATTATTTACTTTAATAAAATCTGATAAATATATTTAAATATATATAAAATGACTATATTTAAGTTATATAATAATCATGTATAGATCTTGGAAGTCATTTTGGAACAATTTGACTTTTGTTGACTTTTGCATATTAGTCTCAAGCATTAGGATTGTGATACACTACGGTTTAACCTAAATTGTTAGACAAATATTGACCAAAATATAAATATATATAATTAATATAGGTTCGTGAATCCGAGGCCAACCTTGCACTTGTTCAATGACGTCATATGTATTTTACCACGAAATACAGTATTGTGAGTTACATTACTCCCTTTTTATATATATTTTTAGGACTGAGAATACATGCGCTGATTTTACTAATGTTTTATGAAATAGACACAAGTGATCAAAAACTACATTCTATGGATGGATTATGAATATTGAATATCACCCCTTTTTAGCTTGGTAACCTAATAATTAGGAAACGGGTATGGCCCCTAATTGACACGAATCCTAAAGATAGATCTATGGACCTCGACAAGTCCCATCCGTGGTACGGATGCTTTAGTACTTCGAGATTATTATTATTATACAGACGAGAGGTTCTGTTTGGGGATATTCTATGCATTAAAGTTAAGTCGGTTATCAAGCGTTCACCATATGAATGATTTTTAATTCGCGGGTTACGCGTGTTATTATGTACTCGGGTTACGTGTACAATTGAATATCTAAAATCTTGTGGTCTATTAAAATGATGGAAATGAATGTTTATGATAAACTATTGAACTCACCAACCTTTTGGTTGACACTTGAAAGCATGTTTATTCTCAGGTTTGAAAGCGAAGGGGTATAAAATAGTAGTAATTTTTGCAACAAAATACTATTAAATACGATACAATTTTACACAAGATATTTATTTATTTATAGAATGGATATACCTAAACCTTGCTACAACACTTATAGGCAGTGTACCTAATCGAACAGTAGTGTAGTTTTTAGTAAGTCCGGTTCGTTCCACAGGGAGACTTAGCCAAGCTTAACGCTATATTTTTAAAACTCTATTTGTAAAAATACAAAAATATATATAAGTAGTATTATTATTATTATAAAAAGGGGGTTTTTACCGTTTAATGACCGGTTTGTCGATTTTAAAACTTTAGTCGCAGTTAAAACCTAATGTAAAATATTAAAAATGAATATAACTTAATTTAAAGCGTAAAGTAAATAACGATAATGAAATTGCGATAATTAAAAAGTGCAATTAAATAAAATGACAATAAATAAAAATGCGATAATTAAAAGTGCAATTAAATATGAAATAAATAAATTATGCTTATTTAAACTTCCGTAATCATGATGTTTGACGTCTTGATTTTAGTTTATTCTCATGGGTTAATTGTCCTTTGTCCTGGATTATTTAATATGTCCGTCTGGTTTTTGTCCATAACAGTCCATCAGTCATAAATATAAAGTGCGAGTGTCCTCGTCAAATTATCCTTATATCCGAAGTCAAATATTCCAACTAATTGGGGACTTAAACTGTAACAAGGTTTTAATACTTCGTTTAATAATTACACCAGGATATCGACTGCATGTAACTCAAGGTTTTAATACTTTGTTAACAATTACGCCAAGTGTTCTTGTACATAATTTCATCGCTGTTTTAATAATTCCATAGACTATTAATCCATTCCCGTGTCCGGTTAAATGAACGATTATTCGTACATATAAATATCCCGCCCATCGTGTCCGATCGAGTGTATATGGTTATTTATAGGTACGTCCAATTGTAAATCTTTATATTAAAATTAACAAACTATCATTTAGTTAAACAAATATAAAGCCCATTAATAGCCCATAGTCTAATTTCCACAATTGTCGTTCTTTTTTCCAAACCCCAATTATGGTACAAAATCCAATTACCCAATTTTAATATTTAGCCCAACATCACGATTACTTCGGCATTAAATAAGCATAATAATAACTTAGCTATGAGACATTAATTTAAAAAGGTTGAATATAACTTACAATGTTTAAAAATAGCGTAGCGTTACACGGATAGAATTTCGACTTACACCCTTACAACATTCGCTAACATACCCTTATTATTAGAATTAAAATTAAAATTATAATATATATATATACATATATATATATATATATATATATATATATATATATATATATATATATATATATATATATATATATATATATATATATATATATATATATATATATATATGTATATATATGTTTACGTATGAGTAAGAAGAAGGAAAGATGAAAAAGGGTGCAGAATTCGAGCAGAATGCATGGCCTTTTATAGGCCCACAAACTCCGCGAGTGTGGAGTTTTTATACCTTTAAACTCCGCGAGTGCGGAGCCTCCAGTTTCACCTAACATTCCTTGAACTTTGACTGCCGACGGATTTTATTATATAAATATAATATATATATATATATATATATATATATATATATATATATATATATATATATATATATATATATATATATATATATATATATATATATATATATATATATATATATATATATATATATATATATATAATTTATATAATTAATTATATATTATATTATATTTATATACATAATTAATTTGTAACTTTCAGTCCGTTGCGTCGCGCGTTATTAGTTGGTTCATGTCCCGGTTTCGGCTTTTCGAACGTCCTTTCGTACGATTTAATATTTTGAACTTTGAGTTTCGCGGCTCGTTCTCTTGTAACTTTTAGACGTTTCTTATCAATAAATTGAACCTTTTTAATTGTATCTTGTACTTTTAAGTTTTTTGGTCGTTTGCGTCTTCAATTCGTCGAATATGTCTTTCGTCTTCACCTATTATTATTTAAACGAATATCACTTGTAAATAGAACAATTGCAACTAAAAGCTTGTCTTTCTTGAGGGATAATGCTATGAAATATATGTTTGTTTTTAGCATTATCAAATATTTCCACACTTGAGCGTTGCTTGTCCTCAAGCAATATAGTCTTGAAATAAAAATACTAGAATCACTTCTTTATTCTTCATACTTTGTACATCGGTGATTTCTATACGGCGGTATGAACAATGGTAGTAACGATGTGGTTTACAGTCCCACATAACTATAAAAATTTAGATCCTTAAGGAAATTGGATCTTTATGAAAACATTTGATCTTTTGAAAATTAAATCTAGCTTTTACCCTAGATAAGTTTTCCGGAATAACCCTTCACCGGTGTTTGCAAAATTGTTTTTGTGGGTTTTGTGGGTTTCAGATTTGAAAATTTTAGCTCAAAACTTGCGGTTTTGTGTCACCCACTTGCTAACCTTGTATTGGGAAAGCAACACGTCCAGTATACTTGCTCCGTATATTACCTTTCGGTAACCTACCGTCCGGTTGTAAAGGAAAGCATTGAACAAGCAACTGTTAAGGCAATGTCCAGTGACATGCTTTTAATTATGGTCTATAACGTGTCGGATGCAATTACTATCCTTTGTAGGAGCGATAGTAAAGATCACCATATAGTTTTTCGGTCTGGCACAAGGCCCTGTCTTTGACCATGCTATGCAACCACCGTTCTTACGGTTGACACCCGATTTGGTTCAAGTGACCTAATGAATTCCAGGTGAATTTCTAGGATTTTACGTTCAATGGTAATGAACGCATTGAAAATGGGTTTTCAGAAAACAAATCAGTTTGTAATTTTATCAAAATATTTTCTCGTTCAAGCTCGAGTTTAAATATCATCGAATTCCATGAGTTTGAATTCTCAATCTTTAAGGTCAATCTCAAGGATTGCGTAATATCAGTCTTAAAAGCTGATTTTTGATCTTTAAGGAGATTATCCTTTCTGGGGGTCTAATTCATTAGTCTTATCAAGCTAATTTGCACGGCGCTCTTCCCATTTTACGAGACAGATCCTCTCATGGTTAGGATAAGTCTGACCACTTGGCGACCCTGTTTGATGCTGAGGTCCGTGGATTTCCTGCTGATTTTAGAGAAAACTTTTCAAGGTTTTTCGTAGACTCTACAACTGGTCTGGACGACAACTTCCTGACCTAAATCAAGAAGCGTGTGTATTTTTCGGAAGACTTTACTTCTTTTTAATGATGGAATTGATTCATCGTGTAGATCCATCTTTTCTTTCAAATATATTATAAGAAATTGGGTAAAACTGATTAGTTTAGTCCAAAGTAAAAGTACCTGCAATAATCTTGTACAAATATGTGATATATGTTTTGAAGAACTTGGTAAATTCTACCCACACTTAGCTTTTATTTATTATTTTCTTTGCCTTTTTATTCTCCTTTATTCCATTTTAAATGAATTCAAGCGTTTTGGGTTGTTTCTCCATTTATGTTCTCTCCGAGGTAACAATAATTTCGGTATTATAACCTAGTTTTATCGTTCATAAATATGTATAAACATGATTTTGAATTCATTTAATTGAAATTTTTTAAAATTTTACTAGAATTGGGTAGTCAGTATATAAGACTAGGGCTGTTCTTTATTATCAGAGAGCACTAGATTCTAATACAACTACTGCGTTACTAGTATTTTTTTTAATGGTAACCAAGCGTTAAAATCAAAAAATTTTAAAATCCGAAAGAATTTAACCCCTTCCCACACTTAAGATCTTGCAATGCCCTCATTTGCAAGAAATCGGTAACAATTTAAATTATTGAGGTTGATTAGTGTAAAAATATGATTAAAATTTTACCAAAGTTTCCAATCATATTGTTGTATGCTTTGAATGATTAATGGTGCACTTCATTTGTTCATTGTTGGTACATCACATTTGTTTTTTTTGTTTTGTCTTCAAAATTAATAGCTTTTGCTGAACTTAATGCCAGTCTTTGAAAATGCGCTGTTTTACCCTATTTTGTACATAAGATAAACTACAAACATATATATATTTTTGAAGTTGGGTATATCACCCTACGTTCAAAAATTATTAAAATCTAATAATAAAAGTTAGAAAATTATAAAATCCATTACAATTATTTTTTTTTTTTTTTGTTTTTGGCATACTTTAATTCAATAAGTTTATAAATAATGATAATAAAAGTTCTCATCCCTCCATTGGGTAAAGCAATTTCGGTTCAATGACCTAGTCTTCAACTCACAACGAATTTTAGAAATCATATTTTTAACTTAATGAAGTAAAGTAAATTTTTGTTTTTAAATTCACACCAAACTTAAATTTAAAATGCATAAAATTAAAATTCATATTATTAATATTTTAAGAATTCACACCAAACTTATATTAAAAATATTAATTTTTCAAATATTTACAAACTTAATTATATCGATTTATAAAAATTTACAATATTAATTTAATATTAATTTTAAAAACAAAGTAAAAATAAAATTAAAAATATTTTTGGTCTTTTATCCCACTTTAATATATATATATATATATATATATATATATATATATATATATATATATATATATATATATATATATATATATATAATCAATCAAATATTGTCAAAAATATACGCCCCTCTTTTCGGTAAAGTAATTTCGGCTATATTACCTAGTTTTACTCCTGACGAATTTCTGAAATATTTTGGGTTGATTGATTAAAGATATTTATACCTTAAGAATAAACGGTAAATTTTGCAGTGATGTAGTAAAATTTTGTATGATATCAATAATTTCGGTCGCAAAACCTAATTTTATTGAGTATCAATTTAATACTTTATAGCGAACGATTTAGCGTTTATTATCAAAAGGTTAAAAATAATAAAAATAAGAACTGTACATACTTACCTGTGAGATAGAATTCTCAGTGGCCTGCTCTAGCCCACTCATAAGATAGTCGGACTAACTGGTTTTCCATAGCTACATAGGCGTAACCTCGAGCATTCAACGATTTTTCTTCTAAACATATGAACGGTCCATCTCTGCATAAAGTAACGAATTCGGTATTGGAATATGTCTGATTCGTCGAGCATTTTCCTTTGTGTGACCGATTCTGCATTTGTGACATCTTTCAAGGTGTCGTGGTCTTCTTTTCGCTGCGAATTTTGATTTTCCTTTACCAAAATGTAACTTATTATTTTCATTCCTGGATTCTTTTCTTACTCCGTCCAATTTACCTCTGATTAATGATACCAATTCACTTGGAAGGGTGTCATTATTACGTTTAGTGATTAAAGCGTGTAGCATTAGACCATGGTTTAGTTCACAGGAAGTCTTCATCTCGTAAAACCTAAAAAAATAAAAATTCAGAATGGGGGGAAAAGACTAGTTCTTTAGGGTCTGCTAGGGAAAGACCATTCGGATTCCATTCTCGAGAACTACATGAAAACAAAATATCTAACTCTAACAGAAATACATATTAACCTTTAAAGACTTGATTATCCCCACACTTAGTTAGCTGTGGTGTTGAAATTATGATTAACTTCGTTGTCAACTTCCATTGGATTATCTATGTAATGTTTTACTCTGTGACCATTAACCTTAAATTCAATCTCATTTGAATTTATTAATTCTATTGTTCCGTATGGGAAAACTCTTTTGACTATGAATGGTCCAGACCATCTTGATTTCAATTTTCGAGGAAATAGCTTGAATTGTGAATTGAAAAGAAGAACTCTATCTCCTTATTTAAATTCTTTTGAACTTCTGATTCTTTTATCATGCCATTTCTTCATTCTTTCCTTATAGATTAACGAATTTTCATATGCCTCAAGTCTTAATTCTTCTAATTCGTTTAGTTAACTTAATCGTAGACGTCCGGCTTCATGTAAATCAAGATTACATGTCTTCAAAGCCCAAAATGCTTTTTGTTCAATTTCCACTGGAAGATGACATGCTTTTCCGTAAACGAGTCTGAAAGGTGTGGTTCCAATTGGAGTTTTGTAGGCTGTTCTAAAAGCCCAGAGTGCATCCTCCAATTTCATGGACCATTCCTTCGGATTTGATCCTACGATTTTCTTTAGAATACGTTTTAAAGCTCGGTTGGTATTTTCAACTTGTCCACTTGTTTGTGAATGATAAGCAGTGGAGATTTTATGAGTTACTCCATATCTTTTAAGAACTTTCTCAAGGTGATTATTACAGAAATGAGTACCCCGATCACTTATTAAAGCTTTCGGTGTTCCGAACCTTGCAAAAAGACATTTTAAAAAGTTGACTACAACTCGTGCATCGTTAGTTGGGAGAGCTTGTGATTCCGCCCATTTAGATACATAATCAATGGCAACGAGAATGTAGAGATTATTATGAGATTTTGGAAATTGACCCATAAAGTCAATACCCCAAATGTCAAATACTTCACATACTTGAATGACATTTTGTGGTATTTCATCACGTTGACTTATTTTTCCGGCCCTTTGACAAGCATCACAGGATTTGCAAAGAAGGTGTGCGTCTTTGAAAATTATAGGCCAATGGAATCCAGCATCGTAAACTTTTCTTGCTGTGAGTTGAGGCCCATAATGCCCTTCTGTTGGTCCTGTGTGACAATGATTTAGGATTTGACTAGCTTCATCTCCGAATACACATCAGCGTATTATTCCATCGGGACAACTTTTAAAAAAATGTGGATCTTCCCAGAAATAGTGTTTTATATCACTAAAGAATTTCTTTCATTTTTGGTACGACAATCCTTTTTCAAGGAATCCACATACTAAGTAGTTTGCATAGTCTGCAAACCATGGAATTTTATTATAATCTATCTTCAATAGATATTCATCAGGAAAGTTGTCTTGTATGGCCGATTCATTTAGAACTTCTAATTCAGGATTTTCAAGACGAGAAAGATGATCAGCTACGAGATTTTCTGATCCCTTTTTGTCTCGGATTTCAATATCGAACTCTTGTAAGAGTAAGACCCAACGGATTAATCTTGGTTTGGCATCTTGTTTCAAAAATAGGTATCTAAGAGCAGAATGGTCGGTATAGACCACCGTTTTAGCTAGAACGAGATATGAACGAAATTTGTCAAAAGCAAAGACAATAGCAAGGAGTTCTTTTTTAGTAGTCGTGTAATTCGTTTGTGCTCGTTGTAAAGTCTTACTAGCGTAATAAATAGGTTGAAATCATTTTTCAATCCTTTATCCTAAAACGGCTCCCATTGAAAAATCACTTGCATCGCACATTAGTTCAAATGGTAGATTCCAATTTGGAGTTATCATGATCGGCACATTAGTGAGTTTTTCTTTAAGAATATTAAAAGATTTGATGCATTCATCTGAAAAGATGAATGGAGCATCTTTTTCAAGGAGTTTGTTCATAGGAGTGGCAATTTTAGAAAAATCTTTTATGAAACGTCGGTAAAAACCGGCATGCCCTAGAAAACTCCTAACTCCTCTAACATTGGTGGGATGTGGAAGTTTAGCAATTACATCTACTTTAGCTCTATCCACTTCAATTCCTTCCTTTAAAATTTTATGACCAAGAACGATGCCTTCTTTAACCATGAAATGGCATTTCTCCCAATTAAGAACTAGATTTGATTGTTCGCATCTAATAAGCATTCGTTCAATATTAACAAGACATGATTCAAATGTATCACTGAAGACTGAAAAGTCATCCATAAAAACTTCCATGCATTCTTCTATCATGTCATGAAAAATCGCCATCATGCACCTTTGAAAGGTTGCAGGGGCGTTGCAAAGTCCAAATGGCATGCGTTTGTAAGCAAAAGTACCATAAGGGCACGTGAACGTGGTTTTCTCTTGGTCCTCGGGTGCTATTGGAATTTGAAAGTATCCGGAAAAACCATCAAGAAAACAATAGTAACTGTTTCCAGCTAATCTTTCCAACATTTGATCAATGAAAGGTAAGGGAAAGTGATCTTTTCTGGTGGCGTCATTTAATTTTCTATAATCAATACAAACACGCCATCCTGTTACAGTCCTAGTAGGAATAAGCTCATTTTTCTCATTTGTGATGACAGTCATGCCACCCTTCTTAGGTATGCATTGAACTGGGCATACCCATGGACTATCAGAAATTGGATAAATTAAACCTGCATCTAGTAGTTTAATAATTTCTTTCTTAACAACATCTTGCATATTAGGATTTAGTCTTCGTTGGCGTTGCACATACGTTTTATGACCTTCTTCCATAAGGATTTTATGTGTGCAATACGAAGGACTTATTTTTTTAATATCATGAATTTTCCATGCAATAGCTGGTTTATGAGCTTTTAGCACAGTAATGAGTTGAGATTTTTCATTTTCAGTAAGAGAAGACGATATTATTACAGGTAATTCAGATTCACCATGTAAATAAGCATATTCCAAATGGTTTGGAAGTGGCTTTAACTCCAATGTCGGTGGTTCTTCTATCGATGATTTATATCGATATCTGTCTTCTTCTTTTAGCATTTGAATTTCTTCTGTTGTTGGTTCATATCCATTAGCCATAAGTGTAGCTAACATTTCAGTTTCATCAATTGGTTCAGTTCCTTCTCCTAAAGAACATTCTCCTGTTCCTTGTAATTCTGGAAATTCTTCTAACAATTCTGCATGTGAATCTATAGTTTGAATATAATAACATGTATCATCTGAAGATTGCGGTTGTTGCATGGCTCTATCAACTGAAAAGGTAACACTCTCGTCCTCTATACTTAGGGTCAGCTTCTTACCAAACACGTCTATTATTGCTTTAGCCGTGTTTAAGAATGGTCTTCCTAATATGTGAGGAACTCGAGAATCTTCTTCCATGTCCAGAATAAAAAAATCTACTGGAAATACTAAAGTACCAACTTTAACTAGCATGTTTTCCATTATCCCTCTAGGATATTTTACTGATCGATCAGCTAGTTGTATGCTTATTCATGTTGGTTTCAATTCTCCAAGGTCTAGTTTAGCATATAGTGAATACGGCATTAAATTTATACTAGCACCTAAGTCTGCCAATACTTCTATTGAACTAAGACTACCCAGAAAACATGGAATTGTGAAACTTCCTGGATCTGAAAGTTTTTCTGGTATCTTATTCAACAGCACTGCAGAGCAATTAGCATTCATAGTAACAGCCGAGAGTTCTTCCATTTTCTTTCTATTCGTGATTAGATCTTTTAGAAATTTAGCATATCTAGGCATTCCTGAAATCACATCAATGAAAGGAAGATTGACATTTATCTGTTTAAACATATCCAAGAATTTGGATTTCTCGGATTCAAGTCTTTCTTTTCTCATTTTACTTGGGTAAGGAAGTGGTGGTTGGTATGGTTTAACATAAGGTTTAGCCTTAACTGTGTTATCTTCATTAACCTTTTCAACTACCGGTTCTGTTTCCTTATCTTGTTCAGGTTGTGGTTCTTGTGGGGTGGGAATAGCTTCATCAGAAATTACAGGTATTTCAGGTGGTTTAAGTGTGATACCACTTCTTGTGGTAATAGCTTTAGCTGTTTCATTCCGGGGGTAAGTATTTGTATCACTAGGTAAACTTCCCAGTTTTCTTTCACCTATCAACCTTGCTAGGTTGCTTACTTCTTGTTCCAAATTTTGAATAGAAGCTTGTTGATTTCTAAATGCTTGAGCATTTTGTTCATTGGTTTGTTTCTGAGATGTGAAAAATTACGTTTGAGATTCAACTAGCTTCGACATCATATCTTCTAAATTTGGCTTTTTATCATCAGTTTGTGGTGGTTTATTTTGAAAAATAGGTCTTTGCTGGTTGTAAGTATTGTTGGATACTTGTTGGTTGTTGTATGGAACATTTCGGTTATAATTTTGATTGTAGTTTGGTCTTGGCGGTTGATAATTATTCTGATAATTATTTCCCGGCCTTTGGTTCATGTATGAAACATTCTCTCTTTGTTTCATTGTTAGTTCAATACTGAGACAATCTTTTGTTAAATGTGGTCCTCCACACTGCTCATAACTAATTCGTATTGAGTGAATATCCTTAGTCATCTTTTCCATTCGTCTCTCGACAGCATCTATCTTTGCGGAAATGGAATCAAAGTTATGGCTAGAATCGGCTCTAGCTGCTTTAGATGATCTAACGATATCTTTTTCTTGGTGCCACTCATGTGAGTGGGAAGCAGTGTTATCAATAATTTTGTAAGCGTCAGTTGCGGTTTTCTTCATAATGGAACCACCAGCTGCTATATCGATGTCTTTCCTTGTAGTGATGTCGCATTCTTGGTAGAATATTTGTACGATTTGACAGGTGTCTTAACCATGTTGCGGATATCCTCTCAATAACTTTCCAAATCTTGTCCATGTTTCATATAGAGTTTCATTTGGCTTCTGCGTGAACGTAACAATTTCTCCTTGAAGTCTCACGGTTTTAGATGCCGGAAAGAATTGTTTAAGAAATTTTTCAACTAAAACGTCCCATGTATCTATCGCCCCTTCAGGTAACGATTCTAACCAATCTTTGGCTTCTCCCTTTAAAGTTGTAACACCGGCCAATTTTTTTTTTTTTATACACAGCGGAAGACTTTAATAATAAACACAATATAAGTCACGTCATTACGTTTAAGTTTACACAACGGTGTTACGTTATCACAAAACATTATTTATACAAAAGTCCACATCAGAGTTGGGTTGTTAAACATGTCATCTGCTGTATCACCCATCCCGATTAGCAGTACCTAAACCTGCAAGGGGGAAAACATGTGGGGGATTAGCGCACCGCTAAGTGAATGGAATCTATCTAACAGATATAGCTTAAGTCACACACAAGCTATATACATCAACAATACCTGCTAACTACCAACTAGCATACAAAAGACAATACGAGGATCGGCGGCTTGTACGAGCACACGACTCCCAGCTGATCGGGCCTGAGTCTACCGATAGTCCCTGCTACTCAATTCACAGTATAGTTATCCAGATGCAGGGGATGCATCATTCACACTATACTCTACAATCAGTAGCCTATGGACCCAACCTCCCCTAGGCACGGTTGACCTCATACGGACTCTAACCTCTCCTAGGCACGGTCTCGAGTCCCCAGTCTCCCTAGGCCCGACTGGTGCCATTCACACAGTGTACACATAATTCACATACAACATCAGGCAAATGATATTATTCTATCATGGCAATTCCTACACTATGCATGGTAAAAGAGTCAACCACAGTAGCATGATATGCTACTTAAACTCTATCCGTAGATAGACCCACTCACCAATTACCAGCAACTGCTCAGTTATTATTTCTGAGCTTCTTCCTTGTCCTTACCTCAACTAGCCCGGGTTCCGGTCTGTTACAAATCCACCCCCCTTAAGGAGATTCCGTCCTCGGAATCTGGTCTTGGTCAAACAAATGAGGGTAGCGGTTTCTCATCAACTCTTCCGTTTCCCACGTAAGATTAGAACCCAAACTGTGTTTCCACTCAATCAACACCATCGGTATCTCTTTATATCTCAACTTAGTCACCTTTCGGTCAACTACACGGACCGGCTCTTCCACCAATTTCTTATTCAAATTGACCCTTAAATCTTCTAAAGGAAGAAGATGCGTTTCATCATCGACTTTACACTTACGAAGATAACACACGTTAAATGTATTATGAATACCGGCTAACTCTGGCGGAAGATCTAACACCACAGTCTGATCATTCAACACTTCACTGATCTGGAAAGGACCAATAAATCTCGGTGCTAACTTACCACGTTTACCGAATCTGATAACCCCTTTCCACGGCGAAACTTTCAGATACACTCGTTCACCCACATTAAAGGTTACCGGATGTCTACGCGGATCAGCATACATTTTCTGCCTATCTCTAGCGGCTTTCAACTTTTCTCTCGCAATTGCAACTTTTTCGGCTGTCATTTGAACAATTTCGGGACCTGCAAACTGCTTCTCCCCGGCTTCTAACCAACAAGTCGGAGTTCTGCAACGACGACCGTACAACATTTCATAGGGCGGCATTCCTATACTCGAATGATATGAATTATTATACGCGAACTCGACCAACGGTAAATGTATATCCCACGAACCACCGTATTCTAACACACAAGCCCTTAACATATCCTCCAAAGTCTGTATCGTTCTTTCACTCTGACCATCTATCTGAGGATGATAAGCTGTACTTAAATTCACACGTGTACCCAAATTTTGTTGAAGACTGTTCCAAAAATTCGACACAAATCTGGAATCTCTGTCTGAAACGATCGATAACGGCACACCATGTCGACTAACTATTTCTTTCACATACAAATCGGCTAACTCACTTAACGAAGCTGTCTCACGAGTAGCAAGAAAATGAGCACTTTTAGTTAGACGATCGACTATTACCCAAATCATATCATGTCGTTTCTGAGTTCGAGGTAATTTGGTCACAAAATCCATCGTTATATGTTCCCATTTCCACTCTGGAATCTGTAACTGACGTAGCGAACCATAAGGTTTCTGATGTTCTGCCTTCACTTGAGCACAAATATGGCACTTTTCGACATATCGAGCGATATCTGTTTTCATTGTCGGCCACCAATACACTGCTTTCAAATCATGATACATCTTATTACTACCCGGATGTACTGTCAATCTGGATTTGTGAGCTTCCGTCATGATTAAATCCCTCAAATCTCCAAGCTTAGGCACCCAAACACGATTGTTTAAGGTCTTTAGTCCACGTGAGTCATCAATTAAGTCCACTTTTCGTTTGGTCATTTGTTCAGATTTAATATGTTCGTCCTCTAAAGCACAGGCCTGAATGGTTTTTAAGCTGTTAATCAAATCTGAAGTTATATTCAAACTAAGAAATTTCACATTTTCACTTGACTTTTTACGACTTAGCGCATCTGCAACCACATTTGCCTTACCCGGATGGTATTTAATTTCACAGTCGTAATCTTTGATCAACTCTTGCCATCGTCTCTGACGCATATTCAATTCTTTCTGTGAGAAGATATACTGCAAACTCATGTGATCTGTACATATAACACAATGGGTTCCATACAAATAGTGTCTCCACAATTTCAAAGCAAACACTACTGCAGCCATTTCAAGATCATGCACTGGATAATTCTTCTCATGAACTTTCAACTGTCGCGAGGCGTAGGCGATTACTTTATCTCTTTGCATTAATACACAACCCAACCCGGCATAGGATGCATCACAGTATACCACGAAGTCGTCTGAACCTTCTGGTAAAGCTAACACTGGTGCCTGACACAGTAGCTGTTTCAAAATCTGAAAAGCCTTTTCCTGTTCATCAGTCCATCGAAAGGCTACATCTTTACGAGTCAACTTAGTCAACGGACCCGCTAATTTAGAAAAATCTTTGATAAACCTACGATAATACCCAGCCAATCCCAGAAAACTCTTAATCTCAGTCGGAGTCTTCGGAGAATTCCAATTCATTACCGCTTCTATCTTTGTCGGATCAACTTTTATACCCTCGGTACAAATCACATGACCCAAAAACTGCACTTCACGTAACCAAAATTCACACTTTGAAAATTTTGCAAATAGTTGCTCACGTTTTAACAAGTTCAAAACCAACCTCAGATGTTCAGCATGTTCACTCTCTGTTTTCGAATACACCAATATGTCATCAATAAACACAATCACAAACTTATCTAAGAATGGACGACACACTCTATTCATTAGATCCATGAAGACTGCTGGCGCATTCGTCAACCCAAAAGGCATGACAAGAAATTCATAATGACCATACCTTGTTCTGAATGCTGTTTTCGGTATATCTGATTCAGCAACACGAACCTGATGATATCCGGATCGTAAGTCTATCTTAGAAAAGAATGAAGCACCCTGTAACTGATCGAACAAATCATCTATTCGAGGTAACGGATACTTATTCTTCACTGTTCTTTTGTTCAATTCATGATAATCAATACACATACGCATTGACCCATCTTTCTTTTTAACAAACAATACTGGAGCACCCCACGGTGAAGAACTCGGTCGGATAAACCCACGATCTAATAGTTCTTGAATCTGTGACATCATTTCACGGATTTCAGATGGCGCTAATCGGTATGGAGCTTTTGCAACTGGAGTTGTTCCAGGAACCAATTCAATCTTATATTCAACTTCCCTTACCGGCGACAGACCTGGTAACTCATCTGGGAACACTTCGGGAAATTCTGATACTATCGGAATATCGACCACTATTTTCTTTTCTTTCTTCGCATCAATCACATACGCAAGAAACGAATCACAACCCTTTTCCATCGACTTTTTCGCTTTCATCATGGTTATCAACGGAAAATTATACCCTCCCGGCTCCCCTCGGGCCACAACACGGGTTCCATCGGTCGAACGAAAGGTAATCATTTTCCTATCACACTTAATATTAGCCCTAAGCGAGCTCAACCAATCCATTCCTAGTACTACATCAAAGCTAGGAATAGGTAACACTAAACAAGTCACCGAGAACGACTTCCCTTCGATCTCTATACAAACCCCAGTCACATAGGTTATGACGGGTGTGGTCTTACCATCAGCTACTTCTACACTAACCAGCTTGGGTAACACAATAGCTGGTAAATTCAACTTAGCACAGAAATCTAGGGACATAAAACACCTATTGGCACCACAATCAAACAATACGCGAGCAGGTATTGAGTTGATTAGAAACATACCGGTGATTACTTCGTCGGTTGCCACAGCATTTTCCACCGACATCTGAAAAGCTCTAGCCTCTGCTGTTGGAGGGTTCTTCCTCTTTTTCCCACTCGAGGCAGTTGACCCTACGGCTGATGCTGAACGTGCCCCTGACCCTGCCCCTTCCCCGGAACTACCACTCTTCGACGGACAACTAATTGCACGATACCCTGGTTTGTGACAACTCCAACATACACTATTCGGATACGGGCATGCTGAAGACTCATGCCTAACAACACCACACTTTAAGCATCTTCTTGTAGTCTCAGAACACTGACCACTGTGAGAAGATCGACACGTGTGACACCAATTCCCTTTACCTGATCCAGATCCAGAACTATTCTGACCACTTTTACTCTTCGATTTAAACCCACTAGACTTCTTGGATTTAGATCCTGATTGACCAGATACTTGCCCACCTTGTTGTAGCACATTACCAAACATTCTGTTTCTGGCGGCCTGAACATCACTTTCTACCATCTTAGCCATCACAACCGCTTGAGACAACGACGTAGCTGTTCTAATAAACGTTCTGTACTCAGGCAGAATGATATTAACAAAATGCTGGATACGAGACACTTCGTCTGGCACCCATTGTTGTACAAACCTCAGTTTATCCATATACTTCTCTACTACCTCGTCGATCGTCATTTGGGGTGTCATCTTCATTTCAAGAAACTCAGTCTTGATTCGGTTCATATCAAAAGGATTACAATACTGTTCACACACCTTCCCATGAAACTGCTCCCATGTGATCATACTCACTTGTTCTTTCGGTATACTGGAAATCAAGGAATCCCACCAAATCATAGCCCTACCTTTCAACATTCGACTAGCATATGTCACTTTCAGCTCGGGTTCACACTGGCACGCTTCAAATACCCTTTCAATTTCTCGCAACCAATTAAGAGTTACAGTCGGATCAGTACTTCCAGAAAACTCAGAGGATTTGCAATCACGGAAGTTCTTATAAGTACATCTTTTGGGTGGTTGCATGTAAGGTTGTTGGAACATTTGCATTTGGTACGGGTTCATCATCATGGGATTTTGGTAAGTAAAAGTGTTTTGCGGTGGCATATAATATTGGTTAGGTATTTGATTCTGAAACTGGTTCTGGTGCACATTAGGTATCGTTTGGGATTGCGCGGTTGGGAATCCAGGTGGTGTATCATCATTTCCAGAATGCCTTGCCAATTCAAGCTCATTAATTTTGTCCTCAGCCTCTTTTAGCTTACTTTCTAATTGAAGGATGTAACTACTCTGATCATCATCAGACTCAACACCCTCTTCGGGTGCTCTGAATGTTCCGGGGTTAGATGGGCCAGTTGCGTTTCTATCAGCCATACCTGTGCTACAAAACAGCTCACACAAAAGCTTAGTGGATAACAGTTAGTTCAATCACAACTAACACACGTATATCCTATTTTCACTTAGCCCCCACTCCCACAGACATGTTTGACTTGCCTCAGGGTTTGGGAACAAAATACGCGCACGTATTTGCTGCCAAACCATGCTCTGATACCAACTTGTAACACCGGCCATTTTTTTTTTTATACACAGCGGAAGACTTTAATAATAAACACAATATAAGTCACGTCATTACGTTTAAGTTTACACAACGGTGTTACGTTATCACAAAACATTATTTATACAAAAGTCTACATCAGAGTTGGGTTGTCAAACATGTCATCTGCTGTATCACCCATCCCGATTAGCAGTACCTAAACCTGCAAGGGGGAAAACATGTGGGGGATTAGCGCACCGCTAAGTGAATGGAATCTATCTAACAGATATAGCTTAAGTCACACACAAGCTATATACATCAACAATACCTGCTAACTACCAACTAGCATACAAAAGACAATACGAGGATCGGCGGCTTGTACGAGCACACGACTCCCAGCTGATCGGGCCTGAGTCTACCGATAGTCCCTGCTACTCAATTCACAGTATAGTTATCCAGATGCAGGGGATGCATCATTCACACTATACTCTACAATCAGTAGCCTATGGACCCAACCTCCCCTAGGCACGGTTGACCTCATACGGACTCTAACCTCTCCTAGGCACGGTCTCGAGTCCCCAGTCTCCCTAGGCCCGACTGGTGCCATTCACACAGTGTACGCATAATTCACATACAACATCAGGCAAATGATATTATTCTATCATGGCAATTCCTACACTATGCATGGTAAAAGAGTCAACCACAGTAGCATGATATGCTACTTAAACTCTATCCGTAGATAGACCCACTCACCAATTACCAGCAACTGCTCAGTTATTATTTCTGAGCTTCTTCCTTGTCCTTACCTCAACTAGCCCGGGTTCCGGTCTGTTACAAAAGTCCAGGGAAATAACATGAGATATATCTGTTCATCCTCAACTTCTCGGATTTTGAATAAAGTACATATCCTATTAAAGGTAAGAAGATGTTCATTTGGATCTTCCTTCGGCGCACCACTAAATTGGCATTGATTAGTTACCATGTGTAGGATTTGTCCTTTGATTTCATAATCTGGCGCATTAATGTCTGGTTGAGTAATTGCGTGACCTTGGCCAGTGCGTTTAGCTCTCATTCGGTCTTCCATACTTAGAGGTTCCAGATTCTCCATGATTGAATTTGTTGAATCTGAATCACTATAGGATTCTGATTTAATGGTTGGTTCCTCGACAATCTTTGTTTGAATGATTGGTGGTTCTGGAGGAAAGATTAGTGGTTCAGGATCTCTGAATTGTCCCTGAATATCCTCCGGATTCTCAATTGTGAGGTCGGGTTCAAAAAATGGATTATCGAAAATTTGAATTGGAATACTTGGTCGACTGGATGACGATTCTAAAGAAAAATCAACGGCGACAATATTTGATAGATGTCTTGATCGAGTTACAGGTGGTGAACGTTCAAAAGGTGGTGAACGTTTTGCTCGGTGCATTCACTGAATATCCTATTAATTTTTAAAAAGAAAGAAAAATTATATAAGTTATCTAATTAATAGACTTTTCTGCTTTTGCCCACGTTTCGAATAGCCAATACATGTAGCACGGAGCCAGAACCCTTTAAATCGGAAGCTCACAACTCAGCCACTAACAAATCCAACTATTACTACGAAGCAGAAAATTTTGGATGTCAATCAATTAAATCACTTAAAATAATTTTTCGTTGAAATTTAAAGAAATTTTAGAGAAGAAATAGAAAATTCTATGTCCTAAAATCTAGAGCGGCGAGAAATAAGAAAGAAAAAGAGCGCGTCGAACAACGTCGAAAAATAAAAGGTCAAAAAATAATAAAAAGAATGTAGCGCGTCGAAAATTAAAAAGGAATTAAAATTTATAAACAGCGTCGCAAAATTCTAAAGCACCTAAATCTTAGCCTAAAGAAAAAGCACTTAAGGGATTTTACGGCAAAGCCTAAGAATCTAAAAATAAAAATAAACTACGGCAAATATTATGATTTAAGACTAATTACGAGCGAAAAATATAAATATTACGAATAAACGATTAAAAAGGTACGGAATTAAAAAATAAAACTTAAAGTTGTAAAAAATACAATTTTTATAAAAATATTATTTTTATGTTAAGTATTTAATAAAAATAGTAGTTTTATATATTAATAAAACTAATTAAAGCTTAAAATTAATTAAAATTAAACTTATACTAATTATATTAAATTAAAACCCTAATTTTAATTAATAATAATTAATTTTAACCCTAATTTCGTAATTAATGAAATCTGATGTTGCAGATGTCAGAGGTCTCCGCGAGTGCGGAACCCAGCTGACAAAAAGTACCGCGAGTGCGGATGTAACAGATTCAGATGAGGTGCAGGTCGTTCAGTGGTTTTTTTTATGTTTTGTTTTTAATTTTCTGTTTTTATTTTATAGAAAATCTTTTATACTATAACTAAAACTTATATTTTAAATAAAAATCACTTATTAGTATTTTATAACTAAAAATACTTTTTTTAAGAGACTTAAAGATATATAGTTTTTATGTTTTTATATTTTTGATATTTAAAACTTATGTAAATATATTTTTACAAAAATAACGTAAAAACTAATTTTTTTTTTTTTTTTTTTTACTATAAGGTCTCGCTTCGGCGTTAAGTGTTAATCCCCGGCAGCGGCGCCAAAAATACTTGATGTTAAAGCGAAGGGGTATAAAATAGTAGTAATTTTTGCAACAAAATACTATTAAATACGATACAATTTTACACAAGAAATTTATTTATTTATAGAATGGATATACCTAAACTTTGCTACAACACTTATATTAGTAAGTTTTTAGTAAGTTCGGTTCGTTCCACAGGGAGACTTAGCCTAGCTTAACGCTATATTTTTAAAACTATATTTGTAAAAATACAAAAATATATATAAGTAGTATTATTATTATAAAAAGGGGGTTTTTACCGTTTAATGACCGATTTGTCGATTTTAAAACTTTAGTCGCAGTTAAAACCTAATGTAAAATATTAAAAATAAATATAACTTAATTTAAAGCGTAAAGTAAATAACGATAATGAAATTGCGATAATTAAAAAGTGCAATTAAATAAAATGACAATAAATAAAAATGCGATAATTAAAAGTGCAATTAAATATGAAATAAATAAATTATGCTTATTTAAACTTCCGTAATCATGATGTTTGACGTGTTGATTTTAGTTTATTCCCATGGGTTAATTGTCCTTTGTCCTGGATTATTTAATATGTCCGTCTGGTTTTTTGTCCATAACAGTCCATCAGTCATAAATATAAAGTGCGAGTGTCCTCGTCAAATTATCCTTATATCCGAAGTCAAATATTCCAACTAATTGGGGACTTAAACTGTAACAAGGTTTTAATACTTTGTTTAATAATTACACCAGGATATCGACTGCGTGTAACTCAAGGTTTTAATACTTTGTTAACAATTACGCCAAGTGTCCTTGTACATAATTTCACCACTGTTTTAATAATTCCATAGACTATTAATCCATTCCCGTGTCCGGTTAAATGAACGATTATTCGTACATATAAATATCCCGCCCATCGTGTCCGATCGAGTGTATATGGTTATTTATAGGTACGTTCAATTGTATATCTTTATATTAAAATTAACAAACTATCATTTAGTTAAACAAATATAAAGCCCATTAATAGCCCATAGTCTAATTTCCACAAGTGTCGTTCTTTTTTCCAAACCCCAATTATGGTACAAAATCCAATTACCCAATTTTAATATTTAGCCCAACATCACGATTACTTCGGCATTAAATAAGCATAATAATAACTTAGCTACGAGACATTAATTTAAAAAGGTTGAACATAACTTATAATGATTAAAAATAGCGTAGCATTACACGGACATAATTTCGACTTACACCCTTACAACATTCGCTAACATACCCTTATTATTAGAATTAAAATTAAAATTAAAATTAAAATTATAATATATATATATATATATGTTTACGTATAAGTAAGAAGAAGGAAAGATGAAAAAGGGTGCAGAATTCGAGCAGAATGCATGGCCTTTTATAGGCCCACAAACTCCGCGAGTGTGTAGTTTTTATACCTTCAAACTTCGCGAGTGCGGAGCCTCCAGTTTCACCTAACATTCCTTGAACTTTGACTGCCGACGGATTTTATTATATAAATATAATATGTATATATATATATATATATATATATATGTATATATATATATATGTATATATATATATATATGTATATATATATATATGTATATATATATATATATATGTATATATATATATATATAATTTATATAATTAATTATATATGTATATATATATGTATATATATATATATATATGTATATGTATATATATTTATATATAATTTATATAATTAATTATATATTATATTATATTTATATACATAATTAATTTGTAACTTTCGGTCCGTTGCGTCGCGCGTTATTAGTTGGTTCATGTCCCGGTTTCGGCTTTTCGAACGTCCTTTCGTACGATTTAATATTTTGAACTTTGCGTTTCGCTTCTCGTTCTCTTGTAACTTTTAGACGTTTCTTATCAATAAATTGAACCTTTTTAATTGTATCTTGTACTTTTTAGCTTTTTGGTCGTTTGCGTCTTCAATTCGTCGAATCTGTCTTTTGTCTTCACCTTTTATTATTTAAACGAATATCACTTGTAAATAGAACAATTGCAACTAAAAACTTGTCTTTCTTGAGGGATAATGCTATGAAATATATGTTTTTTTAGCATTATAAATTAGTGTGTCTAACTGATAGTCGTTAGGATGCATTAGTGAGTCTGGACTTCGACCGTGTCTGCATGTCAAAAGTTTTGCTTATCATTTTGTGTTTCTAAAATTACCTACTTATCATCCTTAGGAAATTATCTGCTTATCATTCTTAGTCTAGACATTGCATGAATAGTGTATAGACAAAATTCATATCTTAGCGTATCTGCTAAATTATATCTTATCGTATCTATTACTGTAAACTTTGCCTGACATATTCCGTAAATTCCTCCGTAATCTACGAAATCTTTTGATCTATATATATAGATATTCTATGTAATTAGAATACCACCTGATAGCCGAAAAATCATTTCATATCGAAAAATCCTTTATTCAATCGTACGAAATGGAATTCGTCATCAGTTCAAGTCCCTCGGATTCCGAAATAGAATCCCACTCAAGCTCCGAAAGCAGTGTGAGCGGAATGGATCAACCAATCAGCCATCATCTATTCTGGAAGAATTGGGGATGGGTTCGTAGTCTCCTCAATCATTGGAGACAAGAAGAAGGTGATCCCTTCCATCCACCACATTGCCCTCTTGGCGAAGAACTTGAAGCACTTACCGGCGAACCTGTCTGAAACATCATTTTCTCGCTCATTTCCAGAGTATCTCGTCACGATTATACACTACATCAAATTCTAGATTTTATTTATCCGCTTGTCTGAACCGACAATCACCCCGGTGTAATAGAAGAAGTCAATGAGCTTCGCGCTCGGGTAGTGGCTTTGGAGAATATGGTACAAAGGTTACAAACACTAGCAGCAGCACCAGCAGCATAACCAGTACCACCATCATCAGCGCTAACAGAACCATTACCACCACCAACAACATCCACATTCCATGCTTCAACAACATAAACTGTCCCACGAGCATCAACGTCATATGCCCTGTAGATGCCAAGGAATACCAATATCAACAAACGATGGAGTATTGATTCATAACTTCATTGGAGAAACATTCTACGGCGATTAGGTAATCTCCAAAGTCTTAGAGATTATCTATTCTAGCCCTAACCATAAATCAGATGAGTGAACCAAAATGATAGAAGGAAGAGTAGAAACTCTGACAAGAATGGTGCGTTATTTACAAGCTAGACTTGTTTTACCAACAGCACCAAACCAGCACAGTCACTACCGTCAGCATTGTCAGAACCACCGTGGACATCATTACGAATCAATAACGCGTATATTGTATCAATGAGTTATGAAGTATTAACTCATTCCCTCTGAAGAAATTATATGTATATTTTATATATATATAAATTTTGAAATCAAAATAAACCTTTTCGTACTAAGCTATTATGTGTGAATCTTAACTACTCAGTTAATTCATATTACTAATATGCTATGATGTACATCCTTCATTAGTAACTTAACCACCGTTAACTACAATCTCTGTCTCAATTCAATAAATTCCAATCCATAATAAATCAATTGTATTATTCAAATATATGTTTGATGTTACACTTTCATCATCGATGTACTCGAAACTTTTCAAAAACATCATTCGTACCCTGCGAAGTTCACCAGGATTCCACAAATACCAACATCATGCATCAACAAATAACGAAGTATTGATTCATAATTTCAATCACACTGAAGAAATACTCCGTAAAAGTTATGTAATTTCAAAAGTTAGGAATTATTCAATTCTAGTTTCAACCGTAAACCAAATGAGTTTATTTTAATATTAACTCATTAAATCTATGTTACATCTGTAAGAAAATATACATACATATATATATATATATATATATATATATTCATAAAGACTGTAATAAAATTCTTTTGTACAAAATATTAATTGTGAAAAAAAAAATTAACGGGTAGGTAATACCCGAGAGATATATAAATTCACGATTAATATGTTACAATTCTTTGAATCTGATTCAATCATCATCCCCTATATTCACTATTTTCATCACAATTTACATTCTTTCATAGAAATCAAAACAACCATACTCATTCAATTTCAATTACATATTTTGATTTTGAAATCGCAAAATTCAATTCGAGATGTAACCGATATCATCACTCTTAGATCCTTACATCTATCAAATCTATACTTTGACTTCAAAACTGTGTTAGAACATCATATGTATATTAACGATTACAACCTGTGTTCAAACCCTCCGAAATTCCTGAAGACACTTCAAATAATGAACAATCGAGATGATGATCTAACCACTTGTTATCCCCAGTTATGTACCTGAAAAACTCTCGAAAACAAAGTCATAGTTTAACACATATCCGTGTCAGACCCTTTGGCATTTATTAGCTAAAATAACTTTTCGATCTCTTTTCAAAATAGACAGTTTTGTCACAGCTCCAGCAAGTCAACTTCGATTTTTCAGTGGACTAGTCTTATTATAACCTCGATAGATATGTTACCTTTTTTCCATCGTTACTGGGGAACCTTTCATATTCCACCATTTTAACAATAAACTTACCGACAACTTCACTGATCTTTGACTTTCTGAAAAATCATTATAATTATCAAAACCCCATCGTTTACTTAACTGTATCTTGTAACGAGAATTGCCATACGAATCATTGGGAATTAGCAAACAGTATTTTGAAATATCGCAGCATGTCGACGCCAATAGTTATACATATAACGTCTATCTCCTGAACTTACATACTGTAAATGTGAAGTTTCTGAAAAACACCCTAAACTGCGAACTAGTTCTCCGAAGTTTAGAAAATGCTGATGAAGTAGCAAAAACTGTAAACGACCTTAACAGTCAAAAGTTTGATGATAAAGAATAGTGTGTTGGAAAAGCTCAGAAAAAGAGAAGGTTTGGAACTGGAAAACGGATTAAGCAAACCATGAAGGAGACTGTGGACAAATCACAAAGAATAAACCTGCCTTCAAAGAATCCAAATGATTCAGTGTCTGGTGAAGTTATTATTGAGTACCTTGCTCCTGACTCTAAACCCTTGCGGACAATATTCTTCATCATCCTCTGATATTAGAAATTCTAAGATATCATCATATCTTTCATTATAAATATCGTCCATAGTTCTGAAGATATTTTCATAATTATTGTTATCCAAAATTATTTACCTAATGGCGCTATCTATAAAGAAACTATTTTAGTTTCTAAATTCTGAAACCTTCAAGTTTAAAAATATGAATGCTTTTGAAGTAGTGTTGGGAACTGAAGCATGAGTTAGTATAATATAATGACACTTGATCAACGTGATTATATTATAGTAAGTCATGCTGAGTTTCTAAATGGAACGAGATGATTCACAGATCATAACGTCATCATGTGCTATGTCACACGACTCTTGTATTCTATTTAACCTCCAAAATATCAAGAAAATATTTTCTTGATGATTCGGTCTTTTCTGAGGTATTCTGGTAATTTGACAAATCAAGATCGTGCCACTACGATTTCCTTCTTAGAACATTAACTATGTTCATAACTAAAATTCTGGACCATTAATCGCTTGACTTGAAGCCGGGAAGAGGAGACAAAAGTATGGAACTCTTGAATATAAAAGAAGATATAAATCTCGACAACAACACATAAATTACAAATCGTGCATATCAATACGTATTGCCACGTAAAGGTACGGGAGAATTAAAAGTACTATAATCCCAAGGTAATAGTAAAAGTAAATAAAATCCTCTGGTGGTAAATGAAAGAGAAGAATGACAGATACGAAAGTTAGGAGTATATCAGAAATCAGTACTGGATGGAGCATATTGATGAATGCTTTAAAATATGAGTTGAGGGAGAAATAATAGAAGGTATGAGTTGTAAGGAAACGAAGGAGGTGGATTTATAGTGAAATATCCGACAGAGAAATCAAGATGGATTATCGCATTAACTCGAAGAGGATCATAATTTCCTTAATTGCCGAAGAATCAAATCCAATATAGATTACAAAGGTTTTCTTTAAATTCGGAGATCAATTGTGATGACGTCAAAAGATATGACGAATCACTATAATCTTATTTCATTCATTTACGATGATTTCCCTCATACACCTCGAGTAATCGAATTATTTTATCCATACTTCTTAAACGCGATAAAACTCTATAATCGTCATAATAACATTTTCATTGTTAGCCATGACGACCTCTATCAAATTTCGGGGACGAAATTTCTATAACGGGTAGATACTGTGACGACCCGGAAATTTCTGACCAAATGTAAACTTTAATCTTTATATTATTTCGACACGATAAGCAAAGTTTGTTAAGTTAAAATCTCAAGAATTTTAAACTGTGTTCATACATTTATTTAACCCTGACCAAATTCCGACGATTCACGAACCATTATTTAATTGGATATAAATATGTATATATAGGTATATGTATATATAATAACTTGAGAATGTTAAAAAAGTATTAACCGAATAATACTTTACATGAACGTATTTGTTTCAATATGTTTATCAAATGGAATTAGAAGATAATATCAAATGATTGATTTATCAGATACATTGTAGATTACGAGTCTCTGTTGAGAGGTCCACTTTGATTTAGAAAACATTTTCTTTTTAATGGTATTCGGAATAATTGATAAAGTAAATTACATATAAGAACAAAGTGTCAATTAACGGGAACTAGACAAGAGTTAGTGGAGATTTCTATTTGATTTTCAATTCATGCTTTACAACATTTTTCTCGTAATTTTAATAAGATAACTATTTTAACTTTCATCTTAAAGTTGTAATGAGAAAAGTAAATAACTTAGACATTGGATATCGACAGTTTACATTAAGATGATTTCATACGTTTATCTAACCTTTGGACTTTATCTCACGTTTCACCAACAAACGTTAATTTAAAGACTTGAAACCTATTAAGAGTATATTTAATCTTGCTTTTCTAAAGCATTTTACGGTATAACAACTCCTACTATTATAATCTTTTTAGTGAAATGATTCTTAAATATATTTAGTTTTAGAAAACAAAGTTTTCATATTTATTTAATATTGTTTCAAACGTATAAAAATATTTTGGTTTAAAAAAGAATTTTATTATTAAAACGTTTTATAAGATAATTTGTTCATAAGTTTTAAAGAATTTAATTAAAGCTTTGTATTATAAATTATATATATATATATATATATATATATATATATATATATATATATATATATATATATATATATATATATATATATATATATTCAAAAACGTAAACATGATACGGCATAATATTTTTCTACTATCTAAACGATTTCAAAATGAACTTGACAATATAATTAGTTTTGAAAAACTAAATATTATATTATTAAATAAATATTTCAACTATATATGAACAAATTTATTTTTAAAATAAAGATATATATATATATATATATATATATATATATATATATATATATATATATATATATATATATATATATATATATATATTACAAGCGATGAAATATAATATAAAACGTTTGATCTAAAATAATATATTTTGATAACCAATGAGAAGTTGATTTATAGAAGTAAATGATCAAAACACTCAAATGAATAAGTTATATTTTGAGTGGGATAGTTTTTTATTGATTTGAGTCTTGTCATATATAAAGGTACGTTACACAAAATATAAAGTACCAGTTTTCTAAGCGTATGAAAATGCGTTCGAGAAACCGAAACCAGGACATAAGTTGAGTGACAATGCACGAGTCATTGGAACTAAATTTACAATTTAACTATACACGTAAATATAATATAATATATAATTAATTATATAAATTAAATATATTATATATTAAATATTAATATAAACCGTCGGTGCATCAAACAATCGATCATGAGCTGTAAGAGGGCCTCATGCGATTGCATGGGTTCCCCCTCACACCCTCATGCGATCGCATGAGGTGGTTGGTGAGACTAAATCCCTTTAAATGTCGAACGTTTCCAGTTTCTAATTGATATTCATTCATCTATCTCGTCTCTTAATCTCTCTATATATCTATTATTTATAATTATTATTATTAATAATATTATTATTAAGATTCATATTAATCTTATGGTTAAGAATATTACTATTATTATTAGTATTACACATAAAATACTACGACGGAGTGCTGCTCGAATGATCTAAAACGAGTTTTCAAAACCGGTTTTCGAGTAGGATAGAGCTAAGGAAATTATAGGTTATAGCTATGGAGGTTATGGGTAATGTTTGGGGGTATGCTCGTGAGGTCGATCTAGTGTTTATCATCTCCGTTGCGTCTACGTACTTTCCTGCAATATTGAATCTCAATATTGATACGTGAGAACTTATAACTCAATTTTTATATATTAAAAGTGTATCCATGACCAGTGCTCGAGTATATAGGATTGTGCATGCTTATATGTTTAATATTATCGTTAGATAGATTATAATGAATCCTGAATTAGATACATATGATACTGGGATAAGGTATATGATATGCATGTCGTTGGAAAGCTAGCGAAAAATTAAGAACTTTTCATTTAGAACTCGAATGGTTTCGATGAACAGATTAGAAGTTATAGTCAACTAAATTATTGTATTATTGTTAAAATGATTATTATTACTATCGTCGTTATTATCGTCGTTACTATTTTTATTTAATAATTATTATTATTATTATGATTATTAATATTATCATTTTTAATATAAGTATAATTATTAAAGATTTTTATTGTTATTATTATTATTATTATTATCATTATTAATATTATCATTATTATTATTATTATTATTATTTTTATTATTATTATCATTAAAATATTTATTAGTATTATCATTAATGTTATTATAATATTTATTATTATTACTAGTATTATTATCATTAAAAATTGATATTGGTATCATCTAACTATTATGACTAATATTATTATCATTATTATGAATGCGATATAAAAGACGACTAAAAGATATCAAACAAATCGATTAGGAAATAATAAGTATGAGTATCATGATGAAATTAAAATATTGTAAGATATTGATTTAGATAAAATTATCATTCTTATTATTTTTATCATTATTATTATTATTATTAAAAGTATTATTAATATTAAAACTATCATTTTTACTAAAATTATTATTTTTAATAGAAATTTATTTGTTATTATAAATTATCATTTTGTCATAATTAATATCATTTTTAGTAAATATAAATATTTTTATTTTTAGAATAATAATAATCATTATTATTACAAAATAATACAACTTTTATTTATTATTATTATTATCAATATTATTTTATCAAATAAGTATGTGGTACAAAGATATTTTTACCACACGTAATATAATTACATTAAAGTTACATACCACTATATTTTTATGATATTAAATGAACTTTATGAATTTTATTATTTAAAATATATAAAAAGTATATTTTTATCATATATAAATTTTAAATATAAATTTTTATTACCAAATGACTTTTATTATTTACTTTAATAAAATCTGATAAATATATTTAAATATATATAAAACGACTATATTTAAGTTGTATAATAATCATGTATAGATCTTGGAAGTCATTTTGGAACAATTTGACTTTTGTTGACTTTTGCATATTAGTCTCGAGCATTAGGATTGTGATACACTACGGTTTAACCTAAATTGTTAGACAAATATTGACCAACATATAAATATATATAATTAATATAGGTTCGTGAATCCGAGGCCAACCTTGCACTTGTTCAATGACGTCATATGTATTTTACCACGAAATACAGTATTGTGAGTTTCATTACTCCCTTTTTATATATATTTTTTGGACTGAGAATACATGCGCTGATTTTACTAATGTTTTACGAAATAGACACAAGTGATTAAAAACTACATTCTATGGCTGGATTATGAATATTGAATATCACCCCTTTTTAGCTTGGTAACCTAATAATTAGGAAACGGGTATGGCCCCTAATTGACGTGAAAACTAAAGATAGATCTATGGACCTCGACAAGTCCCATCTGGGGTACGGATGCTTTAGTACTTCGAGATTATTATTATTATACAGACGAGAGGTTCTGTTTGGGGATATTCTATGCATTAAAGTTAAGTCGGTTATCAAGCGTTCACCATATGAATGATTTTTAATTCGCGGGTTACGCGTGTTATTATGTACTCAGGTTACGTGTACAATTGAATATCTGAAATCTTGTGGTCTATTAAAATGATGGAAATGAATGTTTATGATAAACTAATGAACTCACCAACCTTTTGGTTGACACTTGAAAGCATGTTTATTCTCAGGTTTGAAAGAAATCTTCCGCTGTGCATTTGCTCATTTAGAGATATTATTTGGAGTCATTCATGACATATTTCAAAAGACGTTGCATTCGAGTCGTTGAGTTCAACAAGATTACTATTTAGTCATTTATAGTTAGGATATATTATGAAAGGGTATGCATGCCTGTCAACTTTCGATGTAATGAAAGTTTGTCTTTTAAAACGAATGCAATGTTTGTAAAATGTATCATATAGAGGTCAGATACCTCGCAATGTAATCATATGTTATTGTATTCGTTCTTATGGATTAGGATGGGACTTTACACACTAAGCGTATTGCTTACCTCTTTATGTTGTTAATGTTTGATAGGTCCTTATGCAACGAGAAGATATGGGACGACAAGGTTTTAGAGGAGCATTAGGCACTTAGCAAGTGGTATGCAAGTCTTTTAATTGAACCTAGATTTATGATAGCCACTTATTAACACCAAGGGTCAAAAGTGTAGTAAAGATAAAAGATGTTTAAGTTATGTTTTGGAACCAAGTGCTAAATTCGGTATTTTGGGTCAAAAAGACAAGTTTAAATTTTATAACGGGTCGTGCGCGACCAAGGGATATTTAGTGTGTTGTATGAGGATGTATGGAAGTGTGTCATTATGTAAAGGATAAGTTTAACGAGGTATGTTTGGAAAAAAAAAATTGATGGGTAACGTTTCGAGATGTTTGAAATGCATTTTTAAGCAAAGAAAAATTTAGCATCAGCATCAGCACAGGGCCGCGCCGAGGACCCCTTCGCCGCGCCGAGCCTTTTTGGGTATTTCAGAAATAGACGTTTGAGAAAACTGACCTGCAGTTCCATGTCAGGACGCGCCGCGCCCAGACTAGCTGCGCCGCGGCTTAGGCCTGGGACTGGTGGTGAGCCTTTAAAAAAAATTGTCGTTTTCTAGCAAGAGTTTAAGGACGTTATAAAAAGTCTTTTAAAAGACTATATTACCAATTCACACCCCTTAAAACAACTTCACCACCACTCCAAAATTCCTTTCCATCCTTCCACATTGACAAATGGCCTAGAAGCTACGGTTAATACCGTTTTAACGTTAGTAGCAAGGATTTGAGTCTTTATCAAGCCTATGACGATGGGTACAACATGACCGGCTATGAGCGAATTAATTTCCTAGATTTATAGGGAACCCTAAAACACTTGTGTGATTTGAGTGACCCGTGAAAGCTAGCCTAAGTCATGTAACTTCCTCGCATGCTTGCGAAGATAGTTTCAACCCTAACATAGATGACTCACCTTATCTTTTCGCTCTTGTAATAAAAAGCAAACCTCTTAGGCTAATAAAAAGGAAACTCCGAAAATATTTCTTAAGGTAAAAACGAGAAGTTTGCTTGAGGACAAGCAAAGTATAAGTGTGGGATATTTGATATCGGCTAAAAAGTCACATTTTCACCCCAGTATTGAGGCCCAAGAACAATGAAGTTCCGAACTTTATCGTCAAAATACTCGCTTTGTCGGAAGAAATTGAAGATTAAGTGATTACGAAGCCGGTGCAAAAAGAAGTTACGATCAAGCAAATCAAGAAACCAAGTTATCAAGTTACGATCGGAAGAAATTAAGTGATTAAAATGAAGATTCTAGAGCGAAAATGGTGAAAGACAAGAAACCAAGTTACGATCAATGAAATCAAGTTACGATCTAGCAAAAATAGCAGACCAGGGCAGGCCATACGGCTTGTCATATGGCTTGCAACTATAGAAAACGGCCTGCCATACGGCCTTAGCATACGGGCATACAAAACGGCTTGTCATGGCATACGGCCTTGGCATACGGGTTTCCAGCCGTATGCCAGGACAATTTTGCTTATATAAGGAGCTTTTGTCATCCATTTTTACACACGCTTCAATTCACTTCTCTCTCTCTCTCTCTCTCTACAATATTAGTCATACTTTCAAGGTCTTCGACTCCGTGCGGGAAACCTAGTACCCGGAGAAGAACGCCGAAGATTGTATTAGGAGCAATCTGGAGTTTGAAGTTGTCACTTTTGTATTCGGAACTCGTTTAATCTACTGGTACTTCTATCTTTTGTCTTTATATAATGTCTTTCATTATTATGCTTTGTGATATTGTTGTCATGATTAGCGAGTAATTATCTTTAGTGTATGCTATGATGTAGTCAGTTATAATACCGAAATAATATTATGGTTTGTGTATGTTGTCAATATGCTTTCCAACTCAATCGCTTTTCCAACTAATAGAACATAGTTATCGGCTCTGTTATTGGGAAGTCGCGAACCCCGTTTCAGAGTACACTATGTATGTCATCCCTTGGTAATAGAATTCTATCGGATACAACGTAAGTTTGACTGAGGCACACCGGTTGTAGTAAGTCCACCGAGCCTATGATTCCGACTAAGGACTCTTTTGTAGTGAAACATGTAACTAGACTCCTAGAACATTGTCGGTCCTAGACCATGCTAGTGTATTCACCAAGCATATAAACTTCGTACGTGCACGCTGAAGGAAAATAGTTATTGTAAGCTGTACCTCTGCTAAGTAAGGCCATGGAACCCTGTCAGTGCTGATTAGTACACTTCACCATAACTCGTCCTCAAACATTGCACCCCACTTGAGGGATTCTTAGTTAATTAAGGAACTGTTTGTTTAAACACATAAAGGATTGGACCGTTAGGATAACCGAACGTGTTCATGGAAGTTAAACAGACTTGGCCAAGGTGTTCTTTAATGTTGAACTCTTTTTAAGGGCCTAACTACCTTTTTAAACTCAATCGATAATGAAAGTATCGAAACACATCACGTCTCTCGGTTATGGCATACCCTGTATTCTATTATGCTTAAGAAAGTTTAGACCTTTGTGGAATGTTAATACGTCACCCCAACCGAGTTGCTCAATTGGATGAGCCGTCTAAACGTGTATGCATGTAGTTAGACTGCACGAGCGTCGGGGGTAAGGGACATTGCTGTCTATTCAGAATCTTCACGCCTAAGGCATTACCACTGACATGTCTTATGACATGGGCATTTAGGACCAGTGTAATGAATACTAGGTCACTACCTATTCATGAGCCAGCATTTCATAATCTCGGCAAAGTAACAGGCGAAACCATAATATACACTTGCTTTAACCTTATCTGAATTCCAAATTTTATTGCATTTACTTTATAAACTACAAAACCTTAAATTAGGTAATAAACCACTACTCCTTCACTTTAGGATTATCTTATGCTTTAATTATAGGTTGGATTCTACTGATATCTTAAAAATACGACCCTAGGTCAAACTTCCTTCACTCAACATAATAAAGAGTACTACGATTTAGGCCCCGCTAAATATAAATTTAAAAATATTGCTCCCTCTCCTGATAGCTAATTCTGACGCCCTACGGCCTAACGACACCGCAAAAATAAAACCGTCCGTTTCGGTCATATTAGTACTACAAAAGATGGCAAGGAAATGGTTCACGGGTTTACAACCAAGGAGTATTACAAGCTTTCAAGATTTAAGGGAAAATTTTTTGCTTCAATATCAAAACTTAAGGAGATATACATTGACTCATTAAGATGCGCATGAAATTAAGCAACATCCAGCGGAACCACTGAAGGAGTTCATGAATAGATACACCTTAGAATGTCAAAAGATTCCGGAATTACCAGAGAGCCAACAAATTTTCTGGCTTCATTTTATGTTTGGATCAGCGAAGGAACATGTAACTTGTAAGGCAATTAAGATGGACAATTCCAAAAACATATTCGCAAGCTATGGTGATTTCAAGGGCCTATTTGCTATCAGGGGATGATACCAAAAGTCAACAAGGAGAACATTATCGATCACAAGATTATAACAGGTCATGACGATATTCGTGAGGGGACAACTCTAGAAGAAATGATTATATAAACAGGAATGATCAAAGAAGGAATGATGGTCAATATTATCGGGAAAACCATATGAAAGGCATTCGTTAATCAGATCTTTAACAAAAACTCCACGAGAGATATTGTTAACTGAACCAATTAAACAGAAGTTCAATCTGCCAGCACTAATGGACAAAAGGGGAGGACCAAAAAACACTTTATGGTGTGAGTTTCATGAAGATTATGGACATGTTACAGATGAATGCAAGTGATTGATGAGGAAAATAATTGTGCAAATAAATGCGGGTGCATTAAATCATTTACTTCAAGTTAGGGGTTTCAAAAAACAAACCCAAACAAAAGATATGCATGGAAGGATTATGATGAAGAGTGGAGACGGGAGGGGAAAAGAAAAGACTACAATTCGCGAAGAGGGAAAGAAGAGATCAAAAAGAGCGAACACCTGAATTGAGGATTCACATGATTGAAAAAGAATATGAAGAAAGTGATGAATATGAGGGATTGCAATGCGAAGATCAAGGGGCATGGCAGAATGCACACATAATCTTCTATCCGACCAGAATTGGAATACCAGAAGAAGAAGAAGTGATTGTGAAAGGAACATTTGCCAATTGTTTTGTTGATAAAATTTACACTGATACAGGAAGTGAGGAAGATATCGTGTAAGGCGTGTTATCGAAGGATGCCAAAGAATGTAAGGGATCGAATCAGACCAACCAATGTGATGATTGCAGGAATCACTAGGGAACGTTTTATACCTTTCGGACGAATACGATTAGTGTAACATTGGAGGAACGTTGGATGGTAAGAACAGAAATGATAGATTTTATGGTTATAAGGGGAGTTTCAAGGTATAATGCCATTTTGGGATGACGAGCGATGCGCAAGTTTGGAGCAGTTACCTCAACCAGTCATGGTGAAATGAAATTTCCAACGCCAAAAGGGGTGGCCACTATCAAGTCAGAATATGTCAAACCAGGAAGAGCGAGGTCAGCAATGCCAAGAGATGATATCATGAAAGAAAAGTTTGAGCAAAGAACACAAGGAAGTAGGGAGCATATCCATTTTCAAGAAGAATTTGAGAAGCAAAAACACACAGCTTCAAAGAAGTTGGTATTTTATGAAAAGCTGGGGAAAGTGGAAGCACAAAGAAGAATGGAAGAGTATGTAAAGGGGTATCTTCCTACAAAATAAAATAGCAAGTTGCTAGAAAAAGATTAAGTCAAAATATTGTAAAACATTAAAGCTCCGAACAGAATTGATCACTCTATTGCGGATTGCTCTAGTTTACAAATATCGACTGTATGTTTGAAAAAATAATAAATGTTTTTATGTTTTGAAGAACATATTCTATGTGCAAACCTAATAAATGAAAGTTTAGCCTGCCCACATAAAGGATGTTTTCTAGCTCCTGATGGCAGAGGTTCTACCAATACCTGAATAAAAAAACATAAATATAGGAAGCAACGAGAAGCATAAGGCAGCGATTCGTAAATCGCACATCGCCAACAAAATACATAGTCTAGAAACTATGCAAAGTCATGACAAATATAATAAACTTATTAACAAAAAATTGCATTACTATGACAGACCATAAGAAGAAAATCACATTCTTTTAAGAGCAATTGTTTATCAAGCAGATACAAACATCATATTTTCAAATGGGAACAATTAAAATATATTGCACACTCGATGCGGCATCAGCACACACCACATACAATTCTTCAAACTCTAATTTCTTCATCTCCTCTGCCAACGCCTATGCCTTCCCAAGAGCATCAACATCAATTAAATTTTCTAGCCGCTCTAGCAGGTTCAGAAAATCTTCCTTTAACATCGCCACAGTATAAGATTTCTCCAAAGTTTGAATAGCTTGAAGATAGCGAAGAAATGGATTAGCCAGCATTCTGAAAGCAAGAACCTTTTTAATTAAGGCAGGAACATTAGGCTTCAAGAGAAGTAGATCGGCCTTGGACGTATCAAGAACTGTAGCTAATTGGACACAGGATCTATTAGAAGAAGCAACTTTTCCTTCCAGATGCATCATGCGGTCGGTCATGCGGTTGCATTTTGATTCGGCCTCCGTAGCCATTTCCTCCGCCTTCACTTTCTCATTCACGGATTCTTTCAATTTTCTTTCCAAATCTTTCTCAAGCTTCTTGTGACAACCCGGAAATTTCCAATCAAATTTAAACTTTATCTTTATATTATTCCGACACGATAAGCAAAGTTTGTTAAGTTAAATCTCAAGAATTTTAAATTGTGTTCATACATTCATTATAACCTCGACCAAATTCAGACGATTCACGAACCGTTATATATAAATAAATATGTATATATGTGTATATATATATATATATATATATATATATATATATATATATATATATATATATATATTATAACTTGAGAATATTAATAAAGTATTAAACGTATAATACTTTACATGATCGTATTTGTTTCAATATGTTTATCGATGGAATTAGAAGATAATATCAAATTGTTGATTTATCAGATACATTATGATATGATTACGGGTCTATGTTATGAGGTCCAATGTGATTTAAGAAATCTATTCTTTTTGACAACATTCGGAAAATGGTAAAGTGATTTATAAGTAAGAACGTGAAGTGTAAATAACTTAGATGTTGGATATCGACAAGTTAAGTAACTCGACATTTTTCATTAAGATGATTTCATACGTTTATTTAACCTTTGAACTTTATCCCATGCTTCACCAACAAACTGTAATTTAAAAACTTGAAACCTATTATGAATATATATGATTCTACTTTTTTAAAACATTTTATGATATAATGATTTCCATTATTTTAACCTTTAAACAAAATGATTCTTAAAAATATATTTGGTTTTGGAAAACAAAATTATTATATTTATTTGATTTAGTTTCAAACGTACAAAAACGTTTTCAGTTTAAAAAGAACTTTATTATTAAAACGTATATAACTTTTATAAATATCTAGAACCACTTTTGACAACTCATTACTTAACCAGTATGATAAAGATAACGATATTTATATTTTATTTTATTAAATATATATAACGATTTAAATTAATATTATATATATTTATACGCATATTATACGTACATAGTTTTATATTTTTACTATACTTAAACTTTACCTTTACTTTATTTTTACTTTACTTTAACTTTAATAATTCACTTTAATAATTCATACTTTAATAATTCACTTTAATAATTCATACTTTAATAATTCATACTTTAATAATTCACTTCAATAATTCATACTTTAATAATTCACTTTAATAATTCATACTTTAATAATTCACTTTAATAATTCATACTTTAATAATTCACTTTAATAATTTAAAAATCTATTATAAATAGAATTCAATAGGTTTCATTATTTCATAGAAACTTGAAAATATTTTTCTCTAAACTCTCTCAATCGATTTACATATATATATTTACTCCGTATTATTTCAAGATATTATTAGTATACATAAAATATTACGTCAGAGTGCTGTCCGAATGATTTCGAAATTGTTTTTCGAGTGGGATTGGATTAAGGAAATTATGGGTTATAGCTATGGAGGTGATTGGCATGGTTCATGGGTATGCTCGTGAGGTCAATATAGTGTTTATCATCTCCGTTGCGTCTACGTACCTTTCCTGCAATATTGAATCTCAATATTGATACGTGAGTACTCATAATTTAACTTTTACATACTAATAGTGTATCCCTGACTAGTGCTCGAGTATATAGGATTATGCATGTTTGTACTTTTGATATTGCCTTTAGTTAGGTTATGTTGAATCCTGAATTAGTTATATATGCGACTGAGATAAGGTATAAGATATGCATGTCATTGGAAAGCTAGCGAAAAATTAAGAACTTTTCATTTAGATATCGAATGATTTCGATAAACGGATTTGAAGTTATAGTCCATCGAATTTTTGTATTATTATTAAAAATGATTATTATTATCGTCGTTATTATCGTCGTTCTAGTTTTTTCTTATTATTATTATAATTATCTTTATTAATAAAAGGATTTATCATTAAAAATTGTTATTTTTTTTATTATTACTATCGTTATTATCGTTAAAGTTATAATTAGTGTTATTATTATTATTATTATTATTATTATTATTATTATTATTATTATTATTATTGGTATTATTATTATTATTATCATTATTAATATATATATCATTATTTAAAAATGGTTATTGTTATTGTTACTATTACTATATTATCATTAAGATAATTATTAGTATTATCGTTAATAATGTTATAGTAACTATCATTATTAATATTAGTGTAATTAAAACAAATATTTGTAACACCTAATTATTTTGATTACTATTATTATCATTATTACGAATACGATATAAAAGATGATTAAAAGCTATTAAACGAAACGGTTAGGAAATAATGGGTAAGAGTATCATGATGAAATTAAAATATTATAAGATATTAATTTAGATAAAATTATCGTTCTTATTATTTTTATTATTACTATTATTATTAAAATTATCGTTAGTATTAAAACTATCATTTTAATAAAAATTATCATTTTAATAGAAATGTCATTGTTACTATAAAATATCATTATTATTATTATTTTAAATAGAATTATTATTTTAAAGATAATATTAAAAATTATTGTAAATATTAAAGTTATCATAATTAGAATTATCGTTTTATCATAATGTCATCTTAGTAATTATAAATATTGATATTTTTATAATAATTATTATTATTACAAAATAATACAACTTTTACTTACTATCATTATAGATATTATTTTATCAAATAAATATTTGATACAAACATATTTTACTACGTGTAATAACTTACTTTAATAATACGTATCATATTATCTTTATATATTATCTTTATAATATTAAATGAACCCTATAAATTTTATTACTTAATATATATAAAAGTATATTTTATTATATAAATATAATATAAAATTATATTTATTAATAAATAAATTATATTATTTACTCTAATAAATCTTTTAGAAATATTTAAAAATATAAAACGACGATATTTAAACTATATATTAATCATGTATAAATTTTTGGAAATTATTTTGAGTCAAATTTACCTTTGTTGACTTTTGCATATTAGTCTCGAGCATTAGGATTGTGGTACACTATGACTTGACCTAATTTGTTAGACAAATATTGACCAACACATAAATATATATAATTAATTTAGGTTCGTGAATCCGAGGCCAACCTTGCACTTGTTCAATGACGTTATATGTATTTTTACTACGAAATACAGTATGGTGAGTTTCATTTGCCTTTTTACCCTTTATATTTTTGGGCTGAGAATACATGCGCAATTTTTATAAATGTTTTTCGAAATAGACACAAGTAATCGAAACTACATTATATGGTTGAATTATCGAAATCGAATATGCCCCTTTTTATTAAGTCTGGTAATCTAAGAATTAGGGAACAGACACTCTAATTGACGCGAATCCTAAAGATAGATCTATTGGGCCTAACAAACCCCATCCAAAGTACCGGATGCTTTAGTACTTCGAAATTATATCATGTCCGAAGGAGGATCCCGGAATGATAGGGGATATTCTTATATGTATCTAGTTAATGTCGGTTACCAGATGTTCACCATATGAATGATTATTTTTTTGTCTCTATGCATGGGACGTATATTTATGAGAACTGGAAATGAAATTCTTGTGGTCTATTAAAATGATGGAAATAAATGATTATGATAAACTAATGAACTCACCAACCTTTTGGTTGACACTTTAAAGCATGTTTATTCTCAGGTGTTAAAGAAATCTTCCGCTGTGCATTTGCTCATTTTAAAGATATTACTTGGAGTCTTTCATAGCATATTTCGAAGAACGTTGCATTCGAGTCATTGAGTTCATCAAAGATTATTATTAAATCAATTTATAGTTGGATAGTGGATATTATGAAATGGTATGCATGCCTGTCAATTTTTGATGTAAAGAAAGATTGTCTTTTAAAAACGAATGCAATGTTTGTAAAATATATCATATATAGGTCAAATACCTCGTAATGTAATCAACTATTGTGAATCGTTTATAATGTATATGAACGGGTCCTTTCAGTTGGTATCAGAGCGGTGGTCTTAGCGAACCAGGTCTACATTAGTGTGTCTAACTGATAAGTCGTTAGGATGCATTAGTGAGTCTGGACTTCGACCGTATCTGCATGTCAAAAGTTTTGCTTATCATTTCTAGTCGGAAATCATCTGCTTATCATCCATAGGAAATTACCTGCTTATCATTATTAGTCTAGACACGTCTTGCTACATTAATTGCATGAGTAGTGTATAGACAAACTTCATATCTTAGCGTATCTGCTAAATCATATCTTATCGTATCTGTTACTTTAAACTTTACCTGACATACCCCGCAAATTCCTTCGTAATCTATGAAATCTTTTGATCTCTATATATAGATATCCTATGTAAATAGAATACCACCCGATAGCCGAAAAATCATTTTTATATCGAAAATCCTTTATCCAATCGTACGAAATGGAATTTGTCATCAGTTCAAGTCACTCGGATTCCGAAATGGAATCTCACTCAAGCTCCGAAAGCAGTGTGACCGGAATGGATCAACCAATCAGTCATCACCTATTCTGGATAAATTGGGGATGGGTTCGTAGCCTCCTCAATCATTGGAAACAAGAAGAAGGCGATCCTTTCCATCCACCACATTGCCCTCTTGGCGAAGAACCTGAAGCACTTACCGGCGAACCTGTTCGAGACACCATTTTCTCTCTCATTTCCAGGGTATCTCATCACGATTATATACTACATCAAATTCTAGATTTTATTTATCCGCTCGTTCCGACCGACAATCATCCTGGAATAATAGAAGAAGTCAACGAACTTCGCGCTCAGGTAGTGGCTTTGGAGAATATGGTGCAGAGATTACAACCACCAGCAGCAGCACCAGCAGCATAACCAGTACCACCATCATCAACGCCAACAGTACCATTACCACTTCCAACCACAACCGCGTTGTAAACCTCAACTTCACAATCTGTCCCACGAGCATCAACGTCATACGCACCATAGATACCAAGGAGTACCAACAACAATAACTGACGAAGTATTAATTCATAACTTCATTGGAGAAACATTCCGCGGCGATTATATAATCTCTAAAGTCTTAGAGATTATCTAATCTAGCCCTAACCATAAATCAGTTAAGCGAACCAAAATGATAGAAAGAAGAGTAGAAACCCTGAAAAAAATGGTGTGTGATTAACAAGTTAAACTTGTTTTACCAACATCATCAACAGTACCGTCAACGTCACCAGCATCATCAGTACAGTCAACATCAGAATCAACAACACCTATAACATCACAAACTCCGTCAGTTCAAGAATCACTGTGGACATCATTACGAATCAATAACGTGTATATTGTATCAACAAGTTATGAAGAATTAATCATTCCCTCTGAAGAAATTATATATATATATTATATATATATATATATATATATATATATATATATATATATATATATATATATATATATATATATATATATATATATTTTGAAATAAAAAACAAATCTTTCCGTGCTAAGCTATTGTGTGTGAATCTTAACTACTCAGTTAATTCATATTACAAATATGCAATAATGTACGTCCCTCACCCGCGACTTAACCATCGTTAACTACAATCTCTGTCTCAATTCAACAAATTCCAATTCCTAATAAATCAAGTATATATTTGATTTTACACTTCATCATTGATGTAACCGAAACTTTTCAGATAACATCATTCGTACTTTGCGAAGTTCACAAGAATTTAACGAAAACCAACATCACTTCTCAACAAATAACGAAGTATTGATTCATAATTTCAATATTATTGAAGAAATACTTATGTAACCTCTAAACCTTCAAGGAATTATTCAATTCTAGTTCCAACCGTAAATCGAATGAGTTTAATTTAGTATTAACTCATTAAAATCTATGTTACATCTGAGGAGAATATATACATATATATTTTCATAAAGACTGTAATAACATTCTTATGTACAAAATATTAATTGTGAAAATTTTTTAACGGGTAGGTAATACCCGAGAGATATATATAAATTCACAATTAATATGTTACATTCTTCGAATCAGATTAAGCAAATTATCAATTATACTTCCTACTTTCACAATAATATACATTCTTTCATAGAAATCAAAACAACCATACTCATTCAAACCCAATTACGTATTCTGATTTTAAAATCTCAGAATTCAATTCGAGATATAACCGGTACCATTACTTTTAGATTCCTACATCTTTCAAAGCTATACTTTGACTTCAAAAGTGTGTTAGAACATCAAATGTATACAAACGATTACAATCTATGTTCAAACCCTTCGAAAATCTCTGAAGACACTTCAAATAATGAGCAATCGAGATGATGATCCAACCACATATTACCCACAGTTATGTACTTAAAAATCTCTCGAAACCAAAGTCATAATTCAACACATATCTGTGTCAGATCTTTTGGCATTTATTAGCAAAAATAACCTTGCAATTCCTTTGCAAAGTAGCAAATTATATCACAGCTCCAGCAAGACAACTTCAATTTTTTCATTCGGAGTAGCCTTATCATAATTTTGATATATGTGATTACCCTTTTGTTACCGGAGAACCTTTCATATTCCACCACATTAGCAATAAACTTACCAACAACTTCACTGATCTTGGGCATTCCGAAGAATCTTTATATTTATCGAAACCTCATCATTTACTCATCTGCCTCTTGTAACGAGAATTGTCATACGAATCATTGGGAGTTAGCAATCAGTATTTTGAAATCTCACAGCATGTTGACGCCAACAGTTATACATAACGTCTATTTCTAAGGCTTACATACTTCGAATGTGAAGTTTCTGAAAAACACTCTGAACCGCGAACTAGTTCTCGAAATACTGATGAAGCAACAAAAACTGTAAATGACCTTAGCAGTAAAAAGTTTGATGATAAAGATTAGTGTATTAACAAAGCTCAGAAATAGAGAAGTTTTGGAACTTGAAAACGGATTGAGCAAAGTATGAAGGAGGCTGTGGACAAATCACAAAGACTGAACCTGCCTTCAAAGAATCCAAATGATTCAGTGTCTGCTGAAGTCATTAACGAATACCTTGCTCCTGACACTAAACCCTTACAGACAATATTCTTCATCATCCTCTGATATTAGAAATTCTAAGATATCATCGTATCTTTCATTATAAATATCCTCCATATTTCTGAAGATATTTCCATAACTATTCTTATCCGGAATCATTTATCTCTTTGCGCTATCTGTATTACATCAAAAAGGAAACTGTTTAGTTCCTATACTCTATAAACCTTTGAGTTTAAAATATGAATATTTTTGAAGTAGTGTTGGAAACTGAAGCATGAGTTAGTATAATATAATGACACTTGATCAACGTGATTATATTACAGTAATTCATGCTGAGTTTCTAAATGGAACGTGATGATTCACAGATCATAACATCATCATGTGCCATGTTATACGACTCTTGTATTCTATTTAACCTCTAAAATATCAAGAAAATATTTCTTGATGATTCGGCCTTTTCCAAGGTATTCTAGTAATTTGACAAGTCAAGATCGTGCCATCACAATTTCCTTCCTAGAACATTAACAATGTTCATTCCGAAAATCATATTTGTGAATTCTGGACCATTACAAGCGGTGCTTAATCGCAAGAAGAAGAAACGAAAGGACAAAACTCCGAAATAGAAATTGGGGTATAAATTGCAGCAAATAAAAGAGAGCATTAACTGTGGATGACAATGATTATAGAAGATAGAAACAGAGACTTTGAAATATAAGGGAAGATATAAAGCCCAACGACAAACCAAAAATTATAAACCATATATATCGATGCATATAGCAATATAAAGACACGGGACAACTAGAAACACTATAAACCCAAGAGTATAATAGAAGTAAATAGATTCTTCCGGCGGTAGATGAAAAAGAAGAATGACCGATATGAAAGTTATAAGTATATCGAGAATCAGAACTGGATGGAGCATATTGATGAATACTTTAAAATATGAGTTGAGGGGGAAAGAATAGAAGGTGATGAAACATGACTAGGAACTTAGAAATCAACAGATTTAACTCACACAATGACGGAATAAGTGAATCAAACCCTCTAGTGAATAGGTTAAGCTTTTTGTGATTAATTTAGTCATACCACAACTAAATCAAGTGTGATTAGATCAACACCTAGAGCTATTATTCACCACCTGAGTGATTTGGGTTGAGAGAGAATTGGAGGAGCTCACCAGATCTGAGTGTGTGTAACAAATGAGAGGCTTAACCTAAAAATGAAGAACATAAGACTTTATATACCCCTGCTATTGACTCACCCGTATGATTCATCCATCACACATACGAGTTGGCTTCATCAGCCGTACGGGTGATCACTCGCTCGTGTCTTCTCATTTAGATTGTAATTGTGACTTAGCTCAGCATCAACCGTGCGTATGAGCCTGTCAGCCGTACGAGTGAGGCTTCACTCGGACGTCTGACTAAGTCTAACATAGTCAAACATCCACATCTTATTCCTGCAGTTGCTGTAACCACATACAAACACAAATAGGATAATAACGAACGATCATGGTGGCCTGTAAACTGTTGTACCTGCAATGGACGTGCGTAGATGTCTAGGGACTTGCATAAAATGCATCAACAGAAGGTGTGAGTTGTAAGAAAAGGAAGGAGGCGAATTTATAAGAAAATCTCCGACAGAACAATTAAAATGGACGATCGCATTTAAAGCGGATCCTAATTCCTTTTGTTACCGGAGAATCAAATCTTATTACAAAGATTTTCTTCAAATCCCTTGAAATCTGGAAATCAATCATATCTACGTCAAATGATAAGATGAATCTACACTTACTCATTTCACTCTTCTATGTTAGCTTCATTCGTACTCTTCATATAAATGGATTGTTTATCCAAATTATTCGCTGATGTTAAAACTCTAATTTTCAGCCTGTATGCATTATGAAAACATACTTATTATCATTCACGACCTTTCCACTCAAATTTCGGGACGAAATTTCTTTAACGGGTAGGTACTGTGACAACCCGGAAATTTCCAATCAAATTTAAACTTTATCTTTATATTATTCCGACACGATAAGCAAAGTTTGTTAAGTTAAATCTCAAGAATTTTAAATTGTGTTCATACATTCATTATAACCTCGACCAAATTCAGACGATTCACGAACCGTTATATATAAATAAATATGTATATATGTGTGTATATATATATATATATATATATATATATATATATATATATATTATAACTTGAGAATATTAATAAAGTATTAAACGTATAATACTTTACATGATCGTATTTGTTTCAATATGTTTATCGATGGAATTAGAAGATAATATCAAATTGTTGATTTATCAGATACATTATGATATGATTACGGGTCTATGTTATGAGGTCCAATGTGATTTAAGAAATCTATTCTTTTTGACAACATTCGGAAAATGGTAAAGTGATTTATAAGTAAGAACGTGAAGTGTAAATAACTTAGATGTTGGATATCGACAAGTTAAGTAACTCGACATTTTTCATTAAGATGATTTCATACGTTTATTTAACCTTTGAACTTTATCCCATGCTTCACCAACAAACTGTAATTTAAAAACTTGAAACCTATTATGAATATATATGATTCTACTTTTTTAAAACATTTTATGATATAATGATTTCCATTATTTTAACCTTTAAACAAAATGATTCTTAAAAATATATTTGGTTTTGGAAAACAAAATTATTATATTTATTTGATTTAGTTTCAAACGTACAAAAACGTTTTCAGTTTAAAAAGAACTTTATTATTAAAACGTATATAACTTTTATAAATATCTAGAACCACTTTTGACAACTCATTACTTAACCAGTATGATAAAGATAACGATATTTATATTTTATTTTATTAAATATATATAACGATTTAAATTAATATTATATATATTTATACGCATATTATACGTACATAGTTTTATATTTTTACTATACTTAAACTTTACCTTTACTTTATTTTTACTTTACTTTAACTTTAATAATTCACTTTAATAATTCATACTTTAATAATTCACTTTAATAATTCATACTTTAATAATTCATACTTTAATAATTCACTTCAATAATTCATACTTTAATAATTCACTTTAATAATTCATACTTTAATAATTCACTTTAATAATTTAAAAATCTATTATAAATAGAATTCAATAGGTTTCATTATTTCATAGAAACTTGAAAATATTTTTCTCTAAACTCTCTCAATCGATTTACATATATATATTTACTCCGTATTATTTCAAGATATTATTAGTATACATAAAATATTACGTCAGAGTGCTGTCCGAATGATTTCGAAATTGTTTTTCGAGTGGGATTGGATTAAGGAAATTATGGGTTATAGCTATGGAGGTGATTGGCATGGTTCATGGGTATGCTCGTGAGGTCAATATAGTGTTTATCATCTCCGTTGCGTCTACGTACCTTTCCTGCAATATTGAATCTCAATATTGATACGTGAGTACTCATAATTTAACTTTTACATACTAATAGTGTATCCCTGACTAGTGCTCGAGTATATAGGATTATGCATGTTTGTACTTTTGATATTGCCTTTAGTTAGGTTATGTTGAATCCTGAATTAGTTATATATGCGACTGAGATAAGGTATAAGATATGCATGTCGTTGGAAAGCTAGCGAAAAATTAAGAACTTTTCATTTAGATATCGAATGATTTCGATAAACGGATTTGAAGTTATAGTCCATCGAATTTTTGTATTATTATTAAAAATGATTATTATTATCGTCGTTATTATCGTCGTTCTAGTTTTTTCTTATTATTATTATAATTATCTTTATTAATAAAAGGATTTATCATTAAAAATTGTTATTTTTTTTATTATTACTATCGTTATTATCGTTAAAGTTATAATTAGTGTTATTATTATTATTATTATTATTATTATTATTATTATTATTATTATTATTATTATTATTATTGGTATTATTATTATTATTATCATTATTAATATATATATCATTATTTAAAAATGGTTATTGTTATTGTTACTATTACTATATTATCATTAAGATAATTATTAGTATTATCGTTAATAATGTTATAGTAACTATCATTATTAATATTAGTGTAATTAAAACAAATATTTGTAACACCTAATTATTTTGATTACTATTATTATCATTATTACGAATACGATATAAAAGATGATTAAAAGCTATTAAACGAAACGGTTAGGAAATAATGGGTAAGAGTATCATGATGAAATTAAAATATTATAAGATATTAATTTAGATAAAATTATCGTTCTTATTATTTTTATTATTACTATTATTATTAAAATTATCGTTAGTATTAAAACTATCATTTTAATAAAAATTATCATTTTAATAGAAATGTCATTGTTACTATAAAATATCATTATTATTATTATTTTAAATAGAATTATTATTTTAAAGATAATATTAAAAATTATCGTAAATATTAAAGTTATCATAATTAGAATTATCGTTTTATCATAATGTCATCTTAGTAATTATAAATATTGATATTTTTATAATAATAATTATTATTACAAAATAATACAACTTTTACTTACTATCATTATAGATATTATTTTATCAAATAAATATTTGATACAAACATATTTTACTACGTGTAATAACTTACTTTAATAATACGTATCATATTATCTTTATATATTATCTTTATAATATTAAATGAACCCTATAAATTTTATTACTTAATATATATAAAAGTATATTTTATTATATAAATATAATATAAAATTATATTTATTAATAAATAAATTATATTATTTACTCTAATAAATTTTTTAGAAATATTTAAAAATATAAAACGACGATATTTAAACTATATATTAATCATGTATAAATTTTTGGAAATTATTTTGAGTCAAATTTACCTTTGTTGACTTTTGCATATTAGTCTCGAGCATTAGGATTGTGGTACACTATGACTTGACCTAATTTGTTAGACAAATATTGACCAACACATAAATATATATAATTAATTTAGGTTCGTGAATCCGAGGCCAACCTTGCACTTGTTCAATGACGTTATATGTATTTTTACTACGAAATACAGTATGGTGAGTTTCATTTGCCTTTTTACCCTTTATATTTTTGGGCTGAGAATACATGCGCAATTTTTATAAATGTTTTTCGAAATAGACACAAGTAATCGAAACTACATTATATGGTTGAATTATCGAAATCGAATATGCCCCTTTTTATTAAGTCTGGTAATCTAAGAATTAGGGAACAGACACCCTAATTGACGCGAATCCTAAAGATAGATCTATTGGGCCTAACAAACCCCATCCAAAGTACCGGATGCTTTAGTACTTCAAAATTATATCATGTCCGAAGGAGGATCCCGGAATGATAGGGGATATTCTTATATGTATCTAGTTAATGTCGGTTACCAGGTGTTCACCATATGAATGATTATTTTTTTGTCTCTATGCATGGGACGTATATTTATGAGAACTGGAAATGAAATTCTTGTGGTCTATTAAAATGATGGAAATAAATGATTATGATAAACTAATGAACTCACCAACCTTTTGGTTGACACTTTAAAGCATGTTTATTCTCAGGTGTTAAAGAAATCTTCCGCTGTGCATTTGCTCATTTTAAAGATATTACTTGGAGTCTTTCATAGCATATTTCGAAGAACGTTGCATTCGAGTCATTGAGTTCATCAAAGATTATTATTAAATCAATTTATAGTTGGATAGTGGATATTATGAAATGGTATGCATGCCTGTCAATTTTTGATGTAAAGAAAGATTGTCTTTTAAAAACGAATGCAATGTTTGTAAAATATATCATATATAGGTCAAATACCTCGTAATGTAATCAACTATTGTGAATCGTTTATAATGTATATGAACGGGTCCTTTCACTTCTCAGATTCAGATAGCTTCTCTTTCATGCTAACAAATTGTTTCAAAAGATGATCATCAGCTCTGCCTGCTTGAAGAGTGTTGAATATGGCATGCATATTTAGAATAACGATTCGCTCGCAGGCTTGGTGTTTTTCCTTAACGGAAAGGTCATCAAAAATATTCATCAGAGGAGGGTTAGCGAAAGTCTTCTAATATTTGTGGCAATCCACCTGCTGATCCACAAGGGCACGAAGAAAAGCCTCCATAGCTTTAATATTAATGTCGGGAACAAAATCGGAAGAACTAGGGGTAACGACAAGCAATCTCTCATTCTGAAGAGGATAAGGGGTTGCTGGAGTAACAGTATCACTGGATCATGATGCGGAGGAATCGAAGATTGAGTAGAATGGATTTATTGAACATCTGATGAGGGGGATTCATCTATCAACACTACAAGAAGAGATGGAAGGAATGATACAAAAATAATAACAGGAAAGTTACAATAAAAATAATAATATTAAGTAACAAACCATTTTCATCCAGATGAGAGGACGATTTCTTTTGTTTCTATTTGCTGGGTTTCGCAACCTCTTTGCCTTTTCTTTTTTGCCGCTTAGAGTCCTCTACCAAGTCAACCATGGGTACAGCAATCAGAACAACCTCTTCAGTAGTAGGAGCTGTAGGAATTTCTTTGTAGACAACAGAATGGAGTTGTTTAGATGTGATGATGCTTGAAAGATCCATTGCTACAAAAAGAAGAAGAATACAAATATAATTCAGTGCAGACAAGTGAAATAAAAACATAAGCAAAAAGATTCCTACCAACATCATTTAATTCTACAACAGAGTAACATCTTTGTCTCTCTAGCGATGCGATAAGCCACCAAGCGCCAAAACAAAATCGCTATACGGACGTTGGGGGAATTGTAAAGATTTAATTTGATCGACGGCATCCGTTTCAGTAGCGGTTAGCGTCAGAGTTTTACCAGAACTACGATTGTAGTTTAAAACCAAGAGCGAACATAAGCAAAATCAGTGGGAATAATAGTTGATTTGACAAAAAAGAAATAATTAGTCCAATCTGGAAGTTTGTTATTCATTTCAAGAGTAAAAGTAGTCCCAGCTTTACGGTCAAATGTAAACCATCCCGCTTTGCAAACCATAATGTGATAAAGAGCATAAAAAGAATTTACTTCGAGAGCGACACAAAGAGACCTACAATAAAGTTCGAAAATACTAATTTTTTGAAGACCATGCGGATGCATGTGGCATATACTAACTCCATAATATTGAAGGAGAGATAACATATATGTAGAAAAAGGGATTCGAAAATTTCAAGTATCAAAAGGATATCATATCCTTTGGAGGCTCATTTGCCCTTTGGGAGGGTAGCGGAACAATTGGAGAAAAACCATTCAACTCAGAATAAGATAAGCAAGGATCATCAAGAAACTCTTGCGTAGTTAGTGGAATGATATATTTGATGTTAGCTTGCGAACCGCTGATCGACGCCTCGTTAGTAGTCATTCTAAAGAAATAAGCGAACAAAAGAAATAAGTAATTCTTACCAATAAGCTTAAGAAGTCTTTGAAGATTTGAAAGATTTAAGAGATAATAAAAGTAAAGGTAAAAAAGAGATGGTACAAAGGGGTATTTATATGGGAGCAAAATGGATACAAAACGATTCATAGGACACGTGTAGGTGCAGATTAAAACGAAAGGAAACAATAGGGGAATAAGCAGTTGAAAGTTAAAATAATAGGCAATCAAGTACATTGAGAAAGTCAAATCAGCATGTCAGAAAGCATTTAATGCAATACCGGACATCGGAGAGAGAAGACATATTTTTAAGTTTGATAATGATACTTTCAAAAAAATTAATCATTCTCAAACTAGGAGATTTAATGATACGCTATTCTGTTAGCGTACAGAAAACGCTATTTAAAAGAAGAACCGGACACCATAAACATGAATAAAAGCATTAAAAATTAATCTAGTGAATACGCTGACTGCGAATACACAAGGCGGATAGCGAATAAAGACGAAACTCATATGTCGAAAATAAGGGTTGACTGGTCAAAACACCTGAGAATAAGGGTTGACCCACCAATCATAACATGACACGTAGAAGAACCTTTGACCTCTTTTGCCTATATAAAAGCCACATGGACTTCATTGATAGACAGATTGCATCACTTTTTCAGAGTAGAACTTTTTCTCTCTATAGAAAAACTTTCTCTCTCTAAGTGGCTGACCAAGTTTGACCTTGACTGGATTCACAGGTTGACTCTAGATCCGGTAATCATTGTTATCACGGAGAGTTTTCAAGGACTTAAACCGCTCACCATTAACGTGATTGTGATTTGCACTCGTATCTTATCCGCAATCCGAATTTGCTATGATCAAATAGTAAATTCAACAAATGTGTTATATCTTCGACAAATGTTACACATTCTTGTAGATATATATTTTGATTATGTCAGGTTATATATATTTTTACTATACGACGTTTTTGTTTTCATCGCATATTAGGAAATATTATAACATCTTTTTAATATCCAATGGATATCCATTAACCCGTTTGATCCAGTAGATATGGATATTGATATTGACGGATGAACAACAATTAAATGGATATGTATATGGATGAACAAAATCTAAATGAATATGAATTTTGATATGACATCAACCGATCCATACTCGATTCATTACTATCTCTACCAGCAACCACCACTAAACCAAGAGCGAATTTGTTGTTCACCCAATTATATTTTGTGACCACATGTAAAATTTCCATTGGAACCATATAACTCCTCATCCAAGTTGTCAAAAACTACAACGCTCATTGGCCAAAATCGTATCCAAATTATCCACAATAATACATTGTATAGATAAGGTCTTAACACCATCACATATTATTTTCTCCATATCATTTAAAATTGCATACACCAAAAAACACAAGTAACAAAACAGAACAATGGCTCAAGCTGTAGCATCAATGGCTGGACTACGTGGTACTTCTCTAGCTGTGACACCTGTTGGTAACGGCCCGGTTAGTGCAACCCGGACCGGACTCGTTGTTAGAGCCCAACAGAGTGAAAATGATACTAGCCGAAGAGCCATGATTGGGCTCATTGCCACTGGGTTAGCTTCGGGTTCTTTGGTTCAGGCTGTGCTCGCCGAAGCTAAACCGATCAAACTGGGCCCACCTCCACCACTATCTGGTGGACTTCGTAAGTTTCCGATTAACACCTTCTGGTTCCATTGACATAAATATGTTGTTAGTTGTACATGAGTTATAGTGTAGTGAAGGCAAATCTAATTTATAATTTTGATTGGCTATATATTGTTATGACAATTAACCAATCAAAATGCACTTTTAAGTAGGTGTAGTACTTCCCTTTTATTACGAAATTAATATTTGGTTTTAAACCGATTAACTAGAAAACCAAACATAATGAAAATCGAAATAATCAAACTGAAATTAAATTATTTTTTGGTCAGTTTTAGTTTATAAATCAGAACTCGATCTTCGGCTTGGTATCAAGTTTTAGAACACAAACCGATTTTAAAACCAAAATAGAATGAAGTTGAAAACCAATTTTTTCCCATGATATGGTGTGTTAATATAAGGTTGTGTTTTTGGCGTTAAAAAAAAATATAAGGTTGTGTTTGGGACTGCATACTGTAAGGTATTTGAGTTATTGCGCTTTTTAGAAGTCGAAAGGCAAACACATTTATTCAAAAGTGGCAGTTCTAATAAAGCACAGTTGATTTATTCAAATTACAAAAATGTGTATTTGCAGCCGGTACTGATAACTCTGATGAGGCAAGAGACCTCGATTTGCCATTGAAGAACCGGTTTTTCCTCCAGCCATTGACACCGACAGAAGCTGCAGCTCGTGCTAAAGAATCCGCAAAAGAAATATTAAACGTCAAAGAGTTCATCGACAAAAAGGCATGGCCTTATGTCCAAAACGATCTTCGTTTGAAGTCAGAGTACCTTCGTTTTGATCTCAACACAATCATTGCTGCTAAGCCAAAAGACGAAAAGAAGCAACTTAAGGATCTTACCGGAAAACTTTTCCAAAACATGGCAGATGTAAGTTCTAATTCTCTAGTTAATTTTTTTAGTAATTTAGTCAAAATAATGCGAAATGTTTGAAAAATTTGTATTTTGACATTTTTTTGTTTTGTTTTGGTTTAGTTGGATTACGCAGCAAAGATCAAAAGCTCGGCTGATGCAGAGAAGAGTTACGCTGCAGCTGTATCTAGTCTTAACGATGTTCTTTCAAAGCTCGGTTAAACTAAAGTTTGCATGTTAATGTGATGAAAATATTGTGTTATTTATCAATTGACAAAGAAGCTTTGTGGGATTTTATTAATATATAATATGTGAATCAAAACTAGTAAATTTCGTAATCACAAAAACTTGTGTGCACGTACCATGACCGTCAATGATCATTTCAAGATTTTAACTAGACATTTAAACAGATCCACTAGAAATAAATAGAATTGAAAAGATGATATTCAGAGAATCAGAGAAATGATATTTTTTATATGTTGCTATTTTCTTTCGATAGAAGTTAAAGAAAATCATGTCACAAATAAAGATTTAAATCAAATTAAGAATCCAATTGCAAACAACAAAAAACATGAAAGAAAAGAACTAAAGAAGCAACAAAATAGGCAATGGTGTTTGATTGTGGCAAATAATGATGACCAAAAGGTTGAAAATAAGCGCGCAGGTGACTCATGGCTGTGGTGCAGATGGTACAGATTGGTGCACAGGTGGGTTCAACTTCTTTTCTTCTCGGTCAACAGCAGTAGCAGAAACGTAATAACAAACTGCAAACATTGCATGAATGAAACACACAACGCCGCCAATAGAAAAGTATCGATGGTGTGAAACTCCACACGATTTTCTTGAACCTGAGTTCGATAAAACTCCTGCTGTTAGCAAACAGAATCCAATCACCAAAGTGATCCTGCAAGTAATAAAAAATTAAACACATTTAGTACATACATCATGTGAATGCAAAATTAGGGATTGAGGTGAGATGGGTATGTACCATGAAAGAACGAGGGATGCAAATGCTAAACGTTTGTTATACGTGACGGTTTCTAGTTCTTGTTTAGATTGTACACAATGGCAGCCACCAAGTAAGTTAGCAATTGCATGAGCAAATGCTAAAAGGATTGCTGCTGCAGAACCCAACTTAAATGCTGTGTAACTTGGATCTCTACATTCAACGATCCACAGCGTTAAACTTTGCACCTGAAAAATGTGACACAAAAGGATTTCAAATTATATTGGGCTAGTAGTACAGTAGCTTGTTTGGGCAGGGCGAGTGAGGTAACAGGTCAAAACGGGATCGGTTGGGTTGGGTTGACAATTTTTTCTTAAACGTGACCCTGTAACTGTACTCAAATGATCCAAAAACTAAATGACAGATCGAGGGTCACGTACTTTAGTTCGTTTTAAAGAAAATCCTAAATTACACGGTTTTAAGAATAGTATAATAGGATGTCATATGTATATATTTCAAATTATACGCTTTTAAGAATGCACCCCTTTTACCAATGTGGCCCTTTTTCTTGGCTGCGCAAGATATGTTGCTAGTGAAGTTTGAACTTGAAGGGACAGATCACTAGGCTATCTTAATTGGGATGGTATAGATCAAAATACGATAGCATATCGAAAATATTACCTTATTTTGAGCTATCTCAGCCTGAATGCCAAGGATTCCTGCAATGAGATCAAAAAGAATGATCGAGAAACAAACTAAAGGGATCATGTATTGACCCTTGTTTTGACCTTTCATCTCCATTTTTGAACCTTGTGCCTAAAACTAGGAAATGTCAAAGAAATGGTGGTTGTTGTTTTGCAGATAAACATGGTCAGTTTTATAGGCAGTGGTCATGGGTAGCCACAATGGGTGTGATTGTGGTGACATTGAGGGACAGAACCTAGAACGTGAAAAAAGGATAGAATGTGAATAAAGTGAATTAAGGAAGAGTGAATGAGGTTTAACTGCATATGAGTATGTGAAATGTTAGCTTTTTTTGGAGTTAAAAAGCCTTCTTTTGTCTTCAAAGTTCACTTTATTCTGTTTTTGTTTAATCTTTGATTCCTTCCATAAAGTTCTCTACCACTAATGTTGGGTTAGACTCTTTTTCGTTATCCTTTTCAACTATTTCACAAATATCAGTAACAACATCAGATATATCATTGTTATCTTCTACGATGCTTGAATCTTTAACTTCTACGGAAGGTATTGATCTCATATCATTAACTTGTCCCCTCATTTAGCCCTTCAACATTAGCTAAATAAAAAATTACTATAACAATTATCTTCATTATTTTCCTTCGGTTGAAACATTAAGACTATGAATATGCACCAAACAAGTTCGCCTTTTCATGATATTGTTAGTCTCTTCTTGCTCGTTAGCAAAACAAAAAGCATCATGAAGGGTTTTGGGTTTAAACATGCTAACAAGTAACACCCTTTTTAATTTCTGGTTGTAACCCCAAATGAATGAGGTAGTGATATATCCACTTGTAAATTTGATAAATCCACTCATTATTTTGCATAAGTTACTTGTACTGTACAAACACTGAAGCATAATATAAGTGGGTATATCAAAATTAAAAGTGGAAACTGATGAATATCTTTCAACAGATTAAGAAATGGATCATAATACATCTTGAACGGTACCATTTTGCTTATACTTCCATAATGCTGACATTTCATCAAACATGTTATGTGCAAATTTCTTATTCTCAATTTTGTCTACACCATTTCTATCATTTACTTCCAATTTAGCAACAAAATTTGAACTACGTTCTAAATCATTGAAAACATAACTTGAACAATGTAAATTTCGATTCTTACCTTGTTCTTCTCTTAGACTTTGTACTTCACTAATTGAGAAATATTGATTGTTTGCAAACACATTCAATTTTGTGGTCAGTTGACTCAGTTCTTTGGTCATATCCTTGATAGAATCACGAAGTTGTTAAAAATATTGTTTGATAGAGTGTGCTTGTGACCTATTTGAGAAATTCATGGAAATAGAAGAAAGATCTGAACATGTTACAGTTCTTAATGAAGTTAAATGATGAGTATGAGTTATTTAAAAAAATTTAGCTATGGATTCTCTACCTAATGTCTACATGGTTTATTATGTGGTTCAACAATTTGAAAAACAAAAGCAAGTGACCAACCATGTTGCTGATCACACTCCTTTGTTTGTTAATATTAATCAAAATAAGCCGCATGAAAAAGGGGTGAGACCTTTTACTTTGATGGTGATGAAGATACCATTATTGATCAATGTTTTGAGATATTTGGGTACCCTTATTGGTATACGGGTAAAGGAACAGGAAAGGAAACAAAATTGCTTCTCATATACAACTAATGAACAAGTTTAGTAAAAACCTACCTATTAGTAAAAAAGTTTATACCCATCTTGACCCGATTACTGTAATACCCTCAAAATGTGGCTTTACGTGCTGTATTACCAGAGGCCAAAGTCTGATCGATGCAAGCTATATGCAACGTTTTTCAAAGTAATAGTGGCATTTTATTCAAAAACCAAGCGTTTACAATACTTAAAGAAAACCAACAAAGTACTAATCAAAACCAAATGTATTTAAAATGAAAAGACATAATGCCACTATCAAAGTTTAAACAAATCTTCATTTCCAAATGCATGACCTCTACTGCCTTACTTGCTAGAGCAGAAGCATTCTCTAATTACCTGAGAATAAACATGTAAAAACGTCAACACAAAGGTTGAGTGAATCATAGGTTTAAGTAGTATAAAGTGTAGAGTATAGAACACAAGATTTCGTTTGCATACTCGCAAGCACCTTAAAAACTTAAAAAGATTCTATAAGTTTGAGCACCCGGTAACTAAGCCTTAACGTTCGTTTAGTATCCCTGTTGTTATGTACACCTAACCAAAATGTACCACCTCAAATAGTATACGTCCGTTAAGTTTAGGTTAGTTTCTAACCCGGACAGACGGGGATGTCAAGCCCTATGGATCCATATACACCTATTCGCTCCCACCAGTTCCTAAACTGGTAGTTACTAGTTACCAAAGCTAAGGGATTTTCGGTTATAACTCAGCATAGAATGTAAGTTTAGTACTTGTGTCTACTTGTAAAACAGAAAAAGACAGGTATTCTCACCCCGAAAGCAGTTTATAAAATAGTTAAAAAGTTGGGGCTATGACTCACCTTATGAGCGAAGTAAACAGTATGATAGTAAATAGCAGCGGTAGTCCAAAGTTGTCAACCTATCATCATTAGGTTTAAGTTAGTTGGATCATCATGGTCATCATCATCATCATTATAGTTATGTGTTTGATATATATGTTCATATATATTATCGATGTTCCTTTTAAAAGTTTTCAATGTTAACCATTCCTACAGTTTAGATGTTGCATAACTCAAATGATCCTCATTGCTATCAAATAAGTCAATGGACAGCCAGATGTAACCGGGGGCCAGGACTCTTGATCCGACTTTAAGTTGTGACATTCGAGATCCACAACCATATCCCAAATTAGCAACCTAGACACCATCCATGACTGTAAGTAGCGGTGAGTCTCGTGATAGTTATACGTTATCTGTTTGTGATTTTTAATTCCACGTATGTTCTAGTGAGTATAGGAATACATCACTTATTTATTTTCGTTTTCGATATATATCATATATTATATTACTTTTTAATAATATTTAAGTCACATTATAATTTCTTTACATTATTTCTTTCCATATATATATTTACACACATACACATATACTTCTAATTATGTAGTACGTATATATGTATCTACATTTATACATGCGTGCACTCATGTATTCATGTATATCTACATATACGCATGAACATAATCTTTCATATATATCTATATGTTTCATATATACCATATCCATATTTTATCAAATCTTTATCAACATAATACAATAATATCCATATTCAATCATATTCGTTATAATGTAAGTATTATCTTTAAAGTTTAATTCATAACTTATACTTAATAATATTAACTTCATAATATTATTATGTTCATTACCATTAACTTCTCATCACAAATCATTATCACTTAATAATTCAATAATGTCTTCTAAATAATCTTCCTACTTTCCATGATAATATTCATAATGATACAATTTTATTCATACATTTAAAAATCTTAATACTTTCATTCATTACCATTCAAGTATTTTCTTTGAAGTTCATGTCTTCTACAAAATTTAGATCCATAAAGTTTATTCATGTTCATAGCTATCATAGTTAATATTCATACTTATCATCTTTATATTATCCATATCATATTCATACATATTCATAATCTTCATAATATTTTTATTAATATGCATATTAATACTTGTAAATTCTATATATATTCATCACAACATATATATAATCATAACTTATATTATTAACCATCTTCATGTGTTTATAGACATATATCTCCTATTCATGTTCATAATCAACACTAACAATATAAGAATTAAAAAGTATAATTAGTTTGTAGTTTTTTTTAGGGATACCTTAAGTGTATTAGAGCAAGGAAAAGTGATGATTGCTGATGGTTGAGGGGAGGCCGAACAGCAGCAAAACAGGAAGCAAGACTGCAGCAAAATTCGAGCCTTTTCGAGGGTGTTTGGGTCACGGACAGCAGCAACCAAAAACGCAGCAGCAGGAAGCTATTTAGGGGCTATTTTGAGGGCGCAGGAACAGCAAAAAGAGTGGTGTTTGATGGCATTTTACAGCAGCAAAAAACCTGCTGCAATTGGTGGCGGTTTGGTGGTCGAATTCGGCAGCAAAGGCTGCGGTTTTGGGGTTGTCGTGGGCTGCAAACACAGCAGCAAAAGTGGTGGATGAGGGCTGCCAAAAACAGCAGACCTGCAGTGGTGATGAGGGCGGTTTGGGGTGGCGAAGGGTGGTGGTGATGGTTCGGTTGGGGTGGCCGAAAATAGGGAGTGGGGTGGGGATGTTGTGAGCCGAAAATCACAAGGAGGAAGGGAGTGTTTGGTGTGTTTTGGGTATTGAATTGTGAATGAGAAAAAGAGAAGCTAGGAGTCCCTTTTATAATGCAAGTGTTTAGAGTTAGACTACAATTCAAGTTGCTCAAAGATTATTCTAGAGATTTAGTGTTAGGATTAGATTACAATTAGTTTAAGTTTAGGATTAGGCTTTATCTCATTTGATTTAGATTAGGATTAGTAGTTTAAAATTGGAACTAGATTAGGATTCCTTTTTATATTTATCTTTTAAATGTAATTTATTTATTTATTATTTATTTATTATTTTAGCCGATATATATATATATATATATATATATATATATATATATATATATATATATATATATATATATATATATATATATATATAAATTTTTACTAACTTAATTAATGTGCATTTTAGTCCCTGCACATTTTATTCGCGTTAGTCCTTCGTTAAATTTTATTGATGATGACGAGCCATGATCGTTAGTTTAGGTAACCTCGTTACCCATTTTGTTACTTTCAATAGTTTTGGGTTTTCTAACCGGGTTCGTTTGTTTTAGACAACCTAAGTTTCAAGTTTACTCATATATAATATTCGAAAAAGTTGGGGTGTTATAGTTACTGACTTAAATTCCGACTCCGTAAACTTTAATTGCAAATCCTAACTTCAAATTAAGTTTAGCGTACAGAATGTGATATCACATTGTTTGGTATAAGAATCTGCAAAACAGGTTTATTTTACTACTTTTTTAAACTCACCCCAAAACAAGTCATATTTTATTCATTTTGGATATAAATCAGGACATGTGAAATGAGAAGAAAAAAAAAAAGACTTGTGCAGATACAATTATTCTCCAACAACAATGAAGAGAACTACATATGTTATAAAACATCAAGAATGTCTATCATCAAACTTTATTCTACGACTTGCCCGATGCCAGTCTTTGTTCAAGTATGGTAACTCCCATATACCTGCAAATAAATAAAATCCAAATCTGCGTTATAACAAGTTATGATCGACGACATTAGCGCACATTCTTGTTTCTAAGATATAATATAACAACAATACTCATTCCGAAGTGTACGGGGTATATGAGGAGGTATGATGTAGTCAGTCATTCTTTAACCTTAGGAGAAAGACACGTTTCTCTACCTTTAGGTTAAGAAAGTCATCCCTCATCCCGAATGTAAAGAGACTACTTGGTTTTTAAGAAGATAAACGTTATCGACATCGAATTCTCTCATTTGTCAACCACACACGCGTTAGTTGGAAAATATTTGTAAAAATTCACGCTAATATAAAATGTCAAGATTTGAAAAGGAGGTACCTTCCGAGCATTAATACGCTTGCTTGAGGATTAGTTCCCGGAGAATTTAGTATAGTTGACCCATCAATAACTCGTAGACGATCCACACCTTTAACCTTATATTCATCATCAACGACATCACCCATACGACAACCACCATGATAATGCCATAAAGTCCTTACAGTGTCCTTGCAATATTGCTCTAAGGTTGAAAATGAATTAGGATGTGGAATCAAGTTAACGGGTAATTTCATGTTTAGATCAAGAATATATTTGACTGTCATATTGGCGTACTTGTAGCTCGAATATGCTTTTGATTCAACTGCTTTTAGGATTGTTTTAATCCCGTTAACGCATTTTTGTAAATCTGTGGGTTCCTTGAAGTAGTTGAATGTTACTGATGGGTTGTCGGTTGGATCGAGGTTTGTAATCTTTAGCTCACCCTTAGATTTTGGTCCGTTGATTTTCTCAAATATAAATCCTCCCATCTGCCAACAAAACAGATAATACAGTTAAGTCAGTTTAATTAGATTTACCATAAGTCATTAAACTGATTGTTTTGTTACTGTAAGTCTATACATATAATATATAACAATTCACATTTCCAAGCATCTGACCCATTTATAAAGTAAATTTGATGAGACTTTCTATGCCTAATCTTTATTTTGATTGGTTTCAAGCAACAGAAGGGATGGGCCATACAAAGTTTCATTAATTATTAGAGTTCATATTAAATATTTGAGTCAACATCTTTGAAGAATATTTTGAAATTTGTCAAGTCTTAATGATAAACTTATTGGCTTAATTTTGTAAAAAAAGAATAAATCTTTGAAGAAAGCAGTTTACTTGGAGTATTTATCCTTTCTTAAAAGCTTGTGCAGTTTTTTTTTTTTTTTTTTTTTTTTTTTTTTCTAAAGGCAAACTCACACACACCACTATACAAAATTATCAATGAAATATATATATAAATTGTTCTAAGCAAAACTCGAACCCGCAAATGGTCCTTTAGTTAAAAGTTCAACACTAAACAATTTTCAAATTTGTAAGTGGTTAAAAGTTTATCCCATTAAAACAAAAGTGCAAGTTATGGAATTACCTGTGGGGAAAATCCCTGATATGCTGATGGGTTTGCAAAGATAAAATTAACTCCACCCGCTTCTTCAATGTAGCTCCTGAATCGGGTTATACCAACAACTTGCAGCGGAGTTGGCTCAACTGCAATAGGCGATGGGACGAAGATTGAGTTCATAGGGTTATCTGCCATGCCTTTACCAACAAACGGTTGCTGATGCACGACTTTAATATTTTGCGCATCAAGTTGTTCTTTCGGACCTATACCACTTAACATCAAAAGTTGTGGGCTACCAAGAGCACCAGCAGATAATATGATTTCATTTTTCTCTCCCTTTTTCAAGTATGCAATATGCTTATTCCCTAATGAATCTGTAAAAATTACTCCATAAGCCAATGGCCTTGATTTGCCTGTTAAAGAATCACAATTAGTCCATAGAAAATTAAAATAATTAATATATTGGCATATATTGGCATACATACAAATGGTTATGATATTTACACCATCAATTTTGATAAATACACTAGAGTTGTATATTATTGTTTATACAATTATATGTACAGTTGAACCTGGTTAAATATCAATTGTGATTAGATACACCAAAATTATGCATTTTTATCTATCAAATGTAATGTGTGTCTATCATTATCAGTAACAAAATTGTACACACCTTTAGTCTTGAATAAGATTTTGTGAACAGTTGCATGAAGAAGAACAGATAGTCCGTTGGGGTTCGCATTCTGTAACAAATCTGCAGCTGTATGTCGTGTCCCATTTGGATCAAAAATCGTACCACCTATTTTAGCACCAATTTTATGATAATAAGTAAAGCCATTGTCTACTAAGCCTGCTTCGATTAATGCAGATTTAAAAACAGACTGCCACTTTTGTATAACCGGCTTAAAAACCATAACTTTTTCTGTCCATTCATAAGACTTTTGGACCAAATCTTCGTCTACCAATCTAGCTTCCACGTTAAAATTTGGTTCACCACGCGAGTAAAAACCAGCGTTAATACAAGTACCTCCACCTAAAACTCGTGCACGTGCATTTATAACACCATCTGAAATAAACTGTTGAGAGGGAGAATTTGGTGACGAATCTAAAAAGTAGGAACCGAAATTGTATACACTTGAAATGTTGGTATTTCCATAAGGTGAGCCACCGCGTTCAAGTAATAAAACCGAGTATTTTTCTGATAATGTAGTGGCTAATGGGATCCCGGCTGTGCCTCCACCTATGACGATATAGTCATAGAAGGAAACCTTGGCAGCCTTTGTTGCTTCATGCATGAACGAATAGTTCGGATCTGTAATAAGATAGAGCAAACCATTAATAAGGGTGATGTTCCGTCTACAACCAATATATATCGATATATAACCAAACATACTTTGAAGTGTTGTACTATACAACATTATAAAGCAAATCATGCGGAACACATTCGTTTCATGCATTAATAACACTAGGCTTAACATTTACAGAACAAGTTAAATAAAATTTAACTTACAGTTTTCAGCAAGACTTAACTCGTGGAAAAAGAGAATCGTTACGAGTGTAGATATGAGCAGTCGAGGACTCACATACGCCATATGCGAGCCTTATCGACTACTATAATTTAGTTATCGATTTATATATCTATTAAGAAGTTAAGACCTTCTTTTATATGCTATTCTGTGGAGTATAGTATAATTTACAGGCCCTACATTTGAAGCTAAGAAAAGTCGTATTTGGCGGATTATAATCCAAGATAAAGAGAATAATTTATTAATTAACAAATTGTTTTTGCTGTAGTAAGCACGTTCAACCAGAACACATTTTGGCTCATTCAATAATGCAAAAAAACACATTGTTTTTTTTGTTAAACGACAACGTCAGAAACAGATAGATTCCGTATGACCAATAACGGTTCATATGACCATTATTGATATGTAAAATTCCAAAATATAAACATATTCTAATGATGATGATTATACTACAATCACACCAGTATCTCATAATTGAATTTGTTATTTTGTTAGTATCTCGTTAACTTTAGCTGTGATTTTGGATGGAAACCGCCAGCGGAACTGGTGGAGGCATATTGCTGTCTTCCGTTGACCAAATGACCAATCCAATAGTTATATATATATATATATATATATATATATATATATATATATATATATATATATATATATATATATATATATATATATATATATATAGTGGTAGGATCAAGAGGAAAGTAACCATTCGGGGGGAAGCGGGGGGAAGCAAAAACTTTTTTTTTTCTTCGTTTTTTGAAAAAACTTTGTTCACGAACATTATAGATGAGATGAAAATATGAACATTTAGTAGAGACACTTTATGATAAATGTTTTTATTTTGGCGGGAAAACGCTCGAAGAAGTAATATATAACAATTATCGTGTTTTTCAAGCGTATTTTGAAGTTTTAGCTATTGGGGTTTAGATATTAGGGTTTATAGGGTTTAGATATTAGGGTTTAGAAATTTAGGGTTTAGGGTTTAGATTTAGAGTTTAGATTTAGGATTTAGATTGAGTTTTTAACACGAACGGTTTAGAGTTTAGGGTTTAGGGTTTAGGATTTGGTGTTTTAGGTTTATGGAATAAACCCAAAACACCAAACCCTAAACCCTAAACCCTAAACTCTAAATCGGGCTAAATTTTACTTCACAAAACATGAAGAAAAAAAAAACGTTCATATTCTTCACGAAAATATTATCTTGAATGTTATTTTTGTCGATCGTTTTCCCGCCTAAATAATAACATTCCTCACGAAGTGTCTCTTCTAAATGTTCATATTTTTGTGTGATCTTGATGCCCGAAAAAAAAAATTTTAAAAAAAAAATAAAAAAAATTGCTTCCCCCCGCTTCCCCCGATTGGTTACTTCCCCATTGATCCTGCATATATATATATATATATATATATATATATATATATATATATATATATATATATATATATATATATATATATATATATATATATATATATATATATATATATATATTGGCGAAAAAACGAAAACTTTATACGGAAAACGTTTTCGAATAGAAAACGTTTTCGACAAATGAAACAACGAGAGATCCTTCGATAAGGCTCGAACCTAGAAAGCGACAAACCTACAAACTATGGATTACGAGCCTCATCTTGACCAAACCGAAATACCAAACGGATAATAAACAACGCATACAATAAACTAACAATTACACCAAACTCAAAAATGAAAGAGACACTAGAAAGCGTGAAGCCGAGAACACGAGCTCAAATGTCTTTGATGACACGCCGAATTCTTCCATCTCGGCGCCTTGAACCAATCTTTTCTTCCTCTTTTGGTGATTTTTATTTTTAAACGACGTACTAGGAATCTTGCGAGGATTAATAAGAGAAACATTATCTGGTTCGCACTCTTCGACCCTCGTCATCATATTGTCAAAAGCCACGAGCGCATCCTTGGACATTTTACCATTCACGTTTGCCAATGACCCGCAATTTTTAGCTTCAAAACCACCCAAAAATAAATTTTGGATAGCTTCCCTGTAATCCAAATCATCAAAGTTATCTTTAAGCTTATAAGAACCGGATGTGGATGCTTCCTTCGCCTTCTTTCTTGACCTCAAATTGACTTCACCAATTAGACATCTTCGAACGTTCCTATTCAAGACGTACCAAGATTTACAAAAACCTTCGCAAGATGGGACCTCGCAATCGCAATAATTTCTACCACTATGACCAACCAACACCGGTAATTGCCTATCTTCGTTCTCCTCCGTTCGTGTAGCTAACAATTCTTCTTTCTTTCTCTTCTTCTCCTCCTTCAATCTAGCCAATCTTTCCGCAAATGTTAGGTTGTCTTCGTTTTCCAATAGTTATATTGATTGATTGATTGATACTTAAGTTGTGTAATTTAGTCAATACCCTTTAAAAGATTTATACGTAAGTAGTATTGATTGATCAGGATGTTAAGATTTGTAGGACCCAAACAAAACATGTAATTGTAGTATCGTCAATCGCAAATACCTCACGAACAATAAACGAATAATATAAAGCATAAAAATAATAAATAAATGCATAAACGAACATAAAGATTTAACGTGGTTATCCTAACTCCATACACGGAAAAGAGTTTACTCCACGGGCGCTAACTAGATATTTTACTTTATTATTTTCGTGCATATGGTTACAGGTTACAAGGATTCTTTTTATAGAGCAAATAAACAACGAATCACAGTCAAACTAGAAATTTTAATCGAATTTGTAAGACCCTAATCTTCATGGTACATCATTGTAAATAGAGTACATAAAGTGTGGGAATGATTGTGCAGTTGAACAGAAGTCAGAAGCTGAGCTGGGCTTAGTGCGCTCAGCGCACACCTAAGAGTGCGCGTGGCGCACTCTCTACTGTAGCCGGATTCAGCTCTTTTATTCAGATATTTTGATGGGTATTTTGGTAATTTCATCTGTGGACGAGTTAAAGGCTAGTAGGTCAGTTTGTGGAGTATCATTCACTCCATTTCCAACAACCTTATCTTCTTCACTTTAATTTTAGAGAGAGAGTGTGATTTCTTGTGTGAGAAATGTGATGGCCCCGTCAAAACACTTAACGGCTCCGTCACTTGGTCCCACAGCTTGATCGAACTTAAATGAATTTAACAAACGACATTGCATTCTTTTATTTCAAAAGTTTTCTAAAAAGGAAAGCATACCAAAATATGTAGTTTAAAAGTAACCCAACATATTAATTAGCCAAAGTTGACATAAAACATTGTCAACAAACCACAAGTTTATATTATCCAAAAATAGAATGCAAGCTTAAGTTTCATAAATTGTTTCATTAACATCTGCCCAAACACAATAAACATTAAACATTATTCCATTATCAATGAGCCACCTGGTAACCACTTAACCCTTTATTTACCCTTGCCAAACACAATAATAATATACACTGGACAGTGTATCTACAACAAAATACGAAGTACTAAACATTCCGATTATAAATTACTAGCGCGACTAGCTCGAAATGGGGTTGTCAAACCCAATAGATCTATTCATAGGATTCGCGTTCACCGGTAGAAACCAATGATTACAGTTACCAGACTAGAAAATATTTTTGTCCAACTCACAATGAATAATTTAAATTTAATTGTCACTTGTGTCTAAACGTGAAATAAAATGCATGTAATCACATTCCAAAAATATACTTTGAAAAGTATGTAAAAATAGGACTATAACTCACCTTAATAGTAACGAAGTAACCAACACAAATAAGCGAACAACAAATGAGTACAGTGATCAGGAATGATCACAACGCCGACCTATGAATAAAGCAAGTCGATATAAATAACTAACTTATGTCAAGTCTTAGTATGATAGCTATTGTACATGTTGCAAGTAGTCATAGAACAATACTCAGCATGCATCAGTTTGATCGGAACAGCGTACGGACACACACTTTCTATTTTTAGAAAGTTTCTATTTTTTACAGGTTTCCATTATTGGAAGGTTTCTATTTTTGGAAAGTTTCTATTTTTGAAAAGTTTCTATTTTTGAAAAGTTTCTATTTTTGGAAAGTTTCTAAATTTAGAAAGTTGCTATTTTAGGAAAGTTTATAAGTTAGGAAAGTTTCCTTAATTAGAAAGTCAACAAAAGTCAACTGAAAGTCAAAGTCAATCGAAAGTCAACTTAAAAGTCAACCTTGGTCAAACATAGTCAACGTTAATTTTAAAAGTGTAAGTTGTAATAATAATGTAAGTTATAATGTTTATTAAGGTTAAATATGTCTAATTATGTCATAACATAAGTTTAATTAAATTAAAATGAATTATTAAAGTTAATATATGTTTAAATGATATAATTAATATAACATAAGTACTTAATTAATTAATTAAATATTAGTCATAATATAAATATTATTAATTAATAATAAATTTTAAATCATATTATAAGTATTATTAATTAATAATGAACTATTAATCATATCATAAGTTTCTAATTATAATCATTAAATCATAAGTATTTAATAATTAAATTATAAATAAATAATAACTAAGCCTTATAATAATTAACTAATTAATTAATCCTTATTATAAGTCTTATTATAATAATCTCATAATATAATTTTAATACTTATCATAAGTATTTTCCATTAATAATAAAAGTATTATTAATCATAAGTTTAATTAAAATGTTAATTAAATCATAAGTAATAATTAAATGATATAATAAATATATATATATCATAAGTCTTAAAATTTTAATAATTAATTTTTGTATCATAAGTAATTAAATGATAATGAAATTCATTATTTATATCATAAGTTTAATAATTAATCATAAGTTTTAAATCAAAAGTTCATCGGGTAGCATCTTGAGCCCCGGGTGTCGGTTTTCGGCGAGCCTTATATATATCTCCGCCTAATTAAACCACCCGACACTTTGGTACACTCAAGAACACACCAAGAACAGTCTACAAGTCGTGGTGATCAGCCATGACACCACTTGGAACTTCAATTCAATCAAAATCGTGTTTTAGCCATAACGGGTGATTCGTGGCTCGGATTTAGATGACCTGAACATGAAAGTTCGTCACACCATTAATCCTAACACACTAAAACACCCTAAAGTCACCAAATATGGTCACAAAGTCGGACCAAACCTGGTTCATATCAATATTACATTTTAATTTTAACAAAATACCATTTTGATTATATCTAGGGCTCCGGGAATCGAAACGACATGAATCCGGAGTCTAAAGTTAATGTATTGATGAGAGGAACTCATCTAACTACTTTATTTTCACTTTTATATCAGTCACAATTCCAGAATTAAACAAAAAGCTGCTGTCCCAATTATATCAAACCGAAAACATATGTATTTGAGTAATTCTACGCATACAAACACCATTACAACAACAAGTAATCATCATACTATTAATATATAATCAAAATACAGAAAAATAAAGAAAAATCAAAAGTTCTAGGGTTAGGGTTTATACCCTAATCGAGAAACAAGTAGTATAATCGCGTAGAGGATGATGAGTAGAACGCGTTTATGTATATGATTCAATGATCCAAGCAATTTTAATTGATGATGATGATGTTGGTGTGGTTGTAGGGTGACGGCACCAAGAACAAAAAGAGGGAGGAAGAAAATAAAATGAGAGAAAAATAGATTAGGTTTGTGAAGTTGTGAAAATAAATTACAAAAGTGGAAAAACAAAGGGAGTATACTCCCTCCCTTGCCATCGGCCGAATGGGGTCATGGGGGTGGGCCCTCATGGCCCAAATTTGCTAAATGTTCAATTACTCATGGCCCGAAAGCCCGAACGAAACCCGAAACGCGAAAACACGCTTACGCGATTAAAAATTAGGAGAGATAACGAATACGCGACGAAAAATAAATTTAAATACTATATATAATAATATAATCTTAAAATATCATATTTAAAATATTTATTATTTAAATATCCCAAAAACTCGACCGTTGGTTTGAAAATCGAAAAGATTCGCCGAATAGAAATCCGCGACACGTAGAAACGTATAACTCAAAATATGAATACAAATATTCACATAACACATAATAATTAATATATATATATATATATATATATATATATATATATATATATATATATATATATATATTATTATAAAAATAATAATATAGGTCATAGAAATGACGTAGCACGAATAACAGTTAACGGTCGTTAATTAATTAACGGTAACAGCGTACTTACACGCACTTTCTATTTTTAGCAGGTTTCCATTATTGGAAAGTTTCTATTTTTGGAAAGTTTATAAGTTAGGAAAGTTTCCTTAATTAGAAAGTCAACAAAAGTCAACTGAAAGTCAAAGTCAATCGAAAGTCAACTCAAAAGTCAACCTTAGTCAAACATAGCCAACGTTAATTTTAAAAGTGTAAGTTGTAATAATAATGTAAGTTATAATGTTTATTAAGGTTAAATATGTCTAATTATGTCATAACATAAGTTTAATTAAATTAAAATGAATTATTAAAGTTAATATATGTTTAAATGATATAATTAATATAACATAAGTATTTAATTAATTAATTAAATATTAGTCATAATATAAGTATTATTAATTAATAATAAATTTTAAATCATATTATAAGTATTATTAATTAATAATGAACTATTAATCATATCATAAGTTTCTAATTATAATCATTAAATCATAAGTATTTAATAATTAAATTATAAATAAATAATAACTAAGCCTTATAATAATTAAATAATTAATTAATCCTTATTATAAGTCTTATTATAATAATCTCATAATATAAGTTTAATACTTATCATAAGTATTTTCCATTAATAATAGAAGTATTATTAATCATAAGTTTAATTAAAATGTTAATTAAATCATAAGTAATAATTAAATGATATAATAAATATATATATCATAAGTCTTAAAATTTTAATAATTAATTTTTGTATCATAAGTAAAAGATAACGGAAAAAGTAGGGTCGTGACAGTACCTTCCCGTTACGGAAATTTCGTCCCGAAATTTAAGCAGGTGCAGGGGTTGACTCGGCATCTGGGAACAAATGCGGATACTTCTGCTTCATCTGATCTTCACACTCCCAAGTGAACTCGGGACCGCGTCTGGCGTTCCATCTAACCCGGACAATAGGAATTCTGCTCTGCTTAAGAGTCTTAACTTCTCGATCCATAATTTCAATAGGTTCCTCAATAAAATGAAGTTGCTTATCAACATGAAGTTCTTCCAGAGGAATAGTTTTATTGGCTTCGGCCAAACATTTCTTTAAATTCGATACATGAAAAACATCGTGGACAGCACTGAATTCTTGTGGCAACTTCAAACGATAAGCCGCCGGTCCAACTCTCTCAATGATCTCAAACGGTCCAACAAAACGAGGACTTAACTTTCCACTTTTACCAAAACGGATTACACCCTTCCAAGGTGAAACCTTTAACATAACACGATCACCAACTTGGAATTCCACATCTTTCCTTCCTCTATCGGCATAACTCTTTTGCCGACTTCTAGCGGTTCTTAACCTTTCCTTAATCTGTATGATCTTCTCGGTAGTCTCATGGATAATTTCTGGACCTGTGAGTTGAGCATCTCCAACCTCATTCCAACAGACAGGAGACCTACACTTCCTACCATACAGAGCTTCAAACGGTGCGGCTTTAATACTTGCATGATAACTGTTGTTATAAGAAAACTCAGCTAGTGGCAAATATTTATCCCACCCATTACCAAAATCAATAACACACGCTCGTAACATATCTTCTAACGTCTGAATGGTCCTTTCAATCTGACCATCTGTTTGAGGATGATAAGCGGTGCTCATATCTAACTTGGTTCTCAAAGCTTCCTGTAAAGATCGCCAAAACCTCGATACAAATTGACTGTCTCAGTCCGAAATAATAGATACAGGAACACCATGCCTAGAAACAATCTCCTTCAAGTACAAACGAGTAAGCTTCTCCATTGAATCTGTTTCCCTAATCGGCAAAAAGTGAGCCGACTTAGTTAGTCGATCTACAATTACCCAAATAGTGTCATAGCCACCCGCAACTCTCGGTAACTTAGTAATAAAATACATTGTAATCCCTTCCCACTTCCACTCGGGAATCTTAGCTTGCACCAAAAGTCCAGATGGTTTTTGATGTTCAGCTTTAACCTTAGCACAGGTCAAACACTTAGCCACATACGTAGCCACATCACCTTTCAAATTAGGCCACTAATACAGCTCCTTAAGATCATGATACATCTTTCCTGAACCAGGATGAATAGAGTACCTAGACTTATGAGCCTCATCTAAAACAAGTTGTCGCAGTTCACCAAACTTCGGAACCCAAAGACGTCCTGCAAAGTATCTAGTACCATCTGCTCGTACCTCAAACTTCTTAGCCATACCTCTTACGTTCTCATTCACAAAATTCTCTTCCTTTAAGGCTTCTTGTTGTGCCTCAAGAATCTGCCTTGCGAGGTTTGTTCTAATTGTCATATTCAAGGCCCTAAACCTGCGAGGTTCAGCTCTTTCTTTAAGACTCAACGCATCCACCATAACATTGGCCTTACCCGGATGATATAAAAGTTCACAATCGTAATCATTCAACGTCTCAATCCATCTTCGTTGTCTCATGTTCAACTGTTTCTGATCGAGGATATGTTGAAGACTTTTATGATCTGTGTACATAGTACTCTTAACCTCATACAAATAATGTCTCCAAATCTTGAGCGCAAAAACAACGGCCCCCAACTCTAAATCATGAGTTGTATAGTTCTGTTCGTGAATCTTCAATTGACGTGACGCGTACGCGATAACTTTCTTTCGTTGCATCAAAACACAACCAAAGCCTTGACGCGAAGCATCACAATAAACAACAAAATCATCATTACCCTCAGGTAGTGACAATATCAGAGCGGTAGTCAACTTCTTCTTTAAAATCTGATAAGCAGTCTCTTGTTCATCCTTCCACTCATACTTCTTCCCCTTGTGCGTTAAAGCAGTCAGAGGTTTCGCTATACGAGAGAAATCTTGAATGAACCTTCTATAGTAACCTGCTAATCCTAGGAACTGATGAATCTGAGTAGGAGTTTTCGGAGTTTCCCACTTTTCAATCGCCTCAATCTTAGCAGGATCAACTTGTATTCCTTGTTTACTAACAATATGACCAAGGAATTGAAATTCTCGTAACCAGAATGCACACTTAGAGAACTTAGCGTACAAATCTTCTTTCCTTAATAGATCGAGCACTAACTTCAAATGTTCTTCGTGCTCTTCATCTGTAACATCCCGCGTTTTTCCGTTAAATTTATTTTTAACACTGTCTTTTTTTTTAAATAATATCTTTCGTTATTTAAATTCGTGGTTTCCGTTGACTAACGTTCATAATATTTCCATTATTTAATTATAACATCACTCGTTTGCTCTAGCGTTTTTAAAATATTCGTTTGGTTAATTCCCGCACCCGCTTTGAAACTTGAGGGACCAAAGTTGGCTAGTGGGCAAACTAGTTGAATAGGTCAACTAGTCAACCCACCACTACCACCACTCATTCAATCCCACCTCTCTTTCTCTTTTTCTCTCTACTTTCAATATTGGAACTCAAACACCAAATTCACAAAATCATCATCTAAACCCGAATCAAGAAGCAAACATCAAAACAAATTACATATTCGTGATCCTCTCTTCATCCTCTACATTTTGGTACCAATATCATCTCGTTTGGGTAACATTTCTAAAACTCTAGATTTCTCTAAATTCGTATTTTTGACTTGAAATGGTGTTAGTTAGTATCTATGGCTCGTGTGTAACATGAATATATGTTTTGTTTGCTCGATTTGTTGTTTTGAGTAACTAACATGAACACTTGAAATAGGTTTGCTTAATCTTGAATTTTGGATGAGGTAATGTTGTTAAATTGTTTAAGTTCATGTTTTAATTGTGTTACTAGTATCACTAGCTTTGTTTTGATGCGTAGGTTGATTAAGAAAAATTCAAACACATGATTATTGATTTTTTTTGTGAATTTTGGTTAGGGTTTGATAAATTTAAAACGAACTTTTGATGCATCGAATGCTTATTAATGTTGTTGATAAGTGTTTAGTTGCCATGTATGTTTCATTACCTTCAAAACGGCATATCACATGTGTGAATTGGATTCCCGAATCTTAAAATGCATTTTGTAAACTTGAAACGATAATTTTGAACATTTAATGATCACTTGACGAGATTTTTGGTTATTGTAAATGATATTTTTGCTTGATGAAAAGTGGTTAGTTGTATTCCTTATCAAAATACCTTTCCAACGATATAAGATATGCGTTTTAAGTGTTTACGGTTCGTAAATTATCTTTGTTTGAAGTTTGGCTCGTTTGGAACACTTGAAAACTGCAAGACTTGCTGAACCGAGAAATGGAGCGGCGCGCCAAAACCCCACGCGGCGCGCCATTTTGGTCTGTCCCAAATTCTTTTGATTTTCACGTTTTCACCCCCGCTTACTCGTAACTCCGATTAACATGAAACTTGGCAAACATGTTTATATATACTTTCTCATCATGGAAAAATTGTCGGATACCCGACCCTGTTGACTTTGACTTTGACTTTGACTTTGACCAAGTTTGACTTTTAGTCAAACTTAACCAAACACTTATGCAATCGTTTTAATCGTATTTTATACTTGATTCTTGCATGAAACTTGACAACGTGATTCACATGCTATACTAATCGAGTCGTAACGAGCCATAGGACTAATCGAACACATTTCGCCCGACCTTGTGTCGTAACCGGTTAATTGATACAACTTACTTGTTTAGGTCAATGCTAAGCAACTTTCATTCACACGTTTACTTTGTGAAGTACATTTATACTCGTGCACTCGAGGTGAGATCATAGTCCCACCATTTCAACAACTTTTATACTTTTAAATCGTGGGCTGAGAAACATATACTTTGTTACATCTTGTACTACTTACTTTTATGTTTTGAACACAAGTCCGATGAAACAAACATTCTACAGCGAATTTAGAACAAAATCCTTAATTCGATTATCATTAGTTACACTTGCCGGGTGTAAGTGAGAACTTATGTTGTATGGATCCATATGGGTTTGACAAACCCTCATTCAAACGGTTCGCTACCGTTTATGAATGAAATATATTTTCGAGAAACAGTGTATGTTCTAACACTATTGTGATGGGGTTCTATGGGAGGAATGTTAAGCATTGATAATTGGGTACTCGCGAACAAACTTTTGGAATGTAACTTTTGGGTGATCAATGATATGGAAATACTAAATCTTGTGATTCAAAAATAACGTTTATTACCACATCTATGATTTCACCAACGTTTTTCGTTGACAGTTTTCTATATGTTTCTCAGGTTCATACTTGGCTATTTGATACATGCTTCCGCGTACACTCATACTTGCTTGGGGTCAAGCATACATGCATACACTTTGATTACTTGCTTGGAGTCAAGCATACATGCATACGCTAGTGATAGCACCTTTGGATGCAAAGAAATGTTTACATACTTACGCTATTTATAGCAACTATGATTTTCAACTTATATTATGTCGCAAGTTACTTCATTTATGCTTTATAACTTTGTAAATTTAAACGTGTTGTCGAACCGTTTGTAAACTAAACCTTGCAAGTCTTGTACTTTTCAAATGAATGCGACATAATTTTGGTCAAACGAGTCTCATATAGGGACTATGACCACGTAACGGGACCTAAGTTAGCGATGCCGTCAATGACGATTTTGTCGGGTTGCTACAGATGGTATCAGAGCGTTGGTTGTATGGAACTAGGATGTGCATTAGTGTGTCTGACAGAGTCGTTAGGACGCATTAGTGAATCTAGACTACAACTGGATAGTTAGCCATTGCATTCTGACATACCTTTGCTATAGATAGCACTTACTTGACTACTTGTGCATTATACTTGAATCATTCTTAGGTGAACCTCTTAATGGTACCAAGTTTTCATCATACGAATCCGTATTCTGCCACTTTCTGGTAACACACGTAAATTCAAGATTCATACGCATAAGGATGACGACGACTTCATTAGTCACACTTGTTCGGGAACTCTGTCTCCCAGATTGTTATTCGCCACCGTTTCAACTTACTATCAGTGTCACACTGGTGTTCCTTACTATTTACCATTTCTTGTTACTACCATCATTACTCTAGGTGAGTATCGTCGTCACTATTTATCACTACGGTTGCGTACTATTCGTTATCATGATTCGTTACACTCCTCGTACCGGAATACATTATTGTTTGACTTGAACTGCATTGACGTGAACAATCATTTATACACTTCCCTCGGGGAACGCTTCTTTAGAGTTGCACTAATTATTTCGATTCAATACGAGTCACGTTTGAGACGTCGTTACACTTTGTTGATTTTAGATCTTCACGGTTACACGAACTTGATGTTATGGAGTGATGTGGGAATGGAGGTATGAGTTAGCATAATATAACGACACTCGATCAACGTGGTTATATTAAGGTGAGTCATACCAAAGTTCTAATGACACGTGATGGTGGTTGGACTCGATCAACCTAATCACCACCATGTGCCATGTACATGACTTCATTTTTCTTGTTTGAACATCCGAAAACTCCGAGAATACTGATAACAACTACACCAGGGACACACCTCCGATTATTGTCGAACCATACTTATGCTTCCGAACGAATGACAAATTCTTTAGACATCAAACATATGTTACACGTGTATACTATCTCATTTTCGCACAGTTTTATCGGCGAACTTCAATATGCTTGTTATGCTCACATCGAGGCGGAAACTTCTCTCGCCTTACATTCGTACTTCTGTATAAGTAAATCTTTTATCTAAATTCTCAATGGAGAAAGAGACTCTTCACATTATACTAGTATTCGCCTCGAGGGTGAATAGTCCTAACGAACATTTTCGGAAACCGATAAATCTTCCGCGGCGCGAAATTCTTGAGAAACAAAAACTTGTTCAAAATATATCTTAAGGAGATATACTTCGTTTCAGATCGAGATCCTCCTTTCACTTCTAGATTTCGGAGTGCTTTACAAATAGTCTCGGGACCACGTTTAGACATAAGTACCGCGTGTCATTAGCGAACCGATGAACAAAGCAAATGTATGATTCGAACCTTGGGAACCATAATACGAATTTGTGTTATCAACTTCAAATCTACTTCGGAAAAGTCTTTGCCTTTAACCGAATTCTTTTACAACGATAATTATCACATGAGTATTAACGCCACACCTTTCAAAAACTCATAAAGCCGCAATTGTCATTTTCTTAATCGTTGAACCGAAGTAGGTGACAAGCAAACCACCGGACCCGAACTCATTCATAAAACAACCGAGAAATTTTTCAAATCCAAAAAGACTCAAAACGGCCCGTGGTCATCGAAAGGGCCATGCCAATGTTAGACGTAAACCTTCCGAATTCCATGTGAGAAACCACGTAACGTTAAAAGTCTCACCTTGAAAAGGGTGCAATACTTTTCGAGAAACGTAGAAAGCTCTATCCGTGATACTGACGTTAAAGCGAAGGGGTATAAAATACTATTAATTTTTACAACAAAATACTATTAAATACGATACTATTTTACACAAGTTATTTATTTATTTATAGAGTGGATATACCTAAACCTTGCTAAAACACTTATAGGCAGTGTACCTAATCGTACAGTAGTGTAGTTTTTAGTAAGTCAGGTTCGTCCACAGGGAACTCGCCAAGTTTAACGCTATATTTTTAAAATTAAATTTGTAAATATATATATATATATATATATATATATATATATATATATATATATATATATATATATATATATATATATATATATATATATTGCAATTATTATTATAAAAGGGGGTTTTTACCGTTTAATGACCGGTTTGTCGATTTTAAAACTTAAGTCGCAGTTAAAACCTAATGTAAAATATTAAAAATAAATATAACTTAATTTAAAGCGTAAAGTAAATAACGATAATGAAATTGCGATAAATAAAAGTACGATAAAATAAAATTGCGATAATTAAAAAGAACGATAATTAAAAGTGCAATTAAATAAAATGACAATAAATAAAAGTGCGATAATTAAAAGTGCAATTAAATATGAAATAAAGGAATTATGCTTATTTAAACTTCCGTAATCATGATGTTTGACGTGTTGATTTTAGTTTATTACCATGGGTTAATTGTCCTTTATCATGGATTATTCAATATGTTCGTCTGGTTTTTGTCCATAACAGTCCATCAGTCATAAATATAAAGTGCGAGTGTCCTCGTCAAATTATCCTTATATCCGAAGTCAAATATTCCAACTAATTGGGGATTTAAACTGTAACAAGGTTTTAATACTTTGTTTAATAATTACACCAGGATAGCGACTGCGTGTAACCCAAGGTTTTAATACTTTGTTAACAATTACGCCAAGTGTCCTTGTACATAATTCACCCCTGTTTTAATAATTCCATAGACTATTAATCCATTCCCGTGTACGGTTAAATGAACGATTATTCGTACATATAAATATCCCGCCCATCGTGTCCGATCGAGTGTATATGGTTATTTATAGGTATGTGCAATTGTAAATATTTATATTAAATTAACAAACTATCATTTAATTAAACAAATATAAAGCCCATTAATAGCCCATAGTCTAATTTCTACAAGTGTCGTTCTTTTGTACAAACCCCAATTATGGTACAAAGCCCAATTACCCAATTTTAATGTATTAGTCCAACATCATGATTACTTTAGCTTAAATAAGCATAATAATAACTTAGCATTTTATAAGTTTAAATTCGGGTAGTACCTACCCGTTAAGTTCATACTTAGTAGCTAATATACAATTCAACTACTACAATTCTATATGAAAAACTGATTATAATAATATTTCACGTTCAAACTTTTACACAATATTTTACAACTTACAATACCGCTTATTTTACATATAGCATGAAATATAGCACACAATAAATTTGATACAAGATGGTTGTGAAGATAATTCTAGCTAGTACACAAGTCGTTCAGCAAAGGCAATAAAGACACGTAATTCATACGTCCAGAAACAAGTCATGCATTCTGGTTTTACTAGGACTACTTCCCATCCTTGGTCTTGTGGAACATAACCATTATGGCCGTTGATAAGACAGCGTGTTGTAACGTCGTCAAAGGGACGAGGGTTACGTAATGTCCAACAGTCCCGTAACAATCTAAAAACCTCATTTCTTACCCTAATTACCGACTCCGTCACTTGTGGAAACGTTTTGTTTAATAGTTGTAGCCCGATGTTCTTGTTCTCACATTGGTGAGAAGCGAACATTACTAATCCGTAAGCATAAAATGCTTCTTTATGTTGCATGCTAGCCGCTTTTTCTAAATCACGAAGTCCAATATTCGGATATATTGAGTCAAAATAATTTCTTAACCCGTTGCGTAAAATAGCATTTGGGTTCCCCGTAATATATGCGTCAAAGTAAACACATCGTAACTTATGGGTTTCCCAATGTGATATCCCCCATCTTTCAAAAGAAAGTCTCTTATAAACCAAGACATTCTTGGAACGTTCTTCGAATGTCTTACAAACTGATCTCGCCTTAAATAGTTGTGCCGAGGAATTCTGACCGACTCTAGACAAGATTTCATCAATCATGTCTCCGGGTAGGTCTCTTAAAATATTGGGTTGTCTATCCATTTTGTGTTTTTAAACTGTAAAATAGACAAGAGTTAGATTCATAAAAAAATACTTATTAATACAAGCAATTTTTTTACATATATCATAAAGCATAAGCACACTATATTACATATATTACACCACACGAATACAACTATCTTATTCCGACTAGCTCGTTTCTTCTTCTTCGGTTTTGGTTCGTTTTGCCAGGTTTCTAGGGATATATGATGTTCCCCTAATACGAGCCGTAATTTTCCACATTGGTTTAGAAAAACCTGGTGGTTTAGAGGTTCCCGGATCATTGTTACAACTTAAGGACTTCGGGGGTTGACGATACATATAAAGTTCATCGGGGTTGGAATTAGATTTCTCTATTTTTATGCCCTTTCCCTTATTATTTTCTTTTGCCTTTTTAAATTCAGTTGGGGTAATTTCTATAACATCATCGGAATTCTCGTCGGAATCCGATTCATCGGAGAATTGGTAATCCTCCCAATATTTTTCTTCCTTGGCGGAAACACCATTGACCATAATTAACCTTGGTCGGTTGGTTGAGGATTTTCTTTTACTTAACCGTTTTATTATTTCCCCCACCGGTTCTATTTCTTCATCCGGTTCCGATTCTTCTTCCGGTTCCGATTCTTCTTCCGGTTCCGACTCTTCTTCCGGTTCCTCTTCGGGAACTTGTGAATCATTCCACAAATCATTCCAATTTACATTTGACTCTTCATTATTATTAGGTGAGTCAATGGGACTTGTTCTAGACGTAGACATCTATCACATAATATCAAACACGTTAAGAGATTAATATATCACATAATATTCATATGTTAAAAATATATAGTTTCCAACAAAAATGTTAAGCAATCATTTTTAAAGAAAACACGGTCGAAGTCCAGACTCACTAATGCATCCTAACAAACTCGATAAGACACACTAATGCAAATTTTCTGGTTCTCTAAGACCAACGCTCGGATACCAACTGAAATGTCCCGTTCTTATTGATTAAAAACGTTCCATATTAATTGATTTCGTTGCGAGGTTTTGACCTCTATATGAGACGTTTTTCAAAGACTGCATTCATTTTTAAAACAAACCATAACCTTTATTTCATAAATAAAGGTTTAAAAAGCTTTACGTAGATTATCAAATAATGATAATCTAAAATATCCTGTTTACACACGACCATTACATAATGGTTTACAATACAAATATGTTACATCGAAATCAGTTTCTTGAATGCAGTTTTTACACAATATCATACAAACATGGACTCCAAATCTTGTCCTTATTTTAGTATGCAACAGCGGAAGCTCTTAATATTCACCTGAGAATAAACATGCTTTAAACGTCAACAAAAATGTTGGTGAGTTATAGGTTTAACCTATATATATCAAATCGTAACAATAGACCACAAGATTTCATATTTCAATACACATCCCATACATAGAGATAAAAATCATTCATATGGTGAACACCTGGTAACCGACAATAACAAGATGCATATATAAGAATATCCCCATCATTCCGGGACACCCTTCGGATATGATATAAATTTCGAAGTACTAAAGCATCCGGTACTTTGGATGGGGTTTGTTAGGCCCAATAGATCTATCTTTAGGATTCGCGTCAATTAGGGTGTCTGTTCCCTAATTCTTAGATTACCAGACTTAATAAAAAGGGGCATATTCGATTTCGATAATTCAACCATAGAATGTAGTTTCACGTACTTGTGTCTATTTTGTAAATCATTTATAAAACCTGCATGTATTCTCATCCCAAAAATATTAGATTTTAAAAGTGGGACTATAACTCACTTTCACAGATTTTTACTTCGTCGGGAAGTAAGACTTGGCCACTGGTTGATTCACGAACCTATAACAATATATACATATATATCAAAGTATGTTCAAAATATATTTACAACACTTTTAATATATTTTGATGTTTTAAGTTTATTAAATCAGCTGTCCTCGTTAGTAACCTATAACTAGTTGTCCACAGTTAGATGTACAGAAATAAATCGATAAATATTATCTTGAATCAATCCACGACCCAGTGTATACGTATCTCAGTATTGATCACAACTCAAACTATATATATTTTGGAATCAACCTCAACCCTGTATAGCTAACTCCAACATTCACATATAGAGTGTCTATGGTTGTTCCGAAATATATATAGATGTGTCGACATGATAGGTCGAAACATTGTATACGTGTCTATGGTATCTCAAGATTACATAATATATAATACAAGTTGATTAAGTTATGGTTGGAATAGATTTGTTACCAATTTTCACGTAGCTAAAATGAGAAAAATTATCCAATCTTGTTTTACCCATAACTTCTTCATTTTAAATCCGTTTTGAGTGAATCAAATTGCTATGGTTTCATATTGAACTCTATTTTATGAATATAAACAGAAAAAGTATAGGTTTATAGTCGGAAAAATAAGTTACAAGTCGTTTTTGTAAAGGTAGTCATTTCAGTCGAAAGAACGACGTCTAGATGACCATTTTAGAAAACATACTTCCACTTTGAGTTTAACCATAATTTTTGGATATAGTTTCATGTTCATAATAAAAATCATTTTCTCAGAATAACAACTTTTAAATCAAAGTTTATCATAGTTTTTAATTAACTAACCCAAAACAGCCCGCGGTGTTACTACGACGGCGTAAATCCGGTTTTACGGTGTTTTTCGTGTTTCCAGGTTTTAAATCATTAAGTTAGCATATCATATAGATATAGAACATGTGTTTAGTTGATTTTAAAAGTCAAGTTAGAAGGATTAACTTTTGTTTGCGAACAAGTTTAGAATTAACTAAACTATGTTCTAGTGATTACAAGTTTAAACCTTCGAATAAGATAGCTTTATATGTATGAATCGAATGATGTTATGAACATCATTACTACCTTAATTTCCTTGGATAAACCTACTGGAAAATAGAAAAATGGATCTAGCTTCAATGGATCCTTGGATGGCTCGAAGTTCTTGAAGCAGAATCATGACACGAAAACAAGTTCAAGTAAGATCATCACTTGAAATAAGATTGTTATAGTTATAGAAATTGAACCAAAGTTTGAATATGATTATTACCTTGTATTAGAATGATAACCTACTGTAAGAAACAAAGATTTCTTGAGGTTGGATGATCACCTTACAAGATTGGAAGTGAGCTAGCAAACTTGAAAGTATTCTTGATTTTATGAAACTAGAACTTTTGGAATTTATGAAGAACACTTAGAACTTGAAGATAGAACTTGAGAGAGATCAATTAGATGAAGAAAATTGAAGAATGAAAGTGTTTGTAGGTGTTTTTGGTCGTTGGTGTATGGATTAGATATAAAGGATATGTAATTTTGTTTTCATGTAAATAAGTCATGAATGATTACTCATATTTTTGTAATTTTATGAGATATTTCATGCTAGTTGCCAAATGATGGTTCCCACATGTGTTAGGTGACTCACATGGGCTGCTAAGAGCTGATCATTGGAGTGTATATACCAATAGTACATACATCTAAAAGCTGTGTATTGTACGAGTACGAATACGGGTGCATACGAGTAGAATTGTTGATGAAACTGAACGAGGATGTAATTGTAAGCATTTTTGTTAAGTAGAAGTATTTTGATAAGTGTATTGAAGTCTTTCAAAAGTGTATAAATACATATTAAAACACTACATGTATATACATTTTAACTGAGTCGTTAAGTCATCGTTAGTCGTTACATGTAAGTGTTGTTTTGAAACCTTTAGGTTAACGATCTTGTTAAATGTTGTTAACCCAATGTTTATAATATCAAATGAGATTTTAAATTATTATATTATCATGATATTATCATGTATGAATATCTCTTAATATGATATATATACATTAAATGTCTTTACAACGATAATCGTTACATATATGTCTCGTTTAAAAATCATTAAGTTAGTAGTCTTGTTTTTACATATGTAGTTCATTGTTAATATACTTTATGATATGTTTTCTTATCATAGTATCATGTTAACTATATATATATATATCCATATATATGTCATCATATAGTTTTTACAAGTTTTAACGTTCGTGAATCACCGATCAACTTGGGTGGTCAATTGTCTATATGAAACATATTTCAATTAATCAAGTCTTAACAAGTTTGATTGCTTAACATGTTGGAAACATTTAATCATGTAAATATCAATCTCAATTAATATATATATAAACATGGAAAAGTTCGGGTCACTACAACAACTTCCTGACCTAAATCAAGAAGTGCTTTTCTTTTTCGGAATACTTTACTTCCTTTTAATGATGGAATTGATTCATCGTGTAGATCCATCTTTCTTTCAAATATATTACAGTTTTTCGGGTAAAATGGTTAATTTTGTCCAAAACAAAAGTATCTTTGTACAAAATATGTGATATATGTTTTAAAGAACTTGGTAAATTTTTCCCACACTCGGCTTTTATTTTCCTTTCTTTGCCTTTTTATTGTCCTCTATTCCATTTTAAATGAATTCTAACATTTTGGGTTGTTTCTCAATTTATGTTCTTTCCGAGGTAACAATAATTTCGGTGTTGACACCTAGTTTTATCGTTCATAAATATGTATAAACATGACTTTGAATTCATTTATTTGAAAATTTTGAAAAATTTTACTAGAATTGGGTAGTCAGTATATAAGACTAGGGCTGTTCTTTATTATCAGAGAGCACTAGATTCTAATACAACTACTGCGTTACTAGTATTTTTAATGGTAACCAAGTGTATAAGTCTAAAAATTTTAAAAATCCGAAAGAATTTAACCCCTTCCCACACTTAAGTTCTTGCAATGCCCTCATTTTCAAGAAATCAGTATAATTTAAATTATTAAGGGTGATTAGCGTAGAAAAATGATTAAATTTTACCAAAGTTTCCAAACGTATTGGCGTTTGTTTGTTGAATGATAAATGGTGCACATCATTTGTTCATTCCTGCAGTTGTTATTTCATATATTTTGCATCTTGTCGTCAAAATTTGTTGCTTTTGCTGAACTTAATGCCAGTCTTTGAAAATGCGCTGTTTTACCCTGTTTTGTACATGAGATAAACTACAAACATATATATACATATTTTTGAAGTTGGGTATATCACCCCACATTCATAAATTATTAAAAATTTAATAAGAAAAGTTAGAAAATTATAAAAACTATTAAAGTATCAAAAGAAATATTAAAAGTATAAAATTACAAGTTACCAAATAAATAAAAATAAACAAAAAAAATCAGGGTTGATAAGGATTGTGCCAGTAGGGATTCCATTCATAGCCGTATGTACTGTAGAATGCTTGAGCTAGGTCATATGTAGGGTATGGTGGTCAGGTCTGTATAGTCCAGGGAGGAAATACGGGCATTGGAGTCGCAATGTAAGCTGCATTTATGTGTGCACGATGACTTATGATTTGGCTTTGATGATACTGCCAATCTTGAAATGCTCGTTGTCTAGCAATTTCATACTCATGATGAGCCATAAAAAGTTGCATTTCTGTCATCTCATTCCCCCCTCCCGCATTTCCTTGCTGCTGATCTCTTTTGACCTGTGGATGCGAGGCATCGTATGGTGCTGCAGCGTTATGTTTTTTCTTTAAAACCTTAGTACCATGATATACTTTCAAACTAATTATATCACGGGGTTCTGGTGCTACAATTATTAATCCCCCTGACTTCTATCGACACCGAGATACTCAGCAATTAAAGTAACAAAGATACCACCTCCGATTATACCATTAGACCGTATACTCTTAACTATAGCTGATAAATAATAACCCACACAATAAGGTATACTCACAGCGCTCTGTGGGTCTCGAATACACATGATATAAAATAAATCATTCTCATTTACTTTCTCTTTGTTCTTACCTCGCTGTGTAATCGAGTTTGCTAAGAACCTATGGATTACTCTTAGCTCAGCTCTATCAATATCAGTATAAGAGTTATTCCCCCCACGAAATCGGTTATGCCTAGTCATTCTACTCCATACACCATTCATATCAAAATTCTCATCAACCCTCCTACCTTCAACTATCAACCTTTGACAATCAGTAGATGCTAGTTCCTCAAGCGTATATATACACAAAGCCTGAGCCATGTCTAGTAGAGACATATGGCACATCACACCTCCTAATAAAAATCTAATAAAACTACGATCGGTTAAGGTAGATACCCGATCATTTATTTCAATACTACATAATAACTCCACACACCATTCTCTATATACACGCCTACGTATATTAAACGAACGTTCCCAATCAGTAAAAGTAGAATTACCATACCTTTGTATAAGTAATTCTCTGATTGGATCGGCCAATCCAACTATTTCTAACGGTTCCCAATCTATGACTCTAGGTACTTCAACAATATTAGACTGAAGGGTGTGCAGGTTCCTCTGGTATTTTGGATAATCTATCCAATGTCGATCAAACCTTAAATTAGGATGTAAATCTGCGAATTCTATATTTGAATATGGAATGTATTGATGTGGTAGATCTTGTCTATATAGGTCGTTAATCTCCTGTTCTTCTGCATTCTCAGGAGGAGCATTCTGAGCCTGAGATGTGGATGAAGATTCACCCATTTCAGTCTGCAAAATACATTAAACACAATTTTTGTACATCCAAATATGCATTAGTGTTAGAAAAATCATAAACCAAAACAATCATAATGACATGTTTAATCCATATTAAACTTTATACACATTTTCATAATATTAACAATTCTACACTTTTACAAATGAACATATATGAGAATGTATACAATGTTCTTTAGTTTTTATCTCAAATAACATGTCAAAATAATCATTACTAGCAATTAAACAAGTTTCAAATGGCATTCATATCAATTAAATTGAGTTCATGCATTTTTGACTCAAAAAGTCCACTTTAATTCCTGAAAATCATGTTTAGGATCAAAGTTTTGATCATTTAGCAACCTAAATATGTTACACTACTCAATTTAGTATAAACTAACAACAAAATTCGGCCATAACCCGTTTATATCAAAAAGCCCCAATTTTGCTCAAGAACACAAACCTTAGATTACTCAAAATTTGAAGTTTAAGGCTTCTAATCATATTAAATAGTATCAATCTAGGTTATACAAGCATAATATACAATCAATTTAAGCACAATTATACTAGAAATCATCAAAATCAAATTAGGTATATTTTTGTTCAAGAACACTAATAATTCGAATTAAAGAGTGTTTAGGTGTAGAAATTACCGATTTCCTTGAAAAACTTCTTGGTAGCATCATTCTCAACATGATTTTAGCAAAAAATTTTATGTTTATCAGTGAAAAATCGCGATTTTGGGAGTGATTTTGTGGGTTTTTTCGCAGAAAAAATGAGATGGGGTGTGTGGAAACTGGTCTGTTCGACCAGTTTATCTGGGTTGGGATTCCAGACCTCCGCGAGTGCGGTGGTGGGTACCCACAAAGTACCGCGAGTGCTCATTTTTTTTTTTTTTATAAAAACTTTATACTTAATAAAACATATAATTAAATTAAATTTTAAAAATTTGTTTTTTTTTAGGATGAAGGTGTTTCGAATCATCGTCCTAGTCCGTCCCTCGACAAAATTTTAAAATTTCGTCATTTTTTAAAGCGTTGTTTTAAAAGTAAAGATTTTTGGGTTTTTTTTAATGTTTTTGGCATACTTTAATTCAATAAGATTAAAAATAATGATAATAAAAGTTCTCGTCCCTCCCTTGGGTAGAGCAATTTCGGTTCAACGACCTAGTTTTCAACTCACGACGAATTTTAAAAATCATATTTTTAACTTAACGAAATAAAGTATATTTTTGTTTTTAAATTCACACCAAACTTAAATTTAAAATATTAAATTTTCAAATATTTACAAACTTAAATATATTGATTTTAAAAAGTTTACAATATTAGTTTAATATTTATTAATTTTAAAAATATGGTAAAAATTAAAAAAAAATCTTTTTAGTTTTTTTATCCCACTTTAATCAATCAAATATTATCAAAAATATACGCCCCTATTTTCGGTAAAGTAATTTTGGCTATATTACCTAGTTTTACTCCTGACGAATTTTTGAAATATTTTGGGTTGATTGATTAAAGATATTTATACCTTAAGAATAAACGGTAAATTTCGCAGTGATGTAATAAATTTTTGTATGATATCAATAATTTCGGTTGCAAAACCTAATTTTATTGAGTATCAATTTAATACTTTATAGCGAACAATTTAGCGTTTATTATCAAAAGGTTAAAAGTAATAAAATAAAAATAAAAACTGTACATACTTACCTGTGAGATAGAATTCTCAGTGACCTGCTTTAGCTCACTCATAAGATAGTCGGACTAATTGGTTTTCCATAGCTACATAGGCGTAACCTCGAGCATTCAACGTTTTTTCTTCGAAACATATGAACGGTCCATCTCTGCATAAAGTAACGAATTCGGTATTTGAATATGTTTGATTATTTGAACATTTACCTTCGTGTGACCATTTTCCGCATTTGTGACATCTTTCAAGGTGTCGTGCTCTTCTTTTCGATGCGGATTTTGATTTTCCTTTACCAAAATGTAACTTATTATTTTCGTTCCTAGATTCTTTTCTTACTCCGTCCAATTTACCTCTGATTAATGATACCAATTAACTTGGAAGGGTGTCATTATTACGTTTAGTGATCAAAGCGTGTAGCATTAGACCATGGTAAGTTCACAGGAAGTCTTCATCTCGTAAAACCTAAAAAAAATAAAAATTCAGAATGGGGGGAGAAAACTAGTTCTTTAGGGTCTGCTAGGGAAAGACCATTCGGATTCCATTCTCGAGAACTACACGAAAACAGAAAATCTAACTCTAACAGAAATACATATTACCCTAAAAAGATTTGAACCTCCCCACACTTAGTTAGCTGTGGTGTCAAAATTGTGATTAACTTCATCTTCAACTTCCATTGGATTATCTATGTAATGTTTAACACTGTGACCATTAACCTTAAATTCAATCCCATTTGAATTTATTAATTCTACTGTTCCGTATGGGAAAACTCTTTTGACTATAAATGGTCCAGACCATCTTGATTTCAATTTTCCAGGAAATAGCTTGAATCGTGAATTGAAAAGAAGAACTCTGTCTCCTTCTTTAAATTCTTTTGAACTTCTGATTCTTTTATCATGCCATTTCTTCGTTCTTTCTTTATAGATTAACGAATTTTCGTATGCTTCATGTCTTAATTCTTCTAATTCGTTTAGTTGACTTAACCATAGACGTCCAGCTTCATGTAAATCAAGATTACATGTCTTCAAAGCCCAAAATGCTTTGTGTTCAATTTCTACTGGAAGATGACATGCTTTTTCGTAAACGAGTCTAAAAGGTGTGGTTCCAATTGAAGTTTTGTAGGCTGTTCTAAAAGCCCAGAGTGCATCCTCCAATTTCATGGACCATTCCTTCGGATTTGATCCTACGGTTTTCTCTAGAATACGTTTTAAAGCTCGGTTGGTATTTTCAACTTGTCCACTTGTTTGTGGATGATAAGCGGTGGAGATTTTATGAGTTACTCCATATCTTTTGAGAACCTTCTCAAGTTGATTATTACAAAAATGAGTACCCCGATCACTTATTAAAGCTTTTGGTGTTCCAAACCTAGCAAAAAGACGTTTTAAAAAGTTGGCTACAACTCGTGCATCGTTAGTTGGGAGAGCTTGTGCTTCCGCCCATTTAGATACATAATCAATGGCATCGAGAATGTAGAGATTATTATGAGATTTTGGAAATAGACCCATAAAGTCAATACCCCAAACGTCAAATACTTCACATACTTGAATGACATTTTGTGGCATTTCATCACGTTGACTTATTTTTCTGGCCCTTTGATAAGCATCACATGATTTGCAAAGAAGGTGTGCGTCTTTGAAAATTGTATGCTAATAGAATCCAGCGTCGTAAACTTTTCTTGCTGTAAGTTGAGGCCCATAATGCCCTCCTGTTGGTCCTGTGTGACAATGGTTTAAGATTTTACTTGCTTCATTTCCGAATACACATCGGCGTATTATTCCATCGGGACAACTTTTAAATAAATGTGGATCTTCCCAGAAATAGTGTTTTATATCACTAAAGAATTTCTTTCGTTTTTGGTACGACAATCCTTTTTCAAGGAATCCACATACTAAGTAGTTTGCATAGTCTGCAAACCATGGAATTTCATTATAATCTATCTTCAATAGATATTCATCAGGAAATTTGTCTTGTATGGCCGATTCATTCAGAACTTCTAATTCAGGATTTTCAAGACGAGAAAGATGATCAGCGGCGAGATTTTCTGCTCCCTTTTTATCTCGGATTTCAATATTGAACTCTTGTAAGAGTAAGATCTAATGGATTAATCGTGGTTTAGCATCTTATTTCGAAAATAGGTATCTAAGAGCAGAATGGTCGGTATAGACCACCGTTTTAGCTAGAACGAGATATGATCGAAATTTATCAAAAGTAAAGACAATAGCAAGGAGTTCTTTTTCAGTAGTTGTGTAATTCGTTTGTACTCCTTGTAACGTCTTACTAGTATAATATATAGGTTGAAATCGTTTTTCAATCGTTTGTCCTAAAAGGCTCCCATTGCAAAATCACTTGCATCGCACATTAGTTCAAACGGTAGACTCCAATTTGGAGTTATCATGATTGGCGTATTAGTGAGTTAAGAATATTAAAAGATTTGATGCATTCATCTGAAAAGATGAATGGAGCATCCTTTTCTAGGAGTTTATTCATAGGAGTGGCAATTTTAGAAAAATCTTTTATGAAACGTCGGTAAAAACCGGCATGCCCTAGAAAACTCCTAACTCCTCTAACATTGGTGGGATGTGGAAGTTTAGCAATTACATCTACTTTAGCTCTATCCACTTCAATTCCTTCCTTTGAGATTTTATGTCTAAGAACGATGCCTTCTTTAACCATGAAATGGCATTTCTCCCAATTAAGTACTAGATTTGTTTGTTCGCATCTAATAAGCATTCGTTCAAGATTAACTAGACATGTTTCAAAAGTATCACAGAAGACTGAAAAGTCATCCATGAAAACTTCCATGCATTCTTTTATCATGTCGTGAAAAATTGCCATCATGCACCTTTGAAAGGTTGCAGGGGCGTTGCAAAGTCCAAATGGCATGCGTTTGTAAGCAAAAGTACCATAAGGGCACGTGAATGTGGTTTTCTCTTGGTCCTCGGGTGCTATTGGAATTTGAAAATATCCGGAAAAACCATCAAGAAAATAATAGTAACTATTTCCGGCTAATCTTTCCAACATTTGATCAATGAAAGGTAAGGGACAGTGATCTTTTCTGGTGGCGTCATTTAATTTTCTATAATCAATACAAACACACCATCCTGTTACAGTCCTAGTAGGAATAAGCTCATTTTTCTCATTTGTGATGACAGTCATGCCACCCTTCTTAGGTACGCATTGAACTGGGCTTACCCATGGACTATCAAAAATTGGATTAATTAAACCTGCATCAAGCAGTTTAATAATTTCTTTCTTAACAACATCTTGCATATTAGGATTTAGTCTTCGTTGGTGTTGCACATACGTTTTATGACCTTCTTCCATAAGGATTTTATGTGTGCAATACGAAGGACTTATTCCTTTAATATCATGAATTTTCCATGCAATAGCTGGTTTATGAGCTTTTAGCACAGAAATGAGTTGAGATTTTTCATTTTCAGTAAGAGAAGACGATATTATTACAGGTAATTCAGACTCACCATGTAAATAAGCATATTCTAAATGGTTTGGAAGTGGCTTTAACTCTAATGTCGGTGGTTCTTCTATCGATGATTTATATCGATATCTGTCTTCCTCTTTTAGCATTTGAATTTCTTCTGTTGTTGGTTCATATCCATTAGCCATAAGTGTAGCTAACATTTCAGTTTCATCAATTGGTTCAGTACTTTCTCCTAAAGAACATTCTCCTGTTCCTTGTAATTCTCGAAATTCTTCTAACAATTCTGCATGTGAATCTATAGTTTGAATATAATAACATGTATCATCTGCAGATTGTGGTTGTTACATAGCTCTATCAACTGAAAAGGTAACACTCTCGTCCTCTATACTTAGGGTCAGTTTCTTACCGAACACGTCTATTATTGCTTTAGCCGTGTTTAAGAATGGTCTTCCTAATATGAGAGGAACTCGAGAATCTTCTTCCATTTCCAGAATAACAAAATCTACTGGAAATACTAAAGTACCAACTTTAACTAGCATGTTTTCCATTATCCCTCTAGGATATTTTACTGATCTATCGGCTAGTTGTATGCTTATTCGTGTTGGTTTCAATTCTCCAAGGTCTAGTTTAGCGTATAGTGAATACGGCATTAAATTTATACTAGCACCTAAATCTGTCAATGCTTCTATTGAACTAAGACTTCCCAGAAAATATGGAATTGTGAAACTTCCTGGATCTGATAATTTTTCTGGTATCTTATTCAACAACACTGCAGAACAATTAGCATTCATAGTAACAGCTGAGAGTTCTTCCATTTTCTTTCTATTTGTGATTAGATCTTTCAAAAATTTAGCATATCTAGGCATTCCTGAAATCAAATCAATGAAAGGAAGATTGACATTTATTTGTTTAAACATATCCAAGAATTTGGATTGCTCGGCTTCAAGTCTTTCTTTTCTCATTTTACTTGGGTAAGGAAGTGGTGGTTGATATGGTTTAACATAAGGTTTAGCCTTAACTGTGTTATCTTCATTAACCTTTTCAACTACCGGTTCTGTTTCCTTATCTTGTTCAGGTTGTGGTTCTTGTGGAGTAGGAATAGCTTCATCAGAAATTACAGGTATTTCAGGTGGTTTAAGTGTAATACCACTTCTTGTGGTAATGGCTTTAGCTGTTTCATTCCGGGGGTTAGCATTTGTATCACTAGGTAGACTTCCTGGTTTTCTTTCACCTATTAACCTTGCTAGGTTGCTCACTTCTTGTTCCAAATTTTGAATAGAAGCTTGTTGATTTCTAAATACTTGAGCATTTTGTTCATTGGTTTGTTTCTGAGATGTGAAAAACTGCGTTTGAGATTCAACTAGCTTCTACATCATGTCTTCTAAATTTGGCTTTTTATCATCGGTTTGTGGTGGTTTATTTTGAAAATTAGTTCTTTGCTGGTTGTAAGTATTATTGGATACTTGTTGATTACTAGGACCTTGTTGGTTGTTGTATGGAACATTTCGGTTATAATTCTGGTTTTGATTGTAGTTTGGTCTTGGCGGTCGATAATTATTCTGATAATTATTTCCAGGCCTTTGGTTTATGTATGAAATATTCTCTCTTTGTTCCATTGTTAGTTCAATACTGAGACAATCTTTTGTCAAATGTGGTCCTCCACACTGCTCACAACTAATTCTTATTGAGTGATTATCTTTAGTCATCTTTTCCATTCGTCTCTCGACAGCATCTATCTTTGCGGAAATGGAATCTAAGTCATGGCTAGAATTGGCTCTAGCTGCTTTAGATGATCTAACGATATCTTTTTCTTGGTGTCACTCATGTGAGTGGGAAGCAGTGTTATCAATAATTTTGTAAGCATCAGTTGCGGTTTTCTTCATAATGGAACCACCAGCTGCTATATCGATGTCTTTCCTTGTAGTGATGTCGCATCCTTGGTAGAATATTTGTACTATTTGACAGGTGTCTAAACCATGTTGCGGACATCCTCTCAATAACTTTCCAAATCTTGTCCACGCCTCATACAGAGTTTCGTTTCGCTTTTGTGTGAACGTAACAATTTCTCCTTGAAGTCTTACGACTTTAGATGCCGAAAAGAATTGTTTAAGAAATTTTTCAACTAAAACGTCCCATGTATCAATCGCCCCTTCAGGTAACGATTCTAACCAATCTTTGGCTTCTCCCTTTAAAGACCAGGGAAATAACATGAGATATATCTGTTCATCCTCCACTTCTCTTATTTTGAATAAAGTACAGATTCTATTAAAAGTACGAAGATGTTCATTTGGATCTTCCTTCGGTGCACCACTAAATTGGCATTGATTAGTTACCATGTGTAGGATTTGTCCTTTGATTTCATAATCTGGCGCATTAATGTCAGGTTGAGTAATTGCGTGACCTTGGCCAGTGCGTTTAGCTCTCATTCGGTCTTTCATACTTAGAGTTTCCAGATTCTCCATGATTGAATTTGTTGAATCTGAATCACTATAGGATTCTGATTTAATGGTTGGTTCCTCAAAAATCTCTGTTTGAATGATTGGTGGTTCCGGAGGAAAGATTAATGGTTCAGGATCTCTAAATTGTCCCTGAATATTCTCTGGATTCTCAATTGTGAGGTCGGGTTCAAAAAATGGATTATCGGAAATTTGAATTGGAATACTTAGTCGACTGGATGACGATTCTAAAGAAAAATCAACGGCGACAATATTTGCTAGATGTCTTGATCGAGTTACAGGTGGTGAACATACAAAAGGTGGTGAACGTTTTGCTCGGTGCATTCACTGAATATCCTATTAGTTATAAAAATAAAAATTATATAAGTTATCAAATTAATAGACCTTTCTGATTTTGCCCACGTTTCGAATAGCCAATAGATGTAGCAGGGAGCCAGAACCCTTTAAATCGGAAGCTCACAACTCAGCCACTAACAAATCCAACTATTACTACGAAGCAGAAAATTTTGGATGTCTATCAATTTAACCGCTTAAAATAATTTTTCGTTGAATTTTAAAGAAATTTTAGAGAAGAAATAGAAAATTCTAAGCCCTAAAAACTAGATTGCCGAGAAATAAGAAAGAAAAAGAGCGCGTCAAAAAACGTCGAAAAATAAAAGGCTGAAAAATAATAGGCGTTGAAAAATAAAAATAAGAAAGTAGCGCGTCGAAACTTAAAAGTCTAAAAACTAAGAATTAAAAGTTGCGTCTAAGTGTATTAAAGCTTAAAAGGAATTCTATATCCCAAATGGCAATAACTTAAAAAGGTACTAAAATTTAAAAACGGTGTCGCAAAATTCTAAAGCACCTAAATCTTAGTCTAAAGAAAAAGCACTTAAGGGATTTTACGGCAAAGCCTAAAAATCTAGAAATAAAAATAACTATGGCAAAAACTATGAATTAAAACTAAATACGAACGAAAAGTACAAATATTACGCGAAAAGAAATAAAAAGATACAAAATATAAAAATAAACTTAAAGTTGTAAAAAAATACAATTTTTACAAAAATATTATTTTTAAATTAATATTTTATAAAAGTATTAAATTTTATAAGTAATAAAACTAATTAAAACCTAAAAATACAAATTTAATTAACTAAAACTAATTAATATTTTAATTAAACCCTAATTAATAATAATAATTAATTAAACAACCCTAATTTCGTAAATAATGTTGTGATGTTTGACCTATCAGAGACCTTCGCGAGTGCGGATGCCAATTGGAAAAAAGTACCGCGAGTGCGGATACCTCAGATGCAGATCAGATGCAGGTCAAAAAATTCGACAGGTTCTGTTTTTTTTATTATACTTTTTATGTTTTGTTTTTTTTTTAATTTTCTATTTTTTATTTTATAGAAAATGTTTTATAATATAACTAAAACTTATATTTTAAATAAAAATAACTTATTAGTATTTTATAACTAAAAATACCTTCTTTTTTTAAAGACTTAAAGATATATATTTTTTATGTTTTTATATTTTTGATATTTAAAACTTATTTAAATATATTTTTACAAAAAAAATAACGTAAAAACTAAATTTTTTTTAATAGCGTCTCGCTTCGGCGTTAAGTGTTGTTCCCCTGCAGCGGCGATAAAGGACAATTAACCCATGGTAATAAACTAAAATCAACACGTCAAACATCATGATTACGGACGTTTAAATAAGCATAATTCCTTTATTTCATATTTAATTGCACTTTTAATTATCGCACTTTTATTTATTGTCATTTTATTTAATTGCACTTTTAATTATCGTTCTCTTTAATTATTGCAATTTTATTTTATCGCACTTTTATTTATCGCAATTTCATTATCGTTATTTACTTTAAGCTTTAAATTAAGTTATATTTATTTTTAATATTTTACATTAGGTTTTAACTGCGACTAAAGTTTTAAAATCTACAAATCGGTCATTAAACGGTAAAAACCCCCTTTTTTTATAATAATAATTGCAATATATATATTTATTTACAAATATAATTTTAAAAATATAGCTTTAAACTTGGCGAGTTCCCTGTGGACGAACCGGACTTACTAAAAACTACACTACTGTACGATTAGGTACACTGCCTATAAGTGTTGTAGCAAGGTTTAGGTATATCCACTCTATAAATAAATAAATAACTTGTGTAAAATTGTATCGTATTTAATAGTATTTTGTTGTAAAAATTAATAGTATTTTATACCCCTTCGCTTTAACGTCAAGTATTTTTGGCGCCGCTGCCGGGGAGCGTTGAGAGTTGACTTTGGTCCCGGTTCCGGATTTTCGAACGTCCTTTCGTATGATTTAATATCGTGTACTTTGCGTTTTGCGTCTTGTACTCTTGTAATTTTGAGAAGTTTCTCATCAATAATTTGAACCACTTTGATTGTACTTTGTACTTTTGAGCTTTTTGGTCATTTGCGTCTTCAATTCGTCAAATCTGTCTTTTGTCTTCACCTTTTATTATTTAAACGAATATCACTTGTAAATAGAACAATTGCAACTAAAAGCTTGTCTTACTTGAGGGATAATGCTATGAAGTATATGTTCGTTTTTAGCATTATCAGATACTTTAATCCTTTTGAAATCTTGGAGCGTATTGTACCCGTTGCTTACCGTTTAGACTTTCTGACCCAATTGAGCTCCGTTCATCCTACATTCCATGTATCAAACTTAAGGAAGTGTTTTGCCGAACAAGAACTTGTTATTCCTTTCGATGAGCTTACTATCGATGACAAACTTCCCTTCCTAGGAAAACCGATTGAAATTTTGAATCGTGAAATCAAACTTTAAAACAACGTAAAACCCCAATTTTCAAAGTTTGTTGAAATGCCCAAGGGAGTACCATCACTTATTCGTAGAATCGACAACGCAAGATCTCGAGGAATAAACAACAACTACTATCTCCAACTAAATTTCGGGACGAAATTTCTTTTAAGGTGTAGGTAATGTAACATCCCGCGTTTTTTTGTTAAATTTATTTTTAACACTGTCTTTTTTTTTAAATAATATCTTTCGTTATTTAAATTCGTGGTTTCCGTTGACTAACGTTCATAATATTTCCATTATTTAATTATAACATCACTCGTTTGCTCTAGCGTTTTTAAAATATTCGTTTGGTTAATTCCCGCACCCGCTTTGAAACTTGAGGGACCAAAGTTGGTTAGTGGGCAAACTAGTTGACTAGGTCAACTAGTCAACCCACCACTACCACCACTCATTCAATCCCACCTCTCTTTCTCTTTTTCTCTCTACTTCCATTATTGGAACTCAAACACTAAATTCACAAAATCATCATCTAAACCCGAATCAAGAAGCAAACATCAAAACAAATTACATATTCGTGATCCTCTTTTCATCCTCTACATTTTGGTACCAATTTCATCTCATTTGGGTAACATTTCTAAAACTCTAGATTTCTCTAAATTCGTGTTTCTGACTTGAAATGGTGTTAGTTAGTGTCTGTGGCTCGTGTGTAACATGAATATATGTTTTGTTTGCTCGATTTGTTGTTTTGAGTAACTAACATGAACACTTGAAATAGGTTTGCTTAATCTTGAATTTTGGATGAGGTAATGTTGTTAAATTATTTAAGTTCATGTTTTAATTGTGTTACTAGTATCACTAGCTTCGTTTTGATGTGTAGGTTGACTAAGAAAACTTTAAACACATGATTATTGATTTTTTTTTGTGAATTTTGGTTAGGGTTTGATAAACTTAAAACGAACTTTTGATGCATCGAATGCTTATTAATGTTGTTGATAAGTGTTTAGTTGCCATGTATGTTTCATTATCTTCAAAACGGCATATCACATGTGTGAATTGGATTCCCGAATCTTAAAATGCATTTTGTAAACTTGAAACGATGATTTTGAGCATTTAATGATCACTTGACGAGATTTTTGGTTATTGTAAATGATGTTTTTGCTTGATGAAAAGTGGTTAGTTGTATTCCTTATCAAAATACCTTTCCAACGATATAAGATATGCGTTTTAAGTGTTTACGGTTCGTAAATTATGTTTGTTTGAAGTTTGGCTCGTTTGGAACACTTGAAAACTGCCGGACTTGCTGAACCGAGAAATGGAGCGGCGCGTCAAAACCCCGCGCGGCGCACCATTTTGGTCTGTTCCAAATTCTTTTGATTTTCACGTTTTCACCCCCGCTTACTCGTAACTCCGATTAACATAAAACTTGGCAAACATGTTTATATATACTTTCTCATCATGGAAAAATTGTCGGATACCCGACCCGACCCCGTTGACTTTGACTTTGACTTTGACCAAGTTTGACTTTTAGTCAAACTTAACCAAACACTTATGCAATCGTTTTAATCGTATTTTATACTTGATTCTTGCATGAAACTTGACAACGTGATTCACATGCTATACTAATCAAGTCGTAACGAGCAATAGGACTAATCGAATACATTTTGCTCGACCTTGTGTCGTAACCAGTTAATTGATACAACTTACTTGTTTAGGTCAAGGCTAAGCAACTTTCATGCACACGTTTACTTTGTGAAGTACATTTATACTCGTGCACTCGAGGTGAGATCATAGTCCTACCTTTTCAACAACTTTTATACTTTTAAATCGTGGGCTGAGAAACATATACTTTGTTACATCTTGTACTACTTACTTTTATGTTTTGAACACAAGTCCGATGAAACAAACATTCTACAGCGAGTTTAGAACAAAATCCTCAATTCAATTATCATTAGTTACACTTGCCGGGTGTAAGCGAGAACTTATGTTGTATGGATCCATATGGGTTTGACAAACCCTCATTCAAACGGTTCGCTACCGTTTACGAATGAAATATATTTTCGAGAAACAGTGTATGTTCTAACACTATTGTGATGGGGTTCTATGGGTGGAATGTTAAGCATTGATAATTGGGTGCTCGCGAACAAACTTTTGGAATGTAAATTTTGGATGATCAATTTTATGGAAATACTAAATCTTGTGATTCAAAAATAACGTTTATTACCACATCTATGATTTCACCAAAGTTTTTCGTTGACAGTTTTCTATATATTTCTCAGGTTCATACTTGGCTATTTGATACATGCTTCCGCGTACACTCATACTTGCTTGGGGTCAAGCATACATGCATACACTTTGATTACTTGCTTGGAGTCAAGCATACATGCATACGCTAGTGATAGCACCTTTGGATTCAAACAAATGTTTACATACTTACGCTATTTATAGTAACTGTGATTTTCAACTTATATTATATCGCAAGTTACTTCATTTATGCTTTATAACTTTGTAAATTTAAACGTGTTGTCGAACCGTTTGTAAACTAAACCTTGCAAGTCTTGTACTTTTCAAATGAATGCGACATAATTTTGGTTAAACGAGTCTCATATAGGGACTATGACCACGTAACGGGACCTAAGTTAGCGGCGCCGTCAATGATGATTTTTTCGGGTCGCTACATCATCACTCTTCGAATAAATAAGGATGTCGTCGATGAACACAATAACGAACTTGTCCAGATAGGGTCTACACACACGGTTCATGATGTCCATGAACACAGCAGGTGCATTTGTCAATCCGAACGGCATAACAAGAAACTCAAAGTGACCGTAACTGGTGCGAAAAGCAGTTTTCGAAACATCAGATTCTTTAACACGCAACTGTGATAGCCGGAATGAAGATCGATTTTAGAATAAACAGATGAACCCTGAAGCTGATCGAACAGATCATCAATTCTCGGAAGGGGGTAACGGTTTTTAATAGTAAGCTTGTTTAACTCACGATAATCAATGAACAAACGGAAAGAACCATCCCTCTTCTTAACAAACAGAACAGGAGCTCCCCAAAGGGACGAACTAGGACGAATGAAACCCTTGTCTAACAACTCACGGAGTTGACTTGACAATTCTTGGAGTTTGGAAGGCGCAAGACGATAAGGAGCACGTGCTACAGGAGCAGCACCCGGAATAAGATCAATTTGAAATTCTACCGCGCATTGCTGCGGAAGGCCAGGTAAATCTTCGAGAAATACCTCGGGAAAATCTCTAACAATATGAACATCACCAACGCTCTACGTTTCTTTATCGGAATCAACAACATGGGCCAGAATAGCATGACAGCCCTTGCGAAGATGTTTAAGAACTTTCAAACAGCTAATAAGATTTAACTGTCGGCATTTCTTATCTCCAAAAACCATCAGCGGCTCTCCAAACACATTAGTAATACGAATAGCTTTATCATAACACACAATCTCAGCATGATTCGCAGATAACCAATCCATCCCAATAACAACATCAAAACTACCAAGTTCAATCGGTACCAAATCTATCTCGAAATCCCTACCAGCCAAACTAATGTTACATTTACGATGCACAGTCTTAGCAGTAAGCACTTTACCATTAGCTATTTCAACAACATAAGTATTATCTAAAGGAGTTAACGGTGTTTTGATTTTTGGACTTAATTTACTCGACACAAAACTCAAATCAGCCCCTGAATCAAATAGTACATAAACTGATAAATCGTTGACCGAGAACGTACCCGTAACAAGTTTAGGATCTTCCTCAGCATCCCTGGCGTTAATGTTGAACGCTCTACCACATGCAGTCTCTGCAGTCTTCTTGTTGGGACAGACATCACGGAAATGCCTCGGCTTCCCACACTCATAACAAGCTCTCTGATTACCACCATTATTCAACTTTCCATTACCATTACCATTCCCACCTCTATTACCAGCATTATTACCATTATTACCACCTGCAGCAGGAGTAGCAGAACCCGGTAGAAGCACCGTACAATATTTAGCAATGTGTCCCTATTTGGAACACCTCTTACAAGTAACGGTACAGTAACCATCATGAGCTTTGTAACATCGAGGACACACACGCTGACTGTGGTTATTCGAACCAGAAGTATCCTGTTTTTTCTGCTTACCTTGGCTTTGATTGCGGTTATTATCCCACTTTCTCTTCCCATTATCAGCTTTCTTAACAGTCTCTTCACTGGATTCGGTTACAGCAGCCTTGCTTCTTCTCAAGATCTTATCATTCAACTTATGAGCCATAGAGATCGCGGCCTCAATTGTCTGGGGCTCACTAGACTCGACCCCATGCTCGATTTTCTCAGATAATCCATCAATGTAAGCTTCAATCTTAAGATTCTCATCCCTATAAACATTAGGACACAACAGAGTCAACTCGAAGAATCTTTGCTCGTAGGCATCTAATTCGGTGCCCTTCATTTTTAAGTTCTTAAGTTCAACCTCTAGCTTCTTAAGCTCACCCCAGGGATGATAGCGGGTGATCATTCTTTCTTTGAAATTATTCCAAGTTAAACCGTAAGCCACATCATTTTCCAAACTATTAACCAAGTTGTTCCACCAGGTCAATGCACTATCCTTAAGAGTGCAGCTAGTAAAACTAACCTTATCCTCCTCTTGGACTCGGCTAACCCTGAAAATAGACTTGATTTTCTCGAACCAGCGGGTAAGTCCTATGGGTCCTTCCGTGCCACTGAATTCCTGTGGACGACTTGCCATGAACGTTTTGTGGGAACATCCCACCTAATTGTTGTTATTTGCATTAGCATTAGCATTTGCTGCCATAGCAGCAGCTATCCCTTCGGTGATAAGTCGTTGCATACGGGCTTCGTTGGACTCTCTAGGAGGCATGATCTTCAAAACAGAATAACACAACTGTTAGTACTAAGAATAATACCAGTGTTATAAAGGAATAGATCGAACACGAAAAGATTAACCATTAAAATAATAGTCAGTAACCACTATGAGTAATAACATGACAGTTATGATTGTTATAGAAATAACCACCACATGCATACATATTTTATGATAACATCATACAACATACATAGCACCTAACATACATGATCTACATTACGCATAATATAACATGCCAGGAGTCACAACATCAGAAATAAAATGTGATAATGATAATATATGTCATAAAAATAACCATCCATACATAATGAAAAACATCCCATAACAAAACCTTAATAAAATCCTCGGCAAAACGCCGTACATAACCCAAAAATGTATGTATGAAAGGACATTAAGTCTTATGAAATAAGTAATCAATCATGAATCATCATATCACATCTGCTTAGAGCGGGTGTGATAAGCTGGGCCGGCAGGAGTCTCGGCAGGAGGCTCATACTTCCGCAACTTTCCTTTCACTTCTTCCAACTCTGCCTTCAAACCATGAACTGTGCTCTCTAGAGCCTCGAACCTAGCGTCAACTTCACGGTTACACTTACGATTCTCGAACCCAACATTATTCTTGAAGCTAACAAACGAATCCATACAAGCTCGAATCTGGTCCATCATCTCGTTATGTGGAAAAGTACGCATACAATCACTAAGCGCATTAATACGCGTCTTGTCGGTGTAAGCTCTGTTCATGTGAGTGAGAGTGGAAAAGTAGTAGTGAACAGGATCATCGATCAAAGTTTGATCAGCACGACGTCTTTCAGCATCCGAAGGAGCAGGAGCACGAACGGAGTTGTTGCTCGAAGTCGACATCTGCAAACAGTAAAACCACAAACCATATACCAAATAGGAATAAATGCTTACGATATATCTCATACGAAATGAAATGCATAATAATGCTATAGCAAAAGGGTCGGGCTGTAGACTAGACTCTAATATACCCTAAGAACCACGGGTTGACCACATTAAGACCACCTAGTTCCCTACAACCAACTGTGATGACCCCGTGAAAACACTTAACGGCTCCGTTGTAGTGACCCGAACTTTTCCATGTTTATATATATATTAAATGAAATTGTTATTTACATGATTAAGTGTTTCCAACATGTTAAGCAATTAAACTTGTTAAGACTTGATTAATTGAAATAGGTTTCATATAGACAATTGACCACCCAAGTTGACCGGTGATTCACGAACGTTAAAACTTGTAAAAACTATACGATGACATATATATGGTTATATATATAGTTAACATGATTTTATTATAAGTATGTATCTCATTAGGTATTTTAACAATGAGTTATATACATAAAAATGAGACTATTAATTTAAGAAACTCAAAAACGATATATATAATGATTATCGTTATAACAACGTATTACTAGGTACATATGAATCATATTAAGATATTGATACACTTGGATAATTATGTTAAATGATAAGTAAATATATTATTAAGTGTATTAACAATGAAATACATATGTAAAAAATAAGACTACTAACTTAATGATTTCAAAACGAGACATATATGTAACGATTATCGTTGTAACGACATTTAACTGTATATATATCATACTAAGATATATTATATATCATAATATCATGATAATATAACAATTTAACATCTCATTTGTTATAATAAACAATGGGTTAACAACATTCAACAAGATCGTTAACCTAAAGGTTTCAAAACAACATTTACATGTAACGACTAACGATGACTTAACGACTCAGTTAAAATGTATATACATGTAGTGTTTTAATATGTATTCATACACTTTTGAAAGACTTCAAGACACTTATCAAAATACTTCTACTTAACAAAAATGCTTACAATTACATCCTCGTTCAGTTTCATCAACAATTCTACTCGTATGCACCCGTATTCGTACTCGTACAATACACAACTTTTAGATGTATGTACTATTGGTATATACACTCCAATGATCAGCTCTTAGTAGCTCATGTGAGTCACCTAACACATGTGGGAACCATCATTTGGCAACTAGCATGAAATATCTCATAAAATTACAAAAATATGAGTAATCATTCATGACTTATTTACATGAAAACAAAATTACATATCCTTTATATCTAATCCATACACCAACGAACAAAAACACCTACAAACACTTTCATTCTTCAATTTTCTTCATCTAATTGATCTCTCTCAAGTTCTATCTTCAAGTTCTAAGTGTTCTTCATAAATTCCAAAAGTTCTAGTTTCATAAAATCAAGAATACTTCCAAGATTGCAAGTTTACTTCCAAGTTTTCTAAATCCATTCCAAGTAATCATCCAAGATCAAGAAACCTTTGTTACTTACAGTAGGTTATATTTCTAATACAAGGTAATAATCATATTCAAACTTTAATTCAATTTCTATAACTATAACAATCTTATTTCGAGTGGAAATCTTACTTGAAATTGTTTTCGTGTCATGATTCTGCTTCAAGAAATTTCAAGCCATCCAAGGATTCTTTGAAGCTAGATCCATTTTTCTTATCTCCAGTAGCTTTATCCAAGGAACTTGAGGTAGTAATGATGTTCATAACATCATTCAATTCATACATATAAAGCTATCTTATTCGAAGGTTTAAACTTGTAATCACTAGAACATAGTTTAGTTAATTCTAAACTTGTTCGCAAATAAAAGTTAATCCTTCTAACTTGACTTTTAAAATCAACTAAACACATGTTCTATATCTATATGATATGCTAACTTAATGATTTAAAACCTGGAAACACGAAAAACACCGTAAAACCGGATTTACGCCGTCGTAGTAACACCGCGGGCTGTTTTGGGTTAGTTGATTAAAAACTATGATAAACTTTGATTTAAAAGTTGTTATTCTGAGAAAATGATTTTTATTATGAACATGAAACTATATCCAAAAATTATGGTTAAACTCAAAGTGGAAGTATGTTTTCTAAAATGGTCATCTAGACGTCGTTCTTTCGACTGAAATGACTACCTTTACAAAAACGACTTGTAACTTATTTTTCCGACTATAAACCTATAATTTTTCTATTTAGATTCATAAAATAGAGTTCAATATGAAACCATAGCAATTTGATTCACTCAAAACAGATTTAAAATGAAGAAGTTATGGGTAAAACAAGATTGGATAATTTTTCTCATTTTAGCTACGTGAAAATTGGTAACAAATCTATTCCAACCATAACTTAATCAACTTGTATTGTATATTATGTAATCTTGAGATACCATACACACGTATACAATGTTTCGACCTATCATGTCGATACATCTATATATATTTCGGAACAACCATAGACACTCTATATGTGAATGTTGGAGTTAGCTATACAGGGTTGAGGTTGATTCCAAAATATATATAGTTTGAGTTGTGATCAATACTGAGATACGTATACACTGGGTCGCGGATTGATTATATTTATCGATTTATTTCTGTACATCTAACTGTGGACAACTAGTTGTAGGTTACTAACGAGGACAGCTGACTTAATAAACTTAAAACATCAAAATATATTAAAAGTGTTGTAAATATATTTTGAACATACTTTGATATATATGTATATATTGTTATCGGTTCGTGAATCAACCAGTGGCCAAGTCTTACTTCCCGACGAAGTAAAAATCTGTGAAAGTGAGTTATAGTCCCACTTTTAAAATCTAATATTTTTGGGATGAGAATACATGCAGGTTTTATAAATGATTTACAAAATAGACACAAGTACGTGAAACTACATTCTATGGTTGAATTATCGAAATCGAATATGCCCCTTTTTATTAAGTCTGGTAATCTAAGAATTAGGGAAGAGACACCCTAATTGACGCGAATCCTAAAGATAGATCTATTGGGCCTAACAAACCCCATCCAAAGTACCGGATGCTTTAGTACTTCGAAATTTATATCATATCCGAAGGGTGTCCCGGAATGATGGGGATATTCTTATATATGCATCTTGTTAATGTCAGTTACCAGGTGTTTACCATATGAATGATTTTTATCTCTATGTATGGGATGTGTATTGAAATATGAAATCTTGTGGTCTATTGTTACAATTTGATATAAATAGGTTAAACCTATAACTCACCAACATTTTTGTTGACGTTTAAAGCATGTTTATTCTCAGGTGAATACTAAGAGCTTCCGCTGTTGCATACTAAAGTAAGGACAAGATTTGGAGTCCATGTTTGTATGATATTGTGTAAAAACTGCATTCAAGAAACTGATTTCGATGTAACATATTTGTATTGTAAACCATTATGTAATGGTCGTGTGTAAACAGGATATTTTAGATTATCATTATTTGATAATCTACGTAAAGCTTTTTAAACCTTTATTTATGAAATAAAGGTTATGGTTTGTTTTAAAAATGAATGCAGCCTTTGAAAAACGTCTCATATAGAGGTCAAAACCTCGCAACGAAATCAATTAATATGGAAGGTTTTTAATCAATAAGAACGGGACATTTCAGTTGGTATCCGAGCGTTGGTCTTAGAGAACCAGAAAATTTGCATTAGTGTGTCTTATCGAGTTTGTTAGGATGCATTAGTGAGTCTGGACTTCGACCGTGTTTTCTTTAAAAATGATTGCTTAACATTTTTGTTGGAAAATATATATTATTAACATGTATATATTATGTGATATATTAATCTCTTAACATGTTTGATATTGTGTGATAGATGTCTACCTCTAGCACAAATCCCATTGACTCACCTAATAATAACGAAGAGTCGAATATATATTGGACTGATTCACAAGTTCCCGAAGAAGAACCGGAAGAAGAATCAGAACCGGAAGAGGAGGAACCGGAGGAGGAAATAGAACCGGTGGGGGAAATAATAAAACGGTTAAGTAAAAGAAAATCCTCAACCAACCGACCAAGGTTAATTATGGTCAATGGTGTTTCCGCCAAGGAAGCAAAATATTGGGGGATTACCAATTCTCCGATGAATCGAATTCCGACGAGAATTCCGATGATGTTATAGAAATTACCCCAACTGAATTTAAAAAGGCAAAAGAAAATAATAAGGGAAAGGGCATAAAAATAGAGAAATCTAATTCCAACCCCGATGAACTTTATATGTATCATCAACCCCCGAAGCCCTTAAGTTGTAACAATGACCCGGGAACCTCTAAACCACCAGGTTTTTCTAAACCGTTGTGGAAAACGACAACTCGTATTAGGGGAACAACATATTTCCCTAGAAACTTGGCAAAACGAACCAAAACCGAAGAACAAGAAGAAACGAGCGAGTCGGAATAAGATAGTTGTATTCGTGTGGTGTAATATATGTAATATAGTGTGCTTATGCTTTATGATATATGTAAAAATTGCTTGTATTAATAAGTATTTTTTTTATGAATCTAACTCTTGTCTATTTTACAGTATAAAAACACAAAATGGATAGACAACCCAATATTTTAAGAGACCTACCCGGAGACATGATTGATGAAATCTTGTCTAGAGTCGGTCAGAATTCTTCGGCACAACTATTTACGACGAAATCAGTTTGTAAGACATTCGAAGAACGTTCCAAGAATGTATTGGTTTATAAGAGACTTTCGTTTGAAAGATGAGGGATATCACATTGGGAAACCCATAAGTTACGATGTGTTTACTTTGACGCATATATTGCGGGGAACCCAAATGCTATTTTACGCAACGGGTTAAGAAATTATTTTGACTCAATGTATCCGAATATAGGACTTCATGATTTAGAAAAAGCGGCTAACATGCAACATAAAGAAGCATGCTATGCTTACGGGTTAGTAATGTTCGCTTCTCACCAAAGTGAGAAAAAGAACATCGGGCTACAACTATTAAACAAAACGTTCCCACAAGTGACGGAGTCGGTAATTGGGGTAAGAAATGAGGTTTTTAGGTTATTACGAGACTGTTGGTCATTACGTAACCCTCATCCCTTTGACGACGTTACAACACGCTGTCTTATCAATGGCCATAACGGTTATGTTCCACAAGACCAAGGATGGGAAGTAGTCCTAGTAAAACCAGAATGCATGACTTGTTTCTGGACGTATGAATTACGTGTCTTTATTGCCTTTGCTGAACGACTTGTGTACTAGCTAGAATTATCTTCACAACTATCTTGTATCAAAGTTATTGTGTGCTATATTTCATGCTTTATGTAAAATAAGCGGTATTATAAGTTTGTAAAATATTGTATAAAAGTTTGAACGCGAAATATTATTATAATCAGTTTTTCATATAGAATTGTAGTAGTTGAATTGTATATTAGCTACTAAGTATGAACTTAACGGGTAGGTACTACCCGAATTTAAACTTATAAAACGCTAATATGAAGAAAAAGCTTTTATAAATGAGTTCATATTATGCTACGAAATACTATTAACTACTATTAATATTCTGTATGATTAACTTGTTCCATTTGACTATTTTGAAGGAAATGGCACCGACTACTCGACACACCGTGAATATGAATGAAGAGGAATTCCGTACTTTTCTAGCTTCAAACATAGCCGCAGTACAGGCTGCGCTACATACCAACAATAACCTTGGATCTAGCAGTACAGGAAATCGTGTAGGATGCACCTACAAAGAATTCACTGCCTGCAAACCTTTGGAATTTGATGGAACCGAAGGACCGATCGGATTGAAATGGTGGACCGAGAAGGCCGAATCGGTGTTTGCCATAAGTAAGTGTACTGAAGAGGACAAAGTGAAGTACGCTACACATACCTTCACAGGTTCTGCGTTAACATGGTGGAATACCTATCTAGAGCAAGTGGGACAAGATGATGCGTACGCACTACCGTGGTCAGCATTCAAGCACTTGATGAATGAGAAGTACCGTCCCAGAACCGAGGTCAATAATCTCAAGACAGAACTTAGAGGGTTACGAACCCAAGGATTTGATATTACCACATACGAAAGACGATTCACAGAATTGTGCCTGTTGTGTCCGGGAGCGTTCGAAGATGAGGAAGAGAAGATTGACGCGTTTATGAAAGGATTACCGGAAAGAATCCAAGAAGATATAAGTTCACACGAGCCCGCCTCCATACAACAGGCATGTAGAATGGCTCACAAACTAGTAAACCAGATTGAGGAAAGAATTAAAGAACAGACGGCTGAAGAGGCCAATGTGAAGCAAGTCAAAAGAAAGTGGGAGGAAAACGGTGATAAGAATCACCAATACAACAACAACAGCAATTACATTAATAATCGCAACAATTATCCCAACAATCGCAACATCAATCGCAACTACAACAAACGGCCCAACAACAACAACAACAACAACAACAACAACAACAACAACAGCAACTACAACAATCATCCCAACAACAATAACAACCGCAACAACAACAACAATCAGAAGCAGCTATGCCAAAGGTGTGAAAAGTATCACTCGGGGTTCTGCACCAAATTTTGAAACAAGTGTAAAAGAAATGGTCATAGCGCGGCGAAGTGTGAGGTCTATGGACCTGGGGTTAACAGAACGAAAGGAACAAATGGTGTCGGAACGAGTAATGGCGGAGCAAGTAGTGTCGGAGCAAGTTATGCCAATGTAGTTTGTTATAAATGTGGAAAATCGGGCCACATTATTAGAAATTTCCCGAACCTGGAGAACACGAATGGACAAGGCCGCGGAAGAGTTTTCAATATTAATGCGACAGAGGCACAGGAAGACCCGGAGCTTGTTACGGGTATGTTTCTTATTGACAATAAATCTGCTTACGTTTTATTTGATTCGGGTGCGGATAGAAGCTATATGAGTAGAGATTTTTGTGCTAAATTAAGTTGTCCATTGACGTCGTTGGATAGTAAATTTTTACTCGAATTAGCAAATGGTAAATTAATTTTAGCAGATAATATATGCCGGAATCGAGAAATTAAACTGGGTAGCGAAATATTTAAGATTGATTTGATACCAGTAGAGTTAGGGAGTTTTGATGTAATAGTTGGCATGGACTGGCTGAAGAATGTGAAAGCAGAGATCGTATGTTATAAAAATGCAATTCGCATTATACGAGAAGAAGGAGAACCCTTAATGGTGTACGGAGAAAAGGGCAACATGAAGCTACATCTTATTAGTAATTTGAAGGCACAAAAACTAATAAGAAAAGGTTGCTATGCTGTTCTAGCACACGTCGAGAAAGTACAAACTGAAGAAAAGAGCATCAATGATGTTCCCGTCGCAAAAGAATTTCCCGATGTATTTTCGAAAGAATTACCGGGACTACCTCCACATCGATCTGTTGAATTTCAAATAGATCTTGTACTAGGAGCTGCACCAATAGCTCGTGCTCCTTATAGACTCGCACCCAGCGAGATGAAAGAACTGCAAAGCCAACTGCAAGAACTATTAGAATGTGGTTTCATTCGACCAAGCACATCACCATGGGGAGCTCCTGTTTTGTTTGTCAAGAAGAAGGATGGTACATTTAGGTTGTGTATTGACTACAGAGAGTTGAACAAACATACCATCAAACACCGTTATCCACTGCCGAGAATAGACGACTTATTTGATCAACTACAAGGCTCGTCGGTTTATTCGAATGGATATCATCAAATGCGAGTAAAGGAGGATGATATTCCAAAAACTGCTTTTAGGACGCGTTATGGTCATTACGAGTTTATGGTTATGCCGTTTGGATTGACTAACGCACCAGCTGTGTTCATGGACCTTATGAACCGAGTGTGTGGGCCATATCTTGACAAGTTTGTCATTGTTTTCATCGATGACATACTTATTTACTCAAAGAATGATCAATAGCACGAAGAACATTTGAGAAAAGTGATAGAAGTATTGAGGAAAGAAAAACTGTACGCTAAGTTTTCAAAGTGTGCATTTTGGTTGGAAGAAGTTCAATTCCTCGGTCACATAGTGAACAAAGAAGGTATCCAGGTGGACCCGGCAAAGATCGAAACCGTTAAAAAGTGGGAAACCCCAAAAACTCCGAAGCATATACGTCAATTTTTAGGATTGGCTGGTTACTACAGAAGATTCATCCAAGATTTCTCCAAAATAGCAAAACCCTTGACTGCATTAACGCATAAAGGGAAGAAATTTGAATGGAAGGATGAACAAGAGAAGGCGTTTCAATTATTGAAGAAAAAGCTAACTACGACACCTATATTATCATTGCCTGAAGGGAATGATGATTTTGTGATTTATTGTGACGCATCAAAGCAAGGTCTCGGTTGTGTATTAATGCAACGGACGAAGGTGATTGCTTATGCGTCTAGACAATTGAAGATTCACGAGCAAAATTATACGACGCATGATTTAGAATTAGGCGCGGTTGTTTTTGCATTAAATACTTGGAGGCACTACTTATATGGGGTCAAAAGTATTATATATACCGACCACAAAAGTCTTCAACACATATTTAATCAGAAACAACTGAATATGAGGCAGCATAGGTGGATTGAATTGTTGAATGATTATGACTTTGAGATTCGTTACCACCCGGGGAAGGCAAATGTGGTAGCCGACGCCTTGAGCAGAAAGGACAAAGAACCCATTCGAGTAAAATCTATGAATATAATGATTCACACTAACCTTACTACTCAAATAAAGGAGGCGCAACAAGGAGTTTTAAAAGAGGGAAATTTAAAGGATGAAATACCCAAAGGATCGGAGAAGCATCTTAATATTCGGGAAGACGGAACCCGGTATAGGGCTGAAAGAATTTGGGTACCAAAATTTGGAGATATGAGAGAAATGGTACTTAGAGAAGCTCATAAAACCAGATACTCAATACATCCTGGAACGGGGAAGATGTACAAGGATCTTAAGAAACATTTTTGGTGGCCAGGTATGAAAGACGATATTGCTAAATATGTAGGAGAATGTTTGACGTGTTCTAAGGTCAAAGCTGAACATCAGAAACCATCAGGTCTACTACAACAACCTGAAATCCTGGAATGGAAATGGGAAAACATTACCATGGATTTCATTACTAAATTGCGAAGGACTGCAAGTGGTTATGATACTATTTGGGTAATAGTTGATCGTCTCACCAAGTCAGCACACTTCCTACCAATAAGAGAAGATGACAAGATGGAGAAGTTAGCACGACTGTATTTGAAGGAAGTCGTCTCCAGACATGGAATACCAATCTCTATTATCTCTGATAGGGATGGCAGATTTATTTCAAGATTCTGGCAGACATTACAGCAAGCATTGGGAACTCGTCTAGACATGAGTACTACCTATCATCCACAAACTGATGGGCAGAGCGAAAGGACGATATAAACGCTTGAAGACATGCTACGAGCTTGTGTTATTGATTTCGGAAACAGTTGGGATCGACATCTACCGTTAGCAGAATTTTCCTACAACAACAGCTACCATTCAAGCATTGAGATGGCGCCGTTTGAAGCACTTTTATGGTAGAAAGTGCAGGTCTCTGATTTGTTGGAGTGAAGTGGGGGATAGACAGATTATGGGTCCGGAGATAATACAAGAAACTACCGAGAAAATCATCCAAATTCAACAAAGATTGAAAACCGCCCAGAGTCGACAAAAGAGCTACGCGGACAGTAAAAGAAAAGATATAGAGTTTGAAATTAGAGAAATGGTCATGCTTAAGGTTTCACCTTGGAAAGGCGTTGTTCGATTTGGTGAACGGGGGAAACTAAATCCAAGGTACATTGGACCATTCAAGATTATAGATCGTGTCGGACCAATAGCTTACCAACTTGAGCTACCTCAACAACTCGCGGCTGTACATAACACTTTCCACGTCTCAAATTTGAAGAAATGTTTTGCTAAAGAAGATCTCACTATTCTGTTGGACGAAATCCAAATCAATGAAAAACTTCAATTCATTGAAGAACCCGTCGAAATAATGGATCGTGAGGTTAAGAGACTTAAACAAAACAAGATACCGATTGTTAAGGTTCGATAGAATGCTCGTAGAGGACCCGAGTTCACCTGGGAGCGTGAAGATCAGATGAAGAAGAAATACCCGCATTTATTTCCAGAAAATACGTCAACACCTCCAACTGCTTAAAATTTCGGGATGAAATTTATTTAACGGGTAGGTACTGTAGTGACCCGAACTTTTCCATGTTTATATATATATTAAATGAAATTCTTATTTACATGATTAAGTGTTTCCAACATTTTAAGCAATCAAACTTGTTAAGACTTGATTAATTGAAATAGGTTTCAAATAGACAATTGACCACCCAAGTTGACCGGTGATTCACGAACGTTAAAACTTGTAAAAATTATACGATGACATATATATGGTTATATATATAGTTAACATGATTTTATTATAAGTATGTATCTCATTAGGTATTTTAACAATGAGTTATATACATAAAAATGAGACTATTAATTTAAGAAACTCGAAAACGATATATATAACGATTATCGTTATAACAACGTCTTACTAGGTACATATGAATCATATTAAGATATTGATACACTTGGATAATTATGTTAAATGATAAGTAAATATATTATTAAGTGTATTAACAATGAAATACATATGTAAAAAATAAGACTACTAACTTAATGATTTCGAAACGAGACATATATGTAACGATTTTCGTTGTAACGACATTTAACTGTATATATATCATACTAAGATATATTATATATCATAATATCATGATAATATAACAATTTAACATCTCATTTGTTATAATAAACAATGGGTTAACAACATTCAACAAGATCGTTAACCTAAAGGTTTCAAAACAACATTTACATGTAACGACTAACGATGACTTAACGACTCAGTTAAAATGTATATACATGTAGTGTTTTAATATGTATTCATGCACTTTTGAAAGACTTCAAGACACTTATCAAAATACTTCTACTTAACAAAAATGCTTACAATTACATCCTCGTTCAGTTTCATCAACAATTCTACTCGTATGCACCCGTATTCGTACTCGTACAATACACAGATTTTAGATGTATGTACTATTGGTATATACACTCCAATGATCAGCTCTTAGCAGCCCATGTGAGTCACCTAACACATGTGGGAACCATCATTTGGCAACTAGCATGAAATATCTCATAAAATTACAAAAATATGAGTAATCATTCATGACTTATTTACGTGAAAACAAAATTACACATCCTTTATATCTAATCCATATACCAACGACCAAAAACACCTACAAACACTTTCATTCTTCAATTTTCTTCATCTAAGTGATCTCTCTCAAGTTCTATTTTCAAGTTCTAATTGTTCTTCATAAATTCCATAAGTATAGTTTCATAAAAATCAAGAATACTTCCAAGTTTGCAAGTCTACTTCCAAGCTTTCTAATCCATTCCAAGTAATCATCTAAGATTAAGGAACCTTTGTTATTTATAGTAGGTTATCTTTTTAATTCAAGGTAATATTCATATTCAAACTTTGATTCAATTTCTACAACTATAACAATCTTATTTCGAGTGAAAATCTTACTTGAACTGTTTTCGTGTCATGATTCTGCTTCAAGAACTTTCAAGCCATCCAAGGATTCTTTGGAGTTAGATCCATTTTTCTCATTTCCAGTAGCTTTATCCAGAAAACTTAAGGTAGTAATAATGTTCATAACATCATTTGATTCATACATATAAAACTATCTTATTCGAAGGTTTAAACTTGTAATCACTAGAACATAGTTTAGTAAATTCTAAACTTGTTCGCAAACAAAAGTTAATCCTTATAACTTGAATTTTAAAATCAACTAAACACATGTTCTATATCTATATGATATGCTAACTTAATGATTTAAAACCTGGAAACACGAAAAACACCGTAAAATCGGATTTACGCCGTCGTAGTAACACCGCGGGATGTTTTGGGTTAGTTAATTAAAAACTATGATAAACTTTGATTTAAAAGTTGTTATTATGGGAAAATGATTTTTATTATGAACATGAAACTATATCCAAAAATTATGGTTAAACTCAAAGTGGAAGTATGTTTTTTCTAAAATGGTCATCTAGACGTCGTTCTTTCGACTGAAATGACTACCTTTACAAAAATGACTTGTAACTTATTTTTCCGACTATAAACCTATACTTTTTCTGTTTATATTCATAAAATAGAGTTTAATATGAAACCATAGCAATTTGATTCACTCAAAACGGATTTAAAATGAAGAAGTTATGGGTAAAACAAGATTGGATAATTTTTCTCATTTTAGCTACGTGAAAATATATGTAACAAATCTATTCCAACCATAACTTAATCAACTTGTATTGTATATTATGTAATCTTGAGATACCATAGACACGTATACAATATTTCGACCTATCATGTCGACACATCTATATATATTTCGGAACAACAATAGACACTCTATATGTGAATGTTGGAGTTAGCTATACAGGGTTGAGGTTGATTCCAAAATATATATAGTTTGAGTTGTGATCAATACTGAGATACGTATACACTGGGTCGTGGATTGATTCAAGATAATATTTATCTATTTATTTCTGTACATCTAACTGTGGACAACTAGTTGTAGGTTACTAACGAGGACAGCTGACTTAAAAAACTTAAAACATCAAAATATATTAAAAGTATTGTAAATATATTTTGAACATACTTTGATATATATGTATATATTGTTATAGGTTCGTGAATCAACCAGTGGCCAAGTCTTACTTCCCGACGAAGTAAAAATCTGTGAAAGTGAGTTATAGTCCCACTTTTAAAATCTAATATTTTTGGGATGAGAACACATGCAGGTTTTATAAATGATTTACAAAATAGACACAAGTACGTGAAACTACATTCTATGGTTGAATTATCGAAATCGAATATGCCCCTTTTTATTAAGTCTGGTAATCTAAGAATTAGGGAACAGACACCCTAATTGACGCGAATCCTAAAGATAGATATATTGGGCCTAACAAACCCCATCCAAAGTATCGGATGCTTTAGTACTTCGAAATTTATATCATATCCGAAGGGTGTCCCGGAATGATGGGGATATTCTTATATATGCATCTTGTTAATGTCGGTTACCAGGTGTTTACCATATGAATGATTTTTATCTCTATGTATGGGATGTGTACTGAAATATAAAATCTTGTGGTCTATTGTTACGATTTGATATATATAGGTTAAACCTATAACTCACCAACATTTTTGTTGACATTTAAAGCATGTTTATTCTCAGGTGAATACTAAGAGCTTCCGCTGTTGCATACTAAAATAAGGACAAGATTTGGAGTCCATGTTTGTATGATATTGTGTAACAACTGCATTCAAGAAACTGATTTCGATGTAACATATTTGTATTGTAAACCATTATGTAATGGTCGTGTGTAAACAGGATATTTTAGATTATCATTATTTGATAATATACGTAAAGCTTTTTAAACCTTTATTTATGAAATAAAGGTTATGGTTTGTTTTAAAAATGAATGCAGTCTTTGAAAAACGTCTCATATAGAGGTCAAAACCTCGCAACGAAATCAATTAGTATGGAACGTTTTTAATCAATAAGAACGGGACATTTCATCCGTCACTTGGTCCCATAGCTTGATCGAACTTAAATGAATTTAACAAACGACATTGCATTCTTTTATTTCAAAAGTTTCCCAAAAAGGAAAGCATATCAAAATATGTAGTTTAAAAGTAACCCAACATATTAATTAACCAAAGTTGACATAAAACATTGTCAACAAACCACAAGTTTAAATTATCCAAAAATAGAATGCAAGCTTAAGTTTCATAAATTGTTTCATTAACATCTGCCCAAATGCATGCAGACTCTTCTAAACATAGCGGAAGCATCACATAAACTCAAGTACCTGTGAAAACATGCGAGTAAACTGTCAACACAAAGGTTGAGTGAATTATAGGTTTAAATAATTGAATAAACTTTAGACCACAAGATTTAAAAATGTTAGAAAACATTAAACATTATTCCATTATCAATGAGCCACCTGGTAACCACTTAACCCTTTATTTACCCTTGCCAAACACAATAATAATATACACTGGACAGTGTATCTACAACAAAATACGAAGTACTAAACATTTTGATTATAAATTGCTAGCGCGACTAGCTCGAAATGGGGTTGTCAAACCCGATAGATCTATCCGTAGGATTCGCGTTCACCGGTAGAAACCAATGATTACAGTTACCAGACTAGGGAATATTTTTGTCCAACTCACAATGAATAATTTAAATTTAATTGTCACTTGTGTCTAAACGTGAAATAAAATGCATGTAATCACATTCCAAAAATATACTTTGAAAAGTATGTAAAAACGGAACTATAACTCACCTTAATAGTAACAAAGTAACCAACACAAATAAGCGAACAACAAATGAGTACAGTGATCAGGAATGATCACAACGCCGATCTATAAATAAAGCAAGTCGATATAAATAACTAACTTAGGTCAAGTCTTAGTATGATAGCTATTGTACATGTTGCAAGTAGTCATAGAACAATACTCAGCATGCATCGGTTTGATCGGAACAGCGTACGGACACACACTTTTTATTTTTAGAAAGTTTCTATTTTTAGCAGGTTTCCATTTTTGGAAAGTTTCTATTTTTGGAAAGTTTCTATTTTTGGAAAGTTTCCAAATTTAGAAAGTTGCTATTTTAGGAAAGTTTATAAGTTAGGAAAGTTTCCTTAATTAGAAAGTCAACAAAAGTCAACTGAAAGTCAAAGTCAACCGAAAGTCAACTCAAAAGTCAACCTTGGTCAAACATAGTCAACGTTAATTTTAAAAGTGTAAGTTGTAATAATAATGTAAGTTATAATATTTATTAAGGTTAAATATGTCTAATTATGTGATAACATAAGTTTAATTAAATTAAATGAATTATTAAAGTTAATATATGTTTAAATGATATAATTAATATAACATAAGTATTTAATTAATTAATTAAATATTAGTCATAATATAAGTATTATTAATTAATAATAAATTTTAAATCATATCATAAGTATTATTAATTAATAATGAATTATTAATCATATCATAAGTTTCTAATTATAATCATTAAATCATAAGTATTTAATAATTAAATTATAAATAAATAATAACTAAGCCTTATAATAATTAAATAATTAATTAATCCTTATTATAAGTCTTATTATAATAATCTCATAATATAAGTTTAGTACTTATCATAAGTATTTTTCATTAATAATAAAAGTATTATTAATCATAAGTTTAATTAAAATTAAAATGTTAATTAAATCATAAGTAATAATTAAATGATATAATAAATATATATATCATAAGTCTTAAAATTTTAATAATTAATTTTTGTATCATAAGTAATTAAATGATAATGAAATTCATTATTTATATCATAAGTTTAATAATTAATCATAAGTTTTAAATCAAAAGTTCATCGGGTTGCATCTTGAGCCCCGGGTGTCGGTTTTTGACGAGCCATATATATATCTCCGGCTAATCAAACCACCCGACACTTTGGTACACTCAAGAACACACCAAGAACAGTCCAAAAGTGTAACACCCTAGGCAAATCCCACATCGCCCACAGACATGAGTGATCATGGGATTATAAGGTAATACTCAAGCTTAAATGACACAACGCGTTTTGGGACCACATGCAGAGCAGATGTGCGAGTACGCTGCAGTTAAGCGTGCTCGAGCGAGAGCACTACCAGGATGGTGACCTCCTGGGAAAGTGCTTCTCGTGTGTGGTCGCCAAGAAAAAGCCGTGCGCCTGCGGGCAAAGCGGACAATATTGTGGTCATGTTAAGCTGGGGTGTTACCGAATGGTATCAGAGCCACTCATGTGCCATTGGGGGTGGTGGGGCAAACCTCATCGAGGGCGATGAGTCCCTAAGGGGGGGTGAATGTAACACCCTAGGCAAATCCCACATCGCCCACAGACATGAGTGATCATGGGATTATAAGGTAATACTCACGCTTAAATGACACAACGCGTTTTGGGACCACATGCAGAGCAGATGTGCGAGTACGCTGCAGTTAAGCGTGCTCGAACGAGAGCACTACCAGGATGGGTGACCTCCTGGGAAAGTGCTTCTCGTGTGTGGTCGCCAAGAAAAAGCCGTGCGCCTGCGGGCAAAGCGGACAATATTGTGGTCATGTTAAGCTGGGGTGTTACAAAAAGTCATGGTGATCAGCTATGACACCACTTGGAACTTCAATTCAATCAAAATCGTGTTTTAGCCATAACGGGTGATTCGTGGCTCGGATTTAGATGACCCGAACATGAAAGTTCGTCCCACCATTAATCCTAACACACTAACACACCCTAAAGTCACCAAATATGGTTACAAAGTCGGACCAAACCTGGTTCATATCAATATTACATTTTAATTTTAACAAAATACCATTTTGATCATATCTAGGGCTCCGGGAATCGAAACGACATGAATCCGGAGTCTAAAGTTAATGTCTTGATGAGAGGAACTCATATAACTACTTTATTTTCACTTTTATATCAGTCACAATTCCAGAATTAAACAAAAAGCTGCTGTCCCAATTATATCAAACCGAAAACATATGTATTCGAGTAATTCTACGCATACAAACACCATTACAACAACAAGTAATCATCATACTATTAATATATAATCAAAATAAAGAAAAATAAAGAAAAATCAAAAGGTTTAGGGTTAGTGTGATGCCCCGTACAAAATCATCGTGTACGAATCATCAATAACAGGATCATTACAAGGTTAAGTACTATATGCGATTTCAAAAAGAGTGTGCATTCATAAATAAAGTGATGTCTAAACCAACATCGAATGTTTTACAATCCAAAAGCATGCTTCACTAAGTAGAAGCAAATAATAAGTGTATGTGACCACAATGGTCGTTACAAGTCATAGTTCAAAAGTACTAAAGTTTGAATGCAAGGTAAAGTAGTTCATGCGATGACAACTCTAAGCAGCGGGTGTCTACAGCACGACTAGTACACTGCGGAAGCTAACCTCAAGTACCTGAGAAAAACATGCTTAAAAATGTCAACACAAAGGTTGGTGAGCTATAGTTTAAGTATAACAGTATGTAAGGTAGGCCAAAAGATTTCAGTACTATAAAGAGCGTTTCAAAACAGTATGATAAAGTATATGTTAACTGTGGGCACTTGGTAACTAACTTAACGTTTATACCCCGTGAAAGTACACTTGGAAAGTGCGTATTTCTATGAAGTATTAAACACTCGTTAAATGCTAGTGCTACTAGCCCGAGTGGGGATGTCAAACCCTATGGATCCATATCTAAGATTCGCGTTCACCGGTTCAAAAACCAATGACTAAACATTACCAAGCTAAAGGGAATGTTTCTGCCGTTATATAACCCACACATATATAAGTTTAAGTACTCGTGCCTAGTATGTAAAACATAAAATCCACATGTATTCTCAGTTCCCAAAATAAGTTAAAGTAAAAAGGGAATGCTATAACTCACAATGATAAAGTAGCGGCAAAGTATGACTCGGAAGGTAAGCAAGTAATGAAGGTTGTCCAAACGGGTTCTCAACCTAAGTCAAATAGTACTAAGTCAGTAAATCATCCGAATAGGTTTAAAAGTATGTAAATAAGGTCTTAAGGGTCATCATCATTCATCATCAAACAAAAGGCGTAAAGTAAGTTTCGTTTATGAAAGTAGTTTAAAACAAAGGCTGACTTCAGTCAGTCACCACGGCCTCTACCCTTACTGAAACAAGGTGAGACCAGTGACCATGGCTCCGTATATGAGTCCTTTAAGTGTGGTAAAATTTACAGAAGCAAACTCGTCTTCGTTTGACCGTGGCGATGGTCTAAGTGCGAGTAGGTCAGAAATTTTTGCACAACGTTAAAGGACATAGTGACGATCGGAGGGCCATAAATCCTAAACCGTAACTTGGATTAAGATGAGTCCGATATGAAAAGTTATCTACTCGAACAGAGATATTTGAAAATATAGGTTACAGTAGCCCAGGTTTACTGGTCTGTTACAGAAAGAGCAGAACAGTAGGCTGTAAACAGAAACAAAAAGATAAGTGGGTTCCGGTGGGTTTTGGTGCTTGATGTTCATCATGGTTCTCATCCTTGATGCACATAGCTTCAAGTGTACAACTCATTGATGTGTTTACATCATCTTTACCATGGTTTGACCATCATAACCCAAGTGCAAGTCTAAGACATGAAGCACAACTCACTTAAGTGTTGCAAGTGTTTTGATGAACCAAAGTTTCATCAAAGTCTTAGATTTAGCACATACATGAAATGTAAAAGTAATACTAACTAAGTTTTGACAATTATGACACAAGTGTGAGTCTAAGACATGTAGATCAACTCACTTAAGAGTTGTATGAAGTTGATGAACCAAAGTTACATCAAGGTCTTAGATCTAACACTTACATGAACTTTAAAAGTAAAAACAAGTTACAAACTTGAAGTAAACTTATGAAATCAAGATCTTAAGTAGTAGAACATAGTTCTTAGTTAGATCTTGAAGATCCAAGACTCAAAAGCCTAGTTCAAGCATAAGTGTACAAAGTTACAGTTAAAGAAAGCTTATTTATGTGTTCTTGAACTTTCAAGTTAACTTTTAGTTCAAGATTAATGAGATCAAGACTAACTTGTAGTACTTGACCATTTAACTAACAAACATGAAATTAAAGTGCATGATATAAAGAGATAAACTAAGTAAATAAGTAAAAGGTTCATGGTTGTTCATACTTTTAAAGATTCAACCAAGGTTTGATCTTTAAGTAAAGTAAACTTTAAGGTTTACTAACATGAATTACAAGTATGTTTTCACAACACATGAACTTACAAACTTTTGAAATAATAAATGTAGAATCATAAACTAATAAGTTTATGTTCTTGTGTTCTTGAAAATTCAAGATATTATGAAGAATGAAACTAATGAGTTTGATTCTTGTATATGTAAGTAAGTAACAAAGTAACAAAGTAACAAAGTAACAAAGTAACAAAGTAATAAAGTAACAAAGTAACAACAACAAGTAACAAAAGATGATGATGATTATGGGGTGTTTGGCCTACGGTTTTCATCAAGAAAAAAGGAAGAACAAGTTGTTCAAAACACTTATAAGAAAGAGAGAAAAGTGAGAGAGAATGAAATGCAAGTAGTGTGTGTTTTGAATATGAGAGAATACAAGTGAAGAGATAACACAAAATGAACCAAAAACTTTGCAGCAGCAAAAAAGAGAGGAAATGAGTTGTTTTATGGTTACTAGCATGAAGTTGTCCTTAAAGGTGGTTAATAGATGGCCATGCATGGGGATTATGGTAGAACTAGATTCTAAAAGCCTTAACCAACTAGTTACATCTTAAAATGATACTTACATATGAAAGACATGGGTTAATGAAGTCCATGAAGATGTAGGGTGGGCTTGCAAATCTAAATTCATGAGTCCATTACACTAAACAAGCCCAAGTTCCATTAATTCACAAGTTAAACTAATTAAAGCCCAAGTAATTAACTAATAACCTTAGTTAATTAAAATGATTAATAAAATCAATCATGAATGTAAATAATATTTAAAAATATTATTCGTGTAAGTCTCGGGTGTCATAAAGACGTTTCGGGCAATTAAAGTCAAGTACGGGCAATCATGGCAACATGTAAATGTAATAACATACATTTGTTTAATCACATGTATTAATAATAATAATTATTAATAAATTAACGTTGGAAAATCCAGGGTCGTTACATTACCCACCTGTTAAAGAAAATTTCGTCTCAAAATTTAAGCTGAGGTAGATGGAGGAGTCGGGAAAAGGTGAGGATACTTTCGCATCATTTGATCCTCTCGCTCCCAAGTAAATTCAGGTCCTCGTTTGGCATTCCATCGTACTCAGACGATCAGAATCTTGTTGCGTTTCAAAGTTTTGATCTCACGATCCATAATCTCAACAGGCTCTTCCACGAAGTGGAGTTTGTCATCAATTGTAAGTTCCTCAAGTGGTATGATAAGTTCAGGTGCAGCAAGACACTTCTTCAAGTTTGACACGTGGAAGGTAGGATGAACTGAGCTCAATTGTGCTGGTAGATCCAAACAGTATGCAACGGGTCCAACACGTTCCAAGATTTCAAAAGGACCAATGTATCGTGGGTTTAACTTTCCACATTTTCCAAAATGGATCACACCTTTCCAAGGTGCAACCTTTAACATTACACGGTCGCCCACGTTGAATTCAAAGTCCTTACGTTTAAGATCGGCATAACTCTTCTAACGATCGCGGGCAGTCTTAAGTCTAGCTTGAATCTGAGCAATCTTCTCCGTGGTTTCGTGGACTACCTCGGGTCTGGTGATTTGCTTTTCGCCTACTTCGGCCCAACAAATAGGAGATCGGCACTTGCGGCCATACAATGCTTCAAAAGGTGCAGCATTAATGCTCGAGTGATTACTGTTGTTGTAAGAAAATTCGGCAAGTGGCAAATGCCTTTCCCAGGCCTTTCCGAAATCAATGACACATGCACACAACATGTCCTCCAAGGTCTGAATCGTTCGTTCACTTTTCCCGTCGGTCTGAGGGTGATAAGCAGTACTCATGTTAAGACGAGTTCCCATGGCTTCTTGCAAAGAACGCCAAAATCTAGAAGCAAAACGAGGATCGCGATCGGAGATGATCGATAAAGGTACACCATGACGAGATACAACCTCCTTGATGTATAGTTGAGCAAGTCTCTCCATTGTATCCGTTTCCTTCATCGCTAGAAAGTGTGCAGATTTAGTAAGGCGGTCAACAATAACCCAAATAGTATCGTATCCGCCCACCATCTTGGGTAGCTTGGTGATGAAATCCATTGTTATCCATTCCCACTTCCATTGTGGGATTTCTGGTTGTTGAAGTAAACCAGAAGGTCTCTGATGCTCTGCTTTAACCTTCGAGCAAGTCAAACACTTACCAACATAAGTCGCAACGTCCTTCTTAAGATTCGGCCACCAATAGTGTTCTTTAAGGTCGTGGTACATCTTGCCCGCTCCAGGATGAATCGAATATCTCGATTTGTGTGCTTCATCAAGTATCAGGTTTCGTAGATCTCCATAATAAGGTACCTAAATTCTTCCGGCATAACATCGGAGTCCAGACTCCCTAACTTCGAATCAAGAGACAAGTATGTTCAAATGTTCGTGAGATATGTTCTCCTCCTTGAGAGCCTCATCTTGGGCTACTCTGATCTGGCTTTTGAGGTTTGAATGGATGGTGATGTTCAGTGCCCTAACAAGAAGAGGTGCCGTCCTCTCCTTTCGGCTCAAAGCGTCAGCTACAACATTGGCCTTACCAGGATGATAACCGAGTTCACAATCGTAGTCGTTGAGCGTCTCGATCCATCGATACTGTCTCATATTCAGTTGCTTCTGATCATAGATGTGCTGGAGACTCTTGTGATCGGTGAAGATAGTGCTCTTAGTTCCATACAAATAATGTCTCCACAATTTGAGTGCAAAGACAACGGCTCCAAGTTCAAGATCATGAGTAGTGTAGTTCTGCTCGTGAATCTTCAATTGACGGGAGGCGTAAGCGATAACCTTTGATCGTTGCATCAGTACACAACCAAAACCACTCCTCGATGTATCACAATAAACAACAAAGTTGTCACTACCCTCAGGAAGTGATAGGATAGGTGTGGTGGTTAACTTCTTCTTCAAAGTTTGGAATGCTGATTCGTGTGTGGGTTCCCAAATGAACTTCTTACCCTTGTGAGTCAGCGCGGTCAAAGGACGTGCAATCAGAGAAAATCCTTCAATGAACCTTCGGTAGTAACCGGCGAGACCTAGGAATTGGCGAATATGAATCATAGTAGTGGGGGTCTCCCACTTGCTGATGGCTTCAATCTTGGTGGGATCAACTTTAATACCCTGGTCGCTCACAACATGACCCAGAAATTGAACTTCCTTCAACCAAAATTCACACTTGGAGAATTTGGCGTAAAGTTGATCTTGTCTCAAGAGTTCAAGCACAAGTCGGAGGTGTTGCTCATGTTCTTCTTCGCTCTTAGAGTAGATGAGGATATCATCTATGAAGACGATAACAAACTTATCCAAGTACGGCTTGCAGACACGATTCATGAGGTCCATGAACACGGCAGGTGCATTTGTCAACCCGAATGGCATCACAAGAAACTCATAATGACCATAACGGGTCTTAAATGCAGTTTTCATCACGTCACTTTCTTTCACCCTCAGCTGGTGATAGCCGGATCGCAAATCGATCTTTGAGTAAACACTTGATCCTTGTAGTTGATCAAAAAGATCGTCAATTCGTGGAAGAGGATACCGATTCTTGATAGTCAATTTGTTGAGTTCACGGTAGTCGATACACATACGGAAGGATCCATCCTTCTTCTTTACAAACAAAACAGGTGCGCCCCAAGGCGAGAAACTTGTTTGGATAAATCCACGGTCAAGTAGTTCTTGTAGTTGACTCTGTAATTCTTGCATCTCGGAAGGTGCGAGTCTATAAGGTGCGCGAGCTACAGGTGCAGCTCCTGGCACTAAATCAATCTGAAACTCTACTCCTCTTTGCGGTGGCAATCCAGGCAATTCCTCTGGGAAGACATCGGAAAATTCGTTCACAATTCGAACGTCGTTCACGCTCTTCACCTCAGTTTCTACCGCTTTTACATGTGCTAGGACAGCAAAACGTCCCTTCTTCATGATCTTTTGCACTTTCACGCAACTAATGAGGTTCAGCTTCGAGGTACATCTCTCTCCGTAGATAACCAGTGGTTCGCCATCTCCTTGTGGTATGTGAAGTGCTTTATCTCCACAGATAATATCGGCCTTTATCTTGCTCAACCAATCCATACCGACGATCACGTCAAAACTTCCCAATTTGATAGGTATCAAATCAATTTCGAAATCTGCACCAGCTATGTTGATAATAGCTCCTCAACTAATGTGGTCAACTTTTTCAAGTTTACCGTTGGTGACCTCGACAAGCATACTCTCTTTTAACGGGACTAATGACCAATTAATCTTATTGCAAAAATGTCTACATACATAACTTCTATCCACACCAGTATCAAACAAGATAGAAGCTAAAAGATTGTTGATTTTGAATATACCTATTACCAAGTCGGGGTTTTCTCGGGCGTCCCTTGCATTAACGTTGAAAGCTCTACCATGGGGTGGTCCGCCGTCTTTTTGCTTGTTTGGGCACGCATTTCTGAAATGGCCCATCTGTCCATATTCGTAGCACTTTTTCGGCCCATTGGTGTTCGGCTTCTCATTCAAAGTGGTAACCTTGCAGTCTTTCCCGATATGCCCAGTCCGTTGGTACTTTTCGCAAACAACATTACAATATCCAGTATGGTGCTTGTAGCACCGTTTGCATTGCGGTAAGGTTCCTTTGTAGTTCTGGTTCGTGTTGGTGTTGTTGTTGGGGTTAGGGTTTCCACCGTTGTTGTGCCTCTTGGCGGGGGTCTGGTCATAGGTTCTCCCCCTGTTGTTGTGGTTGTTGTTGTTGTTATCCCACTTTCGCTTTTCGCTACTACCAGCTTCAAACTTAGCCTTCTCCGGATCATCAATAATGATTTGGTTCATGAGAGTATGCGCCATGCGCATTGCTTCAGGAACATTCGGTGGCTTGGATGAGGTGACGTTTCCTTTGATGGACTTAGAGAGTCCCCAGAAGTATCTCTCCATACACTTTAATTCCGGGGTGACCATGGTCGGACACATCAGGGCTAGTTCCAAAAATCTCCTGTTGTAACCATCAAGGTCGTTCCCAACGGCCTTTAACTGCATGAATTCCATCTCCATCTTTTGTATTTCGGTTCTCGAACAATACTCATCAATCATAGCCGCTTTGAATTCCCCCCATGGCGTAGCATACGCCTCATCAATTCCTTTCGCTTGAGCTAACGTGTTCCACCACGTTAGTGCGCTGTCAGATAGCGTGCAAGATGCAAACTTGGTCTTGTTGTCCTCCGAACAGTTGCTAACTCGGAATACTGATTCAAGTTTCTCGAACCATCTGGTGAGACCAACCGGTCCCTCGGTTCCACTAAAGTTATGTGATTTGCAGCTCTGGAATTCCTTGTAAGTACAACCATTTCGAACGGGTGGGATATCCGGTGGTGGTGGCGGTGGAGCTTGGAGGTTTCTTTCTGCTAGGGCTGTGGCTACACGTTCTTGGATCATCTCTTCAATTTGAGCAGCAGTAGGTGTGGATCGACCGTTAGCCATGATGTTCTATACAAAAATTTTGACTCAAGTCAAAATTCAGCATTCAATATATAATAATATAGTATATAACAACCAACATGTAAACAGCACAACACATGTTAATTAAGTAACGCAAGTTGATACAAGTACCGCAAAACACCATACAGTGACGTAAATAGAACACTTGTGCAAAAAGTAACATCACAAAGTTTCCATTCATTAATAATAAGTTTCATATATCATGATTGTTTCGTACAATACATAAGTGAAATATGAACTACAACTAGATTACATAATGAAATCTAAATACAAAAGGTCCTATGGTGAAGGTGGGTGTAGGATGTCTAAAACCTGAGCCAACTGCTCCTCGAGCTCAGTAACACGAGCTCGGAGGATTCCCACCTCCCTTGTCAATTCCTCGACAGTGGGAGATGGTAGGGCAGGTGGTGCTGGCGGTGCGGGTGGTGCGGGTGGTTCCGGTGGTGCGGGTGGTGCAGACCGCACGAAACGGGGTGCAGACGTTCCGGCTCCAGAAATAGTCAGTACGTAACGGGGAACCTTACATATCTGTGGGTCGGCAGGTTACGGTACAAGCCATTTACGAGCAGTAACCCTACGACGCCGACCAAATGCGTCAGTGAAAGCACGTCCTCCGTTGATCCCCGGAATGATGGTACCGTCGAAGCGATACTGCTTCTTCGGCGGGGTGGAGGGTGGCTGAATAGGTATATCAGCAGGGTCCTCATTGTCACTGGAGTCTGATGAAGAATCATTTGATGAAGAATCGGCGGATGATGAGTCATCCGAATCATGTGGTGGTGGCACGGGTGGCTGAACTGGCAGTCCGAAGGCGGCCAACATCTCTCTGTGTCTGCCTGGCGGAATCGGCACTAAACGTCCATTAGCAGCGCGTCGGCACGGCATGCGCATATGGTTACGGAATGGCCTTTCCCCGAACTCCGCGAGAATCACAACACCACTGATGCGGGGCTGTGGCTCCGAGGGTCTGGGAGCAGACAGAGCTGGAATCTCCGTAGGGTCCACGTGTCCGTCAATAGTAGCCACTGGTGCCGGCGGCTGGCTGCTAGTCCTGGAAGATGAAGCGCCGGGGTCACTCGTGCGTATCGGGATCGGTGGATCGGCAACGGTGGTAGGTGGGGTAGCTGAAGAGTCTAAACTGCCCAAAACGATAGCAGGTGGAACATCCGACATCTGAACAAGGAAAAATAAATTTTACATGTCAGTAAGTTATAAAGCAAGCACGTATTAGGCCAACAGTTTAAATCATGTATAACAATAAGTAGCATGGCAATAATAGCAAATCATACGAAGGTAGAATGCAATCGAAAGCAAGTAATAGCATGCAGTAGTGAAATCATGTAATAGCATATGGCATATAGCAGTGAAAGTAAGCAGCAGTATGCAGTAAGTTCAGCAGAAACACGTAAACTAGCAAGTTGTAGATTAGTCCTATTAGTGAATCCTACTCGGGTCGGTCTTAGACTCACTAATGCAACCTAATTCCCTACAACCAATGCTCTGATACCAAATGTGATGCCCCGTACAAAACCATCGTGTACGAATCATCAACAACAGGATCATTACAAGGTTAAGTACTATATGCGAAAGCATGCTTCACTAAGTAGAAGCAAATAATAAGTGTATGTGACCACTAAGTAGAAGCAAATAATAAGTGTATGTGACCACAATGGTCGTTACAAGTCATAGTTCAAAAGTACTAAAGTTTGAATGCAAGGTAAAGTAGTTCATGCGATGACAACTCTAAGCAGCGGGTGTCTACAGCACGACTAGTACACAGTGGAAGCTAACCTCAAGCACCTGAGAAAAACATGCTTAAAAACATCAACACAAAGGTTGGTGAGCTATAGTTTAAGTATAACAGTATGTAAGGTAGGCCACGAGATTTCAGTGCTACAAAGAGCGTTTCAAAACAGTATGATAAAGTATATGTTAACCGTGGGCACTTGGTAACTAACTTAACATTTATACCCCCTGAAAGTACACTTGGCAAGTGCGTATGTCTACGAAGTATTAAACACTCATTAAATGCTAGAGCTACTAGCCCGACTGGGGATGTCAAACCCTATGGATCCATATCTAAGATTCGCGTTCATCGGTTCAAAAACCAATGACTAAATGTTACCGAGCTAAAGGGAATGTTTCTGCCGTTATATAACCCACACATATTAAGTTTAAGTACTCGTGCCTAGTATGTAAAACATAAAATCTGCATGTATTCTCAGTTCCCAAAATAAGTTAAAGTAAAAGGGAATGCTATAACTCACAATGATAAAGTAGCGGTAAAGTATGACTCGGAAGGTAAGCAAGTAATGAAGGTTGTCCAAACGGGTCCTCAACCTAAGTCAAATAGTACTAAGTCAGTAAATCATCCGAATAGGTTTAAAAGTATGTAAATAAGGTCTTAAGGGTCATCATCATTTATCATCAAACAAAAGGCGTAAAGTAAGTTTCATTTATGAAAGTAGTTTAAAACAAAGGCTGATTTCAGTCAGTCACCACGGCCTCTACCCTTACTGAAACAAGGTGAGACCAGTGGCCATGGCTCCGTGTATGAGTCCTTTAAGTGTGGTAAAATTTACAGAAGCAAACTCATCTTTGTTTGACCGTGGCGACGGTCTAAGTGCGAGTAGATCAGAAATTTCTGCACAACGTTAAAGGACATAGTGACGATCGGAGGGCCATAAATCCTAAACCGTAACTCGGATTAAGACGAGTCCTATATGAAAAGTTATCTACTCGAATAGATCTATTTGAAAATCAAGGTTACAGCAGCCCAGGTTTACTGGTCTGTTACATAAACAGCAGAACAGTAGGCTGTAAACAGAAACAGAAAGATAAGTGGGTTCCGGTGGGTTTTGGTGCTTGATGTTCATCATGGTTCTCATCCTTGATGCATATAGCTTCAAGTGTACAACTCATTGATGTGTTTACATCATCTTTACCATGGTTTGACTATCATAACCCAAGTACAAGTCTAAGACATGAAGCACAACTCACTTAAGTGTTGCAAGTGTTTTGATGAACCAAAGTTTCATCAAAGTCTTAGATTTAGCACATACATGAAATGTAAAAGTAATACTAACTAAGTTTTGACAATTATGACACAAGTGTGAGTCTAAGACATGTAGATCAACTCACTTAAGAGTTGTATGAAGTTGATGAATCAAAGTTACATCAAGGTCTTAGATCTAACACTTACATGAACTTTAAAAGTAAAAACAAGTTACAAACTTGAAGTAAACTTATGAAATCAAGATCTTAAGTAGTAGAACATAGTTCTTAGTTAGATCTTGAAGATCCAAGACTCAAAAGCCTAGTTCAAGCATAAGTGTACAAAGTTATAGTCAAAGAAAGCTTATTTATATGTTCTTGAACCTTCAAGTTAACTTTTAGTTCAAGATTAATGAGATCAAGACTAACTTGTAGTACTTGACCATTTAACTAACAAACATGAAATTAAAGTGCATTATATAAAGAGATAAACTAAGTAAATAAGTAAAAGGTTCATGATTGTTTATACTTTTAAAGATTCAACCAAGGTTTGATCTTTAAGTAAAGTAAACTTTAAGGTTTACTAACATGAATTACAAGTATGTTTTCACAACACATGAACTTACAAACTTTTGAAACAATAAATGTAGAATCATAAACTAATAAGTTTATGTTCTTGTGTTCTTGAAAATTCAAGATATTATGAAGAATGAAACTAATTAGTTTGATTCTTGTATATGTAAGTAAGTAACAAAGTAACAAAGTAACAAAGTAATAAAGTAACAAAGTAACAAAGTAACAACAACAAGTAACAAAAGATGATGATGATTATGGGGTGTTTGGCCTACGGTTTTCATCAAGAAAAAAGGAAGAACAAGTTGTTCAAAACACTTACAAGAAAGAGAGAAAAGTGAGAGAGAATGAAATGCAAGTAGTGTGTGTTTTGAATATGAGAGAATACAAGTGAAGAGATAATACAAAAATGAACCAAAAACTCCCACCATGGCCTTCTAGGCCACGGACTGCAGCAGCAAAAAAGAGAGGGAATGAGTTGTTTTATGGTTACTAGCATGAAGTTGTCCTTAAAGGTGATTAATAGATAGCCATGCATGGGGATTATGGTAGAACTAGATTCTAAAAGCCTTAACCAACTAGTTACATCTTAAAATGATACTTACATATGAAAGACATGGGCTAATGAAGTCCATGAAGATGTAGGGTGGGCTTGCAAATCTAAATTCATGAGTCCATTACACTAAACAAGCCCAAGTTCCATTCATTCACAAGTTAAACTAATTAAAGCCCAAGTAATTAACTAATAAACTTAGTTAATTAAAATGATTAATAAAATCAATCATGAATGTAAATAATATTTAAAAATATTATTCGTGTAAGTCTCGGGTGTCACAAAGACGTTTCAGGCAATTAAAGTCAAGTACGGGCAATCATGGCAACATGTAAATGTAATAACATACATTTGTTTAATCACACGTATTAATAATAATAATTATTAATAAATTAACGTTAGAAAATCCAGGGTCATTACAGTTAGGGTTTATACCCTAATCGAGAAACAAATAGTATAATCGCGTAGAGGATGATTAGTAGAACGCGTTTATGTATATGATTCAATGATCCAATCAATTTTAATTGATGATGATGATGTTGTTCTGGTTGTAGGGCGACAGCACCTAGAACAAAAAGAGGGAGGAAGAAAATAAAATGAGAGAAAAATAGATTAGGTTTGTGAAGTTGTGAAAATAAATTACAAAAGTGGAAAAACAAAGGGAGTATACTCCCTTCCTTGCCATTGGCCAAATGGGGTCATAGGGGTGGGCCCTCATGGCCTAAATTTGCTAAATGTTCAATTACTCATGGCCTGAAAGCCCGAACGAAACCCGAAACGCGAAAACACGCTTACGCAATTAAAAATTCGGAGAGATAACGAATACGCGACGAAAAATAAATATAAATACTATATATAATAATATGATCTTAAAATATCATATTTAAAATATTTAGGATTTAAATATCCCAAAAACTCGACCGTTGGTTTGAAAACCGAAAAGATTCGCCGGATAGAAATCCGCGACACGTAGAAACGTATAACTCAAAATATGAATACAAATATTCACATAACACATAATAATTAATATATATATATATTATTATAAAAATAATAATATAGGTCATAGAATGACGTAGCACGAATAACAGTTAACGGTCGTTAATTAATTAACGGTAAAAGATAACGGAAAAAGTAGGGTCGTGACAAGAAAGCTTAAATCCAAGAGGAAGAAGTTGTTCTCGGGCCAAAGTGCGGGTATTAAAGTCGTTCATGTACTCACTAGCTACGTTGTGGTTGTAGTGGTAAGCTTTAATCTTGATTTCCTTGTTTTAAATTTGTGTAAGGGTTAGGGTTTGGGATAGTGATGAACATAAAACCCATATTTGATGATTTTGGGTGTTCTTGGGTAAGATTGAGTCATGAAGACTCAATGGTAACTAGCCTAGGGTTCAAAGTGGTAATTGATGTTTATGAGTCCTAATTGGTTAGTTAATTACTAGCACACCTAGCTAATTCGTAAATGGGTGTTAGTTGGGTTAGTGGATGACCCGAAATGGGTGTGTTGACTTTAAACGAGTCAAAGGGGTTAATAATTGACCTAGTTGGGGATTATGGGTATGAATTACCCGAATTATGTTATAGTTAGTGTTGTTGGACCTTAATCACTAGCTTTTAAGGGATTTATCGTGGTTTTGACCCTTAAGGGAGGTTTTGGTAAAAATGGGGCATTTAATGCATTAAGTCATTAAATGCACATAAGTAAATTGTTGGTATTTAGTCCAACTAGTTATGTGTTGATTGAAGTACTTATTATATTAGGTACTTTGCTTTGAAGCTTACGGGAGTATAAAACCATCACCGAATCGTTAAGGTGAGTGGAATAATTATATGCGTAGGTATATAATGTATTTATTTGTTGTAGCGTGAGATGTGAAGTGTCGAAGTGTTAAGACACCACGTTTCATGTGACGAGTAAAGCATCGAGGTGTTAAGATGCCACTCTAAGTAATTGACGAGTGAAGCATCGAGGTGTTAAGATGCCACTCGGGGTGAAGCATTGAGGTGTTAAGATGCCACCTAGGAGTGAAGTGTCGAGGTGTTAAGACGCCACTCCGTAAAGTAAAGAGTGAAGCATCGAGGTGTTAAGATGCCACTCGGGGTGAAGTACCGAGGTGTTAAGGTGCCACCCTAGGGTTTAGTGATACGAGGTGCTAAGTACACTAATGGACGTTATGAACTCCGATGGCCTTTCGCGAATGCCATTCCCTTGTACGATTGGTTAACCATGGTTATTGTGTTGTAAGCGAAAGCATATTATATTGTTTGAGTTATATATATATATATATATATATATATATATATATATATATATATATATATATATATATATATATATATATATATATATATATATATATTTATTTATGCGATTGTTATGCTAGCTTGTGGTATTGGAGGTTGGTAGCCTCGTATTGATGATAAGCAAATTGTGTTGCTAGCATGTATGCGGTATGTGTATGAGTGTTTGTAAGTAGGTATATTATATATGTATGTGTATAATTATTGCATTCACTAAGCTTTGCTTACCCTCTCATTGTTTATCTTTTTATAGGCTCCGGCGTTGACAAGGGTAAGGGCATTCGATTGGATTAGAGATCCTGCTTGTTGTTTAGGGGACGCTTTTGGGATGTGATAGCTTTTGGATTTTGACCGCGACTTGGGTAGTTTAACCCCAAGCACCATGCTCATAGTGTCGTTTGGAAATTAAACTAGTGTGGTCGAAACTCATGATTTGTACGAATCTCGTAAAACGGCCGATGTGGGCCCCATTTTGTAAAACTTATTTTATGTTTGAATCGTATGAGTTTTTTATATTAGAACATGTTGTGAAAAGCGTTTCATATAATTATGACGGGAAGTGGGAGATCTTTATTTGAAAAATGACCAAACCGGACAGCAGGCTGCCAGGCCCTGTGCGTGCCGCGCACAGGAAGGGTTGCGCGCCGCGCACCCTGCCTCGACAGGCCTGCTTCGAATTTTTTTTTATTTAGGTCTGTTTTGGGTTGGTTATTGGTTTGGGGTGATACAAGTGGTTTTAGAGCATGGTCTAAGGGATTTAGGCGACTTGAGATAGGTGCCTAGACTTAGATTTATTTGTGTATGCGCTTTATGCGGGACTTGTAGGAGACGGATCGGATCGGGAGTTGACTAGTGCTTAGGTTTATGTGAACTAACCTTGCGCTAATTGTTTTGTGTTGTGGTAGCAATCATCAAGCGAGATAGACGTTGTACTAGCAAGTTAATGCGACGTGCTCGCGTAACAATGATTAGCTACCATTGTTACGGGTTCAAATCGTGTCAAACAAGCGATGTACGATGATTGTTGAACAAGATGGGGTAGTGTGGTGTATAGGTATATACATATGTGTTAAGTCCTTTCGTTTCGTTGCTTAATTTACTTCGTTTTATAGAATGAAGATGAGAAATGGACACGACACCAATGATGGAAGTACGAGTGAGGATGTTGAACTCACGACCAAGGTTGAGGCCATCTTTAAAAGGCTAAAAAAGGATTTTTTTGACGATGTTCGAAAGGTTTTCCAAGAGTCGGTTGATGGACAAGTAACCGAAATGATAAATAAGCGAATGAATGCCGCGATCGAGGAGGCATTAGAAGCTAGAAACATTCATCCTCGTGGTGAAGGGGGTGATGGTAACGGTGGGAATGGCAGGCGGGACTTCCATTACAAAAATTTCAAGGATGCTCATGTGAAGACCCGTCCTAATCCATCCGGACAAAGTCCATATCGATTATAAACGATTCACAACAGTTGCTTACATTGTGAGGTACTTGACCTCTATATGATACATTTTACAAACATTGCATTCGTTTTTGAAAAGACAATCTTTCATTACATCGAAAGTTGACGGCAGACATACCATTTCATAATATATCTAACTATAATTGACATAATAATAATCTTGATGAACGCGATGACTCGAATGCAACGTCTTTTGAAATATGTCATGAATGACTCCAAGTAATATCTCTAAAATGAGCAAATGCACAGCGGAAGATTTCTTTCATACCTGAGAATAAACATGCTTTCAAGTGTCAACCAAAAGGTTGGTGAGTTCATTAGTTTAACATAAATAATCATTTCATAATTTTAATAGACCACAAGATTTCATATTTCCATTTCTCATAAACATACGTCCCATGCATAGAGACAAAAATATCATTCATACTGATTGAACACCTGGTAACCGACATTCACAATATGCATATAAGAATATCCCCATCATTCCGGGATCCTCCATCGGACATGATATAAATTTCGAAGTACTAAAGCATCCGGTACTTTGGATGGGGCTTGTTGGGCTCGATAGATATATCTTTAGGATTCACGTCAATTAGGGTGTCTGTTCCCTAATTCTTAGATTACCAGACTTAATAAAAAGGGGCATATTCGATTTCGATCATTCAATCATATAATGTAGTTTCGATTACTTGTGTCTATTTCATAAAACAATTATAAAAATTGCGCATGTATTCTCAGCCCAAAAATATAAAGGGTAAAAAGGCAAATGAAACTCACCTAATGTATTTTGTAGTAAAAATACATAGAATGACATTGAACAAGTATAGGGTTGGCCTCGGATTCACGAACCTTATAAACTCATCTTAAAAAAATTGCACTCAGCAGGGATTGAACCCGAGACCTCTCGCTCACCGAAACACCCTCAAACCAGCTGCTCTAGTCTGTCTTTCTGTTATGATTACGAATCCATTCGTATTTGACCCGTATTATTTATTCCCTTTTCTTCATCAATAAATCTATCACTTCTCCAACCCAGGTTAATCGAACAGCTTACCATATACAATTCTATAGTTGTTTTAAACTTACAAATTAAATATAACAGACATATAATAAATCTCTGTTGTTTAAAAAATAATAATAAGGAGACCTGCTTGTTATTCAGTGACGGCTATGAACAAAAGAAACAAAAATTGATTTTGTTTTCAGGGTTGTTTTAGACAAAAGTTGTAAAACGAATTATGTTGCAAATCGTTCTTAGGAACTGTTGAAATCTTCAATTCATCTTAAAATACAAACACGACATCGAATTACCTCAAGAACACACCGATTGACTTTTTAGATTACAAACTTTGACTCGAAAATTCTTACTTATTAAGAAAGATTAGAAGCTAGGTTTTTTGCAGACCGTTTGAGAAAAATATTTCTAATCACACTGCACTTTAATATTTTACTAATTTATTTGAATTTAATGTGTTGGATAAAAGGTGCAAGAACAGAGCGTAAAAAAAAATATATAAGTTATGTGTTTTTGATTCTTCAATCATATACGTGTACAATATAAAGGAATACTTATTTTAACAGTTATCCTAATTGGAATTGACTTTTATCGAACTTTAACAGATTTGGGAACAATCTTTATTCCATCAGTACAGCAAAATTAATAAAAAAATTAAAAGTTTAGGTGATGTAAATGGGTTTTTGTTTTGCATTGGTGTCTGAGGTCGATGCTTAACAGAATTGGAATATATCCGATTTTTAGGATTTAATTTAAGGAGATAGAAACAAAAGTGAGGTGATTCGATATGTATGTGCAAAAGAAAATCAATTATGTGTCTGCTTCCATATCTATCTCAGTATTTGCATTTATTTGTACTTATATACCTATCATTATCCTTATATGTTTTTATATCCGTATTATATTTATAAAGTTTAGTTATCTTTATTAATAAATATAAATGTAATTTTTGTACTTTTAATAATAGTAAATGCAATTTCTAATAATAATTTAATAGTAATAATTATAATAATATGATAATAATAATAATAACTATAAAATTTATAACAATAATATTATTAGTAATGATAGTATTAATTATCATAATATTAACATACATTTAACATTTAATATTTATATATAATACAATATACATATTAAAGATGTGTAGGTATCATATATGTTTACTTGTAAATTTATTTTAATCACAACATTATTATTTTATATATTGTTTTACATATTCAATTCAAATGATTAAATTGTTTTCTATTATTTCAAATTATTATATATACTTGTATTTATATAATTATTTACACACAATTGTTCGTGAATCGTCGGGAATAGTCAAAGGTCAAATGTTTACATGAACACAGTTCAAAGTTTTTGAAGACTCAACATTACAGACTTTGCTCATCTTGTCGAAATCATAAAATGATTAAGTTTAAATTTGGTCGGAAATTTTCGGGTCGTCACAGTACCTACCCGTTAAAGAAATTTCGTCCCGAAATTTGAGTGAGGTGGTCATGGCTTACAATAAAAAATTTTTCATGACCAATATGAGTTGATAATTAAGGTTTATCATCATTGAATAATAATGATAAAATAATTCGATTATTCTAAGAATACGAGTGAAGCTATCGCAAAAGAGTGAATTGAAGAAAATATCATTTTTCCTTAGCTTTTGACGTAAACAGGGTTGAATTTCGGAATTCATGGGATTTATAGAAAATCTTCGAAATCAAAAAAAAAATAATTTGATTCTTCGAGGAGTAAGGAAATTAAGATCTCTATAATTAAATACGGTGATCTGCCTCGATTACTCTGTCTGATATTTCCATTATAAATTAAGCTCTTCCGTTCCATGATTGTCACCATTTTTATACTTTCTTTCTTAGTTCATACATCCAAAAGATTGTGAAAATGCTTAATCCAGTTCTGATCCTTGTCCTTATCCTTACTTTTGCAACAATCATTCTCCTTTTCAACTTCCACCGGAGGAATCTGCTTTCTTCTACTTCACACTTGGGATTATAGTGTTTTTAATTCTCCCGTTTCTTTATGTTGCGATAAACATTGATATACACGGTTTGTAATTTCTACATTGTTGTTGGGTTTTATATCTTCCCTTATACTTCGATGTCCCTGCTTTTGTCTCCTATAATCATTGTCATCCATAGTTAATGTTCTCTCCTATTTGCTGCGGTTTATACTCCCTTTGTACTTCGGAGCTTCATGCTTTTGTTTCCTTTTCGCAAGTAATGGTCCAGACTTCATAGATATGGAGTTTTGAATAAACATCGTGTTCTAAATAAGAACTAATGTATTAGCACGATTTGATTTATCAAATTACCAGAATCACTGAGAATAGAACTATCAAGAAAATACTTTCTTGATATGTTCAGAAGTTAAGCATAATGAAAGAGTTATGTAACATGGCACGTGATGACGTTAGGATCTGTGAATCATCACGTCCCATTAGAAACTCAGCATGACTTACTGTAATATAATCACGTTGATCAAGTGTCATTATATTATACTAACTCATGCATCAGTTCCCAACATTACTTCAATAGCATTCATATTTTTAAGGTCGAAAGTTTACAGAATATAGAAACTAACAGTTTCTATATGATGTAACACTGATAGCGCTAAGAGATTAATGATTTCATATAAGAATAGTTATGAAAATATCTTCAGAAATATGGAGGATATTTATAATGAAAGATACGATGATATTTTGGAATATCTAAGATCAGAGGATGATAGAAACTGTTGTCTACAAGGATTTAGAGTAAGGAGCAAGATATTCTCTAAAGATTTCAACGGATCCAGAATTATCTGGATTCTTTGAATATAGGGTATGGTCCTTGTATTTGTCCTTGGTCTCCTTCATGGTTAACTCTATCCGTTTTCCAGTTCCAACGTTTCTGAGATTTTCCAACATATTATTCTTTATCATCAAACTTCTGACGACTAAGGTCGTTTACGGTTGTCTACAGTTTCTGCTGCTTCATTCAGATTTTTCAACATTCAGAGTATCGATTCGTAAACTGGGTGCCTTCTCAAAATTTCAGAATTGAAAATCGTAATTCTAGGAGATAATTGTTATATGTATACATATAACTATTGATGTAGAAATGCTACGAGATTCGAAATACTGATTGCTGATTCCCGGTAATTGGTATGACAATTATTGTTACAGGGTAGAGATGAATACAAGATGGGGTTTCAATGAATATAATTATTTTTCGAAAAGTCCAAATTCATTGAAGTTGCTGGTAATTTTACTGCTAATGTGGTGAAATATAAACGGTTCTCCGGTAACAATGACGACATGCAAACTTATATATCGAGGTTATAATAAGGCTAATTCGAATGGAAGTTGAAGTTGATTTGTTGAAGCTGTGATAAAATTGGATAATTTGAAAAAGAGTTGCAATGTTATTTTCGGTAATAACAATGCCAAAGGAGCTAACACAGACATGTTTTAAACTTTTACTTAGGGTCTGGGAGTTTTCAGGTGCATAACTATATGCGTCAATCTTTTCTTACATAGATGAAGTGTGGTTGGTTCATCCTTTCAATTGAGGTGTTTTTAAGAATCATGAAAGGTTTGAACGCAGATTAGAATTGTCAAGATACAAATGAGGTTTAAGATAAAATCAAGTGGCAAACTTGAAGATATGTTTAGTTTCATATGTTATGATCAATATTTTAATTCATTTTTTTATTTGTCCAATGTTGATAGTCCTCACTTGATAGTCCTTAGTTAGCAGTGTACAAATAGTAATTCATATATAGTTTACTATATAATATTCGAATTAATTTATATGTATCGTGACCCATGTACATGTCTCAGACTCGATCACCACTCAAATTATATATATTATTGTAGAATCAATCTCAACCCTGTATAGAGAACTCGTTCATTACTGCATATAGAGTGTCTATGGTTATTCCAAATAATATATATAAATGCGTCTATATGATACGTCAAAATCTTGTATATGTGTCCCGATATTTAAAATGCGTAAAGTAAATAACAAAAATTAAATAACGATAAATAAAATGCGTAAAGTAAATAACAGAAATTTAATGACGATAAATAAAATTGCGAATGTAAATTGCGATAAGATAAATTGCGATAAACAAAATGTAATCAGTTAGCTAGGAACAGTTAGCTATGATTTTGTTAGCGTGGATTCTTAAAAAAATTTCTCATAGTTAATTTGTTTGTTTCTAACAAATTTTATTTTGTCCAATGTTTTCTTCATTATGCCACTTGTCGGATTCTGATAGGTCAAAATCCAAATATGAAATTGAATGAAAATGGTTATTCTGCGGTGAACGGATACGTATAGCTGTGGTTGCAAGTAGGATAGTAAATGACTGTTGAATCAGATTCGAAGAATGTACAGTGTAACTTATTAATGCGAAATCTAAATATTCCTCGGGTATTACCTACCCGTTAAAATATTTTTACCATTAACAGTTTGTACAATAAAAATTTTAATTACAATCTTTATGAAAACATATATACATATTTATTTTCTTCAGACGTAATTATGGATTTAATGAGTCAATGTGATATTAAACTCATCAGATTTACGGATAGAACTAGAGTACATAATCTCTAAAATATTAGAGATTACATAATAACCATGAAGGACGAATATAGTTTATGTAGAACGATTCGTAAAACAATTCGTAGAACGATGATTATGCTTGAGGTATAGATTGCGAGGTTGAGACGTGTGATGATGTTGTTGTGGTTGGTACTGGTTATGCTGCTGGTGCTGCTGATGGTGGTACTGTTGCTGTCGGTGCTACAAGTGTTGTTCGTGCTGATGTTGATGATGATGTTGGTGTAGTAAGTATAGTTTGTAAATCATGCACCATTCTTATCAGGGTTTCTATCCTACCCTCTATCATTTCTATCCATCCACTCATCTGATTCGATAGATCTTGATTATCAATTCAAAGTTCCCTAACTTCTTCTAATGTTCCCCTTCTATTGGTATTCGGAAGTAGAGGTTGAATATTTTCTGAGATTGCAGTAATGCGACCTTCGAGGTGAAAACTTTAGCAAGAAAGGTGAATACAGTGTTGCGCATAGGTTCACCGGTGAGTACATCGTTTTCTCCAATGTTAGGAGGTAAGTTTGGTTCGCGGTAGGGCTCGCCTTCTTCATTTCTCCATCGAGTGAGTAAGTCTCGGACCCACCCCCATCTCCTCCAGAAAGAAAAATAACTAAATGGTTGAGGCACTTCTGGTTCATTGACTTCAGAGTCTGCTTCAATATACATCTCGAAATCGCTTCCGGAACTGATGGAATCTAAGCTAGGTGTAGGATCCATCTCTCACGATCAGTTAAAGGGTTTTGATATGAATTGATTTTCGAATATCGAATGATATTCTAATTATATATAGAATATCTATACATACATCCAAAGATCCCGTGATTTATGGAGAAAATTAAGGAAACGTGTCAGATAAAGTCTACAGTGACAGATACGCTAAGATATGGATTAGTAGATATGCTAAGATATGAATTTTTTTTTCTTTTTCTATACACTATTCATGCAATCAATGCCGCAAGACGTGTCTAGACTAAGAATGATAAGCAGATAATTTTTCGACACCAAATGTTAAGCAAAACTTTTGACATGCAGACACGGTCGAAGTCCAGACTTACTAATGCACCCTAACAACTATCAGTTAGACACACTAATGCAAGACCTGGTTTGCTAAGACCACCGCTCTGATACCAACTGTGAAGACCCGTCCTAATCTATCCGGACGAAGTCCATATCGATTATAAACGATTCACAACAGTTGCTTACATCGCGAGGTACTTGACCTCTATATGATACATTTTACAAACATTGCATTCGTTTTTGAAAAGACAATCTTTCATTACATCGAAAGTTGACGGCAGGCATACCATTTCATAATATATCTAACTATAATTGACATAATAATAATCTTGATGAACGCGACGACTCGAATGCAACGTCTTTTGAAATATGTCATGAATGACTCCAAGTAATATTTCTAAAATGAGCAAATACACAGCGGAAGATTTCTTTCATACCTGAGAATAAACATGCTTTCAAGTGTCAACCAAAAGGTTGGTGAGTTCATTAGTTCAACATAAATAATCATTTCATAATTTTAATAGACCACAAGATTTCATATTTTCATTTCTCATAAACATACGTCCCATGCATAGAGACAAAAATATCATTCATATGGATTGAACACCTGGTAATCGACATTCACAATATGCATATAAGAATATCTCCATCATTCCGGGATCCTCCATCGGACATGATATAAATTTCAAAGTACTAAAGCATCCGGTACTTTGGATGGGGCTTGTTGGGCCCGATAGATCTATCTTTAGGATTCGCGTCAATTAGGGTGTCTGTTCCCTAATTCTTACATTACCAGACTTAATTAAAAGGGGTATATTCGATTCCGATCATTCAACCATATAATGTAGTTTCGATTACTTGTGTCTATTTCGTAAAACAATTATAAAAATTGCGCATATATTCTCAGCCCAAAAATATAAAGGGTAAAAAGGAAAATGAAACTCACCTAATGTATTTTGTAGTAAAAATACATAGAACGACATTGAACAAGTATAGGGTTGGCCTCGAATTCACGAACCTTATAAGCTCATCTTAAAAAAATTACACTCAGCAGGGATTGAACCCGAGACCTCTCGCTCACCGAAACACCCTCAAACCAGCTGCTCTAGTATGTCTTTCTGTTATGATTACGAATCTATTCGTATTTGACCCATATTATTTATTCCCTTTTCTTCTTCAATAAACCGATCACTTCTCCAACCCAGGTTAATCGAACAGCTTACCATATACAATTCTATAGTTTTTTTAAACTTATAAATTAAATATAACAGACATATAATAAATCTCTATTGTTTAAAAAAAAATAATGAGGAGACCTGCTTGTTATTCAGCGACGGCTATGAACAAAAGAAACAAAAATTGATTTTGTTTTCAGGGTTGTTTTAGACAAAAGTTGTAAAACGAATTATGTTGCAAATCGTTCTCAGGAACTGTTGAAATCTTCAATTCATCTTAAAATACAAACACGACATCGAATTACCTCAAGAACACACCGATTGAGTTTTTAGATTACAAACTTTGACTCGAAAATTCTTACTTATTAAGAAAGATTAGAAGCTAGGATTTTTGCAGACCGTTTGAGAAAAATATTTCTAATCACACTGCACTTTTACATTTTACTAATTTATTCGAATTCAATGTGTTGGATAAAAGGTGCAAGAACAGAGCGTAAAAAAATATATATAAGTTCTGTGTTTTTGATTCTTCAATCATAGACGTGTACAATATAAAGGAATATTTATTTTAACAGTTATCCTAATTGGAATTGACTTTTATCAACCTTTAACAGATTTGGGAACAATCTTTATTCCATCAGTACAGCAAAATTAATAAAAAAATTAAAAGTTGTAGGTGATGTAAATGGGTTTTTGTTTTGCATTGGTGTCTGAGGTCGATGCTTAATAGAATTGGAATATATCCGATTTTTAGGATTTAATTTAAGGAGATAGAAACAAAAGTGAGGTGATTCGATGTGTATGTGCAAAAGAAAATCGATTCTGTGTCTGCTTCCTTATCTATCTCAGTATTTGCATTTATTTGTACTTATATACCTATCATTATCCTTATCTGTTTTTATATCCGTATTATATTTATAAAGTTTAGTTATCTTTATTAATAAATATAAATGTAATTTTTTTACTTTTAATAATAGTAAATGCAATTTCTAATAATAATTTAATAGTAATAATTATAATAATATGATAATAATAATAATAACTATAAAATTTATAACAATAATATTATTAGTAATGATAGTATTAATTATCATAATATTAACATACATTTAACATTTAATATTTATATATAATACAATATACATATTAACTATGTATAGGTATCATATATATTTACATATAGATTTATTTTAATCACAACATTATTATTTTATATATTGTTTTACATATTCAATTCAAATGATTAAATTGTTTTCTATTATTTCAAATTATTATATATACTTGTATTTATATAATATTTACACACAATTGTTCGTAAATTGTCGGGAATAGTCAAAGGTCAAATGTTTACATGAACACAGTTCAAAAGTTTTTGAAGACTCAACATTACAGACTTTGCTCATCTTGTCAAAATCATATAATGATTAAGTTTAAATTTGGTCGGAAATTTTCGGGTAGTCACAGCTCAACCCCCAATGTTTAATGGGGTATGAGATCCGTTGAAAAGCACATGTTGGATTTCCGATATCGAGGGAGCTTTCCGTACCGCGAAATGTCCTCCCGAGAAGAAGGCGATGTATGGTTCTAGTATGTTGTGGGAAGAAGCTAAGTTGTGGTGGGATGATAAAATCAACTTATATGGTGAGGAGCAATGTATGAGTTTGACATGGGAAGAGTTTAAGAAGGAATTTTTCAAAGAATACCGAACTTCTTCTGATCTCGATAGAATCCGGGACGAGTTGTACAATTTACAACAAGGTCCAATGGACTTGGTTACTCTCAAGTCTACCTTCTTGGCAAAGACTCGTTTTTGTCCGGAATATGTTGGTGACGATCACAAGCTAATGAAAGATTTCTACCGTACCATGAATGATGAGTTCAAGGGTAAGATTAGTCGAGGAGCGGCTAAGTCTTTTGACGATTTATTTGAGTTAGCTCAGGGTTTTGAGCCGGAGGTTCCAAGGAAAAGTGATTTCACTTTTTCTGAAAGAAAGTTTGAAGGTTCTAGTCATTCTAACTTTTCCAACAAGAAGAACAAGAACAAGAAGGGTTCCGAAAGTGTCAATAGCGTGAAGAAGGGTGCTTCTGGTGGTTTTTCTTTTACGTGCTACAATTGTGGGCAAGCGGGTCATATGGCTCGTGATTGTTCGAAACCATCTTCCAGAAACAAGCTCACTTGTTTTAATTGCAGTAAAGAAGGGCATAAGAAGCCGGAGTATCCCGATTTGCGAAACGATAATGTAAAGCGTCTAGAGAAGGCGGCGGGTATGGCTAGGGGTCGCAACTATTTGATGATGAATGATGAAGCCAAGCAATCCAACGAAGTTGTCTCAGGTACTTTTATGGTTAACTCTAATCCGACAAGAATTCTATTTGATAGCGGTGCAAATTTGTCGTTTGTGTCTCCAAAATTTGTGCCTAAACTTAATAGACCGTTAGCTAAGTTAAGTCGTCCGGTAGAAGTCGAAATAGCGGAAGGCAAAACGGTGCTAGTGGTTGATGTGTGTAAAAATTGTGATGTTGTGTTTGGTGCAGAAAACTTTAAAATCGATCTCATCCCGATGACTTTGGGTGATTTTGATATCGTTGTTGTTATGGACTGGCTCGATCATAATAGAGCCGATATTGCATGCCATGAAAAATTTATTCGTGTGAAGACCCCAAGTGGGGGAGAGTTAATTATTCACGGTGATAAACGAAGAAGACTTGTGCCGATATGCACTTTTGCACGGGCACGTCATTTTCTTGTTAGTGGTGGCATGGCTTTTCTTGCCCATGTTGTTGATACTCGAGATGAGCCACCATCCATTCATGAAATTCTGGTGGTAAGTGAATTTGAAGACGTCTTTCCAGATGAGTTACCGGGCGTTCCGGCAGAAAGACAAGTAGAATTTCGCATTGAGTTGGTTCCGGGGGCTACCCCCATTGCTAAAACTCCTTATCGTTTAGCGCCAACGGAAATGCAAGAGTTGTTAAATCAAACCCAAGAGTTGCTTGAGAAGGGTTTCATTCGACCGAGTGCTTCGCCATGGGGCGCTCCGGTTTTATTCGTGAAGAAGAAGGATGGTAGTATGCGGATGTGCATCGATTATCGGGATTTGAACAAAGTGACGATCAAGAATCGTTATCCATTGCCTAGGATTGACGATATGTTTGACCAACTCCAAGGTGTAACATATTTCTCTAAAATCGACCTACGGTCCAGCTATCACCAAATGCGGGTCCGTGAGGAAGATATCGAGAAAACGGCTTTTCGAACGCGTTATGGGCATTTTGAGTTCGTAGTTATGCCTTTTGGTCTTAATAATGCACCAGCGGCATTCATGGATCTAATGAACCGAGTGTGCCAACCTATGTTGGACAAGTCGGTAATTTTGTTCATTGACGACATACTTGTCTATTCAAAAAGTATGAAGGAACATGAACATCATTTGAGGGGTGTGTTAAAGACGTTGCGGAAGAAGAAGTTGTATGCTAAATTCTCCAAATGTGAATTTTGGCTAAGGGAAGTTCAATTCCTTGGCCATATCGTGAACGAAAATGGTATTCAAGTATACCCGGGGAATATAGAGACGGTAAAGAGTTGGGGACGACCGACTACGCCTACGAAAATCCGAAGTTTTCTCGGATTGGCCGGTTATTATCGTCGGTTTATCCAAGATTTTTCTAAAATTGCTTCTCCATTGACGAAATTGACGAGAAAGAACGCTAGATTTAATTGGGAAAACGAATAAGAGATTTCTTTTCAATTATTAAAAGAGAAGTTATGTCAAGCTCCGGTGCTAGTTTTGCCGGAAGGTGTAGAAGACATGACGGTTTATTGTGATGCATCTTTAAATGGGATCGGTTGTGTTCTAATGCAAAGAGGTAAAGTCATCGCTTATGCCTCTCGACAATTAAAGGAACACGAAACGAGATATCCGACTCATGATCTTGAGTTGGCAGCGGTTGTTCATGCGTTAAAAATTTGGCGCCATTACTTGTATGGTGTCAAGTGTACGATTTATTCGGATCACAAGAGTTTGAAACATATTTTTGATCAAAGAGATTTGAATTATCGTCAACGTAGATGGATGGATGTGGTGAAAGATTATGATTGTGAAATAATTTATCATCTGGGCAAGGCGAATGTGGTCGCGGATGCGTTAAGTAGAAAGAGTCACCACCCGGCGTTACGATTAGTATTGTTACGTATGATTATTACTAACAATTTTCTTGAAAAACTTGGTGTGATTCAAATTGAGGCTTACGTTCACAACAAGCATGCGGAACGAATTGTGGGGCAATCGGAATTCATTACAATGGGTTCGCGTGGTTTGTTGTCTTTTCAAGGAAGAGTGTGGGTGCCTAAGATGGGGGATTATCGACGAGTGCTACTTGATGAAGCACATAAGTAAAAGTATTCCATTCATCTGAGCGCGACGAAAATGTATCTTGATTTGAGAAAGGATTATTGGTGGCCGGGCATGAAACATGATGTTGTTAAGTATGTTGAGCAATGTGTCACGTGTTTGCAAGTTAAAGCTGAACACCAAAAGCCATATGGTAAGTAACAACCGTTGGAAATTCCAAAATGGAAATGGGAGCGCATTACCATGGATTTCATTACATAATTACCAAAGATGGCGAGAACCCAAATTGATTCGATTTGGGTGATAGTTGATCGATTGACGAAAAGTACCTTGTTTCTTCCCATTCGGGAAGCGATATCATCGGAGACTTTGGCTAAGTTGTTTATCAAGGAGGTGATAGAGAGACACGAGGTTCCTATATCTATTATTTTGGATCGGGAAACCCGTTTCACATCTCGGTTTTAGGAGAAGTTTCACGAAGATATGGGTACACAATTGAAATTGAGCACGGCGTATCATCCTCAAACGGACGGTCAAACCAAACGTACGAATCAAACTTTGGAGGATATGTTACGGGCGTGTATTATTGATTTTGGTGGTAGTTGGGATGAGCACTTGCCTTTGGTGGAATTCTCGTACAATAATAATCATCATACTAGTATCGGGATGCCACCTTACGAGATGCTTTATGGTCGGAGGTGTCGAACTCCGATTTGTTGGGGGTGAAATTGGTCAATAAGAAATCGGGAGTGCCGATTTGGTCTTAGAAATGAATAGTAAGATTGATATGATTCGGGATCATTTGAAAAAGGCGCAAGATAGACAAAAGTCGTATGCCAACAAGCGTAGACGAATGATCGAATTTCAAGAAGGTCACATGGTGATGCTTAAGGTTTCGCCATGGAAAAGGTATTATTCGGTTTCGAAAATGGGGAAAGTTAGCTCCTCGGTTTATTGGTCCTTTTAAAATTCTAGCTCGTGTTGGCGAAGTTGCGTATCGATTGGAATTACCCGTAGAGCTTGCTGGGATCCATAATACATTTATTGTTTCCCATCTCCGTAAGTGTCTTGCGGATGATTCTTCTTGGGTGCCATTAGACGAGATTGAGCTAAACAATAAGTTATAGTATATTGAGGAGCCGATTGCTATACTCGATGAGAAGGTCAAAAGGTTGAGAAATAAAGAAGTGAGAACTTAAAAAGTTCAATGGCGTCGTAGTATAGGTTCTGAGTTTACTTGGGAGCCCGAAGAGTTTTTGTTAGTTTATCTTCCCTCTTGTCATGCGGCTTGGATCGCGAGGACGCACTTCGATTCAAGTGGGGGAGAGTTGTAAGACCCTGATCTTCATGGTACAACATTGTAAATAGAGTACATAAAGTGTGGAAATGATTGTGCAGTTGAACAGAAGTCAGAAGCTGAGCTGGGCTTAGTGCGCTCAGCGCACACCTAAGAGTGCGCATGGCGCACTCTCTACTGTAGCCGGATTCAGCTCTTTTATTCAGATATTTTGATGGGTATTTTGGCAATTTCATCTGTGGATGAGTTAAAGGCCAGTAGGTCAGTTTGTGGAGTATCATTCACTACATTTCCAACAACCTTATCTTCTTCACTTTAATTTTAGAGAGAGAGTGTGATTTCTTGTGTGAGAAAGCTTAAATCCAAGAGGAAGAAGTTGTTCTCGGGCCAAAATGCGGGTATTAAAGTCGTTCATCTACTCACTAGCTACGTTGTGGTTGTAGTGGTAAGCTCTAATCTTGATTTCATTGTTTTAAATTTGTGTAAGGGTTAGGGTTTGGGATAGTGATGAACATAAAACTCATATTTGATGATTTTGGGTGTTCTTGGGTAAGATTGAGTCATGAAGACTCAATGGTAACTAACCTAGGGTTTTAAAGTGGTAATTGATGTTTATGAGTCCTAATTGGTTAGTTAATTACTAGCACACCTAGCTAATTGGTAAATGGGTGTTAGTTGGGTTAGTGGATGACCCGAAATGGGTGTGTTGACTTTAAACGAGTCAAAGGGGTTAATGATTGACCTAGTTGGGGATTATGGGTATGAATTACCCTAATTATGTTATAGTTAGTGTTGTTGGACCTTAATCACTAGCTTTTAAGTGATTTATGGTGGTTTTGATCCTTAAGGGCGGTTTTGGTGAAAATGGGGCATTTAATGCATTAAGTCATTAAATGCACATAAGTGAATTGTTGGTATTTAGTCCAACTAGTTATGTGTTGATTGAAGTACTTATTATATTAGGTACTTTGCTTTGAAGCTTGCGGGAGTATAAAACCGTCACCGAATCATTAAGATGAGTGGAATAATTATATGCGTAGGTATATAATGTATTTATTTGTTGTAGCGTGAGATGTGAAGTGTCAAAGTATTAAGACACCACGTTTCACGTGACGAGTGAAGAATCGAGGTGTTAAGATGCCACTCTCAGTAATTGACGAGTGAAGCATCGAGGTGTTAAGATGCCACTCGGGGTGAAGCATCGAGGTGTTAAGATGCCACCTAGGAGTGAAGTGTCGAGGTGTTAAGACGCCACTCCGTAAAGTAAAGAGTGAAGCATCGAGGTGTTAAGATGCCACTCGGGGTGAAGTACCGAGGTGTTAAGGTACCACCCTAGGGTTTAGTGATACGAGGTGCTAAGTACACTAATGGATGTTATGTACTCTGATGGCCTTTCGCAAGCGCCATTCCATTGTACGATTGGTTAACCATGGTTATTGTGTTGTAACCGAAAGCATATTATATTGTTCGAGTTATATTGTTCGAGTTATATATATAGCGCCGCGCACCCTGCCTGGACAGGCCTGCTTTGAAATTTTTTTTATTTAGGTCTGTTTTGGGTTGGTTATTGGTTTGTGGTGTTACAGAATTCCAACTCTAGCCGCCCAACACCATTCTCGCGATCGCAAGCATAGCCCTTGTTGATCCTCGTGCTCATGAAATTGTGATCGAAGCTACCAGCTCCTTTGCCTTCACTCCTCGTGACCGCTACCATTTTCTTCCCCGTCGCGAAATTGTGCTTTTTTGTTTGTTTCAAGCTTTCTTTACACTCCAACAATCTCCCACTTGATGGAGAATTTAAACAAATCCCATACCAATCTTCAACAAATAAAAATCCATCACCCCTTTCAACTATGTTTATACAACCCACAAATAACCCCAGATTAGCTGATTAACAACTCCTTTTGATACTGCCGAGTAAGCTACCCGAATCACGCCTCATTCCCATCACTAACCTACAATGGAATGAAGTCTTTCGACATCAAAAACATCATTCATAGATAATCCAATCTCTAAGTTAGTAGATTGGGTCATCTCAGTTTCTTTCGCCACCATTGAAGTGTGCGAGACTTTAGTTACAAGATTCTTTCATGAGACAACACCACCTCACTGATCGTTGTAGACACTTCCAAGCTCTAGACACTCTATTCCTGAACCCACATGTCAACGATCACCTGCACAAATTACCCCGTCATATATGCTTTTCCTTTCCAGCAATCAGAAAACCCCAATAGACGTCTTTGTAGACTCTTTATCAAAGTACCCAGTGAGAACGCAATCACCACCTCCAAAATCTACCATCTTTTCCAACTTTTCGCTTTCACACTAGTACACTAAAGTTTTCATAGCTATGAATTTCACAAACTCCATCTTCTCAACCTAAGCACATTCCCACTGTACGAGTACGAATTAAACTGTGGCTACTCGAGAAGAAACTTGGTTCGTACCATTGGTGTTGGTCCCGAAATAACAACAGGAAGCTTGCAAAGGGGGAGGGGGTGAATACAATTCTTTTTGTTAATTAAGATAGATTAGCAGTTTAAGTGTAATTAACAATCAATTAAATCAGAGTCACAAGTTACCTTCAATGTTATTTTTTTTATATAATCTCAAAGAATCACGGTTATCCTTGGCGAAGGTGATAACCGGTTGTTACAGTTTACACCCAATAGATTTCAACAAATTAAGCTTAAAGGTTGGACTCTGTTGATTTAATACCCACACCACTAATTTATACAACTGTGGTTTATTCTATTTATAGAAGCCTTAAAAACCATGTAATCGATCTATTGTGCACTGGTACAAAGGATGTTTGTACCAAGTTAGCCGACAACTGTGTCAGGAAGCACGTGATCTCCCTTTCCTTCTTTGATAGCTAATTGCAGGAACACCCCTTTAGACATTCGTTTTGATTAAACAGATAGAATGTGGGGTTTCCTAGGCATTGACAAAGTATTTAACCATGAACTACACATGGTTAATCTTCTGCATTCCTTCGTTGTCATGTAAGGTCACTTGTTAGCCGTCGACTCGTGTTCTTCTCTGTTCACCGTCATCTTCAGTTGTAAGACCCGAATATTTTACGTACATAAAGTGTATATATAGTATACATAAGTATGGTGGAAGTGTAGTGTCAACTGGAAGTTCACCTGGAAATTTAGTGTCATTTGGAACTTCACCTGGAAGTTCACCTGGAAGTGTAGTGTCACCTGGAAGTTCACCTGGAAGTTCACCTGGAAATAATTCGTTTTAATTAAAGAACAAGGAGGGGTAAATGAGTCTTTTCATGTCTGATTGGATCTAGGGCATTTATCATCAGTTTTGGGTTGGTTGAGAGTCATAACCACCCAACACCAACCTCATCTTCTCTTCCATTTACTCAAGAGAGAGATTAGAGAGAGAAAGTTAGATCTTGTGAGATTTAAAGCGGTTTTGGCTAGATCGATGCTCAAGACTTCTTGTTCTTGCCTCCTTACATCTTTGTGTTTGTAATGGTAAGTCTCTAACTCGTTTTTAAGAGTTAATTTGTGTTTAATGCGTTTAATTTGAGGCTAGGTTGTGTTAAACCCTAACTAGTGAAAGATTTGGGGTTTATGGTTTGGGTTAAAGTGTAAGAACCAAATTAATGAAGATTTCATGTTCAAAGGTTCAAGTGTTAGTGTTTATGAACTTGTTAGTGTGGAAGTTAAAGATTAACTTGTTGGAAAAAGGATTTTTGTGTGTTTAACTAGCAAAATCTTGAATTTGACCATTTGGGTGTCAAAATGAGTTTTGTGTATAAATCGGGAAAAAATGTGTTTAAGTGTTAAAAGAGGTGTAATTAGACATTTCGGGAACGCGGGAAGTAGTCTCGTTAGTTGGGACTATCGAGTATCGTTAAAAGTGTAAAAATGTGTATTTTGCACTTTGTGTCGATTTTGGGCGGGTCAAGAGTCAAATAGCCTAGACATTGATGATTATGATATTATAATAGGTTGATTTCATTATCGGTTGAAGCGTGGTAGCTTGAAATCCTTTAATTGACGAATAAGGTGAGTGGAAAAATTATGCGTGTACGTATATAATGTATTTATTTTTGTAGCATGAAATGTGAATTGTTGAGGTGCTAATACACCACGTTTCACGTGACGAGTGAAGTGTCAAAGTGTTAAGACACCACTCCTGAAAGTATATTGACGGGTGAAGCATCGAGGTGTTAATATGCCACTCGGGGTGAAGTATCGAGGTGTTAAGATGCCACCGGGAGTGAAGTGTCGAGATGTTAAGACACCACTCCGAAAAGTATATTGATGGGTGAAGCATCGAGGTGTTAAGATGCCACCCGGGGTGAAGTATCGAGGTGTTAAGATGCCACCCGGGGGTTAGTGATACCCGGTGTTAAGTACACTAATGGATGTTGCGAACTCCGATGGTCTTTCGCAAGTACCATTCCCTTATACGATTGGTTAACCATGGTTATGTGTTGTAGTGTAGCATTTTATATTGTTCGGGTTATATGCTATTATTTTTGTGCTAGCTTGTGATATTGGAGTTTTAGCATTTTACTTTGCGACGGTATGCTAATTAGATTGCTAGCGTGTATGCGGTAATTGTGTAAGTATTTGCAAGTAAGTAGGTTATATATGCATGTGTATAATTATTGCATTCACTAAGCATTGCTTACCCCTCTCGTTGTTTACTTTATAGGTACAAGTGTGGAGAAAGGGAAAGGGGTTTCCGGGAATTAGATATTCCCATGATGATCGTGTAGGCATAGCTTTTGGAAGACGGCCTATTGGTTTGGGTAGTTTATCCCCAAGCCATGCTCATGTGTCGTTTGGTTTAAAACTATCATTTTAAGGTCGAACTTGTAATACATTTGATTAAGGGACTTCGTGCCTAATATGTAAACTTTAACCTTGTTGAACGTTTAAATGCTTTGTACGAATTTTCCAGTATCATGTAACCATTTAAAGTGGAGTGTTAATGGTTTATTATTATAAAATAAAAATAAAAATTCGAGTTAAAGACGGGTTAGGTCGTTTCATCAGTGTCAGTTGAATAGTGCCAATTGATGTTGATAACACAGGAAACAATCATGCTTGTAATGGAGCACGATTTGTTTAAGTGTTGAGTGATGCTCCAGCCTGTGCTGGTTCTTCGGTTACTGGTACTTCTAGGATTGCTCTTGCTTGTTATGCATACATCCCATGTTGGTCAGAAGTAGCCTTGAAACTTGAACTATCTTATTCTGATAGTGAAGGCAGTATACTAAACACTTAAACATAACAAACAATCTTGTTGACTCAGATTGTGTAAGATATTTGTCGGGTTGAGATGCATTAGTGTGACACTTATCTTTATTATCTAAATTATAACAGGATGGTGCAGTAGTTTGAGCTGGCTCAACATGATGAAGAGCTGGCTCAAGTTTGCTTTGGGGGTGAGGTATGATCTCTGTCGGTTGTACTGTTAGCATAAGATATCTTTCAAAGTATATTTTATAAAAGTGTGGATGTGCTGGGTTAGAGGAACATGGGTTGCTGTTCCTCTTCACACTTGTTTTGAAACCAGTATGAGATAAAATATTTAAAGTACCTTTGGTTTCTTCAGATGCAGTTTTGACACTTGAAACAATTGTTTCAACAAGTTGAGAAACATCTGGTTCATGGTCTAGAGGAGCATCATATTCCATAGCATCATCCTTGGGTGATCGAGCAGTTGGGACTTGTGTTGTCTCGTCTTGAGGAGCACCAGATTTCATAGCCAGCTCAGCAGACTTGGAAGTTGAGAATGATGTTGTGTCCCATGTGGTGTGTTGGGAACCAGCAGTAGGTACTTGAGATAATCTTGCACCAAGAAATGGTTGAGCAACAGATTCCATAACTAGTTTAGTAATATCGGTAGTTAAGAATGGGGTTGTCTCGTTAAGAGGAGCACCAGATTCTATAACTAATAATACTTTACCAGTATTTGTGACTGTGGTTGTCCCTTTGTTGCTGGTGGATTAACTTCAGCTGCTGGCTCTACGTGAGGACCTTCCCCCTCAGTTGTAGCAGAACCAGAAGTTGAGGTTGGGTGTGTTATTTGAACAACAGCTAGATACTCTAGCATTTTTGGTGATAAACCCGTATATGACTCAACACACTTCTGTTGGAACATCCCACCCTCTCTTTCAACAAATGGCACAGCTGGATCAGTAATTTTGCTGCAGTTCTCCTCCAGATTGAATTCAAAACAAAGATTTAAAAACCTAAGAAATGGAATGATTTCACTCCTTTTGGTCTTAAGAACCACTTCCCTTAATTTGATATAATGTGATGTAAATAATCAATGTTCCGATTAAAGATGAGACCATTGGAAATGTTTAGCTCAAAATCTGAGCATTTATCAAAGCTTCCAACTTTAGAACTCATACGCTAAGTTAAGATACCGAAGAAGTAACTCCAGAAATTGGGCATGTTCTTCCTCTTTGGACTGTGGTGAGTGAGATCTCCATTAAAACCTACAAACTTTAGGACTCTCCGTCTTCATTTATCACTAGTTGGAGAAGCACCAATGGTCGTTTGGAAAGATGAAGAGCTGCTCGAATAATGCTCGAAGTAATTGAGCTAGGGTATTCATCCGTGACCATACCAGTAATGCATTCATTCCCTTTTAGTGTTTTGTCTAGTGTGCACATGTACCAGAATCGTGCAAGGCATGCCAGATGTTGATACACCTACTTCAGCTTAAGGCGCTCGTGCGTATCGCGTGCTTGTACACGCTTATTGATTAAATTCATGCAGTATCCTTAGGGTGCAGAATGGGGTGCGCCCAGAAAGGAGTGCGGCGTCCGCCCAGATGGGGTGCACCCAGACAATGAGAAGGGGTGCACCAGATGACCAAAGGGGTGCACACAGCTTTACTTAATGCATAAGAAACAATCATATCCTTAATTAATTGTGATCCTTTCCTAACCATAATTCTTTTATTTATGGCGGAAGGATCTAGAATGAATTAAGGGACATTTAGGGTTAGGGTTTCACTATAAATATAAGCCCTAACTTCTTTCAGTCAACACAACAGCTTCTATAATCTACAATCACATACGATATGATGAGATACGACCTTTGCCTCTTATCACCATCATCTAGGGTTTTACCTACACCTCGTGTAGGGTTTTTCCCTCACCGACGATCAGACTCCGGCCTCAGCCATAACTACTCTTTCATAGATCATCATCTTAATAAGGGCTATCCACGGTCACCGATGACCGGAGTGTTATCACCGCTGATATATAAAACCCCTCTCTTACACTCCATCATACTTCTTGCCCTAGCCGCAGATTTATGTTCGATCAAATGGAGCCATCTGTGGGATAATCAACTACAAGTCTCGTGGTTATTATCAATGATCAGGTTCGCTATTCAGATTCATCAAAACCTATAAGTTTTTATTGATATATTTATTAATATTCTTGAATCTTTATTATACGTTTACATTCGTGATAAATGATTCAAGCACGAAATCATAAATTAACGGTATGAGCCAATCAATTTTGAAAAAACAGAAAACATTCAAAGGTTATTCTGTATTAACAGCCAGTTAGATCCGAAACTGAATTTACGAATATTGTTAGAACTTGGATACGGTTTGACCCGAATCCAATCCATCCACTAACTTTCTTAGTACTTAATACCAATGTGTTGGTACCCATTTATATTATTAGTTAATAGTATTATTAATCATTAATATGGCGATTAATGGGGTCCTTTGGTATTCATGGAAGTTTCACTTGTAAGATTCTATAAATAGAGAGTCATGTCATTTTTGAAACTACCTGTTCATATACATTATAAACGATTCATGATAGTTGATTACATCGCGAGTTATTTGACCTCTATATGATACATTTTACAAACATTGCATTCGTTTTTAAAAGACAAACTTTCTTTTCATCTAAAGTTGACAGCATGCATACCATTTCATAATACATCCAACTATAATTGACTTAATAATAATCTTGATGAACTCAATGACTCGAATGCAACGTCTTTCGAAATATGCCATGAATGACTCCAAGTAATATCCTTAAATGAGCTAATGCACAGCGGAAGATTTCTTTAATACCTGAGAATAAACATGCTTTAAAGTGTCAACCAAAAGGTTGGTGAGTTCATTAGTTTATCATAATCCATTAATTCCATAATTTTAATAGACCACAAGATTTCCTTTATTCAATAATCATACACTCGCAAGTGTTTAAAAATCATTCATATGGATTGAACACCTGGTAACCGACATTATCATCATGCATATAGAATATCCCCAAAACAGAAATCCATCTGTATAATATAAACTCAAAGTACTAAAGCATATCATTTTCCAGTATGGGGGGAGTTAGTGCCCGTAGATCTAACTTTAGGATTCGGGTCAATTAGGGTGACTGTTCCCTAATTCTTAGGTTACCAAGGTAAAAGGGGTGATATTCGATCCGATAATCCAACCATAGAATGTAGTTTCAATTACTTGTGTCTATTTTGTAAAGCACTTATAAAACAGCGCATGTATTCTCACTTCCAAAAATATATATTCCAAAAGCATTTAAAAAGGGAGTAATGAAACTCACTATACTGTATTTTGTAGTAAAAATACATATGACGTCATTGAACAAGTGCAAGGTTGGCCTTGGATTCACGAACCTATATTAATTATATATATTTATATGTTTGATCAATATCTGTCTAACAATTTAGGTCAAGTCGTAGTGTATCACAATCCTAATGCTCGAGACTAAATATGCAAAAGTCAACAAAAGTCATATTGACCAAAATGTATTCCAAAATTTATACATGATTATTATATAGTTTAAATATAGTCGTTTTATATATTTAAATATTTTTAATAGATTTTATTAAAGTAAATAATATAGTTCTTTTATTAATAAATAAAATTTTATATTAAAATTTATATAATAAAAATATACTTTTATATATCTTAAGTAATATCATAAAAATAATATGATAGGTATTATTAATGTAATTATATTATACGTAGTAAAATATCTTTGTATCACATATTTATTTGATAAAATAATATTGATAATAATAATAATAAGTAAAAGTTGTATTATTTTGTAATAATTATTATTATTCTACTAATAAAAATAACAATAATTATATTTTCTAAAAATGGTAAAATGATAATTTTTATTAATAATAGTACTAAAATGATAATAATAATGATGTTTCATATTAACAATGATATTTTTATTAAAAATAATAATTTTAGTAAAAATGATAGTTTTAATATTAATAATACTTTTAATAACAATAATAGTAAAATAATGAAAACAATATTTTTCCTTTAAATCAATATCTTAATTTCATCATGATACTCATAATCATTATTTCCTAATCGTTTCGTTTAATAGCTTTTAGTCGTCTTTTATATCGCGTTCATATTAATAATAATAATAATAATAATAATAATAGTAATCATAATAGTTAGATGTTACTAATATTAGTTTTAATTATAATAATACTAATAATAATAATATTAATGATAATACTAATAACTATTTGAATGATAATAAAAATAATAATAATAATAATAATAATAATAATAATAATAATAATAATAATAATAATAATAATGATAATAATAATAATAATAATAATAATAATAATAATAATAATAATAATAATAATAATAATAATAATAATAATAATAATAATAATAATATTAATTATAACCTTAACGATAATAACGATAATAATAATAATAAAAATAAAAATAATATCTTTTATTAATAACGACAATGATAATAATAATAATAATAATAATAATAATAATAATAATAATAATAATAATAATAATAATAATATTATTATTATTATTATTAATAATAATTAGATTATAACGACGACGATAATAGTAATCATTTTTACAAAAATTCAATTGACTATAACTTCTAAACTGTTCATCGAAACCATTCGATATCTAAATGAATAGTTCTTAATTTTTCGCTAGCTTTCCAACGACATGCATATCATATACCTTATCTTAATAGCATATGTATTTAATTCAAGATCCGACATAATCTATCTAACAACAATAACGAATGTATAAGCATGCATAATCCTATATACTCGAGCACTAGTCAGGGATACACTAATAATATATAAAAGTTAAGTTTTGAGGGCTCACGTATCAATATTGAGATTCAATATTGTAGGAAAAGTGCGTAGACACAACGGGGATGATAAATACTAGTTTGACTCACGAGCAATACTCCCGAACCATACTCATAACCTCCATAGCTATAACCCATAATTTCCTTAGCTCTATCCCGCTCGAAAAACAATTTCAAAATCACTCGGACAGCACTTCGTCATAATATTTTATGTATACTAATAATATCTTGAAATAATACGGAGTAAATATATATATTTAAATCGATTGAGAGAGTTTAGAGAAAATATTTTCAAGTTTATATAAAATAATGAAACCTATTGAATTCTATTTATAATAGATTTTTGAATTATAAATGTGAATTATTAAAGTATGAATTATTAAAGTGAATTTATTAAAGTATGAATTATTAAAGTGAATTATTAAAATATGAATTATTAAAGTGAATTATTAAAGTATGAATTATTAAAGTGAATTATTAAAGTATGAATTATTAAAGTTAAAGTAAAGTAAAAATAAAGTAAAGGTAAAGTTTAAGTATAGTAAAAGTATAAAACTATGTACGTATAATACGCGTATAAATATATATAATATTAATTTAAATCGTTATATATATTTAATAAAATAAAATATAAATATCGTTATCTTTATCATACTGGTTAAGTAATGAGTTGTCAAAAGTGGTACTAGATATTTATAAAAGTTATATACGTTTTAATAATAAAGTTCTTTTTAAACTGAAAACGTTTTTGTACGTTTGAAACTAAATCAAATAAATATGATAATTTTGTTTTCCAAAACTAAATATATTTAAGAATCATTTTATTTAAAGGTTAAAATAATGGAAATCGTTATATCATAAAACGTTTTAAAAAAGTAGAATCATATATATTCATAATAGGTTTCAAGTATTTAAATTACAGTCTGTTGGTGAAGTATAGGATATAGTCCAAAGGTGAAATAAACCTATGAAATCATCTTAATGAAAAATGCTGAGTTACTTAACTTGTCGATATCCAACATCTAAGTTATTTACACTCCACGTTCTTACTTATAAATCACTTTACCATTTTTCGAATGTTATCAAAAAGAATAGATTTCTTAAATCACAGTGGACCGCATAACATGGACCCGTAATCATATCACAATGTATTTGATAAATCAATCATTTGATATTATCTTCTAATTCCATCGATAAACATATTGAAACAAATACGTTCGTGTAAAGTATTATACGTTTAATACTTTATTAATATTCTCAAGTTATAATATATATATATATATATATATATATATATATATATATATATATATATATACATATATATACATATCTATTTATATATCGGTTCGTGAATCGTCGAAATTTGGTTGAGGTTATAATGAATGTATGAACACAGTTTAAAATTCTTGAGATTTAAATTAATAAACTTTGCTTATCGTGTCAGAATAATATAAAGATAAAGTTTAAATTTGGTTGGAAATTTCTAGGTTGTCACAGTACCTACCCGTTAAAGAAATTTTGTCCCGAAATTTGAATGAGATGGTCATGGCTGACAATAAGTATGTTTTCATGACGTATATGAGTTAGAAATTAGAGTTTTATTATCATCAAGTAATATAGATAAAGCAATTTGATTTTTGTGAAGAGTACGAGTGAAGTTATCACAAAAGAATGAAATGAGTAAATGTACATTCTTTTTAACCAATGACATAGTCACGGTTGATCTTCGGAATTCAAGGAATTTAGAGAAAATCTTTTTAATAAGATTTGGTTCTTCGATAATTAAAGAAATTAGGATCTTCTTTGGTTAAATGCGATGATTTGTTTCGATTCCTCTGTCTGCTATTTCACTATAAATCTACTCCCTTCGTTTCCTTATTTTCACAACTCATACCTTCTATTCTTTCTCCCTCAACTCATATTTTAAAGTATTCGTCAATATGCTCCATCCCGTTCTGATCCTTGATATACTCCTAACTTTCATATCTTTCATTCTTCTTTTTCATCTACCACCGGAGGATTTTATTTACTTTTACTATTACCTTGGGGTTATAGTATTTTTAATTCTCCATTGCCTTTACGTTGCAATACGTATTGATATGCACGGTTTGTAATTTACGTGTTGTTGTCGAGCTTTATATTTTCTTTTATATTCAAGGGTTCCATACTTTTGTCTCCTCTTCCTGACATCAAGTCAAGCGAATAACGATCCAGAATTCGTAGGTATGGATTTCGAAATGAACATAGTTAATGTTCTAAGAAAGGAACGGTAATAGCACGATCTTGATTTGTCAAATTACCAGAATACCTCGGAAAAGACCGAATCACCAAGAAAAATACTTTCTTGATATGTTTAGAGGTTAAGTAGAATACAAGAGTCACTTAATATGTCACATGATGACGTTATAATCTGTAAATCATTACATTCCATTTAGAAACTCAGCATGACCTACTGTAATATAATCACGTTGATCAAGTGTCATTATATTATACTAACTCATGCTTCCATTCCCAACACTACTTCAAAACATTCATACTTATATACTCGAAGGTTTCAGAATTTGGAAACTAAAACAGTTTCCTTTATGATGTGATACAGATAACGCGAGGGGATAAATGATTTTAGATAAGAATGGTTATGAAAATATCTTCAGAAATATGGAGGATATTTATAACGGAAGATACGATGATATCTTAGAATATTTAAGATAAGAGGATGATGAAGAATATTGTCCTCAAGGGTTTTAGAGCAAGGAGTAAGGTATTTTTTAAGGATTTCAGTAGACACTGAATCATTTGGATTCTTTGAAGGTAGATTTCGTCCTTGTAATTGGTCCACAGCCTCCTTCATACTTTGCTCAATCCGTACCAGTTCCAAACCTTTTTTTTTTTAGTTTTGCTAACCCACTATTCTTTATCATCAAACTTTTTACTATTAAGGTCATTTACAGTTCTTGCTGCTTCATCAGCATTTTTCAAAATTTCGAGAACCAGTTCACAGTTTAGCGTGTTTTTCAGAAACTTCACATTCCTAGTATGTAAGTCCATGAGATAGACGTTATATGTATAACTGTTGGCGTCGACATTCTGTGAGATTTTAAAATACTGATTGCTAATTTCCAATGATTCGTATGGCAATTCTCGTTACAAGATGCAGATAGGTAAATGATGGGGTTTTGATAATTATAATGATTTTTTGGAAAATCAAAAATCAGTGAAGTTGTTGGTAAGTTTATTGCTAATGTGATGGAACATAAATGGTTCCCCGGTAACGATGGCGAAAGGGCAACGTATATATCAAGGTTGTAATAAGGTTGTTTCGACTGAAAAGTCAAAGTTGACTTGCTGGAGCTGTAACAAAACTGACTACTTTGGAAAGGAATTGAAAAGTCATTTTAGCTAATAAATGCCAAAGGGTCTGACATGGATACGTGTTAAACTATGACTTTGGTTTTATAAGTTTTTCAGGTACATAACTGTGGGTAACATGTGGTTGGATCATCATCTCGATTGTTCATTATTTGAAGTGTCTTCAGGAATTTTGCAGGGTTTGAACACAGATTGTAATCGTTAATATACATATGATGTTCTAGCACAGTTTTGGAGTCAAAGTATAACTTGGAAAGATATAGGAATCTAAGAGTGATGATACTGGTTATATTTTGAATTGAATTCTGCGATTTCAAGATCAGCATATGTAATTAAATTTGAATGAGTATGGTTGTTTTGATTTTTATAAAAGAATGTGTATTGTTGAGAAAATAGTGTGTATAGTTGTTGATTGCTGAATCAGATTCGAAGAATGTACCATATTAATTGTGAATTTATATATCTCTCGGGTATTACCTACACATTAAAAAAAATTTCACAATTAATATTTTGTACAAAAGAATTTTATTACAGTCTTTGCGAAAATATATATGTGTATATTTTCTTTAGATGTAAGATAGATTTAATGAGTTAATATTAATTTAAACTCATATGATTTATGATTGAAACTAGAATTGAGTAATCTCTAAAACTTTAGAAATTACATAAGTATTTCTTCAATAATATTATGAATCAATACTTCGTTATTTGTTGATACATGATGCTGGTTTTTGTGAAATTCTTGTGAACTTTGCCAGGTACGAATGATGTTATTTGGAAAGTTTCGAGTACATCGATGATGAAAGTGTAAAATCAAACATATATTTAAATAATACACTTGGTTTATTATGAGTTGGAATTTATTGAATTGAGACAGAAATTTTAGCTAACGATGGTTAAGTTGCGGACGAAGGACGTACCTCATTGCATATTAGTAATATGAATTAACCGAGTAGTTAAGATTTACACATAATAGCTTAGTATGGAAATATTTATTTTGATCTCAAAATTATATATATATATATATATATATATATATATATATATATATATATAATATACATATAATTTCTTCAGAGGGAGTGAGTTAATACTTCATAACTCGTTGATACAATATACGCGTTATTGATTCGTAATGATGTCCACAGTGATTCTTGAACTGACAGAGTTTGTGATGTTATAGGTGCTGCTGATTCTGATGACACTGACGGCACTGACTGTGATGGTGATGCTACGGTACTGTTGATGCTGTTGGTAAAACAAGTTTAGCTTATAAATCACGCATCATTCTTTTCAGGGTTTCTACTCTTCCTTCTATCATTTCGATTCACTCATCTGATTTATGGTTAGGTTTAGAATAGATAATCTTTAAGACTTTAGAGATTACATAATCACCGCGGAGTGTTTCTCCAATGAAGTTATGAATCAACACTTCATCGTTTGTTGTTGTTGGTATTCTTTGGTATCTACAGGGTGTATGACATTGGTGCTCGTGGGACAGATTGTAAAGTTGAGGTTTACGACGCGGTTGTGGTTGGGGGTGGTAATGGTACTGTTGGCGTTGATGATGGTAGTACTGGTTATACTGCTGGTGCTACTGCTAGTGTTTGTAACCTTTGGACCATATTCTCCAAAGCCACTACCCGAGCGCGAAGCTCGTTGACTTCTTCTATTACACCGGGGTGATTGTCGGTTCGGAAGAGTGATAAATAAAATCTAGAATTTGATGTAGTATATAATCGTGACGAGATACTCTAGAAATGAGAGAGAAAATGGTGTTTCGTACAGGTTCGCCGGTAAGTGCTTCAGGTTCTTCGCCGAGAGGGCAATGTGGTGGATGGAAAGGATCGCCTTCTTCTTGTCTCCAATAATTGAGGGGGCTACAAACACATCCCCAATTCATCCAAAATAGATAATGGCTGATTGGTTGATCCATTCCAGTCACACTGCTTTCGGAGCTTGAGTGGGATTCCATATCGGAATTCGAGGGACTTGAAATAATGACGAATTCCATTTCGTTCGATTGAATAAAGGATTTTTCGATATGAAATTATTTTCAGGCTATCGGGTGGTATTCTAATTACATAGAATATCTATATATATATAGCGCAAAAGATTTCGTAAATTACGGAGGAATTTACGGGATATGTCAGGCAAAGTTTACAGCAACATATACGCTAAAATATGAATTTTGTCCATACACTATTCATGCAATCAATGCAGTAAGATGTGTCTAGACTAAGAATGATAATCAGGCAATTTTCGACAAAAATGATAAGCAAAACTTTTGACATGCAGACACGGTCGAAGTCCAGACTCACTAATGCATCCTAACGACTATCAGTTAGACACACTAATGTAGACCTGGTTCGCTTAGACCACCGCTCTGATACCAACTGAAAGGACCCGTTCACATACATTATAAACGATTCATAATAGTTGATTACTTCGCGAGGTATTTGACCTCTATATGATACATTTTACAAACATTGCATTCGTTTTTAAAAGACAAACTTTCTTTTCATCTAAAGTTGACGGAATGCATACCATTTCATAATACATCCAACTATAATTGACTTAATAATAATCTCGATGAACTGAATGACTCGAATGCAACGTCTTTCGAAATATGCCATGAATGACTCCAAGTAATATCCTTAAAATGAGCTAATGCACAGCGGAAGATTTCTTTATTACCTGAGAATAAACATGCTTTAAAGTGTCAACCAAAAGGTTGGTGAGTTCATTAGTTTATCATAATCCATCAATTCCATAATTTTAATAGACCACAAGATTTCCTTTATTCAAAAATCATACACTCGCAAGTGTTTAAAAATCATTCATATGGATTGAACACCTGGTAACTGACATTAACATCATGCATATAGAATATCCCCAAAAAAGAAATCCATCTGTATAATATAAACTCGAAGTACTAAAGTATACCATTTTCCAGTATGGGGGGAGTTAGTGCCCGTATATCTACCTTTAGGATTCGCGTTAATTAGGGTGTCTGTTCCCTAATTCTTAGGTTACCAAGCTAAAAGTGGTGATATTCGATTCGATAATCCAACCATAGAATGTAGTTTCGATTACTTGTGTCTATTTCGTAAAGCATTTATAAAACAGTGCATGTATTCTCAGTCCCAAAAATATATATTGCAAAAGCATTTAAAAAGGGAGTAATGAAACTCACTATACTATATTTTGTAGTAAAAATACATATGACGTCATTGAACAAGTGCAAGGTTGGCCTTGGATTCACGAACCTATATTAATTATATATATTTATATGTTTGATCAATATCTGTCTAACAATTTAGGTCAAGTCGTAGTGTATCACAATCCTAATGCTCGAGACTAAATATGCAAAAGTCAACAAAAGTCATATTGACCAAAATGTCTTCCAAAATTTATACATGATTATTATATAGTTTAAATATAGTCGTTTTATATATTTAAATATTTTTAACAGATTTTATTAAAGTAAATAATATAGTTCTTTTATTAATAAATAAAATTTTATATTAAAATTTATATACTAAAAATATACTTTTATATATCTTAAGTAATAAAATTTATAAAGTTCATTTAATATCATAAAAATAATATGATAGGTATTATTAATGTAATTATATTATACGTAGTAAAATATCTTTGTATCACATATTTATTTGATAAAATAATATTGATAATAATAATAATAAGTAAAAGTTGTATTATTTTATAATAATTATTATTATTCTACTAATAAAAATATCAATAATTATATTTTCTAAAAATGATAAAATGATAATTTTTATTAATAATAGTACTAAAATGATAATAATAATGATGTTTCATATTAACAATGATATTTTTATTAAAAATAATAATTTTAGTAAAAATGATAGTTTTAATATTAATAATACTTTTAATAACAATAATAGTAAAATAATGAAAATGATATTTTTCCTTTAAATCAATATCTTACAATATCTTAATTTCATCATGATACTCATACTCATTATTTCCTAATCGTTTCGTTTAATAGCTTTTAGTCATCTTTTATATCGCGTTCATATTAATAATAATAATAGTAATCATAATAATTAGATGTTACTAATATTAGTTTTAATTATAATAATACTAATAATAATAATATTAATGATAATACTAATAACTATTTGAATGATGATGATAATAATAATAATAATAATAATAATAATAATAATAATAATAATAATAATAATAATAATAATAATAATAATAATAATAATAATAATAATAATAACCTTAATGATAATAACGATAATAATTATAATAAAAATAACAATAATATCTTTTATTAATAACTACAATGATAATAATAATAATAATAATAATAATAATAATAATAATAATAATAATAATAATAATAATTAGATTATAACGACGACGATAATAATAATAATCATTTTTTACAAAAATTCAATTGACTATAACTTCTAAACCGTTCATCGAAACCATTCGATATCTAAATGAAAAGTTCTCAATTTTTCGCTAGCTTTCCAACGACATGCATATCATATACCTTATCTTAATAGCATATGTATTTAATTCAAGATTCGACATAACCTATCTAACGACAATAACGAATGTATAAGCATGCATAATCCTATATACTCGATCACTAGTCAGGGATATACTAATAATATATAAAAGTTGAGTTATGAGGGCTCACGTATCAATTTTGAGATTCAATATTGCAGGAAAAGTGCGTAGACACAATGGGGATGATAAATAATAGTTTGACTCATGAGCAATACTCCCGAACCATACTCATAACCTTCATAGCTATAACCCATAATTTCCTTAGCTCTATCCCGCTCGAAAAACAATTTCGAAATCACTCAGACAGCACTCCGTCGTAATATTTTATGTATACTAATAATATCTTGAAATAATACGGAGCAAATATATATATTTAAATCGATTGAGAGAGTTTAGAGAAAATATTTTCAAGTTTCTATGAAATAATGAAACCTATTGAACTATTTATAATAGATTTTTAAATTATTAAAGTGAATTATTAAAGTATGAATTATTAAAGTGAATTTATTAAAGTATGAATTATTAAAGTGAACTATTAAAGTGAATTATTAAAGTATGAATTATTAAAATGAATTATTAAAGCATGAATTATTAAAGTGAATTATTAAAGTTAAAGTAAAGTAAAAATAAAGTAAAGGTAAAGTTTAAGTATAGTAAAAGTATAAAACTATGTACGTATAATACGCGTATAAATATATATAATATTAATTTAAATCGTTATATATATTTAATAAAATAAAATATAAATATCGTTATCTTTATCATACTGGTTAAGTAATGAGTTGTCAAAAGTGGTTCTAGATATTTATAAAAGTTATATACATTTTAATAATAAAGTTCTTTTTAAACTGAAAACGTTTTTGTACGTTTGAAACTAAATCAAATAAATATGATAATTTTGTTTTCCAAAACTAAATATATTTAAGAATCATTTTGTTTAAAGGTTAAAATAATAGAAATCGTTATATCATAAAACATTTTAGAAAAGTAGAATCATATATATTCATAATAGGTTTCAAGTTTTTAAATTACAGTCTGTTGGTGAAGTATGGGATAAAGTCCAAAGGTTAAATAAACGTATGAAATCATCTTAATGAAAAATGTCGAGTTACTTAACTTGTCGATATCCAACATCTAAGTTATTTACACTCCACGTTCTTACTTATAAATCACTTTACCATTTTCTGAATGTTGTCAAAAAGAATAGATTTCTTAAATCACAGTGGACCTCATAACATGGACCCGTAATTATATCACAATGTATCTGATAAATCAATCATTTGATATTATCTTCTAATTCCATCGATAAACATATTGTAACAAATACGTTCGTGTAAAGTATTATACGTTTAATACTTTATTAATATTCTCAAGTTATAATATATATATATACATATCTATTTATATATCGGTTCGTGAATCGTCGAAATTTAGTCGAGGTTATAATGAATGTATGAACACAGTTTAAAATTCTTGAGATTTAACTTAACAAACTTTGTTTATCGTGTCGGAATAATATAAAGATAAAGTTTAAATTTGGTTGGAAATTTTCGGGTTGTCACAATTTTATTGACAATACAAGAGAAAGAGTAACGCATGCACATATGTTAGAGAAGAGAAATTAGTATTCGTGTTTGTTTAGTACGAAGCAAACTGTTGATGGAATCTTTGGTTGTGACTATGAAAGCTTTCCATTTGTGATTGCTTTTACCGACCGGTGATCTAAACATCGATCATTTTCGCTTCCACTACGTTTTCGGGTATGTCTCGAATCTACTATTATACTACATTGGTATCCGAGCCTGAAGTTTATTTTTCGGTTAAATACTAATTTTGTATTTATTTGTTGATGTTGCATAATTATAAGTGTGTGTTATAATAATTATCTAAAACTCAATTATCACTGTAATTGAAGATTACAAAAATTGAAATTAATCTTTATACACGTATGTTTAAGATTGTTATTATACGTTCCTTAATTCAATACAAACATAATGGTGATGATTGTGTTTGATAATTGTAATTATTTTAGTAAATAATTATAAAAGGAGTAATATGATACGACATATATGAATAGGTAGGTCATGAACATGAATGTTTATCTTTATTTCTTAGTCATGATGTATATTTTGAAGGACGCATGTTCTTTTCATTTTAATATTTTAAACTGTTTTGACACTTTATTGATGCGTTATTATATATATAGAGTAATCATATGATAAAAGCTAATGCATTTCATTGAAATTATTGATTACATGAACTATTATGCATTCTTATTTGCAAGAACATGTGTTGATGTTGATGTTAACATGAATGTACAACAGATATTGCGATAAATACTATTATATTATGTAGACATATTTGTTTATGATGGAGCATCATTTTTTTTTGTGCATACATGACTCAATGTATTTATTAAAAAAATTATCTTTCAATCTTTATATTTGTTATATAGATTTTGATAATAAAAAAAAAGAAAAATTGTTTCAAAGTATGTGACTTACAATAATTACATGCATATCAGTTATGCATATAAGACCAGGTACTTTTTATTTATCATGAAATAGGTTTTCATGTATTGCATTAGTTACAATAATTTTTTTTTTTTATGAATAAGGATATAGTTAAATGAGTTTTTTGCAATTCTCATAAATGTCCTATTAAAAATCAAATTACTACACCATCAATAATTCATGATAAGTTATCATGGACTTAAGTAAGATAATAAGTACGGCATTAAATGAAATCTTTCATGTACTCGATTGGTTACAAAAGATATAATAATTTTACAATAAATCTATATAAATACACCATCAAGGTAGTTTCCTAATTATCGTGTTTTTGATCTACGGTTATTTTTGTAATAACTGATATGTGTATTTGCGGTGATTTATTGAATATACTTGAAAAAGTTCAAAGTTTATGTTTGGTCCATTAATATTATCTTTGTGATAATTGTTATAAATATTTTTTTAATTCTATATATGTTATAAATATTATATTAAAGAAAGTTTTGGTTAATCATTTTTGCAATGATTACAAATTTCTTGCTCTTAAATTTATATTTTCTTATTAACAATTAATTATTTTAGTAATAATTATGGTAAACTTTCTTTTCGTTTGAAAGTGAACATTTTATCTTCTGTCGTTTACAATAAATATTTATATGAAACATATTACCAATTTAATATGGAGTATATTTTGAGTTTTTTTAATTCTATATTTGTTATAGAAATTATTGAGAAAAGGAAAGAAACGTTTATACGGGACCAAATATATTTATATTGCTTTGTGAAATATTGAACATGTGAATTATTACTAAGTGTAATTATTAAATTTTCTTTGCTTTAGAAAGCAATTTCTAAGTGAAATTAGAATCTTAATGAAATTGGCATATGTGCTATAATAAGATAAATTTCCATAATTGATTATGTGAATTGTAGTTCCGTGATAGGCTTTATGGATGATAATTGGGAACATAGTGAACTTTTTCTTCACGACCTATTGTGAACTATAACTTGACATAATTTGATTATAGACAAAGTGTTTTTGTATATATAGAAGGATATTAATTTGTCTTGCATAATTGTCTATGTATTGAATGCTGGTTCAATTTAAAACTGCCTCATTTGAACTTTATGTTCTATCATGGCTTTTACATCCAACAACGTTGTTTAACTTAACGAGGATTTTAAGTTAAAGTAAACATTTTTTGAAAATTGAGAAACATGAATACCCAATACGTTTGGAAGAGCAATATGTAGTGACCAAAACTTTTCCACAATTATATATATTAAATGAAAACTATATTTGCATGATTAAATATTTTCAACATGTTAAGCAATCAAACTTGTTAAGACTTGATTAATTGAAATGAGGTTCATGTAGACTATTGACCACCCGAGTTGACCAGCGATTCACGAACGTTAAAACTTGTAAAAACTATAGGATGATATATATATATATATATGGATATATATATATATATATATAGTTAACATGATATTATGATATATAGTATCTCACTAAGTATATTAACAATGAGTTATATACATAAAAATGATATTATTGAATTAAGAAACTCGAAACGATATATATAACGATTATCGTTATGACAACGTTTTACTAAATACATATGTATCATATTAAGATATTGTTACACTATATTTAACATGATAAAATGATAATTATATATATCATTAAGTATGTTAACAATGAACTACATATGTAAAACAAGACTACCAACTTAAGAATTTCGAAACGAGACATATATGTAACGATTATTGTTGTAACGACATTTTAATGTATATATATCATATTAAGATATATTCATACATCATGTTATCATGATAATATGATAATTTAACATCTCATTAGATATAATAAACAATGGGTTAACTACATTAAATGAGATCGTTAACTTAAAGCTTTCAAAACAACACTTACATATAACGACTAACGATGACTTAACGACTCAGTTAAAATGTGTATACATGTAGTGTATTAAAATGTATTTGTACACTTTTTAATGTCTTCAAGACACATATCAAAGTACTTCTACTTAACAAAAATGCTTACAATTACATCCTCATTCATTTTCATCAACAATTTTACTCGTATGCACCCGTATTTGTACTCGTACAATACACAGCTTCTAGATGTATTTACTATTGGTATATACCAATAGGAAACCATCATGATCAGCCATAATTGATTAGAATTTGGAGTCTTTCATGTAGGGTTTATCTTTTGACTAATTTTAAGAATTATTGCAACTAAATTCCAAGCTTGAAAGTTAATCAAATTTGACTACATATACATGCAGATTAATGTCCATAATTCTATCACCATAACCCATTTGATTTCAATCTTAATCTTAATTTTCTTTCTACCTAAACACTTTCATTCAAGAACACATCTATATTCAGCAACCTTTCTTCATCTATATCAAATTCTACTTCAAAATCTAATCTATAATCGTCATAAGAAAAATCATTCAAGAATCATTTTAAGTTTACTAGATTACTTCCAAGCTTTCTAATCCAATCCAAGTAATCATCCAAGATCAAGAAACCTTTGTTATTTACATTAGGTTATCTTTCTTATTCAAGGTAATACTCATATCCAAACTTTGATTCGATTTCTATAACTATAAACTATCTTGATTCGAGTAATAATCTTACTTGAAATTGTATTCGTGTCATGATTCTGCTTCAAGAACTTCCAAGCCATCAAAGATCCATTCAAGTTCAAGATTATTTTTTTCATTTCCAGTAGGTTTACCTAATAAACTTGAGGTAGTAATGATGTTCATAACATCATTCAATTCATACATATATAACTATCTTATTCGAAGATTTAAACTTGTAATCACTAGAACATAGTTTAGTTAATTCTAAACTTGTTCGCAAACAAAGTTAATCCTTCTAACTTAACTTTTAAAATCAACTAAACACATGTTCTATATCTATATGATATGCTAACTTAATGATTTAAAACCTGGAGACACGAAGAACACCGTAAAACCGGACATACGCCGTCGTAGTGGAACCGGGGGCTGTTTTGGGTTAGAAAAATAAAAACTATCTTAATCTTTGAATTGGAAGTTTGTTTTCTGGAAAAATAATATTTCATATGAACATGTTACTATATCCAAAGATCATGGTTAAAATCAAAGTGGAAGTATGTTTTTCAAAAATGGTCATCAAGACGTCGTTCTTTCGACTGAAATGACTACCTCTTACAATATTAACTTGTAACCTGTATTTCTGACTAAAAACTTATACTTTTTCTGTTTAGTTTCATAAATTTCAGTTCATTATGAAACCATAGCAACTTGAATCACTCCAAACGGATTTAAAATGAAGAAGTTATGGGTAAAACAAGATTGGATAATTTTGCTTGTTGTAGCTACGTGAAATTTGTAACAAATCTATACAAATCATAACTTAACTAACTTATATTGTATTATACATGTATTCTAACATATATTATGTAATCTTGGGATACCATAGACACGTATACAATATTTTGAAATATAATATCGACCCATATATATATATTATTTGGGAACAACCATAGACACTCTATATGCAGTAATGCTCGAGTTAGCTATACAGGGTTGAGGTTGATTCCAAAATAATATATATATACTTTGAGTTGTGATCTAGCCTAAGACTTTTATACACTGGGTCGTTGATTGATTCGAGATAATATATATTGATTTATTTCTGTACATCTAACTGTGGACAACTAGTTGTAGATTACTAACGTTGGACTGCTAACTTAACAAACTTAAATCATTAAAACGTAATAATAAATGTTGTGAATATATTTCGATCATACTTTGATATATATGTATACATTTGTTATAGGTTCGCGAATCAACCCGTGGCCAAATCTTACTTCCCGACGAAGTAAAAATCTGTGAAAGTGAGTTATAGTCTCACTTTTAAAATCTAATATATTTTTTTTGGGATGAAAATACATGCAGTTTTATAAATGTTTTACAAAATAGACACAAGTACGTGAAACTACATTCTATGGTTGAATTTATTAAACCGAATATGCCCCTTTTAGTCTGGTAATCTAAGAATTAGGGAACAAACATCCTAATTGACGCAAATCGTAAAGATAGATCTATGGGCACTAACAAGCCCCAGTCAGAGAATTTGAACTGCTTTAGTACTTCGATTTTATCATGTCCGAAGGGAGTCCCGGAATGATGGGGATATTCTATATGCATCTTGTTAATGTCGGTTACCAGGTATTCACCATATGAATGATTTTTATCTCTATGTATTCGATGATGTTTATGAAAAATGGAAATATGAAATCTTGTGGTCTATTATTACGATTTGATAAATATATAGGTTAAACCTATAACTCACCAACATTTTTTTGTTGACGTTTAAAGCATGTTTATTCTCAGGTGATTATTAAGAGCTTCCACTGTTGCATGCTAATTTATGGACAAGAGTTGGAGTCAGCATGCTTGTATAATATTGTTTAAAAACTGCATTCGAAGACTTAAATTGATGTGTAATATTATTGTAAACCATTATGTAATAATCGTGTGAAAACGCTATATTTTAGATTATCATTATTTAATAATCGTCGTAATATTTTTAAACCTTTATCGATAAAATAAAGGTTATGGTTTGTTTTAAAATTGAATGCAGTCTTTGAAAAACGTCTCATATAGAGGTCAAAACCTCGCAACGAAATCAATTAATATGGAATGTTTATAATCGATATGAACGGGACATTTCACAAGAGGCTCAAGATGCTCTTACCGTATTTAAGAAATGTATATGAGAAAGAAAATAAATCCCTAATTAAGTGGAAGTGTGAAGAGTGTGACACTTTACACAAGTTAAACTGTCACTCACATCGTGTTGTTGAGTAATTTTTTTGCCTTTAATGATTTATTATCGTTAAAAATATATTGTCAATAACGGTTAATATATGATGAATAAAGTCTTACGCATGAACATTGGCTCATGATTTAATTATTTTCTTACCTCAAAATTTGGAGCATATAACGTTGCACCTTACTTATAATGAAAATATCAAGTTTCGTTTTGGATTGTATATGGTTACCGTGGTTGGTAAACTTTGTGTTTGCATCTTGTCCTCTGTGGATAGTAGGTTTGAACATGGAAAATCATTTACTACAGAATAACGAAATCTTTGTAGAATTTTGATGAATTTCACTTTTTCAAGTGAAGCAGATATATGTGGGAAATAACTCTTTAGATGGAGTTGTAAAGAACGGTTCATACAAGTTAGTCTTGGATGATGATTGATTTTAGATCCTTACATGATTGTTCATCAAAACAAATATCTATGTGATATTGGTTTTCATTATTGATTTCACGAAATGCGGTTGAGTTCTCTTTAAGAACAACCTCTTTTAATATTAGTTTTATTCTAAATGATTTTATCGTTATCTGAGTGATAACTAAATGAAATTTCCTCACTTAAAACTTCAATATGTTTGAATGAAGTAAGTACGGCATGCTAGATTAGTCATATTGACTAACAATACTTCTAGCTTAGTCTATCATTTTTTACTGACTAGATAGTGATAAAGTTAAAATGTGCATTTGTAAGCAATGTCAAGGAAAAAGCTACGAAAAATCATGTAGAAAGTAAACTAAATTGTTTATTCCATTGCACATGACTCATTTAAATTATGTGGTCTTATGAACGTTAGAGAAAGACAAAGGACATATTGTTAATAATTACCTCGTGTTAGTTGATTTCTCGAAAATCTAAAGCGTTGGATTAAAATCATGTGAATTTTGTTGAGAATTAACTTAAGCGAAACATGATTAAAAACATATACTCCGTATAAAGGTCCAATCGAGGATGTGAATATCTTGTGATTAGTTCATAGCACTATGTGACGCTAAAGGTATTCAAACGTCATTTCTTTACTCCAATAACCCCACAGCAAAACGATGTTTTGGAAAGTTGGAATAAACTGTCCTCGAATTGGTTAGGGCGATGATGGGGTAATGTGAAATTCCACATTCAAACCTAATTGAATGTCCTTGAAAATTAGTAGCTTCCCCACCCTATAAGTTATGGAAAGATAGTAAGCACAATTACAATGTCATAAGATATTATGATTGTGCAATGTATATAATTTTCTGGACAATGGGTCCAAGTGGGTGAAATTTGTTTTCACTAAATACGTTGACAATCAAAAGATTTTGTGTTCATAGGTGAACACCTTAGTGGGAGGTTGACTAAATTTAAATCTTGCAATGTAACGTTCTAGGAAATGAATTCCTAATATATCGATATACAAATAAAGATTTGTCTTTATTTGTTGCCACAAAATTATCTCACTCGAGTGGGAGAATCTGAGGAATAATGACAGATAATTTGTTTATCTATGTAAAATTCCTCAACCTATTGCGAATGAGAATAATTCTAAGTTGAGTGGGAGCTTTTGAGATACCAATAATTCGCATACTTGAGAATTAGTTAAGCTTCCAAAAGGACATAAACTTTTCGAGAATATATGTATTCTCAAAATTAAAAGTCGTGGAAGTTTTTCAAAAGATTTAAAAGCTCGAAATGTAGCAAAAGGCTACAACCAACAAGAAAAGTTTTCTATGTGAAAACCTCATTTCTTGAATAGAATTCACCAATTTAGTTTGATTCTGGTCATAATGATAATTATGAACCTTGAGTTACATTATTTTAAATATGAAAAGTCTTGTTTCTTTAAGAGAACCGTATCAAGAAATCTGTGTAGATTTCATGAAAGCTTGCTACAAACAAAAGGTTTATATATTGTTAATGACCACAAATACTCTTTGATATATGGTATATATTTTCACAATGTAATCATATCGAATGAGTTCATTATGATCATGTGTATATACTAAAAGGTCTAAATGTCTTTATCGTTATACGTTAATGATATTTTATGGCTTGGGTCAATAAGAAAAATGTTAGTGTGGGAGAATTTTCTTGTATTCATGAAATTAAAATTTCAAGAGATTGTTCAAGGAAGTTATTATATTAACAAGATCCTTGTACACGTTACGTAATCTCACTAATAATCTTATGGTGGAAATTGAGAATATCTTTTTGTCCTTAGACTCCAAAATGAAATGAGCAAATGGAGATTGTTCTTTATGCGAATAAGGTTGGAAGTTCTTTGTACATTTTGAAATGTACAAAGTTAATTAGTTTTTTCCCATTTAGAATCGAAAGTTATTAAAATCCGTGAAAAGGATACCAAGGTATCTAAGTAGTAATGTTAGATTATTGTGCTTTGACAAAAATGATTATCAAATAGAAGGTTGTACATATGTTGACTAGGTTGTTATCTTATGGAGTAACAATGATTAGTCATAGGAAGCGATATTTACAATGGAGGCTGATTTTTATTTCAGCTAAGGTTCAATAAGCTGTGTAGCTTAACCAATCATTTGAGAAACTTGGAGTTTATTACAAAGTTATTAATTGAGTAATAGTTTAATCAATTTAGTAATTTATAGGTTACGAAAATGAGCCCAAGGTCCATTGTAAATCAAGCACATAGTCGTAAAATGTAACATTACTTAGAGACATGGTTGCAAGAAATAATAAATATGTAGTACATATCTACGAATAAAATGGTTCCAAATAATTTGAGAAATCCATGCCTAGAGAGATATGTTTATGTGACATGTCACGTCTCTGGGGTTGCGTAGATTTTGAAATTGTATTGAGATTTATTTTTCCCAACATATTTAGTGTTTAATATCCATGAAAATGTGTTTGTCAAATCTTATATACAAAGTATTATTGTGAGAAAAGTATGTCGGACAGATTAGAGATTAGCCCACTCACATGGGTGATCAGCTCCATCACTATAGTAGTGACTGGTGAAGTAGCGCATTTTAAGTATATTGTCTGAGTGACAACTGAGCACAAACTTAAAATATATGATGCTACAATTGTAACGTTTACAATAATTTGTGAATTATTAAAGTTTCACATTATCTGTCTTATATCCAGATGTGAGTTCTTGTGAGAAAGATGTGTTTTGATGAGTAGATGAGTGAACTCGAGTTTGAACATTGAGTATGTTTAAACTATCATCTGTGCAACATTGATTTCAAGACATACCTCCATTGGGAAAGGAGAAATATTGTAACATGTGATTCATACCACATGTGATCAAGACGACCAATATGGGAAATAGGAGAAACGATCTCTACTTCTATGTTATGTGAGTCCCTTGAGGTATTAGTAACCTCAATTAATATCCTTACGACTTTTTCTTGTCTCTTGAGGCTTAGTTTGATGTTTGATATGACTCATTGTTTATTCCATTGCACATGACTCATTTAAATTATGTGGTCTTATGAACGTTAGAGAATGACAAAGGACATATTGTTAATAATTACCTCGTGTTAGTTGATTTCTCAAAAATCTAAAGCGTTGGATTAAAATCATGTGAATTTTGTTGAGAATTAACTTAAGCGAAACATTATTAAAAACATATACTCCATATAAAGGTCCAATCGAGGATGTGAATACCTTGTGATTAGTTCATAGCACTGTGTGACGCTAAGGTATTCAAACGTCATTTCTTTACTTCAATAACCCCACAGCAAAACGATGTTTTGTAAAGTTGGAATATACGGTCCACGAATTAGTTAGGGCGATGATGGGGTATTGTGAAATTCCACATTCAAACCTAATTGAATGTCCTTGAAAATTAGTAGCTTCCACACCGTATAAGTTATGGAAATATTGTAAGCACAATTACAATGTCATAAGATATTATGATTGTGCAATGTATATAATTTTCTGGACAATGCGTCCAAGAGGGTGAAATTTGTTTTCACTAAATACGTTGACAATCAAAAGATTTTGTGTTCATAGGTGAACACCTTAGTGGGAGGTTGACAAAATTTAAATCTTGAAATGTAACGTTCTAGGAAATGAATTCCTAATATATGGAGATACAAATAAAGATTTGTCTTTATTTGATGCCACATAATTATCTCATTCGAGTAGGAGAAATTTGAGGAATAATGACAGATAATTTGTTTATCTGTGTAAAATTCCTCAACCTATTGCGAATGAGAATAATTCTAAGTTGAGTGGGAGCTTTTGAGATACCAATAATTTGAATACTTGAGAATTAGTTAAGCTTCCAAAAGGACGTATACTTTTCGAGAATATATGTATTCTCAAAATTAAAAGTCGTGGAAGTTTTCAAAAGATTTAAAAGCTCGAAATGTAGCAAAAGGTTACAACCAACAAGAAAAGTTTTCTATGTGAAAACCTCATTTCTTGAACAGAATTCACAAATTTAGTTTGATTCTGGCCATAATGACAATTATGAACCTTGAGTTACATTATTTTAAATATGAAAAGTCTTGTTTGTTTAAGAGAACCGTATCACGAAATCTATATGTAGATTTCATGAAAGCTTGCTACAAACAAAAGTTTTATATATTGTTAATGACCACAAATACTCTTTGATATATGGCAAAAATTTTCACAATGTAATCATATCGAATGAGTTTATTATGATCATGAGTATATGCTAAAAGGTCTAAATGTCTTTATTGTTATACGTTAATGATATTTTGTGGCTTTGGTCAATAAGAAAAATGTTAGTGTGGGTGAATTTTCATGTATTCATGAAATTAAAATTTCAAGAGATTGTTCAAGGAAATTATTATATTAACAAGATCCTTGTACACGTTACGTAATCTCACTAACAATCTTATGGTGGAAATTGAGCATATCTTTTTGTCCTTAGACTCTAAAATGAAATGAGAAAATGGAGATTGTTCTTTATGCGAATAAGGTTGGAAGTTCTTTGTACGTTTTGAAATGTACAAAGTTAATTACTTTCTTCCCATTTAGAATCGAAAGTAATTAAAATCCGTGAAAAGGATACCAAGGTATCTAAGTAGTAATGTTAGATTATTGTGCTTTGACAAAAATGATTATCAAATAGAAGGCTGTACATATGTTGACTATGTTGTTATCTTATGGAGTAACAATGATTAGTCATAGGAAGCCATATTTACAATGGAGGCTGATTTTTATTTCAGCTAAGGTTCAATAAGCTGTGTAGCTTAACTAATCATTTGAGAAACTTGGAGTTTATTACAAAGTTATTAATTGAGTAATAGTTTATTCAATTTAGTACTTTATAGGTTACGAAAATGATCCCAAGGTCCATTGTAAATCAAGCACATAGCCGTAAAATGTAACATTACTTAGAGACATGGTTGCAAGAAATAATAAATATGTAGTACATATCTATGAATAAAATGGTTCCAAATAATTTGAGAAATCCATGCCTAGAGAGATATGTTTATGTGACATGTCACATCTCTGGGGTTGCGTAGACATTGAGATTGTATTGAGATTTATTTTTCCCAACATATTTAGTGTTTAATATCCATGACAATGTGTTTGTCAAATCTTATATACAAAGTAATATTGTGAGAAAAGTATGTCGGACAGATTAGAGATCAGCCCACTCACATGGGTGATAAGCTCCATCACTATAGTAGTGACTGGTGTGTAACGGCCCAACCCGTCAATTTCCGACCCATCAAATTTTTCTCCTTTTTAATATACATTAAATAACACTTTAGGTCCCATTACACAATTTCCAAAACGTATTTGTTATCAAAGTAAGTTCGACGAACTTAAAAACATACAATAATAATTTAAACTCCTTAATACAACTATACGTTAGTTAAATCATAAACCGGCTATTACTCATGACCCATTTGACTAAACTGATATACGTCACATGACCCGACTAGTTACTTTTACACAAAACCGAGCATGGTGATTGGGACTACTTTAACGACCCGTTCATACAGATTAAAAACGATTCATAATAGTTACTTACATTGCAAGGTACTGACCTCTATATGATACGTTTTACAAATATTGCATTCTTTTAAAAAACTAACTTTCATTTCAACGAAAGTTTAAAAAATATGCATACCAATGATATTATCATGTTCCTAAATATAATTGACTAATCTGACATTCATCCATTAACAATCTTTTTGAACTTAAATGATTTGAATGCAACATCTTTTGAAATATGCCATGAATGACTCCCAGTAATATCTCTAAAATGAGCAATTGCACAGCGGAAGATTTCTTTCATACCTGAGAATAAACAAGCTTAAAAGTGTCAACCAAAAGGTTGGTGAGTTCATTAGTTTATCATAATCAATCATTTTCGTAATAGTAATAGACCACACGATTTCAGTTTTCATAAATATTCGTATACTCGCAAGTGTATAAAATTATTCTATAAGTTGTTGAGCGCTTCGGTAACCATACTTAACAATTAATGTGGCATATTCCCTTTATTATGAAATCTCCCTACACTCTACCAAGTGTAGTAAAAATGAAGTACTATGCAACCGTTTACGATACTAGAGCGACTAGCCCGGTTGGGGTTGTCAAACCCGATAGATCTATTGAAATGTCCCGTTCTTATTGATTAAAAACATTCCATATTAATTGATTTCGTTGCGAGGTTTTGACCTCTATATGAGACGTTTTTTCAAAGACTGCATTCATTTTTAAAACAAGCCATAACCTTTATTTCATAAATAAAGGTTTAAAAAGCTTTACGTAGATTATCAAATAATGATAATCTAAAATATCTTGTTTACACACGACCATTACATAATGGTTTACAATACAAATATGTTACATCGAAATCAGTTTCTTGAATGCAGTTTTTACACAATATCATACAAACATGGACTCCAAATCTCGTCCTTATTTAAGTATGCGACAGCGGAAGCTCTTAATAATCATCTGAGAATAAACATGCTTAAAACGTAAACAAAAATGTTGGTGAGTTATAGGTTTAACCTATATATTATCAAATCATAATAATAGACCACAAAATTTCATATTTCAATACACATCCCATACATAGAGATAAAAATCATTCATATGGTGAACACCTGGTAACCGACATTAACAAGATGCATATATAAGAATATCTCCATCATTCCGGGACACCCTTCGGATATGATATAAATTTCGAAGTACTAAAGCATCCGGTACTTTGGATGGGGTTTGTTAGGCCGAATAGATCTATCTTTAGGATTCGCCTCAATTAGGGTGTCTGTTCCCTAATTCTTAGATTACCAGGCTTAATAAAAAGGGGCATATTCGATTTCGATAATTCAACCATAGAATGTAGTTTCACGTACTTGTGTCTATTTTGTAAATCATTTATAAAACCTGCATGTATTCTCATCCCAAAAATATTAGATTTTAAAAGTGGGACTATAACTCACTTTCACAGATTTTTGCTTCGTCGGGAAGTAAGACTTGGCCACTGGTTGATTCACGAACCTATAACAATATATACATATATATCAAAGTATGTTCAAAATATATTTACAACACTTTTAATATATTTTGATGTTTTAAGTTTATTAAGTCAGCTGTCCTCGTTAGTAACCTACAACTAGTTGTCCACAGTTAGATGTACAGAAATAAATCGATAAATATTATCTTGAATCAATCCACGACCCAGTGTATACGTATCTCAGTATTGATCACAACTCAAACTATATATATTTTGGAATCAACCTCAACCCTGTATAGCTAACTCCAACATTCACATATAGAGTGTCTATGGTTGTTCCGAAATATATATAGATGTGTCGACATGATAGGTCGAAACATTGTATCCGTGTCTATGGTATCTCAAGATTACATAATATACAATACAAGTTGATTAAGTTATGGTTGGAATAGATTTGTTACCAATTTTCACGTAGCTAAAATGAGAAAAATTATCCAATCTTGTTTTACCCATAACTTCTTCATTTTAAATCCGTTTTGAGTGAATCAAATTGCTATGGATTCATATTGAACTCTATTTTATGAATCTAAACAGAAAAAGTATAGGTTTATAGTCGGAAAAATAAGTTACAAGTTGTTTTTGTAAAGGTAGTCATTTCAGTCGAAAGAACGACGTCTAGATGACCATTTTAGAAAACATACTTCCACTTTGAGTTTAACCATAATTTTTGGATATAGTTTCATGTTCATAATCAAAATCATTTTCCCAGAATAACAACTTTTAAATCAAAGTTTATCATAGTTTTAAATTAACTAACCCAAAACAGCCCGCGGTGTTACTACGACGGTGTAAATCCGGTTTTACGGTGTTTTTCGTGTTTCCAGGTTTTAAATCATTAAGTTAGCATATCATATAGATATAGAACATGTGTTTAGTTGATTTTAAAAGTCAATTTAGAAGGATTAACTTTTATTTGCGAACAAGTTTAGAATTAACTAAACTATGTTCTAGTGATTACAAGTTTAAACCTTCGAATAAGATAGCTTTATATGTATGAATCGAATGATGTTATGAACATCATTACTACCTCAAGTTCCTTGGATAAACCTACTGGAAATGAGAAAAATAGATCTAGCTTCAAAGGATCCTTGGATGGCTTGAAAGTTCTTGAAGCAGAATCATGACACGAAAACAATTTCAAGTAAGATTTCCACTCGAAATAAGATTGTTATAGTTATAGAAATTGAATTAAAGTTTGAATATGATTATTACCTTGTATTAGAAAGATAACCTACTGTAAGTAACAAAGGTTTCTTGATCTTGGATGATTACTTGGAATGAATTTAGAAAACTTGGAAGTAAACTTGCAATCTTGGAAGTATTCTTGATTTTATGAAACTAGAACTTTTGGAATTTATGAAGAACACTTAGAACTTGAAGATATAATTTGAGAGAGATCAATTAGATGAAGAAAATTTAAGAATGAAAGTGTTTGTAGGTGTTTTTGGTCGTTGATGTATGTATTAGATATAAAGGATATGTAATTTTGTTTTCATGTAAATAAGTCATGAATGATTACTCATATTTTTGCAATTTTATGAGATATTTCATGCTAGTTGCCAAATGATGGTTCCCACATGTGTTAGGTGACTCACATGGGCTGCTAAGAGCTGATCATTGGAGTGTATATACTAATAGTACATACATCTAAAAGCTGTGTATTGTACGAGTACGAATACGGGTGCATACGAGTAGAATTGTTGATGAAACTGAACGAGGATGTAATTGTAAGCATTTTTGTTAAGTAGAAGTATTTTGATAAGTGTGTTGAAGTCTTTCAAAAGTGTATGAATACATATTAAAACACTACATGTATATACATTTTAACTGAGTCGTTAAGTCATCGTTAGTCGTTACATGTAAATGTTGTTTTGAAACCTTTAGGTTAACGATCTTGTTGAATGTTGTTAAACCATTGTTTATTATACCAAATGAGATGTTAAATTGTTATATTATCATGATATTATGATATATAATATATCTTAGTATGATTTATATACAGTTAAATATCGTTACAACGATAATCGTTACATATATGTCTCGTTTTGAAATCATTAAGTTAGTAGTCTTATTTTTACATATGTATTTCATTGTTAATACACTTAATAATATATTTACTTATCATTTAACATAATTAACCAAGTGTATCAATATCTTAATATGATTCATATGTACCTAGTAAGACGTTGTTATAACGATAATCGTTATATATATCGTTTTCGAGTTTCTTAAATTAATAGTCTCATTTTTATGTATATAACTCATTGTTAAAATACCTAATGAGATACATACTTATAATAAAATCATATTAACTATATATATAACCATATATATGTCATCGTATAGTTTTTACAAGTTTTAATGTTCTTGAATCACCGGTCAACATGGGTGGTTAATTGTTTATATGAAACCTATTTCAATTAATCAAGTCTTAACAAGTTTGATTTCTTAACATGTTGGAAACACTTAATCATGTAAATAACAATTTCATTTAATATATATATATATAAACATGGAAAAGTTCGGGTCACTACAGTACCTACCCGTTAAATAAATTTCGTCCCGAAATTTTAAGCAGTTGGAGGTGTTGACGTATCTTCTGGAAATAAATGCGGGTATTTCTTCTTCATCTGATCTTCACGCTCTCAGGTGAACTCAGGTCCTCTACGAGCATTCCATCGAACCTTAACAATAGGTATCTTGTTTTGTTTAAGTCTCTTAACCTCACGGTCCATTATTTCGACGGGTTCTTCAATGAATTGAAGTTTTTCATTGATTTGGATTTCGTCCAACGGAATAGTGAGATCTTCTTTAGCAAAACATTTCTTCAAATTTGAGACGTGGAAAGTGTTATGTACAGCCGCGAGTTGTTGAGGTAGCTCAGTTGGTAAGCTACTGGTCCGACACGATCTATAATCTTGAATGGTCCAATGTACCTTGGATTTAGTTTCCCCCGTTTACCAAATCGAACAACGCCTTTCCAAGGTGAAACCTTAAGCATGACCATTTCTCTAATTTCAAACTCTATATCTTTTCTTTTACTGTACGCGTAGCTCTTTTGTCGACTCTGGTCGGTTTTCAATATTTGTTGAATTTGGATGATTTTCTCGGTAGCTTCTTGTATTATCTCCGGACTCGTAATCTGTCTATCCCCCACTTCACTCCAACAAATCGGAGACCTGCACTTTCTACCATAAAGTGCTTCAAACGGAGCCATCTCAATGCTTGAATGGTAGCTATTATTGTAGGAAAATTCTGCTAACGGTAGATGTCGATCCCAACTGTTTCTGAAATCAATAACACATGCTCGTAGCATGTCTTCAAGCGTTTGTATCGTCCTTTCACTCTGCCCATCAGTTTGTGGATGATAGGCAGTACTCATGTCTAGACGAGTTCCTAATGCTTGCTGTAATGTCTGCTAGAATCTTGAAATAAATCTGCCATCCCTATCAGAGATAATAGAGATTGGTATTCCATGTCTGGAGACGACTTCCTTCAAATACAGTCGTGCTAACTTCTCCATCTTGTCATCTTCTCTTATTGGCAGGAAGTGTGCTGATTTGGTGAGACGATCAACTATTACCCAAATAGTATCAAAACCACTTGCAGTCCTTGGCAATTTAGTGATGAAATCCATGGTAATGCTTTCCCATTTCCATTCTGGGATTTCGGGTTGTTGAAGTAGACCTGATGGTTTCTGATGCTCCACTTTGACCTTAGAACACGTCAAACATTCCTCTACGTATTTAGCAACATCGGCTTTCATACCTGGCCACCAAAAATGTTTCTTGAGATCCTTGTACATCTTCCCCGTTCCAGGATGTATTGAGTATCTAGTTTTATGAGCTTCTCTAAGTACCATTTCTCTCATATCTCCAAATTTTGGTACCCAAATTCTTTCAGCCCTATACCGGGTTCCGTCTTCCTGAATATTAAGATGCTTCTCTGATCCTTTGGTTATTTCATCCTTTAAATTTCCCTCTTTTAAAACTCCTTGTTGCGCCTCCTTTATTTGAGTAGTAAGGTTATTGTGAATCATTATATTCATAGATTTTACTCGAATGGGTTCTCTGTCCTTCCTGCTCAAGGCGTCGGCTACTACATTTGCCTTTCCCGGGTGGTAACGAATCTCAAAGTCGTAATCATTCAACAATTCAATCCACCTACGCTGCCTCATATTCAGTTGTTTCTGATTAAATATGTGTTGAAGACTTTTGTGGTCGGTATATATAATACTTTTGACCCCATATAAGTAGTGCCTCCAAGTCTTTAATGCAAAAACAACCGCGCCTAATTCCAAATCATGCGTCGTATAATTTTGTTCGTGAAACTTCAATTGTGTAGACGCATAAGCAATCACCTTCATTCATTGCATTAATACATAACCGAGACCTTGCTTTGATGCGTCACAATAAATCACAAAATCATCATTCCCTTCAGGCAATGACAATATAGGTGCCGTAGTTAGCTTTTTCTTCAATAACTGAAACGCTTTCTCTTGTTCATCCTTCCAATCAAATTTCTTCCCTTTATGCATTAATGCAGTCAAGGGTTTTGCTATTCTGGAAAAGACTTGGATGAACCTTCTGTAGTAACCAGCTAGTCCTAAAAACTGGCGTATGTGTTTCGGAGTTTTCGGGGTTTCCCACTTTTCAACAGTTTCTATCTTTGCCGGATCCACCTTAATACCTTCTTTGTTCACTATGTGACCGAGGAATTGAACTTCTTCCAACCAAAATGCACACTTTAAAAATTTAGCGTACAATTCTTCCTTCCTCAATACTTCTAACACCTTTCTCAAATGTTCACCGTGTTCTTGGTCATTCTTTGAGTAAATAAGTATGTCATCAATGAAAACAATGACAAACTTGTCAAGGTATGGTCCACACACTCGGTTTATAAGGTCCATGAACACAGCTGGTGCATTAGTTAAACCAAACAGCATGACCATAAACTCGTAATGACCGTAACGTGTTCTGAAAGCAGTCTTTGGAATATCATCTTCTTTCACCCGCATTTGATGATACCCGGAACGTAAGTCAATCTTTGAATAAACAGACGAGCCTTGTAGTTGATCAAATAAGTCGTCAATTCTCGGTAGTGGGTAGCGGTTCTTGATGGTAAGTTTGTTCAACTCTCGGTAGTCGATACACAACCTAAATGTACCATCTTTCTTCTTGACAAACAAAACAGGAGCTCCCCACGGTGATGTGCTTGGTCGAATGAAACCACGCTCTAAAAGTTCTTGTAATTGGCTTTGCAGTTCTTTCATCTCGCTGGGTGCGAGTCTGTAAGGAGCACGAGCTATTGGTGCAGCTCCTGGTACAAAATCTATTTGAAATTTAACGGATCGATGTGGGGGTAATCCCGGTAATTCTTTTGGAAATACATCGGGAAATTCTTTTGCGACGGGAACATCATTGATGCTCTTTTCTTCAGTTTGTACTTTCTCGACGTCTGCTAGAACAGCATAGCAACCTTTTCTTATTAGTTTTTGTGCATTCAAATTACTAATAAGATGTAGCTTCGTGTTGCCTTTTTCTCCGTACACCATTAAGGGTTCTCCTTCTTCTCGTACAATGCGAATTGCATTTTTGTAACATACAATCTCTGCTTTCATCTTCTTCAGCCAGTCCATGTCAACTATTACATCAAAACTCCCTAACTCTACTGGTATCAAATCAATCTTAAATATTTCACTACCCAGTTTAATTTCTCGATTCTGGCATATATTATCTGCTGAAATTAATTTACCGTTTGCTAATTCGAGTAAAAATTTACTATCCAACGGCGTTAATGGACAACTTAATTTAGCACAAAAATCTCTACTCATATAGCTTCTATCCGCACCCGAATCAAATAAAACGTAAGCAGATTTATTGTCAATAAGAAACGTACCCGTAACAAGCTCCGGGTCTTCCTGTGCCTCTGCCGCATTAATATTGAAAACTCTTCCGCGGCCTTGTCCATTCGTGTTCTCCTGGTTCGGGAAATTTCTAATAATGTGGCCCGTTTTTCCACATTTATAACAAACTACATTGGCATAACTTGCTCTTACACTACTTGCTCCGCCATTACTCGTTCCGACACCATTTGTTCCTTTCGTTCTGTTAACCCCTGGTCCATAGACCTCACACTTCGCCGCGCTATGACCATTTCTTTTACACTTGTTGCAAAATTTGGTGCAGAACCCCGAGTGATACTTTTCACACCTTTGGCATAGCTGCTTCTGATTGTTGTTGTTGTTGTTGTGGTTGTTATTGTTATTGGGATGACTGTTGTAGTTGCTGTTGTTGTTGTTGTTGTTGTTGTTGTTGTTGGGCCGTTTGTTGTAATTACGATGGATGTTGCGATTGTTGGGATAGTTGTTGCGATTATTGTTGTAATTGCTGTTGTTGTTGTATTGGTGATTCTTATCACCATTTTCCTCCCACTTTCTTTTAACTTGCTTCACATTGGCCTCTTCAGCCGACTGTTCTTTAATTCTTTCCTCAATCTGGTTCACTAGTTTGTGAGCCATTCTACATGCCTGTTGTATGGAGGCGGGCTCGTGTGAACTTATATCTTCTTGGATTCTTTCCGGTAATCCTTTCACAAACGCGTCGATCTTCTCTTCGTCATCTTCGAACGCTCCCGGACACAATAGGCACAATTCTGTGAATCGTCTTTCGTACGTGGTAATATCAAATCCTTGGGTTCGTAACCCTCTAAGTTCTGTCTTGAGCTTATTGACCTCGGTTCTGGGACGGTACTTCTCGTTCATCAAGTGCTTGAATGCTGACCACGGTAATGCATACACATCATCTTGTCCCACTTGCTCTAGATAGGTATTCCACCATGTTAACGCAGAACCTGTGAAGGTATGCGTAGCGTACTTCACTTTGTCCTCTTCAGTACACTTACTTATGGCAAACACCGATTCGACCTTCTCGGTCTACCGTTTCAATCCGATCGGTCCTTCGGTTCCATCAAATTCCAAAGGTTTGCAGGCAGTGAATTCTTTGTAGGTGCATCCTACACGATTTCCTGTACTGCTAGATCCAAGGTTATTGTTGGTATGTAGCGCAGCCTGTACTGCGGCTATGTTTGAAGCTAGAAAAGTACGGAATTCCTCTTCATTCATATTTATGGTGTGTCGAGTAGTCGGTGCCATTTCCTTCAAAATAGTCAAATGGAACAAGTTAATCATACAGAATATTAAGAGTAGTTAATAGTATTTCGTAGCATAATATGAACTCATTTATAAAAGCTTTTTCTTCATATTAGCGTTTTATAAGTTTAAATTCGGGTAGTACCTACCCGTTAAGTTCATACTTAGTAGCTAATATACAATTCAACTACTACAATTCTATATGAAAAACTGATTATAATAATATTTCGCGTTCAAACTTTTATACAATATTTTACAAACTTACAATACCGCTTATTTTACATAAAGCATGAAATATAGCACACAATAACTTTGATACAAGATAGTTGTGAAGATAATTCTAGCTAGTACACAAGTCGTTCAGCAAAGGCAATAAAGACACGTAATTCATACGTCCAGAAACAAGTCATGCATTCTGGTTTTACTAGGACTACTTCCCATCCTTGGTCTTGTGGAACATAACCGTTATGGCCGTTGATAAGACATCGTGTTGTAACGTCGTCAAAGGGACGAGGGTTACGTAATGACCAACAGTCTCGTAATAACCTAAAAACCTCATTTCTTACCCCAATTACCGACTCCGTCACTTGTGGGAACGTTTTGTTTAATAGTTATAGCCCGATGTTCTTTTTCTCACTTTGGTGAGAAGCGAACATTACTAACCCGTAAGCATAGCATGCTTCTTTATGTTGTATGTTAGCCGCTTTTTCTAAATCATGAAGTCCTATATTCAGATACATTGAGTCAAAATAATTTCTTAACCCGTTGCGTAAAATAGCATTTAGGTTCCCCGCAATATATGCGTCAAAGTAAACACATCGTAACTTATGGGTTTCCCAATGTGATATCCCCCATCTTTCAAACGAAAGTCTCTTATAAACTAAGACATTCTTGGAACGTTCTTCGAATGTCTTACAAACTGATTTCGCAGTAAATAGTTGTGCCGAAGAATTCTGACCGACTCTAGACAAGATTTCATCAATCATGTCTCCGGGTAGGTCTCTTAAAATATTGGATTGTCTATCCATTTTTGTGTTTTTATACTGTAAAATAGACAATAGTTAGATTCATAAAAAAAAAATACTTATTAATACAAGCAATTTTTATATATATCATAAAGCATAAGCACACTATATTACATATATTACACCACACGAATACAACTATCTTATTCCAAATCGCTCGTTTCTTCTTCTTCGGTTTTGGTTCGTTTTGCCAAGTTTCTAGGGATATATGATGTTCCCCTAATACGAGCTGTCGTTTTCCACAACGGTTTAGAAAAACCTGGTGGTTTAGAGGTTCCCTGGTCATTGTTACAACTTAAGGGCTTCGGGGGTTGACGATACATATAAAGTTCATCGGAGTTGGAATTAGATTTCTCTACTTTTATGCCCTTTCCCTTATTATTTTTCTTTGCTTTTTTAAATTCAGTTGGGGTAATTTCTATAACATCATCGGAATTCTCGTCGGAATCCGATTCATCGGAGAATTGGTAATCCTCCCAATATTTTGCTTCCTTGGCGGAAACACCAATGACCATAATTAACCTTGGTTGGTTGGTTGAGGATTTTCTTTTACTTAACCGTTTTATTATTTCCCCCACCGGTTCTATTTCCTCCTCCGGTTCCTCCTCTTCCGGTTCTGATTCTTCTTCCGGTTCTGATTCTTCTTCCGGTTCTTCTTCGGGAACTTGTGAATCAGTCCAATATATATTCGACTCTTCGTTATTATTAGGTGAGTCAATGGGATTTGTGCTAGAGGTAGACATCTATCACACAATATCAAACATGTTAAGAGATTAATATATCACATAATATATACATGTTAATAATATATAGTTTCCAACAAAAATGTTAAGCAATCATTTTTAAAGAAAACACGGTCGAAGTCCAGACTCACTAATGCATCCTAACAAACTCGATAAGACACACTAATGCAAATTTTTTGGTTCTCTAAGACCAACGCTCGGATACCAACTGAAATGTCCCGTTCTTATTGATTAAAAACGTTCCATATTAATTGATTTCGTTGCGAGGTTTTGACCTCTATATGAGACGTTTTTTCAAAGACTGCATTCTTTTTTAAAACAAACCATAACCTTTATTTCATAAATAAAGGTTTAAAAAGCTTTACGTAGATTATCAAATAATGATAATCTAAAATATCCTGTTTACACAAGACCATTACATAATGGTTTACAATACAAATATGTTACATCGAAATCAGTTTCTTGAATGCAGTTTTTACACAATATCATAAAAACATGGACTCCAAATCTCGTCCTTATTTAAGTATGCGACAGCGGAAGCTCTTAATAATCATCTGAGAATAAACATGCTTAAAACGTCAACAAAAATGTTGGTGAGTTATAGGTTTAACCTATATATTATCAAATCATAATAATAGACCACAAGATTTTATATTTCAATACACATCCCATATATAGAGATAAAAATCATTCATATGGTGAACACCTGGTAACCGACATTAACAAGATGCATATATAAGAATATCCCCATCATTCCGGGACACCCTTCGGATATGATATAAATTTCGAAGTACTAAAGCATCTGGTACTTTGGATGAGGTTTGTTAGGCCCAATAGATCTATCTTTAGGATTCGCGTCAATTAGGGTGTCTGTTCCCTAATTCTTAGATTACCAGACTTAATAAAAAGAGGCATATTCGATTTCGATAATTCAACCATAGAATGTAGTTTCACGTACTTGTGTCTATTTTGTAAATCATTTATAAAACCTGCATTTATTCTCATCCCAAAAATATTAGATTTTAAAAGTGGGACTATAACTCACTTTTACAGATTTTTACTTCGTCGGGAAGTAAGACTTGGCCACTGGTTGATTCACGAACCTATAACAATATATACATATATATCAAAGTATGTTCAAAATATATTTACAACACTTTTAATATATTTTGATGTTTTAAGTTTATTAAGTCAGCTGTACTCGTTAGTAACCTACAACTAGTTGTCTACAGTTAGATGTACAGAAATAAATCGATAAATATTATCTTTAATCAATCCAAGACCCAGTGTATACGTATCTCAGTATTGATCACAACTCAAACTATATATATTTTGGAATCAACCTCAACCCTGTATAGCTAACTCCAACATTCACATATAGAGTGTCTATGGTTGTTTCGAAATATATATAGATGTGTCGACATGATAGGTCGAAACATTGTATACGTGTCTATGGTATCTCAAGATTACATAATATACAATACAAGTTGATTAATTTATGGTTGGAATAGATTTGTTACCAATTTTCACGTAGCTAAAATGAGAAAATTTATCCAATCTTGTTTTACCCATAACTTCTTCATTTTAAATCCGTTTTGAGTAAATCAAATTGCTATGGTTTCATATTGAACTCTATTTTATGAATCTAAACAGAAAATGTATAGGTTTATAGTCATAAAAATAAGTTACAAGTCGTTTTTGTAAAGGTAGTCATTTCAGTCGAAAGAACGACGTCTAGATGACCATTTTAGAAAACATACTTCCACTTTGAGTTTAACCATAATTTTTGGATATAGTTTCATGTTCATAATAAAAATCATTTTCCCAGAATAACAACTTTTAAATCAAAGTTTATCATAGTTTTTAATTAACTAACCCAAAACAGTCCGCGGTGTTACTACGACGGCGTAAATCCAGTTTTACGGTGTTTTTCGTGTTTCCAGGTTTTAAATCATTAAGTTAGCATATCATATAGATATAGAACATGCGTTTAGTTTATTTTAAAAGTCAAGTTAGAAGGATTAACTTTTACTTGCGAACAAGTTTAGAATTAACTAAACTATGTTCTAGTGATTACAAGTTTAAACCTTCGAATAAGATAGCTTTATATGTATGAATCGAATGATGTTATGAACATCATTACTACCTCAAGTTCCTTGGATAAACCTACTGGAAATGAGAAAAATAGATCTAGCTTCAAAGGATCCTTGGATGGCTTGAAAGTTCTTGAAGCAGAATCATGACACGAAAACAATTTCAAGTAAGATTTCCACTCGAAATAAGATTGTTATAGTTATAGAAATTGGATTAAAGTTTGAATATGATTATTACCTTGTATTAGAAAGATAACCTACTGTAAGTAACAAAGGTTTCTTGATCTTGGATGATTACTTGGAATGGATTTAGAAAACTTGGAAGTAAACTTGCAATCTTGGAAGTATTCTTGATTTTATGAAACTAGAACTTTTGGAATTTATGAAGAACACTTAGAACTTGAATATAGAACTTGAGAGAGATCAATTAGATGAATAAAATTGAAGAATTAAAGTGTTTGTAGGTATTTTTGGTCATTGGTGTATGGATTAGATATAAAGGATATGTAATTTTGTTTTCATGTAAATAAGTCATGAATGATTACTCATATTTTTGTAATTTTATGAGATATTTCATGCTAGTTGCCAAATGATGGTTCCCACATGTGTTAGGTGACTCACATGGGCTGCTAAGATCTGATCATTGGAGTGTATATACCAATAGTACATACATCTAAAAGCTGTGTATTGTACGAGTACGAATACGGGTGCATACGAGTAGAATTGTTGATGAAACTGAACGAGGATGTAATTGTAAGCATTTTTATTAAGTAGAAGTATTTTGATAAGTGTCTTGAAGTCTTTCAAAAGTGTATGAATACATATTAAAACACTACATGTATATACATTTTAACTGAGTCGTTAAGTCATCGTTAGTCGTTACATGTAAATGTTGTTTTGAAACCTTTAGGTTAACGATCTTGTTGAATGTTGTTAACCCATTGTTTATTATAATAAATGAGATGTTAAATTGTTATATTATCATGATATTATGATATATAATATATCTTAGTATGATATATATACAGTTAAATGTCGTTACAACGATAATCGTTACATATATGTCTCGTTTCGAAATCATTAAGTTAGTAGTCTTATTTTTACATATGTATTTCATTGTTAATACACTTAATAATATATTTACTTATCATTTAACATAATTAACCAAGTGTATCAATATATTAATATGATTCATATGTACCTAGTAAGACGTTGTTATAACGATAATCGTTATATATATCGTTTTCGAGTTTGTTAAATTAATAGTCTCATTTTTATGTATATAACTCATTGTTAAAATACCTAATGAGATACATACTTACAATAAAATCATGTTAACTATATATATAACCATATATATGTCATCGTATAGTTTTTACAAGTTTTAACGTTCGTGAATCACTGGTCAACATGGGTGGTCAATTGTCTATATGAAACCTATTTCAATTAATCAAGTCTTAACAAGTTTGATTGCTTAACATGTTGGAAACACTTAATCATGTAAATAACAATTTCATTTAATATATATATAAACATGGAAAAGTTCGGGTCACTACATCTATCAATAGGATTCGCGCTTACATGCTCTTACAACATGTAAATATTAGTTACCAAGCTATTAGGAAAAAATATGCAAAGTGGTACAACTCAACGTAGAATATGTTTTTAGTACTTGTGTCCATTTCGTAAAACAGTTATAAAATACGCATGTATTCTCAGCCTAAAAATATATATAAAAAGGGAGCTATGAAAACTCACTTATCAATATTGTGGTTCAATATTGTAGGAAAAGTGTGCAGATGAAACGGAAATGATAAATGCAAGGTTGACCTTTGATTCACGAACAAAACCCCCGAAGAATACCCATAACCTCCTTAGATATAACCCATAAATTCCTTAGCTTTAACCCATTTGAAAACTCGTTTTGAAATCACCCGAACATAACCCCGTCGTAGTATTTTATGTATACATAACTAATCTAAATAATTATATAAGATTAATAATACTAATAATTTTAATAATAATAATAGTAATAATAATAATAATAATAATAATAATAATAATAATAATAATAATAATAATAATAATAATAATAATGAATATGATACGGGGTAATATGTGAAGTTTTTTTATGAATGTCTTCACAGATGATCGAACATATATATAGATAATAAATATAATATTATAATAATATAATAATATAATAATATAATAAAGTAATAATATAATAATGAAATAATAATATAATAATAAAAGGAATCAAACGTGTGTAATCTTAGCCACCCCATTTTTGTTAGTTTATGCCGATAGTTTTCACGGACTGGTATTTCGTACTCTGTTGCTAATAATTGACGGGTAAAAATATGGAAAAAAATTCCACTTTTTATATTTGAATATACATATATATCTGTTTTGGTCTTAAGCTTTATAAAATTACTTGTAAAAAGGTTTGTTTATAAAGTTTGTACGCGTAATATGTGTTTTCCTAGTTTTTGACTGAACAAAGATATATAATATAATATTAATTTAAATATAATATTGTAATAAATATAATAATATAATAACATTGAAATATAATAAAATAATATAATAATAAATTTAGAATCAAATTGAATCGTAAATTGTTAAAAAAGTCGTATTTATTAAATACTTCAGGGGTATTTTATGTAACTTATAATTAATAATTTCTTTCATATCGCTTTCACGTGAATAGTAAATTAATTAATTTCGTTTCATTTACTATTCAATGATAGTAAATGAATTAATTTAAATTCAACTATTTAAGCTACACGTTATTGTACGTTGTGCTTTACAAATTGTACATTTTTAATTTAACTTCGTTTCTTAAAAAAATTACAAAAATTATATCATAAAAATAAAATGACTTAATACGTAAAAATTTTAATTTGAAATAGCATCGTTTAATAGTAAATTTTTTTTATCATTTCATATATAAATATTATGAAATTTAGTTTTCTAGAACTAATTATATTCAAATTTATTTTATTAAGAGGTTATACTAATAGAAATTATTATATCATAAAACGTCTTCCTTTAAGAAAGTAAAATCATATATAAATCATGACGGGTTCGAGTTTTAAATTATAGGTTGTTCGTAAATCGTAGGGTAAAGTCCAGTGGTTAATTAAATGTATTGAAAAAATATTTTAATGCAACACATAAATTTGGTTATCTTGTCGGAGTTATCAGAGTTTAAATTTGGTCAGAAATTTTTGGGTTGTCACAGTACCTACCCGTTAAAGAAATTTCGTCCTGAAATTTGATTGGAATGGTCATGGCTGACAATAAGTATGTCTTTGTGATACATATGGGCTGGAAATTAAAGTTTTACCATCATTGAGTAATATAGATAAAACAATTCAATTTTTGTGAAGAGTACGAGTGAAGTTATCACAGAAGAGTGAAATGAATAAATGTAGATTCGTCATATCTTTTGACATAGATAGGATTGATTTTCGGAGTTCAAGGAATTTAGAGAAAATCTTTGTAATAAGATTTGATTCATCGGTAATCAAGGAAATTAGGATCCGCTTTAAATGCGATCATCTGTTTTGATTGCTTTGTCGGATATTTTACTATAAATCCACCCCTTCGTTTCCTTACAATTCACACCTTCTATTCTTTCTCCTTTAATTCATACTTTGAATCATTTGTCAATATGCTCCATCCAGTTCTGCTTCTTGATATATTCCTAACTTTTATATCTGTCATTCTTCTTTTTCATCTACCGCTGGAAAAATCTATTTACTTCTACAATACTCTTGGTTTTATAGTATTTTTAGTTCTCCCGTGTCTTTATATTGCTATATGCATTGATATATATGGTTTGTAATTTCTGGGTTGTTGTCGTGTTTTATATCTCCCATTATATTTCAAAGTCCCTGCTTCTGTCTTCAATAATCATTATCATTCACAGTTAATGCTCTCTCCTATTTGCTGCGATTTATACTCCAATTTCTATTTCAGAGCTTTATTCATTTGTTTTATCTTCTTGCCATTAAGCACCGCATGTAATGGTCCAGAATTTGTAGATATAAATTTTAGAATGAACATAATTAATGTTCTAAGAAGGAAATTGTAATGGCACGATCTTGATTTGTCAAGTTACCAGAATACCTCGAAAAAGACCGAATCATCAAGAAAAATATTTTCTTGTTATGTTTAGAGGTTAAGTAGAATACAAGAGTCGTGTAACATGGCACATGATGACGTTATGATCTGTGAATCATCACGTTCCATTTAGAAACTCAGCATGACTTACTGTAATATAATCACGTTGATCAAGTGTCATTATATTATACTAACGCATGCTTCAGTTCCCAACACTACTTCAAAAATAATCATATTTTAAACTCAAAGGTTTCAGAACTTAGAAACTAATAATAGTTTCTTTTATGATGTAACACAAATATCGCAAAGAGATAATTGATTTCAGCTAAGAAAAGTTATGAAAATATCTTCAGAAATATCTAAGATATTTATAATGAAAGATATGATGATAACTTAGAATATCCAAGATCAGAGGATGATGAAGAATATTGTCCGCAAGGGTTTAGAGTCAGGAGCAAGGTATTCGTTAATGACTTCAGTAGATACTGAATCATTTGGATTCTTTGAAGGTAGATTTTGTCTTTGTGATTTGTCCACAGCCTCCTTCATGGTTTGTTCAATTCGTTTTCCAGTTCCAAACCTTCTTTTTTTCTGAGCTTTGCCAACACACTATTCTTTATCATTAAACTTTTTACTGTTAAGGTCGTTTACAGTTTTTGCTGCTTCATCAGCATTTTTCAAAATTTTAAGAACCAGTTCGCAGTATAGGGTGTTTTTCAGAAACTTCACATTCGAAGTCTGTAAGTCTTGGAGGTAAATGTTATATGTATATATATATAACTGTTGGCATAAAATTGCTGCGAAAATTTGAGAATAATGATTCAAGCTTTTGGTATGGCAACTACCATTACAAGATGCAAATGAGTACATGATAGGGTTTCAATGAATAAGTATAGTGATTTTTTGGAGAGGCTTAAAGATCAATGAAGTTGTTGATAAGTTTACTGCTAATGTGGCGAGATATGAAAGGTTCCCCGGTAACAATGATGAAGGGGTAATCATTATAATAAGGCTTATTCGTATGAACAATTGAAGTTGGTTCGCTGGAGCTGTGACAAAACTGTCTATTTTTAGAAGGGATTGAAAAGTTATTTTAGCTAATAAATACCAACGGGTGTGACACATATACGTTTTAAATTATGACTTTAGTTTTAAGAGTTTTTCAGGTACATAACTGTGGGTAACATGTGGTGGGATCATCATCTCGATTGTTCATTATTTGAAGTGTCTTCAGAAATTTTGGAGGGTTTGAACTCATATCGTAATCGTTAATATACATATGATGTTCTAGCACAGTTTTGAAGTCAAAGTATAGCTTTGAAAGATGTAGGAATCTAAGAGTGACGATACCAGTTATATCTCGAATTGAATTCTGCGATTTCAAAATCAGAATATGTAATTGAATTTGAATGAGTATGGTTGTTTTGATTTCTATGAAAAAATGTATATTATTGTGAAATTAGTGAGTATAGTTGATGATTGCGGGATCAAATTCAAAGAATGTAACATATTAATTGTCAATTTATATATCTCTCGGGTATTACCTACCTGTTAAAATTTTTTTTATCACAATTAATACTTTGTACAAAAGAATTTTATTACAGTCTTTATGAAAATATATATGTGTATATTTTCTTCAGATGTAACATAGATTTAATGAGTTATTATTAAATTAAGCTTATTTGATTTATGGTTGAAACTAGAATTGAATAATCCCTAAAAACTTTAGAAATTACATAACTTTTGAGTATTTCTTCAATGAAATTGAAATTATGAATCAATACTTCATTATTTGTTGATGCATGATGTTGGTGTTCGTGGAATCTTGTGAACTTCGCAAGGTACGAATGATGTTATCTGAAAAGTTAATGCTTAGTGAATTTAAAGGTACTATACACATACATATGCATAAAATGGCTACGCACCACCAAGCACGAAAAATAAACACATACCACCCCCGCATGGTAAACAAGCTACAAAAGAACACATACACAAAGTAGCTACACGCTACGTAATCATCAAGCTAATGCCACGAGATTAGTTACAACACAACAATAAGTATATACGCATATACCATAAATATAATCAACAACGTCAAAAAGGTTAACCCCTTAACCCAAACCACATAAAGGTTGGCCGAACTACCCGGACCTTAGTGAATTCGCACTACCCGAGATTCACTTCCTTCACCGCTTCAACAACCGAGGTTGGCCGAACTACCCGAGCCTTAGTGAATTCGCACAACCCAAAATTCACCACCTCATCACCAAGATGACCGAACTACCCGAGTCATCATGAATCCGCACTACCCGAGATTCATCTCCTCAACAACAAATGCTAGCAAAACCCATCGCTAAAGGGTTTATCCGATACGCTAGCCAATCACAGCACCAAGGGTAGTAACTCAAAACGCATAAGCGTATCACATGGACCCGAAGCACAAGAGGAGTCCATTCTCCCACACAAACATAGAGTAAACCCAAGCAAGGGTCACCCTACACACACGCACCCATCCTATACATACGTACACTTATAGTAAATTTACACTCACCTTAAACGCCTCGATGAAGTGCAATCCAATCCCGCAACTTGCCAATGAAACGTACCTATTCCATTTATCACATTATCGTCAATACAAACTCATTTGGACTCTCGACCCGCCCAAATGAACAACAAGTGCAAATCACACCCTTTTGCACTTTAAACGCTACTCAAAAGTCCGAACCCAACAAGACCAAATCCCGCGTACCCGAAATACCTAAATGCACCAACTTTAGCACTCGAACGCATTTTAACTCGTGTTTCGCTTGAAAACCCATTTTGACCCTTTACATAGTCAAATTCTCACATTTACAAGTTTTGACTTCAAAACACCACTAACACAAGTTTATACTTTAACTTAACTCATTTTAATTTTATAAACTAAACTAAATCGACAATCGGGCACAAACATCATAAAACCCTAATTTTGACTCTATTCAAAATTAGTTAACCAAACGAACTCAAATGGTTTCCAATACATCAATAATCACTAATGTGATGCCCCGTACAAAACCATCGTGTACAAACCATCAACAATAGGATCATTACAAGGTTAAGTACTATATGCTGTAATTAAAGAAGTTGCATTCTCGATAAAAAGGTGATGTCATAACCGACATCAAATGTTTTACATTTCAAAAGCATGCTTCACTAAGTAGAAGCAAATAATAAGTGTATGTGACCACAATGGTCGTTACAAGTCATAGTTCAAAAGTATGAATGTTTGAATGCAAAATAAAGTAGTTCATTCGATGACAACTCTAAGCAGCGGGTGTCTACAGCACGACTAGTACACAGCGGAAGCTAACCTCAAGCACCTGAGAAAAACATGCTTAAAAACGTCAACACAAAGGTTGGTGAGCTATGTAAGGTAGGCCACGAGATTTCAGTGCTACAAAGAGCATTTCAAAACAGTATGATAAAGTATATGTTAACCGTGGGCACTTGGTAACTAACTTAACGTTTATACCCCCTGAAAGTACACTTGCCAAGTGCGTATGTTTACGAAGTATTAAACACTCGTTAAATGCTAGCGCGCCTAGCCCGAGTGGGGATGTCAAACCCTATGGATCCATATCTAAGATTCGCGTTCACGGTTCAAAAACCAATGATTAAACGTTACCGAGCTAAAGGGAATGTTTATGCCGTTGTATAACCCACACATATATAAGTTTAAGTACTCGTGCCTAGTATGTAAAGCATAAAATCCACATGTATTCTCAGTTCCCAAAATAAGTTAAAGTAAAAAGGGAATGCTATAACTCATAATGATAAAGTAGTCGTAAAGTCGGTTCGGAAAAGGTGTGCAAGTAATCGGTCCGAAGTCCTCAACCTAAGTCAAATAGTACTAAGTAAGTAAATCATCTTAATAGGTTTAAAAGTATGTATTTAAGGTCTTAAGGGTCATCATCATTCATCATTAAACAAAAGACGTAAGGTAGGTTTCGTTTATGAAAGTAGTTTAAAACAAAGTCTGACTTCAGTCAGTCACCACGGCCTCTACCCTTACTGAATTAAGGTGAGACCAGTGGCCTTGGCTCCGTATATGAGTCCCTTAAGTGTGGTAAAATTACATAAGCAAACTCGTCTTGGTTTGACCGTGGCGACGGTCTAAGTGCAAGTAGGTCAGAAATTTCTGCACAACGTTAAAGGACATAGTGACGATCGGAGGGCCATAAATCCTAAACCGTAACTCGGATTAAGACGAGTACTATATGAAAAGTTATCTACTCAAAAAGTTCTATCTAAAAATCATGGTTAGAACAGCCCAGGTCTGCTGGTCTGTTACAGAAACAGCAGGTCAGTAGGTTTTGGACAGAAACAGTAAGTTTAAAAGGGTTTCGGTGGTCTTGGTGCTTGATGTTCATCATGGTTCTCGTCCTTGATGCATATAGCTTCAAGTTTACAACTCATTTATGTATCTACATCATCTTAACCAAGTATTGACCATCATAACCCTAGTGCAAGTCTAAGACATGAAGCACAACTCACTTAAGAGTTGCATGTAGTTTGATGAACCAAAGTTACATCAAAGTCTTAGGTTTGACACTTACATGAACTATAAGACTAATAATAAGTTACAAACTTGAAAAATGAACTTATGAAATCAAGATCTTAAAATGTAGAACATTGTTCTTAGTTAGATCTTGAAGATCCAAGACTCAAAAGTCTAGATCAAGCATAAGTATACAAAGTTATAATTAAAAAGTTTCCTTTATATGTTCTTGAACTTTAAAGTTAACCTTAAGTTCAAGATTAATGAGATCAAAGTTAACTTGTAACATTTGACCAAAAAGAACATAAATCATGAAATTAAAGTGCAAGAATGAAGTAGTAAACTAAGTAAACAAGTAAATTATTCATGGTTGTTCATACTTTAAAGATTCAAACCAAAGTTTGATCTTTAGAAAGTAAGCTTTAAAGTTTACTTCATGAACTTCAAGTATGTCTTTCAACCATGAACTTTATAATCTTTTGAAACAAGTAAGGTAGAACATAACTAGATAGATTATGTTCTTGTTGTTCTTGTTATAACAAGATAAAATGAAGAATCAACTAGGTAGTTTGATTCTTGTAAACTAAGTAAGTAAGTAACAAATAACTATAAGTAAGTAAGCTACAACAAGATCAAGTAATAAACAACAAAAGATGATGATGATTAAATGGTGTTGGATTTCGGTTTTGACAAGAAAAAGAAGAGAAGAAAAGCCTCATAAACTTACAAGAGTGTAGAAAGAATTGAGAGAGAAATGAAGCAAGTATGTGTGTGTGTTTTGAGAGAGTAAACTAGTGAATGAAGTGATGAAAAAAAAATGAAAACCAAACTCCCCATATGGAGCCTCTTGGCTCACGGTTACAGCAGCAAAAAAAAAGGGGGAAAGGAGTTTGTTTTGTGGTTACATGCTTGTTAAAGTTTGAAAAGGTGGATAAAAGGGGTGGTTACATGGGGATTAAGGCATAACTAGATTCCATATCTCTTAACTAGCTAGTTCCATGTTCTAAATGATACTTACACTTGAAATAGTGGGCTAAAGGGTCCATTAATAATGTAGGGTGGGCTTGGAAGCCCAAAGTCATAAGTCCATTTCACTACTAAAGCCCAAGTTCACTTAATTAACAAATAAATCCATTTAAAGCCCAAGTAATTAACCAACAACCTTAGTTAATTAAAATGATTAATAAAACTAATCATGAATGTAAATAATACTTGAAAATATTATTCGTGCAAGTTCCGGGTGTCACAAAGACGTTCCGGGCCCTTAAAAGTCAAGTACGGGAAATCTTGGCAATATGTAAATGTAATAACATACATTCGTTTAATCATACGTATTAATAATAATAATTATTAATAAATAAATGTTGGAAATTCCAGGGTCGTTACATTACCCACCTGTTAAAGAAAATTTCGTCCTGAAATTTTAAGCTGAGGTAGATGGAGGAGTCGTGAAAAGGTGAGGATACTTCCACATCATTTGATCCTCTCGCTCCCAAGTAAACTCAGGTCCTCATTTGGCATTCCATCGCACTTGGACGATCAGAATCTTGTTACGTTTCAAAGTTTTGATCTTACGATCCATAATCTCAACAGGCTCTTCCACGAAGTGGAGTTTGTCGTCAATCGTAAGTTCCTCAAGTGGTATGATAAGTTCAGGTGCAGCAAGACACTTCTTCAAGTTTGACACATGGAAGGTAGGATGAACTGAGCTCAATTGTGCTGGTAGATCCAAACGGTAAGCAACGGGTCCAACACGTTCCAAGATCTCAAAAGGACTAATGTATCGTGGGTTTAACTTCCCACGTTTTCCAAAACGGATCACACCTTTCCAAGGTGCAACCTTTAACATTACACGGTTGCCGACGTTGAATTCAAAGTCTTTACGTTTAAGATCGGCATAACTCTTCTGATGATCACGGGCAGTCTTAAGTCTAGCTTGGATCTGAGCAATCTTCTCCGTGGTTTCGTGGACTACCTCGAGTCCGGTGATTTGCTTTTCGCCTACTTCGGCCCAAAAAATAGGAGATCGGCACTTACGGCCATACAATGCTTCAAAAGGTGCAGCATTAATGCTAGAGTAATAACTGTTGTTGTACGAGAATTCGGCGAGTGGCAAATGTCTTTCCCAGGCCTTTCCAAAATCAATGACACATGAACGCAGCATGTCCTCCAAGGTCTGAATCGTTCATTCATTTTGCCCGTCAGTCTGAGGATGATAAGCAGTACTCATGTCAAGACGAGTTCCCATGGCTTCTTGCAAAGAACGCCAAAATCTAGAGGCAAAACGGGGATCGCGATTGGAGATGATCGATAAAGGTACACGGTGTCGTGATACAACCTCCTTAATGTATAATTGAGCAAGTATTTTCATCGTATCAGTTTCCTTCATCGCTAGGAAGTGTGCAGATTTGGTGAGGCGGTCAACAATAACCCAGATGGTATCGTATCCGCCCACCGTCTTTGGTAGCTTGGTGATGAAGTCCATTGTTATCCTTTCCCACTTCTATTGTGGGATTTCCGGTTGTTGAAGTAAACCAGAAGGTCTCTGATGCTCGGCTTTAACCTTCGAGAAAGTCAAAAACTTACCAACATAAGTCGCAACGTCCTTCTTAAGATTCGGCCACCAATTTTGTTCTTTAAGGTCGTGGTACATTTTGCCCGCTCCAGGATGAATCGAATATCTCGATTTGTGTGCTTCATCAAGTATCAGGTTCCGTAGATCTCCATAATAAGGTACCCAAATTCTTCCGGCATAACATCGGAGTCCAGACTCCCTAACCTCGAATAGAGAGACAAGTATGTTCAAATGTTCGTGAGATATGTTCTCCTCCTTGAGAGCCTCAACTTGGGCTACTCTGATCTGGTTGTTGAGGTTCGAATGAATGGTGATGTTCAGAGCCCTAACACGAAGAGGTGCCGTCCTCTCCTTTCAGCTTAAAGCGTCAGCTACAAGATTGCCCTTGCCAGGGTGATAACGGAGTTCACAATCGTAGTCGTTGAGCATCTCGATCCATCGACGCTGTCTCATATTTAGTTGCTTCTGATCAAAGATGTGCCGGAGACTCTTGTGGTCGGTGAAGATAGTGCTCTTAGTTCCATACAAATAATGTCTCCACAATTTGAGTGCAAAGACAACGGCTCCAAGTTCAAGATCATGTATAGTGTAGTTCCGCTCGTGAATCTTCAATTGGCGGGAGTCATAGGCAATAACCTTTGATCGTTGCATCAGTACACAACCAAAACCACTCTTTGATGCATCACAATAAACAACAAAGTCGTCACCGCCTTCAGGAAGTGATAGGATAGGTGCAGAGGTTAACTTCTTCTTCAAAGTTTGGAATGCTGATTCGTGTGTGGTTTCACAAATGAACTTCTTGCCTTTGTGAGTCAGCGCGGTCAAAGGACGCGCAATCAGAGAAAATCCTTCGATGAATCTTCGGTAGTAACCGGCGAGACCTAGGAATTGGCGAATATGAGTAGGAGTAGTGGGGGTCTCCCACTTGCTGATGGCTTCAATCTTGGTGGGATCAACTTTGATACCCTGGTCGCTCACAACATGACCTAGAGATTGAACTTTCTTCAACCAAAATTCACAATTGGAGAATTTGGCGTAAAGTTGCTCTTGTCTTAAGAGTTCAAGCACTAATCGGAGGTGTTGCTCATGTTCTCCTTCGCTCTTAGAGTAGCTGAGGATATCATCAATGAAGACGATAACAAACTTATCCAAGTAAGGCTTGCAGACACGATTCATGAGGTCCATGAGCACGGCTGGTGCATTTGTCAATCCGAATGGCATCACGAGAAACTCATAATGACCATAACGGGTCCAGAATGCAGTCTTCATCACGTCACTTTCCTTCACCCTCAGTTGGTGATATCCGGATCGCAAATCGATCTTTGAATAAACGCTCGATCCTTGTAGTTGATCAAAAATATCGTCAATTCGTGGAAGAGGATACCAATTTTTGATAGTCAATTTGTTGAGTTCACGGTAGTCGATACACATATGGAAGGATCCATCCTTCTTCTTCACAAACAACACAGGTGCGGCCCAAGGTGAGAAACTTGGTTGGATAAACCCACGGTCTAACAGCTCTTGTAGTTGACTCTGTGATTCTTGCATCTCGGAAGGTGCGAGTCTATAAGGTGCGCGAGCTACAGGTGCAGCTGCTGGAACTAAATCAATCTGAAACTCTACTGCTCTCTGCGGCGGCAATCCAGGCAATTCCTCTGGGAAGACATCGGAAAATTTGTTCACAATTTGAACGTCGTTCACGCTCTTCACCTCAGTTTCTACCGCTTTCACATGTGCTAGGACAGCAAAACGTCCCTTCTTCATAATCTTTTGCGCTTTCACGCAACTAATGAGGTTCAACTTCGAGGTACATCTCTCTCCATAGATAACCAGTGGTTCGCAATCTCCTTGTGGTATGCGAAGTGCTTTATCTCCACAGATAATATCGACCTTTATCTTGCTCAACCAATCCATACCGACGATCACGTCAAAACTTCCCAGTTTGATAGGTATCAAATCAATTTTGAAATCTGCACCAGCTATGTTGATAATAGCTCCTCGACTAATGTGGTCAACTTTTTCAAGTTTACCGTTGGCGACCTCGACAAGCATACTTTCTTTTAACGGGACTAATGACCAATTAATCTTATCGCAAAAATGTCTACATACATAACTTCTATCCGCACCAGTATCAAACAAGACAGAAGCTAAAAGATTGTTGATTTTGAATATACCTGTCACCAAGTCGGGGTTATCGCATGCATCCCTTGCATTAACATTAAAAGCTCTACCACGGGGTGGCCCGCCATCTTTTCGCTTGTTGGTGCATGCGTTTCTGAAATGGACCGTCTGCCCGCATTCATAACACTTCTTCGGCCCATTGGTGTTTGGCTTCCCATTCAAAGTAGTGACCTTGCAGTCCTTCCCGATGTGCCCAGCCCGTTGGCACTTCTCACAAACAACATTGCAATACCCAGTGTGGTGTTTGTAACACCTCTTGCATTGTGGTAAGGTTCCTTTGTAGTTCAGGTTGGTGTTGGTGTTGTTGTTGGGATTAGGGTTTCCACCGTTGTTATGCCTCTTGGCGGGGGTTTGATCGTAGTTTCTCCCCCTGTTGTTGTTGTTGTTGTTGTTGTGGTTATTGTGGTTGTTGTCCCCTTTCCTCTTTTCACTACTACTGGCTTTAAACTTAGCCTTCTCCGGCTCGTCAAGGATGATTTGATTCAGGAGAGTATGCGCCATGTGCATTGCTTCGGGGACATTCGGTGGCTTGGATGAGGTGACATTACCCTTGATGGACTTAGGAAGTCCCGAGAAGTATTTCTCCATGCGCTTGAATTCGGGGGTGACCATTGTAACATCCGTGTTACATCCGTCCCACATCGGTTGGAGAGGAGAACGAAGCATGCCTTATAAGGGTGTGGAGACCTTTCCTAGCATGACGCGTTTTGGGACCACAAGCGCAGCAGATCCCATGAGAACTCTGCAGTTAAGCGTGCTCAGGCGAGAGCACTACCAGGATGGGTGACCTCGTGGGAAAGTGTTCGTCGTGTGTGGTCACCAAGAAAAATCCGTGAGCAACCTACGGGGGAGATAAGGGTACGTCCCTATCTCTGCAAAGCGGACAATATCATGTTACAGGGAACGTTTTACCTGGGGTGTTTCAGATGGTATCAGTTCCAGGCCCCGGACCAAACGTGCACAGCGAGGACGCTGTGTCCTATTAGGGGGGAGGATTGTAACATCCGTGTTACATCCGTCCCACATCGGTTGGAGAGGAGAACGAAGCATGCCTTATAAGGGTGTGGAGACCTTTCCTAGCATGACGCGTTTTGGGACCACAAGCGCAGCAGATCCCATGAGAACTCTGCAGTTAAGCGTGCTCAGGCGAGAGCACTACCAGGATGGGTGACCTCCGGGGAAAGTGTTCGTCGTGTGTGGTCGCCAAGAAAAATCCGTGAGCAACCTACGGGGGAGATAAGGGTACGTCCCTATCTCTGCAAAGCGGACAATATCATGTTACGGGGAACGTTTTACCTGGGGTGTTACAACCATGGTCGGACACATTAATGCTAACTCCAAAAAACCTACGATTGTAACTGTTAAGATCGTTTCCCACGGCTTTCAACTGCATAAATTCGATCTCCATCTTTTGTATTTCGGTCCTTGGACAGTATTCCTCAATCATAGCACACTTAAACTCTTCCCAAGGCGTAGCATACGCCTCATCAATCCCTTTTGCTTGAGCTAACGTGTTCCACCACATTAGCGCGCCGTCAGATAGCGTGCAAGATGCAAACTTGGTCTTATTGTCCTCCGAACAGTTGCTAACTCGAAATACTGGTTCAAGTTTCTCGAACCATCTGGTGAGACCAACTGGTCCCTCGGTGCCGCTGAAGTTATGCGGTTTGCAGCTCTGGAATTCCTTGTATGTACACCCATTTCGAACGGGTGGAATAACCGGTGGTGGTGGTGGTGGAGCTTCGATATTTCTTTCTGCTAGGGCTGCAGCGACCCGTTCGTTGATCATGTCCTCAATCTGGGCGATGGTAGGTATGGATCTTCCGTTAGCCATGGTATTCTAAACAAAAATTTTGACTCAAGTCAAAATCCAGCATGCAAGTAGTAATAATACAGTATATAGTGACCAACATGGAATCAAACATCACATGTTATTAAATAATGCATCTAGGTACAAATACCACAGAATCATCGTACAGCAATGTAAATAGAACATCGTGCAAGAATTAAATAACGCAAAGTTCCATTCATTAATAATAATAAGTTTCATACATCTGAATAAGTTCGTACAATACATATGAAATACATGAAACTATAACTAGATTACATCATGAAATCTAAATACAAAGTCCTACGGTGAAGGCGTGTGAACTGCTCCTCGAGCCAACTGCTCCTCGAGCTCAGTGACTCGAGCTCGGAGAGTCTCAATCTCCCTCATCAGTTCCTCGTTAGAGGGAGCTGGTGGGGCAGGCGGTGCAGGTGGGGCGGGTGGTGCCGGTGGTGCCGGTGGTGCTTATGTAGATGGTCCGGCTCCGGATGTAGACGGTACATCCCTAGATGTAAGTGGTCCGTATCTAAATCTAGGTGGTACGGTTCCAGGAATAGTCAATACGTAACGGGGAACCTTACGTATCTGTGGGTCGGCAGGGTATGGCACAACTCGTTTACGAGCAGTAACCTTACGACGATGGCCAAATGCATCAGTAAAAGCACGACCTCCATTCACCCCTGGAATGACGGTGCCGACAAAATGGTACCGCTTCTTCGGCGGGGTGGAGGGTGCCTGAATAGGTCTATCAGCAGGATCCTCATCATCGCTGGAGTCGTCTGATGATGAAGAATCGGCGGATGATGAGTCATTCGAATCGTGTGGTGGTGACACTGGTGGCTGAGCTGGTAATCCGAAGCGTCCGAAGGCGGCCAACATCTGTCTGTGTCTGCCTGGCGGAATCATGACTAAACGTCCGTCGGGAGTGCGTCGGCAAGGCGTGCGCATGTGGTTACGAAATGGCCCTTCCCCGAACTCCGCGGGGATCTCAATACCACCAATGCGGGGCTGTGACCTCGAGGGTCCGGGAGCAGACATTGGGGCAGGTGCACTAGTACCAGCTCCGGAAGTAGAAGCGCCGGGATCACTAGTGGGTGTCGGGGCCGGTGTATCGACAGTAGCAGCAGCAGGTGTAGTAGTAGGTAGGGCGACGGGGTCTGAGTCTGTACTGCCCGAAATGCCAGCAGGTGGAATATCCGACATCTGAACAAGGAAAAATAAATTTTCCGTGTCAGTATGTCATAAAGCATGCAAATAATAGGCCAACAGTTTAAATCATGTATAACGGTAACTGATAATGCTAAAAACGAACATATATTTCATAGCATTATTCCTCAAGAAAGACAAGCTTTTAGTTGCAATTGTTCTATTTACAAGCGATATTCGTTTAAATAATAAAAGGTGAAGACAAAAGACAGATTCGACGAATTGAAGACGCAAACGACCAAAAAGATCAAAAGTACAAAATACAATCCAAGAGGTTCCAATTATTGATAAGAAACGTCTCGAAATTACAAGAGTACAAGATTCAAAATGCAAAGTACAAGATATTAAATTGTACGCAAGGACGTTCGAAAATCCGGAATCGGGACCAGAGTCAACTCTCAACCCTCGATGCAACGGACTAAAAATTACAAGTCAACTATGCACATAAATATAATATAATATTTAAATAATTCTTATAATTATTTAATATATTATATTATTTATAAAACCGTCGGCAGAAGAAAACAACCAAATATGAGCCTCCCCAGCTGGCCATGCGATCGCATGGCCTGGAAGGCATAAAACCATGCGATCACATGAGCCCCAGTTCCAGCCCACATGCCTATAAAAATCGAGCTTTGGTGCACTAAAAATATAATCTATCTTTCTCTTCTCTCCATATATACGTAAAATATATATTTATAATTTATATTTTAATTTAAATTTTAATTATAATTCTAATAATAAGGGTATGTTAGCGAATGTTGTAACGGTGTAAGTCGAAATTCTGTCCGTGTAACGCTACGCTATTTTTAATCATTGTAAGTTATGTTCAACCGTTTTACATTAATGTCTTGTAGCTAAGTTATTATTATGCTTATTTAATCCGAAGTAATCATGATGTTGGGCTAATTACTAAAATTGGGTAATTGGGCTTTGTACCATAATTGGGGTTTGGACAAAAGAACGACACTTGTGGAAATTAGACTATGGTAATGGGCTTTATATTTGTTTAACTAAATGATAGTTTGTTAATGTTAATATAAAGATTTACAATTGGGCGTCCCTATAATTTACCATATACACTCAATCGGACACGATGGGCGGGGTATTTATATGTACGAATAATCATTCATTTAACCGGACATGGGAATGGATTAATAGCCACTAGAATAATTAAAACAGGGGTGAAATTATGTACAAGGACACTTGGTATAATTGATAACAAAATATTAAAATCTTGGGCTACACCCAGTCGACATCCTGGTGTAATTATTAAACAAAGTATTAAAATCTTGTTACAGTTTAAGTCCCCAATTAGTTGGAATATTTAACTTCGGGTATAAGGATAATTTGACGAGGACACTCGCACTTTATATTTATGACTGATGAACTGTTATGGACAAAAACCAGACGGACATATTAAATAATCCAGGACAAAGGACAATTAACCCATGGGCATAAAACTAAAATCAACACGTCAAACATCATGATTACGGAAGTTTAAATAAGCGTAATTCTTTTATTTCATATTTAATTTCCTTTATTTTATATTTAATTGCACTTCTAATTATCGCATTTTTATTGTTATTGTATTTAATTGTACTTTTAATTATCGTACTTTTTAATTATCGCAAGTTTATTTTATCGCACTTTTATTATTCGCAATTTCATTATCGTTATTTAATTTATGCTTTAATTTAAGTCTTGTATTTATTTTTAATATTTTACATTTGGTTTTAACTGCGACTAAAGTTTTAAAATCGACAAACCGGTTATTAAATGGTAAAAACCCCCCATTTATAATAATAATATTACTTATATATATATATTTGTATTTTTATAAAAGTAAACAAATATAGAGTTAAGCTTTGTTTAAAAAGATTCCCTGTGGAACGAACCGGACTTATTAAAAACTACACTACTTTACGATTAGGTACACTGCCTATAAGTGTTGTAGCAAGGTTTAAGTATATCCATTCTATAAATAAATAAATATCTTGTGTAAAATTGTATCGTATTTAATAGTATTTTCTGCAAAAATATAAGCTATTTCATATACACCTCGCATAACATCAAGTATTTTTGGCGCCGCTGCCGGGGAGAAATCTAGCTTAAAAGCCGGATGCGCAACGCTAATATAAAAAAAAATAATTTTTAGTCTACTTTTATTAAAATTCGTTTTAAATATTCGAAAATATAAAAAGAAAAACAAAAATATATATATTTTTTTAAAGAGTTTGGTAAATATTTAAGTTTTATAAAGTTTCTTTATTTCTATTTTTTTTAGTTTGTAAAAATTTAAGTTTTATTTAATTTATAAATATATTTTATATTTCACAGCAAAACAAAAAAAATAATTAATTCGGCCCGAACACTGTAGCAGCCCAGCTCTTGGCCCGAAACCCTAGCCCATGCGATCGCATGGCTGGGCAACTGAGGACTCATGCGATCGCATGAGCCCATTTGACACGCCAGACTGCAACTGCATTAATTACGGATAATAATAATAATTATAATATTTAAATCCTAATTAGGGTTATATATAATATATATTAATTTAGTTTTTATTATTAATTTGTATTTTTAGTTTAATTAGTTTATTTAAATTGTAAAATTAATAGTTTTATAAAATAAATAATATAAAAATAATATTTTTATAAAAATTGTACTTTTTACAACTTTTTATATATTTTTATATTTTGTCCCTTTTTAATCGTTTTAGCGTAATATTTGTATTTTTCGCTCATATTTAGTTTTAATTCATAGTTTTTGCCATAATTATTTTTACTTCTAGATTTTTAGGCTTTGCCGTAGAATTCCTTAAGTGCTTTTTCTGTAGACTAAGATTTAGGTACTTTAGAATTTTGTGACGCCTTTTTAAGTTTTAGTTTCTTTTTAAGTTATTTCATTTGGGATATAGTTTTTCTTGTACGCTTTAATATTTTTAGACACCTTTTACTATGTATCAATTATCATTCCAATTAGTAATCTCAATTTGCGATTATAATTTTAAGTTAGTTGTAGTAATAAGGTTAGGTTAGTCAAGTACTTTTAAGTTTTATAAGTTTCTTTAATTTTTCCGTCACCTTTTATTTTTCAACCATTTTTCTTTTTCGACATTTTTCCGACGAACTCTTTTTCTTTCTTATTTCTCGCTATTCTAGTTTTAGGACATAGATTTTTATTCTACTTCTTATCTAATTTTCTTAAAATTACGAAAATTTATTTTAAGTGGTTAAATTGATAGACATAAAAATTATCTGGTTCGTAGTAATAGTTGGATTTGTACATGGATCGGGTTATTGGAGCCAAACAGTCCTCAATTATATTGAGACCAAACGAATCCTGCCCCTCTGCTGCATCTTTTGGCTATTCAAAACGTGGGCAAAATCAGAAAAGTCTATTAATTGGATAACTTATTATAATTTTTCTTTCCTTTTAAAAACTAATAGGATATTCAGTGAATGCACTGAGCAAGATGTTCACCACCTTTTGTACGTTCACCACCTGTAACTAGATCAAGACATTTAGCAAATATAACCGCCGTTGATTTCTCTTTAGAATCGTCATCCAGTCGACCAAGTACTTCAGTTCAAATTTCCGATAATCCATTTTTTGAACCCGACCTCACAATTGAGAATCCGGAGAATATTCAGGAACGGTTCGTAGATCCTGAACCACTAAACTTTCCCCAGGAACCACCAATCATTCAAACAGAGATTGTTGAGGAACGAACCATTAAATCAGAATCCTCTAGTGATTCCGATTCAACAAATTCAATTATGGAGAATCTGGAACCTTTAAGTATGGAAGACCGAATGAGAGCTAAACGCACTGGCCAAGGTCACGCAATTACTCATCCAGACATTAATGCGCCAGATTATGAAATCAAAGGACAAATTCTACACATGGTGACTAATCAATGCCAATTTAGTGGTGCGCCGAAGGAAGATCCAAATGAACATCTACGTACCTTTAATAGGATCTGCACACTATTTAAAATCCGAGAAGTAGAGGATGAACAGATATATCTCATGTTATTTCCCTGGACTATAAAGGGAGAAGCCAAAGATTGGTTGGAATCATTACCTGAAGGGGCGATTGATATATGGGATGTTTTAGTTGACAAATTTCTTAAACAATTCTTTCCGGCATTTAAAGCCGTAAGACTTCAAGCAGAAATTGTTACGTTTACACAGAAGCCAAATGAAACTCTATATGAGGCATGGACAAGATATGGAAAGTTGTTAAGAGGATGTCCGCAACATAGTTTAGACACCTGTCAAATAGTACAAATATTCTACCAAGGATGCGACATCACTACAAGGAAAGACATAGATATAGCAGCTGGTGGCTCTATTATGAAGAAAACCGAAACTGATGCTTACAAAATTATTGATAACACTGCTTCCCACTCACATGAGTGGCACCAAGAAAAAGATATCATTAGATCATCTAAAGCAGCTAGAGCCGATTCTAGCCATGACTTAAATTCCATTTCCGCAAAGATAGATGCTGTGGAGAGACGAATGGAAAAGATGACTAAAGATATTCACTCAATACGAATTAGTTGTGAGCAGTGTGGAGGACCACATTTGACAAAAGATTGTCTCAGTATTGAATTAATAATGGAACAAAGAGAGAATATTTCATACATAAACCAAAGGCCTGGAAATAATTATCAGAATAATTATCAACCGCCAAGACCGATTTACAATCAAAACCAGAATTATAACCGAAATATTCCATACAACAACCAACAAGGTCCTAGCAATCAAAAAGTATCCAATAATAATTACAATCAACAAAGACCGAATTTTCAAAACAAACCACCACAACAAACCGATGATAAAAAGCCGAATTTAGAAGATATGATGACGAAGCTAGTTGAAACTCAAACGCAGTTTTTCACATCTCAGAAACAAACTAATGAACAAAATGCTCAAGCATTTAGAAATCAACAAGCTTCTATTCAAAATCTGGAACAAGAAGTGAGTAACCTAGCAAGGTTAATAGGTGAAAGAAAACCGGGAAGTCTACCTAGTGATACAAATGCTAACCCCCGGAATGAAACAGCTAAAGCCATTACCACAAGAAGTGGTACAACACTTAAACCACCGGAAATACCTGTAACTTCTGATGAAACTATTCCTACTCCACAAGAACCACAACCTGATCAAGATAAGGAAAAAGAACCGATAGTTGATAAGGTTAATGAAGATAACACAGTTAAGGATAAACCTTATGTTAAACCATGCCAACCACCACTTCCTTACCCGAGTAAAATGAAGAAAGAGAAACTTGAAGCCGAGCAATCCAAATTCTTGGATATGTTTAAACAGATAAATGTAAATCTTCCTTTCATTGATGTGATTTCAGGAATGCCTAGATATGCTAAATTCTTGAAAGATCTAATCTCAAATAGAAAGAAAATGGAAGAACTCTCGGCTGTTACTATGAATGCTAATTGTTCAGCAGTGCTGTTGAATAAGATACCAGAAAAATTATCTGATCCAGGAAGTTTCACAATTCCATGTTTTCTGGGTAGTCTTAGTTCAATAGAAGCATTGGCAGACTTAGGTGCTAGTATAAATCTAATGCCGTATTCACTATACGCTAAACTAGACCTTGGAGAATTAAAACCAACCAGAATAAGCATACAACTAGCCGATAGATCAATAAAATATCCTAGAGGGATAATGGAGAACATGCTAGTTAAAGTTGGTACTTTAGTATTTCCAGTAGATTTTGTTGTTTTGGACATGGAAGAAGATTCTCAAGTTCCTCTCATATTAGGAAGACCATTCTTAAACACGGCTAAAGCAATGATAGACATGTTCGGTAAGAAATTGACCCTAAGTATAGAGGATGAGAGTGTTACCTTTTCAGTTGATAGAGCAATGCAACAACCACAATCTGCAGATGATACATGTTATTATATTCAAACTATAGATGCACATGCAGAATTATTAGAAGAATTTCCAGACTACAAGGAACAGGAGAATGTTCTTTAGGAGAAGGTAATGAACCAATTGATGAAGCTGAAATGTTAGCTACACTAATAGCTAATGGATATGAACCAACAACAGAAGAAATTCAAATGCTAAAAGAAGAAGACAGATATCGATACAAATCATCGATAGAAGAACCTCCGAAATTAGAGTTAAAGCCACTTCCAAACCATTTGGAATACGCTTATTTACATGGTGAATCTGAATTACCTGTAATAATATCGTCTTCTCTTACTGAAAATGAGAAATCACAACTCATTTCTGTGTTGAAAGCTCATAAACCAGCCATTGCATGGAAAATTCATGATATTAAAGGAATAAGTCCTTCGTATTGCACACATAAAATCCTTATGGAAGAAGGTCATAAAACGTATGTGCAACGCCAACGAAGACTAAATCCTAATATGCAAGATGTAGTTAAGAAAGAGATTATTAAACTGCTAGACGCAGATCTAATTTATCCAATCTCTGATAGTCCATGGGTAAGCCCAGTTCAATGCGTGCCTAAGAAGGGTGGCATGACTGTCATTACAAATGAGAAAAATGATCTTATTCCTACTAGGACTGTAACAGGATGGCGTGTATGTATTGATTATAGAAAATTAAATGACGCCACCAGAAAAGATCACTTTCCCTTACCTTTCATAGATCAAATGTTGGAAAGATTAGCCAGAAATAGTTACTATTGTTTTCTAGATGGATTTTCCGGATATTTTCAAATTCCAATAGCACCCGAAGATCAAGAGAAAACCACATTCACGTGCCCTTATGGTACTTTTGCTTACAAACGCATGCCATTTGGACTTTGCAACGCCCCTGCAACCTTTCAAAGGTGTATGATGGCGATTTTTCATGACATGATAGAAGAATGCATGGAAGTATTCAAGGATGACTTTTCAGTCTTCGGTGATACATTTGAATCATGTCTAGTTAATCTTGAACGAATGCTTATTAGATGCGAACAATCAAATCTAGTACTTAATTGGGAGAAATGCCATTTTATGGTTAAAGAAGGCATCGTTCTTGGACATAAAATTTCAAAAGAAGGAATTGAAGTGGATAGAGCTAAAGTAGATATAATTGCTAAACTTCCACATCCCACCAATGTTAGAGGAGTTAGGAGTTTTCTATGGCATGCCGGTTTTTACCGACGTTTCATAAAAGACTTTTCTAAAATTGCCACTCCTATGAATAAACTCCTAGAAAAGGATGCTCCATTCATCTTTTCAGATGAGTGTATCAAATCTTTTAGTATTCTTAAAGAGAAACTCACTAATGCGCCGATCATGATAACACCAAATTGGAATCTACCATTTGAACTAATGTGCGATGCAAGTGATTTTGCAATGGGAGCCGTTTTAGGACAAAGGATTGAAAAACGATTTCAACCTATATATTATGCTAGTAAGACGTTACAAGGAGCACAAACGAACTATACAACTACTGAAAAAGAACTCCTTGCTATTGTCTTTGCTTTTGACAAATTTCGATCATATCTCGTTCTAGCAAAAACGGTGGTCTATACCGACCATTCTGCTCTTAGATACTTATTTTCAAAACAAGATGCTAAACCAAGATTAATCCGTTGGATCTTACTCTTACAAGAGTTTGATATTGAAATCCGAGATAAAAGAGGAGCAGAAAATCTCGCCGCTGATCATCTTTCTCGTCTTGAAAATCCCGAATTAGAAGTTCTAAATGAATCAGCCATACAAGACAACTTTCTTGATGAATATCTATTGAAGATAGATTATAAAGAAATCCCATGGTTTGCAGACTATGCAAATTATTTAGTATGTGGATTCCTTGAAAAAGGATTATCGTACCAAAGATGAAAGAAATTCTTCAGTGATATAAAACACTATTTCTGGGAAGATCCACATCTGTTTAAAAGTTGTCCCGATGGAATAATACGCCGATGTGTATTTGGAGATGAAGCTAGTAAAATATTAAACCATTGTCACACAGGACCAACAGGAGGGCATTATGGGCCTCAGCTAACAGCAAGAAAAGTTTATGATGCTGGATTCTATTGGCCTACAATTTACAAAGATGCACACCTTCTTTGCAAATCCTGTGATGCTTGTCAAAGGGCCGAAAAAATAAGTCAACGTGATGAAATGCCACAAAATGTCATCCAAGTATGTGAAGTATTTGACATTTGGGGTATTGACTTTATGGGTCCATTTCCAAAATCTCATAATAATCTATATATACTCGTAGCCATTGATTATGTATCTAAATGGGCGGAAGCACAAGCTCTCCCAACTAACGATGCACGAGTTGTAGTCAACTTTTTAAAACGTCTTTTTGCAAGGTTTGGAACACCGAAAGCTTTGATAAGTGATCGGAGTACTCATTTCTGTAATAATCAACTTGAGAAAGTTCTTAAAAGATATGGAGTAACTCATAAAATCTCCACCGCATATCATCCACAAACAAGTGGACAAGTTAAAAATACCAACCGAGCTTTAAAACGTATTCTAGAGAAAACCGTAGGATCAAATCCGAAGGAATGGTCCATTAAATTGGAGGATGCACTCTGGGCTTTTAGAACAGCCTACAAAACTCCAATTGGAACCACACCTTTTAGACTTGTTTATGGAAAAGCATGTCATCTTCCAGTAGAAATTGAACACAAAGCGTTTTGGGCTTTGAAGACATGTAATCTTGATTTACATGAAGCCGGACGTCTACGATTAAGTCAACTAAACGAATTAGAAGAATTAAGACATGAAGCATACGAAAATTCGTTAATCTATAAAGAAAGAACGAAGAAATGGCATGATAAAAGAATCAGAAGTTCTAAAGAATTTAAAGAAGGAGACAGAGTTCTTCTTTTCAATTCGCGATTCAAGCTATTTACTGGAAAATTAAAATCAAGATGGTCTGGACCATTCATAGTCAAAAGAATTTTCCCATACGGAATGATAGAATTAATAAATTCAAATGGGATTGAATTTAAAGTTAATGGTCACAGAGTTAAACATTACATACATGGTCCGATGGAAGTCGACAACGAAGTTAATCACAATTTCGACACCACAGCTAACTAAGTGTGGGGAGAATCAAGTCTTTAAAGGATAATATGTATTTCTGTTAGAGTTAGATTGTCTGTTTTCGTGTAGTTCTCGAAAATGGAACCCGAATGGTCTTTCCCTAGTAGACCCTAAAGAACTAGTCTTCTCCCCCCATTCTGAATTTTTATTTTTTTTAGGTTTTTAGAAAATGAAGACTGCCTGTGAACTAAACCATGGTCTGATGCTACACGCTTTGATCACTAAACGTAATAATGACATACTACCGAGTGAATTAGTATCAGTAATCAGAGAAAGAATGGACGGAGTTAGAAAAGAATCTAGATGCGAAGATAATAAGTTACAATTTGGTAAAGGAAAATCAAAATCCGCAGCGAAAAGAAGAGCACGACACCTAGAAAGATGTCACAAATGCGGAAAATGGTCACATGGAGGTAAATGTTCAAATAATCAAACCTATTCAAATACCGAATTTGTTACTTTATGCAGAGACGGACCGTTCATATGTTTAGAAGAAAAGACACTGAATGCTCGAGGTTACGCCTATGTAGCTATGGAAAACCAATTAAACCGACTATCTTATGAATGGGATAGATCATATAACTAAGAAATCTATCTCACAGGTAAGTCTGTACAGTTTTTATTTTATTTTTTTTATTTTTAACCTTTTGATAATAAACGCTAATTTGTTCGCTATAAAGTATTAAATTGGTATTGAATAAAATTAGGTTTGGCGACCGAAATTATTGATATCATTCAAAAATTTATTACATCACTGCGAAATTTAACGTTTATTCTTAAGGTATAAATATCTTTAATCAATCAACCCAAAATATTTCAAAAATTCGTCATGAGTTAAATTAGGTCTTGGAACCGAAATTACTTTACCGAAAAGAGGGGCGCATATTTTTGATAATATTTGATTGATTAAAGTGAGATAAAAAGCCAAAAAGATTTTTAATTTTATTTTTACCATGTTTTTAAAATTAATATTTAAATCTTAAATTAATATTGTAAACTTTGTAAAAGCAATATTTTTAAAATTGTAAATATTTGAATTTTTAAATTAAGTCTGGTGTGAATTTTTAATTTTTAAAATATGAATTTTTAATTTTATGCATTTCAAATTTTAAGTTTGGTGTGAATTTTTAATATTAATTTTGAATTTTATATTTAAGTTGTGTGAATTTAAAAACAAAAATTTACTTTATCTCATTAAGTTAAAAATATGATTTTTAAAATTCTTCGTAAGTTGAAGACTAGGTCTTTGAACCGAAATTGCTTTACCCGAGGAAGGGACGAGAACTTTTATCATCATTATTTTTAATCTTATTGAATTAAAGTATGCCAAAAACATTAAAAAAACCCAAAAATCTTTACTTTCAAAAACCGCGCTTTGATTTGACAAATTTTAAAATTTTGTCGAGGGACAGACTAGGACAACGATCCGAAACGCCCTCGCTCCTAAAGAAAAACAAAATTTTTAAAATTTAATTAATTATAAGTTTTATAAAGCATAAGGTATTATAAAAAAAAAGCTGAAAACACTGTAGCCGGCACCCCATGCGATCGCATGGGGTTTGCACTTGGAACCCATGCGATCGCATGGGGACCAAATGCAGGTCAGAAACAAATAACAGCAGCGGGTCTGTTCTTCACACAAAACACACACATACACCCGAAAAAACTCTCAAATCTTCACCAAATTTCCCCAAAATTCACCGTAATTCGTCATTTTTCTTGCTCTAATCATGCCTAGATTCTCATTCTTCAGCAAATTGGTAAAAATTACACCCCTAAACTCTATAAATTCCTAGTTTTTGTGATAATTACCAATTTTTTACCTAATGCAATTTTGTTAATTTCTAGTGTAATTAGTGTTAAATTGTTAGTATTTTATGCATGTATAACCTAGATTGATGCTATTTAACATGATTTGAAGCCAAAAACTTCAAAAATTTTAGAAATCTAGGGTTTGTGTTCTTGAGAAATTTGGGGCTTTTTGATATAAACAGGTTATGGCCGATTTTTGTCATGAATTATTGCTAAATTGAGTAGTGTAACATGTTTAGATAGTTAAATGATCCAAACAATGATCCTAAACATGATTTTTGGAGATTAAAGTGGACTTTTTAAGTCTAAAATTCATGAACTTGATTAATTTGATATATTTGCCATTTGAGACTTGTTTAATTATTAATAATGAATATTTTGACATGTTATTTGAGTTAAATGCTTATGAATTTTGTATACATTTTCATATGTGCTTATTTGAAAAGTGTAGAATTGTGAAAAATTGTGAAAATGTGTATAAGTTTAATTTTGATTTAACATGTTATAGTGATTGTTTTAAGTTGTTATTTTGCTAACACTAATGCATATTTGGATGCACAATTTTTGTGTTTAATGTGTTTTACAGAGAGCCGATACTGGAGGTTCAGGAGCATCATCATCTAGACGACCAGCACCAGCACCAGAACCAGAACCAGAAATGCAACACGAACAAGAACCACAACAGGAACAACAACAGCCTGATCAGCACATACCTTATTATGATCCAGTACAGTTTGTTGATGAATTCATAGTATTCCCAATGAGGCTGCCAGTAGAATTCCCAACGATTCCTGAGCACACTCTACATCCTAATCTGAGATTTGATAGAAGATGGAGAGATTACGAGACATATCAAAGGAATAAATTCAAATTGGTAACAAAAAATGTAGAGGTGCCAAGGGTAATCGATTGGGCCCCTTTGGAAACGGTCCATCTAGCTGACCGTGTTAGACAGCTTTTAGTTCAAAGGTATGGCAGTTCTTCTTTTACAGATTGAGAACGTCTTTTCACCATTCGTAGACCTGTATATAAGGAATGGTGTGTTGAGTTGATGAGTACTGTATCACTTGATACAAATATATTTAGAATAGATGATAGAAGATTTCTTAGGTTTATCCTTGGCGGTAGGATGTACAGAATGTCCATGCTGGACATGGCCAGGGCCTTATAGATATATACTCCTGGTGAGTTGCTATTACCCGATTGTACAAACTTGATTCATTATGGTGAACGGGTAGATAGTAACTTTGACGCTGACGCCATTTGGAGGCGTATGTCACATTTTGATGTTTTTACACGAGCAGGAGGACACTCCTATACACATATTGACAGAGCCGAGCTTCGTATTATTCATAGATTTTTGGCTAACTCGATTACACAAAGAGGTCATAATAAAGAAAAAATTACCTTATATGATTTATTCTACCTAAAGTGTATTCGGGATCCTAGAAGCTTTGTCAATATCCCTTACTGTGTTGCTTTTTATTTATCTAAAATGGTAGAGGGAATGCAGGACGGGAGTATAATAGGAGGAGGTATTTTTGTTACTCTCATTGGAGAGTATTTAGGTGTTGATAGGAACCAAGGGGGTCCATTACAGATTTGTAGAGAACAGGTTGAGCCCTTAGGATTGAAAGTTTATGTGGGTGCTAAGGTATTGAAAAGTAGACGTAACCAGGCAGTACCCTATGAGGGATCTCATCCTCAGGTAGAGAGAGGCTCAGACGAGGAAATGGAGGAGGCGGAAGACATTAGGGATGTCTTTCGAGATGCTATTCTTGACGTCCACGTTCGTATAGATGAGGAAGCAATGACGAACGCGGCCAGACATAGTATGTATGAGCAGTGGAACTCCGAGCGAGTATACGAGGATTATAGGCGACGCCAACACGATAGCTGGTTAGTTCATCAGCACCAAATCATGAGCCAGCTATCATATCAGGTACCAAATAACTATGTACCTACTCGACCTGCTCATTTTCCGCCACATAGCCCCGATATCCGACCACCCTTTAACCGGTATGACTATGACCAAGCCTATCAGAACACCTATAACCAACAATGGAATCCACCCGATGAGATGAACTGGAACCCCTATCCAGACTGATTTAGTTCCATTTGGTTATTTTTATGATTTTTATGTTTTTATCTTTTGACTTTTTCATGTTTAAACTTATGTTATTGGATATATTTGTGTAATTTTTATTTTTTTATTATTATTGTGTACTAATATTTCATATTTAGAATTTGAAAGTGGGATATTAAGTCCCATTTCAAATTGCCATGCATGATTATATTTGTATGTATGTATATTGTCGATTGTTCAAAACAGGGTAAAACAGCGCATTTTCAAAGACTGGCATTAAGTTCAGCAAAAGCTACTAATTTTGACGATAAAATGACAAATAAATGTGATGTAACAACAGACGAAATGAACAAATGCTATGCACCATTTATCATTCAGCAAACAAACGCCAATATATTTGGATACTTTGGTAAAATTTAATCATTTCTACGCTAATCACCCTCAATAATTTAAATTGTACTGATTTCTTGCAAATGAGGGCATTGCAAGATCTAAAGTGTGGGAAGGGGTTAAATTCTTTCGGATTTTTAAAATTTTTATCTTTATACACTTGGTTACCATTAAAAATACTAGTATCGTAGTAGTTGTATTAGAATCTAGTGCTCTCTGATAATAAAGAACAGCCCTAGTCTTATATACTGACTACCCAATTCTAGTAAAAATTTTCAAAATTTTCAATTAAATGAACTCAAAATCATGTTTATACATATTTATGAACGATAAAACTAGGTGTTAACACCGAAATTATTGTAACCTCGGAAAGGACATAAATTGAGAAACAAACCAAAATGTTGAAATTCATTTAAAATGGAATAGAGGACGATAAAAAGGAAAATAAAAGCCAAGTGTGGGAAAATTTACCAAGTTATCTTAAACATATATCACATATTTTTGTACAAATAACTGAAAATACTTTTGCTTTGGACTAAACTAAACCATTTTACCAGATGAAAGAAAAGAAGAGATGGATCTACACGATGAATCAATTCCATCATTAAAAGGAAGTAAAGTCTTCCGAAAAAGACACGCGCTTCTTGATTTAGGTCAAGAAGTTGTCGTCCAGACCAGCTGTAGGTTGACGAAAAATCTGGAAAAGTCATCTCTAAAATCAGCAGGAAATCCACGGACCTCAGCATCAAACAGGGTCGCCAAGTGGTCAGATTTATCCTAACCATGAAAAGGATTTATCTCGTACAATGGGGGGGTACCATGCAAATTAGCTGGATAAGACTAATGAATCAGATCCCCAGAAAGGATAATCTCCTTAAAGATTAAAAATCAGCTTTTAAGACTGATATTACTCAATCCTAGAGATTGACCTTAAAGATTGAGAATTCAAACTCATGGAATTCAATGATATCTAAACTCGAGCTTGAACGAGAAAATATTTTGATCAAATTAAAACCGATTTGTTTTCTGAAAACCCATTTTCAATGCGTTCATTACCATTGAACGTAAAATCCTAGGAATTCACCTGCAATTCATTAGGTCACCTGAACCAAATCGGGTGTCAACCGTAAGAACGGTGGTTGCATAGTGGTCAAAGACAGGACCTTGTGCCAGACCGAAAAATCATAAGGGTGAGCTTTACTATTGCTCCTACCAAGGATAGTAATTACATCCGACACGTTATAGACCATAATTAAAAGCATGTTAGGGGACATTGCCTTAACAGTTGCTTGTTCAACGCTTTCCTTTACAACCGGACGGTAGTTTATCGAAAGGTAATATACGGGACAAGTAAACTGGACGTGTTGCTTTCCAAATACAAGGTTAGCAAGTGGGTGACACAAAACCGCAAGTTTTGAGCTAAAATTTTCAAATCTGAAACCCACCAAACCCACAAAAATATTTTGCAAACACCGGTGAAGGGTTATTCCGGAAAACTTATCTATGGTAAAAGCTAGATTGAATTTTCAAAAGATCAAATATTTTCATAAAGATCCAATTTCCTTAAGGATCTACATTTTCATAGTCATGTGGGACTATAAACCGCCTTTCAAATGTGCACTTTGCTTTGGAAACCGAAAGTAAATCGGCTATTTGATTGCAAGTGTCGTTGACCTAAACCCGAGGCAACTGTGGATGACACACCCACCTTTAACCATGGTTCTATCGTTACTATCATTGTTTATACCGCCGTATAGAAATCACTAATGTACAAAGTGTGAAGAATAAAGAAGTGATTCTAGTATTTCAAGACGGTATTGCTTGAGGACAAGCAACGCTCAAGTGTGGGAATATTTGATAATGCTAAAAATGAACATATATTTCATAGCATTATTCCTCAAGAAAGACAAGCTTTTAGTTGCAATTGTTCTATTTACAAGCGATATTCGTTTAAATAATAAAAGGTGAAGACAAAAGACAGATTCGACAAATTGAAGAAGCAAACGACCAAAAAGCTCAAAAGTACAAAATACAATCCAAGAGGTTCCAATTATTGATAAGAAACGTCTCGAAATTACAAGAGTACAAGATTCAAAACGCAAAGTACAAGATATTAAATTGTACGCAAGGACGTTCGAAAATCCGGAACCGGGACCAGAGTCAACTCTCAACGCTCGACGCAACGGACTAAAAATTACAAGTCAACTATGCACATAAATATAATATAATATTTAAATAATTCTTATAATTATTTAATATATTATATTATTTATAAAACCGTCGGTAGAAGAAAACAACCAAATATGAGCCTCCCCAGCTGGCCATGCGATCGCATGGCCTGGAAGGCATAAAACCATGCGATCGCATGAGCCCCAGTTCCAGCCCACATGCCTATAAAAATCGAGCTTTGGTGCACCAAAAATATAATCTATCTTTCTCTTCTCTCCATATATACGTAAAATATATATTTATAATTTATATTTTAATTTTAATTTTAATTATAATTATAATAATAAGGGTATGTTAGCGAATGTTGTAAGGGTGTAAGTCGAAATTCTGTCCGTGTAACGCTACGCTATTTTTAATCATTGTAAGTTATGTTCAGCCTTTTTACATTAATGTCTCGTAGCTAAGTTATTATTATGCTTATTTAATCCGAAGTAATCATGATGTTGGGCTAATTACTAAAATTGGGTAATTGGGCTTTGTACCATAATTGGGGTTTGGACAAAAGAACGACACTTGTGGAAATTAGACTATGGGCTATTAATGGGCTTTATATTTGTTTAACTAAATGATAGTTTGTTAATGTTAATATAAAGATTTACAATTGGGCGTCCCTATAATTTACCATATACACTCAATCGGACACGATGGGCGGGGTATTTATATGTACGAATAATCGTTCATTTAACCGGACATGGGAATGGATTAATAGCCTCTAGAATAATTAAAACAGGGGTGATATTATGTACAAGGACACTTGGTATAATTGATAACAAAATATTAAAATCTTGGGTTACACTCAGTCGACATCCTGGTGTAATTATTAAACAAAGTATTAAAATCTTGTTACAGTTTAAGTCCCCAATTAGTTGGAATATTTAACTTCGGGTATAAGGATAATTTGACGAGGACACTCGCACTTTATATTTATGACTGATGTACTGTTATGGACAAAAACCAGACGGACATATTAAATAATCCAGGACAAAGGACAATTAACCCATGGGCATAAAACTAAAATCAACACGTCAAACATCATGATTACGGAAGTTTAAATAAGCGTAATTCTTTTATTTCATATTTAATTTCCTTTATTTTATATTTAATTGCACTTCTAATTATCGCATTTTTATTATTATTGTATTTAATTGTACTTTTAATTATCGTACTTTTTAATTATCGCAAGTTTATTTTATCGCACTTTTATTATTCGCAATTTCATTATCGTTATTTACTTTATGCTTTAATTTAAGTCTTGTATTTATTTTTAATATTTTACATTTGGTTTTAACTGCGACTAAAGTTTTAAAATCGACAAACCGGTCATTAAACGGTAAAAACCCCCTATTTATAATAATAATATTACTTATATATATATATATATATATATATATATATATTTGTATTTTTATAAAAGTAAACTAATATAGCGTTAAGCTTTGTTTAAAAAGATTCCCTGTGGAACGAACCGGACTTATTAAAAACTACACTACTTTACGATTAGGTACACTGCCTATAAGTGTTGTAGCAAGGTTTAAGTATATCCATTCTATAAATAAATAAATATCTTGTGTAAAATTGTATCGTATTTAATAGTATTTTCTGCAAAAATATAAGCTATTTCATATACACCTCGCATAACATCAGTAACTAGCATGGCAATAACAGTAATTCGTATGAAAGTAGCATGCAATCGAAAGCAAGTAGCATCATGCAGTAGTGAAATCATATAGTAGCATACGGCATATAGCGGAAAAAGTAAGCAGTAGCATGCAGTAAATTCAGCGGAAACAAGTAAACTAGCAAGTTGTAGATTAGTCCTATTAGTGAATCCTACTCGGGTCGGTCTTAGACTCACTAATGCAACCAAATTCCCTACAACCAATGCTCTGATACCAAATGTGATGCCCCGTATAAAACCATCGTGTACGAACCATCAACAACAAGATCATTACAAGGTTAAGTACTATATGATGTAATTAAAGAAGTTGCATTCTCGATAAAAAGGTGATGTCATAACCGACATCAAATGTTTTATATTTCAAAAGCATGCTTCACTAAGTAGAAGCAAATAATAAGTGTATGTGACCATAATGGTCGTTACAAGTCATAGTTCAAAAGTACAAATGTTTGAATGCAAAATAAAGTAGTTCATGCGATGACAACTCTAAGCAGCGGGTGTCTACAGCACGACTAGTACACAGCGGAAGCTAACCTCAAGCACCCGAGAAAAACATGCTTAAAAATGTCAACACAAAGGTTGGTGAGCTATAGTTTAAGTATAACAGTATGTAAGGTAGGCCACGAGATTTCAGTGCTACAAAGAGCGTTTAAAAACAGTATGATAAAGTATATGTTAACCGTGGGCACTTGGTAACTAACTTAACATTTATACCCCCTGAAAGTACACTTGGCAAGTGCGTATATTTACGAAGTATTAAACACTCGTTAAATGCTAGCGCGACTAGCCCGAGTGGGGATGTCAAACCCTATGGATCCATATCTAAGATTCGCATTCACGGTTCAAAAACCAATGATTAAACGTTACCGAGCTAAAGGGAATGTTTATGCCGTTGTATAACCCACACATATATAAGTTTAAGTACTCGTGCCTAGTATGTAAAACATAAAATCCACATATATTCTCAGTTCCCAAAATAAGTTAAAGTAAAAAGGGAATGCTATAACTCACAATGATAAAGTAGTCGTAAACTCGGTTCGGAAAAGGTGTGCAAGTAATCGGTCCGAAGTCCTCAACCTAAGTCAAATAGTACTAAGTCAGTAAATCATCTTAATAGGTTTAAAAGTATGTATTTAAGGTCTTAAGGGTCATCATCATTCATCATTAAACAAAAGGTGTAAGGTAGGTTTCGTTTATGAAAGTAGTTTAAAACAAAGTCTGATTTCAGTCAGTCACCACAGCCTCTACCCTTACTGAATTAAGGTGAGACCAGTGGCCATGGCTCCGTCTATGAGTCCCTTAAGTGTGGTAAAATTTACAGAAGCAAACTCGACTTGGTTTGACCGTGGCGACGGTCTAAGTGCGACTAGGTCAGAACTTTCTGCACAACGTTAAAGGACATAGTGACGATCGGAGGGCCATAAATCCTAAACCGTAACTCGAATTAAGACGAGTCCTATATGAAAAGTTATCTACTCAAAAAGTTCTATCTAAAAATCATGGTTAGAACAGCCCAGGTCTGCTGGTATGTTTCAGAAACAGCAGGTCAGTAGGTTTTGGACAGAAACAGTAAGTTTAAAAGGGTTCCGGTGGTCTTGGTGCTTGATGTTCATCTTGGTTCTCGTCCTTGATGCATATAGCTTCAAGTGTACAACTCATTGATGTATCTACATCATCTTAAACAAGTCTTGACCATCATAACCCTAGTGCAAGTCTAAGACATGAAGCACAACTCACTTAAGAGTTGCATGTAGTTTGATGAACCAAAGTTACATCAAAGTCTTAGGTTTGACACTTACATGAACTATAAGACTAATAATAAGTTACAAACTTGAAAAATGAACTTATGAAATCAAGATCTTAAAATGTAGAACATAGTTCTTAGTTAGATCTTGAAGATCCAAGACTCAAAAGTCTAGATCAAGCATAAGTATACAAAGTTATAATTAAAAAGTTTCCTTTATATGTTCTTGAACTTTAAAGTTAACCTTAAGTTCAAGATTAATGAGATCAAAGTTAACTTGTAACATTTGACCAACAAGAACATAAATCATGAAATTAAAGTGCAAGAATGAAGTAGTAAACTAAGTAAACAAGTAAATTATTCATGGTTGTTCATACTTTAAAGATTCAAACCAAAGTTTGATCTTTAGAAAGTAAGCTTTAAAGTTTACTTCATGAACTTCAAGTATGTCTTTCAACCATGAACTTTATAATCTTTTGAAACAAGTAAGGTAGAACATAACTAGATAGATTATGTTCTTGTTGTTCTTGTTATAGCAAGATAAAATGAAGAATCAACTAGGTAGTTTGATTCTTGTAAACTAAGTAAGTAAGTAACAAATAACTATAAGTAAGTAAGCTACAACAAGATCAAGTAATACACAACAAAAGATGATGATGATTAAATGGTGTTGGATTTCGGTTTTGACAAGCAAAAAGAAGAGAAGAAAAGCCTCATAAACTTACAAGAGTGTAGAAAGAATTGAGAGAGAAATGAAGCAAGTATGTGTGTGTGTTTTGAGAGAGTAAACTAGTGAATGAAGTGATGAAAAAAAAAATGAAAACCAAACTCCCCATATGGAGCCTCTTGGCTCACGGTTACATCAGCAAAAAAAAAGGGGGAAAGGAGTTTGTTTTGTGGTTACATGCTTGTTAAAGTTTGAAAAGGTGGATAAAAGGGGTGGTTACATGGGGATTAAGGCATAACTAGATTCCATATCTCTTAACTAGCTAGTTCCATGTTCTAAATGATACTTACACTTGAAAGAGTGGGCTAAAGGGTCCATTAATAATGTAGGGTGGGCTTGGAAGCCCAAAGTCATAAGTCCATTTCACTACTAAAGCCCAAGTTCACTTAATTAACAAATTAATCCATTTAAAGCCCAAGTAATTAACCAACAACCTTAGTTAATTAAAATGATTAATAAAACTAATCATGAATGTAAATAATACTTGAAAATATTATTCGTGCAAGTTCCGGGTGTCACAAAGACGTTTCAGGCCCTTAAAAGTCAAGTACGGGCAATCATGGCAATATGTAAATGTAATAACATACATTCGTTTAATCATACGTATTAATAATAATAATTATTAATAAATAAATGTTGTAAATTCCAGGGTCGTTACATTACCCACCTGTTAAAGAAAATTTTGTCCCGAAATTTTAAGCTGAGGTAGATGGAGGAGTCGGGAAAAGGTGAGGATACTTCCGCATCATTTGATCCTCTCGCTCCCAAGTAAACTCAGGTCCTCATTTGGCATTCCATCGCACTTGGACGATCGAAATCTTGTTGCGTTTCAAAGTTTTGATCTTACGATCCATAATCTCAACAGGCTCTTCCACGAAGTGGAGTTTGTCGTCAATCGTAAGTTCCTCAAGTGGTATGATAAGTTCAGGTGCAGCAAGACACTTCTTCAAGTTTGACACATGGAAGGTAGGATGAACTGAGCTCAATTGTGCTGGTAGATCCAAACGGTAAGCAACGGGTCCAACACGTTCCAAGATCTCAAAAGGACCAATGTATCGTGGGTTTAACTTCCCACGTTTTCCAAAACGAATCACACCTTTCCAAGGTGCAACCTTTAACATTACACGGTCGCCGATGTTGAATTCAAAGTCTTTACGTTTAAGATCGGCATAACTCTTCTGATGATCACGGGCAGTCTTAAGTCTAGCTTGGATCTGAGCAATCTTCTCCGTGGTTTCGTGGACTACCTCGGGTCCGGTGATTTGCTTTTTGCCTACTTCGGCCCAACAAATAGGAGATCGGCACTTACGGCCATACAATGCTTCAAAAGGTGCAGCATTAATGCTAGAGTGATAACTGTTGTTGTACGAGAATTCGGCGAGTGGCAAATGTCTTTCCCAGGCCTTTCCAAAATCAATGACACATGCACGCAGCATGTTCTCCAAGGTCTGAATCGTTCGTTCACTTTGCCCGTCAGTCTGAGGATGATAAGCAGTACTCATGTCAAGACGAGTTCCCATGGCTTCTTGCAAAGAACGCCAAAATCTAGAGGCAAAACGGGGATCGCGATTGGAGATGATCGATAAAGGTACACGGTGTCGTGATACAACCTCCTTAATGTATAATTGAGCAAGTCTTTCCATCGTATCAGTTTCCTTCATTGCTAGGAAGTGGGCAGATTTGGTGAGGCGGTCAACAATAACCCAGATGGTATCGTATCCGCCCACCGTCTTTGGTAGCTTGGTGATGAAGTCCATTGTTATCCTTTCCCACTTCAATTGTGGGATTTCCGGTTGTTGAAGTAAACCAGAAGGTCTCTGATGCTCGACTTTAACCTTCGAGCAAGTCAAACACTTACCAACATAAGTCGCAATGTCCTTCTTAAGATTCGGCCACCAATTCTGTTCTTTAAGGTCGTGGTACACTTTTCCCGCTCCAGGATGAATCGAATATCTCGATTTGTGTGCTTCATCAAGTATCAGGTTCCGTAGATCTCCATAATAAGGTACCCAAATTCTTCCGGCATAACATCGGAGTCCAGACTCCCTAACCTCGAATAGAGAGACAAGTATGTTCAAATGTTCGTGAGATATGTTCTCCTCCTTGAGAGCCTCAACTTGGGCTACTCTGATCTGGTTGTTGAGGTTCGAATGAATGGTGATGTTCAGAGCCCTAACACGAAGAGGTGCCGTCCTCTCCTTTCGGCTTAAAGCGTCAGCTACAAGATTGGCCTTGCCAGGGTGATAACGGAGTTCACAATCGTAGTCGTTGAGCATCTCGATCCATCGACGCTATCTCATATTTAGTTGCTTCTGATCAAAGATGTGCTGGAGACTCTTGTGGTCAGTGAAGATAGTGCTTTTAGTTCCATACAAATAATGTCTCCACAATTTGAGTGCAAAGACAACGGCTCCAAGTTCAAGATCATGTGTAGTGTAGTTCCGCTCATGAATCTTCAATTGGCGGGAGGCATAGGCAATAACCTTGGATCGTTGCATCAGTACACAACCAAAACCACTCTTCGATGCATCACAATAAACAACAAAGTCGTCACTGCCTTCAGGAAGTGATAGGATAGGTGCGGAGGTTAACTTCTTCTTCAAAGTTTGGAATGCTGATTCGTGTGCGGGTTCCCAAATGAACTTCTTGCCCTTGTGAGTCAGCCCGGTCAAAGGACGCGCAATCAGAGAAAATCCTTCGATGAATCTTCGGTAGTAACCGGCGAGACCTAGGAATTGGCGAATATGAGGAGGAGTAGTGGGGGTCTCCCACTTGCTGATGGCTTCAATCTTGGTGGGATCAACTTTGATACCCTGGTCGCTCACAACATGACCCAGAAATTGAACTTTCTTCAACCAAAATTCACAATTGGAGAATTTGGCGTAAAGTTGCTCTTGTCTTAAGAGTTCAAGCACTAATCGGAGGTGTTGCTCATGTTCTCCTTCACTCTTAGAGTAGATGAGGATATCATCTATGAAGACGATAACAAACTTGTCCAAGTAAGGCTTGCAGACACGATTCATGAGGTCCATGAACACGGCAGGTGCATTTGTCAAACCGAATGGCATCACGAGAAACTCATAATGACCATAACGGGTCCTGAATGCAGTCTTCATCACGTCACTTTCCTTCACCCTCAGTTGGTGATATCCGGATCGCAAATCGATCTTTGAATAAATGCTCGATCCTTGTAGTTGATCAAAAAGATCGTCAATTCGTGGAAGAGGATACCAATTTTTGATAGTCAATTTGTTGAGTTCACGGTAGTAGATACACATACGGAAGGATCCATCCTTCTTCTTCACAAACAACACAGGTGCGCCCCAAGGCGAGAAACTTGGTTGGATAAACCCACGGTCTAACAGCTCTTGTAGTTGACTCTGTAATTCTTGCATCTCGGAAGGTGCGAGTCTATAAGGTGCGCGAGCTACAGGTGCAGCTCCTGGCACTAAATCAATCTGAAACTCTAGTGCTCTCTGCGGCGGCAATCCAGGCAATTCCTCTGGGAAGACATCGGAAAATTTGTTCACAATTCGAACGTCGTTCACGCTCTTCACCTCAGTTTCTACCGCTTTCACATGTGCTAGGACAGCAAAATGTCCCTTCTTCATAATCTTTTGCACTTTCACGCAACTAATGAGGTTCAACTTCGAGGTACATCTCTCTCCATAGATAACCAGTGGTTCGCCATCTCCTTGTGGTATGCGAAGTGCTTTATCTCCACAGATAATATCGGCCTTTATCTTGCTCAACCAATCCATACCGACGATCACGTCAAAACTTCCCAGTTTGATAGGTATCAAATCAATTTCGAAATCTGCACCAGCTATGTTGATAATAGCTCCTCGACTAATGTGGTCAACTTTTTCAAGTTTACCGTTGGTGACCTCAACAAGCATACTTTCTTTTAACGGGACTAATGACCAATTAATCTTATCGCAAAAATGTCTACATACATAACTTTATCCGCACCAGTATCAAACAAGACAGAAGCTAAAAGATTGTTGATTTTGAATATACCTATCACCAAGTCGGGGTTATCGCGTGCATCCCTTGCATTAACATTAAAAGCTCTACCACGGGGTGGCCCGCCATCTTTTCGCTTGTTGGGGCATGCGTTTCTGAAATGGCCCGTCTGCCCGCATTCATAACACTTCTTCGGCCCATTGGTGTTTGGCTTCCCATTCAAAGTAGTGACCTTGCAGTCCTTCCCGATGTGCCCAGCCCGTTGGCACTTCTCACAAACAACATTGCAATACCCAGTGTGGTGTTTGTAACACCTCTTGCATTGTGGTAAGGTTCCTTTGTAGTTCGGGTTGGTGTTGGTGTTGTTTTTGGGATTAGGGTTTCCACCGTTGTTGTGCCTCTTGGCGGGGGTTTGATCGTTGTTTCTCCCCCTGTTGTTGTTGTTGTTGTTGTTGTGGTTGTTGTGGTTGTTGCCCCCTTTCCTCTTTTCACTACTACTGGCTTCAAACTTAGCCTTCTCCGGCTCGTCAAGGATGATTTGATTCAGGAGAGTATGCGCCATGCGCATTGCTTCGGGGACATTCGGTGGCTTGGATGAGGTGACATTACCCTTGATGGACTTAGGAAGTCCCGAGAAGTATTTCTCCATGCGCTTGAATTCGGGGGTGACCATGGTCGGACACATTAATGCTAACTCCAAAAAACCTACGATTGTAACTGTTAAGATCATTTCCCACGGCTTTCAACTACATAAATTCGATCTCCATATTTTGTATTTCGGTCCTTGGACAGTATTCCTCAATCATAGCACACTTAAACTCTTCCCAAGGCGTAGCATACGCCTCATCAATCCCTTTTGCTTGAGCTAACGTGTTCTACCACGTTAGCGCGCCGTCAGATAGCGTGTAAGATGCAAACTTGGTCTTATTGTCCTCCAAACAGTTGCTAACTCGGAATACTGGTTCAAGTTTCTCGAACCATCTGGTGAGACCAACTGGTCCCTCGGTGCCGCTGAAGTTATGCGGTTTGCAGCTATGGAATTCCTTGTATGTACACCCATTTTGAACGGGTGGAATAACCGGTGGTGGTGGTGGTGGAGCTTCGAGATTTCTTTCTGCTAGGGCTGCAGCGACCCGTTCGTTGATCATGTCCTCAATCTGGGCGGCGGTAGGTGTGGATCTTCCGTTAGCCATGGTATTCTAAACAAAAATTTTGACTCAAGTCAAAATCCAGCATGCAAGTAGTAATAATACAGTATATAGTGACCAACATGGAATCAAACATCACATGTTATTAAATAATGCATCTAGGTACAAATACCACCGAATCATCGTACAGCAATGTAAATAGAACATCGTGCAAGAATTAAATAACGCAAAGTTCCACTCATTAATAATAATAAGTTTCATACATCTGAATAAGTTCGTACAATACATATGAAATACATGAAACTATAACTAGATTACATCATGAAATCTAAATACAAAGTCCTACGGTGAAGGCGTGTGAACTGCTCCTCGAGCCAACTGATCCTCGAGCTCAGTGACTCGAGCTCGGAGAGTCTCAATCTCCCTCATCAGTTCCTCATTAGAGGGAGCTGGTGGTGAAATGTCCCGTTCTTATTGATTAAAAACGTTCCATATTAATTGATTTCGTTGCGAGGTTTTGACCTCTATATGAGACGTTTTTCAAAGACTGCATTCATTTTAAAACAAACCATAACCTTTATTTCATCAATAAAGGTTTAAAAAGCTTTACGTAGATTATCAAATAATGATAATCTAAAATATCCTGTTTACACATGACCATTACATAATGGTTTACAATACAAATATGTTACAACAAAAATAAGTTTCTTGAATGCAGTTTTTACACAAAATCATACAAGCATGGACTCCAAATCTCGTCCTTATTTAAGTATGCGACAGCGGAAGCTCTTAATAATCACCTGAGAATAAACATGCTTAAAACGTCAACAAAAATGTTGGTGAGTTATAGGTTTAACCTATATATATCAAATCATAATAATAGACCACAAGATTTCATATTTCAATATACATCCCATACATAGAGATAAAAATCATTCATATGGTGAACACCTGGTAACCGACATTAACAAGATGCATATATAAGAATATCCCCATCATTCCGGGACACCCTTCGGATATGATATAAATTTCGAAGTACTAAAGCATCCGGTACTTTGGATGGGGCTTGTTGGGCCCGATAGATCTATCTTTAGGATTCGCGTCAATTAGGGTGTCTGTTCCCTAATTCTTAGATTACCAGACTTAATAAAAAGGGGCATATTCGATTTCGATAATTCAACCATAGAATGTAGTTTCACGTACTTGTGTCTATTTTGTAAATCATTTATAAATCCTGCATGTATTCTCATCCCAAAAATATTAGATTTTAAAAGTGGGACTATAACTCACTTTCACAGATTTTTACTTCGTCGGGAAGTAAGACTTGGCCACTGGTTGATTCACGAACCTATAACAATATATACATATATATCAAAGTATATTCAAAATATATTTACAACACTTTTAATATATTTTGATGTTTTAAGTTTATTATGTCAGCTGTCCTCGTTAGTAACCTACAACTAGTTGTCCACAGTTAGATGTACAGAAATAAATCGATAAATATTATCTTGAATCAATCCACGACCCAGTGTATACGTATCTCAGTATTGATCACAACTCAAACTATATATATTTTGGAATCAACCTCAACCCTGTATAGCTAACTCCAACATTCACATATAGAGTGTCTATGGTTGTTCCGAAATATATATAGATGTGTCGACATGATAGGTCGAAACATTGTATACGTGTCTATGGTATCTCAAGATTACATAATATACAATACAAGTTGATTAAGTTATGGTTGGAATAGATTTGTTACCAATTTTCACGTAGCTAAAATGAGAAAAATTATCCAATCTTGTTTTACCCATAACTTCTTCATTTTAAATCCGTTTTGAGTGAATCAAATTGATATGGTTTCATATTGAACTCTATTTTATGAATCTAAACAGAAAAAGTATAGGTTTATAGTCGGAAACATAAGTTACAAGTCGTTTTTGTAAAGGTAGTCATTTCAGTCGAAAGAACGACGTCTAGATGACCATTTTAGAAAACATACTTCCACTTTGAGTTTAACCATAATTTTTGGATATAGTTTCATGTTCATAATAAAAATCATTTTCTCAGAATAACAACTTTTAAATCAAAGTTTATCATAGTTTTTAATTAACTAACCCAAAACAGCCCGCGGTGTTACTACGACGGCGTAAATCCGGTTTTACGGTATTTTTCGTGTCTCCAGGTTTTAAATCATTAAGTTAGCATATCATATAGATATAGAAAATGTGTTTAGTTGATTTTAAAAGTCAATTTAGAAGGATTAACTTTTGTTTGCGAACAAGTTTAGAATTAACTAAACTATGTTCTAGTGATTACAAGCTTAAACCTTCGAATAAGATAGCTTTATATGTATGAATCGAATGATGTTATGAACATCTCTACTACCTTAAGTTCCTTGGATAAACCTACTGGAAAAGAGAAAAATGGATCTAGCTTCAACGGATCCTTGGATGGCTCGAAGTTCTTGAAGCAGAATCATGACACGAAAACAAGTTCAAGTAAGATCATCACTTGAAATAAGATTGTTATAGTTATAGAAATTGAACCAAAGTTTGAATATGATTATTACCTTGTATTAGAATGATAACCTACTATAAGAAACAAAGATTTCTTGAGGTTGGATGATCACCTTACAAGATTGGAAGTGAGCTAGCAAACTTGAAAGTATTCTTGATTTTATGTAACTAGAACTTGTAGAATATATGAAGAACACTTAGAACTTGAAGATAGAACTTGAGAGAGATCAATTAGATGAAGAAAATTGAAGAATGAAAGTGTTTGTAGGTGTTTTTGGTCGTTGGTGTATGGATTAGATATAAAGGATATGTAATTTTGTTTTCATGTAAATAAGTCATGAATGATTACTCATATTTTTGTAATTTTATGAGATATTTCATGCTAGTTGCCAAATGATGGTTCCAACATGTGTTAGGTGACTCACATGGGCTGCTAAGAGCTGATCATTGGAGTGTATATACCAATAGTACATACATCTAAAAGCTGTGTATTGTACGAGTACGAATACGGGTGCATACGAGTAGAATTGTTGATGAAACTGAACGAGGATGTAATTATAAGCATTTTTGTTAAGTAGAAGTATTTTGATAAGTGTATTGAAGTCTTTCAAAAGTGTATAAATACATATTAAAACACTACATGTATATACATTTTAACTGAGTCGTTAAGTCATCGTTAGTCGTTACATGTAAGTGTTGTTTTGAAACCTTTAGGTTAACGATCTTGTTAAATGTTGTTAACCCAATGTTTATAATATCAAATGAGATTTTAAATTATTATATTATCATGATATTATCATGTATGAATATCTCTTAATATGATATATATACATTAAATGTCTTTACAACGATAATCGTTACATATATGTCTCGTTTAAAAATCATTAAGTTAGTAGTCTTGTTTTTACATATGTAGTTCATTGTTAATATACTTAATGATATGTTTACTTATCATAGTATCATGTTAACTATATATATATCCATATATATGTCATCATATAGTTTTTACAAGTTTTAACGTTCGTGAATCACCGGTCAACTTGGGTGGTCAATTGTCTATATGAAACATATTTCAATTAATCAAGTCTTAACAAGTTTGATTGCTTAACATGTTGGAAACATTTAATCATGTAAATATCAATCTCAATTAATATATATAAACATGGAAAAGTTCGGGTCACTACAGTACCTACCCGTTAAATAAATTTCGTCCCGAAATTTTAAGCTGTTGAAGGTGTTGATGCGGGTATTTCTTCTTCATCTGATCTTCACACTCCCAGGTGAACTCGGGTCCTCTACGAGCATTCCATCGAACCTTAACAATTGGTATCTTGTTTTGCTTAAGTCTTTTAACCTCACGATCCATTATTTCGACGGGTTCTTCGATGAATTGAAGTTTTTCGTTGATTTGGATTTCATCTAACGGAATAGTGAGATCTTCTTTAGCAAAACATTTCTTCAAATTCGAGACGTGGAAAATGTTATGTACAGCCGCGAGTTGTTAAGGCAACTCAAGTCGGTAAGCTACTGGTCCGACACGATCAATAATCTTGAATGGTCCAAAATACCTTGGATTTAATTTCCCTCGTTTACCAAATCGAACAACGCCTTTCCAAGGTGCAACTTTAAGCATGACCATCTCTCCAATTTCAAATTCTATATCTTTTCTTTTAATGTCAGCGTAGCTCTTTTGTCGACTTTGGGCGGTTTTCAACCGTTGTTGAATTTGGATGATCTTCTCGGTAGTTTCTTGTATAATCTCAGGACCCGTAATCTGTCTATCCCCCACTTCACTCCAACAAATCGGATACCTGCACTTTCTACCATAAAGTGCTTCAAACGGCGCCATCTCAATGCTTGAATGGTAGCTGTTGTTGTAGGAAAATTCTGCTAATGGTAGATGTCGATCCCAACTGTTTCCGAAATCAATAACACATGCTCGTAGCATGTCTTCAAGCGTTTGTATCGTCCTTTTGCTCTGCCCATCAGTTTGTGGATGATAGGCAGTACTTATGTCTAGACGAGTTCTTAATGCTTGCTGTAATGTCTGCCAGAATCTTGAAATAAATCTGCCATCCCTATCAGAGATAATAGAGATTGGTACTCCATGTCTGGAGACGACTTCCTTCAAATACAGTCGTGCTAACTTCTCCATCTTGTCATCTTCTCTTATTGGCAGGAAGTGTGCTGATTTGGTGAGACGATCAACTATTACCCAAATAGTATCAAAACCACTTGCAGTCCTTGGCAATTTAGTGATGAAATCCATGGTAATGTTTTCCCATTTCCATTCCGGGATTTCGGGTTGTTGAAGTAGACCTGATGGTTTCTGATGCTCAGCTTTGACCTTAGAACACGTCAAACATTCTCCTACGTATTTAGCAACATCGGCTTTCATACCCGGCCACCAAAAATGTTTCTTGAGATCCTTGTACATCTTCCCCGTTCCAGGATGTATTGAGTATCTGGTTTTATGAGCTTCTCTAAGTACCATTTCTCTCATATCTCCAAATTTTGGTACCCAAATCCTTTCAGCCCTATACCGGGTTCCGTCTTCCCGAATATTAAGATGCTTCTCCGATCCTTTGGGTATTTCATCCTTTAAATTTCCCTCTTCTAAAACTCCTTGTTGCGCCTCCTTTATTTGAGTAGTAAGGTTATTATGAATCATTATATTCATAGATTTTACTCGAATGGGTTCTCTGTCCTTCCTGCTCAAGGCATCGGCTACCACATTTGCCTTCCCTGGGTGGAAACGAATCTCAAAGTCGTAATCATTCAACAATTCAATCCACCTACGCTGCCTCATATTCAGTTGTTTCTGATTAAATATGTGTTGAAGACTTTTATGGTCGGTATATATAATACTTTTGACCCCATATAAGTAGTGCCTCCAAGTCTTTAATGCAAAAACAACCGCGCCTAATTCCAAATCATGCGTCGTATAATTTTGTTCGTGAATCATCAATTGTCTAGACGCATAAGCAATCACCTTCGTTCGTTGCATTAATACACAACCGAGACCTTGCTTTGATGCGTCACAATAAATCACAAAATCATCATTCCCTTCAGGCAATGACAATATAGGTGCCGTAGTTAGCTTTTTCTTCAATAACTGAAACGCTTTCTCTTGTTCATCATTCCATTCAAATTTTTTCCCTTTATGCGTTAATGCAGTCAAGGGTTTTGCTATTCTGGAAAAGTCTTGGATGAACCTTCTATAGTAACCAGCTAGTCCTAAAAACTGGCGTATGTATTTCGGAGTTTTCGGGGTTTCCCACTTTTCAACAGTTTCTATCTTTGCCGGATCCACCTTAATACCTTCTTTGTTCACTATGTGACAGAGGAATTGAACTTCTTCCAACCAAAATGCACACTTTGAAAACTTAGCGTACAATTCTTCCTTCCTCAATACTTCTAACACCTTTATCAAATGTTCACCGTGTTCTTGGTCATTCTTTGAGTAAATAAGTATGTCATCAATGAAAACAATGACAAACTTGTCAAGGTATGGTCCACACACTCGGTTCATAAGGTCCATGAACACAGCTGGTGCATTAGTTAAACCAAACGGCATGACCATAAACTCGTAATGACCGTAACGTGTTCTGAAAGCAGTCTTTGGAATATCATCTTCTTTCACCCGCATTTGATGATACCCAGAACGTAAGTCAATCTTTGAATAAACAGACGAGCCTTGTAGTTGATCAAATAAGTCGTCGATTCTAGGTAGTGGGTAGCGGTTCTTGATGGTAAGTTTGTTCAACTCTCGGTAGTCGATACACAACCTGAATGTACCATCTTTCTTCTTAACAAACAAAACAGGAGCTCCCCACGGTGATGTGCTTGGTCGAATGAAACCACGCTCTAAAAGTTCTTGTAATTGGCTTTGCAGTTCTTTCATCTCGCTGGGTGCGAGTCTGTAAGGATCACGAGCTATTGGTGCAGCTCCTGGTACAAGATCTATTTGAAATTCAACGGATCGATGTGGGGGTAATCCCGGTAATTCTTTCGGAAATACATCGGGAAATTCTTTTGCAATGGGAACATCATTGATGCTCTTTTCTTCAGTTTGTACTTTCTCGACGTGTGCTAGAACAGCATAGCAACCTTTTCTTATTAGTTTTTGTGCCTTCAAATTACTAATAAGATGTAGCTTCGTGTTGCCCTTTTCTCCGTACACCATTAAGGGTTTTCCTTTTTCTCGTATAATGCGAATTGCATTTTTGTAACAAACGATCTCTGCTTTCACTTCTTTCAACCAGTCCATACCGATTATCACATCAAAACTCCCTTCTCTACTGGTATCAAATCAATCTTAAATGTTTCGCTAACCAGTTTAATTTCTCGATTCCGACATATATTATCTGCTGAAATTAATTTACCATTTGCTAATTCGAGTAAAAATTTACTATCCAAAGGCGTCAATGGACAACTTAATTTAGCACAAAAATCTCTACTCATATAGCTTCTATCCGCACCCGAATCAAATAAAACGTAAGCAGATTTATTGTCAATAAGAAACGTACCCGTAACAAGCTCCGGGTCTTCCTATGCCTCTGCCACATTAATATTGAAAACTCTTCCGCGGCCTTGTCCATTCGTGTTCTCCTGGTTCGGGCAATTTCTAATAATGTGGCCCGGTTTTCCACATTTATAACAAACTACATTGACATAACTTGCTCCGACACTACTTGCTCCGCCATTACTCGTTCCGACACCATTTGTTCCTTTCGTTCTATTAACCCCTGGTCCGTAGACCTCACACTTCGCCGCGCTATGACCATTTCTTTTACACTTGTTGCAAAATTTGGTGCAGAACCCCGAGTGATACTTTTCACACCTTTGGCATAGCTGCTTCTGATTGTTGTTGCTGTTGCGGTTATTATTGTTGTTGGGATGATTGTTGTAGTTGCTGTTGTTGTTGTTGGGCCGTTTGTTGTAGTTGCGATTGATGTTGCGATTGTTGGGATAATTGTTGCGATTATTGTTGTAATTGCTGTTGTTGTTGTATTGGTGATTCTTATCACCATTTTCCTCCCACTTTCTTTTGACTTGCTTCACATTGGCCTCTTCAGCCGACTGTTCTTTAATTCTTTCCTCAATCTGGTTCACTAGTTTGTGAGCCATTCTACATGCCTGTTGTATGGAGGCGGGCTCGTGTGAACTTATATCTTCTTGGATTCTTTCCGGTAATCCTTTCACAAACGCGTCGATCTTCTCTTCGTCATCTTCGAACGCTCCCGGACACAATAGGCACAATTCTGTGAATCGTCTTTCGTACGTGGTAATATCAAATCCTTGGGTTCGTAACCCTCTAAGTTCTGTCTTGAGCTTATTGACCTCGGTTCTGGGACGGTACTTCTCGTTCATCAAGTGCTTGAATGCTGACCACGGTAATGCATACACATCATCTTGTCCCACTTGCTCTAGATAGGTATTCCACCATGTTAACGCAAAACCTGTGAAGGTATGCGTAGCGTACTTCACTTTGTCCTCTTCAGTACACTTACTTATGGCAAACACCGATTCGACCTTCTCGGTCTACCGTTTCAATCCGATCGGTCCTTCGGTTCCATCAAATTCCAAAGGTTTGCAGGCAGTGAATTCTTTGTAGGTGCATCCTACACGATTTCCTGTACTGCTAGATCCAAGGTTATTGTTGGTATGTAGCGCAGCCTGTACTGCGGCTATGTTTGAAGCTAGAAAAGTACGGAATTCCTCTTCATTCATATTTATGGTGTGTCGAGTAGTCGGTGCCATTTCCTTCAAAATAGTCAAATGGAACAAGTTAATCATACAGAATATTAAGAGTAGTTAATAGTATTTCGTAGCATAATATGAACTCATTTATAAAAGCTTTTTCTTCATATTAGCGTTTTATAAGTTTAAATTCGGGTAGTACCTACCCGTTAAGTTCATACTTAGTAGCTAATATACAATTCAACTACTACAATTCTATATGAAAAACTGATTATAATAATATTTCGCGTTCAAACTTTTATACAATATTTTACAAACTTACAATACCGCTTATTTTACATAAAGCATGAAATATAGCACACAATAACTTTGATACAAGATAGTTGTGAAGATAATTCTAGCTAGTACACAAGTCGTTCAGCAAAGGCAATAAAGACACGTAATTCATACGTCCAGAAACAAGTCATGCATTCTGGTTTTACTAGGACTACTTCCCATCCTTGGTCTTGTGGAACATAACCGTTATGGCCGTTGATAAAACAGCGTGTTGTAACGTCGTCAAAGGGACGAGGGTTACGTAATGTCCAACAGTCCCGTAACAATCTAAAAACCTCATTTCTTACCCCAATTACCGACTCCGTCACTTGTGGGAACGTTTTGTTTAATAGTTGTAGCCCGATGTTCTTGTTCTCACTTTGGTGAGAAGCCAACATTACTAATCCGTAAGCATAACATGCTTCTTTATGTTGCATGTTAGCCGCTTTTTCTAAATCACGAAGTCCTATATTCGGATATACTGAGTCAAAATAATTTCTTAACCCGTTGCGTAAAATAGCATTTGGGTTCCCCGCAATATATGCGTCAAAGTAAACACATCGTAACTTATGGATTTCCCAATGTGATATCCCCCATCTTTCAAACGAAAGTCTCTTATAAACCAAGACATTCTTGGAACGTTCTTCGAATGTCTTACAAACTGATCTCGCCTTAAATAGTTGTGCCGAGGAATTCTGACCGACTCTAGACAAGATTTCATCAATCATGTCTCCGGGTAGGTCTCTTAAAATATTGGGTTGTCTATCCATTTTGTGTTTTTAAACTGTAAAATAGACAAGAGTTAGATTCTTAAAAAAAATACTTATTAATACAAGCAATTTTTACATATATCATAAAGCATAAGCACACTATATTACATATATTACACCACACGAATACAACTATCTTATTCCGACTCGCTTGTTTCTTCTTCTTCGATTTTGGTTCGTTTTGCCAAGTTTCTAGGGATATATGATGTTCCCCTAATACGAGCCGTCGTTTTCCACATTGGTTTAGAAAAACCTGGTGGTTTAGAGGTTCCCGGGTCATTGTTACAACTTAAGGACTTCGGGGGTTGACGATACATATAAAGTTCATCGGGGTTGGAATTAGATTTCTCTATTTTTATGCCCTTTCCCTTATTATTTTCTTTTGCCTTTTTAAATTCAGTTGGGGTAATTTCTATAACATCATCGGAATTCTCGTCGGAATCCGATTCATCGGAGAATTGGTAATCCTCCCAATATTTTGCTTCCTTGGCAGAAACACCATTGACCATAATTAACCTTGGTCGGTTGGTTGAGGATTTTCTTTTACTTAACCGTTTTATTATTTCCCCCACCGGTTCTATTTCTTCATCCGGTTCCGATTCTTCTTCCGGTTCCGATTCTTCTTCCGGTTCCGACTCTTCTTCCGGTTCCTCTTCGGGAACTTGTGAATCAGTCCACGAATCATTCCAATTTACATTTGACTCTTCATTATTATTAGGTGAGTCAATGGGACTTGTTCTAGAGGTAGACATCTATCACATAATATCAAACGCGTTAAGAGATTAATATATCACATAATATTCATATATTAAAAATATATAGTTTCCAACAAAATTTGTTAAGCAATCATTTTTTAAGTAAACACGGTCGAAGTCCAGACTCACTAATGCATCCTAACAAACTCGATAAGACACACTAATGCAAAATTCTGGTTCTCTAAGACCAACGCTCGGATACCAACTGAAATGTCCCGTTCTTATTGATTAAAGACGTTCCATATTAATTGATTTCGTTGCGAGGTTTTGACCTCTATATGAGATGTTTTTCAAAGACTGCATTCATTTTAAAACAAACCATAACCTTTATTTCATCAATAAAGGTTTAAAAAGCTTTACGTAGATTATCAAATAATGATAATCTAAAATATCCTGTTTACACACGACCATTACATAATGGTTTACAATACAAATATGTTACAACAAAAATAAGTTTCTTGAATGCAGTTTTTACACAAAATCATACAAGCATGGACTCCAAATCTCGTCCTTATTTAAGTATGCGAAAGCGGAAGCTCTTAATAATCACCTGAGAATAAACATGCTTAAAACGTCAACAAAAATGTTGGTGAGTTATAGGTTTAGCCTATATATATCAAATCATAATAATAGACCACAAGATTTCATATTTCAATATACATCCCATACATAGAGATAAAAATCATTCATATGGTGAACACCTGGTAATCGACATTAACAAGATGCATATATAAGAATATCCCCATCATTCCGGGACACCCTTCGGATATGATATAAATTTCGAAGTACTAAAGCATCCGGTACTTTGGATGGGGCTTGTTGGGCCCGATAGATCTATCTTTAGGATTCGCGTCAATTAGGGTGTCTGTTCCCTAATTCTTAGATTACCAGACTTAATAAAAAGGGGCATATTCGATTTCGATAATTCAACCATAGAATGTAGTTTCACGTACTTGTGTCTATTTTGTAAATCATTTATAAAACCTGCATGTATTCTCATCCCAAAAATTTTAGATTTTAAAAGTGGGACTATAACTCACTTTCACAGATTTTTACTTCGTCGGGAAGTAACACTTGGCCACTGGTTGATTCACGAACCTATAACAATATATACATATATATCAAAGTATGTTCAAAATATATTTACAACACTTTTAATATATTTTGATGTTTTAAGTTTATTATGTCAGCTGTCCTCGTTAGTAACCTACAACTAGTTGTCCACAGTTAGATGTACAGAAATAAATCGATAAATATTATCTTGAATCAATCCACGACCCAGTGTATACGTATCTCAGTATTGATCACAACTCAAACTATATATATTTTGGAATCAACCTCAACCCTGTATAGCTAACTCCAACATTCACATATAGAGTGTCTATGGTTGTTCCGAAATATATATAGATGTGTCGACATGATAGGTCAAAACATTGTATACGTGTCTATGGTATCTCAAGATTACATAATATACAATACAAGTTGATTAAGTTATGGTTGGAATAGATTTGTTACCAATTTTCACGTAGCTAAAATGAGAAAAATTATCCAATCTTGTTTTACCCATAACTTCTTCATTTTAAATCCGTTTTGAGTGAATCAAATTGATATGGTTTCATATTGAACTCTATTTTATGAATCTAAACAGAAAAAGTATAGGTTTATAGTCGGAAACATAAGTTACAAGTCGTTTTTGTAAAGGTAGTCATTTCAGTCGAAAGAACGACGTCTAGATGACCATTTTAGAAAACATACTTCCACTTTGAGTTTAACCATAATTTTTGGATATAGTTTCATGTTCATAATAAAAATCATTTTCTCAGAATAACAACTTTTAAATCAAAGTTTATCATAGTTTTTAATTAACTAACCCAAAACAGCCCGCGGTGTTACTACGACGGCGTAAATCCGGTTTTACGGTGTTTTTCGTGTCTCCAGGTTTTAAATCATTAAGTTAGCATATCATATAGATATAGAACATGTGTTTAGTTGATTTTAAAAGTCAAGTTAGAAGGATTAACTTTTGTTTGCGAACAAGTTTAGAATTAACTAAACTATGTTATAGTGATTACAAGTTTAAACCTTCGAATAAGATAGCTTTATATGTATGAATCGAATGATGTTATGAACATCATTACTACCTTAATTTTCTTGGATAAACCTACTGGAAAAGAGAAAAATGGATCTAGCTTCAACGGATCCTTGGATGGCTCGAAGTTCTTGAAGCAGAATCATGACACGAAAACAAGTTCAAGTAAGATCATCACTTGAAATAAGATTGTTATAGTTATAGAAATTGAACCAAAGTTTGAATATGATTATTACCTTGTATTAGAATGATAACCTACTGTAAGAAACAAAGATTTCTTGAGGTTGGATGATCACCTTACAAGATTGGAAGTGAGCTAGCAAACTTGAAAGTATTCTTGATTTTATGTAACTAGAACTTGTAGAATATATGAAGAACACTTAGAACTTGAAGATAGAACTTGAGAGAGATCAATTAGATGAAGAAAATTGAAGAATTAAAGTGTTTGTAGGTGTTTTTGGTCGTTGGTGTATGGATTAGATATAAAGGATATGTAATTTTGTTTTCATGTAAATAAGTCATGAATGAATACTCATATTTTTGTAATTTTATGAGATATTTCTTGCTAGTTGCCAAATGATGATTCCCACATGTGTTAGGTGACTCACATGGGCTGCTAAGAACTGATCATTGGAGTGTATATACCAATAGTACATACATCTAAAAGCTGTGTATTGTACGAGTACGAATACGGGTGCATACGAGTAGAATTGTTGATGAAACTGAACGAGGATGTAATTATAAGCATTTTTGTTAAGTAGAAGTATTTTGATAAGTGTATTGAAGTCTTTCAAAAGTGTATAAATACATATTAAAACACTACATGTATATACATTTTAACTGAGTCGTTAAGTCATCGTTAGTCGTTACATGTAAGTGTTGTTTTGAAACCTTTAGGTTAACGATATTGTTAAATGTTGTTAACCCAATGTTTATAATATCAAATAAGATTTTAAATTATTATATTATCATGATATTATCATGTATGAATATCTCTTAATATGATATATATATATACATTAAATGTCTTTACAACGATAATCGTTACATATATGTCTCGTTTAAAAATCATTAAGTTAGTAGTCTTGTTTTTACATATGTAGTTCATTGTTAATATACTTAATGATATGTTTACTTATCATAGTATCATGTTAACTATATATATATCCATATATATGTCATCATATAGTTTTTACAGGTTTTAACGTTCGTGAATCACCGGTCAACTTGGGTGGTCAATTGTCTATATGAAACATATTTCAATTAATCAAGTCTTAACAAGTTTGATTGCTTAACATGTTGGAAACATTTAATCATGTAAATATCAATCTCAATTAATATATATAAACATGGAAAAGTTCGGGTCACTACAGGTGGGGCAGGCGGTGCAGGTGGGGCATGTGGTGCGGGTGGTGCCGGTGGTGCTGATGTAGATGGTCCGGCTCCGGATGTAGACGGTACGTCCCTAGATGTAAGTGGTCCGTATCTAAATCTAGGTGGTACGGTTCCAGGAATAGTCAATACGTAACGGGGAACCTTACGTATCTGTGGGTCAGCAGGATATGGCACAACTCGTTTACGAGCAGTAACCCTACGACGATGGCCAAATGCGTCAGTAAAAGCACGACCTCCATTCACCCCTGGAATGACGGTGCCGTCGAAACGGTACCGCTTCTTCGGCGGGGTGGAGGGTGCCTGAATAGGTCTATCAGCAGGATCCTCATCATCGCTGGAGTCGTCTGATGATGAAGAATCGACGGATGATGAGTCATTCGAATCGTGTGGTGGTGACACTGGTGGCTGAGCTGGTAATCCGAAGCGTCCGAAGGCGGGCAACATCTGTCTGTGTCTGCCTGGCGGAATCACGACTAAATGTCCGTCGGGAGTGCGTCGGCAAGGCGTGCGCATGTGGTTACGAAATGGCCCTTCCCCGAGCTCCGGAAGTAGAAGCGCTGGGATCACTAGTGGGTGTCGGGGCCGGTGTATCGGCAGTAGCAGCAGCAGGTGTAGTAGTAGGTAGGGCGACGGGGTCTGAGTCTGTACTGCCCGAAATGCCAGCAGGTGGAATATTCGACATCTGAACAAGGAAAAATAAATTTTCCGTGTCAGTATGTCATAAAGCAAGCAAATAATAGGCCAACAGTTTAAATCATGTATAACGGTAACTAGCATGGCAATAACAGTAATTCGTATGAAAGTAGCATGCAATCGAAAGCAAGTAGCATCATGCAGTAGTGAAATCATATAGTATCATACGGCATATAGCAGAAAAAGTAAGCAGTAGCATGCAGTAAATTCAGCGGAAACAAGTAAACTAGCAAGTTGTAGATTAGTCCTATTAGTGAATCCTACTCGGGTCGGTCTTAGACTCACTAATGAAACCTAATTCCCTACAACCAATGCTCTGATACCAAATGTGATGCCTCATACAAAACTATCGTGTACGAACCATCAACAACAGGATCATTACAAGGTTAAGTCCTATATGCTGTAATTAAAGAAGTTGCATTCTCGATAAAAAGGTGATGTCATAACCGACATCAAATGTTTTACATTTCAAAAGCATGCTTCACTAAGTAGAAGCAAATAATAAGTGTATGTGACCACAATGGTCGTTACAAGTCATAGTTCAAAAGTACGAATGTTTGAATGCAAAATAAAGTAGTTCATGCGATGACAACTCTAAGCAGCGGGTGTCTACAGCACGACTAGTACACAGCGGAAGCTAACCTCAAGCACCTGAGAAAAACATGCTTAAAAATGTCAACACAAAGGTTGGTGAGCTATAGTTTAAGTATAACAGTATGTAAGGTAGGCCACGAGATTTCAGTGCTACAAAGAGCGTTTAAAAACAGTATGATAAAGTATATGTTAACCGTGGGCACTTGGTAACTAACTTAATATTTATACCCCCTGAAAGTACACTTGGCAAGTGCGTATATTTACGAAGTATTAAACACTCATTAAATGCTAGCACGACTAGCCCGAGTGGGGATGTCAAACCCTATGGATCCATATCTAAGATTTGCATTCACGGTTCAAAAACCAATGATTAAACATTACCGAGCTAAAGGGAATGTTAATGCTGTTGTATAACCCACACATATATAAGTTTAAGTACTCGTGCCTAGTATGTAAAACATAAAATCCACATATATTCTCAGTTCCCAAAATAAGTTAAAGTAAAAAGGGAATGCTATAACTCACAATGATAAAGTAGTCGTAAAGTCGGTTCGGAAAAGGTGTGCAAGTAATCGGTCCGAAGTCTTCAACCTAAGTCAAATAGTACTAAGTCAGTAAATCGTCTTAATAGGTATAAAAGTATGTATTTAAGGTCTTAAGGGTCATCATCATTCATCATTAAACAAAAGGCGTAAGGTAGGTTTCGTTTATGAAAGTAGTTTAAAACAAAGTCTGACTTCAGTCAGTCACCACGGCCTCTACCCTTACTGAATTAAGGTGAGACCAGTAGCCATGGCTCCGTCTATGAGTCCCTTAAGTGTGGTAAAATTTATAGAAGGAAACTCGTCTTGTTTTGACCGTAGCGACGGTCTAAGTGCGAGTAGGTCAGAAATTTCTGCACAACGTTAAAGGACATAGTGACGACCGGAGGGCCATAAATCCTAAACCGTAACTCGGATTAAGACGAGTCCTATATGAAAAGTTATCTACTCAAAAAGTTCTATCTAAAAATCATGGTTAGAACAGCCCAGGTCTGCTGGTCTGTTACAGAAACAGCAGGTCAGTAGGTTTTGGACAGAAACAGTAAGTTTAAAAGGGTTCCGGTGGACTTGGTGCTTGATGTTCATCATGGTTCTCATCCTTGATGCATATAGCTTCAAGTGTACAACTCATTGATGTATCTACATCATCTTAACCAAGTCTTGACCATCATAACTCTAGTGCAAGTCTAAGACATGAAGCACAACTCACTTAAGAGTTGCATGTAGTTTGATGAACCAAAGCTACATCAAAGTCTTAGGTTTGACACTTACATGAACTATAAGACTAATAATAAGTTACAAACTTGAAAAATGAACTTATAAAATCAAGATCTTAAAATGTAGAACATAGTTCTTAGTTAGATCTTGAAGATCCAAGACTCAAAAGTCTAGATCAAGCATAAGTATACAAAGTTATAATTAAAAAGTTTCCTTTATATGTTCTTGAACTTTAAAGTTAGCCTTAAGTTCAAGATTAATGAGATCAAAGTTAACTTGTAACATTTGACCAACAAGAAGATAAATCATGAAATTAAAGTGCAAGAATGAAGTAGTAAACTAAGTAAACAAGTAAATTATTCATGGTTGTTAATACTTTAAAGATTCAAACCAAAGTTTGATCTTTAGAAAGTAAGCTTTAAAGTTTACTTCATGAACTTCAAGTATGTCTTTCAACCATGAACTTTATAATCTTTTGAAACAAGTAAGGTAGAACATAACTAGATAGATTATGTTCTTGTTGTTCTTGTTATAACAAGATAAAATGAAGAATCAACTAGGTAGTTTGATTCTTGTAAACTAAGTAAGTAAGTAACAAATAACTATAAGTAAGTAAGCTACAACAAGATCAAGTAATAAACAACAAAAGATGATGATGATTAAATGGTGTTGGATTTCGGTTTTGACAAGCAAAAAGAAGAGAAGAAAAGCCTCATAAACTTACAAGAGTGTAGAAAGAATTGAGAGAGAAATGAAGCAAGTATGTGTGTGTGTTTTGAGAGAGTAAACTAGTGAATGAAGTGATGAAAAAAAAATGAAAACCAAACTCCCCATATGGAGCCTCTTGGCTCACAGTTACAGCAGCAAAAAAAGGGGGGAAAGGAGTTTGTTTTGTGGTTACATGCTTGTTAAAGTTTGAAAAGGTGGATAAAAGGGGTGGTTACATGGGGATTAAGGCATAACTAGATTCCATATCTCTTAACTAGCTAGTTCCATGTTCTAAATGATACTTACACTTGAAAGAGTGGGCTAAAGGGTCCATTAATAATGTAGGGTGGGCTTGGAACCCCAAAGTCATAAGTCCATTTCACTACTAAAGCCCAAGTTCACTTAATTAACAAATTAATCCATTTAAAGCCCAAGTAATTAACCAACAACCTTAGTTAATTAAAATGATTAATAAAACTAATCATGAATGTAAATAATACTTGAAAATATTATTCGTGCAAGTTTCGGGTGTCACAAAGACGTTTCGGGCCCTTAAAGTCAAGTATGGGCAATCATGGCAACATGTAAATGTAATAACATACATTCGTTTAATCATACGTATTAATAATAATAATTATTAATAAATAAATGTTGGAAATTCCAGGGTCGTTACAACTAATACTAGTGATTATTCACTCTTTGCAAGTTTCACATGTTTAAACTTGCACACCAAACTCAAAACCCGCCTTCATCACTTGTAAACCCGAATCTTGGTGTTAATCTTCACTTAACAACTAATGCGGTTCCATTTATGAACACACAATCAAAAACCCCTAATTATGAACAAGAATTTTATGAACAAAATTCGGATTTAGAACTTACCACTAGTATCAAATCGTAGCTAAGAACGAGGAGAAAAACGTTGCCTCTTACGCTCTCGATCGAATCCCGCTTCTTCCTTTCAAAAATCCCTTTTGAATGATTTGAAGTATTTGTGTTTTGAGAGAAAATGAAGAAGAAAAAAAAAGAAAAGAATAAAATGAAATGAATGGACCAGATTTGGGGAATAAAATGCAGTGTGGTCGCGCCGCGACTACTTCTCTCCGCGCCGTGAGAGTAGTCGTGGTCTGGTGGTTTGTTGTCGTGCCTCCTGATCTTGAATCCCTTGAAATGTCGCGTCGCGACCAAGTGCTCCACGCCGTGACCTTGAGCACGATTTGACCCATTTTGATGCATTTAACCATGATAACGAGTTCACGCTTCGCATGCCTCATAAATCTAATGTACATGCACGTTAAAACACTAAAACACTTCTTCGTTTAACTCTCGTACACCATATTCATATATACAACATATATATACTTGTTTCACCTCATATATTTATATTCCATACATATATACCTACACACTTATATTCTCCATTCTAACACCCAAACACTTCTATTACGCGTCACAACTCGAATATTATCTCGTTAAGCCCATCGTACGCCCTTTATATATATATACATATTCATTATACGTCGTACGTGCCCTTCATATATACATCGTATGAATAAACGAGTCTTACAACTCTCCCCCACTTATTTCGATCACGTCCTTGAGATCCTAGTCACTTAACCAATCCGAACCTACACGCTATGGTTCTCAAACAATCGTTCCAATCCGATTTCCACCACATTTCTCATTAACCCGAAGATTAATCCATTAACTAAATACACACTTGCACGCATTCTGAAACGTGCAATACACACAACATCTGAAGTCTATAACGATCACTTAGAATACGCGGAATCGCCACGTATTTTTCATGACCCGTCCTAATCCATCTGGACGAATACATTATATTTGGTTACATCGCGAGGTACTTGACCTCTATATGATATATTTTACAAACATTGCATTCGTTTTTAAAAGACAAACTTTCATTACATCGAATGTTGACGGCATGCATACCATTTCATAATATATCCAACTATAATTGACTTAATAATAATCTTGATGAACTCGACAACTCGAATGCAACCTCTTTTGAAATATGTCATGAATGACTCCAAGTAATATCTCTAATATGAGCAAATGCACAGCAGAAGATTTCTTTCATACCTGAGAATAAACATGCTTTCAAGTGTCAACCAAAAGATTGGTGAGTTCATTAGTTTATCGTAAACATTCATTTTCATCATTTTAATAGACCACAAGATTTTATATATTGACACGCGTAACTCGTGAATTAAAATTCATTCATATGGTGAACACCTGGTAACCGACCTTAACAGGATACATATAGAATATCCCCATCATTCTGGGACTCACATCGGACATGATAAATAGAAGTACTAAAGTAGTTCAAATTCTCTGACTGGGGCTTGTTAGTGCCCATAGATCTATCTTTAGGATTCGCATCAATTGGTGGCAATTATCATAAACACCAATTCTTAGGCTACCAAGCTAAAAAGGGGCATATTCGGTTTGATAATCCAACCATAGAATGTAGTTTCGATCACTTGTGTCTATTTCGTAAAGCATTTATAAAAGCAGAGCATGTATTCTCAGTCCCAAAAATATATATTGCAAAAGCATTTAAAAAGGGAGCAAATGAAACTCACAATACTGTATTTTGTAGTAAAAATACATATGACGACATTGAACAATACAGGGTTGGCCTTGGATTCACGAACCTATATCATTCATATATGTATTAAAACATATTCTTGTAATCGAACAATATTTATATAATTTTATTAATTATATCCTTTTTATATTAGTGATATATGTTTATTATATTCATTTTTGTTATATAAAGATATTAATCTTCATTATGTTATATGTAATAATTATATTTTTAGTGTATATATATATATATATATATATATATATATATATATATATATATATATATATATATATATATATCATTTGTATATTAATGATAATAGTAGTCAAAATAATATTAATAGTGGTAAAAATGATAATAATTATAATACTTAAAATTACTAATAAGATAATAATGTTAATAATTTTATTAATGATAATAATATTGATAATTATAATTGTAAAAAAATATTAATTTTACTGTTAATGATAGTTATGATACAGATTTTAGTAATTACATAATGATAATACTTGTGATAATACAATAATAATACTACTTAATGATATTACTAGTAAGGATAATAATGTTAATAATAACAATAATTATAATAATCCTAATTGTATTTATAATACATATACTAATAATAATGGTAATTATAATTTTCGTGTTTAATTTCTAAGCTAATAATTTAAGTTGCTATATCATCAATTCGTAATCTTAGTTATAATAGTAATAACGGTAATACTTATATTAATAATAGTCTTATTAATAATAATGATAAAAATAAAAATATTAATGATAATACTAGTAATGATAATGATAATAATATTTGTAATAATAATAACAATTATAGTATTAATCTTAGTGTATTTAATAACAATTATAATTACTAATAATAATCATGACAACAACAACAACAATAATAATAATAATAATAATAATAATAATAATAATAATAATAATAATAATAATAATAATAATAATAATAATAATAATAATAATAATAATAATAATAATAACCATAATAATATTAATAATTAACAATAAGAAAACTACCTCCTTTCGAGTTTAAAAAAAAAATGGTTGCCCTTGATGAGGTTTGAACCCACGACCACTCGAAACCCGACATCCCTCTTAACCATCCAGCTACTCGTGTCTTTCTGTTTTAATTACCACATAATTTTCATAAAACCCATATTAATCTGTTTTAACTTTCTTCTTCTACCTCACACCAACTGGATCAACCAGGAACCCATGGAAATCATAACAATGAGTTTGTAATTTTAGTTAGGATTTGAACTTGAACAATACAACCTGAGTGATTGTTATTGTTCATCAAAGAATTAAAAAAAATAATGGCTGTATCTGTTGTTCAAAATAAACGAAGAACACCCAAATCACATTTTAAATTCTAAAGTGTTTTAGACAAAACTTGTAACATGAAATAGGTGCTAAATCAAACGTATAAACTTTCTGGGCTCTCAATTTAATTTGAAACATAAACACGCTCTTAAATTTCATGAAGAACACGATTTTTGACTTTTTCTAAAAATACTTTGACTCCAAAATTAGAGATTGATAGGATGATTTGGGTTTTTAATCTTTGCAGAAAGTTTAAACGATATACTACTAACATTACTGCATTAACACAATTTGAGGTCTGTTTTAAAATCGTGGTTTTTGAAAATTGGATTAAGAACAGGGCAGTAAACCTGTTTTTTATATTTTTTCTGTTTAATTTTGATGAGATGAAGGTTATAAAGGGTTTCTGGGATTGATATATGATAATGTAAAGTCAATTGGATTCCATAACACTGAAAGTGATCGATTCATATAGTAACTAAAGGTAGATAGAAAGAATCAATTGGTACAAAAAAAATATAATAAATAAAGTAAGATATCGAATTGTACTTATTTTTGTAGTGTTTTGGTAATTTGATCTCGACTTATAACTGAATGGAGACAAGAACAAGAAATAGAAACAGTTTGATGGAGATGGACATCTGGAATTTTGATCTGTATTTGATTCTAAATCCAAAATCATACGTATGATTTTATAAAATCATTATTAATAATTAGTAATTATAATTATATTAATAATAATCTAAATACAAATAATAATATTTATAATCATAATAATAGTAATAATAATAATGATTCGTATTAATCTTCATGAAATTAATAATGATAATACAAATGATAATTATAATAATAATACTAATTATATTAATATTAATTATAATAATACTAATAATATTAATAATAATAATGATATAACAATTTATATCAATTATCATATTTGTAATTCACTATTATTAATCATGATATTAATATTAATATTTATTTTAAGAATGAAAGTAATTATATTATAACATATATATGTTAACTTGTATTTTATATATATATATATATATATATATATATATATATATATATATATATGTAATATCTATTAACCATATAATACATTATATAATAACTTTTATTGAATAATTATTATTTATACATTTTATTTCAATATACATATCATAAAAATTATAAATATCATAAGTATAGATTTATTTTAAATTACACTTAATTATTTCATATTTTATTTTACATATTTGAATCAAATGTTTACATTTTTTTTTATATTTTATGATTTCAAATTATTATATATACTTACATATATATATATATATATATATATATATATATATATATATATATATATATATATATATATATACACACACACATATTCATTTACAATTAATTGTTCGTGAATCGTCGGGCACAGTCAAAATGGTAATTGATTATATGAACACAGTTCCAAGTTTTTGAGATTCATCATTACAGACTTTGCTTATCGTGTCGGAAATAATATAAAGATTAAGTTTAAATTTGGTCAGAAATTTCCGAGTCGTCACAGTACTTACCCGTTAAAGAAATTTCGTCCCCGAAATTTTATAGAGATCATCATGGCTGACAATATGTATGTTTTCATGACGAATTTGAGTGGTTAAATAGAGTTTTATCACTATTGAGTAATATAGATAAAACAATTTGATTACTCGAGGCGTACGACTGAAGCTATCACTAAATAGTGAATAAGATAGACAAGTTTCATCATAACTTTTCACTAGTCATGGGTGAATTCATAAATTCAAGGGATTTAAAGATAATCTTCGAAATCTATATAAGATTTGATTCTTCGGTAGTTTAGGAAATTAGGATCTTTCGAATAAAATGCGGAAATCTGTCTTGATTTCTTTATCAGATATTTCACTTATAAATTAACTTCTTCCTTTCCATTACTTTTACCACTTCTATATATTAGATAATATATTAGGCCCAAGTCCAATATGTATTATGGACTTAGGGTCCATTAGAGTTAAGATGATTAGGGTTTGTACTCTATAAATAGTGTCAAATGTTATCAATAATATTCACGGGATTTCATTCTATAACATGGTATCAGAGCCATACGATCCAAAAAAAGAGAATATAGTCAAAAATCTTATTGCAGCGTTGATAAAGATTGTGATCGTCGACAAAGTTCTATGCCCAAGTCCTGCTCAATCCTTGGCAAAGCAAGCCACGACGTGAAAAAAAATGTTACGGAAAGGGAAACGCAGTCAAGCAACGTAACCAATCCACGATATCAATTATTTCTATACAATAAATTAGAGAGACAATTGTGTTTTTATTTATTATTTTTATTTTATATTGTTTTCTTCCCAGTCCGAGCTTTCGCGATTTCGCCGCTCGGACTGCGGGGGAGTGCTAGAGGGATTAGGTTGGCCCAAGTCCAATTGTGGGCTTGGGTCTATTAGGGTTTTTAGGGTTTATGTGTCCTTGTATATCTATATATATCGGGTGATAATAAAGTTATACCTACGGGACCTACCGGTTCTATTCTATAACATGGTATCCGAGCCATACGATCCCGGTGAAACCTCCCAATTATTTTAATCTCTTCAAAGCTTTTCGTAACCTACCACACAATTCTATTATTTTTTTATTCTTATCTTCCAGCCATTCACATCACATCTAATACGGCCGCCTCAACTTTGCACCCTACGTTTGCACGTGTATGTTCTTCATGTTTTGCATCAACACCACTTTAATTCTTACTCCTACCGTTTCTTCTATATTATTTTAACATTAAAATATTAATGTTGTTCACCCTAAACATGCTTGTGTTTGAACTACAATTTCACGACTCTCATTCTGTCTCCTTATTTATATTTACTTTTACACCAAAATCCCAATAATGTATTCGTGTATCTCAACTTCCACGAACTACAAGACAACGGCCACAATATTTTTTTCCTTAGCTATCTTTTAATTATCTTTTTTATTCTTTAGCTTATTTGTTTTTTTTTTAAATAATCGGCGTGGGGCTGAGCCACCTATCTTGACTAGGTTCCAAACCCCGAAAAAAAGAGGAATAAAAAAAAAGAATATTGTCAGAACTCTTGTTTGCAGCGTTGAAGAATACTGTTATCGTCAACAAAAGTAGCTTATGAAAGCAGTACTTGATCCTTAGGCATAGGAAGCCACGGCGTAAAATAAAAAAAACTACTACGGAAAAGGAGAAGCCGTCAAGAAATCTGCAACTCTATCAACGAATAGGCTATTCGATGCAACAAATGAGAAAAAAAAAATAGAGTTTATTTTATTTCTTTAATTTAATGTTTATTGTTCTGCTCTAGTTCGAACTTTCGCAATTTTTCCGTTCGGACTACGAGGGAGTATTAGATAATATATTAGGCCCAAGTCCAATATGTATTATGGACTTAGGGTCCATTAGAGTTAAGATGATTAGGGTTTGTACTCTATAAATAATGTCAAATATTATCAATAATATTCACGGGATTTCATTCTATAACACTATACTCAATTCCTAATCTCAAAATATTGTGAAAATGCTTAATCCAGTTTTGATCCATGTCCTTATCTTAACTATCGCAACAATCATTCTCCTTTTCCAACTTCCACCGGGGAATCTGTTTACTTCTACTTTGCCTTGGGGTTATAGTGTTTTTAATTCTCCCGTGTCTTTATGTTGCGATAAACATTGATATACATGGTTTATAATTTATGTGTTATTATCGGGCTTTATATTCTCCTTTATATCTCGAAGTTCTATGCTTTTGTTTTCTCTTCCCGACTTTAGGTTAAGTGAATAATGGTCCAGAATTCGTAGGTATGAAGTTTCTAATGAACATGACTAATGTTCTAAGAGAGAAATTGTAATGGCACAATCTTTATTGGTTAAATTACCAGAATTCAAGAGAAAAGATAGAACTATCAAGAAAATATGTTCTTTATATGTTTAGAGATTATATAGAATGTAAGAGTCGTGTAACATGGTGCATGATGACATTATGATCTGTGAATCATCACGTTTCATTAAAAACTCAGCATGACTTACTGTAATATAATCACGTTGATCAAGTGTCATTATATTATACTAACTCATGCATCAATTTACAACACTACTTCAAAATCAATCATAATTCAAATTCGAATTTTTTAGAATTTTAGAAACAGTTTCTTTTATGATATAACACTGATAGAGCGGAGAGATAATTAATATCGGACAAGAATATTTATGAAGATATCTTCAGAAATATTGAGGATATTAATAAAGAAAGATACGATGATATCTTAGAATTTCAGAATCAAATTGTGATGAAGAAATTCATTCACAATGATTTAGAGCGATTAAGGAGTAAAGTATTCGCTAAAGATTTCATCAGAAATAGAATCATCAGGATTCTTTGAAGGCAGGTTTATTCTATTTGATTTGTCCACAACCTCCTTCATAGTTTCGCATAATCCGCTTTTCGGTAAATTTTCTATTGATCGTTTCCAACAATCCATTCTTTATCATCATACTTTTGACTGCTAAGGTCGTTTATAGTTTTTGCTGCTTCTTTCAGCTTTTTTAGAATTTAGAGTATTGATTCGTGAACTGGGTTCTTTTCAGAAATTTAGAATTGAAGGTCATAATTCTAAGAGATAAATGTTATATATATACATATAATTGTTGATGTAGGCATGCTGCGAGTTTTTAAAATACTGATTGCTGATTCCCGATAATTTGTATGGTAATTTTCGTTATAAGATGTGGATGAGTATATGATAAGGTTTTAATGAACAAATATAATGGTTCTTCGGAGAGACTTGAGTCAAGGGTAGTGAAGTTGTTGGTAAGTTTACTGTTAATGGGGTGGAATATAAACGGTTCTTCCAGTAACGATGGTGAAAGGGCAACGTATATATTAAGGTTATAATAAGGCTAGTCCGACTAAAAAGTCGATGTTGACTTGCTGAAGCTGTGACAAAATTGGCCAATTTGGAGTGGGATTGTAAAGTTATTTTTGGTAATAACAACGCCAAAGGAGCTAGCACAGATTCGTGTTAAACGTTTACTCATGTTCCGAGGGTTTTCAGGTACATAACTATATGCATCAATCTTTTCTTCCGTGGATGAAGTGCGATTGGTTCATCCTCTCGATTGAGGTGTTTTCAAGAATCATGAAAGGTTTGAATGAGATTGTAATCATCAAGATACAAATGAGGTTTAAGATGAAATCAAGTGGCAAACTTGAAAAATTGTTTAGTTTCATATGTTATAATCAATATTTTAATTCATTTTAATTGTCCAATGTTGCTAATCCACGGTTAACAGTCCATAGTTAGAAATTCAATAATTCATATATAGTTTAATATATAATATTCGAATTAATTAATACGTGTCATGACCCATTATATACATGTCTCAGACTCGATCACAACTCAAAGTATATATATTATTATAGAATCAACCTCAACCCTGTATAGCTAACTCAAGCATTACTGCATATAGAGTGTCTATGGTTATTCCAAATAATATATATAGATGCGTCGATATAATATGTCAAAACCTTGTATACGTGTCCCGATATTTAAAGTGCGTAAAATAAATAACAGAAATTAAATGACGATAAATAAAGTGCGTAAAGTAAATAACAGAAATTAAATGACGATAAATAAAATTACGATAATTAAATTGCAATAAATAAACTGCGATAAATAAAATGTAATCAGTTAGCTAGGAACAGTTAGCTGGAAACAGTTAGCGTGGATTCTTAACAAAATTTTTCTCATAGTTAATTCGTTTGTTTATAACAAATTTTATTTTGTCCAATATTTTCCTTTATTATGCCACTTGTTGGATTCTGATAAATCAAAATCCAAATATGAAATTGAATGAAAATGGTTATTCTGTGGTGAACGGATTCGTATATCGGTGGATGTAAGTAGGATAGTAAATGATCATTCAATCAGATTCGAAGAATGTACAGTGTAGCTTATTAATGTGAAATCTAAATATTCTTCGGGTATTACATACCCGTTAAAATATTTTCACCATTAACAGTTTGTACAAAAGAATTTTTAATTATAACCTTTATGAAAACATATATACATATATATTTTCTTCAGATGTAATCATGGATTTAATGAGTTAATATGATATTGATCTCATCTGACTTATCATTAGAACTAGAATACATAATCTTTAAAACATTAGAAATTACATAATCATCATGCAAAATGAAGATAAATGATGTAGAACAATTCGTAGAACGATGATTAGGTACGAGGTATAGATTGTGATGTTGATGCGTATAATGCGGATGTTATTGGTGGTGGTACTGGTTATGCTGCTGGTGCTACTGATGGTGGTACTGTTGCTGTCGGTGTTGCCGTTGGTGCTTGTAATCTTTGCACCATATTTTCCAAAGTCACTACCCGAGCGCGAAGCTCGTTGACTTCTTCTATTACACCTGGATGATTGTCAGTTCGGACGAGTGGATAAATAAGATCTAGAATTTGGTATAGTATATAATCATGACGAGATACTCTGGAAATGAGAGAGAAAATGGTGTTTAGGACAGGTTCGCTGGTAAGTGCTTCAGGTTCTTCGCAGAGAGGGCAATGTGGTGGATGGAAGGGATCACCTTCTTCTTGTCTCCAATGATTGAGGAGGCTATGAACCCATCAGATGAATTGGGGATGGTTGATTGGTTGATTCATTCTGGTGACGCTGCCTCCGGAGCTTAGGTGAACATCCATGTCGGAATAGCTGTCAGAATAACTATCAGAATAGCTATCGAAATCTGAAGGACTCGAACTGGTTGAGGGATTCATCTCGTACGACCAGATGAAGGATTTTCGATAAGAAATAGATTATAGGATGTAGATTAGTACCCTGCAATACATAATTTACATATGCATATATAATACTAAAATCCCATAAGTTATGGAGGAATCTACGGAAGCTGTCAGGCAAAGGTAACAATAAAGATACGCTAAGATATGAATTTATCTATACACTGTCTATGCAATAGAGGCAGTAAGACGTGTCTAGACCATAAGGATGAAAAGCAAATAATTTTTGACACTAAATGATAAGCAAAACTTTTGACATGCAGACAGGGTCGAAGTCCAGACCCACTATTGCGTCTAAACAATTATCAGTTAGACACACTAATGCAAGACCTGGTTCGCTAAGACCACCACTCTGATACCAACTTTCATGACCCGTCCTAATCCATCTGGACGAATACATTATATTTGGTTACATCGCGAGGTACTTGACCTCTATATGATACATTTTACAAACATTGCATTCGTTTTTAAAAGACAAACTTTCATTACATCGAAAGTTGACGGCATGCATACCATTTCATAATATATCCAACTATAATTGACTTAATAATAATCTTGATGAACTCGATAACTCGAATGCAACGTCTTTTGAAATATGTCATGAATGACTCCAAGTATTATCTCTAATATGAGCAAATGCACATCGAAAGATTTCTTTCATACCTGAGAATAAACATGCTTTCAAGTGTCAACCAAAAGGTTGGTGAGTTCATTAGTTTATCGTAAACATTCATTTCCATCATTTTAATAGACCACAAGATTTCATATATTGACACGCGTAACTCGCGAATTAAAATTCATTCATATGGTGAACACCTGGTAACCGACCTTAACAGGATGCATATAGAATATCCCCATCATTCCGGGACTCACATCAGACATGATAAATCGAAGTACTAAAGCAGTTCAAATTCTCTGACTGGGACTTGTTAGTGCCCATAGATCTATCTTTAGGATTCATATATGTATTAAAACACCAATTCTTAGGCTACCAAGCTAAAAAGGGGAATATTCGGTTTGATAATCCAACCATAGAATGTAGTTTCGATCACTTGTGTCTATTTCGTAAAGCATTTATAAAAGCAGCGCATGTATTCTCAGTCTCAAAATTATATATTGCATAAGCATTTAAAAAGGGAGCAAATAAAACTCACAATACTGTATTTTGTAGTAAAAATACATATGACGACATTAAACAATGCAGGGTTGGCCTTGGATTCACGAACCTATATCATTCATATATGTATTAAAACATATTCTTGTAATCGAACAATATTTATATCCTTTTTATATTAGTGATATATGTTTCTTATATTCATTTTGTTATATAAAGATATTAATCTTCATTATGTTATATGTAATAATTATATTTTTAGTATATATATATATATATATATATATATATATATATATATATATATATATATATTTGTATATTAATGATAATAGTAGTCAAAATAATATTAATAGTGGTAAAAATGATAATAATTATAATACTTAATATTACTAATAAGATAATAATGTTAATAATTATATTAATGATAATAATATTGATAATTATAATTGTAAAAAAAAATATATTAATTTTACTGTTAATAATAGTTATGATACAGATTTTAGTAATTACATAATGATAATACAATAATAATACTACTTAATGATATTACCAGTAAGGATAATAATGTTAATAATAACAATAATTATAATAATCCTAATTGTATTTATAATACATATACTAATAATAATGGTAATTATAATTTTCGTGTTTAATTTCTAAGCTAATAATTTAAGTTGCTATATCATCAATTCGTAATCTTAATTATAATAGTAATAACGGTAATACTTATATTAATAATAGTATTATTAATAATAATGATAAAAATAAAAATATTAATGATAATACTAGTAATGATAATGATAATAATATTTGTAATAATAATTACAATTATAGTATTAATCTTAGTGTATTTAATAACAATTATAATTACTAATAATAATCATGACAACAACAACAACAACAACAATAACAATAATAATAATAATAATAATAATAATAATAATAATAATAATAATAATAATAATAATAATAATATTAATAATAATAATAATAATAATAATAATAATAATAATAATAATAATAATAACAACCATAATAATATTAATAATTAACAATAAGAAAACTACCTCCTTTTGAGTTTAAAAAAAAGTGGTTGCCCTTGCTGAGGTTTGAACCCACGACCACTCGAAACCCGACATCCCTCTTAACCATCCAGCTACTCGTGTCTTTCTATTTTAATTACCACATAATTTTCATAAAACCCATATTAATCTGTTTTAACTTTCTTCTTCTACAACCCATGGAAATCATAGCAATGAGTTTGTAATTTGAATTTGGATTTGAACTTGAACAATACAACCTGAGTGATCGTTATTGTTCATCAAAGAATTAAAAAAAATAATGACTGTATCTGTTGTTCAAAATAAACGAAGAACACCCAAATCACATTTTAAATTCTAAAGTGTTTTAGACAAAACTTGTAACATGAAATAGGTGCTAAATCAAACGTATAAACTTTCTGGGCTCTCAATTTAATTTGAAACATAAACACGCTCTCAAATTTCATGATGAACATGATTTTTAACTTTTTCTAAAAATACTTTCACTCTAAAATTAGAGATCGATAGGATGATTAGGGTTTTAAATCTTTGCAGAAAGTTTAAACGATATACTACTAACATTACTGCATTAACACAATTTGAGGTCTGTTTTAAAATCGAGGTTTTTTAAAATTGGATTAAGAACAGGGCAGTAAACCTGTTTTCTCTATTTTTTCTGTTTAATTTCGATGAGATGAAGGTTATAAAGGGTTTCTGGGATTGATATATGATAATGTAAAGTCAATTGGATTCCATAACACTGAAAGTCATTGATTCATATATTAATTAAAGGTAGACAGAAAGAATCAATTGGTACAAAAAAAATATAACAAATAAAGTAAGATATAGAATTGTACTAATTTTTGTAGTGTTTTGGTAATTTGATCTCGACTTATAACTAACTGGAGACAAGAAAAAGAAATAGATACAGTTTAATGGAGATGGACAGCTGGAATTTCGATCTGTATTTGATTCTAAATTCAAAATCATATGTATGATTTTATAAAATCATTATTAATAATTAGTAATTATAATTATATTAATAATAATCTAAATACAAATAATAATATTTATAATAATAATAATAATAGTAATAATAATATTGATTCATATTAATCTTCATGAAATTAATAATGATAATACAAATGATAATTATAATAATAATACTAATTATATTAATACTAATTATAATAATACTAATAATATTAATAATAATCATGATATAACAATTTATATATCAATTATCATATTTGTAATTCAATATTATTAATCATGATATTAATATTAGTATTTATTTTAAGAATGAAAGTAAATATATTATAACATATATATTTTAACTTGTATTATATATATATATATATATATATATATATATATATATATATATATATATATATATATATATATATATATATATATATATATATATATATATATATGTATATATATACAATATCTATTAACTATATAATACATTATATATTAACTTTTATCGAATAATTATTATTTATACATTTTATTTCAATATACATATCATAAAAATTATAAATATCATAAGTATAGATTTATTTTAAATTACACTTAATTATTTTATATTTTATTTTACATATTTGAATCAAATGTTTACTTTTTTTTATATATTTTATAATTTCAAATTATTATATATACTTACATATATATTCACATTCATTTACAATTAATTGTTCGTGAATCGTCGGGCACAGTCAAAAAGGGTAATTGATTATATGAACACAGTTCCAAGTTTTTGAGATTCAACATTACAGACTTTGCTTATCATGTCGGATATAATATAAAGATTAAGTTTAAATTTGGTCGGAAATTTCCGGGTCGTCACAGTATTCTTCCAACTCCTCTAGGCAATTCTTCTCAAAGAGTCACCTTTAACACCTAAATCGTCACCCGCAATTTATTAAAATCCACAAACCCGAGCACAAGAACTTGCTCAATCCCTCACATTGGGAAAACTCAACCAATCTCATTCCGAGATATCAACTCCTAGCGTACCCATACCAAGTACATTGTGTGATGACCCGAAAATTTCCGAACAAATTTAAACTTTAATCTTTATATATATCCGACACGATAAGCAAAATCTGTAATGTTGAGTCTCGAAAGTTTTGAAACTTTATTCATGTAAGCAAATACCCTTTGATCATGTCCAACGATTCACGAACAATTATGTGTAAATAAAAAAATATATACATATACATAGGTCAGATTATGGAATTGAGATTTAGTATATAAAACATTAAACAGATTAGTTGATATGAATATAAGTTATGAGATCTATTTTATGAATTTGGAAATGCTATCAAAGTAATGAATGAATAATACTTTACATAAATGTATTTGTCGATGTAAGTTATCAACGATATTAAAAGATAATATCAAATGATTGAATTATCAGATACATTGAATTATGATTACGAGTCTCTGTTATGAGGTCCACTTTGAATTAGAAAACCCTTACTTTTAACGGTATTCGGAATATTTGGGAAGATGTTTATATTTAAGAACAAAAGTGTTATCATTGAGGATTAGACAGAAGTTAGTGGAGATTTGAATTTCATAAAACTTGATTGATCTATTTCAAACATGCGAAAACATTTTTCGAGATAATAGAACTTGTTATTTAAAATATCTTTGTTTAAATAACGTAAGTTGGGATATTGACTACTATATATATATAATGTGCAACGTGTATTTAAAACATGTTTTAGGTATATTAAATATATATAGGATTGCAAATTAGTTATGTAAACGATAATAACATTTGTTATTTGATTTGATAGATATTAAGATATATTATTTAGAAAGATTAAGGTGATTAAATTAAACATGGACGCATATCAAATTAAGTTTTAAAGTGTAAATGTTACGTGTTATAAGATTTCCTAAAAGAAATTAAAATAAACTTTGATCTGTTATTTGTTTTGATAAACTAAATACTATATTAATATTTCCATACGATATGTACAAGGTTAAATTTTTAAATGAAAATATATTTATATTTTACAATGTGTTAAATAATAACATCAAATCAGTCACAAAATGTTTTGATTTAAACTAATATTATTAAACATGTTTTGATAAACAACGAGACTAGGATTTATAAAAGGAAATGATCAGAATATTTAAAAGATAAAGTCACACTTTGAGTGGGTTAGTTTTTAATTAACTTAAGTCTAGGTATTAATAAAGGTACATGTCACAAAACGTTTAATTTAAAATAAAATATTTTGACAAACAACGAGCCACTGATTTATAGAAGGAAATAACCACAACACTTAATTATATAAGATACATTTGTCATAAAGTAATTTTTCTATAACTAAAACTAAATTTTTATAATGGTACGAGTCATTAAATGTAAAAGGCTAGTTTTCTAAACGTACGAAAGTGCGCTCGAAAAACTGAAAGTGGTACATGAGTCGTGAGACCACGACCGTGTCATTTTTCTAAAAATTACATTTTTACCATGAGCGTAAATATAATATAATATTTAATTAATTATATAAATATAATATATTATAAAATCTATATGTATAAAGATAGGAACGTCCATGTTATAAGGCATAAATTGCGGTTCTTTTTCTTTCATCACTCCGCAATTTTGGTGTTAATGGGGTCCGGTTCATGGCTATAAAGCTCGAGTTTTGCGCAGCCAGTTCATTCATTCATCTATCTAAATTATGTACTCCGTAAATTATTATTATTATAATTAATTAATTTTACATTATTATTATTTAGTATTAAGATTATTATTATAAATATTAATCTTAGTAATATTATTAATACACATAAAATATTACGACGAGGTCATGAGCGGGTCATTTCAAGACAAGTTTTATGAATAGGATAAGGCTAAGGAAATTATGGGTTATGGCTAAGGAGGTTATGGGTATGGATCAGGAGTATAGCTCGTGGAGTCAATCTAGTGTTTGTCATCTCCGTTGCATTTACGTACCTTTCCTACAATATTGAATCTCAATATTGATACGTGAGCACTCATAACTTAACTTTTATTTACTAATAGTGTATCCCTGACTATTGCTCGAGAATATAGGATTATGCATGCTTGTACTTTTAATATAACCCTTAATTAGTTTATGTTAAATCTCGAAGTAGTTACATCTAAGATTAAGATAAGGTATAAGATATGCATGTCGTTGGAAAGCTAGCGAAAAATTAATAACTTTTCCTTTAGATGCCAAATGGATTTGATGGACGGATTAGAAGTTATAGTCAATTGAGGTTGTGTAAAAATGATTATTATTATCGTCGTCATTATCGTCGTTCTAATTTTTATTTAATTATTATTATTATTATTATTATTATTATTATTATTATTATTATTATTATTATTATTATTATTATTATTATTATTATTAGTATTATTATTATCTATAAAAAGTATTATCTTTAAAAATTGTTATTTTTATTATTACTATCATTTATTATCATTATAGTTATAATTAGTATTATTATTATTATTATTATTAAAATAGATTATTAGTATTATCATTACCATAATAATTATTATTATTAGTATTATAATTAAAACTATTAACAGTAACATTTAACTATTATGGTTACTATTATTATCATTAAAATGAACGCGATATAAAAGACGATTTAAAAACTATTAATAAATTGATTAGGAAATAATGAGTATGTGTATCATGATGAAATTTAAAGATATTGATTTAGATAAAATTATCATTTTTTTTATTATTTTTATCACTATTATTATTAAAAGTATTATTAATGATATTAGAAATATCATCTTTACAAAAATTATTATTTTTAATAAGAATATCATTATTAATATAAAATTTCATTTTTAATAAGAATTATCATATTGTTATAATACAATTTTCGTAAATATAAATATTGTTATTAATAGAATAATAATAATTGTTAATACAAAAATATACAACTTATTTACCAATGCTATTTTATCAAATAAATATGTGATACAAATTATATAAATTACCTCAATAGAATCTATCGGAATATTTTTAATATTAAATGAACTTTATAAATTTCATTACTTAAGACATATAAAAGTATATTTTAATATAAAATTTTATTTATTAATAAATGAATTATATTATTTACTCTATTAAATTTTTTTTAAAATATTTTAAAAATATAAAACGACGATATTTAAATTATATATAATAATCATAATCATTTATAATTTTTTTTTGAAATCATTTTGAGTCAAACTAATTTTTTTTTGTCGACCTTTGCATATTAGACTCGAGCATTAGGATTGTGGTACACTATGACTTGAATTAAAATGTTAGACAAATATTGACCAACCTATAAATATATATAATTAATTTAGGTTCGTGAATCCGAGGCCAACCTTACACTGTTCAATGATGTTATATGTATTTTTACTACAAAATACAGTATGGTGAGTTTCACTACCCTTTATATATTTTTGGGCTGAGAATACATGCGCAATTTTTATAAATGATTTACAAAATAGACACAAGTACGTGAAACTACATTCTATGGTTGAATTATCGAAAATCGAATATGCCCCTTTTTATTAAGTCTGGTAATCTAAGAATTAGGGAACAGACACCCTAATTGATGCGAATTCTAAAGATAGATCTATGAGCCCGACGAACCCCATCCAAAGTACCGGATGCTTTAGTACTTTGATGTTGTTTTATATCATGTCCGATGGATTTCCCGGAATGATAGGGGATATTCTTATATAAATGTTGTTAATGTCGGTTACCAGGTGTTCAATCCATATGAATGATTTTTGTCTCTATGCATGGGACGTATATTTATGAGAAATGAAAATGAAAATCTTGTGGTATATTAAAATAATGGAAATGATTGTTTATGATAAACTAATGAACTCACCAACCTTTTGGTTGACACTTTAAAGCATGTTTATTCTCAGGTTTGAAAGAAACCTTCCGCTGTGCATTAGCTCATTTAAGGACATTACTTGGAGTCATTCATGACATATTCCAAAAGACGTTGCATTCGAGTCATTGAAGTTCATTAGAGATTATTAATTAAATGGCAGATTAGGTCATTTAAAGTTGGATATTATGAAATGGCATGCATGCCTGTTAACTTTCGATGTAAAGGAAAGTTTATCTTTTAAAACGAATGCAATGTTAGTAAAATGTATCATTTAGAGGTCATGTACCTCGCGATGTAATCATATGTTATTGTATTCGTCCCTATGGATTGGGTCGGGTCGTCTCATGTGGTATCAGAGCGGTGGTCTTAGCGAACCAAGTCTGTATTAGTGTGTCTAACTGATAAGTCGTTAGGATGCATTAGTGAGTCTGGACTTCGACCGTGTCTGCATGTCAAAAGTTTTGCTTATCATTTTAGTCGGAAATCATCTACCTACCATCCTTAGAAAAGTACCTGATTATCATTCTATAGTCTAGACGCGTTTTCTTGCATTTATTGCATAATAGTGTATAGACGAAATCTTATCCTGGTATATCTGTTACTGTGAACTTTGACTGACATTTTTCAAAGATTCCTCCGTAATTTATGGGATTTTGGTTATATATACATATGTAAATTATGTATTGAAGAATACCACATCTAACACCTACAATATATTCCATACAAAAAAAATTCATTTCCCCGACTATACGAGATGGATTCCGCATCTAGTTCGAATTCCTACGATTCTGACAGTTATGCCGACATGGATTTCCATTCGGGCTCCGAAGGCAGCGTCACCGGAATGGATCAACCAATCTCCCATCATCTATTCTGGATGAATTGGGGATGGGTACGTAATATACTAAATCACTGGAGACAAGAAGAAGGTGATCCATTCCATCCACCAAATTGCCCTCTTGGCGATGAACCTGAAGCACTTACCAGCGAACCTGTTCGAGAAATCATTTTTTCTCTCATTTCTAGAGTATCTCGTCACGATTACATAATATCCCATATTTCGGATCTTGTTCATTCGCTCACTCCAACCGCTAATCATCCCGGTGTACTAGCAGAAGTTAACGAGCTTCGCGCTCGGGTAGTGGTTTTGGAGAATATGGTGCGAAGGTTACAAACACCATCAGCAGCACCAGTAGCGTAACCAGTACCGCCAGTAACATCCACCTCGCAAGCCTCAATACTAAAAGCACCAGCAGCATCACCGGCATCAACATCAACCACCATTATTAACATCAACAGGATCATTACCACCACCAACAATCACATCCGCACCACACACCCCAATATCCCAATCTGTATATTGGATATCAACATCACATGCACCAAAGATACCAAGGAGTACCAACAACAACAAACGATGAAGTATTGATTCATAACTTCATCGGAGAAACATTCTGTGGTGATTATGTAATCTCTAAAGTTTTAGAGATTATCTATCTCAGCCTTAACCAAAAACTAGATGAGTGGACAGAGATGATAGGGAGAAGAATCGAAACCCTGACAAGAACGGTGCGTGGTTTACAAGCTAGACTTGTTTTATCAAACAACATCAGCGGTACCCATGGCCTCGCCAACACAGTCTGTGCTGTCAACATTAATAAAATCGCCAGCACCTCTAACATCACAAGCTTCGCCAGTTCAAGAATCACTGTAGAAACCATTACGAATCATACAACGCGTCTATTATATCAATGAGTTATGAAGTATTAATTCATTATTACTTTTCCTTCTGAAGAATTTATATATACATATTATATATATATATATATATATATATATATATATATATATATATATATATATATATATATATATATATATATATATATATATATATATATATATATATATATATATATATATATATATATATATATATATATATATATATATGAATCTTGAAGTATGAATGCATCTTTCTGTACTAAGCTATTATGTATGAATTAAAAGAGGATAGATACTACTCGATTAATTCATATTACTAAAATGCTATGATGTACATTCTTCGATAACAACCCAACCAGCGTTAATTACAATCTCTGCTTCAATTCAATGAATTTAATTTCATAACGAACCAAGTGTATTATTTAAACATATGATTAATTTTACACTGTCATTATCAATATACTCGAAACTTTTCAAAGAACACCATTGGTATCTTGCGAAGTTCGCAAGAATTCCATGAGCACCAATATCCTTCACCAACGAATATCAATATGAATAAATAAGGAAGTATGATTCCATTAATCCTCCACGAAGATTGTGAAATTTCTAATGATTTAGAGATTATCCAGTTCTAATTCAAGTCGGAAAAAAAATCAAATGAGTTAAATATGTTATTAACTCATTAAATCCGTACTACACCTGAAGAAAATATACTCACATATATTTCATAAAGATTGTAATGAAAATTCTTGTTCAAAATATTATTTGTGAAATTTTTTTTCACGGGTAGGTAAAACCCGAGAGATATATAAAATCACAATTAATATGTTACGTTCTTCAATTCTGATTCGACAATCATCAACTATACCAATATACATTCTTCTATAGAAATCAAACCAATCATAATCATTCGAATCTAATTACATATTCTGATCTTGGGAATTTCAGAATTCAACTCGAGATACAACCGAAATCATCACTCTTGGATCCTTACATTTATTTTTCAAATTTATACTTTGACTTCAAAACCGTGATAGAACATCACTTTTAATCGTAACACTCAGAAAAATATGAAAATCATTCGGGATTCAGGACGATTCTATCATTTGGATATTGACTATGTCAATCTGCATTTAAAACCCTTCAAAATTTTGAAAGACAATTCAAATGATGAACAATCGAGATGATGATCCAACCACACGTTACCCGAAGTTTTGTACCTGAAAAACTCTCGAAACCAAAGTCTTAATCTAACATGTAACCGCGTCGAATCCTTTATCATTTATTAGCAAAAACAACATTTCGATTCCTTTTCAAAGTAGCCAATTTTGTCACAGCTTCAGCAAGTCAACTTCGACTTTTCAGTCGGACTAGTCTTATTTTAACCCCAATAGATACGTTGCCATTCGTCATTGTTACTGGGGAACCTTTTATATTCCATCATATTACTACCAGCGACTCTTCTGAACCCATCTCGGATTGAAAACTAGTGATTCAGATATTATAGCATTAAATGCAGAGGAAACATAAAAATGGTAGATGGTTTAAACGGCCAAAAGTTTGATGATAAAAGATAGTGAGTTGGTAAAACTCAAAAAAAGAAAGGATTTGGTACTGAAAAACGGATTGAGCAAAGTATGAAGGAAGCTGTGGACAAATCACAGAGACTGAATATGCCTTCAAAGGATCCAAATGATTCAGTGCCTGCTAAAATCGTTAGCAAACACCTTACTTCTTATGCTAAACCTTCACAGACAGATATTCTTCATCATCATCATATCTTAAATATTATAAGATATCTTTGTATCTCCCATTATACATATTCTTCATATCTCTGGAGATATTTTCACAACTATTCTTATTTGAAATCATCTATCTCTCTGTAATATCTACAACATAAAAGAAACTGTGTTAGTTTCTAAATTCTGAAAAATTTGAATATGAATGTTTTTGAAGTAGTGTTGGGAACTGATGAAATGTCCCGTTCTTATTGATTAAAAATGTTCCATATTAATTGATTTCGTTGCGAGGTTTTGACCTCTATATGAGACGTTTTTCAAAGACTGCATTCATTTTAAAACAAACCATAACCTTTATTTCATCAATAAAGGTTTAAAAAGCTTTACGTAGATTATCAAATAATGATAATCTAAAATATCCTGTTTACACACGACCATTACATAATGGTTTACAATACAAATATGTTACAACAAAATAAGTTTCTTGAATGCAGTTTTTACACAATATCATACAAGCATGGACTCCAAATCTCGTCCTTATTTAAGTATGCGACAGCGGAAGCTCTTAATAATCACCTGAGAATAAACATGCTTAAAACGTCAACAAAAATGTTGGTGAGTTATAGGTTTAACCTATATATATCAAATCATAATAATAGACCACAAGATTTCATATTTCAATACACATCTCATACATAGAGATAAAAATCATTCATATGGTGAACACCTGGTAACCGACATTAACAAGATGCATATATAAGAATATCCCCATCATTCCGGGACACCCTTCGGATATGATATAAATTTCGAAGTACTAAAGCATCCGGTACTTTGGATGGGGTTTGTTAGGCCCAATAGATCTATCTTTAGGATTCGCGTCAATTAGGGTGTCTGTTCCCTAATTCTTAGATTACCAGACTTAATAAAAAGGGGCATATTCGATTTCGATAATTCAACCATAGAATGTAGTTTCACGTACTTGTGTCTATTTTGTAAATCAGTTATAAAACCTGCATGTATTCTCATCCCAAAAATATTAGATTTTAAAAGTGGGACTATAACTCACTTTCACAGATCTTTACTTCGTCGGGAAGTAAGACTTGGCCACTGGTTGATTCACGAACCTATAACAATATATACATATATATCAAAGTATGTTCAAAATATATTTACAACACTTTTAATATATTTTGATGTTTTAAGTTTATTAAGTCAGCTGTCCTCGTTAGTAACCTATAACTAGTTGTTCACAGTTAGATGTACAGAAATAAATTGATAAATATTATCTTGAATCAATCCACGACCCAGTGTATACGTATCTCAGTATTGATCACAACTCAAACTATATATATTTTGGAATCAACCTCAACCCTGTATAGCTAACTCCAACATTCACATATAGAGTGTCTATGGTTGTTCCGAAATATATATAGATGTGTCGACATGATAGGTCGAAACATTGTATACGTGTCTATGGTATCTCAAGATTACATAATATACAATACAAGTTGATTAAGTTATGGTTGGAATAGATTTGTTACTAATTTTCACGTAGCTAAAATGAGAAAAATTATCCAATCTTGTTTTACCCATAACTTCTTCATTTTAAATCCGTTTTGAGTGAATCAAATTGTTATGGTTTCATATTGAACTCTATTTTATGAATCTAAACAGAAAAAGTATAGGTTTATAGTCAGAAAAATAAGTTACAAGTCATTTTTGTAAAGGTAGTCATTTCAGTCGAAAGAACGACGTCTAGATGACCATTTTAGAAAACATACTTCCACTTGGAGTTTACCATAATTTTTGGATATAGTTTCATGTTCATAATAAAAATAATTTTCTCAAAATAACAACTTTTAAATCAAAGTTTATCATAGTTTTTAATTAACTAACCCAAAACAGCCCGCGGTGTTACTACGACGGCATAAATCCGGTTTTACGGTGTTTTTCGTGTCTCCATGTTTTAAATCATTAAGTTAGCATATCATATAGATATAGAACATGTGTTTAGTTGATTTTAAAAGTCAAGTTAGAAGGATTAACTTTTGTTTGCGAACAAGTTTAGAATTAACTAAACTATGTTCTAGTGATTACAAGTTTAAACCTTCGAATAAGATAGCTTTATATGTATGAATCGAATGATGTTATGAACATCATTACTACCTTAAGTTCTTTGGATAAACCTACTGGAAAAGGGAAAAATGGATCTAGCTTCAACGGATCCTTGGATGGCTCGAAGTTCTTGAAGCATAATGATGACACGAAAACAAGTTCAAGTAAGATCATCACTTGAAATAAGATTGTTATAGTTATAGAAATTGAACCAAATTGAATATGATTATTACCTTGTATTAGAATGATAACCTACTATAAGAAACAAAGATTTCTTGAGGTTGGATGATCACCTTACAAGATTGGAAGTGAGCTAGCAAACTTGAAAGTATTCTTGATTTTATGTTACTAGAACTTGTAGAATATATGAAGAACACTTAGAACTTGAAGATAGAACTTGAGAGAGATCAATTAGATGAATAAAATTGAAGAATGAAAGTGTTTGTAGGTGTTTTTGGTCGTTGGTGTATGGATTAGATATAAAGGATATGTAATTTTGTTTTCATGTAAATAAGTCATGAATGATTACTCATATTTTTGTAATTTTATGAGATATTTCATGCTAGTTGCCAAATGATGGTTCCCACATGTGTTAGGTGACTCACATGGGCTGCTAAGAGCTGATCATTGGAGTGTATATACCAATAGTACATACATCTAAAAGCTGTGTATTGTACGAGTACGAATACGGGTGCATACGAGTAGAATTGTTGATGAAACTGAACGAGGATGTAATTGTAAGAATTTTTGTTAAGTAGAAGTATTTTGATAAGTGTATTGAAGTCTTTCAAAAGTGTATAAATACATATTAAAACACTACATGTATATACATTTTAACTGAGTCGTTAAGTCATCGTTAGTCGTTACATGTAAGTGTTGTTTTGAAACCTTTAGGTTAACGATCTTGTTAAATGTTGTTAACCCAATGTTTATAATATCAAATGAGATTTTAAATTATTATATTATCATGATATTATCATGTAGGAATATCTCTTAATATGATATATATACATTAAATGTCTTTACAATGATAATCGTTACATATATGTCTCGTTTAAAAATCATTAAGTTAGTAGTCTTGTTTTTACATATGTAGTTCATTGTTAATATAGTTAATGATATGTTTAATTATCATAGTATCATGTTAACTATATTTATATCCATATATATGTCATCATAGAGTTTTTACAAGTTTTAATGTTCGTGAATCACCGGTCAACTTGGCTGGTCAATTGTCTATATGAAACATATTTCAATTAATCAAGTCTTAACAAATTTGATTGCTTAACATGTTGGAAACATTTAATCATGTAAATATAAATCTCAATTAATATATATAAACATGGAAAAGTTCGGGTCACTACAGTACCTACCCGTTAAATAAATTTCGTCCCGAAATTTTAAGCTGTTGAAGGCGTTGACGAATCTTCTGGAAATAGATGCGGGTATTTCTTCTTCATCTGATCTTCACGCTCCCAGGTGAACTCGAGTCCTCTACGAGCATTCCATCAAACCTTAACAATTGGTATCTTGTTTTGCTTAAGTCTTTTAACCTCACGATCCATTATTTCGACGGGTTCTTCGATGAATTGAAGTTTTTCGTTGATTTGGATTTCATCTAACGGAATAGTGAGATCTTCTTTAGCAAAACATTTCTTCAAATTCGAGACGTGGAAAGTGTTATGTACAGCCGCGAGTTGTTGAGGTAACTCAAGTCGGTAAGCTACTGGTCCGACACGATCAATAATCTTGAATGGTCCAATATACCTTGGATTTAATTTCCCTCGTTTACCAAATCGAACAACGCCTTTCCAAGGTGCAACTTTAAGCATGACCATCTCTCCAATTTCATATTCTATATCTTTTCTTTTAATGTCAGCGTAGCTCTTTTTTCGACTTTGGGCGGTTTTCAACCGTTGTTGAATTTGGATGATCTTCTCGGTAGTTTCTTGTATAATCTCCGGACCCGTAATCTGTCTATCCCCCACTTCACTCCAAAAAATTGGAGACCTGCACTTTCTACCATAAAGTGCTTTAAACGGCGCCATCTCAATGCTTGAATGGTAGCTGTTGTTGTAGGAAAATTCTGCTAACGGTAGATGTCGATCCTAACTGTTTCCGAAATCAATAACACATGCTCGTAGCATGTCTTCAAGCGTTTGTATCGTCCTTTCGCTCTGCCCATCAGTTTGTGGATGATAGGCAGTACTCATGTCTAGACGAGTTCCTAATGCTTGCTGTAATGTCTGGCAGAATCTTGAAATAAATCTGCCATCCCTATCAGAGATAATAGAGATTGGTATTCCATGTCTGGAGACGACTTCCTTCAAATGCAGTCGTGCTAACTTCTCCATCTTGTCATCTTCTCTTATTGGCAGGAAGTGTGCTGATTTGGTGAGACGATCAACTATTACCCAAATAGTATCAAAACCACTTGCAGTCCTTGGCAATTTAGTGATGAAATCCATGGTAATGTTTTCCCATTTCCATTCCGGGATTTCGGGTTGTTGAAGTAGACCTGATGGTTTCTGATGCTCAGCTTTGACCTTAGAACACGTCAAACATTCTCCTACGTATTTAGCAATATCGGCTTTCATACCCGGCCACCAAAAATGTTTCTTGAGATCCTTGTACATCTTCCCCGTTCCAGGATGTATTGAGTATCTGGTTTTATGAGCTTCTCTAAGTACCATTTCTTTCATATCTCCAAATTTTGGTACCCAAATCCTTTCAGCCCTATACCGGGTCCCGTCTTCCCGAATATTAAGATGCTTCTCCGATCCTTTAGGTATTTCATCCTTTAAATTTCCCTCTTTTAAAACTCCTTGTTGTGCCTCCTTTATTTGAGTAGTAAGGTTATTATGAATCATTATATTCATAGATTTTACTCGAATGAGTTCTCTGTCCTTCCTGCTTAAGGCATCGGCTACCACATTTGCCTTCCCCGGGTGGTAACGAATCTCAAAGTCGTAATCATTCAATAATTCAATCCACCTACGCTGCCTCATATTCAGTTGTTTCTGATTAAATATGTGTTGAAGACTTTTTTGGTCGGTATATATAATACTTTTGACCCCATATAAGTAGTGCCTCCAAGTCTTTAATGCAAAAACAACCGCGCCTAATTCCAAATCATGCGTCGTATAATTTTGTTCGTGAATCTTCAATTGTCTAGACGCATAAGCAATCACCTTCGTTCGTTGCATTAATACACAATCGAGACCTTGCTTTGATGCGTCACAATAAATCACAAAATCATCATTCCCTTCATGCAATGACAATATAGGTGCCGTAGTTAGCTTTTTCTTCAATAACTGAAACGTTTTCTCTTGTTCATCATTCCATTCAAATTTCTTCCCTTTATGCGTTAATGCAGTCAAGGGTTTTGCTATTCTGGAAAAGTCTTGGATGAACCTTCTATAGTAACCAGCTAGTCCTAAAAACTGGCGTATGTGTTTCGGAGTTTTCGGGGTTTCCCACTTTTCAACAGTTTCTATCTTTGCCGGATCCACCTTAATACCTTCTTTGTTCACTATGTGACCGAGGAATTGAACTTCTTCCAACCAAAATGCACACTTTGAAAACTTAGCGTACACTTCTTCCTTCCTCAATACTTCTAACACCTTTCTCAAATGTTCACCGTGTTCTTGGTCATTCTTTGAGTAAATAAGTATGTCATCAATGAAAACAATGACAAACTTGTCAAGGTATGGTCCACACACTCGGTTCATAAGGTCCATGAACACAGCTGGTGCATTAGTTAAACCAAACAGCATGATCATAAACTCGTAATGACCGTAACGTGTTCTGAAAGCAGTCTTTGGAATATCATCTTCTTTCACCCGCATTTGATGATACCCGGAACGTAAGTCAATCTTTGAATAAACAGACGAGCCTTGTAGTTGATCAAATAAGTCGTCGATTCTCGGTAGTGGATAGCGGTTCTTGATGGTAAGTTTGTTCAACTCTCGGTAGTCGATACACAACCTGAATGTACCATCTTTCTTCTTGACAAACAAAACAGGAGCTCCCCACGGTGATGTGCTTGGTCGAATGAAACCACGCTCTAAAAGTTCTTGTAATTGGCTTTGCAGTTCTTTCATCTCGCTGGGTGCGAGTCTGTAAGGAGCACGAGCTATTGGTGCAGCTCCTGGTATAAGATCTATTTGAAATTCAACAGATCGATGTGGGGGTAATCCCGGTAATTGTTTCGGAAATACATCGGGAAATTCTTTTGCAATGGGAACATCATTGATGCTCTTTTCTTCAGTTTGTACTTTCTCGACGTGTGCTAGAACAGCATAGCAACCTTTTCTTATTAGTTTTTGTGCCTTCAAATTACTAATAAGATGTAGCTTCGTGTTGCCCTTTTCTCCGTACACCATTAAGGGTTTTCCTTTTTCTCGTATAATGCGAATTGCATTTTTGTAACAAACGATCTCTGCTTTCACTTCTTTCAACCAGTCCATACCGATTATCACATCAAAACTCCCTAACTCTACTGGTATCAAATCAATCTTAAATGTTTCGCTAACCAGTTTAATTTCTCGATTCCGACATATATTATCTGCTGAAATTAATTTACCATTTGCTAATTCGAGTAAAAATTTACTATCCAAAGGCGTCAATGGACAACTTAATTTAGCACAAAAATCTCTACTCATATAGCTTCTATCCGCACCCGAATCAAATAAAACGTAAGCAGATTTATTGTCAATAAGAAACGTACCCGTAACAAGCTCCGGGTCTTCCTGTGCCTCTGCCTCATTAATATTGAAAACTCTTCCGCGGCCTTGTCCATTCGTTTTCTCCTGGTTCGGGCAATTTCTAATAATGTGGCCCGGTTTTCCACATTTATAACAAACTACATTGGCATAACTTGCTCCGACACTACTTGCTCTGCCATTACTCGTTCCGACACCATTTGTTCCTTTCGTTCTATTAACCCCTGGTCCGTAGACCTCACACTTCACCGCGCTATGACCATTTCTTTTACACTTGTTGCAAAATTTGGTGCAGAACCCCGAGTGATACTTTTCACACCTTTGGCATAGCTGCTTCTGATTGTTGTTGTTGTTGCGGTTATTATTGTTGTTGGGATGATTGTTGTAGTTGCTGTTGTTATTGTTGTTGTTGTTGTTGTTGGGCCGTTTGTTGTAGTTGCGATTGATGTTGCGATTGTTGGGATAATTGTTGCGATTATTGTTGTAATTGCTGTTGTTGTTGTATTGGTGATTCTTATCACCGTTTTCCTCCCACTTTCTTTTGACTTGCTTCACATTGGCCTCTTCAGCAGTCTGTTCTTTAATTCTTTCTTCAATCTGGTTCACTAGTTTGTGAGCCATTCTACATGCCTGTTGTATGGAGGCGGGCTCGTGTGAAATTATATCTTCTTGGATTCTTTCTGGTAATCCTTTCACAAACGCGTCGATCTTCTCTTCCTCATCTTCAAACGCTCCCGGACACAATAGACACAATTCTGTGAATCGTCTTTCGTACGTGGTAATATCAAATCCTTGGGTTCGTAACCCTCTAAGTTCTGTCTTGAGCTTATTGACCTCGGTTCTGGGACGGTACTTCTCGTTCATCAAGTGCTTGAATGCTGACCACGGTAGTGCGTACGCATCGTCTTGTCCCACTTGCTCTAGATAGGTATTCCACCATGTTAACGCAGAACCTGTGAAGGTATGCGTAGCGTACTTCACTTTGTCCTCTTTAGTACACTTACTTATGGCAAACACCGATTCGACCTTCTCGGTCCACCGTTTCAATCCGATCGGTCCTTCGGTTCCATCAAATTCCAAAGGTTTGCAGGCAGTGAATTCTTTGTAGGTGCATCCTACATGATTTCCTGTACTGCTAGATCCAAGGTTATTGTTGGTATGTAGCGCAGCCTGTACTGCGGCTATGTTTGAAGCTAGAAAAGTACGGAATTCCTCTTCATTCATATTCATGGTGTGTCGAGTAGTCGGTGCCATTTTCTTCAAAATAGTCAAATGGAACAAGTTAATCATACAGAATATTAAGAGTAGTTAATAGTATTTCGTAGCATAATATGAACTCATTTATAAAAGCTTTTTCTTCATATTAGCGTTTTATAAGTTTAAATTTGGGTAGTACCTACCTGTTAAGTTCATACTTAGTAGCTAATATACAATTCAACTACTACAATTCTATATGAAAAACTAATTATAATAATATTTCGCGTTCAAACTTTTACACAATATTTTACAAACTTACAATACCGCTTATTTTACATATAGCATGAAATATAGCACACAATAAATTTGATACAAGATGGTTGTGAAGATAATTCTAGCTAGTACACAAGTCGTTCAGCAAAGGTAATAAAGACACGTAATTCATACGTCCAGAAACAAGTCATGCATTCTGGTTTTACTAGGATTACTTCCCATCCTTGGTCTTGTGGAACATAATCGTTATGGTCGTTGATAAGACAGCGTGTTGTAACGTCGTCAAAGGGACGAGGGTTACGTAATGTCCAACAGTCCCGTAACAATCTAAAAACCTCATTTCTTACCCCAATTACCGGCTCCGTCACTTGTGGGAACGTTTTGTTTAATAGTTGTAGCCCGATGTTCTTGTTCTCACTTTGGTGAGAAGCGAACATTACTAACCCGTAAGCATAGCATGCTTCTTTATGTTGCATGTTAGCCGATTTTTCTAAATCATGAAGTCCTATATTCGGATACATTGAGTCAAAATAATTTCTTAACCCATTGCGTAAAATAGCATTTGGGTTCCCCGCAATATATGCGTCAAAGTAAACACATCGTAACTTATGGGTTTCCCAATGTGATATCCCCCATCTTTCAAACGAAAGTCTCTTATAAACCAAGACATTCTTGGAACGTTCTTCGAATGTCTTACAAACTGATCTCGCCTTAAATAGTTGTGCCGAGGAATTCTGACCGACTCTAGACAAGATTTCATCAATCATGTCTCCGGGTAGGTCTCTTAAAATATTGGGTTGTCTATCCATTTTGTGTTTTTAAACTGTAAAATAGACAAGAGTTAGATTCATAAAAAAATACTTATTAATACAAGCAATTTTTACATATATCATAAAGCATAAGCACACTATATTACATATATTACACCACACGAATACAAATATCTTATTCCGACTCGCTCGTTTCTTCTTCTTCGGTTTTGGTTCGTTTTGCCAAGTTTCTAGGGATATATGATGTTCCCCTAATACTAGCTGTCGTTTTCCACAACGATTTAGAAAAACCTGGTGGTTTAGAGGTTCCCGGGTCATTGTTACAACTTAAGGACTTCGGGGGTTGACGATACATATAAAGTTCATCGGGGTTGGAATTAGATTTCTCTATTTTTATGCCCTTTCCCTTATTATTTTCTTTTGCCTTTTTAAATTCAGTTGGGGTAATTTCTATAATATCATCGGAATTCTCGTCGGAATCAGATTCATCGGAGAATTGGTAATCCTCCCAATATTTTGCTTCCTTGGCGGAAACACCATTGAACATAATTAACCTTGGTCTGTTTGTTGAGGATTTTCTTTTACTTAACCGTTTTATTATTTCCTCCACCGGTTCTATTTCTTCATCCGGTTCCGATTCTTCTTCCGGTTCCGATTCTTCTTCCTGTTCCGACTCTTCTTCCGGTTCCTCTTCGGGAACTTGTGAATCAGTCCACGAATCATTCCAATTTACATTTAACTCTTCATTATTATTAGGTGAGTCAATGGGACTTGTTCTAGAGGTAGACATCTATCACATAATATCAAACGCGTTAAGAGATTAATATATCACATAATATTCGCATGTTAAAAATATATAGTTTCCAACAAAATTTGTTAAGCAATCATTTTTCAAGTAAACTCGGTCGAAGTCCAGACTCACTAATGCATCCTAACAAACTTGATAAGACACACTAATGCAAAATTCTGGTTCTCTAAGACCAACGCTCGGATACCAACTGAAATGTCCCGTTCTTATTGATTAAAAACGTTCCATATTAATTGATTTCGTTGCGAGGTTTTGACCTCTATATGAGACGTTTTTCAAAGACTGCATTCATTTTAAAACAAACCATAACCTTTATTTCATCAATAAAGGTTTAAAAAGCTTTACGTAGATTATCAAATAATGATAATCTAAAATATCCTGTTTACACACGACCATTACATAATAGTTTACAATACAAATATGTTACAACAAAATAAGTTTCTTGAATACAGTTTTTACACAATATCATACAAGCATGGACTCCAAATCTCGTCCTTATTTAAGTATTCGATAGCGGAAGCTCTTAATAATCACCTGAGAATAAACATGCTTAAAACATCAACAAAAATGTTGGTGAGTTATAGGTTTAACCTATATATATCAAATCATAATAATAGACCACAAGATTTCATATTTCAATACACATCCCATACATAGAGATAAAAATCATTCATATGGTGAACACCTGGTAACCGACATTAACAAGATGCATATATAAGAATATCCCCATCATTCCGGGACACCCTTCGGATATGATATAAATTTCGAAGTACTAAAGCATCCGGTACTTTGGATGGGGTTTGTTAGGCCCAATAGATCTATCTTTAGGATTCGCGTCAATTAGGGTGTCTGTTCCCTAATTCTTAGATTACCAGACTTAATAAAAAGGGGAATATTCGATTTCGATAATTCAACCATAGAATGTAGTTTCACGTACTTGTGTCTATTTTGTAAATCATTTATAAAACCTGCATGTATTCTCATCCCAAAAATATTAGATTTTAAAAGTGGGACTATAACTCACTTTCACAGATTTTTACTTCGTCGAGAAGTAAGACTTGGCCACTGGTTGATTCACGAACCTATAACAATATATACATATATATCAAAGTATGTTCAAAATATATTTACAACACTTTTAATATATTTTGATGTTTTAAGTTTATTAAGTCAGCTGTCCTCGTTAGTAACCTATAACTAGTTGTCCACAGTTAGATGTACAGAAATAAATCGATAAATATTATCTTGAATCAATCCATGACCCAGTGTATATGTATCTCAGTATTGATCACAACTCAAACTATATATATTTTGGAATCAACCTCAACCCAGTATAGCTAACTCCAACATTCACATATAGAGTGTCTATGGTTGTTCCGAAATATATATAGATGTGTCGACATGATAGGTCGAAACATTGTATACGTGTCTATGGTATCTTAAGATTACATAATATACAATACAAGTTGATTAAGTTATGGTTGGAATAGATTTGTTACTAATTTTCACGTAGCTAAAATGAGAAAAATTATCCAATCTTGTTTTACCCATAATTTCTTCATTTTAAATCCGTTTTGAGTGAATCAAATTGCTATGGTTTCATATTGAACTCTATTTTATGAATCTAAACAGAAAAAGTATAGGTTTATAGTCAGAAAAATAAGTTACAAGTCGTTTTTGTAAAGGTAGTCATTTCAGTCGAAAGAATGACGTCTAGATGACCATTTTAGAAAACATACTTCCACTTGGAGTTTACCATGATTTTTGGATATAGTTTCATGTTCATAATAAAAATCATTTTCTCAGAATAACAACTTTTAAATCAAAGTTTATCATAGTTTTTAATTAACTAACCCAAAACAGCCCGCGGTGTTACTACGACGGCGTAAATCCGGTTTTACGGTGTTTTTCGTGTCTCCAGGTTTTAAATCATTAAGTTAGAATATCATATAGATATAGAACATGTGTTTAGTTGATTTTAAAAGTCAAGTTAGAAGGATTAACTTTTATTTGCGAACAAGTTTAGAATTAACTAAACTATGTTCTAGTGATTACAAGTTTAAACCTTCGAATAAGATAGCTTTATATGTATGAATCGAATGATGTTATGAACATCATTACTACCTTAAGTTCCTTGGATAAACCTACTGGAAAAGAGAAAAATGGATCTAGCTTCAACGGATCCTTGGATGGCTCGAAGTTCTTGAAGCAGAATGATGACACAAAAACAAGTTCAAGTAAGATCATCACTTGAAATAAGATTGTTATAGTTACAGAAATTGAACCAAAGTTTGAATATAATTATTACCTTGTATTAGAATGATAACCTACTGTAAGAAACAAAGATTTCTTGAGGTTGGATGATCACCTTACAAGATTGGAAGTGAGCTAGCAAACTTGAAAATATTCTTGATTTTATGTAACTAGAACTTGTAGAATATATGAAGAACACTTAGAACTTGAAGATAGAACTTGAGAGAGATCAATTAGATAAAGAAAATTGAAGAATGAAAGTGTTTGTAGGTGTTTTTGGTCGTTGGTGTATGGATTAGATATAAAGGATATGTAATTTTGTTTTCATGTAAATAAGTCATGAATGATTACTCATATTTTTGTAATTTTATGAGATATTTCATGCTAGTTGCCAAATGATGGTTCCCACATGTGTTAGGTGACTCACATGGGCTGCTAAGAGCTGATCATTGGAGTATATATACCAATAGTACATACATCTAAAAGTTGTGTATTGTACGAGTACGAATACGGGTGCATACGAGTAGAATTGTTGATGAAACTGAACGAGGATGTAATTGTAAGCATTTTTGTTAAGTAGAAGTATTTTGATAAGTGTATTGAAGTCTTTCAAAAGTGTATAAATACATATTAAAACACTACATGTATATACATTTTAACTGAGTCGTTAAGTCATCGTTAGTCGTTACATGTAAGTGTTGTTTTGAAACCTTTAGGTTAACGATCTTGTTAAATGTTGTTAACCCAATGTTTATAATATCAAATGAGATTTTAAATTATTATATTATCATGATATTATCATGTAGGAATATCTCTTAATATGATATATATACATTAAATGTCTTTACAACGATAATCGTTACATATATGTCTCGTTTAAAAATCATTAAGTTAGTAGTCTTGTTTTTACATATGTAGTTCATTGTTAATATACTTAATGATATGTTTACTTATCATAGTATCATGTTAACTATATTTATATCCATATATATGTCATCATATAGTTTTTACAAGTTTTAACGTTCGTGAATCACCGGTCAACTTGGGTGGTCAATTGTCTATATGAAACATATTTCAATTAATCAAGTCTTAACAAGTTTGATTGCTTAACATGTTGGAAACATTTAATCATGTAAATATCAATCTCAATTAATATATATAAACATGGAAAAGTTTGGGTCACTACAACTGATGCATGAGTTAGTATAATGTAATGACACTTGATCAACGTCATTATATTACAGTAATTCATGTTGAGCTTCTAATGGACGTGATGATTCACAGAACATACCGTCATCATGCACCATTTACACGACTCTTACATTTAATCTAATCTCTAAACATATCAAGAAAATATTTCTTGATGATTCGGTCTTTTCCAAGGTATTCTGGTAATTTGACAAATCAATATCGTACCCTTTCAAATTCCTTCTTAGGACAATTACTATGTTCATTCTGAAATTCATACCTACGAATTCTGGACCATTACAAGAGTTATTTAATCGCAAGAAGAAGAAACGAAAGGACAAAGCTCTGAAATAGAAACTGGAGTATAAATCGCAGCAAATAGAAGAGAGCATTAACTATGAATGACAACGATTATAGAAGACAGAAGCATGAATGTCGAGGCATAAGGGAAGATATAAAACCCAACAACCACCCATAAATTATAAACCGTATATATCAATGCATATAGCAACGTAAAGACACAGGAGAACTAAAAACACTATAAACCCTAGGGTATATTAGAAGTAAATAGATTCTTCCGGTGGCAGATTAAAAAGAAGAATGACAGATATAAAAGTTAAGAGGATATCAAGAATCAGGATGGGATGGAGCATATTAATGAATAATTTAAAGTATGAATTGAGGAAAGAAGAATAGGAGAGGTGAGTCGTAAGGAAATGGAGAGGGTAGATTTATAGGAAAATATTCGACAAAGCAAATCGAAGCAGATTATCGCGTTTAACCAAAGAGGATCTGAATCTCCTTAATTACCGAAGAACCAAATCTTATTGTCAAGATTTTCTTTAAATCCCTTAAATTCTGGAAATCAATCTTGACTACGACACCGGTTAAGTCATACCTACTTTTATTCATTTTCACTCTTAAGTGATAGCTTCATTCGTACTCTTCACGAAAGTGAATAGTTTTATCCATATTAAACAATGTTGATAAAACCCTATTTATCAACTCATATTCGTCATAATAACATTCTTACTGTTAGCCATGACGACCTCTACCAAATTTCGGGACGAAATTTCTTTTAACGGGTAGGTACTGTGATGACTCGGAAATTTCCGAACAAATTTAAACTTTAATCTTTATATATATCCGACACGATAAGCAAAATCTGTAATGTTGAGTCTCGAAAGTTTTGAAACTTTATTCATGTAAGCAAATACCCTTTGATCATGTCCAACGATTCACGAACAATTATGTGTAAATAAAAAAATATATACATATACATAGGTCTGATTATGGAATTGAGATTTAGTATATAAAACATTGAACAGATTAGTTGATATGAATATAAGTTATGAGATCTATTTTATGAATTTGGAAATGCTATCAAAGTAATGAATGAATAATACTTTACATAAATGTATTTGTCGATGTAAGTTATCAACGATATTAAAAGATAATATCAAATGATTGAATTATCAGATACATTGAATTATGATTACTTGTCTCTGTTATGAGGTCCACTTTGAATTAGAAAACCCTTACTTTTAACGGTATTCGGAATATTTGGGAAGATGTTTATATTTAAGAACAAAAGTGTTATCATTGAGGATTAGACAGAAGTTAGTGGAGATTTGAATTTCATAAAACTTGATTGATCTATTTCAAACGTGCGAAAACATTTTTCAAGATAATAGAACTTGTTATTTAAAATATCTTTGTTTAAATAACGTAAGTTGGGATATTGACTACTATATATATATAATGTGCAACGTGTATTTAAAACATGTTTTAGGTATATTAAATATATATAGGATTGCAAATTAGTTATGTAAACGATAATAACATTTGTTATTTGATTCGATAGATATTAAGATATATTATTTAGAAAGATTAAGGTGATTAAATTAAACATGGACGCATATCAAATTAAGTTTTAAAGTGTAAATGTTACGTGTTATAAGATTTCCTAAAAGAAATTAAAATAAACTTTGATCTGTTATTTGTTTTGATAAACTAAATACTATATTAATATTTCCATACGATATGTACAAGGTTATATTTTTAAATGAAAATATATTTATATTTTACAATGTGATAAATAATAACATCAAATCAGTCACAAAACGTTTTGATTTAAACTAATATTATTAAACATGTTTTGATAAACAACGAGACTAAGATTTATAAAAGGAAATGATCAGAATATTCAAAAGATAAAGTCACACTTTGAGTGGGTTAGTTTTTAATTAACTTAAGTCTAGTTATTAATAAAGGTACATGTCACAAAACGTTTAATTTAAAATAAAATATTTTGACAAACAACGAGCCACTGATTTATAGAAGGAAATAACCACAACACTTAATTATATAAGATACATTTGTCATAAAGTAATTTTTCTATAACTAAAACTAAATTTTTATAATGGTACGAGTCATTAAATGTAAAAGGCTAGTTTTCTAAACGTACGAAAGTGCGCTCGAAAAACCGAAAGGGGTACATGAGTCGTGAGACCATGACCGTGTCATTTTTCTAAAAATTATATTTTTACCATGAGCGTAAATATAATATAATATTTAATTAATTATATAAATATAATATATTATAAAATCTATATGTATAAAGATAGGAACGTCCATGTTATAAGGCATAAATTGCGGTTCTTTTTCTTTCATCACTCCGCAATTTTGGTGTTAATGGGGTCCGGTTCAGGGCTATAAAGCTCGAGTTTTGCGCAGCCAGTTCATTCATTCATCTATCTAAATTATGTACTTCGTAAATTATTATTATTATTATTAATTAATTTTACATTATTATTATTTAGTATTAAGATTATTATTATAAATATTAATCTTAGTAATATTATTATTACACATAAAATATTATGACGAGGTCATGAGCGGGTCATTTCAAGACAAGTTTTATGAATAGGATAAGGCTAAGGAAATTATGAGTTATGGCTAAGGAGGTTATGGGTATGGATCAGGAGTATAGCTCGTGGAGTCAATCTAGTGTTTGTCATCTCCGTTGCGTTTACGTACCTTTCCTACAATATTGAATCTCAATTTTGATACGTGAGCACTCATAACTTAACTTTTATTTACTAATAGTGTATCCCTGACTATTGCTCGAGAATATAGGATTATGCATGCTTGTACTTTTAATATTGCCCTTAATTAGGTTATGTTAAATCTCGAAGTAGTTACATCTAAGGTTAAGATAAGGTATAAGATATGCATGTCGTTGGAAAGCTAGCGAAAAATTAATAACTTTTCCTTTAGATGCCAAATGGATTTGATGGACGGATTAGAAGTTATAGTCAATTGAAGTTGTGTAAAAATGATTATTATTATCGTCGTCATTATCGTCGTTCTAATTTTTATTTAATTATTATTATTATTATTATTATTATTATTATTAGTATTATTATTATCTATAAAAAGTATTATCTTTAAAAATTGTTATTTTTATTATTACTATCATTTATTATCATTATAGTTATAATTAGTATTATTATTATTATTCTTATTAAAATAGATTATTAGTATTATCATTACCATAATAATTATTATTATTAGTATTATAATTAAAACTATTAACAGTAACATTTAACTATTATGGTTACTATTATTATCATTAAAATGAACGCGATATAAAAGACGATTTAAAAACTATTAATAAATTGATTAGGAAATAATGAGTATGTGTATCATGATGAAATTTAAAGATATTGATTTAGATAAAATTATCATTTTTTTATTATTTTTATCACTATTATTATTAAAAGTATTATTAATGATATTAGAAATATCATCTTTACAAAAATTATTATTTTTAATAAGAATATCATTATTAATATAAAATTTCATTTTTAATAAGAATTATCATATTGTTATAATACAATTTTCGTAAATATAAATATTGTTATTAATAGAATAATAATAATTGTTAATACAAAAATATACAACTTATTTACCAATGCTATTTTATCAAATAAATATGTGATACAAATTATATAAATTACCTCAATAGAATCTATCGCAATATTTTTAATATTAAATGAACTTTATAAATTTCATTACTTAAGACATATAAAAGTATATTTTAATATAAAATTTTATTTATTAATAAATGAATTATATTATTTACTCTATTTAATTTTTTTAAAATATTTTAAAAATATAAAACGACAATATTTAAATTATATATAATAATCATAATCATTTATAATTTTTTTTTTTAAAATCATTTTGAGTCAAACTAATTTTTTTTGTCGACCTTTGCATATTAGACTCGAGCATTAGGATTGTGGTACACTATGACTTGAATTAAAATATTAAACAAATATTGACCAACCTATAAATATATATAATTAATTTAGGTTCGTGAATCCGAGGCCAACCTTACACTGTTCAATGATGTTATATGTATTTTTACTACAAAATACAGTATGGTGAGTTTCATTTGCCTTTTTACCCTTTATATATTTTTGGGCTGAGAATACATGCGCAATTTTTATAAATGATTTACAAAATAGACACAAGTACGTGAAACTACATTCTATGGTTGAATTATCAAAAATCGAATATGCCCCTTTTTATTAAGTCTGGTAATCTAAGAATTAGGGAACAGACACCCTAATTGACGCGAATCCTAAAGATAGATCTATGGGCCCGACGAACCCCATCCAAAGTACCGGATGCTTTAGTACTTCGATGTTGTTTTATATCATGTCCGATGGATTTCCCGGAATGATAGGGGATATTCTTATATGCATGTTGTTAATGTCGGTTACCAGGTGTTCAATCCATATGAATGATTTTTGTCTCTATGCATGGGACGTATATTTATGAGAAATGAAAATGAAAATCTTGTGGTCTATTAAAATAATGGAAATGATTGTTTATGATAAACTAATGAACTCACCAACCTTTTGGTTGACACTTTAAAGCATGTTTATTCTCAAGTTTGAAAGAAACCTTCCGCTGTGCATTAGCTCATTAAGGACATTACTTGGAGTCATTCATGACATATTCCAAAAGATGTTGCATTCGAGTCGTTGAAGTTCATTAGAGATTATTAATTAAATGGCAGATTAAGTCATTTAAAGTTGGATATTATGAAATGGCATGCATGCCTGTTAACTTTCGATGTAAAGGAAAGTTTATCTTTTAAAACGAATGCAATGTTAGTAAAATGTATCATTTAGAGGTCATGTACCTCGCGATGTAATCATATGTTATTGTATTCGTCCCTATGGATTGGGTCAGGTCGTCTCACATTGCTAGTAACAACCACATACCAAAATAAAGTCAACCATCTAACCGATGAAGACCGAATAAAAGAGAATCCTTACGGATAACTGAAAGGACCCGTTCATATACATTATAAACGATTCACAATAGTTGATTACATTGCGAGGTATTTGACCTCTATATGATACATTTTACAAACATTGCATTCGTTTTTAAAAGACAGTCTTTCTTTACATCAAAAATTGACAGGCATGCATACATTTCATAATATCCACTATCCAACTATAAATTGATTTAATAATAATCTTTGATGAACTCAATGACTCGAATGAAACGTTCTTCGAAATATGCTATGAAAGACTCCAAGTAATATCTTTAAAATGAGCAAATGCACAGCGGAAGATTCCTTTAACACCTGAGAATAAACATGCTTTAAAGTGTCAACTAAAAGGTTGGTGAGTTCATTAGTTTATCATAATCATTTATTTCCATCATTTTAATAGACCACAAGAATTTCATTTCCAGTTCTCATAAATATACGTCCCATGCATAGAGACAAAAATAATCATTCATATGGTGAACACCTGGTAACCGACATTAACTAGATACATATAAGAATATCCCCTATCATTCCGAAATCCTCCTTCGGACATGATATAAATTTCGAAGTACTAAAGCATCCGGTACTTTGGATGGGGTTTTTTAGGCCCAATAAATCTATCTTTAGGATTCGCGTCAATTAGGGTGTCTGTTCCCTAATTCTTAGATTACCAGACTTTAATAAAAAGGGGCATATTCGATTTCGATAATCCAACCATAGAATGTAGTTTCAATTACTTGTGTCTATTTCGTCAAACATTTATAAAAGCGCATGTATTCTCAGTCCCAAAAATATAAAGGGTAAAAAGGCAAATGAAACTCACCATACTGTATTTCGTAGTAAAAATACATATAACATCATTGAACAAGGGCAAGGTTGGCCTCGGATTCACGAACCTAAATTAATTATATATATTTATGTGTTGGTCAATATTTGTCTAACAAATTAGGTCAAGTCATAGGGTACCACAATCCTAATGCTCGAGACTAATATGCAAAAGTCAACAAAAGTAAATTTGACTCAAAATAATTTCCAAAATCTATACATGATTAATATATAGTTTAAATATCGTCGTTTTATATTTTTAAATATTTTTAAAATATTTATTAGAGTAAATAATATAAATTATTTATTAATAAATAAAATTTTATATTAAATTTATATAATAAAATATACTTTTATATATATTAAGTAATAAAATTTATAGGGTTCATTTAATATTATAAAGATAATATGATAGGTATTATTAAAGTAAGTTATTACACGTAGTAAAATATGTTTGTATCACATATTTATTTGATAAAATAATATCTATAATGATAGTAAGTAAAAGTTGTATTATTTTGTAATAATAATTATTATTATAAAAATATCAATATTTATAATTACTAAGATGACATTATGATAAAACGATAATTTTAATTATGATAACTTTAATATTTACGATAATTTTTAATATTATCTTTAAAATAATAATTCTATTTAAAATAATAATAATAATGATATTTTATAGTAACAATGACATTTCTATTAAAATGATAATTTTTGTTAAAATGATAGTTTTAATACTTACGATACTTTTAATAATAATAGTAATGATAAAAATAATAAGAACGATAATTTTATCTAAATCAATATCTTATAATATTTTAATTTCATCATGATACTCTTACCCATTATTTCCTAATCGTTTCGTTTAATAGCTTTTAATCGTCTTTTATATCGTGTTCATAATAATAATAATAGTAATCAAAATAATTAGGTGTTACAAATATTTGTTTTAATTACACTAATATTAATAATGATACTTACTATAACATTATTAACGATAAAACTAATAATTATCTTAATGATAATATAGTAATAATAATAATAACAATAACAATAATCATTTTTAAATAATGATATATATTAATAATAATAATAATAATAATACCAATAATAATAATAATAATAATAATAATAATAATAATTGGATAATAATAATAATAATACTAATTATAACTTTAATGATAATAACGATAGTAATAATAAAAAAAATAACAATTTTTAATGATAAATCCCTTTTATTGATAAAGATAATAATAATGATAATAATAATAAGATAAAACTAGAACGACGAAAAAAACGACGATAATAATAATTATTTTTAATAAAAATATTGAAAATTCAATTGATTATAACTTCTAATCCGTTCATCGAAACCATTCGATATCTAAAGGAAAAGTTCTTAATTTTTCGCTAGCTTTCCAAGGACATGCATATCTTATACCTTATCTCAACCGCAAGTGTAACTAATTCAAGATTCAACCTAACCTGTCTAAGGGCAATATCAAAAGTACAAGCAGGCATAATCCTAAATACTCGAGCACTAGTTAGGGATACACTATTAGTATGTAAAAGTTAAATTATGAGTACTCACGTATCAATATTGAGATTCAATATTGCAGGAAAGGTACGTAGACGCAACGGAAATGATAAACACTATATTGACCTCACGAGCATACCCATGAACCATACTCAATCACCTCCATAGCTATAACCCATAATTTCCTTAATCCTATCCCACTCGAAAAACAATTTTGAAATCACTCGGACAGCACTCCGTCGTAATATTTTACGTATACTAATAATATCTTGAAATAATACGGAGTAAATATATATATGTAAATCGATTGAGAGAGTTTAGAGAAAAATATTTTCAAGTTTCTATGAAATAATGAAACCTATTGAATTCTATTTATAATAGATTTTTGAATTATTAAAGTGAATTATTAAAGTATGAATTATTAAAGTGAATTATTAAAGTATGAATTATTAAAGTGAATTATTAAAGTATGAATTATTAAAGTGAATTATTAAAGTATGAATTATTAAAGTGAATTATTAAAGTTAAAGTAAAGTAAAAATAAAGTAAAGGTGAAGTTTAAGTATAGTAAAAGTATAAAACTATGTACGTATAATACGCGTATAAATGTATATAATATTAATTTAAATCGTTATATATATTTAATAAAATAAAATATAAATATCGTTATCTTTATCAACTAGTTAAGTAATGAGTTGTCAAAAGTGGTTCTAGATATTTATAAAAGTTATATACGTTTTAGTAATAAAGTTCTTTTTAAACTGAAAACGTTTTTGTACGTTTGAAACTAAATAGATCAATCGAGTCTTTATGAGATTCAATCTTCCACTATCCTTTGTCTAGTTCTCAATGATTGACAATTTGTTCTTATTTATAAATAACTTTACCATTTTCCGAATATTGTTAAAATGGAAAGATTTCTCAAATCAACGTGGGCCTTTCAACAGAGACTTGTAATCATAATTCAATATATCTGATAATTCAATCATTTGATCTTATCTTCTAATTCCATTAATAAACATTTTGAAACAGATACAATCATATAAAGTATTTAATCTAATATTTTGTTTACGTTTCAAGTTATAATATATATACACATATACATATATAATCATATTCGTTTAATGGTTTGTGAATCATTGGAACTTGGTCGAGGTTGAATGAATGTATGAACATAGTTTAAAATTCTTGAAATTTAACTTAACAAATATTGCTTATCGTGTCGGAAACATATAAAGATTAAAGTTTAAATTTGGTTGGAAATTTCCGGATTGTCACAGTACCTACCCGTTAAAGAAATTTCGTCCCGAAATTTGAGTGGAAAGGTCGTGAATGATAATAAGTATGTTTTCATGATTCATACGGGCTGAAAATTAGAGTTTTATCATCAGTGAATAATTTGGATAAACAATCCTTTTATATGAAGAGTACGAATGAAGCTAACATAGAAGAGTGAAATGAGTAAGTGTAGATTCATCTTATCATTTGACGTAGATATGTTTGATTCCCAGATTTCAAGGGATTTGAAGAAAATCTTCTTAATAAGATTTGACTCTCCGGTAATCAAGTGAATTAGGATCCGCTTTAAATGCGATCGTCCATTTTAATTGTTCTGTCGGAGATTTTCTTATAAATTCACCTCCTTCGTTTCCTTACAACTCACACCTTCTGTTGATGCATTTTATGCAAGTCCCTAGACATCTACCCACGTCCATTGCAGGTACAACAGTTTACAGGCCACCATGATTGCTCGTTATTATCCTATCTGTGTTTGTATGTGGTTACAGGAACTGCAGGAACGAGATTTAGATGTGTGACTATGTTAGACTTAGTCAGACGTACGAGTGAAGCCTCAATAGTATGGCTGACAGGCTCATACGCACGGTTGATGCTGAGCTAAGTCACAATTACAACCTAAATGAGAACACACGAGTGAGTGATCACCCGTACGGCTGATGAAGCTAACTCGTACGTGTGATAATTGAATCGTATGGGTGAGTCAACAGCAGGGGTATATAAAGTCTTATGTTCTTCATTTTAGGTTAAGCCTCTCATTTGTTACACACACTCAGATCTAGTGAGCTCCTCCGATTATCTCTCAGTCCAAATCACCCAGGTGGTGAATAATAGCTCTAGGTGTTAATCTAATCACACTTGATTTAGTTGTGGTTTGACTAAATTAATCAAAAAAAACTTAACCTATTCACTAGAGGGTTTGATTCACTTATTCCGTCATTGTGTAAGTTAAATCTGTTGATTTCTAAGTTCCTAGTCATGTTTCATCACCTTCTATTCTTTCCCCCTCGACTCATATTTTAAAGTATTCATCAATATGCTCCATCCAGTTCTGATTCTTGATATACTTCTAACTTTCATATCGGTCATTCTTCTTTTTCATCTACCGCCGGAAGAATCTATTTACTTCTACTATACTCTTGGGTTTATAGTGTTTCTAGTTCTCCCGTGTTTTTATATTGCTATATGCATCGATATATATGGTTTATAATTTCTGGTTTATCGTTGGGCTTTATATGTTCCCTTATATTTCAAAGTCTCTGCTTATGTCGTCTATAATCATTATCATTCACAGTTAATGCTCTCTTTTATTTGCTGCAATTTATACCCCAATTTCTATTTCGGAGTTTTGTCCTTTCGTTTCTTCTTCTTGCGATTAAGCACCGCTTGTAATGGTCCAGAATTCACAGATATGAATTTCGGAATGAACATTGTTAATGTTCTAGGAAGGAAATTGTGATGGCACGATCTTGACTTGTCAAATTACTAGAATACCTTGGAAAAGACCGAATCATCAAGAAATATTTTCTTGATATTTTAGAGGTTAAATAGAATACAAGAGTCGTATAACATGGCACATGATGATGTTATGATCTGTGAATAATCACGTTCCATTTAGAAACTCAGCATGACTTACTGTAATATAATCACGTTGATCAAGTGTCATTATATTATACTAATTCATGCTTCAGTTCCCAACACTACTTCAAAATATTCCTATTTTATACTTAAATGTTTCAGAATTTAGAAACTAAAATAGTTTCTTTTATGATGTAATACAGATAGCGCGAAGAGGTATATGATTTCAAATAATAAAAATTAAGAAAATATCTTCAGAAATATGGAGGATATTTATAATGAAAGATATGATGATATTTTAGAATTTCTAATATCAGAGGATGATGAAGAATATTGTCCGCAGGGGTTTAGAGTCAGGAGCAAGGTATTCGTTAATGACTTCAGCGGGTACTGAATCATTTGTATCCTTTGAAGTCAGGTTCAGTCTTTGTAATTTGTCCACAGCCTCCTTCCTACTTTGTTCAATCCGTTTTCCAGTTCCAAAACTTCTCTTTTTCTGCGCTTTGCCAGCACACTTCATCATTATCATTCAGCTTTTACCGTTTAAAGTCGTTTATAGTTTTTGCTGCTTCATCAGTATTTTTTCCATTTTCGGAGAACCAATTCGTAGTTCGGAGACTTCACATTCAAATTAAGTCCAGAAGATAGACGTTATATATACACATATAACTGTTGGCGTAGACATGCTGCGAGATTTCAAAATACTGATTGCTAATTCCCAATGATTCGTATGGCAATTCTCATTACAAGATGCGAATGAGTAAATGATGGGGTTTCAATAAATAATTATAATGACTTTTTGGAGAGGCTAAAATCAAAGGGTAATGAAGTTGTTGGTACATCTGCTAATAATGTGGTGGAATGTAAAAGGTTCCCTAGTAACGATGGTGTATATCTCAAGGTTATAATAAGGTTAGTCTGACTGAAAAGTCAAAGTTGACTTGCTGGAGCTGTGACAAAACTGGCTACTTTGAATAGGAGTCGCAAAGTTATATTTGCTAATAAATGCCAAAGAATCTGACGCGGATACGTTTTTTAAACTTTTACTTTGGTTTCAAGAGTTTTTCGGGTACATAACTGTGGGTAACATGTGGTTGGATCATCATCTCGATTGCTCATCATTCGAAGTGTCTTCAGAAATTTTCGAAGGGTTTGAACACAGATTGTAATCGTTAACATACATTTGATGTTCTAACACAGTTTTGAAGTCAAAATATAGCTTGTGAAAGATGTAAGGATCTAAGAGTGATGATTTTGGTCATATCTCGAGTTGAATTTTGAGATTTCAAAATCAGAATATGTAATTAAATTTTGAATGAGTATGGTTGTTTTGATTTCTATAAAAGAATGTATATTGTTGTGAAAGTAGGGAGTATAATGGATGATTTACTGAATCAGATTCGAAGAATGTAACATATTATTTGTGAATTTATATATCTCTCGGGTATTACCTACCCGTTAAAAAAAATTCACAATTAATATTTTGTACAAAAGAATTTTATTACAGTCTTTATGAAAATATATATGTATATTTTCTTTAGATGTAACATAGATTTAATGAGTTAATGTTAAATTAAACTCATTTGATTTACGGTTGAAACTAGAATTGAATAATCCCTAAAGGCTTTAAAAAGTACATAACTTTTACGCAGTATTTCTTTAATGACATTGAAATTATGAATCAATACTTCGTTATTTCTTGATGTATGATGTTCGGTTCATGAAATTCTTGTGAATTTCGCAAAGTACGAATGATGTTATCTGAAAAGTTTCGGGTACATCGTTGATGAAAGTGTAAAATCAAATATATACTTGATTTATTATGAATTGGAATTTGTTGAATTGCGACAGAGATTGTAGTTAACGCTGGTTAAGTTGCGGCCGAAGGACGTACATTATTGCATATTTGTAATATGAATTAACCGAGTAGTTAAGATTCACACACAATAGCTTAGCACGGAAAGATTTATTTCAATATATATATATATATATATATATATATATATATATATATATAATATACATATAATTTCTTCAGAGGGAATGAGTTAATTCTTCATAACTCGTTGATACAATACACACGTTATTGATTCGTAATGATTTCCATAGTGATTCTTGAACTGACGGACTTTGTGATGTTATCGGTGTTGTTGATTCGGATGTTGACTGTACTGACGATGCTGGTAACGCTGACGGTACTGTTGATGCTGTTGGTAAAGCAAGTTTAGCTTGTTAATCACACACCATTTTTGTCAGGGTTTCTACTCTTCCTTCTATCATTTTGGTTCGCTTAACTGATTTATGGTTAGGGCTAGATTAGATAATCTCTAAGACTTTAGAGATTACATAATCGCCGCGGAATGTTTCTCCAATGAAGTTATGAATTAATACTTCGTCAGTTATTATTTTTGGTACTCCTTGGTATCTATGGTGTGTATGACGTTGATGCTCGTGGGACAGATTGTGAAGTTGAGGTTTACGACGCGGTTGTGGTTGGAGGTGGTAATGGTGCTGTTGGCGTTGATGATGGTGGTACTGGTTATGCTGCTGATGCTGTTGCTGGTGTTTGTAATCTCTGCACCATATTCTCCAAAGCCACTACCCGAGCGCGACGCTCGTTGACTTCTTCTATTACACCGGGGTGATTGTCGGTTCGGACGAGCGGATAAATAAAATCTAAAATTTGATGTAATATATAATCGTGACGAGATACTCTGGAAATGAGCGAGAACATGGTATTTCGTACAGGTTCGCCGGTAAGTGCTTTAGGTTCTTCATCAAGAGGGCAATGTGGTGGATGAAAGGGATCACCTTCTTCTTATCTCCAATGATTGAGGAGGCTACGAACCCATCCCCAATTCATTCAGAATAGGTGATGACTGATTGGTTGATCTATTCCGGTCACACTGCTTTCGGAGCTTGAATGGGATTCCATTTCGGAATCTGAGTGACTTGAACTGATGATGAATTCCATTTCGTACGATTGGATAAAGGATTTTTTTTTCCAATATGAAATGATTTTGGCTAACGGATGGTATTCTAATTACATAGAATATATATATATATATATATATATATATATATATATATATATATATATATATATATATATATATATATATATATATATATATATATATATATATATCAAAAGATTTCGTAGATTACGGAGGACATTGCGGGATATGTCAGGCAAAGTTTAAAGTAACAGATACGATAAGATATGATTTAGCATATATGCTAAGATATGAATTTTTGTCTATACACTATTCATGCAATCAATGCAGCAAGACGTGTCTTAGACTAAAAATGATAAGCAGGTAATTTCCTGAGGATGATAAGTAGTTAATTTTCGACACAAAATGATAAGCAAAACTTTTCACATGCAGACACGGTCGAAGTACAGACTCACTAATGCATCCTATCGACTTATCAGTTAGACACACTAATGCAGACCTGGTTCGCTAAGACCACCGCTCTGATACCAACTGAAAGGACCCGTTCATATACATTATAAACGATTTACAATAGTTGATTACATTGCGAGGTATTTGACCTCTATATGATACATTTTACAAACATTGCATTCGTTTTTAAAAGACAATCTTTCTTTACATTGAAAATTGACAGGCATGCATACATTTCATAATATCCACTATTCAACTATAAATTGATTTAATAATAATCTTTGATGAACTCAATGACTCGAATGCAACGTTCTTCGAAATATGCTATGAAAGACTCGAAGTAATATCTTTAAAATGAGCAAATGCACAGCGGAAGATTTCTTTAACACCTGAGAATAAACATGCTTTAAAGTGTCAACTAAAAGGTTGGTGAGTTCATTAGTTTATCATAATCATTTATTTCCATCATTTTAATAGACTACAAGAATTTCATTTCCAGTTCTCATAAATATACGTCCCATGCATAGAGACAAAAATAATCATTCATATGGTGAACACCTGGTAACCGACATTAACTAGATACATATAAGGATATCCCCTATCATTTCGGGATCCTCCTTCGGACATGATATAAATTTCAAAGTATTAAAGCATCCGGTACTTTGGATGGGGTTTGTTAGGCCCAATAGATCTATCTTTAGGATTCGCGTCAATTAGGGTGTCTGTTCCCTAATTCTTAGATTACCAGACTTTAATAAAAATGGGCATATTCGATTTCGATAATTCAACCATAGAATGTAGTTTCAATTACTTTTGTCTATTTCGTCAAACATTTATAAAAGCACATGTATTCTCAGTCCCAAAAATATAAAGGGTAAAAAGGCAAATGAAACTCACCATACTGTATTTCGTAGTAAAAATACATATAACGTCATTGAACAAGTGCAAGGTTGGCCTCGGATTCACGAACCTAAATTAATTATATATATATTTATGTGTTGGTCAATATTTGTCTAACAAATTAGGTCAAGTCATAGTGTACCACAATCCTAATGCTCGAGCCTAATATGCAAAAGTCAACAAAAGTAAATTTGACTCAAAATAATTTCCAAAATCTATACATGATTAATATATAGTTTAAATATCGTCGTTTTATATTTTTAAATATATTTAAAATATTTATTAGAGTAAATAATATAATTTATTTATTAATAAATAAAATTTTATATTAAATTTATATAATAAAATATACTTTTATATATATTAAGTAATAAAATTTACAGGGTTCATTTAATATTATAAAGATAATATGATAGGTATTATTAAAGTAAGTTATTACACGTAGTTAAATATGTTTGTATCACATATTTATTTGATAAAATAATATCTATAATGATAGTAAGTAAAAGTTGTATTATTTTGTAATAATAATTATTATTATAAAAATATCAATATTTATAATTACTAAGATGACATTATGATAAAACGATAATTCTAATTATGATAACTTTAATATTTACGATAATTTTTAATATTATCTTTAAAATAATAATTCTATTTAAAATAATAATAATAATAATGATATTTTATAGTAACAATGACATTTCTATTAAAATGATAATTTTTGTTAAAATGATAGTTTTAATACTAACGATACTTTTAATAATAATAGTAATGATAAAAATAATAAGAACGATAATTTTATCTAAATCAATATCTTATAATATTTTAATTTCATCATGATACTCTTACCCATTATTTCCTAATCGTTTCATTTAATAGCTTTTAATCGTCTTTTATATCGTGTTCATAATAATGATAATAATAGTAATCAAAATAATTAGGTGTTATAAATATTTGTTTTAATTACACTAATATTAATAATGATAGTTACTATAAAATTATTAACGATAATACTAATAATTATCTTAATGATAATATAGTAATAATAATAATAATAATAATAACAATAACTATTTTTAAATAATGATATATATATTAATAATGATAATAATAATAATAATAATAATAATAATAATAATAATAATAATAATAATAATAATAATAATAATAATTGGATAATAATAATAATACTAATTATAACTTTAACGATAATAACGATAGTAATAATAAAAAAATTAACAATTTTTAATGATAAATCCCTTTTATTGATAAAGATAATAATAATGATAATAATAAGATAAAACTAGAACGACGATAAAAACGACGATAATAATAATAATCATTTTTAATAAAAATATCGAAAATTCAATTGATTATAACTTCTAATCCGTTCATCGAAACCATTCGATATCTAAAGGAAAAGTTCTTAATTTTTCGCTAGCTTTCCAAGGACATGCATATCTTATACCTTATCTGTAATAACCCGACTTTTTACGTTAACTTTTCGTTAAAAACTTAACAACTGTTACTTAAAATTTACAATTTTGTATGTAATTTTTTTTAATATACTATTATTAATATTGGTTATATGTTTTTTTAAAAACACTACGGTTAGTGAAAACGAGAAAAATATATTTTAAGACAACAAAACGTATGATTATTAATTTTAATAATTATGTTATATAACAATTGAGTTTTAAAAATCATTTTAATTAAGTAGGATGTCAATACTTATATTTTTATTGGTATTCAACAAGTATTTATACGCATATTATACAAACGTTTCTACATGTATGTGCATAGTTATATACACTAATAATTCAAACTAATAATTCTGTTTATTATTATTATTATTATTATTATTATTATTATTATTATTATTATTATTATTATTATTATTATTATTATTATTATTATTATTATTATTATTATTGTTATTATTATTATATATTAGATAATAGATACAAAATTCGTGACTCACTTGCCAACTACTCCCATAAATTACGTAACACATGATTTATAAACATTATAATTACTTTATTATATAATTTAAATATAAAAATGATATTTAAATATATTCTTAATAATTGATTTGAATTAAATATAAAAGATTTCGAACAATATATATATAGATGTATTTTTTTTATAAATATAAAATTTATCGATTATTGAATCATATTTAGATAGGATACATTGGATTTTAACTAACGGATAAAAACTTAATTATCACCCTTGACAATATATTATATCTATATTTTCTTACTATTAAACCCGTGACTACACACTAATACCCGTGTTTATCTAACTTAAAACGGTGACTCTATCTTATCTATATTATTTCTGATTCAATCATTCATTTCATCTAACACACACACGTACACAATTTTCTCAAAGAACACCCATCCACTATTCATCATCATCATCGATCTTCTTTCCTCAAGAACACCTTCAAGAAATCACTTGATCATAAAATCGTTTACATATTCGGATTCCTCTCGAAGAGCTCTACACATCTATACCAACAATTTCTTGATTAGAGTAAGTTTTAAAAACTCTAATTTTTAGGTTTTTATGTTTTTGTTACATTCTAGGGTAGATATAGTGTCTAGTGCTCAAGTCCTTGTATGTATGCATGATATTATTCGTTAATTTGATCGATTGACGACTTTTTGATGAATCACGAATTTGTTTTGTATGAGGTCAGAAACTTGAACTTGTTAAATGTATAGTATTATGAGATAATCAGAATCCTCTTGAAAAACAAATAAGTTTGGGCTTTGGAATTTCGAATTTTCGTTACCGTATGCTCATGTTATGCTTAATTGAAGTTTTAACTCGTTTTATGAATGATCACGAATTTGAATGGTATGCTACTGATATGAACATGATATTTTCAATTTATGGTATGTGCATAAATGTATTCCTCTTGAAAAATTATAAAATTTTCATTAAGATATCATGTGATTTCGATTTCTAGATCAAAAGTTATGATTAATTAATTTCGGGTTGAAAAATTCGTATTTGAAACTGAGATTCTGGAAAAGTTGAGTTTATAATCTGATCATGGCATGATGATATTTTATATGAGCTTGAAAAATTATTAATTTTCGTTTAGATATCATATGTTTTTGATTTATAGAAGTTAAGTTATGAACGATTTAAGTTATGTTTTTATAAGTTGTTTATGAACGTTTTTGACATGGTTAATGACTTGTAGCTGCTAATATGAGTTCATAGGGTTGTTGGACTTGAAAAACTACTGATACTAGACTCAAGAATTGGGTCGATTCGAATTTTCTTTAGACTTTTACGCTCGTTCAAAGTTTGGTACATTTTAATAAAAATGCTGTTTGAATTCTGAAAACTGCACGAACCACTGTTAACGTTTTCTGCAACTGGGTCTGATATGGGTCGAACCAGGTTATGGAAATTTTTCTGTAGATTCTTCACTTAAAAACGCCGCATCTCCAATTGGCGGTGACTGATTTGGATTTGCGATGATTTTTCTAAAAATCACAGAAGTTGCTGCTGTAACTACCTTTTTAAACTTGTATTTTTGCAAATGTTTCGGGTTATAAAAATAATGACCAATACTTGAGACTTGAGACTTTTTGTATGAACTTAATACACTTATATTAACTATTTCATATAGTGTGGGGTGTTCTAAAGTGGAAATTTTGTATATATATAAACCATGTAATTTAAATCGCCGGTTTGGACATTTGACCCGTTTAAGCCAAAAAGTGTCAAAATGGATAACGGACACCTTGGACACGTCCGATATATTAATTTAAGTAAGTTTGAAGATTGTAATATTTTAAAAATGAGTTTTTCCATGTTTTGGTCAAAATGGGTATTTATGACCCATTTGGGTCATACGCGCCTACTTTGATCCATATACGAAATTTTGAGAAACAAAGGTATCTAACACGTCTAAAATATAATTTTGGACTTGTGACATGATTTTTACATGCTCAAGTATTATGGTTTAGAATTTGAGGTGTCAATGGAAAATTTTTAGTATTTTAACAAAAGTGTCAAAATGACTCTCGGGCCTACTTTGCGGACTCGTAAGTTGAAATCAGTTAAGTATGGATAAAAACTATTAATTGGTATTGAAAGTATTTACGACAAGCTTTAAAATGATATATTATATGTATGATTTTGTTGAGTCTAAACAGGTTTAAAACAAGCGATAAAATGGACAGTCGTTGCGGATTTTGACACTTAACATCATTTTAACAGCATTTTATGTTTCGGGAGACTATTTTCGCGAGGTCATAACTTTAAAACCGTAACTCTGTTTTTGTCAAATAAACTGTCTATAGAAAGGTGGGATGACATACTTTCTAATGGTCACGATCTAAGGTATTATATCGAATTTGGTGGGACCCGGAATCAGCTGCAAAATACTAAAAAAATACATATATGTAAATAATATAAATTTTTCTAAGTAAAAATGAATAACTTAAGTTTGACCTATGTTTGACTATTTGACCAACTTGTATAATTTTATGCGGTTGTTGACTTGTGTTAACCATGTTGACTGTGTTTGACTTGTGTTTGACTTACATTTGACTTACTTTGACTTGCGTTGACTTTTGTTGACTTTTGCTAAATTTTGCTAAATTTATGAGTCGAACTTGAGCAATAGGACTATACTTACCCTATGGACCGACCTAGCTTATTATACACTTATTGACCAACATATGTTCTCTAGGTTGAGGTCTACGGTTACTTGCATTCCGATATTCGGTCACATCTCTGTGATTTATTTCTGAAGTTGTTAGGTGAGTTTCATATGCTCCCTTTTTAATTGCTTTTGCAATCTATATTTTTGGGCTGAGAATAAATGCATTTTATTTTAAACGCAATGGATACAAGTACATACTAAATTCTACACTGAGTTTGAACCAAAAATCCCTTAGCTTTGGTAACTAGTAACTGCCGGTTATAAGAATTGGTGGGCGCGAATAGTTGTATATGAATCCATAGGGCTTGACATCCCCGTCAGTTCCAGGTATAGAAACCCTAGCCTGAACTATAAAACAGACGTATGCTATTTGAGGTTAGTACACGATGGTTTGCGTGTATTGTACATGTTGGTTGCATGTATGTTAAAACAGGGGTACTTATTATATAGACGTTAAAGTTTATTTACCAGTGTGCTCAATCTTGTAGAATATTTTGACAAACATTTCTGGATGAAACAACTGAAATCTTGTGATCCACCTTTATATACAGATTATGCGCAATATTAAAACTATGAACTCACCAACCTTTGTGTTGACACTTTTAGCAAGTTTATTCTCAGGTCCCTAGAAGTCTTCCGCTGTTTGCTTATACGTTATACAAGCTATGTGCATGGAGTCATACATGCTTTATTAGAGAAAACTTTGCATTCACAAAATCATCACCATGTATCTTATTTTGACTGCATTATCAACGGATGTATTATTGTAAACTATTATTTACGGTGATTGTCTATATGTAGAAATCATCAGATGTCGAAAGCCTTGGATTTAGATATTCATTTATGGTGTGTCTTTTCAAAAGAATGCAATGTTTTCAAAACGTATCATATAGAGGTCAATACCTCGCAATGAAACCGGTGAATAACGTACTGCGTCAATAGCAATTTTAGCGGGTCGTTACAAGTGGTATCAGAGCGTTGGTTGAAGGGAATTAGGTGCATTAGTGTGTCTGACCTAGACTGTTTGGATACATTAGTGGTCTAGTCTACAACCGTGTCGTTACACTTATATGTGATTATGTGCATATTCTGACATTAATATAATATTATTATTACTATCGGTGAGAAAGTATTTCTCCTTTTGATTACAAACCTTCTCCTGCTCAAGTGAGTTCATTTTCAAAACCCCAGTTATTGAAAAACCAGGAAGCGTCATTCAGGACTTTCGAAATTCCAGACATTCCTACGTGAGTTATTACTTATATATTTTTATAGATATCATTTGTGTTATATTATGTGCTTATGTGCTTCGATTAAGAAATTCCGGACATCTCGAATTGTGAATCGGAAGAAGTATTTTCCAGCTCACGAAGATTCTCGGTAGTTTCAAAGACATTCTTACGACGTTCCCTTTCAATATTTTAATTATAATAAATATTATATTCCTGTACTATTTTTAGTACACCTCTTTTTGAAATCATTTTGATTTATTAATTCTGGAAAACAACACTTGTTTCATATCCATAAATATTTTGGAGTAGTGATGGAATGGAAGCATGAGTTAGTGTAATATAATGACGTCCGATCAACGTGGTTATATTATGGTAAGTCATGCGGAAGTTCTAATGGAACGTGATGGGGGTAAAACTTGATCAACCTTACCTTCACCATGTACCATGTTACATGATTCCTTTATTTTCTCTGCTGACATCTGAATATACTAAGACTATATATGTGACATCATCTAAGGTCACATATAATTCCCTTCCAATCCTTGTCATATCATACTTGCACTCCGAGCAATTTATTCAAAGGTATTCATCATCAAAGGAACATGATCTCTTTTTACCCAAATTCCATACTTAACTACAAGATGCTCGATCTTTCTACTTCAAAACGAACATTTCTATCCTCACTTGTTTCCTAAACGTTGTTTAATCTCACCAACCAAAATTTCGGGACGAAATTTTCTTTAAGGGGTAGGTAATGTAATAACCCGACTTTTTACGTTAACTTTTCGTTAAAAACTTAACAACTGTTACTTAAAATTTACAATTTTGTATGTAATTTTTTTTAATATACTATTATTAATATTGGTTATATGTTTTTTTAAAAACACTACGGTTAGTGAAAACGAGAAAAATATATTTTAAGACAACAAAACGTATGATTATTAATTTTAATAATTATGTTATATAACAATTGAGTTTTAAAAATCATTTTAATTAAGTAGGATGTCAATACTTATATTTTTATTGGTATTCAACAAGTATTTATACGCATATTATACAAACGTTTCTACATGTATGTGCATAGTTATATACACTAATAATTCAAACTAATAATTCTGTTTATTATTATTATTATTATTATTATTATTATTATTATTATTATTATTATTATTATTATTATTATTGTTATTATTATTATATATTAGATAATAGATACAAAATTCGTGACTCACTTGCCAACTACTCCCATAAATTACGTAACACATGATTTATAAACATTATAATTACTTTATTATATAATTTAAATATAAAAATGATATTTAAATATATTCTTAATAATTGATTTGAATTAAATATAAAAGATTTCGAACAATATATATATAGATGTATTTTTTTTATAAATATAAAATTTACCGATTATTGAATCATATTTAGATAGGATACATTGGATTTTAACTAACGGATAAAAACTTAATTATCACCCTTGACAATATATTATATCTATATTTTCTTACTATTAAACCCGTGACTACACACTAATACCCGTGTTTATCTAACTTAAAACAGTGACTCTATCTTATCTATATTATTTCTCATTCAATCATTTATTTCATCTAACACACACACGTACACAATTTTCTCAAAGAACACCCATCCACTATTCATCATCATCATCGATCTTCTTTCCTCAAGAACACCTTCAAGAAATCACTTGATCATAAAATCGTTTACATATTCGGATTCCTCTCGAAGAGCTCTACACATCTATACCAATAATTTCTTTATTAGAGTAAGTTTTAAAAACTCTAATTTTTGGGTTTTCATGTTTTTGTTACATTCTAGGGTAGATATAGTGTCTAGTGCTCAAGTCCTTGTATGTATGCATGATATTATTCGTTAATTTGATCGATTGATGACTTTTTGATGAATCACGAATTTGTTTTGTGTGAGGTCAGAAACTTGAACTTGTTAAATGTATAGTATTATGAGATAATCAGAATCCTCTTGAAAAACTAATAAGTTTGGGCTCTGGAATTTCGAATTTTCGTTACCGTATGCTCATGTTATGCTTAATTGAAGTTTTAACTCGTTTTATGAATGATCACGAATTTGAATGGTATGCTACTGATATGAACATGATATTTTCAATTTATGGTATGTGCATAAATGTATTCCTCTTGAAAAATTATAAAATTTTCATTAAGATATCATGTGATTTCGATTTCTAGATCAAAAGTTATGATTAATTGATTTCGGGTTGAAAAATTCGTATTTGAAACTGAGATTCTGGAAAAGTTGAGTTTATAATCTGATCATGGCATGATGATATTTGATATGAGCTTGAAAAATTATTAACTTTTCGTTTAGATATCATATGTTTTTGATTTATAGAAGTTAAGTTATGAACGATTTAAGTTATGTTTTTATAAGTTGTTTATGAACGTTTTTGACATGGTTAATGACCTGTAGCTGCTAATATGAGTTCATAGGGTTGTTGGACTTGAAAAACTACTGATACTAGACTCAAGAATTGGGTCGATTCGAATTTTCTTTAGACTTTTACGCTCGTTCAAAGTTTGGTACATTTTAATAAAAATGCTGTTTGAATTCTGAAAACTGCACGAACCACTGTTAACGTTTTCTGCAACTGGGTCTGATCTGGGTCGAACCAGGTTATGGGAATTTTTCTGTAGATTCTTCACTTAAAAACGCCGCATCTCCAATTGGCGGTGACTGATTTGGATTTGCGATGATTTTTCTAAAAATCACAGAAGTTGCTGCTGTAACTACCTTTTTAAACTTGTATTTTTGCAAATGTTTCGGGTTATAAAAATAATGACCAATACTTGAGACTTGAGACTTTTTGTATGAACTTAATACACTTATATTAACTATTTCATATAGTGTGGGGTGTTCTAAAGTGGAAATTTTGTATATATATAAACCATGTAATTTAAATCGCCGGTTTGGACATTTGACCCGTTTAAGCCAAAAAGTGTCAAAATGGGTAACGGGCACCGTGGACACGTTCGATATATTAATTTAAGTAAGTTTGAAGATTGTAATGTTTTAAAAATGAGTTTTTCCATGTTTTGGTCAAAATGGGTATTTATGACCCATTTGGGTCATACGCGCCTACTTTGACCCATATATGAAATTTTGAGAAACAAAGGTATCTAACACGTCTAAAATATCATTTTGAACTTGTGACATGATTTTTACATGCTCAAGTATTATGGTTTAGAATTTGAGGTGTCAATGGAAAATTTTTAGTATTTTAACAAAAGTGTCAAAATGACTCTCTGGCCTACTTTGCGGACTCGTAAGTTGAAATCAGTTAAGTATGGATAAAAACTATTAATTGGTATTGAAAGTATTTACGACAAGCTTTAAAATGATATATTATATGTATGATTTTGTTGAGTCTAAACAGGTTTAAAACAAGCGATAAAATGGACAGTCGTTGCGGATTTTGACACTTAACATCATTTTAACAGCATTTTATGTTTCAGGAGACAATTTTCGCGAGGTCATAACTTTAAAACCGTAACTCTATTTTTGTCAAATAAACTGTCTATAGAAAGGTGGGATGACACACTTTCTAATGGTCACGACCTAAGGTATTATATCGAATTTGGTGGGACCCGGAATCAGCTGCAAAATACTAAAAAAATACATATATGTAAATAATATAAATTTTTCTAAGTAAAAATGAATAACTTAAGTTTGACCTATGTTTGACTATTTGACCAACTTGTATAATTTTATGCGGTTGTTGACTTGTGTTAACCATGTTGACTGTGTTTGACTTGCGTTTGACTTACATTTGACTTACTTTGACTTGCGTTGACTTTTGTTGACTTTGTAACATCCCGCCTTTTTCCGTCTACTTTTCCGTTTAACTATTTTAAACTCCGTTATATGTTTATAACATCTTCCGTTAATACGCGTTTCAAATTATCTCGTTCAGGTAATTTAACGCACCCGACTACAACTTGAGGGACTTGTTTTGCCAAAACCCCAAAATGGTGACTAGCACTTGACTAGTCAACCATCTTCCACCTCCATTTTTTCATTTTCTTTTCTCTTTTCATTCTCTACTTTCATATTTTCTTTAAATTCATCAAAAAGCAAATCATCATCCATACTAAATCGATCAAGCTTCGAGCCAAACAAATTACATATTTGAACTCCTCGTGATCTCCTCTTTGATTCCATACCAATCTCATTGCATTTGGGTAACTTTCTAAAATCACTAATTTTTGTGTTCTTGAGATTTTTTTGAGTTACAAGGTTGTTAATTAGTGTCTATGGCTCTAGTCTAACAAGATTATGTGTTTGAATTGTTTGATTTGTTGTTTGGAAGTAACTTGCATGAACTAGCAAAATGGGTGTGTTTAATCTTGAGTTTTAGATGATTAAATGTTGTTAAATGTTATAAATGCATGTATTAAATGTGTTCCTAGTGTTACTAGCTTCATTTTGACGTATAGGTTGCATGAGAAAACTCTAAGAACTTGTTTAGTGATTTTTGGTGGAATTGAGCTAGGGTTTAATGAACTTGAAATGATTATTTGATGCATTGATTGCCATGATTTGTTGTTAGTAAGTTGTTAGTTGTATTGTATGCTCAATTACCTACAAAATGGCATGTCATATGTATGCATTGAATGCCTAAATCATTAAATGTGCATTGGTGAGTTTGAAGCATTAATGTAAGCATTGAATGATCACTTGGTTTGAAAACTCGGTTGTTACAAATGAGGTTTTTGATTGATGAATTGTGTTTAGTTGCATTCTACGTCAAAAGAGCTTTCCAACGATATAAGGTGCGAGTCCTAAGTGTTAGCGGTTTGTGTTTTATGCACAAAAAGGTTTGGATTGAGACTTGAACATTTGGGACTGGCCAGGCACCAGCACCCGGCCTTTGCCGCGGCGCGGCCCTTTCCTGTCGCGGCGCGACATATAAGGGGGCCAGGTTCTGACCTCCTTGTCCCAAATGTGAAAAATGTTTGGCCCGTTCTAGACCTCCGATTCACATGAGACTTGTTCTAACATGCCTATATATGAATAAAAACCTCAGAAAAATAGTTCGGGACCCGACCCGAACGTGTTGACTTTCGTTGACTTTGACCGACCAAAGTTTGACTTTTTGTCAAACTTAACCAAATGATTATGCAACCTTTCTAACATGTTTTTATACTTGTACCTTGCATGAAACATGACAATTTGATTCACATGCTATTATGATCGAGTCTTAACGAGCCATAGGACTAATTGAACATCTTTGACCTATCGTGTTTACCGTTATTGATACAACCTATTGTTTAGGTCAAGACTAGCATTGTTCTTTGCACACGTTTACTTGTTGAAGTACTTTACTACTCGTGCACTCAAGGTGAGATCATAGTCCCACTTTTACTCTTTTTGAACTTACATTTGGGATGAGAAAACATAAACATTTCTTTACTAAGTGAACACAAGTACAGGAAAACAAACATTCTACATACGAGTTTAGAACAAAATCCTCAATTCGATTATCATTAGTTACACTTGTCGGGTGTAAGCGAGAACTTATGTTGTATGGATCCATATGGGTTTGACAAACCCTCATTCAAACGGTTCGCTACCGTTTACGAATGAAATATATTTTCGAGAAACAGTGTATGTTCTAGCACTAAGTGATGGGGTTCAATGGAAGGAATGTTAAGCATTGATAATTGGGTGCTCGTGAAACAAACTTTTGGAATGTATTACTATTATCTCATTGTTGCAAATCTTGTGGTTCACTTGTACTTACTTACTTAAACCTATGATTTCACCAACGTTTTCGTTGACAGATTTCTATGTTTTCCTCAGGTCCTTGAACGATACATGATACATGCTTCCGCTCATTATTTTGATACTTGCATTGGATGTCGAGTATATATATGCATACATGGAGCGTCTTTTGGCTACTTTTAAATTGTGTCGCATAAGTTTCATTTGTACTTATAACTTTGTAACGTAACTTGTGGTGGAACTATTCTCGTAAACTTTGAACAATCTTTACATTTTAAATGAATACGACACATCTTTTGGTCAAACGTTGTTTTAAAGACTTATGACCACGTAACGGGACCTAAGTAGACGGCGCCGTCAATGACGATTTTGTCGGGTCGCTACAGATGGTATCAGAGCGTTGGTTGTAGGGATTTAGAGTTCATTGGTGTCGACCCCGAGTCATAGGGTACATTGGTGAGTCTAGACTACAACCGGCATATAGACTTGAAGTAGGAATTACTTGACTACTTGTGCATTTATACTCGAACGCTTCTACTCATATCTACTCTTAGTTCATCTTAATCTCACATTGTTTAATTTGATTGACACGCCACCTTGACTATATGAAATGATGTCGAATGCACATATGAATCAGGGTAATATAATTTCCGGGATTATATTACGGTGACTCATATGAACGTTCCGACATTATGACATAAAGAATTTAAGGAGAGTCGAGGAAAATTTCTCTTTATCTTTATTCTATATCACGGTTAGTATTATTGAGAATACTAATCAATGATATTCTTATGTCTTGAAGGAACAATGGCTCCTCGTCGTGTACGCCGCAATGAAACTCCCGAACAAGCTCTCGAACGGATGATAGCCACCGCCGTATATGCGGCCATGGCCGGTCACTCATCCAACAACAACAATAATAACAACCACAACAACAACAACAACAACAACAATGGAGCCGGAAACTCAAACGAGGGATGCTCCTATAAAGCTTTCATGGGGTGCAAACCTCACACTTTTGATGGAACCGGGGGACCGGTCGTGCTCACCTGATGGTTTGAGCAAACGGAGGCCGTCTTTAGCATAAGCGGTTGTCGGGACCAAGACAAGGTCAAATACTCCACTCACACCTTTGCCGGTGTCGCTCTTACATGGTGGAATACTTATGTACAATCGGTGGGTACCGATGAAGCTCACGCCCTCTCTTGGGCCGACTTGAGGGAAAAGATGATTGTCGAATATTTCCCTCGTGAGGAAACCCGAAGGCTCGAACAAGAGCTAAGAACTTTAAAGGCGATCGAAAATGATCTCAAGGCTTATAATCAACGATTTTCCGAACTAGCCTTGATGTGCCCAAATCTTGTGAACCCCGAAGCTTTAAGGGTTGAGCTTTACATGGATGGTCTTCCAAAGAGTATCAAACACGGAGTAATGTCATCCAACCCCACTAATCATCAAGAAGCTTTGAACATGGCCCGCAAATTGATAGAAACGGTTGACGAAATCGTAGTTCCGGCACCTAAGGCCGAGGATAAATCGGGCACCCTCCCAATCAAGCAACAACAACTTTGCTAAGAAGCCTTATACCTCCGACGACAAGAAAGGTTATGCCGGGAACCTACCTCTTTGCAACAAATGCAACAAACATCACTTTGGCGAATGTAGTAAGCTAATTTGCCATCGGTGCCAAGGAATTGGTCATAAGGCCAACGATTGTAAAAGTGCCACTCCCGTCGCTCGGAAGTGGCCCAATGCACCAAAGACGGGCACTTGTTACGAATGTGGCCAAACGGGCCATTATAGAAATGCATGCCCGAGGAGGAAAGATAACCCCAATACGCGCGGCCGAGCTTTCAACATCAACACCGAGGAAGCCCGGGATGACACTGAACTAGTCACGGGTACGTTTCTTCTCAAAAATTCTTATGTCTCTTGCTTATTCGATTCGGGTGCCGATAAATGCTTTGTATCCAAGACTTTGACTCATTCTTTTAGCACTCCACCTCTTCCATTAGATACCACTTATACCATTGAAGTGGCTAACGGGAAACTATTAAGTGCCGACACATATTACCGGGGGTGTACGTTAAACATTTTGGGTAAGGAATTTGAAATTGACTTGATACCCATGGAACTAGGAAGCTTTGATGTAATAATCGGTATGAATTGGTTAGTCAAAACGAAATCTCACATCCTTTGTGATCTTAACGCAATCCGAATTCCTATCGAGAATGGTGAACCTTTGATTGTTTATGGCGATAAGAGTTGCACCAGACTCAACCTCGTTTCGTGCCTTAAAGTTAGAAAACTACTCCGTAAGGGTTGTTTTGCGATCCTTGCCCACGTTAAGAAAGTCGAATCCGATGAGAAGCATATCGATGATGTGCCAATTGTTAGTGACTTTTCCGATGTATTTCCCGACGAATTGCCGGTTCTTCCACCTCATCGACCGGTTGAATTCCAAATCGATCTTATTCTGGGAGCCGCACCCGTAGCACGTGCACCGTATAGACTTGAGGCATCCGAAATGCAAGAATTGCAAAGTCAAATCCAAGAACTACTTGACCGTGGTTTTATCCAACCTAGCCATTCACCTTGGGGCGCTCCGATTTTGTTTGTTAAAAAGAAAGACGGATCCCTACGAATGTGCATTGATTATCGTGAACTAAATAAATTGACGGTTAAGAACCAATATCCTCTTCCTCGCATCGATGACCTCTTTGATCAACTACAAGGGTCTTGTGTATATTCGAAAATCGATCTCCGCTCGGGTTATCATCAATTAAGGGTTAAGGGGGAAGATATCTCCAAAACCGCTTTCCGGACTCGTTATGGTAGTTATGAATTCCTCATCATGCCATTTGATCTCACTAACGCACCGGCGGTGTTCATGGATCTTATGAACCGTGTGTGCAAACTGTATCTCGATAAATTCGTTATTGTGTTCATCGATGATATATTGATCTATTCTAAAAATGAATAAGAGCACGAACAACATCTCCGACTTGTGCTTGAACTCTTGAGACAAGAACGACTTTATGCCAAATTCTCCAAGTGTGAATTTTGGTTGAAAGAAGTTCAATTTCTTGGTCATGTTGTAAGTGATCAAGGTATTAAAGTCGATCCCACGAAGATCGAAGCCATTAGTAAATGGGAGACTCCTACTACTCCTACTCACATTCGTCAATTCTTGGGTCTCGCCGGGTACTATCGTAGATTCATCGAAAACTTCTCTTTGGTTGCACGTCCTCTAACCGCATTAACTCACAAGGGAAAGAAATTCATTTATGCGACCGAGCAAGAATCCGCGTTCCAAATCTTGAAGACAAAGCTTACCACCGCTCCTATCTTGACACTTCCCGAAGGCAACGATGATTTTGTTGTGTATTGCGACGCCTCGAAACATGGTTTTGGGTGTGTGTTGATGCAACGAACGAAAGTCATTTCTTATGCTTCTCGACAACTCAAAATTCATGAACGAAACTACACGACACATGATCTCGAACTCGGAGCCGTTGTCTTTGCACTTAAAATGTGGAGACACTATCTTTATGGAACCAAGAGTACTATCTTTACCGATCATAAAAGTCTCCAACACATCTTCGATCAAAAGCAACTAAACATGAGACAACGAAGGTGGATTGAAACCTTAAACGATTACGATTGCGAACTTCGTTACCATCCCGGGAAGGCAAACGTAGTAGCCGATGCCTTAAGTCGAAAAGAAAGAGCGGTGCCTCTTCGTGTCCGAGCTTTAAACATCACCATTCACAGCAACCTCAATAGTCAAATTCGTGTAGCCCAAGATGAGGCCCTCAAGGATGAAAACCTTTCACACGAGCTCTTGAACATTCTCGTCTCTCGATTCGAAATTAGGGAGACCGGACTCCGATATTACGCTGGAAGGATTTGGGTGCCTAGTTATGGGGACCTACGAAGCCTTATTTTAGATGAAGCCCATAAGTCACGATACTCGATTCACCCCGGTGCCAATAAGATGTACCACGACCTTAAACAACTATATTGGTGGCCGAACATCAAAAGGGACGTAGCTACTTATGTTTCCAAGTGTTTGACATGTTCCAAAGTCAAAGCCGAACACCAAAGACCGTCCGGACTACTTCAACAACCCGAGATCCCGCAATGGAAGTGGGAAAGAATAACGATGGATTTTATCACCAAACTACCAAAAACGACGGGCGGTTATGATACCATTTGGGTTATTGTTGACCGTCTCACCAAATCCGCACACTTCCTTGCCATGAAAGAAACGGACAAAATGGAGAAACTTGCACAACTTTACATTAAGGAGATCGTAGCCCGACACGGTATACCTTTATCGATTATCTCCGACCGAGATGGCCGTTTCGTTTCTAGATTTTGGCGTACATTGCAAGAAGCGTTGGGAACGCGTTTAGACATGAGCACCGCATATCATCCTCAAACCGATGGACAAAGCGAACGTACAATTAAAACCTTGGAAGACATGTTACGAGCTTGCGTGGTTGATTTCGGAAAAGCTTGGGACAAGCACTTACCTCTCGCCGAGTTCTCTTATAACAATAGTTATCACGCGAGTATTAAAGCCGCACCTTTTGAAGCGCTATATGGCCGCAAATGTCGTTCACCTCTTTGTTGGGCCGAGGTAGGCGACGTGCAAATCACCGGACCCGAACTCATTCACGAAACCACCGAGAAAATCGTTCAAATCCGAGATAGGCTTAGGACGGCCCGAAGTCGTCAAAAGAGCTATACCGACAAACGACGCAACGATCTTGAATTTCAAGTCGGTGACCGAGTAATGTTAAAAGTCGCACCTTGGAAGGGTGTAATCCGTTTTGGGAAACGCGGGAAGCTAAATCCGCGGTATATTGGTCCTTTCGAAATCTTGGAGCGTATTGGAACCGTTACTTATCGTGTAGATCTTCCGCTTCAATTGAACTCCGTTCATCCTACCTTCCATGTATCTAACTTGAAAAAGTGTCTTGCCGAACCCGATATCGTCATTCCTCTCGAGGAACTTACTATTGATGACAAACTTCATTTTGTGGAGGAACCGGTTGAAATTGTGGACACCTCCGTCAAAACGTTAAAACAAAGCCGAATTCCAATTGTCAAGGTCCGTTGGAACACCAAAAGGGGACCCGAGTTTACTTGGGAAAGACAAGATCAAATGCAAAGGAAGTATCCTCATCTATTCGTGAATTCAGAAACGCAAAATCTCGAGGAAGAAACAACGACTACTACGCCTACTTAAATTTCGGGACGAAATTTCTTTTAAGGAGTAGGTAATGTAACATCCCGCCTTTTTCCGTCTACTTTTCCGTTTAACTATTTTAAACTCCGTTATATGTTTATAACATCTCCCGTTAATACGCGTTTCAAATTATCTCGTTCAGGTAATTTAACGCACCCGACTACAACTTGAGGGACTTGTTTTGCCAAAACCCCAAAATGGTGACTAGCACTTGACTAGTCAACCATCTTCCACCTCCATTTTTTCATTCTCTACTTTCATATTTTCTTTAAATTCATCAAAAAGCAAATCATCATCCATACTAAATCGATCAAGCTTCGAGCCAAACAAATTACATATTTGAACTCCTCGTGATCTCCTCTTCGATTCCATACCAATCTCATTGCATTTGGGTAACTTTCTAAAATCACTAATTTTTGTGTTCTTGAGATTTTTTTGAGTTACAAGGTTGTTAATTAGTGTCTATGGCTCTAGTCTAACAAGATTATGTGTTTGAATTGTTTGATTTGTTGTTTGGAAGTAACTTGCATGAACTAGCAAAATGGGTGTGTTTAATCTTGAGTTTTAGATGATTAAATGTTGTTAAATGTTATAAATGCATGTATTAAATGTGTTCCTAGTGTTACTAGCTTCATTTTGATGTATAGGTTGCATGAGAAAACTCTAAGAACTTGTTTAGTGATTTTTGGTGGAATTGAGCCAGGGTTTAATGAACTTGAAATGATTATTTGATGCATTGATTGCCATGATTTGTTGTTAGTAAGTTGTTAGTTGTATTGTATGCTCAATTACCTACAAAATGGCATGTCATATGTATGCATTGAATGCCTAAATCATTAAATGTGCATTGGTGAGTTTGAAGCATTAATGTGGGCATTGAATGATCACTTGGTTTGAAAACTCGGTTGTTACAAATGAGGTTTTTGATTGATGAATTGTGTTTAGTTGCATTCTACGTCAAAAGAGCTTTCCAACGATATAAGGTGCGAGTCCTAAGTGTTAGCGGTTTGTGTTTTATGCACAAAAAGGTTTTGGATTGAGACTTGAACATTTAGGACTGGCCAGGCACCAGCACCCGGCCTTTGCCGCGGCGCGGCCCTTTCCTGTCGCGGCGCGACATATAAGGGGGCCAGGTTCTGACCTCCTTGTCCCAAATGTGAAAAATGTTTGGCCCGGTCTAGACCTCCGATTCACATGAGACTTGTTCTAACATGCCTATATATGAATAAAAACCTCAGAAAAATAGTTCGGGACCCGACCCGAACGTGTTGACTTTCGTTGACTTTGACCGACCAAAGTTTGACTTTTTGTCAAACTTAACCAAATGATTATGCAACCTTTCTAACATGTTTTTATACTTGTACCTTGCATGAAACATGACAATTTGATTCACATGCTATTATGATCGAGTCTTAACGAGCCATAGGACTAATTGAACATCTTTGACCTATCGTGTTTACCGTTATTGATACAACCTATTGTTTAGGTCAAGACTAGCATTGTTCTTTGCACACGTTTACTTGTTGAAGTACTTTACTACTCGTGCACTCAAGGTGAGATCATAGTCCCACTTTTACTCTTTTTGAACTTACATTTGAGATGAGAAAACATAAACATTTCTTTACTAAGTGAACACAAGTACAGGAAAACAAACATTCTACATACGAGTTTAGAACAAAATCCTCAATTCGATTATCATTAGTTACACTTGCCGGGTGTAAGCGAGAACTTATGTTGTATGGATCCATATGGGTTTGACAAACCATCATTCAAACGGTTCGCTACCGTTTACGAATGAAATATATTTTCGAGAAACAGTGTATGTTCTAGCACTAAGTGATGGGGTTCAATGGAAGGAATGTTAAGCATTGATAATTGGGTGTTCGTGAAACAAACTTTTGGAATGTATTACTATTATCTCATTGTTGCAAATCTTGTGGTTCACTTGTACTTACTTACTTAAACCTATGATTTCACCAACGTTTTCGTTGACAGATTTCTATGTTTTCCTCAGGTCCTTGAACGATACATGATACATGCTTCCGCTCATTATTTTGATACTTGCATTGGATGTCGAGTATATATATGCATACATGGAGCGTCTTTTGGCTACTTTTAAATTGTGTCGCATAAGTTTCATTTGTACTTATAACTTTGTAACGTAACTTGTGGTGGAACTATTCTCGTAAACTTTGAACAATCTTTACATTTGAAATGAATGCGACACATTTTTTGGTCAAACGTTGTTTTAAAGACTTATGACCACGTAACGGGACCTAAGTAGACGGCGCCGTCAATGACGATTTTGTCGGGTCGCTACAGACTTTTGCTAAATTTTGCTAAATTTATGAGTCGAACTTGAGCAATAGGACTATACTTACCCTATGGACCGACCTAGCTTATTAGACACTTATTGACCAACATATGTTCTCTAGGTTGAGGTCTACGGTTACTTGCATTCCGATATTGGGTCACATCTCTGTGATTTATTTCTGAAGTTGTTAGGTGAGTTTCATATGCTCCCTTTTTAATTGCTTTTGCAATCTATATTTTTGGGCTGAGAATAAATGCATTTTATTTTAAACGCAATGGATACAAGTACATACTAAATTCTACACTGAGTTTGAACCGAAAATCCCTTAGCTTTGGTAACTAGTAACTGCCGGTTATAAGAACTGGTGGGCGCGAATAGTTGTATATGGATCCATAGGGCTTGACATCCCCGTCTTCCAGGTATAGAAACCCCAGCCTGAACTATAAAACAGACGTATGCTATTTGAGGTTAGTACACGATGGTTTGCGTGTATTGTACATGTTGGTTGCATGTATCTTAAAACAGGGGTACTTATTATATAGACGTTAAAGTTTAGTTACCAGGGTGCTCAATCTTGTAGAATATTTTGACAAACGTTTCTGGATGAAACAACTGAAATCTTGTGATCCACCTTTATATACAGATTATGCGCAATATTAAAACTATGAACTAACCAACCTTTGTGTTGACACTTTTATCATGTTTATTCTCAGGTCCCTAGAAGTCTTCCGCTGTTTGCTTATACGTTATACAAGCTATGTGCATGGAGTCATACATGCTTTATTAGAGAAAACTTTGCATTCACAAAATCATCACCATGTATCTTATTTTGACTGCATTGTCAACGGATGTATTATTGTAAACTATTATTTACGGTGATTGTCTATATGTAGAAATCATCAGATGTCGAAAGCCTTGGATTTAAATATTCATTTATGGTGTATCTTTTTAAAAGAATGCAATGTTTACAAAACGTATCATATAGAGGTCAATACCTCGCAATGAAACCGGTGAATAACGTACTGCGTCAATAGCGATTTTGGCGGGTCGTTACATTATCTCAACCGCAAGTGTAACTAATTCAAGATTCAACCTAACCTGTCTAAGGGCAATATCAAAAGTACAAGCATGCATAATCCTAAATACTCGAGCACTAGTTAGGGATACACTATTAGTATGTAAAAGTTAAATTATGAGTACTCACGTATCAATATTGAGATTCAATATTGCAGGAAAGGTATTTAGACGCAACGGAAATGATAAACACTATATTGACCTCACGAGCATACCCATGAACCATACTCAATCACCTCCATAGCTATAACCCATAATTTTCTTAATCCTATCCCACTCGAAAAACAATTTCGAAATCACTCAGACAGCACTCCGTCGTAATATTTTATGTATACTAATAATATCTTGAAATAATACGGAGTAAATATATATATGTAAATCGATTGAGAGAGTTTAGAGAAAAATATTTTCAAGTTTCTATGAAATAATGAAACCTATTGAATTCTATTTATAATAGATTTTTGAATTATTAAAGTTAATTATTAAAGTATGAATTATTAAAGTGAATTATTAAAGTATGAATTATTAAAGTGAATTATTAAAGTATGAATTATTAAAGTGAATTATTAAAGTATGAATTATTAAAGTGAATTATTAAAGTTAAAGTAAGTAAAAATAAAGTAAAGGTGAAGTTTAAGTATAGTAAAAGTATAAAACTATGTACGTATAATACGCGTATAAATGTATATAATATTAATTTAAATCATTATATATATTTAATAAAATAAAATATAAATATCGTTATCTTTATCATACTAGTTAAGTAATGAGTTGTCAAAAGTGGTTCTAGATATTTATAAAAGTTATATACGTTTTAATAATAAAGTTCTTTTTAAACTGAAAATGTTTTTGTACGTTTGAAACTAAATAGATCAATCGAGTCTTTATAAGATTCAATCTTCCACTATCCTTTGTCTAGTTCTCAATGATTGATAATTTGTTCTTATTTATAAATCACTTTACCATTTTCCGAATATTGTTAAAATGGAAAGATTTCTCAAATCAACGTGGGCCTTTCAACAGAGACTTGTAATCATAATTCAATATATCTGATAATTCAATCATTTGATCTTATCTTCTAATTCCATTGATAAACATTTTGAAACAGATACAATCATATAAAGTATTTAATCTAATATTTTGTTTACGTTTCAAATTATAATATATATACACATATACATATATAATCATATTCGTTTAATGGTTCGTGAATCGTTGGAACTTGGTCGAGGTTGAATGAATGTATGAACATAGTTTAAAATTCTTGAAATTTAACTTAACAAATATTGCTTATCGTGTCGGAAACATATAAAGATTAAAGTTTAAATTTGGTTGAAAATTTCCGGATTGTCACAATAACACTTACCACTTAACATCCCTTGTAGTGCGCAAACACGGCTAATACGCAACTACCGTAAACACGTGAGCAAAACACGACTATTGCATCACAATTCCACACCAAAATGGCCGAAACAACCCGAGCCTAAACATATATGGAGGATGGTCAAAACAACCCGAACCTTAGTGAATTCACAACAACCCGAAATTCACCAACCTAATCCATATTTATCACAACGAAAAGACTGCACAACCCGAGTCATTGTGAATACGCACAAACCGATATTCATTACCTTCACTACATAGTATAACCGAGGATGGCTGTGCAAACCGAGCCTTAGTGAATCCGAACCACCCGACATTCACTACCTCAAACTATGAGTCCGACCAACAGGGACAATCGTACTACCCAAAATATTGTGAATACGAACAACCCGATATTCACGTCCCAAATCACAACGCAAGGAATGGTACTCCCATTCCCCATCGGTACTCGCATTTCCCGATAACGTTATATCACGCCAATATAACACTACTCCCAACAAAAATATCCATTAGTGTACTTATCACCGCGTAACACTAATCCGTAGGTGATGTCTTAACACCGCAACTAACCCACCCATCACGACAATGTGGTGTTTTAACACCGCGACTAACCCACATGTCAAAAACTCCGGAGTGGTGTCTTAACACCGCGACTAACCCACTCGTTACATATTATGTGATGTCTTAACACCGCAACTACCCCACATTTTACGCTGCACAACTAAATACATTATTCCACTCACTTAGAATCTTTGCACACGCATCATACGTACGTATACACAACACCATCACAATCGAGCAAGAACCACCTATATCGCACATAGGCGTAAAACAATAATTCCCTAGAAGAGAATCCGACACGCAACATCCTTTAACCGGGGATCCCACCTTGCTCGTCAAACACGTCCATGTATCTCCCTAAGAGATTCACCACATTACCACCTCGGTGATAATTTAAATCCAAAACCATAAGTACAATTTATTCCAAACCGTACTTTTACCACAATCGACCAACGTAGGTCTCAACGCTAGCCTCGAATCTATACGAGCATCGTCCAATATCAACACACTAGAACATCTTCGTGCGAGAGTTTAAACTCCCCCACTTAGACTTTGACCCATAACCACTCATCGTTGACTCAGTCAACCGTCGAGTCCGTTTTCGTCTTACCGAGACTCATACAACCAACACGCTAAAGGAATACAAGATCCATCCGTCTTGTATTCCATAATATACACATCACAATACCTCGCTCTATCCTTAAGCACTCGAAGGATTTCGGATTATCCCTCGCTACTTCAACCGAAGTACTAACCAAACCGTACAAGTATCACTCTAGCAACCACCGAGTTTCTATCACTTGTAACTTTCAAACCGTCACTCAAGCACCTAAGGGTTTCTCACTGGTACCCTAAGTTCAATGTGACCGCAACGTCATCGGAGTCGAATACCATGCTAGTAGGTATGAAAGAGGCATCTAACATCGCGTCATGTAGACTCCTTCACCAACATACATCGAGATCAAACACTCGATATCTCGGGTTCTATCCACCCGATGAACCTCATGGTTCCACATCCTCAACACAAAAACGAACACGCGCTTAGCAACCAATCACCAAAGCCCATACCCATGGCTTGGTAGAAACATTTCCCAAACACTAAGGAATGCTTGGTTGCACCAAGTCTTACGCCCTTCGTTCGTCAAACCAAACGCCACCGTAGAATAATCCCATTAGGGATGCCACCCACAAGAATAATTTACACAGCACAAGGCATTTAACAAACCCGAACTCTTCGGTACACAATAAATAACCCGAACTCCTCGCGGCATTTGCTGCCGCCAACTCGGGACAATCCGGCTTACGATGTCCCTCTTTATGACAATAGTAGCACATTCCGTCATCACTTCTCGGCATTGTGCACTCCCATAACGTGTGGCCCCTAACACCACAATTGAAACATCTAGGTACACGATAATCCATCGTGCCTTTCCCCACATTACCCGTACTCACACTTGCACCCTTATTTTTCTTACTTGGGGCGCCGTACGAATCAACCCTTCTCTTACTTGAAGGTTCACTAATCATCGATCGCGAATACGATTCGAAACCCCTAGCCACCATGAATAAGTCCGCAAACGACTTCATTTGACCCCTGCTAATTTTGTTCTGCAAGTCATCATTCAAAGTTCGATAGAAATCCCCCATCAACACCGGATCATTCCTAATATATACTCCGAGCAAAAACGAGCCTTCGCCATAAAGGTCGTCTTGAGAGTATTCAAGTCCATAGATCCTTGTCGCAAATTTCGCAACTCATCACGCAAATCCGACAAATCGGCTTGCGTCCGGAACTCCTCAAAGAATTCCTTCTTAAAGTCGTCTCACGATAACCCCATAAACGCTTCACCACCAACAATATCAATTTTACCATTTAACCTATCTTTCGCCCTACCCCGCAACAAGCTAGTAGCGAGTCTTATCCTCTTCTCGGGAGGGCATTCAATAGTGTGAAAACACCCTTCGACATCCGAGATCCATGTTGTGCTTATCAAAGGATCCAGTTTCCCGTCATACATCGGGGGTTTAGTCCTCATGAAGCTCTTAAGACAACGCTCCATTTCACTACTACTTCGAAATTCGAAATACTTCCTACCCATTTCTTCTCGTAACGCACCCATTTGCTCCGTCACGGTGGCCGCAACTTGTAGTGACCCGAACTTTTCCATGTTTTTATATATTAAATGAAATTGATATTTACATAATTAAATGTTTCCAACATGTTAAGCAATCAAACTTGTTAAGACTTGATTAATTGAAATAGGTTTCATATAGACAATTGACCACCCAAGTTGACCGGCGATTCACGAACGTTAAAACTTGTAAAAACTATATGATGACATATATATGGATATATATATATATATAGTTAACATGATATTATGATAAGTAAACATATCATTAAGTATATTAGCAATGAACTATATATGTAAAAACAAGACTACTAACTTAATGATTTTGAAACGAGACATATATGTAACGATTATCGTTGTAACGATATTTAATGTATATATATCATATTAAGATATATTAATACATCATGATATCATGATAATGTAATAATTTAACATCTCATTTGATTTAATAAACAATGGATTAACAACATTTAACAAGATCGTTAACCTAAAGGTTTCAAAACAACACTTACATGTAACGACTAACGATGACTTAACGACTCAGTTAAAATGTATATACATGTAGTGTTTTAATATGTATTCATAAAATTTTGAAAGACTTCAAGACACTTATCAAAATACTTCTACTTAACAAAAATGCTTACAATTACATCCTCGTTCAGTTTCATCAACAATTCTACTCGTATGCACCCGTATTCGTACTCGTACAATACACAGCTTTTAGATGTATGTACTATTGGTATATATACTCCAATGATCAGCTCTTAGCAGCCCATGTGAGTCACCTAACACATGTGGGAACCATCATTTGGCAACTAGCATGAAATATCTCATAAAATTACAAAAATATAAGTAATCATTCATGACTTATTTACATGAAAACAAAATTAAATATCCTATATATCTAATCCATACACCAACGACTAAAAACACCTACAAATACTTTCATTCTTCAATTTTCTTCATCTAATTGATCTCTCTCAAGTTCTATCTTCAAGTTCTAAGTGTTCTTCATAAATTCTACAAGTTCTAGTTTCATAAAATCAAGAATACTTCCAAGTTTGCTAGCTTACTTCCAATCTTGTAGAGTGATCATCCAACCTCAAGAAATTTTTTTTATTTATAGTAAGATATCTTTCTAATAAAAGGTAATACTCATATTCAAACTTTGATTCAATTTCTTTTACTATAACAATCTTATTTCGAGTGGAAATCTTACATGAACTTGTTTTCGTGTCATGATTCTGCTTCAAGAAATTTCAAGCCATCCAAGGATCCTTTGAAGCTAGATCCATTTTTCTCATTTCCAGTAGCTTTATCCAGAAAACTTGAGGTAGTAATGATGTTCATAACATCATTGGATTCATACATATAAAGCTATCTTATTCGAAGGTTTAAACTTGTAATTACTAGAACATAGTTTAGTTAATTCTAAACTTGTTCGTAAACAAAAGTTAATCCTTCTAACTTGACTTTTAAAATCAACTAAATACATGTTCTATATCTATATGATATGCTAACTTAATGATTTAAAACCTGGAAATACGAAGAACACTGTAAAACCGGACATACGCCGTCGTAGTAACACCGCGGGCTGTTTTGGGTTAGTTAATTAAAAACTATGATAAACTTTGATTTAAAAGTTGTTTTCTGGGAAAATTATTTTTCTTATGAAAATGAAACTATATCCAAAAATCATGGTTAAACTCCAAGTGGAAGTATGTTTTCTAAAATGGTCATCTAGACGTCGTTCTTTCGACTGAAATGACTACCTTTACAAAAACGACTTGTAACTTATATTTCCGACTATAAACCTATACTTTTTCTGTTTAGATTCATAAAAAAGAGTTCAATATGAAACCATAGCAATTTGATTCACTCAAAACGGATTTAAAATGAAGAAGTTATGGGTAAAACAAGATTGGATAATTTTTCTTGTTGTAGCAACGTGAAAATTGGTAACAAATCTATATTAATCATATCCTAGATAACTTATATTGTATTATACATGTATTCTAATATATTATGTAATCTTGGGATACCATAGACACGTATGCAAATGTTTTGACATATCATATCGACCCATGTATATATATTATTTGGAACAACCATAGACACTCTATATGCAGTAATGTGGGAGTTAGCTATACAGGGTTGAGGTTGATTCCAAAAATATATATACTTTGAGTTGTGATCTAGCCTGAGACGTGTATACACTGGGTCGTGGATTGATTCAAGATAATATATATCAGTTTTTTCTGTACATCAAACGTTGGACAACTAGTTGTAGGTTACTAACGAGGACAGCTGACTTAATAAACTTAAAACATCAAAATGTATTAAAAGTGTTGTAAATATATTTTGAATATACTTTAATATATATGTACATATTTGTTATAGGTTCGTGAATCGACCAGTGGCCAAGTCTTACTTCCCGACGAAGTAAAAATCTGTGAAAGTGAGTTATAGTCCCACTTTTAAAATCTAATATTTTTGGGATGAGAATACATGCAGGTTTTATAAATGATTTACAAAATAGACACAAGTACGTGAAACTACATTCTATGGTTGAATTATCGAAATCGAATATGCCCCTTTTTATTAAGTCTGGTAATCTAAGAATTAGGGAACAGATACCCTAATTGACGCGAATTCTAAAGATAGATCTATTGGGCCTAACAAACCCCATCCAAAGTACCGGATGCTTTAGTACTTCGAAGTTTATATCATATCCGTAGGGTGTCCCAGAATGATGGGGATATTCTTATATATGCATCTTGTTAATGTCGGTCACCAGGTGTTCACCATATGAATGATTTTTATCTCTATGTATGGGATGTGTATTGAAATATGAAATCTTGTGGTCTATTGTTACGATTTGATATATATAGGTTAAACCTATAACTCACCAATATTTTTGTTGACGTTTAAAGCATGTTTATTCTCAGGCGAATATTAAGAGCTTCTGCTGTTGCATACTAAAATAAGGACAAGATTTGAAGTCCATGTTTGTATGATATTGTGTAAAAACTGCATTCAAGAAACATATGTCGATGTAATATATTTCTATTGTAAACCATTATGTAATGGTCGTGTGTAATCAGTATATTTTAGATTATCATTATTTGATAATCTACGTAATGTTTTTTTTAAAACCTTTATTGATAAAATAAAGGTTATGATTGTTTTAAAAATGAATGCAGTCTTTGAAAAACGTCTCATATAGAGGTCAAAACCTCGCAACGAAATCAATTAATATGGAACGTTTATAATCAATATGAATGGGACATTTCAGTTGGTATCTGAGCGTTGGTCTTAGAGAACCAGAATTTTGCATTAGTGTGTCTTATCGAGTTTGTTAGGATGCATTAGTGAGTCTGGACTTCGATCGTGTTTACTTGAAAAATGATTGCTTAACAAATTTTGTTGGAAACTATATATTTTTAACATGTGAATATTATGTGATATATTAATCTCTTAATTTGTTTGATATTATGTGATAGATGTCTACCTCTAGAACAAGTCCCATTGACTCACTTAATAATAATGAAGAGTCAAATGTAAATTAGAATGATTCGTGGACTGATTCACAAGTTCCCAAAGAGGAACCGGAAGAAGAGTCGGAACCGGAAGAAGAATCGGAACCGAAAGAAGAATCGGAACCGGAAGAAGAAATAGAACCAGTGGGGGAAATAATAAAACGGTTAAGTAGAAGAAAATCCTCAATCAACCGACCAAAGTTAATTATGGTCAATGGTGTTTCCGCCAAGGAAACAAAGTATTGGGAGGATTACCAATTCTCCGATGAATCGGATCCCGATTAGGATTCCGATGATGTTATAGAAATTACCCCAAAACAATTTAATAAGGCAAAAGAGAACAATAAGGGAAAGGGCATAAAAATAGAGAAATTTGATTCCAAAACCGATGAACTTTATATGTATCATCAACACCCGTATTTCTTAAGTTGTGACAATAACCCAAGAACCTCTAAACCACCATGTTTTTCTAAAACAATGTGGAAAATGACGGCTCGTATTAGGGGAACATCATATATCCCTAGAAACTTGGCAAAACGAACCAAAACCGAAGAAGAAGAAACGAGCGAGTCGGAATAAGATAGTTGTATTCGTGTGGTGTAATATATGTAATATAGTGTGCTTATGCTTTATGATATATGTAAAAATTGCTTGTATTAATAAGTATTTTTTTTTTATGAATCTAACTCTTGTCTATTTTACAGTATAAAAACACAAAATGGATAGACAACCCAATATTTTAAGAGACCTACCCGGAGACATGATTGATGAAATCTTGTCTAGAGTCGGTCAGAATTCCTCGGCACAATTATTTAAGGCGAGATCAGTTTGTAAGACATTCGAAGAACGTTCCAAGAATGCCTTGATTTATAAAAGGCTTTCGTTCGAAAGATGGGGGATATCACATTGGGAAATCCATAAGTTACGATGTGTTTACTTTCACGCATATATTGCGGGGAACCCAAATGCTATTTTACGCAACGGGTTAAGAAATTATTTTGACTCAATATATCCGAATATAGGACTTCGTGATTTAGAAAAAGCAGCTAACCTGCAACATAAAGAAGCATGTTATGCTTACGGGTTAGTAATGTTCGCTTCTCACCAAAGTGAGAACAAGAACATCGGGCTACAACTATTAAACAAAACGTTCCCACAAGTGACGGAGTCGGTAATTGGGGTAAGAAATGAGGTTTTTAGGTTATTACGAGACTGTTGGTCATTACGTAACCTTCATCCTTTTGACGACGTTACAACACATTGTCTTACTATCGGTCACAACGGTTATGTTCCACAAAACCAAGGATGGGAAGTGGTATTAGTAAAACCAGAATGCATGACTTGTTTCTGGACGTATTAATTACATGTCTTTATTGCCTTTGCTGAACGCCTTATTTATTAACTAGAATTATCTTCGCAACTACTTTGTATCAAAGTTTTATGTGCTATATTTCATGCTATATGTAAAATAGCGGTATTGTAAGTTTGCAAGTTATTGTATAAAGGCTTGAATATGATATATTTTTTTGTTTTTGTTTTTGTGATTAGTTTTTCATATAGAATTGTAGTAGTTGAAATGGTATGTTAGCTACTAAGTATGAACTTAACGGGTAGGTACTACCCGAATTTAAGAGTATAAAACGCTAATATGAAGAAAGAGCTTTTATAAATAAGTTCATATTACGCTATGAAATACTATTGACTACTCTTGATATTCTATATGATTAACTCGTTTCATTTGACTATTTTGAAGGAAATGGCACCGACTACTCGACACACCTTGAATATGAGCGAAGAGGAATTTTGTGCCTTTCTTGCTTCAAACATAGCCGCAGTACAGGTTGCGCTACATACCAACAATAACCTTGGATCTAGCAGTACAGGAAATCGTGTAGGATGCACCTACAAAGAATTTACTGCCTGCAAACCTTTGGAATTTGATGGAACCGAAGGACCGATCGGATTGAAACGGTGGACCGAGAAGGTCGAATCGGTGTTTGCCATAAGTAAGTGTACTGAAGAGGACAAAGTGAAGTACGCTACGCATACCTTCACAGGTAGTGCGTTAACATGGTGGAATACCTATCTAGAGCAAGTGCGACAAGATGCTGCTTACGCACTACCGTGGTCAGCATTTAAGCACTTGATGAATGAGAAGTACCGTCCCAGAACCGAGGTCAATAAGCTCAAGACAGAACTTAGAGGGTTATGAAACCAAGGATTTGATATTACCATGTACGAAAGACGATTCACAGAATTGTGCCTTTTGTGTCCGATAGCGTTCGAAGATGAGGAAGAGAAGATCGACGCGTTTGTGAAAGGGTTACCGGAGATAATCCAAGAAGATATAAGTTTACACGAGCCTGCCTCCATACAAAAGGCATGTAGAATGGCTCACAAACTAGTGAACCAGATTGAGGGAAGAATTAAAGAACAGGCGGCCGAAGAGGCCAACGTGAAGTTAGTCAAAAGAAAGTGGGAGGAAAACGGTGATAAGAGTCACCAAAACAACAACAACTATCCCAACAATCGCAACATCAATCACAACTACAACAAACGGCACAACAACAACAATAACAACAACAACAACAGCAACTACAACAATCATCCCAACAACAATAATAACCGCAACAACAACAACAATCAGAAGCAGCTATGCCAAAGGTGTGAAAAGTATCACTCGGGGTTCTGCACCAAATTTTGCAACAAGTGTAAAAGAAATGGTCATAGCGCGGTGAAGTATGAGGTCTACAGACCAGGGGTTAACAGAACGAAAGGAACAAATGGTGTCGGAATGAGTAATGGCGGAGCAAGTTGAAATGTCCCGTTCTTATTGATTAAAAACGTTCCATATTAATTGATTTCGTTGCGAGGTTTTGACCTCTATATGAGACGTTTTTCAAAGACTGCATTCATTTTTAAAACAAACCATAACCTTTATTTCATAAATAAAGGTTTAAAAAGATTTACGTAGATTATCAAATAATGATAATCTAAAATATCCTGTTTACACACGACCATTACATAATAGTTTACAATACAAATATGTTACATCGAAATCAGTTTCTTGAATGCAGTTTTTACACAAAATCATACAAACATGGACTCCAAATCTTGTCCTTATTTTAGTATGCAACAGCGGAAGCTCTTAGTATTCACCTGAGAATAAACATGCTTTAAACGTCAACAAAAATGTTGGTGAGTTATAGGTTTAACCTATATATATCAAATCGTAACAATAGACCACAAGATTTCATATTTCAATACACATCCCATACATAGAGATAAAAATCATTCATATGGTGAACACCGGGTAACCGACATTAACAAGATGCATATATAAGAATATCCCCATCATTCCGGGACACCCTTCAGATATGATATAAATTTCGAAGTACTAAAGCATCCGGTACTTTGGATGGGGTTTGTTAGGCCCAATAGATCTATCTTTAGGATTCTCGTCAATTAGGGTGTCTGTTCCCTAATTCTTAGATTACCAGACTTAATAAAAAGGGGCATATTCGATTTCGATAATTCAACCATAGAATGTAGTTTCACGTACTTGTGTCTATTTTATAAATCATTTATAAAACCTACATGTATTCTCATCCCAAAAATATTAGATTTTAAAAGTGGGACTATAACTCACTTTCACAGATTTTTACTTCGTCGGGAAGTAAGACTTGGCCACTAGTTGATTCACGAACCTATAACAATTTATACATATATATCAAAGTATGTTCAAAATATATTTACAACACTTTTAATATATTTTGATGTTTTAAGTTAATTAAGTCAGCTGTCCTCGTTAGTAACCTACAACTAGTTGTCCACAGTTAGATGTACAGAAATAAATCGATAAATATTATCTTGAATCAATCCACGACCCAGTGTATACGTATCTCAGTATTGATCACAACTCAAACTATATATATTTTGGAATCAACCTCAACCCTGTATAGCTAACTCCAACATTCACATATAGAGTGTCTATGGTTGTTCCGAAATATATATAGATGTGTCGACATGATAGGTCGAAACATTGTATACATGTCTATTGTATCTCAAGATTACATAATATACAATACAAGTTGATTAAGTTATGGTTGGAATAGCTAAAATGAGAAAAATTATCCAATCTTGTTTTACCCATAACTTCTTCATTTTAAATCCGTTTTGAGTGAATCAAATTGCTATGGTTTCATATTGAACTCTATTTTATGAATCTAAACATAAAAAGTATAGGTTCATAGTCAGAAAAATAAGTTACAAGTCGTTTTTGTAAAGGTAGTTATTTCAGTCGAAAGAACGACGTCTAGATGACCATTTTAGAAAACATACTTCCACTTTGAGTTTAACCATAATTTTTGGATATAGTTTCATGTTCATAATAAAAATAATTTTCTCAGAATAACAACTTTGAATCAAAGTTTATCATAGTTTTTAATTAACTAACCCAAAACAGCCCGCGGTGTTACTACGACGGCGTAAATCCGGTTTTACGGTGTTTTTCGTGTTTCCAGGTTTTAAATCATTAAGTTAGCATATCATATAGATATAGAACATGTGTTTAGTTGATTTTAAAGGTCAAGTTAGAAGGATTAACTTTTATTTGCGAACAAATTTAGAATTAACTAAACTATGTTCTAGTGATTACAAGTTTAAACCTTCGAATAAGATAGCTTTATATGTATGAATTGAATGATGTTATGAACATCATTACTACCTCAAGTTCCTTGGATAAACCTACTAGAAATGAGAAAAATAGATCTAGCTTCAAAGGATCCTTGGATGGCTTGAAAGTTCTTGAAGCAGAATCATGACACCAAAACAATTTCAAGTAAGATTTCCACTCGAAATAAGATTGTTATAGTTATAGAAATTGAATTAAAGTTTGAATATGATTATTACCTTATATTAGAAATATAACCTACTGTAAGTAACAAAGGTTTCTTGATCTTGGATGATTATTTGGAATGGATTTAGAAAACTTGGAAGTAAACTTGCAATCTTGGAAGTATTCTTGATTTTATGAAACTAGAACTTTTGGAATTTATGAAGAACACTTAGAACTTGAATATAGAACTTGAGAGAGATCAATTAGATGAAGAAAATTGAAGAATGAAAGTGTTTGTAGGTGTTTTTGGTCATTGGTGTATGGATTAGATATAAAGGATATGTAATTTTGTTTTCATGTAAATAAGTCATGAATGATTACTCATATTTTTGTAATTTTATGAGATATTTCATGCTAGTTGCCAAATGATGGTTCCCACATGTGTTAGGTGACTCATATGGGCTGCTAAGATCTGATCATTGGAGTGTATATACCAATAGTACATACATCTAAAAGCTGTGTATTGTACGAGTACGAATACGGGTGCATACGAGTAGAATTGTTGATGAAACTGAACGAGGATGTAATTGTAAGCATTTTTGTTAAGTAGAAGTATTTTGATAAGTGTCTTGAAGTCTTTCAAAAGTGTATGAATACATATTAAAACACTACATGTATATACATTTTAACTGAGTCGTTAAGTCATCGTTAGTCGTTACATGTAAATGTTGTTTTGAAACCTTTAGGTTAACGATCTTGTTGAATGTTGTTAACCCATTATTTATTATAACAAATGAGATGTTAAATTATTATATTATCATGATATTATGATATATAATATATCTTAGTATGATGTATATACAGTTAAATGTCGTTACAACGATAATCGTTACATATATGTCTCGTTTCAAAATCATTAAGTTAGTAGTCTTATTTTTACATATGTATTTCATTGTTAATACACTTAATAATATATTTAATTATCATTTAACATAATTAACCAAGTGTATCAATATCTTAATATGATTCATATGTACCTAGTAAGATGTTGTTATAACGATAATCGTTATATATATCGTTTTCGAGTTTCTTAAATTAATAGTCTCATTTTTATGTATATAACTCATTGTTAAAATACCTAATGAGATACATACTTATAATAAAATAATGTTAACTATATATATAACCATATATATGTCATCGTATAGTTTTTACAAGTTTTAACGTTCGTGAATCACTGGTCAACTTGGGTGGTCAATTGTCTATATGAAACCTATTTCATTTAATCAAGTCTTAACAAGTTTGATTGCTTAACATGTTGGAAACACTTAATCATGTAAATAACAATTTCATTTAATATATATATAAACATGGAAAAGTTCGGGTCACTACACAAGTAGTGTCGGAGCAAGTTATGCCAATGTAGTTTGTTATAAATGTGGAAAACCGGACCACATTATTAGAAATTGCCCGAACCAGGAGAACACGAATGGACAAGGCCGCGGAAGAGTTTTCAATATTAATGCGGCAGAGGCACAGGAAGACCCGGAGCTTGTTACGGGTACGTTTCTTATTGACAATAAATCTGCTTACGTTTTATTTAATTCGGGTGCGGATAGAAGCTATATGAGTAGAGATTTTTGTGCTAAATTAAGTTGTCCATTGACGCCTTCGGATAGTAAATTTTTACTCGAATTAGCAAATGGTAAATTAATTTCAGCAGATAATATATGTCGAAATCGAGAAATTAAACTGGTTAGCGAAACATTTAAAATTGACTTGATACCAGTAGAGTTAGGGAGTTTTGATGTGATAATCGGTATGGACTGGTTGAAAGAAGTGAAAGCAGAGGTCGTTTGTTACCAAAATGCAATTCGCATTATACGAGAAAAAGGAAAACCCTTAATGGTGTACGGAGAAAAGGGCAACACGAAGCTACATCTTATTAGTAATTTGAAGGCACAAAAACTAATAAGAAAAGGTTGCTATGCTGTTCTAGCACACGTCGAGAAAGTATAAACTAAAGAAAAGAGCATCAATGATGTTCCCGTCGCAAAAGAATTTCCCGATGTATTTCCGAAAGAATTACCGGGATTACCCCCACATCGATCCGTTGAATTTCAAATAGATCTTGTACCAGGAGCTGCACCAATAGCTCGTGCTCCTTACAGACTCGCACCCAGCGAGATGAAAGAACTGCAAAGCCAATTACAAGAACTTTTAGAGCGTGGCTTCATTCGACCAAGCACACACCGTGGGGAGCTCCTGTTTTGTTTGTCAAGAAGAAAGATGGTACATTCAGGTTGTGTATCGACTATCGAGAGTTGAACAAACTTACCATCAAGAACCGCTACCTACTACCGAGAATCGACGACTTATTTGATCAACTACAAGGCTCGTCTGTTTATTCAAAGATTGACTTACATTCCGGGTATCATCAAATGCGGGTGAAAGAAGATGATATTCCAAAGACTGCTTTCAGAACACGTTATGGTCATTACGAGTTTATGGTCATGCCGTTTGGTTTAACTAATGCACCAGCTGTGTTCATAGACCTTATGAACCGAGTGTGTGGACCATACCTTGACAAGTTTGTCATTGTTTTCATTGATGACATACTTATTTACTCAAAGAATGACCAAGAACACGGTGAACATTTGAGAAAGGTGTTAGAAGTATTGAGGAAGGAAGAATTGTACGCTAAGTTTTCAAAGTGTGCATTTTGGTTGGAAGAAGTTCAATTTCTCGGTCACATAGTGAACAAAGAAGGTATTAAGGTGGATCCGGCAAAGATAGAAACTGTTGAAAAGTGGGAAACCCCGAAAACTCCGAAACACATACGCCAGTTTTTAGGACTAGCTGGTTACTACAGAAGGTTCATCCAAGACTTTTCCAGAATAGCAAAACCGTTGACTGCATTAACGCATAAAGGGAAGAAATTTGAATGGAAGGATGAACAAGAGAAAGCGTTTCAGATATTGAAGAAAAAGCTAACTACGGCACCTATATTGTCATTGCCTAAAGGGAATGATGATTTTGTGATTTATTGTGATGCATCAAAGCAAGGTCTCGGTTGTGTATTAATGCAACGAATGAAGGTGATTGCTTATGCGTCTAGACAATTGAAGATTCACGAACAAAATTATACGACGCATGATTTGGAATTAGGCGCGGTTGTTTTTGCATTAAAGACTTGGAGGCACTACTTATATGGGGTCAAAAGTATTATATATACCGACCACAAAAGTCTTCAACACATATTTAATCAGAAACAACTGAATATGAGGCAGCGTAGGTGGATTGAATTGTTGAATGCTTACTACTTTGAGATTCGATACCACCCGGGGAATGAAAATGTGGTAGCCGACGCCTTGAGCAGAAAGGACAGAGAACCCATTCGAGTAAAATCTATGAATATAATGATTCACACTAACCTTACTACTCAAATAAAGGAGGCGCAACAAGGAGTTTTAAAAGAGGGAAATTTAAAGGATGAAATACCTAAAGGATCAGAGAAGCATCTTAATATTCGGGAAGACGGAACCCGGTATAGGGCTGAAAGAATTTGGGTACCAAAATTTAGAGATATGAGAGAAATGGTACTTAGAGAAGCTCATAAAACCAGATACTCAATACATCCTGGAACGGGGAAGATGTACAAGGATCTTAAGAAATATTTTTGGTGGCCAGGTATGAAAGCCGATATTGCTAAATATGTAAGAAAATGTTTGACGTGTTCTAAGGTCAAAGCTGAACATCAGAAACCATCAGGTCTACTACAACAACCTGAAATCCCGGAATGGAAATGGGAAAACATTACCATGGATTTCATCACTAAATTGCCAAGGACTGCAAGTGGTTTTGATACTATTTGGGTAATAGTTGATCATCTCACCAAATCAGTACACTTCCTGCCAATAAGAGAAGATGACAAGATGGAGAAGTTAGCACGACTGTATTTGAAGGAAGTCGTCTCCAGACATGGAATACCAATCTCTATTATCTCTGATAGGGATGGCAGATTTATTTCAAGATTCTGGCAGACATTACAGCAAGCATTAGGAACTCGTCTAGACATGAGTACTGCCTATCATCCACAAACTGATGGGCAGAGTGAAAGGATGATACAAACGCTTGAAGACATGCTACGAACATGTGTTATTGATTTCGGAAACAGTTGGGATCGACATCTACCGTTAGCAGAATTTTCCTACAACAACAGCTACCATTCAAGCATTGAGATGGCGCCGTTTGAAGCACTTTATGGTAGAAAGTGCAGGTCTCCGATTTGTTGGAGTGAAGTGGGGGATAGACAGATTACGGGTTCGGAGATAATACAAGAAACTACCGAGAAGATCATCCAAATTCAACAACGGTTGAAAACCGCCCAAAGTCGACAAAAGAGCTATGCCGACATTAAAAGAAAAGACATAGAATTTGAAATTGGAGAAATGGTCATGCTTAAGGTTGCACCTTGGAAAGGTGTTGTTCGATTTGGTAAACGGGGGAAATTAAATCCAAGGTATATTGGACCATTCAAGATTATTGATTGTGTCTGACCAGTAGCTTACCGACTTGAGTTACCTCAACAACTTGTGAATGTACATAACACTTTCTACGTCTCGAATTTGAAGAAATGTTTTGCTAAAGAAGATCTCACTATTCCATTGGACGAAATCCAAATCAATGAAAAACTTCAATTCATTGAAGAACCCGTCGAAATAATGGATCGTGAGGTTAAGAGACTTAAACAAAACAATATACCGATTGTTAAGGTTCGATGGAATGCTCGTAGAGGACCCGAGTTCACCTGGGAGCGTGAAGATCAGATGAAGAAGAAATACCCGCATCTATTTCCAGAAGATTCGTCAACACTTTCAACAGCTTAAAATTTCGGGACGAAATTTATTTAACGGGTAGGTACTGTAGTGACCCGAACTTTTCCATGTTTTTATATATTAAATGAAATTGATATTTACATAATTAAATGTTTCCAACATGTTAAGCAATCAAACTTGTTAAGACTTGATTAATTGAAATAGGTTTCGTATAGACAATTGACCACCCAAGTTGACCGGCGATTCACGAACGTTAAAACTTGTAAAAACTATATGATGACATATATATGGATATATATATATATATAGTTAACATGATATTATGATAAGTAAACATATCATTAAGTATATTAGCAATGAACTATATATGTAAAAACAAGACTACTAACTTAATGATTTTGAAACGAGATATATATGTAACGATTATCGTTGTAACGACATTTAATGTATATATATATATCATATTAAGATATATTAATACATCATGATATCATGATAATGTAATAATTTAACATCTCATTTGATTTAATAAACAATGGGTTAACAACATTTAACAAGATCGTTAACCTAAAGGTTTCAAAACAACACTTACATGTAACGACTAACGATGACTTAACGACTCAGTTAAAATGTATATACATGTAGTGTTTTAATATGTATTCATAAACTTTTGAAAGACTTCAAGACACTTATCAAAATACTTCTACTTAACCAAAATGCTTACAATTACATCCTCGTTCAGTTTCATCAACAATTCTACTCGTATGCACCCGTATTCGTACTCGTAAAATACACAGCTTTTAGATGTATGTACTATTGGTATATACACTCCAATGATCAGCTCTTAGCAACCCATGTGAGTCACCTAATGTAGTGACCCGAAATTTTCCATGTTTATATATATTAATTGAGATTGATATTTACATGATTAAATGTTTCCAACATGTTAAGCAATCAAACTTGTTAAGACTTGATTAATTGAAATATGTTTCATATAGACAATTGACCACCCAAGTTGACCGGTGATTCACGAACGTTAAAACTTGTAAAAACTATATGATGACATATATATGGATATATATATATAGTTAACATGATACTATGATAAGTAAACATATCATTAAGTATATTAACAATGAACTACATATGTAAAAACAAGACTACTAACTTAATGATTTTTAAACGAGACATATATGTAACGATTATCGTTGTAAAGACATTTAATGTATATATATCATATTAAGAGATATTCATACATGATAATATAATAATTTAAAATCTCATTTGATATTATAAACATTGGGTTAACAACATTTAACAAGATCGTTAACCTAAAGGTTTCAAAACAACACTTACATGTAACGACTAACGATGACTTAATGACTCAGTTAAAATGTATATACATGTAGTGTTTTAATATGTATTTATACACTTTCAAAAGACTTCAATACACTTATCAAAGTACTTCTACTTAACAAAAATGCTTACAATTACATCCTCGTTCAGTTTCATCAACAATTCTACTCGTATGCACCCGTATTCGTACTCGTATAATACACAGCTTTTAGATGTATGTACTATTGGTATATACACTCCAATGATCAGCTCTTAGCAGCCCATGTGAGTCACCTAACACATGTGGGAACCATCATTTGGCAACTAGCATGAAATATCTCATAAAATTACAAAAATATGAGTAATCATTCATGACTTATTTACATGAAAACAAAATTACATATCCTTTATATCTAATCCATACACCAACGACCAAAAACACCTACAAACACTTTCATTCTTCAATTTTCTTCATCTAATTGATTTCTCTCAAGTTCTATCTTCAAGTTCTAAGTGTTCTTCATATATTCTACAAGTTCTAGTTACATAAAATCAAGAATACTTTCAAGTTTGCTAGCTCACTTCCAATCTTGTAAGGTGATTGATAATGCTAAAAACGAACATATATTTCATAGCATTATTCCTCAAGAAAGACAAGCTTTTAGTTGCAATTGTTCTATTTACAAGAGATATTCGTTTAAATAATAAAAGGTGAAGACAAAAGACAGATTCGACGAATTGAAGACGCAAACGACCAAAAAGCTCAAAAGTACAAAAGACAATCAAAAAGGTTCCAATTATTGATAAGAAAAGTCTCGAAATCACAAGAGTACAAGATTCAAAACGCAAAGTACAAGATATTAAATTGTACGCGAGGACGTTCGAAAATCCGGAACCGGGACTAGAGTCGACTCTTAACGCTCGACGCAACGGACTAAAAATTACAAGTTAACTATGTATATAAATATAATATATTATATAATTAATTATATTAATTATATATATATTATATATATATAATAAAAACCGTCGGCAGCAAGAAACTCCAAGGGTGTGAGCTGTAAATACCTCTCCGCGACTCGCGGAGTTTTAAGGCCATTTTGCCGCGAGTCGCGGAGCCCCAATTTTCAACCCTGGCTATAAAGCAACCCGAATTCTGATCAAAAATAATCATCTTTTTTCTCTTCCTCTTCATACGTAAATATATTTATATTTATAATTTATATTTTAATTTTAATTATAATTCTAATAATAAGGGTATGTTAGCGAATGTTGTAAGGGTGTAAGTCGAAATTCTGTCCGTGTAACGCTACGCTATTTTTAATCATTGTAAGTTATGTTCAACCTTTTTACATTAATGTCTCGTAGCTAAGTTATTATTATGCTTATTTAAAACGAAGTAATCATGATGTTGGGCTAATTACTAAAATTGGGTAATTGGGCTTTGTACCATAATTGGGGTTTGGACAAAAGAACGACACTTGTGGAAACTAGACTATGGGCTATTAATGGGCTTTATATTTGTTTAACTAAATGAAAGTTTGTTAATGTTAATATAAAGATTTACAATTGGGCGTCCCTATAAATTACCATATACACTCGATCGGACACGATGGGCGGGGTATTTATATGTACGAATAATCGTTCATTTAACCGGACACGGGAATGGATTAATAGCCACTAGAATAATTAAAACAGGGGTGAAATTACATTCAAGGGTAATTGGTGTAATTGTTAACAAAGTAGTAAAACCTTGGTTTACACGCAGTCGATAACCTGGTGTATTCATTAAACAAAGTATTAAAACCTTGTTACAATTCGAATCCCCAATTAGTTGGAATATTTAACTTCGGGTATAATAATAATTTGACAAGGACACTTGCACTTTATATTTATGACTGATGGACTGTTATGGACGAAAACCAGACGGACATATTAAATAATCCAGGACAAAGGACAATTAACCCATGGGCATAAAACTAAAATCAACACGTCAAACATCATGATTACGGAAGTTTAAATAAGCATAATTCTTTTATATCATATTTAATTTTCTTTATTTTATATTTAATTGCACTTCTAATTATCGCACTTTTATTTATTTTATTTTATCGCACTTTTAATTATCTTACTTTTTAATTATCGCAAGTTTATTTTATCGCACTTTTATTATTCGCAATTTCATTATCGTTATTTATTTTACGCTTTAATTTAAAGTCTTGTATTTATTTTATATTTTACATTAGGTTTTAACTGCGACTAAAGTTTTAAAATCGACAAACCGGTCATTAAACGGTAAAAAAACCCCCCTTTATAATAATAATATTACCTATATATATATTTGTATTTTTATAAAAGTAAACTAATATAGCGTTGAGCTTTGTTTAAAGATTTCCCTGTGGAACGAACCGGACTTACTAAAAACTACACTACTGTACGATTAGGTACACTGCCTATAAGTGTTGTAGCAAGGTTTAAGTATATCCATTCTATAAATAAATAAATATCTTGTGTAAAATTGTATCGTATTTAATAGTTTTTCCTAGTAAAATATAAGCTATTTTATATACACCTCGTTCGACATCAAGTATTTTTGGCGCCGCTGCCGGGGAAACACCGAAGCGAAACGTCAATATAAAAAAAAAATATATTTTTAAGTTTTAATTAGTTCTTGTTATATATATTTTTGTTTAACAATTATAAAAATTTAAAAAGATATAAAAAAAAATTAAAAAAAAAATCTTTTAAAACCGAAAAAAAAAAAGTATTTTAAATATATTTTTAAGTTTTTCTTTTATTTTTACAAAATTATAAAGTATTTTAAGTTTATTTTTAGTTTTTAAAATTAAGTTTTATTTTAATTATATATATATATTTATCTTTTAAATAGAAAACAGAAAATAAAAAAAAAAAATAAAGAAAAACGCGTAAAAAGTAAAACCTGTCAACTGAATTCCTGAACCCCGCGACTCGCGGGGTTTTCTTCTCTCTTTGCCGCGACTCGCGGAGGGTTTCTGACACACGGACAAAAACCCTAAAACCGCATTAATTACGGGTTATTATTTATTATTATTATTTAAACCTTATTATTATTATTATTATTATTATTATTATTAGTTTTAAGTTTTATTTTTATTTATGTATTTAGTTTAAATAAGTTTAATTAAATTATAAAATTAGTAGTTTTATCAAATAAATAATATAAAAATAATATTTTTATAAAAAATTGTACTTTTTACAACTTTTTGTATATTTTTATATTTTGTACCTTTTTAATCGTTGTAGCATAACTTTTGTATTTTTAGCTCATATTTAATTTTAAACTTAGTTTTTGCTATAGTTATTTTTACTCCTAGATTTTTAGGCTTTGCCGTAAAACTCTTTAAGTACTTTTTCTTTAGACTAAGATTTAGGTGCTTTAGAATTTTGCGACGCCTTTTTAAGTTTTAGTTTCTTTTTAAGTTATTTTCATTTGAGATTTAGTTTTTCCTGTAAGCTTTAATATTTTTAGACCTTTTACTATGTATCAATTATCATTCCAATTAGTAATTTCAATTTGAGATTATAATTTTAAGTTAGTTGTAGTAATAAGGTTAGGTTAGTTAAGTATTTTTAAGTATTTTTAAGTTTCTTTTATTTTTCCGTCACCTTTTATTTTTCAACCATTTTTCTTTTTCGACCTTTTGCGACGAACTCTTTGTCTTTCTTATTTCTCGCTATTCTAGTTTTAGGACTTAGAATTTTTTTACTTCTTAACTAAATTTCTAAAAATTACGAAAATTTATTTTAAGTGGTTAAATTGATAGACATCAAAATTTTCTGGTTCGTAGTAATAGTTGGATTTGTACGTGGACCGGGTTATTGGAGCCAAACAGTCCTCAATTATATTGAGACCAAACGAATCCTGCCCCTCTGCTGCATCTTTTGGCTATTCGAAACGTGGGCAAAATCAGAAAAGTCTATTGATTGGATAACTTATTATAATTTTTCTTTCCTTTTAAAAACTAATAGGATATTCAGTGAATGCACCGAGCAAGACGTTCATCACCTTTTATACGTTCACCACCTGTAACTCGATCAAGACATCGTTTAACAAATATAACCGCCGTTGATTTTTCTTTAGAATCGTCATCCAGTCGACCAAGTACTTCAGTTCAAATTTCCGATAATCCAGTTTTTGAAACAAACCTCACAATTGAGAATCCGGAAAATATTCAGGAACGGTTCATAGATCCTGAACCACTAAACTTTCCTCCGGAACCACCAATCATTCAAACAGAGATTGTTGAGGAACGAACTATTAAATCAGAATCATCTATTGATACCGATTCAACAAATTCAATTATGGAGAATCTGGAACCTTTAAGTATGGAAGACCGAATGAGAGCTAAACGCACTGGCCAAGGTCACGCAATTACTCATCCAGACATTAATGCGCCAGATTATGAAATCAAGGGACAAATTCTACACATGGTGACTAATCAATGCCAATTTAGTGGTGCGCCGAAGGAAGATCCAAATGAACATCTACGTACCTTTAATAGGATCTGCACACTATTTAAAATCCGAGAAGTGGAGGATGAACAGATATATCTCATGTTATTTCCCTGGACTTTGAAGGGAGAAGCCAAAGATTGGTTGGAATCGTTACCTGAAGGGGCGATCGATACATGGGACGTTTTAGTTGACAAATTTCTTAAACAATTCTTTCCTGCATCTAAAGCCGTAAGACTTCAAGCAGAAATTGTTACGTTCACACAGAAACCAAATGAAACTCTATATGAGGCATGGACAAGATATGGAAAGTTGTTCAGAGGATGTCCGCAACATGGTTTAGACACCTGTCAAATAGTACAAATATTCTACCAAGGATGCGACATCACTACAAGAAAAGACATAGATATAGCAGCTGGTGGTTCTATTATGAAGAAAACCGAAACTGATGCTTACAAAATTATTGATAATACTGCTTCCCACTCACATGAGTGGCACCAAGAAAAAGATATCATTAGATCATCTAAAGCAGCTAGAGCCGATTCTAGCCATGACTTAGATTCCATTTCCGCAAAGATAGATGCTTTCGAGAGACGAATGGAAAAGATGACTAAGGATATTCACTCAATACGAATTAGTTGTGAGCAGTGTGGAGGACCACATTTGACAAAAGATTGTCTCAGTATTGAATTAACAATGGAACAAAGAGAGAATATTTCATACATAAACCAAAGGCCTGGAAATAATTATCAGAATAATTATCAACTGCCAAGACCGATTTACAATCAAAACCAGAATTATAACCGAAATATTCCATACAATAACCAACAAGGTCCTAGCAATCAACAAGTATCCAACAATACTTATAATCAGCAAAGACCGAATTTTCAAAACAAACCACCACAACAAACCGATGATAAAAAGCCGAATTTAGAAGATATGATGACGAAGCTAGTTGAAACTCAAACGCAGTTTTTCACATCTCAAAAACAAACCAATGAACAAAATGCTCAAGCATTTAGAAATCAACAAGCTTCTATTCAAAATCTGGAACAAGAAGTGAGTAACCTAGCAAGGTTAATAGGTGAAAGAAAACCGGGAAGTTTACCTAGTGATACAAATGCTAACCCCCGGAATGAAACAGCTAAAGCTATTACCACAAGAAGTGGTACAACACTTAAACCACCTGAAATACCTGTAACTTCTGATGAAACTATTCCTACTCCACAAGAACCACAACCTGATCAAGATAAGGAAAAAGAACCGGTAGTTGAAAAGGTTAATGAAGATAACACAGTTAAGGATAAACCTTATGTTAAACCATACCAACCACCACTTCCTTACCCGAGTAAAATGAAGAAAGAAAAACTTGAAGCCGAGCAATCCAAATTCTTGGATATGTTTAAACAGATAAATGTAAATCTTCCTTTCATTGATGTGATTTCAGGAATGCCAAGATATGCTAAATTCTTGAAAGATCTAATCACGAATAGAAAGAAAATGGAAGAACTCTCGGCTGTAACTATGAATGCTAATTGTTCAGCAGTGCTGTTGAATAAGATACCAGAAAAACTATCTGATCCAGGAAGTTTCACAATTCCATGTTTTCTGGGTAGTCTTAGTTCAATAGAAGCATTGGCAGACTTAGGTGCTAGTATAAATCTAATGCCGTATTCACTATACGCTAAACTAGACCTTGGAGAATTGAAACCAACCAGAATAAGCATACAACTAGCCGATAGATCAATAAAATATCCTAGAGGGATAATGGAGAACATGCTAGTTAAAGTTGGTACTTTAGTATTTCCAGTAGATTTTGTTGTTTTGGACATGGAAGAAGATTCTCAAGTTCCTCTCATATTAGGAAGACCATTCTTAAACACGGCTAAAGCAATGATAGACGTGTTCGGTAAGAAACTGACCCTAAGTATAGAGGATGAGAGTGTTACCTTTTCAGTTGATAGAGCAATGCAACAACCACAATCTGCAGATGATACATGTTATTATATTCAAACTATAGATGCACATGCAGAATTATTAGAAGAATTTCCAGAATTACAAGGAACAGGAGAATGTTCTTTAGGAGAAGGTAATGAACCAATTGATGAAGCTGAAATGTTAGCTACACTTATAGCTAATGGATATGAACCAACAACAGAAGAAATTCAAATGCTAAAAGAAGAAGACAGATATCGATATAAATCATCGATAGAAGAACCTCCGAAATTAGAGTTAAAGCCACTTCCAAACCATTTGGAATACGCTTATTTACATGGTGAATCTGAATTACCTGTAATAATATCGTCTTCTCTTACTGAAAATGAGAAATCACAACTCATTTCTGTGTTGAAAGCTCATAAACCAGCCATTGCATGGAAGATTCATGATATTAAAGGAATAAGTCCTTCGTATTGCACACATAAAATCCTAATGGAAGAAAGTCATAAAACGTATGTGCAACGCCAACGAAGACTAAATCCTAATATGCAAGATGTTGTTAAAAAAGAGATTATTAAACTGCTAGATGCAGGTTTGATATATCCAATTTCTGATAGTCCATGGGTAAGCCCAGTTCAATGCGTGCCTAAGAAGGGTGGCATGACTGTCATTACAAATGAGAAAAATGAGCTTATTCCTACTAGGACTATAACAGGATGGCGTGTATGTATTGATTATAGAAAATTAAATGACGCCACCAGAAAAGATCACTTTCCCTTACCTTTCATAGATCAAATGTTGGAAAGATTAGCCGGAAATAGTTACTATTGTTTTCTAGATGGATTTTCCGGATATTTTCAAATTCCAATAGCACCCGAAGATCAAGAGAAAACCACATTCACGTGCCCTTATGGTACTTTTGCTTACAAAAGAATGCCATTTGGACTTTGCAACGCCCCTGCAACCTTTCAAAGGTGTATGATGGCGATTTTTCACGACATGATAGAAGAATGCATGGAAGTATTCATGGATGATTTTTCAGTCTTCGGTGATACATTTAAATCATGTCTAGTTAATCTGGAACGAATGCTAATTAGATGCGAAAAATCAAATCTAGTACTTAATTGGGAGAAATGCCATTTCATGGTTAAAGAAGGCATCGTTCTTGGACATAAAATTTCAAAAGAAGGAATTGAAGTGGATAGAGCTAAAGTAGATGTAATTGCTAAACTTCCACATCCCACCAATGTTAGAGGAGTTAGGAGTTTTCTAGGGCATGCCGGTTTTTACCGACGTTTCATAAAAGATTTTTCTAAAATTGCCACTCCTATGAATAAACTCCTAGAAAAGGATGCGCCATTCATCTTTTCAGATGAATGTATCAAATCTTTTAATATTCTTAAAGAAAAACTCACTAATGCGCCGATCATGATAACACCAAATTGGAATCTACCATTTGAACTAATGTGCGATGCAAGTGATTTTGCAATGGGAGCCGTTTTAGGACAAAGGATTGAAAAACGATTTCAACCTATATATTATGCTAGTAAGACATTACAAGGAGCACAAACAAACTATACAACTACTGAAAAAGAACTCCTTGCTATTGTCTTTGCTTTTGACAAATTTCGATCATATCTCGTTCTAGCAAAAACGATGGTCTATACCGACCATTCTGCTCTTAGATACCTATTTTCAAAACAAGATGCTAAACCAAGATTAATCCGTTGGATCTTACTCTTACAAGAGTTTGATATTGAAATCCGAGATAAAAGAGGAGCAGAAAATCTCGCCGCTGATCATCTTTCTCGTCTTGAAAATCCCGAATTAGAAGTTCTGAATGAATCGGCCATACAAGACAACTTTCCTGATGAATATCTATTGAAAATAGATTATAAAGAAATCCCATGGTTTGCAGACTATGCAAACTACTTAGTTTGTGGATTCCTTGAAAAAGGATTATCGTACCAAAGACGAAAGAAATTCTTCAGTGATATAAAACACTATTTCTGGGAAGATCCACATCTGTTTAAAAGTTGTCCCGATGGAATAATACGCCGATGTGTATTTGGAGATGAAGCTAGTAAAATTTTAAACCATTGTCACACAGGACCAACAGGAGGGCATTATGGGCCTCAACTAACAGCAAGAAAAGTTTATGAAGCTGGATTCTATTGGCCTACAATTTACAAAGACTCACACCTTCTTTGCAAATCCTGTGATGCATGTCAAAGGGCCGGAAAAATAAGTCAACGCGATGAAATGCCACAAAATGTCATCCAAGTATGTGAAGTATTTGACATTTGGGGTATTGACTTTATGGGTCCATTTCCAAAATCTCATAATAATCTATATATACTCGTAGCCATTGATTATGTATCTAAATGGGCGGAAGCACAAGCTCTCCCAACTAACGATGCACGAGTTGTAGTAAACTTTTTAAAACGTCTTTTTACAAGGTTTGGAACACCGAAAGCTTTAATAAGTGATCGGGGTACTCATTTCTGTAATAATCAACTTGAGAAAGTTCTTAAAAGATATGGAGTAACTCATAAAATCTCCACCGCATATCATCCACAAACAAGTGGACAAGTTGAAAATACCAACCGAGCTTTAAAACGTATTCTAGAGAAAACCGTAGGATCAAATCCGAAGGAATGGTCCATTAAATAGGAGGATGCACTCTGGGCTTTTAGAACAGCCTACAAAACTCCAATTGGAACCACACCTTTTAGACTTGTTTATGGAAAAGCATGTCATCTTCCAGTAGAAATTGAACACAAAGCATTTTGGGCTTTGAAGACATGTAACCTTGATTTACATGAAGCCGGACGTCTACGATTAAGTCAACTAAACGAATTAGAAGAATTAAGACATGAAGCATACGAAAATTCGTTAATCTATAAAGAAAGAACGAAGAAATGGCATGATAAAAGAATCAGAAGTTCAAAAGAATTCAAAGAAGGAGACAGAGTTCTTCTTTTCAATTCACGATTCAAGCTATTTCCTGGAAAATTGAAATCAAGATGGTCTGGACCATTCATAGTCAAAAGAGTTTTCCCATACGGAACGATAGAATTGATAAATTCAAATGGGATTGAATTTAAAGTTAATGGTCACAGAGTTAAACATTACATACATGGTCCGATGGAAGTCGACAACGAAGTTAATCACAATTTCGACACCACAGCTAACTAAGTGTGGGGAGAATCAAGTCTTTAAAGGATAATATGTATTTCTGTTAGAGTTAGATTGTCTGTTTTCGTGTAGTTCTCGAAAATGGAACACGTATGGTCTTTCCCTAGCAGACCCTAAAGAACTAGTCTTCTCCCCCCATTCTGAATTTTTATTTTTTTTAGGTTTTTACGAAATGAAGACTGCCTGTGAACTAAACCATGGTCTAATGCTACACGCTTTGATCACTAAACGTAATAATGACATACTCCCGAGTGAAATAGTATCAGTAATCAGAGAAAGAATGGACGGAGTTAGAAAAGGATCCAGATGCGAAGATAATAAGTTACAATTTGGTAAAGGAAAATCAAAATCCGCAGCGAAAAGAAGAGCACGACACCTAGAACGATGTCACAAATGCGGAAAATGGTCACATGGAGGTAAATGTTCAAATAATCAAACCTATTCAAATACCGAATTTGTTACTTTATGCAGAGACGGACCGTTCATATGTTTAGAAGAAAAGACAATGAATGCTCGAGGTTACGCCTATGCAGCCATGGAAAACCAATTAAACCGACTATCTTATGAATATAATAGATCATATAACTAAGAAATCTATTTCACAGGTATGTCTGTACAGTTTTTATTTTTATTTTTATTTTTAACCTTTTGATAATAAACGCTAATTTGTTCGCTAAAAAGTATTAAATTGGTATTAAATAAAATTAGGTTTGGCGACCGAAATTATTGATAACCTTCAAAAAAATTTATTACATCACTGCGAAATTTAACGTTTATTCTTAAGGTATAAATATCTTTAATCAATCAAACCAAAATATTTCAAAAATTCGTCATGAGTTAAATTAGGTCTTGGAACCGAAATTACTTTACCGAAAAGAGGGGCGCATATTTTTGATAATATTTGATTGATTAAAGTGGGATAAAAAGAAAAAAAAAAGATTTTTAATTTTATTTTTACCATGTTTTTAATCTTAATATTTAAATCTTAAATTAATATTGTAAATTTTGTAAAAACAATATATTTAAAATTGTAAATATTTGAATAATTAATATAAGTTTGGTATGAATTTATGAATTTTTAAATTAAGTTTGGTGTGAATTTTTAATTTTTAAAATATGAAATTTTAATTTTATGCATTTTAAATTTTGAGTTTGGTGTGAATTTTTAATTTTGAATTTTATATTTAAGTTGTGTGAAATTAAAAACAAAAATTTACTTTATCTCATTAAGTTAAAAATATGATTTTTAAAATTCGTCGTAAGTTGAAGACTAGGTCTTTGAACCGAAATTGCTTTACCCGAGGGAGGGACGAGAACTTTTATTATCATTATTTTTAATCTTATTGATTTAAAGTATGCCAAAAACATTGAAAAAACCCAAAAATATTAGCTTTTAAAACAATCGCTACAAAAAGACAAATTTTAAAATTTTGTCGAAGGACGGACTAGGACATCGATCCGAAACGACCTCGTCCTAAATAACAAGGGAAACAAAATTTTAAAATTAATTTCTTAATTGTTTTATAAGTTAAAGATTATAAACGAAAAAAAAAAAAAAAAAGTAACTCCGCGACTCGCGGAGTTTGCAGTGCAAATCTCCGCGACTCGCGGAGGGACCAAAATCCAGAAAAAAAATAAAAAGAGCTGAACGATCTGTACACACAAAACACAAAAACACTGCGAATTCTGCTGCGAAAACACCCCGAAAAAACCCGAAAATCACCCCCAAAAATCTCAATTTTTAACCGTTAATCACCAAATTTTTTGCTAAAATCATGTTGAGAAGGATGATATCTAAGAACTACTCAAGAAAAACGGTAAATTTCTACACCTAAACACCATTTAATTCGAATTTTAGTGTTCTTGAGCTATTTTTCCCCAATTTGATTTTGATGCTTTTTAGTGTAATTAGACTTAAATTGTTTATGTATTATGCTTGTATAACCTAGATTGATGCTGTTTAACATGATTAGAAGCCTTAAACTTCAAATTTTGAATAATCTAGGGTTTGTGTTCTTGAGCAAATTTGGGGCTTTTTGATATAAACAGGTTATGGCCGATTTTTGTCATGAATTGTTGCTAAATTGAGTAGTGTAACATGTCTAGGTAGTTAAATGATCCAAACTTTGAGCCTAAACATGATTTTGAGAATTAAAGTGGACTTTTTCAAGTCCAAAATTCATGAACTTGATTTTTGAAAGATAATGCCATTTGAGACTTGTTTATTTGCTAGTAATGATTATTTTGACATGTTATTTGAGTTGAATGCTTATGAACTTGGCGAAAATTTTCGTATATGCTTATTTGAAAAAGTGTAGATTTGATAAAAATGTGAAAATAAGCTTAAGTTTGATATAAATTGATAATGTCATTGTAATTATTTTGATTGATGATTTTGCTGACACTAATGCATATTTGGATGCACAAAATTTGTGTTTGATGTGTTTTGCAGAATGAAAGGGGTGAATCTTCATCCCAAGCCCGCCATGCTCCTGCTGAGAACTTGGAACAACAGGAGGTAGATAACTACTACAAGCAGGATGTACCTCATCCAGTCATGACCTTTTCAGATATGCACTTGGAACAGTTGCACCCGAACCTGCGATTTGACAGACTTTGGATAGATTATCCAAAATATCAACGGGGTTTGCATACTCTTCATTCCAAGGTTGTTGAGGTACCAAGGGTCATAGAATGGGGACCCTTGGAAGCTGTAGAATTGGCCGGGCCAATTAGGGAATTACTGGTACAGAGGTATGGTAATTCTTCTTTTAATGACTGGATATGTTTATTCACCATACGCAGGCCTGTATATAAAGTATGGTGTGAAGAGTTGTTATGTAGTATAGAGTTGAATGATCGGGTAGCTAGTTTAACCGATCGTTCTTTTATTAGATTTTTGTTAGGCGGTTCGATGCGCCACATGTCTTTACTGGACATGGCTCAGGCTTTACGTATATATACGCCTGAGGAATTAGCGTCTGCCGATTGTAGAGGATTGATACTAAACGGTAGGAAAATAGATGAAAATTTTGATACACACGGTGTGTGGAGTCAAATGACAAGCCATCACCGTTTTAAAGGGGGAAACTACTCTTATTTGGATATAGATAGAGCCGAATTAAGAGTAATACATAGGTTTTTAGCTAATTCGATTACACAAAGGGGTAAAAACAAAGAAAAGGTAAATGAACAAGATTTGTTTTACCATATGTGTATTCGAGACCCACACAGCGCTGTAAGTATACCATATTGTGTGGGTTATTATTTATCAGCTATGGTTCGAGGGATGCGTCCACATAGCATAATAGGAGGTGGTATTTTTATTACTTTGATTGGTGAATATCTCGGTGTGGATATAAGTCGGGGGGGATTATTAGTAGAAGAGCCGGAACCCCGCGACACTATAGGTTTAAATGTATACCATGGTGCGAAAGTTTTGAAGCGGCGAAATAACGCCGCAGTACGATACAATGGTAGACATCCACAGGTAGAGAGAAACCAGGAACAAGGTAATGTAGGAGGGGGGAATGAGATGCAAGAAATGCATAGGTTTATAGCTTCTCAGGAATACGAAAATGCTAGACAGAGAGCATTTGAAGATTGGCAAGTTCATCAGAACCAGATCATAGCGCATTGCCAACATATAGGTAGAAACTATATTCCTACACCGAAACCCGTCTTCCCTCCTTGGTCGATAGAGATGCAGCCACCATATCCTACGTATGACCCTGCCGAAGCATTCTATAGCACTTATGGTTATGCGTGGAACCCCTATTGGTACCAATATCATCCTTAGTTTACTTATTATTTTTTATTATTTTGTAATTTGTAATTATTTATACATTTAATATTTTTGTTAATATTGTAATCATTTTTATAATTTCTAACTTTTATTCTTAGATTTTAAAAATTTTTGAATGTGGGGTAATAAACCAAACTTCAAAAATATGTATATATGTTTGCAGTTTATCTTATGTATACAACAGGGTAAAACAACGCGTTTTCAAAGACTGGCATTAAGTTCAGCAAAAGCAACTAATTTTGACGACAAGATGCAAAATATATGTGAAATAACAACAAGACGGAATGAACAAATGATGTGCACCATTTATCATTCAGCAAACAAACGCCAATATATTTGGAAACTTTGGTAAAAATTTAATCATTTTCACACTAATCACCCTCAATAATTTAAATTGTTACTGATTTCTTGCAAATGAGGGCATTGCAAGATCTTAAGTGTGGGAAGGGGTTAAATTCTTTCGGATTTTAAAATTTTTATATTAAACACTTGGTTACCATTAAAAATACTAGTAAAGCAGTAGTTGTATTAGAATCTAGTGCTCTCTGATAAAAAAGAACAGCCCTAGTCTTATATACTGACTACCCAATTCTAGTAAAATTTTTCAAAATTTTCAATTAAATGAACTAAAAATCATGTTTATACATATTTATGAACGATAAAACTAGGTTTTAACACCGAAATTATTGTTACCTCAGAAAGGACATAAATTGAGAAACAAACTAAAATGTTAAAATTCATTTAAAATGGAATAGAGGACGATAAAAAGAAAAATAAAAAGCCAAGTGTGGGAAAATTTACCAAGTTATCTTAAACATATGTCACATATATCTGTAACAAATAACTGAAAATACTTTTGCTTTGGACTAAACTAAACTGTTTTACCCAATGAAAGAAAAGAAGAGATGGATCTACACGATGAATCAATTCCATCATTAAAAGGAAGTAAAGTCTTCCGAAAAAGACACGCGCTTCTTGATTTAGGTCATGAAGTTGTCGTCCAGACCAGCTGTAGGTTGACGAAAAATCTAGAAAAGTCATCACTAAAATCAGCAGGAAATCCACGGACCTCAGCATTAAACAGGGTCGCCAAGTGGTCAGATTTATCCTAACCATGAGAAGGATTTATCTCGTACAATGGGGAGGCACCGTGCAAATTAGCTTGATAAGACTAATGAATCAGATCCCCAGAAAGGATAATCTCCTTAAAGATTAAAAATCAGCTTTTAAGACTGATATTACTCAATCCTAGAGATTGACCTTAAAGATTGAGAATTACAAACTCATGGAATTCGATGATATCTAAACTCGAGCTTGAACGAGAAAATACTTTGATCAAAAATTACAAACCGATTTGTTTTCTGAAAACCCTATTTTCAATGCGTTCATTACCATTGAACGTAAAATCCTAGGAATTCACCTGAAATTCATTAGGTCACCTGAACTAAATCGGGTGTCAACCGTAAGAACGGTGGTTGCATAGCATGGTCAAAGACAGGACTTTGTGCCAAACCGACAAATTATAAGGGTGAGCTTTACTATTGCTCCTACCAAGGATAGTAATTGCGTCCGACACGTTATAAACCATAATCAAAAGCATGTCACGAGACATTGCCTTAACAGTTGCTTGTTCAACGCTTTCCTTTACAACCGGACGGTAGTTTGCCGAAAGGTAATATACGGGACAAGTAAACTGGACGTGTTGCTTTCCAAATACAAGGTTAGCAAGTGGGTGACACAAAACCGCAAGTTTTGAGCTAAAATTTTCAAATCTGAAACCCACCAAACCCACAAAAATATTTTGCGAACACCGGTAAAGGGTTATTCCGAAAAACTTATCTAGGGTAAAAACTAGATTTAATTTTCAAAAGATCAAATGTTTTCATAAAGATCCAATTTCCTTAATGGATCTAAATTTTTATAGTCATGTGGGACTGTAAACCATATCGTTACTACCATTGTTTATACCGCCGTATAGAAATCACTGATGTACAAAGTGTGAAGAATAAAGAAGTGATTCTAGTATTTCAAGACGATATTGCTTGAGGACAAGCAACGCTCAAGTGTGGGAATATTTGATAATGCTAAAAACGAACATATATTTCATAGCATTATTCCTCAAGAAAGACAAGCTTTTAGTTGCAATTGTTCTATTTACAAGAGATATTCGTTTAAATAATAAAAGGTGAAGACAAAAGACAGATTCGACGAATTGAAGACGCAAACGACCAAAAAGCTCAAAAGTACAAAAGACAATCAAAAAGGTTCCAATTATTGATAAGAAACGTCTCGAAATCACAAGAGTACAAGATTCAAAACGCAAAGTACAAGATATTAAATTGTACGCGAGGACGTTCGAAAATCCGGAACCGGGACTAGAGTCGACTCTTAACGCTCGACGCAACGGACTAAAAATTACAAGTTAACTATGTATATAAATATAATATATTATATAATTAATTATATTAATTATATATATATTATATATATATAATAAAAACCGTCGGCAGCAAGAAACTCCAAGGGTGTGAGCTGTAAATACCTCTCCGCGACTCGCGGAGTTTTAAGGCCATTTTGCCGCGAGTCGCGGAGCCCCAATTTTCAACCCTGGCTATAAAGCAACCCGAATTCTGATCAAAAATAATCATCTTTTTTCTCTTCCTCTTCATACGTAAATATATTTATATTTATAATTTATATTTTAATTTTAATTATAATTCTAATAATAAGGGTATGTTAGCGAATGTTGTAAGGGTGTAAGTCGAAATTCTGTCCGTGTAACGCTACGCTATTTTTAATCATTGTAAGTTATGTTCAACCTTTTTACATTAATGTCTCGTAGCTAAGTTATTATTATGCTTATTTAAAACGAAGTAATCATGATGTTGGGCTAATTACTAAAATTGGGTAATTGGGCTTTGTACCATAATTGGGGTTTGGACAAAAGAACGACACTTGTGGAAACTAGACTATGGGCTATTAATGGGCTTTATATTTGTTTAACTAAATGAAAGTTTGTTAATGTTAATATAAAGATTTACAATTGGGCGTCCCTATAAATTACCATATACACTCGATCGGACACGATGGGCGGGGTATTTATATGTACGAATAATCGTTCATTTAACCGGACACGGGAATGGATTAATAGCCACTAGAATAATTAAAACAGGGGTGAAATTACATTCAAGGGTAATTGGTGTAATTGTTAACAAAGTAGTAAAACATTGGTTTACACGCAGTCGATAACCTGGTGTATTCATTAAACAAAGTATTAAAACCTTGTTACAATTCGAATCCCCAATTAGTTGGAATATTTAACTTCGGGTATAATAATAATTTGACAAGGACACTTGCACTTTATATTTATGACTGATGGACTGTTATGGACGAAAACCAGACGGACATATTAAATAATCCAGGACAAAGGACAATTAACCCATGGGCATAAAACTAAAATCAACACGTCAAACATCATGATTACGGAAGTTTAAATAAGCATAATTCTTTTATATCATATTTAATTTTCTTTATTTTATATTTAATTGCACTTCTAATTATCGCACTTTTATTTATTTTATTTTATCGCACTTTTAATTATCTTACTTTTTAATTATCGCAAGTTTATTTTATCGCACTTTTATTATTCGCAATTTCATTATCGTTATTTATTTTACGCTTTAATTTAAAGTCTTGTATTTATTTTATATTTTACATTAGGTTTTAACTGCGACTAAAGTTTTAAAATCGACAAACCGGTCATTAAACGGTAAAAAAACCCCCCTTTATAATAATAATATTACCTATATATATATTTGTATTTTTATAAAAGTAAACTAATATAGCGTTGAGCTTTGTTTAAAGATTTCCCTGTGGAACGAACCGGACTTACTAAAAACTACACTACTGTACGATTAGGTACACTGCCTATAAGTGTTGTAGCAAGGTTTAAGTATATCCATTCTATAAATAAATAAATATCTTGTGTAAAATTGTATCGTATTTAATAGTTTTTCCTAGTAAAATATAAGCTATTTTATATACACCTCGTTCGACATCAGTGATCATCCAAACTCAAGAAATCTTTGTTCCTTACAGTAGGTTATCATTCTAATACAAGGTAATAATCATATTCAAACTTTAGTTCAATTTCTATAACTATAACAATCTTATTTCAAGTGATGATCTTACTTGAACTTGTTTTCGTGTCATGATTCTGCTTCAAGAACTTCGAGCCATCCAAGGATCCGTTGAAGCTAGATCCATTTTTATATTTTCCAGTAGGTTTATCCAAGGAACTTAAGGTAGTAATGATGTTCATAACATCATTCAATTCATACATATAAAGTTATCTTATTCGAAGGTTTAAACTTGTAATCACTAGAACATAGTTTAGTTAATTCTAAACTTGTTCGCAAACAAAAGTTAATCCTTCTAACTTGACTTTTAAAATCAACAAAACACATGTTATATATCTATATGATAAGCTAACCTAATGATTTAAAACCTGGAAACACGAAAAACACCGTAAAACCAGATTTACGCCGTCGTAGTAACACCGCGGGCTGTTTTGGGTTAGTTAATTAAAAACTATGATAAACTTTGATTTAAAAGTTGTTATTCTGAGAAAATGATTTTTATTATGAACATGAAACTATATCCAAAAATTATGGTTAAACTCAAAGTGGAAGTATGTTTTTTAAAATGGTCATCTAGACGTCGTTCTTTCGACTGAAATGACTACCTTTACAAAAATGACTTGTAACTTATTTTTCCGACTACAAACCTATACTTTTTCTGTTTAGATTCATAAAATAGAGTTCAATATGAAACCATAGAAATTTGATTCACTCAAAACGGATTTAAAATGAAGAAGTTATGGGTAAAACAAGATTGGATAATTTTTCTCATTTTAGCTACGTGAAAATTGGTAACAAATCTATTCCAACCATAACTTAATCAACTTGTATTGTATATTATGTAATCTTGAGATACCATAGACACGTATACAATGTTTCGACCTATCATGTCGACACATCTATATATATTTCGGAACAACCATAGACACTCTATATGTGAATGTTGGAGTTAGCTATACATGGTTGAGGTTGATTCCAAAATATATATAGTTTGAGTTGTGATCAATACTGAGATACGTATACACTGGGTTGTGGATTGATTCAAGAAAATATTTATCGATTTATTTCTGTACATCTAACTGTGGACAACTAGTTGTAGGTTACTAACGAGGACAGCAGACTTAATAAACTTAAAACATCAAAATATATTAAAAGTGTTGTAAATATATTTTGAACATACTTTGATATATATGTATATATTGTTATAGGTTCGTGAATCAACCAGTGGCCAAGTCTTACTTCCCGACGAAGTAAAAATCTGTGAAAGTGAGTTATAGTCCCACTTTTAAAATCTAATATTTTTGGGATGATAATACATGCAGGTTTTATAAATGATTTACAAAATAGACACAAGTACGTGAAACTACATTCTATGGTTGAATTATCGAAATCGAATATGCCCCTTTTTATTAAGTCTGGTAATCTAAGAATTAGGGAACAGACACCCTAATTGACGTGAATCCTAAAGATAGATCTATTGGGCCTAACAAACCCCATCCAAAGTACCGGATGCTTTAGTACTTCAAAATTTATATCATATCCGAAGGGTGTCCCGGAATGATGGGGATATTCTTATATATGCATCTTGTTAATGTCGGTTACCAGGTGTTCACCATAGGAATGATTTTTATCTCTATGTATGGGATGTGTATTGAAATATGAAATCTTGTGGTCTATTATTATGATTTGATATATATAGGTTAAACCTATAACTCACCAACATTTTTGTTGACGTTTTAAGCATGTTTATTCTCAGGTGATTATTAAGAGCTTCCGCTGTCGCATACTTAAATAAGGACGAGATTTAGAGTCCATGCTTGTATGATATTGTGTAAAAACTGCATTCAAGAAACTTACTTTGTTGTAACATATTTGTATTGTAAACCATTATGTAATGGTCGTGTGTAAACAGGATATTTTAGATTATCATTATTTGATCATCTACGTAAAGCTTTTTAAACCTTTATTGATGAAATAAAGGTTATGGTTTGTTTTAAAATGAATGCAGTCTTTGAAAAACGTCTCATATAGAGGTCAAAACCTCGCAACGAAATCAATTAATATTTAACGTTTTTAATCAATAAGAACGGGACATTTCAGTTGGTATCCGAGCGTTGGTCTTAGAGAACCAGAATTTTGCATTAGTGTGTCTTATCGAGTTTGTTAGGATGCATTAGTGAGTCTGGACTTCGACCGTGTTTACTTGAAAAATGATTGCTTAACAAATTTTGTTGGAAACTATATATTTTTAACATGTGAATATTATGTGATATATTAATCTCTTAACGCATTTGATATTATGTGATATATGTCTACCTCTAGAACAAGTCCCATTGACTCACCTAATAATAATGAAGAGTCAAATGTAAATTGGAATGATTCGTGGACCGATTCACAAGTTCCCGAAGAGGAACCGGAAGAAGAGTCGGAACCGGAAGAAGAATCGGAACCGGAAGAAGAATCGGAACCGGAAGAAGAAATAGAACCAATGGGGGAAATAATAAAACGGTTAAGTAGAAGAAAATCCTTAACCAACCGACCAAAGTTAATTATGGTCAATGGTGTTTCCGCCAAGGAAGCAAAGTATTGGGAGGATTACCAATTCTCCGATGAATCAGATTCCGAAGAGAATTCCGATGATGTTATAGAAATTAGCCCAACTGAATTTAAAAAGGCAAAAGAAAATAATAAGGGAAAGGGCATAAAAATAGAGAACTCTAATTCCAACCCCGATGAACTTTATATGTATCGTCAACCCCCGAAGCCCTTAAGTTGTAACAATGACCCGGGAACCTCTAAACCACCAGGTTTTTCTAAACCAATGTGGAAAACGACGGATCGTATTAGGGGAACATCATATATCCCTAGAAACTTAGCAAAATGAACCAAAACCGAAAAAGAAGAAACAAGCGAGTCGGAATAAGATAGTTGTATTCGTGTGGTGTAATATATGTAATATATTGTGCTTATGCTTTATGATATATGTAAAAATTGCTTGTATTAATAAGTATTTTTTTTATGAATCTAACTCTTGTCTATTTTACAGTATAAAAACACAAAATGGATAGACAACCCAATATTTTAAGAGACCTACCCGGAGACATGATTGATGAAATCTTGTCTAGAGTCGGTCAGAATTCTTCGGCAAAACTATTTAAGGCGAGATCAGTTTGTAAGACATTCGAAGAACGTTCCAAGAATGCCTTGGTTTATAAAAGGCTTTCGTTCGAAAGATGGGGGATATCACATTGGGAAATCCATAAGTTACGATGTGTTTACTTTGACGCATATATTGCGGGGAACCCAAATGCTATTTTACGCAATGGGTTAAGAAATTATTTTGACTCAATATATCCGAATATTGGACTTCGTGATTTAGAAAAAGCGGCTAACATGCAACATAAAGAAGCATGTTATGCTTACGGATTAGTAATGTTCGCTTCTCACCAAAGTGAGAACAAGAACATCGGGCTACTACTATTAAACAAAACATTCCCACAAGTGACAGAGTCGGTAATTGGGGTAAGAAATGAAGTTTTTAGATTGTTACGGGACTGTTGGACATTATGTAACCCTCGTCCCTTTGACGACGTTACAACACGCTGTCTTATCAATGGCCATAACGGTTATGTTCCACAAGACCAAGGATGGGAAGTAATCCTAGTAAAACCAGAATGCATGACTTGTTTCTGGACGTATGAATTACGTGTCTTTATTGCCTTTGCTGAACGACTTGTGTACTAGCTAGAATTATCTTCACAACCATCTTGTATCAAATTTATTGTGTGCTATATTTCATGCTATATGTAAAATAAGCGGTATTGTAAGTTTGTAAAATATTGTGTAAAAGTTTGAACGCGAAATATTATTATAATCAGTTTTTCATATAGAATTGTAGTAGTTGAATTGTATATTAGCTACTAAGTATGAACTTAACGGGTAGGTACTACCCGAATTTAAACTTATAAAATGCTAATATGAAGAAAAAGCTTTTATAAATGAGTTCATATTATGCTACGAAATACTATTAACTACTCTTAATATTCTGTATGATTAACTTGTTCCATTTGACTATTTTGAAGGAAATGGCACCGACTACTCGACACACCGTGAATATGAATGAAGAGGAATTCTGTACTTTTCTAGCTTCAAACATAGCTGCAGTACAGGCTGCGCTACATACCAACAATAACCTTGGATCTAGCAGTACAGGAAATCGTGTAGGATGCACCTACAAAGAATTCACTGCCTGCAAACCTTTGGAATTTGATGGAACCGAAGGACCGATCGGATTGAAACGGTGGACCGAGAAGGTTGAATCGGTGTTTGCCATAAGTAAGTGTACTGAAGAGGACAAAGTGAAGTAAGCTACGCATACCTTCACAGGTTCTGCGTTAACATGGTGGAATACCTATCTAGAGCAAGTGGGACAAGACGATGCGTACGCACTACCGTGGTCAGCATTCAAGCACTTGATGAACGAGAAGTATCGTCCCAGAACCGAGGTCAATAAGCTCAAGACAGAACTTAGAGGGTTACGAACCCAAGGATTTGATATTACCACGTACGAAAGACGATTCACAGAATTGTGCCTATTGTGTCCGGGAGCGTTCGAAGATGAGGAAGAGAAGATCGACGCATTTGTGAAAGGATTACCGGAAAGAATCCAAGAAGATATAAGTTCACACGAGCCCGCCTCCATACAACAGGCATGTAGAATGGCTCACAAACTAGTGAACCAGATTGAGGAAAGAATTAAAGAACAGACGGCTGAAGAGGCCAATGTGAAGCAAGTCAAAAGAAAGTGGGAGGAAAACGGTGATAAGAATCACCAATACAACAACAACAGCAATTACAATAATAATCGCAACAATTATCTCAACAATCGCAACATCAATCGCAACTACAACAAACGGCCCAACAACAACAACAACAACAACAACAACAACAACAACAACAACAACAACAACAACAACAACAACAACAACAACAACAACAACAACAACAACAACAACAACAACAACAACAACAACAACAACAACAACAACAACAACAACAACAACAACAATAACAACAACAACAACAACAACAACAACAACAGCAGCAACAGCAACTACAACAATCATTCCAACAATAATAACAACCGCAACAACAACAACAATCAGAAGCAGCTATGCCAAAGGTGTGAAAAGTATCACTCGGGGTTCTGAACCAAATTTTGCAACAAGTGTAAAAGAAATGGTCATAGCGTGGCGAAGTGTGAGGTCTACGGACCAGGGGTTAACAGAACGAAAGGAACAAATGGTGTCAGAACGAGTAATGGCGGAGCAAGTAGTGTCGGAGCAAGTTATGCCAATGTAGTTTGTTATAAATGTGGAAAACCGGGCCACATTATTAGAAATTTCTCGAACCAGGAGAACACGAATGGACAAGGCCGCGGAAGAGTTTTCAATATTAATGCGGCAAAGGCACAGGAAGACCCGGAGCTTGTTACGGGTACATTTCTTATTGACAATAAATCTGCTTACGTTTTATTTGATTCGGGTGCGGATAGAAGCTATATGAGTAGAGATTTTTGTGCTAAATTAAGTTGTCCATTGACGCCATTGGATAGTAAATTTTTACTCGAATTAGCAAACGGTAAATTAATTTCAGCATATAATATATGCCGGAATCGAGAAATTAAACTGGGTAGTGAAATATTTAAGATTGATTTGATACCAGTAGAGTTAGGGAGTTTTGATGTGATAATCGGTATGGACTGGTTGAAAGAAGTGAAAGCAGAGATCGTTTGTTACAAAAATGCAAATCGCATTATACGAGAAAAAGGAAAACCGTTAATGGTGTACGGAGAAAAGGGCAATATGAAGCTACATCTTATTAGTAATTTGAAGGCACAAAAACTAATAAGAAAAGGTTGCTATGCTGTTCTAGCACACGTCGAGAAAGTACAAACTGAAGAAAAGAGCATCAATGATGTTCCCGTCGCAAAAGAATTTCCCGATGTATTTCCGAAAGAATTACCGGGACTACCTCCACATCGATCTGTTGAATTTCAAATAGATCTTGTACCAGGAGCTGCACCAATAGCTCGTGCTCCTTATAGACTCGCACCCAGCGAGATGAAAGAACTGCAAAGCTAACTGCAAGAACTATTAGAACGTGGTTTCATTCGACCAAGAACATCACCATGGGGAGCTCCTGTTTTGTTTGTCAAGAAGAAGGATGGTACATTTAGGTTGTGTATTGACTACAGAGAGTTGAACAAACTTACCATCAAAAACCGTTATCCACTACCGAGAATCGACGACTTATTTGATCAACTACAAGGCTCGTCTGTTTATTCAAAGATTGACTTACGTTCCGGGTATCATCAAATGCGGGTGAAAGAAGATGATATTCCAAAGACTGCTTTCAGAACACGTTACGGTCATTACGAGTTTATGGTCATGCCGTTTGGTTTAACTAATGCACCAGCTGTGTTCATGGACCTTATGAACCGAGTGTGTGGACCATACCTTGACAAGTTTGTCATTGTTTTCATTGATGACATACTTATTTACTCAAAGAATGACCAAGAACACGGTGAACATTTGAGAAAGGTGTTAGAAGTATTGAGGAAGGAAGAATTGTACGCTAAGTTTTCAAAGTGTGCATTTTGGTTGGAAGAAGTTCAATTCCTCGGTCACATAGTGAACAAAGAAGGTATTAAGGTGGATCCGGCAAAGATAGAAACTGTTGAAAAGTGGGAAACCCCAAAAATTCCGAAACACATACGCCAGTTTTTAGGACTAGCTGGTTACTACAGAAGGTTCATCCAAGACTTTTCCAGAATAGCAAAACCCTTGACTGCATTAACGCATAAAGGGAAGAAATTTGAATGGAATGATGAACAAGAGAAAGTGTGACGATCGCTCCAAATCCATATGGACGAACACGTCATTCATTGATTTCATTGCGAGGTATTTGACCTCTATGTGATACATTTTGTAACATTGTATTCGTTTGAAAAGGTATTTCATAAATGAATATATAAATTCCAGGTTTTTAACATCTGATGATTTCTACGTATAGACAATCACCATTTAAATGGTTTACAATAATACATCTGTTGACAATACAGTCAAAATAAGATACATGGTAATGGTTTGGTGAATGCAAGTTTCTTGTATATAGCATGTATGACTCCAAGCACATATCTTGTATCACGTATAAGCAAACAGCGGAAGACTTCTAGAATCCTGAGAATAAACATGCTAACAAGTGTCAACACAAAGGTTGGTGAGTTCATAGTTTTAATATTACACATAATCCGTATACCAATGTGGATTACAAAAGTTCAGTTGTTTTATTCAAAACGTTTATCAATAGGTTTTACATAAAAGGTGGATCACAAGATTTCAGTTGTTTCATCCGAAACGTTTATCAATCGGTTCTACAAAATTGAGCACCCTGGTAACTAAACTTTAATGCTTATATAATTTGTACCCTTTGTATAATCATCTTAATAATACACGCAAACCAACGTGTACGCTTCTCAAATAGCATACGTCCGTTAAAAGGCTAGTGCTCTAGCTCGGACGGGGATATCAAGCCCTATGGATCCATATATAACTACTCGCGCCCACCAGTTCTTATAACTGGCAGTTACTAGTTACCAAAGCTAAGGGATTTTCGGTTCAAACTCGGTGTAGAATTTAGTATGTACTTGTATCCATTGCGTTTAAAATAAAGTGCATTATTCTTAGCCCAAAAATATATATTGCAAAAGTATTTAAAAAGGGAGCAAATGAAACTCACACATATAAATATTGTATATCGGTTAATAAAGCATTTGCATGTATTCTCAGCCCAAAAATATATATTGCAAAAGCAATTAAAAAGGGATCAATGAAACTCACACAAAATCAGTTTTAGTATTTGTATCCATTTAGTAAAACAGTTTATAAAACTGTGCATATATTCTCAGCCCAAAAATATAGTTTGAAAAAGGGATCATATGAAACTCACCGTTTAATATTGATATACATTATTGCAGGAAAGCACGTAGACGCATCGGAGATGATAAACACGAGGTTTGATTCACAAAAATACCCCCGAACATTACCCATAACCTCCATGGCAATAACCCATAATTTCCTTAACTCTATCCCGCTTGAAAACATATTTTGAAAGTGACACGCTCATGACCTCGTCGTAGTATTTTAGGTATAATACTAATAATAATAGATTAATATTAATCTTAATAATAATAATAATAATAATAATAATAATAATAATAATAATAATAATAATAATAATAATAAATAAATAAATAAATAATAAATAATATTACGGAGTATATATATATTTGTGTATGTGTGTGATTTAAATCGAGCGAAAACACTGGAATTTATAGATGTGGCCTGAAATCTGGAGTCATGCGACTCGCATGGAAATGGCCTTCTGGCCATGCGACTCGCATGAGGACCAGGGACAGCTCACATTGTTTTGGCTCCTAGCTTGTCGACATAATATAAAATAAATATATAATATATATAATTTAAATAATTAATTATATATTATATTAAATTCACATGCATAGTTAACTTGTAACTTTTGTTCCGATAAGTCGTACGTTGTTACTTGACTTATGTCCCGGTTCCGGTTTCTCGAATGTCCTTTCGTACGCTGAGAAAACTTGCATTTTACATTTCGTGACTCGTACCTTTGTTAAAATATAGCCTTAAATTATTCCTAAACTATACCACTCAAAGTATATCTTAAACTTTCGAGTATTTTGGTCATTTACTTCTATAAATCATCGTCTCACTATTTGTTAAAATACATTTTTAAAATAGCAAATAGTGATTTTCGAAAACACTGTAGCATTTTGGGTACTGTAGCAATTTAAAAATACTTTATCAAATTAGTGTTTTACTGGTTCATCTTAAACGCTTTAGTTAACTTATCTAAATATCAATCGAATCAATAAACGAATGTTACTATCGTTTACTAAATAACTTGAAATCATATATATTCAAATAGATATATAAACCAATAAGTTTAATGTATGGTATCATGCAATTAAAACTTTGTTACGTTTTCAAGTTATAGTATATATATGTATCTATTTACATATAATGGTTCGCGAATCGTTGAGAACAACCGAAGGGTAATTGAATAGTTCAAAATTTTGAGATTCAACTTCATAGGCTTTGCTTATCGTGTCGAAATCATTAATCATTTAAGATTAAGTTTAAATTTAGTCGAAATTTCCGGGTCATCACAGTACCTACCCGTTAAAGAAATTTCGTCCCGAAATTTAAGTGAGGTCGTCATGGCTAACAATAAAAATGTTTTCATGCCGTATATGTGTAGATAAATAGAGTTTTATCACCGTTAAATAATATGGATAAAACAATCCGATTTTTTGAAGCGTATGAGAGAAGTTATCGTAAAAGAGTGAAATGAAGAATAGAGATTCGTCTTAACTCTTGACGTATTAACGATTGATTTCCATAATTTAAGGAATAGAAAATCTTCATAATCTAAATAAGATTTTATTCTTCGGAATTTAAGGAAATTAAGATTTCTTTTGATTAAATGCGTAATTTTCTTCGATTGCTATGTTTGATATTTCGCTATAAATTGACCTCTTCCGTTTCATTATTTTCATCACTCTTACATCTTCTTCCTCATTTCCTATTTTCAAAAGATTGTAAAAAAATGCTTCATCCAGTTCTGATTCTTGATATACTCCTAACTTTCATATCTGTCATTCTTCTTTTTCATCTACCACCGGAGGAAGTTATTTTCTTCTACCATTACCTTGGGGTTATAGTATTTTTCATTCTCCCGTGTCTTTATATTGCTATACGCATTGATATACACGATTTGTAATTTCTGGGTAGTTGTTGGGTTTTATATCTTCCCTTATATTTCGATGTCTCTGCTTCTGTCTTTCCATAATTATTGACATCCACAGTTAATACTCTCTCCGATTTACTTATATATACTCCCATTGATATTTTGAAGCTTCATGCTTTTGTTTTATCTTCCCGACTTTAAATCAAGCGAATAATGGTCCAGAATTCGTAGGTATGAATTTCGGAATGAACATAATTAATGTTTTTTAAAAAAAAAGGTAATAGTACAATCTGACTTGTCAAATTACCAGAATACCTCGAAAAAGACCGAATCATTAAGAAAATATTTTCTTGATATATTTAGAGATTATATAGAATAAAAGAGTTATGTAACATGGTTCATTATGAGGGTATGATATGTGAACCTTTATCACGTTCCATTAGAAACTCAGCATGACTTACTGTAATATAATCACGTTGATCAAGTGTCATTATATTATATTAACTCATGCTTCAATTCCCAACATTACTTCAAAATATTTATATTTTAAACTTGAAAGTTTCAGAATTTAGAAACTAAAATAGTTTCTTTTATGGTGTAACACAGATATCGTAAAGAGAAAATTGATTTTCGATAAGAATGATTATGAAATTATCTCCAAAAATATGGAGGATATTTACAATGAAAGATACGATGATATCTTAGAATTTCTAATATCAGAGGATGATGAAGAATATTGTCCGCAAGGGTTTAGATTCGGAAGCAAGGTATTCGTTAATGGCTTCAACTGATACTGAATCATTTGGATTCTTTGGAGACAGGTTTCGTCCTTGTGATTTATCCACAGCCTCTTTCATACTTTGCTCAATCCGTTTTCTAGTTTTAAACCTTCTCTTTTTCTCAGCTTTACCACCATACTATTCTTTATCATCAAACTTTTGACTGTTAAGGTCGTTTACAGTTTTTGCTGCTTCATCAGCATTGTTCCAATTTCAGAGAACTAGTTTCATAGTTTGAGGTGTATTTCGGAAACTTCACATTCGAAGTATGTAATTCGAGGAGGTAGACGTTATATGTACACATATAACTGTTGGCGTAGACGTGCTGCAAGATTTCAAAATACTGATTGCAAATTTCCGATAGTTGGAATGGCAACTATTGTTACAAGATGTGGATGAGTACATGACAGGGTTTCAATGTATATATAGTGATTTCCGGAGAGATTCAAATAGCAGAGTGACGGAGTCGCTGGTACATTTACTGCTAATATGGTGGAACATAAAAGGTTCCCCAGTAACAAAAACGTATATGCCAAAGTTATAAGTCTGAAAGGTCGTCGTTGACTAGTTGAATGGGTGATAATACTGGATACTTTTAAAAAGGAATTGCAAGGTTATTTTCAGTAATAATAATGCCGAAGGATTTATCACAGATACGTGTTAAAGTTTTACTTAGGTTTCGAGAGCTTTCCAGATATATGATTATAAGTACAAATCTTTCTTCTCGTAGATATCGTGTAATTGGTTTGTCTTCTCGTTCAATCTTGACTTGGATTTTGATCGGTCGAAATTAGAATATGTAATCGAGTTCGTATGGAAACGGTTGTTCTTGGGTGAATGGATACGTATATCTTGTAGGTTTGAACAGTATAATTAATGATTGCTGAATCAGAATCGAAGAGTGTATAGTATAACATATTAATGTGAAATTTATATATTTCTAGGGTATTACCTACCCGTTAAAATATTCTCACCATTAACCGTTTGTACAGAATAGTTTTTAATTACAATCTTTATGAAAATATATGTATGTATATTTCCTTCAGATGTAATATAGATTTAACGAGTTATTAAACTCATTTGATTTTCGGTTGGAACTAGAAACGAATAATCTCTCCTATATTAGAGATTACATAATCGCCACAGGATATTTCTCCAATGAAGTTATGAATCAATACTTCATCGTTTATGGTTATTAGTATTCTTCGGTGCCTACGGTGCATATGAGGTTGATACTCGTGGAACAGATTGTGAGGTTGAGGTTTCCGGTGCGGATGTTGTTGTTGGTGGTACTGGTACTGTTGTTGGTTGTGCTGCTGGTACTGGTGGTGCTACCGGTGCTGCCTGTGATGCCTGCAAATTGTGCATCATATTCTCCAAAGCCACAACTCGAGCGCGAAGCTCGTTAACTTCTTCTATTATTCCGGGATGATTGGCGGTTGGTACGAGAGGATGAATAAAGTTTAAAATTCTAGTTATCATATAATCGTTGCGAAATATCCTGGAAATTAGGGTAAATATAGTGTTTCGAACGGGTTCGCCGGTAAGTGCCTCAGGTTCCTCACCAAGAGGTGAATTCGGTAGGTGGAAAGGATCGCCTTCCTCTTGTCTCCATTGATTAAGTTGATTACGAACCCATCCCCAATTCATCCAGAATTGGTGATGACTGATTGGTTGATTCATTCCGGTTACACTGCTTTCGGAACTCAGGTGAAAATTCATATCGGAATCCGAAGAACTCGAATTACTTGCAGAATTCATCTTACATGGTTAGATAAATAATTTTCGATGTGAAATGATTTTCGGATATCGGATGATATTTTAATTACATAGAATACCTTTATATAGTACAAAGGATCCGTAAATTATGGAGAAACTTTCGGAAACTGTCAAGTAAAGGTAACAGTAACAGATACGCTAAGATATTCATTTTGTCTATACACTAGTCATGCAATCCATGCAATAAGGTGTGTCTAGACTACAAATGATAAGCAGGTAATTTTCCACACAAGGAATGATAAGCAGGTAATTTCTAAAAAAAAAATTATAAGCAACAACTTTTATCATGCAGACATGGTCGAAGTCCAGACTCACTAATGTATCCTAACAATAACCGGTTAGACACACTAATGCAAATTCTGGTTCGCTAAGACCAACGCTCTGATACCAACTGTGACGATCGCTCCAAATCCATATGGACGAACACGTCATTCATTGATTTCATTGCGAGGTATTTGACCTCTATGTGATACATTTTGTAACATTGTATTCGTTTGAAAAGGTATTTCATAAATGAATATATAAATTCCAGGTTTTTAACATCTGGTGATTTCTACGTATAGACAATCACCATTTAAATGGTTTACAATAATACATCTGTTGACAATACAGTCAAAATAAGATACATGGTAATGGTTTGGTGAATGCAAGTTTCTTGTATATAGCATGTATGACTCCAAGCACATATCTTGTATCACGTATAAGCAAACAGCGGAAGACTTCTAGAATCCTGAGAATAAACATGCTAACAAGTGTCAACACAAAGGTTGGTGAGTTCATAGTTTTAATATTACACATAATCCGTATATCAATGTGGATTACAAAAGTTCAGTTGTTTTATTCAAAACGTTTATCAATAGGTTTTACATAAAAGGTGGATCACAAGATTTCAGTTGTTTCATCCGAAACGTTTATCAATCGGTTCTACAAAATTGAGCACCCTGGTAACTAAACTTTAATGCTTATATAATTTGTACCCTTTGTATAATCATCTTAATAATACACGCAAACCAACGTGTACGCTTCTCAAATAGCATACGTCCGTTAAAAGGCTAGTGCTCTAGCTCGGACGGGGATATCAAGCCCTATGGATCCATATATAACTACTCGCGCCCACCAGTTCTTATAACTGGCAGTTACTAGTTACCAAAGCTAAGGGATTTTCGGTTCAAACTCGGTGTAGAATTTAGTATGTACTTGTATCCATTGCGTTTAAAATAAAGTGCATTATTCTTAGCCCAAAAATATATATTGCAAAAGTATTTAAAAAGGGAGCAAATGAAACTCACACATATAAATATTGTATATCGGTTAATAAAGCATTTGCATGTATTCTCAGCCCAAAAATATATATTGCAAAAGCAATTAAAAAGGGATCAATGAAACTCACGCAAAATCAGTTTTAGTATTTGTATCCATTTAGTAAAACAGTTTATAAAACTGTGCATATATTCTCAGCCCAAAAATATAGTTTGAAAAAGGGATCATATGAAACTCACCGTTTAATATTGATATACATTATTGCAGGAAAGCACGTAGACGCATCGGAGATGATAAACACGAGGTTTGATTCACAAAAATACCCCCGAACATTACCCATAACCTCCATGGCAATAACCCATAATTTCCTTAACTCTATCCCGCTTGAAAACATATTTTGAAAGTGACACGCTCATGACCTCGTCGTAGTATTTTAGGTATAATACTAATAATAATAGATTAATATTAATCTTAATAATAATAATAATAATAATAATAATAATAATAATAATAATAATAATAATAAATAAATAATAAATAATATTACGGAGTATATATATATTTGTGTATGTGTGTGATTTAAATCGAGCGAAAACACTGGAATTTATAGATGTGGCCTGAAATCTGGAGTCATGCGACTCGCATGGAAATGGCCTTCTGGCCATGCGACTCGCATGAGGACCAGGGACAGCTCACATTGTTTTGGCTCCTAGCTTGTCGACATAATATAAAATAAATATATAATATATATAATTTAAATAATTAATTATATATTATATTAAATTCACATGCATAGTTAACTTGTAACTTTTGTTCCGATAAGTCGTACGTTGTTACTTGACTTATGTCCCGGTTCCGGTTTCTCGAATGTCCTTTCGTACGCTGAGAAAACTTGCATTTTACATTTCGTGACTCGTACCTTTGTTAAAATATAGCCTTAAATTATTCCTAAACTATACCACTCAAAGTATATCTTAAACTTTCGAGTATTTTGGTCATTTACTTCTATAAATCATCGTCTCACTATTTGTTAAAATACATTTTTAAAATAGCAAATAGTGATTTTTGAAAACACTGTAGCATTTTGGGTACTGTAGCAATTTGAAAATACTTTATCAAATTAGTGTTTTACTGGTTCATCTTAAACGCTTTAGTTAACTTATCTAAATATCAATCGAATCAATAAACGAATGTTACTATCGTTTACTAAATAACTTGAAATCATATATATTCAAATAGATATATAAACCAATAAGTTTAATGTATGGTATCATGCAATTAAAACTTTGTTACGTTTTCAAGTTATAGTATATATATGTATCTATTTACATATAATGGTTCGCGAATCGTTGAGAACAACCGAAGGGTAATTGAATAGTTCAAAATTTTGAGATTCAACTTCATAGGCTTTGCTTATCGTGTCGAAATCATTAATCATTTAAGATTAAGTTTAAATTTAGTCGAAATTTCCGGGTCATCACAGAAAGCGTTTCAGTTATTGAAGAAAAAGCTAATTACAGCACCTATATTGTCATTGCCTGAAGGGAATGATGATTTTGTGATTTATTGTGACGCATCAAAGCAAGGTCTCGGTTGTGTATTAATGCAACGAACGAAGGTGATTGCTTATGCGTCTAGACAATTGAAGATTCACGAACAAAATTATACGACGCATGATTTGGAATTAGGCACGGTTTTTTTTGCATTAAAGACTTGGAGGCACTACTTATATGGGGTCAAAAGTATTATATATACCGACCACAAAAGTCTTCAACACATATTTAATCAGAAACAACTAAATATGAGGCAGCGTAGTTGGATTGAATTATTGAATGATTACGACTTTGAGATTCGTTACCACCCGGGGAAGGCAAATGTGGTAGCCGATGCCTTGAGCAGGAAGGACAGAGAACCCATTGGAGTAAAATCTATGAATATAATGATTCATAATAACATTACTACTCAAATAAAGGAGGCGCAACAAGGAGTTTTAAAATAGGGAAATTTAAAGGATGAAATACCCAAAGGATCGGAGAAGCATCTTAATATTCGGGAAGACGGAACCCGGTATAGGGCTGAAAGGATTTGGGTACCAAAATTTGGAGATATGAGAGAAATGGTACTTAGAGAAGCTCATAAAACTAGATACTCAATACATCCTGGAACGGGGAAGATGTACAAGGATCTCAAGAAACATTTTTAGTGGCCAGGTATGAAATCCGATGTTGCTAAATACGTAGGAGAATGTTTGATGTGTTCTAAGGTCAAAGCTGAGCATCAGAAACCATCAGGTCTACTTCAACAACCCGAAATCCCGGAATGGAAATGGGAAAATATTACCATGGATTTCATCACTAAATTGCCAAGGACTGCAAGTGGTTTTGATACTATTTGGGTAATAGTTGATCGTCTCACCAAATCAGCACACTTCCTGCCAATAAGAGAAGATGACAAGATGGAGAAGTTAGCACGACTGTATTTGAAGGAAGTCGTCTCCAGACATGGAATACCAATCTCTATTATCTCTGATAGGGATGGCAGATTTATTTCAAGATTCTGGCAGACATTACAGCAAGCATTAGGAACTCGTCTAGACATGAGTACTACCTATCATCCACAAAGTGATGGGTAGAGCGAAAGGACGACACAAATGCTTGAAGACATGCTACGAGCATGTGTTATTGATTTCAGAAATAGTTGGGATCGACATCTACCGTTAGCAGAATTTTCCTACAACAACAGCTACCATTCAAGCATTGAGATGGCGCCGTTTGAAGCACTTTATGGTAGAAAGTGCAGGTCTCCGATTTGTTGGAGTGAAGTGGGGGATAGACAGATTACGGGTCCGGAGATTATACAAGAAACTACCGAGAAGATCATCCAAATTCAACAACGGTTGAAAACCGCCCAAAGTCGACAAAAGAGCTACGCTGACATTAAAAGAAAAGATATAGAATTTGAAATTGGAGAGATGGTCATGCTTAAAGTTGCACCTTGGAAAGGCATTGTTTGATTTGGTAAACGAGAGAAATTAAATCCAAGGTATATTGGACCATTCAAGATTATTGATCGTGTCGGACCAGTAGCTTACCGACTTGAGTTACCTCAACAACTCGCGGCTGTACATAACACTTTCCACGTCTCGAATTTGAAGAAATGTTTTGCTAAAGAAGATCTCACTATTCCGTTAGATGAAATCCAAATCAACGAAAAACTCCAATTCATCGAAGAACCCGTCGAAATAATGGATCGTGAGGTTAAAAGACTTAAGCAAAACAAGATACCAATTGTTAAGGTTCGATGGAATGCTCGTAGAGGACCTGAGTTCACTTGGGAGCGTGAAGATCAGATGAAGAAGAAATACCCGCATCTATTTCCAGAAGATTCGTCAACACCTTCAACAGCTTAAAATTTCGGGACGAAATTTATTTAACGGATAGGTACTGTAGTGACCCGAACTTTTCCATGTTTATATATATTAATTGAGATTGATATTTACATGATTAAATGTTTCCAACATGTTAAGCAATCAAACTTGTTAAGACTTGATTAATTGAAATATGTTTCATATAGACAATTGACCACCCAAGTTGACCGGTGATTCACGAACGTTAAAACTTGTAAAAACTATATGATGACATATATATGGATATATATATAGTTAACATGATACTATGATAAGTAAACATATCATTAAGTATATTAACAATGAACTACATATGTAAAAACAAGACTACTAACTTAATGATTTTTAAACGAGACATATATGTAACGATTATCGTTGTAAAGACATTTAATGTATATATATCATATTAAGAGATATTCATACATGATAATATCATGATAATATAATAATTTAAAATCTCATTTGATATTATAAACATTGGGTTAACAACATTTAACAAGATCGTTAACCTAAAGGTTTCAAAACAACACTTACATGTAACGACTAACGATGACTTAATGACTCAGTTAAAATGTATATACATGTAGTGTTGTAATATGTATTTATACACTTTTGAAAGACTTCAATACACTTATCAAAATACTTCTACTTAACAAAAATTCTTACAATTACATCCTCATTCAGTTTCATCAACAATTCTACTCGTATGCACCCGTATTCGTACTCGTACAATACACAACTTTTAGATGTATGTACTATTGGTATATACACTCCAATGATCAGCTCTTAGCAGCCCATGTGAGTCACCTAACACATGTGGGAACCATCATTTGGCAACTAGTATGAAATATCTCATAAAATTACAAAAATATGAGTAATCATTCATGACTTATTTACATGAAAACAAAATTACATATCCTTTATATCTAATCCATACACCAACGACCAAAAACACCTACAAACACTTTCATTCTTCAATTTTCTTCATCTAATTGATCTCTCTCAAGTTCTATCTTCAAGTTCTAAGTGTTCTTCATATATTCTACAAGTTCTAGTTACATAAAATCAAGAATACTTTCAAGTTTGCTAGCTCACTTCCAATCTTGTAAGGTGCTCATCCAAACTCAAGAAATCTTTGTTCCTTACAGTAGGTTATCATTCTAATACAAGGTAATAATCATATTCAAACTTTGGTTCAATTTCTATAACTATAACAATCTTATTTCAAGTGATGATCTTACTTGAACTTGTTTTCATGTCATGATTCTGCTTCAAGAACTTCGAGCCATCCAAGGATCCGTTGAAGCTAGATCCATATTTCTCTTTTCTAGTAGGTTTATCCAAGGAAATTAAGGTAGTAATGATGTTCATAACATCATTCAATTCATACATATAAAGCTATCTTATTCGAAGGTTTAAACTTGTAATCACCAGAACATAGTTTAGTTAATTCTAAACTTGTTCGCAAACAAAAGTTAATCCTTCTAACTTGACTTTTAAAATCAACTAAACACATGTTCTATATCTATATGATATGCTAACCTAATGATTTAAAACCTGAAAACACGAAAAACACCGTAAAACCGGATTTACGCCGTCGTAGTAACACCGCGGGCTGTTTTGGGTTAGTTAATTAAAAACTATGATAAACTTTGATTTAAAAGTTGTTATTCTGAGAAAATGATTTTTATTATGAACATGAAACTATATCCAAAAATTATGGTTAAACTCAAAGTGGAAGTATGTTTTCTAAAATGGTCATCTAGACGTCGTTCTTTCGACTTAAATGACTACCTTTACAAAAACGACTTGTAACTTATTTTTCCGACTATAAACCTATACTTTTTCTGTTTATATTCATAAAATAGAGTTCAATATGAAACCATAGCAATTTGATTCACTCAAAACGGATTTAAAATGAAAAAGTTATGGGTAAAACAAGATTGGATAATTTTTCTCATTTTAGCTACGAGAAAATTGGTAACAAATCTATTCCAACCATAACTTAATCAACTTGTATTGTATATTATGTAATCTTAAGATACCATAGACACGTATACAATGTTTCGACCTATCATGTCGACACATCTATATATATTTCGGAACAACCATAGACACTCTATATGTGAATGTTGGAGTTAGCTATACAGGGTTGAGGTTGATTCCAAAATATATATAGTTTGAGTTGTGATCAATACTGAGATACGTATACACTGGGTCGTGGATTGATTCAAGATAATATTTATCGATTTATTTCTGTACATCTAACTGTGGACAACTAGTTGTAGGTTACTAACGAGGACAGCTGACTTAATAAACTTAAAACATCAAAATATATTAAAAGTGTTGTAAATATATTTTGAACATACTTTGATATATATGTATATATTGTTATAGGTTCGTGAATCAACCAGTGGCCAAGTCTTACTTCCCGACGAAGTAAAAATCTGTGAAAGTGAGTTATAGTCCCACTTTTAAAATCTAATATTTTTGGGATGAGAATACATGCAGGTTTTATAAATGATTTACAAAATAGACACAAGTACGTGAAACTACATTCTATGGTTGAATTATCGAAATCGAATATGCCCCTTTTTATTAAGTCTGGTAATCTAAGAATTAGGGAACAGACACCCTAATTGACGCGAATCCTAAAGATAGATCTATTGGGCCTAACAAACCCCATCCAAAGTACCGGATGCTTTAGTACTTCGAAATTTATATCATATCCGAAAGGTGTCCCGGAATGATGGGGATATTCTTATATATGCATCTTGTTAATGTCGGTTACCAGGTGTTCACCATAGGAATGATTTTTATCTCTATGTATGGGATGTGTATTGAAATTTGAAATCTTGTGGTCTATTATTATGATTTGATATATATAGGTTAAACCTATAACTCACCAACATTTTTGTTGACGTTTTAAGCATGTTTATTCTCAGGTGATTATTAAGAGCTTCCGCTGTCGCATACTTAAATAAGGACGAGATTTGGAGTCCATGCTTGTATGACATTGTGTAAAAACTGCATTCAAGAAACTTAATTTGTTGTAACATATTTGTATTGTAAACCATTATGTAATGGTCGTGTGTAAACAGGATATTTTAGATTATCATTATTTGATAATCTACGTAAAGCTTTTTAAACCTTTATTGATGAAATAAAGGTTATGGTTTGTTTTAAAATGAATGCAGTCTTTGAAAAATGTCTCATATAGAGGTCAAAACCTCGCAACAAAATCAATTAATATGGAACGTTTTTAATCAATAAGAACGGGACATTTCACCTAACACATGTGGGAACCATCATTTGGCAGCTAGCATGAAATATCTCATAAAATTACAAAAATATGAGTAATCATTCATGACTTATTTACATGAAAACAAAATTACATATCCTATATATATAATACATACACCAACGACCAAAAACATCTACAAATACTTTCATTCTTTAATTTTATTCATCTAATTGATCTCTCTCAAGTTCTATCTTCAAGTTCTAAGTGTTCTTCATAAATTCTACAAGTTCTAGTTTCATAAAATCAAGAATACTTCCAAGTTTGCTAGCTTACTTCCAATCTTGCAGAGTGATCATCCAACCTCAAGAAATCTTTTTTATTTACAGTAAGATATCTTTCAAATACAAGGTAATACTCATATTCAATCTTTGATTCAATTTCTTTTACTATAACAATCTTATTTCAAGTGGAAATCTTACTTGAACTTGTTTTCGTGTCATGATTCTGCTTCAAGAACTTTCAAGCCATCCAAGGATCCTTTGAAGCTAGATCCATTTTTCTCATTTCAAGTAGCTTTATCCAGAAAACTTGAGGTAGTAATGATGTTCATAACATCATTCGATTCATACATATAAAGCTATCTTATTCGAAGGTTTAAACTTGTAATCACTAGAACATAGTTTAGTTAATTCTAAACTTGTTCGCAAACAAAAGTTAATCCTTCTAACTTGACTTTTAAAATCAACTAAACACATGTTCTATATCTATATGATATGCTAACTTAATAATTTAAAACCTGTAAACACGAAGAACACTGTAAAACCGGACATACGCCGTCGTAGTAATACCGTGGGCTGTTTTGGGTTAGTTAATTAAAAACTATGATAAACTTTGATTTAAAAGTTGTTTTTCTACGAAAATGATTTTTCTTATGAACATGAAACTATATCCAAAAATCATGGTTAAACTCCAAGTGGAAGTATGTTTTCTAAAACGGTCATCTAGACGTCGTTCTTTCGACTGAAATGACTACCTTTACAAAAACGACTTGTAACTTATATATCCGACTATAAACCTATACTTTTTCTGTTTAGATTCATAAAATATAGTTCAATATGAAACCATAGCAATTTGATTCACTCAAAACGGATTTAAAATGAAGAAGTTATGGGTAAAACAAGATTGGATAATTTTTCTTGTTGTAGCAACGTGAAAATTGGTAACAAATCTATATTAATCATATCCTAGCTAACTTATATTGTATTATACATGTATTCTAATATATTATGTAATCTTGGGATACCATAGACATGTATACAAATGTTTTGACATATCATATCGACCCATGTGTATATATTATTTGGAACAACCATACACACTCTATATGCAGTAATGTGGGAGTTAGCTATACAGGGTTGAGATTGATTCCAAAAATATATATACTTTGAGTTGTGATATAGCCTGAGATGTGTATACACTGGGTCGTGGATTGATTCAAGATAATATATATCAATTTTTTTCTGTACATCTAACGTTGGACAACTAGTTGTAGGTTACTAACGAGGACAGCTGACTTAATAAACTTAAAACATCAAAATGTATTAAAAGTGTTGTAAATATATTTTGAATATACTTTGATATATATGTACATATTTGTTATAGGTTCGTGAATCGACCAGTGGCCAAGTCTTACTTCCCGACGAAGTAAAAATCTGTGAAAGTGAGTTATAGTCCCACTTTTAAAATCTAATATTTTTGAGATGAGAATACATGCAGGTTTTATAAATGATTTACAAAATAGACACAAGTACGTGAAACTACATTCTATGGTTGAATTATCGAAATCGAATATGCCCCTTTTTATTAAGTCTGGTAATCTAAGAATTAGGGAACAGATACCCTAATTGACGCGAATCCTAAAGATAGATCGATTGGGCCTAACAAACCCCATCCAAAGTACCGGATGCTTTAGTACTTCGAAATTTATATCGTATCTGAAGGGTGTCCCGGAATGATGGGGTTATTCTTATATATGCATCTTGTTAATGTCGGTTACCAGGTGTTCACCATATGAATGATTTTTATCTCTATGTATGGGATGTGTATTGAAATATGAAATCTTGTGGTCTATTGTTACGATTTGATATATATAGGTTAAACCTATAACTCACCAACATTTTTGTTGACGTTTAAAGCATGTATATTCTCAGGCGAATATTAAGAGCTTCTGCTGTTGCATACTAAAATAAGGACAAGATTTGAAGTCCATGTTTGTATGATATTGTGTAAAAACTACATTCAAGAAACATATGTCGATGTAATATATTTCTATTGTAAACCATTATGTAATGGTCGTGTGTAATCAGTATATTTTAGATTATCATTATTTGATAACCTACGTAATGTTTTTTTAAACCTTTATTGATAAAATAAAGGTTATGGTTGTTTTAAAAATGAATGCAGTCTTTGAAAAACGTCTCATATAGAGGTCAAAACCTCGTAACGAAATCAATTAATATGGAACGTTTATAATCAATATGAATGGGACATTTCACAACTCTAGTGTTAAACTCATCGTCGCTCACCTCGATCCCTTTTCTCGTCATCATTCTAAAGAATGAAAAATGATTAGTCCACGAACGTATAAAACCACACGCACAACACCGCCCCATTTCATTAAACACTCGTTGTAGATCACTTGTTAGACACGATTTGTACTCGTAACAATGTTAGCTAGTCATTATTACGTGCACACGCCGTCTCAACTCATTAGTACAACGACTATCTCGCTCAATGATATAACCCAATACAAACAAAATTCTACGCAATATAAATACACGCAAGAATTAATATCACGCTACAAGCCACAATCCTAGTTAGTTCACCTATACGCCAAGGCACTAACCAAATCCTCATCCGACCTGTTCACCTACAAGTCCCACAAAAAATAAGCGCACACAAAAGTCTAAGTCTAGGCACCTATCTCAAGTCACCTAAATCCCTTAGACCATGCTCTGATACCACTTGTAACGACCCAACCCGTCGATTTCCGGCCCATAAATTTTTTTTCCTTTTTAATATACATTAAATAACACTTTAGGTCCCATTACACAATTTCCTAAACGTATTTGTTATCAAAGTAAGTTCAACGAACTTAAAAACATACAATAATAATTTAAACTCCTTAATACAACAATACGTTAGTTAAATCATAAATCGGTTATTACTCATGACCCATTTGACTAAACTGATATACGTCACATAACCTGACTAGTTACTTTTACACAAAATCGAGCATGGTGATTGGGACTACGCTACCCAATCCTAAATCGAGTCCAAAAGTAAGATCTTCTAAAGCAACCTAGCCAAGATCTCTAATCCCCACGCTTATCCTAGCCGTCATCACGCGAACCTATAAAAATATCAACAACGAGAGGGTAAGCTAATGCTTAGTGAATGTAAAGGTACTATACACTTACATATGCATAAAATGGCAAAGCACAACCAAGCACGAAAATTAAACACATACCACCCCCACATGGTAAACAAGCTACAAAAGAGCACATATACAAAGTAGCTACACGCTACGTAACCATCAAGCAAATGCCACAAGATTAGCTACAACACAACAATAAGTATATACGCATATACAATAAATATAATCAACAACGTCAAAAAGGTTAACCCCTTAACCCAAACCACATGAAGGTTGGCCGAACTACCTGGACCTTAGTGAATTCGCACTACCCGAGATTCACTTCCTTCACCGCTTCAACAACCGAGGTTGGCCGAACTACCCGAGCCTTAGTGAATTCGCACAACCCGAAATTCACCACCTCATCACCAAGATGACCGAACTACCCGAGTCATCATAAATCTGCACTACCCGAGATTCATCTCCTCAACAACAAATGCTAGCAAAACCCATCGCCAAAGGGTTTATTCGATACGCTAGCCAATCACAGCACCAAGGGTAGTAACCCAAAACGCACAAACGTATCACATGGACCCGAAGCACAAGAGGAGTCTGTAGTGACCCGAACTTTTCCATGATTATCCCATGATTATATATTAAATGAAAACTATATTTACATGATTAAATATTTCCAACATGTTAAGCAATCAAACTTGTTAAGACTTGATTATTTGAAATAGGTTTCATGTAGACAATTGACCACCCAAATTGACCGGCGATTCACGAACGTTATGACTTGTAAAAACCATATGATATATATATATATATATATATATATATATATATAGTTAACATGATATTATGATAAGTAAGTATCTCATTAGGTATATTAACAATGAGTTATATACATAATAATGAGACTACTAAGTTAAGAAACTCGAAATGATATATATAACGATTATCGTTATAACAACGTCTTACTAAATACATATGTATCATATTAAGATATTGTTACACTATATTTAATATGATAAAATTATAATTAAATATATTATTTAGTGTATTAATAATGAACTACATATGTAAAACAAGACTACTAACTTAAGAATTTCAAAACGAGACATATATGTTACGATTATCGTTGTAACGACATTTTAATGTATATATATCACATTAAGATATATTCATACATCATAATATCATGATAATGTAATAATTTAACATCTCATTAGATATAATAAACATTGGGTTAACAACATTAAATGAGATCGTTAACTTAAAGGTTTCAAAACAACACTTACATGTAACGACTAACGATGACTTAACGACTCCGTTAAAATGTATATACATGTAGTATATTAAGATGTATTAGTACACTTTTGAAAAACTTCAAGACATATATCAAAGTACTTCTACTTAAAAAAATGCTTACAATTGAATTCTCATTCATTTTCATCAACAATTCTACTCGTATGCACCCGTATTCGTACTCGTACAATACACAGCTTCTAAATATATTTACTATTAGTATATACACTCCAATGATCAGCTCTTAGCATCCCTTGTAAGTCACCAACACATGTGGGAACCATAATTTGGCAACTAGCATGAAATATCTCACAAAATTACAAACTAATGGAGGCTATATGACAAGCCATCTTTCACGTGAAAGAGCACACACAAACACACTTTCATTTTCAACTTTCATGCATCAAATTGATCTCTCTCTTGTTCTCTGATTATGTTCTAAGTGTTCTTCATCATTTTCTTCATAATCTACATCAATCTAGTTCATAAATTCTAACCTAGATCAACTTACAAAACAACTATTCAAGAAAACTTTAAGAACACTTTCAAGTTTGCAAGTCTACGTCCAAGCTTTCTAATCCATTCCAATCAATCATCTAAGATCAAAAAACCTTTGTTATTACAGTAGGTTATCTCTCTAATTCAAGGTAATACTCATATTCAAACTTTGATTCAATTCCTATAACTATAAACTATCTTAATTCGAGTAAAAATCTTACTTGAACTTGTTTTCGTGTCATGATTCTACTTCAAGAACTTCATGCCATCCAAGAATCCTTTGAAGCTAGATCATTTCTTGTCACTTCCAGTAGGTTTAACTACTATATTTGAGGTAGTAATGATGTTCATAACATCATTCGATTCATATATATATATTTAACTATCTTATTAGAAGTTTATAACATGTAATCACTAGAACATAGTTTAGTTAATTCTAAACTTTTTTGCAAACAAAATTAATCCTTCTAACTTGACTTTTAAAATCAACTAAACACATGTTCTATATCTATATGATATGCTAACTTAATGATTTAAAACCTGGAAACACTAAGAACACCGTAAAACCGGACATACGCCGTCATAGTAAAACCGGGGGCTGTTTTGGGTTAGATAATTAAAAACTATGATAAACTTTGATTTAAAAGTTGTTCTTCTGGGAAAATGATTTTTCTTATGAACATTAAACTATATTCAAAAATCATGGTTAAACTCAAAGTGGAAATATGTTTTTCAAAAGGGTCATCAAGACGTCGTTTTTTCGACTGAAATGACTACCTCTACAAAAATGACTTGTAAACTGTATTTCCAACTATAAACTTATACTTTTTCTATTTAGTTTCATAAAATACAGTTCAATATGAAACCATAGCAAGTTGATTCACTCAAAACGGATTTAAAACGAAGAAGTTATGGGTAAAACAAAATTGGTTAAAAATGGTTAATTTGACAACGGGATGAATTGACAAAAATCTATACTAACCATATCCTAACTAACTTATATTGTATTATACATATATTCTAACATATATTATGTAATCTTGATAGACCATAGACACGTATACTATGTTTTGACATATCATATCGACGTCATCTATATATATTATTTGGAACAACCATAGACACTCTATATGCGGTTATGTTCGAGTTAGCTATACAGGGTTGAGGTTGATTCCAAAATAATATATATACTTTGAGTTGTGATCGATTCTGAGACTTGTATACACTGGTTCATGGATGGATTCGAGATAATAGATATTGATTTACTTCTGTACTACTAACTGTGGACAACTAACTGTGGACTACGAACGTTGGACTGTTAACTTAACAAACTTAAATCGTTAAAACATAATAAAACATATTGTAAATATATTTTGATCATACTTTGATATATATGTATATATTTGTTATAGGTTCGTGAATCGACCCGTGGCCAAGTCTTATTTCCGACGAAGGAAAAATCTGTGAAAGTGAGTTATAGTCCCACTTTTAAAATCTAATATTTTTGGGATGAGAGTACATGCAGTTTTATAAATGTTTTACAAAATAGACACAAGTACTTGAAACTATATTCTATGATTGAATCATTATCCCAGATATCACCCTTTCAGCTTGGTAGCCTAAGAATTTGGGAACAGACCCCCAAATTGACGCGAATCCTGAAGATAGATCTATGGGCCTAACGAACCCCATCCATGTTATGGATGCTTTAGTACTTCGATTTTATATACAGATGAGTGTACCTGTATATTGGGGATATTCTAGATGCATTTGTTAATGTCGGTTACCAGGTGTTCATCATATGAATAATTTTTATGCAGATTGCATGTTGTTTATGAGAAATAGAAATATGAAATCTTGTGGTCTATTATTACGATTTGATAAATATATAGGTTAAACCTATAACTCACCAACATTTTTGTTGACGTTTTAAGCATGTTTATTCTCAGGTGATTATTAAGAGCTTCCGCTGTTGCATGCTAAATAAAGACAAGATTGGAGTCTGCATGCTTGCATAATATTGTTTAAAAACTGCATTCGAAGACTTAAGTTGATGTGTAATATTATTGTAAACCATTATGTAATAGTCGTATGATAACGCTATATTTTAGATTATCATTATTTGATAATCGTTGTAAAGTTTTTAAAACCTTTAACTATAAAATAAAGGTTATGGTTGTTTTAACAAACGAATGCGGTCTTTGAAAAATGTCTCATATAGAGGTCTAAACCTCGCAACGAAATCAATTAATATGAAACATTTATAATCATTATGAACGGGACATTTCAGAGTCCATTCTCCCATACAAACATAGAGTGAACCCAAGCAAGGGTCACCCTACACACACGCACCCATCCTATACATACATACACTTATAGTAAATTTACACTCACCTTAAACGCCTTGATGAAGTGCAATCCAATCCTGCAACTTGCCAATGGAACGTACATATTCCATTTATCACATAATCATCAATACAAACTCATTTGGACTCTCAACCCGCCCAAATGAACAACAAGTGCAAATCACACCCTTTTGCACTTTTAACGCTACTCGAAGGTACGAAACCAACAAGACCAAATCCTGCGCACCCGAAATACCTAAATGCACCAACTTTAGCACTCGAATGCATTTTAACTCGTGTTTAGCTTGAAAACACATTTTGAGCCTTTACATAGTCAAATTCTCACATTTACATGTTTTGACTTCAAAATGCCACTAACACAAGTTTATACTTTAACTTAACTCATTTTAAGTTTATAAAATCAAATAAATCGACAATCAGGCACAAACATCATAAAACCCTAATTTTGACTCTATTCAAAATTAGTCAACCAATCGAACTCAAATGGTTTCTAATACATCAATAATCACTAAAACTAGTGATTATTCACTCTTTGCAAGTCTCACATGTTTAAACTTGCACACCAAACTCAAAACCCGCTTTCATCACTTATAAACCCGAATCTTAGTGTTAATCTTCAATTAACAACTAATGGGGTTCCATTTATGAACACACAATCAAAAACCCCTAATTATGAACAAGAATCTTAAGAACGAAATTCGGATTTAGAACTTACCACTAGTATCAAATCGTAGCTAAGAACGAGGAGAACAACGTTGCCTCTTACGCTCTCGATCGAATCTCGCTTCTTCCTTTCCAAAATCCCTTTTGAATGATTTGAATGATTTGAAGTATTTGTGTTTTGAGAGAAAATGAAGAAGAAAAAGAAAAAGAAAAGAATAAAATGAAATGAATGGACTAGATTTGGGGATATAATCTGCCCCATACGCGAAAAGACCAAAACGCCCACGAAAACACTGAAAATTGCGAACTTTCGGACCTGAGCTGTAGTGTGGTCGCACCGCGACTAATTCTCTCCGCGCCGCGAGAGTAGTCGTGGTATGGTGGTTTGTTGTCATGCCTCCTGATCTTGAATCCCTTGAAATGTCGCGCCGCGGCCAAGTGCTCCACGCCGCGACCTTGAGCACGATTTGACCCATTTTGATGCATTCGACCATGTAACGAGTTCACGCTTTGCATGCCTCATAAATCTAATGTACATGCACGTTAAAACACTAAAACACTTCTTCGTTTAACTCTCGTACACCATATTGATATATATAACATATATATACTTGTTTCACCTCATATATATATTCCATACATATATACCTACACACTTATATTCCCCGTTCTAACACCCAAACACTTCTATTATGCGTCACAACTCGAATATTATCTCGTTAAGCCCATCGTATGCCCTTTATATATATACATATTCGTTATACGTCGTACGTGCCCTTCATATATACATCGTACAAATAAACGGGTCTTACATGGTGAAGTAGCGCATTTTAAGTATATTGTCTGAGTGACAACTGAGCACAAACTTAAAATATATGATGCTACAGTTGTAACGTTTACAACAATATGTGAATTATTGAAGTTTCACATTATCTGTCTTATATCCAGATGTGAGTTCTTGTGAGAAAGATGTGTTTTGATGAGTAGATGAGTGAACTCGAGTTTGAACATTGAGTATGTTTAAACTATCATATGTGCAACATTGATTTGAAGACATACCTCCATTGAGAAAGGAGAAATGTTGTAGCATGTGATTCATACCACATGTGATCAAGACGACCAATAAGGGAAATCGGAGAAACGATCTCTACTTCTATGTTATGTGAGTCCCTTGAGGTATTAGTAACCTCAATTAATATCCTTACGACTTTTTCTTGTCTCTTGAGGCTTAGTTTGATGTTTGCTATCTTAAGGCGTTGCGTAAGGGTTATGAGTGATTCGACCTGGCAGGACGTTCTTAGAAATGCAAGTTGGGTTAAGGCCAAAGGATTCTAAGAGAAAGGAAGATCATTTGAAGTTCACATTAATTTGTATTCACCGGCTGACCAATTATATTGTCTCATGGAAAATTCTTCGTGATGAATGATAATTGGGAATACAATATGGTCTTATGAGCAAAACTGAGATCATGTGAGTTATTAATGTAATTAATGATCTAGGATATTTCATACTAAATCTACTCTTGTAATTTTTGTTGAGGCGCTATATATTTCTAAAAGATGTATAGCACGTGTGCTCTCAAATTATGCCGGTCGAACGACCTATTTTTCTAGTATGAACTGTTTGTTAGTTACAAGATTGTTCTCTCAAGATATAATGAGTATATCAAGTCAGTTTGTGTTCGAGTGGGAGATGTTGGAACTTGGATACGGTTTAACCCGAATTCAATCCGCCCACTAACTTCCTTAGAACTTAATACCAATATGTTGGTACCCATTTATATTATTAGTTAATAGTATTATTAATCATTAATATGGCGATTAATGAGGTCCTTTGGTATTCATGGAAGTTTCACTTGTAAGACTCTATAAATAGAGAGTCATGTCATTTTGTTGACCATACAAGAGAAAGAGTAACGCATACACATATGTTAGAGAAGAGAAATTAGTATTCGTGTTCATTTAGTACGAAGCAAATTGTTGATGGAATCTTAGGTTATGACTATGAAAGCTTTCCATTTGTGATTGCTTTTTCCGACCGGTGATCTAAACATCGATCTTTCGGGTATGTCTCAAATCTACTATTATACTACAAATATGCTAAGGTTCTTTGCAGTAAACCTACGGTCAAACTGAATTAACCCTGAATAATTTGTATCGATAAAACTGGGTTGTTAATGTGTGAAGGAATTTTATAATCGATAAAACTGCTTTTGCATCTTTGGCATCTTTTAAATATTTTAAATATATTCTTCTTGATACTCCGTATTAAATGAAGATCACGTGAATATTTAGCAAATTCGGTGTTATTTTTATCAATTATTTGTTATTTTTATCAATTATTTTCATATCAGATATTCTTGTATGAGATATATTTGCCAACAAGGAAATCACGTGTAATGCAATTTTACATGGGATATCATTTTTACGATTTATATATACTGGTGTGTGACTAGAATACTTTACAAATTTAAGCGGATATGTTGCGACACTTTAGTCACAATTTATTTTACGATCTCAATATTTATTGCATTGCATGATAAGATTACGAAAATGTAATATCTGGCTATATTTTTTTCAAATATCTTCATCTAACATATCATGGAACAAGATTTGGGTGACACCAAGGAATCATGTACTGAATATATTCCGTATGTATGTCCCCATAGACCAACGATATTGCTCTAGCCAAATTACAGTATGTAATGACGGTCATTATTATTATAATCTTTACTGAAGCAATTACGTGCCCCTACCTCCTTTAAGGGATGATCTCTAGCTCCCGCATGGCAGAAGCTTGTTTGGTTACAAGGCTAGACTTTAGGGTGGGTAATAGACATTGGTTTGTCTAGACCAACACACTCTCGCAGACTAGAAGACTACAAGTGATGACTATAAACGACAAGCATTGGGGTTGCTTGCCCACTAACCTAAGTGCTGGTTCACTTGGAAGACTCTAGATATTTTACTTAATAACGCAATGAAAAGCGTTGGCTATGTGTAAAATAGCACGGAGTCGGTTAGCATTATTAAATTTAGAGTATAAACGGGTGCACATTGGCTTGTGTATAAATAATTATTAATTTAGCACTATAAGCTTAGATTAATACGCTTATCACGCGATCAATATAATAAGGAAAGATATTGGTTTACTTTACTTATATTCAATTTTACAACAGAGACAATGAAAGTGCAAAACACCAACAAGTGTTACGATTACAAAAAAGATGCATATAACACAAATACCTGAACAGTATAATGCGACTATGTTGAAAGTCACGAGTATAAATTGCAAGGGCATTACTGCATTAGTTTGCCTGAACGATGCAAAGACATTGGTCTTAAACCCATAAGAATCCCATGGCTACTCATTTCGCGCACTTAAGTCGCATCTCTTAAGCCCATGGCTTTTCCCCGAAAGACCATGGCAACACATCACGCGCGCTTATTTTACTTAAAGCCTATGGCTGCATTTCGTAAGACCATGGCATATATCTTATTCAATACCCCTCATATTACGGTAGGGTTACCTCAACATGACTGAATACGGAGCTCGCGAGTGAGAGATGCCTTGAATGCAACTGCGATCTCCGATTTATCGTATTGTTGCTTCAAAAAGCCTCAAACACGGATAGCTGGAGATGCCTCAACGTGGCCTTGAGATTCGAAAATCAAAGTCACTAGCGAGATGTCTTGAACGCAAACTGAGAATTTCGAACACTATTTGCTTTAGGAAAGCCTCTCTTTACGAGAGTACAATTTATGAGTAGACCATGGTTGTGTGCTGTGGCCCACTCTTTTCTAAGTCCATCATCGCGTAGTGTCCATAACATCTCTTCATAAGTTCTTGCTCGCGTAATGCCCTTGGGCAGCTATTTCCAAGTCTATGGACGCATGGCAGTACTCTGTAAATTCATGGTCGCTTAATGCCAATGGATGTTCTTTATAAGTCCATGATCGCGTATTGCTCATGACCATTCTTGCAATAGTTCGACACAACATGTTTCACTATGTCATACCGAACTGGGGGAGTGGTAGTATACTATACTAGTATACTGTCTTTCTGGTAAAGCACATTTAGCATCTTTGTTTTGCGCACAAGGTGAATATCTATTTTAGGATACTCGAAGACCGACTAAATCCTGAACTACGATTACAAACTACGATAAAGTTTTCTGTATAACTCGATTCTTGATTGCATCCAGGAAACTAATTTATAGTACCAAATTTGTTCTTCAAACATAAATCCTATGCAAACTATTGACCGTCGTTTCGGTTTATCCGATGATGGTGGACTTATTTAACCACCCTATCAAGATCAGCATCTCAATGAGGGTTATTCACGGTATTCGGATCAGAGAGTTAAATTTGTAGAGTCCTTAAACGCTCATTTACTACAATCAACATGAATTCAGTCCTCGTGATGTTCAGGCGCATTACTTGTTATCACATAGCGCATGAAATACTCATCGCGCATCATTTTTTAGCACTAAAATGTGTATTACGCATGTATGCTTGACACATAAGATGCGCATAACGATTCTCCACATCACAATGCATGCATGGCCATATTACGTGTTGCGTGACTGTTTGGCGCGACGATCACGTTATATTGAAAATAACGCCATTGTATGGTGACTTACGATTTGATGTTACCGCTCTATCGGGTTACGTGCGGTGGCATATGCATAAGTTCGATATGATATCTTTTCAATCTATCATACCGAACTTGGGGGACTTGATGATACGCCTACTTCAGCATAAGGCGCTCATGCGTATCGTGTACTTGTACATGCTTACTGATTAAAGTACTGCACTATCCTTAGGGTGCACTTAGAAAGTAGTGCATTGTACGCCCAGACGGGGTGCACCCAGGCAATGAGAAGGGGTGTACCAGACGACCAAAGGGGTGCACAAAGCTTTACTTAGTGCACAAGAAATAATCCTATCCCTAACTAACTGTGATCCTTTCTTAACCATTTATTTATTTATGGGTGTTATTTGGGAAGGATCTAGAATGAATTAAGGGGCATTCAGGGTTAGGGCTTCACTATAAATATAAGCGCTAACCTCATTCATTCAACATAACATCTTCTACAATCTAGCTACAATCACATACGTTATGATGAGATACGGCCTTTGCCTCTCATCACCATCATCTAGGGTTTTACCTACACCTCGTGTAGGGTTTTTCCCTTGCCAACAATCTAACTCCGGCCTCAGCCATAACCACACTTTCATAGATCATCATCTCAATAAGGGTTATTCACTGTAACCGGTGATCGGAGTGTTAACGCCGATGACATCTAAAACCCCTCTTTTTCACTCGATCATACTTCTTGCCCTGGCCGCAGATTTATGATCGATCACCGGATAACCAACTGATGGAACACCATCGATCGCATAAGCGATGGGTGAGTGTTGAAGGTATTCAACCATTGGTTCATATCGATAATCTGCTCGATTGGGAGGAATAACCATGGTGTGAGGAGCATTTCCTTTTTAGAGGAGAAGACGATATTGTTCAGTTGCACCAGGGGCTGGGACAAGATGCTCATGGAGAGCAAATAATGCAACATGTGCCTCCTCTTCGTGTTCTTCCCGATTTTGTGGGTTTTGTTGTTCGGGTTGATTTTGTTCTGCCATTGTTGACACATCAATGAAGATGAAGATTAAAAGTTTGGGAATTTGAAAAGTCGAGAGAGAATCAGAGAGTAAGGGCTTTTAAAAGTGAAGATTTAATTAAGAATGAAATTATTTTATCAAATGTGCATGAATTGGTTATAGGCATAGAAAAGAGAGAAAATAGACATTTTTCTGACATCTGCAGGTGCGTGGGCAGACGTAACAGTTTATGCAGCCGTTGATTGATGTGTAACCGGTGAAAGTACTCATTTTTCCTATTAGGCATTAAATTCATTAACTACGGTAGGTATTTAATTCAAACTGAGTCAAAAACATAATATGTTTTCATATAAATTACCAAACATTCGATACATATAATTTGTTTTGTATTTAATTTAAATTATTGGAAATAAATGAGACTCAATTAATTTGTAGATCACATATGACCATGTCAGCTATTTAATTACATTTTTACATATTTGATCAAGTAGAAAACCTTGTGGTACTGGTTGTTCACTACATATGTATATACAAGCAGCAGATGAAAGGACCCGTTCATACTGATTATAAACGATTCACAATAGTTGATTTTATTGCGAGGTATTTGACCTCTATATGATACATTTTACAAACATTGCATTCGTTTTTGAAAGACAAATGTTCATTACATCGAAAGTTGACAAGCATGCATACCATTTCATAATATATCCAAACTATCAATGACTTAATAATAATCTTGTTGAACTCAACGACTCGAATGCAACGTATTTTGAAATATGTCATGAATGACTCCAAGTAATATCTCTAAAATGAGCAAATGCACAGCGGAAGATTTCTTTAATACCTGAGAATAAACATGCTTTGAAGTGTCAACCAAAAGGTTGGTGAGTTCATAGGTTTATCATAAACAATAAAATTCATCATTTTGATAGACCACAAGATTTAAATATAGTACACCTATCTCGTGTACGAAACTATTTTTCATAATGCTTAGCAGAGTAGGTTCGTATCCTTTTCTCCCCCATAGGTTGCCTCGTGATTTTTAATAACCGTACACATATCTCGTGCACAAAAATAATACACATAACCTGTGTATAAAAATCATTCTCTCGATACATAACTTTCACTTTGCTTTCATAGCTTGGCTTGGTAACCGACCTTAACATATAATGCGCATCAATAATATTCCCAAAATAGAACATCTCGTCTGTATAATATATAAGCTTCGAAGTACTAAACACCACGTCCACTAGCTCTTCCATCTAGTAAAACATTCTGGGTGGGGCTGTTAAACCCGGTAGCTACCTTTAGGATTCGCGTGAATTAGGGGCCATACCCGTTTCCTAATTCTTAGGTTACCTAGCAATAATAATCAGGGGAAAAATTCACAACAATTAGTGGAAATTATAACGTCCAACTAATTCAATAATAATCCACAGAACTTCTGTCTGCGTAATAATTCATTCGAGGAATGTTTTGCTTGTGTCTATCTCGTCAAACATTTATAAAAGCATTTCATGTATTCAGTCTAAAAATATAGATTGCAAAAGCATTTAATAAAGCAGTTGTAAAAACAGTGTATGTATTCTCAGTCCCAAAAATGTAAAGAGTAAAAGGGAGCAAATGAACTCACAATACAATATTTTGTACTAAAAATATGCATACGACGATACTGAACAATGCAGAGTTGGCCTCGGATTCACGAACCTATATCATTCATATATATATTAATATATATACTTGTAATCGAACAAATATATATATTATTATTAGTGATATAATTTTTATATTAATAACTTAAATATATCTATTTTATATATCTTACTTGTTATAAAATAATAATAGAGTTAGGTTATATGTATTAGATATACTTTTATGTAACTAATGTTTATTTGATTAAAATGATGCTGATAAACGAAAAGTCGTAATATCTTTATAATAATAATAATATCAGTAGTAATAATAATAATAATACTCATAGTGATAAATATAATAATAATAAGAAAAAAAATTGTAATGACTTTTTATTTATAATAATAACAATAATTACAATTGTAATAATCATGTTTAATAATAATATTAATAATGATAATACTAATAATAATTTTTATAAAAATAAGATTAACAATAATAATTATAATTATAATGATAATAATAATATTGATAATACTAATAACTATAAAACTAAGAATTTTACTGCTAATGATAATTATAATAATAATATAGTTGTAAAACTAATAGTAATGGTAAATGTAATAATAATGATAATAAATAATAACATTAATCATAATAATAATAATAACAATATTTATAATACTTAATGGCAATAATACTAATAATAATAATACTAATACTGTAGTGACCCGAACTTTTCCATGTTTATATATATTAATTGAGATTTATATTTGCATGACTAAATATTTCCAACGTGTTAAGCAATCAAACTTGTTAAGACTTGATTAAATGAAATAAGTTTCATATAGACAATTGATCACCCAAGTTGACCGGTGATTCACGAACGTTACAAAATTGTAAAAACTACATGTTGTGGTATTTATAGGCATATATATATATATATATATATATATATATATATATATATATATATATATATATATATATATATATATATATATATATATATATGGTTGACATAAGATTATGATGAGTAAGTATCTCACTAAGTATATTAAAAATGTGTGATATACATAAGAAATGAGTTTACTAAGTTAAGAAACTCGAAATGATATATATATAACGATTATCGTTATGATAACGTCTACTAAATACATATGTATCATATTAAGATATTGATACACTATATTTAACATGATAAAATGATATTTAAATATATCATTAAGCGTGTTAATAATGAACTACATATGTAAAAACAAGACTACTAACTCAAGAATTACGAAACGAGACTTATATGCAACGATTATCATTTTAACGATATTTTAATGTATGTATCATATTAAGAGATATTCATACATCATAATATCATGATAATATAATAATTTAACATCTCATTTGATATAATAAACATTGGGTTAACAACATTTATTGAGATCGTTAACTTAAAGGTTTCAAAACAACACTTACATGTAACGACTAACGAAGACTTAACGACTCCATTAGAATGTATATACATGTTGTGTTTTGATATGTATTCTTACACTTTTGAAAGACTTCAAGACACATATCAAAGTACTTCTACTTAATAAAAATTCTTACAATTACATCCTCGTTCAGTTTCATCAATAATTCTACTCGTATGCACCCGTATTCGTACTCGTACAATACACAGCTTTTAGATGTATGTACTATTGGTATATACACTCCAATGATCAGCTCTTAGCAGCCCATGTGAGTCACCTAACACATGTGGGAACCATCATTTGGCAACTAGCATGAAATATCTCATAAAATTACAAAAATATTAGTAATCATTCATGACTTATTTACATGAAAACAAAATTACATAGCCTTTATATCTAATTCATATTCCAATGGCCAAAAACACCTACAAACACTTTAATTCTTCAATTTTCTTCATCTAATTGATCTCTCTCAACTTTCATCTTCAAGTTCTAAGTGTTCTTCATAAATTCCATAAGTATAGTTTCATAAAAATCAAGAATACCTCCAAGTTTGCAAGTCTACTTCCAAGCTTTCTAATCCATTCCAAGTAATCATCTAAGATCAAGGAACCTTTGTTATTTACAGTAGGTTATCTTTCTAATTCAAGTTAATATTCATATTCAAACTTTGATTCAATTTCTACAACTATAACAATCTTATTTCGAGTGAAAATCTTACTTGAACTGTTTTCGTGTCATGATTCTGCTTCAAGAACTTTCATGCCATCCAAGGATCCTTTGAAGCTAGATCCATTTTCCTCATTTCCAGTAGTTTTATCCAGAAAACTTGAGGTAGTAATGATGTTCATAACATCATTCGATTCATACATATAAAGCTATCTTATTCGAAGGTTTAAACTTGTAATCACTAGAACATAGTTTAGTTAATTCTAAGCTTATTCGCAAATAAAAGTTAATCCTTCTAACTTGACTTTTAAAATCAACTAAACACATGTTCTATATCTATATGATATGCTAACTTAATGATTTAAAACCTGGAAACACGATGAACACCATAAAATCGGATATACGCCGGTGTAGTGAAACCGGGGGCTGTTTTGGTTTGGATAATTAAAAACTATGATAAAATTTGATTTAAAAGTTGTTCTTCTGGGAAAATGATTTTTCATATGAACATGAAACTATATCCAAAAATCTTGGTTAAACTCAAAGTGAAAGTATGTTTTTCAAAATGGTCATCAAGATGTCGTTCTTTCGACGGAAATGACTACCTCTTTAGTAATTGACATGTAACTTAAATTTTCTACTATAAACCTATACTTTTTCTATTTGTATTCTTAAATTAAAGTTCAATATGAAACCATAGCAATTTGATTCACTCAAAACGGATTTAAAATGAAGAAGTTATGGGTAAAACAAGATTGGATATTTTTGATCTTTTTAGCTACGGGAAATGTTTAAAAAATCTATACAAATCATATCTTACCTAACTTATATTGTGTTATACATGTATTCTAATATATTATGTAATCTTGGGATACCATAGACACGTATGCAAATGTTTTGACATATCATATCGACCCATGTATATATATTATTTGGAACAACCATAAACACTCTATATGCAGTAATGTTGGAGTTACCTATACAGGGTTGAGGTTGATTCCAAAAATATATATACTTTGAGTTGTGATCTAGCCTGAGACGTGTATACACTGGGTCGTGGATTGATTCAAGATAATATATATATCGATTTATTTCTGTACATCTAACTGTGGACAACTAGTTGTAGGTTACTAACGAGGACAGCTGACTTAATACACTTAAATCTTTAAAACATAATAAAAATGGTTGTAATTATATTTTGATCATACTTTGATATATATGTACATATTTGTATAGGTTCGTGAATCGATCCGTGGCCAAGTCTTATTTCCGATGAAGGAAATATCTATGAAAGTGAGTTATAGTCCCACTTTTAAAATCTAATATTTTTGGGATGAGAATACATGCAGGTTTTACAAATGATTTACAAAATAGACACAAGTACGTGAAACTACATTCTATGGTTGAATTATCGAAATCGAATATGCCTCTTTTTATTAAGTCTGGTAATCTAAGAATTAGAGAATAGACACCCTAATTGACGCAAATCCTAAAGATAGATCTATTGGGCCTAACAAACCCCATCCAAAGTACCGGATGCTTTAGTACTTCGAAATTTATATCATATCCGAAGGGTGTCCCGGAATGATGGGGATATTCTTATATATGCATCTTGTTAATGTCGGTTACCAGGTGTTCACCATATGAATGATTTTTATCTCTATGTATGGGATGTGTATTGAAATATGAAATCTTGTGGTCTATTGTTACGATTTGATATATATAGGTTAAACCTATAACTCACCAACATTTTTGTTGACGTTTAAAGCATGTTTATTCTCAGGTGAATACTAAGAGCTTCTGTTGTTGCATACTAAAATAAGGACAAGATTTGGAGTCCATGTTTGTATGATATTGTGTAAAAACTACACTCAAGAAACATATGTAGATGTAATATATTTCTATTGTAAACCATTATGTAATGGTCGTGTGTAAACAGTATATTTTAGATTATCATTATTTGATAATCTACGTAATGTTTTTTAAAAACCTGTATTGATAAAATAAAGGTTATGGTTGTTTTAAAAATGAATGCAGTCTTTGAAAAACGTCTCATATAGAGGTCAAAATCTCGCAACGAAATCAATTAATATGGAACGTTTATAATCAATATGAACGGGACGTTTCAAATACTTAATAATAAATGATGATAAAACAATAATAATAATAAAAATTTTAAAAATGAAAAACTACCTCATGTAAGCCTTTTTAAAAAAAAATTGCCCCAAGTCAGGCTCGAACGTAAACCCAAAAACACCTATAACCAATGCTCTGCCGATTGCTTTTCTGTTTTAATTCCTAATTTAAATTTATTTTACTAATAATTCTTGTTTCTTCTTCTTCTTCAATATCCATTCGACCACAGACCACCCCAAAACCAGACTATATTTTAAATTAATCGTGTGATTTAGGAGGTATAATTGAACCAGAACTCTTTAGAAAATGGGTGAATCAACAGAACACACGAAAAAAAATTAAACAGCAGTTTGTAGTTCGCAAAGAACACATATGAAATCCATTAGTGATTTTGATTTTAGAGGTTTTTAGACAAAACGTTCTACATGAATTAAGTTCTAGATCATCCCTAAAAAATTTAGGAATAATCAATTGCACCTGAAACATCAACACCGATTTGAATTTCACGAAAAACATCTGCTTTGACTTTTTAGAAATAAACTTTGACTCGAAAATTCGTTCTTGATTCTGAAAATTAATACTTGAAACTTTGCAGATAGATTGAACACGTGATTTATAACAACACAGCATTAACACATTTTGTAATTGATTTTGAAATCGTGATTTGGCTAAAAAGATGAAAAACAGAGCAGTTCGAGCTTTTTCTGTTGAATTTTGGTTTTAATTCCTGAATTGCAGTCTATGATATATATAATGTGATTGAGGGAGTGATGTAGTAACATAATTGATCACAATTATTTGTATATGACCATTGAAACCGACCTGTAACCTATTGCAGACAGGATTTTAATCAGAAAATATAAATAATAAATAGATAGCTTAATTTTCAACTGATTAGTACAATTTGAATGTGATATCTAACAAATTGGAGATAACAAACAAAATCAAACACTGTTGGATTGAGATGTAAAGTTTATTCTGATTTTATATTCGTACGTATGATTTTTTATATATATTAATAATTAATAATTATTATTATATTAATAATAATTAAAATTCTAATAATATTAATAATAGAATTAATAATAATAATATTAATATTATCAAATTACTAAAAAAATGATATTAATAATTTTATTAATGATAATAATAATAAATTGTATTATTTTCTAATAATAATAATAACATTGATATAACAAATTACATGTATTAAATTTTATATCTATATATAATATTAAAATAATAATATTCATAAAAGATTTTAATATTAATATTTATTTTGATGAAAGTAATAATAACACTATCAATATAATAATGATATTTTAACTTGTAATTACATTTGATATTATAATTTATTAATTATGTAATATTTAATAGTTATATAATATATATATATATATATATATATATATATATACATATATATATATAATAACATATATTTAATATTTAATATTTAATATTTAATATTTATACATTCTAATATATATACCAATAATAATAATAATAACAATCATATTAATAATATTGATAATAACACTACCTAATAATAATACTAGTAATGATAATAATATTTATATAACAATTATATTTAAATTTGTAATTAAGTTTAATATATTTCCTTTTATCATATCATATCCACCAATTATATATTTTATTGAATCTTTAATATTTATTAATTATCTATATATTACAATATATATAATATTACCTATGAATAGAATTCATATATATTTATATATTTATTTACACATAATTGTTCGTAAATCGTCGGGAATAGTCGAAGGGTAATTGAATACATGAACACAGTTCAAAATTTTTGAGACTTCAATATTACAGACTTTGCTTATTGTGTTAAAATCATATAAAGATTAAGTTTAAATTTGGTCAGAAATTTCCGGGTCGTCACAGCAGACAGTCAAGTATGTACTACTAGTTTGCCTTGTATATATGTAGAACCAGCACGACAACAAAGTTGTCTTCTACTATTAGAGTTCAAGAATATCCAGCTCAGAAATGAGATAGTTGAAACGTTTCTCATCCAATGGCTTGGTGAATAGTTTTGCTAATTGTTTATATGTTGAAATGAAGTGTAGCTCGACATCTCCGTTTTGAACATGATCTTTGATGAAATGATACCATACATCAATGTGCTTGGTCCTTGAGTGCATAACAGGATTATTGTTGATGGTAATGGCACTGGTGTAATCACAATAGATGGGCGTCTTTGTGAAGTTTACACCATAGTCCTTCACCTGGCTTTGCATTAATAGTACTTGAGCAGTACAACTACCAGCAGAAATGTACTCTGCCTCAGCTATAGATGTGGACACATTATTTTGCTTTTTGTTGTTTAACTGACTAGCCTTCCACCCAGGAACTGGCAATCACACGTTGTACTTTTCCTGTCTATTTTACAACATGCAAAGTCTGCATTTGAGTACCTAATTAGTTTTAATCTTAGTCTTTGGAATACCAGAGACCACATTTGGGAGTACCCTTTAAATACCTAAATATCCTTTTCACTGCTAGTAGGTGTCACTCTTTAGGATCAGCTTGATATCTGGCGCATAGTAATGTGACAAACATGATATCTGGTCTGCTGAAGTGATATTGACTTATGTACCATTTAAGTCAGCATCTATTTAAATGGCTACTGACATGGGACTCCCTATATCTTCTAAACAGGTCAGACCAAATTTTTTTAACATATCATTGATATATTTATCTTGATTTATAAAAATGTCATCATTAAGTTGTTTGATTTGTAATCCAAAAAAGTATTACAAATCCCTTTGTAAACTCATTTCATATGTTTTTTTTTCATTTTTTGACCCATAAATAATATCATCCACTCATATCGATACCAGCAAGAGATCACCATCTATCTCCTTTGAGAATAGAGTGGTATCAGTTGTTCCAACTTTAAAATCTAAACCAGTGATTTACACATAAAGTGTCTCATACCATGCTCTAGGTGCATGTTTTAGGCCATAAAGAGCTTTGTCTAACTTGTAGACATTGATTGGATTTACTGCATAAAAAATCAGGAGGCTTCTTGACATAGACTTCTTCTTGAAGCTTCCCATTCAGAAAGGCAGATTTGACATCCATCTGGAATACTTTAAAGTTTATATGAGCATCAAAGGCTAGGAATATTCTGATTACATCCATCCTTACTATTGGTGTAAATGTCTCTCCATAATCCAATCCTTCTTCTTGCCTAAACCCTTGGGCTGCCAATCTAGACTTATTTCTGATCACAACCCCATTTTCATCCTTCTTGTTCTTGAATACCCACTTGGTACCAATGATTTTTTTTTCTTTATCCTCATGTTCAGGTACAAGCTTCCAAACTTTGTTCATATCAAACTGGGTGAGCTCATCTTTCATAGCTCCTACCCAGCTAGGATCTTTTAATGCTTCTTCAGGATTTGTGGGTTCAATGGTGGATACAATGTTTACATGCATATAGAAGTTACTGGTTGCATACCTTCGTGTTTTAACTCCACTTGCCAGATTTCCAATAATCTGCTCAATTGGATGCTCTCTAGTCCATTTTGTGTTATGAAAAGGTGAGCTAGTTGTAGAACACACAATATTTGGATCATCAGTAGGCCCAGTAGTGTGTACATCAGTATGAGACTGATGTACTTTATTAGTGGAACTGGTGCCAAACTGTGATCCTTCAGAACCAATGGACCTCTGCTCAATTTTTAGTACTTCAGTAGAGCCAGTAGGTCTAATTAGTTTAGACGCAGATGGAATTGAAAATTGCATCTGATCTTCATAGAACCCAGCAGTATGGATTGGTGAGGGTACTGCTGCTGGTTCTTCTTCATCAAGAGCTGGCTGAGTTGGCTCTTCAAAAATTAACTCATCATCTTCTTGACCAGAAGATAAGGTTGAGATAGTTTCATCAAATGTAACATTTATTGATTCTTCAAAACAACTCATTCTTTTATTGTAGACCCTATATGCATTTAACATGTTAAAATATCTAAGAAATATTCCTTCATCAGCTTTAGCATCAAATTTTCCAAGCTGGTCCCTATTGTTCAATATGAAACAGGGAGTGCCAAATACATGAAGAAATGAAATGGAGGGTCTTCTTCCTTTGAGAACTTCATAAGCAGTTTTTGGATGTCTTTTCACAATTAAGGATCTATTCTGGGTAAAACATGCAGTATTCACAGCTTCTACCCAGTATGAATTTTTCAGCCCAGAATCAGCTAGCATAGATCTTGTTGCTTCCATTAGAGTTCTATTTCTTCTTTCTGCAACAACATTTTGTTGAGGTATTCTTACAACAGAAAATTTTCGTGAAATACCTTTGTCAGCACATAATTCTTCAAGTGTTGAATTTTTGAATTTTGTACCATGATCACTTCTAAACTGCTTCACTAGTTGCCCATTCAATAATACCATTCTTTTGAAAAAATTGATAATTTCATCAGTAGCTTCACTCTTTTGATTCAAAAAGAATACCCATGTTTATTTGGAGTATTCATCAACAATAACCAGTGCATACCTCTTTCCACTACAGTTGGCAACATTGAAAGGACCAAACAGATCCATATGAAGTAAGTAAAATGGTTTCTTAACAGATGTAATCTGCTTTTGACTTGAATGAAGCATTATGATGCTTTTCCTTTTCACAACCAGGACACGATTTGTTCTTAACATAAGACATGGTTGGTAGCCCAGACACTAAGCTTTTGCTTGAGAGTTTGTGAATATCTTTGAAGTTGAGATATGAGTGTCTCTTGTGCCATAACCACTTGAAGTTGTCTTTTGACTTTGAATAAAAACAAGTATCAGTTGTTGTGACTACTGTGTTCATGTCAATTTGATACATGTTCTCATGTCTTTTTGCAGTCAGCAGAGGCTTCCCTGTCTTGTCAAAAATAGTGCCAAATTTTCTTCTGAATTGGACTATCTTTCTTTTGTTTGTCAGTTAGCTTATGCTAAGTAAGTTATGTTTAAACCCAATGACATATGCTACATTAGTGAATGTAACATTTCCATTTGGCAAAGTACCAAAACCCTTTGCATAACCAAGTGAAATATCTCCATATGAAACAATTGGACCATCCTTTTCTTGATAATCCATCAGCATGGACTTACTTCCAGTCATATGTTTTGAATAACCACTATCGAGATACCAGATTTGCTTATTTTGAATGTCCTACATACTAACAGTGAGATTAGTTCTTTTTGGGAACCCATCCGAGGATGGGTTCTGGAAGGGTCATCTTAGATGATCTCTTCCTTTCTGCTGGCTTGCTTGAAGAAGCAGTAGCAGATGTGGTCAGGGTTTGAGCAGTTGATATGTATGGAATTTTGGCTATCTTTTCACGATATGCCTTCTGCAGCTTCTTGTACTCAGGACATTGGTTGGACAAGTGAGTCTTTCTACCACAATTGTAGCATTTCCTCACCTTTGTTTTTAGTAACTAGATAGGGGTAGACCTACTAGGAGTCTGGTTCTACTGTTGGCTTTGGGTAACAGCGAGTAGCAGTTGGTCTAGCTTCATAGTTAGTATCTCAGTGATAGATGACTCAGCACATGACTCCACAATCATGTTCACTTTAGCTTTTCCCTAATGGGCAGCTTTTTGTTTGGAACTAGTACCATAATCGTGTTTGATTGCTGCTTTGCCTTTGTCTTTAGACTTACCAGTGTGGGAAGTTACTAGTTTGTCTGCTGATACTGGTTAACCAGTATGAATCTCAGCAGTAGGCTCAACATTTGTAGAACTTAGACAAATTGGGGGATTATCCAATTTTTAATTTCTGCCATTATTTTCAGTAATCTCCCTTTTAATCTTTCGATCTTTTGGACACAGGTAGTAGATGCTTGAGGGGTCAGTAGTCACATTATATGAGGTATTGGCTTCTCTAGCTTTAACTTCATCCTCCAAGTTTCTTTCATGGATGGTGGTGGGGTCACTATAGGTTTGACAAACATATTTGTTAAGACCTTTTTTTACCATTAACTATCTTGGCAAAGATGTTTGGCAAGAAAACTTCTGGATCAGTTTCAAAAATAGGGTCCATGAAAGCAACTTCTGCATGAGCAGCAGCAGCAACATAGTCACCAGCAAAGAAATCTTCTACTTGGGCAGGCACCAAGAAGCTACAAACTTTTTGAGATCATTGAACTGGTTCTTGACTTCTGTTGCTTCTGTGTGAAGAGATTGTAAAGCATAATTTTGATTTTCATGTTTGGAAATTTGACCAGTTAAGGTCTTAATTTCATCAGATTTACTTTTAATTTTTTCATTTAAAGATTTAATTTCATTTTTTAAAAATACTTCACGTTTGCCGCATCCGTAGAGGTCAATTCTCGGATAGTTAAACATTTCAGCTTTTTCATCATCATTATAAGTTCGAAGATTATCAACCTTATACAGCATTTCAGATTTCCATTGAGGTGAATTCTTTACTGGTTAGCTTCCTTCATATCAGCTAAAAATGTACTACCACTTTCTTCATCATCAACTTCCTCAACTTCTCTGGCCACCAAACATAACTTTTTACCAGATGCATAACCAGTGCACTTCTCATCACTTTCACTGTCTGAAGATGAAGATGATGAACTAGTTTCATAGCTCAGCAACTAACACTTTCTCCAATTTTTTATCCTTCATTTCAGCCTTTGAGTTTTCCTTCATCTGGGCCTTCATAGCTTTGTACATGTTCTTGTACTTGTCAACTTTTGAAAAAGAGTTAGTATGTGTAGAAGGTTTTCTGGACATGCACTCCTATGCAAAGTATCCTACCTTCCCACAATTATAACACTCAGATTTGAGGCCCGATATGGACTTTCTTGTATACCTAACACTTGGTTTCTTGCGGACTTTGTGTGGTTTACTGGTCCTACTATGGTTGAATTTCTCGAAACGCTTAGCCAGCATAGTCATTACCTCAGCAAACCCTTCCACATCATCACCATCACTGCTATCCTCTGACTCAGTCACACTATCTTCATCATCCACAGATGACTCTTCTTCTGCTAACAACTTTTGAACTAGTAAGGCTTTTTGTGCCTTCTTTCTAGCAGCATCAAGAAGAGCATTTGACTAAGTAGATTTTGAGGTGGTGGGAGCAGACTTAAAATTTTCATTTAGGTTCAATTCAAGTTTTGCTTCTGCCTTTTCATAGTTCCAAAGTGTACCATACAGAGATGACATGTCAAAATTCATTAAAGTCTAGCTCGTCCGTAGAGGGTTAGTAACAGGTTTCCACTTTGCAAGTAATGAGTTAATGAATTTGTTGACCTCTTCAAAGTAAGTGTAATTGACTTTTAAGCTATCCAGGTTAGCAACAAGAGAATTAAATCTAATGAAAGTCTGTTTCAAAGTCTCATTCTTATAAGTAAAGAAGAGCTCATATTCTCTTTTTAAAGCAATAATTTTGTTTTGCCTGACCTTATCTTTCCCATCATAAATGATGTCAAGATAATCTAAAATAGCTTTTGCAGATGTTTTCCTCTTAAACAATTTAAACAAATAATTAGGTAATGTTATATCTATCATAGTTTTGATTTTTTAGTCAAGTGAAATACGACATTTGTCTTCATCCTGCCATCTAGATAGAGGAAGAATGACTTCTCTACCTGCATAGGCAGGAGTGTCTGCAGTTACAGGTATGTCATCAAGGGTTTCAATAAGGACATATGGGCCATTGTTTGCAATTTTAGGCATGAGTGCGTTAATGGACTCAAGGTTAAACATAAACCAATCTCTTCAAGTTTCATATTCATCTTCATCAAACTTGGGTGGTCTATTGGAAGAACCATTTTCGAGGTAAGCTATGTTACTATATGCAGCTATTAGAGAATTCAGATCCAAGATATGAAATTATCAAGACTGAAGCTCTGATACTAGTTGTTGGTCCCGAAATAACAACAGGAAGTTTGTAGAGGGGGGTGAATAGAATTCTTCTTGTTAATTAAGATAGATTAGCATTTTAAGTGTAACAAATAATCAATTAAATCGGAGTTAGAAGTTATTTTCAACGTTATTCTTTTATTGATATAATCTCAATGAATCACGGTTATCCTTGGCGGAACTGATAATCGATTGATACAGTTTACACCTAATAGCTTTCAACAAATTAAGCTTACAGGTTGTACTCTATTGATTTAATACCCACATCACTAATTTATACAATTTTTGTTTCATCTATTTATAGAAGCCTTAAAAATCTTGTAATCGATCTATTGTCCACTGATATAAAGGATGTTTGTACCAAGCCGACAACTATTGATAGGTCAGATCATAGTGAGAATCGAAGATGTGATAAGATTGAGTGAGACTCGGTAAGGTAAGAACAGACTCAGTATTAGAGAGAATTCGTAAATTTACATTCCCCAGCTTCTTAAACTAGTTTACAATGCAATTGCTATCTAATTAGGACTACTTAAATTCCTTATATAGCCCTCTTCTAAGGAACTATCGTTTAGGCTTGTTTCACAATAACACTATATACATTTAGGGGTCCTAACAATCTACCTCTTAGTTTTAAATGTGAATATTACAATGTAATCCTATTTTGTTATCTTGAGAGGTCCAAATGTAGCTTTCCATCTTGTACCAGTGGGGTCAGAAAATTCAATCTGATTATCTGAAATCTTTTTTGAAGGTTTCCAGACACCCCATGCCTTTCTTGGATCTCCCTCATGTAATGTATATTCATCCATTTCTTTGAAATATCTTATTTTCCTTTGGCCACGAAGAATCTAAAATTGTCTAGTTCGAATTCGGAGTTTTAGACGATCTCTGATGTGTTTAATGAACTCTCCAAGACCCATTTTCATGTCAATGTCATCAACTTGCTTTGACGGAACTTGAGATACTTCAGTGCAGCCTTAAGTGTACCATCTGAATATTTGTTTAGCTCTTTCGTTCGGATGAACACCTTTTCTTTCTGATAATTGACAAACACAAACCTTTCGGGTTCGAATTGTATTTGAAACATTCCCATATTCTCCAGTCCCTCTGTAAATTGATTCGAACATGTAATTTGAATCTTTTTCCTTTTAACTTCGAGACCAATTTGAAAGTCCTCATGTCTCATCAGTTCTATTGTCTCCATCATGTATCTCTTTACATCCTCCAAGGCTTGAGTTTTAGCATAAGGTCGAGTTGTGAGAATACTGAAGTAGTTGTAGATGTGAATGATGTCAAGCATATCCAAATTCTGAAAGTCAGCTTTCGTAAACTTGTACTCCTTTTCATCTGCTCTAATAACATGGAACTGTCTGATGATATCTTTCTTCACACTTATATTAACTCCCACTCGAGTAATACCTAGCACCTTTGATATTCGGTACTTTCGTTGTAACCATAAATCATCTTCATTTCGATTGATATGTTTCCTCCACATAAACTTATACCAGTTCCTTTCATTAGCTGGAAGCAATCGTGAACCAAGATAGGTGAACCTTTCACTTCTTGAAGTCTCGTTCATGCGGAAGATCTTATAAGAATTTTCCTCGATGAATGTGTTTATCAAAGTCATGAAGTCATGTTCAATCCCCAATTGCAGTCGATGATCCCGATTTTTGAAAAATAAACCATTGTTATATTTGAACCAGGAATTCAATATGGAACTTGAAGTTGTTGCACCAGGAGTTAACCTTTCATTTTCATTAGTTGGATTTGAACTAGATGACACAGGTTGTTCTGAAGTATTTGTTGCATTTTCAGTTGGATCATTATCGTCCTCAATATGATTAAAGATTTCATCCACATTTGGGCTTTCATATTGATCACCACCATCTTCATCAGTAGAATCCTCTTCATCATCACTTTGTATATCAGGTTCAGGATTCCCTTCATCAACCATCTCTACATCATCAGGTATAGCCGATAGTGAAGACAATGTACTTAAAATAACAAACCCATCATCATCCGTTTCCTCAAGGTAAAAGTCACTTAAATTCAAATCCTCATCAACTTTTCCGCCTTCAACCTCAGTTTGAGTTGTTTGCAAAATTAGAATAATCACTTTATCAGGCTCTACATTCTCAATGACATCATCATGAGTTTGCGTTGCCACAGATTCAGCATTAACAGTTTGAGCTTGTGAAGTTGAAGCATATCTCGCACCACCACCCTTTGTTGAAATATTCACCGTAAGAAATTCTCCATCTACTCCTATCCCCCCTCATGGCTATTCTGAGGATCAAAATCTTCATGTTCAACATCACGGTGAGAAGTTAGTGGAGAAGAGCAGGAAGTAAGTGGATGTCGTATTCTAGCACGAAAGATTGCTTGAAGCGAAGTACGCCGAAGAACATCAAGATTTATTCTACAAAACATATGACTAAAATATTCTTTCTCCAAAGCATCATAATAATTTGGTGAATGTAGGGGTGATGGTGGAAGAGTAACAATAGGAACAGCAGCAGCATCTATTGAAGGTGATGTCGGTGAAAGTGTTTGATTTGCCGTGAGGGCAGGTAAGGATAAATGATATATATATATATATATATATATATATATATATATATATATATATATATATATATATATATATATATATATATATATATATATATATATATATATATATATGTAGGGTTGTACATACTACTAGTCAGATTCGTGATATCTACTTTTGATGGAGGTTGGGCAACAACCGGAGTTGTCACCGGTGAAGATTCTTTCAAATCATCCGCCTACATGACTTTAGTTTCATGGGACTCTGACAGAGTAGCAGAACTACCCGTCGGTTTAGCTCTGGCGGAGATTTCATCCCCGACTCCTGAAGTCATCAATGTACCATGAGGTGACACATCTCTTTCAGTTACAGACTCATCCTCCAGACCATGAGATTCAAGATCCAGACGAGAAGTGTTTTAACCAATGGATCAATTTCTTGAACCAAAGGAACAGTCTACTGAAAGTCTGATAAATTTCTCGAAGGAATGTCATGTTGATTCTTTTCCATGGGACGTGGAAGATCTCCCTCATTAAGATAAGCCAGACCTCCAGGCCATGTTGTACGTTGAGGCAATATGACATCACTTAGATGAAGTATATCCAGAGGATTTCTGGCCGATACGCAAAGTGCCTTTTCAAGATTTTTCGGCTCCGCTTTGGCCATTCTGGACTTCAATGATTGAGTTTCCTCAATCGATTAAGTCAATGCAAACTTTACTGTAGAGGAAGACTTTACTTCCTTTTGAGATGCCGAAGCATCTTTCATAGGATTTATTCTTAAGTCCTAATTAGGTTGGATGGGCTGATTGGTCTTTTTACCATTCGTGCGTTTAGATCTCTTGCCTATCAAAGCTTGCGCTTCATTTAGCGTACGGCTTACAGTTATTCTTGGATGTGATATGGAGATAGGTGAAGGTGACCTAGTAGGCTCTAAGTGTAGATCCATATCACCAATGGTTGGAGTAACTGTTTGGCGGATGATAGGAGTCGAAGTCCTAGATCTAGTTACTCGTTGAGTTGGCAGAGTCTGAATCATCTCATCAGGGATATAACATGTCCTCTTCTTCGGTAATTCGGGAGATGATTCAGTTGCTAAAGAATCGGTGTCACTCCCCTCAGGTGTAGTTGATAAGGTTGGTTCAATCCTAAGTGGACTAGGTTCTCTGATCCTCACGGGTTGTGTAAATCGGGTAACCCTAGAGCGTTTTAGGTTTATCCTAAGTGGAGGATTAGCTGGCCTGGGTGGTTAAATTATAGGTTCCTCTACAACCTCTGAGGCTAGAACCGCGGCTGGTTCAACTTGTTCTTGTTGTACCGGTTTCAGAAGACGTATACCTACCGCCTCAAAGTAAGTACGCATTCTAGTGTCTAAGGGATCAGCTAGCCTCACCAACCAATTAGGGATTGGTGCAGTGAATTGATTATTAGAAATCACCAGGATATTCATCTTCACCTTCCCAAAGCGAACCATCGGCATACCCTGTGTACCTGGAACAAAAATATTGGCATTTCTATAAGTATTTATAGCATCATGAATGAAAATGCAGAAAAACCTTTCACAAGGAATATATGAACTCCTTGTCTTGTCAACTTGTGCCTGGACCAGATCCCATAAGATCTCAGCATAATCTGGATTTTCTACCCTTGTGAAAGAGTAGAACAGCTTCAGCATAGGGACCGTCAAGCTATCAGATCCACTCCTCGTCATCAGAAAACACCTGTTAATGATCGAGAAGATCACATACCACTGGAAGTGTAGATACTTCTTCTGAAACTTAGCCGGTGTAACATTAGTGTCTCCACTATATCCAAGCTGGAACACAGAGTTCATCATTTGTTGAGTAGATGGAAATCCATAAGCATTGTTCACTAGAGAAAGATGAAATATCCTCCTGAAATTAATTTTTGTAATCCTCCTTAATCCATTAACCCCTCTGAGTTGAAACTCGAATCTAGCAGGTTCACCCTGTGGATTAGTAGTTGTAGGTTGTGTAGCCTCAACAAATTTGATTGTTCTATTTAGAATACTCAAATCTGCCTCATGTACACTGAAAGTGTTACTCAATGCACTCCATAGAGTATGTCTTTCTAGAATTGCTAGCCAGTAGTTGCCAGTTATGTTTGTTTCAGAGTTGATGAAGTGATTGTTCGCCATTTAGCTATTTGAATAAGAAATAGAAGACCACAATATGTTATCATAAAGCACATATCTCTATCCTTATTTCCTTTGAAATTCTTTATATTTTTCAATTTTATGATTTTTATAGATTTTCTAAGTTATAAAAATCATTATTCAAATTATTCACAAGTATTTGATAATCATGATATTCAAATAAAGTACTATTCATTTTAAGATCATCGTGAATAATCAAATATGAAAACCAAAAATCCAACCACACTTAGTCAATTTTCAAACTCATGAGCAGATTCGGTAACCATAAAATATTGCAGATTCGGTAACGAAATATGCTTTTCCTTTCATTGAAATGTACTAGAGTAAGCATGCACATATTTCAAATTCAAATCAAGAAATTTTAAGGTTCCAGAAGCCAGACTCGATAAACATGTTAATTGTTTGAACATGTTAATTGTTTGAACAGAGTCGGTACTATAGCAAGAACACACTCGGTATATACTGAATCTATCAAAACGTCAATTAATCATGCAATCAGACTCGTTCTATTGATAGATCAACATCTCAACCACTTAATAAACTTTATTTTGTGACGACTCGAAAATTTCTGACCAAATTTAAACTTTATCTTTATATGTTTCCGACACGATAAGCAATGTTTGTTAAGTTAAATCTCAAGAATTTTAAACTATGTTCATTTAACCTTGACCAAATTCAAATGATTCACGAACCATTATATGAACGGATATTATTATATATGTATATATGTATACGTTATAACTTGAAAACGTTAACAAAGTATTAGACGTATAATACTTTACATGAACGAATTTGTTTCAATATGTTTATCGATGGAATTAGAAGATGATATCAAATGATTGATTAATCGAGTACATTGTATGATTGCGGGTCTCTGTTGAGAGGTCCACTTTGATTTAGGAAACCTTTTTCTTTTTAATGGTATTCGGAATATTTGGTAAAGTAATTTACATGTAAGAACAAATGTGTCAATTGACGAAGGTTAGATAAAAGTTATTGGAGAACTGGATTTCATAATATTCGACTGACCTATTTTCAAACGTAAGAAAATGATTTCAAAAACGGAATTATTGTAATCGGTTATATATAAAGGTAAATTTATTATAGAGAATTAGTAGAATTTAAGCTTTATATTATAAAGGTATATATATAGTGTTTCTTAAATGAAAACGTTTTTCGATATAATAGACTTTTATTATTAAGAACGTATTATGACATAACAACTTCTACTATTATAACCTTTGTAATAAAATGATTCTGAATATAAAATAATTTGATTATTAAAATGTCTATATGAACGTTTGTATATAAATGAATTATATCAATTCTAAACTTTAAAATACAAATGTTACGAAAAAATATTTCTTATTATTTAAACGATTTCAAAAATATATAAGTTTTGAATATCATTAGTTTTGAAAAACTATATATTGTTAAATAAATATTTCAAATTATATTTCCAAATGAAAATATATATATATCTATATATTTTAACTTAGTCATAAAACGTTCTGATTTAAAATAATACATTTTGATAAACAACGAGCCACTGATTTATAGAAGAAAATGACCACAACGCTTAAGTATATAAGTTACATTTCTTATAATATGATTCATCGACGTTTAAGTCTAATTTTTGTAAAAGGTACACGTCGCGTAACGTAAAGTGTTAGTTTTCTAAGCGTACGAAAGGGCGTTCGAAAAACCGAAAAAGGCACGTAAGTCGAGCGTCAACGTACAATTCATCGGTACTAAAATTACAAATCAACTATGTACGAGAATATAATATAATATTTAATTAATTCTAAAGATTAAATATATTATATATTAAATAATATATATATATATATATATATATATATATATATATATATATATATATATTAAATAATTGTGTCGGCAGATGAAATAAACCAAATGTGACCACTTTCTCCTACCATGCAAGCGCATGGCAATTTCATGGGACACTCATGCGATCGCATGAGTGTCGGTGCCAGCAAACCTCTATAAAACGAATTGATTTTAAGCTCGGTTCATTCAATCTATTTATCTCTTGCATCTCTCTCTTTATATATATTATAATTATAATTATTATTATTATTATTAAGATTAATATTATTATTAATCTTATAATTAGGAGTATTATTATAAGTATTATATATAAAATACTACGACGAGGTCATGAGCGGGTTATTTCAAAAACGGATTTTATGAGCGAGATAGAGCTAAGGAAATTATGGGTTATAGCTATGGAGGTGATGGGTATGGTTCATGGGTATGCTCTTGAGGTCAATCTAGTGTTTATCATCTCCGTTGCATCTACGTACTTTCCTGCAATATTGAATCACAATATTGATACGTGAGCACTCATAACTTAACTTTTATATATTATTAGTGTATTCCTGACTAGTGCTCGAGTTTATAGGATTATGCATGCATGTTCGTTTGATATTGTTGTTAGATAGTTTATGTTGAATCCTGAATTAGATACATATGCTACTGAGATAGGGTATATGATATGCATGTCGTTGGAAAGCTAGCGAAAAATTAAGAACTTTTCATTTAGAACTCGAACGATTTCGATGAACAGATTAGATGTTATAATTAACTGAATTTTTGTATTATTGTTAAAATGATTATTATTACTATCGTCATTACTATCGTCGTTATTATTATTATTATCTAATAATAATAATAATTATTATTATTATTAATATTATCATTATTATTATATGTATCATTATTTAAAAATTGTTATTATTATTATTATTATTATTATTATTATTATTATTATTATTATTATTATTATTATTATTATTGATACTATCATCAAAAATTATTATTAATATTATCATCATTATTATTATAATTACTAGTATTATTATTAATATTATTATAATAGTCATTAGTAACATTATCATTAAAACAAATATTAGTAACATCTAATTATTGCTATTACTATTATTATCATAAATGCGATATAAAAGAGGATTAAAAACCATTAAACAAATCGATTAGGAAACAATGAGTATATTTATCATGATGAAATAAAAATATTGTAAATTATTGAATTAGATAAAAATATCGTTTTCATTATTTTTATCATTATTATTATTAAAAATATTATTAATAGTAAAACTATCATTTTTACAAAAATTATTATTTATAGGAATATCATTGTAATATAAAATATCATTATCATTTTAATAAAAATTATCATTTTTATCATAATATCATTTTTAGTAAATATAAATATTGTTATTATTATAATAATTATTATTATTATTACAAAATTATACAATTGTTATTATCGATATTATTTTATCAAAATAAATATGTGATACAAAGATATTTTTCTACGTGTAATATAATTACACTAATAATACTTATCATATTATTTTTATGATATTAAATGAACTTTATAAATTTTATTACTTAAGATATATAAAAGTATATTTTTATTATATAAATTTTAATATAAAATTTTATTTATTAATAAATGAATTATATTATTTACTCTAATAAATCTGTTAAAATATTTTTAAAAATATAAAACGACTATATTTAAACTATATAATAATCATGTATAAATTTTGGAAATCATTTTTAGTCAAATTGACTTTTGTTAACTTTTGCATAGTAGTCTCGAGCACTAGGATTGTGGTACACTATAACTTAACCTAATTTGTTAGACAAATATTGACCAATATATAAATATATATAATTAATATAGGTTCGTGAATTCGAGGCCAACCTTGCACTTGTTCAATGCCATCATATGTTTAATTACTACGAAATACAGTATTGTGAGTTTCATTACTCCCTTTTTAAATGCTTTTGCTATATATATTTTTGGGACTGAGAATACATGCGCCGTTTTTATAGCTGTTTTACTAAAGGCTTATGAGATATATTTTTGAACTGAGAATACATGAACTGCTTTTATAAATGATTGACGAAATAGACACGAGTATTCAAAACTACATTCTATGATAGAATTATTTGGATTCAGATGTTCGATTTCTATAAAGATTGTATTATCGACCATCGGTGAGATGATTTTGCATTGCACACACGCATTAGCTCCCGAAATGGTTCGATTTTGTAGTTAGTAACGGAGAGATGATTTTTCATTGCACGCACGCATTAGCTCCCGTTTTAGCTACCATCGGCGAGATGATTTTGCATTTCACGCACGGATTAGCTCCCGATGTGTTGTATTATATTGTATTCAATTTTGTAGTTAGTAACGAAGAGATGATTTTGCATTGCACGCACGCATTATCTCCCGTTTTATCTACTCTCGGAGAGATGATTTTGCATTGCACGCACGCATTAGCTCCTGTTGTAAAATTATATTGTATTAACTACCACGGTGAGATGATTTTGCATTGCACGCACGCATTAGCTACCGTTGGTGAGTTGTTTGAAAAGTTCCAGTGTTCTTCATATGAATGATTTTACAGCAGGAGTAGACCTACACAGATTATTTTCTAAATATGAGTATCTTGTGGTCTATTATACTATTGGAAATGATTATTAATAATAAACTAATGAACTCACCAACCTTTTGGTTGACACTTTAAAGCATGTTTATTCTCAGGTATTAAAGAAATCTTCCCCTGTGCATTATGTGACGACCCCAAAATTTCCGACCAAATTTAAACTTAATTCTTATAAGATTTCGACACGATAAGAAAAGTCTGTTAGGTTGAGTCTCAAAAATTTTGAACTGTTCCATATATCTATTTGACCTTCGACTGTTCTCGACGATTCACGAACAATTACTTGCAAATAAATATGTATATATTCATATATTTATATATATTTATATATATAATAACTTGAAATATAATTCAATATATTATATGTTGTTACAATTAACTATGTAAAATAAAAATAAAATATGATATTATTATTACAGTATATATATATATATATATATATATATATATATATATATATATAAAGTATATTAAAAATAAATATTAATTGATTGTAATACTAGTTAAATGTTCCGATTGATATTAAGCCAGCTAAATTCAAACTTATGTGATTTTAAAATAAACGGTGATCCGAAAATGAGCTATATAAATTTTAGGCTTATTTAAAAATATATTTAGAAGCTAATTACTAAATTTCAACACTTTTCATATTTTACCCAGAATCGAGAGGGACAGTTGATGTAATTTTTATTTAATGAATTAATGATCGAATTTTATACCATAATGACTAAAATAAATAACTATAGTTAAATTAAAAATATGGGATTTTTCTGAATACTTTTATCCACTGCTAAATCATCAGCGGAGCAAGATATATCAGTACAGATATAATCGTCGGTAGAAACCAACAAAATGGTGAATGGATTTTTCTTGTTACACGTTTTCTTTATAATTTTATATTATTATTATTATAATGAATATTAGATATTGATATTGATATATTATACTATATTTGCATTCATGCAAATTGATCACTAATACCGTCGGTAGGATATAACCAATAAACATTCACGAGGAGACAATTGTTTACTTTTTCTCTTTTCTTCTTGCAAGTGGAATAAGCTAGATATATAATTATGTTTACTGTTTTTGTTCCTTTTTAGCATCCTATACATACATCCATCCATATCATGATCAATAACATGATTATTTTTTTTGTTTTGTCTCCTTCGTAAACCAAACCCAAGTTTATGCATGTGGGATCACTTACTATCAATTAACATATACATACAAATATATATACATATATATATACATATATATATATATATATATGTTACCTCTTCAAATTTTTCTCCTACAACGAATACAAGATCATCATTATCTTAGTCAATCCTTTCTACTACTATTTTCCTTTTGTATCATGTTGAAACACAAACCCAACTAATAATCACCTATTGAGAACCATCACCACAACCTCTATTCGATACCACCTTCCTCGATCAACCTACTTCTATTATTCGATTACCTTTTGTTTTGTTAACTGAGGCAACCAACAAGACCATCACACACATCTTCCTCATAACCAAACCACAAACCAAACTATCGAACTTGCTTAGATTTCTTGTTTTGGATCTTGTTCAAACAAGTACACATCACCTTTATTGCTTTGCTAACCCAACGATCACAATATCACCACCTTAAACCCATCAAACATCACCACTTACCATCTTCAATAATCACCTCCTTCGGACCACCTTAACCACCATCCTAACGCCACTACCACCTCCTGACAACCGTCTGCCATCACCGGTTACCCTCACCACCCTAACCTATCTTTGCGTTTGATTTGTTACAAGATTCAAGTACACGACTATCTTGTAAGGATTTGGCTACGTTGGTGTTTAAATAATTCAACTAGGAAACGATAAACGACTTACAATATGTATTTAGAGAACAAGTGGTGTTTCTATATATCTCTCTCACTTACACATCTAGTGCAGTATAGAAATGAAATTAGAGATTGAGGGTGAATGTATTATATTTTGTAAACTAATAAGAACCATACAATAATATGGAAGACAAGAGTTTTATATTCTCCCTTGTGACGACCCGGAAATTTTCGACCAAATTTAAACTTAAATCTTTAAATGATTTCGAAACGATAAGCAAAGTATGTAATGTGGAGTCTCAAAAGTTTTGAAAACTATATTCATGTAATCAATAACCTTTGGCAATTCCCGACGATTCACGAACAATTGCTTGTAAATAAATATGTACATATATATATAAATGTAAGTACATATAATGATTTGAAATTATAAAATATAATTTAATCATTAGAATTAAATATGAAAAATAATATATAAGATAATAAATTTGTAATTAAAATGAATCTATATATCTATATATATATATATATATATATATATATATATATATATATATATATATATATATATATATATATATATATATATATATATATATATATTCGATACATAAGTATTATTATATATATATTGTAATTAATAAGTATTAAAGATTCAATATATTGTAATTAGTAAATATGATATAATTAATAAATTGTATTATATTAAATTTAATTACAAGTTTGAACATAATTGTTATATTAACATTATAATCAATACTTTCATTATTATTATTATTAATTGTAAAATTTGATATGTATAATTTGTTATATTATTATTAGTATTATTATGATTATTGTTATTATTATTGTTATTATCAATATTACCATATTATTATTATTATATCTATTCTTAAAAATTATAATTTTTATTATCATTAACAAGTAGAATATTTATCATTATTATCATTAGATTATTTATCAATAATTATTATTAATATTATTATTATTAATTAGTATTATTATTATTAATTTTTATATTAATTATTAATATTAAATTTTATATAGAAAATCAAGGAAAGAATCAAAATCTGTTACAAGTATATATCAACCTTTAGATGATTTTGTTTATTGTCAATTATCTGGTTACAGATTAAAATCCATCACAGTATTGAAACAAAACCCGTTAGCCATCCCTTTCTCCTTTTATATTTTTTATTTTTTTTGGTACCTGATGGTTTATCTGTCGACACTGGTTTCTTTATATAACAATTGATTTCCTTAAATAGTTGAAAAGTTATTCGAATTCTCCACTACCAATATCAATTAACAATTAATATCTGTTCCATCTGAGAAATTAAATTCAAAAATTTTTAAAACAACTTGAATATCTCTGTTCTTGGGTTTAAAAATCAAAAACTCGATTTCAAAATAATCTTCAAAATCTATAATTGCAGTTGTATTAGGCATCCTTTACTCAATATTTCTGCAAAATCATAGCTTCCAATTCATCTGAATTTAAAAGTTAAACTTTTGTTCTTGAACGAATTCAAAATTTCTGTTAAGAGTTAAGTTAAATGAACGATTCCAATAGTTTCTGGGATGGATTTACAATGTACTTCGTGTTATAATCTTGGTCTATTACGTGCTAAATTTCAAAATCAAATAAAAAAAAATTTTCTTTCAAACGACGAACAGCAGCAGCTGCAGAGGCAGTGTTAATTTTTTTTTCTTCTCTTTCGTTTTAATCCAAACCTATCTTAAATATTTATGTTCCATTTTAAAGCTTAAATAATTCTGGCAACTCAAATTGATAAATATTGAATTAAATATGATCGATTACATTGATGAAGAAGGAGATAAATTGAAGGATATTAATTACGGGTTAAACTTAAATGATATGAAAGTTAATCAGGAAAAACAGAATCGGTGTAGTGGTTTGTGGTGTTTTCGGGTGGGCGTGAGGTCGAGGGTTCGAGCCTGACTGTGGGCATTTTTTTCTGTTATCAGATTAATTGAGGTAGTAAATTCTTTCATTATTATTATTATTATTATTATTATTATTATTATTATTATTATTATTATTATTATTATTATTATTATTATTATTATTATTATTATTGATATTGCTATTATTAATTATTGTTATTATAACTATTGTTAGTATTACAAGTGTTATAAATGTTATTATTATTATTATTATTACTATTATTATTATTATTATTATTATTATTATTATTATTATTATTATTATTACTATTAAAATATGTATTAGTTATCATTTATTATTTGTATTATGATTATAGTCACATTTATGAATAATATTATTATCATTATGATTATTATTAATAAGTATTACTCTTATTATTATGATTAGGATTACGAAGCTTTAGTTATTAGTTTACAAATTAAACATGACAATTTTGATTATGATTAACATAAGTATTGTTATTAATATTATCACTGATAATGAAATTGTTATAATAATTATTATTATTAAGTATTATGTATTATTATCAAAAATCATTATTTTCATTATTATTAAAATTTTTAAAAAATTACTGGTATTATCATTAATATAAGATTTATTAATAAAACTATCATTAATAACATCATTAATAGAATCATTAATATTGTTACTATTATTAATACCAAGTATTATCTTTATTATCATTTTTATCATATCAAATATTATTCTATTATTATTATAATAATTATCTTAACAAACAAATGATATATATATATATATATATATATATATATATATATATATATATATATATATATATATATATATATATATATATATATAAACAAAATATACTTAATACTTATAACATAACAAAATTTATATTTATATATAAAAATGAATATATGAAATATATAGGTTATTAATGTAAAAATGATATAACTAATAAATTTACATATATATACAAATTTATTCGATTACAAGTATATGTGTTAATATATATATATGAATGATATAGGTTCGCGAATCCAAGGCCAACCCTGCATTGTTCATTATCATCGTATGAATATTTTTACTACAAAATATTGTATCGTGAGTTTCATTTGCTCCCTTTTTAAAAGCTTTTGCAATATATATTTTTGGGACTGAGAATACATGCGCTGCTTTTATAAATACATTATGAAATAGACACAAGTGATCGAAACTACATTCTATGGTTGAATTATCAAACCGAATATGCCCCTTTTTTAGCTTGGTAGCCTAAGAATTGGTGTTTACTATAATTACCACCAATTGACGTGAATCTTAAAGATAGATCTATGGGCACTAACAAGCCCCAGTCAGAGAATTTGAACTGCTTTAGTACTTCGATTTATCATGTCCGATGTGAGTCCCGGAATTATGGGGATATTCTATATGCATCCTGTTAAGGTCGGTTACCAGGTGTTCAATCCATATAAATGAATTTTAATTCGTGAGTTACGCGTGTCAATATATGAAATCTTGTGGTCTATTAAAATGATGGAAATGAATGATTATGATAAACTAATGAACTCACCAACCTTTTGGTTGACACTTTAAAGCATGTTTATTCTCAGGTATTAAAGAAATCTTCCGCTGTGCATTTGCTCATTTTAGAGATATTACTTGGAGTCGTTCATGACATATTTCAAAAGACGTTGCATTCGAGTCGTTGAGTTCAACAAGATTATTATTAAGTCATCTATAGTTTGGATATATTATGAAATGATATGCATGCCTGTCAAATTTCGATGTAATGAAAGTTTGTCTTTTAAAAACGAATGCAATGTTTGTAAAATGTATCATATAGAGGTCAAATACCTCGCGATGTAACCAAATGTAATGTATTCGTCCAGAGGGATTAGGACGGGTTGCTTCATGTGGTATCAGAGCGGTGGTCTTAGCAAACTAGGTCTGCATTAGTGTGTCTAACTGATAGTCGTTAGGATGCATTAGTGAGTCTGGACTTCGAACTTAGCTGCATGTCAAAAAGTTTTGTTTATCATTTCTTGTCGGAAATTACATGCTTATCATTCTTAGTCTAGACACATCTTACTGCATTGATTGCATAAATAGTGTATAGTCAAAATTCATATCTTAGTATATCTGCTAAATCATATTTTAGTGTATTTGTTACTGTAAACTTTACCTGACATATTCCGTAAAATCATCCGTAATCTACAAAATCTTTTGTTCTATATATATAGATATTCTATGCAATTAGAATACCATCTGATAGTCGAAAATCATTTCATATCGAAAAATCCTCTATTCAATCATATGAAATGGAACTCTCCACTAGTTCAAGTCCCTCGAACTCCGATATGGAGTCCCACTCAAGCTCCGAAAGCAGTGTGACCAGAATGGACCAACCAATCAGCCATCATCTATTCTGGATAAATTAGGGATGGGTTCGTAGTCTACTTAATCACTGGAGACAAGAAGAAGGTGATCCCTTCCACCCACCTTATTTCCCTCTCAACGAGGAACCTAAAGCACTTACCGGCAAACCTATCCGAAACACCATTTTCAACCTCATTTCAGAGTATCTCGTCACGATTATATACTATACCAAATTCTAGATCTTATTTATCCGCTCGTCCGAACCGACAATCACCCAGGTGTAATAGAAGAAGTCAACGAGCTTCGTGCCCGGGTAGTAGTTTTGGAGAATATGGTGCAAAGGTTACAAGCACCAGTAACAGCACCGGCAGCAACAGTACCACCAGCAACAACACCAACAGTACCATCACTACCACCAACAACAACATCTGCATCTCACACCTCGACATCACAATCTGTACCTCGAGCATCAACATCGTACTTACCATAGATACCAAGGAGTACTAATAAGAATCAACGATGAAGTATTGATTCATAACTTCATTGGAGAACTATTAGGCGGCAATTATGTAATCTTTAAAGTCTTAGAGATTATTTATTTTAGCTCAAACCAAAAAGCAAATGAGATTAATATCATATTAACTCATAAATCCATGATTACATCTGAAAAAAATATACATGTATATATGTTTTCATAAGGATTGTAATTAAAAATTCTTTTGTACAAACTGTTAATGGTGAAAATATTTTAACGGGTAGGTAATACCCGAGGAATATTTAGATTTCACATTAATAAGTTACACTGTACATTCTTCGAATCTGATTCAACAGTCATTTACTATCCTACTTACATCCACCGATATACGTATTCGTTCACCACAGAATAACCATTTTCATTCAATTTCATATTTGGATTCTGACTTATCAAAATCCAACAAGTGGCATAATGAAGAAAACATTGGACAAAATAAAATTTGTTAGAAACAAACAAATTAACTATGAGAAATTCTGTTAAGAATCCACGCTAACAAAGTCCTAGCTAACTGTTCCTATCTAACTTTTAATTCCTTATTACATTTATTTATCGCAATTTAATTATCTCAATTTATTTATCGCAATTTTATTTATTGTCAATTAATTTCTGTTATTTATTTTACGCACTTTAAATATCGGGACACGTATACAAGGTTTTGACATATCATATCGACGCATCTATATATATTATTTGGGATAACCATAGATACTCTATATGCAATAATGTTCGAGTTAACTATACAGGGTTGAGGTTTATTCTACAATAATATATACTTTGAGTTGTGATCGAGTCTGAGACATGTATACAATGGGTCACGAATACGTATTAATTAATTCGAATATTATATATTAAACTATATATGAATTATTGGATTACAAATTGTGGACTGCTAACTGTGGACTGCCAACATTTGACAATTAAAATGAATTAAAATATTGATTATAACATATGAAACTTAACAATTCTTCAAGTTTGCCACTTGATTTCATCTTAAACCTCATTTGTATCTTGACGATTACAATCTGCGTTCAAACCTTTCATGATTCTTGAAAACATCTCAATCGAGAGGATGAACCAACCGCACTTCATCAATGGAAGAAAAGATTGATGCATATAGTTATGCACCTGAAAACACTCGAAACCTGAGTAAACATTTAACACATATCTGTGCTAGCTCTTTGGGAGTTGTATTACCGAAAATAACTTTGCAATCTCTCTCTAAATTAGCCAATTTTGTCATAGCTCCAACAAATCAACTTCGACCTTTCATTCAAATAAGTCTTATTACCACTTTGATATATAAGTTGCCTTTCGTCATCGATACCGGAGTACCGTTTATGTTTCACCACATTAGCAGTAAACTTACCAGCAACTTCACTACTCATCAACTTAAGTCTCTCCGAAAAACCATTATAATTGTTCATTAAAAACCCTTCATATACTCATCCACATCTTGTAACGAGAATTGTCATACCAAATATGGAGAAGTATTAATCATTAATTCTCGAATTTCGCAGCGTTCCTACGTTAATAGTTATATATCTATATATAACGTATATCTTCTGGACTAATGAATTTCAATTCGGATTCTCCGAATTCTTGAAAAGCACTCTAGCTTATAAATCAGATCTCTGAGTTCTGAAAAAGCTGATGAAGCAGTGAAAACTGAAGACTGCCTTAACAGTCAAAAGTTTAATGATAAAGATTGGAGTGTTGAAAAAAAAAGGGCTCACAGATTTTGATAAACAAATTGAGCAAACCATGAAGGAGACTCTGAACAAATCACAAGGACTAAACTTGTACATAAAGAATCCTGATAATTCTGTTTCTGATTAAATCTTTAGCGAATACCTTACTCCTTAATCACTCTAAATCATTGTGAATGAATTTCTTCATCACAATTTGATTCTAAAATTCTAAGATATCGTCGTATCTTTCATTATAAAAATCCTCGATATTTCTGAAGATATTTTCATAGCTATTCTTATCTGAAAATCAATCATCTCTTCGCGATATCAATGTTATATAAGAAAGGAAACTATTTTAGTTTCTAAATTCTGAAAAATTCGAATTTAAAATATGAATGTTTTGAATTAGTGTTGGGAATTGAAGCATGAGTTAGTATAATATAATGACACTTGATCAACGTGATTATATTACAGTAAGTCATGCTGAGTTTCTAATGGAACGTGATGATTCACAGACCCTACCGTCATCATGTGCCATGTTACATGACTCTTACATTCTACTAAATCTCTAAACAAAATCAAGAATATATTTTCTTGATAATTCTATCTTTTCCAGTGACTTCTGATAATTTTGCAAATATTTCATAAGTATGAATTGAAGTATAAAAGATGAGAGTTGTGGAATTAATGGGGCGGAAGAAGTTCATTTATAGTGAAATATCCGACAGAGCAATCGAAACAGATTATTGCATTTAATCAAAGAAGATTCTAAATTCCTTAATTACCGAAGAACCAAATTTTATTACGAGGATTTTTCTCTAAATCCCTCGAACTCCAGAAATCAATCATGCCTACGTCAAAAGAAATGACGAGACTTTATTTTCTCACTTCGTTCTTTTGTGATAGCTTCACTTATACTCTTCGTGTAATCGAATTGTTCATCTATATTACTCAATAATGATAAAACTCTATTTATCAACTCATTTTCATCACGAAAACATTCTTATTGTTAACCATGACGACCTCACTCAAATTTCGGGACGAAATTTCTTTAACCGGTAGGTACTGTGATGACCCAGAAATTTCCGACCAAATTTAAACTTAAATCTTTAAATGATTTCGACACGATAAGCAAAGTATGTAATGTGGAGTCTCAAAAGTTTTGAAAACTATATTCATGTAAACAATAACCTTTGGCAATTCCCGACGATTCACGAACAATTGCTTGTAAATAAATATGTACATATATATATAAATGTAAGTACATATAATGATTTGAAATTATAAAATATAATTTAATCATTAGAATTAAATATGAAAAATAATATATAAGATAATAAATTTGTAATTAAAATGAATATATATATATATATATATATATATATATATATATATATATATATTCGATACATAAGTATTATTATATATATATTGTAATTAATAAGTATTAAAGATTCAATATATTGTAATTAGTAAATATGATATAATTAATAAATTGTATTATATTAAATTTAATTACAAGTTTGAACATAATTGTTATATTAACATTATTATCAATACTTTCATTATTATTATTATTAATTGTAAAATTTGATATGTATAATTTGTTATATTATTATTAGTATTATTATGATTATTGTTATTATTATTGTTATTATCAATATTACCATATTATTATTATTATATCTATTCTTAAAAATTATAATTTTTATTATCATTAACAAGTAGTATATTTATCATTATTATCATTAGATTATTTATCAATAATTATTATTAATATTATTATTATTAATTAGTATTATTATTATTATTATTAATATTTATATTAATTATTAATATTAAATTTTATATAGAAAATCAAGGAAAAAATCAAAATCTGTTACAAGTATATATCAACCTCTAGATGATTTTGTTTATTGTCCTTTATCTGGTTACAGATTGAAATCCATCACAGTATTGAAACAAAATCCGTTAGCCATCCCTTTCTCCTTTTTTTTTCCGGTACCTGATGGTTTATCTGTCAACACTGGTTTCTTTATATAACAATCGATTTCCTCAAATTGTTGAAAAGTTATTCGAATTCTCCACTACCAATATCAATTAACAATTAATATCTGTTCCATCTGAGAAATTAAATTCGAAAATTTTTAAAACAACTTGAATATCTCTGTTCTTGGGTTTAAATCAAAAACTCGATTTCGAAATAATCTTCAAAATCTATAATTGTAGTTGTATTATGTGACGACCCGGGAATTTCTGACTAAATTTAAACTTAACCTTTATATGATTTCGATACGATAAGCAAAGTATGTATTGTTGAGTCTAGAAAATTTCGAAACGATGTTCAATTATTCAATTGACCTTTGACTGCTCTCGATGATTCACGAACAATTAATTGTAAATAGATATATGTGTATGTATATATAAATAATAATTCAAAATATAATTTGAAGTACTATATGATGTTGTTATTATAAATTAATAAAATAAAAATAGGATATTATAATAACTATTATTTAAATATATCTATATATATATAAATAAAGTATATTAGAAATAAATATTAAATGATTGTAATACTCGTTTGATGTTTCGATTGATATTAAGCAAGTTAAATTCAAACTATTGTAATTTAGAAATAAATGGTGATCCGAAAACAAGTTAAACGGTTTATAGTTTTGTTAAAAGTATAATTAGAATCTATTTGATTAATTTTAACATTTAGTATTTTTATTTTTGGTTGGGAGTTCATAATTAATTTAATTTTTATTTAAATAATTGTATATAATTAATGACTAATTTTACACCCTAAAGGACTGAAATAAATAAAGTTATTTAATTTAAAATTTTAGAATTTTTCTGAGAACTTTTATCCGCCACTGATTTATCAACGGACCTCGATATAACACTGTGCTGGAAAAGTGTCGGTACAACCATCCAAATAATAGGCTGCTAATTTCTATATTACTGTGTTGTGATTCTTATCATCACCACTTTGACATATATAATAATATTATGCATAGTTTGTATATGATATATAGAATTACTTACGTACACAAACAAAACCCCAAAACCCCACCATCCACTACTCTTTCTCTATCTGTTTCTTTCTTTTCCTATCTATCTAATTAAACCCCATTAACTTGTGTATACATATGGATAGTTTGAAAACATGGTCACCACCTTTAATCTTGTAACCACCACCAACACCGCTAATCATCATTTAAACTCCACTGTAAGCGATTACTTTGTAAAACGCATCCATTACTGCTGCAGTTTCTGTTTCACGTCGAGTTCAACCACAAACCAACACCACAAAAACTGTTATTTCTCGTTGATGCTATAAACCCTTGATGCTTGATCTTTTATTTTATTTATTTAAATTTTTTTTTGTTACGAATGCCATCACCAAACTTATTTGGGTTCTTGTTCCTTTCGGTTATCAACACAACATAAACACATCAAGCATGCTGCAGTTTTTGTTGTTTTGTTTATTCGAACCACCAAACTGTCATCATCGAATCACCAATTAAAACACCTTAAACAGCTGCGTTTATTCTTCTTCTTCTCGGTTGTTGTTTCGTGCTATTCCTACTTGTATACTATCCTTCTGTTTTCGGTTAACACGCCAAACACCAAGAAAACCATCGATCTCCACCATTTAATCAACATTACTTACGTTAAATAGCTACTGCTATACTAGCTTCTGTTTCTTCTTCTTACTCGAATTAAACTGTCACAACAGCCAACTCAATTCGATGGTATGCTACAGCTACTTCTATCTAATTGTTTCTGCTACATCTTATTCCGTTTCTACTTCTGTAAATCTGTAATGATGATGATGAGCAAGAAAGATAAAGATGATGATGTTATGATTATGATGTTCGTTGATGATGATGATGAATGAACTATGATCCTGTTTTCCTTGAACACCCACTTGTGAGGTTATTATTTCCTTTGATATTCTACCTTTTTGTTTTCAGATCGAACCCATGGTTTATTGCTATTTTCTGTTTTCTTCCAAATCAAACCCACACCATCAATTATTATTACTTTTCGAATGCAGCAGCTGTTCCTATTTAAATCTCGCTAGTTACTCTAAAATAAACGATGATGTGTAAAGATGATGATAGGTGATGTAATGAAGTTGATAAACGTGTTTACATGATAGATAATTAAACGAAGAAGTCAAATCACAAATGTAACAATCGGTTTGATGGTTTGGAGTGTTAGAGATTATCGAGAGGTTGTGAGTTCGAAACCTGGCCATGGCAAAATTTTTTTAAAAATAAACAGAACCTACTTGGGATTGTATATTGGGCTGTGGATTTACTGATACTTGGGCCGAGAGTTAATAGCTAGTGGGCCAAGTATGAATTGGGAAGTTGGGCCGAAACTTTGTTGGGCCGATGGCAGACTCACTGAATCAAAATTTAGGTTTAGATAAATTTAAGTTGTATATGACATAACGAAAATTGTTTAGCCTGGATGGTTCGGGTTGTTAGTGGGTGTGTGAGCGAGAGGTCTCAGGATCGAGTCTTGTCCAAGGCATTATTTTTGGGAAAAGCTTTAAGGTATTAGTATTATTATTATTATTATTATTATTATTATTATTATTATTATTATTATTATTATTATTATTGTTATTGTTATTATTGTTATTGATTATTGTTATCATTATTAATAATTATTATTGTTATGATGTAAATTGGTATTATTACTAAAACAATTAAATTTTTTTTACAATTATGACTACTATTATTATTATTATTATTATTATTATTATTATTATTATTATCATTATTAGTAATATTATTATCATTATTATTATTATTATTAAGTAATATTATTATTAATATTATCATTAGTATTATTATATAAGTCAAACTAATACTATAAATCTTACCATTTTAGTACTTTTATCAATATTATGATTATGATTAGTATTATTAATATTATTATAAAAATGATACAAATTATTGATACTTTCATAAATATTAGTATTATTAACATTTTATACATAAGTATATTATTAATGTTATTATCATTATATTTATCATTACTAATATTAACTTAGTATAATTAGAACTACTGTTTTGATAAACAAATGAAATATATAACTTATTATGTTTAACACATATAACTTAACAAAATATTTTCATATAAAATGAATATATGAAATATAAATATATTATTAATATAAAAAAAATAAAAAATAATAATATAATTAATAAGATATATATATATATATATATATATATATATATATATATATATATATATATATATATAAATATATAAATTATTCGATTAAGATTATGTGTATTAATATATATATATGAATGATATGGGTTCGTGAATCCAAGGCCAACCCTATACTTGTTCAATGTCGTTCCATGTATTTTTACTACAAAATACATTACGTGAGTTTCATTATTCCCTTTTTAAATGCTTTCGCAATATATATTTTTGGGACTGAGAATACATGCGCTATTTTTATAACTGTTTTATGGAATAGACACGAGTAAATGAAACTACATTCTATGGTTGGATTATTAAATCGAATATGCCCCTTTTTATATAGTCTGGTAATCTAAGAATTAGGGAACAGAAACCCTAATTGACGCGAACTCTAAAGATAGATCTATCGGGCCCAACAAGCCCCATCCAAAGTACCGGATGCTTTAGTACTTCGAAATTTATATCATGTCCGATGGAGGATCCCGGAATGATGGGGATATTCTTATATGCATATTGTGAATGTCGGTTACCAGGTGTTCAATCCATATGAATGATATTTTTGTCTCTATGCATGGGACGTATGTTTATGAGAAATGAAAATCTTGTGGTCTATTAAAATGATGGAAATGATTATTTATGTTAAACTAATGAACTCACCAACCTTTTGGTTGACACTTTAAAGCATGTTTATTCTCAGGTATGAAAGAAATCTTCCACTATGCATTTTCTCAACTTAGAGATATTACTTGGAGTCATTCATGACATATTTCAAAAGACGTTGCATTCTAGTCATTGAGTTCATCAAGATTATTATTAAGTCAATTATAGTAAGATATAGTACGAAATGGTATGCATGTTGTCAACTTTTGATGTAATGAAAGATTGTCTTTTCAAAAACGAATGCAATGTTTGTAAAATGTATCATATAGAGGTCAAGTACCTCGCGATGTAATCAACTTTTGTGCATCGGTTATAATCGATATGGACTTTGTCCGGATGGATTAGGACGGGTCCTTTCAGTTGGTATCAGAGCGGTGGTCTTAGTGAACCATGTCTGCATTAGTGTGTCTAACTGATAAGTCGTTAGGATGCATTAGTGAGTCTGGACTTCGACCGTGTCTGCATGTCAAAAGTTTTGCTTATCATTTCTAGTCGAAAATCATCTGCTTATCATCCTTAGAAAATTACCTGCTTATCATTCTTAATCTAGACATATCTTACTGCCTGGATTGTATGAATAGTGTATAGACAAAATTCATATCTTAACGTATCTGCTACTTCATATCTTAGCGTATCTGTTACTGTAACTTTGCCTGACATACTCCGTAGATTCCTCCGCAACTGGTGGGATTTTTAGTATTATATATGCATATGTAAATTATGTATTGTAGGGTACTAATCTACATCCTATAATCTATTTATTATCGAAAATCCTTCATCTAATCGTACGAGATGAATCCCTCAACTAGATCGAGTCCCTCGGATTCCGACAACTATTCCAATAGTTATCCCGACGGTTATTCAGAATGGATAGTCATCTAAGCTCCGGAAGCAACGACACCAGAATGAATCAACCAATCATCCATCCTCAAGTCATCTGATGGATTCATAGTCGACTTAATCAATGGAGATGCGCAGAAGGCAATCCCATCCACTAACCGAATTCACCTTTTTGCGAAGAATCTGAAGCACTTACCGGCGAACCTGTTCGTAACACCATTTCACCCTCATTTCTCAAAAATCTCGCCACGACTATATCATAACTCAGATTCTAAACCTTATTCATCCACTCGTTCCGACTGACAATCATCCCGGGGTAATCGAAGAAGTCAACGAGCTTCGCGCTCGAGTAATCTATTTGGAGAAATATGGTGCAAAATGTACCAGCTTCAGCAACAACACCGGCACCAACAGTAACATCAATAACAGCACCAGTACCATCAACAATTCATGCTTTAATATCAGCATCTGTACTTTGAATATGATCTTCGTTCTACGTATCGTTCTACCTTATTTATCCCCGTTCGACATAGCGATTAAGTAATCTCTAAAGTTTTAGAGATTATCCATTCTAGTTCTAACGGTAAATTAAATGAGTTTAATATCATATTAACTCATTAAATCCATGATTATATCTGAAGAAAAGATATATATGTATATATGTTTTCATAAAGATTGTAATTAAAAATTCTTTTGTGCAAAATGCTAATGGTGAAAATATTTTAACGGGTAGGTAATATCCGAGGAATATTTAAATTTCACTTTAATAAGCTACACTGTACATTCTTCGAAGCTGATTCAACAGTCATTTACTATCCTATTTACATCTACCGATATACGAATCCGTTCACCACATAATAACCATTTTCATTCAAATTCAATTTCATATTTGGATTTTGACTTACCAGAATCCAACAAGTGGCATAATGAAGAAAACATTGGATAAAAAAATAAAATTTATTAGAAACAAACAAATTAACTATGAGAAATTTTGTTAAGAATCCACGCTGACAAAATTCTAGCTAACTGTTCCTAGCTAACTGTTAATTCCTTATTACATTTTAATTATCGCAATTTATTTATCGCAATTTATTTTATCGCAATTTAATTATCGCAATTTTATTTATCATCATTTAATTTCTGTTATTTACTTTACGCACTTTATTTATCGTCATTTAATTTCTGTTATTTATTTTTTTCGCACTTAAATATCGGGACACGTATACAAGGTTTTGACATATCATATCGACCCATCTATATATATTATTTGGAATAACCATAGACACTCTATATGCAGTAATGCGGGAGTTAGCTATACAGGGTTGAGGTTGATTCTATAATAATATATATACTTTGAGTTGTGATCGAGTCTGAGACGTATACGGGTCACGACACGTATTAATTAATTCGAATATTATATATTAAACTGTATATGAATTATTGGACTGTCAATGTGGACTATCAACTGTGGACTACCAACATTGGACAATTAAAATAAATTAAAATATTGACTATAACATATGAAACTAAACAATTCTTTAAGTTTGCCACTTGATATCACCTTAAACCTCATTTGTATCTTGACGATTACAATCTGCATTCAAACCTTTCATAATTCTTGAAAACACCTCAATCGAGAGGATAAACCAACCGCACTTCATCTACGAAAGGAAAGATTTATACATATAGTTATGCACCTGAGAAACTCTCGGCAAATGAGTAAAAGTTTAACACGTAGTCGCGTCAGATCCTTTGGCATTTATTAGCAAAAATAACTTTGCGATCCCTTTTCAAAGTAGCCAATTTTGTCACAGCTCCAGCAAGTCAACTTCGACTTTTCATTCGAAATAGCCTTACTATAATCCTGATATATACGATTACCCTTTTGATACCGGAGAATTCTTTTATATCCCACCATATTAACAGTAGACGTACCAGCAACCTCGTTGCTCCTTGGCTTAAATCTCTCCGACAAATCACTATATTTATCCATTGAATTCTTAACATATACTCATCTGCATCTTGTAATGAGAACTGCCATACCAATTATCGGGAATCAACAATCAGTACTTTGAAAACTCACAACATATCTACATCAACAGTTATATGTATAACATTTATCTCTTAGAATTATGATCTTTCATTCTGAAATTCTGAAAAGCACTCAGTCTACAAATCAATACTCTGAATGATGAAAAAGCTGAATGAAGCAGCAGAAACCATAGACAACCGTAAACGACCTTAATCATCAGAAGTTTGATGATAAAGAATAGTATGTTGGAAAAGCTCAGAAAAGTTGGAACTGGAAAACGGATTGAGCTAACCACGAAGGAGACCAAGGACAAAGACAAGGACCATACCATATATTTAAAGAATCCAGGTAATTCTGGATCCGATGAAACCTTCAACGGATATCTTGCTCCGTACTCATGTTAAAATCTTGCGAAAAATCTTCCTCATCAACCATCGAACTTAGAAATTCCAAATATCATCATAAATATCTTCGATATTTCTGAAGATATTTTCATAAATATTCTCGTCCGAAATTATTTATCTCTTCGTGCTATCTATATTACATCATAAAGGAAACTACTTTAGTTTCTAAAATTCTCTAAAATTCGAGTTTAAATTATGAATGTTTTTGAAGTAGTGTTGGGAATTGATGCATGAGTTAGTATAATATAATGACACTTGATCAACGTGATTATATTACAGTAAGTCATGCTGAGTTTCTAATGGAACGTGATGATTCACAGATCATAACGTCATCATGTGCCATGTTACACGACTCGTTCATTCTACTTCACCTCCGAACATATCAAGAAAATATATTCTTGATAGTTCTATTCTCAGTGATTCTGATAAATTTAAAAATCAAATCGTGTTATCACGTTCCTTCCTGCTTAGAATATTATAATCATTCGAAACTCTATACCTACGAATTCTGGACCATTATTCGCTTGATTCAAAGTCGGGAAAAGAAAACAAGAGCATGAAGCTCCGATATATAAGGGAAAATATAAAGCCCAACAACAACACCGAAATTACAAACTGTGGATATCAGTGCGTATAGCAATATAAAGATACGGGAGGATTATAAATACAATAATCCCTAGAGCATAGTAGATATAAACAGATTCTTCCAGTGGGAATTGGAAAAGAAGAACGATCATTGCGATAGTCAGAATAAGAACAAGGATTAGAACCAGATTAAGCATTATTATAATCTTTTGGATGTATGAACTAAGAAAGAAAGTATAAGAATGGTGAGAATAATGGAACGGAAGAGCTTAATTTATAATGGAAATATCAGACAGAGTAATCGAGGCAGATCACCGTATTTAATTATAGAGATCTTAATTTCCTTACTCACCGAAGAATCAAATCTTTTTGATTTCGAAGATTTTCTATAAATCCCATAAATTCCGGAATTTAACCCTGTTTACGTCAAAAGCTAAGGAAAGATCTTATTTTCTTCAATTCACTATTTTGCGATAGCTTCATTCGTATTCTTAGAATAATCGAATTGTTTCATCATTATTATTCAATGATGATAAACCTCTAATTATCAACTCATTTTGGTCATGAAAACATTTTTATTGTTAGCCATGACCACCTCACTCAAATTTCGGGACGAAATTTCTTTAACGGGTAGGTACTGTGACGACCCGGGAATTTCCGACTAAATTTAAACTTAACCTTTATATGATTTCGATACGATAAGCAAAGTATGTATTGTTGAGTCTAGAAAATTTCGAAACGATGTTCAATTATTCAATTGACCTTTGACTGCTCTCGATGATTCACGAACAATTAATTGTAAATAGATATATGTGTATGTATATATAAATAATAATTCAAAATATAATTTGAAGTACTATATGATGTTGTTATTAAAAATTAATAAAATAAAAATAGGATATTATAATAACTATTATTTAAATATATCTATATATATAAATAAAGTATATTAGAAATAAATATTAAATGATTGTAATACTCGTTTGATGTTCCGATTGATATTAAGCAAGTTAAATTCAAACTATTGTAATTTAGAAATAAATGGTGATCCGAAAACAAGTTAAACGGTTTATAGTTTTGTTAAAAATATAATTAGAATCTATTTGATTAATTTTAACATTTAGTATTTTTATTTGGGGTTGGGAGTTCATAATTAATTTAATTTTTATTTAAATAATTGTATATAATTAATGACTAATTTTACACCCTGAAGGACTGAAATAAATAAAGTTATTTAATTTAAAATTTTAGAATTTTTCTGAGAACTTTTATCCGCCACTGATTTATCAACGGACCACGATATAACACTGTACTAGAAAAGTGTCGGTACAACCATCCAAATAATAGGCTGCTAATTTCTATATTACTGTGTTGTGATTCTTATCATCACCACTTTGACATATATAATAATATTATGCATAGTTTGTATATGATATATAGAATTACTTACGTACACAAACAAAACCCCAAAACCCCACCATCCACTACTCTTTCTCTATCTGTTTCTTTCTTTTCCTATCTATCTAATTAAACCCCATTAACTTGTGTATACATATGGATAGTTTGAAAACATGGTCACCACCTTTAATCTTGTAACCACCACCAACACCGCTATTCATCATTTAAACTCCACTGTAAGCGATTACTTTGTAAAACGCATCCATTACTGCTGCAGTTTCTGTTTCACGTCGAGTTCAACCACAAACCAACACCACAAAAACTGTTATTTCTCGTTGATGCTATAAACCCTTGATGCTTGATCTTTTAGTTTATTTATTAAAATTTTTTTTTGTTACGAATGCCATCACCAAACTTATCTGGGTTCTTGTTCCTTTCGGTTATCAACACAACGTAAACACATCAAGCATGCTGCAGTTTTTGTTGTTTTGTTTATTCGAACCACCAAACTGTCATCATCGAATCACCAATTAAAACACCTTAAACAGCTACGTTTATTCTTCTTCTTCTCGGTTGTTGTTTCGTGCTATTCCTACTTGTATACTATCCTTCTGTTTTCGGTTAACACGCCAAACACCAAGAAAACCATCGATCTCCACCATTTAATCAACATTACTTACGTTAAATAGCTACTGCTATACTAGCTTCTGTTTCTTCTTCTTACTCGAATTAAACTGTCACAACAGCCAACTCAATTTGATGGTATGCTACAGCTACTTCTATCTAATTGTTTCTGCTACATCTTATTCCGTTTCTACTTCTGTAAATCTGTAATGATGATGATGAGCAAGAAAGATAAAGATGATGATGTTATGATTATGATGTTCGTTAATGATGATGATGAATGAACTATGATCCTGTTTTCCTTGAACACCCACTTGTGAGGTTATTATTTCCTTTGATATTCTACCTTTTTGTTTTCGGATCGAACCCATGGTTTATTGCTATTTTCTGTTTTCTTCCAAATCAAACCCACACCATCAATTATTATTACTTTTCGAATGCAGCAGCTGTTCCTATTTAAATCTTGCTAGTTACTCTAAAATAAACGATGATGTGTAAAGATGATGATAGGTGATGTAATGAAGTTGATAAACGTGTTTACATGATAGATAATTAAACGAAGAAGTCAAATCACAAATGTAACAATCGGTTTAATGGTTTGGAGTGTTAGAGATTATCGAGAGGTTGTGAGTTTGAAACCTGGCCATGGCAAATTTTTTTTAAAAATAAACAGAACCTACTTGGGATTGTATATTGGGCTGTGGATTTACTGATACTTGGGCCGAGAGTTAATAGCTAGTGGGCCAAGTATGAATTGGGAAGTTGGGCCGAAACTTTGTTGGGCCGATGGCAGACTCACTGAATCAAAATTTAGGTTTAGATAAATTTAAGGTGTATATGACATAACGAAAATTGTTTAGCCTGGATGGTTCGGGTTGTTAGTGGGTGTGTGAGTGAGAGGTCTCAGGATCGAGTCTTGTCCAAGGCATTGTTTTTGGGAAAAGCTTTAACGTATTATTATTATTATTATTATTATTATTATTATTATTATTATTATTATTATTATTATTATTATTATTATTATTATTATTATTATTATTATTATTATTATTATTATTATTATTGTTATTGTTATTATTGTTATTGATTATTGTTATCATTATTAATAATTATTATTGTTATGATGTAAATTGGTATTATTACTAAAACAATTAAATTTTTTTTTACAATTATGACTACTACTATTATTATTATTATTATTATCATTATTAGTAATATTATTATCATTATTATTATTATTATTAAGTAATATTATTATTAATATTATCATTAGTATTATTATATAAGTCAAACTAATACTATAAATCTTACCATTTTAGTACTTTTATCAATATTATGATTATGATTAGTATTATTAATATTATTATAAAAATGATACAAATTATTGATACTTTCATAAATATTAGTATTATTAACATTTTATACATAAGTATATTATTAATGTTATTATCATTATATTTATCATTACTAATATTAACTTAGTATAATTAGAACTACTGTTTTGATAAACAAATGAAATATATAACTTATTATGTTTAACACATATAACTTAACAAAATATTTTCATATAAAATGAATATATGAAATATAAATATATTATTAATACAAAAAAAATAAAAAATAATAATATAATTAATAAGATATATATATATATATATATATACATATATATATATATATATATATATATATATATGTATATATATATATATATATATATATATATATAAATTATTCGATTAAGATTATGTGTATTAATATATATATGAATGATATAGGTTCGTGAATCCAAGGCCAACCCTATACTTGTTCAATGTCGTTCCATGTATTTTTACTACAAAATACATTACGTGAGTTTCATTATTCCCTTTTTAAATGCTTTCGCAATATATATTTTTGGGACTGAGAATACATGCGCTATTTTTATAACTGTTTTATGGAATAGACACGAGTAAATGAAACTACATTCTATGGTTGGATTATTAAATCGAATATGCCCCTTTTTATATAGTCTGGTAATCTAAGAATTAGGGAACAGAAACCCTAATTGACGCGAACTCTAAAGATAGATCTATCGGGCCCAACAAGCCCCATCCAAAGTACCGGATGCTTTAGTACTTCGAAATTTATATCATGTCCGATGGAGGATCCCGGAATGATGGGGATATTCTTATATGCATATTGTGAATGTCGGTTACCAGGTGTTCAATCCATATGAATGATATTTTTGTCTCTATGCATGGGACGTATGTTTATGAGAAATGAAAATCTTGTGGTCTATTAAAATGATGGAAATGATTATTTATGTTAAACTAATGAACTCACCAACCTTTTGGTTGACACTTTAAAGCATGTTTATTCTCAGGTATGAAAGAAATCTTCCGCTGTGCATTTGCTCAACTTAGAGATATTACTTGGAGTCATTCATGACATATTTCAAAAGACGTTGCATTCTAGTCATTGAGTTCATCAAGATTATTATTAAGTCAATTATAGTAAGATATAGTACGAAATGGTATGCATGTTGTCAACTTTTGATGTAATGAAAGATTGTCTTTTCAAAAACGAATGCAATGTTTGTAAAATGTATCATATAGAGGTCAAGTACCTCGCGATGTAATCAACTGTTGTGAATCGGTTATAATCGATATGGACTTTGTCCGGATGGATTAGGACGGGTCCTTTCATATTAGGCATCCTTTACTCAATCTTTCTGCAAAATCATAGCTTCCAATTCATCTGAATGAATGCGAATTTCCGAGTTAAAGTTTTTAAATTTAAAAGTCAAACTTTGGTTCTTGAACGAATTCAAAATTTCTATTAAGAGTTAAGTTAAATGAACGATTCCAATAGTTTCTGGGATGGATTTTCAATCTACTTCGTGTTATATTCTTGGTCTATTACGTGCTAAATTTCAAAATCAAATAAAAAAAAAAAAATTCTTTCGAACGACGAACAGCGGCAGCTGCAGAGGCTGTGTTAATTTTTTTTTCTTCTCTTTCATTTCAATCTAAACCTATCATAAATATTTCTGTTCCGTTTTAAAGCTTAAATAATTCTGGCAACTCAAATTAATAAATATTGAATTAAATAAGATCGATTACATTGATGAAGAAGGAGATAAATTAAAGGATATTAATTACGGGTTAAACTTAAATGATATGAAAGTTAATCAGGAAAAAAAGAATCGGTGTAGTGGTTTGTGGTGTTTTCGGGTAGGCGTGAGGTCGCGGCTTCGAGCCTGACTGTGGGCATTTTTTTCTGTTATCAGATTAATTGAAGTTATAAATTCTTTCATTATTATTATTATTATTATTATCATCATTAGTATTATTATTATTATTATTATTATTGATATTGCTATTATTAATTATTGTTATTATAATTATTGTTAGTATTACAAGTATTATAAATGTTATTATTATTATTATTATTACTATACTATTAAAATATGTATTAGTTATCATTTATTATTAGTATTATGATTATAGTCACATTTATGAATAATATTATTATCATTATGATTATTATTAATAAGTATTACTCTTATTATTATGATTAGGATTATGAAGCTTTAGTTATTAGTTTAAAAATTAAACATGACAATTTTGATTATGATTAACATAAGTATTGTTATTAATATTATCACTGGTAATGAAATTGTTATAATAATTATTATTATTAAGTATTATGTATTATTATCAAAAATCATTATTTTCATTATAATTAAATTTTTTTAAAAATTAATGGTATTATCATTAATATAAGATTTATTAATAAAACTATCATTAATAACATCATAAATAGAATCATTAATATTGTTACTACTATTAATACCAAGTATTATCTTTATTATCATTTTTATCATATCAAATATTATTCTAGTATTTTTATAATAATTATCTTAACAAACAAATGATATATATATATATATATATATATATATATATATATATATATATATATATATATATATATATATATATATATATATATATATATATATATATATATATATATATATATATATATATATACTTAATACTTATAACAAAATTTATATTTATATATAAAAATGAATATATGAAATATATAGGTTATTAATGTAAAAATGATATAACTAATAAATTTACATATATAAATAAATTTATTCGATTACAAGTATATGTGTTAATATATATAATGATATAGGTTAGTGAATCCAAGGCCAATCCTGCATTGTTCAGTATCGTCGTATGAATATTTTTACTATAAAATATTGTATCGTGAGTTTCATTTGCTTCCTTTTTAAAAGCTTTTGCAATATATATTTTTGGGACTGAGAATACATGCGCTGCTTTTATAAATACTTTAAGAAATAGACACAAGAGATCGAAACTACATTCTATGGTTAAATTATCAAACCGAATATGCCCCTTTTTTAGATTGGTAGCCTAAGAATTGGTGTTTACTATAATTGCTACCAATTGACATGAATCTTAAAGATAGATCTATGGGCACTAACAAGCCCCAGTCAGAGAATTTGAACTGCTTTAGTACTTCGATTTATCATGTCTGATGTGAGTCCCGGAATGATGGGGATATTCTATATGCATCTTGTTAAGGTCGATTACCAGGTGTTCAATCCAAATGAATGAATTTTAATTCGCAAGTTACGCGTGTCAATATATGAAATCTTGTGGTCTATTAAAATGATGGAAATTAATGATTATGATAAACTAATGAACTCACTAACCTTTTGGTTGACACTTTAAAGCATGTTTATTCTCAGGTATTAAATAATCTTTTGCTGTGCATTTGCTCATTTTAGAGATATTACTTGGAGTCATTCATGACATATTTCAAAAGACGTTGCATTCAAGTCGTTGAGTTCAACAAGATTATTATTAAGTCATTTATAGTTTGGATATATTATGAAATGGTATGCATGCCTGTCAACTTTCGATGTAATGAAAGTTTGTCATTTAAAAACGAATGCAATGTTTGTAAAATGTATCATATAGAGGTCAAATACCTCACGATGTAACCAAATGTAATGTATTCATCCAGATGGATTAGGATGGGTCGCTTCATCCCTTTAGTTTACATGTAGTGGAAGACATAAATTAAAGGCATTAGGTGATGGTGATACACATGATTTCATGATAAGTGGTGAAGAAGAATGTTTCGGTGATAATATAATGATGTCGATGATGAGATTATAATGATGATACTTTATGATAATGGAAGATGATGTGGTGATGACAATATGATGATGAATGTTGTATTGATATCTGCTAGCAAATGGTATCTTCTGTTTCCACTAAGTCCATACGAAGTGAACTTCAAATAATTGGACTCTTTTATAATTAAATGGGCTAATGTTCTTGGGTTGGGCTCCTTTAAACTTAATTAGACTGTCTTCATAGTTGCTGTACGAAACCTGCAGCAAACGAAACCAACATGATGATAATGATGATGATGATAACAAGTCATGGATAATGATGATAAGGGTCGATGATGAGGATGATGGTAAACTGTGATGTTAATGATTAAGATGATGTTGTTAAGATTATGATGATGATAACGGAACATGAAAAAGATGATATTATGGTGATACATGAGGGTGTATGTTGCTGATGATCATGATGATGGAGTTAGTATTAAGATAATATTAGATGATAATCTTAGGATTAATGATTAGGATGATGATGATAATTCGATTATGATTATGTTGCTAAATGGTGATAAATCTGTGATGTTGAAATAAAGAGAAAAAGATGAATACAAAGTTGATGATTAAGAAGAAGCCAGGGAATTCGATTTAAAAAGGATTTAAGATCATAATCATAACAGAAAATCAGAAATGGAGTAATGGTTAGAAGGGGTAATGGGTTAGAGGGAGGTCGTGGGTTCAAACTCGGACTTGGGCATTTTTTTTAGGGTTACTCCTTTGAGGTAGTTACTTATCTATTCATTTATTTATTAATATTATTATCTTATTATTATTATCTTATTATTATTATTATTATTATTATTATTATTATTATTATTATTATTATTATTATTAAACTAACACTAAATATTATAATTATGATCATTATTATTATTATCATTAATATTAATAGGATTATCAAGATTATTGTAATTATTATTATTATTATTATTATTATTATTATTATTATTATTATTATTATTATTATTATTATTATTATTATCATAAAAATTAGTATTATCATTAGTAGAATTATTATCATTATAGATATTAAAATAAATAATAGTATCATTATTATTATTAGTAAAAATCCTTATTTTTATAACTATTATTATTAGTATACATTATTATTAAAATTAACATTTTTATTAAAAGTATCATTTTTTCTAAAGTTATCATTTTCATCATTAATATTAAAAGTATCATTTTTAACTCTATTATCATTATTATTATTTTTATCATTACTAATATTATTTTAGTATGATTATAATTTTAATAAACAAACAATATATATATATATATATATATATATATATATATATATATATATATATATATATATATACATATATATATACAAAAATATATTTAATACATATAACATAACAAAATTTATATTTTTTTTATTTATTTTAAATATATAAAATGAATATATGTAACATATAGTTTATTAATATAAAAATGATATAAATAATAAAATTATATATATAAATTTGTCCGATTACAATTATGTGTGTTAATATATATATATAAATGATATAGGTTCGTGAATCCGAGGCCAATCCTGCATTGTTCAGTTGCGTCGTATGCATATTTTTACTACAAAATATCGTATTGTGAGTTTTATTTACTCCCTTTTTAAATGCTTTTGCAATATATATTTTTGGGACTGAGAATACATGCGCTGTTTTTATAAATGTTTGACGAAATAGACACATGTACTCAAAATTACATTCTATGGATGGATTATCGAAATCGAATTTCACCCCTTTAGCTTGGTAACCTAAAAATTAGGGAACAATACCCCTAATTGACGCGAATCCTAAAGATAGATCTAAGGGCCTAACAAACCCCATCCGAGGTACGGATGCTTTAGTACTTCGACTTATTATTATACAAACGAGAGGATTCTGTTTTGGGGATATTCTATATGCATCTTGTTAATGTCGGTTACCAGGTGTTCACCATATGAATAATTTTACCTATATGCAGACGAGAGGATTCTGCTATGGGAATTATATTTATAAAATGAAAATCTTGTGGTCTATTAAAATAATGGAAATGATTGTTTATGATAAACTAATGAACTCACCAACCTTTTGGTTGACACTTTAATTCATGTTTATTCTCAGGTATGAAAGAAATCTTCCGCTGTGCATTTGCTCATTTTAGAGATATTACTTGGAGTCATTCATGACATATTTCAAAAGACGTTGCATTCGAGTCATTGGGTTCATCAAGATCAATATTAAGTCATTCATAGTTTGCATATATTATGAAAGGAAATGCATATCTCTCAACTTTCGTTGTAAGGGAAGTTTGTCTTTTAAAAATGAATGCAATGTTTGTAAAATGTATCATATAGAGGTCAGAACCTCGCAATGAAACCAAATGTTGAAGACTTCATCCAGATGGATTAGGACGGGTCTTTACAGGTGGTATCAGAGCGGTGGTCGTAGCGAACCAGGTCTTGCATTAGTGTATCTAATAGGTAGTTGTTAGGATGCATTAGTGAGTCTGGACTTCGACCTAGTAGTTGTTAGGATACATTAATAAATCTGGACTTGAATCTGGTCTGCATGTCAAAAGTTTGCTTATCAATTCCTGTCGAAAATTATCTGCTTACCATCTTTAGTCTAGACACATCTTACTGCATTGATTGCATGAATAGTGTATAGACAAAATTCATATCTTATCGTACCTGCTAAATCATATCTTAGCGTATCTGTTACTGTAAACTTGCCTGACATATTCCGTAGATTCCTCCGTAACTTATGGGATTTTAGTATTTTATATGCATATGTAAATTTTGTATTGCAGGGTACTAATCTATATCCTATAATCTATTTCTTATCGAAAATCCTTCATCTGATCGTACGAGATGAATCCCTCAACCAGTTCAAGTCCCTCAAATTCTGATAGCTATTCCGATAGTTATTCCGACAGCTATTCCGACATGGATATTCACCTAAGCTCCGAAAGCAGTATAAATGAAATGGATCAACCAACTAGTCATATTCAATTCTAGATGAATTGGGGATGGGTTCGTAGTCGACTTAACCGATGGAGATGAGGAGAAGGCGATCCTTTCCACCCACCAACCTACACTCTTGGCGATGAACCTGAAGCACTTATCGGCAAACCAGTTCGAAACACCATCTTCACTTTCATTTCCAGAGTATCTCGTCACGACTATATACTATCTCAAATTCTAGATTTTATTCATCCGCTCGTTTCGACCGACAATCATCCCAGAATAATAGAAGAAGTCAACGAACTTTGCGCTCGAGTTATCAATTTAGAGAATATGATGCAAAATTTACCAGCTTCAGCAACATCACCGGCACCAACAATACCATCAATAACAGCAACATCCGCATCCCACACCTCAACATCTCATTCTGTACCTCGAGCATAATCATAGTTTTACATATCGTTCTACATCAATTATCTTCATTCTTCATGGCGAATATGTAATCTATAATATTTTAGAGATTATGTATTCTAGTTCTAACGGTAAATCAAATGAGATTGATATTATATTAACTAATAAAATCCATGATTACATCTGAAGAAAATATATATGTAAGTATATTTTCATAAAGATTGTAATTAAAAATTCTTTCGTACAAACTGTTAACGGTGAAAATATTTTAACGGGTAGGTAATACACAAGGAATATTTAGATTTCACATTAATAAGTTACACTGTACATTCTTCAATTCCGATTCAACAATCATTTACTATCCTACTTACAACCACAGATATACATATCCATTCATCCATGAATACCCATTCTCATTCCAATCCAATTTCATATACGAATTTTTACCGATCAGAATCCAAGTCAAGTTTTAACAAGTGGCATAATGAAGAAAATATTGGACAAAATAAAATTTATTAGAAACAAACTAATTATAGATGTAAAATTTTGTTAAGAATCCACGCTAACAATATCCTAGCTAACTGTTCCTATATCCATTATGACTATTACTTATAATACACTAGTCTTGGTTAAACGTGAGACAATATAATATAATCTAGATTAGTTAAGACAATAGATATACAATACATCTTCATTAATTAGATTATATATTTAATTATGGAACTATTGGACTATATTTGGACTACTAACCTTGGACAGTTGAAAGTATTAAAACATTGATTATAATATATAAAACTAAACATTTCTTCAAGTTTGCCACTTGATTCTAGCATAAACATCATTTGTATCTTGACGATTACAAATAGCATTTAATCATCTAAAAACACAATTCTCTTGAAACCGCCTCGGATTGATAACCGCTGATTCAGATATAGTAGCATTAAATGAATAGGAAACAGCAAAATTGTAGATGGTCTAAATGGCCAAAATTTTGATAATAAAGAAAGGGGATGTTGGGAACGCTTGATAGAAAATTTGGTACTGAAAAATGGATTGAGCTCACCATTAAGGAGGCCAAGGATAAATACAAGTACCAAACCCTATATTCAAAGAATTCAGGTAATTCTTGATCCGATGAAATCTTTAGAGAATATCTTGCTCCGAAGTCATGTTAAAATCTTCCGAAAAAATTTTCTTCATCAACCTTCAAACTTAGAAATTCCAAAATATCATCATAAATATCTTCGATATTTTTGGAGATATTTTCATAAATATTCTTGTTCGAAATTATATACCTCTTTGTGCTATCTGTATTACATTATATTGAAAACTTCTGTAAAATCTAAGTATAAATTGCGAATGAATTCTGGAGAAGTGTTAAGAATTGGAGCATGAGTTAGTATATTATAATGACACTTGGCCAACGTGATTATATTACAGTAAGTCATGCTGGATGTTCTAATGAAGCATGATGATTCACAGATCATAACATCATCATGTGCCATGTTACATGACTCGTTCATTCTGTTTCACCTCCGAACGTATCAATAAAATATATTATTGATAGTTCCATCCTCAGTGATTCTGGTAATTTAACCAATCCAATCCTGAGAATGCGCTCTTTCGTGTTTAGAACGTTATAATTATTTAAAACGCTGTATCTATGAATTCTGGACCATTATTCGCTTGACTTGAAGTCGGGAAGAGAAAACGAAAGCATGGAAGTTCTAAATATAAGGGAAAATATAAAGCCCAACAACAACACAGGAATTACAAACCGTGTATATCAATGTGTATAGCAATATAAAGACACAGGAGAATAAAAATACTATCACCCCAAGGTAATAGTAGAAGTTAACGGATTCTTCCGGTGGGAATTGGAAAAGGAGGACGATCATTGTGATAGTCAAAATAAGAACAAGTATCAGAACCGGATTAAGCATTTTCACAATTTTTGGAAGTATGAATTAATGTATAGAAAATAGGAGTAGTGGAAAATTAATGGAACAGAAAAGGTAATTTATAATGGAAATATCAGACAGAGCAATCGAGGCAGATCATCGTATTTAATTAAAGAGATCTTAATTTCCTTAAATCCCAAAGAACCAGATCTTATTCAGATTACGAAGATTTCTTTAAATCCCTTGAATTCCGGAAATCCACCGTGACTACGTCAAAAGTTAAATCTCTATCTCAATCTTTAGTGACAGCTTCACTCGTACGCTTCACATAATCGAATCATTTTATCTATATTAATAAATAATGATAAAACTCTATTTATCAACTCATAATAGTCATAAAAACATTTTTATTGTTAGCCATGACAACCTCACTCAAATTTAGGGACGAAATTTCTTTAACGTGTAGGTACTGTAACGACCCGAAAATTTCCGACCAAATTTAAACTTAATTCTTATAAGATTTTGACACGATAAGCAAAGTCTGTTAGGTTGAGTCTCAAAAATTTTGAACTGTTCCATATATCCATTTGACCTTCGACTGTTCTCGACGATTCACGAACAATTACTTGCAAATAAATATGTATATATTCATATATTTATATATATAATAACTTGAAATATAATTCAATATATTATATGTTGTTAAAATTAACTATGTAAAATAAAAATAAAATATGATATTATTATTACAATATATATATATATATATATATATATATATATATATATATATATATATATATATATATATATATATATATAAAGTATATTAAAAATAAATATTAATTGATTGTAATACTCGTTAAATGTTCCGATTGATATTAAGCCAGTTAAATTCAAACTTATGTGATTTTAAAATAAACGGTGATCCGAAAATGAGCTATATAAATTTTAGGCTTATTTAAAAATATATTTAGAAGCTAATTACTAAATTTCAACACTTTTCATATTTTACCCAGAATCGAGAGGGACAGTTGATGTAATTTTTATTTAATGAATTAATGATTGAATTTTATACCATAATGACCAAAATAAATAACTATAGTTAAATTAAAAATATGGGATTTTTCTGAATACTTTTATCCGCCGCTAAATCATCAGCGGAGCAAGATATATCAGTACGGATATAATCGTCGGTAGAAACCAACAAAATGGTGAATGGATTTTTCTTGTTACACATTTTCTTTATAATTTTATATTATTATTATTATTACAATGAATATTAGATATTCATATTGATATATTATACTATATTTGCATTCATGCAAATTGATCACTAATACCGTCGGTAGAATATAACCAATAAACATTCACGAGGAGACAACTTGTTTACTTTTTCTCTTTTCTTCTTGCAAGTGGAATAAGCTAGATATATAATTATGTTTACTATTTTTGTTCCTTTTTAGCATCCTATACATCCATCCATCCATATCATGATCAATAACATGATTATTTTTTTTGTTTTGTCTCCTTCGTAAACCAAACCCAAGTTTATGCATGTGGGATCACTTACTATCAATTAACATACACATGCATGTATTTACTTATTTATATATATATATATATATATATATATATATATATATATATATATTACCTCTTCAAATTTTTCTTCTACATCGAATACAAGATCATCATTATCTTAGTCAATCCTTTCTACTACTATTTTCCTTTTGTATCATGTTGAAACACAAACCCAACTAATAATCACCTATCGAGAACCAAATCACAAACCAGATCACAAACCAAACTATCGAACTTGCTGAGATTTCTTGTTTCGGATCTTGTTCAAATAAGTACACATCACCTTTGTTGCTTTGCTAACCCAACGATCACAATATCACTACCTTAAACCCATCAAACATCACCACTTTCAATCTTCAATAATCACCACCTTCGGACCACCTTAACCACCATCCTAACGCCACCACCACCTCCTGACAACCGTCTGCCATCACCGGTTACCCTCACCACCCTAACCTATCTTTGCATTTGATTTATTACAAGATTCAAGTACACGACTATCTTGTAAGGATTTGGCTACGTTGGTGTCTAAATAATTCAATGAGGAAACGGTAAACGACTTACCATATGTATTTAGAGAATAAGTGGTGTTTCTATATATCTCTCACACTTACACGTCTAGTGCAGTATAGAAATGAAATTAGAGATTGAGGGTGAATGTATTATATTTTGTAAACTAATATGAACCATACAATAATATGGAAGATAAGAGTTTTATATTCTCCCTTTAGTTTACATGTAGTGGAAGACATAAATTAAAGGCATTAGGTGATAGTGATACACATGATTTCATGATAATTGGTGAAGAAGAATGTTTCGGTGATAATATAATGATGTCGATGATGAGATTATAATGATGATGCTTTATGATAATGGAAGATGATGTGGTGATGACAATATGATGATGAATGTTGTATTGACATCTGCTAATAAACGGTATCTTCTGTTTCCACTAAGTCCATACGAAGTGGACTTCAAATAATTGGACTCTTTTATAATTAAATGGGGTAATGTTCTTGGGTTGGGCTCCTTTAAACTTAATTAGACTGTCTTAATAGTTGCTGTACGAAACCTACAGCAAACGAAACCAACATGATGATAATGATGATGATGATGATAACGAGTCATGGATAATGATGATAAGGGTCGACGATGAAGATGATGGTAAGCTGTGATGTTAATGATTAGGATGAAGTTGTTAAGATTATGATAACGAAACATGAAAAAGACGATATTATGGTGATACATGAGGGTGTATGTTGCTGATGATCACGATGATGGAGTTAGTATTAAGATAATATTAGATGATAATCTTAGGATTAATGATTAGGATGATGATGATAATTCGATTATGATTATGTTGCTAAATGGTGATAAATCTGTGATGTTGAAATAAAGAGAAAAAGATGAATACAAAGTTGATGATTAAGAAGAAGCCAGGGAATTCGAGTTAAAAAGGATTTAAGATCCTAATCATAACAGAAAATCAGAAATGGAGTAATGGTTAGAAGGGGTATTGGGTTAGAGGGAGGTCGCGGGTACAAACCCGGACGTAGGCATTTTTTTTAGGGTTAGTCCTTTGAGGTAGTTACTTATCTATTCATTTATTTATTAATATTTTTATCTTATTATTATTATCTTATTATTATTATTATTATTATTATTATTATTATTATTATTATTATTATTATTATTATTATTATTATTATTATTATTATTATTATTATTATTATTATTATTATTAAACTAACACTAAATATTAAAATTATGATCATTATTATTATTATCATTAGTATTAATAGGATTATCAAGATTATTATTATTATTATTATTATTATTATTATTATTATTATTATTATTATTATTATTATTATTATTATTATTATTATTATTATTATAAGTATTAGTATTATCATTAGTAGAATTATTATCATTATAGATATTAAAATAAATAATAGTATCATTATTATTATTAGTAAAAATCATTGTTTTTATAACTATTATTATTAGTGTACATTATTATTAAAATTAACATTTTTATTAAAAATATCATTTTTACTAAAGTTATCATTTTCATCATTAATATTAAAAGTACTAGCTTATAACCCGCGATTTCACGGGTTTTTTAAATTAGAGATTATGAAATTTATTTTGAAAGGTAAGCATAAATGTATTGGAATGAATAAATATTGGCAAATGAAAAAAAATAAAAATTAGTGTAACATAATTCATAATATTAATATTATAAAGGGAGATGATCCTCACACGGCATTTTTTGATCCATCTACACCTAATTTACTATTATACCCTTAATTATAGAATGATAATATAAGTTCAACTCCCTAAATTAATTTAGGGGTATAACTGTGAATTTGTGAGACAAAAGTGTAGATGGATTAAAAAGTGATGTGTGAAGATCACCTCTCTATTATAAAACATGTAAATTAAATCAAAAAATTAATACGAAGTTCAATACAATAGTTTAATGAATTCGTAGCATTAATTGCTTAAACGAACACGTGAGTAAAGTACATTTTAACTTCAAATTGAACAATATTGTGTACTCGTGTAGTGATGTGAATTAACATTATATCAAACTGAACGATCTGCTACATGCATATTAAGAGATGAATCATCGCCACGGTTTATTGAACTAAATGGTAACCAACACTTCATGGGCTCAATAGTGGCAATGATTCAACAGATCTCTAAAAATCAAGATAGAAAAAGAGTTCAACATCTTTTCAATTAAAAGTATATCATCCTCAAAAGATGATGGAGAAATCTTGATCAGAGAAACAGCAATATCAGCAACTTTTAGATTTAAAAACTGCAATATTCTGTACCGTTCTTCTCTAGGCTTCAACTATATTTGATGTGTGTAGTAAGTTGTATCATGTGCAACTCCCTTTTATTAACCACCATTTTTATAACCTATTTGAATACTTAAAAAATAACATCTTTGATAAATTGTAAATAACATCATGCCACTCACATATTTGAAAATAAAAAAAAATAAAAAAAAAAAGCATCTTTGATGCATTATAAATAACTTTCTTTGGATCAACTACTATATCACTATATAAAGATTGCTCACATAAGGAATGGGAAAACCCTCAGATTCTCGTTCCATTTTCACCTCTAGTCACGACAATCATTAAATATGAGAAGTCAAACAAGAATGTAAATTGCTACTTTATATATATTATATATTAAATGTTCATTCAAAAGCTGACCTGAGATGGATCTTCAATAGATTTGTTATTAGCATTGCATTGGATATTTAGAGAGGAAAACTAATGCTTACTTGCACCTTGGCCCTTGCAAGCCACCTTCATAGTATTTAAGATCACCAATTTATTCAAAGAAATAGAAAATGCTTATTTGATCTACAAAGATTTGAATGTGATTAAGAACACCCAAACTAAATATAATGCCAAAGATCGACCAATTTGTAGTTAATTTGGTCAAACTTGTAACTTTACAATTATAACATATAACATTTTTTGTACATTGTACACGTACATTATTTGTTTCTACTATTGAAAGGAAAATGACATTCCCATAAAAAAATAAAAATAAGAAACTGCAAAACTACCATCTCCCATTGCACTACATTCTCATAATATTATCACAACGTTGAGCCTAACCTATTTGGACATGTTACCCTCCCGCCCGTTATGCCACCTATAATCTTTTGATACAATTGGTTTTCAGTCATGTGCAAATGCACTTATTTGTAAGGAAGATGTATGTTGTGTGACTTTATTGTATTTCTTAGAAGCAATTTTCTATGGGCATATAATGCACTAATATATAAATTTTCTCTTTAATATCATAACAACAAGTAAGCATTTTATTAGTGAATTTTATGGTTGAAATGAGCATTCTTCTAACTTGCCAAATTTATTCTTTTTGCTGAACTATTTTGTAACTTATAAGTGCTAAATTGCCATTTATTTTGCTTAGTATTATGTTAAACTTAAGTAAGGAACATAATAACAGTACCTGGTTCACCAAAATGTGTGCAAATTTTTCATTATTGATTGATCATATTTGACATAAAGTTGATTAAACCAGAAGTCGATTGCATTTTTATGTGGACACATTTCAAATGCATACCTGATATATCTTTTTTTCATCTCAAAGAAATAGATGCAGGTTTCCTCTGATTACACTATATTTTTTGATAGAATAATGCAATGTATTTGAGTATAACTATTAATTTAGTTTAGTTATATCTTCAAACGCGTCAAGCCGGTAAACGTGTTGAAATTTGCCCAACACTATTAAATTTTGTCAAACAGCTAATCATATTTGTTTGAAGTAATGAAATGTTAGATGTTATAAAACACTACAAATTATATATCGTAAAATATCAGTAACGTTTTTTATAGTTGAAGAAAAAGCAGAAAGTTAGGGTTCTTCATCCAACCAATTTCGATTTTCTACTTACTCAACACACTCATTTTATTACACCTGCTTTAGATGCATAATGAAAACAAAGAGAACTTCTATGAGATGAAGGGAGTATACAAGTGCTTATAAAAAGATTACACGGACGTATAAACTTACAAGCTCAAGATGATGAGCAAGCGTAAGGGTATTAGTGATATTTTTTGCAGCTCATCCATTTTTTTTCTTGTTAAATTCAGAATTCTCTAATTCATTCCCCTTTTCACCAACATGATCATACAATACTGCATAAGAGAAGTAATCTGGTTAAGCTCGTACAATACAGCAATGAATGCGGGACTTGAATGCATAACATACTTGTCATATCTGCCTGATGCCTGATACGATGTCGATCATCTTCTTTTTGCCTTATTTCCATTTACGTTTGGTTCTTTATCCCTACATTCAGATCAAAAGTGTTTGAACCAATATTCGATAACAAATTTTTCAAAAACTAATAAATAGATTCATTTTTAGCAAATACATACACATTAAGAAGAGATTGGGAGCCTACTTGTCACACCCCCAGTTAGGGTCTGGGCGAAATGTGATTCAATATCATAATACATACCAACATATTATAAAATGAGAACAATAACTATATGAATAAAACCAAATTGTATTTGAATAAACGCAGCGGAAGAATTAATAATGTCGTTACAAGAATTATAAATTGTTCAAATGCAGAAAAGTAAATATGCGATAAGTCTTGATCCTAGCCAAGTAAGTCATCACATAAGCAGTAGATATAGAGGTCCTGATCATTCAGTACCTGAGACAAACATGCTAAAAGTGTCAACCAAAAAGGTTGATTGAAATTCATAGGTTTAACAAATATGTTTGACCGTTTGTTTTTAGACCACAAGATTTGTTATAAAAGTAGATCACGCAGATCCAAAAGTAGTACTGATTCGTGATATTTTAGACTAAACGTTTGTTTTGTTGCCCCGAAGATAAGTTGGCAGTACCTTATCACCATGTTTAAATCATTATTAAGTAATACAAAGACATCGAGGTCAAATGTATCGGGGACGTTACTCCCGATAGGCCTACCCCCAATAATTAAGAATGCCTTATCCTGGAAGCAATTAAAAAATATCACTGTGGGGTCTTAGTAGCATAAGCTAGTTATAGTACAGTTTAGGTTCGTACTTGTGTCTAAGTTGTTTAAAGTATAAAAGCAGCATGTGTCTCACCCCAGTAAGTATAAAAAGTGCTATAGCAATAAGAGTGGGGCTATGAAAGTCACCTTAGTAATTCGATGAGATAAAGTAATCCTTAAAGAGGAAGTATGGATGATCGAAGCACGGAATAAGTCAACCTAAGAATAAGTTGAGAATAGTTTAGATGTTTTGCCCGTATTATGATAAGTGTAAGTATTTTCTTTTATAGTAAGTTTAAAGAAGGTTTATCGTTTTGGAAAGGCTTTTCATACTAGACAAGCTTCCAATCTAACACTTTCAATTTAAAATGGCCTTTTCAGGTCATAGGTTTCTGAGCCACAGGATCCTTTAACTCGGTAATCCAAACTCTCCGCCTAGACTTTCGAGCGTCCATCCACTCGAGAAAGATCAAGATCTATACCCATCTAATATACCGTTCCAATACGTTTTTAGGTGCGTATAGGAATACAACACTTTAAATACTTTATACAATAAGTATTTACTTAAGTTCGATTGTATTATCGTTATTAAGATTGTTTGGTTTTTAAATCCTAATAATAAGTAGGATATATTTAAGTAGGTAAACAAGTGTTATACATAGAAATTGTGTTTTATGAATGGGTATGTATTAATATCAAGTTAATATGTATAACAGTAAGTTTTATGTCAATATAAGTACCAATAATTATCTAAAAATGCTAACAAGTGTTTTATTGATTTCATAACAGTAAGTGACATGTATAAAACATTATAAAAATTTTCTATACATAAATATTAAGTTTTATGTATTAAATATTAAATTTTTTTTATAGCTAAAATACAAATAAATAGATAAACAAGTTTAACAACACATTTTATATTTTTCTTAGGTTCTACTGACTAAAATAAACTTAGGAAAAATTTATAAATTTTTGTTATGGTGTAAAAGTATTTATTTCTAATTTCTTTTTCGGTTCAAGATAAATCAAAGTTTATAAAGTAATAATTATTATATCAACTCAATTAATTCATTTAAAATTTTCGTATGCCTAATATAGTGTATTAAGCTTAGAAAAATTATTTGTACATTTATATTAATAGTTTACCTATTTAATTCAACTTTTGTATTGTTTTTAGTTTAAATTCAGAATAAAATAGAAATATATAATTATTAATTCTAAAAATAATTTTTATAACTTTCTTATTAGTTCCTAAGTAATTTCCATTAATTATTGTAGTCATAAACATGTTATATCATTAAATTCTATTTTTCTTTTTAAAACAGATTTTCCGGTACTGTAGCAAAAGTAGAAGAAAATACAAATTAATTATTTAAAATGACAAATAAATCAAACATAAATTTTTATAATTACTTTTATGACCTAAGGAACAATCAAAAATTATAAAACATAATATATAAAATTGTTTACTATTTATTTCTTCATTATCTATATATACCGAATATAAAAAAATTAGTTTTTGATTTTTAATAAATATAAATTCGAATGTATAATTCATAAAAATAATTTTTATAGTCATTAGGATACTTAATACTAATTATCATGTATTTACATTATTTATTATAATTAATTTCGTAATTATTTGGTATTTAACATAAAACTAGCACAAAAATATGATAAAAACTAAATAAAAACTATAAAAATAATATAGAGAACTTACAAAAATAATTTTTGCAGAGGTTTGAGAGTATGATCTTCAAGTGAGAATAAATTTTTGAGGTGTAAAGGATTTTGAAAGAAATGGCTAGTATTTATAAGTGAAAACTTGGTATAAAAAAATGTATAAAAGAAATAAAAAGAAAAGAAAAATAAAAATATTAATAATTGTATCAGCCCATAATTTGTATTAAATAAATAAAATTGTTTTTATAAAGCTAGATCTAGATCTAGAATAAAATTAAAAAAATAAAAAGCAAAAAGTATTAATTTTTTTTGTTTACTATTCGGCGCTACAGTAACTTTTTTTTATATATATATACATATATATATATATTTTTTTTACAATGACTATAACCTTCATTTTTATAAAAGATATCATTGTATAGATTAGTTTTTGTAAGTGGTAACATATTTACATAAACTTTACATCTTATAAATATGTATATACTTTTTAGTTATATATAAATATATATGTATATATAACTTTGTCAAGTATAAAGTTTATAAATTTAACTAATAAACTTATGTTACTTGATATGAATTTATATGTTGTAAACTTATTTATTTTAAGTATACATTATATAAATTACTTGATAAGTTTAGGTTTCGTTATATAATATAAACTTATAGATGTACTTTGTTGAATAATATTTATCCGTTTAACGTTTGTTAGTTTCGTATATATATATAACGACCATTCATTAATACTTAATCTTTTTTTTTCGGGCATTTTAAATTATACGGAAGAAAATATAGATGAAAAAATGAGGGTCTTTATAGTACCTCCCCGTTAATGAAAACTTCGTCCCGAAGTTTTAAGTGGAGTTCCCGTCTGCTTCATCAACAGTTGGGAAGAGATGGGGGTATTTCCGTATCATTTGGTCTTTGCGTTCCCAGGTATATTCGGGGCCTCTACGCGAATTCCAACGGACTTTAACAATAGGTATGTTGCTCTTACGAGTTTCTTTTACCTCTTCTTTCATAATCTCTATAGGTTCTTCGATAAAGTGCATTTGCTCATCAATGCGGATATCATCCAAAGGAATAACAAGAGTATCTTCGGCGAGACACTTTTTCAGATTTGAGACATGAAACACATCATGTACTTGACTTAGTTCAGCTGGAAGTTCTAATCGATACGCAACGGGACCGATTCTTTGAATAACTTTGAAAGGTCCAACATAACGCGGACTGAGTTTACTTCGTTTACCGAAGCGGATAACACCCTTCCAAGGAGATACTTTCAACATAACGTTATCTCCAACTTGGAATTCTAACGGTTTTCGGTGAGGGTCGGCATAACTCTTTTGTCGACTACGAGCGGTTTCTAAACGCTTCTTGATTTGCACGATCTTTTCGGAAGTTTCATGAATAAGTTCAGGACCAGTTAATTGTCGGTCCTCGAGTTCATCCCAACACAACGGAGATCTACATTTGCGACCGTATAAAGCTTCGAATGGTGCAGCTTTAATACTAGAGTGATAGCTGTTGTTGTAAGAAAACTCGGCTAAAGGTAGGTGTTTATCCCACCCTTTACCGAAATCGATAACACATGCTGGTAGCATATCCTCCAAAGTTTGGATAGTTCGTTCACTTTGACCGTCCATTTGCGGATGATAAGCTGTACTCATGTCGAGTCGAGTTCCAAGAGACGCTTGCAAGGATTTCCAGAAATTGGAAGTAAATCGACTATCGCGATCCGAGATAATAGAAGTAGGGACACCGTGACGAGTAACAATCTCTTTAACATAGAGTTGAGCTAACTTTTCCATTCTGTCAGTATCTTTGATTGGTATGAAATGTGCAGACTTAGTGAGACGATCAACTATGACCCAAATCATATCATTGCCATTTGCAGTCTTAGGCAATTTTGTGATAAAGTCCATAGCTATACCATCCCACTTCCACTGTGGAATATCGGGTTGAGTTAGAAGACCAGAAGGCTTTTGGTGCTCGACTTTGACTTTCGAACAAGTAAGACACTTACTCACATAAGTAGCAATGTCGCATTTCATGTTGGGCCACCAGTAGAACTCTTTCATATCCTGATACATTTTACTAGAACCGGGATGAATAGAATACCTAGTCTTATGTGCTTCATCCAAGACTAGTTCACGGAGATTACCATAACGAGGAACCCAAATACGATTACCAAAGTATCTTGTACCATTGGACTTAACTTGCAGTTGGTTTTCGAAATTTATAGGTCCTTCACCTTCGATAAGTGTCGGTTTAATAGCTTCCAATTGAGCTTCACAGATTCGTGAAATAAGATTCGATTCGATTTTTAGGTTTAAAGTACGAACACGTTTAACATCGTCTTTTCGGCTAAGGGCATCGGCAACTACATTCGCCTTGCCAGTATGATATTTCAGCTCACAATGATAATCGTTCAATGTCTCGAGCCATCGGCTTTGCCTCATATTCAGCTGTTTTTGATCAAAGATGTGTCGAAGACTTTTATGGTCAGTGTACACCGTAAAGTGAGTACCATACAGATAATGTCTCCATATCTTTAATGCAAATACCACGGCACCTAACTCAAGGTCATGTGTGGTATAGTTTACTTCATGTTTCTTCAACTGCCTAGATGCATAGGCGATAACCTTTTCTCGTTGCATTAAAACACAACCAAAGCCTTGCTTCGAAGCATCGCAGTAAACAACAAAGTCATCTGAACCTTCGGGTAAAGATAAAATCGGGGTTGTGGTCAATTTCTCTTTCAAAATCTTGAAAGCAGATTCCTGTTCATCAGACCACTCAAATTTCTTCCCTTTGTGAGTTAACTTGGTGAGAGGCTTTGCAAGAAGAGAAAAATCTTTAATAAATCTTCGGTAGTAACCGGCAAGTCCCAAAAATTGGCGAATATGCTTCGCCGTCTTTGGCACTTCCCAATTCTGAACGGCGGTGATTTTAGCGGGATCGACATGTATTCCATTACTATCTACAACATGTCCAAGGAATTGTATGGTTCTAAGCCAAAACTCACACTTAGAAAATTTTGCGTAGAGTTGTTCTTTTCTTAAGAGTTCAAGAATCAATCGTAAATGTTGCTCATGTTCTTTCTTGCTTTTAGAATAGATCAAGATGTCGTCGATAAAAACAATAACGAATTTATCAAGGTAAGGCTTGCAAACACGGTTCATAAGATCCATAAATACGGCTGGAGCATTGGTTAAACCGAAAGGCATAACACAAAATTCGTAATGTCCGTATCGGGTGCGGAATGCAGTCTTAGGAATGTCGGATTCCTTGACTCTGAGCTGGTGATAACCGGATCTTAAATCAATCTTAGAATAAATGCTTGACCCTTGAAGTTGGTCAAATAGATCATCAATGCGAGGTAACGGGTAACGATTCTTTATGGTAAGCTTGTTGAGCTCTCGGTAATCAATACACATTCTCAATGTACCATCCTTCTTTTTGACAAATAAGACAGGAGCTCCCCACGGGGACGAACTTGGACGAATAAAACCTAGATCCAAAAGTTCTTGGAGTTGGTTAGAAAGTTCCTTCATTTCGGAAGGTGCTAAATGATACGGTGCTTTAGCAATGGGTGCAGCACCTGGAGATAAATCGATTTGAAACTCAACTTGACGAGGCGGTGGAAGACCAGGGAGATCTTCGGGAAACACATCGGGAAAATCTTTAACAATCGGGACATTTTCAATACGCGTTTCTTCGAATTCGATCATTTTAACGTGAGCTAGTATGGCGGAGTAACCTTTCACAAGGTACTTACGGGCTTTAAGACATGAGATGATATTAAGATTGGAACAACTCTGTTTGCCTTGGATAATAAGAGTTTCTCCACGTCCTAATGGAATTTGAACGGTCTTATCGAAACACATGATGGCTGCTCTCAATGACCTAACCATTCCATTCCAACCACTACATCGAAACTACCTAGCTCGACCGGCAAAAGGTCTATCTTGAATTCCTTATCGGCTAGAATTAGGTTGCAGTTTTTATATATTTTATCAACTTTCATTAACTTCCCATTAGCCACTTCTACTAATCGTCTGGTTTCTAAGGTTTGGGGCTTTTCAGTAAAAAGGGTGCAAAACTCATTTGACACATAACTCTTATCGGCTCCCATATCAAATAAAATAGTGGCATAACAATTATTGACGAGGTACGTACCGGTAATGACCTCATCCTCATCACTGGCTTCTGCAGCAGTAATCACAAAAGCACGACCTTTGGCAGTAGCATTTGCTCCAGTAGCTGCAGTATCTTTCTTCTTTGGACAATTCGGGCTAATATGCCCCTTTTCACCACAAGTATAGCATGTTGGAGGAGCTCTAGCCGGAACAATGGCTCTATTCTGAGGTAGGGTTCTACAAGTCTTTGCAGCATGGCCTATCTTCTTACATATTGTACACACAGCAGTGCACTTTCCCGGATGATGCCTTTCACATTTAGAACAAAACGGACTAGTACCCTAATAACCGGGTCTCGTACCATTTCCCGGTTTCTTGTTAACATTTTGAGCTGAACCCTGAGATGGTTCAAATTTCCTCTTATTGTCACCGTTTTTAACTTCGACTTGTTTATTAACCGAAACTCTCCTACTTTTAGCCATCATTAAACTCTGTGCCATGTGGATCACAGCATCCACAGTAACCTTCTCGGCAGAAATCACATTCCTTTGAACATCCTCGGGTAGACCCTCGATATACCGCTCTATCCTGCGGGCTTCAGTTGGGAACATTTCGGGACATAAGGTAGAAAGCTCCAAAAAACGATTGGTATAGCTTTCGATATCGGTTCCTTTAACTCTGAGTTCCTAGTACTCAGCCTCGAGCTTTTGGACTTGACTTCTTGGGCATAACTTAGTGATCATCATGCCTTTGAGTTCATCCCATGGGGTAGCATTAGCATTATCTATTCCCACAGATTTGGCATGAGCAGTCCACCATGTCATAGCATTGCCAGTGAGTGAACTTGTGGAAAACTTCACTCGATCATTATCTCCGCAGTTACAGATACGAAAGATTGATTCTAGCTTTTCAAACCATCGGACCAGTTCTACGGCTTCTTCTTTTCCACTAAAAGTGGGTGGGTTACAGTTCTTAAAATCTTTATAGGAGCAAGTTTTAGAAGGAACATTATGATTGTTATTGTTATTGCCTTGGGCGGCCGCTAGCAACAATTGAAATTGTTCAGTAGAAAGAGTGACATTTGGTATAAGATTGTTGTTGTTGTTGCCACGAGTTGAGTGAGCCATTGATCTTCAATACATAAATACATTATTGGTTGAAGAATCAAGGTGTTATAAGTTTACAATCATGATTTATAACGTTTGCACAACACACATAGGTGAATAAGACAATATGCTTAAATAAACACTTAACATTATTGGAAACGAGGCATTATATAAGCCTTTATTACACGAGTTTGGAATGGAAAAAGTTTAGGCATAAGCCTTTACATAGATGGGTAAATGGAAAATAGGAAAACAAAAGATAGGTTTTAGTTCTTCTTTTTCTCGTTCTCAGCTTCCTTCATAAATTTCTCTATCTTTTCATTTTTATCCTTTTGTTTCTCGTGGAGGTATTCAAAATTATCGTAGAGGTTAGTGATGCGGCTGTTGACAAAGTTGTTGTTGAAATCCTTGATAGCCAGTTGATGATTGATTCGGTTTTTCTCTATTTTCATCTTAGACTCAACTAGTTCTTGGAGGTAGGCAAGAGATTGCTTTCCCCAATGGGTATTCCGTTCTTCCTCAGTCTTCACTTTCATTACTGTCTCTATCACTTTTTCCATGTTATTTTTCACAAGTTTTTCTAGCTTTTCAGTTTGAGAGTCGAAGGACTCTTTGATGATTTCTTTCAAGATTGTGTTTTCTTTTTCTAGGTTGTTTAGACGCATTTCTATCCGAGCAACATGGCGCCTACTATACTCTTTATTCTTATCACAACTTCGCTGAAGGTTGAGGAGGTTACTCTTCATCATCACGTGCTCAATGTTATTACAAAATAATGGACCGGCTTCTCTAGTGGTGGCGGGTTCGGGTTGTTTTCTCTTTCGAGATGAGTTTTCAGATGATTCTTCAATAGGCTCTTCTTCAGGCTCATAATCTGAGGAGTCATTGTCATGGTTAGGGAGGTCTTGATGAGCATTCCATTCGGGAGTATTCATCGGTTGATGAGAGTCAGAGTCAGCAGAATTGGTAGGATATTTTCCTTTGCTTTCATTTCTCAGGGTTGGATAATATTCGGGAGACCCACGCGAGTTGTAACGAGTGTTTGGGCTATAGTTCATTGGTGGTGAAGGAGGACTATAAAGTTGGCTTCGAACTGATTTTTCGGTAGAAGATCCTTCAGTATCTTCCTCAGCTGGTTTGAAAAGAGTCATTTTGTTTATTTGATGATAGCTTGACATCCTAACATTAAGATAGAGATTTTGATTAGATTTTTAAGCTAGGATTGTAAAGAATGAGAGGTAGGGTTGAACTCTTTGCTTTAACATTCTAAGGTAATCCTAAGTGTTTTAAAGTCTAAGGCAGGAAAGGTTATAGTTTCCCAGATTGCTAAGGTACCCTAGCTAACAAATAAGGCACACATAAAATGCAATCCTGGTTCTCTATAACAGCCTGGTTATGCTCTGATACCAATCTGTCACACCCCCAATTAGGGCCTGGGCGAAATGTGATTCAATATCATAATACATACCAACATATTATAAAATGAGAACAATAACTATATGAATGAAACCAAATTGTATTTGAATAAACGCAGCGGAAGAATTAATAATGTCGTTACAAGAATTATAAATTGTTCAAATGCAGAAAAGTAAATATGCGATAAGTCTTGATCCTAGCCAAGTAAGTCATCACATAAGCAGTAGATATAGAGGTCCTGATCATTCAGTACCTGAGACAAACATGCTAAAAGTGTCAACCAAAAAGGTTGAGTGAAATTCATAGGTTTAACAAATATGTTTGACCATTTGTTTTTAGACCACAAGATTTGTTATAAAAGTAGATCACGCAGATCCAAAAGTAGTACTGATTCGTGATATTTTAGACTAAACGTTTGTTTTGTTGCCCCGATGATAAGTTGACAGTACCTTATCACCATGTTTAAATCATTATTAAGTAATACAAAGACATCACGGTCAAATGTATCGGGGACGTTACTCCCGATAGGCCTACCCCCAATAATTAAGAATCCCTTATCCTGGAAGCAATTAAAAAATATCACTGTGGAGTCTTAGTAGCATAAGCTAGTTATAGTACAGTTTAGGTTTGTACTTGTGTCTAAGTTGTTTAAAGTATAAAAGCAGCATGTGTCTCACCCCAGTAAGTATAAAAAGTGCTATAGCAATAAGAGTGGGGCTATGAAAGTCACCTTAGTAATTCAATGAGATAAAGTAATCCTTAAAGAGGAAGTATGGATGATCGAAGCACGGAATAAGTCAACCTAAGAATAAGTTGAGAATAGTTTAGATGTTTTGCCCGTATTATGATAAGTGTAAGTATTTTCTTTTATAGTAAGTTTAAAGAAGGTTTATCGTTTTGGAAAGGCTTTTCATACTAGACAAGCTTCCAATCTAACACTTTCAATTTAAAATGGCCTTTTCAGGTCATAGGTTTCTAAGCCACAGGATCCTTTAACTCGGTAATCCAAACTCTCCGCCTAGACTTTCGAGCGTCCATCCACTCGAGAAAGATCAAGATCTATACCCATCTAATATACCGTTCCAATACGTTTTTAGGTACGTATAGGAATACAACACTTTAAATACTTTATACAATAAGTATTTACTTAAGTTCGATTGTATTATCGTTATTAAGATTGTTTGGTTTTTAAATCCTAATAATAAGTAGGATATATTTAAGTAGGTAAACAAGTGTTATACAAAGAAATTGTGTTTTATGAATGGGTATGTATTAATATCAAGTTAATATGTATATATATATATATATATATATATATATATATATATATATATATATATATATATATATTTATCTTATATGTTAAAATATGTATAGTTTAATTTTATATTTTATGTCAATATAAGTACCAATAATTATCTAAAAATGCTAACAAGTGTTTTATTGATTTCATAATAGTAAGTGACATGTATAAAACATTATAAAAATTTTCTATACATAAATATTAAGTTTTATGTATTAAATATTAATTTTTTTATAGCTAAAATACAAATAAATAGATAAACAAGTTTAACAACACATTTTATATTTTTCTTAGGTTCTACTGACCAAAATAAACTTAGGAAAAATTTATAAATTTTTGTTATGGTGTAAAAGTATTTATTTCTAATTTCTTTTTCGGTTCAAGATAAATCAAAGTTTATAAAGTAATAATTATTATATCAACTCAATTAATTCATCTAAAATTTTCGTATGCCTAATATAGTGTATTAAGCTTAGAAAAATTATTTGTACATTTATATTAATAATTTAACTATTTAATTCAACTTTTGTATTGTTTTTAGTTTAAATTCGGAATTAAATAGAAATATATAATTATTAATTCTAAAAATAATTTTTATAACTTTCTTATTAGGTCCTAAGTAATTTCCATTGATTATTGTAGTCATAAACATGTTATATCATTAAATTCTATTTTTCTTTTTAAAACAGATTTTTCGGTACTGTAGCAAAAGTAGAAGAAAATATAAATTAATTATTTAAATGACAAATAAATCAAACATAAATTTTTATAATTACTTTTATGACCTAAGGAACAAGTGAAAATTATAAAACATAATATATAAAAATTTTTACTATTTATTTCTTCATTATCTATATATACCGAATATAAAAAAAATCAGTTTTTGATTTTTAATAAATATAAATTTGAATGTATAATTCATAAAAATAATTTTTATAGTCATTAGGATACTTAATACTAATTATCATGTATTTACATTATTTATTATAATTAATTTAGTATTTATTTGGTATTTAACATAAAACTAGCACAAAAATATGATAAAAACTAAATAAAAACTATAAAAATAATATAGAGAACTTACAAAAATAATTTTTGCAGAGGTTTGAGAGTATGATCTTCAAGTGAGAATAAATTTTTGAGGTGTAAAGGATTTTGAAAGAAATGGCTAGTATTTATAGGTGAAAACTTGATATAAAAAAAATGTATAAAAGAAATAAAAAGTAAAATAAAAATATTAATAATTGTATCAGCCCATAATTTGTATTAAATAAAGAAAAGTGTTTTTATAAAGCTAGATCTAGATCTAGAATAAAATTAAAAAAATAAAAAGCAAAAAGTATTAAATTTTTTTTTGTTTACTATTCGGCGCTACAGTAACTTTTTTTTTATATATTAATAGTTTACCTATTTAATTCAACTTTTGTATTGTTTTTAGTTTAAATTCAGAATAAAATAGAAATATATAATTATTAATTCTAAAAATAATTTTTATAACTTTCTTATTAGTTCCTAAGTAATTTCCATTAATTATTGTAGTCATAAACATGTTATATCATTAAATTCTATTTTTCTTTTTAAAACAGATTTTCATGTACTGTAGCAAAAGTAGAAGAAAATACAAATTAATTATTTAAAATGACAAATAAATCAAACATAAATTTTTATAATTACTTTTATGACCTAAGGAACAATCAAAAATTATAAAACATAATATATAAAATTGTTTACTATTTATTTCTTCATTATCTATATATACCGAATATAAAAAAATTAGTTTTTGATTTTTAATAAATATAAATTCGAATGTATAATTCATAAAAATAATTTTTATAGTCATTAGGATACTTAATACTAATTATCATGTATTTACATTATTTATTATAATTAATTTCGTAATTATTTGGTATTTAACATAAAACTAGCACAAAAATATGATAAAAACTAAATAAAAACTATAAAAATAATATAGAGAACTTACAAAAATAATTTTTGCAGAGGTTTGAGAGTATGATCTTCAAGTGAGAATAAATTTTTGAGGTGTAAAGGATTTTGAAAGAAATGGCTAGTATTTATAAGTGAAAACTTGGTATAAAAAAATGTATAAAAGAAATAAAAAGAAAAGAAAAATAAAAATATTAATAATTGTATCAGCCCATAATTTGAATTAAATAAATAAAATTGTTTTTATAAAGCTAGATCTAGATCTAGAATAAAATTAAAAAAATAAAAAGCAAAAAGTATTAAATTTTTTTTGTTTACTATTCGGCGCTACAGTAACTTTTTTATATATATATATACATATATATATATATATTTTTTTTACAATGACTATAACCTTCATTTTTATAAAAGATATCATTGTATAGATTAGTTTTTGTAAGTGGTAACATATTTACATAAACTTTACATCTTATAAATATGTATATACTTTTTAGTTATATATAAATATATATGTATATATAACTTTGTCAAGTATAAAGTTTATAAATTTAACTAATAAACTTATGTTACTTGATATGAATTTATATGTTGTAAACTTATTTATTTTAAGTATACATTATATAAATTACTTGATAAGTTTAGGTTTCGTTATATAATATAAACTTATAGATGTACTTTGTTGAATAATATTTATCCGTTTAACGTTTGTTAGTTTCGTATATATATATAACGACCATTCATTAATACTTAATCTTTTTTTTTTTTCGGGCATTTTAAATTATACGGAAGAAAATATAGATGAAAAAATGAGGGTCTTTATAGTACCTCCCCGTTAATGAAAACTTCGTCCCGAAGTTTTAAGTGGAGTTCCCGTCTGCTTCATCAACAGTTGGGAAGAGATGGGGGTATTTCCGTATCATTTGGTCTTTGCGTTCTCAGGTATATTCGGGGCCTCTACGCGAATTCCAACGGACTTTAACAATAGGTATGTTGCTCTTACGAGTTTCTTTGACCTCTTCTTTCATAATCTCTATAGGTTCTTCGATAAAGTGCATTTGCTCATCAATGCGGATATCATCCAAAGGAATAACAAGAGTATCTTCGGCGAGACACTTTTTCAGATTTGAGACATGAAACACATCATGTACTTGACTTAGTTCAGCTGGAAGTTCTAATCGATACGCAACGGGACCGATTCTTTGAATAACTTTGAAAGGTCCAACATAACGCGGACTGAGTTTACTTCGTTTACCGAAGCGGATAACACCCTTCCAAGGAGATACTTTCAACATAACGTTATCTCCAACTTGGAATTCTAACGGTTTTCGGTGAGGGTCGGCATAACTCTTTTGTCGACTACGAGCGGTTTCTAAACGCTTCTTGATTTGCACGATCTTTTCGGAAGTTTCATGAATAAGTTCAGGACCAGTTAATTGTCGGTCCTCGAGTTCATCCCAACACAACGGAGATCTACATTTGCGACCGTATAAAGCTTCGAATGGTGCAGCTTTAATACTAGAGTGATAGCTGTTGTTGTAAGAAAACTCGGCTAAAGGTAGGTGTTTATCCCACCCTTTACCGAAATCGATAACACATGCTGGTAGCATATCCTCCAAAGTTTGGATAGTTCATTCACTTTGACCGTCCATTTGCGGATGATAAGCTGTACTCATGTCGAGTCGAGTTCCAAGAGACGCTTGCAAGGATTTCCAGAAATTGGAAGTAAATCGACTATCGCGATCCGAGATAATAGAAGTAGGGACACCGTGACGAGTAACAATCTCTTTAACATAGAGTTGAGCTAACTTTTCCATTCTGTCAGTCTCTTTGATTGGTATGAAATGTGCAGACTTAGTGAGACGATCAACTATGACCCAAATCGTATCATTGCCATTTGCAGTCTTAGGCAATTTTGTGATAAAGTCCATAGCTATACCATCCCACTTCCACTGTGGAATATCGGGTTGAGTTAGAAGACCAGAAGGCTTTTGGTGCTCGTCTTTGACTTTCGAACAAGTAAGACACTTACTCACATAAGTAGAAATGTCACTGATGTCAAAGCTAAGGTATACGAAATAGTTTATATTTTACTAGGAAAAACTATTAAATACGATACAATTTTACACAAGATATTTATTTATTTATAGAATGGATATACTTAAACCTTGCTACAACACTTATAGGCAGTGTACCTAATCGTAAAGTAGTGTAGTTTTTAGTAAGTCCGGTTCGTTCCACAGGGAAATCTTTAAACAAAGCGTAACGTTATATTAGTTTACTTTTATACAAACATATATATAAGTAATATTATTATTATAAAGGGGGTTTTTACCGTTTAATGACCGGTTTGTCGATTTTAAAACTTTAGTCGCAGTTAAAACCTAATGTAAAATATTAAATAAATAAAAGACTTAAATTAAAACTTAAAGTAAATAACGATAATGAAATTGCGAATAATAAAAGTGCGATAAAATAAACTTGCGATAATTAAAAAGTACGATAATTAAAAGTGCGATTAAATAACAATAAATAAAAATGCGATAATTAGAAGTGCAATTAAAAATAAAGGAAATTAAATATGAAATAAAAGAATTATGCTTATTTAAACTTCTGTAATCATGATGTTTGACGTGTTGATTTTAGTTTTATGCCCATGGGTTAATTGTCCTTTGTCCTGGATTATTTAATATGTCCGTCTGGTTTTTGTCCATAACAGTCCATCAGTCATAAATATAAAGTGCGAGTGTCCTCATCGAATTATTCTTATACCCGAAGTTAAATATTCTAACTAATTGGGGATTCGAATTGTAACAAGGTTTTAATACTTTGTTTAATGAATACACCAGGTTATCGACTGCGTGTAAACCAAGGTTTTACTACTTTGTTAACAATTACACCAATTACCCTTGAATGTAATTTCACCCCTGTTTTAATTATTCTAGTGGCTATTAATCCATTCCCGTGTCCGGTTAAATGAACGATTATTCGTACATATAAATACCCCGCCCATCGTGTCCGATCGAGTGTATATGGTAATTTATAAGGACGCCCAATTGTAAATCTTTATATTAACATTAACAAACTATCATTTAGTTAAACAAATATAAAGCCCATTAATAGCCCATAGTCTAATTTCCACAAGTGTCGTTCTTTTGTCCAAACCCCAATTATGGTACAAAGCCCAATTACCCAATTTTAGTAATTAGCCCAACATCATGATTACTTCGTTTTAAATAAGCATAATAATAACTTAGCTACGAGACATTAATGTAAAAAGGTTGAACATAACTTACAATGATTAAAAATAGCGTAGCGTTACACGGACAGAATTTCGACTTACACCCTTACAACATTCGCTAACATACCCTTATTATTAGAATTATAATTAAAATTAAAATTAAAATATAAATTATATATATATATTTTACGTATATATGAGAGAAGAGAGAAAAAGATTATGAATTGCGATCAGAATTCGGTTGCTTTTATAGGAAAAGTCGAATTTTGGGGCTCCGCGACTCGCGGTGAAAACCTCTTCAAACTCCGCGAGTCGCGGAGGTTACTTTTACAGCTCAGAGGAGTTTGGCTCTTTGTTTACCGACGGTTTATAATATATATATAATATATATATAATTAATATAATTAATTATATATTATATTATATTTATATGCATAGTTAACTTGTAATTTTTAGTCCGTTGCGTCGAGCGTTAAGAGTTGACTCTGGTCCCGGTTCCGGATTTTCGAACGTCCTTGCGTACAATTTTATATTTTGTACTTTGCGTTTTGAATCTTGTACTCTTGTGATTTCGAGACGTTTCTTATCAATAATTGGAACCTCTTTGATTGTCTTTTGTTCTTTTGAGCTTTTTGGTCGTTTGCGTCTTCAATTCGTCGAATCTGTCTTTTGTCTTCACCTTTTATTATTTAAACGAATATCACTTGTAAATAGAATAATTGCAACTAAAAGCTTGTCTTTCTTGAGGAATAATGCTATGAAATATATGTTCGTTTTTAGCATTATCAAATATTCCCACACTTGAGCGTTGCTTGTCCTCAAGCAATATCGTCTTGAAATACAAGAATCACTTCTTTATTCTTCACACTTTGTACATCAGTGATTTCTATACGGTGATATAAACAATGGTAGTAACGATATGGTTTACAGTCCCACATGACTATAAAAATTTAGATCCATTAAGGAAATTGGATCTTTATGAAAACATTTGATCTTTTGAAATCTAGTTTTTACCCTAGATAAGTTTTCCGGAATAACCCTTTACCGGTGTTTGCAAAATATTTTTGTGGGTTTGGTGGGTTTCAGATTTGAAAATTTTAGCTCAAAACTTGCGGTTTTGTGTCACCCACTTGCTAACCTTGTATTTGGAAAGCAACACGTCCAGTTTACTTGTCCCGTATATTACCTTTCAGTAAACTACCGTCCGGTTGTAAAGGAAAGCGTTGAACAAGCAACTGTTAAGGCAATGTCCCCTGACATGCTTTTAATTATGGTCTATAACGTGTCGGACGCAATTACTATCCTTGGTAGGAGTAATAGTAAAGCTCACCCTTATAATTTTTCGGTCTGGCACAAGGTCCTGTCTTTGACCATGCTATGCAACCACCGTTCTTACGGTTGACACCCGATTTAGTTCATGTGACCTAATGAATTCCAGGCGAATTCCTAGGATTTTACGTTCAATGGTAATGAACGCATTGAAAATAGGGTTTTCAGAAAACAAATCGGTTTGTAATTTTGATCAAAATATTTTCTCGTTCAAGCTCGAGTTTAGATATCATTGAATTCCATGAGTTTGTAATTCTCAATCTTTAAGGTCAATCTCTAGGATTGAGTAATATCAGTCTTAAAAGCTGATTTTTAATCTTTAAGGAGATTATCCTTTCTGGGGATCTGATTCATTAGTCTTATCCAGCTAATTTGCATAGTGCCCCCCCATTGTACGAGATAAATCCTTCTCATGGTTAGGATAAATCTGACCACTTGGCGACCCTGTTTAATGCTGAGGTCCGTGGATTTCCTGCTGATTTTAGTGATGACTTTTCTAGATTTTTCGTCAACCTACAGCTGGTCTGGACGACAACTTCATGACCTAAATCAAGAAGCGCGTGTCTTTTTCGGAAGACTTTACTTCCTTTTAATGATGGAATTGATTCATCATGTAGATCCATCTCTTCTTTTCTTTCATCGGGTAAAAACAGTTTAGTTTAGTCCAAAGCAAAAGTATTTTCAGTTATTTGTTACAGATATATGTGACATATGTTTAAGATAACTTGGTAAATTTTCCCACACTTGGCTTTTATTTTCCTTTTTATCGTCCTCTATTCCATTTTAAATGAATTTTAACATTTTAGTTTGTTTCTTAATTTATGTCCTTTCCGAGGTAACAATAATTTCGGTGTTAAAACCTAGTTTTATCGTTCATAAATATGTATAAACATGATTTTGAATTCATTTAATTGAAAATTTTGAAAAATTTTACTAGAATTGGGTAGTCAGTATATAAGACTAGGGCTGTTCTTTTTTATCAGAGAGCACTAGATTCTAATACAACTACTGCTTTACTAGTATTTTTTATGGTAACCAAGTGTATAAAGTAAAAAATTTTTAAAATCCGAAAGAATTTAACCCCTTCCCACACTTAAGATCTTGCAATGCCCTCATTTGCAAGAAATCAGTAACAATTTAAATTATTGAGGGTGATTAGTGTGAAAATGATTAAATTTTACCAAACTTTTCCAAATATATTGGCGTTTGTTTGCTGAATGTTAAATGGTGCACATCATTTGTTCATTCCGTCTTGTTGTTATTTCACATATATTTTGCATCTTGTCGTCAAAATTAGTTGCTTTTGCTGAACTTAATGCCAGTCTTTGAAAATGCGTTGTTTTACCCTGTTGTGTACATAAGATAAACTGCAAACATATATACATATTTTTGAAGTTTGGTATATTACCCCACATTCAAAAATTATTAAAATCTAAGAATAAAAGTTAGACAATTATAAAAATGATTACAATATTAACAAAAGTATTAAACGTATCAATAATTACAAATTACAAAAAAAAATAATAATAAGTAAACTAAGGATGATATTGGTACCAATAGGGGTTCCAGGCATAACCATAGGTGCTATAGAATGCTTCGGCAGGGTCATACGTAGGATACGGTGGCTGCATCTCTATAGACCAGGGAGTGAAGATGGGTTTCGGTGTAGGAATATAGTTTCTACCTATATGTTGGCAATGAGCTATGATTTGGTTCTGATGAACTTGCCAATCTTCAAATGCTCTCTGTCTAGCATTTTCGTATTCCTGAGAAGCTATAAACCTATGCATTTCTTGCATCTCATTCCCCCCTCCTACATTACCTTGCTGCTGGTTTTTCTCCACCTGTGGATGTCTACCATGGTATCGTACTGCGGCGTTATTTCGCCTCTTCAAAACTTTCGCACCATGGTATACATTTAAACCTATAGTATCGCGGGGTTCCGGTTCTTCTACTAATAATCCCCCCCGACTTATATTCACACCGAGATATTCACCAATCAAAGTAATAAAAATACCACCTCCTATTATGCTATGTGGTCGCATCCCCCGAACCATAGCTGATAAATAATAACCCACACAATATGGTATACTTACAGCGCTTTGTGGGTCTCGAATACACATATGGTAAAACAAATCCTGTTCATTTACCTTTTCCTTGTTTTTACCCCTTTGTGTAATCGAATTAGCTAAAAACCTATGTATCACTCTTAATTCGGCTCTATCTATATCCAAATAAGAGTAATTTCTCCCTTTGAAACGGTGATGGCTTGTCATTTGACTCCACACACCGTGTGTATCAAAATTTTCATATATCTTTCTACCGTTTAGTATCAATCCTCTACAATCGGCAGACGCTAACTCCTCAGGCGTATATATACGTAAAGCCTGAGCCATGTCCAGTAAAGACATGTGGCGCATCGAACCGCCTAACAAAAATCTAATAAAAGAACGATCGGTTAAACTAGCTACCCGATCATTCAACTCTATACTACATAACAATTCTTCACACCATACTTTATATACAGGTCTACGTATGGTGAATAAATGTACCCAGTCATTAAAAGAAGAATTACCATACCTCTGTACAAGTAATTCCCTAATTGGCCCGGCCAATTCTACAGCTTCTAAGGGTCCCCATTCTATGACCCTTGGCACCTCAACAACCTTAGAATGAAGAGTATGCAAACCCCGTTGATATTTTGGATAATCTATCCAAAGTCTGTCAAATCTCAGGTTCGGGTGCAACTCTTCCAAGTGCATATCGGAAAAGGTCATGACTGGATGAGGTATATCCTGCTTGTAGTAGTTATCCACCTCCTGTTGTTCCAAATTCTCAGCAGGAGCATTGCGGGCTTGGGATGAAGATTCACCCCTTTCATTCTGCAAAACACATCAAACACAATTTTTGTGCATCCAAATATGCATTAGTTTCAGCAAAATCATCAATCAAAATAATTACAATGACATTATCAATTTACATCAAACTTAAGCTCATTTTCATATTTTCATCAAATCTACACTTTTTCAAATAAGCATATACGAAAATGTTCGTCAAGTTCATAATCATTCCACTCAAATAACATGTCAAAATAATCATTACTAGCAATTAAACAAGTTTCAAATGGCATTATCTTTCAAAAATCAAGTTCATGAATTTTAGACTTGAAAAAGTCCACTTTAATTCTCAAAATCATGTTTAGGCTCAAAGTTTGGATCATTTAACTACCTAGATATGTTACACTACTCAATTTAGCAACAATTCATGGCAAAAATCGGCCATAACCTGTTTATATCAAAAAGCCCCAAATTTGCTCAAGAACACAAACCCTAAATTACTCAAAATTTGAAGTTTAAGGCTTCTAATCATGTTAAACAGCATCAATCTAGGTTATACAAGCATAATACATAAACAATTTAAGCCTAATTACACTAAAAAGCATCAAAATCAAATTGGAAAAAAAAAATGACTCAAGAACACCAAATTTCGGATTAAATGGTGTTTAGGTGTAGAAATTTACCATTTTTCTTGAGTAATTCTTAGATAGCATCCTTCTCAACATGATTTTAGCAAAAGATTTGGTGATTAACGGTTAAAAATTGTGATTTTTGGGGTTTTTTCTCGGGTTTTTCGCAGCTATTTTCGCAGGTTTTTAGTTTTTGTGGGTTGGGGACTGATCTGTTCTGCGGTTTATTTTTTTTCTGTAAATTGGTCCCTCCGCGAGTCGCGGAGGTTTTGCACTTCAAACTCCGCGAGTCGCGGAGTTTTTTTTTTTTTTTTTTTTTTTTTTTTTAAACTTTAACTTATTGAAACAATTAAGTAATTAATTTTAAAATTTTGTTTCCCTTGTTTTTTAGGACGAGGTCGTTTCGGATTGATGTCCTAGTCCGTCCCTCAACAAAATTTTAAAATTTGTCTTTTTGTAGCGATTGTTTTAAAAGCTAAGATTTTTGGGTTTTTCAATGCTTTTGGCATACTCTAATTCAATAAGATTAAAAATAATGATAATAAAAGTTCTCGTCCCTCCCTCGGGTAAAGCAATTTCGGTTCAAAGACCTAGTCTTCAACTTACGACGAATTTTAAAAATCATATTCTTAACTTAATGAGATAAAGTAAATTTTTGTTTTTAAATTCACACAACTTAAATATAAAATTCAAAATTAATATTAAAAATTCACACCAAACTTAAAATTTGAAATGCATAAAATTAAAAATTCATATTTTAAAAATTCACACCAAACTTAATTTAAAAATTCATAAATTCATATCAAACTTATATTAATTTTTCAAATATTTACAATTTTAAATATATTGTTTTTACAAAATTTACAATATTAATTTAAGATTTAAATATTAATTTTAAAAACATGGTAAAAATAAATTTAAAAATCTTTTTGTCTTTTTATCCCACTTTAATCAATCAAATATTATCAAAAATATGCGCCCCTCTTTTTGGTAAAGTAATTTCGGTTCCAAGACCTAATTTAACTCATGACGAATTTTTGAAATATTTTGGGTTGATTGTTTAAAGATATTTATACCTTAAGAATAAACGTTAAATTTCGCAGTGATGTAATAAATTTTTGAATGATATCAATAATTTCGGTCGCCAAACCTAATTTTATTCAATACCAATTTACCACTTTTTAGCGAACAAATTAGCGTTTATTATCAAAAGGTTAAAAATAAAAATAAAAATAAAAACTGTACAGACATACCTGTGAAATAGATTTCTTAGTTATATGATCTATCCCATTCATAAGATAGTCGGTTTAATTGGTTTTCCATGGCTACATAGGCGTAACCTCGAGCATTCAGTGTCTTTTCTTCTAAACATATGAACGGTCCGTCTCTGCATAAAGTAACAAATTCGGTATTTGAATAGGTTTGATTATTGGAACATTTACCTCCATGTGACCATTTTCCGCATTTGTGACATCGTTCTAAGTGTCGTGCTCTTCTTTTCGCTGCGGATTTTGATTTTCCTTTACCAAATTGTAACTTATTATCTTCGCATCTGGATTATTTTCTAACTCCGTCCATTCTTTCTCTGATTACTGATACTATTTCACTCGGTAGTATGTCATTATTACGTTTAGTGATCAAAGCGTGTAGCATTAGACCATGGTTTAGTTCACAGGCAGTCTTCATTTCGTAAAAACCTAAAAAAAATAAAAATTCAGAATGGGGGGAGAAGACTAGTTCTTTAGGGTCTGCTAGGGAAAGACCATTCGGGTTCCATTTTCGAGAACTACACGAAAACAGACAATCTAACTCTAACAGAAATACATATTATCCTTTAAAGACTTGATTCTCCCCACACTTAATTAGCTGTGGTGTCGAAATTGTGATTAACTTCGTTGTCGACTTCCATCGGACCATGTATGTAATGTTTAACTCTGTGACCATTAACTTTAAATTCAATCCCATTTGAATTTATTAATTCTATCGTTCCGTATGGGAAAACTCTTTTGACTATGAATGGTCCAGACCATCTTGATTTCAATTTTCCAGGAAATAGCTTGAATCGTGAATTGAAAAGAAGAACTCTGCCTCCTTCTTTAAATTCTTTTGAACTTCTGATTCTTTTATCATGCCATTTCTTCGTTCTTTCTTTATAGATTAACGAATTTTCGTATGCTTCATGTCTTAATTCTTCTAATTCATTTAGTTGACTTAATCGTAGACGTCCGGCTTCATGTAAATCAAGATTACATGTCTTCAAAGCCCAAAATGCTTTGTGTTCAATTTCTACTGGAAGATGACATGCTTTTCCATAAACAAGTCTAAAAGGTGTGGTTCCAATTGGAGTTTTGTAGGCTGTTCTAAAAGCCCAGAGTGCATCCTCCAATTTAATGGACCATTCCTTCGGATTTGATCCTATTGTTTTCTCTAGAATACGTTTTAAAGCTCGGTTGGTATTTTCAACTTGTCCACTTGTTTGTGGATGATATGCGGTGGAGATTTTATGAGTTACTCCATATCTTTTAAGAACTTTCTCAAGTTGATTATTACAGAAATGAGTACCCCGATCACTTATTAAAGCTTTCGGTGTTCCAAACCTTGCAAAAAGACGTTTTAAAAAGTTGACTACAACTCGTGCATCGTTAGTTGGGAGAGCTTGTGCTTCCGCCCATTTAGATACATAATCAATGGCTACGAGTATATATAGATTATTATTAGATTTTGGAAATGGACCCATAAAGTCAATACCCCAAATGTCAAATACTTCACATACTTGGATGACATTTTGTGGCATTTCATCACGTTGACTTATTTTTCCGGCCCTTTGACATGCATCACAGGATTTGCAAAGAAGGTGTGCGTCTTTGTAAATTGTAGGCCAATAGAATCCAGCTTCATAAACTTTTCTTGCTGTTAGTTGAGGCCCATAATGCCCTCCTGTTGGTCATGTGTGACAATGGTTTAAAATTTTACTAGCTTCATCTCCAAATACACATCGGCGTATTATTCCATCGGGACAACTTTTAAACAGATGTGGATCTTCCCAGAAATAGTGTTTTATATCACTGAAGAATTTCTTTCGTCTTTGGTACGATAATCCTTTTTCAAGGAATCCACAAACTAAGTAGTTTGCATAGTCTGCAAACCATGGGATTTCTTTATAATCTATCTTCAATAGATATTCATCAGGAAAGTTGTCTTGTATGGCTGATTCATTTAGAACTTCTAATTCGGGATTTTCAAGACGAGAAAGATGATCAGCGGCGAGATTTTCTGCTCCTCTTTTATCTCGGATTTCAATATCAAACTCTTGTAAGAGTAAGATCCAACGGATTAATCTTGGTTTAGCATCTTGTTTTGAAAATAGGTATCTAAGAGCAGAATGGTCGGTATAGACCACCGTTTTTGCTAGAACGAGATATGATCGAAATTTGTCAAAAGCAAAGACAATAGCAAGGAGTTCTTTTTCAATAGTTGTATAGTTCATTTTTGCTCCTTGTAATGTCTTACTAGCATAATATATAGGTTGAAATCGTTTTTCAATCCTTTGTCCTAAAACGGCTCCATTGCAAAATCACTTGCATCGCACATTAGCTCAAATGGTAGATTCCAATTTGGTGTTATCATGATCGGTGCATTAGTGAGTTTCTCTTTAAGAATATTAAAAGATTTGATACACTCATCTGAAAAGATGAATGGCGCATCCTTTTCTAGGAGTTTATTCATAGGAGTGGCAATTTTAGAAAAATCTTTTATGAAATGTCGGTAAAAACCGGCATGCCCTAGAAAACTCCTAACTCCTCTAACATTGGTGGGATGTGGAAGTTTAGCAATTACATCTACTTTAGCTCTATCCACTTCAATTCCTTCTTTTGAAATTTTATGTCCAAGAACGATGCCTTCTTTAACCATGAAATGGCATTTCTCCCAATTAAGTACTAGATTTGATTTTTCGCATCTAATTAGCATTCGTTCCAGATTAACTAGACATGATTTAAATGTATCACCGAAGACTGAAAAGTCATCCATGAATACTTCCATGCATTCTTCTATCATGTCGTGAAAAATCGCCATCATACACCTTTGAAAGGTTGCAGGGGCGTTGCAAAGTCCAAATGGCATGCGTTTGTAAGCAAAAGTACCATAAGGTCACGTGAATGTGGTTTTCTCTTGATCTTCGGGTGCTATTGGAATTTGAAAATATCCGGAAAATCCATCTAGAAAACAATAGTAACTATTTCCGGCTAATCTTTCCAACATTTGATCTATGAAAGGTAAGGGAAAGTGATCTTTTCTGGTGGCGTCATTTAATTTTCTATAATCAATAAATACACGCCATCCTGTTACAGTCCTAGTAGGAATAAGCTCATTTTTCTCATTTGTAATGACAGTCATGCCACCCTTCTTAGGTATGCATTGAACTGGGCTTACCCATGGACTATCAGAAATTGGATATATCAAACCTGCATCTAGCAGTTTAATAATCTCTTTCTTAACTACATCTTGCATATTAGGATTTAGTCTTCGTTGGCGTTGCACATACGTTTTATGACTTTCTTCCATAAGGATTTTATGTGTGCAATACGAAGGACTTATTCCTTTAATATCATGAATCTTCCATGCAATGGCTGGTTTATGAGCTTTCAACACAGAAATGAGTTGTGATTTCTCATTTTCAGTAAGAGAAGACGATATTATTACAGGTAATTCAGATTCACCATGTAAATAAGCGTATTCCAAATGGTTTGGAAGTGGCTTTAACTCTAATTTCGGAGGTTCTTCTATCGATGATTTATATCGATATCTGTCTTCTTCTTTTAGCATTTGAATTTCTTCTGTTGTTGGTTCATATCCATTAGCTATAAGTGTAGCTAACATTTCAGCTTCATCAATTGGTTCATTACCTTCTCCTAAAGAACATTCTCCTGTTCCTTGTAATTCTGGAAATTCTTCTAATAATTCTGCATGTGCATCTATAGTTTGAATATAATAACATGTATCATCTGCAGATTGTGGTTGTTGCATTGCTCTATCAACTGAAAAGGTAACACTCTCATCCTCTATACTTAGGGTCAGTTTCTTACCGAACACGTCTATCATTGCTTTAGCCGTGTTTAAGAATGGTCTTCCTAATATGAGAGGAACTTGAGAATCTTCTTCCATGTCCAGAACAACAAAATCTACTGGAAATACTAAAGTACCAACTTTAACTAGCATGTTCTCCATTATCCCTCTAGGATATTTTATTGATCTATCGGCTAGTTGTATGCTTATTCTGGTTGGTTTCAATTCTCCAAGGTCTAGTTTAGTGTATAGTGAATACGGCATTAGATTTATACTAGCACCTAAATCTGCTAATGCTTCTATTGAACTAAGACTACCCAGAAAACATGGAATTGTGAAACTTCCTGGATCAGATAATTTTTCTGGTATCTTATTCAACAGCACTGCTGAACAATTAGCATTCATAGTAACAGCCGAGAGTTCTTCCATTTTCTTTCTATTTGAGATTAGATCTTTCAAGAATTTAGCATATCTAGGCATTCCTGAAATCACATCAATGAAAGGAAGATTTACATTTATCTGTTTAAACATATCCAAGAATTTGGATTGCTCGGCTTCAAGTTTCTCTTTCTTCATTTTACTCGGGTAAGGAAGTGGTGGTTGGTATGGTTTAACATAAGGTTTATCCTTAACTGTGTTATCTTCATTAACCTTTTCAACTACCGGTTCTTTTTCCTTATCTTGATCAGGTTGTGGTTCTTGTGGAGTAGGAATAGTTTCATCAGAAGTTACAGGTATTTCAGGTGGTTTAAGTGTTGTACCACTTCTTGTGGTAATGGCTTTAGCTGTTTCATTTCGGGGGTTAGCATTTGTATCGCTCGGTAAACTTCCCGGTTTTCTTTCACCTATTAACCTTGCTAGGTTACTCACTTCTTGTTCCAGATTTTGAATAGAAGCTTGTTGATTTCTAAATGCTTGAGCATTTTGTTCATTGGTTTGTTTTTGAGAGGTGAAAAACTGCGTTTGAGTTTCAACTAGCTTCGTCATCATATCTTCTAAATTCGGCTTTTTATCATCGGTTTGTTGTGGTGGTTTGTTTTGAAAATTAGGTCTTTGCTGATTGTAAGTATTATTGGATACTTGTTGATTGCTAGGACCTTGTTGGTTGTTGTATGGAATATTTCGATTATAATTCTGGTTTTGATTGTAAATCGGTCTTGGCGGTTGATAATTATTCTGATAATTATTTCCAGGCCTTTGGTTTATGTATGAAATATTCTCTCTTTGTTCCATTGTTAATTCAATACTGAGACAATCTTTTGTCAAATGTGGTCCTCCACACTGCTCACAACTAATTCGTATTGAGTGAATATCCTTAGTCATCTTTTCCATTCGTCTCTCCACAGCATCTATCTTTGCGGAAATTGAATCTAAGTCATGGCTAGAATCGGCTCTAGCTGCTTTAGATGATCTAACGATATCTTTTTCTTGGTGCCACTTATGTGAGTGGGAAGCAGTGTTATCAATAATTTTGTAAGCATCAGTTTCGGGTTTTTTCATAATAGAACCACCAGCTGCTATATCTATGTCTTTTCTTGTAGTGATGTCGCATCCTTGGTAGAATATTTGTACTATTTGACAGGTGTCTAAACCATGTTGCGGACATCCTCTTAATAATTTTCCATATCTTGTCCACGCCTCATATAGAGTTTCATTTGGTTTCTGTGTAAACGTAACAATTTCTGCTTGAAGTCTTACGGCTTTAGATGCAGGAAAGAATTGTTTAAGAAATTTGTCAACTAAAACGTCCCATGTATCGATCGCCCCTTCAGGTAACGATTCCAACCAATCTTTGGCTTCTCCCTTTAAAGTCCAGGGAAATAACATGAGATATATCTGTTCATCCTCCACTTCTCGGATTTTAAATAGTGTGCAGATCCTATTAAAGGTACGTAGATGTTCATTTGGATCTTCCTTCGGCGCACCACTAAATTGGCATTGATTAGTCACCATGTGTAGAATTTGTCCTTTGATTTCATAATCTGGCGCATTAATGTCTGGATGAGTAATTGCGTGACCTTGGCCAGTGCGTTTAGCTCTCATTCGGTCTTCCATACTTAAAGGTTCCAGATTCTCCATAATTGAATTTGTTGAATCGGTATCACTAGATGATTCTGATTTAATGGTTCGTTCCTCAACAATCTCTGTTTGAATGATTAGTGGTTCCGGAGGAAGGTTTATTGGTTCAGGATCTACGAACCGTTCCTGAATATTTTCCGGATTCTCAATTGTGAGGTCGGGTTCAAAAAATAGATTATCGGAAATTTGAACTGAAGTACTTGGTCGACTGGATGACGATTCTAAAGAAAAATCAACGGCGGTTATATTTGCTAAATGTCTTGATCTAGTTACAGGTGGTGAACGTACAAAAGGTGATGAACGTCTTGCTCGGTGCATTCACTGAATATCCTATTAGTTTTAAAAAGGAAAGAAAAATTATAATAAGTTATCCAATTAATAGACTTTTCTGATTTTGCCCACGTTTCGAATAGCCAAAAGATGCAGCAGAGGGGCAGGATTCGTTTGGTCTCAATATAATTGAGGACTGTTTGGCTCCAATAACCCGGTCCACGTACAAATCCAACTATTTGTTGGGTTTTAACAAGTTCATAATACTTAAAACCTTTTAAGAATCTTATCAAAGCGGAAGCATGTTAATTACCATTTTAGAACTTGTATATCTTTAACCTTTTAAAGTTAAAACCCAATTAGGATCAAGTTGTGATATATACTTACAAACTACAAGATAGTAAGGAAGTTATACCTATTCCAAGCTAGGTAATGAATGATGAAGATGATGATGTTGAATGGAGCCTCAAATGGATGAAACCTCAAGTAGTTATACCCCAAGCTTATCACCAACACCTTGTACTTTGGTTAGGATTTGTTCACACTTGAATTTAACTTGCAAAAAAAAAAAAAAAATGAACCCTCTTTGCCTTCCAAAAGGCCACAGCCAAACAGCAGCTGAATGGGAGTTTTGGGCAGTTTTTTTGAAGTCTTTTTGATGTGTTTGAATGTATGTTGAGTCTCCAAGAAGTCCTAGTACATATGCACATGGGAATCCTTCAAGTAGCCACTCAAAATGCTAGTCAAATGCATGCATATTTGAGACTCCAATGCCACTCACTCAACAAGTAATATAGAATATGTTTTATAAAAGAATTAGTTTTTATAAAAGTTAGATTTTATAAAATCTAATTTATAAAACTTCCATATAATTTTATGTACATTTTTAATATATAAAGTCCATTTATATAAAATGTAACATAAACTTATTAATTATTTACCTATAAATAATTAAATCCAATATATATAAATTATTCCATAATTTATATATATATATACACATCAAGTAATATTTAAGAAAACCATCTTTCTTAAAGTTCAAGTGTTGCGTATTTGATCAATGAACCAATCGTTAAAATCAAATACGAATAAGGTGTCGGTAAGTTTGTTATTGGTTATGACCCGACTTGGATCACAACATATTCGCCACATTAATTAAATATGTCTCTCGGGCATACGAAAAACCTTCAATCTCCCACTTGCACGAGAAACATAAGAAATTAATGCAAGTGATGGATACAGCCTAACACACCGTCCATCACCCCTAATATGTTATGACTTTGTGCCATTCAATAACATCATCCCTTTCGAGCTCCCTACTCGAACTGATATATGTAGGTGAATCTTTCAATATATCCTTTTATCCTAGATGTCATGTTAAATCCAAGAGATACAGAGTGATCACTCTCTTATAGATTTAACTTTTCAGGCCTTAGACATCTGACTCTCAACGAATAAGAGGGACAAATTTCATCTTGACTACATACGTCCTAGATATACACTTTGTAATATACCTGAGTTCTTCCTTATGTACTACCATGTTTCAGAATAGCGAAGGAAAGAATCAAGGAACAGTACTTGGTGAATATCCGAACCCAATATGTATCTCAGGTCAGAGGATACAATGATATTCGCCTTTACTCAAGATTACATGTGATCAACCACAAAGGCTCTATATAGTAATTCTTGAGAGCGGGTCTTCCAATATTTGTTTCCCACAAATATCTATGAACCTTGGTTGCAACCTTGCCCCACATTCAACCTATGAATGTATACCAATCCGAGTTCATAATAGTCTAAACCTCACACTTGTTCCCACAAATGTGATCGACTACGGAAATTTAGAATAATTGCTTATTCATGGATGAAATATGCAAAATAGGAACATAACTCAAATAAATTAACACCATAGTTATATTAATGAGTTTGAATAATTTCGTTCCGGTACAATACATAAAATAGATCATATCCAATCACTAGAATATCGAAGCCCTAATGCACAAACATGTCCCTCATGTTTTGGCCCATGTAAAAGCTTCGTGAGTGGATCCGCAACATTATGATCTGTATGAACTTTGCGAATACATATCTTTCCTTTTTCAACTTCATCCCTCAATGTGACGAGTCTTTTGATGGGCACGAGGTTCCTTGATTTGAGCAATCGCACCCTCGTTGTCACAAAAGATCTCAAGAGGGTCCTGAATGGAAGGGACCACTCCTAAGTCGTCGATGAATTTCTTCATCCATGCAGCTTCCTGTGCTGCCAATGAGGCGGCAATGTACTCCGACTCTGTAGTGGATAACGCAACAACCTCCTGTTTCGAACTCTTCCAAGAGACCGCACCACCATTTAACATGAAGACATAACCGGATTGTGATCGAGAGTCATCTCGATCAGTTTGGAAACTCGCGTCCACGTAACCTTTTATAGCGAGTTCCTCCTCACCAGACCCATATATTAGAAACATATCCTTAGTCCTCCTAAGGTATTTCAATATACTTTTAACAGTAATCCAATGACTATTTCCTGGGTTATTCTGGTATCTACTTGTCAAGCTTAGAGCGCATGACACATCCGGTCTAGTACATATCATTGTATACATGATAGACCCAATAGCAGATGCGTATGGGACTTTCTTCATTCTCTCTTGTTCATCTTTCGTGGCAGGACACTGAGATGAACTGAGAACGGTTCCCTTTTGAATAGGTACCAAACCTCTCTTAGAGTTTTCCATCTTGAACCTTTTCAAGATTTTATCAATGTATGTACTTTGACTTAAACCTATCAATCTCTTGGATCTATTCCTATAGATCCCTATCCCCAATATGTATTGTGCATCTCCAAGATCCTTAATGGAGAAGCAACTCTTTAGCCAAGTTTTGACTCCTTGCATTGTGGTAATATCATTCCCAAATAATAATATATCATCCACATATAGTACAAGGAACATGATTGTGCTCCCACTAGCTTTCTTATATACACAAGCTTCATCACCATTTTTAATGAAGCCAAATTTCTCGGCTTCCTCATTAAAACGATGATTCCACATTCTAGATGCTTGTTTCAATCCGTAGATTGACTTCTTTAACTTGCATACCCTTTTAGGATATTTTGGATCAACAAAACCTTCAGGCTGGACCATATAGACATCTTCCATAAGATATCCATTTAGGAAAGCGGTTTTGACATCCATTTGCCATATTTCATAGTCGTAGTGAGCAGCAATGGCAAATAATATCCTAATAGACTTTAGCATTGCCACTGGCGAGAAAGTTTCATCATAATCAACCCCTTGAGTTTGAGTGAAACCTTTTGCTACAAGTCTAGCTTTATATGTATCCAAGTTTCCATGTATGTCGGTTTTCTTCTTGAAAATCCATTTGCAATCAACTAGCTTAGAGCTAGGAGGTTGCTCAACAAGTTCCCACACTTGGTTTTCATACATGGATTGCATCTCGGCGTTCATGGCATCCTGCCATTTATCTTTATCAATCCTTGATAAAGCATCTTCGTAGTTTGTCGGTTCATCCAAATCAACCGTATAGCAACCATCCACGAGAAACCCATATCTCTCGGGAGGATTACTAATCCTACTATATCTTCGAACGTCTTGTGTACCTTGATCATCCACTTGATCATTTTCAACATCCTCATGTTGAGTACTAGTGCCAACCAATTGTGTATCATCGGCTTGATCTTGTACCTCTACAAGATCTATCTTCCTTTCACCATCACCTTCCATAAGGAACTTGGTTTCTAGGAATTCCGCTTTCCGAGCAACAAATACCATTTGCTCGGATGGATCATAGAAGTAATATCCCATGTCATCTTTGGGATATCCTATGAAGATACACTTTGTGGATCGAGCATGTAGCTTATTAGCTACATAACGCTTAGGATAAGCTTCACATCCCCATACTTTTAAGTATGATAGAGAAGGAGGTTTTCCAAACCACATCTCGTGAGGAGTTCGTTCCACTTTCTTGGTTGGGGCCATATTTAAAATACGAGTCGCGGAGCTTAGACAATAACCCCAAAATGATAGAGGTAACGAGCTTCTTGCCATCATAGATCGAACCATATCCATTAGGGTTCGGTTTCTCCTTTCGGAAACTCCATTAAGTTGGGGTGTTCCGGGAGGAGTAAGTTGTGAGATAATCCCACAACTCCTAAGATGATCTTGGAAGGCATCGCTTAGGTATTCACCTCCTCTATCGGTACGTAGTACCTTAATTGTCTTATTGAGTTGATTTTGTACTTCGTTTTGATATTCTTTGAATGCTTCAAACGTTTCGTCCTTGTGTCTTAATAAGTAGACATATCCGAAACGACTAAAGTCATCAATGAAAGTAACAAAGTATCTTTCACCATTCCTAGTCATGGGTTTAAAGGGTCCACATACATCCGAATGTATTAATCCCAATAAATCTTTAGCCCTTTCATAGGTCCCTTTGAAAGGTGCTTTAGTCATCTTGCCTTGTAAACAAGATTCACATACTTAAAACGAATCTATTTCATTTGATTTCAAAAGTCCATTCCTTTGAAGTGTATGCATTCGGTTCTTGTTTATGTGACCAAGGCGACAATGCCATAAATAGGAATCACTCAAATCCCTTTTGAGTTTCTTGGTGCTTGTATGGTACATTGAGCTACTAGATGATGTGTCATCATGAACCAATTCATAAATTCCATTTGAAGGTGAAGCCTTGAAATAGAACACATTATCTAAATAAACGTGGATATCATCATTAACAAAATTAGGATTAAAACCACATTGTTTCAAACGGGAAATAGAAATAATGTTTCGACATAAGTCGGGTGCATACAAAACATCATTCAAAATAAGTTCCAAACCACTTGGAAGCTTTAACACAAAGTCTCCTTGAGCCTTCACTTGCACTTTGGCTCCATTACCCATGTAGAGACTTGATGTTCCCGTTTGCTTGCTACTTCTTTTGAACCCCTGCAATGAATTGCAAATGTGAGTTCCACATCCAGTGTCTAATACCCATGTATTAGAAGAAGTAATACTAAGCTCTATATATACCATATATATATTACCTGAGGTTTGCCCTGCATCCCTCTTGTCCTTCAACTCCTTAAGATAAATCGGACAGTTTCGTTTCCAATGACCTATCTCACCGCAACCGAAACATGGGTCTTCCTTGGGGTTTGCCTTCTCGGCTACCTTTTGCTTCTTAGCCTTGTTGATGGTTGGGGTAACCATCTTCCCCTTCCCTTTGCCTTTATGGGCGGGTCCTTTTCTCTTAGCCACCTTTGGCTTAGAGGTGTTACCTTTGGATCCACCTTGATCGATTGCTAACACGGGTAAAGCCCTTTTACCCATGCTAGTTTCCGCCGTTCTAAGCATACCGTGAAGCTCACCTATGCTCTTATCCATCCCATTCATATTGTAATTAATTACAAATTGATCAAACCTTTTTGATAGGGAGTTAAGGATAAGATCGGTGGCTAACTCATTAGATATGTTTAGGTTAAGACGGTTAGCACGATCGATAAGGCTTTTCATCTTAAGTACATAAGATGAAACCGATTGGGTATCGTCCATACGACAAGCATGTAGCGCCCGAACCGTTTCGAATCGCTCGACACGCGCTTGTTGAAGGAACATCTCCTTCAATTGCGTTATCATGTCGTATACACTATGATGTTCGAAATCCTTTTGGAGTTCGGGTATCATAGTCCCAAGCATTAAGCATGAGACTTGAAGGGAGTCGTGGCAATACTTATCGTAAGAGGCCATTGCCTCCACATCATTCTCATCCGGTTGATCGGGAATGGGGTCCTCAAGCACATACATTTTATCCTCTTGTTTGAGGACAATCCGAAGATTGCGGAACCAATCCATAAAGTTGGTATGGTTGAGTTTGTCTTTCTCTAAGAGAGACCTTAATGATAGGTGGTTTAGGTTAAGTGGTGCGTTTGGAATGTTGTTGTTGTTATTGGCGGCCATCTACAAAATTAATAAAGTTCGTTTAAGTATCGATTTTAATTTAACATTCAATACCCTTTAAATCAAATTGAATTATTAAATTCTAGAATCCAACGGTAAACCAAATTTCGGTTAGGTGACCTTTATCCCGCAATTTGATTTTAGCTAGGTAGTCAATAAATGACAATTGCAATCCATTTGCAACTTCTAGAGTATGGGATCATGCAATCCTTTTGCATGGCATATTTATCCCATCAACGCCTATTTGTTCCTCATGCTTCGGTGACCCTAAGTTCATGATTCCCAAATCAAGTCGTCCTACTTGTATAGACTTGTAAATTTAACATACATGTGGTTAGGTGACCTTTATCCCACAAGCATCCGAAATTTACCTTAATCATATTAGTTTGCTCATAATGGTTAGGTGACCTTTATCCCATCATGAGTTCCCTAATACTTTTAAGTGTCACACAATAGGATGGCGTTTAACTTGTTTACCTTGTTAGTGAAAGGGATTTTGAGTTTTCGTTAATTCTAGTTTGAGAAAACTTTTATACCATACACCAACATGCATTTAGTGCATGGTACTTATGAAAAACCATTTTCATGTCTTGTAATTAAACCAATTACATGATATAAACCATTTTATATATATATGATCCTTATCATGATCTTAATGACCGTTTATTAATGTCCTTTTAGCCATTTCAATTTAACCATTTTAAATTGTCGTTTTGCATGTGATTAACAACGTCTAATTTAACCAATTAAATTTTAGTTTTGTTTGTTGTTAACTTGTGTGATTAACTTGTAGCATACAAACATACAATCCACAATCATGTAAGAAATTAAAACAACCACGCATGCAAAACAAAGATGTTCACAATCTAGCCATTTTGGTAGGCATTTGTTTAGCCGAAAACAAATGCCACGGTTAAGGGGTTATAACACAAAGTTAGAGATTTCAAAATCTCCCACTCAATCTTGCATCCAAATGCTTCTTCTTGAGTTCTTCATCTTGCATCTTCATCTTTTACAAAAAATATATCCTAATACATTTTTCCCTAAAAAATGAAAATACAACCTAATCTATTTTACATGCCAAATATAAAATAAATTACATAACCAAAATAATAAATATTACAACCAAATGAATGAATTAATTATTACATACCAAATGAATAATACAAATCATTCAAACACACATGCAATCAACACAAGGTCTAGGCATAGATTGTGAACATTAACATGCAACCAAAATATTACCAAATGGAAGAGTCCAAACCCACTTTTGAACCTTCAACAATTCGGCATCCTCCTTAAACCCACCCAAATCCAACAATTTTTGCATTCTTCTTTCATGCATGTACTTAGAATGCAAAGTTGATGGGATTTAATGCAACAATTCGAAGCATATTTCAACAACCTCGGCTCTAGATACCATTGTTGGGTTTTAACAAGTTCATAATACTTAAAACCTTTTAAGAATCTTATCAAAGCGGAAGCATGTTAATTACCATTTTAGAACTTGTATATCTTTAACCTTTTAAAGTTAAAACCCAATTAGGATCAAGTTGTGATATATACTTACAAACTACAAGATAGTAAGGAAGTTATACCTATTCCAAGCTAGGTAATGAATGATGAAGATGATGATGTTGAATGGAGCCTCAAATGGATGAAACCTCAAGTAGTTATACCCCAAGCTTATCACCAACACCTTGTACTTTGGTTAGGATTTGTTCACACTTGAATTTAACTTGCAAAAATAAAATAAAATGAACCCTCTTTGCCTTCCAAAAGGCCACAGCCAAACAGCAGCTGAATGGGAGTTTTGGGCAGTTTTTTTGAAGTCTTTTTGATGTGTTTGAATGTATGTTGAGTCTCCAAGAAGTCCTAGTACATATGCACATGGGAATCCTTCAAGTAGCCACTCAAAATGCTAGTCAAATGCATGCATATTTGAGACTCCAATGCCACTCACTCAACAAGTAATATAGAATATGTTTTATAAAAGAATTAGTTTTTATAAAAGTTAGATTTTATAAAATCTAATTTATAAAACTTCCATATAATTTTATGTACATTTTTAATATATAAAGTCCATTTATATAAAATGTAACATAAACTTATTAATTATTTACCTATAAATAATTAAATCCAATATATATAAATTATTCCATAATTTATATATATATATACACATCAAGTAATATTTAAGAAAACCATCTTTCTTAAAGTTCAAGTGTTGCGTATTTGATCAATGAACCAATCGTTAAAATCAAATACGAATAAGGTGTCGGTAAGTTTGTTATTGGGTATGACCCGACTTGGATCACAACATATTCACCACATTAATTAAATATGTCTCTCGGGCATACGAAAAACCTTCACTATTAATACGAACCAGAAAATTTTGATGTCTATTAATTTAACCACTTAAAATAAATTTTCGTAATTTTAAGAAATTTAGATAAGAAGTAGAAAAAATTCTAAGTCCTAAAAACTAGAATGGCGAGAAATAAGAGAGAAAAAGAGTTCGTCGCAAAAGGTAGAAAAAGAAAAAATGGTTGAAAAAAAGTGACGAAAAAAAATAAAAGAAACTTATCAAAACTTAAAAATAGTTGACTAACCTAACCTTATTACTACAACTAACTTAAAATTATAATCGCAAATTGAAATTACTAATTGGAATGATAATTGATACATAGTAAAAGGTGTCTAAAAATATTAAAGCTTACAAGAAAAACTAAATCCCAAATGGAAATAACTTAAAAAGAAACTAAAACTTAAAAAGGCGTCGCAAAATTCTAAAGCACCTAAATCTTAGTCTAAAGAAAAAGCACTTAAGGAATTCTACGGCAAAGCCTAAAAATCTAGGAGTAAAAATAACTATAGCAAAAACTAAGTTTAAAATTAAATATGAGCTAAAAATACAAAAGTTATGCTACAACGATTAAAAAGGGACAAAATATAAAAATATACAAAAAGTTGTAAAAATTACAATTTTTATAAAAATATTATTTTTATATTATTTATTTAATAAAACTACTAATTTTACAATTTAAATAAATTAATTAAACTAAAAATACAAATTAATTAAAAAGTAAAAGTTAAAATAAAACTAATAATAATAATAATAATTATTAGGGTTAAATAATAATAATAATTAATTAATACCCGTAATTAATGCTGGATTAGGGTTTTTTTGTCGCCTGTCAGAAAGTCTCCGCGAGTCGCGGCAATTAAAGCATCAAACCCCGCGAGTCGCGGGGTTCCAGAATTCAGCTGACAGGTTTAAATATTCGACGCGTTTTTTCTTTATTTATTATTTTTTTTTATTTTCTGTTTTCTGTTTTTAAATAAATAAAAGATATTAAAATAAAACTTATATTTTTATAAACTAAACTAAAAATAAAGAAACTTATAAAACTTAAATATTTAACAAAATCTTAAAAATACTTATATTTTTGTTTTTCTTTTTATATTTTTGAATAATTAAAACGTATTTTTACAAAAACGAATTTTAATAAAAGTTAACTAAATTTTTTTTTTTTATATTATATTTGCGTTGCGCTTCCGGCTTTTAAGATAGATCCCCGGCAGCGGTGCCAAAAATACTTGATGTCAAAGCTAAGGTATACGAAATAGTTTATATTTTACTAGGAAAAACTATTAAATACGATACAATTTTACACAAGATATTTATTTATTTATAGAATGGATATACTTAAACCTTGCTACAACACTTATAGGCAGTGTACCTAATCGTACAGTAGTGTAGTTTTTAGTAAGTCCGGTTTGTTCTACAGGGAAATCTTTAAACAAAGCGTAACGTTATATTAGTTTACTTTTATACAAACATATATATAAGTAATATTATTATTATAAAGGGGGGTTTTTACCGTTTAATGACCGGTTTGTCGATTTTAAAATTTTAGTCGCAGTTAAAACCTAATGTAAAATATTAAATAAATAAAAGACTTAAATTAAAACTTAAAGTAAATAACGATAATGAAATTGCGAATAATAAAAGTGCGATAAAATAAACTTGCGATAATTAAAAAGTACGATAATTAAAAGTGCGATTAAATAACAATAAATAAAAATGCGATAATTAGAAGTGCAATTAAAAATAAAGGAAATTAAATATGAAATAAAAGAATTATGCTTATTTAAACTTCCGTAATCATGATGTTTGACGTGTTGATTTTAGTTTTATGCCCATGGGTTAATTGTCCTTTGTCCTGGATTATTTAATATGTCCGTCTGGTTTTTGTCCATAACAGTCCATCAGTCATAAATATAAAGTGCGAGTGTCCTCATCGAATTATTCTTATACCCGAAGTTAAATATTCCAACTAATTGGGGATTCGAATTGTAACAAGGTTTTAATACTTTATTTAATGAATACACCAGGTTATCGACTGCGTGTAAACCAAGGTTTTACTACTTTGTTAACAATTACACCAATTACCCTTGAATGTAATTTCACCCCTGTTTTAATTATTCTAGTGGCTATTAATCCATTCCCGTGTCCGGTTAAATGAACGATTATTCGTACATATAAATACCCCGCCCATCGTGTCCGATCGAGTGTATATGGTAATTTATAAGGACGCCCAATTGTAAATCTTTATATTAACATTAACAAACTATCATTTAGTTAAACAAATATAAAGCCCATTAATAGCTCATAGTCTAATTTCCACAAGTGTCGTTCTTTTGTCCAAACCCCAATTATGGTACAAAGCCCAATTACCCAATTTTAGTAATTAGCCCAACATCATGATTACTTCGTTTTAAATAAGCATAATAATAACTTAGCTACGAGACATTAATGTAAAAAGGTTGAACATAACTTACAATGATTAAAAATAGCGTAGCGTTACACGGACAGAATTTCGACTTACACCCTTACAACATTCGCTAACATACCCTTATTATTAGAATTATAATTAAAATTAAAATATAAATTATATATATATATTTTACGTATATATGAGAGAAGAGAGAAAAAGATTATGAATTGCGATCAGAATTCGGTTGCTTTTATAGGAAAAGTCGAATTTTGGGGCTCCGCGACTCGCGGTGAAAACCTCTTCAAACTCCGCGAGTCGCGGAGGTTACTTTTACAGCTCAGAGGAGTTTGGCTCTTTGTTTACCGACGGTTTATAATATATATATAATATATATATAATTAATATAATTAATTATATATTATATTATATTTATATGCATAGTTAAATTGTAATTTTTAGTCCGTTGCGTCGAGCGTTAAGAGTTGACTCTGGTCCCGGTTCCGGATTTTCGAACGTCCTTGCGTACAATTTTATATTTTATACTTTGCGTTTTGAATCTTGTACTCTTGTGATTTCGAGACATTTCTTATCAATAATTGGAACCTCTTTGATTGTCTTTTGTTCTTTTGAGCTTTTTGGTCGTTTGCGTCTTCAATTCGTCGAATCTGTCTTTTGTCTTCACCTTTTATTATTTAAACGAATATCACTTGTAAATAGAACAATTGCAACTAAAAGCTTGTCTTTCTTGAGGAATAATGCTATGAAATATATGTTCGTTTTTAGCATTATCAGTCGCCTTTCATGTTGGGCCACCAGTAGAACTCTTTCATATCCTGATACATTTTACTAGAACCGGGATGAATAGAATACCTAGTCTTATGTGCTTCATCCAAGACTAGTTCATGGAGATTACCATAACGAGGAACCCAAATACGATTACCAAAGTATCTTGTACCATTGGACTTAACTTGCAGTTGGTTTTCGAAATTTATAGGTCCTTCACCTTCGATAAGTGTCGGTTTAATAGCTTCCAATTGAGCTTCACAGATTCGTGAAATAAGATTCGATTTGATTTTTAGGTTTAAAGTACGAACACGTTTAACATCGTCTTTTCGGCTAAGGGCATCGGCAACTACATTCGCCTTGCCAGGATGATATTTCAGCTCACAATGATAATCGTTCAATGTCTCGAGCCATCGGCTTTGCCTCATATTCAGCTGTTTTTGATCAAAGATGTGTCGAAGACTTTTATGGTCAGTGTACACCGTAAAGTGAGTACCATACAGATAATGTCTCCATATCTTTAATGCAAATACCACGGCACCTAACTCAAGGTCATGTGTGGTATAGTTTACTTCATGTTTCTTCAACTGCCTAGATGCATAGGCGATAACCTTTTCTCGTTGCATTAAAACACAACCAAAGCCTTGCTTCGAAGCATCGCAGTAAACAACAAAGTCATCTGAACCTTCGGGTAAAGATAGAATCGGGGTTGTGGTCAATTTCTCTTTCAAAATCTTGAAAGTAGATTCCTGTTCATCAGACCACTCAAATTTCTTCCCTTTGTGAGTTAACTTGGTGAGAGGCTTTGCAAGAAGAGAAAAATCTTTAATAAATCTTCGGTAGTAACCGGCAAGTCCCAAAAATTGGCGAATATGCTTCGTCGTCTTTGGCACTTCCCAATTCTGAACGGCGGTGATTTTAGCGGGATCGACATGTATTCCATTACTATCTACAACATGTCCAAGGAATTGTATGGTTCTAAGCCAAAACTCACACTTAGAAAATTTTGCGTAGAGTTGTTCTTTTCTTAAGAGTTCAAGAATCAATCGTAAATGTTGCTCATGTTCTTTCTTGCTTTTAGAATAGATCAAGATGTCGTCGATGAAAACAGTAACGAATTTATCAAGGTAAGGCTTCCAAACACGGTTCATAAGATCCATAAATACGGCTGGAGCATTGGTTAAACCGAAAGGGATAACACAAAATTCGTAATGTCCGTATCGGGTGCGGAATGCAGTCTTAGGAATGTCGGATTCCTTGACTCTGAGCTGGTGATAACCGGATCTTAAATCAATCTTAGAATAAACGCTTGACCCTTGAAGTTGGTCGAATAGATCATCAATGCGAGGTAACGGGTAACGATTCTTTATGGTAAGCTTGTTGAGCTCTCGGTAATCAATACACATTCTCAATGTACCATCCTTCTTTTTGACAAATAAGACAGGAGCTCCCCACGGGGACGAACTTGGACGAATAAAACCTAGATCCAAAAGTTCTTGGAGTTGGTTAGAAAGTTCCTTCATTTCGGAAGGTGCTAAATGATACGGTGCTTTAGCAATGGGTGCAGCACCTGGAGATAAATCGATTTGAAACTCAACTTGACGAGGCGGTGGAAGACCAGGGAGATCTTCGGGAAACACATCGGGAAAATCTTTAACAATCGGGACATTTTCAATACGCGTTTCTTCGAATTCGATCATTTTAACGTGAGCTAGTATGGCGGAGTAACCTTTCACAAGGTACTTACGGGCTTTAAGACATGAGATGATATTAAGATTGGAACAACTCCGTTTGCCTTGGATAATAAGAGTTTCTCCACTTCCTAATGGAATTTGAACGGTCTTATCGAAACACATGATGGCTGCTCTCAATGACCTAACCATTCCATTCCAACCACTACATCGAAACTACCTAGCTCGACCGGCAAAAGGTCTATCTTGAATTCCTTATCGGCTAGAATTAGGTTGCAGTTTTTATATATTTTATCAACTTTCATTAACTTCCCATTAGCCACTTCCACTAATCGTCTGGTTTGTAGGGTTTGGGGCTTTTCAGTAAAAAGGGTGCAAAACTCATTTGACACATAACTCTTATCGGCTGCCATATCAAATAAAATAGTGGCATAACAATTATTGACGAGGTACGTACCGGTAATGACCTCATCCTCATCACTGGCTTCTGCAGCAGTAATCACAAAAGCACGACCTTTGGCAGTAGCATTTGCTCCAGTAGCTGGAGTATCTTTCTTCTTTGGACAATTCGGGCTAATATGCCCCTTTTCACCACAAGTATAGCATGTTGGAGGAGCTCTAGCCGGAACAATGGCTCTATTCTGAGGTAGGGTTCTACAAGTCTTTGCAGCATGGCCTATCTTCTTACATATTGTACACACAGCAGTGCACTTTCCCGGATGATGCCTTTCACATTTAGAACAAAATGGACTAGTACCCTGATAACCGGGTCTCGTACCATTTCCCGGTTTCTTGTTAACATTTTGAGCTGAACCCTGAGATGGTTCAAATTTCCTCTTATTGTCACCGTTTTTAACTTCGACTTGTTTATTAACCGAAACTCTCCTACGTTTAGCCATCATTAAACTCTGTGCCATGTGGATCACAGCATCCACAGTAACCTTCTCGGCAGAAATCACATTCCTTTGAACATCCTCGGGTAGACCCTCGATATACCGCTCTATCCTGCGGGCTTCAGTTGGGAACATTTCGGGACATAAGGTAGAAAGCTCCAAAAAACGATTGGTATAGCTTTCGATATCGGTTCCTTTAACTCTGAGTTCCCAGTACTCAGCCTCGAGCTTTTGGACTTGACTTCTTGGGCATAACTTAGTGATCATCATGCCTTTGAGTTCATCCCATAGGGTAGCATTAGCATTATCTATTCCCACAGATTTGGCATGAGCAGTCCACCATGTCATAGCATTGCCAGTGAGTGAACTTGTGGAAAACTTCACTCGATCATTATCTCCGCAGTTACAGATACGAAAGATTGATTCTAGCTTTTCAAACCATCGGACCAGTTCTACGGCTTCTTCTTTTCCACTAAAAGTGGGTGGGTTACAGTTCTTAAAATCTTTATAGGAGCAAGTTTTAGAAGGAACATTATGATTGTTATTGTTATTGCCTTGGGCGGCCGCTAGCAACAATTGAAATTGTTCAGTAGAAAGAGTGACATTTGGTATAAGATTGTTGTTGTTGTTGTTGCCACGAGTTGAGTGAGCCATTGATCTTCAATACATAAATACATTATTAGTTGAAGAATCAAGGTGTTATAAGTTTACAATCATGATTTATAACGTTTGCACAACACACATAGGTGAATAAGACAATATGCTTAAATAAACACTTAACATTATTGGAAACGAGGCATTATATAAGCCTTTATTACATGAGTTTGGAATGGAAAAAGTTTAGGCATAAGCCTTTACATAGATGGGTAAATGGAAAATAGGAAAACAAAAGATAGGTTTTAGTTCTTCTTTTTCTCGTTCTCAGCTTCCTTCATAAATTTCTCTATCTTTTCATTTTTATCCTTTTGTTTCTCGTGGAGGTATTCAAAATTATCGTAGAGGTTAGTGATGCGGCTGTTGACAAAGTTGTTGTTGAAATCCTTGATAGCCAGTTGATGATTGATTCGGTTTTTCTCTATTTTCATCTTAGACTCAACTAGTTCTTGGAGGTAGGCAAGAGATTGCTTTCCCCAACGGGTATTCCGTTCTTCCTCAGTCTTCACTTTCATTACTGTCTCTATCACTTTTTCCATGTTATTTTTCACAAGTTTTTCTAGCTTTTCAGTTTGAGAGTCGAAGGACTCTTTGATGATTTCTTTCAAGATTGTGTTTTCTTTTTCTAGGTTGTTTAGACGCATTTCTATCCGAGCAACATGGCGCCTACTATACTCTTTATTCTTATCACAACTTCGCTGAAGGTTGAGGAGGTTACTCTTCATCATCACGTGCTCAATGTTATTACAAAATAATGGACCGGCTTCTCTAGTGGCGGCGGGTTCGGGTTGTTTTCTCTTTCGAGATGAGTTTTCAGATGATTCTTCAATAGGCTCTTCTTCAGGCTCATAATCTGAGGAGTCATTGTCATGGTTAGGGAGGTCTTGATGAGCATTCCATTCGGGAGTATTCATCGGTTGATGAGAGTCAGAGTCAGCAGAATTGGTAGGATGTTTTCCTTTGCTTTCATTTCTCAGGGTTGGATAATATTCGGGAGACCCACGCGAGTTGTAACGAGTGTTTGGGCTATAGTTCATTGGTGGTGAAGGAGGACTATAAAGTGGGCTTCGAACTGATTTTTCGGTAGAAGATCCTTCAGTATCTTCCTCAGCTGGTTTGAAAAGAGTCATTTTGTTTATTTGATGATAGCTTGACATCCTAACATTAAGATAGAGATTTTGATTAGATTTTTAAGCTAGGATTGTAAAGAATGAGAGGTAGGGTTGAACTCTTTACTTTAACATTCTAAGGTAATCCTAAGTGTTTTAAAGTCTAAGGCAGGAAAGGTTATAGTTTCCTAGATCGCTAAGGTACCCTAGCTAACAAATAAGGCACACATAAAATGCAATCCTGGTTCTCTATAACAGCCTGGTTATGCTCTGATACCAATCTGTCACACCCCCAATTAGGGCCTGGGCGAAATGTGATTCAATATCATAATACATACCAACATATTATAAAATGAGAACAATAACTATATGAATAAAACCAAATTGTATTTGAATAAACGCAGCGGAAGAATTAATAATGTCGTTACAAGAATTATAAATTGTTCAAATGCAGAAAAGTAAATATGCGATAAGTCTTGATCCTAGCCAAGTAAGTCATCACATAAGCAGTAGATATAGAGGTCCTGATCATTCAGTACCTGAGACAAACATGCTAAAAGTGTCAACCAAAAAGGTTGAGTGAAATTCATAGGTTTAACAAATATGTTTGACCATTTGTTTTTAGACCACAAGATTTGTTATAAAAGTAGATCACGCAGATCCAAAAGTAGTACTGATTCGTGATATTTTAGACTAAACGTTTGTTTTGTTGCCCCGATGATAAGTTGGCAGTACCTTATCACCATGTTTAAATCATTATTAAGTAATACAAAGACATCGCGGTCAAATGTATCGGGGACGTTACTCCCGATAGGCCTACCCCCAATAATTAAGAATGCCTTATCCTGGAAGCAATTAAAAAATATCACTGTGGAGTCTTAGTAGCATAAGCTAGTTATAGTACAGTTTAGGTTTGTACTTGTGTCTAAGTTGTTTAAAGTATAAAAGCAGCATGTGTCTCACCCCAGTAAGTATAAAAAGTGCTATAGCAATAAGAGTGGGGCTATGAAAGTCACCTTAGTAATTCAATGAGATAAAGTAATCCTTAAAGAGGAAGTATGGATGATCGAAGCACGGAATAAGTCAACCTAAGAATAAGTTGAGAATAGTTTAGATGTTTTGCCCGTATTATGATAAGTGTAAGTATTTTCTTTTATAGTAAGTTTAAAGAAGGTTTATCGTTTTGGAAAGGCTTTTCATACTAGACAAGCTTCCAATCTAACACTTTCAATTTAAAATGGCCTTTTCAGGTCATAGGTTTCTGAGCCACAGGATCCTTTAACTCGGTAATCCAAACTCTCCACCTAGACTTTCGAGCGTCCATCCACTCGAGAAAGATCAAGATCTATACCCATCTAATATACCGTTCCAATACGTTTTTAGGTGCGTATAGGAATACAACACTTTAAATACTTTATACAATAAGTATTTACTTAAGTTCGATTGTATTATCGTTATTAAGATTGTTTGGTTTTTAAATCCTAATAATAAGTAGGATATATTTAAGTAGGTAAACAATTGTTATACATAGAAATTGTGTTTTAAGAATGGGTATGTATTAATATCAAGTTAATATGTATATATATATATATATATATATATATATATATATATATATATATATATATATATATATATATATATATATATATATATATATATATATATATATATATATATATCTTATATGTTAAAATATGTATAGTTTAATTTTATATTTTATGTCAATATAAGTACCAATAATTATCTAAAAATGCTAACAAGTGTTTTATTGATTTCATAATAGTAAGTGACATGTATAAAACATTATAAAAATTTTCTATACATAAATATTAAGTTTTATGTATTAAATATTAATTTTTTTATAGCTAAAATACAAATAAATAGATAAACAAGTTTAACAACACATTTTATATTTTTATTAGGTTCTACTGACCAAAATAAACTTAGGAAAAATTTATAAATTTTTGTTATGGTGTAAAAGTATTTATTTCTAATTTCTTTTTCGGTTCAAGATAAATCAAAGTTTATAAAGTAATAATTATTATATCAACTCAATTAATTCATCTAAAATTTTCGTATGCCTAATATAGTGTATTAAGCTTAGAAAAATTATTTGTACATTTATATTAATAGTTTAACTATTTAATTCAACTTTTGTATTGTTTTTAGTTTAAATTCAGAATTAAATAGAAATATATAATTATTAATTCTAAAAATAATTTTTATAACTTTCTTATTAGGTCCTAAGTAATTTCCATTGATTATTGTAGTCATAAACATGTTATATCATTAAATTCTATTTTTCTTTTTAAAACAGATTTTCCGGTACTGTAGCAAAAGTAGAAGAAAATATAAATTAATTATTTAAATGACATATAAATCAAACATAAATTTTTATAATTACTTTTATGACCTAAGGAACAAGTGAAAATTATAAAACATAATATATAAAAATTTTTACTATTTATTTCTTCATTATCTATATATACCGAATATAAAAAAAATCAGTTTTTGATTTTTAATAAATATAAATTCGAATGTATAATTCATAAAAATAATTTTTATAGTCATTAGGATACTTAATACTAATTATCATGTATTTACATTATTTATTATAATTAATTTCGTATTTATTTGGTATTTAACATAAAACTAGCACAAAAATATGATAAAAACTAAATAAAAACTATAAAAATAATATAGAGAACTTACAAAAATAATTTTTGCAGAGGTTTGAGAGTATGATCTTCAAGTGAGAATAAATTTTTGAGGTGTAAAGGATTTTGAAAGAAATGGCTAGTATTTATAGGTGAAAACTTGGTATAAAAAAAATGTATAAAAGAAATAAAAAGAAAAATAAAAATATTAATAATTGTATCAGCCCATAATTTGTATTAAATAAATAAAAGTGTTTTTATAAAGATAGATCTAGATCTAGAATAAAATTAAAAAAATAAAAAGCAAAAAGTATTAAATTTTTTTTTGTTTACTATTCGGCGCTACAGTAACTTTTTTTTTATATATTAATAGTTTACCTATTTAATTCAACTTTTGTATTGTTTTTAGTTTAAATTCAGAATAAAATAGAAATATATAATTATTAATTCTAAAAATAATTTTTATAACTTTCTTATTAGTTCCTAAGTAATTTCCATTAATTATTGTAGTCATAAACATGTTATATCATTAAATTCTATTTTTCTTTTTAAAATAGATTTTCCGGTACTGTAGCAAAAGTAGAAGAAAATACAAATTAATTATTTAAAATGACAAATAAATCAAACATAAATTTTTATAATTACTTTTATGACCTAAGGAACAATCAAAAATTATAAAACATAATATATAAAATTGTTTACTATTTATTTCTTCATTATCTATATATACCGAATATAAAAAAATTAGTTTTTGATTTTTAATAAATATAAATTCGAATGTATAATTCATAAAAATAATTTTTATAGTCATTAGGATACTTAATACTAATTATCATGTATTTAAATTATTTATTATAATTAATTTCGTATTTATTTGGTATTTAACATAAAACTAGGACAAAAATATGATAAAAACTAAATAAAAACTATAAAAATAATATAGAGAACTTACAAAAATAATTTTTGCAGAGGTTTGAGAGTATGATCTTCAAGTGAGAATAAATTTTTGAGGTGTAAAGGATTTTGAAAGAAATGGCTAGTATTTATAAGTGAAAACTTGGTATAAAAAAATGTATAAAAGAAATAAAAAGAAAAGAAAAATAAAAATATTAATAATTGTATCAGCCCATAATTTGTATTAAATAAATAAAATTGTTTTTATAAAGCTAGATCTAGATCTAGAATAAAATTAAAAAAATAAAAAGCAAAAAGTATTAAATTTTTTTTTGTTTACTATTCGGCGCTACAGTAACTTTTTTTATATATATATACATATATATATATATATTTTTTTTACAATGACTATAACCTTCATTTTTATAAAAGATATCATTGTATAGATTAGTTTTTGTAAGTGGTAACATATTTACATAAACTTTACATCTTATAAATATGTATATACTTTTTAGTTATATATAAATATATATGTATATATAACTTTGTCAAGTATAAAGTTTATAAATTTAACTAATAAACTTATGTTACTTGATATGAATTTATATGTTGTAAACTTATTTATTTTAAGTATACATTATATAAATTACTTGATAAGTTTAGGTTTCGTTATATAATATAAACTTATAGATGTACTTTGTTGAATAATATTTATCCGTTTAACGTTTGTTAGTTTCGTATATATATATAACGACCATTCATTAATACTTAATCTTTTTTTTTCGGGCATTTTAAATTATACGGAAGAAAATATAGATGAAAAAATGAGGGTCGTTATACTACTTACATCTTGTATGAAGAGATGCACCCTATTACATTCTGTATAACATCTTGTATAATGAAAACGAAATTGAAATCGATAACTTACAAATATATACAGATATATATGAATAAATACATAAATGTGTGTATATGTATATATGCATATATATACAACGAAATCAATAACGTAAAAAATATATTTTGTAAAACCCCTAATTTTGTAAAAAGAATATCATAACCTGTTTCAGATTGTAATTTCTTCTTTATCGGGGTTAAAGAATCGTTGATTTGAAGAACCCTAATTGTATATGGACGAAGGCTTCGACTTTCCTTTGAAAACCCTAATTTCTGATTCCTAATTAAATAGATCGAGCTTGAATTCTGATTCCTCAAACAGTCGTGAACCCTACAATATATTTGAAATTAATTATAAAATCGTAATCAAGAAACAACGCTTTTAAGTCAGGAAATCCAATATTACATCTCATATCTACAATGGTTGTAGATGTCTCTGAACCTATCGCCTCTTGCTACATGTAAGAAATCGGAAGTCAAAGGCTCTCTTTTGATTCAAATGTTTTGTATCGTAATCAGGTAACAGAGAAAGAATGCTGCTTTTATTTATTTTTTTGATAAATAGTTAAACCTACATCCCGTATTTTTTCCTTAGGAAACGGTTAGGTTAGTTTTGAGGGTGGTATTGTAATCAAAAAAAAAAAATGGAGGAGAGAGACAAATGTTGAGTGATCAAGTAAATCTATGGTCATTATTGAAAGTTGAGATTTAATCTAATGGTCCATTTTATTCCATTTAAATTTTTTGAATGTTGATTAGCTAAAATCAACTTTATTTTTATATATAATATAGACCATTTTTAACTCTATTATCATTATTATTATTTTTATCATTGCTAATATTATTTTAGTATTATTATAATTTTAATAAACAAAATATATATATATAAATATAAAAATAGGTTATTAATATAAAAATTATATAACTAATAAAATTATATATATAAATTTGTTCGATTACAATTATGTGTGTTAATGTATATATAAATGATATAGGTTCGTGAATCCGAGGCCAACCCTGCATTATTCAGTTGCGTCGTATGCATATTTTTACTACAAAATATCGTATTGTGAGTTTCATTTGCTCCATTTTTAAATGCTTTTGCAATATATATTTTTGGGACTGAGAATACATGCGCTGTTTTTATAAATGTTTGACGAAATAGACACAAGTACTCAAAATTACATTCTGTGGTTGGATTATCGAAATCGAATATCACCCCTTTAGCCTGGTAACCTAAGAATTAGGGAACAGTACCCCGAATTGACGCGAATCCTAAAGATAGATCTATGTGCCTAACAAACCCCATCCGAGGTACGGATGCTTTAGTACTTCGACTTATTATTATACAGATGAGAGGATTCTGTTTTGGGGATATTCTATATGCATCTTGTTAATGTCGGTTACCAGGTGTTCACCATATGAATGATTTTACCTATATGCAGACGAGAGGATTCTGCTATGGGAATTATATTTATAAAATGAAAATCTTGTGGTCTATTAAAATAATGGAAATGATTGTTTATGATAAACTAATGAACTCACCAACCTTTTGGTTGACACTTTAAAGCATGATTATTCTCAGGTATGAAAGAAAACTTTCGTTGTGCATTTGATCATTTTAGAGATATTACTTGGAGTCATTCATGACATATTTCAAAAGACGTTGCATTCGAGTCATTGAGTTCATCAAGATCAATATTAAGTCATTCATAGTTTGGATATATTATGAAAGGATATGCATATCTGTCAACTTTCGATGTAAGGGTAGTTTGTCTTTTAAAAACGAATGCAATGTTTGTAAAATGTATCATATATAGGTCAGAACCTCGCAATGAAACCAAAATGTTGAAGACTTCGTCCAGATGGATTAGGACGGGTCTTTACACATTAGCTCATTTTAAGGATATTAACTGGAGTCACTCATGGCATATTTCGAAAGACGTTGCATTCAATTCGTTGAGTTCATCTAGATTATTATTAAGTCAATAATAGTTGGATGTATTATGAAATGGTATGCATGTTGTTAACTTTCGATGTAAAGAAAGTTTGTCTTTTAAAAACGAATACAATATTTGTAAAATGTATCATATAGAGGTCAAATACCAAGCGATGTAGCCAACTATTGTGAATCATTTATAATGTATATGAACGAGGCATTTCAGTTGGTATCAGAGCTGGTTTAAGCTGTTTAATCGGCTTAATCGTAGAGGGGGTTCTTACAATGTTACCGGTGACGAAGCATTGGCTCTTACTCCTCGCGGTCCGATTATGGTTGGCTTTGCCGAGAGGCAGGGCTGTAAAATCAGTGTCTGAGGTACGCTCAGTGGTTACCAGGCGGTTAGCTGGGAAGGCACTGAGTGGGATGCATCCCCAACCTTTCAGTTGGTATCAGAGCGGTGGTCTTAGCGAACCAGGTCTGCATTAGTGTGTCTAACTGATAAGTCGTTAGGATGCATTAGTGAGTCTGGACTTCGACCGTGTCTGCATGTCAAAAGTTTTGCTTATCATTTTTGTCAGAAATTGCCTGTTTATCATTCTTAGTCTAGACACATCTTATTGCATTGATTGCATGAATAGTGTATAGACAAAATCCATATCTTATCGTATCTGCTAATTCAAATCTTAGCGTATCTGTAACTGTAAACTTTCCCTGACATATTCCCTAAATCCCTCCGTAATCTACGAAATCTTTTGCTCTATATATATAGATATTCTATGTAATTAAAATACCACCCGATAGCCGGAAAATCATTTCATATCGAAAAAAATCCTTTATTCAATCGTACAAATTGGAATTCGTCATTAGTTCAAGTCCCTCGGATTCCAAAATGGAATCTCACTCAAGCTCCGAAAGCAGTGTGACCGGAATGGATTAACCAATTAGCCATCATCTATTCTGGAAAAATTAGGAATGGGTTCGTAACCTCCTTAATCATTGGAGATAAGAAGAAGGCGATCCTTTCCATTCACCACATTGCCCTCTTGGCAAAGAACCTGAAGCACTTACCGGAGAACCTGTCCTAAACACCATTTTCTCTCTCATTTCTAGAGTATCTCGTCACAATTATATACTACACCAAATTCTAGATTTTATTTATCTGCTCGTCCGAACCGATAATCACCCCGGTGTAATAGAAGATGTCAACGAGCTTCGCGCTCAGGTAGTGGCTTTGGAGAATATGGTGCAAAGGTTACAAACACTAGCAATAGCACCATCGGCATAACCAGTACCACCATCATCAACGCTAACAGTACCATTACCATCCCCAACCACAACCGTGTCGTAAACCTCAACTTACAATCTGTCCCACGAGCACCAATGTCATACGCTCTGTAGATACCAAGGATTACAAACAACAACAAACGATGAAGTGTTGATTCATAACTTCATTGGAGGAACATTCTGCGACGATTATGTATTCTCTAAAGTCTTAGAGATTATCTATTCTAGCCTTAACTATAAATCAGATGAATGAACCAAAATGATAGGAGGAAGAATAGAAATCCTGACAAGAATGGTGCGTGATTTACAAACTAGGCTTCTTTTATCAGCAGCATCAACAGTACTGTTAGCATCACCAGCACAGTCAGTGCCGTCAGCATCATCAGAATCAGCAGCACCTATAACATCACAAACTCCGTCAGATCAAGAATCACTGTGGACATCATTACGAATCAATAACGCGTATATTGTATCAACGAGTTATGAAGTATTAACTCATTTCCTCTAAAGAAATTATACGTATATTTTATACATATATAAATTTTGAGATCAAAATAAATCTTTTCGTACTAAGCTATTATGTGAGAATCTTAACTACTCGGTTAATTCATATTACAAATATGCGATGATGTACGTCCTTCGTCAGCAACTTAACCATCGTTAACTACAACCTCTGTCTCAATTCAATAAATTCCAATTCATAATAAATAAAGAGTATTATTCAAATATATGTTTAATTTTACACTTTCATCATCGATGTACTCGAAACTTTTCCGATAACATTATTCGTACCTTGCGAAGTTCACAAGAATTTCACGAAACCCAACATCATGCATCAATAAATAACGAAGTATTGATTCATAATACTCCGTAAAAGTTATGTGATTTCCAAAGTTTAGGGATTATTCAATTCTAGTTTCAATCGCAAATCAAATGAGTTTAATTTAATATTAACTCATTAAATATATGTTACATCTGAAGAAAATATACACATCTATATTCTCATAAAGACTGTAATAAAATTTTTTGTACAAAACATTAATTGTGAAAAAAAATTAACGGGTAGGTAATACCCGAGAAATATATAAATTCACAATTAATATGTTACAATTCTTCAAATCTGATTCAGTAATCATCCCTTATACTCACTATTTTCATAACAATATACATTCTTTCATGGAAATCAAAACAACCATACTCATTCAATTTCAATTACATATTCTGATTTTGAAATCGCAAAATTCAATTTGAGATATAACCAAAAATCATCACTCTTAGATCCTTACATCTTTCAAAGCTATACTTTGACTTAAAAACTGTATTAGAACATCATATGTATATTAACGATTACAATCGGTGTTCAAACCCTTCGAAATTCCTGAAGACACTTCAAATAATGAATAATTGAGATGATGATCCAACCACATGTTACCCACAGTTATATACCTGAAAAACTTTTGAAATCAAAGTCATATTTTAACACATATCCGTGTTAGACCCTTTGGCATTTATTAGCAAAAATGACTTTTCAATTCCTTTCCAAAGTAGTCAGTTTTGTCACAGCTCCAGCAAGTCAACTTCGACTTTTCAGTCGAAACAGCCTTATTATAATCTTGATATATAAGTTGCCCTTTCACCATCGTTACTGGGGAACCATTTATGTTCCACCACATTAGCGATAAATTTACCAACAACTTCACTGATCTTTGACTTTCCGAGAAATCATTATATATTTATTAAAACTCATCCGCACCTTGTAACAAGAATTGTCATGCCAATTATTGAGAATCAGCAATCAGTAATTTTGAAATCTTGCAGCATTGTCTACATCAACAGTATATATATACATATAATGTTTACCTCTAAGACTTACATACTTCGAATGTGAAGTTTCTGAAAAACACCCTAAACTGCGAACTAGTTCTCAAAATTTTGAAAAATGCTGATGAAGCAGCAAAAACTGTAAACGACCTTAACAGTAAAAAGTTTGATGATAAAAAATAGTGTATTGGCAAAGTTCAGAAAAAAAGAAGGTTTGGAACTGGAAAACGGATTGAACAAGGTATGAAAGAGGCTGTGGATAAATCACAAAGACTAAACCTACCTTCAAAGAATCCAAGTAATTCAGTATCTGCTGAAGTCAATAACAAATACCTTGCTCCTGAGTTTAAACCCATGCGGATAATATTCTTCATCATCCTCTAATATTAGAAATTCTAAGATATCATCGTATCAGTCATTATAAATATCCTCCATATTTTTAAAGATATTTCCATAATTATTCTTATCTGAAATCATTTATCTCTTCGCGCTATCTGTATTACATCATAAAAGAAACTATTCTAGTTTCTAGATTCCGAAACTTTCGAGTTTAAAAATAAGAATGTTTTTGAAGTAGTGTTGGGAACTGAAGCATGAGTTAGTATAATATAATGACACTTGATCAATGTGATTATATTACAGTAAGTCATGATGAGTTTCTAAATGAAATGTGATGATTCACTGACTATACCGTCATCGTGTACCATGCTACACGACTCTTGTATTTTATTTAATCTATAAAAATATCAAGAAAATATTTTCTTGATGATTCGGTCTTTTCCGAGGTATTCTGGTAATTTGACAAATCAAAATCGTGCCACTACAATTTTCTTCTTAGAACATTAACTATGTTCATTCCGAAATTCATATCTCCTAATTCTGGACCATTACAAGCGGTGCTTAATCGCAAGAAGAGGAAACGAAAGAATGAAACTCCGAAATAGAAATGGGAGTATAAATCGCAGCAAATAGAAGGAAGCATTAACTGTGGATGACAATGATTATAGAAGGCAGAAGCAGGAACTTTGAAATATAAGGGAAGATATAAAGCCCAACGATAACCCAGAGAGTATAAACCATATATATCGATGCATATGGCAATATAAAGACATGGGAGAACTAAAAATACTATAAAACCTAGAGTATAGTATAAGTAAATAGATTCTTCCGGTGGCAGATGAAAGAGAATAATGATAAATACGAAGGTTAGGAGTATATCGAGAATCAGAACTGGATGGAGCATATTGACAAATACTTTAAAGTATGAATTGAGGGAAAAAGAATAGAAGGTGTGAGTTGTAAGGAAAAAAAGGAGGTAGATTTATAGTGAAATATCCGACAGAGAAATCGAGATGGATTATCGCACTAAATCGAAGAGGATCATAATTTCCTTAATCACCGAAGAATCATATCCTATATAGATTACAAAGATTTTCTTTAATCCAGAAAGTAACCGTAATGACGTCAAAAGATAAGGCAAATCTCTATTTTCTCATTTCACTCTTTTACGATAACTTCACTCATACGCTTCGAGGAATTGAATTATTTTATTCATATTTCTTAATCATGATAAAACCCTAGCTATCAACTTATATTCATCATAATAACATTCTCATTGTTAGCCATGACGACCTCTATCAAATTTTGGGGACGAAATTTCTTTAACGGGTAGGTACTGTGACGACCCGGAAATTTCCGACCAAATTTAAACTTTATCTTTATATGTTTCTGACATGATAAACAAAGTTTGTTAAGTTAAATCTTAAGAATTTTAAACTATGTTCATTTTACCTCGACCAAATTCAAATGATTCACGAACCATTATATGAACGGATATGATTATATATGTATATGTGTATATATTATAACTTGAAAACGTTAACAAAGTATTAGACGTATAATACTTTACATGAACGTATTTTGTTTCAATATGTTTATCGATGGAATTAGAAGATGATATCAAATGATTGATTAATCGAGTACATTGTATGATTGCGGGTCTCTGTTGAGAGGTCCACTTTGATTTAGGAAACCTTTTTCTTTTTTAACGGTATTCGGAATATTTGGTAAAGTAATTTACATGTAAGAACAAATGTGTCAATTGACGAAGGTTAGACAAAAGTTAGTGGAGAACTGGATTTCATAATATTCGACTGACCTATTTTCAAACGTAAGAAAACGATTTCAAAAACTGAATTATTGTAATCGGTTATATATAAAGGTAAATTGATTATATATAATTATTAGAATTTAAGCTTTATATTATAAAGGTATATATATAGTGTTTCTTAAACGAAAACGTTTTTGGATATAATAGACTTTTATTATTAAGAACGTATTATGACATAACAACTTCTACTATTATAACCTTTGTAATAAAATGATTTTGAATGTAAAATAATTTGATTATTAAAATGTCTATATGAACGTTTGTATATAAATGAATTATATCAATTCTAAACTTTAAAATACAAATGTTACGAAATAATATTTTGATAGTGTTCCAAATGAACATATATTTAGTAGCAATATCGTTCCAATATGTAAAGTTTTTAAATGTAATTTCCTTATTTTTAGTTGTAATAGTTAAATAAATAAGTGCGAAGACGAAAGACGCAAATCGCTCGAAAATGAAGATTTAAAGACAAAAACGAAGATTTGAAAGACCAAAACGTCCAAAAAGCTCAAATGTACAAGATACAATTCAAAAGGTTCAATTTATTGATGAAGAACGTCTAAAAATGACAAGAGTACAAGTTACAAAACGCAAAGTACACGATATAAAATTGTATGAAAGGACGTTCGAAAATCCGGAACAGGGACATGAGTCAACTCTCAACGCTCGACGCAACGGTGTAAAAATTACGAGTCAACTATGCACAAGAATAAAATATAATATTTAAATAATTCATAATAAGAATAATATTAAATAATAAAAAGTTGTTAATTGAGCATAGTTAAGGGGTCATAAGTGAAAGTTTGAAATCAAACTTTTCCTATAAATTGAAACGAATTAGGCAGTTTAGGTACGACCTTTTTCTATCAATTTTCTATCGATCAAATATCTATATCAATTATCAATATCTATATTCTATATCTCTATCATAATGTTAACTTAATAAGATATAACAATAATCTTAATTTTAATTTTAAATTATGATAATAATAAGATTTATGATAGAGATCGTTTGAGTGTGTAAGTCGAAATTCTGTCCGTGTAACGCTACGCTATTTTTAATCATTGTAAGTTATGTTCAACCTTTTTATATTAATGTCTCGTAGCTAAGTTATTATTATGCTTATTTAAAACGAAGTAATCATGATGTTGGGCTAATTACTAAAATTGGGTAATTGGGCTTTGTACCATAATTAAGGTTTGGGCAAAAGACCGACACTTGTGGAAATTGGACTATTGACTATTAATAGATGGGGGGTATTGTCTAATTGAGTGACAACTCATTGGAGTCTGTCGAACCTATCTTCAAATTAATTATCCTAATAATTAATAATGATTATGGTTGTCCTATTTAGTGACGTTCATATGGAATCTATTATAATCATTTAATTAATTATTCGGGTTGGGTAATTGATTATTCAAACTGATCAAGTGGGTAAATTAATATTCATATCTAATCAAAACAGGGGTAGATTACATACAGTGATAACTGGTGTAATTGTTGACAGAAGTGATAACTGCGTCACAGTTTAAATCCTTAATTAGTTGGAATATTTGACTTCGGGTATAAGGGTAATTTGACGAGGACACTCGCACTTTATATTTATGACCGATGGACTATTATGGATAAAAACCAGATAGGTATCAAATAAACCATGACAAAGGACAATTAACCCGAGTAACAATTAATTAAAATCAAAACGTCAAACATCATGATTACGGAAGTTTAAATAAGCATAATCCTTTTATTTCATATTCTATCGCAATTTTATTTATTGTTATTTTATTTATCGTCATTTATTTATTTTACGCACTTTAATTATTGTCATTTATCTTTACGCTTAAAAATATAAAATCGACAAACCGGTCATTAAACGGTAAAAACCCCCCTTTTATAATAATATTACTACTTATATATATATATATATATTTATATAAATATAGTTTTATAAAAATATAGTACGTAATCACTAGCTCCCTGTGGAACGAACCGGACTTACTAAAAACTACACTACTCTACGATTAGGTACACTGCCTATAGTGTTGTAGCAAGGTTTAGGTATATCCCATCCGTAAATTAATAAAACTTGTGTCATTTTTTGTAGTATTTCCTAGTAAAAATAATACTATTTCGTACCCTCACGCTACATCATCAAGTTTTTGGCGCCGCTGCCGGGGACCGCTAAAACGCTATATTTTTAATTTATATTTGTGAAAATATAAGTTTGTAAAAAAAAAAAAAAAAAAAAAACGTAAAAAAAAAAAAAAAACGTAAAAAAAAAAACAAAAACGTAAAAAAAAAAACAAAAAAAACGTAAAAAAAAAACGTAAAAAAAAAAAAAAAAACGTAAAAAAAAAAAATTATTAAAAAAAAATATATTTTTTTTTAAGATTTTGTCTATAAAAAAAAATGTTTTTTTTAGTTTGATTACCTTTAGATTTTTAGACTATAGTCGCAACTTTTAGTATTAAGTTTAGTTTTGCCATAGTTATTTTCTTATTTTTATTTTTCGATGCCTTTTACCTATGTATCAATTACAATTCCAATTAGTAATCTCTATTTGTAGTTTTAATTTTAAGATAGTGATAGTTATAAGGTTGGATTAACCGCGTGTTTACAAACCACTCTTCGTCTTTTTCATTTTTCGACACTTTTCGACGCGCAATCTTTTTCTCTCTTATTTCTCGCCATTCTAGTTTTTAGGACTTAGAATTTTTTCTACTTCTTCTCTAAATTTTTTAAAATTACGAAAATTTATTTTAAGTGATAAAATTGATAGACATCAAAATTTTCTGGTTCGTAGTAATAGTTGGATTTGTACGTGGACCGGGTTATTGGAGCCAAACAGTACTCAATTATATTGAGACCAAACGAATCCTGCCCCTCTGCTGCATCTTTTGGCTATTCGAAACGTGGGCAAAATCAGAAAAGTCTATTAATTGGATAACTTATTATAATTTTTCTTTCCTTTTTAAAAACTAATAGGATATTCAGTGAATGCACCGAGCAAGACGTTCGCCGCCGGTCATACGTTCACCACCTGTAACTCGATCAAGACATCGTTTAACGAATATCGCCGCCGTTGATTTTTCTTTAGAATCGTCATCAAGTCGACCAAATCCTCAAACTCAAATTTCCGATAATCCAGTTTTTGAAACAAACCTCACAATTGAGAATCCGGAGAATATTCAGGAACGGTTTGTAGATCCCGAACCATTAAACTTTCCTCCGGAACCACCAATCATTCTGTAACGACCCGGATTTTTCCGATCGTTTTACACTTATAAGATTAATATTTACATAAATTAAAACTTACCAACATGATAAGCAATCAAAATTGTTGAGATTTATGATTTTGAAAAGAGTTTTACATAACGTTTAACCGTCTAGTTTGACCGATGATATCACGAACTATACAATATATGTTAATTATACGTTTGTGTATATATATGTATATATACATATTTAACATGATTTAAGGATGTTTAAATATCTCATTTTGTATTAATAACAATAAGTTATAAGTATATTTTGAAACTACTAACTTAAGCTTTCAAAACGATAACTATACGTAACGTTATTTGACATAAATACTTACGACCTATAATATATCGTATATATAATGTATTTAATCACTTTTAAAGACTTAAATACATAAAACAATATAAGTATATTCACAAAAGATAGCTATATTTGAATCCTCATTCCATTTTTCACAAGATTTCTATACGTATATCTAGAGTATATGTACTCGTATCATACCTAGCTTCTATACGTATTTACTATTGGTATATACACATCAAATCACCACCAACCAGCCCTTGTTCATGCCTTATGTATAAGGTAACTACTTTTGTTATTTAGTATGACAATTTCACATGATTAAAAGATCTTTTCACAAAATTACAAATTTATACACCTTTTACACCACCATAAATACATGCATCCATTTTCAATTTTTGTAACATCATTTCTCTAGCTAAACACACACACTTACTAGCCTCATGTCTCTCTAAGAACTCCAGCAAAAATCCTCTCAAGAATCACCTTAAACACCACCATAAAAAGATCAACAAAAACACTACAAAAATACAACTTTCAATTCAAGTTTATGTCTTAAGTTGCTTCCAATCTTTCATCCAATTTCATCACTCTTTTGGTTCTAGGTTTTTACTCCTCTTTTACAGCAATCTTGTCCAAGTAACTTGAGGTAGTAACTTTGTTCATAACCTTATTCGATTCATATATATATAGCTATCTTATTGTATGGTATACAATTTTAACAACAAAAACATAGTTTGAATGATTTCAAACTTGTTTGCAAACTAAATAGATCCTTCTAACTTAACTTTTAAAATACTTCAAGACCTATAATATAACTTAAATATATGCTAATTTAACAAGGTATAACTTGGTTTTTCAAAGAATACCTTAAAAAACTGTTTTTATGACGTCGGAGTGCAACCGGGGGCTGTTTTGGGTTGGATAATTAAAAACCATCTTGAACTTTGAATTGGAGGTTTATATTCTGGAAAAATGATATTTCTTATGAATATTTTAACACATAAAAATTTCATGATTTAATTCATAGTATAAGTATTTTTAGAAAAATGGTCATTAAATGATGTTTTTGTAACAAAAATGATTAACTTCATAAGTTTCACCAAAATTTGACCTATGACCTATGATTTCGAATACAAACTAAGGTATTTACAGTTCATATTCTTAAAGAGGGACTCGATCCAAGGAAGTGGAAAGTTGAATCAACGAAAACGGAGTTGTAACGAAGAAATTATGACCAAAACAAAATCGGATATCCAAGACTAGTTTAGCCACGAAAATAATTGGAGAAAATTAAATAAATCACATCTTCCTAAAGTAACATGATATTTTATACATATGTACTCATAATTTAATTTTATATGGTTCAGGATCACCCGTAAACAATACGAGAAGATTAATCATAAGATCCCATGATTGTACGCAACACGTCATTTGACAACACCGGTACTTTATGTACGCAACACGTCATTTGACAACACCGGTACCATGGGTCAAGATTAATCTCGACCAATACATATACGATGGGGGTTTTATTTATTTCATTGGGGGTTTATTAAACAACTAAATATGAACCATTAAAATTGAATTACTAACATCGGACTGCTAACTACGGACTAAGGAATTATTAAAAGTATTAAAAGTATTATAAGTATATATATGTGACGATTGTTTAAAAAGAAAAGGTATTGATATATTATATATGGATAGGTTCGTGATATCAATCGGAGACCAAGTCGAAATTACATATCTTCAAGACAAAAGTGAGTATATAGTCTCACTTTTAAACTCTAAATATTTCGGGATGAGAATACATGTATTTTATGTTTTACGCTATGGACACAAGTAACTGAAAAATATATTCTACGTTGAGTTGTACCACTGGCATACTTCCCTGTAGCTTGGTAACTGTTATTTACAGCGGTATTGTAAACGCGAATCCTGTTGATAGATCTATCGGGCCTGACAACCCCAACCGGACTGGACGACCAGTATTCAACGGTTGCACAGTACTTCGTTTTGTGACTACACTTGGTACGGTGTAGTAAGATTTCATAATAAAGGGAATATGCGACGTGATTAAATGTTAAGTATGGTTACCAAGTGCTCAACCACTTAGAATATTTTTATTAAAATGTTTATATATGAAATCTTGTGTTCCATTGTTATAACGCTGCTAGCATCAAACCTATATATCTCACCAACTTTATGTTGACGTTTTAAAGCATGTTATTCTCAGGTATGAATTATGTCTTCCGCTGTGCATTAGCTCATGTTAAGGATACTACTTGGGACCTTTTAAGCCATGATACAAAGACGTTGCATTCGAGTCATTGGAGTTCAATAGAGAATATAAATAAGTAAATGACAGATTAGGTCATTTGGATATTATGAAATGTTAGACGAAAATGTCAAATATTGATGTAATGATAGTTTGCCTTTTAAGAATAAATGCAACGTTTGTAAAATGTATCATATAGAGGTCAAGTACCTCGCAATGTCATCATATGTTATTGTATTCGTCCCTATGGATTGGGTCGGGTCGTCTCATGTGGTATCAGAGCGTTGGTCTTAGCGAACCAGGCCTTGCATTAGTGTGTCTAACTGGTAGTTGTTAGGATGCATTAGTGAGTCTGGACTTTGACCGTGTCTACATGTCAAAAGTTTTGCTTATCATATCTAGTCGAAAATCATCTGCTTATCATCCTTAAGAATTTCCTGCTTAGTATTCTTAAGTCTAGACCCGTCTTACTGCATTTGGTGCATCGATAGTGTATAGACAAAATTCGTATCCTAGCGTATCTGTTGCTATAGACATTGCCTGACGAAATTCAAAGATTCTCCGTAATTCACGGGATTTTGAGTATTATAAATACATATGTAAATTATGTATTGAAGAATACCAAACCCAACTCCTATAATCTATTCCAAACCAAAAATTCATTTCCCCGACTGTACAAGATGAACTCCGCATCCAGTTCGAATTCCTCCGACTCTGACAGCTACGCTGATATGGATTTCCATTCGGGCTCCGAAGGCAGCGTCACTGGAATGGATCAACCAATTTCTCATCATCTATTCTGGATGAATTGGGGATGGGTTCGTAGTATACTAAATTATTGGAGACAAGAAGAAGGTGATCCCTTTCACCCACCGAATTGCCCCATTGGCGACGAACCTGAAGCACTTACCGGTGAACCTGTTCGAGAAACCATTTTCTCTCTCATTTCTCGAGTATCTCGTCACGATTATATCCTATCCCATATTTCGGATCTTGTTCATTCGCTCACTCCAACCGCCAATCATCCTGGTGTACTAGCAGAAATTAACGAACTTCGCGCTCGTGTGACGGCTTTGGAGAACACGGTGCGAAGGTTACAAACACCAGCAGCAGCACCAGCAGCATAACCAGTACCGTTAACAACATCAACCTCGCAATCTTCAGTACCAGTAGCATCATCGACGTCAACGACATCATCAGCATCAACACCAACCGTATCATTACCACCACCAACAATCACATCCGCACCACGTACCTCAACATCATCATCTGAACTTCGAATATGATCTTTGTTCTACATATCATTCTACACCGATTACCTCTTCTTTATGTATCGTTCTTCGTTCGACATGACGATTATGTAATCTCTAATGTTTTGGAGATTATGTAATCTAGTAATAACGATAAATCAAATGAGTTGAATATTTTATTGACTCATTAAATTCATAGTTACCTCCGAAGAAAATATATATGCAAATATATTTTCATAAAGATTGTAATTAAAAATTTCATTCGTACAAACTGTTAATGATGAAAATATTTTAACGGGTGGGTAGTACCCAAGGAATATTTAGAATTCACATTAACAAGTTACACTGTACATTCTTCGAATCTGATTCAACGATCATTTATTATCCTACTTACAATTACCGATATACGTATCCGTTCACCCCAGATTAACCATTTCCATTTAAATTTCATATTTGGATTTTTACCTATCCGAATCCAACAAGTGGCATAATGAAGAAACATTGGCAAAATAAAAATTGTTAGAAACAGATGAATTAATTAATTGAAATTGTGATAGGATTACACGCTAACTGTTCCGGCTAACTGTTCCCACCTAACTGATTAATATTTAATTTATCGCAATTTACATTCTTGCAATTTTAATTTCTGTACTTTACATACCGTCGGGACACATGTACAACAACACGTCGGATTAATTCTGAGACAACACGTTGTATAATGGGTCATGATATATATTTATTTATTTTACGCATTTTAAATAACGGGACACGTATACAAGGTTTCGACTTATCATATTGATCCATCTATATATATATTTCGGAACAACCATAGACACTCTATATGTGAAGGTGGGAGTTGGCTATACAGGGTCGGAGTTGATTCCAAAATATATATATACTTTGAGTTGTGATCGACACCGAGACCAGTACACGGGTCACGATACGTATTAAGTAATTCGAATATTATATATTTAGTTCATATATGAATTTATTGAACCATTGGACAATCGGACTATTGGACTGCTAACTTTGGACAATTAAAAATGAGTTAAAATGATGATTATTACATATGAAACTAAACAATCCTTCAAGTTTGCCACTTGATTCTATTTTAAACCTCATTTGTATCTTGACGATTACAATTCGCATTCACAACTTTTCATGATTCTTGAAAACATCTCGATCGAGAAGTTCAACCAGCCGCACCTCGTCTACGGAATAAAGATTTATGCATACAGTTATGCACCTAAAATTTTTTGAACTCGAAGTTATAGTTAAAACGTATCCGCATCGAATTCCTTATCATCCATTAGCAAAAACAATCACGCGATTCCTTTTCAATTAACTAATTTTGTCACAGCTCCACTTCGATATCTCAGTAAGACTACTCTTATTACAATCTCGATATATATATATATATACGTTGTTCTTTCGCCATCGTTACCGGAGAACCTTTTATATTCCATCATATTACCATCAGCGTTTAATCATCTAAAAATACAATTCTCCTTAAACCATCTTGGTTTGATAACCAATGACCCAGATCCGATAACTTTGAAAATACTGACGAAGCAGCATGTTGTAGAAGGTCTTAATGACCAAATGTTGATGATAAAAGAAGGAAGTGTTAGGAACGCTCGATAGAAAATTGGTACTGAAAACCGGATTGAACAAACCATGAAGGAGACTCTGAACAAGTTACAAGGACTAAACTTGTACATAAAGAATTATGACGATTCTGTAGCAAACACCTTGCTTCTGAATCTAAACCCTTACGGGTCAATCTTCATCATCATCCTTCGACATTAGAAATTCCAAGATATTATCATATCTTTCATTATAAATATCCTCAATATTTCTGAAGATATTTTCACCACTACCCTTATCTGAAATCATTTATCTCTCTGTAATATCTGCGTTACAATATAAAGGAAACTGTGTTAGTTTCTAAATCCTTCAAGTTTAAAATAGGAATGTTCTGAAGCAGTGTTGGGAACTGATGCATGAACTAGTATAATATAATGAAACTTGATCAACTTCATTATATTACAGTAAGTCATGTTAAGTTTCTAATGGAATATGATGATTCACAGTACCGTCATCATGTGCCATGTTACACGACTTTTACATTCTATCCAATTCCGAAACATATTAAGAACAAATCATCTTGATAGTTCTATTTTCCTGGATATTCTGGTAATTTGACAAATCAAAATCGTGCCATTACCATTCCTTTCTTAGAGCATTAGCTATGTTCATTCCGAATTTTATACCTACGAATTTCGAACTATTGATCGCTTGACTCAAGGACGGGAAGAAGAAACGAAGGGACAAAGTCCCAAAATAGAAATTGGGGTATAGATTACAGCAAATAGGAGAGAGTATTAACTATGGATGACAATGATTATGGAAAACAGAAGCAGGAGCATCGAAATATAAGGAAAGATATCAAACCCAATAACCACCCAGAAACTACAAACCGTGTGTATCAATACGTATGGCGACGTAAAGACACGGGAGAATTAGAAACATTATAATTCCAAGAAAATCATAAAAGTGAATAGATTTTTCTAGCGGTAGATGAAAGAGAAGAATGAAAGATATGAAAGTTAGAAGTATAACAAAAATCAGAACGGGATGAAGCATTTTAAAGGATACCTTAAGGTATGAATTAGAGGAGGAAGAGTAAGAGATGTGAGGTATGGAAGTAAGAAAGGGAAGGAGGTGGATTTATAGTGAAATATCCGACAAAGAAATCGAAACAGATTATCGCATTAAATCAAAGGAGATCCTGTTTTCTAAATCATCGAAGAACCAAATCTTATTACATAAGATTTTCTTTAAATCCCTTAAATTCTGGAAATCAATCCTAATCTCGACATCGGTTAAAACAATTCTATATTCACTCATTTCATTCTTTTGTGATAGCTTCACTCGTGCGCTTCACATGACCGAATCGTTTTATCCATATCTTCTAATAATGATAAAACTCTATTAATACCTCATATTCGTCATGAAAACATTCCTATTGTTATTTATGACAACCTCTACCAAATTTCGGGACGAAATTTCTTTAACGGGTGGGTACTGTAACGACCCGGATTTTTCCGATCGTTTTACACTTATAAGATTAATATTTACATAAATTAAAACTTACCAACATGATAAGCAATCAAAATTGTTGAGATTTATGATTTTGAAAAGAGTTTTACATAACGTTTAACCGTCTAGTTTGACCGATGATATCACGAACTATACAATATATGTTAATTATACGTTTGTGTATATATATGTATATATACATATTTAACATGATTTAAGGATGTTTAAATATCTCATTTTGTATTAATAACAATAAGTTATAAGTATATTTTGAAACTACTAACTTAAGCTTTCAAAACGATAACTATACGTAACGTTATTTGACATAAATACTTACGACCTATAATATATCGTATATATAATGTATTTAATCACTTTTAAAGACTTAAATACATAAAACAATATAAGTATATTCACAAAAGATAGCTATATTTGAATCCTCATTCCATTTTTCACAAGATTTCTATACGTATATCTAGAGTATATGTACTCGTATCATACCTAGCTTCTATACGTATTTACTATTGGTATATACACATCAAATCACCACCAACCAGCCCTTGTTCATGCCTTATGTATAAGGTAACTACTTTTGTTATTTAGTATGACAATTTCACATGATTAAAAGATCTTTTCACAAAATTACAAATTTATACACCTTTTACACCACCATAAATACATGCATCCATTTTCAATTTTTGTAACATCATTTCTCTAGCTAAACACACACACTTACTAGCCTCATGTCTCTCTAAGAACTCCAGCAAAAATCCTCTCAAGAATCACCTTAAACACCACCATAAAAAGATCAACAAAAACACTACAAAAATACAACTTTCAATTCAAGTTTATGTCTTAAGTTGCTTCCAATCTTTCATCCAATTTCATCACTCTTTTGGTTCTAGGTTTTTACTCCTCTTTTACAGCAATCTTGTCCAAGTAACTTGAGGTAGTAACTTTGTTCATAACCTTATTCGATTCATATATATATAGCTATCTTATTGTATGGTATACAATTTTAACAACAAAAACATAGTTTGAATGATTTCAAACTTGTTTGCAAACTAAATAGATCCTTCTAACTTAACTTTTAAAATACTTCAAGACCTATAATATAACTTAAATATATGCTAATTTAACAAGGTATAACTTGGTTTTTCAAAGAATACCTTAAAAAACTGTTTTTATGACGTCGGAGTGCAACCGGGGGCTGTTTTGGGTTGGATAATTAAAAACCATCTTGAACTTTGAATTGGAGGTTTATATTCTGGAAAAATGATATTTCTTATGAATATTTTAACACATAAAAATTTCATGATTTAATTCATAGTATAAGTATTTTTAGAAAAATGGTCATTAAATGATGTTTTTGTAACAAAAATGATTAACTTCATAAGTTTCACCAAAATTTGACCTATGACCTATGATTTCGAATACAAACTAAGGTATTTACAGTTCATATTCTTAAAGAGGGACTCGATCCAAGGAAGTGGAAAGTTGAATCAACGAAAACGGAGTTGTAACGAAGAAATTATGACCAAAACAAAATCGGATATCCAAGACTAGTTTAGCCACGAAAATAATTGGAGAAAATTAAATAAATCACATCTTCCTAAAGTAACATGATATTTTATACATATGTACTCATAATTTAATTTTATATGGTTCAGGATCACCCGTAAACAATACGAGAAGATTAATCATAAGATCCCATGATTGTACGCAACACGTCATTTGACAACACCGGTACTTTATGTACGCAACACGTCATTTGACAACACCGGTACCATGGGTCAAGATTAATCTCGACCAATACATATACGATGGGGGTTTTATTTATTTCATTGGGGGTTTATTAAACAACTAAATATGAACCATTAAAATTGAATTACTAACATCGGACTGCTAACTACGGACTAAGGAATTATTAAAAGTATTAAAAGTATTATAAGTATATATATGTGACGATTGTTTAAAAAGAAAAGGTATTGATATATTATATATGGATAGGTTCGTGATATCAATCGGAGACCAAGTCGAAATTACATATCTTCAAGACAAAAGTGAGTATATAGTCTCACTTTTAAACTCTAAATATTTCGGGATGAGAATACATGTATTTTATGTTTTACGCTATGGACACAAGTAACTGAAAAATATATTCTACGTTGAGTTGTACCACTGGCATACTTCCCTGTAGCTTGGTAACTGTTATTTACAGCGGTATTGTAAACGCGAATCCTGTTGATAGATCTATCGGGCCTGACAACCCCAACCGGACTGGACGACCAGTATTCAACGGTTGCACAGTACTTCGTTTTGTGACTACACTTGGTACGGTGTAGTAAGATTTCATAATAAAGGGAATATGCGACGTGATTAAATGTTAAGTATGGTTACCAAGTGCTCAACCACTTAGAATATTTTTATTAAAATGTTTATATATGAAATCTTGTGTTCCATTGTTATAACGCTGCTAGCATCAAACCTATATATCTCACCAACTTTATGTTGACGTTTTAAAGCATGTTATTCTCAGGTATGAATTAAGTCTTCCGCTGTGCATTAGCTCATGTTAAGGATACTACTTGGGACCTTTTAAGCCATGATACAAAGACGTTGCATTCGAGTCATTGGAGTTCAATAGAGAATATAAATAAGTAAATGACAGATTAGGTCATTTGGATATTATGAAATGTTAGACGAAAATGTCAAATATTGATGTAATGATAGTTTGCCTTTTAAGAATAAATGCAACGTTTGTAAAATGTATCATATAGAGGTCAAGTACCTCGCAATGTCATCATATGTTATTGTATTCGTCCCTATGGATTGGGTCGGGTCGTCTCACATTCAAACAGAGATTGTTGAGGAAAGAAACCATTAAATCAGAAACCTCTAGTGATTCAGATACAACACTTCCAATCATGGAAAATCTAGAACCTCTAAGTATGGAAGACCGAATGAGAGCTACACGCACGGACCAAGGTCATGCCATTATTAAACCAGAAGTTAATGCTCCAGATTATGAAATCAAAGGACAAATTCTACACATGGTGACTAATCAATGCCAATTCAGTGGTGCGCCGAATGAAGACCCAAACGAACATCTTCGTACGTTTAATAGAATTTGTACACTATTCAAAATCCGAGAAGTGGAAGACGAACAAATCTATCTCATGTTATTTCCCTGGACTTTAAAGGGAGAAGCCAAAGATTGGTTAGAATCGTTACCTGAAGGGGCGATTACTACATGGGATGATTTAGTTGAAAAATTTCTTAAACAATTCTTTCCGGCATCCAAAGCCGTAAGACTTCAAGGAGAAATTGTTACGTTCGCGCAAAATCCAAATGAAACATTATATGAGGCGTGGACAAGATTCGGAAGGATGTTGAGAGGATGTCCTCAACACGGATTAGATACTTTTCAAATAGTACAAATCTTCTATAAAGGCGTAGACATCGCCACACGAAAAGACATCGACATAACCGCTGGTGGATCCATTATGAAGAAAACTGCAACTGAAGCTTACAAAATTATTGATAACACAGCCTCCCACTCTCATGAGTGGCACCAAGAAAAAGATATCGTTAGATCATCTAAAGCGGCTAGAGCCGATTCTAGCCATGACTTTGATTCCGTTTCCGCAAAAATAGATGCTTTCGAAAGACGAATGGAAAAGATGAATAAAGATATTCACGCAATACGAATCAGTTGTGAGCAATGCGGTGGACCACACTTATTGAAAGATTGTCACTTTGAACCAACCATAGAACAACGAGAGAATGTTTCCTACATGAACCAAAGGCCGGGAAATAATTATCAAAATAATTATCAACCGCCAAGGCTAAACTTAAATCGAAATCAAAACATTCTTTACAATCCAAAAGGACCCGAAAATAACTGGTATAACCAACAAGGTCCGAATAACCAACCGACTCAAAACAACACTTTCAATCAACAAAGACCTAGCTTGTATAAACCACCACAACAACCCGAAGAGAAAAAGCCAAATCTAGAAGAAATGATGGCAAAGCTGATTGAATCTCAAACACAATTCATTACATCTCAAACCCAAAAGAACGAGAGGTTTGATCAGTCATTAAGAACTCAACAAGCTTCCATTTTGAATCTAGAAAAACACGTAGGTACTCTTGCTAGCATGATGAGTGAGAGGGAACAAGGAAAGCTACCGAGTAATACTGAAGTAAATCCTCGGAATGAGAATGTTAATATGGTTTCAACGAATTCTGAAAAACCAGCACCAGAAGATGGGAAGGTTTTAGATGAGAGTAACAATGAAGAAGTTACACCACCACCACCCGAGTATGTAAAGCCAATGGTGGCACCATACAAACCACCCATCCCGTTTCCAAGAAAAGGAGTTGAGTATGAGCAAGTGATAGGTAATAAAGATTGTGATACCTCTGGAAAGAAGAAGAAGAAAAAGAATAAGAAAGTGCAAGAAACAAAAGCCGTAAATATAAACCCGGTGAAGACAGTTCCACCAAAACCTCCACCTAGGGTAGGTGATCCGGGTGAATTTATTGTTCCTTGTCTACTTAGTGATTGTGTCATGTATGATGCACTAGCAGATTTAGGTGCAAGTGTAAGTGTTATGCCTCTTTCCTTATATAAGAGATTAGGTGTAGGTAAGTTAAGTCCAACGGATATGAGTGTTCGACTCTTTGATCAAACCATTAAGCACCCAGTTGGAATTGCTGACAACCTACCCGTTCAAGTAGGCAATTTAACCTTTCTAGTCGAATTTATTGTCATTGACATAGAAGAGGACCCAAACATTCCTCTAATTTTAGGTCGGCCATTCTTAGCGTCCACCAAGGCGTTATTTGATGTAGGAAATGGTAGAATGACACTTAAAAGTGGTGACAAATCGATCACCTTTATGATTCGAAAGTCTAAATCTCCACCAGCCAAAACCGTTGAACCAGCAAAAACGATTGGTAAGAACCATGTTGTTTTACCAACTCCAACGGTAATACTTAGCAATAATGAAACGCCTAAGTGTGGGGAAAATGAAGTAACACCTAATGATGACATGATAACAAAGAACCCCGTTGTTGATACGAAATTAAATGATCCCGTTATTAATAGTTCAATGAAGAAACTTATTAAACGGATTCGCGATGCTAGAACCAAGGGGAACTTTAAGTTATGTAACCGGTTAGTATCCAATCTATCACCAAAAGAAAAGGAGAAACTAGTTGAAATTGTGGATATTACACAGGAATCCGACCAATGGCTTAAAGAAAAAGTCACGGATATGCAAGTTGATTATAGACCAAGAGAAATTAACGATGAAGTTAATCACAATTTTGACACCACGGCTACCTAAGTGTGGGGAGATTCAAATGTTCTAAAAAGAAAATGCTATCTAGAGTTAGTTGTTCTGTTCTCGTGTAGTTCCGAGAATGGAACCCGATTGGTCTTTTCCGCTAGCAGACACTAAAGAACTAGTTTTCTCCCTCCATTCTGAATTTTTGTTTTGTAGGTTTTTTTATGAAATTAATATGCATTTTAATTTAAGTTTTTAAAAACAAAATTTACTTTAATTCATTAAGTTTAAAAAATGATTTCTAAAATTCGTCGTGAGTTAAAGACTAGGTCGTTGAGCCGAAATTGCTTTACCCGAGGGCGGGGCGACAAATTTTGTTATCATTTAATTTTATTGATCTAAAGTATGCAAAAAAAAAAAAAATTATATTAATTTTTGAACGTAGGGGTTATATACCAAACTTCAAAAATATGTATATATGTTTGTATTTTATGTTATGTACACAACAGGGTAAAACAGCGCACTTTCAAAGACTGTCATTAAGTTCAACAAAAAGCTACTAATTTTGATGACAAGGCGCAAAATATCAAATGTGATGTAAAATAATATGCTTACAAACTGGGAATTTTTAATCACTTTTCTACACTAATCACCCTCATGAATTTATAATTATAGTCTGATTTCATGCAAATGAGGGCATTGCATGATCTCAAGTGTGGGGAAGGGTTATAAATTCTCTCGGGTTTACACTTAGTTTATTTGCCAAATTTTGTGAAAATTTGAAAAATTTTCAATTAAATGAACTCAAAATCATGTTTATACATATTTATGAACGATAAAAACTAGGTGATAATACCGAAATTATCGTTACCTCGAAAAGGACATAAATTGAGAAACACCCTAAAACACTTGAATTCATTTAAAATGAAATAGAAGAAAATAAAAAGGCAAAGAAAGAAACTAAGTGTGGGAAGAATGTACCAAGTTATTCAATTTAAAACATATATCACATATTTTTGTACAAGATTATTGCAGGTACTTTTGCTTTGGACGATACTAATCAGTTTTACCCGGTTTACTGTAATACATTTGAAAGAAAGATGGATCTACACGATGAATTAATTCCATCATTAAAAGGAAGTAAAGTCTTCCGAAAAAGACACGCGCTTCTTGATTTATGTCATGAAGTTGTCGTCCAGACCAGCTGTAGGTTGACGAAAAATCTAGAAAAGTCATCTCTAAAATCAGCAGGAAATCCACGGACCTCAGCATCAAACAGGGTCGCCAAGTGGTCAGATTTATCCTAACCATGAGAAGGATTTATCTCGTACAATGGGGAGGCACCGTGCAAATTAGCTTGATAAGACTAATGAATCAGATCCCCAGAAAAGGATAATCTCCTTAAAGATTAAAAATCAGCTTTTAAGACTGATAATACTCAATCCTAGAGATTGACCTTAAAGATTGAGAATTCAAACTCATGGAATTCAATGATATCTAAACTCGAGCTTGAACGAGAAAATATTTTGATCAAAATTGCAAACCGATTTGTTTTCTGAAAATCCATTTTCAATGCGTTCATTACAATTGAACGTAAAATCCTAGGAATTCACCTGGAATTCATTAGGTCACATGAACTAAATCGGGTGTCAACCGTAAGAACGGTGGTTGCATAGCATGGTCGGAGACAGGACCTTGTGCCAGAACGAAAAATCATAGGATGATCTTTACTATCGCTCCTACCAAGGATAGTTCTAGCATCCGACACGTTAAAAGACCATAATCATCTGCATGTCAAGGGACATTGCCTTAACAGTTTCTTGTTCATCGCTTTCCTTTACAACCGGAACAAGTAAACTGGATGTGTGCTTTCCGATACCGGGATAGCAGTGGATTACACGAACCTAAATGTTTTTAGCCAAAATATTGATCCACAAATATATTTTGCAACACCAATGGTGGATTAAATCAGAAAACTTATCTAGGGTAAAAGCTAGATTGAATTTTCAAAAGATCAAATGTTTTCATAAAGATCCTATTTCCTAAAGGATCTAAATTTTTATAGTCATGTGGGACTGTAAACCGCCTTTCAAATGTGCACTTTGCTTTGGAAACCGAAAGTAAATCGGCTATTTGATTGCAAGTGTCGTTGACCTAAACCCAAGGCAACTGTGGATGACACACCTACCTTTAACCATCATTACTGTCATTGTTTATACCGCTATATCAAAATCACTGATGTACAAAATGTGATGAATAAAAAAGTGATTCATGTATGTTTTTATTTCAAGTTCTGTATTGCTTGAGGACAAGCAACGCTCAAGTGTGGGGATATTTGATAGTGTTCCAAATGAACATATATTTAGTAGCAATATCGTTCCAATATGTAAAGTTTTTAAATGTAATTTCCTTATTTTTAGTTGTAATAGTTAAATAAATAAGTGCGAAGACGAAAGACGCAAATCGCTCGAAAATGAAGATTTAAAGACAAAAACGAAGATTTGAAAGACCAAAACGTCCAAAAAGCTCAAATGTACAAGATACAATTCAAAAGGTTCAATTTATTGATGAAGAACGTCTAAAAATGACAAGAGTAAAAGTTACAAAACGCAAAGTACACGATATAAAATTGTATGAAAGGACGTTCGAAAATCCGGAACAGGGACATGAGTCAACTCTCAACGCTCGACGCAACGGTGTAAAAATTACGAGTCAACTATGCACAAGAATAAAATATAATATTTAAATAATTCATAAAAAGAATAATATTAAATAATAAAAAGTTGTTAATTGAGCATAGTTAAGGGGTCATAAGTGAAAGTTTGAAATCAAACTTTGCCTATAAATTGAAACGAATTAGGCAGTTTAGGTACGACCTTTTTCTATCAATTTTCTATCGATCAAATATCTATATCAATTATCAATATCTATATTCTATATCTCTATCATAATGTTAACTTAATAAGATATAACAATAATCTTAATTTTAATTTTAAATTATGATAATAATAAGATTTATGATAGAGATCGTTTGAGTGTGTAAGTCGAAATTCTGTCCGTGTAACGCTACGCTATTTTTAATCATTGTAAGTTATGTTCAACCTTTTTATATTAATGTCTCGTAGCTAAGTTATTATTATGCTTATTTAAAACGAAGTAATCATGATGTTGGGCTAATTACTAAAATTGGGTAATTGGGCTTTGTACCATAATTAAGGTTTGGGCAAAAGACCGACACTTGTGGAAATTGGACTATTGACTATTAATAGATGGGGGGTATTGTCTAATTGAGTGACAACTCATTGGAGTCTGTCGAACCTATCTTCAAATTAATTATCCTAATAATTAATAATGATTATGGTTGTCCTATTTAGTGACGTTCATATGGAATCTATTATAATCATTTAATTAATTATTCGGGTTGGGTAATTGATTATTCAAACTGATCAAGTGGGTAAATTAATATTCATATATAATCAAAACAGGGGTAGATTACATACAGTGATAACTGGTGTAATTGTTGACAGAAGTGATAACTGCGTCACAGTTTAAATCCTTAATTAGTTGGAATATTTGACTTCGGGTATAAGGGTAATTTGACGAGGACACTCGCACTTTATATTTATGACCGATGGACTATTATGGATAAAAACCAGATAGGTATCAAATAAACCATGACAAAGGACAATTAACCCGAGTAACAATTAATTAAAATCAAAACGTCAAACATCATGATTACGGAAGTTTAAATAAGCATAATCCTTTTATTTCATATTCTATCGCAAATTTATTTATTGTTATTTTATTTATCGTCATTTATTTATTTTACGCACTTTAATTATTGTCATTTATCTTTACGCTTAAAAATATAAAATCGACAAACCGGTCATTAAACGGTAAAAACCCCCCTTTTATAATAATATTACTACTTATATATATATATATATATTTATATAAATATAGTTTTATAAAAATATAGTACGTAATCACTAGCTCCCTGTGGAACGAACCGAACTTACTAAAAACTACACTACTCTACGATTAGGTACACTGCCTATAGTGTTGTAGCAAGGTTTAGGTATATCCCATCCGTAAATTAATAAAACTTGTGTCATATTTTGTAGTATTTCCTAGTAAAAATAATACTATTTCGTACCCTCACGCTACATCATCATATTTCTTATTATTTAAACGATTTCAAAAATATAAAAGTTTTGAATATCATTAGTTTTGAAAAACTATATATTGTTAAATAAATATTTCAAATTATATTTCCAAATGAAAATATATATATATATATATATATATATATATATATATATATATATATATATATATATATATATTTTAACTTAGTCATAAAACGTTCTGATTTAAAATAATACATTTTGATAAACAACGAGCCACTGATTTATAGAAGCAAATGACCACAACACTCAAGTATATAAGTTACCTTTCTTATAATATGATTCATCGACGTTACGTCTAATTTTTGTAAAAGGTACACGTCGCGTAACGTAAAGCGTTAGTTTTCTAAGCGTACTAAAGGGCGTTCGAAAAGCCGAAAATGGCACGTAAGTCGAACGTCAACGTACAATTCATCGGTACTAAAATTACAAATCAACTATGTACGAGAATATAATATAATATTTAATTAATTCTAAAGATTAAATATATTATATATTAAATAATATATATATATATATATATATATATATATATATATATATATATATATATATATTAAATAATTGTGTCGGCAGATGAAATAAACCAAATGTGACCAGTTTCTCCTACTATGCGAGCACATGGCAATTTCATGGGACACTCATGCGATCGCATGAGTGTCGGTGCCAGCAAACCTCTATAAAACGAATTAATTTTTATTATTATTAAGATTGATTTTTAAGCTCGGTTCATTCAATTTATTTATCTCTCGCATTTCTCTCTTTATATATATTATAATTATAATTATTTTTATTATTATTAAGATTAATATTATTATTAATCTTATAATTAGGAGTATTATTATTAGTATTATATATAAAATACTACGACGAGGTCATGAGCGGGTTATTTCAAAAACGGATTTTATGAGCGGGATAGAGCTAAGAAAATTATGGGTTATAGCTATGGAGGTGATGGGTATTGTTCATGGGTATGCTCGTGAGGTCAATCTAGTGTTTATCATCTCCATTGCGTCTACGTACTTTCCTGCAATATTGAATCACAATATTGATACGTGAGCACTCATAACTTAACTTTTTATATATTATTAGAGTATCCCTGACTAGTGCTTGAGTTTATAGGATTATGCAAGCTTGTACGTATTGATATTGTGATTAGATAGTTTATATTGAATCCTGAATTAGATACATATGCTACTGAGATAGGGTATATGATATGCATGTCGTTGGAAAGCTAGCGAAAAATTAAGAACTTTTCATTTAGAACTCGAACGATTTCGATGAACAGATTAGAAGTTACAGTCAACTGAATTTTTGTATTATTGTTAAAATGATTATTATTACTATCGTCGTTATTATCGTCGTTATTATTATTATTATTATCTAATTATTATTATTATTATTATTATTATTATTATTATTATTATTATTATTATTATTATTATTAATATTATCATTATTATTATATGTATCATTATTTAAAAATTGTTATTATTATTATTATTATTATTATTATTATTATTATTATTATTATTATTATTATTATTATTATTATTATTATTATTATTGATACTATCATCAAAAATTATTATTAATATTATCATCATTATTATTATAATTACTAGTATTATTATTAATATTATTATAATACTCATTAGTAATATTATCATTAAAACTAATATTAGTAACATCTAATTATTACTATTACTATTATTATCATAAATGCGATATAAAAGAGGATTAAAAACTATTAAACAAAATGATTAGGAAACAATGAGTATATGTATCATGATGAAATAAAAATATTGTAAATTATTGAATTAGATAAAAATATCGTTTTCATTATTTTTATCATTATTATTATTAAAAATATTATTAATAGTAAAACTATCATTTTTACAAAAATTATTATTTATAGGAATATCATTGTAATATAAAATATCATTATCATTTTAATAAAAATTATCATTTTTATCATAATATCATTTGTAGTAAATATAAATATTGTTATTATTATAATAATAATTATTATTATTACAAAATTATACAATTTTTACGTACTATTGTTATTATCGATATTATTTTATCAAAATAAATATGTGATACAAAGATATTTTTCTACGTGTAATATAATTACACTAATAATACTTATCATATTATTTTTATGATATTAAATGAACTTTACTAATTTTATTACTTAAAATATATAAAAGTATATTTTTATTATATAAATTTTAATATAAAATTTTATTTATTAATAAATGAATTATATTATTTACTCTAATAAATCTGTTAAAAATATTTAAAAATATAAAATGACTATATTTAAACTATATAATAATCATGTATAAATTTTGGAAATCATTTTTAGTCAAATTGACTTTTGTTAACTTTTGCATAGTAGTCTCGAGCATTAGGATTGTAGTACACTATGACTTGACCTAATTTGTTAGACAAATATTGACCAACATATAAATATATATAATTAATATAATTTCGTGAATCCGAGGCCAACCTTGCACTTGTTCAATGCCATCATATGTTTAATTACTACGAAATACAGTATTGTGAGTTTCATTACTCCCTTTTTAAATGCTTTTGCTATATATATTTTTGGGACTGAGAATACATGCGCCATTTTTATAACTGTTTTACTAAAGGCTTATGAGATATATTTTTGAACTGAAAATATATGAACTGCTTTTATAAATGATTGACGAAATAGACACAAGTATTCAAAACTGCATTCTATGATAGAATTATTTGGATTCGACGGTTCGATTTCTATAAAGATTGTATTATTGACCATCGGTGAGATGATTTTGCATTGCACGCACGCATTAGCTCCCGAAATGGTTGGATTTTGTAGTTAGTAATAGAGAGATAATTTTGCATTGCACGCATGCATTAGCTCCCGTTTTAGCTACCATCGGCGAGATGATTTTGAATTGCACGCACGCATTAGCTCTCGATGTATTGTATTGTATTGTATTCGATTTTGTAGTTAGTAACGGAGAGATGATTTTGCATTGCACGCACGCATTAGCTCCCGTTTTAGCTACCCTCAGAGAGATGATTTTGCATTGCACGCACGCATTAGCTCCCATTGTAAAATTATATTGTATTAACTACCACGGTGAGATGATTTTGCATTGCACACACGCATTAGCTACCGTTGGTGAGTTGTTTGAACGGTTCCAGTGTCCTTCATATGAATGATTTTACAGCAGGAGTAGACCTGCACATATTGTTTTCTAAATATGAGTATCTTATGGTCTATTATGCTATTGGAAATGATTATTTATGATAAACTAATGAACTCACCAACCTTTTGGTTGACACTTTAAAGCATGTTTATTCTCAGGTATTAAAGAAATCTTCCGTTGTGCATTAGCTCATTTTAAGGATATTACTTGGAGTCATTCATGGCATATTTTGAAAGACGTTGCATTCGAGTCGTTGAGTTCATCAAGATTATTATTAAGTCAATAATAGTTGGATGTATTATGAAATGGTATGTGATAATGCTAAAAACGAACATATATTTCATAGCATTATCCCTCAAGAAAGATAAGCTTTTAGTTGCAATTGTTCTATTTACAAGTAATATTCGTTTAAATAATAAAAGGTGAGGACAAAAGACAAATTCGACGAATTGAAGACGCAAGCGACCAAAAAGCTAAAAAGTATAAAGTACAATCAAAGTGGTTCAAATTATTGATGAGAAACGTCTAAAAATTACAAGAGTACGAGCCGCGAAACGCAAAGTACAAGATATTAAATAGTATGAAAGGACATTCGAAAATCTGGAACCGGGACCAGAGTCAACTCTTAACGCGCGACGCAACGGAGCAAAAATTACAAGTCAACTATGCACATGAATATAATATAATATATAATTAATTCTTAAAATTATATATATATTATATTATTTATTAAAACCGTAGGCAAACTAGCAAACAAAAGCATGTGGCCTGATGGCCTGGAAGAACAAAACTCATGCGATCGCATGGCCCCAAAAGTTGGGTCAGGTCCTATAAATTTCGCGTGTTTTGGCTGAATTTCTTACACTTTTATCAATCTCTCTCTCTCTCTCTCAGATATATATATATATATATATATATATATATATATATATATATATATATATATATATATATATATATATATAGTTTTTAATTTTAATTTAAGATTAATAATAATAAGGGTATGTTAGCGAATGTTGTAAGTGTGTAAGTCGAAATTCTGTCCGTGTAACGCTACGCTATTATTAATCATTGTAAGTTATGTTCAACCTTTTTAAATTAATGTCTCGTAGCTAAGTTATTATTATACTTATTTAAATTGAAGTAATCGTGATGTTGGGCTAAAATATTAAAGACGGGGTAATTGGGCTTTGTACCATAATTGGGGTTTGGATAAAAGAACGACACTTGTGGAAATTAGACTATGGGCTATTAATGGGCTTTATATTTGTTTAATTGAATGATAGTTCGTTAATTTAATATAAAGATTTACAATTGGACGTAATTATAAATAACCACATACACTCGATCGGACACGATGGGCGGGATATTTATAAGTACTAATAATCGTTCATTTAACCGGACACGAGAATGGATTAATAGTCAATGGACTCATTAAAACAGGGGTGGATTATATGCAAGGACACTTGGTGTAATTGATAAAAAAGTATTAAAACCTTATTACAGTTTAAGTCCCCAATTAATTGGAATATTTGACTTCGGATATAAGGATAAATTGACGACGACACTCGCACTTTATATTTATGACTAATGGACTGTTATGGACAAAACTCAGATGGACATATTGAATAATCCAGGACAAAGGACAATTAACCCATGGTACTAAACTAAAATCAACACATCAAACATCATGATTACGGAAGTTTAAATAAGCATAATTCCTTTATTTCATATTTCATCGCACTTTTATTTACTATCATTTTATTTATTGCATTTTTAATTATCGTACTTTTTAATTATCGCAATTTCATTTATCATCATTTTATTTATCGCACTTTAATTATTGTCATTTACTTTACGCTTTAAATTAAGTTATATTTATTTTTAATATTTTACATTAGGTTTTAACTGCGACTTAAGACATAAAATCGACAAACCGGTCATTAAACGGTAAAACCCCATTTTTATAATAATAATACTACTTATATATTTATTTATATACAAATATAGTTTAAAATAAAATATAGCGTTAAACTTGGCTAGTTCCCTGTGGACGAACCGGACTTACTAAAAACTACACTACTGTACGATTAGGTACACTGCCTATAAGTGTTGTAGCAAGGTTTAGGTATATCCACTATATAAATAAATAAATAACTTGTGTAAAATTGTATCGTATTTAATAGTATTTCGTAGCAAAAATATAACTATTTCGTATACACCTCTACACACATCAAGTATTTTTGGCGCTGCTGCCGGGGACAGCTTAAACGCCGGAAGCGAGACGCTATATATATATAAAAAAAAGATTTTATTAAGTCGTAATCTATTTTTGTAAAAATATACGTTTTAAATATTAAAAATACAAAAATACAAAAACAAGAAAAAGAAAAATATATCTATATTTTTAAGTTTAGTTAAATTAAAAAGTTTATTTTTTTTATTGTGAAAAGTTATAAAAAAACTAATAAATTATATTTATATTTTATATATATTAAAAACAGAAAAAAAATATAAATATAAAAAGTATACGGGCCATACTGTAGCAGCCCACAACTTCTGGCCCGGTTTCCTAATTCATGCGACCACATGAAAATTTAACTAGCACTCCATGCGATCGCATGGAGTGATTTGAATGGCCTGATCCTAGTACATACGAATTAGGGTTACGTATAATTATTATTATTATTATTAATTAATTAGTTAATTAGGGTTAGTTTATTTTAATATCTAGTTTAGTTTTAAATTAATTTGTATTTTTAAGTTTTATTTAGTTTTATTAATTATATAAAAAATCAATACTTTTATAAAATAATAATATAAAAATAATATTTTTATAAAAATTGTATTTTTATAACCTTAAGTTTTATTTTTAAATTTTGCATCTTTTTAATCATTTATTCGTAATATTTATTTTTATCGCTCGTAAATAGTTTTTAATTTAGTATTTTGCCATAGTTATTTTTATTTCTGGACTCTTAGGCTTTGCCGTAAAATCCCTTGAGTGCTTTTTCTTTAGATTAAAATTTAGACGCTTTAGAATTTTTGACGTCGCTCATCGCTTTAATATTTAATAGACTTTAGTACCTTTTTAAGTTATTACCGTTTTGGATATAGAATTCCTTTTAAGGTTTAATACCTTTAGACGTAAGTTTTAATTTTTAGTTTTTAGACTTTTAAGTTTCAACGCTGCATTTTATTATTTTTTGACGCTTATTTTTCGACCTTTTATTTTTCGACTTTTTTCGACGCGCTCTTTTTCTTTCTTATTTCTCTACGCTCTAGTATTTAGGACATAGAATTTTCTATTTCTTCTCTAAAATTTCAAAACGAAAAATTATTTTAAGCAGTTAAATTGATAGACATCCAAAATTTTCTGATTTGTAGTAATAGTTGGATTTGTTATTGGCGAGTTGTGGGCTTTCAATTTAAAGGGTCCTGGCTACCTGCTACATCTATTGGCTATTCGAAACGTGGGCAAAATCAGAAAAGTCTATTAATTTGATAACTTATATAATTTTTATCTTTTATAACTAATAGGATATTCAGTGAATGCACCGAGCAAAACGTTCACCACCTTTCATACGTTCACCACCTGTAACTCGATCAAGACATCTAGCCAATATTGTCGCCGTTGATTTTTCTTTAGAATCGTCATCCAGTCGACCAAGTACTCTAATTCAAATTTCTGATAATCCATTTTTTGAACCCGACCTCACAATTGAGAATCCGGAGGATATTCAGGGACAATTCAGAGATCCTGAACCACTAATCATTCCTCCTGAACCACAAATCACTCATCCAGAGATTGTCGAGGAAGAAACCATTAAATCAGAATCCTTTAGTGATTCAGATTCAACAAATTCAATAATGGAAAATCTGGAACCTCTAAGTATGGAAGACCGAATGAGAGCTAAACGTACTGACCAAGGTCATGCAATTACTCAACCAGACATAAATGCGCCAGATTATGAAATCAAAGGACAAATCCTACACATGGTAACTAATCAATGCCAATTTAGTGGTGCGCCAAAGGAAGATCCAAACGAACATCTTCGAACCTTTAATAGGATTTGTACTCTATTTAAAATCCGAGAAGTGGAGGATGAACAGATATATCTCATGTTATTTCCCTGGACTTTAAAGGGAGAAGCCAAAGATTGGTTAGAATAGTTACCCGAAGGGGCGATTGATACATGGGAATTTTTAGTTGAAAAATTTCTTAAAGAATTCTTTCCGGCGTCTAAAGCCTTAAGACTTCAAGGAGAAATTGTTACGTTCACACAAAAGCCAAATGAAACTCTATATGAAGCGTGGACAAGATTTGAAAAGTTATTGAGAGGATGTCCGCAAAATAGTTTATGAAATATCCCGTTCTTATTGATTAAAAACGTTCCATATTAATTGATTTCGTTGCGAGGTTTTGACCTCTATATGAGACGTTTTTCAAAGACTGCATTCATTTTTAAAACAAACCATAACCTTTATTTCATAAATAAAGGTTTAAAAAGCTTTACGTAGATTATCAAATAATGATAATCTAAAATATCCTGTTTACACACGACCATTACATAATGGTTTACAATACAAATATGTTACATCGAAATCAGTTTCTTGAATGCAGTTTTTACACAATATCATACAAACATGGACTCCAAATCTTGTCCTTATTTTAGTATGCAACAGCGGAAGCTCTTAGTATTCACCTGAGAATAAACATGCTTTAAACGTCAACAAAAATGTTGGTGAGTTATAGGTTTAACCTATATATATCAAATCGTAACAATAGACCACAAGATTTCATATTTCAATACACATCCCATACATAGAGATAAAAATCATTCATATGGTGAACACCTGGTAATCGACATTAACAAGATGCATATATAAGAATATCCCCATCATTCCGGGACACCCTTCGGATATGATATAAATTTCGAAGTACTAAAGCATCCGGTACTTTGGATGGGGTTTGTTAGGCCCAATAGATCTATCTTTAGGATTCGCATCAATTAGGGTGTTTGTTCCCTAATTCTTAGATTACTAGACTTAATAAAAAGGGGCATATTCGATTTCGATAATTCAACCATAGAATGTAGTTTCATGTACTTGTGTCTATTTTGTAAATCATTTATAAAACCTGCATGTATTCTCATCCCAAAAATATTAGATTTTAAAAGTGGGACTATAACTCAGTTTTACAGATTTTTACTTCGTCGGGAAGTAAGACTTGGGCACTGGTTGATTCACGAACCTATAAAAATATATACATATATATCAAAGTATGTTCAAAATATATTGATGTTATGCGAGGTGTATATAAAATAGTTTATATTTTACTAGGAAAAACTATTAAATACGATACAATTTTACACAAGATATTTATTTATTTATAGAATGGATATACTTAAACCTTGCTACAACACTTATAGGCAGTGTACCTAATCGTACAGTAGTGTAGTTTTTAGTAAGTCCGGTTCGTTCCACAGGGAAATCTTTAAACAAAGCTCAACGCTATATTAGTTTACTTTTATAAAAATACAAACATATATATAAGTAATATTATTATTATAAAGGGGGGTTTTTACCGTTTAATGACCGGTTTGTCGATTTTAAAACTTTAGTCGCAGTTAAAACCTAATGTAAAATATAAAATAAATACAAGACTTAAATTAAAGCGTAAAGTAAATAACGATAATGAAATTGCGAATAATAAAAGTGCGATAAAATAAACTTGCGATAATTAAAAAGTACGATAATTAAAAGTGCAATTAAATAACAATAAATAAAAGTGCGATAATTAGAAGTGCAATTAAATATAAAATGAAGGAAATTAAATATGAAATAAAAGAATTATGCTTATTTAAACTTCCGTAATCATGATGTTTGACGTGTTGATTTTAGTTTTATGCCCATGGGTTAATTGTCCTTTGTCCTGGATTATTTAATATGTCCGTCTGGTTTTTGTCCATAACAGTCCATCAGTCATAAATATAAAGTGCGAGTGTCCTCGTCAAATTATTATTATACCCGAAGTTAAATATTCCAACTAATTGGGGATTCGAATTGTAACAAGGTTTTAATACTTTGTTTAATGAATACACCAGGTTATCGACTGCGTGTAAACCAAGGTTTTACTACTTTGTTAACAATTACACCAATTACCCTTGAATGTAATTTCACCCCTGTTTTAATTATTCTAGTGGCTATTAATCCATTCCCGTGTCCGGTTAAATGAACGATTATTCGTACATATAAATACCCCGCCCATCGTTTCCAATCGAGTGTATATGGTAATTTATAGGGACGCCCAATTGTAAATCTTTATATTAACATTAACAAACTTTCATTTAGTTAAACAAATATAAAGCCCATTAATAGCCCATAGTCTAATTTCCACAAGTGTCGTTCTTTTGTCCAAACCCCAATTATGGTACAAAGCCCAATTACCCAATTTTAGTAATTAGCCCAACATCATGATTACTTCGTTTTAAATAAGCATAATAATAACTTAGCTACGAGACATTAATGTAAAAAGGTTGAACATAACTTACAATGATTAAAAATAGCGTAGCGTTACACGGACAGAATTTCGACTTACACCCTTACAATATTCGCTAACATACCCTTATTATTAGAATTATAATTAAAATTAAAATTAAAATATAAATTATATATATATATATATCGTATATATGAGAGAAGAGAGAAATAGATTATGAATTGTGATCAGAATTCGGTTGGCTTTATAGGGATTTTCGTTTTTTTGGGGCTCCGCGACTCGCGGTGAATTTTGCCTTCAAACTCCGCGAGTCGCGGAGGTTACTTTTACAGCTCAGAGGAGTTTGGCTCTTTGTTTACCGACGGTTTATAATATATATATAATATATATATAATTAATATAATTAATTATATATTATATTATATTTATATACATAGTTAACTTGTAATTTTTAGTCCGTTGCGTCGAGCGTTAAGAGTTGACTCTGGTCCCGGTTCCGGATTTTCGAACGTCCTTGCGTACAATTTTATATTTTGTACTTTGCGTTTTGAATCTTGTACTCTTGTAATTTCGAGACGTTTCTTATCAATAATTGGAACCTTTTTGATTGTCTTTTGTACTTTTGAGCTTTTTGGTCGTTTGCGTCTTCAATTCGTCGAATCTGTCTTTTGTCTTCACCTTTTATTATTTAAACGAATATCACTTGTAAATAGAACAATTGCAACTAAAAGCTTGTCTTTCTTGAGGAATAATGCTATGAAATATATGTTCGTTTTTAGCATTATCAAATATTCCCACACTTGAGCGTTGCTTGTCCTCAAGCAATATCGTCTTGAAATACTAGAATCACTTCTTTATTCTTCACACTTTGTACATCAGTGATTTCTATACGGCGGTATAAACAATGGTAGTAACGATATGGTTTACAGTCCCACATGACTATAAAAATTTAGATCCATTATGGAAATTGGATCTTTATGAAAACATTTGATCTTTTGAAAATTAAATCTAGTTTTTACCCTAGATAAGTTTTCCGGGATAACCCTTTACCGGTGTTTGCAAAATATTTTTGTGGGTTTGGTGGGTTTCAGATTTGAAAATTTTAGCTCAAACTTGCGGTTTTGTGTCACCCACTTGCTAACCTTGTATTTGGAAAGCAACACGTCCAGTTTACTTGTCCCGTATATTACCTTTCGGTAAACTACCGTCCGGTTGAAAGGAAAGCGTTGAACAAGCAACTGTTAAGGCAATGTCCCGTGACATGCTTTTGATTATGGTTTATAACGTGTCGGACGCAATTACTATCCTTGATAGGAGCAATAGTAAAGCTCACCCTTATAATTTTTTGGTATGGCACAAGGTCCTGTCTTTGACCACTATGCAACCACCGTTCTTACAGTTGACACCCGATTTAGTTCAGGTGACCTAATGAATTCCAGGTGAATTCCTAGGATTTTACGTTCAATGGTAATGAACGCATTGAAAATAGGGTTTTCAGAAAACAAATCGGTTTGTAATTTTGATCAAAATATTTTCTCGTTCAAGCTCGAGTTTAGATGTCATTGAATTCCATGAGTTTGAATTCTCAATCTTTAAGGTCAATCTCTAGGATTGAGTAATATCAGTCTTAAAAGCTGATTTTTAATCTTTAAGGAGATTATCCTTTCTGGGGATCTGATTTATTAGTCTTGTCCAGCTAATTTGCATGGTGCCCCCCCATTGTACGAGATAAATCCTTCTCATGGTTAGGATAAATCTGACCACTTGGCGACCCTGTTTAATGCTGAGGTCCGTGGATTTCCTGCTGATTTTAGTGATGACTTTTCTAGATTTTTCGTCAACCTACAGCTGGTCTGGACGACAACTTCATGACCTAAATCAAGAAGCGCGTGTCTTTTTCGGAAGACTTTACTTCCTTTTAATGATGGAATTGATTCATCATGTAGATCCATCTCTTCTTTTCTTTCATCGGGTAAAAACAGTTTAGTTTAGTCCAAAGCAAAAGTATTTTCAGTTATTTGTTACAGATATATGTGACATATGTTTAAGATAACTTGGTAAATTTTCCCACACTTGGCTTTTATTTTCCTTTTTATCGTCCTCTATTCCATTTTAAATGAATTTTAACATTTTAGTTTGTTTCTTAATTTATGTCCTTTCCGAGGTAACAATAATTTCGGTGTTAAAACCTAGTTTTATCGTTCATAAATATGTATAAACATGATTTTAAATTCATTTAATTGAAAATTTTGAAAAATTTTACTAGAATTGGGTAGTCAGTATATAAGACTAGGGCTGTTCTTTTTTATCAGAGAGCACTAGATTCTAATACAACTACTGCTTTACTAGTATTTTTAATGGTAATCAAGTGTATAAAGTAAAAAATTTTAAAATCCGAAAGAATTTTACCCCTTCTCACACTTAAGATCTTGCAATGCCCTCATTTGCAAGAAATCAGGAATAATTTAAATTATTGAGGGTGATTTGTGTGAAAATGATTAAATTTTACCAAAGTTTCCAAATATATTGGCGTTTGTTTGCTGAATGATAAATGGTGCACATCATTTGTTCATTCCGTCTTGTTGTTATTTCACATATATTTTGCATCTTGTCGTCAAAATTAGTTGCTTTTGCTGAACTTAATGCCAGTCTTTGAAAATGCGTTGTTTTACCCTGTTGTGTACATAAGATAAACTGCAAACATATATACATATTTTTGAAGTTTGGTATATTACCCCACATTCAAAAATTATTAAAATCTAAGAATAAAAGTTAGATAATTATAAAAATGATTACAATATTAACAAAAGTATTAAACGTATCAATAATTACAAATTACAAAATAAAAAAAAATAAGTAAACTAAGGATGATATTGGTACCAATAGGGGTTCCAGGCATAACCATAAGTGCTATAGAATGCTTCGGCAGGGTCATACGTAGGATATGGTGGCTGCATCTCTATAGACCAAGGAGGGAAGATGGGTTTCGGTGTAGGAATATAGTTTCTACCTATATGTTGGCAATGAGCTATGATTTGGTTCTGATGAACTTGCTAATCTTCAAATGCTCTCTGTCTAGCATTTTCGTATTCCTGAGAAGCTATAAACCTATGCATTTCTTGCATGTCATTCCCCCCTCCTACATTACCTTGCTGCTGGTTTTTCTCCACCTGTGGATGTCTACCATGGTATCGTACTGCGGCGTTATTTCGCCTCTTCAAAACTTTCGCACCATGGTATACATTTAAACCTATAGTATCGCGGGGTTCCGGCTCTTCTAGTAATAATCCCCCCCGACTTATATCCACACCGAGATATTCACCAATCAAAGTAATAAAAATACCACCTCCTATTATGCTATGTGGTCGCATCCCCCGAACCATAGCTGATAAATAATAACCCACACAATATGGTATACTTACAGCGCTTTGTGGGTCTCGAATACACATATGGTAAAACAAATCCTGTTCATTTACTTTTTCTTTGTTCTTACCCCTTTGTGTATCGAATTAGCTAAAAACCTATGTATCACTCTTAATTCGGCTCTATCTATATCCAAATAAGAGTAATTTCCCCCTTTGAAACGGTGATGGCTTGTCATTTGACTCCACACACCGTGTGTATCAAAATTCTCATCTATCTTTCTACCGTTTAGTATCAATCCTCTACAATCGGCAGACGCTAACTCCTCAGGCGTATATATACGTAAAGCCTGAGCCATGTCCAGTAAAGACATGTGGCGCATCGAACCGCCTAACAAAAATCTAATAAAAGAACGATCGGTTAAACTAGCTACCCGATCATTCAACTCTATACTACATAACAATTCTTCACACCATACTTTATATACAGGTCTACGTATGGTGAATAAACATATCCAGTCATTAAAAGAAGAATTACCATACCTCTGTACAAGTAATTCCCTAATTGGCCCGGCCAATTCTACAGCTTCTAAGGGTCCCCATTCTATGACCCTTGGTACCTCAACAACCTTAGAATGAAGAGTATGCAAACCCCGTTGATATTTTGGATAATCTATCCAAAGTCTGTCAAATCTCAGGTTCGGGTGCAACTCTTCCAAGTGCATATCAGAAAAGGTCATGATTGGATGAGGTATATCCTGCTTGTAGTAGTTATCCACCTCCTGTTGTTACAAATTCTCAGCAGGAGCATTGCGGGCTTGGGATGAAGATTCACCCCTTTCATTCTGCAAAACACATCAAACACAATTTTTGTGCATCCAAATATGCATTAGTGTCAGCAAAATCATCAATCAAAATAATTACAATGACATTATCAATTTATATCAAACTTAAGCTCATTTTTCACATTTTTATCAAATCTACACTTTTTCAAATAAGCATATACGAAAATGTTCGCCAAGTTCATAAACATTCAACTCAAATAACATGTCAAAATAATCATTACTAGTAATTAAACAAGTCTCAAATGACATTATCTTTCAAAAATCAAGTTCATGAATTTTAGACTTGAAAAAGTCTACTTTAATTCTCAAAATCATGTTTAGGCTCAAAGTTTGGATCATTTAACTACCTAAACATGTTACACTACTTAATTTAGCAATAATTCATGACAAAAATCGGCCATAACCTGTTTATATCAAAAAGCCCCAAATTGCTCAAGAACACAAACCCTAGATTATTCAAAATTTGAAGTTTAAGGCTTCTAATCATGTTAAACAGCATCAATCTAGGTTATACAAGCATAATACATAAACAATTTAAGCCTAATTACACTAAAAAGCATCAAAATCAAATTGGGAAAAAAAACTGCTCAAGAACATCAAATTTCGAATTAAATGGTGTTTAGGTGTAGAAATTTACCGTTTTTCTTGAGTAATTCTTAGATAGCATCCTTCTCAACATGATTTTAGCAAAAGATTTGGTGATTAACGGTTAAAAATTGGGATTTTTGGGGTGTTTTTGGGTGTATTTTCGGGGTTTTTTCGTGCAGAATTCGCAGTATATTTTTGGTTTGGGTTGGGGACTGATCTGTTCTGCGGGTATATTTTTTTCTGATTTTTAGACCCTCCGCGAGTCGCGGTGAAATACTCTTCAAACTCCGCGACTCGCGGAGTTTGTTTTTTTTTTTTTTTTTTTTTTATAATCATTAACTTTTGAAAACAATTAAGAAATTAATTTTAAAATTTTGTTTCCCTTGTTATTTAGGACGAGGTCGTTTCGGATCGATGTCCTAGTCCGTCTCTCGACAAAATTTTAAAATTTGTCTTTTTGTAGCGATTGTTTTAAAAGCTAAGATTTTTGGGTTTTTTAATGTTTTTGGCATACTTTAAATCAAAAAGATTAAAAATAATGATAATAAAAGTTCTCGTCCCTCCCTTGGGTAAAGCAATTTCGGTTCAAAGACCTAGTCTTCAACTTACGACGAATTTTAAAAATCATATTCTTAACTTAATGAGATAAAGTAAGTTTTTGTTTTTAAATTCACACAACTTAAATATAAAATTCAAAATTAATATTAAAAATTCACATCAAACTTAAAATTTGAAATGCATATAATTAAAAATTTATATTTTAAAAATTAAAAGTTCACACCAAACTTAATTTAAAAATTCATAAATTCATATCAAATTTATATTAATTTTTCAAATATTTACAATTTTAAATATATTGTTTTTACAAAGTTTACAATATTAATTTAAGATTTATATATTAATTTTTAAAAATATGGTAAAAATAAAATTATAAATCTTTTTGTCTTTTTATCCCACTTTAATCAATCAAATATTATCAAAAATATGCGCCCCTCTTTTCGGTAAAGTAATTTCGGTTCCAAGACCTAATTTAACTCATGACGAATTTTTGACATATTTTGGGTTGATTGTTTAAAGATATTTATACCTTAAGAATAAACGTTAAATTTCGCAGTGATGTAATAAATTTTTGAATGATATCAATAATTTCGATCGCCAAACCTAATTTTATTCAATACCAATTTAATACTTTTTAGCGAACAAATTAGCGTTTATTATCAAAAGGTTAAAAATAAAAATAAAAATAAAAACTGTACAGACATACCTGTGGAATAGATTTCTTAGTTATATGATCTATCCCATTCATAAGATAGTCGGTTTAATTGATTTTCCATGGCTACATAGGCGTAACCTCGAGCATTCAGTGTCTTTTCTTCTAAACATATGAACGGTCCGTCTCTGCATAAAGTAACAAATTCGGTATTTGAATAGGTTTGATTATTTGAACATTTACCTGCATGTGACCATTTTCCGCATTTGTGACATCTTTCTAGGTGTCGTGCTCTTCTTTTCGCTGCGGATTTTGATTTTCCTTTACCAAATTGTAACTTATTATCTTCGCATCTGGATTCTTTTCTAACTCCGTCCATTCTTTCTCTGATTACTGATACTAGTTCACTCGGTAGTATGTCATTATTACGTTTAGTGATCAAAGCGTGTAGCATTAGACCATGGTTTAGTTCACAGGCAGTCTTCATTTCGTAAAAACCTAAAAAAAATAAAAATTCAGAATGGGGGGAGAAGACTAGTTCTTTAGGGTCTGCTAGGGAAAGACCATTCGGGTTCCATTTTCGAGAACTACACGAAAACAGACAATCTAACTCTAACAGAAATACATATTATCCTTTAAAGACTTGATTCTCCCCACACTTAGTTAGCTGTGGTGTCGAAATTGTGATTAACTTCGTTGTCGACTTCCATCGGACCATGTATGTAATGTTTAACTCTGTGACCATTAACTTTAAATTCAATCCCATTTGAATTTATTAATTCTATCATTCCGTATGGGAAAACTCTTTTGACTATGAATGGTCCAGACCATCTTGATTTCAATTTTCCAGGAAATAGCTTGAATCGTGAATTGAAAAGAAGAACTCTGTCTCCATCTTTAAATTCTTTTGAACTTTTGATTCTTTTATCATGCCATTTCTTCGTTCTTTCTTTATAGATTAACGAATTTTCGTATGCTTCATGTCTTAATTCTTCTAATTCATTTAGTTGACTTAATCGTAGACGTCCGGCTTCATGTAAATCAAGATTACATGTCTTCAAAGCCCAAAATGCTTTGTGTTCAATTTCTACTGGAAGATGACATGCTTTTCCATAAACAAGTCTAAAAGGTGTGGTTCCAATTGGAGTTTTGTAGGCTGTTCTAAAAGCCCAGAGTGCATCCTCCAATTTAATGGACCATTCCTTCGGATTTGATCCTACGGTTTTCTCTAGAATACGTTTTAAAGCTCGGTTGGTATTTTCAACTTGTCCACTTGTTTGTGGATGATATGCGGTGGAGATTTTATGAGTTACTCCATATCTTTTAAGAACTTTCTCAAGTTGATTATTACAGAAATGAGTACCCCGATCACTTATTAAAGCTTTCGGTGTTCCAAACCTTGCGAAAAGACGTTTTAAAAAGTTGACTACAACTCGTGCATCGTTAGTTGGGAGAGCTTGTGCTTCCGCCCATTTAGATACATAATCAATGGCTACGAGTATATATAGATTATTATGAGATTTTGGAAATGGACCCATAAAGTCAATACCCCAAATGTCAAATACTTCACATACTTGGATGACATTTTGTGGCATTTCATCACGTTGACTTATTTTACCGGCCCTTTGACAAGCATCACAGGATTTGCAAAGAAGGTGTGCGTCTTTGTAAATTGTAGGCCAATAGAATCCAGCTTCATAAACTTTTCTTGCTGTTAGTTGATGCCCATAATGCCCTCCTGTTGGTCCTGTGTGACAATGGTTTAAAATTTTACTAGCTTCATCTCCAAATACACATCGGCGTATTATTCCATCGGGACAACTTTTAAACAGATGTGGATCTTCCCAAAAATAGTGTTTTATATCACTGAAGAATTTCTTTCGTCTTTGGTACGATAATCCTTTTTCAAGGAATCCACAAACTAAGTAGTTTGCATAGTCTGCAAACCATGGGATTTCTTTATAATCTATCTTCAATAGATATTCATCAGGAAAGTTGTCTTATATGGCTGATTCATTTAGAACTTCTAATTCGGGATTTTCAAGACGAGAAAGATGATCAGCGGCGAGATTTTCTGCTCCTTTTTTATCTCGGATTTCAATATCAAACTCTTGTAAGAGTAAGATCCAACGGATTAATCTTGGTTTAGCATCTTGTTTTGAAAATAGGTATCTAAGAGCAGAATGGTCGGTATAGACCACCGTTTTTGCTAGAACGAGATATGATCGAAATTTGTCAAAAGCAAAGACAATAGCAAGGAGTTCTTTTTCAGTAGTTGTATAGTTTGTTTGTGCTCCTTGTAATGTCTTACTAGCATAATATATAGGTTGAAATCGCTTTTCAATCCTTTGTCCTAAAACGGCTCCCATTGCAAAATCACTTGCATCGCACATTAGTTCAAATGGTAGAATCCAATTTGGTGTTATCATGATCGGTGCATTAGTGAGTTTCTCTTTAAGAATATTAAAAGATTTGATACACTCATCTGAAAAGATGAATGGCGCATCCTTTTCTAGGAGTTTATTCATAGGAGTGGCAATTTTAGAAAAATCTTTTATGAAACGTCGGTAAAAACCGGCATGCCCTAGAAAACTCCTAACTCCTCTAACATTGGTGGGATGTGGAAGTTTAGCAATTACATCTACTTTAGCTCTATCCACTTCAATTCCTTCTTTTGAAATTTTATGTCCAAGAACGATGCCTTCTTTAACCATGAAATGGCATTTCTCCCAATTAAGTACTAGATTTGATTTTTCGCATCTAATTAGCATTCGTTCCAGATTAATTAGACATGATTTAAATGTATCACCGAAGACTGAAAAGTCATCCATGAATACTTCCATGCATTCTTCTATCATGTCGTGAAAAATCGCCATCATACACCTTTGAAAGGTTGCAGGGGCGTTACAAAGTCCAAATGGCATGCGTTTGTAAGCAAAAGTACCATAAGGGCATGTGAATGTGGTTTTCTCTTGGTCCTCGGGTGCTATTGGAATTTGAAAATATCCGGAAAATCCATCTAGAAAACAATAGTAACTATTTCCGGCTAATCTTTCCAACATTTGATCTATGAAAGGTAAGGGAAAGTGATCTTTTCTGGTGGCGTCATTTAATTTTCTATAATCAATACATACACGCCATCCTGTTACAGTCCTAGTAGGAATAAGCTCATTTTTCTCATTTGTAATGACAGTCATGCCACCTTTCTTAGGCACGCATTGAACTGGGCTTACCCATGGACTATCAGAAATTGGATATATCAAACCTGCATCTAGCAGTTTAATAATCTCTTTCTTAACTACATCTTGCATATTAGGATTTAGTCTTCGTTGGCGTTGCACATACGTTTTATGACCTTCTTCCATAAGGATTTTATGTGTGCAATACGAAGGACTTATTCCTTTAATATCATGAATCTTCCATGCAATGGCTGGTTTATGAGCTTTCAACACAGAAATGAGTTGTGATTTCTCATTTTCAGTAAGAGAAGACGATATTATTACAGGTAATTCAGATTCACCATGTAAATAAGCGTATTCCAAATGGTTTGGAAGTGGCTTTAACTCTAATTTCGGAGGTTCTTCTATCGATGATTTATATCGATATCTGTCTTCTTCTTTTAGCATTTGAATTTCTTCTGTTGTTGGTTCATATCCATTAGCTATAAGTGTAGCTAACATTTCAGCTTCATCAATTGGTTCATTACCTTCTCATAAAGAACATTCTCCTGTTCCTTGTAATTCTGGAAATTCTTCTAATAATTCTGCATGTGCATCTATAGTTTGAATATAATAACATGTATCATCTGCAGATTGTGGTTGTTGCATTGCTCTATAAACTGAAAAGGTAACACTCTCATCCTCTATACTTAGGGTCAATTTCTTACCGAACACGTCTATCATTGCTTTAGCCGTGTTTAAGAATGGTCTTCCTAATATGAGAGGAACTTGAGAATCTTCTTCCATGTCCAAAACAACAAAATCTACTGGAAATACTAAAGTACCAACTTTAACTAGCATGTTCTCCATTATCCCTCTAGGATATTTTATTGATCTATCGGCTAGTTGTATGCTTATTCTGGTTGGTTTCAATTCTCCAAGGTCTAGTTTAGCGTATAGTGAATACGGCATTAGATTTATACTAGCACCTAAGTCTGCCAATGCTTCTATTGAACTAAGACTACCCAGAAAACATGGAATTGTGAAACTTCCTGGATCAGATAATTTTTCTGGTATCTTATTCAACAGCACTGCTGAACAATTAGCATTCATAGTAACAGCCGAGAGTTCTTCCATTTTCTTTCTATTTGAGATTAGATCTTTCAAGAATTTAGCATATCTTGGCATTCCTGAAATCACATCAATGAAAGGAAGATTTACATTTATCTGTTTAAACATATCCAAGAATTTGGATTGCTCGGCTTCAAGTTTTTCTTTCTTCATTTTACTCGGGTAAGGAAGTGGTGGTTGGTATGGTTTAACATAAGGTTTATCCTTAACTGTGTTATTTTCATTAACCTTTTCAACTACCGGTTCTTTTTCCTTATCTTGATCAGGTTGTGGTTCTTGTGGAGTAGGAATAGTTTCATCAGAAGTTACAGGTATTTCAGGTGGTTTAAGTGTTGTACCACTTCTTGTGGTAATAGCTTTAGCTGTTTCATTTCGGGGGTTAGCATTTGTATCACTAGGTAGACTTCCCGGTTTTCTTTCACCTATTAATCTTGCTAGGTTACTTACTTCTTGTTCCAGATTTTGAATAGAAGCTTGTTGATTTCTAAATGCTTGAGCATTTTGTTCATTAGTTTGTTTTTGAGATGTGAAAAACTGTGTTTGAGTTTCAACTAGCTTTGTCATCATATCTTCTAAATTCGGCTTTTTATCATCGGTTTGTTGTGGTGGTTTGTTTTGAAAATTAGGTCTTTGCTGATTATAAGTATTATTGGATACTTGTTGATTGCTAGGACCTTGTTGGTTGTTGTATGGAATATTTCTGTTATAATTCTGGTTTTGATTGTAAATCGGTCTTGGCGGTTGATAATTATTCTGATAATTATTTCCAGGCCTTTGGTTTATGTATGAAATATTCTCTCTTTGTTCCATTGTTAATTCAATACTGAGACAATCTTTTGTCAAATGTGGTCCTCCACACTGCTCATAACTAATTCGTATTGAATGAATATCTTTAGTCATCTTTTCCATTCGTCTCTCGACAGCATCTATCTTTGCGGAAATGGAATCTAAGTCATGGCTAGAATCGGCTCTAGCTGCTTTAGATGATCTAATGATATCTTTTTCTTGGTGCCACTCATGTGAGTGGGAAGCAGTGTTATCAATAATTTTGTAAGCATCAGTTTCGGTTTTCTTCATAATAGAACCACCAACTGCTATATCTATGTCTTTTCTTGTAGTGATGTCGCATCCTTGGTAGAATATTTGTACTATTTGACAGGTGTCTAAACCATGTTGCGGACATCCTCTGAACAACTTTCCATATCTTGTCCATGCCTCATATAGAGTTTCATTTGGTTTCTGTGTGAACGTAACAATTTCTGCTTGAAGTCTTACGGCTTTAGATGCAGGAAAGAATTGTTTAAGAAATTTGTCAACTAAAACGTCCCATGTATCGATCGCCCCTTCAGGTAACGATTCCAACCAATCTTTGGCTTCTCCCTTTAAAGTCCAGGGAAATAACATGAGATATATCTGTTCATCCTCCACTTCTCGGATTTTAAATAGTGTGCAGATCCTATTAAAGGTACGTAGATGTTCATTTGGATCTTCCTTCGGTGCACCACTAAATTGGCATTGATTAGTCACCATGTGTAGAATTTGTCCTTTGATTTCATAATCTGGCGCATTAATGTCTGGATGAGTAATTGCGTGACCTTGGCCAGTGCGTTTAGCTCTCATTCGGTCTTCCATACTTAAAGGTTCCAGATTCTCCATAATTGAATTTGTTGAATCGGTATCACTAGATGATTCTGATTTAATGGTTCGTTCCTCAACAATCTCTGTTTGAATGATTGGTGGCTCCGGAGGAAAGTTTAATGGTTCAGGATCTACGAACCGTTCCTGAATATTCTCTGGATTCTCAATTGTGAGGTTGGGTTCAAAAAATGGATTATCGGAAATTTGAACTGAAGTACTTGGTCGACTGAATGACGATTCTAAAGAAAAATCAACGGCGGTTATATTTGCTAAATGTCTTGATCTAGTTACAGGTGGTGAACGTACAAAAGGTGATGAACGTCTTGCTCGGTGCATTCACTGAATATCCTATTAGTTTTTAAAAGGAAAGAAAAATTATAATAAGTTATCCAATTAATAGACTTTTTTGATTTTGCCCACGTTTCGAATAGCCAAAAGATGCAGCAGAGGGGCAGGATTCGTTTGGTCTCAATATAATTGAGGACTGTTTGGCTTCAATAACCCGGTCCACGTACAAATCCAACTATTACTACGAACCAGAAAATTTTGATGTCTATTAATTTAACCACTTAAAATAAATTTTCGTAATTTTAAGAAATTTAGATAAGAAGTAGAAAAAATTCTAAGTCCTAAAAACTAGAATGGCGAGAAATAAGAGAGAAAAAGAGTTCGTCGAAAAAGGTCGAAAAACGAAAAATGGTTGAAAAATAAAAGGTGACGGAAAAATAAAAGAAACTTATAAAAACTTAAAAATACTTGACTAACCTAACCTTATTACTATAACTAACTTAAAATTATAATCGCAAATTGAAATTACTAATTGGAATGATAATTGGTACATAGTAAAAGTCGTCTAAAAATATTAAAGCTTACAGGAAAAACTAAATCCCAAATGGAAATAACTTAAAAAGAAACTAAAACTTAAAAAGGCGTCGCAAAATTCTAAAGCACCTAAATCTTAGTCTAAAGAAAAAGCACTTAAGGAATTCTACGGCAAAGCCTAAAAATCTAGGAGTAAAAATAACTATGGCAAAAAACTAAGTTTAAAATTAAATATGAGCTTAAAAATACAAAAGTTATGCTACAACGATTAAAAAGGGACAAAATATAAAAATATACAAAAAGTTGTAAAAAGTACAATTTTTATAAAAATATTATTTTTATATTATTTATTTAATAAAACTACTAATTTTACAATTTAATTAAACTTATTAATACTAAATAAAACAAATTAAATAAAAAGTAAATCTTAAAATAAAACTAATAATAATAATAATAATAATAATTAGGGTTAAATAATAATAATAATAATTAATACCCGTAATTAATGCTGGTTTAGGGTTCTGTCTGTGGCGTCAGAGAAAGCTCCGCGAGTCGCGGTAATTAATGCAGAAAACCCCGCGAGTCGCGGGGTTCCAGTTTTCAACTCTGGATCAGTTTGAAATTTTAAGCGTTTTTTTCTTTATTTATTTTTATTTTTATTTTCTGTTTTCTGTTTTTAAATAAATAAAAGATATTTAAATAAAACTTATATTTTTATAAACTAAAATAAAAATAAAGAAACTTATAAAACTTAAATATTTAACAAAATCTTAAAAATACTTATATTTTTGTTTTTCTTTTTATATTTTTGAATAATTAAAACGTATTTTTACAAAAACGAATTTTTAATAAAAGTAAACTAAAAATTTTTTTTTTTTTTTATATTAGCGTTGCGCTTCCTGCTTTTAAGATAAGTCCCCGGCAGCGGCGCCAAAAATACTTGATGTTATGCGAGGTGTATATAAAATAGTTTATATTTTACTAGGAAAAACTATTAAATACGATACAATTTTACACAAGATATTTATTTATTTATAGAATGGATATACTTAAACCTTGCTACAACACTTATAGGCAGTGTACCTAATCGTACAGTAGTGTAGTTTTTAGTAAGTCCGGTTCGTTCCACAGGGAAATCTTTAAACAAAGCTCAACGCTATATTAGTTTACTTTTATAAAAATACAAACATATATATAAGTAATATTATTATTATAAAGGGGGGTTTTTACCGTTTAATGACCGGTTTGTCGATTTTAAAACTTTAGTCGCAGTTAAAACCTAATGTAAAATATAGAATAAATACAAGACTTAAATTAAAGCGTAAAGTAAATAATGATAATGAAATTGCGAATAATAAAAGTGCGATAAAACAAACTTGCGATAATTAAAAAGTACGATAATTAAAAGTGCGATTAAATAACAATAAATAAAAGTGCGATAATTAGAAGTGCAATTAAATATAAAATGAAGGAAATTAAATATGAAATAAAAGAATTATGCTTATTTAAACTTCCGTAATCATGATGTTTGACGTGTTGATTTTAGTTTTATGCCCATGGGTTAATTGTCCTTTGTCCTGGATTATTTAATATGTCCGTCTGGTTTTTGTCCATAACAGTCCATCAGTCATAAATATAAAGTGCGAGTGTCCTCGTCAAATTATTATTATACCCGAAGTTAAATATTCCAACTAATTGGGGATTCGAATTGTAACAAGGTTTTAATACTTTGTTTAATGAATACACCAGGTTATCGACTGCGTGTAAACCAAGGTTTTACTACTTTGTTAACAATTACACCAATTACCCTTGAATGTAATTTCACCCCTGTTTTAATTATTCTAGTGGCTATTAATCCATTCCCGTGTCCGGTTAAATGAACGATTATTCGTACATATAAATACCCCGCCCATCGTGTCCGATCGAGTGTATATGGTAATTTATAGGGACGCCCGATTGTAAATCTTTATATTAACATTAACAAACTTTCATTTAGTTAAACAAATATAAAGCCCATTAATAGCCCATAGTCTAATTTCCACAAGTGTCGTTCTTTTGTCCAAACCCCAATTATGGTACAAAGCCCAATTACCCAATTTTAGTAATTAGCCCAACATCATGATTACTTCGTTTTAAATAAGCATAATAATAACTTAGCTACGAGACATTAATGTAAAAAGGTTGAACATAACTTACAATGATTAAAAATAGCGTAGCGTTACACGGACAGAATTTCGACTTACACCCTTACAATATTCGCTAACATACCCTTATTATTAGAATTATAATTAAAATTAAAATTAAAATATAAATTATATATATATATATATATATATATATATATATATATATATATATATATATATATATATATATATATATATATATATATATATATATCGTATATATGAGAGAAGAGAGAAATAGATTATGAATTGTGATCAGAATTCGGTTGGCTTTATAGGGATTTTCGTTTTTTTGGGGCTCCGCGACTCGCGGTGAATTTTGCCTTCAAACTCCGCGAGTCGCGGAGGTTACTTTTACAGCTCAGAGGAGTTTGGCTCTTTGTTTACCGACGGTTTATAATATATATATAATATATATATAATTAATATAATTAATTATATATTATATTATATTTATATACATAGTTAACTTGAAATTTTTAGTCCGTTGCGTCGAGCGTTAAGAGTTGACTCTGGTCCCGGTTCCGGATTTTCGAACGTCCTTGCGTACAATTTTATATTTTGTACTTTGCGTTTTGAATCTTGTACTCTTGTAATTTCGAGACGTTTCTTATCAATAATTGGAACCTTTTTGATTGTCTTTTGTACTTTTGAGCTTTTTGGTCGTTTGCGTCTTCAATTCGTCGAATCTGTCTTTTGTCTTCACCTTTTATTATTTAAACGAATATCACTTGTAAATAGAACAATTGCAACTAAAAGCTTGTCTTTCTTGAGGAATAATGCTATGAAATATATGTTCGTTTTTAGCATTATCATATATCTACAACACATTTAATATATTTTGATGTTTTAAGTTTATTAAGTCAGCTGTCCTCGTTAGTAACCTACAACTAGTTGTCCACAGTTAGATGTACAGAAATAAATCGATAAATATTATCTTGAATCAATCCACGACCCAGTGTATACGTATCTCAGTATTGATCACAACTCAAACTATATATATTTTGGAATCAACCTCAACCCTGTATAGCTAACTCCAACATTCACATATAGAGTGTCTATGGTTGTTCCGAAATATATATAGATGTGTCGACATGATAGGTCGAAACATTGTATACGTGTCTATGGTATCTCAAGATTACATAATATACAATACAAGTTGATTAAGTTATGGTTGGAATAGATTTGTTACCAATTTTCACGTAGCTAAAATGAGAAAAATTATCCAATCTTGTTTTACCCATAATTTCTTCATTTTAAATCCGTTTTGAGTGAATCAAATTGCTATGGTTTCATATTGAACTCTATTTTATGAATCTAAACAGAAAAAGTATAGATTTATAGTCAGAAAAATAAGTTACAAGTCATTTTTGTAAAGGTAGTCATTTCAGTCGAAAGAACGACGTCTAGATGACCATTTTAGAAAACATACTTCCACTTTGAGTTTAACCATAATTTTTGGATATAGTTTCATGTTCATAATAAAAATCATTTTCCTAGAATAACAACTTTTAAATTAAAGTTTATCATAGTTTTTAATTAACTAACCCAAAACAGCCCGCGGTGTTACTACGACGGCGTAAATCCGATTTTACGGTGTTTTTCGTGTTTCCAGGTTTTAAATCATTAAGTTAGCATATAATATAGATATAGAACATGTGTTTAGTTGATTTTAAAAGTCAAGTTAGAAGGATTAACGTTTATTTTCGAACAAGTTTAGAATTAACTAAACTATGTTCTAGTGATTACAAGTTTAAACCTTCGAATAAGATAGCTTTATATGTATGAATCGAATGATGTTATGAACATCATTACTACCTCAAGTTCCTTGGATAAACCTACTGGAAATGAGAAAAATAGATCTAGCTTCAAAGGATCCTTGGATGGCTTGAAAGTTCTTGAAGCAGAATCATGACACGAAAACAATTTCAAGTAAGATTTCCACTCGAAATAAGATTGTTATAGTTATAGAAATTGAATTAAAGTTTGAATATGATTATTACCTTGTATTAGAAAGATAATTTACTGTAAGTAACAAAGGTTTCTTGATCTTGGATGATTACTTGGAATGGATTTAGAAAACTTGGAAGTAAACTTGCAATCTTGGAAGTATTCTTGATTTTATGAAACTAGAACTTTTGGAATTTATGAAGAACACTTAGAACTTGAAGATAGAACTTTAGAGAGATCAATTAGATGAAGAAAATTAAAGAATGAAAGTGTTTGTAGGTGTTTTTGGTTGTTGGTGTATGGATTAGATATAAAGGATATGTAATTTTGTTTTCATGTAAATAAGTCATGAATGATTACTCATATTTTTGTAATTTTATGAGATATTTCATGCTAGTTGTCAAATGATGGTTCCCACATGTTTTAGGTGACTCACATGGGCTGCTAAGAGCTAATCATTGGAGTGTATATACCAATAGTACATACATCTAAAAGCTATGTATTGTACGAGTACGAATACGGGTGCATACGAGTAGAATTGTTGATGAAACTGAACGAGGATGTAATTGTAAGCATTTTTGTTAAGTAGAAGTATTTTGATAAGTGTCTTGAAGTCTTTCAAAAGTGTATGAATACATATTAAAACACTACATGTATATACATTTTAACTGAGTCGTTAAGTCATCGTTAGTCGTTACATGTAAATGTTGTTTTGAAACCTTTAGGTTAACGATCTTGTTGAATGTTGTTAACCCATTGTTTATTATAACAAATGAGATGTTAAATTGTTATATTATCATGATATTATGATATATAATATATCTTAGTATGATGTATATACAGTTAAATGTTGTTACAACGATAATCGTTACATATATGTCTCGTTTCGAAATCATTAAGTTAGTAGTCTTATTTTTACATATGTATTTCATTGTCAATACACTTAATAATATATTTACTTATAATTTAACATAATTAACCAAGTGTATCAATATCTTAATATGATTCATATGTACCTAGTAAGACGTTGTTATAACGATAATCGTTATATATATCGTTTTCGAGTTTCTTAAATTAATAGTCTCATTTTTATGTATATAACTCATTGTTAAAATACCTAATGAGATACATACTTATAATAAAATCATGTTAACTATATATATAACCATATATATGTCATCGTATAGTTTTTACAAGTTTTAACGTTCGTGAATCACCGGTCAACTTGGGTGGTCAATTGTCTATATGAAACCTTTTTCAATTAATCAAGTCTTAACAAGTTTAATTGCTTAACATTTTGGAAACACTTAATCATGTAAATAACAATTTCATTTAATATATATATAAACATGGAAAAGTTCGGGTCACTACAGTACCTACCCGTTAAATAAATTTCGTCCCGAAATTTTAAGCAGTTGGAGGTGTTGACGTATCTTCTGGAAATAAATGCGGGTATTTCTTCTTTATCTGATCTTCACGCTCCCAGGTGAACTAGGGTCCTCTACGAGCATTCCATCGAACCTTAACAATAGGTATCTTGTTTTGTTTAAGTCTCTTAACCTCACGATCCATTATTTCGACGGGTTCTTCAATGAATTGAAGTTTTTCATTGATTTGGATTTCGTCCAACAGAATAGTGAGATCTTCTTTAGCAAAACATTTCTTCAAATTTGAGACGTGGAAAGTGTTATGTACAGCTGCGAGTTGTTGAGGTAGCTCCAGTTGGTAAGCTACTGGTCCGACACGATCTATAATCTTGAATGGTCCAATGTACCTTGGATTTAGTTTCCCCCGTTTACCAAATCGAACAACGCCTTTCCAAGGTGAAACCTTAAGCATGACCATTTCTCCAATTTCAAACTCTATATCTTTTCTTTTACTGTACGTGTAGCTCTTTTGTCAACTCTGGGCGGTTTTCAATCTTTGTTGAATTTGGATGATTTTCTCGGTAGTTTCTTGTATTATCTCCGGACCCGTAATCTGTCTATCCCCCACTTCACTCCAACAAATCGAAGACCTGCACTTTCTACCATAAAGTGCTTCAAACGGCGCCATCTCAATGCTTGAATGGTAGCTGTTGTTGTAGGAAAATTCTGCTAACGGTAGATGTCGATCCCAACTGTTTCCGAAATCAATAACACAAGCTCGTATCATGTCTTCAAGCGTTTGTATCGTCCTTTTGCTCTGCCCATCAGTTTGTGAATAATAGGCAGTACTCATCTCTAGACGAGTTCCCAATGCTTGCTGTAATGTCTGCCAGAATCTTGAAATAAATCTGCCATCCCTATCAGAGATAATAGAGATTGGTATTCCATGTCTGGAGACGACTTCCTTCAAATACAGTCATGCTAACTTCTCCATCTTGTCAACTTCTCTTATTGGCAGGAAGTGTGCTGACTTGGTGAGACGATCAACTATTACCCAAATAGTATCATAACCACTTGCAGTCCTTGGCAATTTAGTAATGAAATCCATGGTAATGTTTTCCCATTTCCATTCCGGGATTTCAGGTTGTTGTAGTAGACCTGATGGTTTCTGATGTTCAGCTTTGACCTTAGAACACGTCAAACATTCTCCTACATATTTAGCAATATCGGCTTTCATACCTGGCCACCAAAAATGTTTCTTAAGATCCTTGTACATCTTCCCCGTTCCAGGATGTATTGAGTATATGGTTTTATGAGCTTCTCTAAGTACCATTTCTCTCATATCTCCAAATTTTGGTACCCAAATTCTTTCAGCCCTATACCGGGTTCCGTCTTCCCGAATATTAAGATGCGTCTCCGATCCTTTGGGTATTTCATCCTTTAAATTTCCATCTTTTAAAACTCCTTGTTGCGCCTCCTTTATTTGAGTAGTAAGGTTAGTGTGAATCATTATATTCATAGATTTTACTCGAATGGGTTCTCTGTCCTTTCTGCTCAAGGCGTCGGCTACCACATTTGCCTTCCCCGGGTGGTAACGAATCTCAAAGTCGTAATCATTCAACAATTCAGTCCACCTACGCTGCCTCATATTCAGTTGTTTCTGATTAAATATGTGTTGAAGACTTTTTTGGTCGGTATATATAATACTTTTGACCCCATATAAGTAGTGCCTCCAAGTCTTTAATGCAAAAACAACCGCGCCTAATTCCAAATCATGCGTCGTATAATTTTGCTCGTGAATCTTCAATTGTCTAGATGCATAAGCAATCACCTTCGTCCGTTGCATTAATACACAACCGAGACCTTGCTTTGATGCGTCACAATAAATCACAAAATCATCATTCCCTTCAGGCAATGACAGTATAGGTGCCGTAGTTAGCTTTTTCTTCAATAATTGAAACGCCTTCTCTTGTTCATCCTTCCATTCAAATTTCTTCCCTTTATGCGTTAATGCAGTCAAGGGTTTTGCTATTTTGGAGAAATCTTGGATGAATCTTCTGTAGTAACCAGCCAATCCTAAAAATTGACGTATATGCTTCGAAGTTTTTGGGGTTTCCCACTTTTCAACGGTTTCGATCTTTGCCGGGTCCACCTGGATACCTTCTTTGTTCACTATGTGACCGAGGAATTGAACTTCTTCCAACCAAAATGCACACTTTGAAAACTTAGCGTATAGTTTTTCTTTCCTCAATACTTCTAGCACTTTTCTCAAATGTTCTTCCTGCTCTTGATCATTCTTTGAGTAAATAAGTATGTCATCGATGAAAACAATGACAAACTTGTCAAGATATGGCCCACACACTCGGTTCATAAGGTCCATGAACACAGCTGGTGCGTTAGTCAATCCAAACGGCATAACCATAAACTCGTAATGACCATAACGCGTCCTAAAAGCAGTTTTTGGAATATCATCCTCCTTTACTCGCATTTGATGATATCCAGAACGTAAATCGATCTTCGAATAAACCGACGAGCCTTGTAGTTGATCAAATAAGTTGTCAATTCTCGGCAGTGGATAACGGTTTTTGATGGTAAGTTTGTTCAACTCTCTGTAGTCAATACACAACCTAAATGTACCATCCTTCTTCTTGACAAACAAAACAGGAGCTCCCCATGGTGATGTGCTTGGTCGAATGAAACCACGTTCTAATAGTTCTTGCAGTTGGCTTTGCAGTTCTTTCATCTCGCTGGGTGCGAGTCTATAAGGAGCACGAGCTATTGGTGCAGCTTCTGGTACAAGATCTATTTGAAATTCAACAGATCGATGTGGAGGTAGTCCCGGTAATTCTTTCGGAAATACATCGGAAAATTCTTTTGCGACGGGAACATCATTGATGCTCTTTTCTTCAGTTTGTACTTTCTCGACGTGTGCTAGAACAGCATAGCAATCTTTTCTTATTAGTTTTTGTGCCTTCAAATTACTAATAAGATGTAGCTTCATGTTGCCCTTTTCTCCATACACCATTAAGGGTTCTCCTTCTTCTCGTACAATGCTAATTGCATTTTTATAACATACGATCTCTGCTTTCACCTTCTTCAGCCAGTCCATGCCAACTATTACATCAAAACTCCCTAACTCTACTGGTATCAAATCAATCTTAAATATTTCGCTACCCAGTTTAATTTCTCGATTCCGGCATATATTATCTGCTGAAATTAATTTACCGTTTGCTAATTCGAGTAAAAATTTACTATCCAACGGCGTCAATGGACAACTTAATTTAGCACAAAAATCTCTCCTCATATAGCTTCTATCTGCACCCGAATCAAATAAAACGTAAGCAGATTTATTGTCAATAATAAACGTACCCGTAACAAGCTCCGGGTCTTCCTGTGCCTCTGCCGAATTAATATTGAAAACTCTTCCGCGGCCTTGTCCATTCGTGTTCTCCTGGTTTGGGCAATTTCTAATAATGTGGCCCGGGTTTCCACATTTATAACAAACTACATTGGTATAACTTGCTCCGACACTACTTGCTCCGCCATTACTCGTTCCGACACCATTTGTTCCTTTCGTTCTGTTAACCCCTGGTCCGTAGACCTCACACTTCGCCGCGCTATGACCATTTCTTTTGCACTTGTTGCAAAATTTGGTGCAGAACCCCGAGTGATACTTTTCACACCTTTGGCATAGCTGCTTCTGATTGTTGTTGTTGTTGCGATTGTTATTGTTGTTGGGATGATTGTTGTAGTTGCTGTTGTTGTTGTTGTTGTTGTTGGGCCGTTTGTTGTAGTTGCGATTGATGTTGCGATTGTTGGGATAATTGTTGCGATTATTATTGTAATTGCTGTTGTTGTTGTATTGGTGATTCTTATCACCGTTTTCCTCCTACTTTCTTTTGACTTGCTTCACATTGGCCTCTTCAGCCGTCTGTTCTTTAATTCTTTCCTCAATCTGGTTCACTAGTTTGTGAGCCATTCTACATGCCTGTTGTATGGAGGCGGGCTCGTGTGAACTTATATCTTCTTGGATTCTTTCCGGTAATCCTTTCACAAACGCGTCGATCTTCTCTTCCTCATCTTCGAACGCTCCTGGACACAATAGGCACAATTCTGTGAATCGTCTTTCGTACGTGGTAATATCAAATCCTTGGGTTCGTAACCCTCTAAGTTCTGTCTTGAGCTTATTGACCTCGGTTCTGGGACGGTACTTCTCGTTCATCAAGTGCTTGAATACTGACCACGGTAGTGCGTACGCATCATCTTGTCCCACTCCACCATGTTAACGTAGAACCTGTGAAGGTATGCGTAGCGTACTTCACTTTGTCCTCTTCAGTACACTTACTTATGGCAAACACCGATTCGACCTTCTCGGTCCACCGTTTATATCCGATCGGTCCTTCGGTTCCATCAAATTCCAAAGGTTTGCAGGCAGTGAATTCGTTGTAGGTGCATCCTACATGATTTCCTGTACTGCTAGATCCAAGGTTATTGTTGGTATCTAGTGCAGCCTGTACTGCGGCTATGTTTGAAGCTAGAAAAGTACGGAATTCCTCTTCATTCATATTCACGGTGTGTCGAGTAGTCGGTGCCATTTCCTTCAAAATAGTCAAATGGAACAAGTTAATCATACAGAATATTAAGAGTAGTTAATAGTATTTCGTAGCATAATATGAACTCATTTATAAAAGCTTTTTCTTCATATTAGCATTTTATAAGTTTAAATTCGGGTAGTACCTACCCGTTAAGTTCATACTTAGTAGCTAATATACAATTCAACTACTATAATTCTATATGAAAAACTGATTATAATAATATTTCGCGTTCAAACTTTTATACAATATTTTACAAACTTACAATACCGCTTATTTTACATAAAGCAAGAAATATAGCACACAATAACTTTGATACAAGATAGTTGTGAAGATAATTCTAGCTAGTACACAAGTCGTTCAACAAAGGCAATAAAGACACGTAATTCATACGTCCAGAAACAAGTCATGCATTCTGGTTTTACTAGGACTACTTCCCATCCTTGGTCTTGTGGAACATATAACCGTTATGGCCGTTGATAAGACAGCGTGTTGTAATGTCGTCAAAGGGACTAGGGTTACGTAATGACCAACAGTCTCGTAATAACCTAAAAACCTCATTTCTTACCCCAATTACCGACTCCGTCACTTGTGGGAACATTTTGTTTAATAGTTGTAGCCCGATGTTCTTTTTCTCACCTTGGTGAGAAGCGAACATTACTAACCCATAAGCATAGCATGCTTCTTTATGTTGCATGTTAGCCGCTTTTTCTAAATCCTGAAGTCCTATATTCGGATACATTGAGTCAAAATAATTTCTTAACCCGTTGCGTAAAATAGCATTTGGGTTCCCCGCAATATATGCGTCAAAGTAAACACATCGTAACTTATGGGTTTCCCAATGTGATATCCCCCATCTTTCAAACGAAAGTCTCTTATAAACCAAGACATTCTTGGAACGTTCTTTGAATGTCTTACAAACTGATTTCGCCGTAAATAGTTGTGCCGAAGAATTCTGACCGACTCTAGACAAGATTTCATCAATCATGTCTCCGGGTAGGTCTCTCAAAATATTGGGTTGTCTATCCATTTTGTGTTTTTATACTGTAAAATAGACAAGAGTTAGATTCATAAAAAAAAATACTTATTAATACAAGCAATTTTTACATATATCATAAAGCATAAGCACACTATATTACATATATTACACCACACGAACACAACTATCTTATTCCGACTCGCTCGTTTCTTCTTCTTCGGTTTTGGTTCGTTTTGCCAAGTTTCTAGGTATATATGATGTTCCCCTAATACGAGCTGTCGTTTTCCACAACGCTTTAGAAAAACCTGGTGGTTTAGAGGTTCCCGGGTCATTGTTACAACTTAAGGGCTTCGGGGGTTGACGATACATATAAAGTTCATCGGGGTTGGAATTAGATTTCTCTATTTTTATGCCCTTTCCCTTATTATTTTCTTTTGCCTTTTTAAATTCAGTTGGGGTAATTTCTATAACATCATCGGAATTCTTGTCGGAATCCGATTCATCAGAGAATTGGTAATCCTCCCAATATTTTGCTTCCTTGGCGGAAACACCATTGACCATAATTAACCTTGGTCGGTTGGTTGAAGATTTTCTTTTACTTAACCGTTTTATTATTTCCCTCACCGGTTCTATTTCCTCCTCCGGTTCCTCCTCTTCCGGTTCTGATTCTTCTTCCGGTTCTGATTCTTCTTCCGGTTCTTGTTCGGGAACTTGTGAATCAGTCCAATATATATTCGACTCTTCGTTATTATTAGGTGAGTCAATGGAATTTGTGCTAGAGGTAGACATCTATCACACAATATCAAACATGTTAAGAGATTAATATATCACATAATTGATGCGGTAGCGGAGTGGTATAAAATACTATTAAATTTTTGCAGGAAATACTATTAAATACGATTCAATTTTACACAAGATATTTATTTATTTATAGAATGGATATACTTAAACCTTGCTACAACACTTATAGGCAGTGTACCTAATCGTACAGTAGTGTAGTTTTTAGTAAGTCCGGTTCGTTCCACAGGGAAAATCTTTAAACAAAGCTTAACGCTATATTAGTTTACTTTTATAAAAATACAAATATATATATATATATATATATATATATATATATATATATATATATATAAGTAATATTATTATTATAAAGGGGGGTTTTTACCGTAAAATGACCGGTTTGTCGATTTTAAAACTTTAGTCGCAGTTAAAACCAAATGTAAAATATTAAAAATGAATACAAGACTTAAATTAAAGCATAAAGTAAATAACGATAATGAAATTGCGAATAATAAAAGTACGATAAAATAAACTTGCGATAATTAAAAAGTACGATAATTAAAAGTGCAATTAAATACAATAATAATAAAAATGCGATATTTAGAAGTGCAATTAAATATAAAATAAAGGAAATTAAATATGAAATAAAAGAATTATGCTTATTTAAACTTCCGTAATCATGATGTTTGACGTGTTGATTTTTGTTTTATGCCCATGGGTTAATTGTCCTTTGTCCTGGATTATTTAATATGTCCGTCTGGTTTTTGTCCATAACAGTCCATCAGTCATAAATATAAAATGCGAGTGTCCTCGTCAAATTATCCTTATACCCGAAGTTAAATATTCCAACTAATTGGGGACTTAAACTGTAACAAGATTTTAATACTTTGTTTAATAATTACACCAGGATGTCGACTGAGTGTAACCCAAGGTTTTAATATTTTGTTATCAATTATACCAAGTGTCCTTGTACATAATTTCACCCCTGTTTTAATTATTCTAGTGGCTATTAATCCATTCCCGTGTCCGGTTAAATGAACGATTATTCGTTGGTATAAATACCCCACCCATCGTGTCCGATCGAGTGTATATGGTAATTTATAGGGACGCCCAATTGTAAATCTTTATATTAACATTAACAAACTATCATTTAGTTAAACAAATATAAATCCCATTAATAGCCCATAGTCTAATTTCCACAAGTGTCGTTCTTTTGTCCAAACCCCAATTATGGTACAAAGCCCAATTACCCAATTTTAGTAATTAGCCCAACATCATGATTACTTCGTTTTAAATAAGCATAATAATAACTTAGCTACGAGACATTAATGTAAAAAGGTTGAACATAACTTACAATGATTAAAAATAGCGTAGCGTTACACGGACAGAATTTCGACTTACACCCTTACAATATTCGCTAACATACCCTTATTATTAGAATTATAATTAAAATTAAAATTAAAATATAAATTATAAATATAAATATATCGTATGAATGAGGAGAAAAAAGATGATGATTTGCGATCAGAATTCGGTTGCTTTTATAGGAAAATTCGACTTTTGGGGCTCCGCGACTCGCGGTGAAATACTCTTCAAACTCCGCGAGTCGCGGAGAATGAAATTACAGCTCAGTCCCTTTGGAGTCTTTCTTGCCGACGGTTTTTATTATTTATTATAATATATAAATAATTATAAGAATTATTTAAATATTATATTATATTTATGTGCATAGTTGACTTGTAATTTTTAGTCCGTTGCGTCAAGCGTTGAGAGTTGACTCTAGTCCCAGTTCCGGATTTTCGAACGTCCTTGCGTACAATTTAATATCTTGTACTTTGCGTTTTGAATCTTGTACTCTTGTAATTTCGAGACGTTTCTTATCAATAATTGGAACCTCTTTGATTGTCTTTTGTACTTTTGAGCTTTTTGGTCGTTTGCGTCTTCAATTCGTCGAATCTGTCTTTTGTCTTCACCTTTTATTATTTAAACGAATATCACTTGTAAATAGAACAATTGTAACTAAAAGCTTGTCTTTCTTGAGGAATAATGCTATGAAATATATGTTCGTTTTTAGCATTATCAAATATTCCCACACTTGAGCGTTGCTTGTCCTCAAGCAATATCGTCTTGAAATACTAGAATCACTTCTTTATTCTTCACACTTTGTACATCAGTGATTTCTATACGGCGGTATAAACAATGGTAGTAACGATATGGTTTACAGTCCCACATGACTATAAAAATTTAGATCCATTAAGGAAATTGGATCTTTATGAAAACATTTGATCTTTTGAAAATTAAATCTAGTTTTTACCCTAGATAAGTTTTCCGGAATAACCCTTTACCGGTGTTTGCAAAATATTTTTGTGGGTTTGGTGGGTTTCAGATTTGAAAATTTTAGCTCAAAACTTGCGGTTTTGTGTCATCCACTTGCTAACCTTGTATTTGGAAAGCAACACATCCAGTTTACTTGTCCCGTATATTACCTTTCGGTAAACTACCGCCCGGTTGAAAGGAAAGCGTTGAACAAGCAACTGTTAAGGCAATGTCCCCTGATATGCTTTTAATTATGGTCTATAACGTGTCGGACGCAATTACTATCCTTGGTAGGAGCAATAGTAAAGCTCACCCTTATAATAATTTTTTTTTTTCGGTATGGCACAAGGTCCTGTCTTTTACCACTATGCAACCACCGTTCTTACGGTTGACACCCGATTTAGTTCAGGTGACCTAATGAATTCCAGGTGAATTCCTAGGATTTTACGTTCAATGGTAATGAACGCATTGAAAATAGGGTTTTCAGAAAACAAATCGGTTTGTAATTTTGATCAAAATATTTTCTCGTTCAAGCTCGAGTTTAGATATCATTGAATTCCATGAGTTTGAATTCTCAATCTTTAAGGTCAATCTCAAGGATTGAGTAATATCAGTCTTAAAAGCTGATTTTTAATCTTTGAGGAGATTATCCTTTCTGGGAATCTGATTCATTAGTCTTATCCAGCTAATTTGCATGGTGCCCCCCATTGTACAAGATAAATCCTTCTCATGGTTAGGATAAATCTGACCACTTGGCGACCCTGTTTAATGCTGAGGTCCGTGGATTTCCTGCTGATTTTAGTGATGACTTTTCTAGATTTTTCGTCAACCTACAGCTGGTCTGGACGACAACTTCATGACCTAAATCAAGAAGCGCGTTTCTTTTTCGGAAGACTTTACTTCCTTTTAATGATGGAATTGATTCATCGTGTAGATCCATCTCTTCTTTTCTTTCATCAGTTAAAACAGTTTAGTTTAGTCCAAAGCAAAAGTATTTTCAGTTATTTGTTACAGATATATGTGACATATGTTTAAGATAACTTGGTAAATTTTCCCACACTTGGCTTTTATTTTCCTTTTTATCGTCCTCTATTCCATTTTAAATGAATTTTAACATTTTAGTTTGTTTCTCAATTTATGTCCTTTCCGAGGTAACAATAATTTCGGTGTTAAAACCTAGTTTTATCGTTCATAAATATGTATAAACATGATTTTGAGTTCATTTAATTGAAAATTTTGAAAAATTTTACTAGAATTGGGTAGTTAGTATATAAGACTAGGGCTGTTCTTTTTTATCAGAGAGCACTAGATTCTAATATAACTACTGCTTTACTAGTATTTTTAATGGTAACCAAGTGTATAAAGTAAAAAATTTTAAAATCCGAAAGAATTTAACCCCTTCCCACACTTAAGATCTTGCAATGCCCTCATTTGCAAGAAATCAGGAATAATTTAAATTATTGAGGGTGGTTTGTGTGAAAATGATTAAATTTTTACCAAAGTTTCCAAATATATTGACGTTTGTTTGCTGAATGATAAATGGTGCACATCATTTGTTCATTCCGTCTTGTTGTTATTTCACATATATCTTGTCGTCAAAATTAGTTGCTTTTGCTGAACTTAATGCCAGTCTTTGAAAATGCGTTGTTTTACCCTGTTGTGTACATAAGATAAACTGCAACCATATATACATATTTTTGAAGTTTGGTATATTACCCCACATTCAAAAATTATTAAAATTTAAGAATAAAAGTTAGACAATTATAAAAACTATTACAATATTAAAAAAAGTATTAAACGTATCAATCATTACAAATTACAAAAAAAAAAAAAATAAGTATACTAGGGATGATACTGGTACCAATAGGGGTTCCAGGCATAACCATAGGTGCTATAGAATGCTTCGGCAGGGTTATACGTAGGATATGGTGGCTGCATCTCTATAGACCAGGGAGGGAAGATGGGTTTCGGTGTAGGAATATAGTTTCTACCTATACGTTGGCAATGAGCTATGATTTGGTTCTGATGAACTTGCCAATCTTCAAATGCTCTCTGTCTAGCATTTTCGTATTCCTGAGAAGCTATAAACCTTTGCATTTCTTGCATCTCATTCCCCCCTCCTACATTACCTTGCTGTTGGTTTCTCTCCACCTGTGGATGTCTACCATGGTATCGTACTGCGGCGTTATTTCGCCTCTTCAAAACTTTCGCACCATGGTATACATTTAAACCTATAGTATCGCGGGGTTCTGGTTCTTCTACTAATAATCCCCCCTACTTATATCCACACCGAGATATTCACCAATCAAAGTAATAAAAATACCACCTCCTATTATGCTATGCGGTCGCATCCCCCGAACCATAGCTGATAAATAATAACCCGCACAATACGGTATACTTACAGCGCTTTGTGGGTCTCGAATACACATATGGTAAAACAAATCCTGTTCATTTACTTTTTCCTTGTTCTTACCCCTTTGTGTAATCGAATTAGCTAAAAACCTATGTATCACTCTTAATTCGGCTCTATCTATATCCAAATAAGAGTAATTTCCCCCTTTGAAACGGTGATGGCTTGTCATTTGACTCCACACACCGTGTGTATCAAAATTTTCATCTATCTTTCTACCGTTTAGTATCAACTCTCTACAATCGGCAGATGCTAACTCCTCAGGCGTATATATACGTAAAGCGTGAGCCATGTCTAGTAAAGACATGTGGCGCATCGAACCGCCTAACAAAAATCTAATAAAAGAATGATCGGTTAAACTAGCTACCCGATCATTCAACTCTATACAACACAACAATTCTTCACACCATACTTTATATACAGGTCTACGCATGGTGAATAAACGTACCCAGTCATTAAAAGTAGAATTACCATACCTCTGTACAAGTAATTCCCTAATTGGCCCGGCTAATTCTACAGCTTCTAAGGGTCCCCATTCTATGACCCTCGGTACCTCAACAACCTTAGAATGAAGAGTATGCAAACCCCTTTGATATTTTGGATAATCTATCCAAAGTCTGTCAAATCTCAGGTTCGGGTGCAACTCTTCCAAGTGCATATCGGAAAAGGTCATGACTGGATGAGGTATATCCTGCTTGTAGTAGTTATCTACCTCCTGTTGTTCCGCATTCTCAGCAGGAGCATTACGGGATTGGGATGAAGATTCACCCCTTTCAGTCTGCAAAACACATCAAACACAATTTTTGTGCATCCAAATATGCATTAGTGTCAGTAAAATCATCAATCAAAATAATTACAATGACATTTTAAACTTAAGCTTATTTTCACATTTTTATCAAATCTACACTTTTTCAAATAAGCATATACGAAAATGTTCGCCAAGTTCATAAGCATTCAACTCAAATAACATGTCAAAATAATCATTCCTAGCAATTAAACAAGTTTCAAATGGCATTATCTTTCAAAAATCAAGTTCATGAATTTTAGACTTGAAAAAGTCCACTTTAATTCTCAAAATCATGTTTAGGCTCAAAGTTTGGATCATTTAACTACCTAAACATGTTACACTACTTAATTTAGCAACAATTCATGACAAAAATCGGCCATAACCTGTTTATATCAAAAAGCCCCAAATTGCTCAAGAACACAAACCCTAGATTATTCAAAATTTGAAGTTTAAGGCTTCTAATCATGTTAAATAGTATCAATCTAGGTTATACAAGCATAATACATAAACAATTTAAGCCTAATTACACTAAAAAGCATCAAAATCAAATTGGGGAAAAAATTGCTCAAGAACACTAATTTCAGATTAAATGGTGTTTAGGTGTAGAAATTTACCGTTTTTCTTGAGTAATTCCTAGATAGCATCCTTCTCAACATGATTTTAGTAAAAGATTTGGTGATTAACGGTTAAAAATTGTGATTTTGGGGGTTTTTTTTCGGGTTTTTCGTGGGTTTTTTTTCGCAGTTTGTTTGAGTTGTGGAGTGTGAAACTGAGCTGTTGCAGCTCTTTATTTTTTTTTTTCTGTAATCCGGTACTCCCGCGACTCGCGGTATTTAAGCCTTCAAACTCCGCGAGTCGCGGAGTTTGCTATATTTTTTTTTATTTTTATTTTATAATCATTAACTTATGAAACAATTAAGTACTTAATTTCAAAATTTTGTTTTCCTTGTTATTTAGGACGAGGTCGTTTCGGATCGATGTCCTAGTCCGTCCCTCGACAAAATTTTAAAATTTGTCTTTTTGTAGCGATTGTTTTAAAAGCTAAGATTTTTTTTTTGGGGTTTTTTAATGTTTTTGGCATACTTTAATTCAATGAGATTAAAAATAATGATAATAAAAGTTCTCGTCCCTCTCTCGGGTAAAGCAATTTCGGTTCAAAGACCTAGTCTTCAACTTACGACGAATTTTAAAAATCATATTTTTAACTTAATGAGATAAAGTAAATTTTTGTTTTTAAATTCACACAACTTAAATATAAAATTCAAAATTTATATTAAAAATTCACACCAAACTTAAAATTCGAATTGCATAAAATTAAAAATTTATATTTTTTAAAAATTAAAAATTCACACCAAACTTAATTTAAAAATTTATATTATAAATTCATACCAAACTTATATTAATTTTTCAAATATTTACAATTTTAAAAATATTTTTTTTTTTTACAAAGTTTACAATATTAATTTAAGATTTAAATATTAATTTTAAAAACATGGTAAAAATAAAATTAAAAATCTTTTTGGCTTTTTATCCCACTTTAATCAATCAAATATTATCAAAAATATGCGCCCCTCTTTTCGGTAAAGTAATTTCGGTTCCAAAACCTAATTTAACTCATGACGAATTTTTGAAATATTTTGGGTTGATTGTTTAAAGATATTTATACCTTAAGAATAAACGTTAAATTTCGCAGTGATGTAATAAATTTTTTGAATGATATCAATAATTTCGGTCGCCAAATCTAATTTTATTCAATACCAATTTAATACTTTTTAGCGAACAAATTAGCGTTTATTATCAAAAGGTTAAAAATAAAAATAAAAATAAAAACTGTACAGACATACCTGTGGAATAGATTTCTTAGTTATATGATCTATCCCATTCATAAGATAGTCGGTTTAATTGGTTTTCCATGGCTACATAGGCGTAACCTCGAGCATTCAGTGTCTTTTCTTCTAAACATATGAACGGTCCGTCTCTGCATAAACTAACAAATTCGGTATTTGAATAGGTTTGATTATTTGAACATTTACCTCCATGTGACCATTTTCCGCATTTGTGACATCTTTCTAGGTGTCGTGCTCTTCTTTTCGCTGCGGATTTTGATTTTCCTTTACCAAATTGTAATTTATTATCTTCGCATCTGGATTCTTTTCTAACTCCGTCCATTCTTTCTCTGATTACTGATACTATTTCACTTGGTAGTATGTCATTATTTCTTTTAGTGATCAAAGCGTGTAGCATTAGACCATGGTTTAGTTCACAGGCAGTCTTCATTTTGTAAAAACCTAAAAAAAATAAAAATTCAGAATGAGGGGAGAAGACTAGTTCTTTAGGGTCTGCTAGGGAAAGACCATTCGGGTTCCATTTTCGAGAACTACACGAAAACAGACAATCTAACTCTAACAGAAATACATATTATCCTTTAAATACTTGATTCTCCCCACACTTAGTTAGCTGTGGTGTCGAAATTGTGATTAACTTCGTTGTCGACTTCCATTGGACCATGTATGTAATGTTTAACTCTGTGACCATTAACTTTAAATTCAATCCCATTTGAATTTATTAATTCTATCGTTCCGTATGGGAAAACTCTTTTGACTATGAATGGTCCAAACCATCTTGATTTCAATTTTCCTGGAAATAGCTTGAATCGTGAATTGAAAAGAAGAGCTCTGTCTCCTTCTTTAAATTCTTTTGAACTTCTGATTCTTTTATCATGCCATTTCTTCGTTCTTTCTTTATAGATTAACGAATTTTCGTATGCTTCATGTCTTAATTCTTCTAATTCGTTTAGTTGACTTAATCGTAGACGTCCAGCTTCATGTAAATCAAGATTACATGTCTTCAAAGCCCAAAATGCTTTGTGTTCAATTTCTACTGGAAGATGACATGCTTTTCCATAAACAAGTCTAAAAGGTGTGGTTCCAATTGGAGTTTTGTAGGCTGTTCTAAAAGCCCAGAGTGCATCCTCCAATTTAATGGACCATTCCTTCGGATTTGATCCTACGGTTTTCTCTAGAATATGTTTTAAAGCTCGGTTGGTATTTTCAACTTGTCCACTTGTTTGTGGATGATATGCGGTGGAGATTTTATGAGTTACTCCATATCTTTTAAGAACTTTCTCAAGTTGATTATTACAGAAATGAGTACCCCGATCACTTATTAAAGCTTTCGGTGTTCCAAACCTTGCAAAAAGACGTTTTAAAAAGTTGACTACAACTCGTGCATCGTTAGTTGGGAGAGCTTGTGCTTCCGCCCATTTAGATACATAATCAATGGCTACGAGTATATATAGATTATTATGAGATTTTGGAAATGGACCCATAAAGTCAATACCCCAAATGTCAAATACTTCACATACTTGGATGACATTTTGTGGCATTTCATCACGTTGACTTATTTTTTCGGCCCTTTGACATGCATCACAGGATTTGCAAAGAAGGTGTGCATCTTTGTAAATTGTTGGCCAATAGAATCCAGCATCATAAACTTTTATTGCTGTTAGTTGAGGCCCATAATGCCCTCCTGTTGGTCCTGTGTGACAATGGTTTAATATTTTACTAGCTTCATCTCCAAATACACATCGGCGTATTATTCCATCGGGACAACTTTTAAATAGATGTGGATCTTCCCAAAAATAGTGTTTTATATCACTGAAGAATTTCTTTCGTCTTTGGTACGATAATCCTTTTTCAAGGAATCCACAAACTAAGTAGTTTGTATAGTCTGCAAACCATGGGATTTCTTTATAATCTATTTTCAATAGATATTCATCAGGAAAGTTGTCTTTTATGGCTGATTCATTTAGAACTTCTAAATCGAGATTTTCAAGACGAGAAAGATGATCAGCGGCGAGATTTTCTGCTCCTCTTTTATCTCGGATTTCAATATCAAACTCTTGTAAGAGTAAGATCCAACGGATTAATCTTGGTTTAGCATCTTGTTTTGAAAATAGGTATCTAAGAGCAGAATGGTCAGTATAGACCACCGTTTTTGCTAGAACGAGATATGATCGAAATTTGTCAAAAGTAAAGACAATAGCAAGGAGTTCTTTTTCAGTAGTTGTATAGTTCGTTTGTGCTCCTTGTAATGTCTTACTAGTATAATATATAGGTTGAAATCGTTTTTCAATCCTTTGTCCTAAAACGGCTCCCATTGCAAAATCACTTGCATCGCACATTAGTTCAAATGGTAGATTCCAATTTGGTGTTATCATGATCGGCGCATTAGTGAGTTTCTCTTTAAGAATATTAAAAGATTTGATACACTCATCTGAAAAGATGAATGGCGCATCCTTTTCTAGGAGTTTATTCATAGGAGTGGCAATTTTAGAAAAATCTTTTATGAAACGTCGGTAAAAACCGGCATGCCCTAAAAAACTCCTAACTCCTCTAACATTGGTGGGATGTGGAAGTTTAGCAATTACATCTACTTTAGCTCTATCCACTTCAATTCCTTCTTTTGAAATTTTATGTCCAAGAACGATGCCTTCTTTAACCATGAAATGGCATTTCTCCCAATTAAGAACTAGATTTGATTGTTCACATCTAATTAGCATTCGTTCCAGATTAACTAGACATGATTTAAATGTATCACCGAAGACTGAAAAGTCATCCATGAATACTTCCATGCATTCTTCTATCATGTCGTGAAAAATCGCCATCATACACCTTTGAAAGGTTGCAGGGGCGTTGCAAAGTCCAAATGGCATGCGTTTGTAAGCAAAAGTACCATAAGGGCACGTGAATGTGGTTTTCTCTTGGTCCTCGGGTGCTATTAGAATTTGAAAATATCCGGAAAATCCATCTAGAAAACAATAGTAACTATTTCCGGCTAATCTTTCCAACATTTGATCTATGAAAGGTAAGGGAAAGTGATCTTTTCTGGTGGTGTCATTTAATTTTCTATAATCAATACACACACGCCATCCTGTTACAGTCCTAGTAGGAATAAGCTCATTTTTCTCATTTGTAATGACAGTCATACCACCCTTCTTCGGCACGCATTGAACTGGGCTTACCCATGGACTATCAGAAATTAGATATATCAAACCTGCATCTAGCAGTTTAATAATCTATTTCTTAACTACATCTTGCATATTAGGATTTAGTCTTCGTTGGCGTTGCACATACGTTTTATGACCTTCTTCCATAAAGATTTTATGTGTGCAATACGAAGGACTTATTCCTTTAATATCATGAATCTTCCATGCAATGGCTGGTTTATGAGCTTTCAACACAGAAATGAGTTGTGATTTCTCATTTTCAGTAAGAGAAGAGATATTATTACAGGTAATTCAGATTCACCATGTAAATAAGCGTATTCCAAATGGTTTGGAAGTGGCTTTAACTCTAATTTCGGAGGTTCTTCTATCGATGATTTGTATCGATATCTGTCTTCTTCTTTTAGCATTTGAATTTCTTCTGTTGTTGGTTCATATCCATTAGCTATAAGTGTAGCTAACATTTCGGCTTCATCAATTGGTTCATTACCTTCTCCTAAAGAACATTCTCCTGTTCCTTGTAATTCTGGAAATTCTTCTAATAATTCTGCATGTGCATCTATAGTTTGAATATAATAACATGTATCATCTGCAGATTGTGGTTGTTTCATTGCTCTATCAACTGAAAAGGTAACACTCTCATCCTCTATACTTAGGGTCAGTTTCTTACCGAACACGTCTATCATTGCTTTAGCCGTGTTTAAGAATGGTCTTCCTAATATGAGAGGAACTTGAGAATCTTCTTCCATGTCCAAAACAACAAAATCTACTGGAAATACTAAAGTACCAACTTTAACTAGCATGTTCTCCATTATCCCTCTAGGATATTTTATTGATCTATCGGCTAGTTGTATGCTTATTCTGGTTGGTTTCAATTCTCCAAGGTCTAGTTTAGTGTATAGTGAATACGGCATTAGATTTATACTAGCACCTAAGTCTGCCAATGCTTCTATTGAACTAAGACTACCCAGAAAACATGGAATTGTGAAACTTCCTGGATCAGATAATTTTTCTGGTATCTTATTCAACAGCACTGCTGAACAATTAGCATTCATAGTAACAGCCGAGAGTTCTTCCATTTTCTTTCTATTGGAAATTAGATCTTTCAAGAATTTAGCATATCTAGGCATTCCTGAAATCACATCAATGAAAGGAAGATTTACATTTATCTGTTTAAACATATCCAAGAATTTGGATTGCTCGGCTTCAAGTTTCTCTTTCTTCATTTTACTCGGGTAAGGAAGTGGTGGTTGGTATGGTTTAACATAAGGTTTATCCTTAACTGTGTTATCTTCATTAACCTTTTCAACTACCGGTTCTTTTTCCTTATCTTGATCAGGTTGTGGTTCTTGTGGAGTAGGAATGGCTTCATCAGAAGTTACAGGTATTTCAGGTGGTTTAAGTGTTGTGCCACTTCTTGTGGTAATGGCTTTAGCTGTTTCACTCCGGGGGTTAGCATTTGTATCACTAGGTAGACTTCCCGGTTTTCTTTCACCTATTAACCTTGCTAGGTTACTCACTTCTTGTTCCAGATTTTGAATAGAAGCTTGTTGATTTCTAAATGCTTGAGCATTTTGTTCATTGGTTTGTTTCTGAGATGTGAAAAACTGCGTTTGAGTTTCAACTAGCTTCGTCATCATATCTTCTAAATTCGGCTTTTTATCATCGGTTAGTTGTGGTGGTTTGTTTTGAAAATTAGGTCTTTGCTGATTATAAGTATTATTGGATACTTGTTGATTGCTAGGACCTTGTTGGTTGTTGTATGGAATATTTCTGTTATAATTCTGGTTTTGATTGTAAATCGGTCTTGGCGGTTGATAATTATTCTGATAATTATTTCCAGGCCTTTGGTTTATGTATGAAATATTCTCTCTTTGTTCCATTGTTAATTCAATACTGAGACAATCTTTTGTCAAATGTGGTCCTCTACACTGCTCACAACTAATTCGTATTGAGTGAATATCTTTAGTCATCTTTTCCATTCGTCTCTCCACAGCATCTATCTTTGCGGAAATGGAATCTAAGTCATGGCTAGAATCGGCTCTAGCTGCTTTAGCTGATCTAACGATGTCTTTTTCTTGGTGCCACTCATGTGAGTGGGAAGCAGTATTATCAATAATTTTGTAAGCATCAGTTTCGGTTTTCTTCATAATAGAACCACCAGCTGCTATATCTATGTCTTTTCTTGTAGTGATGTCGTATCCTTGGTAGAATATTTGTACTATTTGACAGGTGTCTAAACCATGTTGCGGACATCCTCTTAACAACTTTCCATATCTAGTCCACGCCTCATATAGAGTTTCATTTGGTTTCTGTGTGAACGTAACAATTTTTGCTTGAAGTCTTACGGCTTTAGATGCAGGAAAGAATTGTTTAAGAAATTTGTCAACTAAAACGTCCCATGTATCGATCGCCCCTTCAGGTAACGATTCCAACCAATCTTTGGCTTCTCCCTTTAAAGTCCAGGGAAATAACATGAGATATATCTGTTCATCCTCCACTTCTCGGATTTTAAATAGTGTGCAGATCCTATTAAAGGTACGTAGATGTTCATTTGGATCTTCCTTCGGCGCACCACTAAATTGGCATTGATTAGTCACCATGTGTAGAATTTGTCCTTTGATTTCATAATCTGGCGCATTAATGTCTGGATGAGTAATTGCATGACCTTGGCCAGTGCGTTTAGCTCTCATTCGGTCTTCCATACTTAAAGGTTCCAGATTCTCCATAATTGAATTTGTTGAATCGGTATCACTAGATGATTATGATTTAATGGTTCGTTCCTCAACAATCTCTGTTTGAATGATTGGTGGCTCCGGAGGAAAGTTTAATGGTTCAGGATCTACGAACCGTTCCTGAATATTTTCCGGATTCTCAATTGTGAGGTCGGGTTCAAAAAATGGATTATCGGAAATTTGAACTGAAGTACTTGGTCTACTGGATGACGATTCTAAAGAAAAATCAACGGCGGTTATATTTGCTAAATGTCTTGATCTAGTTACAGGTGGTGAACGTACAAAAGGTGGTGAACGTCTTGCTCGGTGCATTCACTGAATATCCTATTAGTTTTAAAAAGGAAAGAAAAATTATAATAAGTTATCCAATCAATAGACTTTTCTGATTTTGCCCACGTTTCGAATAGCCAAAAGATGCAGCAGAGGGGCAGGATTCGTTTGGTCTCAATATAATTGAGGACTGTTTGGCTCCAATAACCCGGTCCACGTACAAATCCAACTATTACTACGAACCAGAAAATTTTGATGTCTATCAATTTAACCACTCAAAATAAATTTTCGTAATTTTAAGAAATTTAGATAAGAAGTAGAATAAAAATCTATGTCCTAAAACTAGAATAGCGAGAAATAAGAAAGAAAAAGAGTTCGTCGAAAAAGGTCGAAAAAGAAAAATGGTTGAAAAATAAAAGGTGACGAAAAAATAAAAGAAACTTATAAAACTTAAAAATACTTGACTAACCTAACCTTATTACTACAACTAACTTAAAATTATAATCGCAAATTGAAATTACTAATTGGAATGATAATTGATACATAGGTAAAAGTCGTCTAAAAATATTAAAGCTTACAGGAAAAACTAAATCCCAAATGGAAATAACTTAAAAAGAAACTAAAACTTAAAAAGGCGTCGCAAAATTCTAAAGCACCTAAATCTTAGTCTAAAGAAAAAGCACTTAAGGAATTTTACGGCAAAGCCTAAAAATCTAGGAGTAAAAATAACTATAGCAAAAACTAAGTTTAAAACTAAATATGAGCTAAAAATATAAATATTATGCTACAACGATTAAAAAGGGACAAAATATAAAAATATACAAAAAGTTGTAAAAAGTACAATTTTTATAAAAATATTATTTTTATATTATTTAATTAATAAAACTATTAATTTAATATTTTAATTAAACTAATTAAACAAAATAATAATAAAAACTAAAATTAATACTTAATTAAAACCTAATTAGGGTTTTATATTAATAATTATAATATAATCCGTAATTAATGTGAAATTAGGGTTCTGTCAGCGTGTCAGAGCAGCTCCGCGACTTGCGGTATTCAAAGCTTCAAACCCCGCGAGTCGCGGGGTTCCAAAATTCAGCTGACAGGTTATTTAAATTCGACGCGTTTTTCTTTATTTATTTATTTTTTTTCTTTTTTTTTTTGTTTTTAATTTTTTCTGTTAAAAAAAATATGTGCATAAAAACTTATATTTTAAAAACTTAAATAAAATAGAACTACTTTATAATTTTAATAAATAAAATGCTTAAAACTAGATTTATATATATATATTTTTTTTTGTTTTTAAATAAAAACAAAATACTTAAATAAAACTTATGTTTTTATAAAATAAAAATAAAGAAACTTTATAAAACTTAAATATTTAACAAAATCTTAAAAATACTTATATTTTTGTTTTTCTTTTTATATTTTCGAATATTTAAAACGTATTTTTACAAAAGCGACTTTTAATAGAAGTAAACTAAAAATCTCTTTTTTATTTTATTTTATATATTAGCGTTGCGCTTCCGGCGTTTAGAAAGTTCCCCGGCAGCGGCGCCAAAAATACTTGATGCGGTAGCGGAGTGGTATAAAATACTATTAAATTTTTGCAGGAAATACTATTAAATACGATACAATTTTACACAAGATATTTATTTATTTATAGAATGGATATACTTAAACCTTGCTACAACACTTATAGGCAGTGTACCTAATCGTACAGTAGTGTAGTTTTTAGTAAGTCCGGTTCGTTCCACAGGGAAAATCTTTAAACAAAGCTTAACGCTATATTAGTTTACTTTTATAAAAATACAAATATATATATATATATAAGTAATATTATTATTATAAAGGGGGGTTTTTACCGTTTAATGACCGGTTTGTCGATTTTAAAACTTTAGTCGCAGTTAAAACCAAATGTAAAATATTAAAAATGAATACAAGACTTAAATTAAAGCATAAAGTAAATAACGATAATGAAATTGCGAATAATAAAAGTGCGATAAAATAAACTTGCGATAATTAAAAAGTACGATAATTAAAAGTGCAATTAAATACAATAATAATAAAAATGCGATATTTAGAAGTGCAATTAAATATAAAATAAAGGAAATTAAATATGAAATAAAAGAATTATGCTTATTTAAACTTCCGTAATCATGATGTTTGACGTGTTGATTTTTGTTTTATGCCCATGGGTTAATTGTCCTTTGTCCTGGATTATTTAATATGTCCGTCTGGTTTTTGTCCATAACAGTCCATCAGTCATAAATATAAAATGCGAGTGTCCTCGTCAAATTATCCTTATACCCGAAGTTAAATATTCCAACTAATTGGGGACTTAAACTGTAACAAGATTTTAATACTTTGTTTAATAATTACACCAGGATGTCGACTGAGTGTAACCCAAGGTTTTAATATTTTATTATCAATTATACCAAGTGTCCTTGTACATAATTTCACCCCTGTTTTAATTATTCTAGTAGCTATTAATCCATTCCCGTGTCCGGTTAAATGAACGATTATTCGTTGGTATAAATACCCCGCCCATCGTGTCCGATCGAGTGTATATGGTAATTTATAGGGACGCCCAATTGTAAATCTTTATATTAACATTAACAAACTATCATTTAGTTAAACAAATATAAAGCCCATTAATAGCCCATAGTCTAATTTCCACAAGTGTCGTTCTTTTGTCCAAACCCCAATTATGGTACAAAGCTCAATTACCCAATTTTAGTAATTAGCCCAACATCATGATTACTTCGTTTTAAATAAGCATAATAATAACTTAGCTACGAGACATTAATGTAAAAAGGTTGAACATAACTTACAATGATTAAAAATAGCGTAGCGTTACACGGACAGAATTTCGACTTACACCCTTACAATATTCGCTAACATACCCTTATTATTAGAATTATAATTAAAATTAAAATTAAAATATAAATTATAAATATAAATATATCGTATGAATGAGGAGAAAAAAGATGATGATTTGCGATCAGAATTCGGTTGCTTTTATAGGAAAATTCGACTTTTGGGGCTCCGCGACTCGCGGTGAAATACTCTTCAAACTCCGCGAGTCGCGGAGAATGAAATTACAGCTCAGTCCCTTTGGAGTCTTTCTTGCCGACGGTTTTTATTATTTATTATAATATATAAATAATTATAAGAATTATTTAAATATTATATTATATTTATGTGCATAGTTGACTTGTAATTTTTAGTCCGTTGGGTCGAGCGTTGAGAGTTGACTCTAGTCCCGGTTCCGGATTTTCGAACGTCCTTGCGTACAATTTAATATCTTGTACTTTGCGTTTTGAATCTTGTACTCTTGTAATTTCGAGACGTTTCTTATCAATAATTGGAACCTCTTTGATTGTCTTTTGTACTTTTGAGCTTTTTGGTCGTTTGCATCTTCAATTCGTCGAATCTGTCTTTTGTCTTCACCTTTTATTATTTAAACGAATATCACTTGTAAATAGAACAATTGTAACTAAAAGCTTGTCTTTCTTGAGGAATAATGCTATGAAATATATGTTCGTTTTTAGCATTATCAATAATATATACATGTAAATAATATATAGTTTCCAACAAAAATGTTAAGCAATCATATTTAAAGAAAACACGGTCGAAGTTCAGACTCACTAATGCATCCTAACAAACTCGATAAGACACACTAATGCAAATTTTCTAGTTCTCTAAGACCAACGCTCGGATACCAACTGAAATGTCCCGTTCTTATTGATTAAAAACGTTCCATATTAATTGATTTCGTTGCGAGGTTTTGACCTCTATATGAGACGTTTTTCAAAGACTGCATTCATTTTTAAAACAAACCATAACCGTAGATTATCAAATAATGATAATCTAAAATATCCTGTTTACACACGACCATTACATAATGGTTTACAATACAAATATGTTACATCGAAATCAGTTTCTTGAATGCAGTTTTTACACAATATCATATAAACATGGACTCCAAATCTTGTCCTTATTTTAGTATGCAACAGCGGAAGCTCTTAGTATTCACCTGAGAATAAACATGCTTTAAACGTCAACAAAAATGTTGGTGAGTTATAGGTTTAACCTATATATATCAAATCGTAACAATAGACCACAAGATTTCATATTTCAATACACATCCCATACATAGAGATAAAAATCATTCATATGGTGAACACCTGGTAACCGACATTAACAAGATGCATATATAAGAATATCCCCATCATTCTGGGACACCCTTCGGATATGATATAAATTTTGAAGTACTAAAGCATCTGGTACTTTGGATGGGGTTTGTTAGGCCCAATAGATCTATCTTTAAGATTCGCGTCAATTAGGGTGTCTGTTCCCTAATTCTTAGATTACCAGACTTAATAAAAAGGGGCATATTCGATTTCGATAATTCAACCATAGAATGTAGTTTCATGTACTTGTGTCTATTTTGTATATCATTTATAAAACCTGCATGTATTCTCATCCCAAAAATATTAGATTTTAAAAGTGGGACTATAACTCACTTTCACAGATTTTTACTTCGTCGGGAAGTAAGACTTGGCCACTGGTTGATTCATGAACCTATAACAATATATACATATATATCAAAGTATGTTCAAAATATATTTACAACACTTTTAATATATTTTGATGTTTTAAGTTTATTAAGTCAGCTGTCCTCGTTAGTTACCTACAACTAGTTGTCCACAGTTAGATGTACAGAAATAAATCGATAAATATTATCTTGAATCAATCCACGACCCAGTGTATACGTATCTCAGTATTGATCACAACTCAAACTATATATATTTTGGAATCAACCTCAACCCTGTATAGCTAACTCCAACATTCACATATAGAGTGTCTATGGTTGTTTCGAAATATATATAGATGTGTCGACATGATAGGTTGAAACATTGTATACGTGTCTATGGTACCTCAAGATTACATAATATACAATACAAGTTGATTAAGTTATGGTTGGAATGGATTTGTTACCAATTTTCACGTAGCTAAAATGAGAAAAATTATCCAATCTTGTTTTACCCATAACTTCTTCATTTTAAATCCGTTTTGAGTGAATCAAATTGCTATGGTTTCATATTGAACTCTATTTTATGAATCTAAATATAAAAAGTATAGGTTTATAGTTAGAAAAATAAGTTACAAGTCGTTTTTGTAAAGGTAGTCATTTCAGTCGAAAGAACGACGTCTAGATGACCATTTTAGAAAACATACTTCCACTTTGAGTTTAACCATAATTTTTGGATATAGTTTCATGTTCATAATAAAAATAATTTTCCCAGAATAACAACTTTTAAATCAAATTTTATCATAGTTTTTAATTAACTAACCCAAAACAGCCCGCGGTGTTACTACGATGGCGTAAATCCGATTTTACGGTGTTTTTCGTGTTTCCAGGTTTTAAATCATTAAGTTAGCATATCATATAGATATAGAACATGTTTTTAGTTGATTTTAAAAGTCAAGTTAGAAGGATTAACTTTTATTTGCGAACAAGTTTAGAATTAACTAAACTATGTTCTAGTGATTACAAGTTTAAACCTTCGAATAAGATAGCTTTATATGTATGAATTGAATGATGTTATGAACATTATTACTACCTCAAGTTCCTTGGATAATCCTACTGGAAATGAGAAAAATAGATCTAGCTTCAAAGGATCCTTGGATGGCTTGAAAGTTCTTGAAGCAGAATCATGACACGAAAATAATTTCAAGTAAGATTTCCACTCGAAATAAGATTGTTATAGTAATAGAAATTGAATTAAAGTTTGAATATGATTATTATCTTGTATTAGAAATATAACCTACTGTAAGTAACAAAGGTTTCTTGATCTTGGATGATTACTTGGAATGGATTTAGAAAACTTGGAAGTAAACTTGCAATCTTGGAAGTATTCTTGATTTTATGAAACTAGAACTTTTGGAATTTATGAAGAACACTTAGAACTTGAAGATAGAACTTGAGAGAGATCAATTAGATGAAGAAAATTGAAGAATGAAAGTGTTTGTAGGTGTTTTTGGTCGTTGGTGTATGGATTAGATATAAAGGATATGTAATTTTGTTTTCATGTAAATAAGTCATGAATGATTACTCATATTTTTGTAATTTTATGAGATATTTCATGCTAGTAGCCAAATGATGGTTCTCACATGTGTTAGGTGACTCACATGGGCTGCTAAGAGCTGATCATTGGAGTGTATATACCAATAGTACATACATCTAAAAGCTGTGTATTGTACGAGTACGAATACGGGTACATACGAGTAGAATTGTTGATGAAACTGAACGAGGATGTAATTGTAAGCATTTTTGTTAAGTAGAAGTATTTTGATAAGTGTCTTGAAGTCTTTCAAAATTGTATGAATACATATTAAAACACTACATGTATATACATTTTAACTGAGTCGTTAAGTCATCGTTAGTCGTTACATGTAAATGTTGTTTTGAAACCTTTAGGTTAACGATCTTGTTGAATGTTGTTAACTCATTGTTTATTATAACAAATGAGATGTTAAATTGTTATATTATCATGATATTATGATATATAAATATCTTAGTATGATGTATATACAGTTAAATGTCGTTACAACGATAATCGTTACATATATGTCTCGTTTCGAAATCATTAAGTTAGTAGTCTTATTTTTACATATGTATTTCATTGTCAATACACTTAATAATATATTTACTTATCATTTAACATAATTAACCAAGTGTATCAATATCTTAATATGATTCATATGTACCTAGTAAGACGTTGTTATAACGATAATCGTTATATATATCGTTTTCGAGTTTCTTAAATTAATAGTCTCATTTTTATGTATATAACTCATTGTTAAAATACCTAATGAGATACATACTTATAATAAAATCATGTTAACTATATTTATAACCATATATATGTCATCGTATAGTTTTTACAAGTTTTAACGTTCGTGAATCACCGGTCAACTTGGGTGGTCAATTGTCTATATGAAACCTATTTCAATTAATCAAGTCTTAACAAGTTTGATTGCTTAATGTAACGACCCTGGAATTTCCAACGTTTATTTATTAATAATTATTATTATTAATACGTGTGATTAAACGAATGTACGTTATTACATTTACATGTTGCCATGATTGCCCGAACTTGACTTTAATTGCCCCAAACGTCTTTGTGACACCCGAAACTTCACGAATAATATTTTCAAGTATTATTTGCATTCATGATTAATTTTTATTAATCATTTTAATTAACTAAGGTTGTTGGTTAATTACTTGGGCTTTTGTTGGACTTTATTTGTTAATTATTGAACTTGGGCTTTGATTAGTGTAATGGACTCTTGAATATGGGCTTATAAGCCCACCCTACACCTTAATGGACTTAACTAGCCCAACATTACATGTAAGTAGTACTTACAAGAGTAACTAGTTAGTTAACTTGAATTGAAATCTAGTTTGTCCATAATCCCCATGAACTAACACCTAATATCCATCTTTTTAAGGCTTTACCATGCTTGACCTAGTGGACTCTTCCCTTCCCCATTTGGATGCCCAAACCGTCGGCAATGAGGAGTGAATGGGGAGAGTTTTTCATTTTTTTTTTACTACTTGTTCACTAGCATCTTTCATTTACTCCTCATTCTCAAAACACACACTTCAAACTCACTTTCAAATTTCTCTCTTTTCTCTCTAAACTTTGTAAGTTACAAGACTTCTTTTCTTTCTCTTTTTCTTGCTAAAACCGAATTATATACACACTTAATCATCATCATCATCTTTTGTTACTTGCTTGTTTGATTTCTTGTTTGTTGTTGTTACTTGTTTCATCTTGTTGTTGTAGTTACTTACTAGCTTTCAAGAACCTAACTTTCTAGTTTTGGTTCTTCTATTATCTTGTAAGTTCAAGAACACAAGAACATAAACTCACTAGTTTATGATTCTACTTCAATTGTTTCAAAAGTTGCAAGTTCCATGTGTTGATTAAAGACATACTTGAAGCTCATGAAGTAAACTTTAAAGTTTACTTTCTAAAGATCAAACTTTGGTTTGAATCTTTAAAGTATGAACAACCATGAACCTTTTCTTGTTTATTTAAGTTTACTTCTCCATTTTATGCACTTTAATTTCATTATTTATGTTCTTGTTGGTCAAATGTTACAAGTTAACTTTGATCTCATTAATCTTGAACTAAAAGTTAACTTTGAAAGTTCAAGAACACACAAATAAGTTTTCTTTAAATATAACTTTGTATACTTTTTGTATACTTATGCTTGATCTAGACTTTTGAGTCTTGGATCTTCAAGATCTAACTAAGAACTATGTTCTACATTCTAAGATCTTGATTTCATAAGTTCATTTTCAAGTTTGTAACTTATTATTAGACTTATAGTTCATGTAAGTGTCAAACCTAAGACTTTGATGTAACTTTGGTTCATCAAACTACATGCAACTCTTAAGTGAGTTGTGCTTCATGTCTTAGACTTGCACTAGGGTTATGATGGTCAAGACTTGGTTAAGATGATGTAGATACATCAATGAGTTGTACACTTGAAGCTATATGCATCAAGGATGAGAACCATGATGAACATCAAGCACCAAGACCACCGGAACCCTTTTAAACTTACTGTTTCTGCCCAAAAGCTACTGATCTGATGTTTCTGTAACAGACCAGTAGACCTGCACTGTTCTAACCTTAATTTTTAGATAGAAATTTTCGAGTAGATAACTTTTCATATAGGACTCATCTTAATCCGAGTTACGGTCTAGGATTTATGGCACTCCGATCGTCACTATGTCCTTTAACGTTGTGCAGAAATTTCTGACCTACTCGCACTTAGACCGTCGCCACGGTCAAACGAAGATGAGTTTGCTTCTGGAATTTTTACCACACTTAAGGGACTCATAGACGGAGCCATGGCCACTGGTCTCACCTTAATTCAGTAAGGGTAGAGGCCGTGGTGACTGACTGAAGTCAGACTTTGTTTTAAACTACTTTCATAAACGAAACCAACCTTACGCCTTTTGTTTAATGATAAATGATGATGACCTTTAAGACCTTAATTACATACTTTTAAACCTATTAAGACGACTTACTGACTTAGTACTATTTGACTTAGGTTGAGGATTTCGGACCGTTTACTTGCACACCTTTCCCGACAACTACTTTACCGCTACATATCATTGTGAGTTATAGCATTCCCTTTTTACTTTAACTTATTTTGGGAACTGAGAATACATGCGGATTTTATGTTTTACATACTAGGCACGAGTACTTAAACTTATATATGTGTGGGTTATACAACGGCATAAACATTCCCTTTAGCTCGGTAACGTTTAATCATTGGTTTTTGAACCGTGAACGCGAATCTTAGATATGGATCCATAGGGTTTGACATCCCCACTCGGGCTAGTAGCGCTAGCATTTAACGAGTGTTTAATACTTCGTAAACATACGCACTTGCCAAGTGTACTTTCAGGGGGTATAAACGTTAAGTTAGTTACCAAGTGCCCACGGTTAACATATACTTTATCATACTATTTTGAAATGCTCTTTGTAGCACTGAAATCTCGTGGCCTACCTTACATACTGTTATGCTTAAACTATAGCTCACCAACCTTTGTGTTGACATTTTTAAACATGTATTTCTCAGGTGCTTGAGGTTGCTTCCGCTGTCTTACTTGTTGTGTTGTAGACACCCGCTGCTTAGAGTTGTCCACGCATGAACTACTTTACTTTGCATTCAAACATTCGTACTTTTGAACTATGACTTGTAACGACCATTGTGGTCACATACACTTATTATTTGCTTCTACTTAGTGAAGCATGCTTTTGAAATGTAAAACATTTGATGTCGGTTATGACATCACCTTTTTATCGTGAATGCAACTTATTTAATTACAGCATATAGCACTTAACCTTGTAATGATCCTGTTGTTGATGATTCGTACACGATGGTTTTGTACGGGGCATCACATTTGGTATCAGAGCCAGGTTGTAGGGAATTAGGTTGCATTAGTGAGTCTAAGACCGACCCGAGTACGATTCACTAATAGGACTAATCTACAACTTGCTAGTTTACTTGTTTCCGCTGAATTTACTGCATGCTACTGCTTACTTTTTCCGCTATATGCCGTATGCTACTACATGATTTCACTACTACATGATGCTACTTGCTTTCGATTGCATGCTACCTTCATACGAATTACTGTTATTGCCATGCTAGTTACCGTTATACATGATTTAAACTGTTGGCCTATTATTTGCTTGCTTTATGACATACTGACATGGAAAATTTATTTTTCCTTGTCCAGATGTCGGATGTTCCACCTGCTGGCATTTCGGGCAGTACAGACTCAGACCCCGTCGCCCTACCTACTGCTACACCTGCTGCTGCTACTGTCGATACACCGGCCCCGACACCCACTAGTGATCCCGGCGCTTCCACTTTCGGAGCTGGTACTAGTGCACCTGCCCCAGTGTCTGCTCCCGGACCCTCGAGGTCACAGCCCCACATTGGTGGTATTGAGATCCCCGCGGAGTTCGGGGAAGGGATGTTTCGTAACCACATGCGCACGCCTTGCCGACGCACTCCTGACGGACGTTTAGTCGTGATTCCGCCAGGCAGACACAGACAGATGTTGGCCGCCTTCGGACGCTTCGGATTACCAGCTCAGCCACCAGTGTCACCACCACACGATTCGGATGATGAGGATCCTGCTAATAGACCTATTCAGGCACCCTCCACCCCGCCAAAGAAGCGGTACCGTTTCGACGGCACCGTCATTCCAGGGGTGAATGGAGCTCGTGCTTTTACTGACGCATTTGGCCATCGTCGTAGGGTTACCGCTCGTAAACGAGTTGTGCCATACCCTACCGACCCACAGATACGTAAGGTTCCCCGTTACGTATTGACTATTCCTGGAACCGTACCACCTAGATTTAGATACGGACCACTTACATCTAGGGACGTACCGTCTACATCCGGAGCCGGACCATCTACATCAGCACCACCGGCACCACCCGCACCACCCGCCCCACCTGCACCGCCTGTCCCACCAGCTCCCTCTAATGAGGAACTGATGAGGGAGATTGAGACTCTCCGAGCTCGAGTCACTGAGCTCGAGGAGCAGTTGGCTCGAGGAGCAGTTCACCCGCCTTCACCGTAGGACCTTGTATTTAGATTTCATGATGTAATCTAGTTATAGTTTCATGTATTTCATATGTATTGTACGAACTTATTCAGATGTATGAAACTTATTATTATTAATGAATGGAACTTTGCGTTATTTAATTCTTGCACGATGTTCTATTTACATTGCTGTACGATGATTCTGTGGTATTTGTACCTAGATGCATTATTTAATAACATGTGATGTTTTTATTCCATGTTGGTCACTATATACTGTATTATTACTACTTGCATACTGGATTTTGACTTGAGTCAAAATTTTTGTTTAGAATACCATGGCTAACGGAAGATCCACACCTACCGCCGCCCAGATTGAGGACATGATCAACGAACGGGTCGCTGCAGCCCTAGCAGAAAGAAATCTCGAAGCTCCACCGCCACCACCACCGGTTATTCCACCCGTTCGAAATGGGTGTACATACAAGGAATTCCAGAGCTGCAAACCGCATAACTTCAGCGGCACCGAGGGACCAGTTGGTCTCACCAGATGGTTCGAGAAACTTGAATCGGTATTCTGAGTTAGCAACTGTTCGGAGGACAATAAGACCAAGTTTGCATCTTGCACGCTATCTGACGGTGCGCTAACGTGGTGGAACACGTTAGCTCAAGCGAAAGGTATCGATGAGGCGTATGCTACGCCATAGGAGGAATTCAAGGCGGCTATAATTGATGAGTATTGTCCGAGAACCAAAATCCAGAAGATGGAAATTGAATTCATGCAGTTGAAGGCCGTAGGGAACGACCTTAACAGTTACAATAATAGGTTTTTGGAGTTAGCACTGATGTGTCCGACCATGGTCACCCCCGAATTCAAGCGCATGGAGAAATACTTCTCGGGACTCCCTAAGTCCATCAAAGGAAATGTCACCTCATCCAAACCACCGAATGTTCCCGAAGCAATGCGCATGGCGCATACTCTCATGAATCAGATTCTTATTGATGAGCCGGAGAAGGCTAAGTTTGAGGCTGGTAGTAGCGAAAAGAGGAAATGGGACAACAACCACAACAACTACAACAACAACAACAACAACAGGGGGAGAAACTACGATCAAACCCCCACCAAGAGGCACAACAATGGTGGAAACCCTAATCCCAACAACAACACCAACAACTCCAACCCGAATTACAAAGGAACCCTACCACAATGCAAGAGGTGTTACAAACACCATACTGGATATTGCAATGTTGTCTGTGAGAAGTGTTAACGGGCTGGGCATATCGGGACAGACTGCAAGGTCACCACTTTAAATGGGAAGCCGAATACCAATGGGCCAAAGAAGTGCTACGAATGTTGACAGACGGGCCATTTCAGAAATGCGTGCCCAAACAAGCGAAAAGATGGCGGGCCACCCCGTGGTAGAGCTTTTAATGTTAATGCAAGGGATGCACACGATAACCCCGACTTGGTGACAGGTATATTCACAATCAACAATCTTTTAGCTTCTGTCTTGTTTGATACTGGTGCGGATAGAAGTTATGTATGTAGACATTTTTGCGATAAGATTAATTGGTCATTAGTCCCGTTAAAAGAAAGTATGCTTGTCGAGGTCGCAAATGGAAAACTTGAAAAGGTTGACCATATTAGTCGTGGAGCTATTATCAACATAGCTGGTGCAGATTTCGAAATTGATTTGATACCTATCAAACTGGGAAGTTTTGACGTGATCGTCGGTATGGATTGGTTGAGCAAGATAAAGGCCGATATAATCTGTGGAGATAAAGCACTTCGCATACCACAAGGAGATGGCGAACCACTGGTTATCTATGGAGAGAGATGTACCTCGAAGATGAACCTCATTAGTTGCGTGAAAGCACAAAAGATTATGAAGAAGGGTCGTTTTGCTGTCCTAGCACATGTGAAAGCGGTAGAAACTGAGGTGAAGAGCGTGAATGACGTTCGAATTATGAACGAATTTTCCGATGTCTTCCCAGAGGAATTGCCTGGATTACCGCCACAGAGAGCAGTAGAGTTTCAGATTGACTTAGTGCCAGGAGCTGCACCTGTAGCTCGCGCACCTTATAGACTCGCACCTTCCGAGATGCAAGAATTACAGAGTCAACTACAAGAGCTGTTAGACCGTGGATTTATCCAACCAAGTTTCTCGCCTTGGGGCGCACCTGTGTTGTTTGTGAAGAAGAAGGATGGATCCTTCCGTATGTGTATCGACTACCGTGAACTCAACAAATTGACTATCAAGAATCGGTATCCTCTTCCATGAATTGACGATCTTTTTGATCAACTACAAGGATCGAGCATTTACTCAAAGATCGATTTGCGATCCGGATATCACCAGCTGAGGGTAAAGGAAAGTGACGTGATGAAGACTGCATTTAGAACTCGTTATGGTCATTATGAGTTTCTTGTGTTACCATTCGGTTTGACAAATGCACCTGCCGTGTTCATGGACCTCATGAATCGTGTCTGCAAGCCTTACTTGGACAAGTTTGTTATCGTCTTCATAGATGATATCCTCATCTACTCTAAGAGTGAAGAAGAACATGAGCAACACCTCTGATTAGTGCTTGAACTCTTAAGACAAGAGTAACTTTACGCCAAATTCTCCAAGTGTGAATTTTGGTTGAAGGAAGTACAATTTCTGGGTCATGTTGTGAGCGACCAGGGTATCAAAGTTGATCCCGCCAAGATTGAAGACATCAGCAAGTGGGAGACCCCCACTACTCCGACGCATATTCGCCAATTCCTAGGTCTCGCCGGTTATTACCTAAGATTCATCGAAGGATTTTCTCTTATTGCGCATCCTTTGACCGCGCTGACTCACAAGGGCAAGAAGTTCATTTGGGAACCCGCACACGAATCAGCATTCCAAACTTTGAAGAAGAAGTTAACCTCCGCACCTATCCTATCACTTCCTGAAGGCAGTGACGACTTTGTTGTTTATTGTGATGCATCGAAGAGTGGTTTTGGTTGTGTACTGATGCAACGATCAAAGGTTATTGCCTATGCCTCCCGCCAATTGAAGATTCGCGAGCGGAACTACACTACGCATGATCTTGAACTTGGAGCCGTTGTCTTTGCGCTCAAATTGTGGAGACATTATTTGTATGGAACTAAGAGCACTATTTTCACCGATCACAAGAGTCTTCAACACATCTTCGATCAGAAGCAACTGAATATGAGACAACATCGATGGATCGAGATGCTCAACGACTATGATTGTGAACTCCGTTATCACCCTGGCAAGGCCAATGTTGTAGCTGACGCTTTAAGCCAAAAGGAGAGGACGGCACCTCTTCGTGTTAGGGCTCTGAACATCACCATCCATTCGAACCTCAACAACCAGATTAGAGTAGCCCAAGTTGAGGCTCTCAAGGAGGAGAATATATCTCACGAACATTTGAACATACTTGTCTCTCGATTCGAGGTTAGGGAGTCTGGACTCCGATGTTATGCCGGAAGAATTTGGGTACCTCTTTATGGAGATCTACGGAACCTCATACTTGATGAAGCACACAAATCGAGATATTCGATTCACCCTGGAGCAGGCAAAATGTACCACGACCTTAAAGAACAGTATTGGTGGCCGAATCTTAAGAAGGACGTTGCGACTTATGTTGGTAAGTATTTGACTTGCTCGAAGGTTAAAGCCGAGCATCAGAGACCTTCTGGATTACTTCAACAACCAGAAATCCCACAATGGAAGTGGGAACGGATAACGATGGATTTCATCACCAAGCTGCCAAAGACGGTGGGCGGATACGATACCATTTGGGTTATTGTTGACCGCCTCACCAAATCTACACACTTCCTAGCGATGAAGGAAACTGATACAATGGAAAGACTTGCTCAGTTATACATCAAAGAGGTTGTATCTCGTCATGGTGTACCTTTATCGATCATCTCCGATCGAGATCCCCGTTTTGCTTCTAGATTTTGGCGTTCTTTGCAAGAAGCCATGGGAACTCGTCTCGACATGAGCACTGCTTATCATCCTCAGACTGACGGGCAAAGTAAACGAATGATTCAGACCTTGGAGGACATGCTGCGTGCATGTGTCATTGATTTTGGAAAGGCCTGGGAAAGACATTTGCCACTCGCCAAATTCTCGTACAACAACAGTTATCACTCGAGCATTAATGTTGCACCTTTCGAAGCATTGTATGGCCGTAAGTGCCGATCTCCTATTTGTTGGGCCGAAGTAGGCGAAAATAAAATCACCGGACCCGAGGTAGTCCACGAAACCACGGAGAAGATTGCTCAGATTCAAGCGAGACTCAAGACTGCTCGTGACCGTCAAAAGACTTATGCCGATCTTAAACGTAAAGACTTTGAATTCAACGTTGGTGATCGTGTAATGTTGAAGGTTGCACCTTGGAAAGGTGTGATCCGTTTTGGAAAACGTGGAAATTTAAACCCACGATACATTGGTCCTTTTGAAATCTTGGAACGGGTTGGACCCGTTGCTTACCGTTTAGATCTACCAGCGCAATTGAGCTCAGTTCATCCTACCTTCCATGTGTCAAACTTGAAGAAGTGTCTTGCTGCACCCGAACTTATCATACCACTTGAGGAACTTACGATAGACGACAAACTCCACTTTGTGGAGGAACCTGTTGAAATTATGGATCGTGAGATCAAAACTTTGAAACACAACAAGATTCCGATCGTCCGAGTGCAATGGAATGCCAAACGAGGACCTGAGTTTACTTGGGAGCGAGAGGACCAAATGATGCGGAAGTATCCTCACCTTTTCCCGACTCCTCCATCTACCTCAGCTTAAAATTTCGGGACAAAATTTTCTTTAACAGGTGGGTAATGTAACGACCCTGGAATTTCCAACGTTTATTTATTAATAATTATTATTATTAATACGTGTGATTAAACGAATGTACGTTATTACATTTACATGTTGCCATGATTGCCCGAACTTGACTTTAATTGCCCGAAACATCTTTGTGACACCCGAAACTTCACGAATAATATTTTCAAGTATTATTTGCATTCATGATTAAGTTTTATTAATCATTTTAATTAACTAAGGTTGTTGGTTAATTACTTGGGCTTTTGTTGGACTTTATTTGTTAATTATTGAACTTGGGCTTTGATTAGTGTAATAGACTCTTGAATATGGGCTTATAAACCCACCCTACACCTTAATGGACTTAACTAGCCCAACATTACATGTAAGTAGTACTTACAAGAGTAACTAGTTAGTTAACTTGAATTGGAATCTAGTTTGTCCATAATACCCATGAACTAACACCTAATATCCATCTTTTTAAGGCTTTACCATGCTTGACCTAGTGGACTCTTCCCTTCCCCATTTGGATGCCCAAACCATCGGCAATGAGGAGTGAATGGGGAGAGTTTTTCATTTTTTTTTACTACTTGTTCACTAGCATCTTTCATTTACTCCTCATTCTCAAAACACACACTTCAAACTCACTTTCAAATTTCTCTCTTTTCTCTCTAAACTTTGTAAGTTACAAGACTTCTTTTCTTTCTCTTTTTCTTGCTAAAACCGAATTATATACACACTTAATCATCATCATCATCTTTTGTTACTTGCTTGTTTGATTTCTTGTTTGTTGTTGTTACTTGTTTCATCTTGTTGTTGTAGTTACTTACTAGCTTTCAAGAACCTAACTTTCTAGTTTTGGTTTGTAACGACCCGGAAATTTCCGACCAAATTTAAACCTTAACCTCTATATGTTTCCGACACGATAAGCAAAAACCTTGATGTTGAGTCTAGAAAGTCTGAAATCTAAATCTGGAAGATTAGTTACCCTTTTGACCAAGCCTGACGATTCACGAATGATTATGTGTATATGTGTTATATGATTATTTATAGTTAACGATAACAAAAGTATTAGATATGTAATAGGTTTTGAAATAAGATTATTATATTGGCAAGAGTAAAAGATAATATGTTTAATAAATATCTGAAACCATTTTTGTCAAATTATTTAAGAATCATTTTAATAAGATTAAACGTTTTAACGTTATTTTAAAAGTCATAACTTTTCTAGAAACCTTTTGTTAAACGATAAATGTAACGGTCCGTGATTTTTATAAAAATAAATATTTAATTAAAACGTGTTTATTAAATATATATTTATGTATTTTACAAAATGATTAAATATAGTCTTTAACTAAATATAAAACGTTTTGTATTTAAAAACACTTAGTTAAACAACGAACACATTTTTTTTTTGATATAATATAATTTGATTATAAAATATTTTTATGGATTTTCAATAATATAAAAATAAAAATAAAGATAATATAAAGATTTTTAATGACACCAAAAGACTACAACATTTCATCACATGATTGTAAGTTAAAACATTGTAAATCACTAAACCTGCGCACTTGCACGAGAAAAATCATAACTAATTCATTCGGACTCGAAAAAGGGTGATCTTGGTGTCCAAACGACCGTAACTCAAAAATCTACAACTTTCGTGACTATACCTTACACGAATCGTGTACCCATCTACACGAATCGTGTAATGTTTTGCCGACATAAAGTGGGTAGGTGACGAAAATTTCTTTAAAAGGCCTTCTAGGATAACTTTTATTTCATTTCAACGCTAACACACACACATATATTTATTACTCCGTATACTTAACTTATTATTATTATTATAATTATAATTATTAATATTATTATGATTAATATTATGATTGTTATAATTATTAGTATTAATCTTAAGATTAAAATTATTAATCTTAAGATTAGGAGTGTTGTTAATTCTAAAAATATACCAAATGTTATGACGGGGCTCTGCCCAAATGTTCCAAAACTGGTTTCATGAATGGGATAAGATTAAGGAGATTATGGGTCAAATCTATGAAAGTTATGAGTATGGATCGGGGGTTTTTCTCATGAGACAAACTAGTGTTTGTCATCTCCGTTGCGTTTAAATAATATCCTGCAATATTGAATCTCAATATTGATACGTGAGCACTCTAAACTTAACTTTTATTTACTTTTAGTGTGTCCCTGACTAGTGCTCGAGAAGTTAGGATCGTGTACATTTTTATATCTATTTTTGTTAAAATATATTTAGGATAGAATCTGAATTAGTTACTCTTGCGGTTAAGATAAGGTATATGAATAATATGTTTTTGGAAAGGTGGCGAAAAACTATAAACTTTTCATTTAGATGTCGAATGGATTCGACGGATTGATTTGAAGTTATAGTCAATTGAACTTTTGTACAAATTATCAAAAATGAATATTTTAACATTACGTCGATGTTATAAATTTCTATTATTATTGATATTATGATTTTTATGGGAAAACTAATATTTTTATTAACAACTATAAAATTTTTATTTTAATGGTTATTGTTATTAAAACTATTAAATATCATTTACTAAAAATATTATTTTTACGATTATTATGATTGTTGTTATTAATATTTCAAAGAAAATAATATTTTTATCAAAACTATAAAGTTATTATTTTTATTGTAATTAAAAAATATTATTGATACTAAAACTATAAAATTATTATCATCAATAATATTAATATTAAAATTGTTATTTAAAAATATTGTTTAAAAGTAAAAAGTATCTTTATATCAAAATTTGGTATAATTTTAAGATATTATAAAAAGAATTATATTATTATTTACCTTAATAAGTATTGTAAAAATATTTGAGGATATAAAACAGTGATATATAGTTATATTTAGAATTTTTGGAAATCTTTTTGAGTCAAACGAATTTTTATTAACTTTTACATATTGGTCTCGAGCATTAGGATTGTGGAACACTGTAAATTGACTTTATTTTGTTATTAACCAATATATAAATATATAATTAATTAGGTTCGTGAATCGAAGGCCAACCTTATAAGTGTTCAACGGTGTTATATGTATTTTTGCTACAAAATACATTAGGTGAGTATATAGATCCCTTTTGAACTCTAAATATTTTTGGGCTGAGAATACATGCGCTGTTTTTATAAATGATTTACGTTATGGACACAAGTAACTGAAAAATATATTCTACGTTGAGTTGTACCACTGGCATACTTCCCTGTAGCTTGGTAACTATTATTTACAGCGGTATTGTAAACGCGAATCCTGTTGATAGATCTATCGGGCCTGACAACCCCAACCGGACTGGACGACCAGTATTCAACGGTTGCACAGTACTTCGTTTCGTGACTACACTTGGTACAGTGTAGTAAGATTTCATATTAAAGGGAATATGCGACGTGATTAATTGTTAAGTATGGTTACCAAGTGCTCAACCACTTAGAATATTTTTATTTAAACGCTTATGAATATGAAATCTTGTGGTCCATTGTTATAACGCTGCTAGCATCAAACCTATATATCTCACCAACTTTATGTTGACTTTTTAAAGCATGTTATTCTCAGGTACGAATTAAGACTTCCGCTGTGCATTAGCTCATATAAAGAATACTAGTTGGGACCATTTAAGTCATGTTACAAGAACGTTGCATTCGAGTCATTGAAGATCATTAAAGACATTTATTAAGTAAATGACAGAATAAGTCATTCGGATATCGAGAAATGTTAGACGAGTTTAATAATGTTTGATGTAAAGTTAGATTGCCTTTTAAGAATAAATGCAACGTTTGTAAAATGTATCATATAGAGGTCTAGTACCTCGCGATGTTATCAACTGTTGTAATTCGTTTGTAATCAATATGGACACTGTCCGGATGATTAGTTTCGGATCCTTTCAGTTGGTATCAGAGCGTTGGTCTTAGCGAACCAGGTTACCCATTAGTGTGTCTAACTGGTAGTTGTTAGGATACATTAGTGATTCTGGACTTTGACCGTGTCTGCCTGTTAAAAGTTTTGCTTATCATTTCTAGTCGGAAACCATCTGCTTATCATCCTTAGGGAATTTCCTGCCTATCATTCTTTAGTCTAGACACGTCTTACTGCATTTAGTGCATCGATAGTGTATAGACAAAAATTCATATCTTAGCGCATCCTAGATTTGCCGGACATATGCCGTAAATTCCTTTGAAGTCTATGAAATTTTTGGTAATATATATAGATATTCTATATAGTTAGAATATCATACGACATCCGAAAATCATTTCACATCGAGGAACCTTTCCATCCACTAAATTATCCTTTTGGCGATAAACCTGAAACACTTACCGACGAACCTGTTCGAGAAATCATTTCTTTTCCCCTTTTTACAGATATCTCATCATAATTACATATCATTTCATATTCTGAATATTATACATCCGCTCGCTTCAATCGCCAATCATCCCGGTGTACAAGCATAAGTTAATAAACTTCGCGCTCGTGTGACGGCTATGGAAAATATGGTGCGACGGTTACAAACACCAGCAGCAGCCACAACCGCGTCGTAAACCTCAACGTCATAAACTATACCTTTAGTATAGTCACCGTTCTACGTATCATTCTATCTACTAAATTTTTGTTTGACATATTATTCTAAATCGATTACTTTCGCTTTATGTTTTACCTCATATATCTTCGTTCGACATGGCAATCACGTAATCTCTAATGTTTTAGAGATCATGTAATCCAGTACTAATGATAAATCAAATGAGTTTAATATCTTATTGACTCATTAAATCCATGATTACATCCGATGAAAATATATATGCAAGTATATTTTCATAAAGAATGTAATTAAAAATTCTCTCGTACAAACTGTTAATGATGAAAATATTTTAACGGGTGGGTAGTACCCGAGGAATATTTAGAATTCACATTAATAAGTTACACTGTACATTCTTTGAATCTGATTCAACGATTATATAATATCCTACTTACAATCACCGATATTCGTATCCGCTTACCTCAGAATAACCATTTTCATTCAAATTTCATATTTGGATTTTTACCTATCAGAATCCAACAAGTGGCATAACGAAGAAAACATTGGATATAATAAAATTTGTTAGAAACAAACGGATAAACTAATTGAAAATCTATTAAGGATTCCACGCTAACTGTTCCGGCTAACCGTTCCCAGTTAACTGATTAACATTTAATTTATCGCAATTTACTTTCTCGCAATTTTATTTATCGTCATTTAATTTCTGTTATTTACTTTTATGCATTTTTAAGTCGGGACACATGTACGCAATACGTCGGATTAATTCTGAGACAACAAGGTACATGGGTCATGATATATATTTATTTTACGCACTTTAAATAAACGGGACACGTATACAAGGTTTCGACTTATCATATTGACCCATATATATATATATTTCGGAACAACCGTGGACACTCTATATGTGAAGGTGGGAGTTGGCTATACAGGGTCGGAGTTGATTCCAAAATATGTATATACTTTGAGTTGTGATCGACACCGAGACCGGTACACGGGTCACGATATGTATTATTTAATTCGAATATTATATATATATATATATATATATATATATATATATATATATATATATATATATATATATATATATATATATATATATATATATATATATATATATATATATATATATATTATTATTAAACTATTGGACTATTGGACAATCGAACTAACAGACTGCTAACTATGGACAAGTAAAATTAATTAAAATATTGATTATAACATATGAAACTAAATAATTCTTCAAGTTTGCCACTTGATTCTATCTTAAACCTCATTCGTATCTTGACAATTACAATTCGCATTCACAACTTTTCATGATTCCTGAAAACACCTCGGTCGAGAAGTTGAACCAGCCGCACCTCGTCTATGAAAGAAAGATTTATGCATACAGTTATACACCTGAAAAACTCTCAAACCCGAATTCATAGTTTAACACATACCGTGTTGAATCCTTCGCTATTCATTAGCAAAAACAATCTTACACTTCCTTTTCAAGAAGCTAATTTTGTCACAGCTCCACTTCGACTTCTCAGTAAGACTACTCCTATTATAACTTCGATATTTATATCTTGTTCTTTCGCCAACGTCACCGGAGAACCTTTTATATTCCACGACATCAAGTAGTTCGTCATATCTTTGGCAGAATCCGCAATCTGTATTTTGAAAATCTCGTAGAAATTCTTCCAGTTATACCGAAAACGTCTATCCCTAAGAGTTTCATACTTCGAATGTGAAGTTTCTGAAAAACACCCTGAACTATGAAGTAGTTCTTAAAATGCTGATGAAGCAGCAAAAACTGTAAACGACTTTAACAAGTTAAAGGTTGACGATAAAGAACAGTAGGAAAAAGAGAAGGGTTGGAACTGGAAAACGGATTGAGCAAAGTATGAAGGAGACCGTGAACAAATCGTGAAAACAGAACCTGTCTTCAAAGGATCCAAATGATCCAGTGCCTGCTGAAACCGTTAGTAAGAACTCTACTCCTTATTCTAAACTTTTCAAGATGATATTCTTCATCATCGTCTTATCTTAGATATTATGAGATATTTTCATATCCTTCGTTATACATATTCTCCATATTTCTGGAGATATTCTCACAACTATTCCTATATGCGATCATTCAACTCTTTGTAACATCTGCGTTACAATATAAAAGAAACTGCATTAGTATCTAAATTCTGAAACCTTTGAAATTAAAATATGAATGTTTGAAGTAGTGTTGGGAACTGATGCATGAATTAGTATAATATAATGAAACTTGATCAACTTCATTATATTACAGTAAGTCATGTTAAGTTTCTAATGGAAGGTGATGATTCACAATACCATCATCATATGCCATGCTACATTGCTTTTACATTCTATCCAATCTCCAAACATATTAGAACGTATCACCCTGATAGTTCTAATTTTTCGAAATATTCTGGTAATTTGACCAATCAAAATCGTGCCATTACCATTTCTTTTTAAGAACAATAACTATGTTCATTTCGAATCTCATACCTACGAATTTCGGACCATTACAAGAGACGCTTAAACACAAGAAGAGGGAACCAAAGAATGAAGCTTCGAAATAGAAATTAGGGTATAGATCGCAACAAATAGGAGGAAGCATTAACTGTGAATGACAATAATTATGGAAAACAGAAGTAGGGATATCAAAATATAAGGGAAGATATAAAACCCAACAACCACTCAGAAACTACAAACCGTGTATATCAATACGTATTGCAACGTAAAGACACGGGAGAATTAGAAACATTATAATTCCAAGGAAGGGATAAAAGAGAATAGATTCTTCTGGTGATAGATGAAAAAGAAGAATGAAAGATATGAAAGTTAGAAATATAACAAGGATTAGAATGGGATGGAATATTTGAGTGAATGCCTTAAAGTAGGAACTAAAGAGAAAGAATAGAAGGTGTGGGAAGTAAGAAGGGAAGGAGGTAAATTTATAGTGAAATATTCGACAAAGAAATCAAAACAGATTGATGCGTTAAATCAAAGAAGATCCTGATCGCCGCAAAACTAAATCTTATTACATAAGATTTTCCTCAAAACCCTTAAATTCCGGAAATCGATCATAATCACGTCATCGGTTACAACAATTCTATATTTACTCATTTCACTCTCTTTTGTGATAGCTTCGCTAGTACGCTTCACATAATCGAAATGTTTTATCTATATCTATCAATAATGATAAAACTCCGTTATCACCTCATATTCGTCATGAAAGCATTCCTATTGTTATCCATGATGACCTCTAACAAATTTCGGGGACGAAATTTCTTTAACGGGTGGGTACTGTAACGACCCAGAAATTTCCGACCAAATTTAAACCTTAACCTCTATATGTTTCCGACACGATAAGCAAAAACCTTGATGTTGAGTCTAGAAAGTCTGAAATCTAAATCTGGAAGATTAGTTACCCTTTTGACCAAGCCTGACGATTCACGAATGATTATGTGTATATGTGTTATATGATTATTTATAGTTAACGATAACAAAAGTATTAGATATGTAATAGGTTTTGAAATAAGATTATTATATTGGCAAGAGTAAAAGATAATATGTTTAATAAATATCTGAAACCATTTTTGTCAAATTATTTAAGAATCATTTTAATAAGATTAAACGTTTTAACGTTATTTTAAAAGTCATAACTTTTCTAGAAACCTTTTGTTAAACGATAAATGTAACGGTCCGTGATTTTTATAAAAATAAATATTTAATTAAAACGTGTTTATTAAATATATATTTATGTATTTTACAAAATGATTAAATATAGTCTTTAACTAAATATAAAACGTTTTGTATTTAAAAACACTTAGTTAAACAACGAACACATTTTTTTTTTGATATAATATAATTTGATTATAAAATATTTTTATGGATTTTCAATAATATAAAAATAAAAATAAAGATAATATAAAGATTTTTAATGACACCAAAAGACTACAACATTTCATCACATGATTGTAAGTTAAAACATTGTAAATCACTAAACCTGCGCACTTGCACGAGAAAAATCATAACTAATTCATTCGGACTCGAAAAAGGGTGATCTTGGTGTCCAAATGACCGTAACTCAAAAATCTACAACTTTCGTGACTATACCTTACACGAATCGTGTACCCATCTACACGAATCGTGTAATGTTTTGCCGACATAAAGTGGGTAGGTGACGAAAATTTCTTTAAAAGGCCTTCTAGGATAACTTTTATTTCATTTCAACGCTAACACACACACATATATTTATTACTCCGTATACTTAACTTATTATTATTATTATAATTATAATTATTAATATTATTATGATTAATATTATGATTGTTATAATTATTAGTATTAATCTTAAGATTAAAATTATTAATCTTAAGATTAGGAGTGTTGTTAATTCTAAAAATATACCAAATGTTATGACGGGGCTCTGCCCAAATGTTCCAAAACTGGTTTCATGAATGGGATAAGATTAAGGAGATTATGGGTCAAATCTATGAAAGTTATGAGTATGGATCGGGGGTTTTTCTCATGAGACAAACTAGTGTTTGTCATCTCCGTTGCATTTAAATAATATCCTGCAATATTGAATCTCAATATTGATACGTGAGCACTCTAAACTTAACTTTTATTTACTTTTAGTGTGTCCCTGACTAGTGCTCGAGAAGTTAGGATCGTGTACATTTTTATATCTATTTTTGTTAAAATATATTTAGGATAGAATCTGAATTAGTTACTCTTGCGGTTAAGATAAGGTATATGAATAATATGTTTTTGGAAAGGTGGCGAAAAACTATAAACTTTTCATTTAGATGTCGAATGGATTCGACGGATTGATTTGAAGTTATAGTCAATTGAACTTTTGTACAAATTATCAAAAATGAATATTTTAACATTACGTCGATGTTATAAATTTCTATTATTATTGATATTATGATTTTTATGGGAAAACTAATATTTTTATTAACAACTATAAAATTTTTATTTTAATGGTTATTGTTATTAAAACTATTAAATATCATTTACTAAAAATATTATTTTTACGATTATTATGATTGTTGTTATTAATATTTCAAAGAAAATAATATTTTTATCAAAACTATAAAGTTATTATTTTTATTGTAATTAAAAAATATTATTGATACTAAAACTATAAAATTATTATCATCAATAATATTAATATTAAAATTATTATTTAAAAATATTGTTTAAAAGTAAAAAGTATCTTTATATCAAAATTTGGTATAATTTTAAGATATTATAAAAAGAATTATATTATTATTTACCTTAATAAGTATTGTAAAAATATTTGAGGATATAAAACAGTGATATATAGTTATATTTAGAATTTTTGGAAATCTTTTTGAGTCAAACGAATTTTTATTAACTTTTACATATTGGTCTCGAGCATTAGGATTGTGGAACACTGTAAATTGACTTTATTTTGTTATTAACCAATATATAAATATATAATTAATTAGGTTCGTGAATCGAAGGCCAACCTTATAAGTGTTCAACGGTGTTATATGTATTTTTGCTACAAAATACATTAGGTGAGTATATAGATCCCTTTTGAACTCTAAATATTTTTGGGCTGAGAATACATGCGCTGTTTTTATAAATGATTTACGTTATGGACACAAGTAACTGAAAAATATATTCTACGTTGAGTTGTACCACTGGCATACTTCCCTGTAGCTTGGTAACTATTATTTACAGCGGTATTGTAAACGCGAATCCTGTTGATAGATCTATCGGGCCTGACAACCCCAACCGGACTGGACGACCAGTATTCAACGGTTGCACAGTACTTCGTTTCGTGACTACACTTGGTACAGTGTAGTAAGATTTCATATTAAAGGGAATATGCGACGTGATTAATTGTTAAGTATGGTTACCAAGTGCTCAACCACTTAGAATATTTTTATTTAAACGCTTATGAATATGAAATCTTGTGGTCCATTGTTATAACGCTGCTAGCATCAAACCTATATATCTCACCAACTTTATGTTGACTTTTTAAAGCATGTTATTCTCAGGTACGAATTAAGACTTCCGTTGTGCATTAGCTCATATAAAGAATACTAGTTGGGACCATTTAAGTCATGTTACAAGAACGTTGCATTCGAGTCATTGAAGATCATTAAAGACATTTATTAAGTAAATGACAGAATAAGTCATTCGGATATCGAGAAATGTTAGACGAGTTTAATAATGTTTGATGTAAAGTTAGATTGCCTTTTAAGAATAAATGCAACGTTTGTAAAATGTATCATATAGAGGTCTAGTACCTCGCGATGTTATCAACTGTTGTAATTCGTTTGTAATCAATATGGACACTGTCCGGATGATTAGTTTCGGATCCTTTCATGGTTCTTCTATTATCTTGTAAGTTCAAGAACATAAGAACATAAACTCACTAGTTTATGATTCTACTTCAATTGTTTCAAAAGTTGCAAGTTCCATGTGTTGATTAAAGACATACTTGAAGCTCATGAAGTAAACTTTAAAGTTTACTTTCTAAAGATCAAACTTTGGTTTGAATCTTTAAAGTATGAACAACCATGAACCTTTTCTTGTTTATTTAAGTTTACTTCTCCATTTTATGCACTTTAATTTCATTATTTATGTTCTTGTTTGTCAAATGTTACAAGTTAACTTTGATATCATTAATCTTGAACTAAAAGTTAACTTTGAAAGTTCAAGAACACACAAATAAGTTTTCTTTAAATATAACTTTGTATACTTATGCTTGATCTACACTTTTGAGTCTTGGATCTTCAAGATCTAACTAAGAACTATGTTCTACATTCTAAGATCTTGATTTCATAAGTTCATTTTCAAGTTTGTAACTTATTATTAGACTTATAGTTCATGTAAGTGTCAAACCTAAGACTTTGATGTAACTTTGGTTCATCAAACTACATGCAACTCTTAAGTGAGTTGTGCTTCATGTCTTAGACTTGCACTAGGGTTATGATGGTCAAGACTTGGTTAAGATGATGTAGATACATCAATGAGTTGTACACTTGAAGCTATATGCATCAAGGATGAGAACCATGATGAACATCAAGCACCAAGACCACCGGAACCCTTTTAAACTTACTGTTTCTGTCCAAAAGCTACTGATCTGATGTTTATGTAACAGACCAGTAGACCTGCGCTGTTCTAACCTTAATTTTTAGATAGAAATTTTCTAGTAGATAACTTTTCATATAGGACTCGTCTTAATCCGAGTTACGGTCTAGGATTTATGGCACTCCGATCGTCACTATGTCCTTTAACGTTGTGCAGAAATTTCTGACCTACTCGCACTTAGACCGTCGCCACGGTCAAACGAAGACGAGTTTGCTTCTGGAATTTTTACCACACTTAAGGGACTCATAGACGGAGCCATGGCCACTGGTCTCACCTTAATTCAGTAAGGGTAGAGGCCGTGGTGACTGACTGAAGTCAGACTTTGTTTTAAACTACTTTCATAAACGAAACCTACCTTACGCCTTTTGTTTAATGATGAATGATGATGACCTTTAAGACCTTAATTACATACTTTTAAACCTACTAAGATGACTTACTGACTTAGTACTATTTGACTTAGGTTGAGGATTTCGGACCGTTTACTTGCACACCTTTCCCGACTACTACTTTACCGCTACATATTATTGTGAGTTATAGCATTCCCTTTTTACTTTAACTTATTTTGGAAACTGAGAATACATGCGGATTTTATGTTTTACATACTAGGCACGAGTACTTAAACTTATATATGTGTGGGTTATACAACGGCATAAACATTCCCTTTAGCTCGGTAACGTTTAATCATTGGTTTTTGAACCGTGAACGCGAATCTTAGATATGGATCCATAGGGTTTGACATCCCCACTCGGGCTAGTAGCGCTAGCATTTAACGAGTGTTTAATACTTCGTAAACATACGCACTTGCCAAGTGTACTTTCAGGGGGTATAAACGTTAAGTTAGTTACCAAGTGCCCACGGTTAACATATACTTTATCATACTATTTTGAAACGCTCTTTGTAGCACTGAAATCTCGTGGCCTACCTTACATACTGTTATACTTAAACTATAGCTCACCAACCTTTGTGTTGACGTTTTTAAGCATGTATTTCTCAGGTGCTTGAGGTTGCTTCCGCTGTCTTACTTGTTGTGCTGTAGACACCCGCTGCTTAGAGTTGTCCACGCATGAACTACTTTACTTTGCATTCAAACATTCGTACTTTTGAACTATGACTTGTAACGACCATTGTGGTCACATACACTTATTATTTGCTTCTACTTATTGAAGCATGCTTTTGAAATGTAAAACATTTGATGTCGGTTATGACATCACCTTTTTATCGTGAATGTAACTTCTTTAATTACAGCATATAGCACTTAACCTTGTAATGATCCTGTTGTTGATGATTCGTACACGATGGTTTTGTACGGGGCATCACATTTGGTTTCAGAGCCAGGTTGTAGGGAATTAGGTTGCATTAGTGAGTCTAAGACCGACCCGAGTACGATTCACTAATAGGACTAATCTACAACTTGCTAGTTTACTTGTTTCCGCTGAATTTACTGCATGCTACTGCTTACTTTTTCCGCTATATGTCGTATGCTACTACATGATTTCACTACTGCATGATGCTACTTGCTTTTGATTGCATGCTACCTTCATACGAATTACTGTTATTGCCATGCTAGTTACCGTTATACATGATTTAAACTGTTGGCCTATTATTTGCTTGCTTTATGACATACTGACATGGAAAATTTATTTTTCCTTGTTCAGATGTCGGATGTTCCACCTGCTGGCATTTCGGGCAGTACAGACTCAGACCCCGTCGCCCTACCTACTGCTACACCTGCTGCTGCTACTGCCAATACACTGGCCCCGACACCCACTAGTGATCCCAGCGCTTCCACTTTCGGAGCTGGTACTAGTGCACCTGCCCCAGTGTCTGCTCCCGGACCCTCGAGGTCACAGCCCCGCATTGGTGGTATTGAGATCCCCGCGGAGTTCGGGGAAGGGCTGTTTCGTAACCACATGCGCACGCCTTGCCGACGCACTCCCGACGGACGTTCAGTCATGATTCCGCCAGGCAGACACAGACAGATGTTGGTCGCCTTCGGACACTTCGGATTACCAGCTCAGCCACCAGTGTCACCACCACACGATTCGGATGACTCATCATCCGCCGATTCTTCATCATCAGACGACTCCAGTGATGATGAGGATCCTGCTGATAGACCTATTCAGGCACCCTCCACCCCGCCGAAGAAGCGGTACCGTTTCGACGGCACCGTCATTCCAGGGGTGAATGGAGGTCGTGCTTTTACTGACGCATTTGGCCATCGTCGTAGGGTTACCGCTCGTAAACAAGTTGTGCCATACCCTGCCGACCCACAGATACGTAAGGTTCCCCGTTACGTATTGACTATTCCTGGAACCGTACCACCTAGATTTAGATACGGACCACTTACATCTAGGGACGTACCGTCTACATCCGGAGCCGGACCATCTACATCAGCACCACCGGCACCACCCGCACCACCCGCCCCACCTGCACCGCCTACCCCACCAGCTCCCTCTAACGAGGAACTGATGAGGGAGATTGAGACTCTCCGAGCTCGAGTCACTGAGTTCGAGGAGCAGTTGGCTCGAGGAGCAGTTCACCCGCCTTCACCGTAGGACCTTGTATTTAGATTTCATGATGTAATCTAGTTATAGTTTCATGTATTTCATATGTATTGTACGAACTTATTCAGATGTATGAAACTTATTATTATTAATGAATGGAACTTTGCGTTATTTAATTCTTGCACGATGTTCTATTTACATTGCTGTACGATGATTCTGTGGTATTTGTACCTAGATGCATTATTTAATAACATGTGATGTTTTGATTCCATGTTGGTCACTATATACTGTATTATTACTACTTGCATACTGGATTTTGACTTGAGTCAAAATTTTTGTTTAGAATACCATGGCTAACGGAAGATCCACACCTACCGCCGCCCAGATTGAGGACATGATCAACGAACGGGTCGCTGCAGCCCTAGCAGAAAGAAATCTCGAAGATCCACCGCCACCACCACCGGTTATTCCACCCGTTCGAAATGGGTGTACATACAAGGAATTCCAGAGCTGCAAACCGCATAACTTCAGTGGCACCGAGGGACCAGTTGGTCTCACCAGATGGTTCGAGAAACTTGAATCGGTATTCCGAGTTAGCAACTGTTCGGAGGACAATAAGACCAAGTTTGCATCTTGCACGCTATCTGACGGCGCGCTAACGTGGTGGAACACGTTAGCTCAAGCGAAAGGTATCAATGAGGTGTATGCTATGCCATGGGAGGAATTCAAGGCGGCTATAATTGATGAGTATTGTCCGAGAACCGAAATCCAGAAGATGGAAATTGAATTCATGCAGTTGAAGGTCGTAGGGAACGACCTTAACAGTTACAATCGTAGGTTTTTGGAGTTAGCACTTATGTGTCCGACCATGGTCACCCCCGAATTCAAGCGCATGGAGAAATACTTCTCAGGACTCCCTAAGTCCATCAAAGGAAATGTCACCTCATCCAAACCACCGAATGTTCCCGAAGCAATGCGCATGGCGCATACTCTCATGAATCAGATACTTATTGATGAGCCGGAGAAGGCTAAGTTTGAGGCTGGTCGTAGCGAAAAGAGGAAATGGGACAACAACCACAACAACCACAACAACAACAGGGGGAGAAACTACGACCAAACCCCCGCCAAGAGGCACAACAATGGTGGAAACCCTAATCCCAACAACAACACCAACAACTCCAACCCGAATTACAAAGGAACCCTACCACAATGCAAGAGGTGTTACAAACACCATACTGGATATTGCAATGTTGTCTGTGAGAAGTGTCAACGGGCTGGGCATATCGGGAAAGACTGCAAGGTCACCACTTTGAATGGGAAGCCAAATACCAATGGGCCAAAGAAGTGCTACGAATGTGGACAGACGGACCATTTCAGAAATGCGTGCCCAAACAAGCGAAAAGACCAATCTACAATCAAAATCAGAATTATAACCGAAATGTTCCATACAACAACCAACAAGGTCCTGGCAATCAACAAGTATCTAATAATACTTACAATCAGCAAAAACCTATTTTTCAAAATAAACCACCACAAACTGATGATAAAAAGCCAAATTTAGAAGATATGATGTCGAAGCTAGTTGAATCTCAAACTCAATTTTTCACATCTCAGAAACAAACCAATGAATAAAATGCTCAAGCATTTAGAAATCAACAAGCTTCAATCTAAAATCTGGAACAAGAAGTAAGAAACCTAGCAAGGTTGATAGGTGAAAGAAAACTGAGAAGTCTACCTAGCGATACAAATGCTAACCCCCGGAATGAAATAGCTAAAGCCATTACCACGAGAAGTGGTATTACACTTAAACCACCTGAAATACCTGTAATTTCTGATGACGCTATTCCTACTCCACAGGCACCACAGCCTGAGCAAGATAAGGAAACAGAACCGGTAGTTGAAAAGGTTAATGAAGATAACACAGTTAAGGCTAAACCTTATGTTAAACCATATCAACCACCACTTCCTTACCCGAATAAAATGAGAAAAGAAAGACTTGAAGCCGAGCAATCCAAATTCTTGGATATGTTTAAACAAATAAATGTCAATCTTCCTTTCATTGAAGTGATTTCAGGAATGCCAAGATATGCCAAATTCCTGAAAGATCTAATCACAAATAGAAAGAAAATAGAAGAACTCTCGGCTGTTACTATGAATGCAAATTGTTGCGCAGTACTGTTGAATAAGATACCAGAAAAATTATCAGATCCAGGAAGTTTCACAATTCCATATTTTTTGGGTAGTCTTAGTTCAATAGAAGCATTGGCAGGCTTAGGTGCTAGTATAAATCTAATGCCGTATTCATTATACGCTAAAGTAGACCTTGGAGAATTAAAACCAACACGAATAAGTATACAACTAGCCGATCGATCAGTAAAATATCCTAGAGGGATAATGGAGAACATGCTAGTTAAAGTTGGTACTTTAGTATTTCCAATAGATTTTGTTATTCTGGACATGGAAGAAGATTCTCGAGTTCCTCTCATATTAGGAATACCATTCTTAAACACGGCTAAAGCAATAATAGACGTGTTCAGTAAGAAACTGACCCTAAGTATAGAGGACGAGAGTGTTACCTTTTCTGTTAATAGAGCCATGCAACAACCGCAATCTGCAGATGATACATGTTATTATATTCAAACTATAGATTCACATGCAGAATTGTTAGAAGAATTTCCAGAATTACAAGGAACAGGAGAATGTTCTTTAGAAGAAGGAACTGAACCAATTGATGAAGCTGAAATGTTAGCCGCACTCATGGCTAATGAATATGAACCAACAACAGAAGAAATTCAAATGCTAAAAGAGGAAGACAAATATCGATATAAATCATCGATAGAAGAACCACCGACATTAGAGTTAAAGCCACTTCCAAACCGTTTGGAATACGCTTATTTACATGGTGAATCTGAATTACCTGTAATAATATCTTCTTCTCTTACTGAAAATGAAAAATCTCAACTTATTTCTGTGCTAAAATCTCATAAACCAGCTATTGCATGGAAGATTCATGACATTAAAGGCATAAGTCCTTCGTATTGCACACATAAAATCCTTATGGAAGAAGGTCATAAAACCTATGTACAACGCTAACGAAGACTAAATCCTAATATGCAAGATGTTGTTAAGAAAGAAATTATTAAACTGCTAGATGCAGGTTTAATTTATCCAATCTCTGATAGTCCATGGGTAAGCCCAGTTCAATGCGTACCTAAGAAGGGTGGTATGACTGTCATCACAAATGAAAAAAATGACCTTATTCCTACCAGGACTGTAACAGGATGGCGTGTTTGTATTGATTATAGAAAATTAAATGACGCCACCAGAAAAGATCACTTTCCCTTACCTTTCATTGATCAAATGTTGGAAAGATTAGCTGGAAATGGTTACTATTGTTTTCTTGATGGTTTTTCCGGATATTTTCAAATCCCAATAGCACCCGAGGACCAAGAGAAAACCACGTTCACATGCCCTTATGATACTTTTGCTTACAAACGCATGTCATTTGGACTTTGCAACGCCCCTGCAACCTTTCAAAGGTGTATGATGGCGATTTTTCATGACATGATAGAAGAATGCATGGAAGTTTTCATGGATGACTTTTCAGTTTTCGGTGATACTTTTGAATCATGTCTAGTTAATCTTGAACGAATGCTTATTAGATGCGAACAATCAAATCTAATTCTTAATTGGGAGAAATGCCATTTCATGGTTAGAGAAGGCATCGTTCTTGGTCACAAAATTTCAAAGGAAGGAATTGAAGTGGATAGAGCTAAAGTAGATGTAATTGCTAAACTTCCACATCCCACCAATGTTAGAGGAGTTAAGAGTTTTCTAGGGCATGCCAGTTTTTACCGACGTTTCATAAAATATTTTTCTAAAATTGTCACTCCTATAAATAAACTCCTAGAAAAAGATGCTCCATTCATCTTTTCGGATGAATGTATCAAATATTTTAATATTCTTAAAGAAAAACTCACTAATGTGCCGATCATGATAATTCCAAATTGGAATTTACCATTTGAACTCATGTGCGATGCAAGTGATTTTGCAATGGGAGCCGTTTTAGGACAAAGGATTAAAAAACGATTTTAACCTATTTATTACGCTAATAAGACGTTACAAGGAGCACAAACGAATTACACAACTACTGAAAAAGAACTCCTTGCTATTGTCTTTACTTTTGACAAATTTCGTTCATATCTCATTCTAGCTAAAACGGTGGTCTATACTGATCATTCTGCTCTTAGATACCTATTTTCAAAACAAGATGCCAAACCACAATTAATCCGTTGGATCTTACTCTTACAAGAGTTCAATATTGAAATCCGAGACAAAAAGGGAGCAGAAAATCTCGCCGCTGATCATCTTTCTCGTCTTGAAAATCCCGATTTAGAAGTTCTAAATGAATCGGCCATACAAGATGACTTTCCTGATGAATATCTACTGAAGATAGATTATAATGAAATTTCATGGTTTGCGGACTATGCAAACTATTTAGTATGTGGATTCCTTGAAAAAGGGTTGTCGTACCAAAAACGAAAGAAATTCTTTAGTGATATAAAACACTATTTCTGGGAAGATCCACATTTGTTTAAAAGTTGTCCCGATGGAATAATACTCTGATGCGTATTCGGAGATGAAGATAGTCAAATCTTAAACCATTGTCACACAGGACCAACAGGAGGGCATTATGGGCCTCAACTCACAGCAAGAAAAGTCTATGACGCTGGATTCTATTGGCCTACAATTTTCAAAGACGTACACCTTCTTTGCAGATCCTGTGATGCATGTCAAAGGGCCAGAAAAATAAGTCAACGTGATGAAATGCCACAAAATGTCATTCAAGTATGTGAAGTATTTGACATTTGGGGTATTGACTTTATGGGTCCATTTCCAAAATCTCATAATAATCTCTACATTCTCGTTGCCATTGATTATATATCTAAATGGGCGGAAGCACAAGCTCTCCCAACTAACGATGCATGAGTTGTAGTCAACTTCTTAAAACGTCTTTATGCTAGGTTCGGAACACCGAAAACTTTAATAAGTGATCGGGGTACTCATTTTTGTAATAATCAACTTGAGAAAGTTCTTAAAAGATATGGAGTAACTCATAAAATCTCAACCGCTTATCATTCACAAACAAGTGGACAAGTTGAAAATACCAACCGAGCTTTAAAATGTATTCTAGAGAAAACCGTAGGATCAAATCCAAAGGAATGGTCCATAAAATTGGAGGATGCACTCTGGGCTTTTAGAACAGCCTACAAAACTCCAATTGGAACCACACCTTTTAGACTCGTTTACGAAAAACCATGTCATCTTCCAGTAGAAATTGATCACAAAGCATTTTGGGCTTTGAAGACATGTAATCTTGATTTACATGAAGCCAGATGTCTACGGTTAAGTCAATTAAACGAATTAGAAGAATTAAGACATGAAGCATACAAAAATTCGTTAATCTATAAAGAAAGAACAAAGAAATGGCATGATAAAAGAATCAGAAGTAAAAAAAGAATTTAAAGAAGGAGACAGAGTTCTTCTTTTCAATTCACGATTCAAGCTATTTCCTGGAAAATTGAAATCAAGATGGTCTGGACCATTCATAGTCAAAAGAGTTTTCCCATATGGAACAATAGAGTTAATAAATTCAAATGGGATTGAATTTAAAGTTAATGGTCACATAGTTAAACATTACATACATGGTCCGATGGAAGTTGACAACGAAGTTAATCACAATTTTGACACCACAGCTAACTAAGTGTGGGGAGAATCTAGTCATTTTAAGGGTAATATATATTTCTGTTAGAGTTAGATATTCTATTTTCGTGTAGTTCTCGAGAATGGAATCCGAATGGTCTTTCCCTAGCAGACCCTAAAGAACTAGTATTCTCCCTCCATTCTGAATTTTTATTTTTTTTAGGTTTTACGAGATGAAGAATTCCTTTGATTTGAACCATGGTCTAATGCTACACGCTTTGATTACTAAACGTAATAATGACACACTCCCGAGTGACCTGGTGTCAGTAATAAGGGGCAGATGTGACTAAGTAAGGAAAGAACTCAGGAAAGATCATCATAAGACACATTTTGGTAAAGGAAAATCAAAATCCGCAACAAAAAGAAGAGCACGACACCTTGAAAGATGTCATAAATGCAGAAAATGGTCACACGAAGGTAAATGTTCAAATAATCAAACATATTCAAATACCGAATTTGTTACTCTATGCAGAGAAGGACCGTTCATATGTTTAGAAGAAAAGATATTGAAGAATCGAGGTTACGCTTATGTAGCTATGGAAAACCAAATCACACGACTCTCCTATGAGTCGGCTAAAGCAGGTCTCTGAGAATTCTATCTCACAGGTAAGTATGTACAGTTTTTATTTTTATTTTTTATTACTTTTAACCTTTTGATAATAAACGCTGAATCGTTCGCTATAAAGTATTAAATTGGTATTCAATAAAATTAGGTATGCATAACCGAAATTATTGATATCATACAAAAATTTATTACATCACTGCGAAATTTACCGTTTATTCTTAAGGTATAAATATCTTTAATCAATCAATCCAAAATATTTCTAAAATTCGTCAGGAGTAAAACTAGGTAATATAGCCGAAATTACTTTACCGAAAAGAGGGGCGTATATTTTTGTTAATATTTGATTGATTAAAGTGGGATAAAAGACCAAAAAGTTTTTTAATTTTAATTTTTATCTTGTTTTTTTAAAATTAACATATAAATATTAAATTAATATTGTAAACTTTTTAAATCATTATATTTAAGTTTTTAAATATTTTAAAAATTAATATTTTTAATATAAGTTTGTAAAATTAATGTACAAAAATATTAATGATATTAATATGAAATTTTATGCATTTTAAATTTAAGTTTGTTGTGAATTTAAAAATAAAAATTTACTTTATTTCATTAAGTTAAAAATTTGATATTTAAAATTCGTCGTGAGTTGAAAACTAGGTCGTTGAACCGAAATTGCTTTACCCGAGGGCGGGACGATAAATTTTATTATCATTATTTTTAATCTTATTGAATTAAAGTATGCCAAAAACATTTAAAAAAAATCCAAAAATTTTTACTTTTAAAACAACGCTTAAAAAGTGACAAATTTTAAAATTTTGTCGAGAGACGGACTAGGATAACGATCCGAAACGCCCTCATCCTAAAAAGAAACAAAATTTTTAAAATTTATTAATTTATGTTTTTATTAGTTAAAGGTTTTTATATAAAAAAAATATCAGACCCCATGCGATCGCATGGGGTTTCCTCTTCAAATTCATGCGGTCGCATGGAGGCCAAAATTTGGTCAGGAACAAAAGAGCAGCTTGATGTTCTGTCTCAACATAAAACACACACACATACCCGAAAATACTCCCAAACACTCTCAAAAATTCGCCATTTTTTTTACCATAATTCATCAAATTTCTTGCTTTAATCATGAATTTGTTAAGAAGTTTTTCAAGAAAGGTAAAGATTTCACCCCTAAACTCTTTAAATTTTCAGTTTTAGTGTTCTTGAGCTAATTTTTACCTAATTTAATTTTATTGATTTTTAGTGTAATTAGAGTTAAATTGTTAGTATATTATGCATGTATAACCTAGATTGATGCTATTTAACATGATTTAAAGCCAAAAACTTCAAAAATTTTAGAAATCTAGGGTTTGTGTTCTTGAGCAATTTGGGGCTTTTTGATATAAACAGGTTATGACCGATTTTTGTCATGAATTATTGCTAAATTAAGTAGTGTAACATGTTTAGGTAGCTAAATGATCCAAACTTTGATCCTAAACATGATTTTTGAGAATTAAAGTGGACTTTTTAAGTCTAAAATTCATGAACTTGATTAAATTGATGTAAATGCCATTTGAAACTTGTTTAATTGCTAGTAATGGTTATTTTAACATGTTATTTGAGTTGAATGCTTATGAACTTTGTAAACATTTTCATATATGCTTATTTGAAAAATTGTAGAATTGTTAAAATTGTGAAAATGTGTATAAGTTTAATTTTGATTGAACATGTTATTGTAGTTGTTTCAAATTGTTATTTTGCTAACATAATGCATATTTGGATCCACAAATTTTGTGTTTAATGTGTTTTGCAGAGATATACCGATACTGATGGTGCATCATCATCATCTAGGCAACATGCTCCGGAACCTGAACCAGAAATGTAATATGAACAGGAGCAACAACAGGAACAACAACAACAACCTGATCAACACATACCATACTATGATCCGCAACAAGAATATGTTAATGCCTACGTTCAATTTTCGATTCATCCAATAATAGAACACCCAACGATTCATGAAGAAAATTTGCATCCTAATTTGAGATTTGATCGAAGTTGGAGAGATTACCCGACGAATCAAAGTAACAAACTTAAACTGGTACAGAAAAATGTAGAAGTACCGAGGGTAATCGATTGGGAGCCTTTGGAAAGGGTCCAACTAGTTAACTCAGTTAGACAGCATCTGATCCAAAGGTATGGCAACTCTTCTTTTCCCGATTGGGAATGTTTATTCACCATTCGTAGGCCTGTATATAAGGAATGGTGTGTTGAGCTTATGAGTACTATATCACTTAATGCGGATGTAGTTAGGTTAGATGATAGAAGTTTTCTTAGATTTTTACTTGGCCGTAGGATGTACAGGATGTCCATGCTGGACATGGCCAGGGCTTTATAGATTTACACTCCTGGTGAATTACTACTACCCGATTGTACAAATTTGATTTATCATGGGGAGCGGGTAGATAGGAATTTTGAAGCGGACGCCGTCTGGAGGCATATGTCAAATTATAATATTTTTACGCTGGGAGGAAGACACTCCTATTTAGATATTAACAAAGCAGAGCTACGTATTATACATAGATTTTTAGCTAATTCGATTACACAAAGAGGTAAAAACAAGGAGAAGATGACCTTACACGATTTATTTTACCTTAAGTGTATTCAAAACCCTAGAAGTTTTGTTAATATCCCCTACTGTGTTGGTTTTTATCTATCCAAAATGGTGGCAGGAATACAGGACAGGGGAATAATAGGAGGAGGTATTTTTGTTACTCTCATTGGAGAGTATTTGGGTATAGATAGGGATCAAGGGGGTCTACTGATGGTGTGTAGGGAACAGGTTGATACTTTAGGATTGAAGGTCTATCAGGGTGCAAAGGTATTAAAGAGCAGATGCAATCAGGCAGTACCATATGATGGTCGTCATCCACAGGTAGAGAGAGGTTTAGATGAGGAAATGGAGGAACCGGATGAAATTAGGGATGCCATTAGGGAGGTTATGACTGACGTTTACCAACGTATAGATGAGGTAGAAATGACAAACGAGGCTAGACATAGTCAGTTCGAGCAGTGGCACGCCGAGAATGTGTACGAGCATTCTAGGCAACGACATCATGATAGATGGCACTATCATCAGCATTAGATCATGAGCCAGCTATTACCTCAGGTACCAAATAACTACGTACCGACCCGACCTACTTACTATCCTCCACACCAGCCCGATATGCGACCACCATTTACTCTCTATGACCTTAACCAGGCCTATCAGTACACCTATAACCAACCGTGGAACCCGCCCGGCGACATGAACTGGAACCCCTATCCAGATTGATATATTTCCCGTTGGTGATTTTTATCTTTTATTATTTTTATTTACTTATGTTTAAAACATATAATATTGTGATACTTTAATGTAAGTTTTAATTTTTTTTATTATGTTGTACTAATATTTCATATTTGATTTGAAAGAGGGATGTTAAGTCCCATTTCAAATTACCATGCATGTTATTATTTATATGTATGTATGTATATTGTCAATTGTACACAACAGGGTAAAACAACGCATTTTCAAAGACTGGCATTAAGTTCAGCAAAAGCTACTAATTTTGACGACAAAACGAAAAACAAATGTGATGTAACAACTGTAGTGACCCGAACTTTTCCATATTTATATATATTAATTGAGATTGATATTTACATGATTAAATGTTTCCAACATGTTAAGCAATCAAACTTGTTAAGACTTGATTAATTGAAATATGTTTCATATAGACAATTGACCACCCAAGTTGACCGGTGATTCACGAACGTTAAAACTTGTAAAAACTATATGATGACATATATATGGATATATATATATATATAGTTAACATGATACTATGATAAGTAAACATATCATTAAGTATATTAACAATGAACTACATATGTAAAAACAAGACTACTAACTTAATGATTTTTAAACGAGACATATATGTAACGATTATCGTTGTAAAGACATTTAATGTAAATATATCATATTAAGAGATATTCATACATGATAATATCATGATAATATAATAATTTAAAATCTCATTTGATATTATAAACATTGGGTTAACAACATTTAACAAGATCGTTAACCTAAAGGTTTCAAAACAACACTTACATGTAACGACTAACGATGACTTAACGACTCAGTTAAAATGTATATACATGTAGTGTTTTAATATGTATTTATACACTTTTGAAAGACTTCAATACACTTATCAAAATACTTCTACTTAACAAAAATGCTTACAATTACATCCTCGTTCAGTTTCATCAACAATTCTACTCGTATGCACCCGTATTCGTACTCGTACAATACACAGCTTTTAGATGTATGTACTATTGGTATATACACTCCAATGATCAGCTCTTAGCAGCCCATGTGAGTCACCTAACACATGTGGGAACCATCATTTGGCAACTAGCATGAAATATCTCATAAAATTACAAAAATATGAGTAATCATTCATGACTTATTTACATGAAAACAAAATTACATATCCTTTATATCTAATCCATACACCAACGACCAAAAACACCTACAAACACTTTCATTTTTCAATTTTCTTCATCTAATTGATCTCTCTCAAGTTCTATCTTCAAGTTCTAAGTGTTCTTCATAAATTCTAAAAGTTCTAGTTTCATAAAATCAAGAATACTTTCAAGTTTGCTAGCTCACTTCCAATCTTGTAAGGTGATCATCCAACCTCAAGAAATCTTTGTTTCTTACAGTAGGTTATCATTCTAATACAAGGTAATAATCATATTCAAACTTTGGTTCAATTTCTATAACTATAACAATCTTATTTCAAGTGATGATCTTACTTGAACTTGTTTTCGTGTCATGATTCTGCTTCAAGAACTTCGAGCCATCCAAGGATCCATTGAAGCTAGATCCATTTTTCTATTTTCCAGTAGGTTTATCCAAGGAACTTAAGGTAGTAATGATGTTCATAACATCATTCGATTCATACATATAAAGCTATCTTATTCGAAGGTTTAAACTTGTAATCACTAGAACATAGTTTAGTTAATTCTAAACTTGTTCGCAAACAAAAGTTAAGCCTTCTAACTTGACTTTTAAAATCAACTAAACACATGTTCTATATCTATATGATATGCTAACTTAATGATTTAAAACCTGGAAACACGAAAAACACCGTAAAACTGGATTTACGCCGTCGTAGTAACACCGCGGGCTGTTTTGGGTTAGTTAATTAAAAACTATGATAAACTTTGATTTAAAAGTTGTTATTCTGGGAAAATGATTTTTATTATGAACATGAAACTATATCCAAAAATTATGGTTAAACTCAAAGTGGAAGTATATTTTCTAAAATGGTCATCTAGACGTCGTTCTTTCGACTGAAATGACTACCTTTACAAAAACGACTTGTAACTTATTTTTCCCACTATAAACCTATACTTTTTCTGTTAAGATACATAAAATAGAGTTCAATATGAAACCATAGCAATTTGATTCACTCAAAACGGATTTAAAATGAAGAAGTTATGGGTAAAACAAGATTGGATAATTTTTCTCATTTTAGCTACGTGAAAATTGGTAACAAATCTATTCCAACCATAACTTAATCAACTTGTATTGTATATTATGTAATCTTGAGATACCATAGACACGTATACAATGTTTCGACCTATCATGTCGACACATCTATATATATTTCGGAACAACCATAGACACTCTATATGTGAATGTTGGAGTTAGCTATACAGGGTTGAGGTTGATTCCAAAATATATATAGTTTGAGTTGTGATCAATACTGAAATACGTATACACTGGGTCGTGGATTGATTCAAGATAATATTTATCGATTTATTTCTGTACATCTAACTGTGGACAACTAGTTGTAGGTTACTAACGAGGACAGCTGACTTAATAAACTTAAAACATCAAAATATATTAAAAGTGTTGTAAATATATTTTGAACATACTTTGATATATATGTATATATTGTTATAGGTTCGTGAATCAACCAGTGGCCAAGTCTTACTTCCCGACGAAGTAAAAATCTGTGAAAGTGAGTTATAGTCCCACTTTTAAAATCTAATATTTTTGGGATGAGAATACATGCAGGTTTTATAAATGATTTACAAAATAGACACAAGTACGTGAAACTACATTCTATGGTTGAATTATCGAAATCGAATATGCCCCTTTTTATTAAGTCTGGTAATCTAAGAATTAGGGAACAAACACCCTAATTGACGCGAATCCTAAAGATAGATCTATTGGGCCTAACAAACCCCATCCAAAGTACCGGATGCTTTAGTACTTCGAAATTTATATCATATCCGAAGGGTGTCCCGGAATGATGGGGATATTCATATATATGCATCTTGTTAATGTCGGTTACCAGGTGTTCACCATATGAATGATTTTTATCTCTATGTATGGGATGTGTATTGAAATATGAAATCTTGTGGTCTATTATTATGATTTGATATATATAGGTTAAACCTATAACTCACCAACATTTTTGTTGACGTTTTAAGCATGTTTATTCTCAGGTGATTATTAAGAGCTTCCGCTGTCGCATACTTAAATAAGGACGAGATTTGGAGTCCATGCTTGTATAATATTGTGTAAAAACTGCATTCAAGAAACTTATTTTGTTGTAACATATTTGTATTGTAAACCATTATGTAATGGTCGTGTGTAAACAGGATATTTTAGATTATCATTATTTGATAATCAACGTAAAGCTTTTTAAAACCTTTATCTATGAAATAAAGGTTATGGTTTGTTTTAAAAATGAATGCAGTCTTTGAAAAACGTCTCATATAGAGGTCAAAACCTCGCAACGAAATCAATTAATATGGAACGTTTTTAATCAATAAGAACGGGACATTTCAACAACAGACGGAATGAACAAATGAAGTGCACCATTTATCATTCAACAAACAAACGCCAATATGATTGGAAACTTTGGTAAAATTTAATCATTTTTCTACGCTAATCACCCTCAATAATTTAAATTGTTACTGATTTCTTGCAAATGAGGGCATTGCAAGATCTTAAGTGTGGGAAGGGGATAAATTCTTTTGGATATTTAAAATTTTAAATATTAAACACTTGGTTACCATTAAAAATACTAGTAACGCATTAGTTGTATTAGAATCTAGTGCTCTCTGATAATAAAGAACAGCCCAAGTCTTATATACTGACTACCAATTCTAGTAAAATTTTACAAAATTTTCAAATAAATGAACTCAAAATCACGTTTATACATATTTATGAACGATAAAACTAGGTGTTAACACCGAAATTATTGTTACCTTGGAAAGGACATAAATTGAGAAACAACCCAAAATGTTAGAATTCATTTAAAATGGAATAGAGGAAAATAAAAAGGCCAAGAAAGGAAAATAAAAGCCAAGTGTGGGAAAAAATTTACCAAGTTATTTAGAACATATGACACATATTTTTGTACAAATAATTGAAGATACTTTTGTTTTGAACGATATTTATCAGTTTTACCCAGTTTATTGTAATATAAAAGGAAGTAAAGTCTTCCGAGAGAAAAATACACGCGCTTCTTGATTTAGGTCAGGAAGTTGTTGTCCAGACCAGTTGTAGAGTCTATGAAAAACCTTGAAAAGTTTTCTCGAAAATCAGCTGGAAATCCACGGACCTCAGCATCAAACAGGGTCGCCAAGTGGTCAGACTTATCCTAACCATGAGAGGATCTGTCTCGTACAATGGGGGGCACCATGCAAATTAGCTTATAAGACTAATGAATCAGATCCCCAGAAAGGATAATCTCCTTAAAGATCAAAAATCAGCTTTTAAGACTGATATTACTCAATCCTTGAGATTGACCTTAAAGATTGAGAATTACAAACTCATGGAATTCGATGATATCTAAACTCGAGCTTGAACGAGAAAATATTTTGATCAAATTACAAACCGATTTGTTTTCTGAAAACCCATTTTTAATGCGTTCATTACCATTGAACGTAAAATCCTAAGAATTCACCTGGAATTCATTAGGTCACCTGAACCAAATCGGGTATCAACCGTAAGAATGGTGGTTGCATAGTATGGTCGAAGACAGGACCTTGTGCCAGACCGAAAAATTATAGGGTGATCTTTACTATTACTCCTACAAAGGATAGTAATTGCATCCGACACGATATAGACCATAATCAAAAGCATGTCACGGGACATTGCCTTAACAGTTACTTGTTCAACACTTTCCTTTGCAACCGGACGGTAGTTTACCGAAAGGTAATATACGGAGCAAGTATAATGGACGTGTTGCTTTCCTAATACAAGCTAGCAAGTGGGTGACACAAAACCATAAGTTTTGAGCTAAAATTTTCAAATCTGAAACCCACGAAACCCACAAAAATAATTTGCAAACACCGGTGAAGGGTTATTTCGAAAAACTTATCTAGGGTAAAAGCTAGATTGAATTTTCAAAAAGATCGAATGTTTTCATAAAGATTCAATTTCCTAAAGGATCTAAATTTTTATAGTCATGTGGGACTGTAAACCACAACGTTACTATCATTGTTCATACCACCAAATCAAAATCACTGATGTATAAAGTGTGAAGAATAAAGAAGTGATTCTAGTATATTTTTTTTTCATGACTATATTGCTTGAGGACAAGCAATGCTCAAGTGTAAGAATATTTGATAATGCTAAAAATGAACATATATTTCATAGCATTATCCCTTAAGAAAGACAAGCTTTTAGTTGCACTTGTTCTATTTACAAGTAATATTCGTTTAAATAATAAAAGGTGAAGACAAAAGACAGATTCGACGAATTGAAGACGCAAACGACCAAAAAGCTAAAAATACAAAGTACAATCAAAGTGGTTCAAATTATTGATGAGAAACGTCTAAAAATTACAAGAGTACGAACCGCGAAACAAAGTACAAGATATTAAATAGTACGAAAGGACATTCGAAAATCCAGAACCGGGACCAGTGTCAACTCTTAACGCGCGACATAACGGAGCAAAAATTACAAGTCAACTATGCACATGAATATAATATAATATATAATTAATTCTTAAAATTATATATATATATATATATATATATATATATATATATATATATATATATATATATATATATATATATATATATTATATTATTTATTAAAACCGTCGGCAAACTAGCAAACAAAAGCATGTGGCCTGATCCAGCTGGCCATGCGATCGCATGGCCTGGAAGAACAAAACTCATGCGATCGCATGGCCCTAAAAGTTGGGTCAGGTCCTATAAATTTCGGGTGTTTTGGCCAAATTTCTTACACTTTTATCAATCTCTCTCTCTCACAGATATATATATATATATATATATATATATATATATATATATATATATATATATATATATATATATATATATATATATATATATATATAATTTTTAATTTTAATTTAAGGTTAATAATAATAAGGGTATGTTAGCGAATGTTGTAAGTGTGTAAGTCGAAATTATGTCCGTGTAACGCTACGCTATTATTAATCATTGTAAGTTATGTTCAACCTTTTTAAATTAATGTCTCGTAGCTAAGTTATTATTATGCTTATTTAAATTGAAGTAATCGTGATGTTGGGCTAAAATATTAAAGACGGGGTAATTGGGCTTTGTACCATAATTGGGGTTTGGACAAAAGAACGATACTTGTGAAAATTAGACTATGGGCTATTAATGGGCTTTATATTTGTTTAATTGAATGATAGTTCGTTAATTTAATATAAAGATTTACAATTGGACGTAATTATAAATAACCACATACACTCGATCGGACAAAATGGGGTGGATATTTATAAGTACTAATAATCGTTCATTTAACCGGACACGGGAATAGATTAATAGTCAATGGACTCATTAAAACAGGGGTGGATTATATGCAAGGACACTTGGTGTAATTGATAATAAAGTATTAAGACCTTATTACAGTTTAAGTCCCCAATTAGTTGAAATATTTGACTTCGGATATAAGGATAAATTGACGAGGACACTCGCACTTTATATTTATGACTGATGGACTGTTATGGACAAAAACCAGATGGACATATTGAATAATCCAGGACAAAGGACAATTAACCCATAGTTTAGGATACACTATCAATATATAAAAGTTAAGTTATGAGTGCTCACGTATCAATATTGTGGTTTAATATTGCAGGAAAATACGTAGACGCAACGGAGATGATAAACACTAGATTGACCTCACGAGCATACCCCCTGAACATTACCCATAACCTCCATAGCTATAACCCATAATTTCCTTAGCTTAAACCCGTTTTGAAAACTCATTTGGAAATTACTACATATGTAAAAACAAGACTACTAACTTAGCTGGACATCACAGTGCCGCGATCGCGGCTATGTTGGACAAAAAAGCTCCGCAATCGCGGAGCTAGGTGACACAGAATTGGGTATAAATCTCGATCGATTCTGGTCACAATTCATTTCACATATCTCTCGATCTAAATCTCTCGTATATATATATATATATATATATATATATATATATATATATATATATATATATATATATATATATATATATATATATATATATATATATATATATATGTATGTATATATATATATATATATATATATATATATAATATATATATATATTAATATTAATATTATTATTAATATTATTATTATTATTATTATTATTATTATTATTATCAATTATATTATTATTATTAGGAGTATTATTATTATTATTATTATTATTATTATTAATATATACATAAAATACTACGACGGAGTGCTGCTCGAGTTGTCAAACATCATGATTAGGGAAGTTTAAATAATCATAATTCCTTTATTTCATATTTCATCGCACTTTTATTTACTATCATTTTATTTATTGCATTTTTAATTATCGTACTTTTTAATTATCGCAATTTCATTTATCGTCATTTTATTTATCGCACTTTAATTTATCGCACTTTAATTATTGTCATTATCTTACGCTTTAAATTAAGTTATATTTATTTTTAATATTTTACATTAGGTTTTAACTGCGACTTAAGACATAAAATTGACAAATAGGTCATTAAACGGTAAAACCCCCTTTTTATAATAATAATACTACTTATATATTTATTTATATACAAATATAGTTTAAAATAAAATATAGCGTTAAACTTGGCTAGTTCCCTGTGGACGAACCGGACTTACTAAAAACTACACTAGTGTACTCTTAGGTACACTGCCTATAAGTATTGTAGCAAGGTTTAGGTATATCCACTCTATAAATAAATAAATAACTTGTGTAAAATTGTATCATATTTAATAGTATTTCGTAGAAAAAATATAACTATTTTGTATACACCTCTACGCACATCAGTATGCATGCTGTCAACTTTCGATGTAAAGAAAGTTTGTCTTTTAAAAATGAATGCAATGTTTGTAAAATGTATCATATAGAGGTCAAATACCACGCGATGTAGCCAACTATTATGAATCGTTTATAATGTATATGAACGGGGCATTTCATATTTCATTGCATTTAATCACATAAAGCAGATTTAATCTTAATTTTAAAGTTCATATCAGATTCAGTTTCGTTCAAAGTTTTTACAAATTGTAGATCTAAATCATGTAAGATGAGATCTTTTATGGTTTATATGCACTTATTCAACTCATATCTATGACATGTATGTGACAAACTTGATTAAAACAAGAAATTACCAAAGATTTGAAGTAATAAGAGAACGAACTCGGTAGTTTAGCACATACTCGGTATGATAATCAGATTCAGTATACAATTAAGAAAGCGTAAGAGTCTTTGACTTTGACTCTTCTATTTATAGATACCGAAATTAGGTCAAAATTGGGCCTTACCGAATGGGCTTTAAATACCAAATACAGTCCAATTTAAAATTTTAATCAAGTGTACTTCAAACTTTGACAACTCTATATCAACACATTTGACAATTTTTTCTAAATTGACCCTTATTGGGACTCTTTTGATGCCTCAGCGGTCCATGCTTATTATGCCATATGGTAGTGAATCTGCACTGTTTGGTTGTCAGATTCGGTATGATGCTAAAAATAGCATTTATTCATGAAAAATTCAAATCTTTTTTGATTTTCACTTTTCCAATTTTTATGAATTTTCTAAAATAAAGATTTGTACTTAGAAAAACTTTGAATTATGTACAAAGCACAAATCTTTAGTGATACCAATTGTTAAAACGGGTTGCATACTGAGATGTATACAAGCCAAAGTGAATTTTAACAGATTAAAACAAAAAATTTATGAATTGACTTTTGAAAATCAAATTTCTTTTTCATTTTCTCCCTTTCTCCCCCTCAAAATGTGATATACAGACAAATAAATCACCATTTTGTCTTTTTCACAAGACAATTGAATAACTCCCCCTTGAAATATGATAACAATCAGTTACCTCCCCTATCGTAACTATTGAACTATAAGCCCAGGAAGTTAACAGATAAATAAAAGCTCCCCCTTGAATGATAATATCTAAAGCACAAGAAATTAGTTGATCCATCTAGTAATTATTTACTCCCCCTAAACACAAGATCCCAGGTATAAGTCCCAATAATACTAAGGAATTAAGCACTATACTCAACCATGCCAATTTGTTGAATCAAGAACTTTAGCGTAACTTCATCTAATGGTTTAGTGAACATATCGGCTAATTGTACTTTTGTAGGCACGAAGTATAATTCTACATCCTCCTTTTCTACATGGTCCTTAATAAAGTGATAACGAATATCTATGTGTTTAGTCTTAGAATGCTGGACCGGGTTGCTAGTAATTGCAATTGCACTCTGTGAATCACAGTATATTAGAGTCTTAGTGATCTTAAAGCCATAGTCTAGTAGTTGAGTTTGCATCCACAAAACTTGTGAACAGCAATGAGCTGCAGCAATTTACTTAGACACTGTCGTGGACAACGAAACATAGTTTTGTTACTTGGATGACCAACCAACTAACCTATTCCCCAACATCTGAATGGATCCAGATGTGCTTTTTCTATCAATATGGCAACCGCCATGATCCGCATCAGTATAAGCAATGAGAGTGAAATTAGATCCATGTGGATACTAGATTCCAAGATTAGGAGTACCTTTTAGGTACTGAAAAAATCATAACCACCGCTTTGGAGTGTGATTTCTTAGGGTTGGACTGAAAGCGGGCACAGATAGTTACAGCAAGTGTAATGTCTGGTCAACTTGCAGTCAAATACATTAAAGAGCCAACCATCCTTCGATAAAGTGTTATATCAAAGGGTTCCCCATTTTCATCATCGTTTAATAAAGTCCTCATTGGGGTTAACATTGTTCTCAAATCAGTCATTTTAAAATGTTTTAGCATGTCGTTAATATATTTTGTTTGACTGATAAAAATGCCATTTAGTAGTTGTTTGACTTGTAACCCCAAGAAGAAATTGAGCTGGTCAAGCATGCTCATTTCGAATTTGTTGGCCATAAGGTCACCAAATTCTTTGCATAAGGTCGGGGACGTGGAACCAAAAATAATATCGTCAACGTAAATTTGAACCAAGAGAATGTGACCGTGGTTTTTACGAACGAAGAGCGTTGTATCAATTGTTCCACGAGAGAAGCCATTTTTCAGCAAATATTTTGTCAAGGTCTCGTAACATGCACGCGGTACTTGCTTTAGACCATACAAAGCTTTCTCCTAGTAGTAGATGTGGTTCGGATGAATAGGATCAACAAAGCCTTCTGGTTGATCAACATACACTTCCTCTTAAAGATGACCATTCAAAAAAGCAGTTTTCACATCTATTTGAAACACCGTAAACTTCATATGAGAAGCAAATGCAATAAAAAGATGTATAGCCTCAATCCTTGCAACCTAAGCAAATGTTTCATCATAGTCAATACCCTCTTGTTGTCGATATCCCTTGGCTAACATAACCCCATCAGAATCCTTTTTGTTCTTGAAAATCCACTTAACCCTTATTGGTCATTGACCCGCTGGTCTTGGAACTAATCACCACACCTTCAAACGTTCAAATTGATTTATCTATTCTTGAATTCCTATCACCCAGTTCGGATCAAGTAAAGCTTGAGCAACATAAGTTGGTTCAATCTTACTAAGAAAGGCAGTATATAAACACATATTCCGAGTAGCCCTTTAAGTTGTAACTGGAGCAGTTGCATCACCAATGATAAGATCAATTGGATGACTTTTAGTCCATCGGTTGTTATGTGGAAGAGGTCCTACATCAGTGGTATCCAGTGAAACATCAACCGTTATTGACGTCGAGCCATGATCCTCTTGTTCTGATGTAACAGTATCTAATGGGTTACTTTGAGTTTCTTGAGAAACAACTGGAATTGCATCAATTGATGTATCTTGAATCGATTCAAGATTATCATCAGGAGGTGGGAGGGAGGATGAAGAAGTAACAGGTGACTCAGTTGGTATTTTATCTTCATCATAGAGACTTGGTTATGTCTCCACAGTAGTTGATTGTGATGGTGTTTCCGATACGGCATGAACATCTGAATTTCTTTAAGGAGCGTAAAGAATATTAAACAAGATATCCAGTTCCTCTATTGTGATTGTAGGAACACCCTTCTTCAAGAAAATTGAGTTTTGCACGAAAGAAGTAGTAGCCAGGTTAAGATCAAGTTTTGAACTGAATTGTTCAAAAGCCATCCCTAATAACTCATCAAATTTAACATTAATGCTTTCCTTGATCGTCTTTTTCCTTTTGTGATAGACACGATAAGCAACCTTGTTTGATGAGTAACCGAGAAATATCGCCTGATCGCCATGAAGATCAAACTTTCCGAGACTGTCAAAATTGTTAAGCACATAGCATATACGACCAAAAACACAAAAATATTTGACATTCGGGCGTCTACCATATAGTAACTCATACGAGTCTTATCAAACCGTTTGTTTATGATACAGCGATTTTGGGTATAACATGCAGTTGAAATGGCCTCCCCCCACATTTTCGGAGGTAGTTTGGAGTAGGAAAGCATCGTTCGAGCTGCCTCGCACAACGTACGATTACGTCGTTCGACTACTCCATTCTGTTGGGGGGTTCTTGCAGCAGAGAACTAATGTTCAATGCCTTGGTCTTTAAAATAACTATCAAGCAGGTCATTCTTAAATTCCATCCCATTATCAGTTCTGATGCTCTTAGCATGTTTGTTAAAAGAGCGTTGAGTCTTTTTAATGAACTCAATGATAATGGCGGAGGTTTCAGACTTGGTCCTCAAAAGAAAAATCCATGTAAATCGAGTATAGTCATATACAATGACAAGCACATGTTTCCGGCCACCGAGGCTAGAAACTCTCATGGGCCCACATAAGTCCATATATGATATATGCAAAGACGATGAGGTACTAGGGTTTTGCTTAAGCGGATGATTAGTCCGTTTTAGCTTACCCATTGCACATGATACACACACATGATGCTTATCATATTGAAAGCTGGGAATACCATCAACCATGTCTTTAGAGACCAGTCGATTGATACCCTTCTAATTCAGGTGTGACATCCGAAGATGCCATAACCATGAATTTTCTTTTGTGGAACGAGTAGAAAAACACATTTTTCCATGTGATGGTGCATCATTGAGGTCAATAGTGTATAGTGAAGCACAACGTTTACCAACAAGGAGATCATTCCCATCAGTGGATTGCACCGAGCATTGACAACGTTTAAATAGAACTTTGAGATCTCCATTTCAGAATTGACTAACACTAAACAAACTGCACCACAAACCCTCAACATACGAGACCCGTTTGATTGTTATGCCATTTTTCACATAATCTCCATATCCCATTATTGCTCCAATTTTGGCATTTCCAAATGTAACCGTTCCTAGGAATTTGTTGAAATGTCCCGTTCATATTGATTATAAACGTTCCATATTAATTGATTTCGTCGCGAGGTTTTGACCTCTATATGAGACGTTTTTCAAAGACTGCATTCATTTTTAAAACAACCACAACCTTTATTTTATCGATAAAGGTTTTAAAAAAAAACATTTCGTAGATTATCAAATAACGATAATCTAAAATATACCGTTTACACACGACCATTACATAATGGTCTACAATAAAATATATTACATCGAAATAAGTTTCTTGAATGCAGTTTTTACACAATATCATACAATCATGGACTCCAAATCTTGTCCTTATTTTAGTATGCAACAGCGGAAGCTCTTAATAATCACCTGAGAATAAACATGCTTAAAATGTCAACAAAAATGTTGGTGAGTTATAGGTTTAACCTATATATTATCAAATTAATATAATAGACCATAAGATTTCATTTATTCAATAATCTTACACTCGCAAGTGTATAAAAATCATTCTATGATGAACACCTGGTAACCGACATTAACATAATGCATATAGAATATTCCCCGCATACTCGCAAGTATGTCATAAATTAGCAATAGCAATCACCATATAAATCGAAGTATTAAAGCATTCCAAATTCCAGAATGGGGTTTGTTAGGCCCATAGATCTATCTTTAGGATTCGCGTCAATTAGGGGTCATTTCCCTAATTCTTAGGCTACCAGACTTGTAGGGGCAATATTCGGTTTAATAATCCAACCATAGAATGTAGTTTCACATACTTGTGTCTATTTTGTAAAATATTTATAAAGCTGCATGTATTCACATCCCAAAAATATTAGATTTTAAATGTTGGACTATAACTCACTTTCACAGATTTTTTCTTCGTTGGAAATAAGACTTGGCCACTGGTCAATTCACGAACCTATAAAAAATATGTACATATATATGAAAGTAAGATTTTAAATATATTCACAACATTTTTTATTACGTTTTTATGATTTAAGTTTGTTAAGTTAGCAGTCCTTGTTAGTAACCTACAACTAGTTGTCCACAGTTAAATGTACTGAAATAAATCAATATATATTATCTCAAATCAATCCACGACCCAGTGTATATAAGTCTCAGGCTAGATCACAACTCAAAGTATATATATTATTTTGGAATCAACCTCAACCCTGTATAGCTAACTCAAACATTACTGCATATAGAGTGTCTATGGTTGTTCCGAAATATATATATATATATATATATATATATATATATATATATATATATATATATATATATATATATATATATATATATATATATAGATGGGTCGATATGATATGTCAAAACATTATACGTGTCTATGGTATCCCAAGATTATATAATATGTATAATGCAATATAAATTAGTTAGGATATGTTTAGTCTATATTTGTTACAAAATTTTCGTGGCTAAAACTAGCAAATTTATCCAATTTTGTTTTACCCGTCATTTCTTCGTTTCAAATCCGTTTTGAGTGATTCAATTTGCTATGGTTTCATAATGAAATGAAATTTATGAAAATAAACAGAAAAATTATAAGTTTATAGTTGGAAATACAGGTTACAAGTCATTTTTTAAAGAGGTAGTCATTTCCGTCGAAAGAACGACATCTTGATGACCATTTTGAAAAACATACTTCCACTTTGAGTTTAATCATGATTTTTGGATATAGTTTCATGTTCATAAGAAAAATCATTTTCCCAGAAGAACAACTTTTAAATCAAATTTTATCATAGTCTTTAATTATCAAACCCAAAACAGCCCGCGGTGTTACTACAACGGCGTATGTCCGGTTTTACGGTGTTTTTCGTGTTTCCAGGTTTTAAATCATTAAGTTAGCATATCATATAGATATAGAACATGTGTTTAGTTGATTTTAAAATTCAAGTTAGAAGGATTAACTTTATTTGCGAACAAGTTTAGAAATAACTAAACTATGTTCTAGTGATTACATTTTCAAATCTTCGAATAAGATAGTTTTATATATATGAATCGAATGATGTTATGAACATCATTACTACCTCAAGTTTAGTAGGTAAACCTACTGGAAGTGACAAAAATTGATCTAGCTTCAAAGGATTCTCGGATGGCTTGAAAGTTTTTGAAGTAGAATCATGACACGAAAACAAGTTCAAGTAAGATTATCACTCGAAATAAGATTGTTATAGTTATAGAAATTGAACCAAAGTTTGAATATGAGTATTACCTTGAATTAGAAAGATATCTTACTGTAAATAAGAAAGATTTCTTGAGATTGGATGATCACTTGAAATGGATTAGAAAGCTTGAAAGTAGACTTGTAAACTTGAGAGTATTCTTGATTTTATGAAACTAGAACTTATAGAATTTATGAAGAACACTTAGAACTTGAAGATAGAACTTGAGAGAGATCAATTAGATGAAGAAAATTGAAGAATGAAAGTGTTTGTAGGTGTTTTTGATCGTTGGTATATGGATTAGATATAAAGGATGTGTAAGTTTGTTTTCATGTAAATAATTCATGAATGATTTATAATATATTTTTTTGTAATTTTGTGAGATATTTCATGCTAGTTTCCAAATGATGGTTCCCACATGTTTAATGACCCACATGGTCTGCTAAGGAGCTGATCATTGAAGTGTATATACCAATAGTATATACATCTAGAAGCTGTATATTGTACGAGTACGAATACGGGTGCATATGAGTAGAATTATTGATGAAAATGAATGAGGATGTAATTGTAAGCATTTTTGTTAAGTAGAAGTACTTTGATATGTTTCTTAAAGTTTTTCAAAAGTGTACAAATACATCTTAATACGCTACATGTATATACATTTTAACTGAGTCGTTAAGTCATCGTAAGTCGTTACATGTAAGTGTTGTTTTGAAACCTTTAAGTTAACGATCTCATTTAATGTTGTTAACCCATTGTTTATTATATCTAATGAGATGTTAAATTATTACATTATAATGATATTATGATGTATTAATATATCTTAATATGATATATATACATTAAAATGTCTTTACAACGATAATCGTTACATATATGTCTCGTTTCAAAATCCTTAAGTTAGTAGTCTTGTTTTTACATATGTAGTTCATTGTTAACACACTTAATGATATACTTAATTATCATTTTATCATGTTAAACATAGTGTATCTATATCTTAATATGATTCATATGTATTTAGTAAGACGTTGTTATAACGATAATCGTTATATATATCGTTTCGAGTTTCTTAATTCAATAATCTCATTTTTGTATATCACTCATTGTTAATACACTTAGTAAGATACTTACTTATCATAATCTCATGTTAACCATATATATATATATATATATATATATATATATATATATATATATATATATATATATATATATATATATATATATATATATATATATATATATATATATATATCATGTAGTTTTTTACAAGTTTTTAACGTTCGTGAATCGTCGGTCAACTTGGATGGTCAATTGTCTACATGAAACTCATTTCAATTAATCAAGTCTTAACAAGTTTGGTTGCTTAACATGTTGGAAACATTTAATCATGCAAATATAGTTTTCATTTAATATATAATCATGGAAAAGTTCGGGTCACTACATTTGTCAACATAATTGACAAGCAAGGATTTTTCACCTGTCATGTACCGAGAACAACCGGAGTTGATATACCAAACACAGACGTCGAAACCCTATAAACGTTAAATTTCCTAGAGTTTAGGTACCCAAAGTTTCTTGGGTCCTCTACGGTTAGTACCAACAACAAACTTTGGATCACAAATAAATGTATCACGTAATGCAGCATGCAATTTAGACATTAAAGCATCATCTAAAACTACATTACATGAAGCATCATAAGTAATATCAAGGTTCACACGATCATCAGAAGTCTTTACACACAACTTATTCCAAGTAGATGTTTTGTTCACAGAAGAAAATTCAAAAACATGTGATGAATAGCTAGGTCGACTAGCAGATTTCTTCGTTTGGTTTACTACTTTCTTAGTCGTTAACTTAGGAACCCATACAGACTTGTAATTCAAGTTTGGATTATAACCTGTGACACGAAAAACACTTTTGTTCGTGAGATGTCCAAACTTTTCAGTTGACATTTGAGTAGATTGATTTTTCAAAATTTCCATTTTGATTTTACGTTCCTTTGCATCATACTCAATCAAATTAGGTTTTGGATTTGTGTGTGGTTTTGAAGACTCCAATGGTTGTTAAAAGACTTTCCTTTGTATGTTTTGACATTAATATCAGAGGAAGTTATTCAATCGAACAAAAACCATCTGGATAATGTACCTTCTTAACAATGAATTGTTTTGAAGGTGCAACTTTTGAAACACTTTTCTCAAGATGAGAACGTAAAGGATCTTTAAGAATGGTAATGGGTTTGAGATCAGTACATTGTTGTTTACCCTTAACCTTCTTATCAATCCCTCCAGCACACTCAGAAACTTTATTCACACAAGGCATCCTTAGAAGTGAATCATTCACACAAGTAGAAGATAATTGTGATGTGTGTGCTTGTAAAGTAATTTTCTTTTGTGTGTTAGCCTGTTTTAGTTGAACCATCTTACGATTTAAGCTTTGAATTTCAAGACATAAATCCTCAGCAGACACTAAAACTTCACCTTCCTTATAAGTATAAGAACATTCTTTCCTAGGAAGTGGAGGCAATTTTTCACACAGTTCAAGCATTTGTTTCAAATGTTTGCATCTAAGTTGCAAATCTATGTTTTCTTTTTCAAGTTTATCAACTAGATGATACAAATCTAACTCTTCAGGCTTTTCATCACTAGGTTCTACCTTAGGTTCAACTTTCGGTTCTACTTGAGGTTCTACCTTTATCTCTATAGCCTTATGACCTAGTGATACTAACTTAAACAAGACAGTAAGTTCATGTGCTAGGTCTTCACAGATTTTATCATCAGAAACAGGACATGCAGGTAAGGTCGGTAGAATTGGTTTTACATCAAAAGTTGGTTCATCAAACACCTCATCTATGGTAATAATGCTAGAACTAGGTTTGTTAAACACTTCATTCTCAATCATTAAAATGTATTTCTCTAGCATGAGTGTAGAAATATAAAACAATCTACGTTTAGGCACATAGTTAGCACGTTGCATATTCTGTTCATATTCAACAAGTTCCTTCAAGAAATCATGATTTAATTTACCCATTTTAGCATTAATTTTCTCATACATTAAGCAAATTTTATGATACTTTCTAGATGAGCGTTTAACAATAATATCATCAAAATCAGCATCAGAAGCATGCACAAAGTGAGACGGTAAACCAGCTTGAAAATAATCAGAAAGATATAATCCTGGAATTTTTTTAGAAATATCGTCTAACATCTTGGGATCTTCATAACCTAACCCCCACTTATTACCATAGATCATTTTTGGTCTATTCATAAAGATTGTTTGCTTTGAAAGTTCCATTTCAATTATCGCTTTTGATTTCTAAGTGCGATAAAGTTTTTCTTCATATTGTGCAAGTTCAGCTTTCATTTTCAAAGAATCTTTAGTGAATAGTGAAATTTCATCTTTCTTCTTAATTATGGTTTCTTCCAATTGAACAATTTTCTTGTTTAGTTTGGAAAGTGTGGGTTCATGTTGTTCTTTAAAATCAAAAAGATCTTTTTCTAAGAATTAAACTTTTTCGCAAGACGTTCGGATTTCATACGATAATCAGTTCGTTCGAATTTAATCGGATGAATTGACTTTTTAAGTGCTTCCAACTCAGTGGCCATGGAGCTGAGTTGGACTTTTAATCGATTCATTTTCGATTGTGATTTGGATGATGAAGATTTAGTCTCATTAAGTTTGATTTTATCTTTCAAAACTTTGTTTTTAGATTTTAAACATTTTACCTCTTTTGACATTGAGACTAAATTCTTCATCAAGTCATTTTACATTTAGATAAAATCAGGTGAGATTTCAGTTGATTGTACCTCATCATCATCTGATGTTGAGTCAGAATTCTCCTTCGCTTCCTTTTCTTTGAGGAGCTTTGTCACCTTGCATACATTTGCATGTTCCACCTCTGAATCTGAATCATCCGTCCAGTTAAACCAAGTATCATCAACCAGTTTCAGCTCTCCCCCAGTTTCCATAACCTTCGCCATCAACATTTTCTTCTTGTAGTAAGTTGCATCCTTTTTCTTAGGCATCTTTCACTAACGAGAGTAATGGTCAGCTTTGCCACAATTGAAACAAATTGAGTCATCCTTCTTGAAATCATCAGTACGTTGATGTTTTAATGAATCAGATTTCTTGTAATAGGAGGAAGAAGATGAATTCTTGCGTTGATTGCTTGATTTATCTTTGAACTTGTGTTTGTTCAAGGCTTTGGTGAACATGGCAGCCATTTTGACTAGTTCAAGGTGAGAATCATCAACATCCGAAAGATTCAACTCTTCAGAATCAGTTGATTCTTCAACAAGCACTTTCTTGGATAAGCTTTTGGAAGTGGTATAGGATTTGCTCTTCTTTTTAGCAATGAGGGCAAGTGGATCACCCGGAGAAGACTCTTCTTTTTACCAGTATTCGGATGATACTCTATAACTGGACCATCTCTCAAAGAAGCCCATATATATTTTACCTTCTCACCCTTGTAGTCTATGTACTGAGTGATACGGTGGAGCCACTGGTTGTACTTTCCATCAAACAACACTGGAGGTTGGGAATCTGATCCGATGATCAATGTATCTTGAGTAGACATATTGATAATGAGGTAGATTCGGTAAAGATTTGGTATATCACACAATCTAAGCTTCTGGTTCACAAAAATCTAACAAAAATGTCAGATTCGGTATCTGGTTCGGTACTATAGCAGACTCGGTATCTGGATCGGTACTATTGCAGATTCGGTATATCAGATTCTGTATCAGACACTGATAAGAATAACTAGTATCACACCCTGATTCGGTATAGATTCGGTTAATCTAGAATATGAAGCCTTAAGTCACTTAAAACTCAAAGTATCAAGTGAAACAGAGATTCTGGATCAGTATCTGGCTCGGTAGCCAAATTCTGTAAAATTTGAACTCAAAACAATCTAATTCCTTTGAAACAGACTTGGTAACCTTGCTGCACAAGGAAACAAGTTAGTAACAATTAAAATATCAATGAAACCGAGAGTTTATGATACCGAATGTCAACTGTAGCAGTTGACAAACTGAGTTTAAGTGTAAAACTTATAAAATCAATTAAATCCTTGCTCAAACCACACCAATTAGCTGCGTATATCCAAACCGAATGTGATAGAATCACAATCACACCACAATCTGCAGCAATTAATATGAATTCCTGACTTTGAAGCAGACTCGGTATGGCAGTTAGAACACTGAATGATGATCAAATCTTCAATACTTGAAGAATTGATGAAATTGAACCTTCAAATATGTGATTAAACACCTCATGAACTTAACTGAATCCACAAACCTTCACTTAAACACAAAATCAAGCTTGAATTGATCAATACCGAGAGTTATAGCCACAAACTCTAAAAATTAGCTTGATTCTCCATAATTGTTGTTAAAAAGCTGTAATGATGATCAAAACTCTTTCTAATATACCTAATAAACCTTCGCTGAACTTATCACAAGAATCTAAACGTCAGATTATCACAATCGATGATAGCGAATGTGATTCAATCTAACCAAGAGTGAATAGATTTTGTAATCTTCAATCTCTGGATGGATAAAGTGATGTAATATCACTCCCTGGAAGCTCTGATACCAAATGATAGGTTAGATCATAGTGAGAACTGAAGATGTGATAAGATTGAGTGAGACTCGGTAAGGTAAGAACAGACTCGGTATTAGAGAGAATCGGTAAATTTACATACCACAGCTTCTTAAACTAGTTTTCAATGCAATGGCTATCTAATTAGAACTACTTAGGTTCCTTATATAGCCCTCTTCTAAGGAACCATCATTTAGGCTTGTTTCACATTAACACTATATACATTTCGGGGTCCTAACAACTGTGTCAGGAAGCACCTGATCTCCCTTTCCTTCTTTGATAGCTAATTGCAGGAACACACCTTTGGACATTCCTTTTGATTAAACAAATGAAATGTGGGGTTCCGTGGGCTTTATCTTCTGCATTCCTTTGTGGTCATGTAAGGTCACTTGTCAGCCGCCGACTCGTGTCCTTCTCTGTTCAACTTCGTCTTCGATGTCAGTTGAATAGTGTCAATTGATGTAGACAACATAGGAAAAGATCATTCTTTTAATAGAGCACGATTTGTGTAATTGTTGTTTGCTGCTCCAACCTCTGCTGGTTCTTCAGTTACCGGTTCTACTAGGATTTCTCTTGATGGTTCTGAATACATCTCATGCTAGTCGAAAGTAACCTTGAAGCTTAAACTATCTTGTGCTGATAGTGAAGGCATTATACTAAACACTTAGACACAGCAAACAATGCTATTTAACAAATAAATAAACTTATTCTGGCCTGCACATTACGACTAGTGTTTATAACTATGTTTTGTCATAGTTAAATCCTAAATTCTGTAGGGGACTCAACAACCGGTCAGTCGCAAATTACTTTTCTATTGTAGAGTAACATGAGTAAGTCGTAGTATTATCCACAGTAAATAATTAATACAAAGAACATTGGAGAATTATGTATAATTTGATATATTCAAGGAACAACCCATCATTTTTAAGGATCATTGTCGACCTAATCACGCGCTTGCTTAAGTGCTCTCTTTACGGCTTTAAGCAAGCACCAAGTATCAACGATTTGTAAATTTTCTTCACATTATTTACTTCACTCATAGCAAATGTGATCACTCTCTTTTTGTGTATCACAAGGGTATGGACATTGCTTACTTACTTTTATATGCGGACGATATAATCCTAGCTAGATCCTGTAACCTATTGCGTGATCACCTTATGTGTAAACTTTCAAAGGAATTTTTTATGAAAGACTTAGGCCCGTTAAGTTCATTTCTCGACATTTCAGTATCTCGCAACAATAATGGACTATTCTTGAACCAAAGCGCTTATGTGCGTGCCATAACTTTTCGAGTAGAAATGACCTTGTGCAATCCTGTCTCGACACCTGTGGATACATGAGCTAAACAGAGTGCTTCACTAGGTGATCCTTATCTGAATCCTTCTTACTATCGAAGTCTTACTAGGGCCTTGGAATACTTGATCTTTACTAGACCCGACATATCATACGTAGTATAACAAATCTGTCTACATATGCACGCTCCACATGAGGCGCACATGCTTTCTCTCAAACGTATAATTCGTTATATTCAGGGGACAATCTCTCACGACATTGTCATCACAAAGTCTGCCTCGCAATCTCTTGTGTTTTATATAGATGTTGATTCAGTCGGGTGCCCCGACATTAGACGGTCCACCTTGGGATATTGTGTATATTTGGGTGACAACTTCATCTCATGGTCTTCTAAGCGACAACCTACTATTTCTTGTTCAGGTGCCGATGCGGAATACCGAGGGGTTGGAAATGTGGTTGCCAAATCATGTTGGTTATGTAATTTACTACTCGAACTATGTTGTCCAATCTCGAAGGCCACACTCGTTTTTTGTGATAATATCGGTGCAATTTATTTATCGGGTAATCCAGTTCATAATCAACGAATAAAACACATCGAACTCAACATTCACTTTGTTCGAGAAAGAGTTTCACGCAACGAGGTCCGATTTCTACATGTATCTACACGGTTTCAAATAGCCAACATATTCACAAAAGGGTTACCATGTATATTATTCGAAGAATTTCGATCCAGTTTATACATTCGGGAACCGATTGCTACAATTGCAGGGGAGTAATAATAGTCAACGTTGTATAGTCGTACATATCTAGTAATTATTTTAATTATATTGGTATTGGTATATCAGTTGTTAGTTAAACATACATATCACTTTCTAATGTGTTGGAAAATTTGTCACATTATCCTAAAATAGCTAATGTAATCCGTGTATTTATCTACGATGAGATCAAAATGAAAAACATCAAGGTAAACTACTCCTTTAGCAATAGCATGCATCAAGTAAAATTATGAATTTAATCAAAGTCACATTTTCTCATTAATTAAAAGAAGATAAACTTGTGATTTGAACTTTGTCATTTACAAGTTTGACCAATTAAATAGGGCCTAGTTTATGTTTGAACTTCTTCTTGTACACTTTTGCCTTTTTTTAATATCACTAATTAGAATAAATAAACTTAATTAAATGTACGTCTCAGAATTATTCTTACCGAGCACATGGTGTCGACACCGTCAGTTCGGCGTCGCCAACCGGCCAAAGGTCAGTTCCACACCCCCACCACCGTCGCTTCTGCATTGGTTCACTGTCGATTACCCGAAGTCGTGCCAAAGACAGTGGATGATGAGTAAAGGGTGGGGCCCAATTTAAAAAAGTATCGGTTGGTTGGAATGGACACCAAAATTCGGGACATCTCCACCCATGTCATTTCGAGGTCCATTTTCGACCTTGAAATGGATACCGAAATGAATTACGGACACCTTGCTCTAATAAACTAATCCGGGTAAACGTATAAGCAAATCAAAGTTTTCTACGTTAGGATCGTCTCGACCATATCTATAGCCACTAGCCCACTACAATGGATTCAATAGTTAGAATTCCAACTCGGAGACACCAATTAATGGGTCATCCCCGATGGTTTAAAAATGAAATATCAAAATCATAAAATTCTTTATAAGCATGAGGTCATAAATTTGAAGTTCACGAATTATTAAACTTCAAAACTAGAATAATGATATTAAGTTGTTAGAAAGCACACTAAGATTAATACACACACATGCTAGAAAACATGCAAATTTAGCGTCCACCCATCGTAGTCATAGTAACTTCATTAACTGTACTTGAATCACTAGGAGATGTATCAAACTTTCTCGGATTACTTTCCCTGCAAAAACCTGGTTCCTTTGGTTCGGGTAACTCCATATTATCGTAACTTAACATGGCGTATACCGTTGACATTTTTGGCCGATCTTCAGGATATTGTTGCACACACAATAGAGCAACATGAATGCATCTTGTAACTTGTTCACTGAAAGATGGCTCTTGTATAATTGGGTCTAGCATCTCTAATGGCCGTCTCTTGTTCCAAAGCATCCATGTCTGAGTCAAATATTTCATCAAACACTTGGTAAGCACAAAAGGAAAAAAGAAAAAAAAAGGTTCTTTTTTACTGATTGAACTAACATATTTAAAAGAACCAATTTAACACTTAACAACCCAATCATCACAAGATAACATGGTAGTTGGGATCTTGATCCTCAGAAGAGAATTGGGTTCAAACCTTACTAAAAACTGATGTTAGAGTAGTCATGTATAGAACTTACATGACTACTTTTGGCCGATCTTATTCGTTTACTAATTCATGCGTTCTGATTTTAATAAATTTCATATAGGTGTATTCATTTTTAAAAGTTTATAGTTTATGTATCGTACTTTTATTGTCCTTTTATAGCTTGTACACTGGTGCCAACAGTGGCAGAAACAGCCCTGCCTCCAGTGGATTTTCATTTTTTAGTGCAAAAAATTTGGGTTTTTTCATTTTGCCCCTGGTGGATTTTTTTTTTTTTTTGCCCAAAAATTTTCATATTTTGTCCTCAAAGCCTCCAGATTTTGCCCCCAAAAATTTCGGTTTTCGCCACTGGGTGCCAACACAACAGGTTATGATAATGTGAGATGACATGCCAACTTATATGATTGTCACTTGTGATGTCAGCATAAATACCAGTCGTTATAATGAATAAGTAATAGATGTATACATTATATATTTTCTAAATTTGAATAAGTAATTAGATATAAGTAGTAGCAACTGATGTTAGAGTAGTCATGTATAGAACTTACATGTCCTAAAAGGTTTAGATCATGATCAGGATGATGAAATGCCCAATTCTTCTGGCTGCTTATAATTTCCAAAACAATAACACCGAAGCTGTAAACATCCGATTTCACCGAGTAATGACCATTCATTGCATACTCTGGAGACATATATCCACTGCATTAAACGAATTAGTTACTCAACTTAATTAAAAGTTACAGCAATTGGGTCAAAGTAGTACACCGATAAATAGCTAAAAAGGACAGGTCAAAGGGGTTATAAGTTGCTCATGCCATTCTCAAGTGTTGCAATTATACATATTTTTTCAGGATTAGTGCCTTAGAATCCATTAACTTTAGCCCTTACTTTACAATGTATATTTAACTTTATTTTGTTCAGCTTCATTTTGGTCTATTGTGTGCATCTAACTTTTATATATCGCTATTGTATGTATCATGTAGTACTTATGATATTGTGACAACTTATATGCATGTCACGTGACACATTACACGGATAACACGTCAGCATAAGTACCATTACATACTATACGATTTTTGAAAGTTGGATGCGCACAATATTCCAAAATGAAGTTGAATACACACTATAGAGTTTGGGCTAAAGTTAAGCTCATTCTCATGCACTACTGTATTTTTTTTTTTTTTTTATATAAGAAAGTTGCATACTTTGTTTTAGTATTAGATTAGATAGACTGTTTTCTCAAATGCATAGCATAGTACATGAATTATTGCTCAAAATAAGTTATTGAAGCTTTAAAAAATGAATTACGTCTAAAAGAAATAAATCGTATGAAAGTAAGGTAAACTTACTATGTCCCAATTATTCTCTTGGTCATTTCTTGAATTTGATTTGTCCCAAATATACGAGCGATACCAAAGTCTGAAATTTTCGGGTTCAACTCGCTATCTAGTAAGATGTTACTAGTTTTAAGATCTCTGTGGATGATTCTCAACCTTGAATCTTGATGAAGATAAAGTAAACCTCGTGCGATACCCTTAATTATATGGTATCGCTTTCTCCATGTTAGTTGTCTTCGTCTAGGTTTATCTGTGTAATCAATTAAGTTATATAGGATCAAGATTTAAGTTATAGTGTTACAAAAATATGAAAGGGTATATAACATACCATAAATGAAATTATTTAAACTTTTATTTGGTAGATATTCGTAGACTAGCATTGTTTCGTCCCCTTCAATACAGCAACCCAAAAGCTTAACAAGGTTACGATGTTGTAACTTTCCAATTAAAATAATCTCATTCTTTAATTCTTCGACGCCTTGTAGTGACTTCTCTGCAAGCCTTTTAACTGCTATTTCTTGTCCATTTGATAATTCACCCTATGGCATAATAGATTGAGAAATAAAGTAAGCAAACTTAATGTAAAACACAACTTTTACAATGAGAAAAATTGGAGGTGACAGAGTTGTTTGAATTTGGTTCAATTCAGGTTATATTTCAGTGGGTTAAAATTTACAGTTTTGGCCCATTGCCCACCAAACCATTTTGACACCACAAAAGACTTGCACTCAAGAGATCCATGACTCATCATGCAAAAAACATGTGATGTGAACATTCATCTATCTATTTGTCCAAAAGTCTTACAAACACTACATGAAGAGTTACCTTGTAGACTGAACCAAATCCACCTTGTCCGATCTTATTTCTTTCCGAAAAGTTGTTACACGCAAGAAGAAGGGTTTCAAGATCGTAAAGAGGTAACTGAAAACCCGAATCTTGATCTTCGACATATTGAAAACTCCCACTGTGTTGAGCTGTTACAAAGTGATACAATAAACATGTTCAGTACAGCATAGTAACATAAAGAGTTCCAAATGTGAGTCTTGTAGTCAAATATTTAGACAACTCGTGATCTTGAAACTAGATTAGGCAGTGTTGCAATTGAGCAGTGTTAGATATTAGACTAGACCACCCCTTATGGGGCGTCAGATTCACTTTTGCATTGAGGTGGCGAAATTTGACATCCCTAAAACCTGTTACGGGGCATCAAATTTGACATTTTCGGGGCGTCAGTTTATTTCATGATGGGAGCATTTGACACCAATCAAATTTTGACACCTCATTTTTACTTTATTTATTTGTTTCTTTTCACCCAACTTTCAATCATATTTTACCATATCACCTAAAACCTTTTTACTCAAAATTGACACCCAAATTTGACTTTAACCATAGTTTCAAAATTTGACACTGCTATGTCACAGTCAAAATCTTCTCTTTCCTCCCCAGAACATCAAATTTTACTCCATGTCACACTCTTTGTAATCGGTGGTCTTAGCAAGTAGATTAGGTTGAAAGAGTACCTTTAGAGTTCCGACTAATTCGATCTTTTCTTCTTTGTCGTATTATCCAACCGAAGTACAATATGACACCAGCAGTTAGAAATAATATTACCAACACTGTTACTACACTTACAATCTTAATTCTTATACGTTTCCTCTTAGCACCAGCAATGGAGTCTGAGAATTTTAATTAACAATAAAACAACTAATATAAGTAAATCTAATACAAGTGCCTGAAAGCAAAGATCAAATGTTATACAGCCAAAACTATAAAACGAGTTGCCCTGAATTTTACTTAGTGAGCTTTTGAATAGAACTATATCAAACTTAATGCAGACATAAAAGTTAACAATCTTCATCAAATTTGAAAATTTATTAAAAGTTCATATATATAAAACTTCACAATTAGGATGCTTTTCATAAAACACAATGATTGAACACCGAATGATTCGATTTAAAGGGTTTTATTTGACTTAGTTCTGAACGACAATAAATGTTTCATAATCATTATTCATTCAGATTTTAAAAACACACTGAATGAATGGAGGCAATCAAACGCACGCTCCAAAAAAAAAAAAACAAAGAGATGATCTATTCAATTTCTTTTCATATGTATAATTCTGTATAATTTTAAGTGAGAAAATATTTGACAAAACAAAAGGTTTAAGATCTAATAAATTGATGCAACACAATGAGAGCGTTAAGATCAATCGATAACTTACTCAATTCAGCGCGGGCCATCCGTATGTTAATTTGGTCCCCGCCATTTGGAAAATACTTCAAATCAACCAAATCACCAATCCAAACGACGCAATAACTACCATTACCATAAGGAACCACATTAGCATACGCCATACAACTACAATTTTTCAAACATCTCGCTTCACATTCATGATCCGTATAATTTCCCAAAACACTTGGATTATCAGGAAATTTCAACCCACTATATTTAACAAATCCGTCGTGACGACTACAATTAAGTTCGTGTTTCCTCCTACAACCACCTGCGTAACTATATAAACCCCAATCTTTTGGTGAAGCAGGCGTAAACCCACTCAAACACTTGCATGCACTTAACGAATAACAGCTTCCATAAACCCCACATTTCGCGTAATTATCACACGGATCACTGTTAATCGTTGCTAATGAGTTCCATTCTTTACTGATGTTAACCCTCCATGTAAAATACTGAATTAACCCCATCGGTGAAATCACTAATCTAGGCATAATGGAGTCATCCAACATTTCGTATTTGAAATATTGATCTTGTTTATTGTAAACATACACAGTTTGGAATAACGAATTTGTGGTAATAGTATCCATTCCACTGAACTCACTCCCGTCAAACGGGCCCCATCTAAATAACTTTTTTGACCCGCTTCGTACAACCAACTGTGGAGCTTCGGGTGGATCCAAACTAAACGAAAAGTCGCCTTCCGAAGCATCTTCACTGTTTTTCCAGGATGTAATGAACCTGTTCAAACCAAGTTTCGAATCTGGTAAAAGTGTGTCTGTCGGATAATCGAAACTTTCCCAGAAAACGGTTTTGTTCCTTCCGTCATCTCTTATTACAAGATTACCCGAATCTAGTAACTGTAGAACAGGAGTAAAAGTACTATCGATGGGTAGTTTATTAGTCGACCATACAGAACCCAATGAGCGATTATAAAGTGTTAAAACGCCGTTTTCAGTTAAAGTAACTTGTCCAAACGAATCACGAATTGGGTTGTTTCTATTGGCCACCCAAACTACAGTTAACGGAAGATTGTAATACCAAATTCCGAGATATAAATTGCCTGAAGAACCATTACCAGGACTAAAGAAACCAAATTCAAATCTTTGGTTTGAAGAAATTAAAGTAAAGCCATCAACGAAGTATTCTTTTGGTTTCAAGGTGTCCGTCGAAAAGGAGGTTTGTAAATTTAGAAAAAAGAACAAATTTAGAAGAACGAGAAGCAACAAAGTTCTCATCTTATGCAGGTATGCATAAAAATTCGAAACGTGCGTAAAAATAGTCTCTACTTGGAAGAGGTAATTAGTTAATTACCAGTAGTCCTATATATATGTACATAATCTAGACAAAAGAGTATTCAAAATAGTCGATTTTGACTAAACGATAACAGACAACTAATGAAGTTGATTAGCATAATATTGTAATGTAGTTAACCATGACTTTTGCTCAGAGCTTACCCTCAGTTGAAAAGGATTGAAGACCTTATTGGCTGAAGTAAACAGCTTAGTTAGACAATCATGGACAGTGGGAACATATCGGAAACTTAGGAAAACACAGAAAAATTTTAACACTATAACTTTTGATCTGTAATGAGTTATGCAGTTTATAAATAGTGTATTAAATTAGTAAGGAAATATTACAAACAACTGTGATGGAGTGTCTATTAGATGAAGACAAACAACCATGTGGATAGACATTGTTTATACTAATGATATCTTATGTGCCATGTCAAATCAGAGATATGATATTAGATAATACTTTATTAGTACTAGTTTGATTTTCATAATCTGTCTAAGCATGAAATTAACTGTTCTTCTAATTTCCTTAATATACTGCAGGCAAGGACGAAGCTTTTCAGGGGCAGGGAGGGGCTTTGACCCCAATAAAAATGAATCTTATAGTCATTTAAGTTATTAGTGTTTAAGCTTTAGAATAAATTAAATCAGAGTTGGTACGAAGAAGATATCACCAAAATGGTGACAGCTTCATACAAATATAATCAATCAAAATTTTACATTTTTTAGTCTCTTAGACATAAAAGTAAATTTATAAAAGTAAATTTAGACATAAAGTAAATTTCAAACTAAAGAAGTATATGAAGTTTATAAAATCAAACTAGATAATGTACAATTAGAAAAAGGATATGCTGCTAGTGCTAAAAATATAGTAGGTCATGTACACGTTCAAGCTCACAATTTTATCAAAACACCTTGAATACAATGTGGGATGAAGGCTCCCTAGAGGTGATTAAACAAGTACTAAAAAAATTTGATACAAATATCCAAGCAAAATTAATATTTGTTATTATTATATCTTGGGGACTAAACATTCAGTATTACAGCAACCAATTGTGCAATTCTTGTCCTTATTACTGTTTTTCCAGTAGTTAAAAATGAATTAGGTATAAATGTATAATACCCACATGAGAGAAAATACAAAGCAGCCTTGAATCTAAAGCAACAAAAAAGCAGACTTCTGGGATATAAAAATATTTTAATAATTTTCTTCCCACAAATAAATAAACATATATTTGTTGATTTGTGATAGTCATGTGGATATATAATTAATAGACCATACATTGTTATTTAGTTCCCATGAGGTTTTTTTTTTTTTTTTTTTTTTTTTTTTTTTTGAAAAGCAAAATATATTATTATTAATGGAATATTTAATTACAAGATCCTATACTCATCTATACAATGAAATGGAGATACATGTTGTGGGGAACTAAATTATGAGGGTAGCCGTCGGATACCATAAAGACTAGCGAGGGCATAAGAACTTGAAAAAACAAGCCGGGGTAGAGAGAGGAACAGTGACGATCAAGCGCCAACAAAGTTACTACAGACTAACCCGATTAATCGAACCCTCAGTAGAAGATATAGTATTCGAGGGCTACGCTTGAGAGTAGGAGCGTATCAACCGATGCCGACACGATGTGGGGGATCCGCCACAAAGAATGAAGGATTGATGAGCCATTGGTGCCATATGATAGGTTTCTTTTTACTCAATCTTTTGGAGATCCAGCTAAAACTTTGAGATTGAATTTCGGAGAGGATCGATGCAATGGACCAGACTTTTTTGGAGAATACTTTTGCGTTTCTATGTTTCCATAACATGTAACATGTAATCCATTTGGTTGCTTGCCATATTGAAGAGCCGAGATTGTTGTGTGTGAAAGTTTGCTTATTGATGATAGCGTCATTAAGGTTTGAAATTAGTGAGTGGTCTTGGTTCCACCAATCTAGTACGTGTTTTCATATTTGGGCCGATTTTGGACAAAGAACAAGAGAATGCTCAATGGTTTCTATGTCCGATTCGCATAAAGGGCAAAGGATGGAGTCGAGTTCAATACCACGTTTGTCTAATTCGAATCTAGTAGGTATCTTTTTTTGAAATGCTCGCCATATGAAAATGAAGACTTTTTGTGGTAGTAGATTGTTGCGGGGAATCGTCATGTTGAGGGTATTACCACCAAGCTTAAGGGAGTTTATCAAGTGTGCCATAGATTTGGTGGTGTACGTGCCCGAAGGGTCGAGAGAACATTTCCAAGAGTCGGGTTTTTCGGACAATGTCACGGAGGAAATTATATTGTTTAGTTCAGTTAATTCATTGAGAACACGGCCGTATGGAGATCGTGACCAGCACCAATTACCGAGTGAAAGTCCATTATTTTGCGTGATTCTTTCAGCGACTGTTGCTTCTTTATTGGACTCGAGCATGTATAACCTGTGGAAAAGTGTGCTGAAACGTTCCGACCCAAACCAAATGTCATTCCAAAATTTAATAGAGTCACCATTTCCGAGGCATTTTGTGATGGCAGTAGAGAAGGAAGTCCCGCATTTGTTCGCAACCTTGCCAGCTTTGATGATTTCTTTCCAAACTGTGCGACCTGAAATATTCCTGCAAGAAACGTCAAATTCCAACCCTCCCCCTTTCCCGTATATACTTGTGATAATTTTAACCCAAAGCGCATTTTCCTCGTTTTTAAAACGCCACCACCATTTGCATAGTAGTGAGATATTTTTGCTAAATAGGGAACCCACGTTTAACCCACCGTTTTCGTAAGGAAGTAGAATTTGATCCCATTTTACCCAATTAATTTTGTTTTCAGAGGATGTCCCACCCCAAAAGAATTTGCGTCTTTTGGCCTCAAGGAGATTAAGGATGGAGGTAGGTGCATGGAAGAGAGAGAAGTAGTAGAGCGGTATACTACTTAGTATGGATTTAATGAGGGTGAGCCGACCTCCGAAAGATACGGTTTTGGCAGCCCAATCGGAAAGCCTTTTATCAAACTTTTCCACAATAGGATGCCAAGATGAAGGGTGTGATGAGGGGATACCGATAGGAAGGCCGAGATATGTGAAGGGAGTGATACCGGTAGAACAGTTAATGTAGTTTGCCATTTCTTCGGTTTCGGGAGGGGAAGTTCCGATACCGAAAAGTTTACTTTTTCGAAAATTGACTTTGAGTCCAGAGATTTTCTCGAAGCATTTAAGGAGTTTGGAAATGTTTTTGGCGTTCCTTTTACTCCATTCTCCGAAAAAGATGGTGTCGTCGGCATACTGTAGGTGGGTGACCGTGACGTTGTCATTCCCTACATTGATACCATGAATATGGCCATTAGAAAGTGCCCGTTTAGTAAGAATGTTGAGTCCTTCAGAGACGATGATAAAGAGAAAAGGTGAGATGGGATCACCTTGGCGAATGCCCCTTTCAGGGGAGAATTCCATTGTGGGAGAGCCATTAACAAGGATGGAAATGGATGAGGACGAAAGGCACGCACGAATGAGATTAATCCATTTCGGACCAAATCCCATGTAGTGCATGGTATTAAACAGAAAGTTCCATTCGATGCAGTCAAAAGCTTTTTCAAAATCAACTTTAAAAATCAGACCTTTGCATTTTTTTCGTTTAAGTTCGTCGATAATTTCGTTTGCAATAAGAACGCTGTCTAGGATGTTGCGACCTTTGAGGAAGGCTGTTTGTTCTACCCCAATGACCTTGTGGATGACTTTGGCGAGGCGATTAGAGAGGATTTTGGTTAGAATTTTATAATAACTGCCGATAAGACAAATAGGACGGTATTCGTTCAAACCGATGGGATTAGGTTTTTTGGGTATGAGGGTGAAGAAAGATGCATTGCAGCCTTTGGAGATTTCGGAGTTGGTCCAAAACCATTCGAGTGCTTTAATGAGATCGTGTTTAATAAGGTCCCAGTATTTCTTAAAGAATTTCATATTAAAGCCGTCGGGACCGGGCGCCTTAGAGCTATCACAATTGGAGAGTGCGTCCCAGATTTCTTTTTCGTTGAGTTCAGATTCGAGTATGAGATTATCCTGGGGGGAGATGTATTGAAGGTGGGGAGCATTATCGAAGGGGCAATGGTTATTAAGGTTATTGGATTTGAAGAGGTTTTTGTAGTAGAGGTATGTTTCTTGTTTTATGACGTTGGGGTCTTCGATCCAGGATCCGTTAATGGATATGCCGTGTATGTTGTTTTTACTTGTGCGTTTTTTAATGTAATTATGGAAGTATTTTGAGTTTTCATCGCCTTCGAGGGCCCATTTAATTCTTGATTTTTGTTTTAGCATGTTGGTTTTAGTTTTTTCTTTTTCGAGGTGAGAGAATTTTTCATTTAACCAATTATTTTTCTCTGTTTCGGACAAAGGTCTAGATTCAGCAATGGCTTCCCATTCGTTGATTGCATTAAGGTGATCTTGGATTTGGGAGTCGATGTTATCAAGTTGTGTACTATGTTTTTTGAGTTCCATTTTTACATTTTTGAGTTTGTTACGAAATACACAGTCAGGGCGGTTTCCAGTCGTTGGGAGTGACCATGCCCGAGTAATGACGGAATCAGCATCTTTAAGGTCGAGCCATGTGTTAAAAACGCGAATAGGTTTAGGTCCGGAGTCAGCAAAGGTATTCCTAAGGAGTATGGGGCAGTGGTCCGAGAGGTCACGGTCAAGAGTTTTGGAGGAGATGTTAGGCCACAGTTTGAGGATTTCATCGGAGACAAGGAATCTGTCTAGTTTACTAAACTTCATTCTTTTTATACAGATTCGAGTGAATTTTTTTCCGCCGAGTGGCAGATCAATGAGACCGGAATTGCTAATGAAATTGTTAAAGTTATTAGCCCAATGTTGATTAAATTCACAGTTCATGCGTTCAGAAATATTTCTGACTTCATTAAAATCACCGAAGATGATGAATGGGAACGTGAGAGAGTTTACGAGAGAGGATAGTTCTGACCATAGTCTGATTTTCTTGGATGGGGAATGTGGGCCGTAGACGTTGATAAGAGCGATCTTTGAGTCATACCCCGCCCATGACCCGCATATAGCAAGGAAAAATTCTCCCTCGATAGCATAATCGAAGGAGAATATATAACAATCCCATATCGTAATGATACCCCCTGAAGCACCAACCGAATCTTTTTGTACGAATTTGAAATCCGAGTTTCCACCGAATGATTCAATGATATTATCTTGGGTTTGTTCGCATTTAGTTTCTTGTAGCCCTAGAATTGTGGGTTTCTCTTTATTACAAATACGCTGTAGCCAACTGATTTTACCCATTTGCCCAATACCCCGGATATTAAGAGAGATCGTACACATTTATAACAAAAAATTATGAACGAGGAGTAAGGAACGAGATTACCTTGAGTTCCAACGGATACCGATGCTTTGCCCGAATTCGTTTGTGTCGAGGCTAGCGTCTCTTGAGGAACCTGCTGAGGCTTTGGTGTTGATACGCCTAGAAGTGTTCTCCGAGCTGTGGGTTGGAGTTTTGCCGCGATTCGATAATTGAGAAAACCTTAATTTTTGTCCACTCCTGGCTAGGTGTTTGATATAGAGCATGTTCGATCTAGGACGAGTTTTTGGATTAGGATGAGGGGCCACAGGTGGGATATGGTTCGAGGTGTTCTTCTTAAGGATATCGTCTTTGATACATCTTTTGAAAGGGTGATCTTTATCTTTTGGGACCAAGATGGATTTTGCACGTGCAGTGGATTTTTGTTTCGTTTTGGTTCTGGCTTTGCCAATGGAGAGTAATTCGTCTAGGTTAAATGGATCAGAGGATTGTGTAGGAGGTGGGTCAGGCATGAGGTTCACAGGCGAGATGTGCTGATGCTGTTTCGGGGAGTTATGATCGTTTGTAATTGATTCAGGGTTAGGAGTGTCTGGATAAGGTGGGTCGATAGTGCTCTGGATGGCGGGAATAACAGGGATGTGGTTTGATGGGCTATTGTTATTGGGGTGTGGGGTGTTGGGCTGAGAGGTGGATAAATTGGGCTCAATAGGATCAGATAGAGTGGGTTTAAAGCAATTAATTGGGCATTGCGTTGCCTGGGCTATGGTTGGATCATAGTTAATTGGGTTATCAGTAGGGTAAGATGATGACTCGGGTACTGTGGAGTCACGGGTATTAATGGTATCATTAATGTCATCGTGGGTAGCGGCATATGAGGGGACAGAGACGTTAGGGCAGTTAATGTGGGGAGTTAGGGAGTTAATGTTGAAATTGCAGGTATCCATGCGTTTCGAAGGTTGGGGAGAAGGTGTATTTTCCGGTAAAATGTCACCGGACTTTAGATCAAAGTTGTTTCCAGGATGAGGTGTTTCGTGATTATGTACCGAGGGATCAAAGTGAGGAATATCATCGACTGGATCATCATCATCCATATTCGAATCCTCGTCAGAAATCGGTTCGTTAATATCTGATCCATTATCCGAATTGGATTCGTAAGGCAAGTCATCGTGATAGTTAAACATCGAGAAGTTTTGCACTTCTTTAACAAAAGTCGAGACATGCTTGGATTCGTCATGGATAATAATAGCTTGCCAGTCAATAGGTTTGAAGTCCGTAGTTTTAATGATAACCGAGCCGTGAGATAGATCTTGGTTACAGTCGTTGGTAATAGAGCAATTAAAGGTTTCGACGACCTGACCCCAATTACAAGCAATATCACGGAATGTAGACTCCAACTAACAAGTGATCGGAACACCAAAAATATTAATATAAGCTAGCCGGCTAGAATTGGAGTATTCTTCCGGGTCCCAGGGGGTAATATCATCTAGCCAATTCCATAATGGGTGCCTCGGGTTATTAAGCATATCGAGGGCCGGGCGTTTATCCTCGTACACAAGCATAATATCATGGCCCCCGAGATATTTGATAGTGAAACCGTCAAGGTTTTCGCTTTGACAAATCTCGTGGAAATATTCAAGATATTCTTGGTCCTTGACTTTACCAATAACCGCGTGGCCCAAAAGATCGATAAGAGGTTCGTTGTGGTTTACCTTAATTGCAGGGATTTTGGATGTAGCAGACTGTTTATTGGTGGTTGCTTCCTTGTAACTACGATCGTCGGTGGTATTGAAAGCGTACGGTTTTGATTGCCGTGGAGTTACAGGTTTGGCGGTATGTTTATGGTTAGTTTTTGTGTTGGCATTAGGGTTATTATCCCATGCCTTGTAGACTTTGAGAAGGAAATCACCAACAACAACGAGACTTAGACGTCTTGCAAGCGAATCCTTGTGATACTCAGGCACATCTATAAACCGAACAAAACCGAATTTTTTGCCACTTTTGAGGGTTTTTTTTGGGATGTAGACTTCATGTATGTTGCCATATTGCTTAAAGATATTCCAGAAGTCAACCGAGGTCCAATTATCGGGAAAGTTTTGAAACATGTACGAGGTGATACGGGTCTTATCAATGGGTTTCAATGATGGTGCCGTGTTGGTATTAGGTTTGCCGTGTTGTTTGATGAGGTTAATAGCGGCTTCCCTCTGTTTGAAGTGGTTGTATATTAGGTTAGAGGAAGAGTTTAATTTGGTAATGTTGGGTTTCGAATTGTGAGGACTGGAGTTGTTGGAAGATTTAGATGGTGGTTTTCGATTATTTCTATCAACGGTAACCCAGATGCCCTCATTGACAGGGTGGTAATGGATGTGATTGGAGGTGGTGCCGGAGGTGTTCGACCGGCGGCCATTGGTATTAGGTGTGAATAGAGATGTGTGGAATGGATACATGGTGGAGTATAGATCGACAATAGGAAAGGAAAACAGAAAATAAAAACAGAACAATAAGAGAAAAAAAACAGTAAATTAGTTACCGGAATAGGTTGCCGGCGGTGAGGACAATAGATGGGAGAGAAGAGAGCGTAGAGAGCGTTTCATTTTTTTTGTTTGATTAGTTCCCATGAGGTTGAGTCACATCGATCTGCACCTCCCATAGCCATCTGACGGCCGGCCCGTTTTAGTAGCTAATTAACAAATGGGCGTCGATATGATGCTGTAAAGTTTAAGCCTTTTTTAGAATTCGGGTCATTTACAGTTGGCCAACTTTAAAGTAAACTTCATCGACTACATTTAACTTTTTTCCAATTGTGTTCTTTTATACCCATCAACAACAACAACAACAATACCTAATCCCACGAATGTAGGGTATGGGGGAGGTGGAGTGTAGACAATCATTCCTTGTACCCTAGATTAGAAGGAAGTCACTACTCCACCCGCGGGTATAGAACCCGCGACTAGATAAGATCGTCCCTCCTACTCGAGAGCCAAGAGATTGCTTCCCAAAGGACCTCCGTTCTTTTATACCCATATAATCTGCATATAAAGCATTGAAAAACACAAATACTTTATTGGAACTATCGGATCGATTTTACAGCATAAATTAATCTTTATGACAATATCGACGGCGGAACCCTCGATATTGTGTTTTATATCGAAAACACTTAAAAGAAAATATCGATTCGCTTAAGATTGAACTTGTAACAGTTGGAAATCGATAAGAACTGATGTTAGACGACTTGGAACTCAGAGATACGGCTACGGTTGTGTAATGGTTGTTGTGAAAAGTGACACCGAAATTATAGCAAACCGCTAGTAACAATTGAAATAGCGACAATAAAGAGACACCGAGATTTAACGTGGAAAACCCCAATAGGGTAAAAACCACGGGCAAGGAAAGAAACGTTTCACTAATAAGAATAATAGGAATTACAACTTCTCTCTAATTACAAGGATAATCACTAATCTTTATATCTCTTGTAATTAGGAGACTAAACACTCAAACTCTCTAATAACTCTTTTAGTACAGTGGAGAATGTATGAATTTTGGGATGAGAAATGAGCTTGCTTAAAGCTCTTATTTATACTACTAGAATTGGGGTTGGTGGAGTTTTGGCCAGTCAAATTTGTCTACAAATTGTAGGCACCAACCAATATCATATTACCACAATATACATGTGGTGTTTGACTATATCAACCATTTACCAACCATCTGCCGTCCACTATTATTTCAACAATCTCCCACTTGAAGATTTGATTGAAGCTCAATCAATCTTCACACGATAATCCTTCCTTGCCAATGATGTTGCTTACGTCTCTGCTAGGCCGCATGAGGAACAGTACCAAATAAACTTGTCACGGTTGATTGACTTTGTTAGAAAATCAGGCACATTATTATCAGTATGAATTTTCTGCACATCTACGGTTCCTTCTTCCACTTTCTCATGAATGAAGTGATACTGAACTCGTATATGCTTTGTCTTTGAATGAAATGCCGGATTCCTTACAAGATGCAAGGCACTCTGGTTGTTACAAAATAGAGTGATAATCTCTTGTTTGTGCCCGAGTTCCTCCAACAACATCTTTAACCATACTGCCTCTTTAGTAGCGTGAGTAGCTGCTACATATTCTGCTTATGTTGATGTCACCACAACTGACTGCAGTTTTGAAACCCAGCTTACTGTTCCAGCACAAAGTGTAAAAACATGTGCAGTGGTAGATTTACTTTTATCCATATCACCTGCATAATCTGAATCAACATACCCTTTGACAATAAATTCTGGTTCCCCATAACATAATGCAACATCTAAGGTTCCCTTGATGTATCTAAGGATCCTCTTTACCGCATTTCAATGCTCTTTACCAGGATTCGCCATGAACCGACTAACTACTCCCACTGCATGTTCAATGTCTGGTCTTGTACATCATTGCGAACATTAAACTTCCCACTGCTGATGCATATGGTACGCGAGACATCTCCTTCCTCTCGTATTCACTGCTAGGACACATAACGGAGAATAACTTGAGATTAGTGGGAAGTGGGGTTGAGATTGGCTTACTATCTTGCATATTGAAACCCTCCAAGATTTTCCTCAAATAATTCTTTTGAGAAAGCCAAATCTTCCTATTATCTCTGTCTCGATGAATTTGCATCCCTAGGATCTTGTTTGCGGCACCCAAGTCTTTCATTTCAAACTTCCTAGCCAATTGAGCCTTCAGCTTATTAATACGATCTTTGTTGGGGCCTGCAACCAACATGTCGTCTACATATAACAGCAAAATGACAAAATCATTGTCCCCAAACCTCTTGAAATATGCACAAGGGTCTGCATAAAGTCTGTTATATTCAAGGCTCATTATGAAAGAATCAAATCTCTTGTACCAACATCTCGGCGCCTGTTTGAGACCATACAGAGATTTCTTTAACCTGCAAACCAAGTTCTTTTTTCCTTGTAGTTCAAAACCTTCTGGTTGAAGCATATAAATTTCTTCTTCAAGATTTCCATGAAGAAATGCAGTTTTCACATCTAGGTGCTCTAGATGCAAATCAAATGTAGCACACATCACCAGAACTACTCGAATTGTTGTAAGACGAACCACAGGAGAAAATATTTCATTAAAGTCCGTACCTTCTTTCTGAGCATATCCTTTAACCACCAGTCTTGCACGATATCTCTCCACTTGATTATCGCCATTTCGCGTGATCTTGTACACCCATTTATTTCCAATAGGTTTTCTACCTTTCGGCAATGGCACAAGTTCCCATGTTTTATTTTTATGAAGAGCTTCAATTTCTTCCTGCATAGCCGTCATCCACTGAGATGCATCTGAATGATTTAGTGCCTCTCGAAGAGTTGTTGGCTCTCCTTCCTCTGTTAGAAGATAATATGAAACATTGCTTTCCATAATATAATCTGAGTGCCACCCTGGACGTTTCCTTTCCCGATTAGAAATACGAGTCGCTGGAGCTTCATCAACGACTACTTGATTTTCATCGTGCTCTGGTACTGCTTCAGAAGAATCTTTATGAAATTCATTACCCACCTGTATCGGTATAGTTTCTTTTGAAGTGCTAACATCTTCAAGATCTTTGTCTTCTGTAAAGACAACATCTCTGCTGATGACTACTTTGTGGACAGTAGGGTCCCACAAGCGATACCCCTTAACTCCATCAGCATACCCCAAGAACAAACACTTTCTGGACTTCGGATCCAACTTTGTCGTTTCTTGAGAATTGTACATTGCGTACACAGAACTTCCAAATACATGAAGGTCAGAATAATTAACTGGTTTTCCATTCCACATTTCCATCGGCGATTTCAACTCAATTGCAGTTGATGGTGACCGATTTATGACGTAATAGGCAGTACTTACTGCTTCTACCCAGAATGATTTTCCCAAGCTTGCAGTTGCCAACATCGCCCTCATTCTATCTAACAAGGTTCTGTTCATCCGTTCTGCCACTCCATTTTGTTGAGGAGTGTATGCCGTCGTGAACTGCCTTTTGATACCTTCTTGTTTGCAGAACTTATCAAATTCATCACCAGTGTATTCTCCTCCATTATCAGTCCTTAAACACTTGATCTTTTTACCAGTTTCAAGTTCAACCCGTGCTTTGTAAACTTTGAAAACTTCAAACACGTCTGCTTTCCTCTTGATTGGGTGCACCCAACATCTCCTAGTGTAATCATCAATAAATGATACAAAATACTTTGCTCCTCCTAGGGATTGAACTGGTACTTGCCACACATCAGAGTGAACCAATTCCAGAACCAATTTACTTCTAGAATTTGATGTGTTAAACTTCAGGCGATGCTGCTTGCTGATTACACAATGCTCACAGAAAGGTAGTGATACCTTTGTAAGACTAGGAATAAGATTTCTTTCAACAAGAATCTTCATATCTTGTTTAGACATGTGTCCAAGCTTTTGATGCCATGTCATAGCAACTTGATCACTTGAACTATTCGAAGCTACAGATGCTTCCGCTTCATGTACCGTCTCGCCTTTCAGAATGTATAAATTAGCACCCACCTTTTCTCCTTTCATAAGTACAACCGCGCCTTTCGTGATTTTCATGATCTTATCTTGTATCTCCATCTTACAACCAAGATCATCTAATTGTCTTAAAGACAATAAGTTCTTCTTCAAACCCTCCACGTGTCGTACTCCTTGAATAGTACGAACTGTACCATCATGTATCTTCAGAATGATATCTCCAATTCCAATGATCTTTAGTTCATGATCATTGCAACTGTACACAGATCCTCCTGAGATACGTTCATATTGTTTGAACCATTCTCTTCTGCGGGTCATGTGAAAAGTAGCCCCTGAGTCAAATAACCAGACATCAACAAATGTCTTTCTGCCTTCATTTGATACCACTGCCTCACTAACTAAAGCAGTCCCATCATCTGAAGTGCTTTCAATATTTCCTTGAGGAATTGAGTTATTTAAACTTCGACAATCCTTCTTCAGGTGACCTTTCTTGCCACAATTGTAGCATGTATAGGTCTTCTTCTTTTTAGACTTCGGTTTACCATGATTGTGACTCTCACTTGGGCCACGTTGAAATGTTCCGTTCATATTGATTATAAACGTTCCATATTAATTGATTTCGTTGCGAGGTTTTGACCTCTATATGAGACGTTTTTCAAAGACTGCATTCATTTTTAAAAACAACCATAACCTTTATTTTATCAATAAAGGTTTCAAAAGCATTATGTAGATTATCAAATAATGATAATCTAAAATATACTGTTTACACACGACCATTACATAATGGTTTACAATAGAAATATATTACATCGACATATGTTTCTTGAATACAGTTTTTACATAATATCATACAAACATGGACTCCAAATCTTGTCCTTATTTTAGTATGCAACAGCGGAAGCTCTTAATATTCACCTGAGAATAAACATGCTTTAAACGTCAACAAAAATGTTGGTGAGTTATAGGTTTAACCTATATATATCAAATCGTAACAATAGACCACAAGATTTCATATTTCAATATACATCTCATACATAGAGATAAAAATCATTCATATGGTGAACACCTGGTAACCGACATTAACAAGATGCATATATAAGAATATCCCAATCATTCCGGGACACCCTTCGGATATGATATAAATTTCGAAGTACTAAAGCATCCAGTACTTTGGATGGGGTTTGTTAGGCCCAATAGATCTATCTTTAGAATTCGCGTCAATTAGGGTGTATGTTCCATAATTCTTAGATTACCAGACTTAATAAAAAGGGGCATATTCGATTTCGATAATTCAACCATAGAATGTAGTTTCACGTACTTGTGTCTATTTTGTAAATCATTTATAAAACCTACATGTATTCTCATCCCAAAAATATTAGATTTTAAAAGTGGGACTATAACTCACTTTCACAGATTTTTACTTCGTCGGGAAGTAAGACTTGGCCACTGGTTGATTCACGAACCTATAACAATATATACATATATATCAAAGTATGTTCAAAATATATTTACAATACTTTTAATACATTTTGATGTTTTAAGTTTATTAAGTCAGTTGTCCTCGTTAGTAACCTACAACTAGTTGTCCACAGTTAGATGTACAGAAATAAATCGATATATATTATCTTGAATCAATCCACGACCCAGTGTATACATATCTCAGTATTGATCACAACTCAAACTATATATATTTTGGAATCAACCTCAACCCTGTATAGCTAACTCCAACATTCACATATAGAGTTTCTATGGTTGTTCCAAAATATATATAGATGTGTCGACATGATAGGTCGAAACATTGTATACGTGTCTATGGTATCTCAAGATTACATAATATACAATACAAGTTGATTAAGTTATGGTTGGAATAGATTTGTTACCAATTTTCACGTAGCTAAAATGAGTAGTTTTTACCAATTTTGTTTTGCTCGCCATTTCTTCGTTTCTAATCCGTTTTGAGTGATTTAAGTGGCCACGGTTTCGTATAAAAAATATGTTTCTAATCCGTTTTGAGTGATTTAAGCGGCTACTGGTCGATTCACGAACCTATAAAAAATATGTACATATATATCAAATTATATACAAAATATATTTACAACACTTTTAATATATTTTGATGTTTTAAGTTTATTAAGTCAGCTGTCCTCGTTAGTAACCTACAACTAGTTGTCCAACGTTAGATGTACAGAAAAAATTGATATATATTATCTTGAATCAATCCATGACCCAGTGTATACACGTCTCAGGCTAGATCACAACTAAAAGTATATATATTTTTGGAATCAACCTCAACCCTGTATAGCTAACTCCCACATTACTGCATATAGAGTGTCTATGATTGTTCCAAATAATATATACACATGGGTCGATATGATATGTCAAAACATTTGCATACGTGTCTATGGTATCCTAAGATTACATAATATATTAGAATACATGTATAATACAATATAAGTTAGCTAGGATATGATTAATATAGATTTGTTACCAATTTTCACGTTGCTACAACAAGAAAAATTATCCAATCTTGTTTTACCCATAACTTCTTCATTTTAAATCCGTTTTGAGTGAATCAAATTGCTATGGTTTCATATTGAACTCTATTTTATGAATCTAAACAGAAAAAGTATAGGTTTATAGTCGGAAATATAAGTTACAAGTCATTTTTGTAAAGGTAGTTATTTCAGTCGAAAGAACGACGTCTAGATGACCATTTTAGAAAACATACTTCCACTTTGAGTTTAACCATGATTTTTGGATATAGTTTCATGTTCATAAGAAAAATCATTTTCCCATAAGAACAACTTTTAAATCAAAGTTTATCATAGTTTTTAATTAACTAACCCAAAACAGCCCGCGGTGTTACTACGACGGCGTAAATCCGGTTTTACGGTGTTTTTCGTGTTTCCAGGTTTTAAATCATTAAGTAATCATATCATATAGATATAGAACATGTGTTTAGTTGATTTTAAAAGTCAAGTTAGAAGGATTAAATTTTGTTTGCGAACAAGTTTAGAATTAACTAAACTATGTTCTAATGATTACAAGTTTAAACCTTCGAATAAGATAGCTTTATATGTATGAATCGAATGATGTTATGAACATCATTACTGCCTCAAATTTTCTGGATAAAGCTACTAGAAATGATAAAAATGGATCTAGCTTCAAAGGATCATTGTGTAACATCCCGCCTTTTTCCATTTACTTTTCCGTTATACTAATTTAAAGTCCGTTATATGTTTATAACATCTCCCGTTGATACGCGTTTTAAATTATCTCGTTTAGGTCATTCACGCACCCGAACGAAAGTTGAGGGACTAAACTTGACAAGGGATCAAACCCTTGACTAGGTCAAAGGGTCAAACCCCTTTCACTCATTCATTATCATCTCCATCTCTCTCTCTTTCTCTCTAGCAAGAACACACACACCATTTCCAAATTCATTCAATCATCATCTAAATTCGATCTAGGAGGCTTACAACAAAATAAATTACATATTCGTAATCCTCTCTTCATCCTCTTCATTTTGGTACCAACTTCATCTCGTTTGGGTAACATTTCTAAAACTCTAGATTTCTCTAAATTCGTGTTTTTGACTTGAAATGGTGTTAGTTAGTGTCTATGGCTCATTGTGATGTCGTGTGTGTAATTTATATGCTCGATCTCGTTGTTTTAGTGTAACTAGCATGAACTTGAATTTTGGTGTGTTGTTCTTGAGCTTTGGATGATCATATGTTGTTAGATGTTAAAAGTTCATGTTCTAATTGTGTTCCTAGTATCACTAGCTTCAATTTGATGTGTAGGTTGCTTGAGAAAACTCCATAAACTTGATTAGTGATTTTGGTGAATTCGGGTTAGGGTTTGATAAGCTTGAAATGAATATTTGATGCATTGAATGACATGAATTGTAGTTAGTAAGTAGTTAGTTGTATTGTATACTCGATTACCTACAAAACGGCATGTTATATGTATGCATTAAATGTCCGAATCATAAATGTGCACTTATCAAATTTGTGTATTAAATGTGTGCATTAATTGATCATTTACTTTGGAAAGCCGATTGTTACAAATAACATTTTTGGTTGGTGAAATATATTTAGTTGTGTTCTTTGTCAAATTACCTTTCCAACGATATAAGGTGCGAGTTCTAAGAGTTAGCGGTTTGTGTTTTATGCACAAAAAGGTTTTAGATTGAGACTTGAACATTTGGGACTGGCCAGGCACCAGCACCCGGCCTTTGCCGCGGCGCGGCCCCTTCCTGTCGCGGCGCGACATATAGGGGGCCAGGTTCTGACCTCCTTGTCCCAAATGTGAAAAATGTTTGGCACGTTCTAGACCTCCGATTCACATGAAACTTGTTCTAACATGCTCATATATGATTAAAAACCTCAGAAAAATAGTTCGGGACCCGACCCGAACATGTTGACTTTTTCGTTGACTTTGACCCGACCAAGTTTGACTTTTTGTCAAACTTAATCAATTAATTATGCAATCTTTCTAACATGCTTTTATACTTGTGTCTTGCATGAAACTTGATGATTTGATTCACATGCTATATTAATCGAGTCGTATTGAGCCATAGGACTAATTGAACATCTTTGACCCTTCGTGACTATCGTTATTGATACAACCTATTTGTTTAGGTCAAGACTAGCATTATTCTTTGCACGCGTTACTTGTCGAAGTACTTTTTGGTTCGTGCATACAAGGTGAGATCATAGTCCCACTTTTACTCTTTTTGAACTTACTTTTGGGATGAGAAAACATAAACGTTCTTTTAAACTACGTGAACACAAGTATAGGGAAAACAAACATTCTACATACGAGTTTGAACACAAATCCTCAATTCGATTATCATTAGTTACATCAGATGGTGTAAGCGAGAACTTATGTTATATGGCCATATGGGTTTGACAAGCCCTCACTTCGGATGGTTCGCTACCGTCTACGGGTGAAATATATTTTCGGGAAATAGTGTATGTTCTAACACTATTATTACGGGGTTCAACGGACGGAATGTTAAGCTTTGATAATTGAGTGCTCGTGAATATTAACTTTTTGAATGTACTATGACTTTATCGATGTTGCAAATCTTGTGGTTCAACTTACTTTTACTCACTTACTTATTTAAACCTATGATTTCACCAACGTTTTCGTTGACAGATTCTCTATGTTTTTCTCAGGTCCTTGAACTTAGGTGATACATGCTTCCGCTCATACTTTTTGATACTTGCTTTGGATGTCGAGTATACTTGCATACGTGGAGCGTCTTTTTGACTACTTTTAATTGTGTCGCACGTGTTTCATACAAACTTTAAACATTGTTATGTACTTGTTATGGAAACTACTTTTGTAAACTTTGAAACATCCTTATTTATGAAATGAATGCGACATATTTTTCGGTCAAACTTTGTTATAAGACTTACGATCATGTAATGGGACCATACGTAGATGACGCCGTCATTTGACGATTTGTCGGGGTCGCTACAAGTGGTATCAGAGCTTTGGTTGTAGGGATTTAGAGTTCATTGGTGTCAACCCCGAGTCATAGGGTACATTGGTGAGTCTAGACTACAACCGGCATATAGACTTGACATAGGAATTACTTGACTACTTGTGCATTTATACTCGAACTCTCTTACTCATATCTACTCTTATTCTATCTTAATCTCGCGTTGTATAATTAAATTGGCACGCCACCTTGACTATATGAAGTAATGTCGCATGCACATATGAGTTAGGGTAATATAATTTCCGGGATTATATTACGGTGACACATATGAACATTCCGACATTATGACATAAAGAATTTAAGGCGGGTCAAGGATAATTTTCTCTCTATCTTTATTCCATATCACGGTTAGTATTATTTAGAATACTAACCAACGGTATTCTTTTGTTTTGAAGGAACAATGCCTCCTCGCCGTGTACGACGCAATGAAACTCCCGAACAAGCCTTACAACGCATGATAGCCACCGTCGTGGATGCGGCCATGGCCGGTCACTCGTCTAACAACAACAATAACACCAACCACAACAACAATAACCAAGGAGCCGGTAACTCTAGCGAAGGGTGCTCCTACAAAGCTTTCATGGGGTGCAAACCTCACACTTATGATGGAACCGGGGGACCGGTTGTGCTTACTCGTTGGTTTGAACAAACCGAGGCCGTCTTTAGCATAAGCGGTTGTCGGGATCAAGACAAGGTCAAATACTCCACCCACACTTTCTCCGGAATTGCTCTAACATGGTGGAACACCTATGTTCAATCGGTGGGTACCGATGAAGCTCATACCCTCTCTTGGGCCGATCTAAGGGAAAAGATGATTGTTGAATATTTTCCGCGCGAAGAAACCCGAAAGCTTGAGGAAGAACTAAGAGCTTTGAAAGCGGTCGGAAACGATCTTAAAGCTTATAATCAACGCTTCGCCGAACTATCCTTGATGTGTCCTAATCTTGTTAACCCCGAATCTCAAAGGATTGAGCTCTACATGCTCGGTCTTCCAAAAAGCATCAAACAAGGGGTGATGTCATCCAAACCCGCTACTCATCAAGCCACTATGAACATGGCCCGCCAATTAATCGAAACGGTTGACGAAATCGTAGTGCCGGCTCCTAAGGCCGAGGACAAGTCGGGTGGCAACAAAAGGAAATGGGAAGCCACTCCATCAACCAACTACAACAACACCTTCACCAAAAAGCCTTTCAACAACGACGGCAAGAAGGGTTATGTCGGAAACTTACCTTTTTGCAACAAATGCCACAAGCATCATCACGGCGAATGTAACAAGCTAGTTTGTCACCGTTGCCAAGGTGTTGGTCATAGGGCCAACAATTGCACAAGCGCCGCCCCCGTTGCTCGAAAGGGGCCCAATCCTCCAAAAACGGTCACTTGTTACGAATGTGGCCAAACGGGCCATTATAAGAACGAATGCCCGAAAAAGAAAGCCAACCCCAACAACCGAGGCCGAGCCTTTAACATCAACACCGAGGAAGCCCGAGATGACAATGAACTAGTCACGGGTACGTTTCTTCTCAACAACTCTTATGTTACTTGCTTATTCGATTCGGGTGCCGATAAATGTTTTGTGTCTAAGACTTTAGCTCCTACCCTTTGCACTCCACCACACCCTTTAGATACTACTTATTCCATCGAAGTGGCCGACGGAAAACTATTAAGTGCCGACACATGTTACCGGGGGTGTACGTTAAACATTTTGGGTAAGGAATTTGAAATTGACTTAATACCTATGGAACTAGGAAGCTTTGATGTAATAATCGGTATGAATTGGTTAGTCAAAACGAAATCTCACATCCTTTGTGATCTTAACGCAATCCGAATTCCTATCGAGAATGGTGAACCTTTGATTGTTTATGGCGATAAGAGTTGCACCAGACTCAACCTCGTTTCGTGCCTTAAAGTTTGAAAAATACTCCGTAAGGGTTGTTTTGCGATCCTTGCTCACGTTAAGAAAGTCGAGTCCGATGAGAAGCACATCGGTGATGTGCCAATTGTTAGTGACTATTCCGATGTATTTCCCGATGAATTGCCGAGTCTTCCACCTCATCGACCGGTTGAATTCCAAATCGATCTTATTCCGGGAGCCGCACCCGTAGCATGTGCACCATATAGACTCGCTCCATCCGAAATGCAAGAATTGCAAAGTCAAATCCAAGAACTACTTGATCGTGGTTTTATCCAACCTAGCCATTCACCATGGGGCGCTCCGATTTTGTTTGTTAAAAAGAAAGACGGATCCCTACGAATGTGCATTGATTATCGTGAACTAAACAAATTGACGGTTAAGAACCGATATCCTCTTCCTCGCATCGATGACCTCTTTGATCAACTACAAGGGTCTTGTGTATATTCGAAAATCGGTCTCCGCTCGGGTTATCATCAATTGAGGGTTAAGGGGGAAGATGTCTCCAAAACCGCTTTCCGAACTCGTTATGGTAGTTATGAATTCCTTGTCATGCCATTTGGTCTCACTAACGCACCGGCGGTGTTCATGGATCTTATGAACCGCGTGTGCAAACCGTATCTCGATAAATTCGTTATTGTGTTCATCGATGACATATTGATCTATTCTAAAAATGAAGAAGAGCACGAACAACATCTCCGACTTGTGCTTGAACTCTTGAGACAAGAACAACTTTATGCCAAATTCTCAAAGTGTGAATTTTGGTTAAAGGAAGTTCAATTTCTTGGTCATGTTGTAAGTGATCAAGGTATTAAAGTCGATCCCACAAAAATCGAAGCCATTAGTAAATGGGAGACTCCTACTACTCCTACTCACATTCGTCAATTCTTGGGTCTCGCCGGGTACTACCGTAGATTCATCAAGGATTTTTCTTTGGTTGCTCGTCCTCTAACCATGTTAACTCATAAGGGAAGAAAATTCGTTTGGGCAACCGAACATGAATCCGCATTCCAAATCTTGAAAACGAAGCTAACCACCGCTCCTATCTTGTCACTTCCCGAAGGCAATGATGACTTTGTTGTATATTGCGATGCCTCGAAACATGGTTTTGGGTGTGTATTGATGCAACGAACGAAAGTCATTGCTTATGCTTCTCGACAACTAAAAATTCATGAACGGAATTACACGACTCATGATCTCGAACTCGGAGCCGTTGTCTTTGCACTTAAAATGTGGAGACACTATCTTTATGGAACCAAGAGTACTATCTTTACCGATCACAAAAGTCTCCAACACATTTTCGATCAAAAGCAACTAAACATGAGACAACGACGATGGATTGAAACTTTGAACGATTACGATTGCGAGCTTCGTTACCATCCAGGGAAGGCAAACGTAGTAGCCGATGCCTTAAGTCGAAAAGAAAGAGCGGTGCCTCTTCGTGTCCGAGCCTTAAACATCACCATCCACGCAAACCTTAATAGCCAAATTCGGGTAGCCCAAGATGAGGCTCTCAAGGATGAAAACCTTTCACACGAGCTCTTGAACATTCTCGTCTCTCGATTCCAAATTAGGGAGACCGGACTCCGATATTACGCCGGAAGGATTTGGGTGCCTAGTTATGGGGACCTACGAAGCCTTATTTTAGACGAAGCCCATAAGTCACGATACTCGATTCACCCCGGTGCCAATAAGATGTACCACGACCTTAAACAACTATATTGGTGGCCGAACATCAAAAGGGACGTAGCTACTTATGTTTCCAAGTGTTTGACATGTTCCAAAGTCAAAGCCGAACACCAAAGACCGTCCGGACTACTTCAACAACCCGAGATCCCGCAATGGAAGTGGGAAAGGATAACGATGGATTTCATCACCAAGCTACCAAAAACGACGGGCGGTTATGATACCATTTGGGTTATTGTTGACCGTCTCACCAAATCCGCACACTTCCTGGCCATGAAAGAAACGGACAAAATGGAGAAACTTGCACAACTTTACATTAAGGAGATCGTAGCCCGACACGGTGTACCTTTATCGATTATCTCCGACCGAGATGGCCGTTTCGTTTCTAGATTTTGGCGTACATTGCAAGAAGCGTTGGGAACGCGTTTAGACATGAGCACCGCATATCATCCTCAAACCGATGGACAAAGCGAACGTACAATTCAAACCTTAGAGGACATGTTACGAGCTTGCGTGGTTGATTTCGGAAAAGCTTGGGACAAGCACTTACCTCTCGCCGAGTTCTCTTACAACAATAGTTATCACGCGAGTATTAAAGCCGCACCTTTTGAAGCGTTATATGGTCGAAAATGTCGCTCTCCTCTTTGTTGGGCCGAAGTGGGTGACGTGCAAATTTCCGGGCCCGAACTCATTCACGAAACAACCGAAAAGATTCTTCAAATCCGAGATAGGCTTCGGACGGCCCGGAGTCGTCAAAAATGCTATACCGACAAAAGACGCAAAGACCTCGAATTTCAAGTCGGTGACCGCGTCATGTTAAAAGTCGTACCTTGGAAAGGTGTCATCCGTTTTGGGAAACGTGGGAAACTAAATCCGCGGTATGTTGGTCCTTTCGAAATCTTAGAGCATGTTGGAACCGTTGCTTATCGTTTAAACCTTCCGCCTCAATTAAGCTCCGTCCATCCTACTTTTCATGTATCTAACTTGAAAAAGTGTCTTGCCGAACCCGATATCGTCATTCCTCTCGAGGAACTTACTATTGATGACAAACTTCATTTTGTGGAGGAACCGGTTGAAATTGTGGACACCTCCGTCAAGACATTGAAACAAAGCCGAATCTCGATTGTTAAAGTCCGTTGGAACGCCAAAAGGGGACCCGAGTTTACTTGGGAAAGGCAAGATCAAATGCAAAGGAAGTATCCTCATCTATTCTTGAATTCGGAAATACAAGATCTCGAGGAAGAAACAACGACTACTACGCCTACTTAAATTTCGGGACGAAATTTCTTTTAAGGAGTAGGTAATGTAACATCCCGCCTTTTTCCATTTACTTTTCCGTTATACTAATTTAAAGTCCGTTATATGTTTATAACATCTCCCGTTGATACGCGTTTTAAATTATCTCGTTTAGGTAATTCACGCACCCGAACGAAAGTTGAGGGACTAAACTTGACAAGGGATCAAACCCTTGACTAGGTCAAAGGGTCAAACCCCTTTCACTCATTCATTATCATCTCCATCTCTCTCTCTTTCTCTCTAGCAAGAACACACACACCATTTCCAAATTCATTCAATCATCATCTAAATCCGATCTAGGAGGCTTACAACAAAATAAATTACATATTCGTAATCCTCTCTTCATCCTCTTCATTTTGGTACCAACTTCATCTCGTTTGGGTAACATTTCTAAAACTCTAGATTTCTCTAAATTCGTGTTTTTGACTTGAAATGGTGTTAGTTAGTGTCTATGGCTCATTGTGATGTCGTGTGTGTAATTTATATGCTCGATCTCGTTGTTTTAGTGTAACTAGCATGAACTTGAATTTTGGTGTGTTGTTCTTGAGCTTTGGATGATCATATGTTGTTAGATGTTAAAAGTTCATGTTCTAATTGTGTTCCTAGTATCACTAGCTTCAATTTGATGTGTAGGTTGCTTGAGAAAACTCCATAAACTTGATTAGTGATTTTGGTGAATTCGGGTTAGGGTTTGATAAGCTTGAAATGAATATTTGATGCATTGAATGACATGAATTGTAGTTAGTAAGTAGTTAGTTGTATTGTATGCTCGATTACCTACAAAACGGCATGTTATATGTATGCATTAAATGTCCGAATCATAAATGTGCACTTATCAAATTTGTGTATTAAATGTGTGCATTAATTAATCATTTACTTTGGAAAGCCGATTGTTACAAATAACATTTTTGGTTGGTGAAATATATTTAGTTGTGTTCTTTGTCAAATTACCTTTCCAACGATATAAGGTGCGAGTTCTAAGAGTTAGCGGTTTGTGTTTTATGCACAAAAAGGTTTTGGATTGAGACTTGAACATTTGGGACTGGCCAGGCACCAGCACCCGGCCTTTGCCGCGGCGCGGCCCCTTCCTGTCGCGGCGCGACATATAAGGGAGCCAGGTTCTGACCTCCTTGTCCCAAATGTGAAAAATGTTTGGCACGTTCTAGACCTCCGATTCACATGAAACTTGTTCTAACATGCTCATATATGATTAAAAACCTCAGAAAAATAGTTCGGGACCCGACCCGAACATGTTGACTTTTTCGTTGACTTTAACCCGACCAAGTTTGACTTTTTGTCAAACTTAATCAATTAATTATGCAATCTTTCTAACATGCTTTTATACTTGTGTCTTGCATGAAACTTGATGATTTGATTCACATGCTATATTAATCGAGTCGTATTGAGCCATAGGACTAATTGAACATCTTTGACCCTTCGTGACTATCGTTATTGATACAACCTATTTGTTTAGGTCAAGACTAGCATTATTCTTTGCACGCGTTACTTGTCGAAGTACTTTTTGGTTCGTGCATACAAGATGAGATCATAGTCCCACTTTTACTCTTTTTGAACTTACTTTTGGGATGAGAAAACATAAACGTTCTTTTAAACTACGTGAACACAAGTATAGGGAAAACAAACATTCTACATACGAGTTTGAACACAAATCCTCAATTCGATTATCATTAGTTACATCAGATGGTGTAAGCGAGAACTTATGTTATATTGCCATATGGGTTTGACAAACCCTCACTTCGGACGGTTCGCTACCGTCTACGGGTGAAATATATTTTCGAGAAACAGTGTATGTTCTAACACTATTATTACGGGGTTCAACGGACGGAATGTTAAGCTTTGATAATTGAGTGCTCGTGAATATTAACTTTTTGAATGTACTATGACTTTATCGATGTTGCAAATCTTGTGGTTCAACTTACTTTTACTCACTTACTTATTTAAACCTATGATTTCACCAACGTTTTCGTTGACAGATTCTCTATGTTTTTCTCAGGTCCTTGAACTTAGGTGATACATGCTTCCGCTCATACTTTTTGATACTTGCTTTGGATGTCGAGTATACTTGCATACGTGGAGCGTCTTTTTGACTACTTTTAATTGTGTCGCACGTGTTTCATACAAACTTTAAACATTGTTATGTACTTGTTATGGAAACTACTTTTGTAAACTTTGAAACATCCTTATTTATGAAATGAATGCGACATATTTTTCGGTCAAACTTTGTTATAAGACTTACGATCATGTAATGGGACCGTACGTAGATGACGCCGTCATTTGACGATTTGTCGGGGTCGCTACACATTGGAAGACTTGAAAGTTCTTGAAGCAGAATCATGACACGAAAACAGTTCAAGTAAGATTTTCACTCGAAATAAGATCGTTATAGTTATAGAAATTGAATCAAAGTTTGAATATGAGTATTAACTTGTATTAGAAAGATATCTTTCTTTAAATAATAAAGATTTCTTGAGGTTGGATGATCACTCTACAAGATTGGAAGTAAGCTAGCAAACTTGGAAGTATTCTTGATTTTATGAAACTAGAACTTGTAGAATTTATGAAGAACACTTAGAACTTGAAGATAGAACTTGAGAGAGATCAATTAGATGAAGAAAATTGAAGAATGAAAGTGTTTGAAGGTGTTTTTGGTCGTTGGTGTATGGATTAGATATAAAGGATATGTAATTTTGTTTTCATGTAAATAAGTCATGAATGATTACTCATATTTTTGTAATTTTATGAGATATTTCATGCTAGTTTCCAAATGATGGTTCCCACATGTGTTAGGTGACTCACATAGGCTTCTAAGAGCTGATCATTGGAGTGTATATACCAATAGTACATACATCTAAAAGCTGTGTATTGTACGAGTACGAATAGGGTGCATACGAGTATAATTGTTGATGAAACTGAACGAGGATGTAATTGTAAGCATTTTTGTTAAGTAGAAGTATTTTTATAAGTGTCTTGAAGTCTTTCAAAAGTGTATGAATACATATTAAAACACTACATGTATATACATTTTAACTGAGTCGTTAAGTCATCGTTAGTCGTTACATGTAAGTGTTGTTTTGAAACCTTTAGGTTAACGATCTTGTTAAATGTTGTTAACCCAATGTTTATAATATCAAATGAGATTTTAAATTATTATATTATCATGATATTATGATGTACGAATATCTCTTAATATGATATATATACATTAAATGTCGTTACAACGATAATCGTTACATATATGTCTCGTTTCAAAATCATTAAGTTAGTAGTCTTGTTTTTACATATGTAGTTCATTATTAATATACTTAATGATATTTTTACTTATCATAATATCATGTTAACTATATATATAACCATATATATGTCATCATATAGTTTTTACAAGTTTTAACGTTCGTGAATCACCGGTCAACTTGGGTGGTCAATTGTCTATATGAAACCTATTTCAATTAATCAAGTCTTAACAAGTTTGATTGCTTAATATGTTGGAAACACTTAATCATGTAAATAACAATTTCATTTAATATATATATAAACATGGAAAAGTTCGGGTCACTACAGTACCTACCAGTTAAATAAATTTTGTCCCGAAATTTTAAGCAGTTGGAGGTGTTGACGTATCTTCTGGAAATCAATGCGGGTATTTCTTCTTCATCTGATCGTCTCATTCCTAGGTGAACTCGGGTCCTCTACGAGCATTCCATTGAACCTTAACAATTGGTATCTTGTTTTGCTTAAGTCTTTTAACCTCACGATCCATTATTTCGACGGGTTCTTCGATGAATTGAAGTTTTTCGTTGATTTGGATTTCATCTAACGGAATAGTGAGATCTTCTTTAGCAAAACATTTCTTCAAATTCGAGATGTGGAAAGTGTTATGTACAGTCGCGAGTTGTTGAGGTAACTCAAGTCGGTAAGCTACTGGTCCGACACGATCAATAATCTTGAATGGTCCGATATACCTTGGATTTAATTTCCCTCGTTTACCAAATCGAACAACACCTTTCCAAGGTGCAACTTTAAGCATGACCATCTCTCCAATTTCAAATTCTATATCTTTTCTTTTAGTGTCAGCGTAGCTCTTTTGTCGACTTTGGGCGGTTTTCAACCGTTGTTGAATTTGGATGATCTTCTCGGTAGTTTCTTGTATTATCTCTGGACCCGTAATCTGTCTATCCCCCACTTCACTCCAACAAATCGGAGACCTGCACTTTCTACCATAAAGTGCTTCAAACGGTGCCATCTCAATGCTTGAATGGTAGCTGTTGTTGTAGGAAAATTCTGCTAACGATAGATTTCGATCCCAACTGTTTCCGAAATCAATAACACATGCTCGTAGCATGTCTTCAAGCATTTTTATCGTCCTTTCGCTCTGCCCATCAGTTTGTGGATGATAGGCAGTACTCATGTCTAGACGAGTTCCTAATGCTTGCTGTAATGTCTGCCAGAATCTTGAAATAAATCTGCCATCCCTATCAGAGATAATAGAGATTGGTATTCCATATCTGGAGACGACTTCCTTCAAATACAGTCGTGCTAACTTCTCCATCTTGTCATCTTCTCTTATTGGCAGGAAGTGTGCTGATTTGGTGAGACGATCAACTATTACCCAAATAGTATCAAAACCACTTGCAGTCCTTGGCAATTTAGTGATGAAATCCATGGTAATGTTTTCCCATTTCCATTCCGGGATTTCGGATTGTTGAAGTAGACCTGATGGTTTCTGATGCTCAGCTTTGACCTTAGAACACGTCAAACATTCTCCTACGTATTTAGCAACATCGGCTTTCATACCCGGCCACCAAAAATGTTTCTTGAGATCCTTGTACATCTTCCCCGTTCCAGGATGTATTGAGTATCTGGTTTTATGAGCTTCTCTAAGTACCATTTCTCTCATAACTCCAAATTTTGGTACCCAAATCCTTTCAGCCCTATACCGGGTTCCGTCTTCCCGAATATTAAGATGCTTCTCCGATCCTTTGGGTATCTCATCCTTTAAATTTCCCTCTTTTAAAACTCCTTGTTGCGTCTCCTTTATTTGAGTAGTAAGGTTATTGTGAATCATTATATTCATAGATTTTACTCGAATGGGTTCTCTGTCCTTCCTGCTCAAGGCGTCGGCTACCACATTTGCCTTCCCCGGGTGGTAACGAATCTCAAAGTCGTAATCATTCAATAATTCAATCCACCTACGCTGCCTCATATTCAGTTGTTTCCGATTAAATATGTGTTGAAGACTTTTGTGGTCGGTATATATAATACTTTTGACCCCATATAAGTAGTGCCTCCAAGTCTTTAATGCAAAAACAACCGCGCCTAATTCCAAATCATGCGTCGTATAATTTTGTTCGTGAATCTTCAATTGTCTAGACACATAAGCAATCACCTTCGTTCATTGCATTAATACACAACCGAGACCTTGCTTTGATGCGTCACAATAAATCACAAAATCATCATTCCCTTCAGGCAATGACAATATAGGTGCCATAGTTAGCTTTTTCTTCAATAACTGAAACGCTTTCTCTTGTTCATCCTTCCATTCAAATTTCTTCCCTTTATGCGTTAATGCAGTCAAGGGTTTTGCTATTCTGGAAAAGTCTTGGATGAACCTTCTGTAGTAACCAGCTAGTCCTAAAAACTGGCGTATGTGTTTCAGAGTTTTCGGGGTTTCCCACTTTTTAACAGTTTCTATCTTTGCCGGATCCACCTTAATACCTTCTTTGTTCACTATGTGACCGAGGAATTGAACTTCTTCCAACCAAAATGCACACTTTGAAAACATAGTGTACAATTCTTCCTTCCTCAATACTCCTAACACCTTTCTCAAATGTTCACCGTGTTCTTGGTCATTCTTTGAGTAAATAAGTATGTCATCAATGAAAACAATGACAAACTTGTCAAGGTATTGTCCACACACTCGGTTCATAAGGTCCATGAATACAACTGGTGCATTAGTTAAACCAAACGGCATGACTATAAACTCGTAATGACCGTAACGTGTTCTGAAAGCAGTCTTTGGAATATCATCTTCTTTCACCCGCATTTGATGATACCCGGAACGTAAGTCAATCTTTGAATAAACAGACGAGCCCTGTAGTTGATAAAATAAGTCGTCGATTCTTGATAGTGGGTAGCGGTTCTTGATGGTAAGTTTGTTCAACTCTCGGTAGTCGATACACAACCTGAATGTACCATCTTTCTTCTTGACAAACAAAACAGGAGCTCCCCACGGTGATGTGCTTGGTCGAATGAAATCACGCTCTAAAAGTTCTTGTAATTGGCTCTGCAGTTCTTTCATCTCGCTGAGTGCGAGTCTGTAAGGAGCACGAGCTATTGGTGCAGCTCCTGGTACAAGATCTATTTGAAATTCAACGGATTGATGTGGGGGTAATCCCGGTAATTCTTTCAGAAATACATCGGGAAATTCTTTTGCGACGGGAACATCATTGATGCTCTTTTCTTCATTTTGTACTTTCTCGACGTGTGCTAGAACAGCATAGCAACCTTTTCTTATTAGTTTTTGTGCCTTCAAATTACTAATAAGATGTAGCTTCGTGTTGCCCTTTTCTCCGTACACCATTAAGGGTTTTCCTTTTTCTCGTATAATGCGAATTGCATTTTTGTAACAAATGATCTCTGCTTTCACTTCTTTCAACCAGTCCATACCGATTATCACATCAAAACTCCCTAACTCTACTGGTATCAAGTCAATCTTAAATGTTTCGCTAACCAGTTTAATTTCTCGATTCCGACATATATTATCTGCTGAAATTAATTTACCATTTGCTAATTCGAGTAAAAATTTACTATCCAAAGGCGTCAATGGACAACTTAATTTAGCACAAAAATCTCTACTCATATAGCTTCTATCCGCACCCGAATCAAATAAAACGTAAGCAGATTTATTGTCAATAAGAAACGTACCTGTAACAAGCTCCGGGTCTTCCTGTGCCTCTGCCGCATTAATATTGAAAACTCTTTCGCGGCCTTGTCCATTCGTGTTCTCCTGGTTCGGGCAATTTCTAATAATGTGGCCCGGTTTTCCACATTTATAACAAACTACATTGGCATAACTTGCTCCGACACTACTTGCTTCGCCATTACTCGTTCCAACACCATTTGTTCCTTTCGTTCTGTTAACCCCTGGTCCGTAGACCTCACACTTCGCTGCGCTATGACCATTTCTTTTACACTTGTTGCAAAATTTGGTGCAGAACCCCGAGTGATAATTTTCACACCTTTGGCATAGCTGCTTCTGATTGTTGTTGTTGTTGTTGCGGTTATTATTGTTGTTGGGATGATTGTTGTAGTTGCTGTTGTTGTTGGTGTTGTTGTTGTTGTTGTTGTTGTTGTTGTTAGGACGTTTGTTGTAGTTGCGATTGATGTTGCGATTGTTGGGATAGTTGTTGCGATTATTGTTGTAATTGTTGTTGTTGTTGTATTGGTGATTCTTATCACCATTTTCCTCCCACTTTCTTTTGACTTGCTTCACATTAGCCTCTTCAGCAGTCTGTTCTTTAATTCTTTCTTCAATTTGGTTCACTAGTTTGTAAGCCATTCTACATGCCTGTTGTATGGAGGCGGGCTCGTGTGAACTTATATCTTCTTGGATTCTTTCCGGTAATCCTTTCACAAACGCGTCGATCTTCTCTTCCTCATCTTTGAACGCTCCCGGACACAATAGGCATAATTCTGTGAATCGTCTTTCGTACGTGGTAATATCAAATCCTTGGGTTCGTAACCCTCTAAGTTCTGTTTTGAGCTTATTGACCTCGGTTCTGGGACGGTACTTCTCGTTCATCAAGTGCTTGAATGCTGACCACGGTAGTGCGTAAGCATCATCTTGTCCCACTTGCTCTAGATAGGTATTCTACCATGTTAACGCAGAACCTGTGAAGGTATGCGTAGCGTACTTCACTTTGTCCTCTTCAGTACACTTACTTATGGCAAACACCGATTCGACCTTCTCGGTCCACCGTTTCAATCCGATCGGTCCTTCAGTTCCATCAAATTCCAAAGGTTTGCAGGCAGTGAATTCTTTGTAGGTGCATCCTACACGATTTCCTGTACTGCTAGATCCAAGGTTATTGTTTGTATGTAGCGCAGCCTGTACTGCGGCTATGTTTGAAGCAAGAAAGGCACGAAATTCCTCTTCGCTCATATTCAAGGTGTGTCGAGTAGTCGGTGCCATTTCCTTCAAAATAGTCAAATGAAATGAGTTAATCATATAGAATATCAAGAGTAGTCAATAGTATTTCGTAGCGTAATATGAACTTATTTATAAAATCTCTTTCTTCATATTAGCGTTTTATACTCTTTAATTCGGGTAGTACCTGTAACATCCCGCGTTTTTCCGTTAAATTTATTTTAACACCGTCTTTTTTTTTTAAATAACATCTTCCGTCACCTATATTCGTACACTTCGTTAACTAATGTTCTTGATAATCCCGTTACTCGATTACAACATCTCTCGTTAACTTGCGTTTTAAAAATATTCGATCGGTTAAATCCCGCACCCGCTTTGAAACTCGAGGGACCGGAGTTTCCAAATGGGCAAACTAGTTGACTAGGTCAACTAGTCAACCCATTTTTCCACCATTCATTCATTCCATCATCTCCCTCACCTCTTTTCTCTCCATCTCAAGAACACACACATAAACCCATTCCATTCATTCATCATCTAAATTCAATCTTGGAAGCTCACAATAAATCCGACTACATATTCTTGATCCTCTCATCATTCTCTACGATTTGATACTAACTACACCGATTTTGGGTAACATTTCTAAAACTCTAGATTTCTATAAATTCGTGTTTTTGACTTGAAATTGTGTTAGTTAGTGTCTATGGCTCGTGTCTAGCATGAATATATGTTTTGTTTGCTCGATTTGTTGATTTGAGTAACTAGTTTGAACTTTTGAAGTGGGTTAGCTTAATCTTTGATTTTGGATGATTAAAAGTTGTTTAATTGTTAAAGTTCATGTTTTAATTGTGTTACTAGTATCATTAGCTACATTTTGATGTGTAGGTTGATTTAGAAAACTTCAAAAACCCGATTAAGGATTTTGTGATGTTTGACTAGGGTTTGATAGTTCTTGACATGAACTTTTGATGCTTGAATGCCATGAAATGTTAATTGTTAGTGTTTAGTAGTAATGTATGCTTCATTACCTTCAAAACGGCATATCGTATGTGTAAATTGGATTCCCGAATCATAAAATACGTTTTACGAACTTGAAACTTTGAAAATAAACCTTTCTTGATCAATTGACGAGTTTTCAGTTATTGTAATTGATGTTTTTGCTTGATGAAAAGTGGTTAGTCGTATTCCTTGTCAAAATACCTTTCCAACGATATAAGATACTTGTTTTGGATGTTTACGGTTTAGGATTTATGGGTATTTGAAGTTGGATTCGTGCTTGAGTGTGAAAACTGCCAGAATTCTCTGCACAGGTAATGGCGCGGCGCGCCATACACCCGCGCGGCACGCCAAAGTGGGCTGTCCAATTTTGTCAATTTTCGAATAATGTTTGCTATGCTACGCACCCCCGATTCACATGAGACTTGTTCTAACATGCTTATACATGAATAAAAACCTCAGAAAAATAGTTCGGGACCGAACCCGAACGTGTTGACTTTTCGTTGACTTTGACCAAGTTTGACTTTTAGTCAAACTTAACCAAACTTGTATGCAATCGTTCTAACATGCTTTTATACGTGATTCTTGTATGAAACTTGACAAATTGATTCACATGCTATATTTAATCGAGTCGTAACGAGCCATAGGACTAGTTGAACACATTTCACCCGACCTTGTATCGTAACTGGTTAATTGATACAACTTACTTGTTTAGGTCAAGGCTAAGCAACTTTCATGCACACGTTTACTTTGTGAAGTATTTTTATACTCGTGCACTCGAGGTGAGATCATAGTCCCACCTTTTCAACAACTTTTTATACTTTTAAATTGTGGGCTGAGAAACATATACTTTGTTACATTTTGTACTACTTACTTTTATACTTTGAACACAAGTACGATGAAACAAACATTCCACAGCGAGTTAGAACAAAAATCCTCAATTCGATTATCATTAGTTACACTTGCAGGGTGTAAGCGAGAACTTATATTGTGTGGCCATACGGGTTTGACAAACCCTCATTTCGGACGGTTCGCTACCGTCTACGGATGAAATATATTTTCGAGAAACAGTGTATGTTCTAACACTATTGTGATGGGGTTCTATGGAAGGAAACGTTAAGTCTTGATAATTGGGTGCTCGCGAACAAACTTTTGGAATGCAAACGATTTGGATAATCAACATATTGGAAATACTAAATCTTGTGGTTCAAAATATAACATTTACTAATACACCTATGATTTCACCAACGTTTTTCGTTGACAGTTTTCTATATGTTTCTCAGGTTCATACATGGCTATTTGATACATGCTTCCGCACTCTTTGATTACTTGATTGGAGTCAACCATGCATGCATACGCTAGGGATAGCACTTTTGGATTCAAACTTTTGTTTACATACTTACGCTATTTATAGCAACTGTGTTTTTAAACTAATTATGTTGCAAGTTATTTCATTTATACTTTATGACTTTTGTAAACTTAGACTTGTTGTCGAACGGTTTTGTAAACTAAACTTGCAAGTCTTGTACCTTTCAAATGAATGCGACATAATTTTGGTCAAACGAGTCTCATATAGGGACTACGACCACGCAACGGGACCTAAGTTAACGGCGCCATCAATAACGGTTTTGGTCGGGTCGTCACAAGTGGTATCAGAGCGTTGGTTGTAGGGAACTAGGACGTGCATTAGTGTGTCTAACAGAGTCGTTGGGACGCATTAGTGAGTCTAGACTACAACCGGATAGTTAGCATTTGCATTCTGACATACATTTGCTATAGATAGCACTTACTTGACTACTTGTGCATTATATTTGAATCATTCTTAGGCAAACTTTTTAATGGTACCCAACCTTCATCATACGAACTCGTATTCCGCCACTTTTTTGGTAACACACGTAAATTCATGATTCATACACGTATGGATGACGACGACTTCATTAGTCACACTTGTTCGGGAACTCTGTCTCCCGGATTGTTATTTGCCACCGTTTCAACTTACTATCGGTTTCCCACTGGTGTTTCTTACTATCTACTTTTTGGTGTTACTACCATCACTACTCTAGGTGAGTATCGTCATCAACATTTATCACTACGGTTGCGTGCTACTCGTTATCATGACTCGTTACTCTTTTCATACCTGAATACCTTATTGTCTGACTCGAACCACATTGACGTGAACAATCATTTATACACTTCCCTCGGGGAACGCTTCTTTAGAGTTGCACAAATTCTTTCGATTCAATACGAGTCACGTTAGAGATGCCGTTGCATTTTGTTCATTTTAGATCTTCACGGTTACACGAACTCGAATCTATGGAGTGATGTGGGAATGGAGGTATGAGTTAGCGTAATATAACGACACTCGATCAACGTGGTTATATTACAGTAATTCACACCAAAGTTCTAGTGACACGTGATGGTGATTGGACTCGATCAACCTAATCACCACCATGTGCCATGTACATGACTTCATTTTTCTTGTTTGAACATCCGAAAACTCCTAGAATACTAATAACAACCATACCCGGGACACATCTTCGATTATTGTCGAACCATAGTTATGCTTCCGAATGAATGGCAAATTCTTTCAACATCAGACGTATGTTATAAGTGAATACTATCTCGTTTTCGCATAGTTTTATCGACGAACTACAAACTGTTTGGTATGCTCACATCGAGGCGGAAACTTCTCTCGCATTACACTCGTACTTCCGTTTAAGGAAATCATTATTCTAAACTCTCAATGGAGAGAGAGACTCTTCACGTTATACTAGTATTCCCTACGAGGGTGAATAGTCCTAACAAACGTTTTCGAAAACCGATAAATCTTCCGCGGTGCGAAATTCTTGAGAAAAGGAAACTTGTTCTAACTAAAGTTTTCAAGTCCTAACAAACTTATTCAAATTTATCTTAAGGAAATGTACCTCGTTTCGGATCGAGATCCTCGTTTCACTTCTTGATTTAGGAGTGCCTTACAAAAGTCTCGGGACCACGTTTAGACATGAGTACCGCGTACCATCCAAAACCCGACGGACCGAACAAACATACGATTTAAACCTTAGAATCCATAATACGAGTTGTATTACTAACTTCAAACCACTTGAGAAAAGTCTTGCCTTTAACCGGAATCTCTTACCACGATAGTTATCATTCGATTCTTAACGTCACACCTTTTGAAACCACATGTGACCGGAAACGTCATTCTCTTTTGTCGAACAAAGTAAACGATGATCAATTCACCGGGGCCGAGTTTATTCATGAGCAACTGAGAAAATTTATTCATATTCAAGAAAGACCCAACGCGACTCGTAGTCGCCCAGAGAGCTTGCCAATGTTAGACGTAAACCTTTCGAATTCCATGGGAAACCGCGTCACGTTAGAAGTCGCACCTTGAGGAGGTGTAAACCATTTCGGGAAACCTAGGAATGCTAAATCCGCGATATACTAATCCTTTTTGAAACCAAGGAGCGTATTGTACCCGTTGCTTGTCATCTAGATTTTCCGACTCATTTGAGTCTCCGTTCATCCTACATAGAACCTGAAGACGTAACTTGCTATTCCCTTCGATGAGCTTGCTATCGATGGTACACTCCACTTCCTAGGAGAACCGGTTGAAATTATGAATCGTGAAACCAAACTTCAATCCAACGTAAAAAAAAAAAAAAAAAAAAAAAAAAAATCCCGACCGTCGAAGTTCGTTGAAATGCCCAAGGACGTACCCTCACTTATTCGTAGAGTTTACAATGAAAGGTTTCGAAGAAGAAACAACAACTACTACTTCCAACTAAATTTCGGGACGAAATTTCTTTTGAGGTGTGGATAATGTAACATCCCGCGTTTTTCCGTTAAATTTATTTTAACACCGTCTTTTTTTTTTTAAATAACATCTTCCGTCACCTATATTCGTACACTTCGTTAACTAATGTTCTTGATAATCCCGTTACTCGATTACAACATCTCTCGTTAACTTGCGTTTTAAAAATATTCGATCGGTTAAATCCCGCACCCGCTTTGAAACTCGAGGGACCGGAGTTGCCAAATGGGCAAACTAGTTGACTAGGTCAACTAGTCAACCCATTTTTCCACCATTCATTCATTCCATCATCTCCCTCACCTCTTTTCTCTCCATCTCAAGAACACACACATAAACCCATTCCATTCATTCATCATCTAAATTCAATCTTGGAAGCTCACAATAAATCCGACTACATATTCTTGATCCTCTCATCATTCTCTACGATTTGATACTAACTACACCGATTTTGGGTAACATTTCTAAAACTCTAGATTTCTATAAATTCGTGTTTTTGACTTGAAATTGTGTTAGTTAGTGTCTATGGCTCGTGTCTAGCATGAATATATGTTTTGTTTGCTCGATTTGTTGATTTGAGTAACTAGTTTGAACTTTTGAAGTGGGTTAGCTTAATCTTTGATTTTGGATGATTAAAAGTTGTTTAATTGTTAAAGTTCATGTTTTAATTGTGTTACTAGTATCATTAGCTACATTTTGATGTGTAGGTTGATTTAGAAAACTTCAAAAACCCGATTAAGGATTTTGTGATGTTTGACTAGGGTTTGATAGTTCTTGACATGAACTTTTGATGCTTGAATGCCATGAAATGTTAATTGTTAGTGTTTAGTAGTAATGTATGCTTCATTACCTTCAAAACGGCATATCGTATGTGTAAATTGGATTCCCGAATCATAAAATACGTTTTACGAACTTGAAACTTTGAAAATAAACCTTTCTTGATCAATTGACGAGTTTTCGGTTATTGTAATTGATGTTTTTGCTTGATGAAAAGTGGTTAGTCGTATTCCTTGTCAAAATACCTTTCCAACGATATAAGATACTTGTTTTGGATGTTTACGGTTTAGGATCTATGGGTATTTGAAGTTGGATTCGTGCTTGAGTGTGAAAACTGCCAGAATTCTCTGCACAGGTAATGGCGCGGCGCGCCATACACCCGCGCGGCGCGCCAAAGTGGGCTGTCCAATTTTGTCAATTTTCGAATATTGTTTGCTATGCTACGCACCCCCGATTCACATGAGACTTGTTCTAACATGCTTATACATGAATAAAAACCTCAGAAAAATAGTTCGGGACCGAACCCGAACGTGTTGACTTTTCGTTGACTTTGACCAAGTTTGACTTTTAGTCAAACTTAACCAAACTTGTATGCAATCGTTCTAACATGCTTTTATACGTGATTCTTGTATGAAACTTGACAAATTGATTCACATGCTATATTTAATCGAGTCGTAACGAGCCATAGGACTAGTTGAACACATTTCACCCGACCTTGTATCGTAACCGGTTAATTGATACAACTTACTTGTTTAGGTCAAGGCTAAGCAACTTTCATGCACACGTTTACTTTGTGAAGTATTTTTATACTCGTGCACTCGAGGTGAGATCATAGTCCCACCTTTTCAACAACTTTTTATACTTTTAAATTGTGGGCTGAGAAACATATACTTTGTTACATTTTGTACTACTTACTTTTATACTTTGAACACAAGTACGATGAAACAAACATTCCACAGCGAGTTAGAACAAAAATCCTCAATTCGATTATCATTAGTTACACTTGCAGGGTGTAAGCGAGAACTTATATTGTGTGGCCATACGGGTTTGACAAACCCTCATTTCGGACGGTTCGCTACCGTCTACGGATGAAATATATTTTCGAGAAACAGTGTATGTTCTAACACTATTGTGATGGGGTTCTATGGAAGGAAACGTTAAGTCTTGATAATTGGGTGCTCGCGAACAAACTTTTGGAATGCAAACGATTTGGATAATCAACATATTGGAAATACTAAATCTTGTGGTTCAAAATATAACATTTACTAATACACCTATGATTTCACCAACGTTTTTCGTTGACAGTTTTCTATATGTTTCTCAGGTTCATACATGGCTATTTGATACATGCTTCCGCACTCTTTGATTACTTGATTGGAGTCAACCATGCATGCATACGCTAGGGATAGCACTTTTGGATTCAAACTTTTGTTTACATACTTACGCTATTTATAGCAACTGTGTTTTTAAACTAATTATGTCGCAAGTTATTTCATTTATACTTTATGACTTTTGTAAACTTAGACTTGTTGTCGAACGGTTTTGTAAACTAAACTTGCAAGTCTTGTACCTTTCAAATGAATGCGACATAATTTTGGTCAAACGAGTCTCATATAGGGACTACGACCACGCAACGGGACCTAAGTTAACGGCGCCGTCAATAACGGTTTTGGTCGGGTCGTCACAGTACCTACCCGTTAAGTTCATACTTAGTAGCTAACATACCATTTCAACTACTACAATTCTATATGAAAAACTAATCACAAAAAAAAAAAAAAAAAAAAAAAAAAAAAAAAAAATCATATTCAAACCTTTATACAATAACTTGCAAACTTACAATACCGCTTTTTTTTACATAGAGCATGAAATATAGCACATAAAACTTTGATACAAAGTAGTTGCGGAGATAATTCTAGTTAATAAATAAGGCGTTCAGCAAAGGCAATAAAGACACGTAATTCATACGTCCAGAAACAACTCATGCATTCTGGTTTTACTAATACCACTTCCCATCCTTGGTTTTGTGGAACATAACCGTTGTGACCGATAGTAAGACAATGTGTTGTAACGTCGTCAAAAGGATGAAGGTTACGTAATGACCAACAGTCTCGTAATAACCTAAAAACCTCATTTCTTACCCCAATTACCGACTCCGTCACTTGTGGGAACGTTTTGTTTAATAGTTGTAGCCCGATGTTCTTGTTCTCACTTTGGTGAGAAGCGAACATTACTAACCCGTAAGCATAACATGCTTCTTTATGTTGCATGTTAGCCACTTTTTCTAAATCACGAAGTCCTATATTCGGATATATTGAGTCAAAATAATTTCTTAACCCGTTGCGTAAAATAGCATTTGGGTTTCCCGCAATATATGCATCAAAGTAAACACATCGTAACTTATGGATTTCCCAATGTGATATCCCCCATCTTTCGAACGAAAGCCTTTTATAAATCAAGGCATTCTTGGAACGTTCTTCGAATGTCTTACAAACTGATCTCGCCTTAAATAGTTGTGCCGAGGAATTCTGACCGACTCTAGACAAGATTTCATCAATCATGTCTCCGGGTAGGTCTCTTAAAATATTGGGTTGTCTATCCATTTTGTGTTTTTATACTGTAAAATAGACAAGAGTTAGATTCATAAAAAAAAATACTTATTAATACAAACAATTTTTACATATATCATAAAGCATAAGCACACTATATTACATATATTACACCACACGAATACAACTATCTTATTCCGACTCGCTCGTTTATTCTTCTTCGGTTTTGGTTCGTTTTGCCAAGTTTCTAGGGATATATGATGTTCCCCTAATACGAGCCGTCGTTTTCCACATTGGTTTAGAAAAACCTGGTGGTTTAGAGGTTCCCGGGTTATTGTCGCAACTTAAGAAATACGGGTGTTGATGATACATATAAAGTTCATCGGGTTTGGAATCAAATTTCTCTATTTTTATGCCCTTTCCCTTATTGTTCTCTTTTGCCTTATTAAATTGTGTTGGGGTAATTTCTATAACATCATCGGAATCCTTGTCGGGATCCGATTCATCGGAGAATTGGTAATCCTACCAATACTTTGCTTCCTTGGCGGAAACACCATTGACCATAATTAACTTTGGTCGGTTGGTTGAGGATTTTCTTCTACTTAACCGTTTTATTATTTACCCCACTGGTTCTATTTCTTCTTCCGGTTCCGATTCTTCTTCCGGTTCCGATTCTTCTTTCGGTTCTAACTCTTCTTCCGGTTCCTCTTCGGGAACTTGTGAATCAGTCCACGAATCATTCCAATTTACATTTGACTCTTCATTATTATTAGGTGAGTCAATGGAACTTGTTCTAGAGGTAGACATCTATCACATAATATCAAACGCGTTAAGAGATTAATATATCACATAATATTCACATGTTAAAAATATATAGTTTCCAACAAAATTTGTTAAGCAATCATTTTTCAAGTAAACACGGTCGAAGTCCAGACTCACTAATGCATCCTAACAAACTCGATAAGACACACTAATGCAAAATTCTGGTTCTCTAATACCAACGCTCGGATACCAACTGAAATGTCCCGTTCATATTGATTATAAACGTTCCATATTAATTGATTTCGTTGCGAGGTTTTGACCTCTATATGAGACGTTTTTCAAAGACTGCATTCATTTTTAAAAACAACCATAACCTTTATTTTATCAATAAAGGTTTCAAAAGCATTATGTAGATTATCAAATAATGATAATCTAAAATATACTGTTTACACACGACCATTACATAATGGTTTACAATAGAAATATATTACATCGACATATGTTTCTTGAATGCAGTTTTTACATAATATCATACAAACATGGACTCCAAATCTTGTCCTTATTTTAGTATGCAACAGCGGAAGCTCTTAATATTCACCTGAGAATAAACATGCTTTAAACGTCAACAAAAATGTTGGTGAGTTATAGGTTTAACCTATATATATCAAATCGTAACAATAGACCACAAGATTTCATATTTCAATATACATCCCATACATAGAGATAAAAATCATTCATATGGTGAACACCTGGTAACCGACATTAACAAGATGCATATATAAGAATATCCCCATCATTCCGGGACACCCTTCGGATATGATATAAATTTCGAAGTACTAAAGCATCCGGTACTTTGGATGGGGTTTGTTAGGCCTAATAGATCTATCTTTAGGATTCGCGTCAATTAGGGTGTCTGTTCCCTAATTCTTAGATTACCAGACTTAATAAAAAGGGGCATATTCGATTTCGATAATTCAACCATAGAATGTAGTTTCACGTACTTGTGTCTATTTTGTAAATCATTTATAAAACCTGCATGTATTCTCATCCCAAAAATATTAGATTTTAAAAGTGGGACTATAACTCACTTTCACAGATTTTTACTTCGTCGGGAAGTAAGACTTGGCCACTGGTCGATTCACGAACCTATAACAAATATGTACATATATATCAAAGTATATTCAAAATATATTTACAACACTTTTAATACATTTTGATGTTTTAAGTTTATTAAGTCAGCTGTCCTCGTTAGTAACCTACAACTAGTTGTCCAACGTTAGATGTACAGAAAAAATTGATATATATTATCTTAAATCAATCCACGACCCAGTGTATACACGTCTCAGGCTAGATCACAACTCAAAGTATATATATTTTTGGAATCAACCTAAACCCTGTATAGCTAACTCCCACATTACTGCATATAGAGTGTCTATGGTTGTTCCAAATAATATATACATATGGGTCGATATGATATGTCAAAATATTTGCATACGTGTCTATGGTATCCCAAGATTACATAATATATTAGAATACATGTATAATACAATATAAGTTAGCTAGGATATGATTAATATAGATTTGTTACCAATTTTCACGTTGCTACAACAAGAAAAATTATCCAATTTTGTTTTACCCATAACTTCTTCATTTTAAATCCGTTTTGAGTGAATCAAATTGCTATGGTTTCATATTGAACTCTATTTTATGAATCTAAACAGAAAAAGTATAGGTTTATAGTCAGAAATATAAGTTACAAGTCATTTTTGTAAAGGTAGTCATTTCAGTCGAAAGAACGACGTCTAGATGACCATTTTAGAAAACATACTTCCACTTTGAGTTTAACCATGATTTTTGGATATAGTTTCATGTTCATAAGAAAAATCATTTTCCCAGAAGAACAACTTTTAAATCAAAGTTTATCATAGTTTTTAATTAACTAACCCAAAACAGCCCGCGGTGTTACTACGACGGCGTAAATCCGGTTTTACGGTGTTTTTCGTGTTTCTACGTTTTAAATCATTAAGTAAGCATATCATATAGATATAGAACATGTGTTTAGTTGATTTTTAAAGTCAAGTTAGAAGGATTAACTTTTGTTTGCGAACAAGTTTAGAATTAACTAAACTATGTTCTAGTGATTACAAGTTTAAACCTTCGAATAAGATAGCTTTATATGTATGAATCGAATGATGTTATGAACATCATTACTACCTCAAGTTTTCTGGATAAAGCTACTGGAAATGAGAAAAATGGATCTAGCTTCAAAGAATCTTTGGATGGCTTGAAAGTTCTTGAAGCAGAATCATGACACGAAAACAGTTCAAGTAAGATTTTCACTCGAAATAAGATCGTTATAGTTATAGAAATTGAATCAAAGTTTGAATATGAGTATTACCTTGTATTAGAAAGATATCTTTCTGTAAATAATAAAGATTTCTTGAGGTTGGATGATCACTCTACAAGATTGGAAGTAAGCTAGCAAACCTGGAAGTATTCTTGATTTTATGAAACTAGAACTTGTAGAATTTATGATGAATACTTAGAACTTGAAGATAGAACTTGAGAGAGATCAATTATATGAAGAAAATTGAAGAATGAAAGTGTTTGAAGGTGTTTTTGGTCGTTGGTGTATGGATTAGATATAAAGGATATGTAATTTTGTTTTCATGTAAATAAGTCATGAATGATTACTCATATTTTTTGTAATTTTATGAGATATTTCATGCTAGTTGCCAAATGATGGTTCCCACATGTGTTAGGTGACTCACATAGGCTGCTAAGAGCTGATCATTGGAGTGTATATACCAATAGTACATACATCTAAAAGCTGTGTATTGTACGAGTACGAATACGGGTGCATACGAGTAGAATTGTTGATGAAACTGAACGAGGATGTAATTGTAAGCATTTTTGTTAAGTAGAAGTATTTTGATAAGTGTCTTGAAGTCTTTCAAAAGTGTATGAGTACATATTAAAACACTACATGTATATACATTTTAACTGAGTCGTTAAGTCATCGTTAGTCGTTACATGTAAGTGTTGTTTTGAAACCTTTAGGTTAACGATCTTGTTAAATGTTGTTAACCCAATGTTTATAATATCAAATGAGATTTTAAATTATTATATTATCATGATATTATTATGTACGAATATCTCTTAATATAATATATATACATTAAATGTCGTTACAACGATAATCGTTACATATATGTCTCGTTTCAAAATCATTAAGTTAGTAGTCTTGTTTTTACATATGTAGTTCATTATTAATATACTTAATGATATGTTTACTTATCATAATATCATGTTAACTATATATATATATAACCATATATATGTCATCATATAGTTTTTACAAGTTTTAACGTTCGTGAATCACCGGTCAACTTGGGTGGTCAATTGTCTATATGAAACCTATTTCAATTAATCAAGTCTTAACAAGTTTGATTACTTAATATGTTGGAAACACTTAATCATGTAAATAACAATTTTATTTAATATATATATATATATATATAAACATGGAAAAGTTCGGGTCACTACACACGTTCCGTTGATCTCCCTCCTGATACTATCAAGGCCTCCACTTGTCGTGAACCGGCCTCTTTGTCCTCCTTGTTATTGCACCGATTTTCTTCTTCTAGAATAGCAGCCACAACTTCTTCATAGACTAGATACTCCGAGAGAACATTATTGGTTAAGTTAATAATGAGTTGATCATACGAGTCAGGTAGACTCTGAAGTAAAAGTTCAGCACGTTCTTTTGGCTCTATATTGCAACTTAATGAAGCGAGTTGAGAAAATAGAGTATTCAAAGATTTAATGTACTCATTAACTGAAGTAGATTCATTCATGCTGTAACATCCCGCCTTTTTCCATTTACTTTTCCGTTTAACTATTTTAAAGTCCGTTATATATTTATAACATCTTTCATTAATACGCGTTTTAAATTATCTCGATTAGGTAATTCACGCACCCGATTCAAACTTGAGGGACTAAAATTGACACGGGGCAAACTAGTTGACTAGGTCAACTAGTCCACCCCAAATCACCACCATTCAACCATCTCCATCTCTCTCTCTTTCCCTCTAGCAAGAACACACACACAATTACCAAATTCATTCAATCATCATCTAAATTCGATCTAGGAGGCTTACAACAAAATAAATTACATATTCGTGATCCTCTCTTCATCCTCTTCATTTTGGTACCAACTTCATCTCGTTTGGGTAACATTTCTAAAACTCTAGATTTCTCTAAATTCGTGTTTTTGACTTGAAATGGTGCTAGTTAGTGTCTATGGCTCATTGTGATGTCGTGTATGTAATTTGTAGGCTCGATCTTGTTATTTGGTGTAACTAGCATGAACACTTGAAATGGGTTAGTTTAACCTTTGATTTTGAATGATAAAATGTGTTTAGATGTTAATGGTTGTGTGTTCAAAGTGTTAGTTACTTCATTAACTTCGTTTTGGTGTGTTGATTGACATGAAAACCTTACAATAACATGATTATTGGTTTTGAGATTTTGGTTAGGGTTTGATAAGCTTTATATGAACTTTTGATGTATCAAATGCTATGAAATATTGTTGATAAGTGTTTTGTTGCAACGTGTGTTTGATTACCTTCGAAACGGCATATCATACATGTAAATTGGTTACCCGAATCATGAAATGCGTTTTTAGAACTTGAACCTTTGATTATGAACGTTTAATGCGGTTTTGGGTTGTTGTAGGTGTTAAATTACTTGTTGAAATGTGTTTAGTTGTCTTCCTCGTCAAATTACCATCCCAACGGTATAAAATACTTGACTTGATTGTTTGCGGATCATAAATTGTGTTTATTTGGTTTTTGGTTCGTGTACTTAGAAACTTACTGCATCAGACTGAAATACCACTCTGGATGCCGTCCAGATCCTTGGACGCCATCCCAGATTACAAAGCTGGACGCCGTCCAGATCCTTGGACGCCGTCCCAGCCTTCAAAGCTGGACGTCGTCCAGAAAATCTGGACGCCGTCCAGATACCCTGGCAGGCCACTGTCTTCGTTGGTCATTTTACGGAAAATGTTTGCTATGCTATGGACCTCCGATTCACATGTAACTTGTTCTAACATGCTCATATATGATTAAAAACCTCAGAAAAATAGTTCGGGACCCGACCCGAACGTGTTGACTTTTTTTGTTGACTTTGACCCGACCTAAGTTGACTTTTAATCAAACTTAACCAAATGTTTGTGAAATCGTTCTAACATGCTTTTATACTTGTACCTTGCATGAAACATGACAATTTGATTCACATGCTATTATGATCGAGTCTTAACGAGCCATAGGACTAATTGAACATCTTTGACCTATCGTGTGTACCGTTATTGATACAACCTATTGTTTAGGTCAAGACTAGCATTGTTCTTTGCACACGTTTACTTGTTGAAGTACTTTACTACTCGTGCACTCAAGGTGAGATCATAGTCCCACTTTTACTCTTTTGCACTTATATTTGGGATGAGAAAACATAAACGTTTCTTTTTAACTAAGTGAACACAAGTACAGGAAAACAAACATTCTACATACGAGTTTGAACAAAAATCCTCAATTCGATTATCATTAGTTACACTTGTCGGGTGTAAGCGAGAACTTATGTTATATGGCCATATGGGTTTGACAAACCCTCATTCAAACGGTTCGCTACCGTTTACGAATGAAATGTATTTTCGAGAAACAGTGTATGTTCTAACACTATTGTGATGGGGTTCTATGGAAGGAATGTTAAGCATTGATAATTGGGTGCTCGTGAAACAAACTTTTGGAATGTATTACTATTATCTCATTGTTGCAAATCTTGTGGTTCACTTGTACTTACTTACTCAAACCTATGATTTCACCAACGTTTTCGTTGATAGATTTCTATGTTTTTCTCAGGTCCTTGAACGATACATGATACATGCTCCCGCTCATTATTTTGATACTTGCATTGGATGTTGAGTATATATGCATACATGGAGCGTCTTTTGGCTACTTTTAAATTGTGTCGCATAAGTTTCATTTGTACTTATAACTTTGTAACGTAACTTGTGGTGGAACTATTCTCGTAAACTTTGAACAATCTTTACATTGAAATGAATGCGACATATCTTTTGGTCAAACGTTGTTTTAAAGACTTATGACCACGTAACGGGACCTAAGTAGACGGCGCCATCAATGACTATTTTGTCGGGTCACTACAGATGGTATGAGAGCGTTGGTTGTAGGGATTTAGAGTTCATTGGTGTCAACCTCGAGTCATAGCGTACATTGGTGAGTCTAGACTACAACCGGCATATAGACTTGAAGTAGGAATTACTTGACTACTTGTGCATTTATACTCGAATGCTTCTACTCATATCTACTCTTAGTTCATCTTAATCTCACGTTGTTTAATTTGATTGACACGCCACCTTGACTATATGAAATGATGTCGAATGCACATATGAATCAGGGTAATATAATTTCCGGGATTATATTACGGTGACTCATATGAACGTTCTGACATTGTGGCATAAAGAATTTAAGGCGAGTCAAGGAAAATTTTCTCTCTATCTTTATTCCATATCACGGTTAGTGTTATTTAGAATACTAACCAACGGTATTCTTGTGTCTTGAAGGAACAATGGCTCGTCGACGCGCTCCTCCCGAAACTCCCGAACAAGCTCTACAACGAATGATAGCCACCGCCGTGGATGCGGCCATGGCCGGTCACTCATCCAACAACAACAACAATAATAACAACAACCACAACAACAACAACAACAACAACAATGGAGCCGGTAACTCAAACGAGGGATGCTCCTATAAAGCTTTCATGGGGTGCAAACCTCACACTTTCGATGGAACCGGGGGACCGGTCGTGCTCACCCGATGGTTTGAGCAAACGGAAGCCGTCTTTAGCATAAGCGGTTGTCGGGACCAAGACAAGGTCAAATACTCCACTCACACCTTCGCCGGTGTTGCTCTTACATGGTGGAATACTTATGTACAATCGGTGGGTACCGATGAAGCTCACGCCCTCTCTTGGGCCGACTTGAGGGAAAAGATGATTGTCGAATATTTCCCTCGTGAAGAAACCCGAAGGCTCGAACAAGAGCTAAGAACTTTAAAGGCGATCGAAAACGATCTCAAGGCTTATAATCAACGATTTTCCGAACTAGCCTTGATGTGCCCAAATCTTGTGAACCCCGAAGCTTTAAGGGTTGAACTTTACATGGATGGCCTTCCAAAGAGTATCAAACACGGAGTAATGTCATCCAAACCCACTAATCATCAAGAAGCTTTGAACATGGCCCGCAAATTGATAGAAACGGTTGACGAAATCGTAGTTCCGACACCTAAGGCCGAGGATAAATCGGGCGGCAACAAAAGAAAGTGGGAACCCTCCCAATCAAGCAACAACAACTTTGCTAAGAAGCCTTACACCTCCGACGGCAAGAAGGGTTATGCCGGGAACCTACCTCTTTGCAACAAATGCAACAAACATCACTTTAGTGAATGTGGCAAGTTAGTTTGCCACCGGTGCCAAGGAGTTGGTCATAAGGCCAATGAATGTAAAAGTGTTGCCCCCATCGCTCGAAAGGGGCCCAATGCACCAAAAATGGGCACTTGTTATGAATGTGGCCAAACGGGCCATTATAGAAATGCATGCCCGAAGAGGAAAGATAACCCCAATACGCGCGGCCGAGCTTTCAACATCAACACCGAGGAAGCCCGAGATGATAATGAATTAGTCACGGGTACGTTTCTTCTCAACAACACTTATGTTACTTGTTTATTCAATTCGGGTGCCGATAAGAGTTTTGTATCCAAGACTTTGACCCATTCTTTTAATACTCCACCACGTCCACTAGATACCACTTATACCATTGAAGTGGCTAACGGAAAACTATTGAGTGCCGACACATATTACCGGGGGTGTACGTTAAACATTTTGGGTAATGAGTTTGAAATTGACTTGATACCCATGGAACTAGGTAGCTTCGATGTAATAATCGGTATGAATTGGCTAGCCAAAACGAAATCTCACATCCTTTGTGATCTTAACGCAATCCGAATCCCTATCGAGAATAGTGAACCTTTGATCGTCTATGGCGATAAGAGTTGCACCGGACTCAACCTCGTTTCGTGTATTAAAGTTAGAAAACTACTCCGTAAGGGTTGTTTTGCGATCCTTGCTCACGTTAAGAAAGTCGAGTCCGATGAGAAGCACATCGATGATGTGCCAATTGTTAGTGACTATTCCGATGTATTTCCCGACGAATTGCCGGGTCTTCCACCTCATCGACCGGTTGAATTCCAAATCGATCTTATTCCGGGAGCCGCACCCGTAGCACGTGCACCATATAGACTCGCTCCATCCGAAATGCAAGAATTGCAAAGTCAAATCCAAGAACTACTTGATCGTGGTTTTATCCAACCTAGCCATTCACCTTGGGGCGCTCCGATTTTGTTTGTTAAAAAGAAAGACGGATCCCTACGAATGTGCATTGACTATCGTGAACTAAACAAATTGACGGTAAAGAACCGATATCCTCTTCCTCGCATCGATGACCTCTTTGATCAACTACAAGCGTCTTGTGTATATTTGAAAATCGATCTCCGCTCGGGTTATCATCAATTGAGGGTTAAGGGGGAAGATGTCTCCAAAACCGCTTTTCGAACTCGTTATGGTAGTTATGAATTCCTTGTCATGCCATTTGGTCTCACTAACGCACCGGCGGTGTTCATGGATCTTATGAACCGCGTGTGCAAACCGTATCTTGACAAATTCGTTATCATGTTCATCGATGATATTTTAGTCTATTCAAAAAGCGAAGAAGAACACGAGGAACACCTCCGACTTGTGCTTGAACTTTTAAGACAAGAACAACTCTATGCCAAATTCTCCAAGTGTGAATTTTGGTTAAAGGAAGTTCAATTTCTTGGTCATGTTGTAAGTGACCAAGGTATTAAAGTCGATCCCACGAAAATCGAAGCCATTAGTAAATGGGAGACTCCTACTACTCCTACTCACATTCGTCAATTTTTGGGTCTCGCAGGGTACTATCGTAGATTCATCGAAAACTTCTCTTTGGTTGCACGTCCTCTAACCGCATTAACTCACAAGGGAAAGAAATTCATTTGGGCGACCGAGCAAGAATCCGCGTTTCAAATCTTGAAGACAAAACTAACCACCACTCCTATCTTGTCACTTCCCGAAGGCAATGATGATTTTGTTGTATATTGTGATGCCTCGAAACATGGTTTTGGGTGTGTATTGATGCAACGAACGAAAGTCATTGCTTATGCTTCTCGACAACTCAAAATTCATGAACGAAACTACACGATGCATGATCTCGAACTCGGAGCCGTTGTCTTTGCACTTAAAATGTGGAGACACTATCTTTATGAAACCAAGAGTACTATCTTCACCGATCACAAAAGCCTTCAACACATCTTCGATCAAAAGCAACTAAACATGAGACAACGACGGTGGATTGAAACTTTGAACGATTACGATTGCGAGCTTCGTTACCATCCCGGGAAGGCAAATGTAGTAGCCGATGCCTTAAGTCGAAAAGAAAGAGCGGTGCCTCTTCGTGTCCGAGCTTTAAACATCACCATCCACACAAACCTTAATAGCCAAATTCGGGTAGCCCAAGATGAGGCTCTCAAGGATGAAAACCTTTCACACGAGCTCTTGAACATTCTCGTCTCTCGATTCGAAATTAGGGAGACCGGACTCCGATATTACGCCGGAAGGATTTGGGTGCCTAGTTATGGGGACCTACGAAGCCTTATTTTAGATGAAGCCCATAAGTCACGATACTCGATTCACCCCGGTGCCAATAAGATGTACCACGACCTTAAACAACTATATTGGTGGCCGAACATCAAAAGGGACGTAGCTACTTATGTTTCCAAGTGTTTGACATGTTCCAAAGTCAAAGCCGAACACCAAAGACCGTCCGGACTACTTCAACAATCCGAGATCCCGCAATGGAAGTGGGAAAGGATAACGATGGATTTTATCACCAAGCTACCAAAAATGACGGGCGGTTATGATACCATTTGGGTTATTGTTGACCGTCTCACCAAATCCGCACACTTCCTTGCCATGAAAGAAACGGACAAAATGGAGAAACTTGCACGACTTTACATTAAGGAGATCGTAGCCCGACACGGTGTACCTTTATCGATTATCTCCGACCGAGATGGCCGTTTTGTTTCTAGATTTTGACGTACTTTGCAAGAAGCATTGGGAACGCGTTTAGACATGAGCACCGCATATCATCCACAAACCGACGGACAAAGCGAACGCATAATTCAAACCTTGGAAGACATGCTACGAGCTTGCGTGGTTGATTTCGGAAAAGCTTAAGACAAGCACTTGCCTCTCGCCGAATTCTCCTACAACAATAGTTATCATGCGAGTATTAATGCCGCACCATTCGAAGCATTATATGGCCCAAAATGGCGTTCTCCTCTTTGTTGGGCCGAAGTAGGCGACAAACAAATCACCGGTCCCGAACTCATTCACGAAACCACCGAGAAGATCGTTCAAATCCGAGATAGGCTTCGGACGGCCCGGAGTCGTCAAAAGTGCTATACCGACAAAAGACGCAACGACCTTGAATTTCAAGTCGGTGACCGCGTCATGTTAAAAGTCGCACCTCGGAAGGGTGTAATCCGTTTTGGGAAACGCGGGAAGCTAAATCCGCGGTATATTGGTCCTTTCGAAATCTTGGAGCGTGTTGGAACCGTTGCTTATCGTTTAGATCTTCCGCCTCAATTGAACTCCGTTCATCCTACCTTCCATGTATCTAACTTGAAAAAGTGTCTTGCCGAACCCGATATCGTCATCCCTCTCGAAGAACTTACTATTGATGACAAACTTCATTTTGTGGAGGAACCGGTTGAAATTGTGGACACCTCCGTCAAGACATTGAAACAAAGCCGAATCCCGATTGTTAAAGTCCGTTGGAACAACAAAAGGGGACCCGAGTTTACTTGGGAAAGGCAAGATCAAATGCAAAGAAAATACCCTCATTTATTCGTGCATTCGGAAACGCAAGATCCCGGGGAAGAAACAACGACTACTACGCCTACTTAAATTTCGGGACGAAATTTCTTTTAAGGAGTAGGTAATGTAACATCCCGCCTTTTTCCATTTACTTTTCCGTTTAACTATTTTAAAGTCCGTTATATATTTATAACATCTTTCGTTAATACGCGTTTTAAATTATCTCGATTAGGTAATTCACGCACCCGATTCAAACTTGAGGGACTAAAATTGACACGGGGCAAACTAGTTGACTAGGTCAACTAGTCCACCCCAAATCACCACCATTCAACCATCTCCATCTCTCTCTCTTTCTCTCTAGCAAGAACACACACACAATTACCAAATTCATTCAATCATCATCTAAATTCGATCTAGGAGGCTTACAACAAAATAAATTACATATTCGTGATCCTCTCTTCATCCTCTTCATTTTGGTACCAACTTCATCTCGTTTGGGTAACATTTCTAAAACTCTAGATTTCTCTAAATTCATGTTTTTGACTTGAAATGGTGCTAGTTAGTGTCTATGGCTTATTGTGATGTCGTGTATTGTAACGACCCGTCAAAGTACACTTGACGACCATCATTATCTTGGTCCCACAGCTTGATCGAAACTCTATATGAATTTAATAAAACAACCTTGCATTCTTTATTTAAAAATGATTTCCTATAAAGGAAATCTACTAAAATGTATAAGTTTAGAAAAACTATACATAAATACTTTAACCAAAAGTTGACCAAAACAAAGTCAACAAACACCCACTATTTAATGTAACAAAATAGAATGCAAGTTAATGTTTAACAAAAGCTGCCATCATAAATATGCAGACTCTCTAAGCACAGCGAAAGCAATCAATCATGAACCTGAGAATAAAACATGCGAATAACTGTCAACACAAAGGTTGAGTGAATTATAGGTTTAATATTGCAAACAATATTTAATGTAAACCATAAAAATTTATGTTTGAAAACATAAAAACTCCTTTTTGGACCACAAAATTATATGCTAGAAAACATATAAAAACATTATTCCATTTTCCGTGAGTCACCTGGTAACCACTTAACCATTTATTTACCCTTGCCAAACACAATAAATAATATACACCGAACAAGTGTATCTACAACAAAATACGAAGTACTACACATTCCGATTATAAATTGCTAGCGCGACTAGCTCGAAATGGGGTTGTCAAACCCGATAGATCTATCCATAGGATTCGCGTTCACCAGTAGAAACCAGTGATTACAATTACCAGATTAGGGAATATTTTTGTTCGACTCACAATGAATAATTTAAACCAACTTCCACTTGTCTAAAATATAAAATAAATTGCATGTATTCTCATCCCAAAAGATTTAAAATAGAAAAATGGGACTATAACTCACCTTAATAGCAAACGAAGTAACCACACAAATATGTGAACAGCAAATGAAGTAAAGTGATCAGGAATGATCACAACGCCGACCTATAAATAAAGCAGGTCGATATAAATAACTAACTTAGGTCAAGTCTTAGTATGATAGCTATTGTACATGTTGCAAGTAGTCATAGAACAATACTCACTATGCATCGGTTTGATCGGAACAGCTTACGGACACACACTTTCTATTTTTAGAAAGTTTCTATTTTTAGCAGGTTTTCATTTTTGGAAAGTTTCTATTTTTGGAAAGTTTCTATTTTGGAAAGTTTCTATTTTTGGAAAGTTTCTATTTTTGGAAAGTTTCCATTTTTGGAAAGTTTCTGTTTTTGGAAAGTTTCCAAATTTAGAAAGATGCTATTTTAGGAAAGTTTATAAGTTAAGAAAGTTTCCTTAATTAGAAAGTCAACAAAAGTCAACTGAAAGTCAAAGTCAATCGAAAGTCAACTCAAAAGTCAACCTTGGTCAAACATAGTCAACATTAATTTAAAAGTGTAATTTATAATAATAATGTAAGTTATAATGTTAATGAAAGTTAAATATGTCTAATTATGTCATAACATAAGTTTAATTAAATTAAAATGAATTATTAAAGTTAATATAAGTTTAAATGATATAATTAATATAACATAAGTATTTAATTAATTAATTAAATATTAGTCATAATATAAGTATTATTAATTAATAATAAATTTTAAATTATATCATAGGTATTATTAATTAATAATGAATTATTAATCATATCATAAGTTTCTAATTAAAATTATTAAACCATAAGTATTTAATAATTAAATCATAATTAAATACTAACTAAGTCTTATAATAATTAAATAATTATTTAATCCTTATTATAAGTCTTATAATAATAATCTCATAATATAAGTTTAGTACTTATCATAAGTATTTTCCATTAATAATAAAAGTATTATTAATCATAAGTTTAATTAAAAGTTTAATTAAATCATAAGTAATAATTAAATGATATAATAAATATACATATCATAAGTCTTAAATAATAATAATTACTTCTTATATCATAAGTAATTAATTAATAATGAAAGTCATTATTTTTATCCTAAGTTTAATAATTAACCATAAGTTTTAATCAAAAGTTCATCGGGTCGTATCTTGAGCCCCGGGTGTCGGTTTTCGGCGAGCCTTACATATATCTCCGCCTAAGCAAACCACCCGACACTTTGGTACACTCAAGAACACACCAAGAACAGCCCACAAGTCGTGATATACAGCAAATACACTACTTGGAACTTCAATTCAATCAAAAACGTGTTTTAGACGTAACGGGTGATTCGTGGCTCGGATTGAGATGACCCGAACATGAAAGTTCGCCCCACTATCAGTCCTAACACACTAACACACCCTAAAGTCACCAAATATGGTCACAAAGTCGGACCAAACCTGGTTCATACCAAAATCACATTTCAATCTTAACAAAATACCACTTTGATCATAATTAGGGTTCCGGGAATCGAAACGGCATGAATCCAGAGTCTAAAATTAATGTCTTGATGAGAGGAACTCATCTAGATACTTTATTTTAACTTTTATAACAGTCACAATAACAGAAAGACACGAATTAGCTGCTGTCCCAATTATATCAAACCGAAAACATATGTATTCGAGTAATTCTACGCATACCAACATCATTACAACAACCAATAGTCATCATACTATTAAAATAGACATCAAATACAGTAAAATAAAGAAAAATCAAAAGTTCTATGGTTAGGGTTTATACCCTAATCAAGAATTGATTAATATAGGCGTGTAGAGCTCGAAGAGATGAACGCGATGATGATTAAAGCTTCTTGATCCATGTAATATTTTGTGAGATGATGACGATGATGCTAGTGATGGGTGACGGCCAAAAGAAGAAAAAGGAGGAGAGAAAATAATTTGGTTTAGGTTAAAATGAAAGTGAAATGAGGAGGTTATGGATTAAGATCACAAGAATGAGAGTTTGACAACTTTTCCCCCTCCCCTTGACAATTTCGGCCAAAAACTGAATGGGGTGGGCCCCATAGTGGCCCAATTTGATAAATAACAAAATCCTAGTGGCCCGAACGCCCGAACGAAACCCGAAACGCGAAAATGCCGCTACGCGATTGATTTTTCGGAGAGATAATAAATACGCGACGAATAAAATATATAAACACTATATTTAATCATATGACATCAAAATATCATATTTAAAATAATTAGAACTTAAAAATCCCAAAAGTTCGACCGTTGGTTTGAAAACCGAAAAGATTCGCCGGATGGAAATCCGCGACACGTAGAAACGTACAACTTAAAATATGAATAAAAATATTCATTTAACACATAATAATTAATATATTATTACAAAAATAATAATATGGGTCATAGAAATGACGTGGCAAGAATAACAGTTAACGGTCGTTAAAAAAATTAACGGTAAAATATAACGGAAAAAGTAGGGTCATTACAGTACCTTCCCGTTACGGAAATTTCGTCCTGAAATTTAAGCAGGTGCAGGAGTTGACTCAGCATCTGGGAACAGATGTGGGTACTTCTGCTTCATCTGATCTTCATGCTCCCAAGTGAACTCGGGACCGCGTCTGGCGTTCCATCTAACCCGGACAATAGGAATTCTACTCTGTTTAAGAGTCTTAACTTCTCGATCCATAATTTCGACAGGTTCCTCAATAAAATGAAGTTGCTTATTGACATGAAGCTTCTCCAGAGAAATAGTCATATCGGCCTCAGTCAAACGCTTCTTTAAATTCGACACATGAAAAACATCGTGAACAACACTGAGTTCTGGTGGCAATTTCAAACGATAAGCCACGGGTCCAACTCTCTCAATAATCTCGAACGGTCCAACAAAACGAGGATTCAACTTTCCCCTTTTACCAAAATGTACAGCACCTTTCCAAGGTGATACCTTTAACATAACATGGTCACCGGCCTGAAATTCAATATCTTTCCTTCTCTTATTGGCATATCTCTTTTGCCGACTTCTGGCGGTTCTCAAACTTTCCTTAATATGTACGATCTTCTCGGTAGTCTCATGAATAATTCCTGGACCTGTGAGTTGAGCATCCCCAACCTCATTCCAGCAGACAGGAGACCTACACTTTCTACCATACAGCGCTTCAAATGGTGCGGCTTTAATACATGCATGATAACTGTTGTTATAAGCAAATTTAGCTAGCGGCAAATATTTATCCCACCCGTTACCCAAGTCAATAACACACGCTCGTAACATGTCTTTCAACGTTTGAATGGTCCTTTTACTCTGACCATCTGACTGTGTATGATAAGCAGTGTTCATAACCAATTTAGTTCTTAAAGGATTTTGTAAGGACCGCCAAAACCTCGATGTAAATCGACTGTCTCGGTCCAAATAATAGATACGGGAACACCATGCCTCGAAACAATTTCCTTCAAATATAAACAGGTAAACTTCTCCATCGAATCAGTTTCTTTAATCGACAAGAAATGAGCTGACTTTGTGAGTCGATCTACAATCACCCAAATGGTATCATAGCCACCCGCAACTCTCGATAATTTTGTAATAAAGTCCAGCGTAATACCTTCCCACTTCCACTCGGAAATTTCAGGTTGCACCAAAAGTCCAGACGGTTTCTGATGTTCAGCTTTAACCTTAGCACAGATCAAACACTTAGCCACATACGTAGCCACATCAGCTTTCAAATTAGGCCACCAATACAGCTCCTTAAGATCATGATACATCTTTCCTGAACCAGGATGAATAGAGTACCCAGATTTATGAGCTTCATCTAAAATAAGTTGTCGCAAATCACAAAATTTCGGAACCCGAAGACGTCTCGCAAAATACCGAGTACCATCGGTTCATACCTCTAACTATTTACTCAAGCCTCGGACCTTCCCGTTACAAAATTCTTCTCCTTCAAGGCTTCTTGTTGAGCTGCAAGAATCTGCCTTGCGAGGTTTGTTCAAATGGTCATATTCAAGGCCCTAAACCTACGAGGTTCAATTCTCTCTTTTTGACTTAATGCAATGGCCACAACATTGGCCTTTCCCCGGAATGGTTAAAGGAGTTCACAATCAAAACCGTTCAACAATTCCACCCATCTTCGCTACCTCATATACTACTGTCTTTTATCAAAGTTATGTTGAAGACTTTTATGATCAGTGTACACTGTACATTTGACCCCATAAAAGTAATGTCTCCAATTCTTGAGTGCGAACACAACAGCTCCCAATTCTACATCATGGGTTGTATAATTCTGTTCACGAATCTTCAACTGACGTGACGCGTAAGCAATGACTTTCTTTTGTTGCATCAAAACACAACCAAAGTCTTGACACGAAGCATCACAATAGATAAACAAATCATCATTACCCTCAGGTAGTGATAATATTGGAGCGGTAGTCAACTTCTTCTTCAAAATTTGAAAAGCAGTCACTTGTTCATCCTTCCACTCATACTTCTTCCCCTTGTGTGTTAAAGCAGTTAGAGGTTCCGCTATATGAGAGAAATCTTGAATGAACATTCTTTAGTAACCTGCCAACTCTAGAAACTGACGAATCTGAGTGGGGGTTTTTGGAAATTTCCCACTTTTCAATCGCCTCAATCTTAGCAGGGTCAACATGTATTCCATGTTTACTAATAATATGTCCAAGAAATTGAACTTCTCTTAACCAGAAAGCACACTTAGAGAACTTAGCGTACTATTCTTCTTTTCTCAACAAATCAAGCACCAACTTCAAATGTTCTTCGTGCTCTTCATCACTCTTGGAATAAATAAGGATGTCGTCGATGAAAACGATAACGAATTTGTCTAGATAGGGTCTGCACACACGGTTCATGAGGTCCGTGAACACAGCAGGTGCGTTAGTCAATCCAGACGGCATAACAAGAAATTCGCAGTGACCATAACGGGTACGAAAAGCGGTTTTCGAAATATCAGTTTTTCTAGCGCGTAATTGGTGATAACCAGATTGAAGATCAATCTTAGAATAAATGGACGAACCTTGAAGTTGATCGAACAGATCATCAATTCTCGGAAAAGGGTAACGATTCTTAATAGTACGCTTGTTTAACTCGCGATAATCAATACACAATCGGAATGAACCATCTTTCTTCTTGACAAACAAAATAGGAGCTCCCCAAGGGGACGAACTGGGATGAATGAAATATAGTTGCAACAATGAAGGAAGAAATATATGGAGTAGTCACATAAGTGGCATAGATATTTAAGGCAATTCTCTCAAAGGAGATAACGAGGATCATGGACTTCAAAGTAAATTTTCATTACATTTCCGAAAGGAAGACGTACGAAAGGTGTGATATTTCAACGAGAGTGTACTTCCTTGTACAATGAGTGAGGACATCTAGGATTCATCCATATTCTTAAATTTATGTGCGGATGAAAAGAACGCGAATCATGGGTTATAAAGAATGGCTGGCTCCAGGTGAGATGAATCTCCAAAAATAATTTCGTGCACCTCAAAGTATTGAATCCTAGGATTGATGTTTACGAGGGTGTTGCGGTTGACAGCGAATATTGAGAGTAGAAACTCCTCAAACGGTCTAGTGTAATATATATCCATGATACCCACTATAACAACAGTTGGGGGTAGAAATCCACCTAGCGCCTTTTCTAGAATAGGGTGAACACCGAGTGTACCCCAGAAATTGGTTTATCGGTCCGCGTTTCGGCTATGTCTAACCATAAGAGGGAAAATTTTATGAGCGCAAAGACTTTCCAACAAATTTTATAAAACCGGAATCCAAAGTGGTGTAAGAGTTTCTATCAACGAACTTAATGGTAAGTTTCATCCTTAAACCGAGGATGAGAAGAACTGTGATCCAGACACTCTGTAGGGTAATGCGAAAAGTTGATAAAATTAATCAAAGGAGTTTTGAAAAAGCTTTAAACGTTTGATGTGACAACATAAATGAAACGAAGTTCTTAGTAATTTAGAAGTACGTACAATGTGTACCATTTTATATAAAATAATCTGACTTAATTAAATAACTCAATAAAGGTGTGGTTTTAAAATAATTTTCAAGGTATAATTTAGTATGTACTAATCAAAATAGGTTAATGTAAACTTATTCATTATCCATACGTACATATACGATTTTATAAATTGTATACATGACAAAATATTTCATTACTTCTATTCGCCCATAAATCTGCGAGAACCACCCAATTAAACAAATGTGTAAAACTCCCGATGATAAACAGAGTATCTGTATTTCAGAGGTTTCAAGTTGAAGTAAGATCGTGAAAAATCGAGTAAAGGACTTGAATTGCCGTACGACATTTGACCAACATATGTTACGAGGTCATAAAAACCAATAAGTTAAATGTTATTTTGACTATTATCAAGACATAAATCCTTGGGCCAAAACTGTTCCAGAGCGAAGCTGTTGCTAACAAGCGAGTTATAGAGGATAGGGCATGAGATAGCTAATCTGGTTAAAACGAGCTTCTCGTATATCAACAAATAAGATAATGAATATCTTCCCTACCCATGTAATACATCGGAATTTCTGAATGAGTAGTGTAAATTTTTTTTTTTTGACTCGCTTTCTATTCCTCATGTCACAATATTGGGACTTCTTTATGAATTAACGTAATATAATCACGTTGGCCTGACTCCATTATATTTCACTAATTCATAGTTTCATTCCAATAGCACTACATGAGGTCAGGACACGCGATCAACCTCGGATTTCCACACAATTTCCCTAAAATGATTTCTTAAACAATGTACTAAGAATAGCACAAGAGACATAAACATCAAAAGTAACGAATAGGAGTAACGATGACATAAAAATGTCTTCGAAGTACCAAGAATCTCTAATAGTCAAGAATGACATCTTCCGATTCAAAAACCAAAGCACATAGGCACAACAGCACAAAGGCACGTAGTATAACAAGAATGTTATATACCTAAACATAATAGCTGACACTGAAATGCCGAGCATTTAGAAGTCAAGAATGACATCTCGCGTAACATAACTCAAACGTCAAACACATAACCATAATAGATGACATAGGAATGTCGAGAATTTCAAAAGTCAAGAATGACATCCCTCGGTTTCACTATCTGAGGTGTTCTTATAAAAGATAAACTCGCATGAGTCGGAGAATACGTTTAAATTGGAATGGGAGTTCCTCCCGGATTCAGAACATAATAGAGATGTATGTATGATAACAATATACATACCAATACGATACAAATAATCACATATAATAATATATAATAGGTCGGGCTGTAGACTAGACTCACTAATGCACCCTATTGACTCGGGTAACGACATCAATGCAGCCTAATTCCCTACAACCAAAGCTCTGATACCAACTGTAACGACCCGTCAAAGTACACTTGACGACCATCGTTATCTTGGTCCCACAGCTTGATCGAAACTCTATATGAATTTAATAAAACAACCTTGCATTCTTTATTTAAAAATGATTTCCTATAAAGGAAATCTACTAAAATGTATAAGTTTAGAAAAACTATACATAAATACTTTAACCAAAAGTTGACCAAAACAAAGTCAACAAACACCCACTATTTAATGTAACAAAATAGAATGCAAGTTAATGTTTAACAAAAGCTGCCATCATAAATATGCAGACTCTCTAAGCACAGCGGAAGCAATCAATCATGAACCTGAGAATAAAACATGCGAATAACTGTCAACACAAAGGTTGAGTGAATTATAGATTTAATATTGCAAACAATATTTAATGTAAACCATAAAAATTTATGTTTGAAAACATAAAAACTCCTTTTTGGACCACAAAATTATATGCTAGAAAACATATAAAAACATTATTCCATTTTCCGTGAGTCACCTGGTAACCACTTAACCATTTATTTACCCTTGCCAAACACAATAAATAATATACACCGAACAAGTGTATCTACAACAAAATACGAAGTACTACACATTCCGATTATAAATTGCTAGCGCGACTAGCTCGAAATGGGGTTGTCAAACCCGATAGATCTATCCATAGGATTCGCGTTCACCAGTAGAAACCAGTGATTACAATTACCAGATTAGGGAATATTTTTGTTCGACTCACAATGAATAATTTAAACCAACTTCCACTTGTCCAAAATATAAAATAAATTGCATGTATTCTCATCCCAAAAGATTTAAAATAGAAAAATGGGACTATAACTCACCTTAATAGCAAACGAAGTAACCACACAAATATGTGAACAGCAAATGAAGTAAAGTGATCAGGAATGATCACAACGCCGACCTATAAATAAAGCAGGTCGATATAAATAACTAACTTAGGTCAAGTCTTAGTATGATAGCTATTGTACATGTTGCAAGTAGTCATAGAACAATACTCACTATGCATCGGTTTGATCGGAACAGCTTACGGACACACACTTTCTATTTTTAGAAAGTTTCTATTTTTAGCAGGTTTCCATTTTTGGAAAGTTTCTATTTTTGGAAAGTTTCTATTTTTGGAAAGTTTCTATTTTTGGAAAGTTTCTATTTTTGGAAAGTTTCCATTTTTGGAAAGTTTCTGTTTTTGGAAAGTTTCCAAATTTAGAAAGATGCTATTTTAGGAAAGTTTATAAGTTAGGAAAGTTTCCTTAATTAGAAAGTCAACAAAAGTCAACTGAAAGTCAAAGTCAATCGAAAGTCAACTCAAAAGTCAACCTTGGTCAAACATAGTCAACATTAATTTAAAAGTGTAATTTATAATAATAATGTAAGTTATAATGTTAATGAAAGTTAAATATGTCTAATTATGTCATAACATAAGTTTAATTAAATTAAAATGAATTATTAAAGTTAATATAAGTTTAAATGATATAATTAATATAACATAAGTATTTAATTAATTAATTAAATATTAGTCATAATATAAGTATTATTAATTAATAATAAATTTTAAATTATATCATAGGTATTATTAATTAATAATGAATTATTAATCATATCATAAGTTTCTAATTAAAATTATTAAACCATAAGTATTTAATAATTAAATCATAATTAAATACTAACTAAGTCTTATAATAATTAAATAATTATTTAATCCTTATTATAAGTCTTATAATAATAATCTCATAATATAAGTTTAGTACTTATCATAAGTATTTTCCATTAATAATAAAAGTATTATTAATCATAAGTTTAATTAAAAGTTTAATTAAATCATAAGTAATAATTAAATGATATAATAAATATACATATCATAAGTCTTAAATAATAATAATTACTTCTTATATCATAAGTAATTAATTAATAATGAAAGTCATTATTTTTATCCTAAGTTTAATAATTAACCATAAGTTTTAATCAAAAGTTCATCGGGTCGTATCTTGAGCCCCGGGTGTCGGTTTTCGGCGAGCCTTACATATATCTCCGCCTAAGCAAACCACCCGACACTTTGGTACACTCAAGAACACACCAAGAACAGCCCACAAGTCGTGATATACAGCAAATACACTACTTGGAACTTCAATTCAATCAAAAACGTGTTTTAGACGTAACGGGTGATTCGTGGCTCGGATTGAGATGACCCGAACATGAAAGTTCGCCCCACCATCAGTCCTAACACACTAACACACCCTAAAGTCACCAAATATGGTCACAAAGTCGGACCAAACCTGGTTCATACCAAAATCACATTTCAATCTTAACAAAATACCACTTTGATCATAATTAGGGTTCCGGGAATCGAAACGGCATGAATCCAGAGTCTAAAATTAATGTATTGATGAGAGGAACTCATCTAGATACTTTATTTTAACTTTTATAACAGTCACAATAACAGAAAGACACGAATTAGCTGCTGTCCCAATTATATCAAACCGAAAACATATGTATTCGAGTAATTCTACGCATACCAACATCATTACAACAACCAATAGTCATCATACTATTAAAATAGACATCAAATACAGTAAAATAAAGAAAAATCAAAAGTTCTAGGGTTAGGGTTTATACCCTAATCAAGAATTGATTAATATAGGCGTGTAGAGCTCGAAGAGATGAACGCGATGATGATTAAAGCTTCTTGATCCACGTAATATTTTGTGAGATGATGACGATGATGTTAGTGATGGGTGACGGCCAAAAGAAGAAAAAGGAGGAGAGAAAATAATTTGGTTTAGGTTAAAATGAAAGTGAAATGAGGAGGTTATGGATTAAGATCACAAGAATGAGAGTTTGACAACTTTTCCCCCTCCCCTTGACAATTTCGGCCAAAAACTGAATGGGGTGGGCCCCATAGTGGCCCAATTTGATAAATAACAAAATCCTAGTGGCCCGAACGCCCGAACGAAACCCGAAACGCGAAAATGCCGCTACGCGATTGATTTTTCGGAGAGATAATAAATACGCGACGAATAAAATATATAAACACTATATTTAATCATATGACATCAAAATATCATATTTAAAATAATTAGAACTTAAAAATCCCAAAAGTTCGACCGTTGGTTTGAAAACCGAAAAGATTCGCCGGATGGAAATCCGCGACACGTAGAAACGTACAACTTAAAATATGAATAAAAATATTCATTTAACACATAATAATTAATATATTATTACAAAAATAATAATATGGGTCATAGAAATGACGTGGCACGAATAACAATTAACGGTCGTTAAAAAAATTAACGGTAAAATATAACGGAAAAAGTAGGGTCGTTACATGTATGTAATTTGTAGGCTCGATCTTGTTATTTGGTGTAACTAGCATGAACACTTGAAATGGGTTAGTTTAACCTTTGATTTTGAATGATAAAATGTGTTTAGATGTTAATGGTTGTGTGTTCAAAGTGTTAGTTACTTCATTAACTTCGTTTTGGTGTGTTGATTGACATGAAAACCTTACATTAACATGATTATTGGTTTTGAGATTTTGGTTAGGGTTTGATAAGCTTTATATGAACTTTTGATGTATCAAATGCTATGAAATATTGTTGATAAGTGTTTTGTTGTAACGTGTGTTTGATTACCTTCGAAACGGCATATCATACATGTAAATTGGTTACCCGAATCATGAAATGCGTTTTTAGAACTTGAACCTTTGATTATGAACGTTTAATGCGGTTTTGGGTTGTTGTAGGTGTTAAATTACTTGTTGAAATGTGTTTAGTTGTCTTCCTCGTCAAGTTACCATCCCAACGGTATAAAATACTTGACTTGATTGTTTGCGGATCATAAATTGTGTTTATTTGGTTTTTGGTTCGTGTACTTAGAAACTTACTGCATCAGACTGAAATACCACTCTGGACACCGTCCAGATCCTTGGACGCCGTCCCAGATTACAAAGCTGGACGCCGTCCAGATCCTTGGACGCCGTCCCAGCCTTCAAAGCTGGACGTCGTCCAGAAAATCTGGACGCCGTCCAGATACCCTGGCAGGCCACTGTCTTCGTTGGTCATTTTACGGAAAATGTTTGCTATGCTATGGACCTCTGATTCACATGTAACTTGTTCTAACATGCTCATATATGATTAAAAACCTCATAAAAATAGTTCGGGACCCGACCCGAACGTGTTGACTTTTTTGTTGACTTTGACCCGACCTAAGTTGACTTTTAATCAAACTTAACCAAATGTTTGTGAAATCGTTCTAACATGCTTTTATACTTGTACCTTGCATGAAACATGACAATTTGATTCACATGCTATTATGATCGAGTCTTAACGAGCCATAGGACTAATTGAACATCTTTGACCTATCGTGTGTACCGTTATTGATACAACCTATTATTTAGGTCAAGAATAGCATTGTTCTTTGCACACGTTTACTTGTTGAAGTACTTTACTACTCATGCACTCAAGGTGAGATCATAGTCCCACTTTTACTCTTTTGCACTTATATTTGGGATGAGAAAACATAAACGTTTCTTTTTAACTAAGTGAACACAAGTACAGGAAAACAAACATTCTACATACGAGTTTGAACAAAAATCCTCAATTCGATTATCATTAGTTACACTTGCCGGGTGTAAGCGAGAACTTATGTTATATGGCCATATGGGTTTGACAAACCCTCATTCAAACGGTTCGCTACCATTTACGAATGAAATGTATTTTCGAGAAACAGTGTATGTTCTAACACTATTGTGATGGGGTTCTATGGAAGGAATGTTAAGCATTGATAATTGGGTGCTCGTGAAACAAACTTTTGGATTGTATTACTATTATCTCATTGTTGCAAATCTTGTGGTTCACTTGTACTTACTTACTCAAACCTATGATTTCACCAACGTTTTCGTTGACAGATTTCTATGTTTTTCTCAGGTCCTTGAACGATACATGATACATGCTCCCGCTCATTATTTTGATACTTGCATTGGATGTCGAGTATATATGCATACATGGAGCGTCTTTTGGCTACTTTTAAATTGTGTCGCATAAGTTTCATTTATACTTATAACTTTGTAACGTAACTTGTGGTGGAACTATTCTCGTAAACTTTGAACAATCTTTACATTGAAATGAATGCGACATATCTTTTGGTCAAACGTTGTTTTAAAGACTTATGACCATGTAACGGGACCTAAGTAGACGGCACCGTCAATGACGATTTTGTCGGGTCGCTACACATGCGTAGCGCATAAAGTTTCCTCTTAAGGAATATCTTGTTGTAGAGTGATTTGGTTTCGTACAATTTTACGAGGTGATCCCAAATCTCTTTCGCCGTCTTCTTTTCTTCTATGCTAGACAAAACGCCGTCTGCTAGTGCCAGATGAAGATTTGCGATAGCCTGGCCGTCCATCTCTTCCCATTTTCATCAGTGACTTCGGCGGAACGTCCACTGATGGCTGCCAAACACTTATCATTTCTCAGGATAGCTTTCATCTTTAGTTTCCATAACGAGAAGTTACTCCCGTTGAACTTTTCAATTTCAAAATTCGTAGACATTGCTATAATTACAATCTTCTTTTCGACAATACTATTTTTCTTGAAATAATACCTAAGGACTTTTACCGAGTGAAAATAATCCTACTTATTTTCTGATGTGGACGATCCACTCCCGTGGCAACCACAGAGCATACGATAAGTAGATTAATACACACTAGATATTAGACCTTAGCTCTGATACCACTTGTTGTGAAAAGTGACACCGAAATTATAGCAAACCGCTAGTAATAATTGAAATAGCGACAATAAAGAGACACCGAGATTTAACGTGGAAAACCCCAATAGGGTAAAAACTACGGGCAAGGAAAGAAACGTTTCACTAATAAGAATAATAGGAATTACAACTTCTCTCTAATTACAAGGATAATCACTAATCTTTATATCTATTGTAATTAGGAGACTAAACACTCAAACTGTGATGACCCGTCCTAATCCACCTAGACGAATACATCAACATCTGGTCCCATTGCGAGGTATTTGACCTCTATGTGATACGTTTTGTAACATTGCATTCATTTTAAAAGGTAATTCATAAATGAATATATAAATTCCAGGTTTTTAACATCTGATGATTCCTACGTATAGACAATCACCATTTAAATGGTTTACAATAATACATTTGTTGACAATACAGTCAAAATAAGGTACATGGTAATGGTTTGGTGAATGTAAGTTTCTTGTATATAGCATGTATGAATCCAAGCACATAACGTGTATCACGTATCAGCAAACAGCGGAAGACCTCTAGAAACCTGACAATAAACATGCTTCAAGTGTCAACACAAAGGTTGGTGAGTTCATAGTTTTAATATTACACATAATCCGTATATCAATGTGGATTACAAAAGTTCAGTTGTTTTATTCAAAACGTTTATCAATATGTTTTAACATTTCAAATCATCTGTATGTAAAGGTTGATCACAAGATCTAAGTTATTTTATCCAAAACGTTTATCAATAGGTTTTACATAAAAGGTACACCATAAGATTTTAGTTGTTTCATCCGAAACGTTTATCAATCGGTTCTACAAAATTGAGCACCCTGGTAACTAAACTTTAACGTTTATATAATTTGTACCCTTTGTATAATCATCTTAATAATACACGCAAACCAACGTGTACGCTTCTCAAATAGCATACGTCCGTTAAAAGGCTAGTGCTCTAGCTCAGACGGGGATATCAAGCCCTATGGATCCTGTGATGACCCGGAAATTTCTGACCAAATTTAAACTTAATCTTTGTATGATTAACATTTTCGACACGATAAGCAAAGTCTGTAAAACCAAATCTCAATATTTTTGAACTACTTTCATATATTCAAATACCTTTAGGTTGTTCTTGACAATTCCCAAACAATTATATGTATATAGATACATATATATATATATATATATATATATATATATATATATATATATATATATATATATATACTATAACTTGAAAACGTAACAATGTATTAATTGTTTGATACTGTACATTAAACTTATTGGTTTAAATATTTATTTGAATATATATGATAAGTTGGAATATTAATTGTATGAATAATTTACGACGCATATTTAAAACGTGTTTATGAATGTTGAAAATATATATTAACTTGGTCATAAAACGATTTGTTATTATATATATATTAACAAATAGCGAGACGATGATTTATAGAAGTAAATGACCAAAATACTCGAAAGTTTAAGATATACTTTGAGTGGTATAGTTTAGGAATAATTTAAGGCTATATTTTGACAAAGGTACGTGACACGAAATGTAAAATACAAGTTTTCTCAGCGTACGAAAGGACATTTGAAAAACCGGAACCGGGACATAAGTCGAGTGATGACGTACGACTTATCGGAACAAAAATTACAAGTCAACTATGCATGTGAATTTAATATAATATATAATTAATTATATAAATTAAATATATTATATATATTATATTAAATTATGTCGACAAACAAAATTACAAAAAAATATGTGAGCTGGATCTGACGGCCATGCGATCGCATGGAAAATAGGCATAAAACCCATGCGATCGCATGGGCATCAGAATCAGGCCACACCTATAAAAGCTCGAGCATTTTGGTCTCTGTCTTACACACATACATATCATACTCCATATTTATATTATTATTATTATTATTATTATTATTATTATTATTATTATTATTATTATTATTATTATTATTATTATTATTATTATTATTAAGATTAATATTATTATTAATCTTATTATTATTAATATTATTAATTAGTATTATACATAAAATACTACGACGAGGTTATGAGTGTGTCACTTTCAAAATGGTTTTAAGAGCGGGATAGAGCTATGGAAATTATGGGTTATTGCCAAAGAGGTTATGGGTAATGTTCGAGGGTATATTTATGAATCAAATCTAGTGTTTATCATCTCTGTTACGTCTACGTACTTTTCTACAATATTGAATCTCAATATTAATACGTAAGCATTTATATTTTATATTTTATAAATTAATAGTGTATACATACTAGTGCTCGAGTATATATATTTATACAAGCTTGTATGCTAAATTTCATTGTTAAACAGTTTATGATGAATCACGAATTAAATACATATATTACTGGTAAAAGGTATATGATATACATGTTTTTGAAAAGCTGGCAAAAAATCAATAACTTTTCTTTTAGACACCGAATAGTTTCGATAAACGGATTAAAAGATATGATCAACTGAATTAAGATTGACTTTAATTGAAATTGCTTTTGAATCTGCAATTAAGATTTAAACAACTTGTTTACGAGATTGATAAAATAGATTTATGAATATTACCAACCGAGTAAATGAATCCTTATATAAGGTACGTCTCGTTTTGTTGAACTACTGTCAAAATTGACTTTTTGAAACGACTTTGGATAACTTTTGTATGTCGATCTCGAGCATTAGGATTGTTATACACTATGACCTGACCTAGCTTGATAGACATTTATTGACCAACATATGTTCTCTAGGTTGAGATCTACGGTTATTTGGTAATCCGAGTTTCGATCACATTTTGGTGAACGACTTTATATGCTGCTAAGGTGAGTTTCATATGATCCCTTTTACTCAATATATTTTTGGGCTGAGAATACATGCGACTGTTTATAAATACTGAAAATACTAGATTTATATGCGTGAGTTTCATTTGCTCCCTTTTTAATTGCTTTTGCAATCTATATTTTTGGGCTGAGAATACATGCACTTTATTTTAAACGCAATGGATACAAGTACATACTAAATTCTACACTGAGTTTGAACCGAAAATCCCTTAGCTTTGGTAACTAGTAACTGCCAGTTATAAGAACTGGTGGGCGCGAGTAGTTGTATATGGATCCATAGGGCTGAATATCCCCGTCCGAGCTAGAGCACTAGCCTTTTAACGGACGTATGCTATTTGAGAAGCGTACACGTTGGTTTGCGTGTATTATTAAGATGATTATACAAAGGGTACAAATTATATATACGTTAAGTTTAGTTACCAGGGTGCTCAATTTCGTAGAATATTTTGATAAACGTTTCTGGATGAAACAACTGAAATCTTGTTATCCACTTTTATATGCAGATTATGCGAAACACTAAAACTATGAACTCACCAACCTTTGTGTTGACACTTGTTAGCATGTTTATTCTCAGGTTCCCTAGAAGTCTTCCGCTGTTTGCTTATATGATAGACAAGCTATGTGCATGGAATCTTACATGGCATATTTTTCAAGAAAACGTTGCATTCACCAATTCATCACCATGTACCTTATTTAGACTGCATTGTCAACGGAAGTACTATTGTAAACTATTATATAAGGTGATTGTTTATATGTAGAAATCATCAGATGTCGAAAACCTTTGATTTAATATTCATTTATGGTGTGCCTTTTCAAAAGAATGCAATGTTTATAAAACGCATCATATAGAGGTCAAATACCTCGCAATGAAATCAATGAATGACGTATTCGGCCAAATGGATTTGGAGCGATCGTCACAGATCCATATACTACTACTCGCGCCCACCAGTTCTTATAACTGGCAGTTACTAGTTACCAAAGCTAAGGGATTTTCGGTTCAAACTCAGTGTACAATTTAGTATGTACTTGTATCCATTGCGTTTAAAATAAAGTGCATGTATTCTCAGCCCAAAAATATAGATTGCAAAAGCAATTAAAAAGGGAGCAAATGAAACTCACGCATATAAATATTGTATATCGGTTAATAAAGCATTTGCATGTATTCTCAGCCCAAAAATGTAGAGAGTAAAAGGGATCTTATGAAACTCACTCAAATCAGTTTTAGTTTTTGTATTCATTTTATAAAACAGCGCATGTATTCTCAGCCCAAAAATATGTATAAAAAGGGATCAATGAACTCACTATTTTATATTGATATACAATATTGCAGGAAAGCACGTAGATGCATCGGAGATGATAAACACGAGGTTTGATTCACAAAAATGCCCCCGAACATTACCTATAACCTCCTTGGTAATAACCCATATTTTCCTTAGCTCTAGCTCGCTCGGAAACTCGTTTTGAAAATTACTTGGACAGCACTCCGTCGTAATATTTTATGTACATTATTATTTTTGTATCGCAAAAATAATAACACTAATAATAAAAATAATAAGATTAATAATAATCTTATTAATAATAATAATAATAATAATAATAATAATAATAATAATATAATAATAATAATAATATAATAATAATAATAATAATAATAATAATAATAATAATAATAATAATAATAATAATAATAATAATAATAATAATAATAAATAAAATAAATACGGAGTAATATATGTTAAAACAGAAGCAGAATGATCGAGTTTTTATAGGTGTGGCCTGTCCCCAGACCCCATGCGATCGCATGGTTCTGAAGGCCATTGGCCATGCGATCGCATGGCCCATTTTTCCAGCTCACATAATTTTGTCCTAATGCTTGTCGACATAATTAAATAATATATATATAATATATAATTTAAATTAATTAATTATATATTATATTTTATTTCCGTGCATAGTTGATTTGTAATTTTTGTTCCGATAAGTCGTACGTCATCACTTGACTTATGTCCCGGTTCCGGTTTTTCGAATGTCCTTTCGTACCTTTAGAAAACTTGCATTTTACGTTTCGTGTCACGTACCTTTGTCAAAATATAGCCTTAAGTTATCCATAAACTATACCACTCAAAGTATATCTTAAACTTTAGAGTGTTTTGGTCATTTACTTCTATAAATCATCGTCTCACTATTTGTTAAAATACATTTTACTGTAGCAAATAGTGATTTTCGAAAACACTGTAGCATTTTGGGTACTGTAGCAATTTGAAAATACTGTAGCAAATTAGTGTTTTACTTGTTCATCTTAAACGTTTTAGTTAACTTATCTAAATATCAATCAAATCAATAATCGAATGTTACTATCGTTTACTAAATAACTTGAAATCATATATATTCAAATAGATATATAAACCAATAAGTTTAATGTACGGTAACATGCAATTAAAACTTTGTTACGTTTTCAAGTTATAGTATATATATGTATCTATTTACATATAACGGTTCTCGAATCGTTGAGAACAACTGAAGGGTATTTGAATAGTTTAAAATTTTTGAGATTCAGTTTTACAGACTTTACTTATCGTGTCGAAATCATTAATCATTTAAGATTAAGTTTAAATTTAGTCGAAATTTCCGGGTCATCACACAAACTCTCTAATAATTCTTTTAGTACGGAGGAGAATGTATGAATTTTGGGATGAGAAATGAGCTTGCTTAAAGCTCTTATTTATACTACTAGAATTGAGGTTGGTGGAGTTTTGGCTAGTCAAATTTGTCTACAAATTGTAGGGACCAACCAATATCATATTACCACAATATACATGTGGTGTTTGACTATATCAACCATTTACCAACCATCCGCCGTCCACTATTATTTCAACAATGGTGTGTAACCTTGACTTGGAACCCGAACCCTCTATTTATAGTCGATGTCATCATCCGTACTGATGTAACCTTGATCCATGCCGATGTACCTGTATCCGTTCCAATAAGTTGAATCCATAGAGATATAAACTTGATCTGTGAGTTATAAACAATGTATTTAACATATCAAACATATATATTTGGTTACTCGACAATATAATAAATATTATACACAATAACCAAACATCAAAATCACCGAAGCTTGGCTTGAGTGGTATGGGGTGGGATCCAACTTTGGAAACTACCAACCCAGGTTCGATTCTCACTCCAAGGGGGAGTTTCCAACCTTTGATGGTACTGCCAACATCAATGCGATTTGGGAAGGTCTCTGAGGGGGTTTTCCAACCTTCGATGGTACTGTCAACATCGTCGCGAATTGGGTTTCCTCCTAACGCGTGTGGGTGACAAATGAGAGCATTTGATGTCAATATCACCGTTCACAAAAAAAAAAAAAAAAAAAATATAACCAAACATCAAAGCATTCACATTGTTCACACAGTCTTATTACCCAAAAATGAAATAGGGACTTATATATTACGCAAAATGAACTAATGACTTACATATTACGCACTAACAAACTCCCCTTGAGACCAAGTTCATTACAGAAACAAAATAGTTCATAATATTAAAAAAAAATTGTTTAAGTACAAAGATCGTATGCATAACAAGTACGGACAGCTCGATTAGACTGCAACACTTGTTCCATATTGTAATGCTCATGAAAGATAGGTTGCTTTCTCAGAACCATGATATCTTCCTTGCAAAGGTTCCTTATCCAACGTGGATCAACAATCCGAATTTGATTCAGATCCCCCTTTGACACCAACATGATCATTGACTCTTCACTACGATTGTCATAATACCACCACTTGAATTCCTTTCTGAAGTTTTGATGCATTTTACAAACTGGAACAAACTTCATTGTTCTTGCCGGTGTTTACTTCACAGCCTTCACTTCTTTCCCATTCTCATCAGTTCGCTATCGATCTTCGAAAATTGTGGTCGCAATAAGGACCGACCCTTCTTAAACTCACTTTTAATTCGGTATTGCTTCTATTCATCCCAGCCTTCTGTATTACAATACAGCAACTTCAAACGTGCGAGCTGCATCATCTCAAAATACGGCAATTTTGTAAAATCAACTAAATGTTTGAACTTTGAAGTAATCGACTTCGTATTCCCTTCTCATACTGAAGCAATTTGGATCTTTGAAATAACCTCAACTAAGAATCTTTCCAGTTGTTACTTTACTTGTTCGATCATAAAATCTTTAATTTAGGTTCCAACTTATCATCTCTAAACCAAGACTTAGTTGTATTCTCAGGATACGCCATATAAATCTCCTCGTCAAATCCCCGTGTAAGAACATTGTTTAACACATAATAAATATATAAATATTATAATAAATTTATTAAAATAAATTAACTAAATTACATTTCGTTGCTCCTTCTCAGCGAGTAGCATGGCAATACATCGATCAATCTCGTCGACCCGCCGCGTCATATCAATCAATATGTCTCCATAGTCACAATGTGTGTTAGACGTATATGGTGGTGATTGGTTTAGTGGTGGTGATGGTGGTAGTGGTAGTGGTGATGGTGATCGGTGTGGTGGTGGTGATGGAGACCTACTGCATGTGACTGTGACTGACTACCAGCAACTAAATCGCCGACAAAAAAGGGAAGAAGCCACCCACCAATTGAACGCTGCCTCTGCCGCCATAGGCTCCAACATCCTAGGGAGTCTGTCAGCCCTATCAACACGAGCCTGATTCAGCATCTAAAAAATAGGTTTAAAAAAACTAACAAACGAAAAAAATATAACAATTATGTTACTAATCAAGACGAGGAGTGCCACACGCTACTTAAATGTAGCCTTCATGCGACACTGCCTTCCTGCCATGAGGGCGTACTTGCCTCTAGAATATCTCCCAAATCCAAATCTGCAATTCTAAAGGTTAATAATTAGTTTAAATAATATACGTTTGTTAAGTTTAAATTAACTTGAAATTAATATAAAACAAGTAATCTATACCTTAAATGCCCAAACGAAACCAATAAGTGTGTATTTAAACCCTGGTACGAGAACACACTTGTTGAAACTATGTCTGTCAGTCTCACGGCGCTTAAAAGGGTCCAGTATCTCTTTGTACGTAAAATTCCTGATAAGAGAACCTAAAGGATATTATGCTAAACCATCTAAAACCTCGATGAAATGTAGATACGTGTTCTGAAGTGTGTAATGTGACTGCATACTCGTAATCCCCATCTCCATGATCAAAAAAATAGCTAGCCTAATGCGATCCTCATCATTGGTCTCTAGCGTCGTATCATCAAAACGGGTCTGGATAGCTCTTTAGGGTCAATCTGTCATGGTCAAGATGATCAGGGAAACACCGATCTCTAATGGGAGGCGTTGTGTTCCTAACCCTCTCAGGAACCTAATGATCCATGTCGGTATCCGGACTGAATCTAAAATCAGTCATAAAAAAAAACTCTCGTCGTCCGAATCTCACGGTTAACGAACGGGACAACGCAAACTAAAGATCATCCTGTTCATCTTGGATGTTGATCCTAGATGGCCGTATACTCTTCTTCTTCCGAAGCATAAGGTGTACGTAGGCCGAGTTATTGTCTGTACACCGGATATCTAACCATGAGCAAAAAATTGTCCAAACAAAAATGGCCCGTCGTGTCGCGGTCCACCGTGTCGCCATGGTTCTAACTTTGATGAGACTATTCATCATTGTAAGCTCGGCCGGTATATATCGTATATCCTGGAAAGGAACAAAGAAGAACATCAAACAAAACAAACTGCTCAAAGAGCATCAAGCATTGCGCCACACACACTAAGCATCACGCAACACGCACCATGCGAGTTGTCTGTTGTATATGTGTAAACTGGTTTTCAAATACTTGTAGGTTGAAGTTATTACGAAATCAAGTAATCGAGCATTGAAAAATTTAAGAATCACATGAAATTTGTAGAATCATACGTTTGGTGTGTGTTTGTGGATTTTTGTGCGCTTATATGCGTCATGCGTTCAAAAACAGACCTGGGTGCGCTTTTAAAAGAGCGACACGCACGGTGTGTGTTGCTTGTAAAACAAATGATTCCCATAAATGATCGGGAACATACACCACACAAGGACCTGCACGCACCGTGCGTGGACAGGAGGCAAAAAGGCAATTACGAAAATTTATGGACAAATCGTTAAATAGTTTGCGTTTTAGGGTCATTTTTACCAATTTTTCTAATAAAATAGATGCTACTCCGTATATGAGTTTATATTCTAAATTTTAGTATGCTTTTGTGAGAAATATTCAACAAAAGTCTTTTTGGGCAACAACATCCAAAAGCTGCAAGTGATTTTATTGTTACTAAGTGCAAGAAGACTACTCGAGTTCTAATTGATTGTATAAGTACATGTTTCACACGAATACAAAACTGTGAATGGTTGAAATTTGTAACAGTATAATCATTTTTCGTAAAGTTTCTTTGTTGTTATTAAACAAATTGATCAACATACATCTTAAGGAGTAAATATGCACATCATTATCCAAATATAACACAAGGTTTGAATTTGAATCATTCCGCTAAACCTAATCACGCTAACTTCCTGGTCAATATACCAAACAATCTAATTACAAATCTTATATATGTACAACAAGCGATCATCCGAATGACTTCACAAGTTTGATTCATTTCATTGTTCAGTTCATTACCTTCCAGCAACTTCTGTAATTGAAACATCATTCGATGACATGTTTATTTCTCGACCTTCAACGATCAAATCCATTTCTACCGAACCTAATGATGTGAAATCGTTTTCACTTGGTTGAGGAAGGCTCGTGCTTTCGCCTTCTAACATGAATACGACTGATGACATAGTTGGTCTTTGAACCGCTGATGATTGTATACATAACAATGCAACATGAATGCATTGAAGTGCTTCAGTTCTGTTACACGAATCTACAATCGACACATCAATCAGTTCTTCGGGCTTCCCCTCCTTCCATAGCTTCCATGCCTGAATTAAAGTGTCACAAATGTCAACTTTGCAATATTAATTCATACTTCATATTGTAGAGGTGTCAAAATGGGTGGGCATGTAACGTATCACATATTAGAACGTGCTCCAGTGACAAAAACTTGTCTATCCGTAAAAGATATGTTGTTATAATAGTTATATGATAATATGATATATGATATGATACTTAAAGTAGGTGACTTTCAAAATGTTGACCCGTTTCATTTTGACTCTTGTTTTCTATTTTGTTTTGCATATTTGACCCGGTAGAGAAAAAAAATGAAAATCTTGAGTCCTTATATGAGGATGGCAAGATCAGACTTACGTGTCGAATTAGGTTTGTGGAATCAGGGGTCCGGAAACTATTATTCCTTTGGCCGCTAATGATTTCTAAAAGCAAAACGCCAAAGCTATAAACATCAGATTTCACCGAAAATAGACCTTCCATTGCATACTCAGGTGACATATAACCACTGCAAGAATTGAAACACTCAATTATGGTTCATTCATCTAAAATCGACAAAAAGAAAAAAATAGTGGCGGTTTCAAGTTTCAACCAATATATTCAGGCTATGTTTATCCTTAATGGGTTGAATAAAAATTGCAACTTTCGATGAAACTAGTAAAATGGGTCAGACGGATCAAATGGGTCAACTTGAGAGCTGCCCAATGGGTTCAAAAAAAAAACCTAAATCTTTCTTTTTGCATAATTAACTGTTCAAAAAGTCAATTTTTAATAAACAATTTATTTAATTTTTTTCATATATGGAAATAAGGTGTTCCGGGTCAATTTAATCCGACCCGTACCAAAATATACAAAATTCTATTACCTGACCCTCCCATTTATACTTTTCCACCATTCATATAAACCATAAATGGAAAAAACTAACGACATCCATAAGGGATGTCGTTAAGGTGCATTAAAAGCTTGTACAATTCAAAAACTGCCATGTTCAAGTTATTTATGCATCTTAACGACAGCCCTTAGGGTCGTCGTTAGCAAATTCCTAAAAAAATATATGTAATACCGAATTACTCACTATGTTCCAACAACTCGATTTGTATTCGCTTCATTTTGGTTTCCTCCAAAAATTCTAGCCATCCCAAAATCTGAAATCTTCGGGTTCATCTCTTCATCAAGCAAAATATTGCCAACTTTTAAATCCCGATGTATGATTCGAAGCCTTGAATCCCGATGGAGATAAAGTAAACCTCTTGCAATCCCTTCAATGATCATGAATCGTGTTTTCCAATTTAGCTCCCCTTTCTTTGTCGGATCTTTTGTTACACACATGACAACATTTCAAAATCAAAATTCGAAAAAGTCAGAAACTTTCATCAAAGTACTAATTTGTACCAAAAATGGTGAAAGAAACGTACCAAAAAGAAACGAATCAAGGCTCTTATTAGGCATGTATTCATAAACAAGCATTCTTTCTTCGCCTTCAATGCAATATCCCAATAATCTAACTAGATTTCGGTGCTGCAATTTTGCAATCAGAATCATCTCGTTCCTAAATTCAACTAATCCTTGCCCAGATGATTTTGACAACCGTTTTACTGCAATCTCTTGCCCACTGGGTAGGACCCCCTGAAAATCAACATTATAGTAACTGCTTTTAGTCACAACTTTTTATAATTTATTAGTAACTGCTTTTATAACTACCCAATATAGAGGTTAATTTGGTAATTTTAATCATTCAGATGGTTATTCAGCAATAAAACAAACAATAATCATTTATCTATTACTTATTCCCTGTAGACATCTTATATAAATTCAGAAAACACGACTTAATAAGAAAAAATACAAATGGGCCCACAATTAAGAACTGTTTACCTTAACTGATTATTACAGATATAGCTCGCACTAATAAGATAAGTTCCAAGATAGAAATCCAAATAATGCCCAGATTATGAATAAGTTTTTAAATATATTTTCAATATGAAGAACGAACCTTGTGAACTGGTCCAAAACCACCTTGGCCGAGCTTGTTCTTGTTTGCAAAAACGTCTGTGGCAAGTTCTAATGTGCTCGAGCTGAATATAGGCAATGGGGGACCGTCATATTCTTTTTCGAGTTCAAATTGTTCCGATTCTTCCACTGAAATATCTTGCCCATTTGATGCCTCCAAGACTAAAAACGGTTTTTTCTTTGCTTTCCCACATGGATTTCGACACTCTGTAGATCATAGGGTATATCACGAAATTCAGAAGCTGATAAAAAGAAGATAATCTGGATAGCTAATATTAGTCAAAACTGCAAAAAATGGGTTGACGGGTGAATCTGATTAAGTTCGAATTAGATTTTTTGATATACTTTGACCTAGAACCAACATCCAATCTTTTTGACACATTATATTAAGAGCATCGGGAGTCGTGATGATCTAATTCGGTGTCCCGTCAAAGTCAAGGGAGACTTTGAGTGGAAAAGTAGAGGAGTGGTTCAGTGTCTAACTCAGTGTCCCCCTTGGTGTCTAATTATTATTTTACTGGTTTTTTATACTTCTATTTTATTTTATTTAAAATGGTAGCGACAGCCTTAAGGGCTGTCGTTAAGATACATGAGTAACTTGTACACGACGGTTACATTTGACTTTAATGTGGCGGTTATTGAAATGTACAAGTCTTTTATGCACCTTAACGACAACCCTAAGGGTTGTCGTTAGCATTTAACGAATATATTTTTCAATATATAACGGTTAAAACTTTCCAAACCCAAAATCGGATTTCTGACTTTGGCTTCCCGACGCCGGCCCGGAGTCGGACGACCGTCAGATTCGGACGTCGCCGAAATTTGACGCTGACGCCGATGGTCTTATCCGTGTGCTCTAAACGGGTTATGCAGGCCTTATCCGTGTTAGTAACATAAGGGTTAAGATTTTAAATCCTTACCCTTTTGAGAATCCTGACTCGTTTACGAAATAAGGTTGTATTCGGGTCAGTTAATATAAATCTGCCTCAAAATAACCATAAAGGCAACCCATTTTAACCATATTGTACCATTGACCCTACATCATATGCAGTGGAATTAATACTTTATAAGACAATATAAGATATTATTGTGAATTCAATAAGAAGAGTTTACCTTTAACTTTGTTGCGGTACACGCAAAGGAACATAGCGATTGCAACAAGAACAACTGCACCGGTTGCTGATATTGCAATGACTACAATCTTGGATGACTTTTTCCTACCTCCTGAAACCAAACCACATTCAAATTAGTACATATCATAGCATTACAAAACAAACATCAAGAAAACAAATTTGCTAAAAACATAAAAACCAACCCAAATCGTATCTTGATACACGAATAAAGAGTGTTTCACCTCCTTGTTCAAATTGCTCAACATCAACCAAATTCCCACCCCAAATCAAACATCCAACCCCCGTAACATTCGCATAAGCATTACACGAACAATTCCTCAAACATCCGTTTTCACAATCACCAGCCAACCCATCAGCAAAATCAGGTAATTTAACGCCCGTTAATTTCACAAATCCATCACTCGTTGTACCATTCGAATCACACTCCAAATTACTCCTCCTAACACACCCACCAGACCAATTCCCTGAATTCGACCCGTTTATATATCTCGGATCAAACCCTTCCATACAACTACAAATATTCGGCCCATTTTCACTTCGACAAACTCCAAAATCCCCACACCGATTATACACTTCGCAACCAATCGAAGGCTGCGAAAATAACGTATTCCAACGACCAATTCCATTGTCCCAAGTTAACTGCTGCACAACTCCATTCCATTGTATCACAAATCTCATCAAAAGAGAAGTATTTTGATTATTGAAAATGAAATACATTATTTCACTATTAACAGTTACCAATCTAAACCCGAAATTAAACAAACTTCTCATTTGTGGAACACCAATAAATATCTGATTATCATAATGACCCGTTCTCCATAATCGTCGATTATTATGATCATCCCAAACTACCACTTGTGGCGCGCCACGTGGATCAACCCCCATCGAATAGTCCCCTTTCGAAGGATCATTCGGGCTATTCCACGATACAAACTTACGTATATCACTCCCAGTCGTTATATTCATATAAATTCGTAAATTCGGTAAGTAAGTATCAGTTGGATGATCACAGCTTCTCCAAATAGCATTTGAATCATCACCAATGTTTTCAATGGTTGAAAGTACTAAATTCCCAGTGTCCATAAGCATTACTGTTAAGTTCCGATTACTTGAAATAGAAGATATATTACTTGACCAGTAAACAACACCATTTCTATCTGAAATAACTAAACTCCCATTGGTTCCAATACCGAAATTTCCGGAATTTGTTGGAAGTGGATTATCTCTGTTAGCTACCCATGCTACTGTTCTGTTTTGAATACCAAAATACCAAATTCCAACATATCTAAGATTTGAATTACCTGGACTAAAGAAACCAAGTTCAAAAATTTGTTGTGGGGAAATAAGGGTTTGACCATCTGTAAGGAGCTGACCTTGATTGAGCCTGCTGGTGTTTGTTGTTTTTGTGAAAATTGGAGGAAGATACTGAAGAAGAAGAAGAAAGATTGTGGTTATTAAGTGAAGATTTTGTAAATATTTTTTAAAACCCATGATTAAATTGGAAAAAAGATTTGTGGGATTGATGTAAAAATGGGATTCATGAAGTGGGTATGTGATGAATTGAAGAAAAAATGTGGAAAAATGGAAACTTCGAAAGTTTTGTTGAATTGGGGTTGGTTAGATTTGAATGGTGGAGGGAGGTTGGAATAATTGACCTAAACCACTACGTATAGTTCACACTAGCATCAGATGCCATTGACAAGAATCTTTCATCAATTGGAAGGAAAATACATAAATTCTTAAGTACATACTAATCAAGATTCATACTGTACTTGTCCAACCATTGTGTTCTTTTCATAGTTTGATACTCTAGGAGTGTAGTTGCAATGGGTCTTCTGCACATGAGAATTAAGAATATCACGAATGGTCCTTGTAATTTATATAAAAAATTACCAGCGATCCCTGTACCTTTTCTGTTAAAGATTGTCCTTGATTTGGATTTGAATCACCTGTAGTTCATAATAAAAATATCACCTGTAGTTCATTTGTTTTTTATATTTAGAACATAAATTTGATCACATTTTTGTTTTTTATTTTTCTATTTAGGGTTGTAATCACTTGCATCCATAAATTTGCTTGAAAACAAAGGGACCAATGAGAACGCGACATGTGGCGCGAAAATCACATGTGATTGAAAAAAAAAAAATTCGAAAGTTTTTTTTTTTAAATTTTTTTTTCGAAAATTTTTTTTTTCAAATTTTTTTTCCGAAACTTTTTTTTTTAAAAATCATATGTGATTATGCATGTTAATCACATGTGATTGTAAACCCAATCCCATGTGATTGTAAACCCAATCACATGTGATTATGCATGGCAAATCCAATCACATGTGATTGTACAATTTAATCACATGTGATTGTGCAGGTAAATCACATGTGATTGTAAAAAAAAAAAATTTAAAAATTTTTTTTTTTTTTTTAAATTTCGAAAAAAAATTTAAAATTTTTTTTAAAAAAAATAATTTTGATTGATTTTCGCGACACGTGTCGCGCTCTCATTGGTCCCTTGAATCTCAACTTAATTTATGGACTCAAATGAATATTACTCTTTCTATTTAATCAAATTTAAATCGAATTCACATGTTATGAAAACTATGAATCGACGTACAAATATTTTGTTAAACAACCTAGTGTTTTACATATAGTTATAAACTTATAATCATTTATCATTTATTAATATCACTATTAATAATACAATAATATAAAATATTACTTCCTCCGTACCAATTTAATATTCCCCAAATAAAAAACACAGAGTTTAAGAAAAAGTAACTGACACATTACTTTTTTGTCTACTTTCTAGTTTTACCCCTTAATTTTTACCTATATTTTTATCTTATTTAAATAAAGTAAGAAGATAAAAGTATTTTAACCAATTATTCTAATTTATTTATGAAAGTGAACTATTAATTTGAAACATATAAAAAGAAAAACTCTATCTGATTGGGAACGGAAGGAGTAGTAAACAGTTATTGTAACCTAAATACCTCAATGAATGACAGAATACTACTGCATTTGTAACAATATGTTTGTATTGTCCTTCGTTAGACGGATGTTTAAAGTTGAGGGGTCTTTGGGTAATTCTACAAGAACCGGATAAAGGTCAAATACATGTCAAACGAGTCTTGATTTGTCTGCTGGCTTTTTAGTCCACTTGATATGATATCTATGTCTTTTATTAATAAAATATTCGTTCTCAATTGATGGCTATCATCGTCATTATTTTCCAATCTTTAATTTAATATATAAAAGCAATATAAAAGTAAATAAAATCCAAAAAGTCCAATCCGATTGGTAAGTTGGTTAATCCGAATGAACAGCTTGTTCAAATATAGAGTTAGGATGATTTTATTAGTGGCATGCGTAAGTATGGAACCATCCACTCCTACTAAAAGGAATTGAGGATGAGGTTGGCCTCGTGGAATACGTTTGTCAAATGGGGTGTTAAGTTTGGTGTTTTCTACGTTGACGACTCGGTACTCTTGTATCTTGATTGAGTCGTTACGGAAATGGAATGGGAAGATGCATATATTATTTACGGAAATGGGCATCTTGCACATAGTATTTATGGAATATGGTGTTCTGGTCTAGTACTGTTTTTAGTACGGGGCTTCTTTAGACAACAATATCGAAAGAGGTCTAAAGGCTGTTTTCAAATATTGTTATGATGTAGTAGTATATTGTATATATCCATGGAAAGCAGATTTCATATATATCAAAAGAGGTGGTTTCTAAGCAAATCATATTCCTTCTTGGATTCTACTGTTATTTCAATTCCGATTGCTTCTAATGTACGTGTTAGTTTTTTCCTTGAGTTACAAGTCCATGTTTAACGTTAAAGTATATGTTCCTTTTCTCTTGTCATTGGCCACTCTGACTTGTTGTATGTAAGAGTCAAGAGGGAGTTCAAGCTTGTAACACCACTCTCTATCGTGATTAAACTATCCATCTTCTTAAACTGCATATCAGCGCTACATCAGTATTAAAATCCTTGTAGGAATGATTAAACGGTATGAATCGATCTAATATTCAATATCGAGTGCGGAATTACCCGATATTGAGTTTTGTATCGAAAACACTTAACAAACAATGATCTTATGATGTTATTAGACTTGTAGAAGTTAAAGATCGTAATAACTCAGTGCTAGAACATCTGTATATCGAACACACAGCTAAGGGTTGTTTGGAATTCGGAACCCTAACAATGAACCCGAAATCAACTATAAATATAGTGTGCACTCACAACCGTGCGATTGCACTCTGTACCCGTACGGATGCGCATCCGTGCGGTTTCATCAATAGTGAGTAAATGAACATGAACTTGCATACGAACACTTATTCTATTACCCACCGCATTCAACCTCTACGAATGCTTTATAATGAACTTGGAACTAACATTTATGCACTAACAAACTCCCTCTAGGACTCAGTTCATTATTTTACAAATAAATCAAACATTAAGTAATTATCAGACTAAACAAACATTCATATCCAATTATTACAACCAAATTGAAATAAAAGAAACGTCTAAGTCCACAGTTTACAAAAGTTCATGACCTCAAAGATAAAATATTAAGTGCATAAATCATATGCATAACATGTACGAATAGCACGGTTAAACTGAATCGCCTGCTCCATGTTTTGCAGCTCGTGAAATATGGGGTGTCGTCTCAACACATTTAGGATTTCACACGCCGGTAATCACATCAAAAACCCCACAAACACTGGCTGCACAGGGTAAGGGTATGACGAAGCCTCCAGCAAGTACTACGATTGTATCTGCGTCAGTTAATACTCAGCAAATATTGACTGAATCATCTAATGCAAGTGGAATGCAAAGTTATCGGGACTATCGTTTCGAAAAAATATTGCATGAGGTTACTCAAAGTGAATATAGCTTCATATCGTTTACTGATGTGAGGCCAACAAGCTTAAGCTTTGAATCACCGACATAAACTGTTCCTCCTCGCTATCAAGTCCAAAGTACTTACATAGGAACTATGCCGATCCTCACGACTATAAAAACTTCGGTTCAAAAGGTTACCCCACGCAAGCGCTCAGGAAGAAATAAGAAAGATGGGACTGAAAAACCTAGATGGTTCGTTCATAACGGTGACTCTACAACAGCCAACGGTAACTTAAGCATCTCCGCAACCAACCGTTAATAGTGTGCAGAAAACACAGTAGGCCCAGGAAAAATTGCCATACAATCCATTAGAACCCAACAGCACGAACAATCTAATATCTCAATTATAGCAAGTGGATGCACCACACATGGCTCCAGCTTTTAACGAGCCAGCAAAGGTTCAAGAGTTCATGGAAAATTGGTTCGCAATAATGCAAGGGCAAAAAGTGAAAAAATCTATGGAATTAGCTCATACCACGGAGAAGTTTGTACCGCACATTGCAAACCATCCTTTCCTAGTGGCACTTTCTTTCCATTAACACTAGGAAGTTATGACGGATTATCAGATCCAGATGATTTTTTGCAGAGATTTGAAGGTGGCCAGAATGCACAACTGGGGTGATTTGGTAGCATGTCATATGCTTCCAATCGTGTTGCAGGGAGTCACACGTGAGGGGTTCAATAATTTACCATGTCAAAGCATCACAAGTTTTGTGGATTTAAGATCTCGTTTCTTGTTAAATGTTCACAACTTACAAGCTCACAAAAGAACGCATGTGGAATGTCACGATATCAAGCAAAGGCCCAAGGAGTCCTTGGTCAAAATTATTGACGGATATAATAAAGAGGTTGCAACAATTCAAAAATTGGCAGGCTTTATACATTGTATTGACACCGAAAGACATATGTCTTTATGGCAACGATTGCGCAGACGAGTTCCACAAATTTTTGAGGAAGCAGTAAAAGAAGTGCATGATCACATGCGATCTCAAGAATATGTAACACAAAACTGTGGAAATAATTATCCGTATAAAAATAATGATGATGATCATCATCGAGATCAAGGATGGTCATCAGGATCCGAAAAAAGATATAACAACAGTGGTTCATCGCGAGGTGGTAACTGCAACAATAACAACTACCACAAGTACAATAGAGGAGGAGGTAGTTATAAGAATAGAAGTAATTACGTTGATAACTACGCGCTTATCAAAGATCTTACAAAAACACCGAAAGAAATACTATCAATGGAGCCGGTATATAAAAATTTTAATGCTCCGGTACCTCTTCCTGAATACGCAAGAAAGGATAAAAGAAAATTTTGTGATTTCCATGATGATCATGAAACTAATCAATGTCGGAAAATAATTGAAAGAGTAGTGGTAGAACTTAAAAAAGGAAGACTGCAACATCGGAAGAAAGCAGCCAAACCGGCAGGCGATAAGCCAAAGAAAGAATACCCTCGGCAAAAGAAAAATGAGCCAAAAGGTAAATATATTGAAAAAGTTATTAACATGGTAATTGGTGGAAGAACAAACCAGCGCCGAAAAGCAGAAGTACTATAATAATGGGAAAACATTCATATTCTATTCGCGAAAACTACGCAAGAACCCTCTGACGTACCAATTACAATTTAGGGGGTGCATCAAAAGTTGCGGATACACAATAAAACGTCTGCATGTCGACACTGGATGCAGTGTCGACATCATGTACGAACATTTCTTTGGATTATTACCTGGATCCATACGTTTACAACTAATTGCACCTACCACCACGTTATCTGGATTCTCTGGTGAATCCGTATGGCCAAATGGGGTCAGTGAGCTAGAGTTAGAATTGGTGGATGACGATAACAAATATATGGTCAGAAGCACTATGGTCGAGTTCGCCGTGGTACGATCATACTCCCGATATAACGCATTATTGGGTCGCACAACTTTTCAAAAGTTAGGCGCAATCCCTTCTAAAGTTCATGGTCTTGTAAATTTCTCAACACTGTTGGGTATCGCAGCTACAAGATCAAAAAAATAAGATGCAACCTTCTCAGCAGTAGAACAAGCATATGACCAGACCAGTGACGAAGAACAATTGCGTAGTTATATGATCATAGCTAATCTGCGATACCCTGATCAGAAAATTAAAGTCGGTAGCGATTTATCTGATGAAACAAAATTTAAACTTCTATACTGGCATCCAACACGGACGTATTCGCATGGATAGAAGCAAATATGACTGGGGTACCAAGAGAAATTGCAGAGCACAAGCTCAATGGCCTCACACCAGTGCGACAAAAGAAAAGGGGTATGGCACTTGAAAGAAGTGAATGGCTGAAGGCAAAAGTTGATAAGCTGGTAAAAGAAAACATCCTAAGGGAAGTCCGATATCAAACCTGGGTCGTAAACCCAGTGTTACTTAAAACTCCAGATGGATCTTGGCGAATGTGCATAGATTTCACGGAGATCAACAAGGAATGTACAAAAGATAATTATCCACTGCATAAATCAATTGGAAAGTCGAGTTATTAGCGGGTTTTCGATATAAATGCTTCTTAGACGCATATAAAGGATACCATCAGTTACAAATGGCAGTCATGGATGAAGATAAAACAACCTTTCTCACAAGTCACGGCATTTATTTTTACACAAAAATGCCTTTGGGGTTAAAAAATGTCGGTGCTACGTATCAACGGATCATAGACGAAGCTTTCAAAAGCCAAATAGGCAGAAATTTGTAAGCATATGTGGATGATTTGGTTATCAAAGGTAGCACGTAGTAGGAGTTGTTAAATGATGTCTTCGAGACATTTGCGTCTCTATTAAAAATAAACATGAAGTTAAACCCATCAAAGTGCATTTTCGAGGAAGAGGAAGGCAAATTTTTGGGTCATATTATCACAGAGCGAGGCATACGCGCAAACCCAAAGAAGATAGAGGCAATCGAAAGTATGCCCTCACCAAAGAGTAAAAAGGAGGTAAAAAGTTTGACATGAAAACTAGCGCACTAATAAGATTCTTATTCAAGTCCGCGGAACGTTCATTGCCATTCTTCGGAACGTTAAAAATTATTTAAAGAAAACATATTTCAATTGGACTGAAGAAGCTTAAAGTGCCTTTCAGGAAATGAGAAAGCTATTAAAAGAATTACCAACGATGATTGCGCCAATCGCGGGGGAAACATTGATATTTTACCTAGTCGCATCAAAGGAAGCAATAAGTTCAGTCTTAATTGCAAATCGAGGACAGTTACGCTCGTTCTTCTGATAATTAAGTAATTAATTTCAAAAGTAATTCTTAAATTATCATGTTCATAAATTGTGATATGCGATATAGGTGCAAATGCCTGTATATTTTGTTAGCAAAGCCTTAACGGGCAGTGAGTTGAATTACCTGCAATTAAAGAACTGGTATATGCTTTAGTGCATACGGCCAGACGCTTACGAGGTATTTTCAAGCGCATCCAGTTATCATCTTAACAGATCAACCAATTAAGCAGGTATGCCAAATGGCAAAACTTAAAAAAGCCTCTCATAATTCGCAAATATTTTGCGGAAAGTTAAATGTACTTTTGCTATCAATGATTAAGCAGGTCTTGTACAAACCAGAAAACTCTGGTCGGATGGCCAAGTGAACTATTGAATTAGTTAAGCATCAATTAAGTTTCTCCCCTAGAAGTATAGTCAAAGGGCAAGTACTAGTTGATTACTTGGTTGAAATAGCTGGTGAGCTTGAAATTTCACATGAAACGAAAGTAGTTGCACTTCCCTCTGAGCAAGCAGTTATGGCAAATGCACACTGATGGAGCATGTGACATGGAAGGTGCAGGTGCCAGAATAGGTCTTGTAAGTCCGGAAGTAGAAGAATATACATTCGTTTTCGCTTTAGTTTTCCCGTAACAAATAATGAAGCTGAATATGAAGCAATGTTATCTGGCATGCGAGTAGCAAAATATCCGGAAGTACGAGAACTGTCAGTTTATGCTGATTCATAGGTAGTCGCAAATCAGTTCAATGAGATATTTGAAGCACACGATGAACCGATGCAACAATATCTAAAACTAGTACAAGAACTTGCGGTCGACTTCGACATCTTCCAGATAACACAAGTGTCAAGGACGCTAAATAAAAGGTAGATGCGTTAAGTAAACTGGCCGCGTTGACATTTAGTCATTTAAAAAAATAAATTTGGGTTGCAGAGGTTAAAGTAAAATCAATCGATACCTATTCTATGTCAGCAACGGTTGAAGAAGACGAGCCAAGTTGGATGACACTGATAGAGGATTTTTTTTAAATACTCGTTCATTACCAGAAGATGCGGTAGAAGCACGAAAATAAAAATGAAAGCACCATTGTATTTAATAGAGAAAGGAATACTTTATAGAAAATCCTTCTTGGGACTACATCTACGATGTTTAAGTCCTAGTTAAGCTGAGGTCATCATTAGAGGAGGTCATGAAGGATTGTGCGCTTTACATTCAGGCACAAGACAGTTACATCTAAAATAATGCGACTAGGATATTATTGGCCGTCAATGGATAGAGATTTCGCATAAGTGATACACAAATTTTGGTCATGTCAATTGCATGCACCAGTGAGAAAGGCTCTGCGGCATCCGATGATTTCGGTCTCCTCACCATGGCGCAATTGCACAATTGATATTGTCGGGCCATTCCCATTGGTCTCAGGAGGTGTAAAATTCTTGGTTATGGCCATTGATTACTTTACAAAGTGGGTGGAAGCTAAACCACCTAAAACAATCATATGAAAGCAAATACGCAATTTTATATGGAAAAATATTGTCTGCCAATTTAGAATCCCAAATGAGATTATCAGTGACAATGGTACGTAATTTGAGGGAAACCCTTTTTTGGGATTGGTGCCAAGAACTGAACGTAAAGCAAACATTCACGTCAGTTGCACACCCTCGGGCTAATGGTCAACACGAAGTTACAAAACGCGACATTATGTTGGGCATTAAAGCAAGACTTGGCTTATGTTGTATGGGATGAGTAGTGTCAAGATTCTTGTTGTTAACTAACTATCAGTGATTGGCACATGCGGTGTTTGACCTTAAAACCCCTAATAATTTCTTAGTATGTCACTGGTGGCTTAGGTTTGGGGATTCTGATTGGACGGTCTGGTATCTGACCCTCGACGTCCACCCAAGACCATAAGGTAAGGATACAATCGGATCTTATTCAATTTTCTAGAAACTCGCTAGTCAGGTAACATTCATTTCAGTTGAGCTATAAAAATGAGTTACCATCCTATATGAGTCCAACTGTTCTTAACACTATCAGAGGTAATCCAACATAAGAACTTAGCTAAAACGTAATAGCGATATGATTTTCTAAGTAAAGTTCTTTCTAGATATAACAACCCTCGCATTTCCATACTTGAATTGACTAATTTGCCTATATGGTTGTTATCCATACGTAATATATAATTAAATTCGACGTTGATCAAATATTTATTTTTAGTCGACACATTTTGTTAACTAAAGTTTACACTAATTATATAAAATAACTTTAATTAATATTAATATTAATGCGTATTATATTTAAAACTATATGTAACATAATTATTAATAAATGATAAGTTATTTTAATCATTATATATATTTTTAGCTTATAAAAAAATTAGATTTTTTTTATAGTTTAAATAATGAGCCCATAAATTTTTACTAAATATTTTCAAAGATAAAACTTATTAAAAATATTTTTAACATGTTTTCTTTTTTTTTTGTCAAAATTGGCAACTTTATTTTATTTTATTTTATTTATTTTCGCCAACTATTTTTACCTATAAATACATGGCTCCACATTCATTTTTTCTTGCCAAAAACAAAAACTTAAGTTATTCTCTCAAAACCTTGAAGAAAATTTGAGGTACTTTCTATTTTTTTAAATATTGTCGATTATATTTATATTTATTGTATATTCTTTATAAAATTCGAAATTAATTATGTTTATATGTTATAATTAGTATTATAAGTATTATGATGTATAAAAATAATTTTGATAATTTATGGAATATTATTTATAATTAAATATGAATTATGTAGTATTTAAACGTAAAAACAATGTAAAATTCATAATAAATATTATTAACCAAAAAAATATATATAATTTTTTTTGAGTTTATAAAACTTATATAGATCTGAAAAAATTATAAAAATAATTACTTGGGTCGAATTGGTAATTATTATATAATTAAACTCTATTATTATGTAATTTGAAGGTAAATTAAGAATAAATATAAAATAATAAAAATGATTTTTTAAATAATTTTTCTACAGATTATTAGACTAATAGAAACTTATAAAAATTATAAAAATAAGTTTTTGGGTTTATTTAGTAATTATGTAGAATTAAACTTGTTTGGTGAATAAATTAAGGGTAAAAACAAAAATAAATACAAAAATATAATAAAAATGTTTTCTTAAATTTTTCTACTGATCTATATGATTAACTAAGACTATAAAAATTATTTATATAATTTTTAGAAATTTAATTAATTATTTAGACATTTTTAGATAATGTTTGATTAATAAAACACTATTATTTTTGAAGTAATTTAGGTAGTTATTTAAAGGTAATTATATTTAATATATATAAGACATACTAAGGTATAATAACTAAATATTAAATAATACTTAGATTATATTATCACATATATAATTATTAAGTACATTTATAATTCGTTGTGTGTATACACTTATAACGTGAAGGTTATAATTAAAAGATAACGTGCAATTTATGTGAACCTCATTGCTACTTACGGCCTAGGGTGGTCCTTGTTGCCTTAAGGGAACCGCTTGTGGATCTCGAATGCCAAGACTTAGATTCTGGTCAAGAGTCCTGGGCGCCCGGTAACAACAGATCATCAAAGTAACTTACTTGATAGCAACGAGGTTTGGGCAAAGTTGTACAACTCTTTGGTTAGGATTATAACCCGAACTTCCTAAACTAGAAACATACTATAAGTGGAAGCTTTCCATAAATAGTAGGTTTCTGAAATTAGAAACTTTTGAGAAATAGGAACTTTTCTCAAAAACCGTCACTGTTAATATAGTTTCTATATTAATAAACAAAATATATGTCTGTTAGACATTAACTAATCAAACGTTATATCTCTAGGTTGAGATCTCCGATTACATACACCGTTCATATTTTCTTGTGTGGAATAACTTACTTGCTACTAAGGTGAACTTCATTACCCCACTTTTTATTGTTTCATAACTGTTTTACAACTTTTGGGGTGAGACACATGCTTGCTTTATAACTGTTTTACGCTTAAACACAAGTACTAAATTGTTAACTATGCTGTCATGCTTTGATTCATGCTAAATTCCTACCGTTATATCGTTAATTGCTACGTTTAAATGCAAACTTAATTATTGTGAGTAGGCCTATTGAGAGTAACGTCTCTAACCATTTGACCGCTGGCCTTTGGTTACATAATAATGATTCCACGACACTGACAGTACAAGGTGTCATAGGGTAAACTTGTTTAGTACCGATATTACAAACTGCAGCAACACTTTTAGATTGATATATTTGGTATCAATCAACTTTAAACTAAATCTTGTGGTCTAAAAACTTGGTTGTTATTGATAAACCTATGAACTTCACTCAACCTTTTGGTTGACACTTTTAAGAATGTTTTATCTCAGGTACTTATATATTATGCTTCCACTGTAGAACTTTGATGTACTTAGAAGTCAAGCCATGCACTGGGACCAGAGTTAACATCTACGTCAATGTCGATTTTGACAGGGTGTTACAGTTGGTATCAGAGCGGTGGTTGTAGGGAACTAAGCAGTCTTAATGTGGATAACCCAGATTAATAGGGTGCATTAAAGTCTAGTCTACATCCTGACCTATAGCTTTAGAATATTATTACTTGCATCATATATATACATATCTCTTACTCTGTAACTCTGGGAGGAAACTCCCATTGTGATTCAAAATATTCTATAACTCACGCAAGTTATCTTTATAAAACTACCTTGGTTAAGGGAACCAAGGGATGTCACTCATGATTTCTGAAATACTTAACATTCCTATGTCATCTATCATGGTTTTGTATATTACGTATGTATTACATGAAATGTTATCCATGATTTTTGAAATTTCTATGTTTGTTACTACTTGTACTCAAACGTATATAACCTCCCTGTTATATTATGTACATATGTGCCCTTATGCCTTTGTGCATTGGTTTGCGAATAGGAAAATGTCATTATTGGCTCATAAAGATTCTCGATAATTCAAAGACATTATAATGTCATCACTATTCATATTCATTACAATTAAAATTTGGTTTTCTCGTTATTTTTGATCATTGAACTTTCTTGACGGGTGGCGTCTACGAAACTCTAGGATGGAAGGGTTTGGATTTTCCGATTTAAAGGATCCTATAGCTCAAGCCCCTAGACCTGACTAGGCCATTACAAATTGAAAGTCTTTAATCGAAAGTTTATCTGATTACATACTTATCATTTTAAATCTAGACACGTCATACTGCAATTATTGCATAAATGGAGTATTGACAAATCATATCTTATCATATCTATCCCAATAGACTTTGTCTAACACTTTTCCTAAATTTCCTCCATAAATTACGGAATCTTTTTGCTATATATACGTATTCGAATAGACGAAGATATCATTCAGTATTCAACAACCATCTCATATCAAAAATCCTTTATCCGATCACCTAATATGGATTTCTCACTTGATTCCTCAAGCTCTTCAAGCTCTAATGACAGCGTAACCGGAATGAACCAACCAATTAGTCATCATTTTTTCTGGATGAATTGGGGGTGGGTTTGTAGCCGACTTAATCAATGGAGAAGTGAAGAAGGTGATCCCTTCCACCAACTAAATTGTCCTATTGGCGAAGAACCTGAAGCACTTACCGGCAAACCACCATTTTCTCTCTTATCTCCAGGATATCTGAAACGACCCGTCCATATTACTATAAACGCAGTACGTTATTCATTGGTCCCATAGCGAGGTATTTGACCTCTATATGATACGTTTTAGAAAAATATTGCATTCATTTCATAAAAAGCACACCATTATTATACATAATGCATGTTTTAAACAAGTGGACGATTATTTAAGAAATAATCCCCATGATACATCAGTTTCCAAATACTACACACGTGATATAACAATCGAATATAATACATGACAAAGGTTTTATTGAATGCAACACTTCATTTAAACAAAAGCATGAGACTCCATGCACAGCTTGCTCAGATAATGCAACAGCGGAAGACTTTCTTAAGGACCTGAGAATAAACATGCTTAAACAGTCAACACAAAGGTTGGTGAGATATATAGGTTTAGCATCGATATAAATACAGACCACAAGATTTTCATAGTTATAAATATATGTACACCCGTAAGTGTATAAAAGTATTCTATAAGTTGTTGAGCGCTTCGGTAACCATACTTAACCATTAATGTGACATATTCCCTTTATTATGAAATCTCCATACACTCTACCAAGTGTAGTAAAAATGAAGTACTATGCAACCGTTTACGATACTAGAGCGACTATCCCGGTTGGGATTGTCAAACCCGATAGATCTATCAATAGGATTCGCGCTTACATGTTCTTACAACATGTAAATATTAGTTACCAAGCTATTAGGGAAGATATGCAAAGTGGTACAACTCAACGTAGAATATATTTTAAGTACTCGTGTCTATGGCGTAAAACATAAAATGCATGTATTCTCATCCCAAAATATTTTTAGAGTTTAAAAATGGGACTATATACTCACGGTAGTAAAAGTATATTAATAATAAGTTTTTAACTTATTAAAAATATGGTCGTCGTCCTTGGATTCACGAACCTATAATAATAATAATAACGATTCAAATAATAATACATGTGAACAAAATTAATATAGCAAGTTCATATCATATATTCAATCACATGTGATTGTTTAAGTTTATATTTTCAATCACATGTGATTATTTATATTTTCAATCACATGTGATTATTTAAGTTTATATTTTCAATCACAGGTGATTATTTAAGTTGTCAAGTTTAGTAGTCCAAAATAGTCCGAAAAGTCCAACAGTCCAATAATCGGTATATATATATATATATATATATATATATATATATATATATATATATATATATATATATATATATATATATATATATATATATATATATATAATCTTAGAATTACCACACGGCGTATTGTGTACGTATTGTATTGCATCAATCCAGAGATGTATTGTATACGTATTGTCTTAGAATTAACTAAGATGTATTGTGTACGTATTGTCTTAGAATTTATCAAACGTATTGTCATGGAACGTACCAAGATTATTATATATACAATCTCGAAATTAATCAAGATTATAATATTTTGTTATACTAATGATAACATGTCCTAATATATATAAGATATAGGAAAAGTTAACAAGGATATGGATAATATAGTTTTTATAATATAAATTTCGTCCATACCACGTTAATTTTAGCAGGTTTTGTTTTGCTCGCCAAATATTCATTACAACTCCGTTTAAAGTGAATCAAATTGCTATGGATTCCTTAAGAAGTCAATTTTACAAAACCAATTCAAAATGTTCATCCCAAGTAGTAATTTTTAGAGCTTTACCCTCTTTTTGTGTCGGTGGACAGATTTGGAAAAATCCCGGCATCCACCCAATAAATGATTTTTGATAAAATACTTACACTTTGTCTAAAATCATGAAAAAAATACTGGAAGTATTATTTACATATATTAACTTATTTCCAAAGTATTAGCCTCGAACTCAAAGTCTAAGATATGTTTTTAATTCCCAACCCAAAACAGCCCGCTTTTTACAGAATGGAGATTAAAGGATATATGTTAAGTTTCAAGTTGTTCTTCATATGTACAAGTTATAATTTCTTATATTAACTTAATATAACATTATAATACATATAAATAAGTGTTATTAGAGTTAAGTTAGAAATATTATATTAGTTTTTCAAACAAGTTTAGAATCAACTAAACTATGTTCTAGTTTATAAACTCTTATATAGATAGCTATAAACATATGAATTGAACAAGAGTTGAAGTAGAGTTTTTACCTCAAGTTTAGAATTTAAAGTTGCTGGAAAGAAGTAGTAGAACAAAACTTGAGAGAGTTCTTGCAAGTGTGTGTGAAAATTGGAAGTAAAATTTGGAAAATGAATATGTAAAAATGAGTTAGAAATGGTGCTTATTTATAGGTTTGAAAATTTGGCTTTTAGTGAAAATATCTAAGATAAGTTAAAATATATTAAGTTATGGATGACATATTAAATTGATTAGGTCATGGATAACATATTACACAAATAATTGCAGATTTCTATTGGTATATACCAATAGTAAATACTTCTAGAAGCTGTGTATAATACGGGTAAAAATACTATATGAATGCGAGTAGAATTCTTGAGAAAATTGAACGGAAATACGAGTATAGCTATCCTTTATATGTATTGGTATATTATAAAGTGTATTCAATACTTGTAAGGATGTATTTACACTCGTAATACATTATATGTAAATACATTTTAACATAAGTTAATTACGTCGTTTAAATAGTAACATATATATTGTTCAAAAACTCTTTAAATTAGTAGTATGAAAATATATATACAATACTTTGTTAATATACTTAATGAGATATTTAATTATCATATTTTCAATTTAAATATATATAAATCCATATATATACACAATAATTAAACAATTAAATCAAGTTATGACGTTCGTGAATCATCGGAATAAAAGGGCGAACAAAAGCTTGTGTAAAACTATTTTTGGAGGTTCAAGATTTAATAAAAATTCATTGCTTATCAAGTCGGAATTATATAAAGATTAAGTTTAAATTTGGTCGAAAATTTTCGGGTCGTCACAATATCTCGCCACGATTATATAATATCTAGAATTCTAGATCTTATTCATCCCCTTGTTCCAACCGCCAATCATCCTGGAATAATGGAAGAAGTGAACGAGCTTCGTGCTTGAGTGTTGGCTTTGGAGAATATGGTGCAAAATTTACGAGCACCAGCAGCATCATCAGCACTGACAGTACCACCAATATCAACAACAGCAACACCACCAGCAGTACCACCAACATCACCAACACCGCAAGCACTGTAAGCACCAGCAGCATCACAATCTCTGCAAACTCTGCAATCACTGTAGATATCAACACCACAATCACCAATGAGTATGTTATAATAACGAGTTATGAAGTATTAACTCATTCTCTTCGAAGAATTTATATGTATATTTTATATATATAAATTTTGAACCCATGATATATCTTTTCGTACTAAGCTATTATGTGTGAATTTTTAAAGGGTAAATACTACTTGGTTAATTCATATCACTAATATGCTATGATGTACATCCTTCGTTAATGACTTAACAATCGTTAACTATAATCTCTGTTTCAACTCAATAAATTCCATTTCATAATAAACCAAGTGTATTATTTAAATACATGTTTGATTGTACACTTTCATTTTTGATGTACTCGAAACTTTCTAGAAAATATCATTCGTACCTTGCGTAATTCACAAGAATTCCACGAGCACCAACATCATACACCGAGGAATATCAATAACAATGAACAATGAAGTATTGATTCATAACTTCATTAAAGAAATATTCCTCAATGATTATGTAATCTCTAAAGTTTTGGAGATTATTTATTCCCATTTCAACCGTAAATCAAATGAGTTTATTATTATATTAACTCATTAAATTCATGATTACATCTGAAGAAAATATATATGTATGTATATTTTCATAATGATTGTAATTAAAAATTCTTTTGTACAAACTATTGATGGTGAAAATATTTTAACGGGTAGGTAATACCCGAGAGATATTTAGATTTCACAATAATATCTTACATTGTACATTCTTCAATTCTGATTCAGCAGTCATTAACTATCATACTTACAACCACAGATATACGTATCCGTTCACCAAAGAACAACCTTTTTCATACAAATTCAATTACCTATTCTGATTTTGATAGATCTGAATCCAAGTCAAGATATAACAGATAACATTACTCTTAGATACCTACATTTTCAAAGCTATACTTTGACTTCAAAACTGTGCTAGAACATCACTTTTATTCATAAAACCCAGAAAAATATCTGTATCATTCAAGATTCATGACGATTTCATCTTAAACATCATATGTATCTTGACGATTACCATCTGCATTCAAACTCTTCAAAATTCTTGAACACACCTCGGATTGATAACCAATGATTCAGATATGTTAACGTTGTGAATGTTAATGAAGCAGTAAAAGCTATAGATGGTCTTAATGGCCAAAAGCTTGATAATAATGAATGGTGTGTTGAAAAAAAAAACTCAAGAGAAAGATTTAGAACTGGAAAACGGATTGAGCAAACCATGAAGGAGGCTGTGGACAAATCACAAGGACTAAACTTATACCCAAAGAATCTAAATGATTCAATTTCTGATGGAAATCACAGAAGATCTTTTTACGCATTCTAAATCCTTACAAAATAATTTTCCTCATTATCCTTCAATTTTTAAATATTTTAGAAATTCTAAGATATCACCGTATCTTTAAGTATAAATATCCTCGATATTTCTGAAGATACCTTCATAATTATTCTTGTCTGAAATCACTTATCTCCTCGTGCTATCTGTATTACATCATAAAGGAAACTGTTTTAGTTTCTATATTCTATAAAATTCGAGTTTAAATTATGAATGATTTCTGGAGTAGTGTTGGGAATTGAAGCATGAGTTAGTATAATACAATGACGTTGGGCCAACGTGATTATATTACAGTAAGTCATGCTAAATTTTTAATGGAACATGATGACTCACAGACCTTACAATCATCATGTGCCATGTTACATAACTCTTTCATTCTACTTGACCGCTAAACATATCAAGAAAGTATTTTCTTGATATTTCTATCTTTTCATGATTCTGGTAATTTACCAAATCAAATCGTGCTATTACAATTCTTTTCTGCTTAAAACATTAGTTAGGTTAATTCGAAACTTCATACCTACGAATTCTGGACCATTACTTGCTTTACTTAAAGTCGAAAAGAGAAAACAAAAGTATGAAACTCTGAAATATAAGGAAAAATATAAAGCCCGATAACAACAAAGAAATTACAAACCGTGTATATCAATACGTATTGCAACGTAAAGATACGGGAGAGTTAAAAACATTATAACCCCAAGGTAATAGTAGAAGAAAATAAATTCCTCCGGTGGCAGATGAAAAAGAAGAATGAAGGATACGATAGCCAGGAAAATATCAAGAATCAGAACTGGATTAAGTATTTTAACAATCTTTGGAAGTATGAATTAAGGAAGAAAGTATTAGAGTGATTAAAATAATGAAACGAAAAAGGTTAATTTATAGTGGAAATATCAGACATAGTAATCGAGGCAGATTACGAATTTAATTAAAGAAAATCCTAATTTCCTTAATTACCGAAGAATCAAAACTTGTAAAGATCACGAAGATTTCTTTAAATCTCTTAAATTCCTGAAATCAACCGTGACTATGACAAAAGTTAAGGCGAACATTTAATTTTCTCATTTCACACTTTTGTGATATCTTCACTCATACTCTTCACGTAATCGAATTGTTTTATTACTCAATAAGTGATGAAACTCTATTTTTTTTAACTCATATTCGTCATGAAAACATTTTTATTGTTAGCCATGATGACCACAATCAAATTTTAGGACGAAATTTCTTTAACGGGGAGGTACTATAACAACCCTCACATTTCAATACTTGAATTGACTAATTTGCCTATAGGGTTGTTATCCATACGTAATATATAATTAAATTCGACGTTGATCAAATAGTTATTTTTAGTCGACACGTTTTGTTAACTAAAGTTTACATTAATTATATAAAATAACTTTAGTTAATATTAATATTAATGCGTATTATATTTAAAACTATATGTGACATAATTATTAATTAAATGATAAGTTATTTTAATCATTATATATATTTTTAGCATATAAAAAAATAAGATTTTTTTTATAAATTAAATAATGAGCCCATGAATTTTGACTAAATATTTTCAAAGATAAAAGTTATTAAAAACATTTTTAACATGTTTTCTTTTTTTGTCAAAATTGGCACCTTTATGTTATTTTATTTTTTTCTTTTCACCAACCATTTTTACCTATAAATACATGGCTCCTCATTTATTTTTTCTTGCCAAAAACAAAAACTTAAGTTATTCTCTCAAAACCTTGAAGAAAATTTGAGGTACTTTCTATTTTTTTTAATATTGTCGATTATATTTATATTTATTGTATATTCTTTATAAAATTCGAAATTAATTATGTTTATATGTTATAATTAGTATTATAAGTATTATGATGTATAAAAATAATTTTGATAATTTATGGAATATTATTTATAATTAAATACGAATTATGTAGTATTTAAACATAAAAACAATGTAAAATTAGTAATAAATATTTTTAACCAAAAATAAAATATATATAATTTTTCCTGAATTTATAAAACTTATATAGATCTGCAAAAATTATAAAAATAATTACTTGGGTCGAATTGGTAATTATTATATAATTAAACTCTATTATTATGTAATTTGAAGGTAAATTAAGAATAAATATAAAATAATAAAAAATATTTTTTAAATATTTTTTCAACAGGTTATTAGACTGATAGAAACTTATAAAAATTATAAAAATAATTTTTTGAGTTTATTTAGTAATTATGTAGAATTAAACTTGTTTTGTGAATAAATTAAGGGTAAAAACAAAAATAAATACAAAAGTATAATAAAAATGTTTTCTTAAATTTTTCTACTGATCTATATAATTAACTAAGACTATAAAATTTATGTATATAATTTTTAGATATTTAATTAATTATTTAGATATTTTTGGATAATGTTTGATTAATAAAACACTATTCCGTATTATTTTTGAAGTAATTTAGGTATTTATTTAAAGGTAATTAGATTAAATATATATAAGACATACTAAGGTATATTAACTAAATATTAAATAATACTTAGGTTATATTCTCACATATATAATTATTAAGTACATTAATAATTCGTTGTGTGTATACACCTATAACGTGAAGGTTATAATTAAAAGATAACGTTTACTTTATACGAACCTCACCGCTACTTACGGCCTACGATGGTCCTTGTTGCCTTTTGGGAACAGCTTGTGGATCTCGAATGCCAAGACTTAGATTCTGGTCAAGAGTCCTGGGCGCCCGGTAACAACAGATCATCAGAGTGACTTACTTGATAGCAACGAGGTTTGGGCAAAGTTGTACAACTCTTTGTGAAGGATTATAACCCGAACTTCCTAAACTAAAAACATACTATAAGTGGAAGCTTTCCATAAATAGTAGGTTTCTGAAATTAGAAACTTTTGAGAAATAGGAACTTTTCTCGAAAACCGTCACTGTTAATATAGTTGCTATATTAATAAACAAAATTTATATCTGTTAGACATTAACTAATCAAACGTTATATCTCTAGGTTGAGATCTCCGATTACATACACCGTTCATATTTCCTTGCGTGGAATAACTTACTTGCTACTAAGGTGAACTTCATAGCCCCACTTTTTATTGTTTCATAACTGTTTTACAACTTTTGGGGTGAGACACATGCTTGCTTTATAACTGTTTTACCCTTGGACACAAGTACTAAATTGTTAACTATGCTGTCATGCTTTGATTCATGCTAAATCCCTACCGTAATATCGTTAATTGCTACGTTTAAATGTAAACTTAGTTATTGTAAGTAGGCCTATTGAGAGTAATGCCTCTAACCATTTGACCGCTGGTCTTTGGTTACATAATAATGATTCCACGACACTAACAGTACAAGGTGTCATAGGGTAAACTTGTTTAGTAGCGATATTACAAAATGCAGCAACACTTTTAGATTGATATATTTGGTATCAATCAACTTTAAACTAAATCTTGTGGTCTAAAAACTTGGTTGTTATTGATAAACCTATGAACTTCACTCAACCTTTTGGTTGACACTTTTAAGAATGTTTTGTCTTAGGTACTTATATATTATGCTTCCGCTGTAGAACTTTGATGTACTTAGAAGTCAAGCCATGCACTGGGACTAGAGTTAACATCTACGTCAATGTCGATTTTGAGGGGGTGTTACACTAGAAACCTAAGGGTGAAAGACATTGGATACTAATGTATCTCTTAGTGGGTACGAATTAAAGTGGTTGTTAATTCCACTGTTCTTTCGTCTTTGTTTTATAAAAATGGTTTTGGAAAAACTCAATTACAATATAAGTTTGTAAATATGCTTTATTATATCTGTCAAAGATACTCTATAACTAGGCCGAGGTACGATACCTAAGTACATCCCTAATCCTAATTTCAAGACCATGTTCTATAGAATTGATCGATGGTATAATGTAATCTACTTGTTCCTTGGGGTTTTATTTATAGTAATATATGAGTAGAAAGTATTCTCATTATCAATACTTCGCGATGGCTGTTTATGCAGACTCTATAATACTCTAATGGTACTTACTATAACTGGTGTGCCTCTGAAACCATGACATTTATAGATCCCATAAACTTTGCATAGCGTTGTATTAAACCATAGATTTGACATATATAGTTACTTTATATCGAGGTTCGCGACATCTTAATGATAAATTTAAAACCACGTTTTTTGATGAAAAGTGATTTAATTTATAAAGATAATTTGTGGGAAAACATAACACAATATCGCATCATTATATTTATCGCATAAAAATTAACTAACTAAGTCATAACAAACACACAAGATAACTAGTCGCTAATCATGGCAATTCAAAACATAATGATATATAAAATGAACATTATAAAATAAAGATAGATAAAAAGGAAGGAATTGGCCGTATATTAATTACGAGTTCTGAATATTACAAAAGGTTGACAACTTCAGACGCATGATCGGGTCATAAACGCCGATCATTATTGATGTTAAGGGTTGAAGCCAAGCTATTCAAGGATTCAAGGATTCAAACACACAAGTTCAAGGATTCAAGCCAAGCTATTCAAGATTCTTCATCAAATCATCATGTTCATCATCACCAACATGAGTGGCTAGTCTCTTTTACTTTATTCCTTGCATGAACAATTATTGTATGCTTAGTTCTTGATGTATTTATGTGATTCTTGATTTTGTAATCCTTATGTCTTTTGGTTTATGATTTCATTGAAACTTTTAAATTATCAATTAATGCACGTTTAAGTTTATTGATTGTTGCAAGACAAGTAATTGTTATTTGACATATTGTGCTTAATCCAACCTAGTGATAATTTAGTATAGGGATAAAGACAACGTGTGTAGATAACATTGTTTGTGCCCAAGATAATCAAATATCGTAAAACTGAAGAAGTCTTGTCTATGAGGTTTAGTTGATAATTTGATAGCATAAACACTTGTTGGACTAGTGCATGCATAATTGGGATTATAAAGGAATAAAGACTTTAATCCAACTATTTAAAACCTTTTCATATAGCTTATTGTTTATGTTCTTAGTATTTAATCATTCAAAGTTTGCGTTTTGCTTAGTAATTGTTAAACTAGTCTTTACTTTAGTTAATCTTAGTTAATCACTACAAATCAATTCCTGAAAATTGCTTGCTTTTAACCACTATTTTCCGTGAAATGATTCCTGCTTTCCCTATCTAAAGTAGAGTAATTAGGTTCATTTTTGACCGGCCTTTCGACACCGATCAAATTTTGGCGCCGCTGCCAGGGAAGTGTGGGCTTGATTGCAGGCTCTTATTTTAATTGCTTTCTTGCTAAATTAGAAAATCCTAAGATTTATAAAACCCAAAAATATTGTTTTTTTTTGCCAGTTTTACGTTTGGTATTTTGTTTTTGTGAAGTGCAGGTTAGTGTATGCAAACTTGGAAGTCGGGAAATCAGAATCTTTTGTCTTTAAATTTGAAAATCGAGAAATCTGCAAAAGCTAATCGATAAGTGATAATGCTAAAAATGAACATATATTTCATAGCATTATCCTTCCAGAAAGACAAGCTTTTAGTTGCAATTGTTCTATTTTCAAGTAATATTAAATAAATAAATGTTAAGACAGAAGACAGAGACGACGATTTAAAGACGTAAATGACCAAAAAAACTAAAACGCACAAGTTACAATGCAAGTGGTTCAATTTATTGATGAATAACGTTTAAATATTGATAAAAGTACAAGCCGTGAAACGCAAAGTACAAGATATCTAAGCGTACGAAAAGACGTTCAAAAATTCGGAAACAAGACATGAACCAAAGGTACGACTCAACGGAGCTAAAATTACAAGTCAACTATGCACAAGAATATAATATAATATATAAATAATTATATATATTATATATTATAAAAATCAGCAGCCTACGTTTTGGATTCGTGTGATGAGCTGGAAACCAAAGCTCCGCGATCTCGGAGATGTGAGGAGGAAAACTATAGCGATCGCGGAGCAGTCATGTCACAAAATTCCCATAAAATCCAGCCTCTGCTCGACGAATTTTACACACCTCTTTCTATCTATCTCACTTATCAATATATATATATATATATATATATATATATATATATATATATATATATATATATATATATATATATATATATATATATATATATATATATATATATATATATATATATTTATAATTATAATTTTAAGTTTAATTTAAGTTTAATAATAATTGGGTTATTGTAACGAATGTTTTACGGTTTTTAAGTCGAAACTCTGTCCGTGTAATAAAACGCGATAAATAATCATTGTAAGTTATGTTCAACCTTTTTAAATTAATATCTCGTAGCTAAGTTATTATTATGCTTATTTGAGCCAAAGTAATCGTGATTTTGGACTAAATATTAAGACGAGGTTATTGGGCTTGGACCATAATTACGGAAGTTTAAATAAGCATAATACTTTTATTTTATATCTCATCGTACTTTTATTTATCGCTATTTTATTTATCGTACTTTAAATTATCGCACTTTTAATTATCGTACTTTTATTTATAGTCATTTATTTTACGCTTTAAATTAAGTTATATTTATATTTAATATTTTGCATTAGGTTTTAACTGTGATATAAGACTTAAAATCGATAAACCGGTCGTTAAACGATAAAACCCCCCTTTTATAATAATAATAATAATAATAATAATAATAATAATAATAATAATAATAATAATAATACTTATATATATATATATATATATATATATATATATATATATATATATATATATATATATATATATATATATATATATACACACACAAATATATTTGTCGAAAAATATAGTGTAAAATCAGCTGGATCCCTGTGGAACGAACCGGAGTTACTAAAAACTACACTACTCTACGATTAGGTACACTGTCTATAAATGTTGTAGAAAGGTTTAGGAATATCCGTTCAATAAATAAATAAATAACTTGTGTAAAATTGTATCGTATTTAATATTATTTTATAGTAAACTATAATAGTATTTCGTATACTACCTCGCACACATCAAGTATTTTTGGCGCCGCTGCCGGGTACACTTTTTGAAAAATGCTATATTTTTGTAATCTATATTTGTGCAAAAATATATAATTTTTATTTCTAATTTTGTAAAAATATATTGGTTTTGTAATAAGTGTTAAAAAATAAAAAAAATAAAAAATATATTTCTATATATAGAAGTGTATAAAAAGTTTATATATTTCTAAAAAAAACTAATTTTCTATTTTTACTTTATAAAATTAATAAATATTTTTATTTTTAGAATTTTAAAATATAAAGTTTTTTTTATATATAAATATTTTATATAAATTAAAATAAAAAAATAATAATAATTAAAATTAAAAATTGGGCCGAAGCTGTTAAAAGCCCGAATGAATTCAGGAATTGTTGGGCCATGCGATCGCATGACTCGGAAGACAAAAACCCATGCGGTCGCATGAGCTTGTCTGACAGGCAAGAAACCTCGAACCACATTAATTACGTGAAACGACCCGTTCATATCACTATAAACGCAGTACGTTATTCATTGGTCCCATAGCGAGGTATTTGACCTCTATATGATACGTTTTAGAAATTATTGCATTCGTTTCATAAAAAGCACACCATTATTATACATAATGCATGTTTTAAACAAGTGGGCGATTATTTAAGAAATAATCCCCATAATACATCGGTTTCCAAATACTACACACGTGACATAAAAGTTGAATATAATACATAAAAGAAGGTTTTATTGAATGCAACACATCATTTAAACAAAAACATGAGACTCCATGTACAGCTTGCTCAGATAATGCAATAGCGGAAGACTTTCTTAAGGACCTGAGAATAAACATGCTTAAACAGTCAACACAAAGGTTGGTGAGATATATAGGTTTAGCATCGATATAAATATAGACCACAAGATTTCATAGTTATAAATATATGTACACTCGCAAGTGTATAAAAGTATTCTATAAGTTGTTGAGCACTTCGGTAACCATACTTAATCATTAATGTGGCATATTCCCTTTATTATGAAATCTCCCTATACTGTACCAAGTGTAGTAAAAACGAAGTACTATGCAACCGTTTACGATACTAGAACGACTAGCCCAGTTGGGGTTGTCAAACCCGATAGATCTATCAATAGGATTCGCGTATACATGTTCTTACAACATGTAAATATTAGTTACCAAGCTATTAGGGAAGATATGCAAAGTGGTACAACTCAACGTAGAATATATTTTAAGTACTTGTGTCTATGGCGTAAAACATAAAATGCATGTATTCTCATCCCAAAATATTTGTAGAGTTTAAAAATGTGACTATATACTCACAGTAGTAAAAGTATATTAATAATAAGTTTTCAACTTATTAAAAATATGACCGTCGTCCTTGGATTCACGAACCTATAACAATAATAACGATTTATATAATAATACGACATATGAATAAAATAAAGCAAGTTCATAGAATACTTATATAATAATTTTTAACATTTTATGTTAGTAGTCCATTGTTAGTAGTCCTTTGTTAGTAGTCCAAAATAGTCCAAAAAGTCCAACAGTCCAATAATCGGTATATATATATAATCTTAGAATTACCCACGACGTATTGTATACGTATTGTCTTTGCATCAACCCAGAGACGTATTGTATACGTATTGTCTTAGAATTAACTAAGACGTATTGTGTACGTATTGTCTTAGGATTTATCAAAACGTATTGTATACTTATTGTGTTAGGATGTACCAAGAATATTATTATACATATATACAATCACATGTCCAAATATATATAGGATATATGAAAAGTTAACAAGGATATGGTTAATATAGTTTTTACAATATAAATTTCGTCCATACAACATTAATTTTAGCAGATTTTGTTTTGCTCGCCAAATATTCATTACAACTCCGTTTAAAGTGAATCAGATTGCTATGGATTCATTAAGAAGTAAATTTTACAAAACCAATTTGAAAAGTTCATCCCAAGTAGTAATTTTTAGAGCTTTACCCTCTTTTTATGTCGGTGGACAGATTTGGAAAAATCCCGGCATCCACCCAATATATGATTTTTGATAAAATACTTTCACTTTGTCTAAAATCATGAAAAAAATACTGGAAGTCTTATTTATATATATTAACATATTTTCAAAGTCATAGCTTCGAAATCAAAGTCTAAGATAGGTTTTTAATTCTCAACCCAAAACAGCCCGCTTTTTACCGAATGGAGATTAAAGGACATATGTTAAGTTTCAAGGTGTTCTTCATATGTACAAGTTATAAGTTCTTATATTAACTTAATATAACATCATAATACATATAAATAAGTGTTATTAGAGTTATGTTAGAAAGATTAGATTAGTTTTTCAAACAAGCTTGGTGTTCACCAAAACAAGTTCTAGTTTTTACAAGTTTTATAAGTATAATAAGATAGCAACTATACAAGGAATTGAAAAAGGATTTTGAGAAGTATTTTACCTTTATTATGAAGAGGAAAGTTTCTGAGATTAAAGTATGATATGAGAGTATTCAAGTGTGTGTTTTTAGTTTAAGAAAATGTGGATAAAAATGAGTTAAAATGGTCCTTATTTATAAGCTTATAATTTTGGCTTTGAGTGAAAATATCTAAGATAAGCTAAATTGTATTAAGTCATGCATGACATGTTAAATTTATTAGATCATGGATGACATATTACACAAATAATTGCAGATTTCTATTGGTATATACCAATAGTAAATACTTCTAGAAGCTGTGTATAATACGGGTAAAAATACCGTATGAATGCGAGTAGAATTCTTGAGGAAATTGAACGAAAATACGAGTATAGCTATCCTTTATATGTATTGGTATATTATAAAGTGTATTCAATACTTGTAAGGATGTATTTACACTCGTAATACATTATATGTAAATACATTTTAACATAAGTTAATTACGTCGTTTAAATAGTAACATATATATATTGTTTGAAAACTCTTTAAATTAGTAGTATGAAAAAATATATATAATACTTTGTTAATATACTTAATGAGATATTGAATTATTATATTTTCAAGTTAAATATATATAAATCCATATATTTACACAATAATTAAACAATTAAATCAAGTTATGACGTTCGTGAATCGTCAGAATAAAAGGGTGACCAAAAGCTTGTGTAAAACTCTTTCCGGAGGTTCAAGATTTATTAAAATTCATTGCTTATCAAGTCAGAATTATATAAAGATTACGTTTAAATTTGGTCGGAAAATTCCGGGTCATCACAGTACCTACCCGTTAAAGAAATTTCGTCCCGAAATTTGATCGAGGTCGTCATGGCTAACAATAAGAATGTTATTATGACGAATAAAAGTTGATTCATAGGGTTTTATCATGATTGAAAAATATGGATAAAATAATTCGATTACTTGAAATGTATGAGTGAAGCTATCGTAAAAGAGTGAAATGAGAAAATAGGGGTTCGTCTTATCTTTTGACGTCATCACGGTTGATCTCCGGATTAAAGAAAATCTTTGTAATCTATATAAGATTTGATTCTTCGGCGATTAAGGAAATTATAATCCTCTTCGATTTAATGCAATAATCTATCTCGATTTCTCTGTAAAATATTTTACTATAAATCAACCTCCTACGTTTCCTTATTTCCACATCTCCCATCTTTAATAATTTTTTACTTTCTTCGTACTTCCAAAACATTAGTCAATATGCTCCATCCAGTTTTAATTCTTGATATATTCTTGACTATCACATCTATCATTCTTCTTTTTCATCTTCCACCAGAGGAATCCGTTAATTTCTACTATGCTCTTGGGTTTATAGTGTTCTTAGTTTTCCCGTGTCTTTATATTGCTATACGCATCGATATACACGGTTTGTAATTTCTGCATTATCTTCGTGCTTATATTTTTCCTTATATTTTGGAGTTTCATGCTACCGTCTTCTTTTCCCAACTTCAAGTCAAGCGAATAATGGTCTAGAATTCATAGATATGAAATTCGGAATGAACATAGCTAATGCTCTAAGAGAGAAATTGTAATAGCACAATTTGACTTGTGAAATTACCAGAATCCAAAGGAAAAGATAGAACTATCAATAGAATATGTTCTTGATATGTTTAGAGATTAGATTGACTGTAAGAGTCATGTAACATGGCACATGATGACGTTATGGTCTGAGAATCATTACGTACCATTTAGAAACTCAGCATGACTTACTGTAATTTATTCACGTTGATCAAGTGTCATTATATTATACTAACTCATGCATCAGTTCCCAACATTACTTCAAAAACATTCATACTTTACACTCAGGGGTTTTAGATGTTTAGAAACTAAAACAGTTTTCTTTATGATGTGATACAGATAATGCGAAGGAATAAATGATTTCAGATAAGAATGGTTATAAAAATATCTTCAGAAATATGAAGGATATTTATAATGGAAGATACGATGATATCTTAGAACATTTAAGATAAGAGGATGATGAAGAATATTGTCCGCAAGGGTTTTAGAGTAAGGAGCAAGGTATTTGCTAAGGATTTTAGCAGACACCGAATCATTTGGATTCTTTGAAGGTAGATTTCATCCTTGTGATTTGTCCACAGCCTCCTTCAGGGTTTGCTCAATCTATTTTCCAGTTCTAAACCTTCTCTTTTTCTGTGCTTTGCTAACACAATATTCTTTATCATCAACTTTTGACTGTTACGGTTGTCTATAGTTTCTGCTGCTTCATTCAGCTTTTTCAAAACTTCATAGTACTGATTCGTAGGCTGAAGTGCTCTTTCGGATTTCAGAATTATAATTCCAGGAAATAACGTTATATGTATATGCAGAAATGATGTGAGATTCAAGAATAATTATTGATGCTTCCTGAGGTTTGGTATGACAATTATTGTTACAAGATGTAGATGGGTACATGACAAGGTTTTATAATGATCTTTCAGAGAGATTTAAGTCAAAGAGCAATAAAGTTGCTGGTAAGCTTACTACTAATGTGGTGGAATATAAAAGGTTCCCCAGTAATGATGGCGAAAAGACAACGTATATATCAAGGTTATAATAAGGCTACTCCGGATGAAAAGTCGAAGTTGTCTTTTTGGAGCTGTGAAAAAAATTCGCTATTTTGAAAAGGGATTGTAAAGTTATTTTGGGTAATAATAATTCTAAAGGATCTAACACGGATACGTGTTGAACCTTTGCTTAGGTTCAAGTGTCCTCCAGATGCATATCTATATGCATATATTCTTCGTATGTATCGTGTGATTGGTTCATTCTCTCGATTGTTCCTTAGTTGAGGTGTTTTCAAGAATTTTGAAGGGTTTAGATGCAGGTTGTCATCGTCAATATCCGTATAATGAATTCGCCGTGAATCTTGAATGATACGAATATCTTTATGAGTTCTGTGAATGAAAGTGATGTTCTAGTTTAGTTTGAATTTAAAGTATGATTTTGAAGGATGTAGGATTTTAAGATTGTTGGCACTTCTTAAATCTTGACTTGGATTTTGATCTGTCAAAATCAGAATATGTAATTGAATTGGTATGGAAAATGGTTGCCTTGAATTTTGTGAAATGATGTATATTGCTATGAAAGGAGAGAGTATAATTAACGATTGTCAAAACATCATTGAAAATGTACAGTGTAACATATTAATGTGAACTTAAGTATTTCTCGGGTATTACCTACCCGTTAAAATAAAATTTCACAAGTAATATTTTGTACAAAAGAATTTTTATTACAGTCTTTATGAAAATATATGTATGTATATTTTCTTCAGATGTAATATGGATTTAATGAGTTAATATTATATTAATCTCATTTGGTTTATGGTTGGAACTAGAAATGAATAATCCCTAAAACTTTAGAGATTACATAATCGTCGCGGAATATTTCTTCAACGTAAATGAAATAATGAATTAATACTTCATCACTCATTATTGTTGGTATCCCTCAGTGCCTGCGGTGCGTATGATGTTGATGCTCGTAATGCGGCTTGCGATGTTGAGGCTTGTGATGTTGTTGGTACTGCTGGTGCTGGCGCTGGTAATGGTTTGATGTGAGTATAGATGATGAGAATTTGTTTTGTTTTGTATTGTGAAAGAAGATGTTTAAAGTTTCTTGAATAAAAAGAGAGGTCAAGAGCTTTATAAAGGGAATGAAATGATGTAGGATGCACTTGCTAATGAAGTTTTGCTTTTCATGACAATAATTTTTTTTTTTACTAAATAATTCACAATGCAAGATACGGAGTAAAGGTCGGATAGCCTCAATAATATTAGTAATATTATACTCGTTGTGGCATATCCTGGAAAGGAGAGAGAAAATGGTGTTACGAACGGGTTCGCCGGTAAATGCCTCATGTTCTTCACCAAGAGGGCAATGTGGTGGATGAAAGGGATCACCTTCTTCTTGTCTCCAATGATTATGTAGACTACAAACCCATCCCCAATTTATCCAAAATAGATGATGGCTAATTGGTTGGTCCATTCTGGTCACACTGCTTTCGGAGCTCGAGTGAAACTCCATATCAGAATTCGAGGGACTTGAACTAGTGGAGAGTTCTATTTCGTACAATTGAATAAAGGAAGTTTCGATATGAAATGATTTCTGGCTATCGGATGGTATTCTAATTACATAGAATATCTATATATATAGAGCAATTGATTTCATAGATTACGGAGGAATTTACGAAATATGTTAGGCAAAGTTTACAGCAACAGATACGCTAAGATATGAATTAGCATATACGCTAAAATATGAACTTTGTCTATATACTATTTATGCAATCAATGCAGTAAGATGTGTCTAGACTAAGAATGATAAGCATGTAATTTTCTAAGGGTGATAAGCAGATGATTTCCGACTAGAAAAGATAAGCAAAACTTTTGACATGCAGTTAAGGTCGAAGTCCAGACTTACTAATGCATCTTAATAACTATCTGTTAGATACACTAATGCAAGACATGGTTCGCTAAGACCATCGCTCTGATACCAACTGAAACGACCCGTTCATATCACTATAAACGCGGTACGTTATTCATTGGTCCCATAGCGAGGTATTTGACCTCTATATGATACGTTTTAGAAATTATTGCATTCGTTTCATAAAAAGCACACCATTATTATACATAATGCATGTTTTAAACAAGTGGGCGATTATTTAAGAAATAATCCCCATAATACATCGGTTTCCAAATACTACACACGTGACATAAAAGTTGAATATAATACATGATGAAGGTTTTATTGAATGCAACACTTCATTTAAACAAAAACATGAGACTCCATGCACAGCTTGTTCAGATAATGCAACAGCGGAAAACTTTCTTAAGGACCTGAGAATAAACATGCTTAAACAGTCAACACAAAGGTTGGTGAGATATATAGGTATAGCATCGATATAAATATAGACTACAAGATTTCATAGTTATAAATATATGTACACTCGCAAGTGTATAAAAGTATTCTATAAGTTGTTGAGCGCTTCGGTAGCCATACTTAACCATTAATGTGGCATATTCCCTTTATTATGAAATCTCCCTACACTGTACCAAGTGTAGTAAAAACGAAGTACTATGCAACCGTTTACGATACTAGAGCGACTAGCCCGGTTGGGGTTGTCAAACCCGATAGATCTATCAATAGGATTCGCGTATACATGTTCTTACAACATGTAAATATTAGTTACCAAGCTATTAGGGAAGATATGCAAAGTGGTACAACTCAACGTAGAATATATTTTAAGTACTTGTGTCTATGGCGTAAAACATAAAATGCATGTATTCTCATCCCAAAATATTTGAAGAGTTTAAAAATGGGACTATATACTCGCAGTAGTAAAAGTATATTAATATTAAGTTTTCAACTTATTAAAAATATGACCGTCGTCCTTGGATTCACGAACCTATAACAATAATAACGATTCAGATAATAATACGACATATGAATAAAATAAAGCAAGTTCATAGAATACTTATATAATAATTTTTAACATTTTATGTTAGTAGTCAATTGTTAGTAGTCCTTTGTTAGTAGTCCAAAATAGTCCGAAAAGTCCAACAATCCAATAATCGGTATATATATAATCTTAGAATTACCCCACGACGTATTGTATACGTATTGTCTTTGTATCAACCCAGAGACGTATTGTATATGTATTTTCTTAGAATTAACTAAGACATACTGTGTACGTATTGTCTTAGAATTTATCAAAACGTATTGTATACTTTTTGTGTTAGGACGTACCAAGAATATTATCATACATATATACAATCACAGAATTAACCAAGATTATAATATTTTGTTATACTACTGATAACATGTCCAAATATATATAGGATATAGGAAAACTTAACAAGGATATGGTTAATATAGTTTTATAATATAAATTTCGTCCATACAACGTTAATTTTAGCAGATTTTGTTTTGCTCGCCAAATATTCATTACAAATCTGTTTAAAGTGAATTGAATTGCTATAGATTCATTAAGAATTTTACAAAACCAATTCGAAAAGTTCATCCCAAGTAGTAATTTTTAGAGCTTTACCCTCTTTTTGTGTCGGTGGACAGATTTGAAAAAATCCCGGCATCCACCCAATATATGATTTTTGATAAAATACTTTCACTTTGTCTAAAATCATGAAACAAATACTGGAAGTCTTATTTATATATATTAACATATTTCCAAAGTCTTAGGCTCGAATTCAAAGTCTAAGATAGGTTTTTTATTCCCAACCCAAAACAGCCCGCTTTTTACAGAATGGAGATTAAAGGATATATGTTAAGTTTCAAGGTGTTCTTCATATGTACAAGTTATAAGTTCTTATATTAACTTAATATAACATCATAATACATATAAATAAGTGTTATTAGAGTTATGTTAGAAAGATTATATTAGTTTTTAAAACAAGCTTGGTGTTCACCAAAACAAGTTCTAGTTTTTACAAGTTTTATAAGTATAATAAGATAGCAACTATACAAGGAATTTGAAACGACCCGTCCTTATCCACCTGGATGAAGTCATCAACATCTGGTCCCATTGCGAGGTACTGACCTAAATATGTCATGTACGACTCAAAGTAATATCTTTAAAATGAGCATATGCACAGCGGAAGATTTCTTTCATACCTGAGAATAAACATGCTTAAAATTGTCAACCAAAAGGTTAGTGAGTTCATAGGTTTATCATAAAACAATAAAATTCATCATTTTGATAGACCACAAGATTTAATTGATGCATGGTACAAATGGGCCCGAATCCTATACCCACCTGTAATTTACATGCTATATCTTTTAAATACAGTACATCTTTCTCGTGTACGAAACCATTTTCATAAATCATAGTAACCGTACACATATCTTGTGCACAAAAATAACATACACATAACCTGTGTATAAAATCATTCTCTCGATATATAACATTCACATCAACTGGTGGCAATTATCATGTCCACATAATTCAATGGTGGCAATTATCATGTCCACATAATTCAATGGTGGCAATTATCATGTCCACATAATTCAATGGTGGCAATTATCATGTCCACATAATTCAATGGTGGCAATTATCATGTCCATATAATTCAATAATAATCCGCAGAACTTCTGTCTGCATAATAATTCATTCGAGGAATGTTTTGCTTGTGTCTATCTCGTCAAACATTTATAAAAACATTTCATGTATTCGCAGTTCAAAATATATTTCAAAAGCATTTAATAAAGCAGTTGTAAAAACAGCGCATGTATTCTTAGTCCCAAAAATGTAAAGAGTAAAAGGGAGCAAATGAACTCACATACTGTATTTTGTAGTAAAAATACATATGACAATATTGAACAATGCAGTGTTGGCCTCGGATTCACGAACCTATATTAATTATGTATACTAACACATATAATAGTAATCAAATAATTTCATTTATTAATTTTATAATATTTATATAGTAAGTGTTGTAGTTATATGAAATTTATTATAAATCCTAATTAATATATATATTTTAGGTATATTTTATATCTTAAATTATTTGTTATCTATATTCATTTTGTTTTTATATATTTAAAGTAATTAATATTTATACATATGATTATATATATACATTTATATATAATTAATATTTTATCAAAAATCAATAATTTATTATATAAATATGTTCAATACATAATTATAATTAGTATCAATATAAGTATACTTTTATATACAAAATATTTATTTGTTATGAAAATAATAATAATAATAATAATAATAATAATAATAATAATAATAATAATAATAATAATAATAATAATAATAATAATAATAATAATAATAATAATAATGGTAATATGAACTACCTTAAAAAGCTTTTTCAAAAATGAAATGCTCCAGACAAGGCTTGAACTCGCGACCACTCGTAGACACAAACACCCAAACCAATTTATCAAACTCTGCTTTCTGTTAAATACCACCACTTTAATGTATCTATAAACTATATTTCTGTTTCTCCTTCATCATCATTAATTCGTTTTTTTTAACAGCAAGTGTACCTGGGTTTCGGTCCAACTAAAATGTCTATGTCTCGGCCCAAGTTACCAGAACCTATTTCACGGTCCAATTAACAGTTTTACTAGCCCAACATCAGCTTCTCTTGGTAATAAAAAAATGTAGTGGCCTGGGTTCGAACCCAGGACCTTTCATTCCCTATCTACTCACTCTAACCATTCTTCTACTGCATACTTATCTGATTAAATTGATTCCTAAATCTAATTAACCTATATAGTTCTGTTTCCCTTTTTCTTCAACCTAAAAGAAACCCAGAACTATTTTTCATCACTTATTCTATTTATCATCATCATAATCTTAAACTCGTGATCATCATCATTTTTCATAATTCATCTATTCGCTAATACCTCATAATCATTATCTTATTATAACTCTATCATCATTCAAATCATCATTAACATAAGCCCGACCTCATCCGCCATCGTGATCATTTCTGTATTATCATTCGATCTTCATTCATTATCATATTCGAATCATCACAGTTGTCATCATATTATCATCATCAACATGAATCATTATTCACCATCTTCATCAACATCGTTTTCACAGGAACCGTTGAACAACAAAAAAATAATAATATTTGCAGCAATTACTGGAGGAGGAGTTTCATGGGTTTCATTTTGGGGTGGATATCGAAGCGATAGTAAACAATTCATGATGATGTTGAGCTGCAAAACAGAAAACACATAGCAGCGATCGAGTTGCAGTTTAGTTCTTCATGGTGACATGTGGTTTGAGATGAAACAGAAAAATAAAACGTAGTAGCAGCAACACTCTCCCATCGAATGGTCTTGTTGTGTGTGTATTCACGAAGAAAGAGAGGAGAGAGAGAGGAAGAGAGAGAGGAAGAGAGAGAGAGATATGGAGATGGGTGTTGTCGATGGTTATACATGGTGGTTAAATGAGGGTGGAAGGTGAATGGTGGTTTAAGGTGGACAAGTGTGGTGATAGTCTCTAATGGTGGTGACTCGAACATGATGTCTGGAGGCGGTTTTGTAGGGATGTTACGGTGGTGGTGAGATGGTACTCTTGGTGTCGTGTAGATGATGTTTAATCGAAGAAAAGAAACAAGATATAAAGGTGGTGGTTAATATGATTGAGGTAGTGGGTTTGATTCTTCAAAATCCCTCTGTATGTTATGTCTATGTATACTATATAGATAGTTAATCATAAAATATAATAATATTAACCAATAATTTGATAATAAAAATTCGTGGGTGTTAAGAATTGAAAAAGGAAACAGTTTGAAATAGTAATCTTAATAATAATTCAATAGTATAGCCGCCTATATTTTGGTTGTTTCTACCGACGCTTTTTCCCGAATGACTATACCGTGTCCATTGCTAAACAGTTACGGAATAAAAAGTGTTCCTAAAATCCCGAATTTTTAGCTTAATTATATTTTATTATTTCACTCATTAACTGTTTGAAACCTGATAAAAAAGGTTCGATAATTATTTATTTTCTGTTCCAATTTATATGTACGGAGTACTAATATTTAATCTTAAAAATGTAAAAATATCTTTAACAAATCTAAAATCTTCTTAATCAATTTACAGTCCAACTTTTATCTTAATCATTCATGAACGTGTATTATATCTATATTAAAACTAACGAAACGTCAACCGAGTGTTCCTGACGTTTACTAATTAGGCTCAAAATCAATTATTTTTAATATATTCTCTTTCTATATATAAACAGTTTTAAATTGCAAGTTTTATTACACAAATGAATATATTAATTATATATGTTAAGTAATTAAATTTAATATAACAATATATATATATACAAGTAATATTCATAAATTTATATATATATATATTTGTATATATATTTATACATATAATAATAGTTTATTAATTTTATTCAAGTTATTATATATATATATATACATGTACATATATTTATATATACACATATTTTTACAAACAATGGTTCGTGAATCGTCAGGAATAGTCAAGGTCAAATGATTTCATTAAACAGTTCAAAATTTTTGAGATCCAACATAACAGACTTTGCTTATCGTGTCGAAAACATATAGAGATTAAGTTTAAATTTGGTCGAAAATTTCCGGGTCGTCACAGAATTGAACAAGGATTTTGAGAAGTATTTTACCTTGATTATGAAGAGGAAAGTTGCTGAGATTAAAGTATGATATGAGAGCATTCAAGTGTGTGTTTTTAGTTTAAGAAAATGTGGAGTAAAAATGAGTTAAAATGGTCCTTATTTATAAGCTTATAATTTTGGCTTTTAGTGAAAATATCTAAGATAAGTTAAATTGTATTAAGTCATGCATGAAATATTAAATTGATTAGGTCATGGATGACATATTACACAAATAATTACAGATTTCTATTAGTATATACCAATAGTAAATACTTCTAGAAGCTGTGTATAATACGGGTAAAAATACCGTATGAATGCGAGTAGAATTCTTGAGAAAATTGAATGGAAATACGAGTATAGCTATCCTTTATATGTATTGGTATATTATAAAGTGTATTCAATACTTGTAAGGATGTATTTACACTCGTAATATATTATATGTAAATACATTTTAACATAAGTTAATTACGTCGTTTAAATAGTAACATATATATTGTTTGAAAACTCTTTAAATTAGTAGTATGAAAATATATATATAATACTTTGTTAATATACTTAATGAGATATTCAAATATCATATTTTCAAGTTAAATATATATAAATCCATATATATACACAATAATTAAACAATTAAACAATTAAATTAAGTTATGACGTTCGTGAATCGTCGGAATAAAAAGGTGACCAAAAGCTTGTGTAAAACTCTTTCCAGAGGTTCAAGATTTATTAAAATTCATTGCTTGTCAAGTCGGAATTATATAGAGATTAAGTTTAAATTTGGTCAGAAATTCCGGGTCGTCACATTACGCTTAGGGTTTTTAATTTATAATTATTATTATTTAGGGTTTTAATTATTTAATTAGTTTTTAATTTTAGTTTTAATATATAATTTGTAATATTAAGTTAAATTATTATTATTAATTATATAAATTAATACTTTTATAAACTAATAATATAAAAATAATATTTTTATATAAAATTCTTTTTTTTCATTTGTATATCTTTTTATGAATTGTATCTTTTTAATCGTTTCGTTTGTAATTATAATTTTAGTTTCTTTTCGCCTTAGTTTAAGTTTATTTTAAGTTTTGCCGTAATTTTCCTTTAAGATCTTTTTCTTAGAACTAGATTTTAAAAAGCCTTAGAAATTTACGACATCACTTAGCGCTTTAGTATTTAATAAATTTTAGTGCCTTTTAAGTAATTGTTGTTTTTCCTTTAGAATTGCATTATAAGTTTTATTACCTTTAGAACTTTAGTCGCAACTTTTAGACGCTAAGCTTTAGACGTATAACTTTAGTTCTTTTGTTTTTCGACCTTTTTTTGACACTTATTTTTCGACGCGCTTTTTCTTTTTCATTTCTACGCTCTAGTTTTTAGGACATAGAATTTTTAATCTTTAAATTTCGACGAAAAATTATTTTAAGCGATTAAATCAATAGACATCCAAAATTTTCTGGTTCGTAGTAATAGTTGGATTTGTTAGTGGCGAGTTGTGGGATTCCGATTTAAAGGGTCATGGCTACCTGCTGCATCTATTGGCTATTCGAAACGTGGGCAAAATCAGAAAAATCTATTAATTTGATAACTTATATAATTTTTATTTTTATAACTAATAGGATATTCAGTGAATGAACCGAGCAAAACGTTCACTACCTTTCATACGTTCACCACCTGTAACTCGATCAAGACATCTAACCAATATTGTAGCCATTGATTTTTCTTTAGAATCATCATCTAGTCAAACAAGTACTCCAATTCAAATTTCCGATAATCCATTTTTTGAACCCGACTTCACAATTGAGAACCCGGAGGATATTCAAGGAGAATTCAGGGATCCTGAACCAATAATCATTCCTCATGAACCACAAATTATTCATCCGAGAGTTATCGAGGAAGAAACCGTTAAATCAGAATCTTCTAGTGATTCAGATTCAACAAATTCAGATATGGCAGAAACGGAACCTCAGAGTATGGAAGACCGAATGAGAGCCACACGCACGGGCCAAGGTCATGCCATTAACCAGCCAGATGTTAATGCACCAGATTTTGAAATCAAAGGATAAATCCTACACATGATCACTAATCAGTGCCAATTTAGTGGTACAACAAAAGAAGATCCAAACGAACATCTTCGAACTTTTAATAGGATTTGTAATCTATTTAAAATCAGAGAAGTTGAGGATGAAACTATTTATCTTATGTTGCTCCCCTGGACTTTAAAAGGGGAAGCCAAAGATTGGTTAGAATTGTTACTTGAAGGAGCGATTGATACATGGGATGTTTTAGTTGAGAAATTTCTTAAAAGATTCTTTTCGGCATATAAAGCCGTGAGACTACAAGGAGAAATTACCAGGTTTGTGCAAAAGCCAAATGAAACGTTATTTAAGGCGTGGACAAGATTCAAAAAAATGTTAAGAGGATGTCCTCAACATGGTTTAGACAGTTTTCAAATAGTTCAAATATTTTACAAAGGAGTCGACATCTACGGACCAAAGTTTAACAGAACTAAAGGAACAAATAGTGTCGGAACAAGTAATGCCGGAACGAATAGTGTCGGAGCAAGTAATACCAACGCTGTTTGTTATAAATGTGGAAAACCAGGCCATATTATTAGAAAGTTCCCGAATCGGGGGAATACTAATGGGCAGGGCCGTGGAAGAGTTTTCAATATTAATGCGGTAGAAGCACAGGAAGACCCGGAGCTTGTTACGGGTACGTTTCTTATTGACGATAAATCTGCTTATGTTTTATTTGATTCGGGTGCGGATAGAAGCTATATGAGTAGAGAATTTTGTGCTAAATTAAGTAGCCCATTGACACCTTTGGATAATATATTTTTACTCGAATTAGCAAATGGTAAATTAATTTCAGCAGATAATATATGTCCGGATAGAGAAATTAAACAGGGTGATGAAACGTTTAAGATTGATTTAATACCAGTCGAGTTAGGGAGTTTTGATGTAATAATTGGCATGGACTGGTTGAAGAAGGTAAGAGCAGAGGTCGTTTGTTACAAAAATGCAATTCGCATTATGCGTGAAAAAGGAAAACCTTTAATGGTGTACGGAGAAAAGAACAACGCGAAGTTAAATCTTATTAGTAGTTTGAAGGCGCAAAAACTAATAAGAAAAGGTTGTTATGTCATTCTAGCACACATCAAGGAAAGTTAAACCTGAAGAAAAGAACATCAGTGATGTTCCCGTCGCAAAAGAATTTTCCGATGTATTTCCGAAAGAATTATCGGGATTACCCCCACATCGATCTGTTGAATTTCAAATAGACCTTGTACCAGGAGCTGCACCAATAGCTCGTGCTCCATACAGACTCGCACCCAGCGAAATGAAAGAATTACAAAGTCAGTTACAGATACTTTTAGAGCGTGGTTTCATTCGACCAAGTACATCACCATGGGGAGCTCCTGTTCTGTTTGTCAAGAAGAAAGATGGTACATTCAGGTTGTGTATTGACTACCGAGAGTTGAACAAACTTACCACCAAGAACCGTTACCCATTACTGAGAATCGACGACTTATTTGATCAACTACAAGGCTCGTCGGTTTATTCGAAGATCGATTTACGTTCTGGATATCACCAAATGCGGGTGAAAGAGGATGACATTCTGAAGACTGATTTTAGGACTCGTTACGGTCATTACGAGTTTATGGTTATGCCGTTTAGATTGACTAACGCACCAGCTGTGTTCATGGACCTCATGAACCGAGTGTGTGGGCCATATCTTGATAAGTTTGTCATTGTTTTCATCGATGACATACTTATTTACTCGAAGAATGATCAAGAGCACGAAGAACATTTGAGAAAAGTGCTAGAGTTGCTGAGAAAAGAAAAACTGTACGCTAAGTTTTCGAAGTGTGCTTTTTGGTTGGAAGAAGTTCAATTCCTCGGTCATATAGTGAACAAAGAAGGTATTCAGGTGGATCCAGCAAAGATTGAAACCGTTGAAAAGTGGGAAACCCCGAAAACTCCGAAACACATACGCCAATTTTTAGGGCTAGCTGGTTATTACAGGAGATTCATCCAAGATTTTTCCAAAATAGCAAAACCCTTGACTGCATTAACGCATAAAGGGAGGAAATTTGAATGGAAGGATGAACAAGCAAAAGCATTTCAATTGTTGAAGAAAAAGTTAACTACGGCACCTATATTGTCATTACCTGAAGGAAATGATGATTTTGTGATATATTGTGATGCCTCAAAGCAAGGTCTCGGTTGTGTATTAATGCAACGAACGAAAGTAATTGCTTATGCGTCTAGACAATTGAAGATTCACGAGCAGAATTATACGACTCATGATTTGGAATTAGGCGCGGTTGTTTTTGCATTAAAGTCTTTTTGGCACTATTTATATGGGGTCAAAAGTATTATATATACCGACCACAAAAGTCTTCAACACATATTTAATCAGAAACAACTGAACATGAGGCAGCGCAGATGGATTGAATTGTTGAATGATTACAACTTTGAGATTCGTTATCACCCGGGGAAGGCAAATGTGGTAGCCGACGCCTTGAGCAGAAAGGACACAGAACCCATTTGTAACGACCCAACCCTCGTTATAACAAAAACACGACCCCAAAAAAAATTCTGGGCCTGTACAACTGGACGGCGTCCAGTACCGAAGAGCTGGACGGCGTCCAGCCTTTTTGGACGGCGTCCAATTAGGCTAAAAAATTCTGATCAGTTTTCCCTTGCGTTTGAACGAAAAACCCGTTCCCTGACAATTTCCAACGAACCCAATTATCACAACATATCAAAATAAGTAAAGCTAATAGATTTCCAACATCGAAACATTTTTTACAAAATGGGGCCCACAACGGCCGTTTTACGAGTTTCGTACAAATCATGAGTTTCGACCACATTAGTTTAATTACCAAATGACACTATGAGCATGGTGTTTAGGGGTTAAACTACCCAAGTCTCGGTCAAACTCCAAAAGCTATCAAATCCCAAAAGCGTCCCCTAAACAACAAGCGGGATCTCTAATCCGATCGAATGCCCTTACCCTTATAAACGCCGGAGCCTATAAAAAGATAAACAACGAGAGCGTAAGCCAAATGCTTAGTGAATGCAATAATTATACCCATATATATATAATATACCTACTTGCAATCACTTACACATTTACCGCATACACGCTAGCAATACAATTAGCATACCATCTCAAGTACAAAGCTAATAATCTCCAACAGACCGCTACTAGCATAATCAATAACATATAATCGACATAATATAATATGCTACAAAACAATACACAACCATGGTTAACCATTCTCGCGTCATGGTGCTACCGGCTCTTTGGTTCACACCATACGCATTTGTCATGATGCTACCGGCTCTTTGGTTCACATCACAACTCGAGTCATACTCACGCTAGAGTGCTACCTGCTCTATGGTTCACACTCTAACAACACTAAGGTGCTACCGGCTCTTTGGTTCACACCCTAACAAATTGTACTATAGCGCTACCGGACTCTTTGGTTCACACTATAACACACTTACTATGACGCTACCGGCTCTTTGGATCACATCATAGCACGCTCGCACATACTATGGCACTACCGGCTCTTTAGTTCATACCATAGCATACAAATAAATACATTACATACATATGCATATAATCATTCCACTCACCTCGAAGTCTTTTGTGAAGGATAACCGAGCTTGCAAACTTTAATGTAAAGTACCTATTACATTATGCACATAATCAATCACAAGATCAAGTTGGTCAACCAACTCACTTACAATTCTAGTGTCGTTTTGGCCCATGGTGCAATTTTGACCCATTTGCACACTTAACCCTAATATTGGGTCAACTTCACCAAAAACCCTAACCCTAGCCATTTATGGTCTTAACACACATATAATCACGATGTTAACTCATTTTCATACTAACAAGACAACTTAGGTCATCAAAGACCCGTTTTACCCATTCGAGGTTTCCACACCATTCGGGTCACCACATGCCCAAATAGCACCCATTTACATAACATCTAGGCGTGCTAGTGGTTAACTAACTAACTTAAGACTCATAAACTCATTTATCATTTCAAAACCCTAGGTTAGTCACCCTTTGAGTCTTCATGACTCAAACTTACCCAAAATCCCCAAATCACTAACAAATGGGTTTTATACACATCACTAACCCAAACCTTAACCCTTAAACAATTAATAGTAAGGAAATCAAGGTTAAGACTTAACACTACAATCAAAACGTAGCTAGTGAGGAGATGAACAACTTTAATGCTCGAGCTCTAACCCGAAACAAGCTTCTTCCTCTTCTATTTGAGCTTTCTCACACTTGAAACACACTCTCTCTCTAGAATTGAAGTGGATGAAGTTTGGTGGTTGTAAATGGAGTAAATGAAGCTCCAAAAACAGATCTAGGGCTTTAAATTCAGCCCCCAAGTGAAATTACCAAAATACCCACTTTAAATATCTAAAAACACAAAAGCAGGCTCGCCAGGCAATCTGGACGGCGTCCAGAATTTTAGACAGCGTCCAGCCCTTCAATCTGGGACGGCGTTCCACCCTGTTGGATGGCGTCCAACATAACAGGGAAAAACTGGTTCTTACAACTCTCCCCCACTTGAACCGGATTGCGACCTCGCAATCCAAGCCGCATGACAAGCAGGAAGATATACTAAAACAAACTCTTCGAGTTCCCAAGTAAACTCGGAACCTTTACTACGATGCCATTGAACTTTAAAAGTCCTTATCACTTTATTTCTCAACCTTTTGACCTTCTCGTCGAGTATAGCAATCGGCTCCTCAACATACTCCAACTTATTATTTAGCTCAGTCTCGTCTAATGGTACCCATGATGAATCATCTGCAAGACACTTACGGAGATGGGAAACATGGAATGTATTATGGATCCCCGCAAGTTCTTCGGGTAATTCCAAACGATATGCAACCTTGCCAACACGAGCTAAAACTTTAAATGGGCCAATAAACCGAGGATCTAACTTTCCCCGCTTTCAAAACCGAATAATACCCTTCCATGGTGAAACCTTAAGCATCACCATGTCACCTTCTTGAAATTCGATCATTTGCCTACGTTTGTCGGCATACGACTTTTGTCTATCTTGAGCCTTTTTCAAATGAGCCCGAATCATATCAATCTTGCTATTCGTCTCTAAAACCAAATCGGTACTCCCGATTTCTTTTTGACCAATCTCACCCCAACAAATCAGAGTTCGACACCTCCGCCCATAAAGCATCTCGTAAGGTGGCATCCCGATACTAGTATGATGACTATTATTGTACGAGAATTCCACCAAAGGCAAGTGCTCGTCCTAACTACCACCGAAATGAATAATACACGCCCGTAACATATCCTCTAATGTTTGATTTGTACATTCGGTTTGCCCGTCCGTTTGAGGATGATACGCCGTGCTCAATTTTAATTGTGTACCCATATCGTTACGAAACTTTTCCCAAAACCGAGATGTAAAACGGGTATCTCGATCCAAAATAATAGATATATGAACCCCATGTCGAGCGACTACTTCCTTGATAAACAATTTAGCCAAGGTCTCCGACGATATCGCTTCCCGAATGGGAAGAAACAAAGCACTTTTTGTCAATCGGTCAACTAACACACAAATTGAATCAAATTGGGTTCTCACCGTTTTAGGTAACTTTGTGATGAAATCCATAGTAATGTGCTCCCATTTCCACTTCGGGATTTCTAACGGTTGTAACTTACCATACGGCTTTTGGTGCTCGGCCTTAACTTGCAAACACATGACGCATTGCTCAACATACTTTATAACATCACATTTCATGCCTGGCCACCAATAATCTTTCCTTAAGTCAAGATACATTTTCGTCGCGCCTGGATGAATGGAATACTTTGACTTATGTGCTTCATCGAGTAGCACTTTTCGATAATCACCCATCTTAGGCACCCACACTCTTCCTTGAAAAGACAACAAACCACGCGAACCCATAGTAATGAATTCCGATTGCCCCACAATTAGTTCCGCATGCTTGTTGTGAACGTAAGCCTCTATTTGGATCACACCAAGTTTTTCAAGAAAATCGTTAGTAATAATCATACGTAACAATCCCAATCGTAACTGTGACGCCCCGTACTAAATCATCATGTACGGACCATCAACAACAGGATCATTACAAGGTTAAGTATTATATGCGATTTCAAAAGAGTTGCATTCATAAAAAAAAGTGACGTCATAACCAACATCAAATGTTTTACAATCCAAAGGCATGCTTCACTAAGTAGAAGCAAATAATAAGTGTACGTGACCCTAATGGTCATTACATAACATAGTTTCAAAAGTTAATAAGTTTGAATGCAAGATAAGTAGTCATGCGATAACAACTCTAAGCAGCGGGTTCTACAGCACGACTAGTACACAGCAGAAGCTAACCTCAAGCACCTGAGAAAAACATGCTTAAAAAGGTCAACACAAAGGTTGGTGAGCTATAGTTTAAGTATAACAGTAATGTAAGTAGGCCACGAGATTTCAGTGCTACAACGAGCGTTTCAAAGTATGTAAAAGTATATGCTTAACCGTGGGCACTTGGTAACTAACTTAACGTTTAAAATACCCCCTGAAAGTACACTTGGCGAGTGCGTATGTATTACGAAGTATTAAACACTCGTTGACTGCTAGCGCGACTAGCCCGAGTGGGGATGTCAAACCCTATGGATCCATATCTAAGATTCGCGCTCACGGTTCAAAAACCAATGATTAAACGTTACCGAGCTAAAGGGAATGTTTATGCCGTTGTATAACCTACACATATATAAGTTTAAGTACTCGTGCCTAGTATGTAAAACATAAAATCCGCATGTATTCTCAGTTCCCAAAATAAGTTAAAGTAAAAAGGGAATGCTATAACTCACAATGATAATGTAGTCGTAAAGTCGGTTCGGAAAAGGTGTGCAAGTAATCGGTCCGAAGGTCCTCAACCTAAGTCAAATAGTACTAAGTCAGTAAATCGTCTTAATAGGTTTAAAAGTATGTATTTAAGGTCATAAAGGTCATCATCATTCATCATCAAACAAAAGACGTAAAATAGGTTTCGTTTATGAAAGTAGTTTAAAACAAAGGCTGACTTCGATCAGTCACCACGGCCTCTACCCTTACTGAATTAAGGTGAGACCAGTGGTCATGGCTCCGTATATGAGTCCCTTAAGTGTCATAAAATTTACAGAAGCAAACTCGTCTTCGTTTAACCGTGGTGACGGTTTAAGTGCGAGTAGGTCTGAAATTTCTGCACAACGTTAAAAGACATAGTGACGCTCGGAGGGCCATAAATCCTAAACCGTAACTCAGATTAAGACGAGTCCTATATGAAAAGTTATCTACTCGAAAAGTTCTATCTAAAAATCAAGGTTAGAACAGCCCAGGTCTGCTGGTCTGTTATAGAAACAGCAGGTCAGTAGGTTTTGGACAGAAACTGTAAGTTTAAGTGGGTTCCGGTGGTCTTGGTGCTTGATGTTCATCATGGTTCTCATCCTTGATGCATATAGCTTCAAGTGTACAACTCATGGGTGTGTTTACATCATCTTAACCAAGTCTTGACCATCATAACACTAGTGCAAGTCTAAGACATGAAGCACAACTCACTTAAGAGTTGTATGAAGTTTGATGAACCAAAGTTACATCAAAGTCTTAGATCTAACACATACACGAACTTTAAGACTAATAATAAGTTACAAACTTGAAAGTAAACCAACTAATCAAGATCTTAAGATGTAGAACATAGTTCTTAGTTATATCTTGAAGATCCAAGACTCAAAGTCTAGATCAAGCATAAGTATACAAAGTTATTTTTAAAGAAAACTCATTTACATGTTCTTGAACTTTTAAGTTAACTTTAAGTTCAAGATTAATGAGATCTAGACTAACTTGTAGTACTTGACCATTTAAACTAATTACATGAAAGTAAAGTGCAAGAAGAAGTAAACTAAGTAAACAAGTAAATTATTCATGGTTGTTCATACTTTAAAGATTCAAACCAAAGTTTGATCTTTTGAAAGTAAGCTTTAAAGTTTACTTCATGAACTTCAAGTATGTCTTTCAACCATGAACTTTATAAACTTAGAACAAGTATTAAGTGAAGATCATAAACTAGAGAGTTTATGTCTTGTATGTTCTTGAAGGTTCAAGATAAAAGAAGAATTAAAACTAGAAAGTTAGATTCTTGAAAGTTAGTAAGTAAGTAACAACAACTTGTAACAAGAATCAAACAACAAACAAAGATTGATGATGATGAATGCTTATGAAATCGGTTTTTAGCAAGGAAAAAGAGGAGAGAAAAGTTCATATTACTTACAAGTATTTGAGAGAAAAAGAGAGAAAAAGCTTGAGAGAAAAGTGTAGTAAGTTGTGTGTGTTTTATGAAAGAGTAAATGCAAGTAATTGTAATACAAAAAAAAAAAAGAATTTTGAACACCCTACATGGCCATAAGGGCCACGGCATTCAGCAGCAAAAACAGGGAGGAAGGGTTTGATCCAAGAGGTTCTTGCATGGTAAAGGTATTAAAGTTGGTTAATGGATGGCATTTGCATGGAAACATGGTGTAACTAGATTCTAATTGCACAAAACTAACTAGTTATGATATAATGTGATACTTACATGAGTTAGTGGGCCAACTAAGTCCATTTAAAATGTAGGGTGGGCTAATCAAGTCCAACAAAGTGAGCCCAAGTCCAAATAAGTGATAATTCAAGTAAAAGTCCACTAATACTAGTAAAGGCCCAAGTAATCAACTAATAACCTTAGTTAATCAAAATGATTAATAAAACTTAATCATGAATGCAAATAATATCTAAAAATATTATTCGTGAAGTTTCGTGTGTCACAAAGACGTTTCGGGCACTTAAAAGTCAAGTACGGGCAATCATGGCAACGTGTAAATGTAATAACATACATTCGTTTAATCACACGTATTAATAATAATAATTATTAATAAATTAACGTTGGAAATTCCAGGGTCGTTACATTACCCACTTGTTAAAGAAAATTTCGTCCCGAAATTTAAGCTGAGGTAGATGGAGGAGTTGGGAAAAGGTGAGGATACTTCCGCATCATTTGATCCTCTCGCTCCCAAGTAAACTCAGGTCCTCGTTTGGCATTTCATCACACTCGAACGATCAAAATCTTGTTGCATTTCAAAGTTTTGATCTCACGATCCATAATTTCAACAGGTTCTTCCACAAAGTGAAGTTTGTCGTCAATCGTAAGTTCCTCAAGTGGTACGATAAGTTCCGGTGCAGCAAGACACTTCTTCAAGTTTGACACATGGAAGGTAGGATGAACTGAGCTCAATTGTGCTGGTAGATCCAAACGGTAAGCAACGGGTCTAACACGTTCCAAGATTTCAAAAGGACCAATGTATCGTGGGTTCAACTTCCCACGTTTTCCAAAATGGATCACACCTTTCCAAGGTACAACCTTTAACATAACGCGATCACCAACGTTGAATTCAAAGTCTTTACATTTAAGATCAGCATAACTCTTTTGACGATCGCGGGCAGTCTTAAGTCTCGCTTGTATCTGAGCAATCTTCTCCGTCGTTTTGTGGACTACCTCGGGTCCGGTGATTTGATTTTCGCCTACTTCGGCCCAACAAATAGGGGATCGGCACTTACGGCCATAGAGTGCTTCAAAAGGTGCATCATTAATGCTAGAATGATAACTGTTGCTGTACGAGAATTCGGCGAGTGGCAAATGTTTTTTCCAGGCCTTTCCAAAATCAATGACACATGCACGCAGCATGTCCTCCAAGGTCTGAATCGTCCGTTCACTTTGCCCATCAGTCTGAGGATGATAAGCAGTGCTCATGTCGAGACGAGTTCCCATGGCTTCTTGCAAAGAACGCCAAAATCTAGAAGCAAAACGGGGATCGCGATCTGAGATGATCGATAAGGGTACACCGTGACAAGATACAGCCTCCTTGATGTATAATTGAGCAAGTCTTTCCATTGTATCAGTTTCCTTCATTGCTAGAAGGTGTGCAGATTTGGTGAGGCGGTCAACAATAACCCAGATGGTATCGTATCCGCCCACCATCTTTGGTAGCTTGGTGATGAATTCCATTGTTATCCTTTCCCACTTCCATTGTGGGATTTCCGGTTGTTGAAGTAAACCAGAAGGTCTCTGATGCTCGGCTTTAACCTTTGAGCAGGTCAAACACTTACCAACATAAGTCGCAACGTCTTTCTTAAGATTCGGCCACCAATACTGTTCTTTAAGGTCGTGGTACATCTTGCCCGCACCGGGGTGAATCGAATATCTCGATTTGTGTGCTTCATCAAGTATAAGGTTCCGTAGATCTCCATAAAGAGGTACCCAAATTCTTCCGGCATAACATCGGAGTCCAGACTCCCTAACCTCGAATCGAGAGACAAGTATGTTCAAATGTTCATGGGATATATTCTCCTCCTTGAGAGCCTCAACTTGGGCTACTCTGATCTGGTTGTTGAGGTTCGAATGGATGGTGATGTTCAGAGCCCTAACACGAAGAGGTGCCGTCCTCTCCTTTAGGCTTAAAGCGTCAGCTACAACATTGGCCTTGCCAGGGTGATAGCGAAGTTCACAGTCGTAGTCGTTGACCGTCTCGATCCATCGATGCTGTCTCATATTCAGTTGCTTCTGATCAAAGATGTCCTGGAGACTCTTGTGATCGGTGAAAATAGTGCTCTTAGTTCCATACAAATAATGTCTCCACAATTTGAGTGCAAAGACAACAGCTCCAAGTTCAAGATCATGTGTAGTGTAGTTCCGCTCGTGAATCTTCAATTGTCGGGTGGCATAGGCAATAACTTTTGATCGTTGCATCAGTTCACAACCAAAACCACTCTTTGATGCATCACAATAAACAACAAAGTCGTCACTGCCCTCAGGAAGTGATAGGATAGGTGCGGTGGTCAACTTCTTCTTCAAGGTTTGGAATGCTGATTCGTGTGCGGGTTCCCAAGTGAACTTCTTGCCCTTGTGAGTCAGCGCGGTCAAAGGACGCGCAATCAGAGAAAATCCTTTGATGAATCTTCGGTAATAACTGGCGAGGCCTAGGAATTGGCGAATATACGTCGGAGTAGTGGGGGTCTCCCACTTGCTGATGGCTTCAATCTTGGCGGGATCAACCTTGATACCCTGGTCGCTCACAACATGACCCAAAAATTGAACTTCCTTCAACCAAAATTCACACTTGGAGAATTTGGCGTAAAGTTGCTCTTGTCTCAAGAGTTTAAGTACTAGTCGGAGGTGTTGCTCATGTTCTTCTTCGCTCTTAGAGTAGATGAGGATATCATCTATGAAGATGATAACAAACTTATCCAAGTACGGCTTGCAGACACGATTCATGAGGTCCATGAACACGGCAGGTGCATTTGTCAAACCGAATGGCATCACGAGGAACTCATAATGACCATAATGGGTTCTGAATGCAGTCTTCATCACGTCACTTTCCTTCACCCTCAACTGGTGATAGCCGGATCGCAAATCGATCTTTGAGTAGACACTCGATCCTTGTAGTTGATCAAAAAGATCGTCAATTCGTGGAAGAGGATACCGATTCTTGATTGTCAATTTGTTGAGCTCACGGTAGTCGATACACATACGAAAGGATCCATCCTTCTTCTTCACAAACAGAACAGGTGCGCCCCAAGGCGAGAAACTTGGTTGGATAAATCCTCGGTCAAGTAGCTCTTGTAGTTGACTCTGTAATTCTTGCATCTCGGAAGGTACGAGTCTATAAGGTGCGCGAGCTACAGGTGCAGCTCCTGGCACTAAGTCAATCTGAAACTCTACTGCTCTCTGCGGTGGTAATCCAGGCAATTCCTCTGGGAAGACATCAGAAAATTCGTTCACAATTCGAACGTAATTCACGCTCTTCACCTCAGTTTCTACCGCTTTCACATGTGCTAGGACAGCAAAACGTCCCTTCTTCATAATCTTTTGTGCTTTCACGCAACTAATGAGGTTCAACTTCGAGGTACATCTCTCTCCATAGATAACCAGTGGTTCGCCATCTCCTTGTGGTATGTGAAGTGCTTTATCTCCGCAGATTATATCGGCCTTTATCTTGCTCAACCAATCCATACCGACGATCACGTCAAAACTTCCTAGTTGGATAGGTATCAAATCAATTTCGAAATCTGCACCAGCTATGTTGATAATAGCTCCATGACTAATATGGTCAACCTTTTCAAGTTTTCCATTGGCGACCTCGACAAGCATACTTTCTTTTAACGGGACTAATGACCAATTAATCTTATCGCAAAAATGTCTACATACATAACTTCTATCCGCACCAGTATCAAACAAAACAGAAGCTAAAATATTGTTGATTGTGAATATACCTGTCACCAAGTCGGGGTTATCGCGTACATCCCTTGCATTAACATTAAAAGCTCTACCACGGGGTGGTCCTCCGTCTTTTCGCTTGTTTGGGCACGCATTTCTGAAATGCCCCGTCTGTCCACATTCGTAGCACTTCTTAGGTCCATTGGTGTTCCGCTTCCCATTCAAAGTAGTGACCTTGCAGTCTTTCCCGATATGCCCAGCCCGTTGGTACTTCTCGCAGACAACATTGTAATACCCAGTGTGGTGTTTGTAGCACCGTTTGCATTGTGGTAAGGTTCCTTTGTATTTCAGGTTGGTGTTGGTGTTGTTGTTGGGATTAGGGTTTCCACCGTTGTTGTGCCTCTTGGCGGGAGTCTGATCGTAGTTTTTCCCCCTGTTATTGTTGTTGTTGTTGTTGTTGTTGTTGTTGTTGTTGTGGTTGTTATGGTTGTTGTCCCATTTCCTCTTTTCGCTACTACCAGCTTCAAACTTAGCCTTCTCCGGCTCATCAATAAGAATCTGATTCATGAGAGTATGCGCCATGCGCATTGCTTCGAGAACATTCGGTGGTTTGGATGAGGTGACATTTCCTTTGATGGACTTAGGGAGTCCCGAGAAGTATTTCTCCATGCGCTTGAATTCAGGGGTGACCATGGTCGGACACATCAGTGCTAACTCCAAAAACCTACGATTGTAACTATTAAGGTCGTTCCCTACGGCCTTCAACTGCATAAATTCGATTTCCATCTTCTGGATTTCGGTTCTCGGACAATACTCATCAATCATTGCAGCCTTGAATTCCTCCCATGGCATAGGATACGCCTCGTCAATGCCTTTCGCTTGAGCTAGCGTGTTCCACCACGTTAGCGCGCCGTCAGATAGCGTGCAAGATGCAAACTTGGTCTTGTTGTCCTCCGAACAGTTGCTAACTCGGAATACTGATTCACGTTTCTCGAACCATCTGGTGAGACCAACCGGTCCCTCGGTGCCGCTGAAGTTATGCGGTTTGCAGCTCTGGAATTCCTTGTATGTACACCCATTTCGAATGGGTGGAATAACCGGTGGTGGTGGCGGTGGAGCTTGGAGATTTCTTTCTGCTAGGGCTGCAGCGACCCATTCGTTGATCATGTCCTCAATCTAGGCGGCGGTAGGTGTAGATCTTCCGTTAGCCATGATATTCTAAACAAAAATTTTGACCCAAGTCGAAATCCAGCATTCAGTATAGTAATAATATAGTATATAGCAACCAACATGAAAACAGCACAACACATGTTGATTAAGTAACGCAACTAGATATAAGTACCACAAATCACCACATAGTAATGTAAATAGGACACTTGTGCAAAAAAAGTAAACAACGCAAATTTCCATTAATAATAATAAGTTTCATACATCGCATAAGTTCGTACAATACATATGAAATACATGAAACTACAACTAGATTACATCATGAAATCTAAATACAAAGTCCTACGGTAAAGGCGGGTGAACTGCTCCTCGAGCCAACTGCTCCTCGAGCTCAGTGACTCGAGCTCGGAGGATCTCAACCTCCCTCATCAGTTCCTCGTTAGAGGGAGCTGGTGGGGTAGGCGGTGCAGGTGGGGCGGGTGGTGCCGGTGGTGCTGATGTAGATGGTCCGGCTCCGGATGTAGACGGTACGTCCCTAGATGTAAGTGGTCCGTATCTAAATCTAGGCGGTACGGTTCCAGGAATGGTCAATACGTAACGGGGAACCTTACGTATCTGAGGGTCGGCAGGGTATGGCACAACCCGTTTACGGGCGGTAACCCTACGACGATGGCCAAATGCGTCAGTAAAAGCACGACCTCCATTCACCCCTGGAATGACGGTGCCGTCGAAACGGTACCGCTTCTTCGGCGGGGTAGAGGGTGCCTGAATAGGTCTATCAGCAGGATCCTCATCATCGCTGGAGTCGTCTGATGATGAAGAATCGGCGGATGATGAGTCATCCGAATCGTGTGGTGGTGGCACTGGTGGCTGAGCTGGTAGTCCGAAGCATCCGAAGGCGGCCAACATCTGTCGGTGTCTGCCTGGCGGAATCACGACTAAACGTCCGTCGGGAGTGCGTCGGCAAGGTGTACGCATGTGGTTACGAAACGGCCCTTCCCCGAACTCCGCGGGTATCTCAATCCCACCAATGCGGGGCTGTGACCTCGAGGGTCCGGGAACAGACGGAGCTGGAATCTCCGCAGGGTCAGAAGTAGCCATAGGTGCTGGCGCACTACTACTCGCTCCGGAAGACGAAGCGCTGGGATCACTAGTGGGTAACGGAACTGGTGTATCAGCAACAGTAGCAGGTGGTGTGGTGGAGTCTGAGTCCGAACTGCCCAAAACGCTAGCAGGTGGTACATCCGACATCTGAACAAGGAAAAATAAATTTTCCATGTCAGTAAGTCATAAGCAAGCACGTATTAGGCCAACAGTTTAAATTATGTATAACAATAAGTAGCATGGCAATAATAACGAATCGTACAGAAGTAGCATGCAATCGAAAGCAAGTAATATCATGCAGTAGTGAAATCATGTAGTAGCATACGGCATATAGCAGTAAAAGTAAGCAGCAGCATGCAGTAAGTTCACCGGAAACAAGTAAACTAGAAAGTTGTAGATTAGTCCTATTAGTGAATCTTACTCGGGTCGGTCTTAGACTCACTAATGCAACCTAATTCCCTACAACCAATGCTCTGATACCAAATGTGACACCCCGTACTAAATCATCATGTACGGACCATCAACAACAGGATCATTACAAGGTTAAGTACTATATGCGATTTCAAAAGAGTTGCATTCATAAAAAAAGTGACGTCATAACCAACGTCAAATGTTTTACAATCCAAAGGCATGCTTCACTAAGTAGAAGCAAATAATAAGTGTACGTGACCCCAATGGTCATTACATAACATAGTTTCAAAAGTAAATAAGTTTGAATGCAAGATAAGTAGTCATGCGATAACAACTCTAAGCAGCGGGTTCTACAGCACAACTAGTACACAGCGGAAGCTAACCTCAAGCACCTGAGAAAAACATGCTTAAAAACGTCAACACAAAGGTTGGTGAGCTATAGTTTAAGTATAACAGTAATGTAAGTAGGCTACGAGATTTCAGTGCTAGAACGAGCGTTTCAAAGTATGTAAAAGTATATGCTTAACCGTGGGCACTTGGTGACTAACTTAACGTTTAAAATACCCCCTGAAAGTACACTTGGCGAGTGCGTATGTATTACGAAGTATTAAACACTCGTTGACTGCTAGCGCGACTAGCCCGAGTGGGGATGTCAAACCCTATGGATCCATATCTAAGATTCGCGTTCACGGTTCAAAAACCAATGATTAAACGTTACCGAGCTAAAGGGAATGTTTATGCCGTTGTATAACCCACACATATATAAGTTTAAGTACTCGTGCCTAGTATGTAAAACATAAAATCCGCATGTATTCTCAGTTCCCAAAATAAGTTAAAGTAAAAAGGGAATGCTATAACTCACAATGATAATGTAGTCGTAAAGTCGGTTCGGAAAAGGTGTGCAAGTAATCGGTCCGAAGGTCCTCAACCTAAGTCAAATAGTACTAAGTTAGTAAATCGTCTTAATAGTTTTAAAAGTATGTATTTAAGGTCATAAAAGTCATCATCATTCATCATCAAACAAAAGACGTAAAATAGGTTTCGTTTATGAAAGTAGTTTAAAACAAAGGCTGACTTCGATCAGTCACCAAGTCCTCTACCATTACTGAATTAAGGTGAGACCAGTGGCCATGGCTCCGTATATGAGTCCCTTAAGTGTTGTGAAATTTACAGAAGCAAACTCATCTTCGTTTAACCGTGGTGACGGTTTAAGTGCGAGTAGGTCTGAAATTTCTGCACAACGTTAAAAGACATAGTGACGCTCGGAGGGCCATAAATCCTAAACCGTAACTCGGATTAAGACGAGTCCTATATGAAAAGTTATCTACTTGAAAAGTTCTATCTAAAAATAAGGGTTAGAACAGCCCAGGTCTGCTGGTATGTGTGAAGACCCGTCCTTATCCCCCTGGACGAAATCAACAACATCTGGTTCCATTGCGATGATCGACTCCAAGCAATATCCTTAATTTGAGCTAATGCACAGCGGAAGACTTAATTCGTACCTGAGAATAACATGCTTTAAAATGTCAACATAAAGTTGGTGAGATATATAGGTTTAATGCTAGCAGCGTTATAACTATGGACCACAAGATTTCATGTATAAAAATATAATACACTCGCAAGTGTATAAAATCATTCTGCTTATGTTGAGGCCTCAGTAACCAACCTTAACAATAATATAATAAGTCATCTTCGCAAAGATGGATATGAACACTCGGAAGTGTATAAATAATCCTCGAAGTACTAAACATCCGCCCACTAGTTCTTATGTCTAGTGCAGCCTACTGGATGGGGGTGTCAAACCCGATAGATCTATCTTTAGGATTCGCGCTTACATGCTATTATAACATATAACTAAATTACCTAGCACATCAATCCGCAGAATATCATTTTTAATCACTTGTGTCCATAACGTAAATCATTTATAAAAATAGCGCATGTATTCTCAGGCCAAAATATTTAAAGTTTAAAAAGGGATCTATATACTCACCATACTGTATTTTGTAGTAAAAATACATATAACATCATTGAACAAGTATAGGGTTGGCCTCGGATTCACGAACCTATATCATTTATATATATATTAACACAGGTAATTGTAAACGAACAAACTTACATATTATTGGTAATATAATTGTTATTTTAGTAAATTACATATTTCACTACTAACTAAATTAATTATTTCTGTTTTATGTACTTTAAATAAATAATTAGTATTTATAATAAAATGTTAATATAACTTTGTTATAGGTATTAACTATAGTGTTATATAGCTAAAAAATCATTTGATAAAATAATTTTAATAAAAATAATTAAAAAGTTCTATTGTTTTATGATAATATCATTAGTAAATATACCTAATAATGATAATAATAGTAATTATGATATTAAAAACACTAATACTTATAATGATAATAATATTTATAATAATAATTAAAATAATAATAGTAATAATATAAATGATGATAATAATAATTATCCTAATAATATTAATAATAATAATAATGATAATAAAAGGAACTTGTGTATACCCTTAAAAGCTTCAAGTAAAAAAAAAATGCTCCAGACAAGACTCGAACCTGAGACCTCCCGCTCAGACACAAACACCCATGACCACTAACCCATTTACTGTTTTTCTGTTTTAAAAGATACCCCATATATATATGACCCGTCGTTTCCTGTTATCACTTTCTTCCCCAAGGTGGGCTTCGGCCCAATCCTTTTAAACACCACGGCCCAATTAAGGGCTCGGCCCAGAAATTATAAGTATTACGGCCAATTGGAAAAAAAGAGAAATGGCTCAATTAAGACACCAATCATATAAAGCAACTGTTTAAAACTCCTTGTCCCCACTGGTTTGCCACTTGCGATTTCCTCAAAGATAAAGAAAAAAAACGTTGCTTTTAATAACCAATTTGGTTAGTCATGCACTCATCACTTTGTCCCACATATATCTAAAAATTTCGCTGTTTAACTATTATATATCTCCAAGTTGTTAAACTTTATATTGTGGACCTATTCCCCATTCCTTTTCACTAATTTTTACGACATAAGAAGAATTGAAGGTATAATTTACATCGATAGCAGTTAAATGAGTTCAAGGTGATGATTTCGTTTGGTGGTGACCGAAGACGAGATAAAAAAAAATGTTCGTGGTCCATGGTAACCATTGGTGAGGCTAAGGGTGGTGGCGGTTTGTGATGGGTAACGGTGATGGATATGGGTCGATGGTGGGTGATAATATTGGTAACCGATAGTAGTTCTTGAGTGGTTATTTGTGATGATGAAGGTGGTTGTTTTAATGAAGAAAAAGGTGGAGAGAGAGAGGAGAGAGAGAAGGTGACGGGTTATGGTGGTGGTGCTCGGCAGTGGTGGTGATTTATGATGGTTGGACGGTGATGGTGATCTTCGTGACATAAAACAGAAAAAGAAAGCAGCAACGTACTGCTGTTTGGTAACTATCTTTAGACACAGTGATTAGCCAGAGGTTAAAGAAGGAAGGCAAGGTGGTTCATGGAGATGAGTGATGGTTTTTAAGGTGGTGTTTTTTTTTCTCGGTTAGAACTATGAGAGAGAGAAGAGAGGATTGTGGTGGTGATATGTGATCATCGATGGTTTTGGTGGTTGTGAAAATGAGAAAGGTGATAGTCTTGGTGGTGTTGAGTGTTCGGTGGTGGATAACGATGGTGGTTGTAGGTTGTTTGCTAGTTGATTGTAACAACACAAGTGGGTTTCAATCTTTAGCAACTCGTTCCAAGATGATAATAATTGAAAGAAGAAAATATAATCGGAAGTTAACAAGAGTGGTGTTGTTGGATGAGTTATGGTGGTGATCGAAGGTTTTTACAAAAATGAAATAGAACATAGTCTTCGACTGATTTTTCTAATTTCTGTTTTATTTTTATGGGCTTACCCTTATTGTAATAGTTGGTGATTATATAGAGTTTAAATATTAATATTATATCTATGTCGTACCAATTAGGATTTGTTTTGTAGCTGGAGTGGTTTGATGATTTGTACTAACTGAAACAGTAAACGAAGAAAATAATAACGAGTATGGTTCTATATTTCAATTCGTACTATTCCAAATCTTTAACATCATATAATTAATTTAAAGGTGATTGGGACTCATATCAGAATGCGTATTATCTGTTTATGTATATAACTAAGCACATGTATAATGTATAATATATTAGATAGATGGATATATAGATTAGATTAGATACTTAGTGGGAACATAGAAACAAAACACACACAAAAAGAGTCAATATCTTTATTCAATTACGTCTATTTGTGTCAATCAATAAATAATATAATTGCAATAAGATAATATTAATAGCATTTACTATTAATAATAAAAGAATCAACATGTGAACAGAAAGTCCAATTTTAATCAATTTAAACCCGGATAGTTTACCGTGCTCAGTTGATAATTAGTGGTGGATAAACTTATTCAGAAAAATTCTAAATTTTGAGATTAAATATATATATTTATTTTAATAAAAATATCATATTTTATTTTTATTTCTATTTAGTTAATCAAAGCACGTAATATTTTTAAATTATACTTCAAATATCTACATATCTATACATATAAAATATATGTTTCTATTTAAAAAAAAAATAAATTGTTCGTGAATCATCAGGCATGGTCAAAGGGTAACTAGTTATCCGAATATAGATTTCAAACTTTCTAAACTCAACATTACAGATTTTGCTTATCGTGTCGGAAACATATGGAGATTAGAATTTAAATTTGGTCGGAAATTTCCGGGTCGTTACAGTACCCACCCGTTAAAGAAATTTCGTCCCCGAAATTTGATAGAGGTTGTCATGGATAACAATACAAATGTTTTTATGACAAATATGAGATAATAATAGAGTTTCATCAATATTGAGAGATATGGATAAAACAATTCGATCAAGTGAAGCACCCGAGTGAAGCTATCACAAAAGAGTGAAATGAGTAATATGGAATCGTTTTAACTGGTGACGTGGTTATGATTGATTTTCGGAATTTAAAGAAAATCTTACATAATAGGATTTGGTTCTTCGGCGATTTAGAATCTTCTTTGATTAAATAAATCAATCTGTTTAGATTGCTTGGTCGTATATTTCACTATAAATTTACCCTCTTCGTTTCCTTATTTCCACAACTCACATCTTCTACTCTTTCTACTTAATTCCTACTTTTAGACATTTGCCAACATGCTCCCCGGAATTCGTAGGTATGAGATTTGAAAGGAGCATAGCTAATGTTCTAAGAAAGAAAGGGTATTGGCACGATTTTGATTTGTTAAATTACCAGAATACCCTGGAAAAGATAGAACTATCAGGACAATATGTTCCTAATACGTTTGAGGATTAGATAGAATGTATGTGCCGTGTAACATGGCACATGATAACGGTACTGTGAATCATCACCTTCCATTAGAAACTTAACATGACTTACTGTAATATAATGAAGTTGATCAAGTTTCATTATATTATACTAATTCATGTATCAGTTCCCAACACTGCTCCAGAACATTCCTATTTTAAACTTGAAGGATTTAGAAACTAACACAGTTTCCTTTATATTGTAACGCAGATATTACGGGGAGATAAATAATTTCAGATAAGGATAATTGTGAAAATATCTTCAGAAATATTGAGGATATTTATAATGGATGATATGATAATATTTTGGAATTTCCATTGTTGAAGGATGATGATGAAGATTGACCCGTAAGGGTTTAGATTTAGAAGCAAGGTGTTTGCTACAGAATCGTCATGATTCTCTATGTACATGTTTATTCCTTGTAACTTGTTCAGAGTCTCCTTCAAGGTTTGCTCAATCCGGTTTTCAGTACCAAATTTTCTATCGAGCGTTCCTAACGCTTCCTTCTTTTATCATCAACTTTTGGTCATTAAGACCATCTACAACATGCTGCTTCGTCAACATTCTCAAAGTTATCGGATCTGGGTCATCGGTTATCAAACCAATATGGTTTCAGAAGTATTGTATTTTTAGATGATTAAACGCTGATGGTAGTATGGTGGAATATAAAAGGTTCTTCGATAATGACGGTGAACGAACAACGTGTATATATATCGAGATCATAATAAGAGTAGTCTTACTGAGAAGCTGAAGTGGAGCTGTGAAAAAATTAGCTACTTTGAAAAGGAATCGTAAGGTTGTTTTTGCCAATGAATGATAAGGAATTGGATGCGGATACAATTTAACTATAACTTCGGTTTCGAAAGTTTTTCAGGTGCATAATTGTATGCATAAATCTTTCTTCTGTAGACGAGGTGCGACGGGTTCAACTTTTCGATCGAGGTGTTTTCAAGAATTATAATTGGTTTGAATATGGATTGTAATTGTCGAGGTACAGATGAGGTTTAAGACGAATTCAAGTGGCAAACTTGAAGAATTGTTTAGTTTCATATGTTATAATCAATATTTTAATTCGTTTTAATTGTCCAAAGTTAGCAGTCCAATAGTCCAATTGTCCAATCGTTCAATATATTCAGATATAAATTAATATATAATATTCGAATTAATTAATACGTATCGTGACCCGTGTACCGGTCTCAGTGTCGATCACAACTCAAACCATATATATTTTGGAATCAACTCCAACCCTGTATAGCCAACTCCCACCTTCACATATAGAGTGTCCATGGTTGTTCCGAAATATATATATAGATGGGTCGATATGATAGGTCGAAACCTTGTATACGTGTCCCGTTATTTATAATGTGTAAAATAAATAAATATATATCATGACCCATTATACAACGTGTTGTCTCAGAATTAATCCGACGTATTGTTGTACATGTGTCCCGACGGTATGTAAAGTGCAGAAATTAAATAACAATAAATAAAATTGCGATAATGTAAATTGCGATAAATTAAATGTTAATCAGTTAGCTGGGAACAGTTAGCCGGAACAGTTAGCGTGGAATCCTTAACAGATTTTCAATTAGTTAATTCGTGTGTTTCTAACAATTTTTAATTTGTCCAATGTTTCTTCTTTATGCCACTTGTTGGGTTCGGATAGGTAAAAATCAAATATGAAATTTGAATGGAAATGGTTATTCTGTGATGAACGGATACGTATATCGGTGATTGTAAGTAGGATAGTAAATGACCGTTGAATCAGATTCGAAGAATGTAAGGTGTAACTTGTTAATGTGAATTTTAAATATTCCTTGGGTACTACCCACCCGTTAAAATATTTTCATCATTAACAGTTTGTACGAAAGAATTTTTAATTACGATCTTTATGAAAATATACTTGCATATATATTTTCTTCAAATGTAATTTTGGATTTAATGAGTCAATAAGATTTTATACTCATTTGATTTATTGTTAGCACTTGCTTACATGATCTCTAAAACTTTAGAGATTATATAATTGCCATGCCGGACGAAGGTAAATGAGGTAGAACAATACGTAGAACGAAATTAATCGATGTAGAATGATATGTAAAACAATGAGTATACTTGAAGTACAGATGATGATATTGAAGCGTGTGATGTTGATATCCGAGGTACAGATCGTGACGTTGAGATTTATAACGTGATTGTGGTTGGGGTGCTAAGAGTATTGTCGGCGTTGATGATGGTGGTACGGATTATGCTGCTGATGCTGCTGCTGGTGTCTCCACACCAGATTCTCCAAAGCCATTACTCGATCACGTAGTTCGTTAACTTCTTATATTATGTCGGGATGATTGACGATTGAAACAAGCGGGTGAGTAAGATTCGAAATATAAGATAGTATATAATCGTAACGGGATATTTCTAGAGATGAAAGGGTAAATGGTTTATCGAACAGGTTCGCCGGTAAGTGCTTTCAGGTTCATTGCCAAGAGAAAGTCGATGAATGGAATAGTTCTTCGATGTGAAATAATTTTCGAATATAGGATGATATTCTAACTACATAGAATATCTATATACATAATACTAAAGATTTTGTAGACTACAGAGGAACCTATGGCATATGTCAGGCAAGTCTACAGATACGCCAAGATAGGAATTATAAGATACGCTAAGATATGAATTTCGTCTATACACTATCGATGCATTAAATGCAGTAGGACGTGTCTAGACTTGAGAATGATAAGCAGGTAATTTCCTAAGGATGATAAGCAGATGATTTCCGACTAGAAATGATAAATAAAACTTTTGACAGGCAGACACGGTCAGAGTCCAGACTCACTAATGTATCCTAACAACTACCAGTTAGACACACTAATGCAAGGCCTGGTTCGCTAAGACCAACGCTCTGATACCATCTGTGAAGACCCGTCCTTATCCCCCTGGACGAAATCAACAACATCTGGTTCCATTGCGATGATCGACTCCAAGCAATATCCTTAATTTGAGCTAATGCACAGCGGAAGACTTAATTCGTACCTGAGAATAACATGCTTTAAAATGTCAACATAAAGTTGGTGAGATATATAGGTTTAATGCTAGCAGCGTTATAACTATGGACCACAAGATTTCATGTATAAAAATATAATACACTCGCAAGTGTATAAAATCATTCTGCTTATGTTGAGGCCTCAGTAACCAACCTTAACAATAATATAATAAGTCATCTTCGCAAAGATGGATATGAACACTCGCAAGTGTATAAATAATCCTCGAAGTACTAAACATCCGCCCACTAGTTCTTATGTCTAGTGCAGCCTACTGGATGGGGGTGTCAAACCCGATAGATCTATCTTTAGGATTCGCGCTTACATGCTATTATAACATATAACTAAATTACCTAGCACATCAATCCGCAGAATATCATTTTTAATCACTTGTGTCCATAACGTAAATCATTTATAAAAACAGCGCATGTATTCTCAGCCCAAAATATTTAAAGTTTAAAAAGGGATCTATATACTCACCATACTGTATTTTGTAGTAAAAATACATATAACATCATTGAACAAGTATAGGGTTGGCCTCGGATTCACGAACCTATATCATTTATATATATATTAACACAGGTAATTGTAAACGAACAAACTTACATATTATTGGTAATATAATTGTTATTTTAGTAAATTACATATTTCACTACTAACTAAATTAATTATTTCTGTTTTATGTACTTTAAATAAATAATTAGTATTTATAATAAAATGTTAATATAACTTTGTTATAGGTATTAACTATAGTGTTATATAGCTAAAAAATCATTTGATAAAATAATTTTAATAAAAATAATTAAAAAGTTCTATTGTTTTATGATAATATCATTAGTAAATATACCTAATAATGATAATAATAGTAATTATGATATTAAAAACACTAATACTTATAATGATAATAATATTTATAATAATAATTAAAATAATAATAGTAATAATATAAATGATGATAATAATAATTATCCTAATAATATTAATAATAATAATAATGATAATAAAAGGAACTTGTGTATACCCTTAAAAGCTTCAAGTAAAAAGAAATTCTCCAGACAAGACTCGAACCTGAGACCTCCCGCTCAGACACAAACACCCATGACCACTAACCCATTTACTGTTTTTCTGTTTTAAAAGATACCCCATATATATATGACCCGTCGTTTCCTGTTATCATTTTCTTCCCCAAGGTGGGCTTCGGCCCAATCCTTTTAAACACCACGGCCCAATTAAGGGCTCGGCCCAGAAATTATAAGTATTAAGGCCAATTGGAAAAAAAGAGAAATGGCTCAATTAAGACACCAATCATATAAAGCAACTGTTTAAAACTCCTTGTCCCCACTGGTTTGCCACTTGCGATTTCCTCAAAGATAAAGAAAAAAAAATGTTGCTTTTAATAACCAATTTGGTTAGTCATGCACTCATCACTTTGTCCCACATATATCAAAAAATTTCGCTGTTTAACTATTATATATCTCCAAGTTGTTAAACTTTATATTGTGGACCTATTCCCCATTCCTTTTCACTAATTTTTACGACATAATAAGAATTGAAGGTATAATTTACATCGATAGCAGTTAAATGAGTTCAAGGTGATGATTTCGTTTGGTGGTGACCGAAGACGAGATAAAAAAAATGATCGTGGTCCATGGTAACCAATGGTGAGGCTAAGGGTGGTGGCGGTTTGTGATGGGTAACGGTGATGGATATGGGTCGATGGTGGGTGATAATATTGGTAACCGATAGTAGTTCTTGAGTGGTTATTTGTGATGATGAAGGTGGTTGTTTTAATGAAGAAAAAGGTGGAGAGAGAGAGGAGAGAGAGAAGGTGACGGGTTATGGTGGTGGTGCTCGGCAGTGGTGGTGATTTATGATGGTTGGACGGTGATGGTGATCTTCGTGACATAAAACAGAAAAAGAAAGCAGCAACGTACTGCTGTTTGGTAACTATCTTTAGACACAGTGATTAGCCAGAGGTTAAAGAAGGAAGGCAAGGTGGTTCATGGAGATGAGTGATGGTTTTTAAGGTGGTGTTTTTTTTTTCTCGGTTAGAACTATGAGAGAGAGAAGAGAGGATTGTGGTGGTGATATGTGATCACCGATGGTTTTGGTGGTTGTGAAAATGAGAAAGGTGATAGTCTTGGTGGTGTTGAGTGTTCGGTGGTGGATAACGATGGTGGTTGTAGGTTGTTTGCTAGTTGATTGTAACAACACAAGTGGGTTTCAATCTTTAGCAACTCGTTCCAAGATGATAATAATTGAAAGAAGAAAATATAATCGGAAGTTAACAAGAGTGGTGTTGTTGGATGAGTTATGGTGGTGATCGAAGGTTTTTACAAAAATGAAATAGAACATAGTCTTCGACTGATTTTTCTAATTTCTGTTTTATTTTTATGGGCTTACCCTTATTGTAATAGTTGGTGATTATATAGAGTTTAAATATTAATATTATATCTATGTCGTACCAATTAGGATTTGTTTTGTAGCTGGAGTGGTTTGATGATTTGTACTAACTGAAACAGAAAACGAAGAAAATAATAACGAGTATGGTTCTATATTTCAATTCGTACTATTCCAAATCTTTAACATCATATAATTAATTTAAAGGTGATTGGGACTCATATCAGAATGCGTATTATCTGTTTATGTATATAACTAAGCACATGTATAATGTATAATATATTAGATAGATGGATATATAGATTAGATTAGATACTTAGTGGGAACATAGAAACAAAACACACACAAAAAGAGTCAATATCTTTATTCAATTACGTCTATTTGTGTCAATCAATAAATAATATAATTGCAATAAGATAATATTAATAGCATTTACTATTAATAATAAAAGAATCAACATGTGAACAGAAAGTCCAATTTTAATCAATTTAAACCCGGATAGTTTACCGTGCTCAGTTGATAATTAGTGGTGGATAAACTTATTCAGAAAAATTCTAAATTTTGAGATTAAATATATATATTTATTTTAATAAAAATATCATATTTTATTTTTATTTCTATTTAGTTAATCAAAGCACGTAATATTTTTAAATTATACTTCAAATATCTACATATCTATACATATAAAATATATGTTTCTATTTAAAAAAAAAAAAATTGTTCGTGAATCATCAGGCATGGTCAAAGGGTAACTAGTTATCCGAATATAGATTTCAAACTTTCTAAACTCAACATTACAGATTTTGCTTATCGTGTCGGAAACATATGGAGATTAGAGTTTAAATTTGGTCGGAAATTTCCGGGTCGTTACAGTATGTTACAGAAACAGCAGGTCAGTAGGTTTTGGACAGAAACAGTAAGTTTAAGTGGGTTCTAGTGGTCTTGGTGCTTGATGTTCATCATGGTTCTCATCCTTGATGCATATAGCTTCAAGTGTACAACTCATGGGTGTGTTTACATCATCTTAACCAAGTCTTGACCATCATAACACTAGTGCAAGTCTAAGACATGAAGCACAACTCACTTAAGAGTTGTATGAAGTTTGATGAACCAAAGTTACATCAAAGTCTTAGATCTAACACATACATGAACTTTAAGACTAATAATAAGTTACAAACTTGAAAGTAAACCAACTAATCAAGATCTTAAGATGTAGAACATAGTTCTTAGTTATATCTTGAAGATCCAAGACTCAAAGTCTAGATCAAGCATAAGTATACAAAGTTATTTTTAAAGAAAACTCATTTACATGTTCTTGAACTTTTAAGTAAACTTTAAGTTCAAGATTAATGAGATCAAGACTAACTTGTAGTACTTGACCATTTAAACTAATTACATGAAAGTAAAGTGCAAGAAGAAGTAAACTAAGTAAACAAGTAAATTATTCATGGTTGTTCATACTTTAAAGATTCAAACCAAAGTTTGATCTTTAGAAAGTAAGCTTTAAAGTTTACTTCATGAACTTCAAGTATGTCTTTCAACCATGAACTTTATAAACTTAGAACAAGTATTAAGTGAAGATCATAAACTAGAGAGTTTATGTCTTGTATGTTCTTGAAGGTTCAAGATAAAAGAAGAATTAAAACTAGAAAGTTAGATTCTTGAAAGTTAGTAAGTAAGTAACAACAACTAGTAACAAGAATCAAACAACAAACAAAGATTGATGATGATGAATGCTTATGAAATCGGTTTTTAGCAAGGAAAAAGAGGAGAGAAAAGTTCATATTACTTACAAGTATTTGAGAGAAAAAGAGAGAAAAAGCTTGAGAGAAAAGTGTAGTAAGTTGTGTGTGTTTTATGAAAGAGTAAATGCAAGTAATTGTAATACAAAAAAAAAAAGAATTTTGAACACCCTACATGGCCATAAGGGCCACGGCATTCAGCAGCAAAAAGAGGGAGGAAGGGTTTGATCCAAGAGGTTCTTGCATGGTAAAGGTATTAAAGTTGGTTAATGGATGGCATTTGCATGGAAACATGGTGTAACTAGATTCTAATTGCACAAAACTAACTAGTTATGATATAATGTGATACTTACATGAGTTAGTGGGCCAACTAAGTCCATTTAAAATGTAGGGTGGGCTAATCAAGTCCAACAAAGTGAGCCCAAGTCCAAATAAGTGATAATTCAAGTAAAAGTCCACTAATACTAGTAAAGGCCCAAGTAATCAACTAATAACCTTAGTTAATCAAAATGATTAATAAAACTTAATCATGAATGCAAATAATATCTAAAAATATTATTCGTGAAGTTTCGTGTGTCACAAAGACATTTTGGGCACTTAAAAGTCAAGTACGGGCAATCATGGTAACGTGTAAATGTAATAACATACATTCGTTTAATCACACGTATTAATAATAATAATTATTAATAAATTAACGTTGGAAATTCCAGGGTCGTTACAGTAACGCCGGGTGATGACTCTTTCGACTTAACGCATCCGCGACCACATTCGCCTTTCCCAGATGATAAAGTATCTCACAATGATAGTCTTTTACCACATCCATCCACCTACGTTGACGATAATTCAAATCTTGTTGATTAAAGAGATGTTTCAAACTCTTATGATCTGAATAAATTGTACTCTTGACACCATACAAGTAATGGCGCCAAATTTTCAATGCATGCACAACCGCCGCCAACTCAAGATCATGAGTTGGATATCTCGTTTCGTGCTCCTTCAATTGTCGAGAGGCGTAAGCAATGACTTTACCTCTTTCCATTAGAACACACCCGAGCCCATTTAGAGAGGCATCACAATACACCGTCATGTCTTCCACACCTTCTGGAAACACTAACATCGGAGCTTGACACAATTTCTCTTTTAGCAATTGAAAAGCAATTTCTTGCTCGTTCTCCCAAATAAACCTCGCGTTCTTCCTCGTCAATTTTGTCAACGAAGAAGAAATCTTAGAAAAGTCTTGGATAAACCGACGATAATAACCGGCCAATCCGAGAAAAGTTCGGATTTCCGTAGGCGTAGTCGGTCTTTTCCAACTCTTCACTATCTCTATCTTCCCCGGATCTACTTGAATACCATTTTCGTTCACAATATGGACAAGGAATTGAACTTCCCTTAGCCAAAATTCACATTTGGAGAATTTAGCATACAACTTCTCCTTCCGTAACGTCTTTAACACACACCGCAAATGAAGTTCATGTTCTTTCATACTCTTTGAATAGACAAGTATGTCGTCAATGAACACAATTACCGACTTGTCCAACATAGGTTGGCACACTCAGTTCATAAGATCCATGAATGCCGCCAGTGCATTCGTAAGACCAAAAGGCATAACTACGAATTCAAAATGCCCATAACGCGTTCGAAAAGCCGTTTTCTCGATGTCTTCCTCACGGACCCGCATTTGGTGATAGCTGGACCGTAGGTCGATTTTAGAGAAATATGTTGCACCTTGGAGTTGGTCGAACAAATCATCAATCCTAGGCAATGGATAACGATTCTTGATCGTCACTTTGTTCAACTCCCGATAATCGATGCACATCTGCATACTACCATCCTTCTTCTTCATGAATAAAACTGGAGCACCCCATGGCGAGGCACTCGGTCGGATAAAACCCTTTTCAAGTAGCTCTTGGGTTTGATTTAACAACTCTTGCATTTCCGTCGGCACTAAATGATAAGAAGTTTTAGCAATGGGGGTAGCCCCCGGAACCAACTCAATGCGAAATTCAACTTGTCTTTCCGCCGGAACACCCGGTAACTCATCCGGAAAAACGTCTTCAAATTCATTCACCACCAGAATTCCACGAATGTGTGGTGGCTCATCTCGAGTATCAACAACATGGGCAAGAAAAGCCATGCCACCACTAACAAGGAAACGTCGTGCCCGTGCAAAAGTGCATATCGGCACAAGTCTTCTTCGTTTATCACCGTGAATAATTAACTCTCCCCCACTTGGGGTCTTTACCCGAATAAACCTATCATGACATGCAATATCGGCTCTATTATGATCGAGCCAATCCATGCCAACAACGATATCAAAATCACCCAAAGTCATCGGAATGAGATCGATTTTAAAATTTTCGGCACCAAACACAACATTACAATTTTTACACACATCAACCACTAGTGTCGTCTTGCCATCCGCTATTTCAACTTCTACCGGACGACTTAACTTAACTAGCAGTTTATTTAACTTAGGCACGAATCTTGGAGAAACAAACGATAAATTGGCACCACTATCAAATAGGATTCGTGCCGGATTAGAGTTAACCATGAAAGTACCTGAAACGACTTCGTTGGATTACTTGACCTCCTCATTGGTCATCAAATAATTTCGTCATCAAATAATTTCGACCCCTAGCCGTACCCGTCGCCTTCTCTAGTCACTTAACATTATCGTTGCACAATTCGGGACACTCCGGCCTCTTATGCCCCTCTATGTTACAATTAAAACAAATGATTTTGTTGGAAGATGAGTTCGTACAATCATGGGCCAAGTGCCCTTGTCGACCACAATTATAGCACGTGGGCCAAAAACTCTTAGATGCCCCCTTTTTTGCACTACCGACGCTCTCAGTCACACTCTCGTTCTTCTTGTTCGAGTGGCTAGTAGCTTCAAATTTTCGTTTGCCAAAGGTGAAGTCACTCTTTCTTGGAGTAAGCGACTCAAAACCCTTAGCGATATCAAATAGCTCATCAAAAGTCTTCGCCGAATTCCTACTAATCCTTTCTTGATAGTTATCATTCAAGGTTCGATAGAAATTTTCTTTCAACATGTGATCGTTCCCGTCATACTCCGGGCAAAATTGGGTCTTTGATAAGAAAGTGGACTTGAGAGTGTTCAAATCTATTGACCCTTGCCTTAAAGTACGTAACTCATCCTTAAGCTTTGAAAGATTGGCCGAAGTTCGGTACTCCTTGAAAAATTCTTCTTTAAACTCGTCCCACGTCAAACTCATACTTTGTTCTTCGCCATAGAGTCGGATTTTCGCATCCCACCACAACTTGGCATCACCCCTCATCATGCTACTACCAAACCTCATCTTTTTATCGAGAGGGCACTCACTAGTACGGAAATCCCCCTCCATATTGGAGATCCATAGAGCACTCTTGAGTGGGTCTCGTTCACCGTCAAAGGTGGGAGGTTGAGTATCTTTGAAGTTTTTATAGTGGAAGTCTCGTCTTCCCGCGTTATCCTCTTTAAGAACAATCTTAACTTGTTCCTTGACTAGATTGACTACTTGTTCATCAATCGAATCCAAGAACATCTTCTTAACATCCTCTAAGAAGGCCTCATGACGCCTTTGCATAATGGCCTCAACCTTGGCCGTAAACTCAACATCCTCGCTCGAACCCCCTTCATTGGTCTCAGGTCCGTTTCTCGTCTTCATACTATAAAACGGAAAAGGTTAAGCAACGAACGAGAAAACTTAACACATATGTATGTACATATACACCACACTACCCCATCTTGCTCAACAATCGTCGTACATCGCTTGTTTGACACGATTTGAACCCGTAACAATGGTAGCTAATCATTGTTACGTGAGCACGTCACATTAACTTACTAGTACAATGTCTATCTTGCTTGATGATTGCTAACACAACACAAAACAATTAGCGCAAGGTTAGTTCACATAAACCTAAGCACTAATCAACTCCCGGTCCGATCCGTCTCCTACAAGTCCCGCATAACAACGTATACACAATTAAATCTAAGTCTAGGCACCTATCTCAAGTTGCCTAAATCCCTTAGACCATACTCTGATATCACTTGTAACGACCCAACCCTCGTTATAACAAAAACACGACCCCAAAAAAAAATTCTGGGCCTGTACAACTGGACGGCGTCCAGATTTCTGGACGGCGTCCAGTACCGAAGAGCTGGACGACGTCCAGCCTTTTTGGACGACGTCCAGCCTTTTTGGACGACGTCCAATTAGGCTAAAAAGTTCTGATTAGTTTTCCCTTGCGCTTGAACGAAAAACCCGTTCCCCGACAATTTCCAACGAACCCAATTATCATAACATATCAAAATAAGTAAAGCTAATAGATTTCCAACATCGAAACCAGTTTTACAAAATGGGGCCCACAACGGCCATTTTACGAGTTTTGTACAAATCATGAGTTTCAACCACATTAGTTTAATTACCAAACGACACTATGAGCATGGTGTTTGGGGGTTAAACTACCCAAGACTCAGTCAAACTCCAAAAGCTATCAAATCCCAAAAGCGTCCCCTAAACAACAAGCGGGATCTCTAATCCGATCGAATGCCCTTACCCTTATCAACGCCGGAGCCTATAAAAAGATAAACAACTAGAGGGTAAGCCAAACGCTTAGGGAATGCAATAATTATACCCATATATATAAATATAATATACCTACTTGCAATCACTTACACATTTACCGCATACACGCTAGCAATACAATTAGCATACCATTTCAAGTACAAAGCTAATAATCTCCAACAGACCGCTACTAGCGTAATCAATAACATATAATCGACATAATATAATATGCTACAAAACAATACACAACCATGGTTAACCATTCTCGCGTCATGGTGCTACCGGCTCTTTGGTTCACATCATAGCATGCTCGCACATACTATGGCACTACCGGCTCTTTGGTTCATACCATAGCATACAAATAAATACATTGCATACATATGCATATAATCATTCCACTCACCTCGAAGTCTTTTGTGAAGGATAACCGAGCTTGAAAACTTTAATGTAAAGTACCTATTACATTATGCACATAATCAATCACAAGATCAAGTTGGTCAACCAACTCACTTACCATTCTAGTGTCGTTTTGGCCCATGGTGCAAGTTTGACCCATTTGCACACTTAACCCTAATATTGGGTCAACTTCGCCAAAAACCCTAACCCTAGCCATTTATGGTCTTAACACACATAAAATCACGATGTTAACTAATTTTCACACTAACAAGACAACTTAGGTCATCAAAGACCCGTTTTACCCATTCGAGGTTTTCACACCATTCGGGTCACCACATGCTCAAATAGCACCCATTTACATAACATCTAGGCGTGCTAGTGGTTAACTAACCAACTTAAGACTCATAAACTCATTTATCATTTCAAAACCCTAGGTTAGTCACCCTTTGAGTCTTTATGACTCAAACTTACCCAAAATCCCCAAATCACTAACAAATGGGTTTTATACACATCACTAACCCAAACCTTAACCCTTAAACAATTAATAGTAAGGAAATCAAGGTTAAGACTTACCACAACAATCAAAACGTAGCTAGTGAGGAGATGAACAACTTTAATGCTCGAGCTCTAACCCGAAACAAGCTTCTTCCTCTTCTATTTGAGCTTTCTCACACTTGAAACACACTCTCTCTCTAGAATTGAAGTGGATGAAGTTTGGTGGTTGTAAATGGAGTAAATGAAGCTCCAAAAACTGATCTAGGGCTTTAAATTTGGCCCCAAGTGAAATTACCAAAATACCCACTTTAAATATCTAAAAACACAAAAGCAGGCTCGCCAGGCAATCTGGACGGCGTCCAGAATTTTGGACGGCACCCAGCCCTTCAATCTGGGATGGCATCCCACCCTGTTGGACGGCGTCTAACATAACAGGGAAAAACTGGTTCTTACACCATTTGAGTAAAAGCTATGAATATAATGATTCACACTAACCTTACTACTCAAATAAAGGAGGCGCAACACGGAGTTTTAAAAGAGGGAAATTTAAAGGATGAAATACCCAAAGGATTGGAGAAGCATCTTAATATTCGGGAAGACGGAACCCGGTATAGGGCTGAAAGGATTTGGGTACCAAAATTTGGAGATATGAGAGAAATGGTACTTAGAGAAGCTCATAAAACCAGATACTCAATACATCCTGGAACGGAGAAGATGTACAAGGATCTCAAGAAACATTTTTGGTGGCCGGGTATGACAGCCGATGTTGCTAAATACGTAGGAGAATGTTTGACGTGTTCTAAGGTCAAAGCTGAGCATCGAAAACCATCAGGTCTACTTCAACAACCCGAAATCCCGGAATGGAAATGGGAAAACATTACCATGGATTTCATCACTAAATTGCCAAGGACTGCAAGTGGTTTTGATACTATTTGGGTAATAGTTAATCGTCTCACCAAATCAGCACACTTCCTGCCAATAAGAGAAGATGACAAGATGGAGAAGTTAGCACGACTGTATTTGAAGGAAGTCGTCTCCAGATATGGAATACCAATCTCTATTATCTCTGATAGGGATGGCAGATTTATTTCTAGATTCTGGCAGACATTACAGCAAGCATTAGGAACTCGGCTAGATATGAGTACTGCCTATCATCCACAAACTGATGGGCAGAGCGTAAGGACGATACAAATGCTTGAAGACATGCTACAAGCATGTGTTATTAATTTCGGAAACAGTTGGGATCGACATCTACCGTTAGCTGAATTTTCCTACAACAACAGCTACCATTCAAGCATTGAGATGGCGCCGTTTTAAGCATTTTATGGTAAAAAGTGCAGGTCTCCAATTTGTTGGAGTGAAGTGGGGGATAGACAGATTACGGGTCCGGAGATAATACAAGAAACTACCGAGAAGATCATCCAAATTTAACAACGGTTGAAAACCACCCAAAGTCGACAAAAGAGCTACGCCGACATTAAAAGAAAAGATATAGAATTTGAAATTGGAGAGATGGTCATGCTTAAGGTTGCATCTTGGAAAGGTGTTGTTCGATTTGGTAAATGAGGGAAATTAAATCCAAGGTATATAGGACCATTCAAGATTATTGATCGTGTCGGACCAGTAGCTTACCGACTTGAATTACCACAACAACTCGCGACTACACATAACACTTTACACGTCTCAAATTTGTAGAAATGTTTTGCTAAAGAAGATCTCACTATTCCATTAGACGAAATCCAAATCAATGAAAAACCTCAATTCGTCGAAGAACCCGTCTAAATAATGGATCGTGAGGTTAAAAGACTTAAGCAAAACAAGATACCAATTGTTAAAGTTCGATGGAATGCTCGTAGAGGACCCGAGTTCACCTGGGAATGAGAAGATCAGATGAAGAAGAAATACCCGCACTTATTTTCAGAAGATGCGTCAACACCTCCAACTACTTAAAATTTTGGGACGAAATTTATTTAACGGGTAGGTACTGTAGTGACCCGAACTTTTCCATGTTTATATATATTAAATGTAATTTTTATTTACATGATTAAGTATTTCCGACATGTTAAGCAATCAAACTTGTTAAGACTTGATTAATTGAAATAGGTTTCATATAGACAATTGACCACCCAAGTTGACCGGTGATTCACGAACGTTAAAACTTGTAAAAACTATATGATAACATATATATGATTATATATATAGTTAACATGATATTATGATAAGTAAGTATCTCATTAGGTATTTTAATAATGAGTTATATACATAAAATTGAGTTTATTGAATTAAGAAACTCGAAACGATATATATAACGATTATCGTTATAACAACGTCTTACTAAATACATATGAATCATATTAAGATATTGATACACTATGTTTAATCATGATAAATTATAAGTAAACATGTCATTAAATGTATTAACAATGAACTACATATGTAAAAACAAGACTACTAACTTAATGATTTCGAAACGAGACATATATGTAACGATTATCGTTGTAACAACATTTAACTGTATATATATCATACTAGGATATATTAATATATCATAATATCATGATAATGTAATAATTTAACATCTCTTTAGATATAATAAACAATGGGTTAACAACATTTAACAAGATCGTTAACCTACAGGTTTCAAAATAACATTTACATGTAAGGACTAACGATGACTTAACAACTCAGTTAAAATGTATATACATGTAGTGTTTTAATATGTATTCATACACTTTTAAAAGACTTCAAGACACTTATCAAAATACTTCTACTTAACAAAAATGCTTACAATTAAATCCTCGTTCAGTTTCATCAACAATTCTACTCGTATGAACCCGTATTCATACTCGTACAATACACAGCTTTTAGATGTATGTACTATTGGTATATACACTCCAATGATTAGATCTTATCAGCCCATGTAAGTCACCTAACACATGTGGGAACCATCATTTGGCAACTAGCATGAAATATCTCATAAAATTACAAAAATATTAGTAATCATTCATGACTTATTTACATGTAAACAAAATTACACATCCTTTATATCTAATCCATATACCAACGACTAAAAACACCTACAAACACTTTCATTCTTCAATTTTCTTAATCTAATTGATCTCTCTCAAGTTCTATCTTCAAGTTCTAAGTGTTCTTCATAAATTCTATAAGTTCTAGTTTCATAAAATCAAGAATACTTCCAAGTTTGCTAGCTTACTTCCAATCTTGTAAAGTGATCATTCAACCTCAAGAAATCTTTCTTATTTACAGTAAGATATATTTCTAATACAAGGTAATACTCATATTCAAACTTTGATTCAATTTCTATAACTATAACAATCTTATTTCGAGTGGAAATCTTACTTGAACTTGTTTTAGTGTCCTGATTCTGCTTCAAGAACTTTCAAGCCATCCAAGGATCCTTTGAAGTTAGATCTATTTTTCTCATTTCCAGTAGATTTATCCAAAAAACTTGAGGTAGTAATGATGTTCATAACATCATTCGATTCATATATATAAAACTACCTTATTTGAAGGTTTAAACTTGAAATCACTAGAACATAGTTTAGTTAATTCTAAACTTGTTCGCAAACAAAAGTTAATCCTTCTAACCTGACATTTAAAATCAAATAAACACATGTTCTATATCTATAGGATATGCTAACTTAATGATTTAAAACCTGGAACTATGAAAAATACCGTAAAACCGGACATACGCCGTCGTAGTAACACCGAGGGCTGTTTTGGGTTTGATAATTAAAAACTATGATAAAATTTGATTTAAAAGTTGTTCTTCTGGGAAAATTATTTTTCTTATGAACATGAAACTATATCCAAAAATCATGGTTAAACTCAAAGTGGAAGTATGTTTTTCAAAATGGTCATCAAGACGTCGTTCTTTCGACTGAAATGACTACCTCTTACAAAAACGACTTGTAACTTATATTTCCAACTATAAACCTATAATTTTTCTGTTTAGATTCATAAAATAGAGTTCAATATGAAACCATAGTAATTTGATTCACTCAAAACGGATTTAAAACGAAGAAGTTATGGGTAAAACAAAATTGGATATTTTTTGATTGTTGTAGCTACGGGAAATATTATAACAATTCTATACAAATCATATCCTAGCTAACTTATATTGTATTATACATGTATTCTAATATATTATGTAATCTTGGGATACCATAGACACGTATGCAAATTTTTTGACATATCATATCGACCCATGTATATATATATTATTTGGAACAACCATAGACACTCTATATGCAGTAATGTTTGAGTTAGCTATACAGGGTTGAGGTTGATTCCAAAAATATATATACTTTGAGTTGTGATCTAGCCTGAGACGTGTATATACTGGGTCGTGGATTGATTCAAGATAATATATATCAATTTATTTCTGTACATCTAACTATGGACAACTAGTTGTAGGTTACTAACGAGGACAGCTGACTTAATAAACTTAAAATGAAATGTCCCGTTCTTATTGATTAAAAACGTTCCATATTAATTGATTTCGTTGCGAGGTTTTGACCTCTATATGAGACGTTTTTCAAAGACTGCATTCATTTTTAAAACAAACCATAATCTTTATTTCATAAATAAAGATTTAAAAAGCTTTACGTAGATTATCAAATAATGATAATCTAAAATATCCTGTTTACACACGACCATTACATAATGGTTTACAATACAAATATGTTACATCGAAATCAGTTTCTTGAATGCAGTTTTTACACAATATCATACAAACATGGACTCCAAATCATGTCCTTATTTTAGTATGCAACAGCGGAAGCTCTTAGTATTCACCTGAGAATAAACATGCTTTAAACGTCAACAAAAATGTTGGTGAGTTATAGGTTTAACCTATATATATCAAATCGTAACAATAGACCACAAGATTTCATATTTCAATACACATCCCATACATAGAGATAAAAATCATTCATATGGTGAACACCTGGTAACCGACATTAACAAGATGCATATATAAGAATATCCCCATCATTCCGGGACACCCTTCGGATATGATATAAATTTCGAAGTACTAAAGCATCCGGTACTTTGGATGGGGTTTGTTAGGCCCAATAGATCTATCTTTAGGATTCGCGTTAATTAGGGTGTCTGTTCCCTAATTCTTAGATTACTAGACTTAATAAAAAGGGGCATATTCGATTTTGATAATTCAACCATAGAATGTAGTTTCATGTACTTGTGTCTATTTTGTAAATCATTTATAAAACCTGCATGTATTCTCATCCCAAAAATATTAGATTTTAAAAGTGGGACTATAACTCACCTTCACAGATTTTTACTTCGTCGGGAAGTAAGACTTGGCCACTGGTTGATTCACGAACCTATAACAATATATACATATATATCAAAGTATGTTCAAAATATATTTACAATACTTTTAATATATTTTGATGTTTTAAGTTTATTAAGTCAGCTGTCCTCGTTAGTAACCTACAACTAGTTGTCCACAGTTAGATGTACAGAAATAAATCGATAAATATTATCTTGAATCAATCCACGACCCAGTGTATACGTATCTCAGTATTAATCACAACTCAAACTATATATATTTTGGAATCAACCTCAACCCTGTATAGCTAACTCCAACATTCACATATAGAGTGTCTATGGTTGTTCCGAAATATATATAGATGTGTCGACATGATAGGTCGAAACATTGTATACGTGTCTATGGTATCTCAAGATTACATAATATACAATACAAGTTGATTAAGTTATGGTTGGAATAGATTTGTTACCAATTTTCACGTAGCTAAAATGAGAAAAATTATCCAATCTTGTTTTACCCATAACTTCTTCATATTAAATCCGTTTTGAGTGAATCAAATTGCTATGGTTTCATATTGAACTCTATTTTATGAATCTAAACAGAAAAGTATAGGTTTATAGTCAGAAAAATAAGTTACAAGTCGTTTTTGTAAAGGTAGTCATTTCAGTCGAAAGAACGACGTCTAGATGACCATTTTAGAAAACATACTTCCACTTTGAGTTTAACCATAATTTTTGGATATAGTTTCATGTTCATAATAAAAATCATTTTCCCAGAATAACAATTTTTAAATCAAAGTTTATCATAGTTTTTAATTAACTAACCCAAAACAGCCCGCGGTGTTACTACGACGGCGTAAATCCGGTTTTACGGTGTTTTTAGTGTTTCCAGGTTTTAAATCATTAAGTTAGCATATAATATAGATATATAATATGTATTTAGTTGATTTTAAAAGTCAAGTTAGAAGGATTAACTTTTATTTGCGAACAAGTTTAGAATTAACTAAACTATGTTCTAGTGATTACAAGTTTAAACCTTCGAATAAGATAGCTTTATATGTATGAATCGAATGATGTTATGAACATAATTACTACCTCAAGTTCCTTGGATAAACCTACTGGAAATGAGAAAAAAAGATCTAGCTTCAAAGGATCCTTGGATGGCTTGAAAGTTCTTGAAGCAGAATCATGACACGAAAACAATTTCAAGTAAGATTTCCACTCGAAATAAGATTGTTATAGTTATAGAAATTGAATTAAAGTTGAAATATGATTATTACCTTGTATTAGAAAGATAACCTACCGTAAGTAACAAAGGTTTCTTGATCTTGGATGATTACTTGGAATGGATTTAGAAAACTTGGAAGTAAACTTGCAATCTTGGAAGTATTCCTGATTTTATGAAACTAGAACTTTTGGAATTTATGAAGAACACTTAGAACTTGAAGATAGAACTTGAGAGAGATCAATTAGATGAAGAAAATTGAAGAATGAAAGTATTTGTAGGTGTTTTTGGTCGTTGGTGTATGGATTAGATATAAAGGATATGTAATTTTGTTTTCATGTAAATAAGTCATGAATGATTACTCATATTTTTGTAATTTTATGAGATATTTTATGCTAGTTGCCAAATGTTGGTTCCCACATGTGTTAGGTGATGCACATGGGCTGCTAAGAGCTGATCATTGGAGTGTATATACCAATAGTACATACATCTAAAAGCTGTGTATTGTACGAGTACGAATACGGGTGCATACGAGTAGAATTGTTGATGAAACTGAACGAGGATGTAATTGTAAGCATTTTTGTTAAGTAGAAGTATTTTGATAAGGGTATTGATGTCTTTCAAAAGTGTATGAATACATATGAAAAAACTTCATGTATATACATTTTAACTGAGTCGTTAAGTCATCGTTAGTCGTTACATGTAAATGTTGTTTTGAAACCTTTAGGTTAACGATCTTGTTGAATGTTGTTAACCCATTATTTATTATAACAAATGAGATGTTAAATTGTTATATTATCATGATATTATGATATATAATATATCTTAGTATGATATATATACAGTTAAATGTCGTTACAATGATAATCGTTACATATATGTCTCGTTTCGAAATCATTAAGTTAGTAGTCTTATTTTTACATATGTATTTCATTGTTAATACACTTAATAATATATTTACTTATCATTTAAAATAATTAACCAAGTGTATCAATATCTTAATATGATTCATATGTACCTAGTAAGACGTTGTTATAACGGTAATCGTTATATATATCGTTTTCGAGTTTCTTAAATTAATAGTCTCATTTTTATGTATATAACTCATTGTTAAAATACCTAATGAGATACATACTTATAATAAAATCATGTTAACTATATATAAAACCATATATATGTCATCGTATAGTTTTTACAAGTTTTAACGTTCGTGAATCACCGGTCAACTTGGGTGGTCAATTGTGTATATGAAACCTATTTCAATTAATCAAGTCTTAACAAGTTTGATTGCTTAACATGTTGGAAACACTTAATCATGTAAATAACAATTTCATTTAATATATATATAAACATGGAAAAGTTCGGGTCACTACAGTACCTACCCGTTAAATAAATTTCGTCCCGAAATTTTAAGCAGTTGGAGGTGTTGACGTATCTTCTGGATATAAATGCGGGTATTTCTTCTTCATCTGATCTTCACACTCCCAGGTGAACTCGGGTCCTCTACAAGCATTCCATTGAACCTTAACAATCGGTATCTTGTTTTGTTTAAGTCTCTTAACCTCACGATCCATTATTTCGACGGGTTGTTCAATGAATTGAAGTTTTTCATTGATTTGGATTTCGTCCAACGGAATAGTGAGATCTTCTTTAGCAAAATATTTCTTCAAATTTGAGACGTGGAAAGTGTTATGTACAGCCGCGAGTTGTTGAGGTAGCTCCAGTTGGTAAGCTACTGGTCCGACACGATCTATAATCTTGAATGGTCCAATGTACCTTGGATTTAGTTTCCCCCGTTTACCAAATCAAACAACGCCTTTCCAAGGTGAAACCTTAAGCATGACCATTTCTCCAATTTCAAACTCTATATCTTTTCTTTTACTGTCCGCGTAGCTCTTTTGTCGACTCTGGGCGGTTTTCAATCTTTGTTGAATTTGGATGATTTTCTCGGTAGTTTCTTGTATTATCTCCGGACCCGTAATCTATCTATCCCCCACTTCACTCCAACAAATCGGAGACCTGCACTTTCTACCATAAAGTGCTTCAAACGGCGCCATCTCAATGCTTGAATGGTAGCTGTTGTTGTAGGAAAATTCTGCTAACGGTAGATGTCGATCCCAACTGTTTCCAAAATCAATAACACAAGCTCGTAGCATGTCTTCAAGCGTTTGTATCGTCCTTTCACTCTGCCCATCAGTTTGTGGATGATAGGCAGTACTCATGTCTAGACGAGTTCCCAATGCTTGCTGTAATGTCTGCCAGAATCTTGAAATAAATCTGCCATCCCTATCAGAGATAATAGAGATTGGTATTCCATGTCTGGAGACGACTTCCTTCAAATACAGTCGTGCTAACTTCTCCGTCTTGTCATCTTCTCTTATTGGCAGAAAGTGTGCTGACTTGGTGAGACGATCAACTATTACCCAAATAGTATCATAACCACTTGCAGTCCTTGGCAATTTAGTAATGAAATCCATGGTAATGTTTTCCCATTTCCATTCCGGGATTTCAGGTTGTTGTAGTAGACCTGATGGTTTTTGATGTTCAGCTTTGACCTTAGAACACATCAAACATTCTCCTACATATTTAGCAATATCGGCTTTCATACCTGGCCACCAAAAATGTTTCTTAAGATCCTTGTACATCTTCCCCGTTCCAAGATGTATTGAGTATCTGGTTTTATGAGCTTCTCTAAGAACCATTTCTCTCATATCTCCAAATTTTGGTACCCAAATTCTTTCAGCCCTATACCGGGTTCCGTCTTCCCGAATATTAAGATGCTTCTCCGATCCTTTGGGTATTTCATCCTTTAAATTTCCCTCTTTTAAAACTCCTTGTTGCGCCTCCTTTATTTGAGTAGTAAGGTTAGTGTGAATCATTATATTCATAGATTTTACTCGAATAGGTTCTCTGTCCTTTCTGCTCAAGGCGTCGGCTACCACATTTGCCTTCCCCGGGTGGTAACGAATCTCAAAGTCATAATCATTCAACAATTCAATCCACCTACGCTGCCTCATATTTAGTTGTTTCTGATTAAATATGTGTTGAAGACTTTTGTGGTCGGTATATATAATACTTTTGACCCCATATAAGTAGTGCCTCCAAGTCTTTAATGCAAAAACAACCGCGCCTAATTCCAAATCATGCGTCGTATAATTTTGCTCGTGAATCTTCAATTGTCTAGACGCATATGCAATCACCTTCGTCCGTTGCATTAATACACAACCGAGACCTTGCTTTGATGCGTTACAATAAATCACAAAATCATCATTCCCTTCAGGCAATGACAATATAGGTGCCGTAGTTAGCTTTTTCTTCAATAATTGAAACGCTTTCTCTTGTTCATCCTTCCATTCAAATTTCTTCCCTTTATGCGTTAATGCAGTCAAGGGTTTTGCTATTCTGGAAAAGTCTTGGATGAACCTTCTGTAGTAACTAGCTAGTCCTAAAAACTGGCGTATGTGTTTCGGAGTTTTCGGGGTTTCCCACTTTTCAACAGTTTCTATCTTTGCCGGATCCACCTTAATACCTTCTTTGTTCACTATGTGACCGAGGAATTGAACTTCTTCCAACCAAAATGCACACTTTGAAAACTTAGCGTACAATTTTTCCTTCCTCAATACTTCTAACACCTTTGTCAAATGTTCACCGTGTTCTTGGTCATTCTTTGAGTAAATAAGTATGTCATCAATGAAAACAATGACAAACTTGTCAAGGTATGGTCCACACACTCGGTTCATAAGGTCCATGAACACAGCTGGTGCATTAGTTAAACTAAACGACATGACCATAAACTCGTAATGACCGTAACGTGTTCTGAAAGCAGTCTTTGGAATATCATCTTCTTTCACCCGCATTTGATGATACCCGGAACGTAAGTCAATCTTTGAATAAACAGACGAGCCTTGTAGTTGATCAAATAAGTCGTCAATTCTCGGCAGTGGATAACGGTTTTTGATGGTAAGTTTGTTCAACTCTCTGTAGTCAATACACAACCTAAATGTACCATCCTTCTTCTTGACAAACAAAACAGGAGCTCCCCATGGTGATGTGCTTGGTCGAATGAAACCACATTCTAATAGTTCTTGTAGTTGGCTTTGCAGTTCTTTCATCTCGCTGGGTGCGAGTCTATAAGGAGCACGAGCTATTGGTGCAGCTCCTGGTACAAGATCTATTTGAAATTCAACAGATCGATGTGGAGGTAGTCCCGGTAATTCTTTCGGAAATACATCGGGAAATTCTTTTGCGACGGGAACATCATTGATGCTCTTTTCTTCAGTTTGTACTTTCTCGACGTGTGCTAGAACAGCATAGCAACCTTTTCTTATTAGTTTTTGTGCCTTCAAATTACTAATAAGATGTAGCTTCATGTTGCCCTTTTCTCCGTACACCATTAAGGGTTCCCCTTCTTCTCGTACAATGCGAATTGCATTTTTATAACATACGATCTCTGCTTTCACCTTATTCAGCCAGTCCATGCCAACTATTACATCAAAACTCCCTAACTCTAATGGTATCAAATCAATCTTAAATATTTCGCTTCCCAGTTTAATTTCTCGATTTCGGCATATATTATCTGCTGAAATTAATTTACCGTTTGCTAATTCGAGTAAAAATTTACTATCCAACGGCGTCAATGGACAACTTAATTTAGCACAAAAATCTCTACTCATATAGCTTCTATCCGCACCCGAATCAAATAAAACGTAAGCAGATTTATTGTCAATAAGAAACGTACCCGTAACAAGCTCCGGGTCTTCCTGTGCCTCTGCCGAAATAATATTGAAAACTCTTCCGCGGCCTTGTCCATTCGTGTTCTCCTGGTTCGGGAAATTTCTAATAATGTGGCCCAGTTTTCCACATTTATAACAAACTACATTGGCATAACTTGCTCCGACACTACTTGCTCCGCCATTACTCGTTCCGACACCATTTGTTCCTTTCGTTCTGTTAACCCCTGGTCCGTAAACCTCACACTTCACCGCGCTATGACCATTTCTTTTACACTTGTTGCAAAATTTGGTGCAGAACCCCGAGTGATACTTTTCACACCTTTGACATAGCTGCTTCTGATTGTTGTTGTTGTTGAGGCTATTATTGTTGTTAAGATGATTGTTGTAGTTGCTGTTGTTGTTGTTGTTGTTGTTGTTGTTGTTATTGTTGGGCCGTTTGTTGTAGTTGCGATTGATATTGCGATTGTTAGGATAGTTGTTGCGATTATTGTTGTAATTGCTGTTGTTGTTGTATTGGTGATTCTTATCACCGTTTTCCTCCCACTTTCTTTTGACTTGCTTCACATTGGCCTCTTCAGTAGTCTGTTCTTTAATTCTTTCTTCAATCTGGTTCACTAGTTTGTGAGCCATTCTACATGCCTGTTGTATGGAGGCGGGCTCGTGTGAACTTATATCTTCTTGGATTCTTTCCGGTAATCCTTTCACAAACGCGTCGATATTCTCTTCCTCATCTTCGAACGCTCCCGGAAACAATAGGCATAATTCTGTGAATCGTCTTTCGTACGTGGTAATATCAAATCCTTGGGTTCGTAACCCTCTAAGTTCTGTCTTGAGCTTATTGACCTCGGTTCTGGGACGGTACTTCTCGTTCATAAAGTGCTTGAATGCTGACCACGGTAGTGCGTAAGCATCATCTTGTCCCACTTGCTCTAGATAGGTATTCCACCATGTTAACGCAGAACCTGTGAAGGTATGCGTAGCGTACTTCACTTTGTCCTATTCAGTACACTTACTTATGGCAAACACCGATTCCACCTTCTCGGTCCACCGTTTCAATCCAATCGGTCCTTCGGTTCCATCAAATTCCAAAGGTTTGCAGGCAGTGAATTCTTTGTAGGTGCATCCTACACGATTTCCTGTACTGCTAGATCCAAGGTTATTGTTGGTATGTAGCGCAGCCTGTACTGCGGCTATGTTTGAAGCTAGAAAAGTACGGAATTCCTCTTCATTCATATTCACGGTGTGTCGAGTAGTCGGTGCCATTTCCTTCAAAATAGTCAAATGGAACAAGTTAATCATACATAATATTAAGAGTAGTTAATAGTATTTCGTAGCATAATATGAACTCATTTATAAAAGCTTTTTCTTCATATTAGCGTTTTATAAGTTTAAATTCGGGTAGTACCTACCCGTTAAGTTCATACTTAGTAGCTAATATACAATTCAACTACTACAATTCTATATGAAAAACTGAATATAATAATATTTCGCGTTCAAACTTTTATACAATATTTTACAAACTTACAATACCGCTTATTTTACATAAAGCATGAAATATAGCACACAATAACTTTGATACAAGATAGTTGTGAAGATAATTCTAGCTAGTACACAAGTCGTTCAGCAAAGGCAATAAAGACACGTAATTCATACGTCCAGAAACAAGTCATGCATTCTGGTTTTACTAGGACTACTTCCCATCCTTGGTCTTGTGGAACATAACCGTTATGGCCGTTGATAAGACAGCGTGTTGTAACGTCGTCAAAGGGACGGGGGTTACGTAATGACCAACGGTCTAGTAATAACCTAAAAACCTCATTTCTTACCCCAATTACCGACTCCTTCACTTGTGGGAACGTTTTGTTTAATAGTTGTAGCCCGATGTTCTTTTTCTCACTTTGGTGAGAAGCGAACATTACTAACCCGTAAGCATAGCATGCTTCTTTATGTTGCATGTTAGCCGCTTTTTCTAAATCATGAAGTCCTATATTCAGATACATTGAGTCAAAATAATTTCTTAACCCGTTGCGTAAAATAGCATTTGGGTTCCCCGCAATATATGCGTCAAAGTAAACACATCGTAACTTATGGGTTTCCCAATGTGATATCCCCCATCTTTCAAACGAAAGTCTCTTATAAACCAAGACATTCTTGGAACGTTCTTCGAATGTCTTAGAAACTGATTTCGTCGTAAATAGTTGTGCCAAAGAATTCTGACCGACTCTAGACAAGATTTCAAACATGTTAAGAGATTAATATATCACATAATATATACATGTAAATAATATATAGTTTCCAACAAAAATGTTAAGCAATCATTTTTAAAGAAAACACGGTCGAAGTCCAGACTCACTAATGCATCCTAACAAACTCGATAAGACACACTAATGCAAATTTTCTGGTTCTCTAAGACCAACGCTCGGATACCAACTGAAATGTCCCGTTCTTATTGATTAAAAACGTTCCATATTAATTGATTTCGTTGCGAGGTTTTGACCTCTATATGAGACGTTTTTCAAAGACTGCATTCATTTTTAAAACAAACCATAACCTTTATTTCATAAATAAAGGTTTAAAAAGCTTTACGTAGATTATCAAATAATGATAATCTAAAATATCCTGTTTACACACGACCATTACATAATGGTTTACAATACAAATATGTTACATCGAAATCAGTTTCTTGAACACAATATCATACAAACATGGACTCCAAATCTTGTCCTTATTTTAGTATGCAACAGCGGAAGCTCTTAGTATTCACCTGAGAATAAACATGCTTTAAACGTCAACAAAAATGTTGGTGAGTTATAGGTTTAACCTATATATATATCAAATCGTAACAATAGACCACAAGATTTCATATTTCAATACACATCCCATACATAGAGATAAAAATCATTCATATGGTGAACACCTGGTAACCGACATTAACAAGATGCATATATAAGAATATCCCCATCATTCCGGGACACCCTTCGGATATGATATAAATTTCGAAGTACTAAAGCATCCGGTACTTTGGATGGGGTTTGTTAGGCCCAATAGATCTATCTTTAGGATTCGCGTCAATTAGGGTGTCTGTTCCCTAATTCTTAGATTACCAGACTTAATAAAAAGGGGCATATTCGATTTCGATAATTCAACCATAGAATGTTGTTTCACGTACTTGCGTCTATTTTGTAAATCATTTATAAAACCTGCATGTATTCTCATCCCAAAAATATTAAATTTTAAAAGTGGGACTATAACTCACCTTCACAGATTTTTACTTCGTCGGGAAGTAAGACTTGGCCACTGGTTGATTCACGAACCTATAACAATATATACATATATATCAAAGTATGTTCAAAATATATTTACAATACTTTTAATATATTTTGATGTTTTAAGTTTATTAAGTCAGCTGTCCTCGTTAGTAACCTACAACTAGTTGTCCACAGTTAGATGTACAGAAATAAATCGATAAATATTATCTTGAATCAATCCACGACCCAGTGTATACGTATCTCAGTATTGATCACAACTCAAACTATATATATTTTGGAATCAACCTCAACCCTGTATAGCTAACTCCAACATTCACATATAGAGTGTCTATGGTTGTTCCGAAATATATATAGATGTGTCGACATGATAGGTCGAAACATTGTATACGTGTCTATGGTATCTCAAGATTACATAATATACAATACAAGTTGATTAAGTTATGGTTGGAATAGATTTGTTACCAATTTTCACGTAGCTAAAATGAGAAAAATTATCCAATCTTGTTTTACCCATAACTTCTTCATATTAAATCCGTTTTGAGTGAATCAAATTGCTATGGTTTCATATTGAACTCTATTTTATGAATCTAAACAGAAAAGTATAGGTTTATAGTCGGAAAAATAAGTTACAAGTCGTTTTTGTAAAGGTAGTCATTTCAGTCGAAAGAACGACGTCTAGATGACCATTTTAGAAAACATACTTCCACTTTGAGTTTAACCATAATTTTTGGATATAGTTTCATGTTCATAATAAAAATCAATTTCCCAGAATAAAAATTTTTAAATCAAAGTTTATCATAGTTTTTAATTAACTAACCCAAAACAGCCCGCGGTGTTACTACGACGGCATAAATCCGGTTTTACGGTGTTTTTCGTGTTTCCAGGTTTTAAATCATTAAGTTAGCATATCATATAGATATATAACATGTGTTTAGTTGATTTTAAAAGTCAAGTTAGAAGGATTAACTTTTATTTGCGAACAAGTTTAGAATTAACTAAACTATGTTCTAGTGATTACAAGTTTAAACCTTCGAATAAGATAGCTTTATATGTATGAATCGAATGATGTTATGAACATCATTACTACCTCAAGTTCCTTGGATAAACCTACTGGAAATGAGAAAAATAGATCTAGCTTCAAAGAATCCCAAAGAATCCTTGGATGGCTTGAAAGTTCTTGAAGCAGAATCATGACACGAAAACAATTTCAAGTAAGATTTCCACTCGAAATAAGATTGTTATAGTTATAGAAATTGAATTAAAGTTTGAATATGATTATTACCTTGTATTAGAAAGATAACCTACTGTAAGTAACAAAGGTTTCTTGATCTTGGATGATTACTTGGAATGGATTTAGAAAACTTGGAAGTAAACTTGCAATCTTGGAAGTATTCTTGATTTTATGAAACTAGAACTTTTGGAATTTATGAAGAACACTTAGAACTTGAAGATAGAACTTGAGAGAGATCAATTAGATGAAGAAAATTGAAGAATGAAAGTGTTTGTAGGTGTTTTTGGTCGTTGGTGTATGGATTAGATATAAAGGATATGTAATTTTGTTTTCATGTAAATAAGTCATGAATGATTACTCATATTTTTGTAATTTTATGAGATATTTTATGCTAGTTGCCAAATGATGGTTCCCACATGTGTTAGGTGACTCACATGGGCTGCTAAGAGCTGATCATTGGAGTGTATATACCAATAGTACATACATCTAAAAGCTGTGTATTGTACGAGTACGAATACAGGTGCATACGAGTAGAATTGTTGATGAAACTGAACGAGGATGTAATTGTAAGCATTTTTGTTAAGTAGAAGTATTTTGATAAGTGTCTTGAAGTCTTTCAAAAGTGTATGAATACATATTTAAACACTTCATGTATATACATTTTAACTGAGTCGTTAAGTCATCGTTAGTCGTTACATGTAAATGTTGTTTTGAAACCTTTAGGTTAACGATCTTGTTGAATGTTGTTAACCCATTATTTATTATAACAAATGAGATGTTAAATTGTTATATTATCATGATATTATGATATATAATATATCTTAGTACGATATATATACAGTTAAATGTCGTTACAACGATAATCGTTACATATATGTCTCGTTTCGAAATCATTAAGTTAGTAGTCTTATTTTTACATATGTATTTCATTGTTAATACACTTAATAATATATTTACTTATCATTTAACATAATTAACCAAGTGTATCAATATCTTAATATGATTAATATGTACCTAGTAAGACGTTGTTATAACGATAATCGTTATATATATCGTTTTCGAGTTTCTTAAATTAATAGTCTCATTTTTATGTATATAACTCATTGTTAAAATACCTAAAGAGATACATACTTATAATAAAATCATGTTAACTATATATATAACCATATATATGTCATCGTATAGTTTTTACAAGTTTTAACGTTCGTGAATCACCGGTCAACTTGGGTGGTCAATTGTCTATATGAAACCTATTTCAATTAATCAAGTCTTAACAAGTTTGATTGCTTAACATGTTGGAAACCCTTAATCATGCAAATAACAATTTCATTTAATATATATATATAAACATGGAAAAGTTCGGGTCACTACATAAAACATCAAAATGTATTAAAAATGTTGTAAATATATTTTGAACATACTTTGATATATATATGTATATATTTGTTATAGGTTCGTGAATCGACCAGTGGCCGAGTCTTACTGCCGACGAAGTAAAAATCTGTGAAAGTGAGTTATAGTCCCACTTTTAAAATCTAATATTTTGGGATGAGGATACATGCAGTTTTATAAATGTTTTACGAAATAGACACAAGTAAATGAAACTACATTATATGGGTTAATGATCGAAGCCGAATATGCCCCTTTTGCTTGGTAACCTAAGAATTAGTAAACCGATCTACTAATTGACGCGAATCCTAAAGATAGATCTATTGGGCCTAACAAACCCCATCCAAAGTACCGGATGCTTTAGTACTTAGATGTTGTTTTATCATGTTCGAAGGATTTCCCGGAATGATAGGGGATATTCTTATATGCATCTTGTTAATGTCGGTTACCAGGTGTTCACCATATGAATGATTTTTATCTCTATGTATGGGATGTATATTGAAATATGAAATCTTGTGGTCTATTATTATGATTTGATAATATATAGGTTAAACTATAACTCACCAACATTTTTGTTGACGTTTTAAGCATGTTTATTCTCAGGTGATTATTAAGAGCTTCCGATGTTGCATACTAAAATAAGGACAAGATTTGGAGTCCATGCTTGTATGATATTATGTAAAAACTACATTCAAGAAACTTATTTTTGATGTAATATATTCTTATTGTAAACCATTATGTAATGGTCGTGTGTAAACGGTATATTTTAGATTATCATTATTTGATAATCTACGTAATGCTTTTTAAACCTTTATAGATAAAATAAAGGTTATGGTTGTTTTAAAAATGAATGCAGTCTTTGAAAAACGTCTCATATAGAGGTCAAAATCTCGCGACGAAATCAATTAATATAGAACGTTTATAATCAATATGAACGGGACATTTCATGGAGTGTCTACAGGAATTTCAAAGGGTTTGAACACCGATTGTAGTCGTTTATATACATATGACGTTCTTACACAGTTTTAAAGGCAAAGTATAGCTTTGAAAGATGTAGGAATCTAAGAGTGATGATACCGGTTATATCTTGAATTGAATTCTGCGATTTCAAAATCAGAATATGTAATTGAATTTGAATGAGTATGGTTGTTTTGATTTCTATAAAAGAATGTATATTGTTGTGAAAGTAGGTAGTATAATGTATGATTTGATGAATCAGATTCGTAGAATGTAACATATTAACTGTGAATTTATATATCTCTCGGGTATTACCTACCCGTTAAAAAAAAATTTCACAATTAATATTTTGTACAAAAGAATTTTTATTACAGTCTTTATGAAAATATATATATATATATATATATATATTTTCTTCAGATGTAACATAGATTTAATGAGTTAATATTAAATTAAACTCATTTAAATTACGGTTGAAACTAGAATTGAGTAATCCCTAAAATTTTAGAAATTACATAAGTATTTCTTCCATATAATTGAAATTATGAATTAATACTTTGCGTGATGTTGGTGTTCGTGGAATTCTTATGAATTTCGCAAGGTACTAATGATGTTGTCTGAAAAGTTTCGAGTACATCGATGATGAAAGTGTAAAAATCAAACATATATTTGAATAATACACTCGATTTATTATGAACTTGAACTCATTGAATTAAAATAGAGATTGTAGTTAACGATGGCTAAGTTGCTGATGAAGGATGTACATCATAGCATATTACTAATATGAATTAACCGAGTAGTTAAAATTCACACATAATAGCTTAGTACAGAACGATTTATTTTTAGAAATTTATATATATAAGATATACATATGAATCCTTTAATGGAAATGAGTTAATACTTTATAACTCAATGATACAATATAATCTTTGTTGATTCATATGATGTCCACGGTGATTCTTGAACTGGCAGAGCTTGTGATGTTATGGGTGCTGATAATGCTGGCGATGCTGACGGTACTGCTAATGCTGTTGGTAAAACAAGTCTAGCTTGTAAATCGTGCACCATTCCGGTCAGGGTTTCATTTCATCATTTCGTTTACTCATCTGATTTACAATCAGAACTAAAATAAATAATCTCTAAAACTTTTAGAAACTACATATTCTCTGCAGAATATTTCCTTGATGAAGTTATGAATCAATACTTCATCGTTTGTTGTTGTTGGTACTCCTTGGTATTTATGGTGTGAATGACGTTGGGGTTCGAGGTACGGATTGTGATATTGAGGTGTGGGATGCGGATGTTACTGTTGGTGGTGGTGATGGTACTGTTGGTGTTATTGATGGTGGTACTGGTTATGCTGCTGGTGCTGCTACTGGTGTTTGTAACCTTTGCACCATATTCTCCAAAGCCACTACCTGAGCGCGAAGCTGGTTGACTTCTTTTGTTACACCGGGATGATTGGCAGTTCGGACGAGCGGATGAATAAGATCCAAAACGTAAGATTATATGTAGTCATGATGAGATACTCTGGAAATGAGAGAGAAAATGGTGTCTCGAACAGGTTCGCCGGTAAGTGCTTCAGGTTCTTCACCAAGAGGGCAATGTGGTGGATGGAAGGGATCACCTTCCTCTTGTCTCCAATGATTGAGGAGGCTACGAACCCATCCCCAATTCATCCAGAATAGATGATGGCTGATAGGTTGATCCATTCCAGTCACACTGCTTTCGGAGCTTGAGTGGGATTCCATTTCGGAATCCGAGGGACTTGAACTAATGACAAATTCCATTTCGTACAATTGAATAAAGGATTTTTCGATATGGAATGATTTTCCAGCTATCAGGTGGTATTCTAATTACATAGAATATCTATATATATAGAGCAAAAGATTTCGTAGATTATGGAGGGATTTACGGAATATGTCAGGCAAAGTTTACAGTAACAGATACGCTAAGATATGGATTAGCAGATACGCGAAGATATGAATTTTTTCTATATACTATTCATGCAATCTATGCAGTAAGACGTGTCTAGACTAAGAATGATAAGCATGTAATTTCCTACGGATGATAAGTAGATGCTTTCCGACTAGAAATGATAAGCAAAACTTTTGACATGCAGACACGGTCGAAGTTCAGACCCACTAATGCATCTAAACAACTATCAGTTAGACACACTAATATAAGACCTGGTTTGCTATGACCACCGCTCTGATACCAACTTAAAGGACCCATTCATATACATTATAAACGATTCACAATAGTTGATTACATCGCGAGGTATTTGACCTCTATATGATACATTTTACAAACATTGCATTCATTTTTAAAAGTCAAACTTTCTTTACATCGAAAATTGACGGCATGCATACCATTTCATAATATATCCAACTATAATTGACTTGATAATGCTAAAAACGAACATATATTTCATAGCATTATTCCTCAAGAAAGACAAGCTTTTAGTTGCAGTTGTCCTATTTACAAGTAATATTCGTTTAAATAATAAAAGGTGAAGACAAAAGACAGATTCGACGAATTGAAGACGCAAACGACCAAAAAGCTCAAAAGTACAAAATACAATCAAAGTGGTTCCAATTATTGATGAGAAACGTCTCAAAATTACAAGAGTACAAGATTCGAAACACAAAATACAAGATATTAAATTGTACGCTTGGACGCTCGAAAATCCGGAACCGGGACCAGAGTCATCTCTCAACGCTCGACGCAACGGACTAAAAATTACAAGTCAGCTATGCACATGAATATAATATAATATATAATTAATTCTTAAAATTAATATATATATATATTATATTATATAATCCGTCGGCAAGCTAGGAGCCAAACTTGTGTGAGCTGGAATCCACAGCTCCGCACTCGCGGAGCCCAAAAAGTCAGAAATCCACCTTTAAAAGGCCGAGCATTCAGCCGAATTTTACACATCTTTTTCTCATTCATCATACGTAAAATATATATATATTTATATTTTAATTTTAATTTTAATTTTAATTCTAATAATAAGGGTATGTTAGCGAATGTTGTAAGGGTGTAAGTTGAAATTTTGTCCGTGTAACGCTACGCTATTTTTAATCATTGTAAGTTATGTTCAGCCTTTTTAATTTAATGTCTCGTAGCTAAGTTATTATTATGCTTATTTAAAACGAAGTAATCATGATGTTGAGCTAGTTACTAAAATTGGGTAATCGGGCTTTGTACCATAATTGGGGTTTTGACAAAAGAACGACACTTGTGGAAATTAGACTATGTGCTATTAATGGGCTTTATATTTGTTTAACTAAATGATAGTTTGTTAATTTTAATATAAAGATTTACAATTGGACGTACCTATAAATAACCATATACACTCGATCGGACACGATGAGCGGGATATTTATATGTACGAATAATCGTTCATTTAACTGGACACGGGAATGGATTAATAGTCTATGGAATTATTAAAACAGGGGTGAAATTATGTACAAGGACATTTGGCGTAATTGTTAACAAAATATTAAAACCTTGGGTTACACGCAGTCGATATCCTGTTGTAATTATTAAACAAAGTATTAAAACCTTGTTACAGTTTAAGTCCCTAATTATTTGGAATATTTGACTTCGGGTATAAGGATAATTTGAAGAGGACACTCGCACTTTATATTTATGACTGATGGACTGTTATGGACAAAAACCAGACGAACATATTAAATAATCCAGGACAAAGGACAATTAACCAATAGGAATAAACTAAAAATCAACACGTCAAACATCATGATTACGGAAGTTTAAATAAGCATAATTTCTTTATTTTCATATTTAATTGCACTTTTAATTTTCGTACTCTTTAATTATCGTAATTTTATTTTATCGTACTTTTATTTATCGCAATTTCATTATCGTTATTTATTTTACGCTAAGTCTTTTATTTATTTAATATGTTACATTAGGTTTTAACTATGACTAAAGTTTTTAAAATCGACAAACCGGTCATTAAACGGTAAAAATCCCCCTTTATAATAATAATATTACTTATATATATATTTGTATTTTTATAAATTAAAACTAATATAGCGTTAAGCTTTGTTTAAAAGATTCCCTGTGGAACGAACCGCACTTACTAAAAACTACACTACTGTACGATTAGGTACAATGCTTATAAGTGTTGTAGCAAGGTTTAGTTATATCCGTTCTATAAATAAATAAATATCTTGTGTAAAATTGTATCATATTTAATAGTTTTTTCTAGTAAATTTAAGCTATTTCATATACACCTCGCATAACATCAAGTATTTTTGGCGCCTCTGCCGGGGAGACTTAAACGCTGAAAGCGCAACGCTAATGATATATAAAAAAATAATAATAATATAATTTTGTAAAAGTTTTTATTAAGTCCTTCGTATAAAAATATAAGTTTTTTTTTAAATATAAAAATATAAAAATACAAAAAGATTTTGTTAAAAAATATATAAAGTTTAAAAAAAAGTATTTTTTACTTTTGAGTTTAAAAATAAGTATTTTATTGTTTTATAAAAATATCTAGTTATATTTATATTTTATATATATTTGATTATACAGAAAAACATAATAAAAAAAAAAAAACTGAACCTGTAAAAATCGACCCCTTTCTTAGCTGAAATTGAACCCTCCGCGACTCGCGGAGGTTTTGAACTGGGACTATCCGCACTCGCGGAGGTCTTCTGACAGGCCACAGTCAACCCTAAAACAGCATTAATTACGGAGTATATATTATTATTATTATTATTAATTAAACCCTAATTAGGGTATTATTATTATTATATAATTTAGTTTTTATTATTATTTTGTATTATTTAGTTTAAATATTTTAAATAATTTATAAAATTAATAATTTTATAAAATAAATAATATAAAAATAATATTTTTATAAAAATTATACTTTTTACAACTTTTAGTATATTTTTATATTTTGTCTTTTTTATTCGTTTTAGCGTAATATTTGTATTTTTCGCTCGTTTTTAGTTTTAATCCATAGTTTTTGCCATAGTTATTTTTATTTCTAGATTTTTAGGCTTTGCCGTAAAATCCCTTAAGTGCTTTTTCTTTAGACTAAGATTTAGGTGCTTTAGAATTTTACGACGCCATTTTTTTTAGTACCTTTTTAAGTTATTGCCATTTGGGATATAATGTTACTTGTAAGCTTTAATATTTTTAGACAAAAATTTTAATTTTTAAGTTTTTAGTTTCTTTTTAAGTTTCGACGCGCTACTTTCTTATTTTTATTTTTCGTCGCCTTTTACCTATGTATCAATTATCACTCCAATTAGTAATTTCAATTTGCAATTTTAATTTTAAGTTAGTAATAATAATAAGGTTGGGTTAGTCGAGTGTTTTAAAAGTTTTATAAGTCACTCTTTTTCTTTCTTATTTCTCCAATTTTAATACCGACGCGCTCTTTTTCTTTCTTATTTCTCGAAATTCTAGTTTTAGGACATAGATTTTTATTCTATTTCTTTTCTAAAATTTCTTAAAATTACGAAAATTTATTTTAAGTGTTTAAATTGATAGACATCAAAATTTTCTGGTTCGTAGTAATAGTTGGATTTGTACGTGGACTGGGTTATTGGAGCCAGACAGTACTCAATTATATTGAGACCAAACGAATCCTGCCCCTCTGCTGCATCTTTTGGCTATTCGAAACGTGGGCAAAATCAGAAAAGTCTATTAATTGGATAACTTATATAATTTTTCTTTCTTTTTAAAAAACTAATAGGATATTCAGTGAATGCACCGAGCAAAACGTTCACCACCTTTTGTACGTTCACCACCTGTAACTCGATCAAGACATCTAGCAAATATTGTCGCCGTTGATTTTTCTTTAGAATCGTCATCCAGTCGACCAAGTACTCCAATTCAAATTTCCGATAATCCATTTTTTGAACCCGACCTCACAATTGAGAATCCGGAGAATATTCAGGGACGATTCATAGATCCTGAACCATTAATTTTTCCTCCGGAACCACCAATCATTCAAACAGAGATTGTTGAGGAACGAACCATTAAATCAGAATCCTCTAGTGATTCAGATTCAACAAATTCAATCTTGGAGAATCTGGAACCTTTAAGTATGGAAGACCGAATGAGAGCTAAACGCACTGGCCAAGGTCACGCAATTACTCATCCAGACATTAATGCGCCAGATTATGAAATCAAAGGACAAATTCTACACATGGTGACTAATCAATGCCAATTTAGTGGTACGCCGAAGGAAGATCCAAATGAACATCTTCGTACCTTTAATAGGATCTGCACTCTATTTAAAATAAGAGAAGTTGAAGATGAACAGATATATCTCATGTGATTTCCCTGGACTTTAAAGGGAGAAGCCAAAGATTGGTTGGAATCGTTACCTGAAGGGGCGATCGATACATGGGACGTTTTAGTTGAAAAATTTCTTAAACAATTCTTTCCAGCATCCAAAGCCGTGAGACTTCAAGGAGAAATTGTTACGTTCACACAGAAGCCAAATGAAACTCTATATGAGGCATGGACAAGATTCGAAAAGTTATTGAGAGGATGTCCGCAACATGGTTTAGACACCTGTCAAATAGTACAAATATTCTACCAAGGATGCGACATCACTATAAGGAAAGACATCGATATAGCAGCTGGTGGTTCCATGAAGAAAACAGAAACTGATGCTTACAAAATTATTGATAACACTGCTTCCCACTCAAATGAGTGGCACCAATAAAAAGATATCGTTAGATCATCTAAAGCAGCTAGAGCCGATTCTAGCCATGACTTAGATTCCATTTCCGTAAAGATAGATGCTGTCGAGAGACGAATGGAAAAGATAACTAAGGATATTCACTCAATACGAATTAGTTGTGAGCAGTGTGGAGGACCACATTTGACAAAATATTGTATCAGTATTGAACTAACAATGGAACAAAGAGAGAATGTTTCATATCTAAACCAAAGGCCTGGAAATAATTATCAGAATAATTATCAACCGCCAAGACCGATTTACAATCAAAACCAGAATTATAATCGCAATGTTCCATACAACAACCAACAAGGTCCTAGTAATCAACAAGTATCCAATAATACTTACAATTAGCAAAGACCTAATTTTCAAAACAAACCACCACAAACCGATGATAAAAAGCCGAATTTAGAAGATATGATGACGAAGCTAGTTGAATCTCAAACGCAGTTTTTCACATCTCAGAAACAAACTAATGAACAAAATGCTCAAGCATTTAGAAATCAACAAGCTTCTATTCAAAATTTGGAACAAGAAGTAAGTAACCTAGCAAGGTTAATAGGTGAAAGAAAATCGAGAAGTCTACCTAGTGAAATAAATGCTAACCCCCGGAATGAAACAGTTAAAGCTATTACCACAAGAAGTGGTATTACACTTAAACCACCTGAAATACCTGTAATTTCTAATGAAGCTATTCCTACTCCACAAGAACTCCAACCTGAACAAGATAAGGAAAAAGAACCGGTAGTTGAAAAGGTTAATGAAGATAACACAGTTAAAGCTAAACCTTATGTTAAACCATACCAACTACCACTTCCTTACCCGAGTAAAATGAGAAAAGAGAGACTCGAAGCCGAGCAATCCAAATTCTTGGATATGTTTAAACAGATAAATGTAAATCTTCCTTTCATTGATGTGATTTCAGGAATGCCTAGATATGCTAAATTTCTGAAAGATCTAATCTCGAATAGAAAGAAAATGGAAGAACTCTCGGCTGTTACTATGAATGCTAATTGTTCAGCAGTGCTGTTGAATAAGATACCAGAAAAACTATCTGATCCATGAAGTTTCACAATTCCATGTTTTCTGGGTAGTCTTAGTTCAATATAAGCATTGGCAGACTTAGGTGCTAGTATAAATTTAATGCCGTATTCACTATACGCTAAACTAGACCTTGGAGTATTGAAACCAACACGAATAAGCATACAACTAGTCGATAGATCAGTAAAATATCCTAGAGGGATAATGGAGAACATGATAGTTAAAGTTGGTACTTTAGTATTTCCAGTAGATTTTGTTGTTCTGGACATGGAAGAAGATTCTCAAGTTCCTCTCATATTAGGAAGACCATTTTTAAACACGGCTAAAGCAATGATAGACGTGTTTGGTAAGAAACTAACCTTAAGTATAGAGGACGAGAGTGTTACCTTTTCAGTTGATACAGCAATGCAACAACCGCAATCTGCAGATGATACATGTTATTATATTCAAACTATAGAATCACATGCAGAATTGTTAGAAGAATTTCCAGAATTACAAAGAACAGGAGAATGTTCTTTTGGAGAAGGAACCGAACCAATTGATGAAACTGAAATGTTAGCTACACTTATGGCTAATGGATATGAACCAACAACAGAAGAAATTCAAATGCTAAAACAAGAAGACAGATATCGATATAAATCATCGATAGAAGAACCACCGAAATTAGAGTTAAAGCCACTTCCAAACCATTTGGAATACGCTTATTTACATGGTGAATCTGAATTACCTGTAATAATATCATCTTCTCTTACTAAAAATGAAAAATCTCAACTCATTTCTGTGCTAAAAGCTTATAAACCAGCTATTGCATGGAAGATTCATGATATTAAAGGAATAAGTCCTTCGTATTGTACACATAAAATCCTTATGGAAGAAGGTCATAAAATGTATGTGCAACGCCAACGAAGACTAAATCCTAATATGCAAGATGTTGTTAAGAAAGAAATTATTAAACTGCTTGATGCAGGTTTAATTTATCCAATTTCAGATAGTCCATGGGTAAGCCCAGTTCAATGCGTGCCTAAGAAGGGTGGCATGACTGTCATCACAAATGAGAAAAATGAGCTTATTCCTACTAGGACTGTAACAGGATGGCGTGTATGTATTGATTATAGAAAATTAAATGACACCACCAGAAAAGATCACTTTCCCTTACCTTTCATTGATCAAATGTTGGAAAGATTAGCCAGAAATAGTTACTATTGTTTTCTTGATGGTTTTTCCGGATATTTTCAAATTCCAATAGCACCCGAGGATCAAGAGAAAACCACATTCACGTGCCCTTATAGTACTTTTGCTTACAAACGCATGCCATTTGGACTTTGCAACGCCCCTGCAACCTTTCAAAGGTGCATGATGGCGATTTTTCACGACATGATAGAAGAATGCATGGAAGTTTTCATGGATGACTTTTCAGTCTTCGGTGATACATTTGAATCATGTCTAGTTAATCTTGAACGAATGCTTATTAGATGTGAACAATCAAATCTAGTTCTTAATTGAGAAAAATGCCATTTCATGGTTAAAGAAGGCATCGTTCTTGGACATAAAATTTCAAAGGAAGGAATTGAAGTGAATAGAGCTAAAGTAGATGTAATTGCTAAACTTCCACATCCCACCAATGTTAGAGGAGTTAGGAGTTTTCTAGGGCATGCTGGTTTTTACCGACGTTTCATAAAAGATTTTTCTAAAATTGCCACTCCTATGAATAAACTCCTAGAAAAGGATGCTCCATTCATCTTTTCAGATGAATGTATCAAATATTTTAATATTCTTAAAGAAAAACTCACTAATGCACCGATTATGATAACTCCAAATTGGAATCTACCATTTGAACTAATGTGCGATGCAAGTGATTTTGCAATGGGAGCCGTTTTAGGACAAAGGATTGAAAAACGATTTCAACCTATATATTATGCTAGTAAGACGTTACAAGGAGCACAAACAAATTACACAACTACTGAAAAAGAACTCCTTGCTATTGACTTTGCTTTTGACAAATTTCGTTCATATCTCGTTCTAGCTAAAACGGTGGTCTTTACCGACCATTCTGCTCTTAGATAAGATGCTAAACCACGATTAATCCGTTGGATCTTACTCTTACAAGAGTTTGATATTGAAATCCGAGATAAAAAGGGAGCAGAAAATCTCGCCGCTGATCATCTTTCTCGTCTTGAAAATCCCGAATTAGAAGTTCTAAATGAATCGGCCATACAAGACAACTTTCCTGATGAATATCTATTGAAGATGGATTATAATGAAATTCCATGGTTTCCAGACTATGCAAACTACTTAGTATGTGGATTCCTTGAAAAAGGATTATCGTACCAAAAACGAAAGAAATTCTTTAGTGATATAAAACACTATTTATGGGAAGATCCACATTTGTTTAAAATTTGTCCCGATGGAATAATACGCCGATGTGTATTCGGAGATGAAGCTAGTAAAATCTTAAACCATTGTCACACAGAACCAACAGGAGGGCATTATGGGCCTCAACTAACAGCAAGAAAAGTTTATGATGCTGGATTCTATTGGCCTACAATTTACAAAGATGCACACCTTCTTTGCAAATCCTGTGATGCTTGTCAAAGGGCCGGAAAAATAAGTCAACGTGATGAAATGCCACAAAATGTCATTCAAGTATGTGAAGTATTTGACATTTGGGGTATTGACTTTATGGGTCCATTTCCAAAATCTCATAATAATCTATATATTCTCGTAGCCATTGATTATGTATCTAAATGGGCGAAAGCACAAGCTCTCCCGACTAACGATACACGAGTTGTAGTCAACTTTTTAAAACATCTTTTTGCAAGGTTTGGAACATCGAAAGCTTTAATAAGTGATCGGGGTACTCATTTTTGTAATAATCAACTTGAGAAAGTTCTTAAAAGATATGGAGTAACTCATAAAATCTCCACCGCATATCATCCATAAACAAGTGGACAAGTTGAAAATACCAACCAAGCTTTAAAACGTATTTTAGAGAAAACCGTAGGATCAAATCCGAAGGAATGGTCCATTAAATTGGAGGATGCACTCTGGGCTTTTAGAACAGCCTATAAAACTCCAATTGGAACCACACCTTTTAAACTCGTTTACGGAAAAGCATGTCATCTTCCAATAGAAATTGAACACAAAGCATTTGGGCTTTGAAGACATGTAATCTTGATTTACATGAAGCTGGACATCTATGGTTAAGTCAATTAAACGAATTAGAAGAATTAAGACAAGAAGCAAACGAAAATTCGTTAATCTATAAAGAAAGAACGAAGAAATGGCATGATAAAAGAATCAGAAGTTTAAAAGAATTTATAGAAGGCGACAGAGTTCTTCTTTTCAATTCACGATTCAAGCTATTTCCTGGAAAATTGAAATCAAGATGGTCTGGACCATTCATAGTCAAAAGAGTTTTCCCATACGGAACAGTAGAATTAATAAATTCAAATGGGATTGAATTTAAGGTTACTGGTCACAGAGTTAAAACATTACATAGATAGTCCGATGGAAGTCAACAACGAAGTTAATCACAATTTCAACACCACAGCTAACTAAGTGTGGGGAGAATCAAGTCTTTTAAGGATAATATGTATTCCTGTTAAAGTTAGATTTTCTGTTTTCGTGTAGTTCTCGAAAATGGAACCCGAATGGTCTTTCCCTAGCAAACCCTAAAGAACTAGTCTTCTCCCCCCATTCTAATTTTTTTTTAAGGTTTTACGAAATGAAGACTTCTTGTGAATTAAACCATGGTCTAATGCTACACGCTTTGATTACTAAACGTAATAATGACACCCTTCCAAGTGAAATAGTATCATTAATCAGGGGCAAATTGGACGAAGTAAGAAAAGAATCCAGATGCGAAAATAATAAGTTACAATTTGGTAAAGAAAGAAGAGCACGACACCTTGAAAGATGTCACAAATGCGGAAAATGGTCACACGAAGGTAGAGACTACATTCCTACCGTTATGCCCGAATTTGCTCCTTGGACTTTAGAGAGCCGACCACCATATCCTACATATGACCCGACCCAAGCATTTTACAGCATCTATGGATACGCTTGGGACCCACACTGGAACCATCCTCCTCATCTGTAATTTTCTATTTTTGTTTATTTTATTGTAATGTTACTAATTCTTAATTTTCTTATTTCTTATTTCTTATTTTATTATTATAATAGCTTTTATAATTTTCTAACTTTATTAAATTTTAATAATTTTTGAATGTGGTGTGAAAACCCAACTTCAAAAATATGTATATATATGTTTGTAGTTTATCTCATGTACAAAACAGGGTAAAACAGCGCATTTTCAAAGACTGGCATTAAGTTCAGCAAAAGCTATTAATTTTGACGACAAAACGAAAAACAAATGTGATGTACCAACAGACGGAATGAACAAATGATGTGCACCATTTATCATTCAGAAAATAAACTCCAATATGTTTGGAAACTTTGGTAAAATTTAATCATTTTTCTACGCTAATCACCCTCAATAATTTAAATTGTTACTGATTTATTGCAAATGAGGGCATTGCAAGATCTTAAGTGTGGGAAGGGGTTAAATTCTTTCGGATTTTAAAATTTTTTAACTTATACACTTGGTTACCATTAAAAATACTAGTAACGAAGTAGTTGTATTAGAATCTAGTGCTCTCTGATAATAAAGAACAGCCCTAGTCTTATATACTGACTACCCAATTCTAGTAAAAATTTTCAAAATTTTCAATTAAATGAATTCAAAATCATGTTTATACATATTTATGAACGATAAAACTAGGTGTTAACACCGAAATTATTGTTACCTCGAAAAGGACATAAATTGAGAAACAAACCAAAATGTTAGAATTCATTTAAAATGGAATAGAGGACAATAAAAAGGTAAATAAAAGAAAATAAAAGCCAAGTGTGGGAAAATTTACCAAGTTATTTTAAACATATGTCACATATTTTTGTACAAATAACTGAAGATACTTTTGCTTTGGACTAAAATAAAAAGTTTTACCCGATTTACTGTAAGAAAGATGGATCTACACGATGAATCAATTCCATCATAAAAAGGAAGTAAAGTCTTCCAAAAAAGAAACTCGCTTCTTGATTTAGGTCATGAAGTTGTCGTCCAGACCAGCTGTAGGTTGACGAAAAATCTAGAAAAGTCATCTCTAAAATCAGCAGGAAATCCACGGACCTCAGCATCAAACAGGGTCGCCAAGTGGTCAGACTTATCCTAACCAAGAGAGGATCTGTCTCGTAAAATGGGGAGGACACCGTGCAAATTAGCTGGATAAGACTAATGAATCAGATCCCCAGAAAGGATAATCTCCTTAAAGATCAAAAATCAGCTTTTAAGATTGATATTACTCAATCCTAGAGATTGACCTTAAAGATTGAGAATTACAAACTCATGAAATTCGATGATATCTAAACTCGAGCTTGAACGAGAAAATATTTTGATCAAAATTACAAACCAATTTGTTTTCTGAAAACCCATTTTCAATGCGTTCATTACCATTGAACGTAAAATCCCAGGAATTCACCTGGAATTCATTAGGTTACCTGAACTAAATTGGGTGTCAACCGTAAGAACGGTGGTTGCATAGCATGGTCAAAGACAGGACCTTGTGCCAGACCGAAAAATTATAAGGGTGAGCTTTACTATTGCTCCTACAAAGGATAGTAATTGCGTCCGACACGTTATAGACCATAATTAAAAGCATGTCAGGGGACATTGCCTGAACAGTTGCTTGTTCAACGCTTTCCTTTACAACCGAACGGTAGTTTACCGAAAGGTAATATACGGAGCAAGTATACTGAACGTGTTGCTTTTCCAATACAAGGTTAGCAAGTGGATGACACAAAACCACAAGTTTTGAGCTAAAATTTTCAAATCTAAAACCCACCAAACCCACAAAAATAATTTGCAAACATCGGTGAAGGGTTATTCCGGAAAACTTATCTAGGGTAAAAACTAGATTGAATTTTCAAAAGATCAAATGTTTTCATAAAGATCCAATTTCCTTAATGGATCTAAATTTTCATAAGTCATGTGAGACTGTAAACCACATCGTTACTACCATTGTTTATACCGCCGTAAAGAAATCACTGATGTACAAAGTGTGAAGAATAAAGAAGTGATTCTTGTATATTCAAGACTATATTGCTTGAGGACAAGCAACGCTCAAGTGTGGGAATATTTGATAATACTAAAAACGAACATATATTTCATAGCATTATTCCTCAAGAAAGACAAGCTTTTAGTTGCAGTTGTCCTGTTTACAAGTAACATTCGTTTAAATAATAAAAGGTGAAGACAAAAGACAGATTCGACGAATTGAAGACGCAAACGACCAAAAAGCTCAAAAGTACAAAATACAATCAAAGTGGTTCCAATTATTGATGAGAAACGTCTCAAAATTACAAGAGTACAAGATTTGAAACACAAAATACAAGATATTAAATTGTACGCTTGGACGTTCGAAAATCCGGAACCGAGACCAGAGTCATCTCTCAACGCTCGACGCAACGGACTAAAAATTACAAGTCAACTATGCACATGAATATAATATAATATATAATTAATTCTTAAAATTAATATATATATTATATTATATTATATAATCCGTCGGCAAGCTAGGAGCCAAACTTGTTTGAGCTGGAATCCACAGCTCCGCACTCGCGGAGCTTTGAAGACCAAAAAGGCCGCACTCGCGGAGCCCAAAAAGTCAGAAATCCACCTTTAAAAGGCCGAGCATTCGGCCAAATTTTACACATCTTTTTCTCATTCATCATACGTAATATATATATATATATATATATATATATATATATATATATATATATATATATATATATATATATATATATATATATATATATATATATATTTTAATTTTAATTTTAATTTTAATTCTAATAATAAGGGTATGTTAGCGAATGTTGTAAGGGTGTAAGTTGAAATTCTGTCCGTGTAACGCTACGCTATTTTTAATCATTGTAAGTTATGTTCAACCTTTTTAATTTAATGTCTCGTAGCTAAGTTATTATTATGCTTATTTAAAACGAAGTAATCATGATGTTGGGCTAATTACTAAAATTGTGTAATTGGGCTTTGTACCATAATTGGGGTTTGGACAAAAGAACGACACTTGTGGAAATTAGACTATGGGCTATTAATGGACTTTATATTTGTTTAACTAAATGATAGTTTGTTAATTTTAATATAATGATTTACAATTGGATGTACCTATAAATAACCTTATACACTCGATCAGACACGATGGGCGAGATATTTATATGTACGAATAATCGTTCATTTAACCGGACACGGGAATGGATTAATAGTCTATGGAATTATTAAAACAGGGGTGAAATTATGTACAAGGACACTTTGCGTAATTGTTAACAAAATATTAAAACCTTGGGTTACACGCAGTCGATATCCTGGTGTAATTATTAAACAAAATATTAAAACCTTGTTACAGATTAAGTCCCCAATTTGTTGGAATATTTGACTTCGGGTATAAGGATAATTTGACGAGGACACTCGCACTTTATATTTATGATTGATGGACTGTTATGGACAAAAACCAGACGGACATATTAAATTATCCAAGACAAAGGACAATTAACCCATGGGAATAAACTAAAAATCAACACGTCAAACATCATGATTACAGAAGTTTAAATAAGCATAATTTCTTTATTTTCATATTTAATTGCACTTTTAATTTTCGTACTCTTTAATTATCGTAATTTTATTTTATCGCACTTTTGTTTATCGCAATTTGATTATCGTTATTTATTTTACGCTAAGTCTTTTATTTATTTAATATTTTACATTAGGTTTTAACTACGACTAAAGTTTTTAAAATCGACAAACCGGTCATTAAACGGTAAAAACCCCCCTTTATAATAATAATATTACTTATATATATTCGTATTTTTATAAATTAAAACTAATATAGCGTTAAGCTTTGTTTAAAAGATTCCCTGTGGAACGAACCGGACTTACTAAAAACTACACTACTGTATGATTAGGTACACTGCCTATAAGTGTTGTAGCAAGGTTTAGTTATATCCGTTCTATAAATAAATAAATATCTTGTGTAAAATTGTATCATATTTAATAGTTTTTCCTAGTAAATTTAAGCTATTTCATATACACCTCGCATAACATCATGACTTAATAATAATCTTGATGAACTCAACGACTCGAATGCAACGTCTTTTGAAATATGCCATGAATGACTCCAAGTAATATCTTTAACATGAGAAAATGCACAGCGAAAGATTTCTTTCATACTTGAGAATAAACATGCTTTAAAGTGTCAACCAAAAGGTTGGTGAGTTCATTAGTTTATCATAAATAATCATTTTATAATTTTAATAGACCACAAGATTTCATATTTCCATTTCTCATAAACATCATGCATAAAAATCATTCATATGGATTGAACACTTCATAATCGACTTTAACAAGATACATATAGAATATCCCCATCATTCCGGGATAACTTCGGACATGATAAATTCGCCATCATTCTGGGATAACTTCGGACATGATAAATTCGCCATCATTCCGGGACAACTTCGGACATGATAAATTCGCCATCATTCCGGGACAACTTCGGAAATGATAAATTCGCCATCATTCCGGGACAACTTCGGACATGATAAAAAGGGCATATTTGATTTCAATAATTCAACCATAGAATGTAGTTTCGATTACTTGTGTCTATTTCGTAAAACAGTTATAAAAGTAGCGCATGTATTCTCAGTTCAAAATATATTTCAGAAGCATTTAATAAAACAGTTATAAAAACAGTGCATGTATTCTCAGTCCCAAAAATGTAAAGAGTAAAAGGGAATCAAATGAACTCACAATACTGTATTTCGTAGTAAAAATACATATGACGTCATTGAAGAAGTGCAAGGTTGGCCTTGGATTCACGAACCTATATTAATTATATATAATTATATGTTTAATCGATATCTGTCTAACAATTTAGGTCAAGTCATAGTGTATCACAATCCTAATGCTCGAGACTACTATGCAAAAGTCAACAAAAGTCAATTTGACTTAAAATGGTTTCCAAAATTTATATATGATTATTATATAGTTTAAATATAGTTGTTTTATATTTTTTTTAAATAGTTTTAACAAATTTATTAGAGTAAATATTATAATTCATTTATTAATAAAAAAATTTTAAACTAAAATTTATATAATAAAATATACTTTTATATATCTTAAGCAATAAAATTTATAAAGTTTATTTAATATCATAAAAATAATATGATAGGTGTTATTAATGTAATTATATTACACGTAGTAAAATATGTTTGTATCACATATTTATTTGATAAAATAATATCGATAATAATAATAGTAAGTAAAAGTTGTATTATTTTGTAATAATAATTATTATTATTCTACTAAAAATAATGATATTTATATACATATATACATATATATATATATACATATATATATATACATATATATATATATATATATATATATATATATATATATATATATATATATATATATATATACATACATACATATATATATGTAATTTATAATACAAAGCTTTAATTAAATTCTTTAAAAATTATGAACAAGTTATTTTATAAAAAGTTTTAATAATAAAGTTCTTTTTAAACCAAAAATATCTTCGTACATTTGAAACAATATTAAATAAATATGAAAACTTTGTTTTCCAAAACTAAATATATTTAAGAATCATTTTACTAAAAGGTTATAATAGTAGAAGTTGTTATATCGTAAAACATTTTAGAAATGTAAAATTAAATATACACATAATAGGTTTCAAGTTTTTAAATTAACGTTTGTTGGTGAAGCGTGATATAAAGTCTAAAGGTTAGATAAACATATGAAATCATCTTAATGTAAAATGTCGATATCCAATGTCTAAGTTATTTACATTCTACGTTCCCACCTTAAGATGAAAGTTAAAATAGTTATCTTATAAAAATTCACGAGGAAAATGTTGTAAAGTATGAATTAAAAATCAAATAGGAATCTCCACTAACTCTTGTCTAGTTCCCGTTAATTGACACTTTTGTTCTTACTTGTAATTTACCTTACCAATTATTCTGAATACCGTTAAAAATAAAAGGTCTCCTAAATCAAAGTGGACCTCTCAATAGAGACTCGTAATCATACAATGTATCTGATAAATCAATCATTTGATATTATCTTCTAATTCTATCGATAAACATACTGAAATAAATACGTTCATGTAAAGTAATATACCTAATATTTTATTAACGTTTTCAAGTTATAAATATATACATATATAAATATATAATCATATTCACTTATATAATGGTTCGTGAATCGTCGAATTTTGGTCGAGGTTAAATGAATGTATGAACACAGTTTAAAATCCTTGAGATTTGACTTAACAAACTCTGCTTATCGTGTCAGAATAATATAAAGATAAAGTTTAAATTTGGTCGGAAATTTCCGGGTTGTCACAGATCCAGAGGAGATTCCAGCACCACCCAGCCCTAGACTCCCGGAGCCACATCACCATTCCGGTGGTACTGTGATTCCTGTGGGGAAATAGAGACGGTCCTTTCCGTAACGAGCATGGACATTGGGCTAGATGCACTGCTGATGGATGTGTTGTACCGATTCCACCAGGCAGATACCGACTTATGACCACCGGCCAGGCACATCCACCCTCAGATGATTCAGACAATTCATCATCCGATGACACCAGCGAGGAGGATCCCGAAGAGGATTCTGAGGAGGACCCTGAGGAGGAACCCGTGCAGCCGCCTTCTACCCCGTCGAAGAAGCGGTATCGTTTCGATGGTACTATTATTCCAGGGGTTAACGGAGGTAAGCAGTTCATGAACGCACATGGACTGTTGGTTAGAGTCACCGCCCGTAAGTGGGTTGTGCCCTATCCCGCTGACCCATTCATGCGTAAGACCGCTCGCACTGTGCCATCTACCTCCAGTGCTACGTCTGCATTATCTGTACCATCTGTACCACTGGCATCACCTGCACCATCTGCACCACCTGCCCCACCAGCATCCCTCGTCGTCGAGGAACTGACGAGGGAAGTGCATACCCTCCGTGCTCAGGTAACTGAGCTCGAGGATCAGATATCCCACCTGATGGACATCATTTACCCAACATCACCATAGGGCTATCGTATTAGATTTCATTATGTAATCTCGTTAATAGTTTCATGTTTTACTCAAGTATTGTACGAACCTTATGAAGATGTATACAACCTTCTTATTAATGAATGGAACTTAATGTTATTTAATTATTATACGGTGTTCTATTTAAGTTATTACCTGATGGTTTTCGTGCTATCTGCAACTAGCTTGCCATGCTTAGTTAACGTGTATTGTGATGTTTCCCAATTGATTACCTTATGCTATAGCATTATGAATTATTTAATGCGGAATTTTGACTTAAGTCAAAACTTTTGTTTGGAAGATCCATGGCAAACGGAAGAGGTCTGCGAGAAATCCCCACCGCAGCTCAGCTCAAGGAGATGATAGCTGCTCGAGTAGCCGTGGCTATGGCGAATGCCAACCCTGCTCCAGCTCCATGGGCCAACCCAGCTATTCAGAATGGGTGTACATACAAGGAGTTCCAGAGCTGCAAGCCCCACAATTTCAGTGGTACTGAAGGACCAGTTGGGCTGACGAGATGGTTTGAGTAACTGCTCCGAAGTGAACAAAACTAAGTACGCCTCCTGTACGCTGTCGGATGGCGCTTTAACCTGGTGGAACACACTCGCCCAGGCTAAGGGAATTGACAAGGCTTATGCTACACCATTGGAGGAATTTAAGAGTGCTATGATCGAGGAGTATTGCCCCCGAACCAAAATTCAGAAGATGGAAGCGGAGTTTTGGGAACTGAAAGTTGTAGGGACTGACCTTGATGGCTATAACCAAAGGTACTTGGAGTTAGCTTTGATGTGCCCCTCGATGGTTACTCCTGAATTTAAGCGAATGGAACGGTATTTGTGGGGACTTCCCAAGACCATTCAGGAAAATGTTACCTCTTTGAAACCGGCAGATGTCCCAGAAGCTATGCGCATGGCGCACACCCTATTGAATCTAATTACCCAACAAGAGCCAGAGAAGGTAAAATCAGAATTGGGAACTAGTAATGGGAAACGTAAGTGGGACGGAAATAAGAGAAAGGTCTTTGATCAAAACCCAGCTAAGAGGTATGAGAATTTCAAGGGAAACAACGACTGGAAGAATCCTAACCTGAACCCTAGCTCGAACCCTAACCACAAAGGTAGCCTTCCGCAGTGCAAGAGATGCTATAAGCATCATACTGGGTACTGTAACGTAGTTTGTGAAAAGTGTAAGAGGACTGAACATATCGACAAGGATTGTAAGATCACCACCCCAGCTGTGAGGACAAACCCGAATGGGCCAAGGAAGTGTTTTGAATGCGGCCAGCAGGGCCACTTCAAGAATGAATTTCCAAACGAGAAGAAGGATGGCGGGCCAGCACGTGGAAGAGTCTTCAACATGAATGCCAGAGATGCCCGCGAGGATCCTGACTAGGTGACAGGTACATTCACTATCAATAACCTATTAGCTTCTGTTTTGTTTGATACCAGTGTCGATAGGAGTTATGTAGATAGACACTTTTGCTCTAAGATAGATTGGTCGTTAGTGCCTTTGGACGAGAGTATGCTTGTTGAAGTGGCCAATGGAAAACTTGAGAAAGTTAACCAAATTGGCCGAGGAGGTATTATAAACTTAGCTGGTGTAGATTTCGAGATTGAATTGATACCCATTAAGTTGGAAATCTTTGATGTGATAGTCGGTATGGATTGGTTGTCCAAGGTGAAAGCAGAAGTTATCTGTGGTGAGAAGATTCTTCGCATACCTCGCGAAGATGGTGAGCCACTGATTGTTTACGGAGAGAGATGTAGTCCGAAGCTAAACCTTATTAGTTGCATGAAGGCATAAAAGGTTATGAAGAAAGGGCTTTTTACTATTTTAGTGCATGTGAAGAAGCTAGAGACTGAGGAGAAGTGTGTGGATGATGTACGAATTGTGAATGAATTTCCCGACGTCTTTCCAGAAGAAATACCGGGATTAACACCACCGAGATCAGTGGAGTTTCAGATCGACATAGTATCAGGAGCTGCACCTGTAGCCCGCACACCTTATCGACTAGCCTCTTCCGAACTGCAAGAGTTGCAGTGTCAACTGCAGGAATTGCTAGACCGTTGATTTATCCGACCGAGTTCATCGCCTTGGGGCGCACCTGTTTTGTTCGTGAAGAAGAAGGACGGATCTTTCCGCATGTGTATCGATTATCATGAGCTGAACAAGTTGACGATCAAGAATCGGTATCCCCTTTTCAGGATTGACGATCTTTTCGATCAGCTGCAAGGATCCAGCGTTTACTCTAAGATCGATTTGCGGTCAGGTTATCACTAGTTGAGGGTGAAGGAGAGCGATGTGATGAAGACTGTGTTCAGAACCCGTTATGGTTACTATGAATTTCTTGTGATGCCATTCGATTTAACCAACGCACCTGCCGTGTTTATGGATCTCATGAATCACGTATGCAAACCATACCTGGACAAGTTCGTTATCGTCTTCATAGATGATATCCTCATCTATTCCAGAAGTAAAGAAGAATATGAGCAACATCTTTGACTCATGCTTGAACTTTTGAGACAAGAGCAACTTTATGCCAAATTCTCCAAGTGTGAATTTTGGTTGAAGGAAGTTCAATTTCTCGGTCATATCGTTAGTGATCAGGGTATCAAAGTTGATCCCGTGAAGATCAAAGCCATCAGCAAGTGGGAAACTCCCACTACTCTGACTCATATCCGCCAATTTTTAGGCCTCGCTGGTTATTACAGAAGGTTCATTGAAGGTTTCTCCTTGATTGCGCGTCCTTTGACTACGTTAACTCATAAAGAAAAGAAATTCGTTTGGGCAACAGAGCAAGAGTCGTCATTTCAAACCCTGAATCAGAAGTTAACCTCCGCACCTATCTTATCACTTCCCGAAGGTAGGGACGACTTTGTCGTGTACTGCGACGCCTCAAAACATGGATTTGGTTGTGTATTGATGCAACGAACAAAGGTTATTGCTTATGCCTCTCGCCAGCTGAAGATTCACTAGCAAAATTACATGACGCATGATCTCGAACTTGGAGCTGTTGTCTTTGCGCTCAAATTGTGGAGACGTTATCTTTATGGAACCAAGAATACTATCTTCACCGACCATAAAAGCCTCCAACACATTTTCGATCAGAAGCAACTGAATATGAGACATCGACGATGGATCGAGACATTGAACGACTATGATTGTGAACTTTGTTACCATCCTGGCAAGGCAAATGTTGTAGCTGATGCCTTGAGCCGAAAGGAGAGAACGGTACCTCTTCGTGTCCGTGCCTTGAACATCACCATTCAGACGAATCTCAACAGCCAGATTCGTGTAGCTCAAGATGAGGCTCTCAAGAAGGAGAATATATCTCATGAGCACTTGAACATTCTCGTTTCTCGATTCAAGGTCAAGGAGACTGGACTTCGATACTTTGCTGGAAGAATTTGGGTACCTAAATATGGAGATTTACGGAGCCTAATTCTAGACGAAGCCCATAAGTCAAGGTATTCGATTCATCCAGGAGCGGGTAAGATGTACCAATACCTCAAGGTTCAATATTGGTGGCTAAACCTGAAGAAGGATGTTGCGACTTACGTTGGAAAGTGTTTAACTTGTTCCAAGATCAAAGCCGAATATCGTAAGCCATCTGGATTACTTCAACAACCCAAAATCCATCAATGGAAGTGGGAAGGAATAACAATGGATTTCATCACGAAGCTACTGAAGACGGTAGGAGGTTATGATACCATCTGGGTTATCGTTGACCGCCTTACCAAATCTGCACACTTCCTAGCCATGAAGGAAACTGATACGATGGAGAGACTCATGCAATTATACATAAAGGAAGTTGTATCTCGACATGGTGTACCCTTATCGATTATTTCAGATCGGGATACCTGTTTTGCTTCTAGATTTTGGCGTTCCTTGCAAGAAGCCTTGGGAACATGTCTCGACATGAGTACCGCATATCACCCGTAGACCGACGGACAAAGAGAACACACGATTCAAACTTTAAAGGACATGCTGCGTGCTTGTGTTATAGATTTCAGAAAAGCTTGGGAGAAGCATTTACCGCTAGTCGAATTTTCTTACAACAACAGCTATCATTCGAGTATTAATGCCGCACCTTTTGAAGCGTTGTATGGCCGCAAGTGTCGTTCTCCTATTTGTTGGGCCGAAGTAGGAGAAAAGCAACTCACCGGTCCCGAACTCGTCCTTGAAACAACCGAGAAGATTGTCCAAATTCAAGCGAGGCTCAAGATGGCCTGTGATCGCCAAAAGAGTTATGCCAACCTTAAATGTGGGGATCGCGAATTTCAAATCGGCGAGCGCGTTATGTTAAAAGTTGCACCTTGGAAAGGTGTAATCCGTTTCGGAAAGCGTGGGAAGTTGAATCCGCGATATATTGGTCCTTTTGAAGTTTTGGAGCGTGTTGGACCCGTTGCTTACCATTTGGATCTTCCGACTCAGTTGAGCGCAGTTCACCCTACTTTTCACGTGTCAAATCTGAAGAAATGTCTTGCTGAACCAGAACTTGTCATACCACTTGAAGAGCTTATGAATGATGACAAACTCCACTTCGTGGAAGAACATGTCGAAATTATGGACCGTGAGGTCAAGGCCTTGAAACGCAATAAGATTTCGATCATTTGAGTCCTATGGAATGCTAAACAAGGACTTTAGTTTACTTGGGAACGAGAGGATCAGATGAAACAGAAATATGCTCACCTCTTCACAACTCTACCATCTACCTCAGCTTAAAATTTCGGGACGAAATTTTCATTAACAGGTGGGTAATGTAACGACCCGACTTTTTCGACTTGCTTTTGTGCTTTGTACTTTCACAAAACTGTGTATTTGTGTGTACTGAGCTATATTATACTCTGGGAACTTCCTACATGTTGATTACTTTCGTTTATATATTTAAACGTGCCTTTAAGTACGTAGGTTACTTAACTTGAACCCCGGAAGCCTTTATGACCGTTAATATCACTTGACGTTTAGAACGAACTGCGTACTGTGTACACGTTTAACTTTTGTCGTAACCAGAATATTCCGACTACGAAATACTAATTGTTATTTTATAATAATAATTACTTGGGTTTTTGGATGCTTAATTACGCTTAGTAATTTACTAGAGCACACTAGTTAGCCTTGTTGGACTTTCTACCTTGTTGGACGTTAGCCCACCCTACACTAGCTAGTGGACTATTTAATTAGCCCAATTATAATAAGTTAGTGACCCATATTAATGAAAGACAAATGCCCATTTATTAGAGGGAATATACTAGCATTTTTGTTAAGCATTATCCTTAATATTCCATGGGATCCTAACATAAGCACCAACTTTAGAAAACCATTAACCAAAAAGTAAAAAGTTCTCTCCCTTGTCCCCCTCCCATACCTACGACCACCACACCCCTCCCACCTCCTCACCACCTATAAATACAAGCCTTATTTCACCCATTCTACACTTGATCTCATTTGCAATTTACACACACTTACTGTCTAATTCTCTCTCTAGACTTTCTCACTCTAAAAAGTGTAAGTTTTAAATTTTCTTCTTCTTCTTTTCTTCTACATAAAGTCGACATCATCATCATCATTTTATGGATCTAGCTTTTAGCTTTTGATCTTGTTATATCTTATAGATTCAAACTTGGGTTTGAATCCTTCAAGAACATGAAAGATTCAAGCTTTCTAGCTTGGAATCTTCATTTACTTGTTAGATCTAGTTTGTAATTTCTTTGTTTTGTTATAAAGATCAAAACTTGTGTCTATGATCTTCATGTATCTTAAAGATTCAAGCTTTATGCTTTAAGATCTTCAAGAACACTAAAGATCCAAGCTTTCTAGCTTAGAGTTTCATTATTATGTTAAAGATCTTAGCTTTTTAGCTTATGGTCTCATTACTTTCATTATTTTATTAAAGATCTTAGCTTTCTAACTTATGGTCTCATTAATCTTGTAAAGATCCAAGCTTTCTAGCTTAGGGTTTTCTTAATACTTGAGATCTAAGTTATTATTGTAGATCTCACTTACTTGGAACCTTTTTGTGTTTGTTGTGATGATAAAGATCAAGTCTTCATCATCACATATGATGGAGATGCATAAACTTGTGTAAAAAGGACAAAGGTTGAAGCTTTATTGGATTTATGCAATAAAGAGGCAATCTTGATGTTCAAAACTTTTAGAATGATAAATTTTACTCTTAGTTGTGTGTTGATGATTGAACCTTGGTCAAAGTGATGCTAAAACATCAAAGAGTTGTACACTTGAAGCTTACAAGCATCAAGGATGAGAACCGTGATGAGCATCAAGCACCAAGAACCTCATCGGAGCACTTGTTTACTGTTTTTCAGGGTCTGATCAGACTCTTGGACTTCTGGAAAATTTATTTTCAGATAGTTCATTTCGATTAGATGACTTTTTGTTTAGGCATCGAATTAATCCGATATACGTTTAGGATTTATAGCCTTCCGAAAGTCACTACGCCTTTGTAACGTTGTGCTGAAATTTCTGACCTACTTCCACTTAAACCGTCGCCACGGTCAAACGAAGATGAGTTAGGTTCTGAAAATTGGTCAGCGGTTAGAGGACTCACATATGGAGCCATATCCACTGACTACGCGTCTTTTAGATTTATATAGAGGTCGTAACAGCTGTCTGAAGTCAGCCTTTTGTTTCGAAATCTATTCTTGTTAAACTTACCTTAGTGTTGATGAATGATGATGATAATGATGATGTTGATGATGACATTTAAACTTAATTTATTCACTGTTAAACTTATTGGGACAACATACTGACCTAGTGACCTTTGACTTAGGTTGACGACCTTTCGTACCGACTTACTACGTGCATACTTTGCATATCGACTTTACCGCATTTATCACTGTGAGTTATAGTTTCCCTTTTTACTTATACTATTTTTGAGACTGAGAATACATGCGCTTTTTATGTTTTACATACTAGACACGAGTACTTAAACTTTACATATGTGTGGGTTATATAACGGCATAAACTTTTCCCTTAGCACGGTAATGTTTAATCATTGGTTTTTGAACCGGTGAACGCGAATATTAGATATGGATCCATAGGGTTTGACATCCCAACTCGGGCTAGTCGCGCTAGTATTTAACGGGTGTTTGATACTTCGAGGACATATGCACTCGCCAAGTGTACTTTTAGGGGGTATTATTATTACGTTAAGTTAGTTACCGAGTGCCCACGGATAAGCATATACTTTTCATACTGTTTTGAATACGAAATCTCGTAGTCTACATTACATTACTGGAACAAACAAACTATAGCTCACCAACATTCGTGTTGACTTTTAAGCGTGTATTTCTCTGGTGCTTAGACGATGTTGCTTTCGTTGTTAGACATTCTGTCTAGGTGTTATAGACTTGCTGTTATGGACCTGCTGTGTTAGATTTCCGCTGCATTACTTAGAGATGTCTCAATCATGAAACTTTTATCTTGCATTCACAACTTATGTTATTTGAATAACGGCTTTGTAATGACCTCTGTGTCACGTTATCTTTTGTAAACGCTATCTTTTTATGAATGCAAAACTGGTTTTCAAAATTCATATAGTGTTTGACCGTTTAAAGATCCTGTTATTGACGAATCGTACACGATGGTTTTGTACGGGGCGTCACAGAAGCTCACAAAATTATTGATAACACGGCCTCCCAATCACATGAGTGGCATCAAGAAAAAGATATTTTTCGTTCATCTAAAGCGGCTAGAGCCGATTCTAGCCCTGAATTTGATTCCATTTTCGCAAAGCTAGATGCTTTCGAGAGACGAATGGAAAAGATGACTAAAGATATTCACGCAATACGAATTGGTTGTGAGCAGTGTGGAGGACCACATTTGACAAAAGATTGTCTCAGTGTTGAACAAACAATGGAGCAAAGAGAGAATGTTTCATACATGAACCAAAGGCCGGGAAATAATTATCAAATTAATTATCAGCCGCTAAGGCCAAACTACAATAGAAATCAAAACGTTCCGTACAATCCAAATGCTCAGCACAACAACCAACAAGGTCCTAGCAATCAACAAGTATCTAACAATACTTACAATCAGCAAAGACCTGGTTATTTGAATAAACCACCACAAACTGATGAGAAAAAGACAAATTTGGATAAAATGATGGCAAAGCTAATAGAATCTCAAAACCAGTTATTTACATCTCAGAAACAAAGTAATGAACAAAACGCTCAAGCATTTAGAAATCAACAAACTTCAATCTAAAATCTGGAACAAGAAGTAAGTAACCTAGCAAGGTTAATTGGTGAATGAATGCCGGGGAGTCTACCTAGCGATACAAATGCTAACCCCCGAAATGAAACAGCTAAAGCCATTACCATAAGAAGTGGTATTACACTTAAACCACCTAAAATGCCTGTAATTTCTGATGACTCTATTCCTACTACATAGGCACCACAGCCTGAGCAAGAAAAGGAAACAGAACCGGTAGTTGAAGAGGTTAATGAAGAAAACACAGTTAAGGTAAAGCCTTATGTTAAACCATACCAACCACAGCTTCCATACCCGAGTAAAATGAGAAAAGAAAGACTTGAAGCCGAGCAATCCAAATTCTTGGATATGTTCAAACAAATAAATGTCAATCTTCCTTTCATTGATGTGATTTCAGGAATGCCAAAATATGCTAAATTCCTGAAAGATCTAATCACAAATAGAAAGAAAATGGAAGAACTCTCTGCTGTTACAATGAATGCTAATTGTTCTGCAGTGCTGTTGAATAAGATACCAGAAAAATTATCAGATCCAGGAAGTTTCACAATTCCATATTTTTTGGGTAGTCTTAGTTCAATAAAAGCATTGGCAGACTTAGGTGCTAGTATAAATTTAATGCTATATTCATTATACGCTAAACTAGACCTTGGAGAATTGAAACCAACACGAATAAGCATACAACTAGCCGATCGATCAATAAAATATCCTAGAGGGATAATGGAGAACATGCTAGTTAAAGTTGGAACTTTAGTATTTCCAGTAGACTTTGTTATTCTGGACATGGAAGAAGATTCTCGAGTTCCTCTTATATTAGGAAGACCATTCTTAAACATGGCTAAATCAATAATAGACGTGTTTGGTAAGAAACTGACCCTAAGTATAGAGGTCAAGAGTGTTACCTTTTCTGTTGATAGAGCCATGCAACAACCGCAATCTGCAGATGATACATGTTATTATGTTCAAACTATAGATTCACATACAGAATTGTTACATGAATTTCCAGAATTACAAGGAACAGGAGAATGTTCTTTAGGAGAAGGAACTGAACCAATTGATGAAGCTAAAATGTTAGCTACACTTATGGCTAATGAATATAAACCAACAACAGAAGAACCTCAAATGCTAAAAGAGAAATACAGATATCGATACAAATCATCGATAGAAGAACCACCGATATTATTTACATGGTGAATCTGAATTACCTGTAATAATCTCGTCTTCTCTTACGAAAACTGAAAAATCTCAACTCATTTCTATGCTAAAAGTTCATAAACCAGCTATTGCATGGAAGATTCATGACATTAAAGGTATAAGTCCTTCATATTGCACACATAAAATTCTTATGGAAGAAGGTCATAAAACATATGTGCAACGCCAACGAAGACTAAATCCTAATATGCAAGATGTTGTTAGGAAAGAAATTATTAAACTGCTCGATGCAGGTTTAATTTATCCAATCTCTGATAGTCCATGGGTAAGCCCAGTTCAATGCGTACCTAAGAAGGTGTAATACCCCGTCAGAATCCACTAACGGAATATTAACTCCTGGTCCCACAGTTTAGCGGCCACGCCCTCTATATGAGACGTTTCCGAAAAGTATTCGCATTAATTATCAAATCAAAGTCATTTATTAAAGAAAATGTAACTGGAAAACATTTGACATGAATGAATATGGTCTATGAACCTAAAACATCTTGAAATAAAGTAGTTTAAATGCGAATGTTTGTTCTTGAAATGAAAATGATAAATATGCTGGACGCCGCCCAGTTCTAGCAGCAAACAGCATAATAACTTCATATATGAGGAAGCACTACCTCTAAGTACCTAAGATGAAACATTCAAAATGTCAACGAAAACGTTGAGTGAAACTACAGGTTTAGTAAATCATTTCATAAGTTAGGCCACAAGATTTTCTTAGAAAACATCATTGGAAAAGTATACATTATCATGAGCACTTGATTATAAACCTTTAACCTTTGCGTAGGCCGAATCCACATCTTTAGTTTACACTATACATTGCACTACACCGATCAAGTGTACGAGTAACAACAGAATAGACGCCTGCTATGTTTTAGGCGAGGTTTGTCAAACCTAACGGTACCGTCCCTATAAGTCGAACTTACAAAGTAACTAATATAATCAAGCTAAGGGATTTTTGATCTGAACTAATATGTATATTCTTTGTAGGTTACTTGTGCCTAATATGTAAAACATTTGTAAAAAGCATGCATCTCATCCCTGTAAAAATGTAGTAGGGACTGTAGACTCACCTTAGCAAAAGCACTTGTAATTTCTTAGCAAAACGTACGGTTGTCGAACAATCTCGACTGAACAACGCAACCTAAATAAGTAAATCATCTTAAGTATACACTTATAGGTCAAACCATGTCAACCCATAGTGTACGCAAAGTCCTAGTGCTCAGACTGACTCAACGAACAAGTAAAAGTCAACTAATCCAAGCAAGTCAACAAAAGTCAACCAAATTCAACCCTAAAGTCAACTCGGTCAAAGTGGTCAACTAAAGTAAAACATCACAGTAGGTAATACAAACATGGTCAACAAGTTAAACCTAGGTCAAGTACCACTTTACAAGTCATAATTAAGCATATTGCACTTTTACATCTTAAAGCACATATTAGAAATTCGTACGTCGTAGAAAGATCCAACTATAGCTCATAGCACATAAATCACTAAATCATGAACAACTCCAGATCTTAACTACACTTAAAATCGATTCAAAAAGTCTAGCCAAAGCCTCATACGATAAATAAAAGTCAGAAGTCAGAAGGGGTCTAATCATTGTTCATTACGGCAATTTCTGCCCACGCGTCAGTTTTGAAATATTTCTCAGAAAATATAGAAAATATATTTTGACGAACGGTCAATTGGAGTCTTCTAAAAATATCTCAAAATTTTAGTGATAAAATAATCAGAAGCATTGCTTTAGCCAATTTGTACAGTTTTGTAAACCTTTATAGACCTTCCAGTTTTGGTCATCAAACAGACATATCATTTAGACGAGCATATATCTCATGGAAAATCACGTTCTCGCAAGTTTGTATACAAATGAAACATGTCAAGTAGCATATAAAATAACATATTCCAGAATATCAAAGTCTAAATAAATTCCTAGTTCACTCTAGCAATTTTTATATAACTTTGAAAACAGATTCAGCTCACTTAACAACACGAAACTTCGTTTTGACATATCGGGAGCATTACATAACCTTTTTACGCAAATCCTAAGTCCAAATTTCATAAATTTTCATAAGGGATACAGTAATACACTTTTTATAAGCTAAAACACAAAGAATGCAACTCAGAAAATTCGGAATACGCACAAAACCTAGTCAAATCTTCGATTAAGCATAACTTAAGCATACGATAACGAAATCACGCAAAATTGGAGTCTAAAATTAATAAATTGTCGATACCTTTCTATCTAAACATATTACAAAATCAGATCTCATGTCAATTAAATCAGATCAACAAGAAACAAATTCGTTTTTCATACATACAACGTTAATTACGCAATCAAACGATAACTAACAACACTAGACACCATTAATTGAGCACTAGACTCTAATACACTATGTAATTGAACAAAATTCAGAAACCAGGTTTAGCGTTTATACCTCAAACGATTAAATTTCTTATACTATTGCGTGTAGAAAGATCAAAGGAACGTCTTTCGTGCACGGGGTTTCTTCCAAAAACAACTTGTGATGGTGGTTGTGGGGTGGTGATGGCCGACGGCCAAGAGGGAGAGGGAGAGGGAGAGGGGAGATGTCGACTTGTAGGGGAGAAAGAATGAGGCTCCTGGCTTTCTCATTTCCTTTTATATCTAGGTTTAGGGCCTAATACTTCCCACTAATGACCCAACTAGCAAGTAATGGACCAAAACAATCCAATTAAGGGGTGTTGGGGAGGGTTCAGCCGAATGGCCCTTTAGTGGGTGTTCGGGCTCGTTTTTGCTTAACTCTTCGTACGCGCGTGGTCTGTTTCGAATGCCGTTAACCGTACCGGGTCTCCGGAACGTTAACTAGTCGTTGAAAGAAAATCACCGGATTTAATTCATTAAATAAATAATAAATTAAATTAGTTTTCTTAAAGTAAATAATTATTGAAAATAATTATTTCGTCGTTTTTCTGAGTTCCGTAAACTGAAAAGCATTCTAGGCGATTAACTTAATCGTAACGTTTTCTAGTTATTTCACTTTTCGAAATAAGTTCATAAATTAATATAACCTATTAATTCAAGAATCTCATTAATAAGCATGTATTTAATTATATTAAACACATAAGTCTAAGTAACCACCGTTAAATACTTAACGGACAAGTAACGACAGTAAACGGAAAAAGTCTGGTTGTTACGTTACCCACCTGTTATGAAAAATTTCGTCCCGAAATTTTAGTGCTCATCCACCGTAGTCGTCTCCTCTGGAAACAGTTGCGGATACTTAAGTCTTATCTGATCTTAACCTTGCGATCCATAATCTCAGGAGGTTCTTCAATGAAATTAAGCTTAGGATCAACTTGCACTTCGTCTAACGAAATTATCAAACTTTCGTCTAATAAACATTTCTTCAAATTAGAAACCTGAAACGTATCGTGAATTTCACTGAGTTCTTGCGGCAACTTCTGTCTATACGCTAATGGACCAATTCTTTCGATAATCTCAAACGGTCCAATATACCTCGGACTTAACTTTCCTCTTTTGCCAAAACGCACTACACCCTTCCAAGTGATACCTTGAGCATAACTTTGTCTCCAACCTGAAATTCTAAATCTTTCCTTCTAATGTCGGTATAACTCTTTTGACGATCTCGCACGATTTTCATTCTCTCTCGTATCTGCGCGATCTTCTCAGTCGTTTCGTGTACAATCTCAGGACCAGTCAACTGACTATCTCCTAACTCAGTCCAACAAATAGGTAATCTGCACTTTCTGCCATACAGTGCTTCAAAAGGCGCTGCCTTTATACTTGCGTGATAACTATTGTTGTAAGAAAATTCTACTAACGGTAGATGTCTATCCCATCTAATTCCAAAGTCAATAACAAATGCTCTTAACATGTCTTCTAGTGTCTGAATAGTTCTCTCACTTTGACCATCAGTCTGTGGGTGGTATGATGTGCTCATATCTAAAGGAGTTCCCATAGCATCTTGCATAGCATTCCAGAATCTAGATGTAAATCTACTATCTCTGTCGGAAATAATGGATAACGGCACTCCATGTCGAGAAACTACTTCCTTTATGTAGATCTGTGCCAACTTCTCCATCTTATCAGTTTCCTTAATCGGTAGAAAATGAGCGAACTTCGTAAGACGATCAACGATAACCCAAATCGTATCGTAACCTCCTACCGTTTTAGGCAACTTAGTGATAAAATCCATTGTAATATTCTCCCACTTCCATAGTGGAATCTCTGGCTGTGTGAAACGACTCATCCATATTACTATAAATGTGGTACATTATTCATTGGTCCTATAGTGAGGTATTTGACCTCTATATGATACGTTTTAGAAAATATTGCATTCGTTTCATAAAAAGCACACTATTATTATACATAATGCATGTTTTAAACAATTGGGCGATTATTTAAGGAATAATCCCCATAATACATCGATTTTCAAATACTACACACGTGACATAACAGTCAAATATAATACATGACAAAGGTTTTATTGAATGCAACACTTTATTTAATTAAAAGCATGAGACTCCATGCACAGCTTGCTCAGATAATGCAACAGTGGAAGACTTTCTTAAGAACCTGAGAATAAACATGCTTAAACAGTCAACACAAAGGTTGGTGAGATATATAGGTTTAGCATCGATATAAATAACGACCACAAGATTTCATAGTTATAAATATATGCACACTCGCAAGTGTATAAAAGTATTCTATAAGTTGTTGAGCTCTTCGGTAACCATACTTAACCATTAATGTAGCATATTCCCTTTATTATGAAATCTCCCTACACTGTACCAAGTGTAGTAAAAACGAATTACTATGCAACCATTTACGATACTAGAGCGACTAGCCCGATTGGGGTTGTCAAACCCGATAGATCTATCAATAGGATTCACGCTTACATGTTCTTACAACATGTAAATATTAGTTACCAAGCTATTAGGGAAGATATGCAATGTGGTACGACTCAACGTAGAATATATATATTAAGTACTTGTGTCCATGGCGTAAAACATAAAATGCATGTATTCTCATCCCAAAATATTTTTAGAGTTTAAAAATGGGACTATATACTCACGGTAGTAAAAGTATATTAATAATAAGTTTTCCACTTATTAAAAATATGGCCGTCGTCCTTGGATTCACGAACCTGTAACAAATATATATGTATATCAAATGTAATACAACTATTATTCATATCATATCTTCAATCACATGTGATTATTTAAGTTCATATTTTCAATCACGTGTGATTGTTTAAGTTGTCAAGTTAGCAGTCCAACGTTAGTAGTCCACAATTAGTAGTCCATATTTAGTAGTCCATAGTTAGTAGTCCACAATTAGTAGTACATAGTATACACGTGTTGTATAAGACTCAATCATGACCCACAATACCGCTATTGAAGTTACACGTATTGTGTATGTGGTGTCTTTTGATTTATCCGACGTATTGTGTAACCATGACATGTTAGAATACATGTATAATACAAGAAAAGTTAGCTAGGATATGGTTAGTATAGATTTTAATGAATTAATCCCGTAATCAAATTATCCATTTCTAACCAATATTGTTTTGCCCATAATTTCTTCGTTATAAATCCGTTTTGAGTGAATCAAATTGCTATGGTTTCATAACGAACTGTAATTTGTGAAACTTAACTGAAAAAGTGGTGGTTTATAGTCAGAGTTACAAGTTATAATCCATATTTGTAAGAGGTAGTCATTTTCGTCGAAAGAACGACATCTTGATGACTATTTTGAAAAACATACTTCAATTTTGAGTTTAACCATGATTTTTGGATATAGTATCATGTTCATATGAAATATCATTTTCCTAGAAGAATAACTTTTAAATCAAAGATTATGATAGTTTTTAATTATCCAACCCAAAACAGCCCCCGGTTTTACTACGACAGCGTATGTTCGATTTTACGGTGTTCTTCGTGTTTTCAAGTTTTAACTCATTAAGTTAATATATCATATAGATATAAAACATGTGTTAAGTTGTTTTTAAAAGTCAAGTTAGAAGGATTAACTTTGTTTGCGAACAAGTTTAGAATTAACTAAACTATGTTCTAGTTTATAAACTCTTATATAGATAGCTATAGACATATGAATTGAACAAGAGTTGAAGTAGAGTTTTTACCTTAAGTATAGAATGTAAAGTTGCTAGAAAGAAGTAGTTGAACAAAACTTGAGAGAGTTCTTGCAAGTGTGTGTGAAAATTGGAAGTAAAATTTGGAAAATGAATGTGTAAAAATGAGTTAGAAATGGTTCTTATTTATAGGCTTGAAAATTTGGTTTTTAGTGAAAATATCTAAGATAAGTTAAAATGTATTAAGTCATGGATGACATATTAAATTAATTAGGTCATGGATGACATATTACACAAATAATTGCAGATTTCTATTGGTATATACCAATAGTAAATACTTCTAGAAGCTGTGTATAATATGGGTAAAAATATCGTATGAATGCGAGTAGAATTCTTGAGGAAAATTGAACGAAAAATATGAGTATAGCTATCCTTTATATGTATTGGTATATTATAAAGTGTATTTAATAATTGTAAGGATGTATTTACACTCGTAATACTTTATATGTAAATACATTTTAACATAAGTTAATTACATCATTTAAATAGTAACATATATTGTTCAAAAACTCTTTAAATTAGTAGTATGAAAATATATATATAATACTTTGTTAATGTACTTAATGAGATATTTAATTATCATATTTTCAAGTTAAATCTATATATATATATATATATATATATATATATATATATATATATATATATATATATATATATATATATATATATATATATATACACACACACACACACACACACACATATATATAATTAATACAAGTTATGACGTTCGTGAATCGTAAAAATAAAAGGGTGGTCGAACGTTTACATAAATTCCGTTTCAATTAATCAAGTATTAACAAGTTTGATTGCTTAACATGTTGGAAACATTTAATTGAGTAAATATTAATCTCATATATATTAACGGAAAAAGCCGGGTCGTTTTACGCATAATTGTTCGTGAATCGTCAAGAGCAGTCGATGGGTAAATGAATACATGAACACAGTTCAAAGTTTTTGAGATTTCAACATTACAGACTTTGCTTATCGTGTCAGAAACATATAAAGATCAAGTTTAAATTTGGTCGGAAATTTCCGGGTTGTCACAGTACCTACCTGTTAAAGAAATTTCGTCCCGAAATTTGATTGGGATGGTCATTGTAGCGACCCGAAAAAATCGTCATTGACGGTGTCGTCTACTTAGGTTCCGTTACGTGGTCATAAGTCTTTAAAACAACGTTTGACCAAAATTATGTCGCATTCATTTCAAAAGTAAAGATGTTTCAAGGTTTACAAAGTATTTCGACAACTAGTTACATAACAAAGTTTAAAGTACAATTGAAACATATGCGACACAATTTGAAAGTAGCCAAAAGACGCTCCATGTATGCATGTATACTCGACATCCAAGCAAGTATCAAAAGAATGAGCGGAAGCATGTATCACAAAACGTTCAAGGACCTGAGAAAAACATAGAAATCTGTCAACGAAAACATTGGTGAAATCATAGGTTTAAGTAAGTAAGTACAAGTGAACCACAAGATTTGTAACATTGATATAATAGTAATACATTCCAAAAGTTTGGTTCACGAGCACCCAATTATCAATGCTTAACATTCCTTCCATAGAACCCCATCACAATAGTGTTAGAACATACATTGTTTCTCGAAAATATATTCCATTCGTAAACGGTAGCGAACCATTTGAATGAGGGTTTGTCAAACCCATATGGCCATATAACATAAGTTCTCGCTTACACCCGGCAAGTGTAACTAATGATAATCGAATTGAGGATTTTTGTTCAAACTCGTATGTAGAATGTTTGTTTTCCTGTACTTGTGTTCACTTAGTAAAAAGAAATGTTTATGTTTTCTCATCCTAAATGTAAGTTCAAAAGAGTAAAACTGGGACTATGATCTCACCTTGAGTGCACGTATGTAAAAGGTACTTCAACAAGTAAACGTGTGCAAGAACGAGTGCTAGTCTTGACCTAAACAAATAGGTTTGTATCAATATCGGTAAACACGGTCGGTCAAAGTGTTCAATTAGTCCTATGGCTCGTTAAGACTCGATTAATATAGCATGTGAATCGAATTGTCATGTTTCATGGAAGGTACAAGTATAAAAGCATGTTAGAACAATTGCACAAGCATTTGGTTAAGTTTGATTAAAAGTAAACTTTGGTCGGGTCAAAGTCAATGAAAAAGTCAACACGTTCGGGTCGGGTCCCGAACTATTTTTCTGAGGTTTTTAATCATATATGAGCATGTTAGAACAAGTTACATGTGAATCGGAGGTCCATAGCATGGCAAGCATTTTTCATAAAATGACCAAGTTGGACAGTCCCCTGATAGGCAAACTGGACGGCATCCAAAATGGCTGGACGGCGTCCAGTATTGAAGGCCTGGATAGTGTCCAATAATCTGGACGGCGTCCAGATTGGTACACAGGTCTGCTATGCTGAAAACACACAAGTGCACGAACCAAAACGCAACCAAACACAATTTATGATCCGCAAACACTTATAACATGTATTTTATATCATCGGAAAGGTATTTTGACAATGAAAACAACCAAGCACATTTCATCAATCAATCTACCACTTACAACAACCAAAATTACATTGAATGCTCAACATTAATGACATTCAAGCTCATAAATGCAAATCAATGATTCGGAAACTTACTACCTATATACAATACGCCATTTCGTAGGTAATCAAGCATACAATACAATCAAACACTTACTAATAACATCTCATGTCATTCAAAGCATCAAAAGTCCATTTCAAGTTCATCAAACCCTAGCCCAAATTCACCAAAATCAATAATCAAGTTCATGAAGTTTTCTAAAGCAACCTACACATCAACTTGAAGCTAGTGATACTAGGAACACATTTAATACTTGCACTTTGTCATAACAACAACATTAAATCATCCAAAACTCAAAATCAAGCACACACTTTTCATGTTCATGCTAGTTACACTAAAACAACGAGATCGAGCATATAAATCATATATTCATGTTAGACTTGAGCCATAGACACTAATTAACAACTTTATAATTTAAAAACATCAAGAACACAAAAATCTAGTGATTTTAGAAAGTTACTCAAATGTAATGAAATCAGTATGGAATCGAAGAGGAAGTTGCAAGGATTCCAAAAATGTAATTTATTTTGCAAAACACCCGCTAACTCGGATTTGGATGATGATTCTTTGAAATTGGGTGTTGAGAGAAAATGCAGGAAGTAGAAAAATGAGAGAGATGATAATGAATGGATGAGAGGGGTTTGACCCTTTGACCTAGTCAAAGGTTTGATCCTTTGGCGAGTTTGGTCCCTCAACTTTCATTCGGGTGCGTGAATTACCTAAACGAGATAATTTAAAACGCGTATCAATGGGAGATGTTATAAACATATAACGGAATTTAAATAAGTAAACGGAAAAGTAAACGGAAAAAGGCGGAATGTTACAGTCATGGCTGACAATAAGTATGTTTTCATGACTCTTATGAGTTGGAATTAGAGTTTTATTGTCATTAAGTAATATGGATAAGACAATGTGTTTATGTGAAGAGTACGTGTGAAGCTACCACAAAAGAGTGAAATGAGTGGTGTAGATTCGTCATATCTCTTGACGTAGATAGGATTGATTTCCAAGTTCAAGAGATTTGGAGAAAATCTTTGTAATAAGATTTGATTATTCGGTAATCAAGGGAATTAGAATTTTCTTCGATTAGGTGCGTAATCCGCCTTGATTGCTATGTCTGATATTTCGCTATAAATTAACACCCCCTTTGTTTTCTTATTTCCACATTTCTCATCTTCTATAATTTCTTCCTTAATTCATAATTCCAAAACATTCGTCAATATGCTCCATCCAGTTCTTATTCTTGATATACTCCTAACTTTCATATCTGTTATTCTTCTTTTTCATCTACCACCGGAGGAATTTATTTACTTTTAATATTACCTTGGGGTTATAGTGTTTTTAATTCTTCCGTGCCTTTACGTTGCAATACGTATTGATATGCACGGTTTGTAATTTATGTATTGTTGTCGGGCTTTATATTTTCTTTTATATTTAAGAGTTCCATGCTTTTGTCTCCTCTTCCCGACTTCAACTCAAGCGAGTAATGGTCCAGAATTCGTAGGTACGAAGATTCAGATGAAAAATACTAATGTTCTAAGAAATAAATAGTAATAGCACGATCTGATTTGTTAAATTACCAGAAAATTACGGAAAAGACCGAATCATCAAGAAAAATATTTTCTTGATAATTCTAGAGGTTAAATACAATGAAAAAGTTATGTAACATGGCACATGATAACGGTATGGTCTGTGAGTCATCATGTTCCATTAGAAACTCAGCATGACTTACTATAATATAATAATGTTGATCAAGTGTCATTATATTATACTAACTCATGCTTCAGTCCCCAACACTACTTCAAAAACATTCATATTTTAAATTCGATTTTTTTTTCCAGAATTTAGAAACTAAAACAGTTTCTTTTATGACATAACACAGATAGCGTGCAGAAATGAATAATTTCGGATAATAATAGTTACGAAAATATCTTCAGAAATATCGAGAATATTTATAATGAAAGATACGATGATATCTTAGAATTTCTACGATCGAAAGGTGATGAAGAAGATTTTTCCGCAAAGGTTTAGAGTCAGGAGCAAGGTATTCGTTAATGACTTTAGCAGACACTGAATCATTTGGATTCTTTGAAGGCAGGCTTAGTCTTTGTGATTTGTCCACAGCCTCCTTCATGGTTTGCTCAATCCGTTTTCCAGTTCCAAACCTTCTCTTTTTCTGAGCTTCACCAACATACTATTCTTTATCATCAAACTTTTGACTGTTAAGGTCGTTTGCAGTTTTTGCTGCTTCATCAGCATTTTTCCAAAATTCGGAGAACTAGTTCGCAATTTAGGGTGTTTTTCAGAAACTTCACATTCGAAGTCTGTAAGTCTTGGAGGTAGACGTTATATGTATATATATAACTGTTGGCGTAAAATTGCTGCTAAATTCAAAATACTGACTGCTAATTCCCAGTAGTTGGTATGACAATTATTGTTACAAGTTGTAGATGGGTACTTGATAAAGTTTCAATGAATAAGTATCGTGATTTTTCGAAGAGGCTTAAAGATCAATGAAGTTGTTGATAAGTTTACTGCTAATGTGGCGAGATATGAAAGGTTCCCCGATAACAATGATGAAGGGGTAATCGTTATAATAAGGCTTATTCGATGAACAATTGAAGGTGATTTGCTGGAGCTGTGACAAAACTGTCTTTTTTGAAAAGAGATTGAAAAGTTATTTTAGCTAATAAATGCCAAAGGGTCTGACACGGATACGTGTTAAACTATGAATTTGGTTTCGTGGGTTTTTCAGGTACAAGACTGCGGGTAACATGTGATTGGATCATCATCTCGAGTGTCTTCAGGAATTTCGAAGGGTTTGAACACAGATTGTAATTATTAATATACATATGATGTTCTAGGATTTTGAATGATACAAATATTTTTCTGGGTTCCATGAATAGAAATGATGTTCTAGTACAGTTTTGAAGTCAAAGTATAGTTTTGAAAGATGTAGGAATCTAAGAGTGATGATTTCGATTATATCTCGAATTGAATTCTGAGATTTCAAAATCAGAATATGTAATTAGATTTGAATGAGTATGGTTGTTTTGATTTCTATGAAAGAATGTGCATCGTTGTGAAGGTAGTGAGTATAGTTGATGATTGTTGAATCAGAATCGAAGAATGTGACATATTAATTGTGAATTTATGTATCTCTCGGGTATTACCTACCCGTTAAAAAAATTCACAAGTAATATATTGTACAAGAGAATTTTATTACAGTCTTTATGAAAATATGTGTATATTTTCTTCAGATGTATTACAGATTTAATGAATTAATATCATATTAAGCTCATTTGATTTTAAGCTAAAACTAGAAATGAATAATCTCTAAAACTTTAGAAATTTCTTAATCTTCGTGGATTATCACTTCAACGTAAATGAAATTATGAATCAATACTTCATTATTCATTTTTATTGATATTTACTCAGTGAATGATGTTGGTGTTTGTGGGATTCTTGTGAACTTCGCAAGGTACGAATGATGTTGTCTAGAAAGTTTCGAGTATATCGAAGGTGTAAAATCAAATATGTAATTGAATAATATACTTAGTTTATTATGAAACAGAATTCATTGAATTTGAAACAGAGATTGTAGTTAATGATTGTTAAGTTGCTAATAAAGGATGTACATTATAGCATATTAATCATATGAATATGAATTAACCGAGTAGTATTTACCCCTTTTTCAATTCATACATAATAGCTTATTACGAAAAGATATATTGTGTTTCCAAAATTTATATAATATATAAATTCTTTGGAAATAATGAGTTAATACTTCATAACTCATTATTTCAATATATCCATAGGTGATTGTGGTGTTTATATCATTTGTGGTTATGTAACTGGTGGAGCTTGTAGTGTTAAAGATGTTGCTGGTATTCCTTGATATCTATGGTGTGTGTGACGTTGATGCTGTGATGACCCGGGAATTTTCGACGAGATTTAAACTCGATCTTTATAGGTTTTCGATACGATAAGCAAAGTATGTAATGTGGAGTATAGAAAAAAAATTTAAAAAAACTATATTCATATATTCAATTGACCTTCGACCGCTTTCGGCGATTCACGAACATATGTTTGTAAATAAATATGGATATATATATAAATATAAGTATATATAATAATTTGAAATTTTAAAATATAATTTAAACATTAAAAATTAAATAAGTAAAATAAGATATAAAATAATTAAGTTGTATTTAAAATGAATTTACATATAAATATATGATTATTATAGATAATTATTATAATATGTATATTGTAACATATATATAAGAATATAATACCCAATATAAGTTACTATATATATATATATAATTATTAAATATTACATAATTAATAATTAATAATTTGTATATATCAAATGTAAATACAAGTTAAGAATATAGTTGTCATAATAACTTTCATTATTAATTATTAATACGATACTAATATCAATATCAATATTAGTTTTATGAATATATTATAATTGTAATTTAAATATTAATAGTTATTATAATTATAATTATTATATATTAGTAATATAATTATTGTTAGTGTAATTATTATTAAGAATTATAAATATTATGATTATTATTATTGTTTTCGTTGTTAATATCACTATTATATATTATAGTGAATAGGAAAAAAATTTTATTAAGATTTTCATTATTATCATTACTACTTTTACTAATAACATTAAAATCATTATTATTAATATTATTAGAAAATAATACAATTTATTATTTATATCATTAAGAATAATATTATTATCATTCTATTTGATTGTTATAAACAAACTTATTAAGAAATATCATGTTGGTTATTATTAGGATCCTCATATTATCATTATTTTCTTATTTATTATTATAAGTATTTTATTAATAATAGTTAATATAGTTAATATAATTATTATTAAGAAGTACTAATATTATTATTATTAGCATACTATTATTTTTATAATATTAGTGTAATATTAATACATGTATATAAAAATGACTAATTTTAATTACTGATATAAGGTTATACCTATATATATATATATATATATATATATATATATATATATATATATATATATATATATATATATATATATATATATATATATATATATATATATATATATATATATATATATATATATATATATATATATATATATATATATATATATATATATATATATATATATTAGGATATATAAAATAAACAAGTTGTTTCTTTATATTTATAAAAGGACATATAGATATATATTTCGATAGTTAAACAGTTACACTAGTGGATTCAGTTTCACATTCCTTTCTTACTGTAACAACTTTTTTCTTGTGCCTAGAGATCGAATCAAATCTCACATACAACCAAAATCACAATCTTCATCTACTTTTGTATATGTTATTATTATTACTTTTTTTATTAAATCAACCTGTCGACTATCCTGCTGTAGTTAAAAAAATTGAATGGTTCAGACATATTGATGAACTCCTTCCTTCCTTTCATCTTCATTATCAATTACAAACAACTACAGCCTTTTTTCAGATTTAAATTATCAAAGGAAAACCAAATAAAACCTTCGGTCCCCTGTCCCTGTGTCATTTTATCAAAACCGCGAATTCAAATCCCATTACAAAAAGTAAAAATGCAGTTTGGTTAGGAATCCTCCAAGTAAACTTCCTGTAAAATCTTAGCTTCCAATTTTTCAAAACAAGATCGAATTTGTGAGTCAAAGTTGATTTTTCAAAAGTCAAACGGAATGTTCATCGCGAAATTTGAACTTGTGTTGATGTTTTACGTTAAATTGATTATTCAGAACATTTATAATTGTGATTTTAAACCTTTTTCATTTTATAATCTTGGTCTGAAACATTCCCAAATTCTAAATTCGATTCTGAGTTTTAATTTTATTTTTTTTCTTTTCGAAGCAGTAACAGCAATTTTTATTTATTTATTTAGTTATTTTTTTTCTTTCAATTACTGATTAGTACAAACGCGTATGTGATATGTAAGATTTATTTGAGGAATTTAAATCTTGGATCGTTATAAGTATTATTGGTTTTGAATTTGGATTGATTAGTTTGGGGAGAGGAAGAAGATGATAGGTCACGAATTATTGGTTAAATAAATTTGGGTCGTATATAAATTAAAAAAACGGAAATGGCAGCATGGTTAGGAGTATTGCTAGCTAAGTGAGGGGTCGCGGGTTCGAGCCCAACTGGTGCCATTTTTTTAAAACCGATTTCTTTGAGGTAGTTTTTAAATTTTTCGAATTTATTATTATTATTATTTGTATTGTTATTATTATAATTATTATTGTTATTGTTATTAATGTTAGAAGTATAATTATTATTGTTACTTGTATTACTAAAATAAATTATAATTATCAATTATTACTATTATTAGGTATTAGTAATATTATGATTATTATTATTATTATCATTTTGCTACTATGTAACATCATTAAGTATTATTAATTTTATTATTAGTATTATCAATATCAATATAATTATTATTATGATTATGATTATGATTATTATTGTTATTATGGAAATAATACAAACTATTATTACTAAGATTAACATTAGTATTAGTATCATTGTAGATTTATTATTATTATTATTATTATTATTATTATTATTATTATTATTATTATTATTATTATTATTATTATTATTATTATTATTATTATTATTATTAACAAAAGTATTGTTATTAAGATTATCATTAGTAATGAGATTGTTATAATAATTATTATTATTAAGTATTATGTATTATTATCAAAATTAGTATCTTCATTACCATTATTATTAAAATTTTCATTTTATTAAAAACTACTGATATTATCATTATTATAAAATTTATCATTAACATTATTAATTAATAAAATCATTAACATAATAATTATTATTATTAACACTAGTATTATCATTATTATTATTTTAATCACTACTAATATTATGTTGGTATTAATATAATTACTGATTTAACAAACAAATGAAATATATACGTATAAAATATTTGATACATATAACATAATAAAAGTTATATTTTTATATAGTAATAATAAGATATATAAATTAAAAATATAAAAGTTATGTCACTAATAATAATATATATATTTGTTCGATTACAAGTATATGTTTTAATATATATATACGAATGATATAGGTTCGTGAATCGAAGGCCAACCCTGCATTGTTCTGTTGTTCAAAGTCGTCATATGTATTTTTACTACAAAATACAGTATCGTGAGTTTCATTTGCCTTTTTACCCTTTATATTTTTGGGCTGAGAATACATGCGCAATATTTATAAATGTTTTACAAAATAGACACAAGTACGTGAAACTACATTCTATGGTTGAATTATCGAAATCGAATATGCCCCTTTTTATTAAGTCTGGTAATCTAAGAATTAGGGAACAGACACCCTAATTGACGCGAATCCTAAAGATAGATCTATTGGGCCTAACAAACCCCATCCAAAGTACCGGATGCTTTAGTACTTCGAAATTTATATCATATCCGAAGGGAGTCCCGAAATGATGGGGATATTCTTATATATGCATCTTGTTAATGTCGGTTACCAGGTGTTCACCATATGAATGATTTTTATCTCTATGTATGGGATGTGTATTGAAATATGAAATCTTGTGGTCTATTAAATTATTGAAATGATTGTTATGATAAACTAATGAACTCACCAACCTTTTGGTTGACACTTTAAAGCATGCTTATTCTCAGGTACGAAAGAAATCTTCCGCTGTGCATTTGCTCATTTTAGAAATATTACTCAAAGTCATTCATGGCATGTTTTAAAGGACGTTGCATTCGAGTCATTGAGTTCTTCAAGATTATTATTAAGTCAATTATAGTTGAACATATTATGAAATGGTATGCCTGCCGTCAACTTTCGATGTAATGAAAGATTATCTTTTCAAAAACAAATGCAATGTTTGTAAAATGTATCATATAGAGGTCAAGTACCTCGCGATGTAATCAACTATTGTGAATCGTTTGTAATCGATATGGACTTCGTCCGAATGGATTAGGATGAGTCACTACAGTTGGTATCAGAGCGGTGGTCTTACCGAACCAGGTCTGCATTAGTATGTATAACTGATAAGTCGTTAGGATGCATTAGTGAGTCTGGACTTCGACCGTGTCTGCATGTCAAAAGTTTTGCTTATCGTTAGTGTTGAAAATTATTTGCTTATCATCCTTAAAGTCTAGACACGTCTTACTGCCTCTATTGCATAGACAGTGTATAGATAAATTCATATCTTAGCGTATCTGTTATTGTTGCCTTTGCCTGACAGCTTCCTTAGATTCCTCCGTAACTTATGGGATTTTAGTATTATATATGCATATGTAAACTATGTATTGCAGGGTACTAATCTACATCCTATAATCTATTTCTTATCGAAAATCCTTCATCTGATCGTACGAGATGAATCCCTCAACCAGTTCGAGTCCCTCAGATTTCGATAGCTATTTCAATAGTTATTCCTACAGCTATTCCAACATGGATGTTCACCTAAGCTCCGAAAGCAGCGTCACCAGAATGAATCAACCAATCATCCATCCCCAATCCATCTGATGAGTTCGTAGTCGACTTAATCAATGGAGACGCAAAGAAGGCGATCCTTTCCACCAACCAAATTACCCTCTTGACGATGAACCTGAAGCATTTACCGGCGAACCTGTCGAGATACCATTTTCTCTCTCATTTCCAGAGTATCTCGTCATAATTATATTCTATCCATAATTATAAACCTTATTCATTCACTCGTTCCGACCGACAATCATCCCGGAATAATAGAAGAAGTCAACAAACTTCACGCTCGAGTAATCAATTTGGAGAATATGGTGCGAAACTTACCAGCTTCAGCAACATCACCGGTACCAACAGTACCATCAGCAACAGCACCAGTATCATCAACAATTCATACCTCAACATCTCATTCTGTACCTCAAGTATAATCATCGTTCTACATGATGTTCTACATCATTTATCCCCGTTCGACATGGCGATTAAGTAATCTCTAAAGTTTTGGAGATTATCCATTCTAATTCTAACGGTAAATCAAATGAGATTAATATCATATTAACTCATTAAATTCATGATTACATCTGAAGAAAATATATATGTAAGTATATTTTCATAAAGATTGTAATTAAAAATTCTTTTGTACAAACTGTTAATGGTAAAAATATTTTAACGGGTAGTTAATACCCGAGGAATATTCAGATTTCACATTAATAAGTTACACTGTACATTCTTCGAAGCTGATTCAACAGTCGTTACTATCCTACTTACATTCACCGATATACAAATCCGTTCACCATAGAATAACCATTTTCATTCAATTTCATGTTTGGATTTTGATTTATTAGAATCCAACAAGTGGCATAGTGAAGAAAACATTTGACAAAATAAAAATTTGTTAGAAACAAACAAATTAACTATGAGAAATTTTGTTAAGAATCCACGCTAACTGTTCCTAGCTAATTGTTCCTAGCTAACTGATTACATTTTATTTATCGCAATTTAATTATCGCAATTTACATTCTTGCAATTTTATTTATCGTCATTTAAATTCTGTTATTTATTCTTACGCACATTAAATATCGGGACACGTATATAAGGTTTTGACATATCTTATCGACGCATATATATATAATATTTAGAATAACCATAGACACTCTATATGCAGTAATGATCGAGTTCTCTATACAGGGTTAAGGTGAAATGTCCTGTTCATATTGATTATAAACGTTCCATATTAATTGATTTCGTCGCTAGGTTTTGACCTCTATATGACACGTTTTTCAAACACTGCATTCATTTTTAAAATAACCATAACCTTTATTTTATCGATAAAGGTTTAAAAAGCATTACGTAGATTATCAAATAATGATAATCTAAAATATACCGTTTACACACGACCATTACATAATGGTTTACAATAAGAATATATTAAATCAAAAATAAGTTTCTTGAATGCAGTTTTTACATAATATCATACAAGCATGGACTCCAAATCTTGTCCTTATTTTAGTATGCAACAGCGGAAGCTCTTAATAATCACCTGAGAATAAACATGCTTAAAACGTCAACAAAAATGTTGGTGAGTTATAGGTTTAACCAATATATTATCAAATCATAATAATAGACCACAAGATTTCATATTTCAATATACATCCCATACATAGAGATAAAATTCATTCATATGGTGAACACCTGGTAACCGACATTAACAAGATGCATATAAGAATATCCCCTATCATTCCGGAAAATCCTTCGGACATGATAAAAATGAATTCGAAGTACTAAAGCATCCGGTACTTTGGATGGGGTTCGTTAGGCCCAATAGATCTATCTTTAAGATTCACGTCAACTAGTAGATCGGTTTACTAATTCTTAGGCTACCAAGAAAAAGGGGCATATTCGGCTTCGATCATTCACCCATATAATGTAGTTTCAATTACTTGTGTCTATTTCATAAAACATTTATAAAACTGCATGTATTCTCATCCCAAAATATTAGATTTTAAAAGTGGGACTATAACTCACTTTCACAGATTTTTACTTCGTCGGGAAGTAAGACTTGGCCACCGGTCAATTCACGAACCTATAACAAATATGTACATATATATCAAAGTATGTTCAAAATATATTTACAACACTTTTAATACATTTTGATGTTTTAAGTTTATTAAGTCAGCTGTTCTCGTTAGTAACCTACAACTAGTTGTCCACAGTTAGATGTACAGAAATAAATCGATATATATTATCTTGAAATAATCCACGACCCAGTGTATACACGTCTCAGGCTAGATCACAACTCAAAGTATATATATTTTTGGAATCAACCTCAACCCTGTATAGCTAACTCCAACATTACTGCATATAGAGTGTCTATGGTTGTTCCAAATAATATATATACATGGGTCGATATGATATGTCAAAACATTTGCATACGTGTCTATGGTATCTCAAGATTACATAATATATTAGAATATATGTATAATACAATATAAGTAAGCTAGGATATGATTTGTATAGAATTGTTAATATTTCCCGTAGCTACAAAAATCAAAAAATATCCAATCTTGTTTTACCCATAACTTCTTCATTTTAAATCCGTTTTGAGTGAATCAAATTGCTATGGTTTCATATTGAACTCTATTTTATGAATCTAAACATAAAAAGTATAGGTTAATAGTCAGAAATATAAGTTACAAGTCATTTTTGTAAGAGGTAGTCATTTCAGTCGAAAGAACGACGTCTTGATGACCATTTTGAAAAACATACTTCCACTTTGAGTTTAACCATGATTTTTGGATATAGTTTCATGTTCATAAGAAAAATCATTTTCCCAGAAGAACAACTTTTAAATCAAAGTTTATCATAGTTTTAAATTATCAAATCTAAAACAGCCCGCGGTGTTACTACGACGGCGTATGTCCGGTTTTACGGTGTTTTTCGTGTTTCCAGGTTTTAAATCATTAAGTTAGCATATAATATAGATATAGAACATGTGTTTAGTTGATTTTAAAAGTCAAGTTAGAAGGATTGATTTTTGTTTGCGAACAAGTTTAGAATTAACTAAACTATGTTCTAGTGATTTCAAGTTTAAATCTTCGAATAAGATAGCTTTATATGTATGAATCGAATGATGTTATGAACATCACTACTACCTCAAGTTTTGTGGATAAACCTACTGGAAAAGAGACAAATGGATCTAGCTTCAAAGGATCTTGGATGGCTTGAAAGTTCTTGAAGTAGAATCATGACACGAAAACAAGTTCAAGTAAGATTTCCACTCGAAATAAGATTGTTATAGTTATAGAAATTGAATCAAAGTTTGAATATGAGTATTACCTTGTATTAGAAAGATATCTTACTGTAAATAAGAAAGATTTCTTGAGGTTGGATGATCACTCTACAAGATTGGAAGTAAGCTAGCAAACTTGGAAGTATTCTTGATTTTTTGAAACTAGAACTTGTAGAATTTATGAAGAACACTTAGAACTTGAAGATAGAACTTGAGAGGGATCAATTAGATGAAGAAAATTGAAGAATGAAAGTGTTTATAGGTGTTTTTGGTCGTTGGTATATGGATTAGATATAAAGGATATGTAATTTTGTTTTCATGTAAATAAGTCATGAATGATTACTCATATTTTTGTAATTTTATGAGATATTTCATGCTAGTTGCCAAATAATGGTTCCCACATGTGTTAGGTGACTCACATGGGCTGCTAAGAGCTGATCATTGGAGTGTATATACCAATAGTACATACATCTAAAAGCTGTGTATTGTACGAGTACGAATACGGGTGCATACGAGTAGAATTGTTGATGAAACTGAACAAGGATGTAATTTTAAGCATTTTTGTTAAGTAGAAGTATTTTGATAAGTGTCTTGAAGTCTTTCAAAAGTGTATGAATACATATTAAAACACTACATGTATATACATTTTAACTGAGTCGTTAAGTCATCGTTAGTCGTTACATGTAAGTGTTGTTTTGAATCCTTTAGGTTAACGATCTTGTTAAATGTTGTTAACCCAATGTTTATAATATCAAATGAGATTTTAAATTATTATATTATCATGATATTATGATGTATGAATATCTCTTAATATGATATATATACATTAAATGTCATTACAACGATAATCGTTACATATATGTCTCGTTTCAAAATCATTAAGTTAGTAGTCTTGTTTTACATATGTAGTTCATTGTTAATATACTTAATGATATGTTTACTTATCATAATATCATGTTAACTATTTATATATATCCATATATATGTCATCATATAGTTTTTACAAGTTTTAACGTTCGTGAATCACCGGTCAACTTGGGTGGTCAATTGTCTATATGAAACCTATTTCAATTAATCAAGTCTTAACAAGTTTGATTGCTTAACATGATGGAAACACTTAATCATGTAAATAATAATTTCATTTAATATATATATATAAACATGGAAAAGTTCGGGTCACTACAGTACCTACCCGTTAAATAAATTTCGTCCCGAAATTTTAAGAAGTTGGAGGTGTTGACGTATCTTCTGGAAATAAATGCGGGTATTTCTTCTTCATCTGATCTTCTTGTTCCCAGGTGAACTCGGGTCCTCTACGAGCATTCCATTCAAACCTTAACAATTGGTATCTTGTTTTGCTTAAGTCTTTTAACTTCACGATCCATTATTTCGACGGGTTCTTCGATGATTTGAAGTTTTTCGTTGATTTGGATTTCATCTAACGGAATAGTGAGATCTTCTTTAGCAAAAAATTTCTTCAAATTCGAGACGTGGAAAGTGTTATGTACTGTCGCGAGTTGTTGAGGTAACTCAAGTCGGTAAGCTACTGGTCCGACACGATCAATAATCTTGAATGGTCCAATATACGTTGGATTTAATTTCCCTCATTTACCAAATCGAACAACGCCTTTCCAAGGTGAAACTTTAAGCATGACCATCTCTCCAATTTCAAATTCTATATCTTTTCTTTTAATGTCAGCGTAGCTCTTTTGTCGACTTTTGGCGGTTTTCAACCGTTGTTGAATTTGGATGATCTTCTCGGTAGTTTCTTGTATTATCTCCGGACCCGTAATCTGTCTATCCCCCACTTCACTCCAAAAAATCGGAGACCTGCACTTTCTACCATAAAGTGCTTCAAACGGCGCCATCTCAATGCTTGAATGGTAGCTGTTGTTGTAGGAAAATTCTGCTAACGGTAGATGTCGATCCCAACTGTTTTCGAAATCAATAACACATGCTCGTAGCATGTATTCAAGCGTTTGTATCGTCATTTCGCTCAGCCCATCAGTTTGTGGATGATAGGTAGTACTCATGTCTAGACGAGTTTTCTAATGCTTGCTGTAATGTCTGCCAGAATCTTGAAATGAATCTGCCATCCCTATCAGAGATAATAGAGATTGGTATTCCATGTTTGTAGACGACTTCTTTCAAATACAGTCATGCTAACTTCTCCATCTTGTCATCTTCTCTTATTGGCAGGAAGTGTGCTGATTTGGTGAGACGATCAACTATTACCCAAATAGTATCAAAACCACTTGCAGTCCTTGGTAATTTAGTGATGAAATCCATGATAATGTTTTCCCATTTTCATTCCATGATTTTGAGTTGTTGAAGTAGACCTGATGGTTTCTGATGCTCAGCTTTGACCTTAGAACACGTCAAACATTCTCCTACGTATTTAGCAACATCGGCTTTCATACCCGGCCACCAAAAATGTTTCTTGAGATCCTTGTACATCTTCCCCGTTCTAGGATGTATTGAGTATCTGGTTTTATAAGCTTCTCTAAGTACCATTTATCTCATATCTCCGAATTTTGGTACCCAAATCCTTTCAGCTCTATACCGGGTTCCGTCTTCCCGAATATTAAGATGCTTCTCCGATCCTTTGGGTATTTCATCCTTTAAATTTCCCTCTTTTAAAACTCCTTGTTGCGCCTCCTTTATTTGAGTAGTAAGGTTATTGTGAATCATTATATTCATAGATTTTACTCGAATGGGTTCTCTGTCCTTCCTGCTCAAGGCGTCGGCTACCATATTGCCTTCCCTGGGTGGTAACGAATCTCAAAGTAGTAATCATTTAACAATTCAATCCACCTACGCTACCTCATATTCAGTTATTTCTGATTAAATATGTGTTGAAGACTTTTGTGGTCGGTATATATAATACTTTTGACCCCATATAAGTAGTGCCTCCAAGTCTTTAATGCAAAAACAACCGTGCCTAATTCCAAATCATGCGTCGTATAATTTTGTTCATGAATCTTCAATTGTCTAGACGCATAAGCAATTACTTTCGTTCGTTGCATTATTACACAACCGAGACCTTGCTTTGAGTTGTCACAATATATCACAAAATCATCATTCCCTTCAGGTAATGACAATATAGGTGCCGTAGTTAACTTTTTCTTCAATAACTGAAACGCTTTCTCTTGTTCATCCTTCCATTCAAATTTCTTCCCTTTATGCGTTAATGCAGTCAAGGGTTTTGCTATTCTGGAAAAGTCTTGGATGAACCTTCTGTAGTAACCAGCTAGTCCTAAAAACTGGCGTATGTGTTTCGGAGTTTTTGGGGTTTCCCACTTTTCAACGGTTTCAATCTTTGCTGGATCCACCTGAATACCTTCTTTGTTCACTATGTGACCGAGGAATTGAACTTCTTCCAACCAAAATGCACACTTTTAAAACTTAGCGTACAGTTTTTCTTTCCTTAACAACTCTAGCACTTTTCTCAAGTGTTCTTCGTGCTCTTGATCATTCTTCGAGTAAATAAGTATGTCATCGATGAAAACAATGACAAACTTGTCAAGATATAGCCCACACACTCGGTTCATGAGGTCCATGAACAAAGCTGGTGCGTTAGTCAATCCAAATGGCATAACCATAAACTCGTAATGACCGTAACGCGTCCTAAAAGCAGTCTTTGGAATATCATCCTCCTTCACCCGCATTTGATGATATCCAGAACGTAAATCGATCTTCGAATAAACAGACGAGCCTTGTAGTTGATCAAATAAGTCGTCGATTCTCGGTAGTGGGTAGTGGTTCTTGATGGTAAGTTTGTTCAACTCTCGATAGTCGATACACAACCTGAATGTACCATCTTTCTTCTTGACAAACAAAACAGGAGCTCCCCACGGTGATGTGCTTGGTCGAATGAAACCACGCTCTAAAGGTTCTTGTAATTGGCTCTGAAGTTCCTTCATTTAGCTAGGTGCGAGTCTGTATGGAGCACGAGCTGTTGGTGCAGCTCCCGGTACAAGGTCTATTTGAAATTCAACGGATCGGTGTGGAGGTAGTCCCGGTAATTCTTTCGGAAATACATTGGGAAATTCTTTTGCAACGTGAATATCATTGATGTTCTTTTCTTCGGAATTGACTTTCTCGACGTGTGCTAGCACAGCATATCAACCTTTTCTTATTAGTTTTTGTGCCTTCAGGTTACTAATAAGATTTAACTTTGCGTTGCTCTTTTCTCCGTACACCATTTAGGGTTTTCCTTTTTCTCGTATAATGCGAATTGCATTTTTGTAACAAACGATCTCTGCTTTCACTTCTTTCAACCAGTCCATACCAATTATCACATCAAAACTCCCTAACTCTACTGGTATCAAGTCAATCTTAAATGTTTCGCTAACCAGTTTAATTTCTCGATTCTGACATATATTATCTGCTGAAATTAATTTACCATTTGCTAATTCGAGTAAAAATTTACTATCCAAAGGCGTCAATGGGTAACTTAATTTAGCACAAAATTCTCTACTCATATAGCTTCTATCCGCACCTGAATCAAATAAAACATAAGCAGATTTATCGTCAATAAGAAACGTACCCGTAACAAGTTCCGGGTCTTCCTGTGCTTCTGCCGCATTAATATTGAAAACTCTTCCATGGCCCTGACCATTAGTATTCCCCTGATTCGGGCAATTTCTAATAATGTGGTCCGGTTTTCCACATTTATAACAAACAGCGTTGGTATTACTTGCTCCGACACTATTTGTTTCGGCATTACTTGTTCTGGCATTATTTGCTCCCTTAGTTCTGTTAAACTTTGGTCCGTAGACCTCACACTTTATCGCGCTATGACCATTTCTTTTACACCTGTTGCAAAATGTCGTGCAAAACCCCTGGTGATTTTCTTCACACCTATGACATGGCTGTTTTTGGTTTTTGTTGCCGTTGTTGTTATTGAGGTTTTTGTTGGGATTGTTATTGTTGTTGAAACGGTTGTTGTAGTTGTTGTTGTTGTTGGGATGTTTGTTGTTGTTATTGTTAGGATTGCGGTTATTGTTGCGATTGTTGTTGCGGTTGTTGGGATAGTTGTTGCGATTGTGGTTGTAATTGTTATTGTTATTGTACTGGTGACTCTTGTCACTGTTTTCCTCCCACTTCCTCTTGAGTTGTTTTGTGTTGGCTTCTTCAGCCGCCTGCTCTTTAATTCTTCCCTCAATCTGATTTATGAGTTTATGAGCCATTCGACTTGCCTTCTGTATAGAAGCGGGCTCGTGTGAACTTACATCTTCTTGAATCCTTACTGGTAACCCTTTTACAAACGCGTCGATCTTCTCTTCTTCATCTTCGAATGCTCCCGGGCACAATAGGCACAACTCTGTGAATCGTCGTTCATATGTGGTAACGTCAAACCCTTGTGTTCGTAACTCTCTAAGTTCTTCCTTGAGTTTATTGACTTTGTTTCTAGGACGGTACTGCTCGTTCATCAATTGCTTGAATGCCGACCACGGTAGTGCGTAAGCAGCATTTTGTCCTACCTGTTCAAGATAGGTGTTCCACCACGTTAACGCAGTACCTGTGAAGGTATGCGTAGCGTACTTAACTTTGTCCTCTTCAGTACACTTACTTATGGCAAACACCGATTCGAGTTTCTCGGTCCACCGTTTCAATCCAATTGGTCCTTCGGTTCCATCAAATTCCAAAGGTTTGCAGGCAGTGAATTCTTTGTAGGTGCATCCTACACGATTTCTTGCGCCGTTAGCTGCATTTCTAAATTCAGCGTTATTGTTGGCATGTAGCGCAGCCTGTACTGCGGCTATGTTTGCAGCAAGAAAGGTACGAAATTCCTCTTCGTTCATATTCATGGTGTGTCGAGTAGTCGGTGCCATTTCCTTCAAAATAGACAACTGAATCGAGTTAATCATACAGAATATTAAGAGTAGTCAATAGTATTTCGTAGCATAATATGAACTCATTTATAAAAGCTTTTTCTTCATATTAGCGTTTTATAAGTTTAAATTCGGGTACTACCTACCCGTTAAGTTCATACTTATTAGCTAATATACAATTCAACTACTACAATTCCATATGAAAAACTGATTATAATAATATATCACATACAAATATTCTTCAAACTTAAAATTCGCTATATTACATATAACATGAAATATAGTACACTATGATACAGGACAGTTTTGAAGATAAATCTAGTTAATACGCAAGTTTTTCAGCAAAGGAAATAAAGACACGTAATTCATAAGTCCAGAAACAAGTCATGCATTCTGGTTTTACTAAGATGACTTCCCATCCTTGGTCTTGTGGAAATTAACCGTTATGACCATTGGCTAGGCAGCATGTTGTAACGTCGTCAAAAGGATGAGGGTTTCGTAATGTCCAACAGCCCCGTAATAATCTAAAAACCTTGTTTCTCACCCCAACTACTAAATCTGTCACTTGTGGGAAGGTTTTATTTAAAAGTTGCAATCCGATATTCTTTTTCTCACTTTGGTAAGAAGCGAACATCACTAACCCGTAAGCATAACATGCTTCTTTATGTTGCATGTTAGAAGTTCTTTCTAATTCACGAAATCCTATGTTGGGATATGTTGAGTCAAAATAGGTTCTTAACCCGTAGCGTAAAATTGCATTTGGGTTCCCCGCATTTAATGCTTTAAAGAAAACACGGTGTAACTTACGGTCTCCCCAATGTGATATACCCCACCTATCAAAGGAAAGCCTTTTATAAACTAAGGCATTTCCGGAAAGTCTTTCAAATGTTTGACAAGTTAATTTCGCCATAACTAAATGTGCTGATGAATTCTGACCGACTCTAGACAAGATTTCCTCAATTATATCCTCTGGTAGGTCTTCTAAAATATTCGGTTGTCTACCCTTAACGTCCATTTTGTTTTTATACTGTAAAATAGACAAGGATTAGATTCGTAATAATAAACAATACAAGAAATTTTTACATAGAACATAAAAGTACAAGCACACTACAATACATTTATTACACAACATGCTCACACCCCTTTAATCTGAATCACTGGTTTCTTCTTCTTCTTCTTCAGACTTGGTTCTTTTTCCTAATCTTCTAGGGATATATGATGTTCCTCTAATACAAGTCGTCGTTTTCCACATTGGTTTAGAAAAACCTGGTGGTTTAGAGGTTCCCGGGTTATTGTCACGATATTAAAAATACGGGTGTTGACGGTACATATAAAGTTCATCGGGGTCGGAATCAGATTTCTCTATTTTGATGCCTTTTCCCTTATAATTTTCTTTTGCCTCATTAAATTGGGTCGGGGTAATTTCTATAACATCAATGGAATCCTCATCAGGATCCGATTCATCGAAAAATTGGTAATTTTCCCAATATTTTGCTTCCTTAGCAGAAACACCATTGACCATTATCAACTTTGGTCCATTGGTTGAGGATTTTCTTTTATTTGACCGATTTTCTGTGGTTCCTACTATTCCCCCCTCTGGAACCTCTTCTTCTTCCAGTTCCTCTTCTCCTGGTTCCTCTTCTTCCGGTTCCTCTTCTTCCGGTTCCGTTTCCTCTTCTTTCGGTTCTTCGGGAACTTGTGAATCTTGCCAATATATATTCGACTATTCGTTATTATTAGGTGAGTCAATGGGATTTGTGCTAGAGGTAGACATCTATCACACAATATCAAATATGTTAAGAGATTAATATATCACATAATATTTACATGTTAATAATAGATAGTTTCCAACAAAAATGTTAAGCAATCATTTTTAAAGAAAATATGGTCGAAGTCGAGACTCACTAATGCATCCTAACAAACTTGATAAGACACACTAATGCAAATTTTCTGGTTCTCTAAGACCAACGCTCGGATACCAACTGAAATGTCCCGTTCATATTGATTATAAACGTTCCATATTAATTGATTTCGTCGCGAGGTTTTGACATCTATATGAGATGTTTTTCAAAGACTGCATTCATTTTTAAAACAACCATAACATTTATTTTATCGATAAAGGTTTACAAATCATTACGTAGATTATCAAATAATGATAATCTAAAATATACCGTTTACACACGACCATTACATAATGGTTTACAATAAGAATATATTACATGAAAAATAAGTTTTTTGAATGCAGTTTTTACATAATATCATACAAGCATGGACTCCAAATCTTGTCCTTATTTTAGTATGCAACAGCGGAAGCTCTTAATAATCACCTGAGAATAAACATGCTTAACACGTCAACAAAAATGTTGGTGAGTTATAGGTTTAACCTATATATTATCAAATCATAATAATAGACCACAAGATTTCATATTTCAATATACATCCCATACATAGAGATAAAATTCATTCATATGGTGAACACCTGGTGACCGACATTAACAAGATGCATATAAGAATATCCCCTATCATTCCGGGAAATCCTTCAGACATGATAAAAATGAATTCGAAGTACTAAAGCATCCGGTAATTTGGATGGGGTTCGTTAGGCCCAATAGATCTATCTTTAGGATTCGCGTCAATTAGTAGATCGGTTTACTAATTCTTAGGCTACCAAGCAAAAGGGGCATATTCTTCTTCGATCATTCACCCATATAATGTAGTTTCAATTACTTGTGTCTATTTCGTAAAAAATTTATAAAACTGCATGTATTCTCATCCCAAAATATTAGATTTTAAAAGTGGAACTATAACTCACTTTCATAGATTTTTACTTCTTCGGGAAGTAAGACTTGGCCACTGGTCAATTCACGAACCTATAAAAAAATATGTACATATATATCAAAGTATGTTCAAAATATATTTACAACACTTTTAATACATTTTGATGTTTTAAGTTTATTAAGTCAACTGTCCTCGTTAGTAACCTACAACTAGTTGTCCACAGTTAGATGTACAGAAATAAATCGATATATATTATCTTGAATCAATCCATGACCCAGTGTATACACGTCTCAGGCTAGATCACAACTCAAAGTATATATATTTTTGGAATCAACCTCAACCCTGTATAGCTAACTCCAACATTACTGCATATAGAGTGTCTATGGTTGTTCCAAATAATATATATACATGGGTCGATATGATATGTCAAAACATTTGCATATGTGTCTATGGTATCTCAAGATTACATAATATATTAGAATACATATATAATACAATATAAGTTAGCTAGGATATGATTTGTATAGAATTGTTAATATTTCCCGTAGCTACAAAATTCAAAAAATATCCAATCTTGTTTTACCCATAACTTCTTCATTTTAAATCCGTTTTGAGTGAATCAAATTGCTATGGTTTCATATTGAACTCTATTTTATGAATCTAAACAGAAAAAGTATAGGTTTATAGTCGGAAATATAATTTACAAGTCATTTTTGTAAGAGTTAGTCATTTCAGTCGAAAGAACGACGTCTTGATGACCATTTTGAAAAACATAATTCCACTTGGAGTTTAACCATGATTTTTGGATATAGTTTCATGTTCATAAGAAAAATCATTTTCCTAGAAGAAAAACTTTTAAATCAAAGTTTATCATAGTTTTTAATTATCAAACCCAAAACAGCCCGCGGTGTTACTACGACGGCGTATGTCCGGTTTTACGGTGTTTTTCGTGTTTCCAGGTTTTAAATCATTAAGTTAGCATATCATATAGATATAGAATATGTGTTTAGTTGATTTTAAAAGTCAAGTTAGAAGGATTAACTTTTGTTTGCGAACAAGTTTAGAATTAACTAAACTATGTTCTAGTGATTTCAAGTTTAAACCTTCGAATAAGATAGCTTTATATGTATGAATCGAATGATGTTATGAACATCATTACTACCTCAAGATTTGTGGATAAACCTACTGGAAAAGAGACAAATGGATCTAGCCTCAAAGGATCTTGGATGGCTTGAAAGTTCTTGAAGTAGAATCATGACACGAAAACAAGTTCAAGTAAGATTTCCACTCGAAATAAGATTGTTATAGTTATAGAAATTGAATCAAAGTTTGAATATGAGTATTACCTTGTATTAGAAAGATATCTTACTGTAAATAAGAAAGATTTCTTGAGGTTGGATGATCACTCTACAAGATTGGAAGTAAGCTAGCAAACTTGGAAGTATTCTTGATTTTATGAAACTAGAACTTGTAGAATTTATGAAGAACACTTAGAACTTGAAGATAGAACTTGAGAGAGACCAATTAGATGAAGAAAGTCGAAGAATAAAAGTGTTTGTAGGTGTTTTTGGTCATTGGTGTATGGATTAGATATAAAGGATATGTAATTTTGTTTTCATGTAAATAAGTCATGAATGATTACTCATATTTTTGTAATTTTATGAGATATTTCATGCTAGTTGCCAAATGATGGTTCCCAAATGTGTTAGGTGACTCACATGGGCTGCTAAGAGCTGATCATTGGAGTGTATATACCAATAGTACATACATCTAAAAGCTGTGTATTGTACGAGTACGAATACGGGTGCATACGAGTAGAATTGTTGATGAAACTGAACGAGGATGTAATTGTAAGCATTTTTATTAAGTAGAAGTATTTTGATAAGTGTCTTGAAGTCTTTCAAAAGTGTATGAATACATATTAAAACACTACATGTATATACATTTTAACTGAGTCGTTAAGTCATTGTTAGTCGTTACATGTAAGTGTTGTTTGAATCCTTTAGGTTAACGATCTTGTTAAATGTTGTTAACCCAATGTTTATAATATCAAATGAGATTTTAAATTATTATATTATCATGATATTATGATGTATGAATATCTCTTAATATGATATATATATACATTAAATATCGTTACAACGATAATCGTTACATATATGTCTCATTTCAAAATCATTAAGTTAGTAGTCTTGTTTTTACATATGTAGTTCATTATTAATATATTTAATGATATGTTTACTTATCATAATATCATGTTAAATATATATATATCCATATATATGTCATCATATAGTTTTTACAAGTTTTAACGTTCGTGAATCACCGGTCAACTTGGGTGGTCAATTGTCTATATGAAACCTATTTCAATTAATCAAGTCTTAACAAGTTTGATTGCTTAACATGTTGGAAACACTTAATAATGTAAATAACAATTTCATTTAATATATATATAAACATGGAAAAGTTCGGGTCACTACATGAGGTTGATTCTATAATAATATATATACTTTGAGTTGTGATCGAGTCTGAGACATGTACACGGGTCACGATACGTATTAATTAATTCGAATATTATATATATACCTATATATGAATTATTGAATCGCTAATTGTGGACTATCAACTGTGGACTACCAACGTGGGACAATTAAAATGAATTAAACCTCATTTGTATCTTGACGATTTCAATCTGCGTTCAAACCTTTCATGATTCTTGAAAACCCCTCAATTGATAGGATGAATCAACCGCACTTCATCTACGGAAGGAAAGATTTATGCATATAGTTATGCACCTGAAGAACTCTCGAAAACTGAGTAAACATTTAACACATAGCTGTGTTAATCCCTTTAGTGTTATTATTACCCAACATAACTTTGCAATTCCTTTCCAAATTATCCAATTTTGTCACAGCTCCAACAAGTCAACTTCGACTTTTCACTCGGATTAGCTTATTATAACCCTGATATATAAGCTGCCTTTCGTCATCGATACCAGAAAACCGTTTATATCTCACTAAATTAGCAGTAAACTTACCAGCAACATCATTGATCTTTGACTTTATGAAAAGTTATTATATTCATTGAAATCCTATCATCTACTCATCTGCATCTGATAACGAGAATTGCCGTACCAAATACCGAAAATCAGCAATCAATATTTTGAACTCTCGCAGCATGTCTACATCAACAGTTATATGTAAACATATAACATTTATCTCTTAGAATTATGATCTTCCATTCTAAAATTCTGAAAAGCACCCAGTCTACAAATCAATACCACAAATTCTGGAAAAAAAAAGCTGAATACGGCGGCAAAAACTGTACACGACCTTAACCGTCGAAAGTTTGATGATAAAGAATGGAGTATTGGAAACACTCGATAGAAAATTTAGTACCGAAAGACGGATTATGCGAAACTATGAAGGAAACCGTGGACAAATCACAAAGAATAAGTTTGACTTCAAAGAATCCAAAAGATTCAATGCCTGCTGAAGTCTTTAGCGAATATCTTGTTCCTTACTCTAAACCCTTGCGGACAATAGTCTCCATCATCCTTTGATCTTAGATATTTAAAGATATTATTGAATCTTTCATTATAAATATCTTCGATATTTCTGAATATATTTTCATAACTAATCTTATCTGAAATCATTAATCTTTTCGTGCTATCAGTGTTACATCATATAGAAACTGTTAGTTTCTATATTCTGTAAACTTTCGAACTTAAAATATGAATGTTATTGAAGTAATGTTGGGAACTGATGCATGATTTAGTACAATATAATGACACTTGATCAACGTGATTATATTACAGTAAGTCATGTTGAGTTTCTAAATGGAACATGATGATTCACAGAGTATAACGTCATCATGTGTCATGTTACATAACTCTTTCATTCTGCTTAACTTCTGAACATATCAAGAAAGTATATTCTTGATAGTTCTATTCTCAGTGATTCTGGTAATTTGACCGATCAAATTGTGCTAATACATTCTTTCTTATTTAGAACATGATGTTTATCCGAAATTCCATACTTACGAATTCTGGACCGTTACTCGCTTTACTAGAGGTCAGGAGGATAATAAAAAGGTAAAGAGCACCAAGATATAAGAGAAAATATAAAGCCCAATAACAACACTGAGGTTACAAACCATGGATATTAATATGAATAAGAATATAAAGACACGGTATAATTAAGAATAGTATCACCCCAAGGTAATAGTAGAAGTAAACAGATTCTTCTGGTGGAAGATTGAAAGAAGGATGACAGAAATGATAATTAGGAAAATAACAAGGATTAGAACGACATTAAGCATTTTCATAATCTGTTGGATGTATGAACTAAGAAAGAAAGTATAGGAATGGTGAGAATAATGGAACGGAAGAGCTTAAATTTATAGTGGAAATATCAGACAGAGTAATCGAGGTAGATCACCGTATTTAATTATAGAGATCTTAATTTCCTTACTCGCCGAAGAAGAAAATCTTCTAGATTTCGAAGATTTTCTTTAAAATCCTTTGAATTCCGGAATTCAACCCTGACTCTGCCAATAGTTAAGACGAATCTTTACTTTTCCTATTTCATTACTTTTCCTATTTCATTCTTTTGTGATAGCTTCATTCGAACTCTTCGAATAATTAAATTGTTTTATCCACATTACTCAATGATGATAAAACTTTATTTATCAACTCATATTCGTCATGAAAACATTTTTATTGTTAGCCATGACCACCTCACTCAAATTTCGGGAAGAAATTTCTTTAACGGGTAGGTACTGTGATGACCCAGGAATTTTCGACCAGATTTAAACTCGATCTTTATAGGTTTTCGATACGATAAGCAAAGTATGTAATGTGGAGTTTAGAAAATTTTGAAAAAACGATATTCATATATTAAATTTACCTTCGACCGCTTTCGGCGATTCACGAACATATGTTTGTAAATAAATATGGATATATATATATATATATAAATATAAGTATATATAATAATTTGAAATTTTAAAATATAATTTAAACATTAAAAATTAAATAAGTAAAATAAGATATAAAATAATTAAGTTGTATTTAAAATGAATTTACATATAAATATATGATTATTATAGATAATTATTATAATATGTATATTGTAACATATATATAAGAATATAATACCCAATATAAGTTACTATATATATATAATTATTAAATATTACATAATTAATAATTTGTATATATCAAATGTAAATACAAGTTAAGAATATAGTTGTCATAATAACTTTCATAATTAATTATTAATACGATACTAATATCAATATCAATATTAGTTTTATGAATATATTATAATACTAATTTAAATATTAATAGTTATTATAATTATTATTATTATATATTAGTAATATAATTATTGTTAGTGTAATTATTATTAAGAATTATAAATATTATGATTATTATTATTGTTATCGTTGTTAATATCACTATTATATATTATAGTGAGTAGGAAAATTTTTTTTATTAAGATTATCATTATTATCATTACTACTTTTACTAATAACATTAAAATCATTATTATTAATATTATTAGAAAATAATACAATTTATTATTTGTATCATTAAGAATAATATTATTATCATTCTATTTGATTGTTATAAACAAACTTATTAAGAAATATCATGTTGGTTATTATTAAGATCCTCATATTATCATTATTTTCTTATTTATTGTTATAAGTATTTTATTAATAATAGTTAATAAAGTTAATATAATTATTATTAAGAAGTACTAATATTATTATTATTAGCATAGTATTATTTTTATAATATATATATATATATATATATATATATATATATATATATATATATATATATATATATATATATATATATATATATATATATATATATATATATATATATATATATATATAGGGGCAGGATCAATGGGGAAGTAACCAATCGGGGGGAAGCGGGTGGAAGCAAAAAAAAATTCGTTTTTTTTGGAATTTTTTTTCCGGCATCAAGATCACACGAAAATATGAACATTTAGAAGAGACACTTCGTGATGAATGTCATTATTTAGGCTGGAAAACGATCGACAAAAATAACATTCAAGATAATATTATTCGTGAAGAATATGAACGTCTTTTTTTCATGTTTTGTGAAGTAAAATTTAGCCCGATTTAGAGTTTAGGATTTAGGGTTTAGGGTTTAGGGTTTGGTGTTTTGGGTTTATTTCATAAACCCAAAACACCAAACCCTAAACCCTAAACCCTAAACTCTAAACCGTTCGTGTTAAAAACTCAATCTAAATCCTAAATCTAAACCCTAAATCTAAACCCTAAACCCTAAATTTCTAAACCCTAACATCTAAACCGTATAAACCCTAATATCTAAACCCTGATATCTATACCCCAATAGCTAAAACCTCAACATATGCTCGAAAAACACGATAATTGTTATATATTATTTCTTCGAGCGTTTTCCCGCCAAAATAAAAACATTTATCACAAAGTGCCTCTACTAAATGTTCATATTTTCATCTCATCTATAATGTTCGTGAACAAAGTTTTTTCAAAAAACGAAAAAAAAAAAGTTTTTGCTTCCCCTCGCTTCCCCCCGAATGGTTAAGTCCCTCTTGATCCTACCCCTATATATATATATATACATATATATATATATATATACACATATATATATATATATATATATATATATATATATATATATATATATATATATATATATATATATATATATATATATATATATATAAAATAAACAAGTTGTTGCTTTATATTTATAAAAGAACATATAGATATATATTTCGATAGTTAAACAGTTACACTAGTGGATTCAGTTTCACATTCCTTTCTTACTGTGACAACTTTGTTCTTGTCCCTAGAGATCGAATCAAATCTCACATACAACCAAAATCACAATCTTCATCTACTTTTGTATATGTTATTATTTTTTTTTATTAAATCAACCTGTCGACTATCCTGCTGTAGTTAAAAAAATCGAATGGTTCAGACATATTGATGAACTCCTTCCTTCCTTTCATCTTCATTATCAATTACAAACAACTACAGCCTTTTTCAGATTTTAATTATCAAAGGAAAACCAAATAAAACCTTCGGTCACCTGTCCCTGTGTCATTTTATCAAAACCGTGAATTCAAATCCCATTACAAAAAGTAAAAATGCAGTTTGGTTACGAATCCTCCAAGTAAACTTACTGTAAAATCTTAGCTTCCAATTTTTCAAAACAAGATCGAATTTGTGAGTCAAAGTTGATTTTTCAAAAGTCAAACTGAATGTTCATCGCGAAATTTGAACTTGTGTTGATGTTTTACGTTAAATTGATTATTCAGAACATTTATAATTGTGATTTTAAACCTTTTTCATTTTATAATCTTGGTCTGAAACATTCCCAAATTCTAAATTCGGTTCTGAGTTTTATTTTTTTATTTTTATTTTCTTTTCGAAGCAGTAACAGCGATTTTTATTTATTTATTTAGTTATTTTTTTATTTCAATTACTGATTAGTACAAATGCGTATGTGATATGTAAGATTTATTTGAGGAATTTAAATCTTGGATCGTTATAAGTATTATTGGTTTTGAATTTGGATTGATTAGTTTGGGGAGAGGAAGAAGATGATAGGTCACGAATTATTGGTTAAATAAATTTGGGTCGTATATAAATTAAAAAAACGGAAATGGCAGCATGGTTAGGTGTATTGCTAGCTAAGTGAGGGGTCGCGGGTTCGAGCCCAACTGGTGCCATTTTTTTAAAACCGATTTCTTTGAGGTAGTTTTTAAATTTTTCGAATTTATTATTATTATTTGTATTGTTATTATTATTATTATTATTATTATTATTATTATTATTGTTATTGTTATTAATGTTAGAAGTATAATTATTATTGTTACTTATATTACTAAAATAAATTGTAATTATCAATTATTACTATTATTAGGTATTAGTAATATTATGATTATTATTATTATCATTTTGCTACTATGTAACATCATTAAGTATTATTAATGTTATTATTAGTATTATTAATATCAATATAAGTATTATTATGATTATGATTATGATTATTATTGTTATTATGGAAATAATACAAACTATTATTACTAAGATTAACATTAGTATTAGTATCATTGTAGATTTATTATTATTATTATTATTATTATTATTATTATTATTATTATTATTATTATTATTATTATTATTATTGTTATTATTATTATTATTATTATTATTATTATTATTATTATTATTATTATTATTATTATTATTATTATTATTATTAACAAAAGTATTGTTATTAAGATTATCATTAGTAATGAGATTGTTATAATAATTATTATTATTAAGTATTATGTATTATTATCAAAATTATTATCTTCATTACCATTATTATTAACCTTTTCGTTTTATTAAAAACTACTGATATTATCATTATTATAAAATTTATCATTAACATTATTAATTAATAAAATCATTAACATAATTATTATTATTATTAACACTAGTATTATTATTATTATTATTTTAATCACTACTAATATTATGTTAGTATTAATATAATTACTGATTTAACAAACAAATGAAATACATACGTATAAAATATTTGATACATATAACATAACAGAAGTTATATTTTTATATAGTAATAATAAGATATATAAATTAAAAATATAAAAGTTATGTCACTAATAATAATATATATATATTTGTTGGATTACAAGTATATGTTTTAATATATATACGAATGATATAGGTTCGTGAATCGAAGGCCAACCCTGCATTGTTCTGTTGTTCAAAGTCGTCATATGTATTCTTACTACAAAATACAGTATCGTGAGTTTCATTTGCCTTTTTACCCTTTATATTTTTGGGCTGAGAATACATGCGCAATATTTATAAATGTTTTACAAAATAGACACAAGTACGTGAAACTACATTCTATGGTTGAATTATCGAAATCGAATATGCCCCTTTTTATTAAGTCTGGTAATCTAAGAATTAGGGAACAGACACCCTAATTGACGCGAATCCTAAAGATAGATCTATTGGGCCTAACAAACCCCATCCAAAGTACCGGATGCTTTAGTACTTCGAAATTTATATTTTATCCGAAGGAAGTCCCGGAATGATGGGGATATTCTTATATATGCATCTTGTTAATGTCGGTTACCAGGTGATCACCATATGAATGATTTTTATCTCTATGTATGGGATGTGTATTGAAATATGAAATCTTGTGGTCTATTAAAATATTGAAATGATTGTTATGATAAACTAATGAACTCACCAACCTTTTGGTTGACACTTTAAAGCATGTTTATTCTCAGGTACGAAAGAAATCTTCGCTGTGCATTTGCTCATTTTAGAAATATTACTCGAAGTCATTCATGGCATGTTTCAAAAGACGTTGCATTCGAGTCGTTGAGTTCATTAAGATTATTATTAAGTCAATTATAGTTGAACATATTATGAAATGGTATGCATGCTGTCAACTTTCGATGTAATGAAAGATTGTCTTTTCAAAAACGAATGCAATGTTTGTAAAATGTATCATATAGAGGTCAAGTACCTCGCAATGTAATCAACTATTGTGAATCATTTGTAATCGATATGGACTTCGTCCGGATGGATTAGGACGGGTCACTACAGATGCTCGAGGTACCGTTTGTGATGTTGAGGTGTGGGATGCGGCTGTTGTTGTTGGTGGTGGTGATGGTACTGTTGGTGTTGCTGATGGTGGTACTGTTGCTGCCGGTGATGCTGCTGGTGCTTGTAACCTTTGTACCATGTTCTCCAAATTCAATATTCGAGCGAAGCTCGGTGACTTCTTCTATTACACCAGGATGATAGGTGGTTCGAACGAGCTGGTGAATAAGATCTAGGATTTGAGTTAATATATAATCGTGACGAGACACTCTGGAAATGAGAGAGAAAATGGTGTCTCGGACAGGTTTGCCGGTAAGTGCTTCAAGTTCTTCGCCAAGAGGGCAATGTGCTGGATGGAAGGGATCACCTTCCTCTTGTCTCCAATGACCAAGTAGAGTACGAACCCATCCCCAATTCATCCAGAATAGATGATGGCTAATTGGTTGATCCATTCCGGTTACATTGCTTTCAGAGCTCGAGTGAAACTCCATATCGGAATTCGAAGGACTTGAACTAGTGGAGAGTTCCATTTCGTTCGATTGAATAGAGGATTTTTCGATATGAAATGATTTTCGGCTATCGGATGATATTCTAATTACCTAGAATATCTATATATATAGAACAAAAGATTTCATAGATTACGGAGGAATTTACAGAATATGTCAGGCAAAGTTTACAGTAATACATACGCTAAGATATGAAATTTGTCTATACACTATTCATGCAATCAATGCAGTAAGATGTGTCTAGACTAAGAATGATAAGCATGTAATTTCCGACAAGAAATGATAAGCAAAACTTTTTGAAATGCAGCTAAGGTCGAAGTCCAGACTCACTAGTGCATCCTAACAACTATCAGTTAGACACACTAATGCAAGACCTGGTTCGCTAAGACCATAACTCTGATACCAACTGAAACGACTCGTCCATATTACTATAAATGTGGTACGTTATTCATTGGTCCCATAGCAAGGTATTTGACCTTTATAAGATACATTTTAGAAAATGTTACATTCGTTTCATAAAAAGCACACTATTATTATACATAATGCATGTTTTAAACAATTGGGCGATTATTTAAGGAATAATCCCCATAATACATCGATTTTCAAATACTACACACGTGACATAACAGTCAAATATAATACATGATAAAGGTTTTATTGAATGCAACACTTTATTTAATTAAAAGCATGAGACTCCATGCACAGCTTGCTCAGATAATGCAACAGCGGAAGACTTTCTTAAGGATCTGAGAATAAACATGCTTAAACAGTCAACACAAAGGTTGATGAGATATATAGGTTTAGGATCAATATAAATATAGACAACAAGATTTCATAGTTATAAATATATGTACACTCGCAAGTGTGTAAAAGTAATCTATAAGTTGTTGAGCGCTTCGGTAACAATACTTAACCATTAATGTTGCATATTTCCTTTATTATGAAATCTCCCTACACTGTACCAAGTGTAGTAAAAACGAAGTACTATGCAACCGTTTATGATACTAGAGCGACTAGCCCGGTTGGGGTTGTCAAACATAGATCTATCAATAGGATTCGCGCTTACATGTTATTACAACATGTAAATATTAGTTACCAAGCTGTTAGGGAAGATATGCAATGTGGTACAACTCAACGTAGAATATATTTTAAGTACTTGTGTCCATGGCTTAAAACATAAAATGCATGTATTCTCATCCCAAAATATTTTTAGAGTTTAAAAATGGGACTATATACTCACGGTAGTAAAAGTATATTAATAATAAGTTTTCAACTTATTAAAAATATGGCCGTCATCCTTGGATTCATGAACCTGTAACAAATATATATGTATATCAAAATGTAATACAACTATCATTTATATCATATTTTCAATCACATGTGATTGTTTAAGTTCATATTTTCAATCACGTGTGATTGTTTAAGTTGTCAAGTTAGCAGTTCAACGTTAGTAGTCCACAATTAGTAGTCCATAGTTAGTAGTCCATAGTTAGTAGTCCACAATTAGTAGTACATAGTATACACGTGTTGTATAAGACTCAATCATGAACCACAATACCGCTATTGTAGTTACACGTATTGTGTATGTGGTGTCTTTTGATTTATCCAACGTATTGTGTAACCATGACATATTAGAATACATGTATAATACAAGAAAAGTTAGCTAGGATATGGTTACTATAGATTTTAATGAATTAATCCCGTAATCAAATTTTCCATTTCTAACCGCTATTGTTTTGCCCATAATTTCTTCGTTATAAATCCGTTTTGAGTGAATCAAATTGTTATGGTTTCATAACGAACTGTAATTTGTGAAACTAAACTGAAAAAGTGGTGGTTTATAGTCGGAGTTACAATTTATAATCCATATTTGTAAGAGGTAGTCATTTTCGTTGAAAGAACGACATGTTGATGACCATTTTGAAAAACATACTTCAATTTTGAGTTTAACCATGATTTTTGGATATAGTATCATGTTCATATGAAATATCATTTTCCCAGAAGAAAAACTTTTAAATCAAAGATTATGATAGTTTTTAATTATCCAACCCAAAACAGCCCCCGGTTTTACTACGACGGCGTATGTCCGGTTTTACGGTGTTCTTCGTGTTTCCAAGTTTTAACTCATTAAGTTAATATATCATATAGATATAAAACATGTGTTAAGTTGTTTTCAAAAATCAAGTTAGAAGGATTAACTTTGTTTGCGAACAAGTTTAGAATTAACTAAACTATGTTCTAGTTTATAAACTCTTATATAGATAGCTATAAACATATGAATTAAACAAGAGTTGAAGTAGAGTTTTTACCTCAAGTTTAGAATGTAAAGTTGCTGGAAAGAAGTAGTAGAACAAAAATCGAGAGAGTTCTTGCAAGTGTGTGTGAAAATTGGAAGTAAAATTTGGAAAATGAATGTGTAAAAATGAGTTAGAACTGGTGCTTATTTATAGGCTTGAAAATTTGGTTTTTAGTGAAAATATCTAAGATAAGTTAAAATGTATTAAGTCATGGATGACATATTAAATTGATTAGGTCATGGATGAAATATTACACAAATAATTGCAGATTTCTATTGGTATATACCAATAGTAAATACTTCTAGAAGCTGTGTATAATACGGGTAAAAATACCGTATGAATGCGAGTAGAATTCTTGAGGAAAATTGAACAAAAAATACGAGTATAGCTATCCTTTATATGTATTGGTATATTATAAAGTGTATTTAATAATTGTAAGGATGTATTTACACTCGTAATACTTTATATGTAAATACATTTTAACATAAGTTAATTATGTCGTTTAAATAGTAATATATATATTGTTCAAAAACTCTTTAAATTAGTAGTATGAAAAAATATATATAATACTTTGTTAATATACTTAATGAGATATTTAATTATCATATTTTCAAGTTAAATATATATATATATATATATATATATATATATATATATATATATATATATATATATATATATATACACACACACACACACACACATATATATATAATTAATACAAGTTATGACGTTCGTGAATCGTAAAAATAAAAGGGTGGTCAAATGTTTACATAAATTCCGTTTCAATTAATCAAGTCTTAACAAGTTTGATTGCTTAACATGTTGGAAACATTTAATTGTGTAAATATTAATCTCATATATATTAACAGAAAAATCCGGGTCGTTTTACACATAATTGTTCGTGAATCTTCAAGAGCAGTCGATGGGTAAATGAATACATGAACACAGTTCAAAGTTTTTGAGATTTCTACATTACAGACTTTGCTTATCATGTCAGAAACATATAAAGATCAAGTTTAAATTTGGTCGGAAATTTTCGGGTTGTCACACTGTGTCAACAATCCTGACGGTTTCTGATGCTGTGCCTTAACTTTAGCACAAGTCAAGCACTTACCAACATAAGTAGCGATATCAGCTTTCATATTAGGCCACCAATACAGTGCCTTAAGATCTTGGTACATCTTGTCGGATCCAAGGTGAATAGAATACCTTGTCTTGTGTGCCTCCTCTAGCACAAGTTCCCTTAATCCGCCAAACTTCGGTACCCAAATTCTGTCGATGAAATATCAGGTTCCATCATCTCGAGTAATGAAATTCTTATCAATTCCTCGAAGAGATTCGTTAGTAACGTTCTCTTCTTTCAACGCCTCTAACTGTGCGTCATGTATCTGAGAAGTAAGGTTCCTTCGAATAGTCAAGTTCAATGCTCTAACTCGAATAGGCTTAACTCTCTCCTTCCTACTCAAAGCATCTGCCACTACATTAGCCTTACCATGGTGATAGCTAATGTCGCAGTCGTAGTCGTTCAATAGTTCAATCCAATGCCTCTGTCTCATATTAAGCTGTTTCTGATCAAAAATATGTTGCAAGCTCCTGTGATCTGTGAAAACAGTAAACTTAGTACCATACAGATAATGTCTCCACATCTTCAATGCAAAGACTACAGCTCCTAGTTCTAAATCGTGAGTCGTATAGTTCAACTCATGTATCTTCAACTGTCGTGATCCATACGCAATCACTTTCTTACGTTGCATCAACACGCAGCCAAAACCCTGTCGTGAAGCGTCACACTAAATTACGAAATCCTCGATTCCTTCGAGTAAAGACAAAATCGGTGCAGTTGTTATCTTTTCTTTTAACAACTAAAATGCAGCTTCATACAACTCTGTCCATTCATATTTCTTACCCTTGTGAGTCAATGCTGTTAACGGTCGGGCAATAGTAGAAAATCCCTCAATGAATCTTCTATAATAACCGGAGAGACCTAGAAATTGTCGTATATGTGTTGGCGACTTAGGAGCCTCCTATTTCTTAACCGTCTCTATCTTTGTAGGATCAACTTGGATACCATTGACACCTACGATATGACCCAAAAATTGCACTTCTTGCAGCCAAAAGTCACACTTCAAAAATTTTGCGTACAACTGCTCCTTCCTGAGTATCTCTAGTAACAAACGGAGATGTTGTTCATGTTCCTTATCACTCTTAGAATATACCAGAATATCATCGATGAACACAATAACAAACTTGTCTAGATATGGCTTACACACGCGGTTCATGAGGTCCATGAACACAACCGGTGCGTTCGTCAATCCAAACGGCATTACAGTAAATTCATGATGACTATAGCGTGTCCTAAACATTGTCTTCGGTATATCTGTATCCTTCACTCTCATCTGATGATAACCTGATCCCAGATCGATCTTAGAGTAACACGCTGATCCTTGCAATTGATCAAACAAATCGTCAATCCTCGGCAACGAGTATCTATTTTTTATAGTTAACTTATTTAACTCCCTGTAATCAATACAGAGTCTCATAGATCCATACTTCTTATTCACAAACAGTACTGGAGCTCCCCATGGTGATGAGCTTGGTCGAATGAATCCTTTGTCTAAAATCTCTTGCAGTTGACTAGACAACTCTTGCAATTCTGGTGGTGCAAGTCTATACGGTGCACGTGCTACTGCTGCTGCTCCGGGAACTAAATCAATCTGGAACTCTACATCTCTATGTGGAAGTAATTCGGGTAACTCATCGGGAAAAACATCGGGAAATTCTCTAACAATGGGTACATCTTCGAGTTTCTTGCCTTCAAATTCAGTTTTGCTCACGTGAACCAGCATAGCAAGACAACCCTTTCTCATGTGTTTTTGCGCCTTCAAACAGTTGATAAAATGTAACGGCATATTGCTTCGCTCTCCATACACCATTAGAGGTTCACCTTCGATAACAGGAATGCGAATTGCCTTCTGATAACAAATGATGTCAGCTCTATTCTCAGCTAACCAATCCATTCCAACAACAAGGTCGAAACTTCGTAGCTTATTCGGTATCACATCTATCTTAAATGACATTCCAGCCAAAGTCAAAGTACAATCACGGTAACCTTATCAGCACTCATTAGATTACCATTTCCTAGCTCTATAGAGTATAAGTTTTCTAATGACGATACAGGATTCTTAAGATTAGGGCAAAAATCTCTAGACACAAAGCATCTATCAGCTCCAGAATTGAAAAGTACATAAACATGTTGATTATCGAGAAGAAAAGTACCCATGACTAGCTTAGGATCATCACGAGCTTCACTAGAGTTAATGTTGAAAGCCCTTCCTCTAGCAGGTTCAGCCGTCTTACTAGCAGTTGGGCAATCCTTCCAGAAATGACCTTCCTTACCTCACCCATAACACATATTCGTTCCAGCTTTACACTCGGCAGCCACATGTCCATTCTTCTTACACTTATCACACCTCTTCATACAATCTCCCGGGTGATGCCTATTACACTTAGCACACAACGGTAACCTTCCCTTATAACCAAAACTAGCATTCGGAGTTGCAGTGTTGCCTTTAGAAGTATCTTGTTTCTTAAAGGGTTACTGATTGAAATTCTTCCCCGAGTTGTTATTATTGTTGTTCCATTTCCTCTTGTTATAATAAGTTTTAGTCTCGGTTGAGGAAGGAGTCTTTCCTCGCTGTTCAACTTGGTCTATCAACTCACTAGCCATCTCAACAACCTCTTGTATAGTTCTCGGCTTCGAAGTAGTCACACCGCATTGAATCTTCTCGGTCAAACCTTTCGCATAAAAAGTGATCTAATGGCATTCGAAAGTAACCATATGCGGACACATGAGAGCAAGCTCAAAGAATCTCTTGTTGTAACTGGCCAGATCAGTACCCACAAGCTTCAAGTTTTGGAGTCCCCACTCCATCTTAACAGTTTCTGTGTAGGGACAATACTCTTCGATCATCCGTCGTTTCAAATCCTCCCATGGAGTCTCAAAAGCCTGATCCATACCTACGGAATTTGCATAAGTATTCCACCATGTTAAGGTGCCATCTGATAACTTAGAAGTTGCAAACTTCGTTCTATCTGCATCTCTACAACCGTTGATACGGAAAACAGACTCAAGCTTCTCAAACCAACGAGTCAAACCAATTGGACCTTCGGTGCCATTAAACGAGTGTGGTTTGCAACTCAAGAAGGTCTTATACGTACACCCTGCTTGTCTATTGTTCTGAGTATTGGTTGTATCCTGGCTTCGCTGATTGGTAGCGTTCACATTGTTGCTGTTGGTTCCATTACAGAGTTCTGCCACGACCTCGGTCAATCCTTCGGTAATCCACCAACGAACATCAGCTTGGGAAACTTGCTTGGGCAGCATTATCTTTCTGGTCAAGATAACACATTCGGTTAGCGTCAATGAAATTGACATATAAAAATTATACTAGCAACGGGATGATGCATAGTAGATAATATTAAATCGTAGCAATTTTAGTAGAACTAATAATAAGTAATAGCGATACATAGCGTGTAGTAGTAGCGGTAGTGAGGAAAATGTACACTAGTAGCATTATCACTAATTAACATTAGCAGTAGCAACACTAAGCATGTTCAATCATTAATAAACCCAACACTTAATGTAATAAAAATCTCGTTCAAACATCATGCATAACCAACGAAAGTAACATATCTTCTCATGTCATATGCAAAACCACATAAGTAAAACCACATCTAGCAATGTATGTGCGAATATCACATAATAAACAGTAATATTCAAATAGTATTCAATAGCGTGGGTCAAGTCTAAACAATCGATCTCTATTTGCGTTTTTGAAACTCCTTCAACAAATACTCGACCATCTTCTCCAAATTCTTGACTCGCAGTGTGAGGTCATTGGGGTTGTTGTCATTAACAGCAGCTGTGGAGGTACTAGGTTTAGAAGTAGATGTAGAAGCATCATAAGGATGGTAACGTTGACACATCTTTAGCGACTGACTGTCATAGCGAAAACTCTTACAAAATGGGTGGTTGCCTCGAGCAGGTCCTTTCGGTATCCTGCGGTGGCCTCTCAGTCCATAGGGGTTAACATAGTCGGGTTTAACAAAAGGTGACTGGGGCAAATCAGGTATGTCAGGTTCGGATTCGGATTCGGGTTCCGCGTTTTCCTCGGGATCCTCTTTCAGTTATTTTCCATTGGGCTCATCCTCGTGCACGGTTTCCATCTCTGGTTTCATCTCGGTATCATCTACAAACTCGAGTATCGTATTCCCTTGACCTTTCACGGTTTCCTCGGATTCCGTGTCAGAATCGGTAAGAATAATAGGATTGGAAGAAGTCATCTAGCACTAAAATAAATCACAAAGTTAGTTCATCAAGTAATCATGTCATTATAGAAATCAAGTAATAATAACTAACGTAACTAGGGTTCATGTAACTTAACGAGTCTAAGGTTACAGTCTAGACTCAATAGAAGTCCTATCGTTCGACTATATAATGCAGCCTAGTCCTAGGTAACCGTTCTGCTCTGATACCAAATGTAATACCCCGTCAGAATCCACTAACGGAATATTAACTCCTGGTCCCACAGTTTAGCGGTCACGCCCTCTATATGAGACGTTTTCGAAAAGTATTCGCATTAATTATCAAATCAAAGTCCTTTATTAAAGAAAATGTAACTGGAAAACGTTTGACATGAATGACTATGGTCTATGAACCCAAAACATCTTGAAATAAAGTAGTTTAAATGCGAATGTTTGTTCTTGAAATGAAAATGATAAATATGTTGGACGCCGTCCAGTTCTAGCAGCAAACATCATAATAACTTTAGATATGCGGAAGCACTACCTCTAAGTACCTGAGATGAAACATTTAAAATGTCAACGAAAATGTTGAGTGAAACTACAGGTTTAGTAAATCATTTCATAAGTTAGGCCACAAGATTTTCTTAGAAAACATCATTAGAAAAGTATACATTATCATGAGCACTTGATTATAAAGCTTTAACCTTTGCGTATGCCGAGCCTACGTCTTTAGTTTACCCTATACATTGCGCTACACCGATCAAGTGTACGAGTAACAACAGAATAGACGCCTGCTAAGTTTTAGGCGAGGTTTGTCAAACCTAACGGTACCGTCCCTATAAGTCGAGCTTAAAAAGTAAAGGGATTTTTGATCTGAACTCATATGTATATTCTTTGTAAGTTACTTGTGCCTAATATGTAAAACATTTGTAAAAAGCATGCATCTCATCCCTGTAAAAATGTAGTAGGGACTGTAGACTCACCTTAGCAAAAACACTTGTAATTTCTTAGCAAAACGTACGGTTGTCGAACAATCTCGACTGAACAACGCAACCTAAATAAGTAAATCATCTTACGTATACAGTTATAGGTCAAACCATGTCAACCCATAGTGTACGCAAAGTCCTAGTGCTCAGACTGGCTCAACGAACAAGTAAAAGTCAACTAATCCAAGCAAGTCAACAAAAGTCAACCAAAGTCAAACCTAAAGTCAACTCGGTTAAAGTAGTCAAATAAAGTCAAACATATCAGTAGGTCATACAAACATGATCAACAAGTTAAACCTAGGTCAAGTACCACTTTACAAGTCATAATTAAGCATATTGCACTTTTGCATCTTAAAGAACATCTTAGAAATTCGTACGTCATAGAAAGATCCAACTATAGCTCATAGCACATAAATCACTAAATCATGAACAACTCCAGATATTAACTACACTTAAAATAAATTCCAAAAAGTCTGGCCAAAGCCTCATACGATAAATAAAAGTTAGAAGTAAGAAGGGGTCTAATCATTGTTCATTACGGCAATTTCTGCCCGCGCGTCAGTTTTGAAATATTTCTCAGAAAATATAGAGAATAGATTTTGATGAACGGCCAATTGGATTTATCTCAAAACATATCTAAATTTTAGTGATAAAATAATCAAAAACATTGTGTTAGCCAATTTGTACAGTTTGCAAACCGTTACAGACCTTCCAGTTTTGGTCATCAAACAGACATATCATTTTGACGAGCATATATCTCATGGCAAATCACGTTCTCGTAAGTTCGCATACAAATGAAACATGTCAAGTAACATATAAAATAACATATTCCAGAAGATCAACGTCTAAATCAATTCATAGTTCACTCTAGAAATTTTTGTGTAACTTTGAAAACAGATTCAGCTCACTTAACAACACGAAACTTCGTTTTGACATATCGGGAGCATTACATAACCTTTTGACGCAAATCCTAAGTCCAAATTGCATAAATTTTCTTAAGTAATACATTAGTACACTTTTTATAAGCTAAAACACAAAGCATGTAACTCAGAAAATTCGGATTACGCACAAAACCTAGTCAAATCTTCGATTAAGCATAACTTAAGCATACGATAACGAAATCACGCAAAATCGGAGTCTAAAATTAATAACTTTTCGATATATTTCTATCTAAACATATTACAAAATCAGATCTCATGTCAATTAAATCAGATCAACAAGAAACAAATTCATTTTTCATATATACAACGTTAATTACGCAATCAAAACGATAACTAACAACACTAGACACCATTAATTGAGCACTAGACTCTAATACACTATGTAATTGAACAAAATTCATATTTATAAAAACTAGGGTTAGCGTTTATACCTCAAACGATTAAATTGCTTATAATATTGCGTGTAGAACGATCAAAGGAACGTCTTTCGTGCACGAGGTTTCTTCCAAAAACTACTTGTGATGGTGGTTATGGGGTGGTGATGGCCGATGGCCAAGAGGGAGAGGGAGAGGGGAGATGTCGACTTGTAGTAGAGAAAGAATGAGGCTCCTAGCTTTCTAATTTCCTTTTATATCTAGGTTTAGGGCCTAATACTTCCCACTAATTACCCAACTAGCAAGTAATGGACCAAAACAATCCAATTAAGGGGTGTTGGGAGGGTTCGGCCGAATGGACCTTTAATGGGTGTTCGGGCTCGTTTTTGCTTAACTCTTGGTACGCGCGTGGTCCGTTTTGAATGCCGTTAACCGTACCGGGTCTCCGGAACGTTAACTAGTCGTTGAAACAAAATCACCGGATTTAATTCATTAAATAAAGAATAAATTAAATTAGTTTTCTTAAAGTAAATAATTATTGAAAATAATTATTTCGTCGTTTTTCTGAGTTCCGTAAACTGAAAAGCATTCTAGGCGATTAACTTAATCGTAACGTTTTCTAGTTATTTCACTTTCCAAAATAAGTTCATAAATTAATATAACCTATTAATTCAAGAATCTCATTAATAAGCATGTATTTAATTCTATTAAACACATAAGTCTAAGTAACCACCGTTAAATACTTAACGGACAAATAACGACAGTAAATGGAAAAAGTCAGGTTGTTACAGAAGGGTGGAATCACTGTCATCACAAATGAAAAAGATGAGCTTATTCCTACTAGGACTGTAACAGGATGGCGTGTTTGTATTGATTATAAAAAATTAAATGACGCCACCAGAAAAGATCACTTTCCCTTACCTTTCATTGATCAAATGTTGGAACGGTTAGCTGGGAACAGTTACTATTGCTTTCTTGACGGTTTCTACGGATACTTTCAAATTCCAATTGCACCAGAGGACTAAGAGAAAACCACCTTCACGTGCCCTTATGGTAGTTTTGCTTACAAACGCATGCCATTTGGACTTTGCAACACCCCTGCAACCTTTCAAATGTGCATGATGGCAATTTTTCACGACATGATAGAAGAATGCATGGAAGTTTTCATGGATGACTTTTCAGTCTTCGGTGATACTTTCGAAACATGTCTAGTTAATCTTGAATGAATGGTTATTAGATGCGAGAAATCAAATCTAGTACTTAATTGGGAGAAATGCCATTTCATGGTTAAATAAGGCATCGTTCTTGGTCATAAAATTTCAAGTGAAGAAATTGAAGTGGATAGAGCTAAAGTAGATGTAATTGCTAAACTTTCACATCCCACCAATGTTAGAGGAGTTAGGAGTTTTCTAGGGCATGCCGGTTTTTACCGACGTTTCATAAAAGACTTTTCTAAAATTGTCACTCCTATGAATAAACTCCTTGAAAAAGATGCTCCATTCATCTTTTTGGATGAATGCATCAAATATTTTAATATTCTTAAAGAAAAACTCACTAATGCGTCGATCATGATAACTCCAAATTGGAATCTATCGTTTGAGCTCATGTGCGATGCAAGTGATTTTGCAATGGGAGCCGTTTTAGGACAAAGAATTGAAAAACGATTTCAACTTATTTATTACGCTAGTAAGATGTTACAAGGAGCATAAATGAATTACACAACTACTGAAAAAGAACTCCTTGTTATTGTCTTTGCCTTTGACAAATTTCGTTCATATCTCGTTCTAGGTAAAACGATGGTCTATACTGATCATTCTGCTCTTAGATACCTATTTTCAAAACAAGATGCCAAACCACGATTAATCCGTTGGATCTTACTGTTACAAGAATTTGATATTGAAATCCGAGACAAAAAGGGAGCAGAAAATCTCGCCGCTGATCATCTTTCTCGCCTTGAAAACCCTGAATTAGAAGTTCTAAATGAATCAACCATACAAGATAACTTTCCTGATGAATATCTCTTGCAAATCGATTATAGTGAAATTCCATGGTTTGCAGACTTTGCAAACTACTTAGTATGTGAATTCCTTGAAAAAGGGTTGTCGTACCAAAAACAAAACAAATTCTTTAGTGATATAAAGCACTATTTTTGGGAAGATCCACATTTGTTTAAAAGTTGTCCCTATGGAATAATACGCCGATGCGTATTCGGGGATGAAGCTAGTCAAATCTTAAACCATTGTCACACAGGACCAACAGGAGGGCATTATAGGCCTCAGATCATAGCAAAGAAGGTCTACGACGCTGGATTATATTGGCCTTCAATTTTCAAAGACGCACACCTTCTTTGTAAATCCTGTAATGCATGTCAAAGGACCGGAAAAATAAGTCAACGTGATGAAATGCCACAATATGTCATTCAAGTATGTGAAATATTCGACGTTTAGGGTATTGACTTTATGGGTCCATTTCCAAAATCTCATAATAATCTCTACATTCTCGTTGCCATTGATTATGTATCTAAATCAGCGGAAGCACAAGATCTCTCAACTAACAATGCACGAGTTGTAGTCAACTTCTTAAAACGTCTTTTTGCTAGGTTCAGAACACCGAAAGCTTTAATAAGTGATCGGGGTACTCATTTTTGTAATAATCAACTTGAGAAAGTTCTCAAAAGATATGGAGTAACTCATAAAATCTCAACCGCTTATCATCCACAAACAAATGGACAAGTTGAAAATACCAACCGAGCATTAAAACGTATTTTAGAGAAAACTGTAGGATCAAATATGAAGGAATAGTCCATGAAATTGGTGGATGCACTTTGGGCTTTTCGAACAGCCTACAAAACTCCAATTGGCACCACACCTTTTAAACTAGTTTACGGAAAATCATGTCACCTTCTAGTAGAAATTGAGCACAAAGCATTTTGGGCTTTGAAGACATGTAATCTTGATTTGCATGAAGCTGGACGTCTACGAAAGTCAACTAAACGAATTAGAAGAATTAAGACATGATGCATATGAAAATTAGTTAATCTATAAGGAAAGAACGAAGAAATGGCATGATAAAAGAATCAGAAGTTTAATAGAATTTAAGGAAGGAGACAGAGTTCTTCTTTTCAATTCAAGATTCAAGCTATTTTCTGGAAAATTGAAATCAAGATGGTCTGGACCATTCATAATCAAAAGAGTTTTTCCATACGGAACAATAGAGTTAATAAATTCAAATGGGATTGAATTTAAAGTTAATGGTCACAGAGTTAAACATTACGTACATGGTCCGATGGAAGTTGACAATGAAGTTAATCACAATTTCACCACCAAAGCAAACCCTCAGAATGAAAACATAAATATGTTTTCAACGACATATGAAAAAACCAAAATTGGAAGATGGGGAGGTTTCAAATTGGAGTGATGAAGAAGAATTATTATATAAACCTCCCATTCCAAGAAACGAGGAAAAATATGAACAAGAGATCCAAGTAGAAATGGAAGAGCCAAGAAAAGAGCTCCCAAAAAAGGTTAACAAACCAACTCCACCTCCTAAATTAGGAGACCCAGGTGAATGTATCATTTCTTGTTTGCTTAGTGATGGTGCTATATATAACGGGCTCGCAGATTTAGGAGCAAGTGCGAATGTTATGCCACTTTCCTTATACAAAAGATTAGGTGTGGGTAAATTAAGACCAACCAGCATAGGTGTTCAATTATTTGACCAAACCATTAAACACCCGGTTGGAATAGCCAACAATTTACTTGTTAAAGTGGAAAGTTTGACCTTTGTTGCAGATTTCATAGTTATTGATATGGAAGAAGACCTTGATATTCCTCTAATTTTAGGTCGCCCTTTTTTAGAGTCCACCGAGGCGTTTATTGATGTAAGAGAGGGTAAAATGACACTTAGTGATGGTGACAAATCGGTCACCTTTGTGAATCGAAAGTCTAAATCTCCACCAACCAAAACTATTGAACCAATAAAATGCCTAAGTGTGGGGAAGATGAAGTAACACCTATTGATGACCCGATAACAAAGAAACCCGTTATTGATACGAAATTAAATGATCCCATTATTAACAGTTCAATGAAGAAACTTATTAAACGGATTCTCGATGCTAGAACCAAGGGGAACTTTAAGTTATATAACCGGTTAGTATCCAATCTGTCGTCTAAAGAAAAGGCGAAACTAGTTGAATTTGTGGATATTACACAGGAATCCGACCAATGGCTTAAAGCAAAAATCATAGATTTGCAAGTTGTTGATGGTCCAATTGAAATTAACAATAAAGTTAATCACAAGTTCGACACCACAGCTAACTAAGTGTAGGGAAATTCGAATCTTTTAAGGATAATATAATGCTGTCTAGAGTTAGATTTTCTGTTTTCGTGTAGTTCTCGAAAATGGAATCCGAATGGTCTTTCCCTAGCAGACCCTAAAGAACTTGTCTTCTCCCTCCATTCTGAATTTTTGTTTTTTAGATTTTACGAGATGAAGAATTCCTTTGATTTGAACCATGGTCTACTACTACATGCTATGATTACTAAACATAATAATAACACCTTCCCGAGTGAACTGGTATCGGAGATAAGAGGCAAAATGGATGAAGTAAGAAAAGAACTCAGGAAAGAACATCATAAGACACATTTCGGTAAAGGAAAATCAAAATCCGTAGCAAAAAGAAGAGCAAGACATCTTGAAAAATGTCATAAATGCGGAAAATGGTCACATGAAGGGAAATGCTCGAACAATCAGACACATTCCAATTCTGAGTTCGTTACTCTATGCAGAGAAGGATCGTTTATATGTTTAGAAGAAAAATTATTGAAAAATCGTGGATACGCTTATGTAGAAATGGAAAACCAAATCGAACGACTCTCTTATGAGTCAACTAAAGCAGGTCTCTGAGAATTCTATTTCATAGGTAAGTAAGTACAGTTTTTATTTTTATTTTTTTTATTGCTTTTAACCTTTTGTTAATAAACGCTGAATCGTTATAAAGTATTAAATTGGTATTCAATAAAATTAGGTATAATAAACCAAAATTATTGATATCATACAAAAATTTAATGCATCAACGCGAAATTTACCGTTTATTCATAAGGTATAAATATCTTTAATCAATCAATTCAAAATATTTCAGAAATTCGTCAGGAGTAAAACTAGGTAATATAGCTGAAATTACTTTACCCAAAATAGGGACGTATATTTTTGTTAATATTTGATTGATTAAAGTGTAATAAAAGACCAAAAAGATTTTTATTTTATTTTTTCCTTGTTTTTAAAATTAATATATAATATATAATTATATTATTTTTAATATAAGTTTGTAAAATTAATGTATATAAATATTAATAATATTTATATGAAATTTTATTAATATGCATTTTAAATTTAAGTTTGGTGTGAATTTCAAAACAAAATTTACTTTATTTCATTAAGTTAAAACTTGATTTCTAAAATTCGTCGTAAGTTAAACACTAGGTCGTTGAACCGAAATTGCTTTACCCGAGGACGGGGCGACAAGTTTTGTTATCATTATTTTTAATCTTATTGATTTAAAAAACATAAAAAAAAAACCCCAAAAATCTTTGCTTTTAAAACAATTGCTTTGAAATGGCAAATTTTAAATTTTGTCAAGGGACGAACTAGGTGAACGTACCGAAACGATCTCAATCTAAAAAGAAACAAAATTTTAAAAATTAATTAATTAATTGTTTTAAGTAGTAAAAGGTTTTTACATTTAAAAAAAGAAAAAAATTACAATATTACACCCCATGCGATCGCATGGGGTTTGTACATGAAAACCATGCGATCGCATGGTAGGTCTGGTCTGGTCACATTATTAAAAATCAACTCGCTGGTCTCTGTCTCCACTCCAAACACACACATTCACAAACACACACACAAACTCTCTCAAAAATCACCAATTTTTCATCAAAATTCAACAAATTTGTTGCTACAATCCGCTATAATCATGCCTTTTCTTGGATTTGGGAGGAAGAAGATAACGATTTCACCCCTAAAACTCTTTAATTTCTAATTTATAGTGATTATGAGCAATTTTTACCTAATTTAATTTTGATGATTTCTAGCTTAATTGTAGTTAAATTGTTTGTATATTATGCTTGTATAATCTAGATTGATGCTATTTGTCATGATTTGGAGCCTTAAACTTCAAAATTTTTAGAAATCTAGGGTTAGTGTTCTTGAGCAATTTGGGGCTTTTTGATATAAAAAGGTTATGGCCGATTTTTGTTATGAATTCATGCTAAATTAAGTAGTGTAACATGTTTAGGTTGCTAAATGATCCAAACTTTGATCGTAAACATGATTTTTGAGCATCAAAGTGGACTTTTTAAGTCTAAAAATGCATGAACTAGGTTATTTTTATATGAATACCATTTGAAACTTGTTTAGTAGCTAATAATGATTATTTTGACATGTTATTTGAGTTGAATGCTTATGAACATTGTATACATTTTCATATATGCTTATTTGAGAAATGTAAAATTGTTAAATTTATGAAAATGTGTATAGGTTTAATTTTGATTAAACATGTTATTGTAACTGTTTAATTTGTTATTTTGCTAACACTAATTCATTATTTGAATGCACAAAATTTTGTGTCTAATGTCTTTTGCAGAGAAATACAGATACTGACGGTGCATCATCTTCTAGACAAGCTGATCCAGAGCCACAACCTGAGCCACAACCTGAGCCACAACAAGAGCAGCAACATTGTGATCAACACCTGCCATATCATGAACCCGAACAACAATTTTTTACTGCCTACAGACAATTTTAGCCTCACGAGTTAATAGTACACTCATTAGTTCATGAACAGGAATTACATCACAATCTCAGATTTGAGCAATACTGGATAAATAACCGAAGTACCAACGTGATGTTATGCGAGGTGTATACGAAATAGTTATATTTTTACTACAAAATACTATTAAATACGATACAATTTTACACAAGTTATTTATTTATTTATAGAGTGGATATACCTAAACCTTGCTACAACACTATAGATAGTGTACCTAATCGTACAGTAGTGTAGTTTTTAGTAAGTTCGGTTCGTTTCGCAGGGAGCTAGCCAAGTTTAACGCTATATTTTTAAACTATATTTGTATGAAGAGATATATATATATATATATATATATATATATATATATATATATATATATATATATATATATATATATATATATATATATATATATATATATATAAGTCGTATTATTATTATTATTATAAAAAGGGGGTTTTTACCGTTTAATGACCGGTTTGTCGATTGTAAAACTTAAGTCACAATTAAAACCTAATGTAAAATATTAAAAATAAATATAACTTAATTTAAAGCGTAAAGTAAATAACGATAATTAAAGTGCGATAAATAAAATGACGGTAAATAAAATTGGGATAATTAAAAGTACGATAATTAAAAATGCGATAAGATATAAAATAAAAGAATTATGCTTATTTAAACTTCCGTAATCATGATGTTTGACGTGTTTATTTTAGTTTATTACCATGGGTTAATTGTCCTTTGTCCTGGATTATTCAATATGACTATACGATTTTTGTCCATAACAGTCCATCAGTTATAAATATAAAGTGCGAGTGTCCTCGTCAAATTATCCTTATACTCGAAGTCAAATATTCCAACTAATTGGGGACTTAAACTGTAATAAGGTCTTAATACTTTGTTTAATGAATACACCAGGTTATCGACTGCGTGTAGTCCAAGGTTTTAATACTTTGTTAATAATTACACCAATTACCCTTGAATGTAATCCACCCCTGTTTTAATGAGTCCATTGACTATTAATCCATCCCCGTATCCAGTCAAATGAACGATTATTAATATTTATAAATATCCCACCCATCGTGTTCGATCGAGTATATATGGTTATTTATAGATACGTCAAATTGTAAATCTCTATATTAAATTAACGAACTATCATTCAGTTAAACAAATATAAAGCCCATTAATAGCCCATAGTCTAATTTCCACAAGTGTCGTTCTTTTGTCCAAACCCCAATTATGGTACAAAGCCCAATTACCCAATCTTAATATTTAGCCCAACATCACGATTACTTTGATTTAAATAAACATAATAATAACTTAGCTACTAGACATTAATTTAAAAAGGTTGAACATAACTTACAATGAGTATTAATAGCATAGCGTTACACGGACATAATTTCGACTTACAAACTTAAAACATTCGCCACTATAACCTTATTATTATTAAACTTAAATTAAAATTAAAATTATAAAATATAAATTTAAATATATCGTAGATAGATAGATAGATAGAAAAAGGTGTGTTTAATCGATCAGAATGAGCGGCCTTTTATAGGCCCACGTTTAACTGTTGAGCTCCGCGAGTGCGGAGGTTTTCTTCATCACAGCTCCGCGAGTGCGGAGGTCTGGATTCCAGCTCATAGATCAAATTCAAAACGTGGACTGCGTATAATTATAATATATAATAATATATATAATTAATTATATATTATATTATATTCTTGTGCATAGTTGACTTGTAATTTTTGGTCCGTTGCGTCGCGCGCTGAAAGTTGGTTCATGTCTCGGTTCCGGATTTTCGAACGCCTTTTCGTATAATTTAATATCTTGTACTTTGCTTTTTGCGGCTTGTACTATTGCCATTTTTAGACGTTTCTCATCAATAATTTGAACCACTTGGATTGTACTTTGTACTTTTTAGCTTTTTGGTCGTTTGCGTCTTCAAATCGTCAAATCTGTCTTTTGTCTTCACCTTTTATTATTTAATCGAATATAACTTGTAAATAGAACAACTGCAACTAAAAGCTTGTCTTTCTTGAAGGATAATGCTATGAAATATATGTTCGTTTTTAGCATTATCAAATATTCCCACACTTGAGCGTTGCTTGTCCTCAAGCAATATAGAACTTTGAATAAAAACATACTTGAATCACTTCTTTATTCTTCACACTTTGTACATCAGTGATTTCTATACGGCGGTATGAACAATGATAGTAACGATGTGGTTTACAGTCACACATGACTATAAAAATTTAGATCCTTTAGGAAATTGGATCTTTATGAAAACATTTGATCTTTTAAAAATTCAATCTAGCTTTTACCCTAGATAAGTTTTCCGAAATAACCCTTCACCGGTGTTTGCAAATTGTTTTTGTGGGTTTTGTGGATTTCAGATTTGAAAATTTTAGCTCAAAACTTGCGGTTTTGTGTCACCCACTTGCTAACCTTGTATTGGGAAAGCAACACGTCCAATATATTTGCTCCATATATTACCTTTCGGTAAACTACCGTCCGGTTGTAAAGGAAAGCGTTGAACAAGCAACTGTTAAGGCAATGTCTCATGACATGCTTTTGATTATGGTCTATATCGTGTCGGATGCAATTACTATCCTTTGTAGGAGTAATAGTAAAGATCACCCTATAGTTTTTCGGTCTGGCATAAGGTCCTGTCTTCGACCATGCTATGCAACCACCGTTCTTACGGTTGACACCCGATTTGATTCCGGTGAATTCTTAAGATTTTACATTCAATGGTAATGAACGCATTAGAAATGGGTTTTCAGAAAACAAATCGGTTTGTAATTTGATCAAAATATTTTCTCGTTCAAGCTCGAGTTTAGATATCATCGAATTCCATGAGTTTGAATTCTCAATCTTTAAGGTCAATCTCAAGGATTGAGTAATATCAGTCTTAAAAGCTGATTTTTGATCTTTAAGGAGATTATCCTTTCTGGGGATCTGATTCATTAGTCTTATAAGCTAATTTGCACGGTGCCCCCCATTGTACGAGACAAATCCTCTCATAGTTAGGATAAGTCTGACCACTTGGCGACCCTGTTTGATGCTGAGGTCCGTGGATTTCCAGCTGATTTTTGAGAAAACTTTTCAAGGTTTATCGTAGACTCTACAACTGGTCTGGACGACAACTTCCTGACCTAAATCAAGAAGCGCGTTTCTATTTCTCGGAAGACTTTACTTCCTTTTAAATTCTATTTATATTACAATAAACTGGGTAAAACTGATTAATATCGTCCAAAACAAAAGTATCTTCAATTATTTGTACAAAAATATGTGATATATGTTCTAAATAACTTGGTAAATTTTTCCCATACTGGGCTTTTATTTTCCTTTCTTTGCCCTTTTATTCTCCTCTATTCCATTTTAAATGAATTCAAGCATTTTGGGTTGTTTCTCAATTTATGCCCTTTCCGAAGTAACAATAATTTCGGTGTTAACACCTAGTTTTATCGTTCATAATTATGTATAAACATGATTTTGAGTTCATTTATTTGAAAATTTTGAAAAATTTTACTAGAATTGGGTAGTCAGTATATAAGACTAGGGATGTTCTTTATTATCAGAGAGCACTAGATTCTAATACAACCACTGCGTTACTAGTATTTTTAATGGTAACCAAGTGTTTAAATAAAAATTTTTAAAAATCTGAAAGAATTTAACCCCTTCTCACACTTAAGATCTTGCAATGCCCTCATTTGCAAGAAATCAGTAACAATTTAAATTATTGAGGGTGATTAGCGTAGAAAAATGATTAAATTTTACCAAAGTTTCCAAACATATTGTTGTTTGTGTTGAATGATAAATGGTGCACATCGTTTGTTCATTCCGTCTGTTGTTACATCACACTTGTTTTTCGTTTTGTCGTCAAAATTAATAGTTTTTGCTGAACTTAGTTCCAGTCTTTGAAAGTGCACTGTTTTACCCTGTTTTGTACATGAGATAAACTACAAACATATATATACATACTTTTGAAGTTGGGTATATCACCCCACATTCAAAAATTATTAAAAATCTAATAATAAAAGTTAGAAAATTATAAAAACTATTATAGTATCAAAAGAAATATTAAAAGTATAAAATTACAAGTTACCAAATAAATAAAAATAGGCATAAAAGAAAATTAGGGTTGATGAGGATGATGCCAGTAGGGATTCCATTCATAGCCGTATGTGCTGTAGAATGCTTGAGATGGATCATATGTAGGGTACAGTGATCGGTTCTGTATAGTCCAGGGAGGAAATACGGGCATTGGAGTAGGAATGTAGTTTGTATTTATGTATGTACAATTACTTATGATTTGGTTTTGATGATACTGCCAATCTTGAAATGCTCGTTGTCTAGCCATTTCATACTCATGTTGAGCCATAAAAATTTGCATTTCTGTCATCTGATTCCCCCTCCCGCATTACCTTGCTGCTGATCTCTTTCGACCTGTGGATGATTGCCATCATATGGTGCTGCAGCGTTATGTCATTTCTTTAAAACCTTAGCACCATGATATACTTTCAAACCAATTGTATCACGGGGTTCTGGTGCTACAATTATTAATCCCCCTGACTTCTATCAACACAGAGATACTCAGCAATTAAAGTAACAAAGATACCACCTCCTATTATACTATTAGGCCGTATACTCCTAACCATAGCCGATAAATAATAACCCACATAATAAGGTATACTCACAGCACTCTGTGGGTCTCGAATACACATGAGATAAAATAAATCATTCTCATTTACCTTCTCTTTATTCCCCCACAAAATCGGTTATGGCTAGTCATTCTACTCCATATTCCATTCATTTCAAAATTTTTATCAACCCTCCTACCATTAACTATCAACCTTTGACAATCTGTAGATGCTAGTTCCTCAGGCGTATATATACACAAAGCCTGAGCCATGTCTAGTAGAGACATATGGTGCATCACACCTCCTAATAAAAATCTAATAAAACTCCGATCGGTTAAGGTAGCTACCCGATCATTTATTTCAACACTACATAATAATTCCACACACCATTCTCTATATACACGCCTACGTATATTGAACAATCGTTCCCAATCATTAAAAGTAGAATTACCATACCTTTGTGTAAGTAATTCTCTGATTGGATCGACCAATCCCACTGTTTCTAATGGTTCCCAATCTATTACCCTGGGTACTTCAACAACATTAGACTGAAGGGTGTGCAAGTTCCTCTGATATTTTGGATAATCTATCAAATGTCTGTCAAATCATAAATTAGGGTGTAAATCTGCCAATTCTATATTTGAATATGAAATGAATTGATGCGGTAGATTTTGTCTATATTGGTCGTTAATCTCCTGTTCTGCTGCATTCTCAGTAGGAGCATTGTGAGCCTGAGATACGGATGAAGATTCACCCCATTCAGTCTGCAAAACACATTAAACACAATTTTTGTGCATCCAAATATGCATTAGTGTTATCAGAATCATAAATCAAAAAAATCATAATGACATATTTAATCCATATTAAACTTTATATGCATTTTCACAATATTAACAATTCTACACTTTTACAAATAAACATATATGAAAATGTATACAATGTTCTTTAGTGTTTATCTCAAATAACATGTCAAAATAATCATTACTAGCAATTAAACAAGTTCCAAATGGCATTCATATCAATTGAATTGAGTTCATGCATTTTTGACTCAAAAAGTCCACTTTAATACTTAAAAATCATATTTAGGATCAAAGTTTTGATCATTTAGCAACCTAAACATGTTACACTATTCAATTTAGTATAAACTAACAACAAAATTCGGCCATAACCCGTTTATATCAAAAAGTCCCAATTTTTCTCAAGAACACAAACCCTAGATTACTCAGAATTTGAAGTTTAAAGCTTCTAATCATGTTAAATAGCATCAATCTAGGTTATACAAGCATAATACACAAACAATTTAAGCATAATTAAACTAGAAATCATCAAAATCAAATTAGGTATAAATTTATTCAAGAACACTAAAAATCCGAATTAAAGAGTGTTTAGATGTAAAAATTACCGATCTCCTTGAGTAACTTCTTGGTAGGATCCTTCTCAACATGATTTTAGCAAAAAAAATTGATGATTAATGGTGAAAAATCGTGATTTTTAGAGTGTTTTGTGTGTGTTTTTCGCAGAATTTTGTGTGTGGGTGTGTTGAGGACTGATCTGTCTCTACCAGTTAAACTGGTCTCGAATTTTCAAACACCGCGAGTGCAGATGTGGGTACCACAAAAACTCCGCGAGTGCCGATTTTTTTTATATAAAATCTTTAATAATAAAACAATTAATTAAATTTAAAATTTTTTTTTCCTTTTTATTTAGGACGAGGTTGTTTTGGTACGTTTACCTAGTCCGTCCCTCGACAAAATTTTAAAATTTGTCATTTTAAAGCGTTTGTTTTAAAAGAAAACATTTTTGGGTTTTTTAAATGTTTTTGGCATACTTTAAATCAATAAGATTAAAAATAATGATAATAAAATTTCTCGTCCCTCCCTTGGGTAAAGCAATTTCGGTTCAACGACCTAGTCTTCAACTCACGACGAATTTTAAATATCAAATTTTTAACTTAATGAAATAAAGTAAATTTTTGTTTTTAAATTCACACCACACTTAAATTTAAAATGCATAAAATTAAAAATTCATATTAATATTATTAATATTTTTATACATTAATTTTACAAACTTTATATTGAAAATATTAATTTTTTAAAATATATAAAAAACTTAAATATATTGATTTAAAAAGATTTAAAATAATAATTTAATATTTATATATTAATTTTAAAAATATGGTAAAAATAAAATTAAAAATCTTTTTGGTCTTTTATCCTACTTTAATCAATCAAATATTATCAAAAATATACGCCCCTCTTTTGAGTAAAGTAATTTCGGCTATTTTACCTAGTTTTACTCCTAACGAATTTCTGAAATATTTTGGATTGATTGATTAAAGATATTTATACCTTAAGAATAAACGGTAAATTTCGCAGTGATGTAATAAATTTTTGTATGATATCAATAATTTCGGTTTCGCATACCTAATTTTATTGAATATCAATTTAATACTTTATAGCGAACGATTTAACGTTTATTATCAAAAGGTTAAAAGCAATAAAATAAAATAAAAACAGTACATACTTACCTATGAGAAAGAATTCTCAGAGACCTGCTTTAGCCGACTCATAGAAGAGTCGTGTGATTTGGTTTTTCATAGCTACATAAGCGTGACCTCGATTCTTCAATAACTTTTCTTCTAAACATATGAACGGTCCTTCTCTGCATAGAGTAACAAATTTGGTATTTTAATATTTTTGATTGTTCGAACATTTACATTCGTTTGACTATTTTCCGCATTTATGACATCTTCCAAGGTTTCGTGCTCTTTTTTTTCTTGCGAATTTTGATTTTCCTTTACCAAAATGTGTCTTATGATGATTTTTCCTGAGTTCTTTCCTTACTTCGTCCATTCTTCCTCTTATGAATGATACCAGTTCACTCAGAAAGATGTTATTATTACCTTTAGTAATCATAGCGTGTAGTAGTAGACCATGGTTCAGATCATAGGAATTCTTCATCTCGTAAAACCTAAAAAAAATAAAAATTCAGAATGGAGGGAGAAGACTAGTTCTTTAGGGTCTGCTAGGGAAAGACCATTCGAATTCCATTCTCGAAAACTACACGAAAACAGAATATCTAACTCTAACAAAAATATATATTATCCTTAAAAAGACTTGATTCTCCCCACACTTAGTTAGTTGTGGTGTCGAAATTGTGATTAACTTCATTGTCAACTTCCCTCGGATCATGTATGTAATGTTTAACTCCGTGACCATTAACCTTAAATTCAATCCCATTTGAATTAATTAATTCTACTGTTCCATATGGGAAAACTCTTTTGACTATGAATGGTCCAGACCATCTTGATTTTAATTTTCCAGGAAATAGCTTGAATCGTGAAATGAAAAGAAGGACTCTGTCTCCTTCCTTAAATTCTTTTGAACTTCTGATTCTTTTATCATGCCATTTCTTCGTTCTTTCTTTATAGATTAACGAATTTTCATATGCTTCATGTCTTAATTCTTCTAATTCATTTGATTGACTTAACCGTAGACGTCCAGCTTCATGCAAATCAAGATTACATGTCTTCAATGCCCAAAATGCTTTGTGCTCAATTTCTACTGGAAAATGACATGCTTTTCCGTAAACGAGTTTAAAAGGTATGGTTCTAATTGGAGTTTTATAGGCTGTTCTAAAAGCCCAGAGTGCATCCTCCAATTTCATGGACCATTCCTTTGGATTCGATCCTACGGTTTTCTCTAGAATACGTTTTAATGCTCGGTTGATATTTTCAACTTGTCCACTTGTTTGTGGAAGATAAGCGGTTGAGATTTTATGAGTTACTTCATATCTTTTGAGAACTTTCTCAAGTTGATTGTTACAAAAATGAGTACCCCGATCACTTATTAAAGCTTTCGGTGTTCCGAACCTAGCAAAAAGACGTTTTAAGAAGTTGACTACAACTCGTGCATCGTTAGTTGGAAGAGCTTGTGCTTCCGCCCATTTAGATACATAATCAATGGCAACGAGAATGTAGAGATTATTATGAGATTTTGGAAATGGACCCATAAAGTCAATACCCCAAACGCCAAATACTTCACGTACTTGAATGTCATTTTGTGCATTTCATCACGTTGAATTATTTTTCTGGCCCTTTGACAAGCATCACAGGATTTACAAAGAAGGTGTGCATCTTTGAAAATTGTAGGCCAATAGAATCCAGCATCATAGACTTTCCTTGCTGTTAGTTGAGGCCCATAATGCTTTCCTGTTGGTCCTGTGTGACAATGGTTTAAGATTTGACTAGCTTCATCTCCGAATACGCATCGGCGTATTATTCCATCGGGACAACTTTTAAACAAATGTGGATCTTCCCAGAAATAGTGTTTTATATCACTAAAGAATTTCTTTCGTTTTTGGTACGACAACCCTTTTTCAAGGAATCCACATACTAAGTAGTTTGCAAAATCTGCAAACCATGGAATTTCATTATAATCGATCTTCAAAAGATATTCATCAGGAAAGTTGTCTTGTATAGCCGATTCATTTAGAACTTCTAATTCCGGATTTTCAAGACGAGAAATATGATCAGCTGCGAGATTTTCGGCTCCCTTTTTGTCTTGGATTTCAATATCGAACTCTTGTAAGAGTAAGATCTAACAGATTAATCGTGGTTTAGCATCTTGTTTTGAAAATAGGTATCTAAGAGCAGAATGGTTGGTATAGACCACCGTTTTAGCTAGAACAAGATATGAATGAAATTTGTCAAAAGTAAAGACAATAGCAAGGAGTTCTTTTTCAGTAGTTGTGTAATTCGTTTGTGCTCCTTATAATGTCTTACTAGTGTAATAAATAGGTTGAAATTGTTTTTTAATCCTTTGCCCTAAAACGGCTCCCATTGCAAAATCACTTGCATCGCACATAAGTTCAAATCGTAGATTCCAATTTGGAGTTATCATGATCGGCGCATTAGTGAGTTTTTTTTTAAGAATATTAAAAGATTTGATGCATTCATCCGAAAAGATAAATGGAGCATCTTTTTCAAGGAGTTTAATCATAGGAGTGGAAATTTTAGAAAAATCTTTTATGAAACGTCGATAAAAACCGGCATGCCCTAGAAAACTCCTAACTCCTCTAACATTGGTGAGATGTGGAAGTTTAGCAATTACATCTACTTTAGCTCTATCCACTTGTGACGACCCGAAAATTTTCGACCAAATTTAAACTTTATCTTTAAATGATATCGACACGATAAGCAAAGTCTATAATGTTGAGTCTCAAAATTTTTAAACTATTTACATGGATTCATTTAACCTGTGACTATTCTCGATGATTCACGAACAATTGTGTGTAAAGAAATATGTAAATATATATATACATATATAAATATAAGAGTGCATATTAAGTTGAATTAATAAAATACAAAATAATCATTTGAATTGAAAATGTAAAATAATGTAAAAAAAAAATTAAGATTAAAATTTATTTATGATTTAAATGAATTCTTATTTTTTATTTATCTTTTTTTATAATATTATTACTATTATTTAGTTATTTTTAGAATTATTATCAATATAATTATTATTAATATTATTAGTAAATTTACTATTAATATTTATTAAAAATAAAAAAAAATCATGAACTAGTACAATCTGTTTCACGTATCCATCAACCCTGTATTTGATTTTTTCTCCAGTTTGTTACAAGTCATTCTCAGGGTACATTACAGAACAAAAATTCATCCATTATATATGTACACATCTGCATTTAAGAAAGAATCAAACCAAAAATCTCAGAAAATATGCTCGTATCTCTGTTCTTCATCTTTTTAGCCAAATTTTGATTTATTGTTAAATTTCAAAATCCTTAAATGCAGAAGTTTTAGAATTCATCTAACTAAACTATCTGTAAGTTTTCAATCCTAAATTCTTTCTATTAATTTCTAATTTGAGAGTCAAAGTTTTGATTTTAAAAGTCAACTGAGTGTTCTTGAATCAAATTCGAGTTTGTTTTGATATCTCCAGTTAATTTGATGATCCATAAAGATTATAGGAATGATTTGCAACACAATTCATGTTGTAATCATAACCTATAACACTCTTAATCTAAAAATCAATTTTTGAGTTCTTGAGTTCTTCACAGTGATATACACTAACGTAAATTCGAAACAAATTTCAAAAACTAAAAATGCAGAGTTGTTAGGAATCATTTACTTAAACTTCCTGCAAAATCTCAAGTTCCAATTCTTAATAACGAATTCGAATTTGCGAGTCAAAGTTATTTTGTCAAAGGTCAACTAATTTGTTCATCGAGAAATTAGAGCTTGTTTTGATGTTTCTGTTGAAATTGACGATTCACAAAGTTTTTAGGAATGATTTGAAACATATTTCACGTTGTAAAGATTGTCCAAAACCAACTCAAAATTGAAAACATTAATTTTTTTTTTTGAAGTGTTACAAGCTTCAGCAGTATGTTTTTTCAACTTTTTCTGAATTTTCTAATCACAAGAGCACTTTTATTTTTTTTGTTTCATGTTGTTTACAAGTCATAAATGAAAAACCGTTTGATTGTTGTTAAGTTTTTGCCGCCGTTTGATGTTAGACATTGTGAAGAAGATGATGAACATGGCATTAAGAAGTACTAGATAAGTAAGTTGGGTTGTAATATAAATCAGAAAAACTTGAATGGAAGAATGGTTAAGTGTGTTTGCGGGTGAGCGAGAGGTCTCGAGTTCAAATCCGGTTTGGGGCATATTTTTTTAGAAAAGCTTTTTGAAGGTAGTTTTCATTTCTAAAATTATTATTATTATTGTTATTGTTATTATCATTAGTAATATAATTATTACTATTATTATTATTACTAAAATAAAGAATTTATGATCAATTATTGTTATTGTTATTATGATTATGATTATTATTGTTATTAAAATAAGTATAAGTATTGATAATATCATTATTATTATTAAAATAACTATTAGATATATAAAACCATATTTAAAATAGATAACCTAATTATATTTTTAATAAGTATTAATTAATTATTCAAGATATATAAAATAAATATATTTAAGATATGAAATATGAATCATTAAATATAACAAGTATATTAATATTATTAATATATGAACTTGTTATAGATTTTAATATATATATGAATGATATAGGTTCGTGAATCCAAGGTCAACCCTGTTTTGTTCAGTTTCGTCGTATGAATATTTTTACTACAAAATATTGGATTGTGAGTTTCATTTGCTCCCTTTTTAATTGCTTTTGCAATATATAATTTTGGGCTGAGAATACATGCACTGCTTTTATAAATGCTTTACGAAATAGAGACAAGTGATTAAAAATGATATTCTGCAGATTGATGTGCTAGGTAATTTAGTTACATGTTATAAGAGCATGTAAGCATGAATCCTAAAGATAGATCTATCGGGCTTAACACCCCCATCCTGTAGGCTGCACTAGACATAAGAGCTAGTGGGCGGATGTTTAGTACTTCGAGGATTATTTATACACTTGTAAGTGTACGTATCCATCTTTGCGAAGATGACTTATTATATTATTGTTAAGGTTGGTTACTGAGGCCTCAAGATAAGCAGAATGGTTTTATACACTTGCGAGTGTACATATATTTATAAATAAAAATCTTGTGGTCTATTAAAATATTGGAAATGATTGTTTATGATAAACTAATGAACTCACCAACCTTTTGGTTGACACTTGAAAGCATGTTTATTCTCAGGTATGAAAGAAATCTTCCGCTGTGCATTTGTTCATTTTAGAGATACTACTTGGAGTCATTCATGACATATTTCAAAAGACATTTCATTCGAGTCGTTGAGTTCATCAAGATTATTATTAAGTCAATTATAAGTGGATATATTATGAAATGGTATGCATGCTGTCAACTTTCGATGTAATAAAAGTTTGTCTTTCAAAAATGAATGCAATGTTTGTAAAATGTATCATATAGAGGTCAAGTACCTCGCGATGTAACCAAATGTAATGTATTCGTCCATATGGATTAGGACAGGTCATTAGAGTTGGTATCAGAGCGGTGGTCTTAGCGAACTAGGTCTTGCATTAGTGTGTCTATCTGATAGTTATTTAGATGCATTAGTGAGTCTGGACTTCGACCGTGTCTGCATGTCAAATGTTTTGCTTATCATTTCGTGTCAAAAATTACCTACTTATCATTCTTAGTCTACACACGTCTTACTGAATTTAGTGCATTGATAGTGTATAGACAAAATTCATATCTTAGTGTATCTGATAATTCATATCTTAGCGTATCTGTTACCGTAGACTTGCCTGACATATGCCGTAAATTCCTCCGTAATCTACGAAATCTTTTACTCTATATATATAGATATTCTATGTAATTATAATACCATCCAGTAGTCGGAAATCATTTCATATTGAAAAATCCTTTATTCAATCGAATGAAATGGAACTCGCCACTAGTTCAAGTCCCTCGGATTCCGATATGGAGTTTCACTCGAGTTCCGAAAGCAGTGTGACCGGAATGGATCAACCAATCATCCATCCTCAATTCATCTGATGGGTTCGTAGTCGACTTAACCAATGGAGACAAGAAGAAAGCGATCATTTCCACCCACCAACATGCACATTGGCGAAGAACCTGAAGCACTTACCGGCGAACCTATTCGAAACACAATTTTTAACCTCATCTCCAGGGTAGCTCGTCACGATTACCTTCTATCTAAAATTCTAAACCTTATTCATCCGCTCGTTCCGACCGACAATCATCTCGGAGTAATAGAAGAAGTCAACGAGCTTCGCGCTCGAGTAGTGGCTTTGGAAAATATGGTGCAAAACCTACCAGCTTCAGCAACAGTGCCGACACTAACAGTACCACCAACAACCCAAGTTTCAACATCACACGCCTCAACATCTCATTCTGAACCACGAGTATAATCATTGTTCTATGTATCGTTCTATCTACTTTATATTTGTTCTACGAATCGTTCTACATCATTTATCTTCATTCTACATGGTGATTATATAATCTCTAAAGTTTTAGAGATTATGTATTCTAATTCTAAAGTTTAATTAAATGAGTTTAGTATTATATTGACTCATTAAATCCATGATTACATCTGAAGAAAATATATATGTATATATATTTTCATAAAGACTGTGATTAAAAATTCTTTTGTACAAACTGTTAATGGTGAAAATATTTTAACGGGTAGGTAATACCCGAGGAATATTTAGATTTCACATTAATAAGTTACACTGTACATTCTTCGAATCTGATTTAACGGTCATTTACTATGCTACTTACATCCACATATATATGTATCCGTTCATCGCAGAATAACCATTTTATTCAATTTCATATTTGGATTTTGACTTATCAGAATCCAACAAGTGGCATAATGAAGAAAACATTGGACAAAATAAAATTTGTTAGAAACAAACAATTTAACTATGAGAAGAATTTTGTTAAGAATCCACGCTAACTGTTCCTAGCTAACTGTTCCTTCTAACCGGTTACATTTTATTTATCGCAATTTAATTATCGCAATTTACATTCTCGCAATTTGCATTCTCGCAATTTTATTTATCGTCATTTAATTTCTGTTATTTATTTTACGCACTTTAAATAACGGGACACGTATACAAAGTTTTGAGATATCATATCGACGCATGTATATATATTATTTGGAATAACCATAGACACTCTATATGCTGTAATGCTTGAGTTCGCTATACAGGGTTGAGGTTGATTCTACAATAATATATATACTTTGAGTTGTGATCGAGTCTGAGAAATGTACACGGGTCACGATACGTATTATTTAATTCGAATATTATATATTAAACTATATATGAATTATTGAATTGCTAAATGTGGACTATCAACTGAGGACCGACATTGGACAATTAAAATGAATTAAAATATTGATTATAACATATGAAACTAAACAATTCTTCAAGTTTGCCACTTGATTTCATCTTAAACCTCATTTGTATCTTCACGATTACATTCTGCGTTCAAACCTTTCATGATTTTGAAAACACCTCAATCGAGAGAAGGAACCAACCGCACCTCATCTACGGAAGAAAAGATTGATGCATATAGTTATGCACATGAAAACATTTGGAACCTGAGTAAACATTTAACACATAGCTGTGTTAATTCCTTTAGTGTTATTATTACTCAAAATAACTTTGCAATCCCTTTAAAAATTAGCCAATTTTGTCACAGCTCCAACAAGTCAACTTCGACTTTTCACTCGGATTAGCTTATTATAACCATGATATATAGGTTGTCTTTCATCATCGATACCGGGAAACCGTTTATATCTCACCACATTAGCAGTAAATTTACCAACAACTCCGTTGATCTTTGACTTTTCGAAAAATCACTATATTCAGTGAAACCGTATCATTTACTCATTTACATCTTATAACGAGAATTACTATACCAACTATTGGGAATTAGCAATCAGTATTTTGAAATCTCGCAGCATGTCTACATCAACTGTTATAAGTATACATATAATCCTTATCTCTTAGAATTATGATCTTTCACTCTGAAATTTTGAAAAGCACCCAGTCTACAATTCAATACTCCAAATTCTGAAAAAGCTGAATACAGCAGCAAAAACTGTACAAGCTGAATATAGTAGAAAAAAAAACTGTACACGACCTTAACCGTCGAAGGTATAAAGATAAAGAATAGTATGTTGGCAAAGCTCAGAAAAGTTGGAACTGGAAACGGATTGAGCAAACCATGAAGGAGACTCTGAACAAATTACAAGGACTAAACTTGTACATAAAGAATCCAGATGATTCTGTTTCTGATGAAATCCTTAGCGAATACCTTACTCCTTAACCACTCTAAATCATCGTGAATGAATTTCTTCATCATAATTTGATTCTAAAATCCTAAGATATCCTCGTACCTTTCTTTATTAATATCCTCAATATTTCTGAAGATATCTTCATAAATATTCTCGTTCGATATTAATTATCTCTCTGCGCTATCCGTATTACATCATAAAAGGAAACTGTTTTAGTTTATATATTCTTCGAACCTTCGAAATTAAAATATGAATGTTTTTGAAGTAGTGTTGGGAACTGATGCATGATTTAGTGTAATATAATGACACTTAATCAACGTGATTATATTACAGTAAGTCATGCTGAGTTTCTAAATGGAATGTGATGATTCACAGATCATAACGTCATCATGTGCCATGTTACACGACTCTTACGTTCTGTCTAATCTATAAACATATCAAGAACATATTTTTCTTGATAGTCCTATCTTTCCTTGAATTCTGGTAATTTGAAAAGTCAAATTGTGCTATTACAATTTTTTTCTTAGGACATTAACAATATTCATTCTGAAACTTATATCTACGAATTCTGGACCATTACAAGAGATGCCCAATCGCAAGAAGAAGAAACGAAAGGACAAAGCTCCGAAATAGAAATTGGAGTATAAATCGCAGCAAATAGGGGGAGTATTAACTGGGGATGACAATGATTATAGAAAACAGAAGCAAAGACTCCGAAATATAAGAGAAAATATAAAGCCCCATAACAACACGGAAGTTACAAATCGTGGATATTAATACGAATAACAATATAAAGACACGGTATAATTAAGAATAGTATCACCCAAGGTAATAGTAGAAGTAAATAGATTTTTCTGGTGGAAGATTGAAAAGAAGGATGACAGAAATGATAATTAGGAAAATATCAAGGATTAGAACTGAATTAAGCATTTTCACAATCTTTGGATGTATGAACTAAGAAAGAAAGTATAGGAATGGTGAGAATAACGGAACGGAAGAAGTTTAATTTATAATAAAGATATAAGGTAGAGTAATCGAGGCAGATCATCGTATTCAATTATAGAGATCCTAATTTCCTTATTCACCGAAGAACCGAATCTTATATAGATTTCGAAGATTATCTTTAAATCCCCTGAATTTCGGAATTCAACCATGACTACGTCAAAAATTATGACGAAACTTTATTTACTCATTTCATTCTTTTGTGATAGCTCCATTCGTACTCTTCGAATAATCGAATTATTTTATTCTCATTACTCTATGATGATAAAACTCTATTTATCAACTCATATTCGTCATGAAAACATTTTTATTATTAGCCATGACGACCTCACTCAAATTTTGGGACGAAATTTCTTTAACGGGTAGGTACTGTGATGACCCGGAAATTTTTGACCAAATTTAAACTTTATCTTTAAAAGATATCGACAAGATAAGCAAAGTCTATAATGTTGAGTCTCAAAATTTTTAAACTATTTACATGGATTCATTTAACCTGTGACTATTCCCGACGATTAACGAACAATTGTGTATAAATAAATATGTAAATATATATATACATATATAAATATAAGAGTGCATATTAAGTTGAATTAATAAAATACAAAATAATCATTTGAATTGAAAATGTAAAATAATGTAAAAAAAATATTAAGATTAAAATTTATTTATGATTTAAATGAATTCTTATTTTTTTTATTTATCTTTTTTTTATAATATTATTACTATTATTTAGTTATTTTTAGAATTATTATTAATATTATTAGTAAATTTACTATTAATATTTATTAAAAATAAAAAAAACCATGAACTAGTACAATCTGTTTCACGTATCCATCAACATGTATTTGATTTTTTCTCCAGTTTGTTACAAGTCATTCTCAGGGTACATTACAGAACAAAAGTTCATCCATTATATATGTACACATCTGCATTTGAGAAAGAATCAAACCAAAAATCTCAGAAAATATGCTAGTATCTCTTTTCTTCATCTTTTTAGCCAAATTTTGATTTAGTGTTAAATTTTAAAATCCTTAAATGCAGAAGGGTTAAAATTCATCTAACTAAACTATCTGTAAGTTTTCAATCCTCAATTCTTTCTATTAATTTCTAATTTGAGAGTCAAAGTTTTGATTTTAAAAGTCAACTGAGTGTTCTTGAATCAAATTCGAGTTTGTTTTGATATCTCCAGTTAATTTGATGATCCATAAAGATTATAGGAATGATTTGCAACACAATTCATGTTGTAATCATAACCTATAACACTCTTAATCTAAAAATCAATTTTTGAGTTCTTGAGTTCTTCACAGTGATATACACTAACGTGAATTCGAAACAAATTTCAAAAACTAAAAATGCAGAGTTGTTAGGAATCATTTACTTAAACTTCCTGCAAAATCTCAAGTTTCAATTCTTAATAACGAATTCGAATTTGCGAGTCAAAGTTATTTTGTCAAACGTCAACTAATTTGTTCATCGAGAAATTAGAGCTTGTTTTGATGTTTCTGTTGAAGTTGATGATTCACAAAGTTTTTAGGAATGATTTGAAACATATTTCATGTTGTAAAGATTATCTTAAACAAACTCAAAATTGAAAACATTAATTTTTTTTTGAAGTGTTACCAGCTTCAGCAGTATGTTTTTTTCAACTTTTTCTGAATTTTTCTAATCACAAGAGCACTTTTATTTTTTTTGTTTCATGTTGTTTACAAGTCATAAATGAAAAACCGTTTGATTGTTGTTAAGTTTTTGCCCCCGTTTGATGTTAGACATGGTGAAGAAGATGATGAACATGGCATTAAGAAGTACTAGATAAGTAAGTTGGGTTGTAATATAAATCAGAAAAACTTGAATGGAAGAATGGTTAAGTGTGTTTGCGGGTGAGCGAGAGGTGTCGAGTTCAAATCCGGTTTTGGGCATTTTTTTTAGAAAATCTTTTTGAAGGTAGTTTTCATTTCTAAAATTATTATTATTATTATTGTTATTGTTATTATCATTAGTAATATAATTATTACTATTATTATTATTACTAAAATAAAGAATTTATGATCAATTATTATTATTGTTATTATGATTATGATTATTATTGTTATTAAAATAAGTATAAGTATTGATAATATCATTATTATTATTAAAATAACTATTAGATATATAAAACCATATTTAAAACAGATAACCTAATTATATTTTTAATAAGTATTAATTAATTATTCAAGATATATAAAATAAATATATTTAAGATATGAAATATGAATCATTAAATATAACAAGTATATTAATATTATTAATATATGAACTTGTTATATGTTTTAATATACATATGAATGATATAGGTTCGTGAATCCAAGGTCAACCCTGCATTGTTCAGTTTCGTCGTATGAATATTTTTACTACAAAATATTGGATTGTGAGTTTAATTTGCTCCCTTTTTAATTGCTTTTGCAATATATAATTTTGGCCTGAGAATACATGCGCTACTTTTATAAATGCTTTACGAAATAGAGACAAGTGATTAAAAATGATATTCTGCGGATTGATGTGCTAGGTAATTTAGTTACATGTTATAAGAGCATGTAACCGCGAATCCTAAAGATAGATCTATCGAGTTTAACACCCCCATCCTGTAGGCTGCACTAGACATAAGAGCTAGTGGGCGGATGTTTAGTACTTCGAGGATTATTTATACACTTGCGAGTGTACGTATCCATCTTTGCGAAGATGACTTATTATATTATTGTTAAGGTTGGTTACTGAAGCCTCAACAAAAGCAGAACGGTTTTATACACTTGCGAGTGTACATATATTTATAAATGAAAATCTTGTGCTCTATTAAAATATTGGAAATGATTGTTTATGATAAACTAATGAACTCACCAACCTTTTGGTTGACACTTGAAAGCATGTTTATTCTCAGGTATGAAAGAAATCTTTCGCTGTGCATTTGTTCATCTTAGAGATACTACTTGGAGTCATTCATGACATATTTCAAAAGACGTTGCATTCGAGTCATTGAGTTCATCAAGATTATTATTAAGTCAATTATAAGTGGATATATTATGAAATGGTATGCATGCTGTCAACTTTCGATGTAATGAAAGTTTGTGTTTCAAAAACGAATGCAATGTTTGTAAAATGTATCATATAGAGGTCAAGTACCTCGTGATGTAACCAAATGTAATGTATTCGTCCAGATGGATTAGGACGGGTCATTAGTGAAATGTCCCGTTCATATTGATTATAAACGTTCCATATTAATTGATTTCGTCGCGAGGTTTTGACCTCTATATGAGACGTTTTTCAAAGACTGCATTCATTTTTAAAACAACCATAACCTTTATTTTATCTATAAAGTTTTAAAAAGCATTATGTAGATTATCAAATAATGAAAATCTAAAATATACCGTTTACACACGACCATTACATAATGGTTTACAATAAGAATATATTACATCAAAAATAAGTTTCTTGAATGCAGTTTTTACATAATATCATACAAGCATGGACTCCAAATCTTGTCCTTATTTTAGTATGCAACAGCGGAAGCTCTTAATAATCACCTGAAAATAAACATGCTTAAAACGTCAACAAAAATGTTGGTGAGTTATAGGTTTAACCTATATATTATCAAATCATAATAATAGGCCACAAGATTTCATATTTCAATATACATCCCATACATAGAGATAAAAATCATTCATATGGTGAACACCTGGTAACCGACATTAACAAGATGCATATAACAATATCCCCTATCATTCCGGGAAATCCTTCCGACATGATAAAAACAACATCGAAGTACTAAAGCATCCGGTACTTTGGATGGGGTTCGTTCGGCCCAATAGATCTATCTTTAGGATTCGCGTCAATTAGTAGATCGGTTTACTAATTCTTAGGTTACCAAGCAAAAGGGGCATATTCGGCTTCGATCATTCACCCATATAATGTAGTTTCATTTACTTGTGTCTATTTCGTAAAACATTTATAAAACTGCATGTATTCTCATCCCAAAATATTAAATTTTAAAAGTGGGACTATAACTCACTTTCACAGATTTTTATTTCGTCGGGAAGTAAGAATTGACCACTGGTCGATTCACGAACCTATAACAAATATGTACATATATATCAAAGTATGTTCAAAATATATTTACAACACTTTTAATATATTTTGATGTTTTAAGTTTATTAAGTCAGTTGTCCTCGTTAGTAACCTACAACTAGTTGCCTATAGTTAAATGTACATAAATAAATTGATATATATTATCTTGAATCAATCCACGACCTAGTGTATACACATCTTAGGCTAGATCACAACTCAAAGTATATATATTTTTGGAATCAACCTCAACCCTGTATAGCTAACTCCAACATTACTGCATATAGAGTGTCTATGGTTGTTCCAAATAATATATATATGGGTCGATATGATATGTCAAAACATTTGCATACGTGTCTATGGTATCCCAAGATTAGATAATATATTAGAATACATGTATAATACAATATAAGTTAGCTAGGATATGATTTGTATAGAATTGTTACAATATTTCCCGTAGCTACAACAATCAAAAAATATCCAATCTTGTTTTACCCATAACTTCTTCGTTTTAAATCCGTTTTGAGTGAATCAAATTGCTATGGTTTCATATTGAACTCTATTTTATGAATCTAAACAGAAAAAGTATAGGTTTAAAGTCAGAAATATAAGTTACAAGTCATTTTTGTAAGAGGTAGTCATTTCAGTCGAAAGAACGACGTCTTGATGACCATTTTGAAAAACATACTTCCACTTTGAGTTTAACCACGATTTTTGGATATAGTTTCATGTTCATAAGAAAAATCATTTTCCCAGAAGAACAACTTTTAAATCAAATTTTATCATAGTTTTTAATTATCAAACCAAAAACAGCCCGCGGTGTTACTACGATGGCGTATGTCCGGTTTTACGGTGTTTTTCGTGTTTTCAGGTTTTAAATCATTAAGTTAGCATATAATATAGATATAGAACATGTGTTTAGTTGATTTTAAAAGTCAAGTTAGATTAACTTTTGTTTGCGAACAAGTTTAGAATTAACTAAACTATGTTCTAGTAATTTCAAGTTTAAACCTTCGAATAAGGTAGTTATATATATATATATATATATATATATATATATATATATATATATATATATATATATATATATATATATATATATATATATATATATATATATATATATATATATATATATATGAATCGAATGATGTTATAAACATCATTACTACCTCAGGTTTTGTGGATAAACCTACTGGAAATGAGAAAAATAAATCTAGCTTCAAAGGATCCTTGGATGGCTTGAAAGTTCTTGAAGCAGAATCATGACATGAAAATAAGTTCAAGTAAGATTTCCACTCGAAATAAGATTGTTATAGTTATAGAAATTGAATCAAAGTTTGAATATGAGTATTACCTTGTATTAGAAAGATATCTTACTGTAAATAAGAAAGATTTCTTGAGGTTGGATGATCACTTTACAAGATTGGAAGTAAGCTAGTTTTTATATATATATGTCATCATATATATGTCATCATATAGTTTTTACAAGTTTTAACGTTCGTGAATCACCGGTCAACTTGGGTGATCAATTGTCTATATGAAACATATTTCAATTAATCAAGTCTTAAAAAGTTTGATTGCTTAACATGTTGGAAATATTTAATTATGCAAATATAGTTTTCATTTAATATATAATCATGGAAAAGTTTGGGTCACTACAATTAGACCACTTCAATTCCTTCTTTTGAAATTTTATGACCAAGAACGATGCCTTCTTTAACCATGAAATGGCATTTCTCCCAATTTAGAACAAGATTTGATTATTTGCATCTAATAAGAATTCGTTCAAGATTAACTAGACATGATTCAAAAGTATCACCGAAGACTGAAAAGTCATCCATGAAAACTTCCATGCATTCCTCTATCATGTCGTGAAAAATCGCCATCATGCACCTTTGAAAGGTTACAGGGGCGTTGCAAAGTCCAAGTGGCATGCGTTTGTAAGTAAAAGTACCATAAGGGCACGTGAATGTGGTTTTCTCTTGGTCCTCGGGTGCTATTGGAATTTTAAAGTATCCGAAAAAACCGTCAAGAAAACAATAGTAACTATTCCCAGCTAATCTTTCCAACATTTGATCAATGAAAGGTAAGGAAAAGTGATCTTTTCAGGTGGCGTCATTTAGTTTTCTTTAATCAAAACAGACACGCCATCCTGTTACAGTCCTAGTAGGAATAAGCTCATTTTTTCATTTGTGATTACAGTCATGCCACCCTTCTTTGGTACGCATTGAACTAGGCTTACCCATGGACTATCAGAGATTGGATAAATTAAACCTGCATCTAGCAGTTTAATAATTTCTTTCTTAACAACATCTTGCATATTAGGATTTAGTCTTCGTTGGCGTTGCACATATGTTTTATGACCTTCTTCCATAAGGATTTTATGTGTACAATAAGAAGGACTTATGCCTTTAATGTCATGAATCTTCCATGCAATAGCTGGTTTATGAGCTTTTAGCACAGAAATGAGTTGAGATTTTTTTCATTTTCCGTAAGAGAAGACAATATTATTACAGTTAATTCAGATTCACCATGTAAATAAGTGTATTCCAAATGGTTTGGAAGTGGCTTTAACTCTAATGTCGGTGGTTCTTCTATCGATGATTTGTATCGATATCTGTCTTCCTCTTTTAACATTTGAAGTTCTTCTGTTGTTGGTTCATAATCATTATCCATGAGTGTAGCTAACATTTTAGCTTCATCAATTAGTTCAGTTCCTTCTCCTAAAGAACATTCTCCTGTTCCTTGTAATTCTAGAAATTCTTCTAACAATTCTGCATGTGAATCTATAGTTTGAATGTAATAACATGTATCATCTGCAGATTGCGGTTGTTGCATGGCTCTATCCACAGAAAATGTAACACTCTCGTCCTCTATACTTAGAGTCAGTTTCTTACCGAACACGTCTATTATTGCTTTAGCCGTGTTTAAGAATGGTCTTCCTATTATGAGAGGAACTCGAGAATCTTCTTCCATGTCCAGAATAACAAAATCTACTAGAAATACTAAAGTACCAACTTTAACTATAATGTTCTCCATTATCCCTCTAGGATATTTTACTGATCGATCTGCTAGTTATATGCTTATTCGTGTTGGTTTCAATTCTTTGAGGTCTAGTTTAGCGTATAGTGAATACGGCATTAAATTTATATTAGCACCTAAGTCTGCCAATGCTTCTATTGAACTAAGACTACCCAAAAAATATGGAATTGTGAAACTTCCTGGATCTGAAAGTTTTTCTGGTAGTTTATTCAACAGCACTGCAGAACAATTTGCATTCATAGTAACAGCCGAGAGTTCTTCCATTTTCTTTCTATTTGTGATTAGATCTTTTAGAAATTTAGCATATCTAGGCATTCCTGAAATCATATAAATGAAAGGAAGATTGACATTTATTTGTTTAAACATATCCAAGAATTTAGATTGCTCGGCTTCAAGTCTTTCTTTTCTCATTTTACTCGGGTAAGGAAGTGGTGGTTGGTATGGTTTAACATAAGGCTTTGCCTTAACTGTGTTATCTTCATTAACCTTTTCAACTACTGGTTCTGTTTCTTTCTCTTGCTCAGGCTGTGGTGCCTGTGGAGTAGAAATAGAGTCATCAGAAATTACAGGTATTTCAGGTGGTTTAAGTGTAATACCACTTCTTGTGGTATTGGCTTTAGCTGTTTCATTCCGGGGGTTAGCATTTGTATCGCTAGGTAGACTTCCTGATTTTCTTTCACCTATCAATCTTGCTAGGTTGCTTACTTCTTGTTCCAGATTTTGGATTGAAGTTTGTTGATTTCTAAATGCTTGAGCATTTTGTTCATTCGTTTGTTTCTGAGATGTGAAAAACTGCGTTTGAGATTCAACTAGCTTCGACATCATATCTTCTAAATTTGGCTTTTTATCATCAGTTTGTGGTGGTTTAATTGGAAAGATAGGTCTTTGCTGGTTGTAAGTATTATTAGATACTTATTGATTGCTAGGACCTTGTTGGTTGTTGTATGTAATATTTGGGTTATAATTCTGATTTTGATTGTAGATTGGTCTTGGCGGTTGATAATTATTTTGATAATTATTTCCAGGCCTTTGGTTCATGTATGAAACATTCTCTCTTTGTTCCATTGTTTGTTCAATACTGAGACAATCTTTTGTCAAATGTGGTCCTCCACACTGCTCACAACTAATTCGTATTGAGTGAATATCTTTAGTCATCTTTTCCATTCGTCTCTCGAAAGCATCTATCTTTGCGAACATGGAATCAAAGTCATGGCTAGAATCGGCTCTAGCTGCTTTAGATGATCTAACGATGTCTTTTTCTTGATGCCACTCATGTGAGTGGAAAGCAGTGTTATCAATAATTTTGTAAGCTTCAGTTGCGGTTTTCTTCAAAATGGAACCACCAGCTGCTATGTTGATGTCTTTTCGTGTACTGATGTCGCATCCTTGGTAGAATATTTATACTGTTTGATAAGTGTCTAAACCATGTTGCGGACATCCTCTCAATAACTTTCCAAATTTTGTCCACGCCTCATATAAAGTTTCATTTGGCTTTTGTGTGAACGTAACAATTTCTCCTTGAAGTCTCACGGCTTTAGATGCCGGAAAGAATTGTTTAAGAAATTTTTCAACTAAAACATCCCATGTATCAATCGCCCCTTCAGGTAACGATTATAACCAATCTTTGGCTTCTCCCTTTAAAGTCCAGGAAAATAACATGAGATAGATCTGTTCATCCTCTACTTCTCTGATTTTGAATAGAGTACAGATCCTATTAAAGGTTCGAAGATGTTCGTTTGGATCTTCCTTCGGCGTACCACTAAATTGGCATTGATTAGTTACCATATGTAAGATTTGTCCTTTGATTTCATAATCTGGCGCATTATTGTCTGGTTGAGTAATTGCGTGACCTTGGCCAGTGTGTTTAGCCCTCATTCAGTCTTCCATACTTAGAGGTTCTAGATTTTCCATGATTGAATTTGTTGAATCTGAATCACTAGAGGATTCTGATTTAATAGTTTCTTCCTCGACAATCTCTGGATGAGTGATTTGTGGTTCAGGATCTCTGAATTGTTCTTGAATATCCTCCGGATTCTCAATTGTGAGGTCGGGTTCAAAAAATGGATTATCGAAAATTTGAATTGGAGTACTTGGTCGACTAGATGACGATTCTAAAGAAAAATCAACGGCAACAATGTTGGCTAGATGTCTTGATCGAGTTACGGGTGGTGAATGTATAAAAGGTGGTGAACGTTTTGCTCGGTGCATTAACTGAATATCCTATTAGTTATAAAAGATAAAAATTATATAAGCTATCAAATTAATAGACTTTTTTGATTTTGCCCACATTTCGAATAGCCAATAGATGCAGCAGGTAACCAGTACCCTTTAAATCGGAAGCCCACAACTCGCCACTAACAAATCCAACTATTACTACGAACCAGAAAATTTTGGATGTCTATCAATTAACCACTTAAAATAATTTTTCGTCGAAGTTTTAAAGAAAATAAAGAAAATTCTATGTCCAAAAAACTAGAGCGTCGAGAAATAAGAAAGAAAAAGACTGCGTCGAAAAACGTCGAAAAATAAAAGGTTGAAAAATAATAATAAGAAAGTAAAGCGTTGAAACTTAAAATTCTAAAAACTTAAGACTAAAAGTTGCGTCTAAAGGTATTAAAGCTTAAAAGGAATTCTATATCCAAAACGGCAATAACTTAATTAGGCACTAAAATCTATAAAATATTAAAGCGATAAGCGACGTCATAAAATTTTAAGGCGTCTAAATCTTAATCTAAAGAAAAAGTACTTAAGGGATTTTATGGCAAAGCCTAAGAATCTAGAAATGGAAATTAACTACGGCAAAAACTAACTTAAAACTAATTACGAACAATAAAAATACAAATTACAATTAAACGATTAAAAAGATACAAAATTTAAAAATAAAACTAAAGTTATAAAAAAATACAATTTTTATAAAAATATTATTTTTATATTACTTATTTTATAAAAGTATCAATTTTATATTTAATAAAACTAAAAACACTTAATATTACAAATTTAATCAAAACTAAAACTAATTATATTAAATTACTTAACCCTAATTATAATTAATAATAATTAATTTTTAACCCTAATTTCATAATAAATGAGGTACCAGGTCAGGCGTGTCAGACGGCTCGGCGAGTGCGGATGTCTTCTGACCAATAACTCCGCGAGTGCGGAGGATGCAGATTCAGATGAGCTGCAGGCTCAAATTACGCAGGTTCAGTTTTTTTTTGTTTTTTTTTTAAATTTTAATTTTCTGTTTTATTTTTTTATAAAATATAACTTAAATAAAACTTATATTTTAACGATTACTTATTAGATTTTTATAATTCTAAAAAAATAAACTTTTTAATTAAAACACCTAAATAGATATATATATTTTTTTATGTTTTTATATTTTTGTTTTTAATATTTAAAACTTATATTTTTACAAAAATAGATTAAAACTTAATAAAAATCTTTTTTTATATAGCGTTTCGCTTCAGCGTTGAATTTTCTCCGGCAGCGGCGCCAAAAATACTTGATGTTATGCGAGGTGTATACGAATAATTATATTTTTACTACAAAATACTATTAAATATGATACAATTTCACACAAGTTATTTATTTATTTATAGAGTGGATATACCTAAACTTTGCTACAACACTATAGCAGTGTACCTAATCGTACAGTAGTGTAGTTTTTAGTAAGTCCGGTTTGTTTCGCAGGGAGCTAGCCAAGTTTAACGCTATATTTTTAAACTATATTTTTATAAAGATATATATATATATATATATATATATATATGTATATATATATATGTATATATATATATATATATATATATATATATATATATATATATATAAGTCGTATTATTATTATTATTATAAAATGGGGGGTTTTTACCGTTTAATGACCGATTTGTCGATTTTAAAACTTAAGTCACAATTAAAACCTAATGTAAAATATTAATAATAAATATAACTTAATTTAAAGCGTAAAGTAAATAACGATAATTAAAGTGCGATAAATAAAATGACGGTAAATAAAATTGCGATAATTAAAAGTACGATTATTAAAAATTCGATAATTTATAAAATAAAAGAACTATGCTTATTTAAACTTCCGTAATCATGATGTTTGACGTGTTGATTTTAGTTTATTACCATGGGTTAATTGTCCTTTGTCCTGGATTATTCAATATGTCCATACGGTTTTTGTCCATAACAGTCCATCAGTCATAAATATAAAGTGCGAGTGTCCTCGTCAAATTATCCTTATACCCGAAGTCAAATATTCCAACTAATTGGGGACTTAAACTGTAATATGGTCTTAATACTTTGTTTAATGAATACACCAGGTTATCGACTGCGTGAGGTCCAAGGTTTTAATACTTTGTAACAATTACACCAATTACCCTTGAATGTAATCCACCCCTGTTTTAATGAGTCCATTGACTATTAATCCATCCTTGTATCCGGTCAAATGAACGATTATTAATATTTATAAATATCCCGCCCATCGTGTCCGATCGAGTGTATATGGTTATTTATAGATACGTCAAATTGTAAATCTCTATATTAAATTAACGAACTATCATTCAGTTAAACAAATATAAAGCCCATTAATAGCCCATAGACTAATTTCCACAAGTGTCGTTCTTTTGTCCAAACCCCAATTATGGTACAAAGCCCAATTACCCAATCTTAATATTTAGCCCAACATCACGATTACTTCGATTTAAATAAGCATAATAATAACTTAGCTACTAGACATTAATTTAAAAAGGTTGAACATAAATTACAATGAGTATTAATAGCGTAGCGTTACACGGACAGAATTTTGACTTACAAACTTAAAACATTCGCCACTATAACCTTATTATTATTAAACTTAAATTAAAATTAAAATTATAAAATATAAATATAAATATATCGTAGATAGATAGATAGAAAAAGGTGTGTTTAATCGATCAGAATGCGCGGCCTTTTATAGGCCCACGTTTAACTGTTGAGCTCCGCGAATGTGGAGGTTTTCTTCATCACAGCTCTGCGAGTGCGGAGGTCTGGATTCTAGCTCATAGATTAAATTTAAAACGTGGGCTGCGTTTAATTATAATATATAATAATATATATAATTAATTATATATTATATTATATTCTTGTGCATAGTTGACTTGTAATTTTTGGTCCGTTGTGTCGCGCGCTGAAAGTTGGTTCATGTCTCGGTTCCGAATTTTCGAACGCCTTTTCGTATAATTTAATATCTTGTACTTTGCTTTTTGCGGCTTGTACTCTTGCCATTTTTAGACGTTTCTCATCAATAATTTGAACCACTTGGATTGTACTTTATACTTTTTAGCTTTTTGGTTGTTTGCGTCTTCAAATCGTCGAATCTGTCATTTGTCTTCACCTTTTATTATTTAATCGAATATAACTTGTAAATAGAACAACTGCAACTAAAAGCTTGTCTTTCTTGAAGGATAATGCTATGAAATATTTGTTCGTTTTTAGCATTATCACAACGCAATAAACATAAGCTTTACACTAAAAATGTGGAAGTACCGAGGGAGATAGATTGAAGACCTTTGGAAGAAGTCAACCTAGCTAACTCTGTTTCGCAGTTACTAATTCAAAGGTATGGTAACTCTAATTTTCCTGACTGGGAACGTTTGTTTACCACCCGTAGGCCTGTATATAATTAGGGAGATGATTTATGATATGAAATAGATTATAGAATTTAGATTGGTACTCTTCAATACATAATTTACATATGTATACATAATACCAAAATTCCATAAATCACGGAGGAATTTTCAGAAGATATCAAGAAAAGTTTATAGTAACAGATAAGCTAAGATACGAAATCGTCTTTACACTATGTATGCAATAAATGCAGGAAAACGTGACTAGAGTTAAGAATGATAAGCAGGTAATTTCTGACAAGAAATGATAAGCAAAACTTTTTGATATGCAGCTAAGGTCGAAGCCCAGACTCACTAATGCATCTTAATAACTATCCGTTAGACACACTAATGCAAGACCTGGTTCGCTAAGACCACCGTTCTGATACCAACTGAAATTCCCCGTTCATATCGATTATAAACGTTACATAATAATTGATCTCATTGCGAGGTATTTGACCTCTATATGATACATTTTACAAACATTGCATTTGTTTTTAAAAGACAAACTTTCATTTCATCGAAAGTAGACAGGTATGCATACCATTTCATAATATATCCAAACTATAAAGACTTAATCTGTCATTTAAATAATAATAATCTTTATTGAACTCAACGACTTGAATGCAACGTCTTTTGAAATATGCCATGAATGACTCCAAGTAATATCTTTAAAATGAGCAAATGCACAGCGAAAGATTTCTTTCAAACCTGAGAATAAACATGCTTTCAAATGTCAACCAAAAGGTTGGTGAGTTCATTAATTTATTATAAACAATCATTTCCATTAATTTAATAGATCACAAGATTTTTATTTCCATTTCTCATAAACATCATGCATCTGCATAAAAATCATTCATATGGATTGAACCCCAGGTAACCGACATTAACAATATGCATCTAGAATATCCCCCAAACAAAACCACTCGTCTGTAGAGAAAAATCGAAGTACTAAAGCAGTTCAAAATCTCTGACTGGGGTGTGTCAAAGCCCGTAGACCTACCTTTAGGATTCGCGCTAATTAGTGGCAATTATAATAAACACTAATTCATGGGCTACCAAGTTCAACAAGGGCGATATCCGGTATAAAAATTCAACCATAGAATGTAGTTTCGATTACTTGTGTCTATTTCATCAAACATTTATAAAAACAGCGCATGTATTCTCAGTCCCAAAAATAAATATTACAAAAGCATTTAAAAGGGGAGTAATGAAACTCACAATACTGTATTTCGTAGTAAAAATACATACGACATCATTGAACAAGTGAAAGGTTGACCTCGGATTCACGAACCTATATTAATTATATATATTTATATGTTGGTCAATATCTGTCTAACAATTTAGGTCAGGTCATAGTGTATCACAATCCCAATGCTCGAGATTATCATTCCAAAGTCAACAAAAGTCATCTAATCCAAAAATGACTTCCAAAATCTATATATATTTATTATATAATTAAATATAGTCGTTTATATATTTAAATATATTTATGAAAATTTATTAGAGTAAATAATACAAGTCATTTATTAATAAAATTTATATTAAAATTTATATATGATAAAAATATACTTTTATATATCTTAACTAATAAAATTTATAACGTTCTCTTAATATCATAAAAATATAGTGGTATGTATTATTAATGTAATTATATTACGTGTGGTAAAAATATCTTTGTATTACATATTTAATTGATAAAATAATATTGATAATAATAATAATAATAAGTAAAAGTTGTATTATTTTGTAATAATAATAATAATAATAATTATTATTATTCTACTAATAATAAAAACAATATTTATTTTTTACTAATGATGTTATTAATTATGATAAAATGATAGTTCTAATCATGATGGTTTTAATAATAATGATACTTTTTAATATTAACTATAATAGTAATAATATTTTATATAAAAAATAATAATTCTATTAAAAATGATAATTTTAATAATAATAATGCTAAAATGATAATAACAATGATACGATAATTCTAATAAAATGATAGTTTTAATATTAATGATACTTTTAATAATAATAATAATGATAAAAACAATGAAAACGATATATTTATCTAAATCAATATCTTACTATATTTTAATTTCATCATGATACTTATACTCATCGATTTATTTAATAGCTTTTAGTCCTCTTTTATATCAAATTCATAATAATGATAATATTAGTAATCATAATAATTAGATAATACTAATATTAGTTTTAATGATAACGATACTAATAATAATAATTATAATAATACAAATGATAATACTAATAATTATTATAATGATAATAATAATAATAATAATAATAATAATAATAATAATAATAATAATAATAATAATAATAGTAATAATATTAATAACCTTAGTGATAATAATGATCGTTTTAATAATAACCATTTTTAATGATAATATTTATATTGATAACGATAATGATAATAATAATAATTATTATTATTATTATTAGATAATAATAATAACGACGATAATAACGACGATAGTAATAATAATAATCATTTTTAATAATAATACTAAATTTAATGATAATTCAGTTGACGATATCTTTTAATCCGTTCATCGAAACCGTACGCTTTCTAAATGAAAAGTTATTAATTCTTCGCCAGCTTTTCAACGACATGCATATTATATACCTTATCTCAGTAGTATATGTATTAAATTCATGATTCATCATAAACTATCTAACAAAAATATTAAACATACAAGCATGCATAATCATATATACTCGAGCACTAGTCAGGGATACACTTATTAATATATAAAAGATAAGATATGAATGTTCACGTATCAATATTGTGATTCAATATTGCGGGAAAGTACGTAGACACGACGGACATGACAAACGCTAGGTTGACCTTATGAACAAAACCCCGAACAATACCCATCACCTCCATAGCTATAACCCATAATTTCCCTAGCTTCATCCCTCTCGAAAAACTATTTTAAAATCACTCGGACAGCACTCCGTCGTAATATTTTATGTATAATAATAATATCTTGAAATAATACGGAGTAAATATATATATATATATGTAAATCAATTGAGAGAGTCTAGAGAAATATATTTTCAAGTTTCTATGAAATAATAAAACCTATTGAATTCTATTTATAAAAGATTTTTGAATTATTAAAGTGAATTATTAAAATATGAATTATTAAAGTGAATTATTAAAGTATGAATTATTAAAGTGAATTATTAAAGTATGAATTATTAAAATAATTATTAAAGTTAAAGTAAAGTAAAAGTAAAGTAAAAGGTAAAGTTAAAGTATTGTAAAAGTATAAAACTATGTACGTATAATACGTGTATAAATATATATAATATTAATTTAGATCGTTATATATATTTAATAAAATATAAATATAAATATGATTATCTTTATCATATTGGTTAAGTAATGAGTTGTCAAAAGTGGTTCTAGATATTTATAAAAGTTATATACATTTTTATAATAAAGTTCTTTTTAAACTGAAAACATATTTGTACGCTTGAAACTAAATCGAGTACTTATAAATATTGTTTTCCAAAATTAATTATATTCCAAATCATTCTTTAAAAAGGTTTTATCTATATCGTAAAATGTTTTTAATATTATGAAAACTAATCATTATCTTACCAAAAGACACGAGACAATCATTGTAAAGCATGCATTGAAAGTTAAGCAGGAATCTCCACTAACTTTTGTCTAGTTCTCGTTAATTGACACTTTTGTTCTTTCATGTAAATCACTTTACCATTTTCCAAATATTGTTAAAAATACCAGATTTCTTAAATCATAGTGGACCTCATAACAGAGACCCGTAATCATAATCACAATGTATCTGATAATTCAATCATTTGATATTATCTTTTAATTCTGTCGATAATTATATTAAATATATATTGAAACAAATATGTTTATGTAAAGTATTATACATCTAATACTTTGTTAACGTTTTCAATTAATATAACTATATCTTATATATATACATGTCTATACACATAAATGTTCGTGAATTGTCGAGCATAGTCAAAGTGTAATTGATTACATGAACACAGTTCAAAGTTTTTGAGATTTCAACATTACAGACTTTGCTTATCGTGTCGGAAACATATAAAGATTAAAGTTTAAATTTGGTCAGAAATTTTCAGGTTGTCACAGTACCTACCCGTTACAGAAATTTCGTCCCGAAATTTGAGTGGAATGGTCATGGATGACAATAAGTATGTTTTCATGATGCATACGAGTTGGAAATTAGAGTTTTATTACCATTGAGTAGTATGGAATAAACAATTCGTTTATGTGAAGATTACGAGTGAGGCTATCGCAAAAAAATGAAAATGAATAAACGCGGGTTTTACTTAACCGGTGACGTAGTCACGTTTGATTTCCGAAATTCAAGGAATTTAGAAGAAAATCTTCGTAATAAGATTTGGTTCTTCGGTAATTAAGAAAATTAGGATCCGCTTTGATTAAATGAGATAATCTGCTTTGATTGCTCTATTGGATATTTTACTATATATCCACCCCCTTCGTTTCTTTATTTCCACAACTCACACCTTCTATTCTTTCTCTCTCAATTCATACTTTAAAGCATTCGTCAATATGCTCCATCTAGTTCTGATTCTTGATATACTCCGGACTTTCAAATATGTTATTCTTCTTTTTCATCTGCTGCCGGAGGAATCTATTCACTTCTGAAAGGACCCGTCCTAATCCATCCGGACGAAGTCCATATCGATTATAAACGATTCCCAACAGTTGATTACATCGTGAGGTACTTGACCTCTATATGATACATTTTACAAACATTGCATTCGTTTTGAAAAGACAATCTTTCATTACATCTGAAGCTGACAGACATGCATACCACTTCATAATATATCCAACTATAATTGGCTTAATAATAATCTTGATGAATACAATGACTCGAATGCAACGTCTTTTGAAATATGTCATGAATGACTCCAAGTAATATCTCTAAAATGAGCAAATGCACAGCGGAAGATTTCTTTCATACCTGAGAATAAACATGCTTTCAAGTGTCAACCAAAAGGTTGGTGAGTTCATTTGTTTAGCATAAATAATCATTTCATAATTTTAATAGACCACAAGATTTCATATTTCCAATTCTCATAAACATACGTCCCATACATAGAGACAAAAATATCATTCATATGGATTGAACATCTGGTAACCGACATTAACAATATGCATATAAGAATATCCCCATCATTCCGGGATCCTCCTTCGGACATGATATAAATTTCGAAGTACTAAAGCATCCGGTACTTTGGATGGGGCTTGTTGGGCCCGATAGATCTATCTTTAGGATTCGCGTCAATTAGTGTGTCTGTTCCCTAATTCTTAGATTACCAGACTTAATAAAAAGGGGCATATTTGATTTCGATAATTCATCCATATAATGTAGTTTCGATTACTTGTGTCTATTTCGTAAAACATTTATAAAAATTGCGCATGTATTCTCAGCCCAAAAATATAAAGGGTAAAAAGGCAAATGAAACTCACCATACTGTATTTTGTAGTAAAAATACATATGACGACACTGAACAAGTATAGGGTTGGCCTCGGATTCACGAACCTATATCATTTGTATATATATATATATATATATATATATATATATATATATATATTAAAATATATAATCGTAACTGAACAAGTTTATATATTATTATTAGTGATGAAATCTTTATATCAACAACTTATTTACTTCATTATATTTTCATTTTATATATTTTAAATAAAAGTATTTATATATTTAAGTGATGGTTATTATATATTTTTATATGAAAAATCTTTTGTTTGTAAAATAATAGTTATAATAACACTAGAGTAATATTAATAATAGTAAAAATGATAATAATTATAATACTTGATATTACTAATAAAGATATTAATGTTAATAATTCTTTAATAATGATATTAATAATAGTTTGTGTTATTTTTATGTTTGATAACAATAATAATAATAATAATCATATTCATGATAATAATTATAATAATAATACTTACATTATTTATTATTATTAATAAAAATAGTAATACTAATAATATTTAATGATATTACTTAATAATAATTAAAATTATAATAATAATAATCATATCCTTAATTTTAACATAATAATAACAACAGTCAATAATAAAAATAACAATAATAATAATAACAATAATATTAACTACCTCAAAGAATAGTCTAAAAATAATGCCACCGCCGGGGCTCGAACCCATGACCTCCCGAATAATGATAACATCTCTAACCACCCAACTGTTTCGTGTTTTTCTGATTTAAGAAGACACCTAAATTTATTTAACCCGTAAACACTTGTTTCCTCCTCCATCTTCTTACATCGGACAACAACAGCAACCCCATGATGATTTTGGCCCAAATAAGGAATCTGTATAAGGCCCAACCTATTTTTGAAATACGGTAGTACTTGGCTCAACTGAGATTAAAAATTCTCGGCATACTCATATCGATATAGTGTCCAGCTTGCTAACAAGTGGGGTTTATTTATATTTTTTTTTTTTTTTAATATCCTGGTACATCGCGAAGCAGGCCAAAGGCTGCCAACCCTTTCTCTTTTAAATATCAACAAGTGGTTTATTTGATGTGAGGGATGTCAACTAATATACTCTTCACTTGTCCCACCTACTACAGCTCACGGGTTATATATACAATCAATTAATTTACTTGATCAAAACTGCAAACTTGTGATCATAAAAGAAAAGGAAAAGAAGGGTAGTGGATGGTATTTTATGAAGAAGAGAGGGAAAGAGAGAAGGTGGCGAGTCGAAGTTGGTGACCGATGTTGGAGTGGTGTCTCGTGGTAGTTGTAGATTGTTAGGGTGATAGTAGGTGGTTGACGAAAGATGTTGTAATGGTAAAGGAAGGTGATAAAGAGGTGAACTGTGGTGGTTATTTGGGTGGCGGTTCTTGTTGGCAACATATGCTACAGCAGTTGCAATATCGAATGAAAATGGTGTTGCCATGGTGATGATGGGAGTCTTGATTACCGCAAGAATTCGAAATAGAAAAGAAAAAAATTAGAAAAGTGTTAGTTTGAAAGAGATAAAGATGGTGGTGATTTTGGGATGACTTTTGGGTAGTAGAATAGACATCAAACAATGAATACAAAATTTGTATTTATTCGGGTAGCTAATAGTTGCAAATGGGTGTTGTAATGATGTTGGTGTTTGACTAGGAAGATCAAGGGTGGTGGATGTAAACCTGCAGCTGGGTGACGGGTTTAGTGGATATAAGGTGATGGTAAATGGTAACGGTTCACGTTTGTAGAGTGGCCGATGATGAGATCGAGTTGTGGTGGCATGGTGTCGTGCAACAAAATAAAGAAAGGAGTAGAAGATGATGTGTGTTTTTCATTCACTTGCAATACCTTTCATAACATAAGTATATGTATATTTTTTTTTATATAATGAAAAGAAGACTTGTAGTTGGTACATTAGGTGATGGTCTTGGACAAAAAAAGGGGAAACAATAGTTAGTGGGTTTGTTGGTGTAATTGATCGAGAATTATATATGACTCATGTGAATGAAAATGTATATATAAAAGGTGATCTTAGTAAATTATGATGTATGTTTTCATAAACTGTAACCCCATTACAAATATTTTATTCATGACATATATTTAATTATTATTGCAAGTTGAGGAATGCATAAGATGGTCATAAATAAAAATCCAATGATCGAGCGGTTGGTTTGTTAAGGATTAATTAGAATTAGTAATAAGGTGCATGAATGTTGGTAGTCAATTTAATGATGAGATTAAAGCTGATTTGGCAAATTCAATGGGTGTAAATTTGGGTATATATATAATACTAGTGATAGTGATGATAGTAGGAAACAAGAATAGAAACTTTTAAATTATAAATAATAATATAATAAAAATTATAAATAATAATATAATAATAAACTTAAGAAAAACATGCAGAATCATAGCCACCATTTACTATTAATATGTCGACAAAATTTCACGGAGCATTATATCGTGGTCCATTGCCAAACAGTTAATAAATAAAAGTCTTCCAAAAAATCCTAAACATTCAGAGTAGTTAACTTTATTTATTTTGGTCATTATGGTATAAAATTCGATCATTAATTTGTTAAATAAAAATTACATCAACTGTCCCTCTCAATTCTGGGTAAAATATAAAAAGTGTTAAAACTTAACAAATAGTTCCCAAACACATTTTTTAATAAGCCTAAAATTTATAGAACTCATTTTCGTATCACCGTTTATTTTAAAATTACGTAAGTTTGAATTTAACTTGCTTAATATCAATCGAAATATCAAACGAGTATTAAAATCATTTAATATATTTTACTTATATATAGAGATATATTTTAAATAGTAATTATTATAATATCGTATTTCGTAATAACAATATTTTAAATTATACTTCCACTTATTATGAATATATATACACAAATATCTATTTACAAATAGTTGTTCGTGAATCATCGAGAACAGTCGAAGGGTAATTGCATATATGAAATAGTTCAAACTTTTTGAGACCAAATATTACAGACTCTTCTTATCGTGTCGGAATTATATAAAGATTAAATTTAAATTTAATCGGAAATTTCTGGGTCGTCACAACTTCTACTATACTCTTGATTTTATAGTGTTTTTAGTTCTCCCATGTCTTTACGTTGCAATACTTATTGATATACACGGTTTGTAATTTATGTCTTATCGTCGGGCTTTATATCTTTCCTTATTTTTTCGGAGTCCATGCTTCTATCTTTCTATAATCATTGACATCCACAGTTAATGCTCTCTCCTATTTACTGCAATTTATACTCCGATTTCTATTTCGAAGTTTCATGCTTTTGTTTTCTCTTCGTAAGTAATGGTCCAGAATTCATAGGTATGGAGTTTCGAATGAACATGGCTAATGTTCTAAGAGAAAAATTGTAATAGCACGATCTTGATTGGTTGAATTACCAGAATTCAAGAGAAAAGATAGAATTATCAGAAAGATATGTTCTCGATATGTTTGGAGATTAGGTAGAATGTAAGAGTCGTGTAACATGGCACATGATGACGTTATGGTCTGTGAATCATCACGTTCCAATTAGAAACTCAGCATGACTTACTGTAATATAATCATGTTGCTCAAGTGTCATTATATTATACTAACTCATGTTTCAGTTCCCAACACTACTTCAAAAACATTCATATTTTAAATTCGAATTTTTCAGAATTTAGAAACTAAAATAGTTTCCTTTATGATGTAACGCAGATATCGCGAAGAGATAATTTATTACAGATAAGAATAGTTATGAAAATATCTTCAGAAATATCGAGGATATTTATAATGAAAGATACGATGATATCTTAGAATTTCTAATATTGAAGGATGATAAAGAAGATTTGTCCGTAAAGGTTTAGAGTCAGGAGCAAGATATTCGCTAATGACTTCAGCAGACACTGAATCATTTGGATTCTTTGAAGGCAGGTTTAGTCTTTGTGATTTGTCCACAGCCTCCTTCATGGTTTGCTCAATCCGTTTTCCAGTACCAAATTTTCTCATCTTTTGAGCTTCTTCAGCCACTATTCTTTATCATCAAACTTTTGACTGTTAAGGTCGTTTACAGTTTTTGCTGCTTCATCAGCGTTTTTCCAATTTCGGAGAACTAGTTCACAGTTTGGGGTGTTTTTCAGAAACTTCACATTCGAAGTATGTAAGTCTAGGATATATATGTTATATATATATATATATATATATATATATATATATATATATATATATATATATATATATATATATATATATATATATATATATATATATATATATATATATAACTGTTGGCTTAGAAATGCTGCAAGATTCAAAATACTGATTGCTAATTCCCGGTAGTTGGTATGACAATTATTGTTACAAGATGTAGATGAGTACTTGATAGTGTTTCAATGAATGTAATGATTTTTCGGAAAGTCAAAGATCAATGTAGTTGTTGATAAGATTACTACTAATCTGGTGGGATATAAACAGTTCCTCGGTAACGATGACGAAAGGCAAACTTACATATCAAGGTTATAATAAGGTCTATCCGAATGAAAAGTCAAAGATGATTTGTTGGAGGTGTGACAAAATTGGCTAATTTGGAAAGAGATTGTAAAGTTATTTTCGGTAATAACAACGCCAATGGATCACAGATTTGTGTTAAACTTCTACTTAGGTTCCGGGAGTTTTCCAGGTGCATGACCGTGGATAACATGTGGTTGGATCATCATCTCGATTGCTTCTTAATTGAGGATTTTTCAATTATCATGGAGAGTTTGAACGTAGATTGTAATCGTCAATATACATATGATTTTCTAGAACAGTTTTGAAGTCAAAGTATAGCTTTGAATGTTGTAGTGATCTAAGAGCGATGTCTTTTCTTAATTATTGACTTGGATTTTGATCTGTCAAAATCAGAATACGTAATCGAATTTGGATGAAAATGGTTGTTTTGATTTCTATGAAAGAATGTATATTGTTGTGAAAATAGTGAGTATAGTTGATGATTGCTGAATCATTATCGAAGAATGTAACATATTAAATGTGAATTTATATATCTCTCGGGTATTACCTACCCGTTAAAAGTTTCACAAATAATATTTTGTACATGAGAATTTTATTACAGTCTTTATGAAAATATATGTATATTTCCTTCAGATGTAATACATATTTAATGAGTTAATATTAAACTCATTTAATTTACAGTTGGATTTATTATTGAGAAATCCCTAAAACTTTAGAATTTACGTAACCTTCGCTGAGTATTTCCTCCACTTGAATGAAATTATGAATTACTACTTCGTTATTCATCTATTAATATTTCTTTGATGAATGATGTTGGTGTTCGTGGAATTCTTGTGAACTTCGCAAGATGTGGAGGATATTTTCTTAGAAAGCTTCGAATACATCGAAGATGAAAGTGTAAAATCAAACATATAATTGAATAATACACTTGGTTTATTATGAAATGGAATTCATTGAATTGAAACAGAAATTGTAGTTAACGATGGTTAAGTTGTTAACGAGGGATGTACATCATAGGATATTAGTAATATGAATTTATCTGAGTAGTATCTACCCTTTTTCAATTCATACTTAATAGCTTAGTACGAGAAGATTTATTTTGATCTCAACATTCATATATATATAAAATATACATATAATTTCTTCAGGGGGAATAAGTTAATACTTCATAACTCGTTGATACAAAATATGCGTTGTTGATTTGTGATGATGTTTGCGGTGATTATGGATTTGGCGGAGCTTGTGATGTTGTAGATGCTGCTGATTCTGATGATGCTGCCGGCACTGATGGTGCTGGTGATACCGACAGTACTGTTGATGCTACTAGTAAAACAAGTCTAGCTTGTAATTCATGCACCATCCTTGTCAGGGTTTTACTCTTCCTTTTATCATCTCAGTCCACATATTTGATTTATGATTAAGGCTAGAATAGATAATCCCTGAGACTTTGGAGATTACACAATCGCCACAGACTGTTTCTCCAATGAAGTTATAAATTAATACTTCATTGGTTATTGTTGTTGGTACTCCTTAGTATCTATGGTGCGTGTGACGTTGATGTTCGAGGTATAGATTGTGATATTGAGGTGTGGGATGTGGATCTTGTTGTTGGTGGTGGTGATGGTACTGTTGGTGTTGCTGATGATGGTACGGTTACTGCCGGTGCTGCTACTGATGCTTGTAACCTTTGCACCATATTCTCCAAAGCCACTACCCGAGTGCGAAGTTCGTTGACTTATTCTATTACACCAGGATGATTGTCGGTTCGGATGAGCGGATGAATAAGATCTAGAATTTGAGATAATATATAGTCATGACTAGATACCTAGAAATGAGAGAGAAAATAGTATTACGAACAGGTTCGCCGGTAAGTGCTTCAGGTTCTTCGCCAAGAGGGGAATGTGCAGGATGGAAGGGATCACCTTCTTCTTGTCTCCAATGATTAAGTAGGCTACGAACCCATCCCCAATTCATCCAGAATAGGAGATGGCTAATTGGTTGATCCATTCCGGTTACACTGTCTTCGGAGTTCAGGTGAATATCCAAATAGGAATAGCTGTTGGAGTTTAAGGAATTTGAACTAGATACGAGATCCATCTTGTATAATTAGGGAGATGATTTATGATATGAAATAGATTATAGAATTTAGATTGGTACTCTTCAATACATAATTTACATATGTATATATAATACCAAAATTCCATAAATTACGGAGGAATTTTTGGAAGATATCAAGAAAAGTTTACAGTAACAGATATGCTAAGATACGAAATCGTCTGTACACTATGTATGCAATAAATGTAGGAAAACGTGTCTAGACTTAAGAATGATAAGCAGGTAATTTCTGACAAGAAATGATAAGCAAAACTTTTTGATATGCAGCTAAGGTCGAAGTCCAGACTCACTAATTCATCTTAATAACTATCCGTTAGACACACTAATGCAAGACCTGGTTCGCTAAGACCACCGTTCTGATACCAACTAAAATGCCCCGTTCATATCGATTATAAATGTTACATAATAATTGATCTCATTGCGAAGTATTTGACCTCTATATGATACATTTTACAAACATTGCATTCGTTTTTAAAAGACAAATTCATTTCATCGAAAGTTGACAGGTATGCATACCATTTCATAATATATCCAAACTATAAAGACTTAATCTGTCATTTACTTAATAATAATCTTTATTGAAATCAACGACTTGAATGCAACGTCTTTTGAAATATGCCATGAATGACTCCAAGTAATATCTTTAAAATGAGCAAATGCACAGCAAAAGATTTCTTTCAAACCTGAGAATAAACATGCTTTCAAGTGTCAACCAAAAGGTTGATGAGTTCATTAATTTATCATAAACAATCATTTCCATTAATTTAATATACCACAATATTTTCATTTCCATTTCTCATAAACACCATGCATCTGCATAAAAATCATTCATATGGATTGAACCCCTGGTAACCGACATTAACAATATGCATCTAGAATATCCCCAAAACAGAACCACTCGTCTGTAGAGAAAAATTGAAGTACTAAAGCAGTTCAAAATCTCTGACTGGGGTGTGTCAAAGCTCGTAGATCTACCTTTAGGATTCGTGTCAATTAGTGGCAATTATAATAAACACTAATTCATGGGCTACCAAGTTCAACAAGGGCAATATCCGGTATAAAAATTCAACCATAGAATGTGGTTTTAATTACTTGTATCTATTTCGTCAAACATTTATAAAAACAGCGCATGTATTCTCAGCCCCAAAAATATATATTGCAAAAGCATTTAAAAAGGGAGTAATGAAACTCACAATACGGTATTTCGTAGTAAAAATACATATGACATCATTGAACAAGTGCAAGGTTGACCTCGGATTCACGAACCTATATTAGTTATATATATTTATATGTTGGTCAATATTTGTCTAACAATTTAAGTCAGGTCATAGTGTATCACAATCCTAATGCTCGAGATTATCATGCGAAAGTCAACAAAAGTCATCTAATCCAAAAATGACTTCCAAAATCTATATATATTTATTATATAACTTAAATATAGTTTGTTTATATATTTAAATATATTTATCAAAATTTATTAGAGTAAATAATACAAGTCATTTAATAATAAATTTTATATTAAAATTTATATATGATAAAAATATACTTTTATATATCTTAAGTAATAAAATTTATAACGTTCTCTTAATATCATAAAAATATAGTGGTATGTATTATTAATGTAATTATATTACGTGTGGTAAAAATATCTTTGTATTACATATTTAATTGATAATAATAATAATAAGTAAAAGTTGTATTATTTTGTAATAATAATAATTATTAGTATTCTACTAATAATAATAACAATATTTATTTTTACTAATGATGATATTAATTATGATAAAATGATAATTCTAATCATGATGGTTTTAATAATAACGATACTTTTTAATATTAACTGTAATAGTAATAATATTTTATATAAAAAATAATAATTCTATTAAAAATGATAATTTTAATAATAATAATGCTAAAATGATAATAACAATGATATGATAATTTTAATAAAATGATAGTTTTAATATTAATGATACTTTTAATAATAATAATAATGATAAAAATAATGAAAACAATATTTTTATCTAAATCCATATCTTACTATATTTTAATTTCATCATGATACTTATACTCATTATTTCTTAATCGATTTGTTTAATAGCTTTTAGTCTTCTTTTATATCGCATTCATAATAATGATAATATTAGTAATCATAATAATTAGTTAATACTAATATTAGTTTTATTGATAATGATACTAATAATAATAATTATAATAATACAAATGATAATACTAATAATTATTATAATGATAATAATAATAATAGTAATAATATTAATAACCTTTGTGATAATAACGATAGTTTTAATAATAACCATTTTTAATGATAATATTTATATTGATAACGATAATGATAATAATAATAATTATTATTAGATAATAATAATAACGACGATAATAACGATGATAGTAATAATAATCATCATTTTTAATAATAATACTAAATTTAATGATAATTCAGTTGATGATATCTTTTAATCCGTTCATCGAAACCGTAGCTTTCTAAATGAAAAGTTATTAATTCTTCTCCAGCTTTCCAACGACATGCATATCATATACCTTATCTCAGTAGTATATGTATTAAATTCATGATTCATCATAAACTATCTAACGACAATATTAAACATACAAGCATGCATAATCATATATACTGGAGCACTAGTCAGGGATACACTTATTAATATATAAAAGATAAGATATGAATGCTCACGTATCAATATTGTGATTCAATAATGCAGGAAAGTACGTAGACGCGACGGACATGACAAACGCCAGGTTGACCTTATGAACAAAACCCCGAACAATACCCATCACCTCCATAGCTATAACCCATAATTTCCCTAGCTTCATCCCGCTCGAAAAACTATTTTGAAATCACTCGAACAGCACTCCGTCGTAATATTTTATGTATAATAATAATATCTTGAAATAATACGGAGTAAATATATATGTAAATCGATTGAGAGAGTTTAGAGAAATATATTTTCAAGTTTCTATGAAATAATGAAACCTATTGAATTCTATTTATAATAGATTTTTGAATTATTAAAGTGAATTATTAAAATTTAAATTATTAAAGTGAATTATTAAAGTATGAATTATTAGAGTGAATTATTAATGTATGAATTATTAAAGTGAATTATTAAAGTATGAATTATTAAAGTAAATTATTAAAGTTAAAGTAAAGTAAAGTAAAGTAAAGTAAAGTAAAAGGTAAAGTTAAAGTATAGTAAAAGTATAAAACTATGTACGTATATTACGCGTATAAATATATATAATATTAATTTAGATCGTTATATATATTTAATAAAATAAAATATAAATATCGTTATATTTATCTTTATCGTACTGGTTAAGTAATGAGTTGTCAAAAGTGGTTCTAGATATTTATAAAAGTTATATACGTTTTTATAATAAAGTTCTTTTTAAACAGAAAACGTATTTGTACGCTTGAAACTAAATCGAGTACTTATAAATTTTGTTTTCCAAAATTAATTATATTCCAAATCATTCTTTAAAAAGGTTTTATCTATATCGTAAAACGTTTTTAATATTATGAAAACTAATCATTATCTTACTAAAAGACACGAGACAACCATTGTAAAGCATGCATTGAAAGTTAAGCAGGAATCTCCACTAACTTTTGTCTAGTTCTCGTTAATTGACACTTTTGTTCTTTCATGTAAATCACTTTACCATTTTCCGAATATTGTTAAAAATAACATATTGCTTAAATCATAGTGGACCTCATAACAGAGACCCGTAATCATAATCACAATGTATCTGATAATTCAATCATTTGATATTATCTTTTAATTCCGTCGATAATTATATTATATTAAATATATATTTAAAAAAATATGTTCATGTAAAGTATTATACATTTAATACTTTGTTAACGTTTTCAATTAATATAACTATATCTTATATATATATATATATATATATATATATATATATATATATATATATATATATATATATATATATATACACATAAATGTTCGTGAATCGTCGAACATAGTCAAAGTGTAATTTATTACATGAACACAGTTCAAAGTTTTTGAGATTTCAACAATACAAACTTTGCTTATCGTGTCGAAAACATATAAGGATTAAAGTTTAAATTTGGTCGGAAATTTTCGGGTTGTCACAGATAGAGATTTTGACGCTAATGCCATTTGGAGGCGAATGTCAAAATTTGATGTGTTTAGGCGGGGTGGAAAACACTCCTATTTAGATATTGACAGGGCAGAGCTTCGCGTTATTCATAGGTTTTTAGCGAACTCGATTACACAACGGGGTAAAAATAAGGAAAAGATTACTTTACATGATCTATTTTACCTTAAGTGCATTCGAGACCCTAGAGGCTTTGTTAACATCCCCTACTGTGTTGGTTATTATTTGTCCAAAATGGTAGAAGGTATACAGGAGGGGGGAATACTAGGAGGTGGAATTTTTGTTACTCTAATAGGAGAGTACTTGGGTGTAGATAGGGAACAAGGGGGTCCAATGATCGTGGTTCATGAACAAGTGGAGAGTATAGGATTGCAGGTTTATCATGGGGCACAGGTACTGTTAAGGAGACATAATAGGAGAGTACCATATCAGGGTAACCAACCACAAGTGGAAAGAGGGTCAGACGAAGAGATGGAGGAAGAAGATGACATTAGGGATGTCATTAGGGATAGTTATACTGATGTTTATCAGCGTATGGAAGAGTCAGAAATGAATAATGAGGCTCGGCATCATCAGTATGAGCAGTGGAGAGCCGCGGATGAATATAAGCAATCGAGGCAGTGACAGCATGATAGATGGAGCGTTCATCAGCACCAAATCATGAGCCATCTATCATATCAGGCACCACAAAACTACATTCCGACTCAACCTGCTTATTATCCACCACATCAGCCTGACATGCGACCGCCCTTTAACCTCTACAACCCAAACCAAACCTATCAGGACACCTATCACCAGCCATGGAACTCGAACGATAACATGAACTGGAATCCATATCCAGATTGATAGAGTTCCATTGGTGATTTCTTATCTTTTTATAATTTTTATCTATTTATGTTTAAACATTTAATATTTTGATATTTTATGTAATTTTTAACATTTTTATTATTTTGTTACTAATATTTCATATTTATAATTTGAAAGTGGGATATTAAGTCCCATTTCAAATTACCATGCATGTTTATATTTGTATTGTATGTATATTGTCAATTGTACACAACATGGTAAAACAACGAATTTTCAAAGACTGGCATTAAGTTCAGCAAAAGCTACTAATTTTAACGACAAGATGCAAAATATATGTGAAATAACAACTGCAGGAATAAACAAATGATGTGCACCATTTATCATTCAATCAAACAATAATATGTTGGAAACTTTGGTAAAATTTTAATCATTTTTCTACGCTAATATCCCTCATGAATTTAAATTTTTACTGATTTCTTGCAAATGAGGGCATTGCAAGATCTTAAGTGTGAGAAGGGATTAAATTCTTTCGGTTTAAACATTTAATTATACACTTGGTTTAATTGCCAAATTTTGTGAAAATTTAAAAAAATTTCAACTAAATGAATTCAAAATCATGTTTATACATATTTATGAACGATAAAACTAGGTGTTAATACCGAAATTATTGTTACCTCAAAAAGGACATAAATTGAGAAGTAACCTAAAACGCTTGAATTCATTTAAAATAGAATAAAGAAGAATAAAAAGGCAAAGAAAGAAATAAATAAAAGCTAAGTGTGGGAAGAAATTACCAAGTTATTTAAAACATATATCACCTATTTTTGTACAAGATTATTGCAAGTACTTTTGTTTTGGACTACATTAATCAATTTTACCCAATTTACTGTAATATATTTGAAAGAAAGATGGATCTACACGATGAATCAATTCCATCATTAAGAGGAAGTAAAGTCTTCCGAAAAAGACACGCGCTGCTTGATTTAGGTCTGGAAGTTGTCGTCCAGACCAGCTGTAGGTTGACAAAAAATCTAGAAAAGTCATCTCTAAAATCAGCAGGAAATCCACAGACCTCAGCATCAAACAGGGTCGCCAAGTGGTCAGACTTATCCTAACCATGAGAGGATCTGTCTTGTAAAATGGGGAGGGCGCCGTGAAATTAGCTTGATAAGACTAATGAATCAGGCCCCCAGAAAGGATAATTTCCTTAAAGATTAAAAATCAGCATTTAAGCCTGATATTACTCAATCCTTGAGATTGACCTTAATAGATTGAGAATTACAAACTCATGGAATTCGATGATATCTAAACTCGAGCTTGAACGAGAAAATATTTTGATCAAAATACAAACCGATTTGTTTTCTGAAAATCCATTTTCAATGCGTTCATTACCATTGAACGTAAAATCTTAAGAATTCACCGGAATTCATTAGGTCACCTGAACCAAATCGGGTGTCAACCGTAAGACAGGACCTTGTGCCAGATCAAAAAATTATAGGGTGATCTTTACTATTTCTCCTATAAAGGATAGTAATTGCATTCGGCATGTTGTGGACCATGAACAAATGCATGTCATTAGACATTGCCTTAACGGTTGCTTGTTCAACGCTTTCTTTTACAACCGAACGGTAGTTTACCGAAAGGTAATATACGGAGCAAGTATACTGGATGTGTGCTTTCCTAATACAAGGTTAGCAAGTGGGTGACACAAAACCACAAAGTTTTGAGCTAAAATTTTCAAATCTGAAACCCACAAAACCCACAAAAACATTTTGCAAACACCGGTGAAGGGTTATTCCGGAAAACTTATCTAGGGTAAAAGCTAGAACGAATTTTTAAAAGATCAAATGTTTTCATAATGATCCAATGTTTTCATTGTTCATTGTTTTCAAAAGATCAAATGTTTTCATTGTTCATAACACCGTATAAAAATCACTGATGTATAAAGTGTGAAGAATAAAGAAGTGATTCTAGTAAAGTTATATACAAGTTCTATATTGCTTGAGGGCAAGCAACGCTTAAGCGTGGGAATATTTGATAATGCTAAAAATGAACATATATTTCATAGCATTATCCTTCCAGAAAGACAAGCTTTTAGTTGCAATTGTTCTATTTACAAGTGATATTCGTT